>NC_090315.1:56231797-59126065 GCF_039906515.1 Pseudorca crassidens
TGAACTTTTCCCCTTTTTTGAAGATGCCAAGCTCATCTGTGCCCTGAGGTCTACACACACTTCTTCTTCTTTTTTTTTTTTTTTTGTGGTGCGTGGGCCTCTCACTGCTGTGGCCTCTCCCGTTGTGGAGCACAGGCTCCGGACGCGCAGGCTCAGCAGCCATGGCTCACGGGCCCAGCCGCTCCGCGGCATGTGGGGTCTTCCCAGACCGGGGCACGAACCCGTGTCCCCTGCATCGGCAGGCGGACTCTCAACCACTGCGCCACCAGGGAAGTCCCTACACACACTTCTTGCTTCACCTCTGGTGAACCACCTCTGCACCAGATCTTCGCCTGGCTGCATCCTTCTCAATATTTAGGTCTGCTCAAGGGCCACTTACTCAACGCAAAGAGGTGTTTCTGATCACCCCTTCTCGAAGAGCTCTCCCTTATCTAAACGCTGCTCTGTTTTCTCCATCGCACATTTCACTATCTAAATTTATGTTTCCTTTTTGACTCCCGATCTCCTTCCAACAGAACGTAGGTGCCATGAGAACCGAAACCTTCAGCCTTTCTCACCGGCGTGTTCCCACCAGAACCTCAGAGACAGTAGATACTCACAAGCATTTGTTGCTTACGGATGATTTTGAACACTGTGAAATAATACATGCAATTTAGTAAAATGATGATGGGCACAAATTATGCAGGGCACTGCAGTGTCTAAGAGCCGTTATTATGTATGCCAATCAATGTTGCCATTTTAATTTAACATCTCTTAAAAATAAAAGTTCTGGCGTGAAAATGACATAAAGCAAAATGAGACAGAATTCCTGCATTCTGGAGCTTATGCTGGAGGAGAGAAGCGTCTACAAATACCTAAAGTACATGGCAAAAAGGAGAAACCAAGATTACTGCAATGTTGGTATAAACCAGGTGCCGTGGGGGCACCGAGGTCGAAGGGAGATGGGATAAGTTGATTCTGAAGGGCAGGTCCGAGAAGACCTCACTGAAGAGTAAGCACTAGAGCAGACCGGGGACAACGGGAGGATGGAGGCAGGCTGAGGCTAGGCAGAGGGCTACTACAGGCTGAGGGGGCAAAACACATGAACAGAAGAGCAACAGGGTGGGCTTGTGTTGGGCAACCGATACGGGGCGTGCAAACTGAAGCCGAAGTGTGTGGCTGGTGATTTAGGGCGGACAGATGGCTGGAGTCGGCTTGGAGACAGCTTGGCATCCCCTTTGGGGGAGCCTGAACTCTATTCTATAGACTAGAGGTTCCCAACCCCTGGACTGCCGACCAGTACCGGTCCATGGCCTGTTAGGAACCGGGCCGCACTGCAGGAGGTGAGCGGCGGGTGGGAGGGCGAAGCTTCATCTGCAGTTCCCCGTCGCTCGCGTTACTGCCTGAACCATCGCCCCTGCCCCCGGCCCCCAGTCCGTGGAAGAATGGTCTTCCACGAAACCGGTCCCTGGTGCCAAAAAGGTTGAGGACCGCTGCTCTAGACAACAGAGGGTCTTTGTACGTTTACGGAACATCGGGCTCACTTTGGTCCTTGTGAAAGATTAAGCTTTCCCTGGAGGAGGAAAGAGTCTAGGCAAGGGCCGATGAGGGTGAAATGCCAGGGTGCTCAACTGAAATTAGGATGAGGTGGCGGCAACAGGCGGGGCCCGGGTGAAGTGTGAGGAAGGTGATGTCGTTAACCGAAACAGCCCACACGGGTTTTAAAAGTGCTCTGTTTGGTTAACAGAGTTTTCATTAAGAGGATGCCAGATAAAAAAGGTTAACATATTCTTAGCATCTCCACAAGAATTCCTCTGTAAGGAAATCAGAAAATGGACAAGGCCTCAAAGGGTCCAGTTAAAAATTTTCCAACAGAAATTCTTCCTAATCTTTCATTGTCCTTTGTTTTTTAAAACTGCACATTCCAGTCCAGTCATAAGACCACAGGTCAGTCATGGCTCATGTGCACATTAATCACGCCAGGAATGTACAAGTTCAAATTATCAATGCTTCAGGGTACCTGTCAGGCCTATTCATGCTACTCCTCATTACCTTCCAACTCGTCCAGAATGATCTGGGGCAAGAACTCGTGTAACTGACCTGATCTGCAGGGTCAGACGCGTGGTGACGAGTAAGGAAAATGTAATCATTTCACAAGATAAACAGCAATGAAAGAAGCCTGCAACCTTCGCAGATGACCAGCCATTAACAAACGGTATCACCGAGAGGCCACCTCCTCCTTTCCTGGTTCCCTGCGTCAACGAGCACAGAAAAATCGCTGCAGACACATTTTGCAGGCAACCAAAAGAAATTCCCACGAACACTAAGCCAGCGGGGAGAAAGAGAGTGTACACAGTTTTCTCTCAATCAGCTGCCTGATTTTTCATATTTCATGGCTTCTGTTTTATTAGTTTCCACCTGATTCCTTCTAGGGCTGGGTACTCAGACCAGTGTTTATAATCTCAGTTTCTTTAAGGCTCTTCCAAAACGTGGCTTTGTTCAGTAGTTGCTTCCCTCTGGGTTGGGGGGAGGGTCACATGTGATCTGAGCCATCATTTTAGCAGATACAGGTTAAGGTTAAGTACACGATCCAAAAAAAGGAATCTTAATTACAAACAAGAAAAAATGAAATTTAAAATCTGCCTGACCCCTTGATAATACTAAGATAGAACGAGGGTAATAAAATTGACATCTCACAGGGAAATTATGAGAAGAAACTCATAAAAATGACTGGGAGTACTTTAGATTTACAAAGACCTAATTAACTGCGAAGGATCAGTGATAAGAACCTTAACTTATGCACACAGTTCCTTCATCTCCAGGGTTCAACAGGACGATGCCACTAACTCTCTGGTATTATAATGCAATATACAAACCTAGGTGCCACTAGAGTACGGAACAGAGAGCAGAATTGAAGATGGCTTTCATAAAAACAAAAATTTACCGTATTTACTTTAAGGGAGATAAAAATATCTCCAGGTAGTTTAACCCTTTGATGGTGTGTTTTAAATTACTGCCCAAGTACTGACCAGAGGCAAAAGGTAACTGTGTTCTTACTGTATTGAGACCAGGAAAGTATATTGAGACTAGAGGGCTTAGAAATGGTGCTGTTGAAATTCCATATGTGAACTGAAAGTTATTTGTGTTCAATACAAAGCAGTCAAGGCCATAAAGATGAAGAAGTTAGAAACAATAAGGAGAGTCACCCTGATACAGGTAAAAGGATGTGAGGTGCAAAACCTAAAAGGCCAAACGCATTTGGGAAGAAAACTAAGGGCACAGCATTAAGTGGAAAGTTGATATACTCATGACAAACAGTGGTATTTGCACACACAGTTTTGAATACAACTGACGGTGGGCAGGGAAGCTAATTCTCATCACCTTATCTTCTCATCCAGCTACCCACTCAAACTCCTTTTGCCTAGATATTTGTTGCACAAAATATCCTTGCAATTATTCATGATGCTTATGATAAAAGTAATTACATAATTTTATAATCGGTATTGCCCACCTGCTTCCCAAACTACCACATAAACTCCATACAGGCCTAGGCCACTTCCCCAGGAATGTCTGCAGGAACGAGGAGTATTTGGTGGATCACACACCCGGTAAATCCAAATGCAGGGAATGCTCTGCAAACTTTTCAAATGCCCTTTTCTGCTGTACCTGCAAGTACTACACTTGTGCTTCCTCCCCTCTAGGTCAGCATGCCTGCCACTTCAACATATCAAAGTACTGTCATCTGGCATTTATTAAGCACTCACTGTGTGCCAGGCATCATGCTAGGCCTTCTCCACAAATCATTTCCCTTGACGCTCCTAACAACCCTCTGAGGCGAGTACTAATTGCTTAATCCCATTTACTTCAGCTAGTAGATGGGGGAGCAGGGAGCAGTACCTACTGGAACCCAGGTGCGTCTGACTCCACAGCTTACGCCTCAACCACAACAAGCACTCGGGGCTGTGCAGAGTCCCTGACCTGAAGCAGCCAAGTCAGTGCTGACCAGAGTCCTGTGGGGGCTTTAACAGCTAACATATTCTGCAACCTGAAAGGAGTCCTTCCAATTTCCAGCGGGGAGGCAGGAGGCGCCCCATCCCCTCCCATGAGGTAGAGTTTGGAGGCAGGGTTAAGCTTCCGAGGTTAGATATCAGAAAATCTGGGTCCTAGACTTGGTTCTCCCACCAATTCCCTGTGTGACCCTGGCAAAGTCACTGAACCTCTCTGATCCTGTTTCCTCCTTGCTAAAATGAAAATAACAACTATGGCTATATTTATTAGTTATTATGGGCTAGGTGCTTTAAGGTTCACCACTGAAGCCTCAGGACAATCTTCTGAGGTAGTTATTATCCTCAGCTTTTCAGATATGAGGAAAAGGCTTAGAGGTTAAGAACCTTGCCTACGCATAAATATATCCAAAGTAAATGAAATCACTATCTGGAAAAGGTACCTGCACCCCCATATTCATTGCAGCATTATTCACAATTGCTAAGTCACAGAAAGAACCTAAGTGCCCATTAATGGATGAATGGATAAAGGAAATGTGGGGGGTGTGTGTGTGTGTGTGTGTGTGTGTATATATATATATACACACACACACACACACACACACACAATGAAATATTATTCAGCCACTGAAAAGGGAAGGAAATCCTACCATTAGTGACAACACAAATGGACCTTGAGGGCACTGTGCTAAGTGAAATAAGTCAAAGACAAACACTGCATGATATCATTTACACAAAGAACCTTAAAAAAGCTGAACTCTAGAAACAGAGAGCAGCCAGGGGCTTCGGGATGGGGGAAATGAGGAAATGTTGGTCAAAGGGTCTAAGAATTAAATTCTGGGGATCTAACATACAGCATGGGGACCATATTTAATGATACTGTATTACATGCTTGAAAGTTGCTAAAGGAGTCCATCTTTAAAGTTTTCACCATACACACAAAAAAACTGTAATTCTGTGAGGTGATGGAGATGTTAACTAACCTTATTGTGGTTATTATTTCACGATATATAGGCGTAACAAGTCATCACACTGTACACCTTAAAATTACACAATGTTATACGTCAATTATATCCTAGTAAAGTTGGAAAAAAATCTTTCAAAAACAAACAAACAAACAAACTGGTCCACAAATTATGCAGGTGTCAGTGGCTGAGCTGGACCTAGGACTTGAAGCCAGGTCTGTAGGAGTCCCCAGCTGGCTTGGGACAATGCAGTGTTGTGCACTTCCCACGTTCATAATTTCTGTCACACCTGGTATCTCTGGTACTGTCTTCCCTATTGTGTTTCATTTAAAACTACTTATCTTTTAACAATAAATACGTTCATTTTAAATGGTAACCTTACATGGCCACTTAAATGGAAAACCAGAATCATTTGTCATCAAGAGAAGGTAATCTTTACCCCCAAAGTGCGATGAAAATTAAAAATGTGAATCAAGTCTAGCTCGATACAGATGCTTGTTGAAAGCTCTGAGCTTGGGGCCCAAATATCTTTAAAAAAAAAAGAAAACAAGGGCTTCCTTGGTGGCGCAGTGGTTGAGAGTCCGCCTGCCGATGCAGAGGACACGGGTTCGTGCCCCGGTCCGGGAAGATCCCACATGCCGCGGAGCGGCTGGGCCCGTGAGCCATGGCCGCTGAGCCTGCGCGTCCGGAGCCTGTGCTCCGCAACAGCAGGGGCCACAACAGTGAGAGGCCCGCGTACCGCACAAAAAAAAAAAAAAGAAAAAGAAAGAAAAAGAAAGAAGAAAACGAGAAAAAGAAGCTAGCCTGTGCTTGAGACCTTCGCGACATTCTAGAAAGCCACGCTGAGCCCCACTCCTTGGAATCCGAGAGAAGTAAAAAGGGGAGGACTTCGGTCATCATCACGCACGACCGCGCCCCGTACCAGAAGCCAGTGGGCTCGTCCCACCTGGGCTGCCACCCGGCGCAGGTACGGGCTGGGTCGCCCTCCGCGGGCCCCGAAGCCCGTGCGAGCCTGAGCGCCCCCGCCAGCCGAGCCCAGGTCCCCGCGGAGGAGCGCCCCCCCCACTCCCCAGGCCCACTCACAGTAGCAGAAAACGACAGCGACGCCGGGTCTGCTCGAGAACTTGCAAGCCAGGCCCATCACGATCGCTACCGCCCGCGCTCGGCGCCGGAGCCGTCAGACCGGCCACCTGGCTCCACTTCCGGGCCTCTCTAGGAAGCGCGGAGGTCTTCTCATCTCTATGATGTGCAGGTTGCTCGTCCACCGTCACCTATGCATCATGCTCACTACATGAGTCTCCCCGACGTGTCCAACCCATGTGTTCCAGCTTCGCGGGAGCCCTTTCAGGGCACATCTACTGCTGTAACTACCTCCAATTTCTGCCTTTAGACTTGCACCTCCGTCTTTGTGCACCCCCAACGCTGAGCACAGGCAGTGCCTGATAAATAGGAGGGGCTCAGCTCAATCAGTTATTGCTTGTATGGATGAATGGATGGGTGGATGGATGAGACTCTCCAGACTCCTGAATATTCACTCTGCATGTATCTTTTAAAATCTCTATCTCTGAGTTTCCATGTTTTCCCTATTTTTACAGTTCCATTTCTGATCACTGAGCAGGCAATGATGCTAAGACTAACCTTTGCTGCTGAAGGAACCAAAGACTTAAAAACCATGTAGAAAGGAACGTTGGCATCCACCTTCAGAGGTCTCCCAGAGAGGCCAATATTTTGTCTCCTTGTCAGGAGTCTGGTTCTATGGAAAGTTGCAGGCGCTGTGTACACACACACACACACACACACACACACACACACACACACGAATTGACCCCTGGCTGGGAAGGATTTCATTTTGGTGGCTCAAAGGATGAGAGTTTGACTTCATACGCTTCTCTTGCCACATGCAGACTCAAAGAAGCTCATATGAAGTAAGTCATTTACTGCTAAATATTCACTGGGACCACAAAGTCATAAGGAAAACCTCAAGCCCTGGAATGTAAAAACTGATGAAGGCCATGTGAAGAAAGCTAAGTCCCCAGCATCGGCGTCTCTAATCTTTCCTCTCTGATCTTGTCTGTCTGTCTTGTCCTCAACTGGGGTTCAGCCATAAGTCTTAGGAGACTGAGATATGGTTGTACCAAGTAGCCCTAAGGAACAGCTTTTCTCTGGCTGCCCTGGATGTACAAAGATTAGAAGAGGAGAAGAGGAAGGCTAGTGAGGGGGCTAGGTGACCAGCAACATGCTCTTCAGACCAGTAGCCAAGGAAGAAAAGATTCCTCCAAGGATGCAGTATGTAAGACAGATTTCCTTTGGGGAATTTCAGGGTCCTCTAAGGGTTGCCCAGATTTACTGCATGTTGATGGCCCATAAGAAAAACTGTGGCAAATTTAAATGTTAATATTATTATGCCACCAAGGACTCTTTTAAAATCTAAGCACTTATGTTTTAAGGGAAAATTATAAACTTTATAATTACTTCCTTAGTTTCCACTGCAATTTAGTGAGCTGATTTTGTAAAGGTCTGAATAAGAACTCTAAGATAGAAATGACCAGAGAAAGAAACTGACCTCAGTATGAGTTTATATGTCAATGCTTTTTTAGTTTTTTTCCCTAATAATATATCCAGAAAGTGGATACATTTCAGAAACATCAGTTTACTGTTATAATTCCTCACAGATGGCCAACACTTTATACTTTACTATACCTATTAGCTCATCAGGTTCTCGCAGAAAGTGGATCCATTAAGGTTCTTTGGGTTTCAAGTAGTAGAGAATAGCTCTAGCTAATTTAAGTGAAAAAGGGCAACTTTTAGAATCTCAGAAAGAGTTTAACAATTTGTGTATTCATGGTAAACAGTTCTAGTTTTTGTAATAAACCCTGAAATCTCAGTGGTTTAATGAAAAAATGTTTATTTCTCACTCTCATCACAGTCCAATTAGCCTTCAGAGAAGGGGTGAGTGGCTCCCCTGCACACAATCACAAGGGACCCAGCCTTCTTTCATTTGTTACACCATTGTATTCAACATGTGGTCTCCAGGGTCACTGTAGAAAGGGAAGGCAGAGCTTGGCTTTCCCCAACACACCTGTTTAAAGTAGGTCTCCTGCAGCCCTTGAAATTCGCCAATCACTTCAAAGCACTTAGCTTACCTGAAATTATCTGGTATGTTACTAGAGTGAATGCTCTATGAGGACAGAGACCCACTTGATTGACTGGTATATCCCCACTGCTCATTATAGTATCTGGAACAGAGAGAATTTGAAAAGAACTGCCGAATGAACGAGCAAGTGAATGAATGTCCCAGCTCTGGTTGTCTCTGTTCAAAACCGGATTTGCAGGTGAGAACTTCTTTTGGCCGAGGTTGGGTCAGAAATCACCTCTACTGTAGTCAGCTTTGGCAAGGGGGTACAAGAACAACTATTAATAGCCCACCACTAAAAGCTGAGGCAGTTTCTAGAGAAGGAAAATCATTGTGAGGCTGGAAGTCACCCTAAACCTTGTTACCCCAAAGTGTGAAGCAGCAACATCAACATCACCTGGGAGCTTATTCAAAATGCAGATCTTGGGTCCCACTCCAAATGTAACAAGAATCCACAAAAGTCTTTCAAAATTTGGAAGTCCCCAGGGAATTCCTATGCACAGTAAAGACTGAGAGATACTGCTCTAAAAGGTGTTTATCACTACAACTCTCAGATATGCGTAAGAGATTCCCGACAGTAGTCTCATGCTACACCTGGAACCCAAGTGAGATTCAGCAACTTACCCAAGGTCAGAGATCTGGTAATTGGCAAAGCTGGGGTTAAAAGCCAAGGCTTCGGACTCCAAATCCCTCTCCACTCCATGCTCATGCTGCTCTATCTCCTGGATAAACCTATTTTCTTCCACTAATGAAAAAGATTCAAAAGGGAGAAATAAATAGGAAAAAAAAGAGTTACATTTAAATGGTGGTTAATGGTTTCAAGAATTGATGAAAAGGAAACAAGCATTTATCACTTGCAGGGCATTTCATACACTGTTTTTCCCCATTACATATTAAAGAACTCTCCAAGTAACAAAATGAATGTTTATATTTCATTTATTCAGCAATTAGGCATCTTAACCTTCTCTTATAAGCATTTACAACACTTATTCAGAATTATCAAGCATCCTATTTGGGTCAATGGTTTTTCTTTCTCCTTCTCTGATTAAACTAAGAGTTTAAATAGTGCTAATTAAAACTACATGTTATTTTGAGCATCTTGGCCAAGGGTTGTCTGCTCAGGGCTCAGGTATTTGGAGCTTTCTTAGTAGGTCACAAAAGACCCCTGGAGATAGCAAAGCTTACCTCTGCCACTTTTGTTCTTTACTGTTTTCAGAGATTGAAGAATGTAGATACAAACCATGTTAATCAGGTCTATTTGGGTTGCAAATCACAGAAATCCATCCCAGTATAGGTAAATCAAAGGCAGAAATGATTGGCTCCTATGACTGGAAGCTCAAAAGTTGGATCTAGCTTCAGGGCCTCAAACGTCATCAGAGTTCTATCTCCCCATCTCTCAGCTCCCCTTGTTACTGTTTGAGTGGTTCTCTTCCTAGGGCAACAAGATGGGATTTATTGGCAACCAAAGCCAACAACTTCCTTATCCTTGGATCCTTGAGAAAGATGATTTCTTCTGTTACATTTAGCAAAAGTCCCAGGGAAGACTGTGATTGGACAGTCATGGGTCATGTGATTATCTCTTAACCAAACACTGGAGATAATATATTCTGATTGACTGAAACTGGATTATCATCTGCCTTGAGATAGTATATTTGTTTCCTATGGCTACTGTGACGAATTACCACGAACTTGGTGACTTAAAACTGTACACATTTATTCTCTTACAGTTCTGGAGGCTGTAAATCTGAAATTAATTTCACTGGGCTAAAGTCAAGGTGTTGGCAGCTCTGACTCCTTCTGGAGGGTCTAGAGGAGAATTTGTTTCCTTGTCTTTTGCAGTTTACAGAGCCATATTCTTTGCATTCCTTGGCTCCTGGCACCTTCCTCCATCTTCAAAGTCAGGAACATAGGGCTTCAAATCTCTCTTTGCTCCCCTTGTTGTCACATGGCCTTCTCTCTCTTCTATAGTTTAGTCTTCCTTTGCCTCGCTCTTATAAAGATACTTATAATTACATTTAGGGTCCACCAAGAAAATCTAGGATAATCTCTCTGTCTCAAAATCCTTAACTCAAGCACACCTGCAAAGTCCCTTTTGCCATGGAAGGTAATATTCACAGGTTCCAGGGATTAGGACTTGGATATGTGTAGGAGCCTTTATTCTGCCTACCACAGATGGGAATCAGTCCCACCCAAGCACTGGACAGAGATTATTATAGAACATGTCAGACGTGGCTTTCTAAAGAGAAGGGATTCTTGGCATATAACCAAAGAACATACTACACCAACCAACAAAACCAACGTGTGCTTTGTGCAAGACTGCTAGTTGTTACCCAAAATATACCTTTCCCTTCTTCTGTAATAATAGGGTTTTGTTAGCACATGATAATCCAGAATAAAGACAACATTTACCAGCCTCCCCTGAAGCTAGATGTGTGCATGTGGCTAAGTTTTTGCCAATACAATGTGAGTGGAAGTTATGTGTGCAATTTCTACATCGCAAGCTTAAAAAAGAAATTGCTTGCCCTCTTTCTTCCCTTCTTGTGGACTGGAACTCAGCTTGGTCTGCAAAGAATATCTTTATTAAATGAGAGCATGTGTTGGGCACCTGCTGTGTTCTAAGCATCATGCCAAGCATGGGACAATACAGTGAGAGGTAAGACAATCCTAGGAATGACAACCACAGCAGTTAGGTTTATCATTCAGCTGCCCATTCCCCACTGCTGTGCAATAAGCCGGTTATACAAGACGCTCATCCCCACAATGACTAGGGATTGTCCTCCAGGAGACATCTGCTCCAGACCTGCTTCTTTTGAATTCCTTTCAGGAAATGAAGAACAAACCCCATCAATATTTCCTTCTTGTATATGGGGAGTCCTCTTAGGAGGGGGTGATGTATCTCAGGCTTTGCAAGGAATTCTGGCGATTGGATTGTGAGAGAAAACCACCGTGTCCTAGTTTGAGCTTCCCCAGAAGCAGACCTTGAGGCAAGGATTCAAGTGCAAGTAGTTTATTTGGAAACTGATCCCAGGAAATACCAGTACGTATTTTGGGGGTGATGAAATGTGGTGATGGTTGCATAACTCTGGGAATACTAAAAACCACTGATCTGTATACTTGAAATGGGTGAATTGTGTGACTTGTGGATTATAGCTCAATAAAACTGTTACTTAAAAAAGATTACAACTATAATAATGCCAGTTTCATAATTTCAACGTTGTTTGAGTGGGAGAGGACAGGATGGCCTGTTACCCCAGATATGCCCATGAAAGTGTGTCATGGGTGGCAAAATCAATACATGTAAAAGTTTAGGAGCCATTGCCGTAGAAAAAAACCATAATTCTCCTGCTCCACCATCTAGATAGGATGGCTTTTCCACTGGACGTTCCTGTCCCCTCCTTTCTTCTTAGGGCAAGGAGAAAAAAGCGCAAAGCAGGAGGGAAAGTGAGGTTTGAATAGTAAGGGGTTTTCATTTAGCTGCATTGAAAACCGAGGGTCGACATGTATTAATTTTCATGATCAAATTACTTCCTTTTGTCTCTCCTCCAACCGTGAGGGTAATTTTGTGCCAGGATTATTTTAGTCATTTTAATTATGCATGCATCAATATTTAGCGAGTGTTTACCTAACCCACAGCACACCCGAATGTTTTCCACCCTCAGAGACCATGGCAGTACAATATAATGTAACTAGGTGGTGCACAGTACAGAGATGAAGTTCCTTTTACTTCTCCATCTTTGTTTGTAAGGAACATTCAGGTGGCGTTTCTTGAAAATCAACATATGTACTATTCAGATGCATCCGTAAAACCAAAGGCGGTGTTGTGAATGCTATGAGTTCACTACATGATACTAAATGTAATTCTTGCACAGATGTTTCATTAGGGATTCAGTTATGTAAGACAAATTAAAATTTACCATTTGTTTAGATTTTCCTTCTTTGCAAAGAACCTTCCCTCCCTTCTTGTCATGCATTGTCACAGACGATATTGCTTATCCTAAACTTTTCCTATAGAATCCCTTCTCCTTTAACTATTTATGTTCTTCTCTGTTCTTCTCTGTCTCCTCCCCCTCCCCTCCTCCTCCTTCATCCTTTCCCCTCCATTTTCTTTCTTTGGCTCCTTTGTATTTTCTTCCCAGCTCCTAACTGTGTAAAACCTAAGACTGAACCTTGAGCCTTTTATTCTTTTATGTTTACATCCTTCACTTAAAGGAACATTGCATTTCTCTTCGTCTCAACTCTGAACCCCAAGCTGACAAATTCCAAATACATAAGAATTTGGCACTAGGATGTATTTATGGGGATGGTCCATTTATCTTCACCTGATGTCCAGAAGTGGATCGCTTATCTCCAGCAATAGCTGTCATTGGCTGTACCGTTTTTTTCTTTTTTTTTTGGCCGCGCCATGCAGCATATGGGATCTTAGCTCTCCAACCAGGGGTCGAACTCGTACCCCTTCAGTGGAAGCACAGAGTCTTAACCACTGGACCACCAGGGAAGTCCTGGGCCGTACCATTTTGATACCTCCCTTCTTTTCCTTCATTCGCTTATTAGTTTAATTTTGCCTCGCAAAGTCTCTTGGACTCATTCTGTCTTTCCATTCCTTCTGCTTCCACTGTGTTTTCCTGATGGTTTCCTAACCAGAGGAACACCCCAGAGTGTCAGCAAGTTAATCTTGGTGGTCTGCAAGGTTTGATCATCTCTTAGACAATCCATCCTGAAGCCGGACCACAGAGTTGCCTTCTTTCTCTATTCTTCCACTACCAGGATCGAAAGACACCTGTCCCCTGCGCCATTCCCCAAAGTCCTGTGGAACAAGATAAAGCTGAGAGAGAGCCCTAGGTAAGAGAGTAGGATGAAATGGGGCAACACAGGGGAGGGTGTTGGGGACCAAAGGCACAACATGGACCACAGGGTGTTGAGAATGTGGAAGGAGAGAGAAAATACCAGGGGAAAGGCTTCCTGCCTATTAGTGGGATATCCCTGTGGAATGGATGTTATTCTTCCATTCAGAAGAATCTTGTTTAACTAGGTGTCCTCACAATTGGGTAAATCAAAACAGTGTTCATTTCAACACAAATGCAATCTTGTGAACACAATATTTTTGATGAAATACTTTAACCTTATCATGTGTCTTAAACATATTTTAAAGCAACTCTGTAATTCAAGATTTACCTCATTCAATTTAGAAAATATTCATCATATAGTTGGCAAAGCCATTCCACATTGTGCAGTCAATTAGGCAGATCAAAGTATTTGAATTCTTTTTGAGTTGTATGCCCCAAATTATATTTAATGATCATGTTAGAAAAAATGACTTCATATTTCAGTTTGAATGAACATAACAACATTCTCATGACAACTGTTTCATTTTTGGCAGATAGATAGATAGACAGACTGTAGCCTTTGTTGTTGCCATGAGTTTGTTACTTAGGTTGAGGGAGGAGGCTGTGGGGGCAGGGTGCCCTGAGCAGAAGACCTTGAAGAAGGAATCAGAGAAGGTGAGAGAATTAAGCAAGTAGACAGGAGTATTCCAGGCAGAGGGAAGAGCTGGAGGGAGACTCCAAGGCAGAAGGTCCTGCCCGTGTGTTTGAGGAGCGGCAAGGAGGACCTTGTGACTAGGATGGAATGAATAACAGGATAGAAGTCATAGATCGAGAGCAACAGGGGCCAGATTATCTAGCCTTGGAGCCACTTGAGGATTTTGGCTTTTACTCTGGGTGAGATGGGGAGACCTTGCCAGGTTTTTAGCAGATGAGTGATGCGATAGCACTAAGGTTATGAAAGGATTTCTCCAGTGCTGGGTTGAGAATGGACTGGAGGGAGACAAGGGTGGAATCAGAGGGACCCACTGGGAGGCTGTTGCTGTCATCCAGGCAGGAGGTGATGGTAGCCTGGACCAGGTTAGTAGCAGTGGAGTCGTCAGGTAGTGGATATGTTCTGAAGGTAGAACCAGCAAGATTTCCTGATGGATTAGTTGGGGGTTGAGTCCAAGATCAGAGTCAAGGGGAGTCCAGTGCTTGTATGCTGTGCTACTAGAAGGATGACCTTGCCCTCACTGAGATGGGGAAGGATGCAGGTGAAGCAAGATTGGAACATGTAAATTGGGGCATTAGAGTGAGCTGTGAGCTGAGAAATCTGCAGGATAGAAGGAAAAGTTAAAGTCCATGGGATAAGAAGGGAAGGAGGAAGAGGAGGGGATTAAAAAGACAGTGAGAGAAGCACAAAGAAGCATCTATGAGGTCGGTGACACTCCACAGTGCTGACGGTGGGAGGACACGTAGGCCCTTGTTAAAGCTCCCGGTACTATTACGTGCACTTCGGTGATTGTGTTAGTTTCCTAGGATTGCCATAACAAATTACCAGAAACTTGGTGGCTTAACCAACGGAAATTTGTTCTGACAGTTCAGAAGACTAGAAGTCCAAAGTCAAGGTGTCAGCAGTGCCATCCTCCTTCTGAAGGCTCTAAGATACTTCCTTGTCTCTCCCAGCTTCTGGTGTCTCCAGGTGTTCCTTGGTTGTGGCACCATAATTCCAACTTCTCCCTCCATCTCCACGGGGTCTTCACCCCGTCTCCCTCTGTTCACGGGAATTAGGGTCCGTCCTAATCCAAGATGATCTTATCTAGAGAGCCTTATGTTAATTACATCTGCAAAGATCCCTTCTCCCCCAGATAGTGTCACCTTCACAAGTTCATGGATTTAGGACCTGCACATATCCTAGTGGGGCCACTGTATGCAACTACAGTGATGCTCCCGCATCCCCTCCATCCCTCCCACCTGAACTTCCAAGCCTCTAAAAGTAGGAGGAACTTCAATAAAGTTGACTTTACTGCTTTAAGTTTTGTTTTACAAATGAAAAAGAGAGGTTGGTTTTCACACTGAGCTCAGAATGGTAGTGAGAAGCAGTGACTTACAAGAAGCAGAAGGAGCTGTGAGAAGGTAGATCCCTAGGATCTTGAAGAAATCTTAGTAAGGCTTTGACACCCCCAGGCTGTGGGATTGGGAATTTGAGCCAGTCTTACCTGGATCCCAGAGTTTAGGAAGTTCCTCCTGATATCTGGGTTATGAGGACATAAAATATGATCATATTATATATTCTACTTTATAATCTGCTCTCCTTGCTCAAAAAATATTGCAAAAGTTTTCTCAAGTCATTAAATATTCTCCAACAACATGATTTTTAACGGCTGCATAGCAGTACATCATATGAAAGTACTGTAATTTATACAACAAATCCTTTATGGTAAGCCATTTAGGATGTTTCTGTGTTTAACATATGAAAGATAACACTGAAATGAACAAATTTCTCTATAAATCATTGTGTACATCTTTGATTATTTTCAAATGGTCTCATTTTAAATAACCATGAACAATTTTGTGATAGCAATTTCTGCTCATTGTTTTCATCATGAACTAAAACTTTTCCTTCAGGCAAAAAAAAAAAAAAATGGAAAAGAAGTTCCTGGAACATCTGTCTTATGGTATAATTTACTTTTGGTATTCAGCTGTGCTCCCAAATTTTGAAATGCCTTCTTTCTAATAGATTCATCCTAGATTTAATCTCCCTTCTGCAGATACAGATGCCAGCACGTTTCTTTCTGTGGACCTTCAGCCTGGGAGCCATGGCTGCAGGAGAGAAGCCACGTCAAACTGTGCATTGGTTGCCTGCAGCTCCTATTTCTCAATTTGTAAGTCCCAAGAAGGGACGGAAACTGACAGAATTATACTGCTGGAGTTTTTGTTGAGGCTGAAAAGATTCCTGTGATAATGGCTGCCATGGAAAACGCTGATATGCCAGGCCGTTTACATAGATTATCTTTATAACCAATACGAGGTACAAATTATGATCCCACCATTGGTGAACAGCCTGCAGCTCAGAGAAGAGAGGGCAGTTCATACAGTCAAGTAAGTAGTAGAGTTGGATTTCTACCCAAGATTTATCTTACTCAGATCCACCATGTTGTATGTTAGAGGGACTCCCACGTTTTTGAATTTTGAACACTGGTAAGATTTCAGATCAAAATCTGGGAGACACGCAGTTTCGCCAACTTTTAGTTTTGTCAAGTAAGGGCATCAAAACAGAAACAACAACCAAACTGTGATATCCTATCACCACCATTTCATACACGAAAAGATAGTTTAATGCCAAAAAGAGAGGAAGGCTATACTCTCCAAAGATAATCCTTTAAACTAAATGAATTCAATCGTATGCAGACTCGATACACTGTCCGTACTGATGACCTTCATGTCGCCATGGATCAGTGAAAGGCGAGTGCTATCTCTAGACCCCATTCAAGAACTACTTTCAGAGGTTCTGTTGTCATCACTGCCTCGATGGATTGGTTTCTCTGCCTTGGCTGACCAACATGGAAGGGGACGCATGGCCTCCCTTCTGCTGCAGGAAGGAGCTGGCAAAGCACTCAGCCTAGTGAGAGTGGGGCATTCATGTCATCACCATCCCCCACTTTCAGGGGAGAATTCTTACACTCCAGTCCTTTCCAAGAGTGAGGAAAGGAAGTGGAGACCGGGGTGTAGACTAATTTCAAGACATTTAAAAGGGAGAATGAGAAGAGAGAGAGAGGGCTTCCCTGGTGGCGCAGTGGTTGAGAGTCTGCCTGCCGACGCAGGGGACGTGGGTTTGTGCCCCGGTCCGGGAAGATCCCACATGCCGCGGAACGGCTGGGCCCGTGAGCCATGGCCGCTGAGCCTGCGCGTCCGGAGCCTGTGCTCCACAACCGGAGAGGCCACAACAGTGAGAGGCCCACGTACTGCAAAAAAAAAAAAAAAAAAAAAAAAAAAAGAAGAGAGAGAGAAATATTTGGATACATGGGCAGAAATATTTGGGGGCTGATTCCTTAATGTATTCATAAGAAGTAGAGCTATGTGGATGGAGAACCCCTGTCAGTCTCCAAGTGGATAAATCAAAACAGAACTCATGGATCTTTAAAGCTGGCCCTTTACTAATATGGTTGTTCTGATATACAATGTACAGGAGGGAAGGACGATGGATCACGAGCCCAGCTTTCCACTCCTTTGCTCACACTGGGTCCCTCAAGGACTACGAGGGGTCTTGGCACTGAATGGACACTAGGTAAGTAATTGATGAACCATGAAATAAGCAAAAACCAGTTATTACGTCAATCTCTTACTGTTTAATTTTAGTAGCTCACTCCACCCCATCCACCCTCATTGCTTCATTATTGGATTTATGGTCGTAAGTGGCTAATAAAGGCAAAGTTGGCTTGTGGATGGTCTCCACGGTTGGAAATGTCAGCAAAAAGGTCACGAAAATGAAGGTCAGGATGGTCTCCTGACTCAGGAGTGAGGTCGGCGTTCCTGAAGTCAGCCGTTATTGAATGATCACCTTGAACCTGACATCGTACTAACCGCTTAACTGGCCGTGAGCTCACATGATCCTGCTAAGAACACAGTGAGGGAAATACTATTAATATTATCTCCAGTTTACAGACTGCAGAGACCACGGAGGTGCTTAGTGGCTGGGCTAGAGAGCTGTAATGGAACAAGGATGGAAGCCACATCAGCCTTGCACACACACAGCGCAGGCACACATACATACACTCACACACAGACACACCCCCACCCACACACATACACACTCCCACAAATACCCACACAAATGTGAACATACACATAATCTCACACCTACACAAATATGGACACACATACCCGCAGACACACATACACAGTCATATATATTCACAACTACACACATATAGTCATATAGACACACGCACACACACACACACACACACACATAAACACACGGCCCTGGTTATATAACAAATTCTGATGCTCATTGTATGACTCTAGTTGAATGTTATCCCCTCTCTGTTCCTCAGGTTCCTCACTGCAAGTTTAGATTAAATCAGAGATCATCTGGTCATGTGTCCAGGAGCCCTTGGGTCCTGTGGCGGTGCCTTGGGGCTGCCTCAGGGGTGAGAGAAAAGCCCGGCAGGACAGCTGCCCGTACCTCACCTCGGCTTCAACCAGGACAGCTAAACTTTCCTTTGTTTCACCCGTTGCTATTCCACTTAATTATTTCATTAGCACAAAAGTACTGGAAGCAAGCAGGGTAGAGTCCCGGGGAGAGGATCAGCCTGAGAAAATGCTCCAGGCCAGGCAGGGCCAAGGGGTTTCACTGAGCAGTGATGGTAAGCAATTAATGCTCGGGTAGTCCTCGTGCAGCCCCCTAGTGGCCATCTCCCACCCTGCAGCTTCCAGGGAAAGTCTGTCAGACAGGAGAGCCTTGTCCTACTGACGCCGCAGGAGATTGTGTGAAAGGGTATTGAACAGAAGTGCAGCCTGTCTCAACTCACCCTTATGCTGAGGACAAACACGGTGATCTTTCTGCCGTGTGAAGAGAAGGCTCTGGGCTCGGAGTCCCACGCAGCCGCCTGAAGGGAATCACTGGGGTCCAAGGGAACTGAATTGCTGGTAGGAGCCAGACCGGGACCTGGACCTGCTGGTGGCAGGAAATGCTTTATGAGAAATGTAACTCCCCCCCAAATCCTCAGGGATAATGTCGAGTTCTGTATGAGGCATTAGGACTCCAGCATTATGAGAGAGAAGGAAGGTCCCAGAAAGCCAAAGCCTTCAGAATATTCAGGTTTTATATCTATGTGTACCTAAAGCCAAAATTACCGTCAGGTTGGCAGAGGAATGTTTAAATCTTTTTTTTAAATCGAGATTACAAACCTACTTGGCAGGAGGAGGACTACCTTGTAATCCGTGCTTACACATACTTATTGAACTTAAAGGGTGTGTGTAGGTGATCCTGTGCGTGCGTTTGTACTTGGCTTTTCCATTTTGGTGCTTGTTGTTTATTACCCCTTGCTGTGGTCAGTGCTAAGAGTCAAGAAGGGGATGGGCCCCCAAACAAGAGCAGAGATAAAAGTATTGGGATTTCACATGCTGCTTCCTATCCACAGAATCCATAACTTGTTCCCTACGTCTCTTGAGCATGAAATTCTGTCGTCTTAAGAACAAGACTTTTCCATTCTTACACCTCACATTTTGGTTCCCAAGTGGCAATCCATTGCCTGCTGCCAGTTTGGTGACAAAGTTTTTCTTTCCTGGGGTGATACCTGAAAAAGGAGGACAACATAGAAAGTTTCTTATAAAGTTAAAATTAATCAGTATGAGACCACATTTTATTCTGAGACTGTGTCCATCTTTTCAGTTTTAAAATATCTTTTCTTGTGTAGACTGTCGGTAGTTGATTTCTTAATGCATTTTCATTTGGCAAAGCTAAATATTTGTGACTCCATGTGCATCTGTCTCATTTTGAAAATAGTTTACTGGTCTGTGAAGTGAAAAATTTGGGAACTACTGATCTAGGCAATTTTTTTTATTAAGTTGCAGTCCAATTATTTAGTTACAGTCCCAGGAAAATTAACAGCCAGAATCACAGCAAAGATTTTCTAAGAAAATTACACAGGAAGAGTTTTGCAGCCTACAAACTAAAAATATAAAATGTTACTACACTTAAAGATAGGATACCTTCCTCTGTGAAGCTGAGATCCAGATTTGGATTTTACCTACAAACAACCATGATGCAATGGGCATAGTCATAGATTAAAATTTTTTCTTCCAGTTTTATTGAGATTATAATTGACATATAGCACTATATAAGTTTAAGGTACACAGCATAATGATTTGACTTACAGAAAGAGAAAGACAAATACCATATGATATCACTTCTATGTGGAATCTAAAATATGACACAAATGAACCTATCTATGAAACAGAAACAGACTCATGGACATAGAGAACAGACTTGTGGTGAGGGGGCTGGGGGAGGGATGGAGTAGGAGGTTGGGGTGAGCAGATGTGAGCTTTTATATACAGAATGGATAAACAACAAGGTCCTACTGTACAGCACAGAGAACTATATTCAATATCCTATGATAAACCATACTGGAAAAGAATATAAAAAAAGAGTATACATATATATATATATATATAACTGAATCACTTTGCTGTACAGCAGAATTTAACACATTGTAAATCAACTATACTTCAATAAAAAATAATAAATTGACTTACATACCTCATGAAATGATTATCACAATAAGTTTAGTGACCATCCATCATCTTGTATAGATCAAAATTAAAGAAACAGAAAAGAATTTTTTGTGTGTGATGAGAACTATTAGGACTTAGTCTCTTAACAATCTTCACATATAACATACACAACAGTGTTAATTATATTTACTATGTTGTACTAGTACTTATTTATCTTGTAACTGGAAGTTTTTACCTTTTGACTGCCTTCATCTAATTTGCCCTCCCCTCCACAACCCACCTCTGGAAACCACAAATCTGATCTCTTTTTCTATGAGTTTTTTTGTTTTTGAAGTATAATTGGCCCATAACACTATGTTCGTTCCTGTTATACATAATGATTTGGTCTATCCATGTTCTTTTTTTAAATAAATTTATTTACTTATTTATTGGCTGCATTGGGTCTTCGTTGCTGCACGTGGGCTTCCTCTAGTTGCGGCGAGCGGGGTCTACTCTTTGTTGCGGTGCATAGGCTTCTCATTGCAGTGGCTTCTCTTGTTGCAGAGATGGGCTCTAGGTGTGCAGGCTTCAGTAGTTGTGGCACACGGGCTCAGTAGTTGTGACTCACAGGCTCTAGAGCGCAGGCTCAGTAGTTGTGGCACACAGGCTTAGTTGCTCTGCAGCATGTGGGATCTTCCCGGACCAGGGCTCGAACCCGTGTCCCCTGCATTGGCAGGCGGATTCTTAACCACTGCGCCACCAGGGAAGTCCCATGACAATGTTCTTCTTGACCAAGAAGGTGTTATAATTTATTTTCATTTGTTGGAATATATATATAATATAATGTGTAAAATTATATATTATCTCAAATACATAAAACTATATATTATATAATACTTGTTATATTTATATATAATATATAATAGATCACTATGTATGCATATATATGTACCATACATGTATATGTATATATAAATAAAATTCTGTACTATCTTCATAATTCCCTATAAATTTATTAAGATAAAAACTTACTTAGATATATTTATATCTGTTGCTTCATTTATGATTTATTATAATATACTGTATATAATATGTACCATTATAGTTATTATAAAATTAATAGTTTTATATTTATATATTACTATATATTTAAGTAAACTTTTTATTTTAGAATAGTTTTAGATTTATAGAAACATGTGAAGGTAGTATGGAGTTCTGTATACTCATACCCACTTTCCCCTACTGTCAACATCTTCTATTACTGTGGGCCATCTGTCCCAACTAATGAGCCAGTAGTAATACATTATTATTAACTAAAGTCCATACTTTTTACCTGATGTCCTTGTTGTGTTTCTGTTCCAGGATCCCATCTAAGACGCCACATTACATTTACTCATCATGTGTCCTTAGGCTCCTCTAAGCTGTGACCATTTCTTAGAAGTTCCTTGTTTTTGAGGACCTTGACAGCTTTGAAGATTGCTGGTCAGGTGTTTTGTAGAATGTCCTGCAATGATAATGGTGGCATTTTCATCACATGACTTATCACTGGTCATGTTGACCTTGATCACCTGGCTGAGATGGAGTTTGTCAAGTTTCTCCATGTCAGGTTCCTCTCTTTCTCAGTTTCCAGGCTGTGTGTTTTGGAAGGAAGTCACTATGTGCAGCCCACACTCAAGTGTGAGGTCTGTTTCACCTCCTTGAGTGGGTATATCTACATAAATTATTTGGGAATTTTCTGCATGGGAGATTTGTCTTTTCTCCATTTATTTACTTTTTCAATCATTTATCTATATCAGTATGGACTAATGGATATTTACTTACATTTATATTTTGGATAGTTTCTCCACATTATATTTTACAACAAAGTAATTTTAATGACAAGAAAACTACAAAGATTGGAATTTTACTTGATAGCAAACACAATGGAAGTAAATCATAGGGCACTACTGTCAAAAAAGCAAACGAGTCTTTGGACATATAAGTAAAGATATAACTTCAGGGATAGGGGAGGTGAAAATCTTGCTCTATTCTGTGCTGCTTGCACCGTACTGAAAGTATTGTACAGTTGTATTCGTATCTTCTGGGCTTAACCTTTCGGAGGAGAAGTAAATACTTGGGTTCCATTCTAAGAAAGGCCATGCTGCTAAGGATCCTTGAAACCCTATACAATAAATTGAGATCTGACCTATTTGGAATTAATGATTTAGACATCTTCACCATAGTTCAGTGACAGGAAAAAGACTCGATCCAACACCACCATCTGGTTGTCTTTTCCGCCTCCCAATGTGAAATAGAGAATAGATATATATTTGCACAATTACTGCTCAACACTTAAAATGTTAGTTATCATCCAAACGCTTGAAAATCATAACAAAACTTGTGCTACCAGCAAGACCACCTTGATGTCCGTGAGATGATCTGTTATGACGTGTACCACCACATCTATATCTTGACATTTGGGTCATGGTGACATCAACACATGGTCATTCTCTGCTTGGTGAATCACGTTGTCACCATGCTACATTCATCATAACAACATATTCTTCAATTATTGCAACAACATGATTTTTTAAATGTTTGAACTCTTAAAAATGTGGCTGCTTCAGGCACTAAGCACCAGATAAAACATTTTCTACCATATATAAGGGGCAATTGAGAGAACTGAGCACCATCCACCTGGAGAAGGTAAGACACGATAGTAGTCTCCAAATATCTGAACGAAACAGGGACTGAATTGGCCTGTGTGACTCCAAGTGGAAAAGGAAGGACAAGTGACATGATCAAGCTCAGTCTAGAGGAGATCTTTTTTTTTTAACATCTTTATTGGAGTATAATTGCTTTACAATGTTGTGTTAGTTTCTGCTTTATAACAAAGTGAATCAGCTATACATATACATATATCCCCATATCTCCTCCCTCATGCATCTCCCTACCACCATCCCTAACCCACCCCTCTAGATGGTCACAAAGCACCGAGCTGATCACCCTGTGCTATGCGGTTGCTTCCCACTAGCTATCTATTTTACATTTGGTAGTATATATAAGTCCACATCACTCTCTCACTTCGTCCCAGGTTACCCTTCCCCTTCACCCTGTCCTCAAGTCCATTCTTTACATCTGCATCTTTATTCCTGTCCTGCCCCTGGGTTCCTCAGAACCTTTTTTTTTTTTTAAGATTCCATATATATGTGTTAGCATACGGTATTTATTTTTCTCTTTCTGACTTACTTCACTCTGTATGGCAGACTCTAGGTCCATCCACCTTACTACAAATAACTCAATTTCGTTTCTTTTGGTGGCTGAGTAATATTCCATTGGCTATAGGTGCCACAGCTTCTTTATCCATTCATCTATCGATGGACACTTAGGTTGCTTCCATGGCCTGGCTATTGTAAACAGAGCTGCAATAAACATTGCTGTACATGACTCCTTTTGAATTATGGTTTTCTCAGGGTATATGTCCAGTAGTGGGACTGCTGGGTCATATGATAGTTCTATTTTTAGTCTTTTAAGGAACCTCCATACTGTTCTCCATAGTGGCTGTACCAATTTACATTCCCACCAACAGTGCAGGAGGGTTCCCTTTCCTCCACACCCGCTCCAGCATTTATTGTTTGTAGATTTTTGATGATGGCCATTCTGACTGGTGTGAGGTAATACCTCATTGTAGTTTTGATTTGCATTTCTCTAATGATTAGTGATGTTGAGCATCCTTTTGTGTGTTTGTTGGCAATCTGTATATGCTCTTTGGAGAAATGTCTATTTAGGTCTTCTGCCCATATTTGGATTGGGTTTTTGGTTTTTTTGATATTGAGCTGCACGAGCTGCTTGAAAATTTTGGAGATTAATCCTTTCCCAGTTGCTTCATTTGCAAATATTTTCTCCCATTCTGAGGGTTGGCTTTTCATCTTAGTTATGGTTTCCTTTGCTATGCAAAAGCTTTTAAGTTTCATTAGGTCACATTTGCTTACTTTTGTTTTTATTTCCATTTCTCTAGGAGGTGGGTCAAAAAGGATCTTACTGTGATTTATGTCATAGAGTGTTCTGCCTATGTTTTCCTCTAAGAGTTTTATAGTGTCTGGTCTTACATTTAGGTCTTTAATCCATTTTGAGTTTATTTTTGTGTATGGTGTTAAGGAGTGTTCTAATTTCATTCTTTTATATGTAGCTGTCCAGTTTTCCCAGCACCACTTATTGAAGAGGCTGTCTTTTCTCCACTGTATATTCTTGCCTCCTTTATCAAAAATAAGGTGACCATATATGCGTGGGTTTATCTCTGGGCTTTCTATCCTGTTCTATTGATCTATGTTTCTGTTTTTGTACCAGTACCATACTGTCTTGATTACTGTAGCATTGTAGTATAGTCAAGTCAGGGAGCCTGATTCCTCCAGCTCCGTTTTTCGTTCTCAAGATTGCTTTGGCTATTCGGGGTCTTTTGTATTTCCATACAAATTTTGAAATTTTTTGTTCTAGTTCTGTGAAAAATGCCACTGGTATTTTGATAGGGATTGCATTGAACCTGTAGATTGTTTTGGGTAGTACAGTCATTTTCACAATGTTGATTCTTCCAATCCAAGAACGTGGTATATGTCTCCATCTGTTGGTATCATCTTTAATTTCTTTCATCAGTTTCTCATAGTTTTCTGCATACAGGGCTTTTGTCTCTTTAGGTAGGTTTATTCTTAGGTATTTTATTCCTTTTGTTGCAGTGATAAATGGGAGTGTTTCCTTAATTTCTCTTTCAGATTTTTCATCATTAGTGTATAGGAATGCAAGAGATTTCTGTGCATTAACTTTGTATCCTGCTACTTTACCAAATTCATTGATTAGCTCTAGTAGTTTTCTGGTGGCATCTTTAGAATTCTCTATGTCTAGTATCATGTCATCTGCAAACAGTGACAGCTTTACTTCTTCTTTTCCAAATGGATTCCTTTTATTTCTTTTTCTTCTCTGATTGCTATGGCTAAAACTTCCAAAACTATGTTGAATAATAGTGGTGAGAGTGGACAACCTTGTCTTGTTTCTGATCTTAGAGGAAATGGTTTCAGTTTTTCACCAATGAGAACAATGTTGGCTGTGGGGTTGTCATATATGGCCTTTATTATGTTGAGGAAAGTTCCCTCTATGCCTACTTTCTGCAGGGTTTTTATCATAAATTGGTGTTGAATTTTGTCAAAAGCTTTCTTGGCATCTATTGAGACGATCATATGTTTTTTCTCCTTCAGCTGGTTGATATGGTTTATCACATTGATTGACTTGCGTATATTGAAGAATCCTTGCATTCCTGGGATAAACCTCACTTGATCATGGTGGATGATCCTTTTAATGTGCTATTGGATTTTGTTTGCTAGTATTTTGTTGAGGATTTTTGCATCTATGCTTATCAGTGATATTGGCCTGTAGTTTTCTTTCTTTGTGACATCTTTGTCTGGTTTTGGTATCAGGGTGATGGTGGCCTCGTAGAATGAGTTTGGGAGTGTTCCTCCCTCTGCTATATTTTGGAAGAGTTTGAGAAGGATAGGTGTTAGCTCTTCTCTAAATGTTTTATAGAATTCGCCTGTGAAGCCATCTGGTCCTGGGCTTTTGTTTGTTGGAAGATTTTTAATCACAGTCTCAATGTCAGTGCTTGTGATTTGTCTGTTTATATTTTCTATTTCTTCCTGGTTCAGTCTTGGAAGGTTGTACTTTTCTAAGAATTTGTCCATTTCTTCCAGGTTGTCCATTTTATTGGTATATAGTTACCTGTAGTAATCTCTCATGATCCTTTGTATTTCTGTAGTGTCAGTTGTTACTTCTCAAGAGGAGATCTTTCTAATACTCCAAGCTGTCCTGAACTGGAAAGTCACCTTTAAAGGCTTTGCAGTGCCTGTTACGAGAGACGTACTGGCAGTAGACAAAATGACCACTTGGTGGGGATGTTACAGAGAGAATCCCTTTTTTAGATGGGACGTTACTTCTTCAAATTTCCGTTTCAACTCAAGAGCCATAGATTCGAAGAAAGTATACATTCCAGGATTCCCAGCATTCCCCCCGCCCGCCCCCCCCGCCTCCCCCCCCCCCCACCGCCTCCCCGGGTTGAGAAATCCTCCATTTTGGGTAAGATAGTTGTCTTCAGAAGGCGCCTTCAAAAAGGCACCTCCACTGGCAGAAGGAAGCAACACATTGACTCATTTGGCATCATTAATAAGAATGAGTTGATCCAATTGGCTCCTTCCCCCTGTAAAACTAAGTGCAAGTTTGCCAGAAATGGAACATTGGCCAAGCAAGGATGATCTCAAGGAAAGCTAAAGACAGAATGATGGGGATGAAAAGGAGACCCAATTCAACTCAATCAGATGGAAGTAAGTCAGAAAAAGAAAGACAAATACCATATGATATCACTTATACGTGGAATCTAAAATATGACACAAATGAACATATTTATGAAACTGACTTACGGACATAGAGAACAAACTTGTGGTTGACAAGGGGGAGAGGGTTAGGGGAGGGATGGAGTGGGAAGCTAGGGTTAGCAGATGTAAGCTATTATATATAGAATGGATAAACAATAGGTCCTACTGTAGAGCACAGAGTACTGTATTCAATAACCTATGATAAACCATAACGGAAAATAATATTTAAAAAAGAATGTATATGTATGTATGTATAACTAAATCACTTTGCTGAACAGCAGAAATTAACACAGCATTGTAAATCAACTATATTCAATGAAAAGATAAATTAAAAAAATAAAGCTCATATTCTTAATGTAGCATACCACCTTCCCCGTCAGAAGGCAAGGAGAATTCTTACCTAGACTTCTACATCACGGCAGGGTTTGCCTTCTCCGTGGGAGCCCCAGGACTGAGCAGCTAGGAAGCCACGTAGGCCGCCACCAGGAGATTTGCTTCATCCTTGGTGGGCGTGCACCATCAGGAAACCCACATGGGTGTTTGGCCCCAGCCCCAGCATGGGAGCCACTGACAAAGTGCTGAGGCACCCAGCAAAGAGCCGTAACTATCCCGCATCCAGTTAAGTCATGGGTGTGGGTCTGGACCCACTACTGTCACTTAAGTAACTTATCCTCTTCCAGCCTCAGTTTTCCTCTCTGTAAAATGTGCATAATAACATCCACCTTGAAATATTTCGTGGTTCAAATGAGGCTAAAGTGAAGAAGGGCGAGTACATAATGTACAAACTGTCTTTTGCCTTTTTCCTAAGGCAGGCCGTAGAGTGGTTAGAGCATAAAGCTCTGAAACAAGGCTGCTTGTTTCCACTTCTGTGTGATCTTGGGCAAGTCTCTTAACCTCTCTGTGCCTCAGGGTGCTCACCCATAACATTACTACAGTAATAGAACTTACTTCATAGAGACATAGTGTTCAAAGAGACTGAGCGTATTGACTGTTGAGTGCCAGTGCCTGGAGCAGAGCCTGGCAGAGAATAGGGTCTCAGCTGAACATGGCCCCTGGCGCAAATAAGTACCAATAGGTACTGACCATTATTTATATTGTTATTATTGTGTTATCTCTCCCTGGCCTATCTTTCCTCTGGTGAGACCAAAGCACTTCTCATCTGCCAAGAATCTCTTCCTCTACTTCTCTATTCTCTTTCCATCTGACCCTTCAGTCTGACTCTAGTGGGGGATGGCAGGAGTCCTGCTGATGTGGGCAAAATCAGTGATGCACACACACGCACCCTTGAGTCAGGAAAAGGGCTCCACAGATGGACCCACCACAGTCTCCTAAAGCAGAAGAGACTTCCTGCGAGCTAGAGGTTTTGTTATTCACTGTTCAGACAGATTGAATTCTGTCAATTATTACCCAACTGGTTATCTCTCCAGGGGTCATTAAAAAAAATGCGTGTGTTTGTTGTGGGTGAGTATGCATCTGTGTTGTGTGTGAAGTGGGCGTGCGGGGAACAGTCAAATAGGAAGTGCTCCAGTATTTACATTAAACTGCAGACTGGTTTAAATTACCCACCAGGAAATATGTGGCCGTATGAGTATGCTTAATTCATGCTCATTCAAGGTGTTCCGGGGCTGTTTTCTCCCCCTACCTTCTTGCCTCTCCGTTCAAATAACCCAGGCTGCCTGCAGCCTGTCTTTGCCCATTTGACTCAACAGGCCCTGAGCACGGAAAGGAGAAGAGAGTCTCTGAGAATGGGCACTTTCTTCTCTGAGCCAGGATGGCTTTGCCTGACTGTCACCGCAGTGCTGGGAGGAACAATTTTTTGCAAACTCAAGAAGAACCAAGGGCAGGTGGGGAGAAAGGTGGTCTGCCTGGCGGGCCTCTGGGGAGGGGCTTGCCTGCTCAGCCTGTCCCTCTTCTGGGGCTTGATCCTCTTCTCCCTGTCATGTTTCCTCGTATATACTTACTTTTCTGGCCAAGAGTTGTTGCCTGCGGATCAAAAGGCGGTGCTGATCACAGGTAAGCGGACGGCACTGCGATTCCCCCTCAGGGTGGGAACTGACACTTGCTTTGCCTTAGGGGGACTCTTTCGGATTAGTTTTAAAAAGAAAATACTTGGCATGGAGTAAATGAAAGCACATCCCCACTGTCTTTCACTACACTGTTTCGGTTTGCTTTCTTTAGGAGGTGCACTTGAGGGGCTGATGGTGAGAGGGACTGGGAAAGGGACGTGCACCTAAGCCACGAGTTTGTTAATTTCCCAGCATATATAAGAGTAAGCAAACGCCGTTTGTTTGTTTCATTGTAGCCAGGATTGTCGCCTCAGTTTTTTGAAGCTTAAACCAAATTTCGTTCTGAGATGAATGTTCAGCTGCGTTCTAGACTTGGCCTCTTATTCCCTAGGTGCGCAAAAAAGCTGTCAAATTTAGGTTATCCTTGTACTTTGCTTCGTTTTTTAAAGATCGAAGAGACTTACCTGGGCTGGAAATTTTGCGGTTTTCCCCCACTGCTGTCAAGAACCTTGTGTCTCATCTGAACCTTTGTCTTCAGATCTGTCATTGGACCACGAATATTTACTAATTGGATCAAGCCGGCAGCATGTCCAGGAGGCGGCTGCTTGTTGGCTGAGCTGCCAGCTTTTTCCTTCTTTTGTGTTTCTTTTTCCGTTGCAAGTGTGAGGCCAGATTAAATTCCTGGGTGTTGTAAAACTGGTTTGTTTGGTTGTGAAGTTTGATTTTGGACAGGGCTTTAATTAGGATCACCACAGTGTTATCCTGACCTAGAAAGCCCAGCCAAGGTGAGGATACCAGCTGCAGAATCATTTGCCGGGAGGTCATCACCCCACCCCACCCCACCCCGCCCCCCACCCCCAGGCTGTGACCTGCGGGAGTGAAGGCAAACGGAGTGTGAACAGAAGCAAATCAGGCAGGTTGCCCAGTTCAATGAGAAATGGACTAGAAAGTGACTTGTCTATCTTGCCTTTGACTTTAACTCAATAGTGAAATTCTTTCTTAAAATGAGACACAAGTTGGCCCTTGCTGGAGTTGTGAAGCGCTGCAGAAATAAAGCTTCTGCGATGAAAAAAAAATAACCAAAACAGTTCAAAGGTAGAAAATTCAGCTGATCCGTGGGATGCTTATCTCTGTGAATGTCTGGTATCACCTGGAATCATGCACCCAGAAGACTGGCTGTGTTTTCCGCTCTTCCACTTGAATTCTCTGGGGCTGGCTGGGTGAAAAGCTATAATAGCAGTATAAATTTTTCTGTTCTGTGTGTAGTAGCAAGTACCCATGGTCTTCAGGGTAATTCTAGGTCAAATTTATTTTTTGTACTTTTCCACTTGTAGGAAAGAAGACAGAACAATTAAGCATGTTAAAAAAAATAATAGCAATGCTGTGGTTGACACTAATGGAACATGATCTCCTGGAGGTCCAAATATTCCTGGGAAATCAATTTCAGGGAGCAGCGTTTCTAAGGCTCATAGATAAGAATACTAAAGCTTAGGATAAACAGAGGCAAACTTCAAGGTAACCGAGAAAATAGGAATTATCTCTGGCTTGTTTGTCTTGTCAATGTTCTTTATCCTCTGCTTTTGAAGATGTAGGCATGCAGAAACGCACCAAATACACACCCAGTTCAGTTAGTTCACATCACCCATTGAAATGTCCTGACTTGTGTTCAGTGTCATGGAAAATGACTGATTCAATTAGGCAATTTGAGCCCAATGACTAATCCCTCAATGAAATGCTTAACAATTAGAAAGCTTAGAATTAAGAAAGGAAAGACGTACATTAAGGCTAACTGAAATGTGCCTCTCAGGTTCTTTGTCATTTTCATGAAGAATGTCATAGATTCCACATAATTCTAGAGACCCTTTCAAGACCTTTGTACTAAGTAGGGAAATTTTAAATGACTTCATTTAGTTAGACCAAAACTCATTAAAAAATAAGTCATCGTGACTTGGAATAACCTTTGTTTCAGGTTGGCTTATGTTACAAATTGGTACACATTTTAGTGTCGGGGAATACAGAGAGAAATGTCTCAGTATACATCAAAACCATAAATATTATTCCTTTATCTGATAATTCAAGATTTGGACATTTCTCTTAAAGAAATAATCTGAAATGTAAAAAAAGGGTAGATGCAAACCAAAATGGCACATTCACAAAGTTGTTCAACACAACCTCATTTAAAATTGTGAAATATCAAAAGCAATAAAAATGGTGACAACATTGTAAAATTAGAAAGAAAACCATAAATGTCATTAAAAATGAAAAAAAAAAAAAAAAAAACCCGAAATGGTGACAAATTACGGTATATCCTCTGGATGTAACAATAGGCAACAATTAAAAATGACAACCACAGGACTGTGTTATAACATGGAAACTGAACTAAGAGAAAACACTCTGGGGATCTAGGTGTTTGGAAAAGACTGCCTCTATGTCACATGAAGAGGAAAAAGCACTGGAAGGAAACAGTCTGTGAATGGTTGGATCAGAGTACCTGGATTTGTTTTTCCCTTAGAATTACTCTAATATAGTTATATTACTTATATAACAAAAATATTTAACAAAGAGATTATGTTAAGAGGGTGAAGTCCATCTTAGTGCCTAGTTAATTATGGACCCAGGTGTAAGACAATGACAAGAACGATTTCAAAAAAATCTTTTTCTTTGAGTCCCCTACTTCACTTTGCTAAGATAAAGGTCTTTTGTCTCCAAGACATATATTTATAGCAAGAAGAAGAAATAAGCAAGCACTGGGCATTTGAATACACATTTGTCCTCAGTTCCTGAAGCCACAGCAGCCATTCAATATTTTAAATAACTCTAAGATTAGTGAAGAGCAGGTCCACAAGATTGCAATAGCATCTCAAGCACAATACAGTGAAAAGAATGTTGAAGTCTGACAGGCTTGGCTTTGAATCTTGCATTTGCTTTGCCTTAGGGTAGGTTCTCCAGGGGCAGGGCTTGAGATGAAGATTTGTGTGAAAGGGATTTATTAGGAAGTTCTCCAAGGAACAGAGGTCCCAGAGTAAGGAAGATGGACAGGGAAGGGGAGGAGGCCAAGCCCTGATTCAGCATCAAGAGAAGCCTGCTGAGGGTCCCATGTTGGCTTAATCCCCCGGGGCAGATCAGGAGGCACTGGTGGGTCACAGGTGAGAGCCATCCCCATTGTGGGCCAGGGAGCTGTACTCCTTATACCCTCACACCTCAATCATTAGTTAAGGGCTGTCACCCTCATCCTCTTTGGTGGTAGGAGGGGAGGCTTAAACTCCAAGCACTTTTGGCTCTCCATGCTCACTGGCTAAAAGGACCCCAGCATCCTGGGCAGCGCTTGGACAAAGTCTCAGGTGGTTGGGAGTGAAGGTGGTAAGGATTAGAGCACCAAAAAATGGTCAAGGGATCTGGGGCAGCATGACATCTGCTACATACCTCTTACTAGAAGTGTGATCCCTGAAAATATCCAGTTTTAGGCTTTTGAACTTCTGTTTTCTCCTCTGTAAACTGGAAATGATACACACCACACACACACACACACACACACACACACACACACACACACACTGTCTCATAGATGGAGTTAGTAGATGAGAGAGGGAGAGGAAGGGAGGAAGATAGGAGATTCTGTGTGTTGACCAGGTGGGGTTGGGGTTAGGGAGAATAAGAAGAGAACAAAATGAAAAAAGAACAGCTGACAAAGAAATAGAAAGAAGAAACATCCATTTATTCATTCAGCTATTGATTGAGTCCTTGGTATGTGGCATGTATTGTCCAGAAGCAGTGGAGGAAGAAAGTTAAAGACCATGCAGTTGTTATGTTGTTAGGTGATGGGATCTGAGTTCCCTGTTGTCCTTAACCTTGGACCCACATCCCCTGGGGGTTCCTTCCTCTTCTTCCGAGGTTGTGCATTGTCATTCTCAGCCTACCCTTTGAATTTCGTAGAAGTTCACAAGTTCACAAGTAACTTTGATTTTCTACCCTCAGGGCTTTCATCCTGGTCCCTCCAGTGTTTCTTGCCCATCTCGAAAGTTAACTACTGATTTGGCGTCTGCTGTGTGCAAGGCAGACACCTGGAGGCTTTCCTAGTCTCCTGGGACAGATACGGCCGCAGCTCACTATAGCCATGAGGTGGGGTACAGAGGGTGCCTTCAGGAGGGTTCCCAGAGTGCCATGGGTCCCAGTGTTGGGTGCAGGAGGGGCCTCATTAGGAACTGAAAAGTAGCTTTCTACAGAGAAAATGAGGTCTTCCAGGCTAACTGGTTAATCAGGTATGACACACATCCAGCCCTCATTAAAATGTGTTGAGTTGGAGAATTTTAATTGGAATTTTCAAAATTGGGTACAATGGAAGAGAGATCAGGGAGGGGGAGAAAGATATGTTTGATGTGGAAGTCTTTATCTTATGCTCCAAACAAAGTGCCTAGGTCGATGGTGACCCCCTTCTAGGACTTATTAGGTAGTCTAATTAAGGTTCTAAAATGGAATACTGTTGGCATCAGCTTGGGGTTTGGGCTCCTTTGACTTTAGTGGTAGACTATTGTAATGGATAAACATTGACAGTGGACTAGGGACTAAAGCAAATAACATCTCTGCACTCAGAGCTTTACATGCCTTTTATATTTGATTCCCATAACCCTAATAACTAACATGAATGCGGAAACGGTGTCCAAAGTCCCTGAACTACTAAGCAGCAGACATGGGACTAAACCCAGATCAGACCCATTTGCCATCCAAAGCCTTTTTCTTAACCACAGTTATTAACAGTGTTATAGCTACAGTTACTAGTAGCCTATAAAGGTTTCCAGGATATAAAATGTGTCCATTCATCGGCAAGTAAGCGTTGAACATCTTTTATGTGCACAAGGCTCTGCTTGATACAGAACTTGGCAATTGATTGGATGCAAGATATGCCCATGAGAGCAGATAAAATGAAGGCACCATGGATGGGGATACCTTTGAAAAGGGTGATAACTGAGAGATGACATGTGGTGAATTTGACTTCGGGTTTGAGTTTGAGGGCAGTGAGGGGGCAGTGCAGGTAAAGAGTCATTGGCAGTTGGAAATACAGACCTAGACCTTGGTTAGGTTTGGAGAAGGAGGATGGAGAAACACAAGCAATATAGTGATGGTTAATACTACAAAGGAAGAGGTCATTGGTATATATTGTATGAATCAATACTGTCCTCAGTGAGTCTATAATTCAGTCGGTCTGTCAGATTTTTTTTTTTTTATGAGCACATATCCTCTTTTATCATTCAGTTTGAGCTTAACCTTAGCCCTCTACAGAGAGGCATAAAAAAGGTATTGCTAACTTGGGTAATTTCGTAAAGGTTTGAACGGTGACTTTATTAGGCATTTTAGATGGCATGTTTAGGTTGGTGGATACTCTCATGGAATGAAGTCCCCCAAATGTATCGTAAGCTGTTTGATGGCAGGGACCAGATCTTTTTTTATAACCAAGTCCCTCCTCAGTCTCTGAGCACGTTAGATCCAATACAATGTTAATGAGTGAGTGAGCCCTGAGTGAACGAACCAAGCTGGTGAAATGTCCTCCCCTTTTCGTGGTCATTGGTTAGACACAATGGGTTTGTGCCAATCTGCCCACCTGCTTAGGTACTTATCTCTGCCAGTTCTTTTCGCTGGGGTCACCTGTGTAGAAAGGGCAGAGTGACATGGCCGAACTCTGAAGGCCCCATTGTTCTGCAGTGAATTCATTGTTGGCTTGCTCTGGACAGGGCTTTGTGATGACTTGGTTCTAAGCATCTCACCCAGGATGTGGCACGAACAGACTATCCTCTGGTCACACCCCCAGCCCCTCCCACCAGGCTGCTGAAGCTGCTCTCCCAAGGGTCACTGGTGCCCTCCTAGTTCCCAGAGCTTGGTTTCTACTCCAGCACTGCTGAACATATTTTCCTTCTTGACACGGCCTCCTTTGCCTGCTGGGATACTACATTTCCATGCTTCTCCCCCACGTCTCCATCCTTTGACCCCTCCGGGTCCTTCTTCCTACCCCTCCCACTAGGTGGCCTCTACGGCTCTGTCCTTAGCCCTCTTCAGAAGGGTTCATGGTACAAACAAGTTCTTATCTCTGAAAGTGATCAAAGATTATCCTTGCTTACCCCCTCATGGCCAAAGCTGCCTTTTCCATTTGTTTATGTCAGTCTGAGAACCTTGATTACCCCACAGATTTTGGCATCCCCTATTTATGCTCCTAAAGATGAACCCTTCCCAGATGCTATTCCTTTGCTTATACCTTCCAGCATTGGGGTTCAATGCTGAGCCTCAGAGTTGGGGATTACACTAGATCGTAGGGTGTCAATATGTACCTGCTAGGACATGGTGTGGGCAAAGGTTCTGAAGCAAGACCGGAGATGTCAGGTTAATGGGTAGATGGTTCAGATAGTTCCATTTTGCTGAAACAAATGGAGATAAACAGACACCTGGGGATGACACACGTCAGTAAATCCAGGGGCCAAAGAGGACAAGATGGGGGCAAGGTAAGCAGGGAGCATGAGGAAGTCTTGGGCAGAGACAGAGTGGAATGGAGAAACATGTCTGTCTTGGATGATACAGGGACCCCTGGGTCTGTCCCATTCACCACTGTCACAAAGTGGCATCTCCTCTTTAACATGGAATTCACTGCATGCAGCACCCTGTGTTCCCTGACCCCCACCCCTTTGCCCACTAGTCTGCATCATGAGATCCTTCCTCTGTGCTCAGAACTGTCATCTCCCATGGGTTTCATGCCATAAACAGGACATTGAAAAGATACATATACTGCCCGCCAGGCAGGGTCTGGTCACATGCAAGGGGTCTACCTTGGCCTGACTCATTTGTAACAAGCCCGTTGTGATACTGGGTGGAAAAAGTAATGAGGAGGAAAGAACATCTCATCTGCCACTTTGGCATTTACACAAGCTACGGATAAACCTCATCTCCACCATGAAAAAGTACTGAAAAACAATTCTAAAATTCAAAAACAGAAGCCATTAGGAGCCTTGAATGCCCTTTGTGTGCAGAGGACTCAAGGTCCAGGAACTGGGCCAGATGAATTTTAATTTGAAACAGTCAGTGGCCAGCATGGTCTTAGGTTGAATAGAACCCAAATTCCACTTTTATGGATCAAAGACTTTGATAGGGCAGTTGAAACACTGGAAAGGGATCTGGATTTCATTGAATTCTATTTTCTAAAGACTCACATCTACCGAGGTCCTGTGGCCTGTAGAGTCAAACCAAACCTGGGCATCATTAAGGAGAGGAATAGAAACAAAACCAAAACCATGTTCCTCTCTTGAAACAACACATGTGCATCTAAGTGCAGGTCTGGTCACTGTCATTCAGGGTGGGCAGTAGGTTGCAGTGGTTAACACCAGACACTTAGGACAATGACAGATATGGCTACCAGCTCCTGCCTTGCCACTTACTAGCTTTCTGACCTAGGGCAAATTAATTAACCTGTCTGAACCTTAGTTTCCTTATCTGTAAAATGGAGATAATCATAGTAGTGATCTCACTGGGATTGTTGCCAGTATGGAAAGAAATAACACCCATAAAGGGCTATGTGTAGATGGTAACTCTCATTCTTAGCCAAACAGGGCAGCATGAGGGTGGTGACCACATAGTCAAAGGATGAGGTTGCTGAAAGAGTCCTCCAACTCTGGAAAGAGAAGAATGAGCATGATTGCAATAGGCTCTGGAATATGAGATGGAGGGAATCACCTCCTTAGGATCCTCCCACCCAATACCAACACCTTTTCCCACTTAAAGTTTGAGAGAAGATTCTAGAAGCCACAGAAACTGGGTGTTCACATACAGATAGCAAACTGATAAGTCATCCTAGGGAAATATCATTGTAGGGACAATGGTGTAGGGGCTGGGGTTCCACTGCATCCTGTTCCCCAGGGAGGGTCTGGTCACATGCAAGGGACCCCTGGCCTGACTCATTTGTATCAAGCCCGTTGTGATACTGGGTGGAAAAAATCATGAGGAGGAAAGAACATCTCATTCTGCCACTTTGGCATTTACACAAGCTATGGATAAATTTTATTTCCACCAGCCATCTCCCAATGCCTGAATGACCTTTTCAGGATCACCCATTTAATCCAGTGGGGTTACCCCTGTAATGGAAAACTCATTACCTTCTCAGGGAAATCATTTCACTTTTATCCAATGCTAATCATTGTAAATATTTTCTTTATAATGAGCCAAAATACGCCTCCCTGAAATATCCAACAGTGCACTCAGTTCTGCCCTTGGAAGTCACATAATCTAATTAAACCACTCTTTTGCACGGTAGCCCTTGAAAAATGCGAAGACTGCATCATATCATAGCCAAATCTGCTTTGAACTAAATCTTCTCATTCGTTTTATCATTCCTCCCATGACCTGGTTTCCAGAACTTTCACCATTCTACTAAGTCTCCTCTGGACCATTTCCAATTTCTTGACATTCCTTTGAGATGTCGACTCATTTTTAACATCAGGTACCATCTCAGTATGAGCAATACACACCAGACTGGAACTAATGCGGTGAAATTAAATCAGTATACATGCAAGGTTCTTCTTGGACGTTGTTGCTTTGTTTGGTGGGGTCAATCCACAACTCCCTTTTTAATATCCCCAGCTGAGTTCTGAACTAATAGACGTAGGCAAGTGGAAATCAAGATGTCAGCTTTATTCCCGATAGAAGCCTTGGAGAAGGTGTCTTAGATGTGTAGGACTAATGGTGCACCCAGTCAAGGCGGGTTGAAAAGACTCAAGCCTTGCCCACAAGGTAGGGCTTGGGTTGGACAGCTAGGCTATCACAGCCTAATTGCACAGGTGTTTTGCAGGCAGGGCGATGCCGAGGAGGAGAGGAGAGTTTCCATGTGACACTGTGCCCTCTTGAGTTTTCTGCTCTATTTCTCAGTCCTGATCATTTGCCCTGAACTGTCCTTTTGGTTCTTCTGTTAGAGAGAGAAAAGACCTTTGCATCCAGTGAAACGGTCTTGTACAGTTCTTTCTGTCAAAATCACCAATCAGATGCTTTGCTCCACCTCCCGAGGGGGAGGGAGGAGCGAGAGACAGAGGAGGTCCAGTGTCACACTGATAGATATCCCTCTATACTGAAGGAAGCATAGGCAGTGAGGAAGAAGTGTTCGCCCTAATATTAGGCTCAGAAAGCGGCTCTCTGGATGGAGGATGCTGTGTCTAAACTGTGGCTTATGTGATAGAGGTCCAGGGAGGTTTGACTACAAACTTAAATGGGGTCAACAGTGGGCAGTTTGCCCACAACCTACCGCCCCCACCCATCCCAACACACACCCACATACACACACAATATCTAAAAGAAGGTATTAGACCACCGACTAGCTCTGGGCCCTTGAACAAGTTGCTTCACCTCTCTGAGGTTAGTTTTCGTCCTGTGGAAAAAGGGAATCATGATGGATACCTCTTCTCAGGATTACATAAGATTACAAATATATATGTATGCTCCATGGCACATAGTAGATGCTTCCTGAAATATAATAACTTTTGCCCTTCCCCATCTTGTCCGGTTTAGTAATCCCCTTGGCAAAGGAGATATAAGCGGAATAGGAGTTTGGTAATTCTGCCTCCTGTACCACTCACGAACACCACCTCATTGGCCTCCATTCTGCCTGCTCCTTTGTTCTTGTGCTTTATGACCATCACTTGAAAGACAAGCCTTCTTTCTGTGGTTAACTCATTTCTGCAGGCCTCAGACTCATCTAGGTTTTCACTTACAGATGCTTTTCTTACATGGGTAGGGCTTCTCCCGTGTCAGGACCCTTAGTTCTGTGCTGTACCTACCTATGGCTCTTGCCCTTTTAAGCCCTGGCGTCATCTGAGAGCTCCCTATGTGGTCACTCTAGCCTCTTGAGTTTTCTCCCGTGATTCTTCTCAGTCTTGATCCTTTTCTCTGCATTGTCTTTCTGCTTCTCCTCTTAGAGAGAGAGTCTTTGGAGGGCATTGGATCAGGAGCCCTTGCTCTGGGTATAGTGCTCAGCTGCTGTCTCTCCTCCTGAGTCTCCACCTCTATATGAGAATCCTAGGCTGGGAGCGAGGGGTGCCGAGAGTGAAGAGGATGTGGGATTGACTTGAGCTGCGATGGGAAACACAACTGGTCATTGTCTTCACGTTTCCAATCACCACTTGTCAACGGCCCCCTGAGCACACTTGACATACAACGGGGAGCAAAGACAGACAAGGTCTCTGCCCTCATGAAGCTTAATTCCAGTGGAGGAAAACATAATACAAACCAACCAATAAATAGATAAAATAATCCCAGCATGGCAAGACTTTGATGGCATGGGTAGTGACTTCACTGTACTGCTCAGAACCACCTGGTATTGGAGGCTTCCTGTGTGTTAGAAACTGCGTCAGGCACCGTGATTAGCATTTTCCATGCCTAATTTCAGTCAGTTTTCACAATGCCTCACAAGATAATTTTTTTAATATATGCAAATCCTTAAATATATGAAAGTAGGGTAAATATTCACAACATGCCCAATACCCATATTCTAAAATCATGATGGAGAGATCGATGAGATAATATCTGTCATTAATCCCATTCAAAAATGAAGAAATTGAGGCTTTCAAGGGATTATACAACTTAGGTCATATAACAAAATAAGTAAGTGTCAGTGCTAGAATTTAAATGCAAGTATTCTATCCTTCTTTTAGTTCAAGCAGATGATAGAGTAGTGCAGACAGGGGAATGGCAGATGTGCCTCTTCTGGGGGAAAGGGATAAGGATGGTCAAATGTTTCAGACCTGCTAAGCTGTCTCAAGCATCTCTGGCTTCCACATTCAGGCCTAGGGTGTGATGGTAAAGCGGACTCTCAGCAATGGAAGGAGAGGTCTATCACCCAGCAAGGCTCACCTTAGCAGCTCCAGAAAACCCTGAGGACTGAACAAGCAGGGACTTCCCTGGGGTTTCTCTCCAACAGTAGGGTTGTTATGTTTCCCATGAGAAGCCGTTAATGCCCCCTGCAAGGTGACTTCTCATAGGGAGTCAGTTCCTATTTTCCAAATATTCCCAGCTGTGCCCTGGGGCTGTCACTTGGCTACCTCTAGGTTATTACTTCAAACCTACCTTGTGTACTGTTGAGTTTTGTGAAGTTTTCGGTAGTGTGCAAAGGGGATTAGAATCTATTCATTCATTATTTCACCAATAATTATTGGGCACTCTGTGCTGGGTACTGGGAATACAGGGACAAATAGCATGCATTCATTACACTGAATAAACTTACAGTGTAGTTGGGGGGATAGATAAGAAACAGGACATTACAAGGCAATGCAACATGTGAGTGTTCAGAGAAGGGAGAAGAAGTAAGAGGAGATAAGACCCCCTAGGAGTCTGGGGCAGAGGCCAGGAGTTTGGAGAGCAGCAGCTGATTGGAGGGACCTTATGATGGGAGAATCAGAGGACTTGCTAGCTCATTGGGTCTAGGTAGAGAAGAGGAGACAGCCACTGCACATTAGACTTTCCCTACTATAACCCTCAGCAAAGCTCTTGGTGATTTCTTTGGACAGTCTATCTTGCTAGACGGACGGTGAGCTCCACGAGGGCAGGCAATATGTAAAGCGTGGTGGCCACGACAAGCTCAAGGAATGAATTCATGAACAAATGAATGTAGACCATGATTCTGAGGCACTGAGAATGATTCTTCCTCCTAAGAGAAACAATAGATTTTGAGAGGCTGAGGGGAAAGAACTGGCTTTGAAGAAAAGATAAAGCCTTTTGTTTGAGACACTTCAAATCTGAGGTGCCAAGGTTGTACCCAGGTGCAGTGTCCAGATGAATTCGAAAAGTGAGGCTAAAATCCAGAAGGAGCCCAAGACTGGAGATACAATTAGGTTAGTCTTCCACATGGGTAGGATAAATAAAGCTCTGAAAGCTAAAACAATGCCTGAGAGAAGAGTGTAGATAGAGATTAGAACAGGGAACTGGGCAGTGAAGGCCACCCAAATCTATAGAAAAGGAGGTAGAAGGTAGATCTGAATGGTGTAGGAGGCAGATCCAAGGAAGAGGAAAGTTCCAATGAGGAAAGTTATAAACAACTTCCAGTATGGAGGACAGATTGAGTGGGATGACAAGATACCTCTGGATTCAGTTCTCTGGGGAAACTGATTAGAGAGATTTCAGGAAAGGGTATAAGAAGGAGCCCCAATGCAAGGACCGTGAGGGGATGGTGTTGGTGAGCAACTCTGAAGTTTTGAGAACACTGGTGGAAAAAGGAAGGAGCAAGATGGGAGATTAGCTCTAGGGAATAGTAAGATCAAAAGAACTTTTGGAGAGGGAGAAATTTGGGGCAGTGGTTTTGGAGCCCCAAAAGAAAGGACTCAATGAAGAAGACATTGAAAGTGCAACAAAGATTGTGGTAATTGATGAAGTGGGAGGCTCTTGCCCAGGGGATGAAGAGGAAGTACAAGCAGTCACTGTCTCAGCTTTCCTTCAATTTACTTTATTTCAATTCACTTATGTAGTGAATCGTCAATGGTTTGTGGTGCCAGTTATGGTTATAGGGTAGTTACGAGAATAAAATCATATAAGTCATGCCAGATGCTTAGTACTATGCCTGCTGCATAGTACAAAATCAGTGAATGCTACGGCAGGAAACTAGAGAAGACAAAAGACAATAAAGCAATCAGAGAAAGCCTCATGTTGGAAGTAATACCAGCTATTTTTCTGGGCTGGAACAGGTAGTCTCCACGTTGGACTCTTATCTCTCTGTTCCTGCCAAGTTAAACAGAATGTCTCCTGTCATCACATTTGCCAACCTTTATGAGTATTTGTTTGATGTCTTCTTCCTTCTAGAGCAATAGCTCTTGACTGGAGCAATTTTGCTTCCCAGAGGACATTTTAGCAATGACTGAAGATATTTTTGGTTGTCACAACTTGGGGGCATGGGAACAGTCCATTGGCATCTAATGGGTAGAAGCCAGGGATGCTGCTAAACATTGTACAATGCACAGGATGGTCCCCATAACAAAGAATTACTTGATGTCAGATGTCAATAGTGCTGAGGTTGAGACACCCTGTCCTAAGGTGTGAGCTCCCTAGATCACGGGCCATATCACTTTTATTGATCATGGTGTCCCCAACTGCCAGGTACAGAGCAAGTCACATGATGGGTACCCAATAAAAATAAAAGGAAATGAAAGGAAGTGGATAAAGAAGATGTGAGATACACACACACACACACACACACACACACACACAAAGGAATATTACTCAGCCATAAAGAAAGAATAAAACATTGCCATTTGTGATACGATGGATGGACCTAGAGGGTACTAGGCTAAGTGAAATAAGTCAGACAGAGAAAGACAAATACTGTATGATTTCACTTATATGTGGAATCTAAAAACCAAAACAAAAAAACAAACATGATAAAACAGAAGCAGAGTTATAGATACAGAGAACAAATAGAGGGGGGCGGCCGATGAGAGAAATAGGTGAGGGAGGTTACAAGGTACAAACTCCCAGTTGCAAAATAAATGCATCACGGATATGAAACGTACAGTGTGGGGAGCGTAACTATGTAATATCTTTCTATGGTGACATATTATAACTAGACTTGTGGTGATCGTTTTGAAGTGTATAGAAAGACCAAATCACTATGTTGTGTAACAGGAACTAACATAGTCTTGTAGATCAATTATACTTCAAAAACAAACAAACAAACAAACAAATTCATAGAGAAAGAGGTCAGATTTGCCATTACCAGAGGCGGGGAAGGGGGAATTGGATAAAGGCGGTCAAAAGGAAGGAAAAAAAAAAGGAAATTGGGGATTGAACTGGAGCTTGAAGAATAGGCCAGGTCTGAATGTATTTTTCTCTGCTTTGAGTACACAGTGGCAGAGGGTGCTGGGAGTTGTTTGGAAAAGAAGTTCACAAAGGAGACTAAATATTCTATCCCCAATGGAATGGAAGAGATGAAGCAGCCCTGGGGCTTTACCAGGAGACTGACACTGCTATAAACGAGAGAGTCTCAGAACAAAGGGTTTGGAACTGAAGGTAACACAAGAACATCCCAGACTGAGCACTTCATTGTTTTGACAGATAGAATTCAGCCAGCCTCAGAAGCAGCAGAGATAGAATTTTTTTTTTTTTTTCCGGTACGCGGGCCTCTCACTGTTGTGGCCTCTCCCGTTGCGGAGCACAGGCTCCGGACGCGCAGGCTCAGCGGCCATGGCTCACGGGCCCAGCCGCTCCGCGGCATGTGGGATCCTCCCGGACCGGGGCACAAACCCGTGTCCCCTGCATCGGCAGGCGGACTCTCAACCACTGCGCCACCAGGGAAGCCCAAGCTACCGTTATTTCTTGATTAAATAAACACTTTGCTAAATGACATCTCTTGGTCACGACTTCCGGTTCTCCTTGTTTCTTTGATCCTTCATCTAATCATAACTCATTAACTAAAGTGCTTCCTAAGAACTTTTCCTAGCAGCACAGGCTTTGGCTGCACTGAAGGTGCAGAAACATAAGGATCCACAGCGCCCGTGCAGATCAGAACCCGTGCAGATCAGGCACTTAGTGACTTGGACCACAGAGAAAAGAAGGCAAGCCAAAAAGCACTAAGAGCAGGGGAGATTTGGAAGAGGCACGCATTCCAAACAGGCTAAGATTAACATGCCCCTTGTGCAGAGTCTACAGAGGAGACAGAGATCCTTGAAATCGTCACCATTTTTCATTCTCCTGAGTTAAAAACAATGACAGGGATTGCAAACTAAGACAGCAAATACCAACATAACCAATGATAAATTTAGCAGGAATAGGAAAAGTCCATAGTGCCAGCCATGGACTCTGAGTTTCCCACCAGACAGTAAGCCCCTTGAGGGCAGTGACTGGGTCAATCTCAGTCAGCATTCAACCCCCAGCATTCAGCCCAGTGTGAGGCAGAGAGAAGCTGAGTGAATTAATGAGCGAGACTCTTTGGTTGGGGCTAGCTTCTAAAGGTGTTATAAATCAACTCTGAGACTATGCACAGAGAAGACTTGACTGTGTGTGTTTTTGTCCCTGAGGGAAGCTTCATCTCTGGTTGCTGCTGGGAACCAACAAAAGGCTGGACGTGGAGAGTCGCCCATGGGCAGGGTATCCCCTTGGCACTATGCAAGGAGGTTCTAACCTAGAATATATAACCATAGATAGAAGTTCACGTTTTGGTTTAATCAAGCAAATAATCAAAGTGACTCATATATCAGGGAGGGTCACCCTGCCCCATTAAGTCAAGATATCATCTGCTTGAGTCCCTATATGAGGGGCTCATATACCCTGTGAGAGGTCTATCCATGCTCTCTAAAACATGTTTGCAAATCCCCAATCTTTCTCCAAGTCAGCTCTGACTCTCATTTCCAGTGAAGGTGAACTCCTGTTCTCCACACTGCTTTCCATCAAACCATTTAAGAGCCCCTTTTCCTTTAATATTCACCCTCGAACCACCTACCAAAAAAAAAAAAAAGCCACACACACCACACACACAAATCAGCTGAAAGTAGTAAGCTTTCCAGAAAATTCAAGGCTCTTCTGTCATAGCAGACATGGTAGATATTAGACTGCCCTATTCTTCTATTATTTTTATACCTTACTTTTTATTGACTTATAATTCACATACCATAAAATTCACCATTTAAAGTGTACAAGGCAGTGGTTTTTAGTATATTCATAAGGTTATCCAACTGTCACCACTAACTAATCCCAAATTTTCATCACCCCCAAAAGAAACCTGGAACCATTAGCAGACCGTTCTGTTCTGAAAATGTCACTTAGTCATTTCTGCCTATTCGACTTCTCAACCTCCCGACATGTTGCTTTCCATCCCCACCACCTCCACTTCATCTCTTTGGGGTGTCACTCATTCTCTCTTTCTATTAGTGTTTTTAGCTGGAAGGGAATAGTACATGGCACTGCTGTCCAGTGGAAATATAATGCAAGCCACATAAGTAATTTAGATGTTTCTAGTAGTCACATTTTAAAAAAATGAAACAGGTAAAATTAATGTTAATCATATATTTTACTTAATGCAATATATCCAAAATGTTATCACTGCAGTATGTAATCGGTATAAAAGTTATTAATGAGGTATTTTTCCTTGTACTAAATTTTTGGTGATTTGTTTGTATGTTACTTCCTTGGAGAAGTCTTCCACGATCTGCCTCCTCAAGGCTGGTCCCGTCTGCCTCAGTTATTCATCACAGCACTCATTTAGTTCCTCTGTAACACTCAACACAATTCATCATTTTCTTTTTTATATCATACAGGTAATGTCTGTATCCCACACTGGACTGTAAACTTTGTGAAGATGGTGCTATAGTCTGAATTACGTTCTCCCCAGGAATTCCCTGGTGGTCCAGTAGTTAAGACTTCATGCTTCCACTGCAGGGGGCACGGGTTTGACTCCTGATCGGGGAACTAAGATCTCACAAGCTGCGTACGCAGCCAAAAGAAAAAAGAATTACATTCTCCCAAAATTCATATATTGAAGCCCTAGCCCTACCACTCCCCCAAAGTGATGGTATTCAGAGATGGGGTCTTTGGAAGGTGACTGGGTTTAGATGAGCTCATGAGGGTGGGGCCCCCATGATGGGGTCAGCATCCTTACAAAAAGAGATACCTCTCTGTCATGTGAGGAGGCCTGCAGTGAGCTTTCTTCGTGCAGGCCAGGAAGATAGCTCTCACCAGAACCTGATCATGCTGGCACCCTGGTCTCTGATTTCTGGCCTCCAGAACTGTGGGAGGATGGAATTCTGTTGTCGAAGCCATCCAGTCTACGGTATTTTGTTATGGCAGCTGAGCTGACTAATACAGATGGGGATCACATTTATCTTCCTCATCAATATAGCCCAAGTGCCTACCACAGTGCCTGGCACACAGTATGATCTCAGTAAAAACTTGGCGAATGAATGAATAAGTAGATATGGATGTCAAAAATTATTAAGGTGTAGCAATAGCTACTTAGGCAAGTCACCTAGAATAGTATCCATTGGGAACTTTTCTTTCTGGGAATTGTCACCAAACTTAGAGATTGTCCTCCTGGGAATGGGCCACACAACGCAAATGAGATTTACTCATAGCTGTGGTCCAGGCAACAAATGTTGAAACTCAGTTCTCTTGTCTGTGAAATGGGGATAAGCAGATTGACCCTATGACCCATTTATTCACTCAACAAACACAGAGTTCCCAGTGTACTCCAGGCACTGTGCTAGGTGCTAGAGATTCAACAGGTCACAAAGCAAAGTTCTTGCCCTCATCAAGCCTGCATTCTACTGGGAGAGACAAATATTTAAAAATTAACGTACCAGGACTTCCCTGGTGGCGCAGTGGTTAAGAATTCGCCTGCCAATGCAGGGGACACGGGTTCCATCCCTGGTCCGGAGAGATCCCACATGCCACAGAGCAACTAAGCCCGTGTGCCACAACTACTGAGCTTGCATGCCACAACTACTGAAGCCTGCGTGTCTAGAGCCCGTGCTCCGCAACAAGAGAAGCCACTGCAGTGAGAAGCCCGTGCACTGCAATGAAGAGTAGCTCCCACTCTCCACAACTAGAGAAAGCCCGTGAGCAGCAACGAAGACCCAACACAACCATAAATAAATAAATAAATTTATTAAAAAAAAATTTAACGTACCAATATGTCATACAATGTCAGGTACTGGTAGGAACAATGAATAAAAATACTGAGGTATCCTAGTTAAGGTGTGTAGTACAGTGTCTCAAATATAATAAGGGGCCAATAAATAGTAGCCTTTATATCTTACTATTCAAGTTATGATTTACTACACAGTATCTAAAGAGATACTTTTAAAATAAAAGTCAGCTCATGTCACTCCTTTGTTCAAAACTTTCTGATGTCATCTCATCACACTTAGAATAAAAGCTGTAGTCATCACCATGGTTGAAAGCAGGGTTTCTCTATCTTGGCACCACTGACATCGGGGCTGGATACTTCCTTGTTGTAGGGCTGCCCTGTGCATTGCAGGATATTAAGCAGCATCCTTAGACTCTACACACTAGATGCCAGTAGCACCACTCAACTGTGACAACTAAAAATGCCTCCAGGTATTGTTGGATGTCCCCTGGGGTGGGAGCCAAATCGCCCCAGTTGAGAACCATTGGCTTAATGGCCCCACTTGAGCTGGCCTTGAACCACTGCTCTGATTTACCTATTATTCCTTTCCTCACCTACTCTGCTCTGGTCAAAATGGCCTCCTTGTTCTTCCTCTAATAATTATGTCCTAAGAGCTCTTCCCTGTGCCTGTTCAGCCTTCCCTGGATTATCGGTTCAACTGCTCCTGCACAGAGGTGCCTTCCCTGACCTCCATACAGAACCTGGCATCCTCCTCCCCAGTCGCAGCACTCATCACCTCTTAATATCATATGCATTTGTTTGTGTGTTTATTGGATGTATCCCATCTCCTTCTACCATGTAAGTTCCATGGGACAGGGACTTGGATGGTTTTATGTACTTCTGTACCCCCATGATCTACTATGTGCATAGCACATAGTAGGTACTTAATAAATAGCTGTTGAGATGGCCAGTAGGCACATGAAAAGATGCTCAGCATCGCTAATTATTAGAGAAATCAAAACTACAATGAAGTACCACCTCACGCCAGTCAGAATGGCCATCATTAAAAAGTCTACAAATAACAAATGCTGGAATGGGTGTGGAGAAGATGGAACCTTCCTACACCGTTGGTGGAAATGTAAGTTGGTGCAGCCACTGTGGAAAACAGTATGGAGGTTCCTCAGAAAATTAAAAATAGAATTACCATATGATCCAGCAATCCCACTCCTGGGCATATACCCAGACAAAACTATAATTCAAAAAGATACATGCACCCCTGTGTTCATAGCAGCACTATTCACAATAGCCAAGACATGGAAACAACCTAAATGTCCATTGACAGAGAATGGATAAAGAAGATGTGGTACCTATATACAACGGAATATTACTCAGCCATAAAAAAGAATGAAATAATGCCATTTGCAGCAACATAGATGGAACTAGAGATTATCATACTAAGTGAAGTAAGTCAGAAAGAGAAAGACAAATACCATATGATATCACTCATATGTGGAATCTAACATGTGACACAATGAACCTATCTATGAAATAGAAACAGAATCACGGACATAGAGAACAGACTGCTGGTTGCCAAGAGGCAGTGGCGTGGGAGAGGGATGGATTGGGAATTTGGGATTAGCAGATGCAAACTGGTGTGTATAGAATGGATAAACAACAATGGAATGAAAGCCTGGATTCAACTAGAAAATAACACAATGTTTTGTGTGTGAGTAGGGATGGCAAATAACTTCCTCTCTTTGCTGTCTCTGGTTGGTTAGGCATATGTGGGGGAGTGGGTTCTAAGGGAGAAAGGGCTTTGATTGAACAACATCCATGGTGGCATCAGAGGGGTGTGGTGGCAGTTGGGACATCCCAACTCTGTTGGAAGGAACTAAGTCATTGACGGTCATGGTTAATGAAACAGAAAATAGAGAACTTCTGTAAATCGGAGATCTCTTGGATTTCTGGGCAGGATTTTAGTCAATTTTGGCAGGTAGCATCTTGCACCATTATATGTTAGAAGCAGCCAAGTGAGTTTTTGGCTACATGTTGGCAAGAAGGACATCCTGTCAGTCAGGAAACACCTTTCCTGTGCAAAAGATACACAGAGACATTATTAAGGCAGTCCTTTGCAGATGAAACTATAGATAATCATAGGGAGGAGGAACTAAGCCACCCTGGGATAATGCGGGAATTTAACGACATGTCCAGGTAGTTTTCCCTTCTTTGTGTTATGTTAATCTTAAGTAAATTTACTTTTTATGTAATCGTGTGCTATTTTTTTACGGAGTTGCTTAACATGTTTTTACAGGTGTTACTTTGCTTGTAAAATTTCTTGTGAAATACGGGGTTGGGACCTTTTGAAAAATAATTCCACTAACCAAACCACCTGAAAACAAAGCATCCTGCAACATACTTGACCAGTACTCTTTAAAACCATCAAAGATATCAAACACAAGGAAAAGTCTAAGAAAATGTCACAGCTGAGAGGAGCCTGAGGAGATAGGATGAATAAATATAATATGGGATCCTGGATGGGATCCTGGAACAGAAAAAGGACATTAAGTAAAAAGTAAGGAAATCTGAATAAAGTACGGAATTTAGTTCATAATAATGATTCAGTATTGGTTCATTAATTATAGAAAACGTAGCATACTAATGTAAGATGTTAATAATAGGGGAAACTACCTGCAGGGCGTATGGGAACTCTCTATACTCTCTTCCCAATTTTTCTATAAATCTAAAACTGCTTAAAAAATTAAAATCTATTTTTTTTAAAAAGACCCACTTTACCTTGAGATCTTGGGCATGAAATAAGGTAATATATATAAACATAAGGCTCTCAGACTTTTGGGACCTAGATCCCAGCACTGTTTTAGGCACAGAGGACTGAACAGTGAAGTAGATAACCCAGTAGATTCCCTGCCCTGATGGAGGTGACCTAGTTCTTTCTCTTTCCTGCCTGTATTCTTCTCCAATGGGGTGTTCACTAAAGAAGGGACTTTAAGTTCTCTGTAAACAAAAACTATGGCCTGTACTTCCCAGGACTTTTCTACTTATAACATTCGTTACTCTCTGTTTTAATGATTTACCTAATGTCTGTCTTCCCCCAGGGGTTCTTCACCTCAGCGCTATTGCCGTTTGGATCATTCCTTGTACTGGGGTCTGCCCTGAGTGCTGTGGGCTGTTGAGCAGCATCCCTGGCTTCTACTACTGGAGGCCAACAACACTCTCAGAGTTATGACAACCAGAAATGTCTCCAAATGTTGCCATGCATCCAGGGGGACAAATTCACCTCTGACTGAGATCCCTGCCTTAGGTGATTCTCGACCCTGGCTGTACACTGAAATCACTTGGAGAGCTTTAGAAGCTATTGCCAATACTAAGCCCCATCCCAGGCCAACTAATTAAGACTCTCTGGGGATGGGGTCTGGGCACTGACGTTTTTTAGAGTATCTCAGTGATTCTAGTGGGACTCACGATTGAGAACCGCTGTTGTAGGCAGTAAGCTTCATGAAGGCAGGGACATGTCTGTCTTTTATGGTGGTATTTCTAGGACCTAACACAGTGATCCCTTAGTGAATGAAAAATGAATAAATGAATGAATGAATAAAGGTGGAGAGAGGCAGGAAGACGTGTCAGAAGTTAAATGTGGCATTTAGGGAAAGCCAGAGCACCACTTTTTTTTTTATGGTCATGGACACCAACAGTTGAATAGATTCTTCCTACTTCTTTTTGAGGAGATGGGCATTTAATAGATTTTAGTCTCTGCAAAGGCACCCTAAGTGGAAATGGTCTGGGGAGGTTTGGCTGAGGCCCCTAGTACTGCCAAGAAGTTTTCACACTCTTGTCTAGATACTTAACTCACCTCTTTCTAATGGCTTCTGGTCTAGGCTGAGGATTTCTGAAATTCTGGCCATCTCAGCTGACTGAACATCATGTCCATCAGCATCAATTTCCGGGATGTCAGTAATGAGTCTCATGTCTAGTGTTTCTTAACTGGCATACTCTTAACACATGTAATATGAAATCTTGGACAATTATGATGTTATCTTCTGTGGCATTTGAGGATGTATATCCCTAACTCGGTGGCAATCTGATGGGAGGCTGAGCTGAGTTGGCTTTTTTTTGTCATGAAATGCAGAAAAGGAGCTATAGATAGATGTCAATGTCTTAGGATGAAAGGCATGGGAACTGAATGGAGGTGAGGATTGGGAGAGAAGGTTTTGGTCCTAAGTAACTGGAAGGAGGGTGATGCCATTTAGGAGAATAAGAAGTTCCAGAAGGTGAAGCAACTGGGGGCAATTGGTGATGAATTCTGTTTGAATTTGGAATGGCAACAGGTGGAGCTCAGGAGTGGTTTCAGGACTGGACTGTGGTCTGGAAATCCAGCCATTTGCTCAAACCCAGCAGGGCTACTTTTTTTTTTTTTATTTTACCCACAGGATATAATCATTATTTCTTTTTCCTCTAACAATACATTTTATTTATTTATTTTTAACATCTTTATTGGAGTATAATTGCTTCACCATATTGTGTTGGTTTCTGCTTTATAACAAAGTGAATCAACTATACATATACATATATCCCCATATGTTCTCCCTCTTGTGCCTCCCTCCCACCCTCCCTATCCCACCCCTCTAGGTGGTCACAAAGCATGGAGCTGACCTCCCTGTGCTATGTGGCTGCTTCCCACTAGCTATTTTACATTTGGTAGTGTATATATGTCCATGCCACTCTCTCACTATGTCCCAGCTTATCCTTCCCCCTCCCCATGTCCTCAAGTCCTTTCTCTACGTCCAGCAGAGCTACTTTGATTGGTTGCTTACTTTGCTGCCCGGCTAGGAGTGGCTCCCTCATGCACCACTGAGAACAAACCCATTGCATTTTTCCTTCTGGAAGAGCCGTTGTAAGTCATTTGCACTGTTGCATGGATGATGGGACTCCATCCTCTGTGAAGGGAGCTGGGACCAGTGATGGGGACCCCTCTCAGGCAGAGAGCTTTCATCTTTGGTGTCCCCACTTTGTGCACCCCCCACCCCCACCAAGTGCTCAAGGAGACTATGAATGAATCATAGCAGTAAAAGAACGTGAAAGAGCAAGGGTGGGTTTGAGAGCCAACTCTAGTACATCCCAGCTGTGTAGCCTTGAATGAGTATATAAACTCGTGGCATCTCAGTTACCCACCTTAACATAGGAATATCAATAGTATAGAAGAATTATTCATAAAGGTTACATTCCAGGAAAAATGCATCTATTTTCATTAAAAAATTTACGCGAGAGAGACTTTCAAGATGGCGGAGGAGTAAGACGCGGAGATCACCTTCCTCCCCACAAATACATCAGAAATACATCTACATGAGGAACAACTCCTACAGAACACCTACTGAACGCTGGCAGAAGACATCAGACCTCCCAAAAGGCAAGGAACTCCCCCACGTACCTGGGTAGGGCAAAAGAAACAAGAAAAAACAGAGACAAAAGAATAGGGACGAGACCTGCACCAGTGGGAGGGAGCTGAGAAGGAGGAAAGGTGTCCACACACTAGAAGCCCCTTCGCGGGCGGAGACTGCGGTTGGCGGAGGGGGAAGCTTCAGAGCCACGGAGGAGGGCGCAGCCACAGGTGTGCGGAGGGCAAAGCAGTGAGATTCCCGCACAGAGGATCGGTGCCAACCAGCACTCACCAGCCCGAGAGGCTTGTCTGCTTACCCGCCGGGGCGGGCAGGGGTTGGGAGCTGAGGCTCGGGCTTTGGTTGGAGCGCAGGGAGAGGACTGGGGTTGGCGGCGTGAACATAGCCTGAAGGGGGCTAGTACGCCACGGCTATACGGGAGGGAGTCCAGGAAAAGGTCTGGACCTGCCTAAGAGGCAAGAGACCGTTGTTTCGGGGTGCACGAGGAGAGGGGGTTCAGAGCACCGCCTAAACGAGCTCCAGAGACCAGCGCGAGCCGCGACTATCAGCGTGGACCCCACAGACGGGCATGAGACGCTAAGGCCACTGCTGCCGCCGCCAAGAAGCCTGTGTGCGAGCACAGGTCAGTATCCACACCTCCCCTCCCAGGAGCCTGTGCAGCCCGCCACTGCCAGTGTCCCGTGATCCAGGGACAACTTCCCCGGGGAGAACACACAGCACACCTCAGGTTGGTGCAACGTCATGCCGGCCTCTGCCGCCGCAGCTCCGCCCCACACGCCGTACCCCTCTCTCCCCCCAGCCTGAGTGAGCCAGAGCCCCCAAATCAGCTGCTCCTTTAACCCCGCCCTGTCTGAGTGAAGGACAGACTCCTTCAGGCAACCTACACGCAGAGGCAGGGCCAAATCCAAAGCTGAACCCCAGGAGCTGTGCAAACAAAGAAGAGAAAGGGAAATCTCTCCCAGCAGCCTCAGGAGCAGCGGATTAAATCACCACAATCAACTTGATGTACCCTGCATCTGTGGAATACCTGAACAGACAAGGAATCATCCCAAAATTGAGGCGGTGGACTTTGGGAGCAAGGATATATATATATATATATTTATTTATTTTTTTTTCTTTTTCTCTTTTTGTGAGAGTGTATGTGTATGCTTCTTTGTGTGATTTTGTCTGTATAGCTTTGCTGTTACCATTTGTCCTAGGGTTTGTCTGTCCGTTTTTATTTTTTGTTTTTGTTGAGTATGGTTTTTAGCGCTTGTTATCATTGGTGGATTTGTTTTTTGGTTTGCTCTCTTCTATCCTTTTTTCTTTTTTAATTTTTAATAATTATTTTTTATTTTAATAACTTTATTTTATTTTATTTTTTCTTTCTTTCTTTCTTTTTTTCTCCCTTTTCTTCTGAGCCATGAGGCTGACAGAGTCTTGGTGCTCCGGCCAGGTGTCAGGCCTGTGCCTCTGAGGTAGGAGAGCAGAATTCAGGACATTGGTCCACCAGAGACCTCCCGGCTACACATTATATCAAACAGCGAAAACTCTCCCAGAGACCTCTATCTCAACGATAAGACCCAGCTCCACTCAATGACCATCAAGCTACAGTGGTGGACACCCTATGCCAAACAGCTAGCAAGACAGGAACATACGCCACCCATTAGCAGAGAGGCTGCCTGAAATCATAATGAGGTCACAGACACCCCAAAACACACCACCGGACGTGGTCCTGCCCACCAGAAGAACCTCACCCACCAGAACACAGGCACCAGTACCCTCCACCAAGAAGCCTACACAACCCACTGAACCAACCTCAGCCACTGGGGGCAGACACCAAAAACAACGGGAACTATGAACCTGCACCTGTGAAAAGGACAACCCAAACACAGTAAGATAAGCAAAATGAGAAGACAGAAACACACAGCAGATGAAGGAGCAAGGTAAAAACCCACCAGACCAAACAAATGAAGAGGAAATTGGCAGACTACCTGAAAAAGAATTCAGAGTAATGATAGTAAAGATGATCCAAAATCTTGGAAATAGAATGGAGAAAATACAAGAAATGTTTAACAAGGACCTAGAAGAACTAAAGAGCAAACAAACAATGATGAACAACACAATGAATGAAATTAAAAATTCTCTAGAAGGAATCAATAGCAGAATAACTGAGGCAGAAAAATGAATGTGACCTGGAAGATAAAATAGTAGAAATAACTACCACAGAGCAGAATAAAGTAAAAAGAATGAAAAGAATTGAGGACAGTCTCAGAGACCTCTGGGATAACATTAAATGCACCAACATTCAAATTATAGGGGTCCCAGAAGAAGAAGAGAAAAAGAAAGCGATTGAGAAAACATTTGAAGAGATTATAGTTGAAAACTTCCCTAATATGGGAAAGGAAATAGTTAATCAAGTCCAAAAAGTGCAGAGAGCCCCATACCAGATAAATCCAAGGAGAAACACGCCAAGACACATATTAATCAAACTATCAAAAATTAAATACAAAGAAGAAATATTAAAAGCAGCAAGGGAAAAACAACAAATAACATACAAGGGAATCCCCATAAGGTTAACAGCTGATTTTTCAGCAGAAACTCTGCAAGCCAGAAGGGAGTGGCAGGACATATTCAAAGTGATGAAACGGAAAAACCTACAACAAAGATCACGCTACCCAGCAAAGATCTCATTCAGATTCTATGCAGAAATTAAAACCCTTACAGACAAGCTAAGAGAAGTCAGCACCATCAAACCCGCTTTACAACAAATGCTAAAGAACTTCTCTAGGCAGGAAACACAAGAGAAGGAAAAAACCTACAATAACAAACCCAAAACAATTAAGAAAATGGTAATATAGAAATATACATATCTATAATTACCTTAAATGTAAATGGATTAAATGCTCCAACCAAAAGACATAGACTGCCTGAATGGATACAAAAACAAGACCCATATATATACTGTCTACAAGAGACCCACTTCAGACCTAGGGACACATACAGACTGAAAGTGAGGGGATGGAAAAAGATATTCCATGCAAATGGAAATCAAAAGAAAGCTGGAGTAGCAATTCTCATATCAGACAAAATAGACTTTAAAATAAAGACTATTACAAGAGACAAAGAAGGACACTACATAATGATCACGGGATCAATCCAGTAAGAAGATATAACAATTGTATATATTTATGCACCCAAAACAGGAGCACCTCAATACATAAGGCAAATGCTAATGTACATAAAAGGGGAAATTGACAGTAACACAATCATAGGAGGGGACTTTAATATCCCACTTTCACCAGTGGACAAATCATCCAAAATGAAAATAAATAAGGAGACACAAGCTTTAAATGATACATTAAACAAGATGGACTTAATTGATATTTATAGGACATTCCATCCAAAAACAACAGAATACACTTTCTTCTCAAGTGCTCATGGAACATTCTCCAGGATAGATCATATCTTGGGTCACAAATCAGCCTTGGTAAATTTAAGAAAATTGAAATCGTATCAAGTATCTTTTCCAACCACAACGCTATGAGACTACACATCAATTACAGGAAAAAATCTGTAAAAAATTCAAACACATGGAGGCTACACAATACACTACTTAATAACCAAGAGATCACTGAAGAAATCACACAGGAAATCAAAAAATACCTAGAAACAAATGACAATGAAAACACAACTACCCAAAACTTATGGGATGCAGCAAAAGCAGTTCTAAGACAGAAGTTTATAGCAATACAATCCTACCTCAAGAAACGTCTCAAATAAACAACTTAACCTTACAGCTAAAGCAATTAGAGAAAGAAGAACAAAAAACCCCACAAGTTAGGAGAAGGAAATAAATAATAAAGATCAGATCAGAAATAAATGAAAAAGAAATGAAGGAAACAATAGCAATGATCAATAAAACTAAAAGTGGTTCTTTGAGAAGATAAAATTGATAAACCATTAGCCAGACTCATCCAGGAAAAAAGGGAGAAGACTCAAATCAATAGAATTAGAAATGAAAATGGAGAAGTAACAACTGACACTGCAGAAATACAAAGGATCGTGAGAGATTACTACAAGCAACTCTATGCCAATAAAATGGATAATCTGGAAGAAATGGACAAATTCTTAGAAAAGCACAGCCTTCTGAGACTGAACCAGGAAGAAATAGAAAATATAAACAGACCAATCACAAGCACTGACATTGAGACTGTGATTAAAAATCTCCCAACAATCAAAAGCCCAGAACCAGATGGCTTCACAGACGAATTCTATCAAACATTTAGAGAAGAGCTGACACTTATCCTTCTCAAACTCTTCCAAAATATAGCAGAGGGAGGAACACTCCCCAACTCATTCTATGAGGCCACCAACACCCTGATACCAAAACCAGACAAAGATGTCACAGAGAAAGAAAACTACAGGCTAATATCACTGATGAACATAGATGCAAAAATCCTCAACAAAATACTAGCAAACAGAATTCAACAGCACATTAAAAGGATCATACATTATGATCAAGTGGGGTTTATCCCAGGAATGCAGGGATTCTTCAATATACACAAATCAATCGACGTGATACACCATATTAACAAATTGAAGGAGAAAAACCATATTATCATCTCAATAGATGCAGAAAAAGCTTTTGACAAAATTCAACACCCATTTATAATAAAAACCCTCCAGAAAGTGGGCAGAGAGGGAACTTACCTCAACATAATAAAGGCCATATATGACAAACCCACAGCAAACATCATTCTCAATGGTGAAAAACTGAAACCATTTCCACTAAGATCAGGAAGAAGACAAGGTTGCCCACTCTCACCACTATTATTCAACATAGCTTTGGAAGTTTTACCCACAGCAATCAGGGAAGAAAAAGAAATAAAAGGAATCCAAATCGGAAAAGAAGAAGTAAAGCTGTCACTGTTTGCAGATGACATGATACTAGACATAGAGAATCCTAAAGATGCCACCAGAAAACTACTAGAGCTAATCAATGAATTAGGTAAAGTAGCAGGATACAAAATTAATGCACAGAAATCTCTGGCATTCCTATACACTAATGATGAAAAATCTGAAAGAGAAATTAAGGAAACACTCCCATTTATCACTGCAACACAAAGAATAAAATACCTAGGAATAAACCTACCTAAGAAGACAAAAGACCTGTATGCAGAAAACTATAAGACACTGATGAAAGAAATTAAAGATGATACAAACAGATGGGGACATATACCATGTTCTTGGATTGGAAGAATCAACATTGTGAAAATGACTGTACTACCCAAAGCAATCTACAGATGCAATGCACTCCCTATCAAACTACCAATGGTATTTTTCACAGAACTAGAACAAAAAAATTGCACAGTTTGTATGGAAACACAAAAGGTGTCAGTAGTACAACTGTCAAGTATTTTCTCTTCCTGGATTAGGAGCTGAGCCTTGCATGGCTCTCAGGGAAGTCTTAAGTGCACTAGAGTTTTATTCTATTTATCTACCATTTAATTATACCTCAATCTATTTTATAGGGAACAGGCTGTGTCAACATGAGGGTGGCAATCTGATGGATTGCTTAAATCTTAAACAAGGGAGGGGAAAGTCCTTTCCTCCTTAGTTTTCCACAGGTTTCCAGATAAACAGGGCTAGCCCCAGATGACCTTTGTTAAGTGGGACAAAGAATTGCCTGTGTGCTGGGCTGCGGGCAGGGGGGTGGGTGGTGGGGTGGGTGGTGGCGAGTCCCAGTGGTGAGGATGTTGCCCATAGAAATGCGCATGCGCATTAGGAAGTGGTGAGTCCTGATCTGAGAGCATGACCCGTGGGAAGGGGCAGCTTTGGTATCCTCAGCTTGAGCTCCTGAGTTCATTGTGGGAACGCAGGCCCGGAGTTGGCCCGTCTCCTGGTTAATCAAGAGAAACCATCGATCTGGCTTTTCAGGTGAAATAGCTGGACTCTAAGTGTTTACTTAAATTTTTTACGAAACACAGTGTGTGGGCCAAGCAAAACACATATTCAGACGGTGTCCTCTTATTTGGTATCGATACATAGCAGGTCCTCAATTTGTGTTTGTCTATTCCACTGACAGAACTGAAATTCCACTATGAGAATGGGCCTTGATACCTCTGAAGACGCTCATCCACTGAGAAGCTCTGCTTTAAGCTGCTGTTGTTCAAAGATATTGACAAAGGGGAGACTTGGAGGAGCTTTAGGGACAGGGTCTGGGAGAGACGGGACCACTGGCAGAAAGCAGAGGGTAGTCCTTGGCCAATTCATCACTGTGGTTAGAATAGCTGTGATGACCTTCTGAGATAAGAACTGAACTGAAAATCCTTTTGGTTCCAGGAACTAGAAGTAGCCAATGAAAGGAGTAGCATGGATTAAAAATTTTAAAAATACCCAGTTGCCATTTATTTAACTAACACCTGGATGGTAACTGCCATGTGCCAGGCTGTGGTCCAATTACTTTAGTATATATAATCATTTAATCCTTCTAACAATCTTATGAGGCAGGTCCTAGTATCACCTCACTTTATAGATGAGGAAACTGAGGCACAGAGAGGTTAACTGGCCAAGGTCACACAGCTGGTAAGTAGCAGAATGAGGATTTGAACCCAGGTATCCTGGCTCAAGAATCCAGGCTCTCATCATTTCTGTCTCTACTGCATTTTGACGGGGAGAATTTTATCCAATAGTGAAAAATGATGATTTATGGTTTCGTAGACTATGTAGAAATAGCAAAAACTGGTTTATGTAATATTAATTTAAAAATTAGTTGTCAAATCATATGTGTGCTATAACTGTAATTGTTAAAGAACACTGTATAGGAAAAAAAGACTAGAAGAAAAAGTACGAAAGTTATGAAAGTTATGTTAGATTGGTGAGGTGATGGATGGTTTCTTCTTCTTTTGTTTATCTTTTTGTTCTTAAAGTTTTATTACTTACATGATGTTTTACTAATGTCTAGAAATTGTTTATAGGCTTGCAAATTCTTCCCCCTTCATCTCTCTTTCTGAATGCAGCTTCCAAGGGATCAGCTTGTGTCCAAGAGCACATGCAGTCTGTCTTTACAGGGTGGGTGTGTTTCATTCAAGGGACCTAGCCCTGAAGAACTTCGGAAGTTGAATTATTCACATCTTGCCTAATTTAAGACTTGACCCAACAAATGATGGGATGTGTTTCTGTTCAACAGCTAATCCGGCGCCCCCATGTGGTAATAGCGTAAATCCACTTACAATTAGCCCACCAGCTCTGAAACTATACAATTCTTAATTCTTCTGAATTAAAGTGATTCACGTCTTCGTTTTTCACACAAATTGACTTTATTAATATTTTAGAATAAATCACTATTTCACATTCACTCCTATTTTGCAAAAATGGGACTCTAGTACTCGTTGCTTGCTCCAAGCTGATGGATTTCCAGGCCACTAGAGATAGAATGATCTCAAAGGGCATAGCTTAAAACCACCCCCAGCATTTTCCCCACCCTCCCTTGGGGTAGACATCCAACTCAATATGTTTTCTGGGACTTATTTTTGAGTCAGGAGCCCTAGTGCCATAGGACTCTCTCTCTCTGCATTTTTAAGGCATTAAGGCCAACGTCCTTTTTCTTTTTCTTTTAACAATTATTTATTTTGGCTGCACCGGGTCTTAGTTGCAGCACGCAGGATCTTTGTTGTGGCATGCGGGATCTATAGTTGCGGCATGCAGGCTTCTTAGCTGCAGCATGTGGACTCTTAGTTGTGGCATGCGTGTGGGATCTAGTTCCCTGCCCAGGGATCAAACTCGGGCCCCCTACATTGGGAGCGCAGAGTCTTACCCACTGGACCACCAGGGAAGTCCCAAGGCCAACGCCCTCTTAAATGCCCATTTAGCCAACTCATGCTTTTTTTTGATCACCTACTATATGCTAAGCCCTGTGCTCTGGAAGCTTTGAATATTTTATACTCCAGATGTTTATATGCCAAACCCTGCCTGGGTTCCAACCTACCTCTGCCACGTGCAGCTGAATGACTTAACCCTTCTGTGTTTCAGTTTCCTCCTCTGTAAAACGATGATAGTAAAATGACTTATCTCCCAGGGTGGTTGGAGTTAATATGTGTGAGGCTGGCATTAGAGTCATACTAGGTATGATACTTTTCAGAGGTTACTATTGGGTAAATTATGAAACACTTTGCCTTTTCACAAAGGCCCCCACCTTGTCTTTGGGTTTCTGGAGTGCACAAGGGCTACTCTATCTAGACAGGGAGCGGCTCCCCAGCCACATACTTTCCCAAGGCCCTCTTAACCCTGCACAGCCCTAAGAAAACCAGGGCTAGCATAGCCTGATCTCTAACAGGAGATCAGAAGTGATGTCTGGGTTAGAGCCACGCTACTGATAACAAGTCACATATGACAGGCGGGGCCTTGTGCAGAACATCCTCTGTCTTATTGACTTCCAAGGTCAGCCTAGGAGGGAGGTACTGGTATAACCCCACTTTCCAGATAAGGAAGTGGAGGATCCACATGACTATATGTAACATTTCCCAAGGCTCAGACATGGGAGAGGCAGAATCAAGCAGTCTGAGTCTTAACCAAGATGTTTAGCTGACTGTCAGTAGAGGCAAACTTCCCATCTACCAATATCATGAATGTAAAGGCCTGTCAGTCAAGAAGGATGTCATGTGCCCAGTATTATTTTTAAAAAAAATCTATTATAGTAATTACAGGGACTGTTAAGCACATCACAAATATCAACTGGTGTAGGCACCATTATCAAGCCTATTTTACAGATGAGGAAGCTGAGGCACAGAGAGGTTAAATAACCTGACCAGGGTTGCACAGGTAGGGATGGTGGGGCCAGGCTCAAAACCAGGCCTCTATGCTACCTTTTCTCACTGGTAAGGACAAACAGGTGGCCTCCCGTGAACTTTGGCTTTCTTCATTCACTGTCAAATAAAAAAAACAAATCCAGATTTTGTATGGAAAGACTTTATTCTACAGGATTACTATGGGGCCAGGGGCAGGACTGTTGCAGTGAAGGGAACACTTTGACCACAGGTCTGCAAGTATCTCAAGGGTTAGACAAAAAAGAGTTTTGCTTTCATGGGGAGGGTGAACAAGTCTGAAAAGAACCAGGTGAGGGGAATGGGGATAGGCCAGGAGTGATCAGACGGCAGAGGAGGGACCATCTTCTCTGAGGCCAGCCTGTTCTCAGGAGGGGCTATCTGCTGCCTCAGGCTGATGGTGGGCCAGGACCTGGGGGAAGGAAAGAATCTATACCAAAGTTTGGTTAACAAGCATTTTGTTCCAGTGACTCTCTGGGGACAAACAGTTTAGCTTGTCATTTATGAAGCAAAGGGTTGGAATTTGGAGGGCCTGGGTCTGGCCTTGTCATTGGTAAACAAGGAGGGCATCCCTGAATCCTCTCTAATTCACGTGGAGAAGGTGACTCCTTTGCAGGAAACTATTTCCCAGAACGCAAAGAGTGGAAGTAGTTTTTTGTTTTTTTTTGCGGTACGCGGGCCTCTCACTGCTGCGGCCCCTCCTGCCGTGGAGCACAGGCTCCAGACGCGCAGGCTCAGCGGCCATGGCTCACGAGCCCAGCTGCTCCGCGGCATGTGGGATCTTCCCGGACCGGGCACGAACCCGCGCCCCCTGCATCGGTAGGCGGACTCTCAACCACTGCGCCACCAGGGAAGCCCTGGAAGTGTTTTTTAACTTTTGCTGTTTTCCAGGACCACAGGGCTCAGTAAAGTTCAATATGTCATCTCTCATTTTGTGGCTAGCATCTCCCGTAGGCCAGGCTCTTTCTAGGAACTTTCCGAAGAGAGTTAGATCCTGGATTCATGAAGCTGCCTAAGCTGGTCTAAGGCATTACCTTGGAAACTGTCTTTGGATCATTCTCTACTCAGAGAAAACGGGGTCAGGATCAAAGTGTCTCCTCCTTCTTTAACTTAGCATAATGTTTTCAAGATTCATCCTTGTTGTAGTGTGTATCAAAACTCCATTCCCTTCTATTGCTGAATAATATTCCATTGTATGGCTAGACCACGTTTTGTTTATCCACTCGGCCACTGATAGATGACCCTTTCTCACCTTCCTTGGTAGGCACCCTGGCTGAGTTTATTTGCTGCGTGGAGGTGAAGGTCACAGCCTGCATCTCTGCACCACAGGATGATTCTCTCTGCGCAGAGGCAACATGCTGGCATCCTGATATGACACAAACATTTCAGGGGAACTGGGAGCTTTAAAACCCATGGCCCCAGTATGCCCAGCCACACCACCCAGGAGGCAGAAGCACAGGGTGTGGTGCGGCGCAAATGGGAGGGGCCTTCTGTGAACACCTGCTCTCACCCAGCAGAGTGTGTTTCATCTGGCTCCAGGGTCACGCTTCACTCCAGTCTGGTTCTGAGTTAGTTATTTCCAGGTTAATTTCTATCCTTCCTTGCTGGGCCACAAGAGGCTCATTCAGAGGCTGGCTTCCCCAGACCTTCCTTCTCTGCTTTCACAGATAAAGGAGAAGGTGGTTCAGGATGACAAAGAGTCAGGCACTGGGATTCAGGTCCATCCCTTCTATCTCTGTGACCTTGGCCTCTCTCATTTTCACTTTCCCCATCTGTAAAATGGGAATGATAATCTCTACTGGAGACATGGGGAGAATAATTTTACAAGACAGATTTGACCACCAGTGACATTTGGTGGTTTCCAGGGAGAGGCCACATGCATTGCAGCCACCACCTGGTGAACTCGCCACTGTCAAAGATCTGGCTTCAGATCTTTTTTTTTTTCCTCTAAAATACTTAGCTTTATTAGAGAAATGGTACTAAAAATAACAAAGATTCAAACAACATTTGCTCTATTCTACTTACATATCATAAATAAGAAGCTTTGATGCAAGACACACACTCCTTCGCAATCTTTCCACGCAGACCCTGAAGCTGGATTTGTCCAGCGGCCGGTCCATTTCTACAGGGCAAACCTACATTTGCAGGGCTCGCAAAATTGTTATACGCATGTAGTATTATATTTTAAAACCAGAATTCTAATGTGCTAATTTACAGCACAGCAGAGATCTATCACGTGGCCCAGACGCTTAGGTCTGCCTCAGTTGGTATGGTCTCCACCTCTGACCAGGACCAGGCAGGAAACCATGCACACACAGGTAGATGTGGACATACAAGAAACAAAGTAAAGTGCAATCAACTATGGTAACCAGACGCCTTCATCTTGTGTTCGGAGGGGCAGGAGTGCCCACATCTTCTGTCTGAGGGGCAGAAGCGCCCGCACCTCTTCCTAAGGCTGCACTCTCTTGGGCAGTGTTTGCAGACACCACCTACAATGGCCTCTTGGTAATACCTTTTCCTATACTTACAGGGCCCATCTTCATTCTAATTGGCATGACCTTTAAAAGAAGAGAAATTACACAGGAAAAATCAGTACTCTCTTGCAGCAAAAATGGAAAACATTGTAAAACAAAGCTCTGTCCATTCTGCCTCTCCTCCTAGAGGCAACTACTATTACCATCTTGGTGTCTCTCCTTCCAAATCTTTCCTTTTATATTTGCATGCATGGGTAGGTAGAGAATTAGTTTCTTCCACCCGTTTTGGGTCATAAATTGGATTCTTTATAATAATTGCTGTACTATAACATTTTATTTCACTTAACGAAGTATCTTGGAGCAGTATCTATTCCAGTTTATATAGTTCTACCCTATCTTTTAAAATCACTGTGTCATATTCCATCATGGGTACCATAATTTATGCAACCATTCTCCAATTCATGGATGTTAAGGTTAATTCCTTCTTTTGCTATTATATACAGTCCTGTAAAGAACATCCTTTGTCTCTGAATATATGTGAGTTTTTCCTCTAGGATAGATACTGAGACTTTTTGGGTCTCAGTATCTAAAATGGTCATAGATTTCACCCCTTCACATTTATCAGCAATATCTGTGAATGCCTGTTTCTCTGTCCTTTTGCCTTTTGATGGTGATTATCTTCTCTTTGGAGACAGTAACACTTCTGGTCAGATTCCAGGCAGGTCTTGTTAGCTTCGAAGTCAGACATCTTTTCTGATCACTGACATACTGAACCTTGAGTTGACTGTCAGCATGCTGATTTCCTGAATTTTCTGATTCTTAGGGGGATGCCTGACTGTAGCCCCCAACTGCTGACAAGACAGATTCCCTCAAGGTTTACAGGAAAGACTGCCTGACACAGCCGATGTGAAGATGATCTCTCGTCTTTAGAGCTGTAGAAACATATTAATTGTTACACGTTTATTCTAGTATGGCTCAAAGGGTAATTTTATGTCCATGTTGTCTTCATCTTCGGAATTTCAGGTATCTACATTTGTACTTGTGGGTGTGAAACAATTTCTCTAGGGTCCGTAATATCCTCCAGAGTGGGTTGGGTAAACTCCCATCTCAAATTCTGGTAGGCTTGACATGTATTTTACATATGATCTTATCCTCTGGTTTCACAAAGCAGTGCACTTAGGGATTTCTATCTGGTTTCTGTTGCAGGTGTCTTCCTAGGATTGATGTCTATTCAGTGGTTTGGGAGAAGGCCATGGCTAGGGAAAAAGTTCCGAAGAGGTGAGAAGGGCAGGTGGCTATGAGCCTTCATCTTTCATAATCCAGAAGGAGTTGGCCCCTGTGGGCAGCCTCTGCTATTGTCCTGGGTCCACTATGAAGCAGGACACGACACTTTGCTACATCTTTAAAATGAAGAAACCAACTCCAAAGTACTAGTTTGTAATGAATGTTTTACCGAAGATTTTATGCAGTGATGGAGGTTATTACATAAAATACTACATGCGGAGATTAATAAAAAAGCTTCCATTAGATGTCTTAGTTTTCCCTCCTACGTTCTTTGGCCACCAGCCACTCCTGGGCCTCTCCCCCCCATCAGCATTTCTCCTCCCACTTATGCCCCCACCTCAAATTCTACCTCACCTCACTTTCTTTTTCATACAGAGAACTTTGTCTCTTGTGGCTTCTCTGCCCATTTTCTCACTTAGCAAAAATAAATAAATAAATAAAACTTCCTCAAGACCTACTCTCTCCAGAGAACATGGACCATCATAAATAGCATGCAGTGATTTTTTTCTTCAATGATTTTTCCTGCCATTGTGGTTTGAGCCCACTTTGTATTGCCTTGACCCCTTGCAGGTGGCGATTCTGGGATTGGCCATGCTTTGTCCAAGTATCTGGACGAGTTGGGCTTCACGGTATTTGCTGGAGTTCTGGATGAAAAGGGATCTGGAGCAGAGGAATTACGAAGAACCTGCTCCAAGCGTCTCTCCGTGCTCCAGCTGGACATTACCGACCCGCAACAGATAAAAGATGCCCACAGCAAAGTGAAGGAAAAGCTGCAGAACAGAGGTACTGCCTTCAGCCACCCGCGCCCTCGAGTGCCCTCCACCCTCCCTGCAGACGCCCAACACTGGTTCCAGCCTCTGATTACCATTGTGCTCTAGTCTGTTCTGGCACCTGGAGGCCCCTGTACTGAGCACCTGCCACACGCTGGCACCTTTTGCAGACATGAAGACATTAGGAATGAGTCAGGTGTGGTCCGTCCTCAGAACTTACAGAATTCTCCATCCCATTCCCTCCAGCATCTGCTTGGTCACTCTCCCATTAATTACTGCCCCTCCACATTTCTTTCCTCTCACCGATATTAACTTGTATTAGACTTAAGAAAATAGCTGCATAATCACTGCCTTCCCTTAGCCATTGCCTTTCTCTTCCTCTTCCTTTGCAGCCAAGCTCCTTGGAACCCTGCCACCCTGTTTCCACTTCTCACTGTAGCTCCCTAAGTGGTCTGGCCAAGCGAATCAGTGTTATCCTAAACACCAAGCTCTTAATTTCTCTGCTGTGTTTCAGTGTGTTGATTATCCTCCCCTGCTTGGGCTTTGGGGTCTCCAGCCCCCTCTTGCCCTCCTAGTTCTCTGCTCATTCTTTCTGCTTCTCCTGTATGAACCTCCTCCTCCGCCCCTCCCCCCATTTCCCTAAATGTGAATGTTACTGAGGGCTCCATCCCCAAACTTCCCACTCCATGTTTCCCGGGCTGTACTGTTCTCTCCTTATACCAGGAATTCTCACCTGGGAAGTGTTTTAAAATACCTGTGCTTGGGCCCAGGATGGGCTATGTAACTTGGGGGGGGGGGCCCAGGGCAAAATGCAAATTATGTGGCGCTCCTTGTTTACAAAATGTTTAAGATGTTTAGGTGGTGCCGGCAGAAAATGAACCAAACATGAGGCCTTTCTGAAACACAGGTCACACACCCGTGATACCCACGCAACCCGGGACCTTCCCCCAACAGATTAAATCAGTACCTACAGACAATAACTCAGCTAATACTTCCACAGTGAGGCCAGTACTGTTGCCCTCCTTTTGCTGAGAATGTCCACTGTAAAGAAGATCCCATTTGGGGGTCCCAGGCATCAATACATTTGAAAGCTCCCCAGGTGATGCTAATATTCTGCCAGAGTTGAGAAACACTGCGATTTAATACGATAACTTCTGAATGTGTGTTACCAACCTAGCTCTCCTCTAAACGTCAGGACCTATAGGCATATAAAATTGGTTAGCAGACATCCCACCTCAATTTGTCAAAAACTGACCTCATTATCTTTTTCTCTGCTGCCGGTCTGCAAATCAGTTTACCCTCCTGCATCCAACGACTCAGACACTGGCTCAAATGCCAGCACTGCCACCTAATCTGTCATTCAAGTCAGCAACCTGGGGAGTCACTTAGACCTGCCGCTTACCCTCGATTTCTGCATCCTATTGGTCCAGAGTCCTGTCAATTCTACGTCCTAGATCTTTGTCATCCCGCCCCTTCCTATCATCCCCAGGGAGCTGTGGCTTAACTGGGGCCCTAATCGCCCGCCTGAGCTCCCACAATGGCCTCCTTGCAACAAGGCTTTCCTTCCCCATTGCTTTCCAAATGGAAAGTGGTCTTTACAATGCGCACATCTTATAGTGTCATCCATTTCCTGAAAACCTCTTTTTTTTTTTTGCGGTACGCAGGCCTCTCACTGTTGTGGCCTCTCCCGTTGCGGAGCACAGGCTCCGGAAGCGCAGGCTCAGCGGCCACGGCCCATGGGCCCAGCCGCTCCACGGCACGCAGGACTCCCCTGGACCGGGGCACAAACCCACGTCCCCCGCATCAGCAGGCGGACTCCCAACCACTGCGCCACCAGGGAAGCCCATCCTGAAAACCTTTTGATAATCAGAGCCTCCATGTCTTGCGTTCCTCCCAGGAGCAAGGCCTATGCTTTGCCTCATTGAATGGTTCTATGGTTCTCCATCCACCACCAAACACCTTAACAAGGATTTGAAGGCCCTTCAGGAAAATGGCCCTTGCCAAACCCTTAATCTGCAATACCTGCTGGTCCACTCAGTAAATTCTGGAATGGTTTCCAGAACAGAATGTACTAGTTTACATCTTTGCATGTCCAGCTTCCTCTTACCCAAATTCCCCTCTTGCCTCACTCCATTCCTCTAGACTCTTGCTTCTGTCCAGCTGCAGACTCTACTCTCAAAGGAGACCTAGCTCAAACATCTCTTGCATGACCCTCCTCGTAATCCAGGTAACATCATTCACTTCCTGTTCTGGACCTTCACCTGATATCCGTTGCACACACTGGTCTTACCAATTATACAAATCTGTCCATCTCTCATTCCTCACCACAAGGTTCCTTGAGAACCAGAACCATGTCTCCAACAGGATCCTTTCAGACGCAAGTGACACAACCCAATTCAAAATTGCTAAAGCATAAAGGGAATGTATTTTGCTTATATAACTAAAAAGGCCCGTTGATTTCAGGCATGTCTGGATCCAGGCACTTAAGCAATGTCATCAGCACCCAGTCTCCGTTTCTTAGCTCTGCTTTCTCCTGTTTATGCCTTCACTTGGGGGTTTTCTGTGGAGGCCTCAAGCACTTCCTGCTTACATCCTCTTTACAGCTGACCTTCCCAGCAAAAAGAGAGTAATATTATCTGCTTCATTTGGTAGTTGAAGGAGTAGTTATTAGATACGGAGCACTTACAAGAGTCCCTGACATGAGGCAAGCAGTCAGTAAGAACTCCTATTTTCCATTCATTCAACATTAAGCACAGCCCCTGGCATATAGTAAGTGCTCAATATACATCTGAGAAATGAGATGTATATCACTCAAGATACAGAACTGTTCCATCACCACCAGGCTTTCTCATGCTACCTTTTTAGAGCCCTATTCTCATCCTTAACCTGTTCTCTATCTCTTTAACTTTGTCATTTAAAGAATATTCTATAGATCTGCCACCTGTTTTTGTGTAGCCTGTGAGCTCAGGATGGTTTTTACATTTTTAAATGGTTAAAAGAAATCAGAAGATTTTTCTGACGCATGAAAATTATGTGGAATACAAATGTCAATGTCCATAAGTTTTACTGGAACACAGCCACTCCCATTCATTTACAGATTGTCTGTAATGGCAGAGTTGAGTGAGTAGGACGTGCAGTGCTAAAATATTTACTATCCACCATTTTATAGAAAATGTTTGCTGGCCCCTGTTTTAGGGCATTCTCAGGCTGCCACCTGCATGTGGACTGGTCAAAGGTGTGCATCAGGCTGAGTGAATTAAAACCATCACTTGGAGGTGGGAGTAGAGGCATCCTCTCCTCCCATCACCATCCTTGTAATAGCTGTTGAGCTCTTACTACGTGCCAGGCATCATCTCACTTAATGCTCCCAATCATTATTGCATGTAAATGTCAGACCACCAACTCAGGTGTGCAAGAAATGTAATTTTATTTTCTATAAGTCAGTGCAGTTTCTATTTTGAGCCATCTTTCTGCCACGTGGCGAAAACTGTTCCAGTCATTTTGAGCTTTATCCCATTTCCCCAGGGTAGCATCTTAAATTCCTGGGGATGGGACATTTCATCTTCAATGGTCAGTGCCTCATGCTGGACTCTGCTGAGATGTCCAGTGCTCTGTCCAGTCCTCATGCAGGTTGGCTGCTACCTACCTCTTGGAAGCCATCAGAAAGGCACTGTTAGGGTTGGTGCCTCCTGCCATTTCTGGGCTTTTGCTAGCACTGAGGCTCGTTCTGCTCCTCTGCATAGCCCACTGGTTCTCGCACTTGGGTGTGCATCAGGATTACCTCGAGGGCACGTTATATCACAGTGCTGAGCTTCAACAACAATTTCTGATCATCAGTTTCTGATCCAGCTGGTCTGAGGTGGGGCTCCAGAATTTGCATTTCTAACAAGTTCCCAATTGATGCTGATGCTCCTGGTTTTGGACCACACCTTGAGAAACAGCTGGTCTAAACCATGCCGAGGCTCAGGGAACTCAGAGAATCTGCTTCAGGTCTATCTAGCTGAACATACCCTGGATGTTGCTCCTCTGTAAAGAGGACCCAGGGACTTCGCTGGTGGCGCAGTGGTTAAGAATCTGCCTGCCAATGCAGGGGACGCAGGTTCAAGCCCCAGTCCGGGAAGATCCCACATGCTACGGAGCAACTAAGCCCGTGCGCCACAACTACTGAAGCCTGTGCACCTGGAGCCCGTGCTGCGCAAAAAGAGAAGCCACCGCAATGAGAAGCCCGCGCACCGCAACGAAGAGTAGCCCCCACTTGCCGCAACTACAGAAAGCTCGTGCACAGCAATGAAGACCCAAAGCAGCCAAAAATATATAAATTAATTTTTTTGAAAAGCCCAGAAATTAGAAAATAAAGAGGACCCAGGTCACTCACTTCTGCTCCAGATCCCCCTCCTCCAAAACATCTGCAGTTTTTGTATTACCTGTCTGCTACCGTTTAGGGCGATGATTCCAAAGCTTGGTTGTACATTGGAATCACCTAGGTAGGGACAATCCAGACCCCCAGGCTCAGCGGCCATGGCTCACGGACCCAGTCGCTCCACGGCACGTGGGATCTTCCCGGACCGGGGCACAAACCTGTGTCCCCTGCATCGGCAGTCAGACTCTCAACCACTGCGCCACCAGGGAAGCCCCTTGGTAGGGACTTTTAAAAACTACTAATGCCAAGGTGCCCTTTCTTCACCACCCCACAATTTCTGATCTAATTGGCTCGGGTGTGGCCTGGGCATTGGGGTTTTAAAAAGCTCCCCAGGTGATTTTAATGTGAAGTCAAAGATGAAAAATCACTAGTTGTGGACAGTGGTTCTCCAAGTGTGGTCCAGGCCTGCAGCATCAGCATCACGTGGGAACTTGTTAGAGATGCAGATTCTCAGGCTCTACCCCAGACATCCCCAGTCAGATTCTCTGGAGGTGGGGCCTGGCGACCTGTGTGTGAACAAGCCCTCTGGGTGATCCTGGTCAGTCAAGGGCATCAGGCTGGCTGGGGAAGGGCCTAGAGCTCAGGGACTCTGCAATCTTTTTAGCTCTTGGCAATTCTGCTCTAGTTTTCCCAGACTAAGGAATCTTTTCTAGTCGAAGGAAAAGGGAAGACAGGATCTTATACCATTGCACTGCATATAAGATATATCGTCTTATATCTGCATGTCCGAAAGGTATCATTCTGTCTCCACACACTCCTTTGAGGGAGAAACATGAGGTAGACTTTGATTAAATCTCCTCCTTGCTGTGTCATCCCTCCACAGGTATAACAAATATCTAGCTGCCGGATGTAGGAAAGGGCTTTGAGGCAAAAGAATATTCCTGCAAAAAATCATTGCTTAATATTTCACAAGTAATCAAGGAGACTACGGTTTGAGAGTTGAAGTGATCTGCCTAGATCCTAAATCTCAAAGGGGCCCTTTTGACTTCAGAGCTTGAAGGGTTAAAAATCTTCCCACTCTCCCATCTTGCCTGACCTCAGAGTTGTTCCCTTCTGTCCTCAGGACTGTGGGCTGTGGTCAACAATGCTGGGATCCTTGGCCTCCCAACTGACGGGGAGCTCATTCCCATGACCGAATACAAACGATGCATGGCCGTGAACTTCTTCGGGGCAGTGGAAGTCACAAAGGCATTTTTGCCTCTTCTTAGGAAATCCAAGGGGAGGCTGGTGAACATCAGCAGCATGGCAGGTGAGTTGACCTTTCCCCACAAGGTCGTGGGTGCTAGTCATGCAAGATGTGACCCTCAGTGCTCCCTGGGGGCTGAACGAGAAAGCAGGGCACTCTCACGCAGGGCTGGGTGAAGAATAGTCAAATCGTGTGTTTACCGTTGATCTGAGTACAATAAAACCTTTCTTTCCTTTCAAATCCTTGCATGTACTGACTCTTACCTACCTTCTAACTCATCTATTCATCACTGGGGATTTACGGCTCTCACACATCTTCGCAGTGTGACCGCTAATGCACAAGCTTCCTAGATTTGGAAAGGAAACCCTGCATACACTTCACGTCATCGTGACAGGGAACCTGTTTTCAACCCTCCCTGAATGCTGCACACTCTGTTGTTCCCTGTGAGATGAACAGCAAATGTCTTCACTCTGTTGGCACTGTCAGAGCCCTGTGTCTCAGTTGGCTGCCTGCTAGGATTTTCCATAAGACAATTCCCATCGTTCTGCAATCTCAAGGCAGTTGGGGCAGGGTGTGACATTTGATAACTCATCTCTCTCCATTTCAGAGAACAGATAGTCAACAAGTCAAGGGTTTAACGATCTCCCTTCCATAAAAAACGCCCATGCATGTGATGTCTGATTGTTTCTTCTAGAACAGATATTTCCAAACTGGGGTTCCTCAGAGCCTTACTCAGCTTTGAATGGTGTCCATGGGGTTGTCTTTTGGGCCACTGCACGGGTGAGAGGGAAGCCAAGAGGGTGGGCTCTGGACTCCAGGATCCTGCCTTCACATTGAGGAATACCACTTTTCACTGTTGGATCAGTTGGTTCTGAGTGATATTTTTTTTTTTTAAATAAAGGATCCAACTATTTGGTTGGTTGGTTTTGGTTTCTTTGTTGTTTTTTTTAAGGGAGTCATTTTTGTGTATTTTCTAGACAATCATTGTTGTCCCTCATATTTTCTTCCCTGGTTCTAACTTAGCAACTTCTTCTAACTTACTAGCTATGTGAGTGTGTCACTAGCGTTGCTGGTTGGCCTGAGGAAGGAAGGAAGGAAAGAAGGAAGGGAGGGATGGAGGGAGGGAGGGAAGGAGGAAGGAAGGAAAGGGAAGGGAAGGGAAGGAAAATAGGGAGGGAGGAGGAGAAAGGATGGAGAGAGAGACGTCTAAGATGGTTAAGAGCAATGAGTACTGTATTTCAAATTTTATGAGAACCCCAAAATATTTCCAATTATTTTGCTACCTTGCTAAAGCAAACAAATCCTGAGAAAATACATTTGCAATATTTCACCCTTAACTTTCTTCTGAACTTAGCCTTTACAGTTTTGACCTCTGTAGAAACCTCACTTTTCTCAGTTCCCTGGTACAATCTGGTACATCTGGAAAAGTCTCACATGCTCCTTTGCCTCACTCATTCAACAAATATTTACTGAAAAGACTTATCATTGCCTTCTCCTTGACACAGTGACAAGGAAGTTTTTTCTCTTCCTCTCTTGGTTCTCAACTTTGAGCATAAGATTTGTTCATAAGATTTTACTTATGTATCACTGATATGCACACTACCTGCTATAGGCCCAGTGTCTGGCGTGAAGTAATAGCTCAATTAATAAATGAAAAAATGCAAGTGTGCAGATGAATGAATGGGCAAGTGACGAATTTACGCTACAGAGGATGCCCATTCATACACCTTCAACTTGACCTCTAAAACTTCTTCTAAGCCAAGACTTTGAATGGACTTGTCACATATTTCCACTGGAGGAAAATGTTTGAGCGTTAAAATAAATCACACATCTCACTCCTATTCTTACCACTGGACATGCATAATCTTTTATACCCAGCCTTACTAGTTCCATTCCAGTATCTTACCATTGTCACCAAGTCAACATGTCTGAAGCTAAACTTTCTATCAGCCATTCAGAGCTTCCTCTCTTGACTTCTTTCTGTTCGTCTCCTAGTCTTTTAGGTTTCAGAGCTTTGAGCCTTCTTGGATTTGTTTCTCCCTGTGCCTTTCTCTCCTTTCTCCCACCCAGTCAGTCACCAAGATGTATGGAGTCTTCCTTCATCACATCCAGCTTTGAATCCTTATGTTTCAAGGAAACTCTAGAAATAGGTTCATTTGCAGGACTCAGAAACCACCCAGGGAATTTTATAAAGTTGTTAAAACAATAGCATGAAAGCAGAACAGAAAGGAAGTGTATGTACTCGACAGGGCAGGTGTTTGTAAGAGGACAGGAGCCAAAGATCTTAAATCATGCTTATAGTTTCCCTCATTGATGAGGGGCAGAGGAGTTCAGCAGAATCCCTAGCATTTTGCTGATGAGTGTTTTGCAAAACAATGGAAAAGATTTTTGAGCAAGGGGATAAGAAGCTAGACTGTAACACAAGAATCAGAAAAGTCATGGCATGTGTAAAAGACACTATATAACCAACCACCAATCCACAAAATTCACATCCAATGTGATGCCAACTTGATGATGTGTCTCTTGGCAAAGCTAATGTAATAGTAATTTTGGAAAACGTACTTATTTGGGAGTTCACCCTAGTCTTTTTCTAATTTTGAAGATGGAGGTATGGAGAGAGAGGGAGACAGCCAGTAAGTGTTCTCCAAAAGGAGTTCATGGTTGCCCTGACCCACAGGTTGTCTTGAGTCTGGCACCTCGGCCACCCTCTGCATGACAAGAATTTCAATGGTGTAGATTTATCATGGAAGTTTGCATGAGCCAGGAGGAGCTGAGATGGAACTGATGACTCTGTTCAAGTTATCCACTGCTGCGTAGTAAATAACCCCAAAGCACGTGTCTCAGGATACTGTGAGTAGGCAACTGGTCTGGTAGAATAGTGGTTTCTCAAATACATGCATGACCTAAAACCTGGAACCTGGAATATGTGACCTTACTTGGCAAAAGGGACTTTGCAGGTATGACTGGGTTAAGGATCTGAAAGGCAGAGATGATCCTAGATTATCTAGGTGGGTCTGATGCAGTTACAAGAATCCTTATAAGAGGGAGGCAGGAAGGTCAGACTCAAAGAGAGGTTGGAAGATGGAGGAAGGAGCCATGAACCAAAGAATGCAGGTAACTTCCAGAAGCTGGAAAATTCAGGGGGGATAAACTGCCTAGGTTTTGATCCTGTCTTTACCACTGACAACGGAGTGACCTAGGACAAAGTCCTGAACTTCTGAGTTGCAGCTTCTGCATTTTCCGATGGGGATAATAATGATCGTTTCTTCTTAGGGCCGTGGTGAGATGAGATGAAATGACACGGTTTTAAGCATCAGTCTTGCACCTGGCATGTGGTAGAGTTAGAGACCCCAAAGCCATCTGCCATGAAGAGGCTGGCTCTGTGTGCACCTGTGGCTTTTTATCCTGCCAACTGCTGGCATTGCCACCTGGGACTGTTCCATCCTGCTGCTGTCACACACTAGCTCCTGGGCAAATGAGCCCAACAGGTCACTACTTCCACATTTGACCACATCTTCTCTGGGAGGATTTTCCACCCCCCTGTAATCATGTTTATCATCCCTCCCACAGAAATAGAATAGCTCTTTAACCCAAATCCTGGCAAGGAAGTTTGATAAATATTTAACCAAGGATTGTAGGAAGTGGGAGATGACTCTTTGATTGATTGTACGAAGGGCACTTGAAAAATCTTTATGTTTGACAGGTCTAAAAGTCTTTTCTGGCCAGTTTTCCTCTTAAGAAATTGCAGAGTAAATACCCATGTTATGTCATAAGCTGTGATTGAACGAGAACAGCTGAAAGCAAACCTTATAAAATGACTAAGGCCTCAGGGATTTTGAGCCCGTTGTGCTTTGAATCGTGCTCCTGTATTACTAGCTGGGTGAACTGGGGCAAGTGGCCCCACTTGTCTCTGTCCATTTCATCTTCTGTCGTGATAGGGTGGCACAGCTCCTGAGTCTAAGGCAGCATTTCTCAACCTGAACATTATCGATATCTGGGGGAGACTAATTCTTTCTGTGGGGGGCTGTCTGATGCATTCTAGGATGTTTAGCAACATCTGTGTTCTTGACCCATTAGATGCAAGTAGCACCCAGTGCTGACCTTCAGGTATTACCACGTGTCCACTGGGGTGGGGGTGGGATGCAAAATCAGCCCCAGTTGAGAACTTCTGGTCTCAACTGTAGATCTAAATGCATTGTGGATTCTGAGTGTTGAGCACAGTTACTGGTACACAGAAAGTACCCTAGTAACAGGGACCTCTCTACTGAGAGATAGTAATGGTTGCCCATCACTTCGAGCTATTTAAAATGCATGAAAATTACTTGACACCAAAGTAAGTGGCCTCAGAGAGTCTTACAAGTCTACAGACTTTAGGTATCTGGCAGATTTCACAGTTCCAAACTTGAGCCTGGTCTTACTTAGTCCGGAGGAGTTGACAAGGGGATCATTCCTGGATTTTTTTTCTTGCCGAGTTGGCTGCCTTAAGGGAATCATCTGGCAAATCATTCAGCCAGTCTCAGCTGCTCAGTGACATGAGAGGAAGCCAAAGCTGAGATTTGTTTCCTTAAAACTCTCACGCTAGCCAGGGCTTAGCGTAGGGTAAGGGGGAGAGGGGAGAGCAAGATGGAGTGAACGTCTTCATGCTGAGTTGAATTCGATGCTTACACCCCTGAAGTCATTCAGTTCTAACATGTGCAGGGTGCAGATACTGATTCCTTTTTAGATCAAGCACACTCTAGCCCAGGATCATCCAACTGGTAAACAATGAAGTCAGTGCTGGTAACTGGGTCTATTTAACTCCAAATTCTGGGTTCCTCTCACTTTTCCAGATTACCAAGCAAGAACACACCAGGGAAACGGGGGGCGGCGGGGGAGGGCAAAAAAACAGACCCTAACGCTAGTACGTTTAAGCAATGATTAGGAAGTGTAAGCAATTTAGGGCTGCCTCCTACACCAGTGCTTCAAACATTAATGTGTATAGTGATCAGCTGGGGGTCTTGTTAAAATGCAGAATTTGACTGAGTTGGTCTGAGGGGGGCCCAAGACTCTGTATTTCTATAACTAGTTCCTTAGTGACTGCTACTGGTCCCTGGACAATTTCTTCAAACTTCAGATGCATTTGATACACCAGGAGGCTACATAATAACGACTGCAGGAAGTCAAAACTTCAATGAGATAATATTTCACACCCACGAGGATGGCTATAATCAAAAAACCAGAAAACAGCACTTGTTGGCAAGGGTCTGGAGAAACTGGAACTCTCCTGAGTTGCTGGTGGGAACGTAAAATGGTGCAACCTCTGTGGAAAACACTTGGCAGTTCCTCAATAAATTAAACGCAGAGTTACGACTCAGCAATTCTACTCCTAAGTGTATGCTCAAGAGAACAGAAAACAGGTGCTCCAACAAACGCTTGTACACAGGTATTCATAGCATTATTTATAACAGCCAGAGATGGAAACAACCCAAATGTCCATCAACTGATGAATTAATAAACAAAATGTGGTCTCTCCATACAATGGGATATTATTAATCCATAAAAAGGAATGAGGCACTGATACTCTGAAGGGTGAATCTTGAAAAGATTGTGCTAAGTGACAGAAGCCAGACACAAAAGGCCATATCTTGGGACAATCCTATTTATGTGAAATGTCCAAAACAGGCAAACCCATAGAGACAGAAAGCATTTTAGTGGTTGTCAGGGGCTGGGGTATGGGGGTTCCTTTCGGGGCAATGAAGATACAGAACTAGATAGTGCTATTGGTTGTACAACATTGTAAATGTACTAAAAGCCACTGAATTGTACACCTTAAAAGGGTTAAATGGTGAATTTTATGTTTTATGTATTTTACCACAATAAGAAAAAAATTCTGCCCCACCCCCAGAATTTCTGATTCAGGGGGTCTGGAGTGCGACCTGAGGGCTTGCACTTCTAACAGATTCCCAGCTGCTGCTTCTCAATCACACTTTGAACAAGGTCCCAGACATTGATCTTGATACCAAACAGTTGTCGAATCCCCAGAGATTGTCAAATTACAAGGAAACAACCAGATGCTATTAGTCTCCAATTTCTGCTAACCATGCCTAAAGTTTTTGGGTTTTCTTTTTTTGGCTGCACCACACGGCATGTGGAACTTCCCCAACCAGGGATCAAACCCAAGCCCCCTGAAGTGGAAGCGTGGAATCTTAACCACCTGACCACCAGGTGGTGGTTACTTTGTTTTCCTTTTTTTTTTTGGCCGCGCTGCATGGCTTGTGGGATCTTAGTTCCCCGACCAGGTATTGAACCCGGGTCCTCGGCAGGGAAAGCTCAGAGTCCTAACCACTGGACCGCCAGGGAATTCCCGGGACTTTGTTACTTGAGTTGAGTCCAGTTGACCTTGGAGGAGGCAGAAACCAGCTGGGAGCCCTCATTACTTTCTCCTGAGACAAGGTCATGGGTGTTCTGGCTTGCGAAGGTATTAGAAAATGAGAAAGCTGCTGTGGGCATGGGACCCTGGTACTCCTATAAAAGTGTCCTGCACCTGGTTCCATATTGGAGACAGGAGTTACCTCAACACCAACAAGCAATGCTCAGATACCAGCAGGGTGTCCTACAATTCAACTCAATTCTGAAGCTCTCTACCTGGAGATAGCATCAGATCCCACAGGTTAGGGCTCAGTCCTACAAGACTGCCCCCCAACCCCACTTTGGATGCCAGTGGCAAGCTCAGGTTATCACCTGTGCTTCTGACCGATTTGCTATAGATCAGAGGTACCAACTACCCCCCCCCCCCCCTTGGGTTTGCTTAATTTGCTAGAGCAGCTCACAGAACTCAGGAAACCTGCTTACTCACTGGATTACTCACTGGTTTATTACAAAGGATATAAAGGATACAAATCAACAGCCAGATGAAGAGATACACAGGGCAAGGCACAGGGAAAAGGTGTGATGCTTCCACACTCTCTGAACTCACTACGCTCCCCAAATCTCCCTGCTCACCAACCTGGAAGCTCTCCCAACCCCCTCCTTTGGGGTTTTTATGGAGGCTTCCTTATAGCATGTGATTGACTAAATCATTAGTCATTGGTGATTGATCTCAATCTTTCTCCCCTCCCGGGGGAGAGACTGAAAGGTCCACCCCTCTAATTGGATCCACTTGCAACCAGCCCTCCGCCCATCCTTAGGAGAGGTTCTCCTGCCATTAACATAACAAAAGTCCTCGTTAACCTTTGCCACTCTCATCACTTAGGAAATTCCCAGGGTTTTAGAAGCCCTGTGCCAGAAACAGCAACCATGACCAAATACATATTTATTATAAATCAAAAAATCACACCTTACCTATACAGCCTCAGGCTGAAAAGCTGCAATATTTCTGTCCTGTTAATAGAGCACTTGCTTGGAAAGCCCTTTCTTTTCCGTAATTCCTATATTGTCATATGTTAGCTTTAGGTCAGGAACAAGAGGATCTCCTGGTAGGTGCTGATCATTATGGCTAGGAGGAGTGTTTTGAGGCCCTGTGTTACCTCAGAGGACATCAAGAACATTTGAATGCTAGAACCTTGGGAAATGTTACTAACTTGTTGCTTATGTCACACCAAAGGAGTCAGGCAAAGACCAGCACCGAGCCCCCTGAGGGGGCTGTGGGGAAAGGGCCTCACAATTCTGTAAGCTCCAGGATTGTAATTTCAAGTTTCCCTCCGTGTTAGCCACGGCCAACAGTATGCCATAAGGTCAAAACAAGGACCACCAGAAAGACAAGGACCACCAGAGTGATCAGAAACATGAATGCTGAGTTTATTCCTGCCATGGAACAGATTCACTGAGTAGTTCCCCGAGGCAGAAAAGCTGGGTTGGGCGGGGGGTGGGGGGGGGACTGGTATGTTCTAGAAGACAGGGGGATGCTGCCTTCATGGTAGCTACACCAAGTAGGGCTAGATGATTTGCAGTTATGAAGGATGGAAAGAGTCCATAGGTCTGTACGTGGTTGGTTAAAACACGTCCCATTGTTGACTAGGTGTTCCATTAAGTCACTGAATAACAAGGTCACCCCATATTCTGAGCCATTTACCAGCACTGGCTACTTAGAAACGATTGGGGGGAACCCCAGCATTCAGTTTTTGTACCTCCTAAGCGAGTACTGCTCTAAGGGCAAAGTTTTGCCTTTGCATTAGCCACGTCCATCAGTGATGGGGGTGAGCGTGGAACGGAGTGAGGAAGAAGTATATTGTCACTTTAAATTTGGTTGCAGCCTTGGCAGAAAATGTTTCAAAAGCTCTAGCTTGCTTAGGGCACTTCTCTCATGTTTTAACATTTCAAATTAGCCAGGCCTTGATTTTGGGGCCTCCCATGCCAAACTTCAATAAACTTAATTTTTAGTTTTATTTACCAAAATGTTAGGAGACTTTATGATCTTGGTATGGCCGAAGACCTACATGGGAGCTAGGCAGTTCTCCTGACCTAAGCGTGTCTTTTAATTTTTCTTTTAAAAAAAATTTTTGGCTGCATTGGTGCTGCACGCGGGCTTTCTCTAGTTGCGGCAAGTGGGGGTGACTCTTCGTTGCAGTGCGTAGGCTTCTCATTGCGGTGGCTTCTCTTGTTGCGGAGTACGGGCTCTAGGTGCATGGGCTCAGTAGTTGTGGCTCACGGGCTTAGTTGCTCCGCGGCATGTGGGATCTTCCTGGACCAGGGCTTGAACCCATGTCCCCTGCGTTGGCAGGCGGATTCTTAACCACTGCACCACCAGGGAAGCCACCTAAGCGTGTCTTAAATGGAGTATGCATTTTAAAACTTTTTATTTGGAAATAATTAGACTCACAGGAAACTGAAAGGAAATGTACAGGGAAGTCCTGTTCGCCCTTCATCCAGACTCCCCTAATGATAACATTTCACATAACTACAGTACGATGTCAAAGCCATTGGTACCATGCACAGAACTTATTCAGATTTCACCAGTTATATCTGCACCCATTTATGTGTGTGTGTGTTTATAGGTCTGTGCAGTTTTATCCTACGTATAGCTTCCTGTAACTATGAACACAATCAAATACAGAATGGTTCCAGCACCATAACGATCCTGAGATACCCCTTTCATGGCCACATCCACACACTCACCCCATCCCCAACTCCTGGCAACCACGAATCTGTTCTCCATCTCTGTAATTTTCTTTCAAGAATGTTATATAAATGGAATCATACAGTATGCAACCTTTTGAAACCGGCTTTCGCTCAACATAATTTAAAGGAAATATATTTTGACCAAGGCATATGTAGCTCAAAAACAAACAAGCAAAACCAAACATATAAGCAGAAGAACTTTCTTCCAGCATAGCACTAGAAAGTCTCTTTTAATTTCAGTCTCTTGAAACACAACATACCTTATGCCCCACATCTGTGAGACTTGGATCAAGGATCAAACAGCACTGCCAGGTTACTATCCAACTTCTGAGATCACAACTTCCACAACCAAAACAGAGATCTCATTTTCCAGAGCCCAAGCTGTATTAATATTTACATGTCCAGAGGACAGAAATAAATGGAAAAAAATCATAGATGTTCTCTAGAAGTGTTTAACAACCCTATCTGCCCGTTGGAATCACCTGGGGGAGCTTTTAAAAATCCCAGTGCCTTGGCAAATAATAGGAAGGCCTAATAGGGAGCTTATTTTGTGCCAAACACTGTTCTAATATATTAATTCACTTAACTTTCACAACAACCCTGTGATACATGTATTATCATTATTCTTAATTTATAGATTAAAAGACAGGCACATAAACATAAACTGGTTTTCCTAACTTTAACTGCCTTTCCTAATCAATGGCAGAGCTGGGATTTGAACACAGACAGTGTTGGCTCCAGAAGCTGGCTCTTTACCTGCTGCCCTCTGCTAACCTTCCTTCCAACTGGCCAAGCTCACCTCACCTCTAAAAACCGTAGAGAAATGAGCATAGTCTAACCGCACAGACTGGGTTGAAACTTTGAACAAGTTGCTTTAACTTCTTTGGCCGTCCTCCCCAGTCAAAGGAAGGAATTGGATTTTGAACTAAGATTTGATGAAACTAAAAATCACTTAAACAAGCATCAGCTGGTCATACGTGACAAGATGGGAACCAGAGCTGAATGTTTGATGGCAGATACTATACTGAAATTTCAGCAGTTAAGCCTCAGGACTCTTCCTTTTAAGTGACAGGGCCAAACCTCAGACTGACTTAAAGAAGGGAGAAGGAGTTGATTAGCTCACCGACTGTTTGGAACCAAGTTTCGAGTCATCGTAACTCTCCCCCACCTCCACTCCCCATTTCCGTCCTCAACACCTACCTCCAGCTTTCTGAACTCCCTTCTCGCTCCTCTGCTTCCCTTTGCTTCCCTTCTCCTGTGTGGGGGCAGAAATGGCCCCTGGGAGTGCCGGTGTTGCACCATTATCACACTTAAGTAGCCAGGAATAAACCATAAAAGCATCTCCTTTCCACGATCTAGATCAGGACTCTGGCTCAGCTGAAGTCACGTGCCCAGCCCCAAACCAATCTCCGGGTCCAGGGGATGGGGTATTATGATCGGTCAGGCTGCCTCTCTGAATGAGGACAGAACGGTTGACTGACAGCCTTCCTACAAAGACAGGAAGGTAAGGATGAGTTTTTCTCAAAAGGAAGTTATGTGAGCCAGACCAAAGCTTTTTTTTTTTTTTTTTTTTCATTTTGGCCACACCGCACGCGGCATGTGAGATCTTAGTTCCCCCACCAGGGATGAAACCCACGCCCACTGCATTGGACTGCCAGGGAAGTCCCAGACCAAAGCTTTAATAATCATGTAAGAATAATGATGATAATTGACATTAGCTATTCTAGGTATCTCTACTTCAATGCCTATATTCCCTTCCCCCAGTTTTATTGGGCTATAATTGGCATATAACATTGTATTAGTTTCAGGTGTACCGCATGATTTGCTATATGTATACGTTGGGAAATGATTACCACAATAAGGTTAACATCCATCACCTCACAGTTACAATTTTTTTCTTGGGATAAGAGCTTTTAAGATTTACTATCTTGGACTTCCCTGGTGGCACAGTGGTTAAGAATACGCCTGCCAATGCAGGGGACACGGGGTTCAAGCCCTGGTCCGGGAAGATCCCACATGCCAGGGAGCCCATGCGCCACAACTACTGAGCCTGGCACTAGAGCCCGCGAACCACAGCTACTGAAGCCCGTGCACCTAGAGCCCGTGCTCCTCAGCGACAGAAGCCACCGCAATGAGAAGCCCGCACACCACAATAAAGAGTAGCCCCCGCTCGCCGCAACTAGAGAAAGCCCACGCGCAGCAACAAAGACCCAACGCAGTCAAAAATAAAAAATATAAATAAATAAATTTATAAAAAAAAAATTACTGTTAACAGCTTTCAAATATACAACACAGTACTGTTAACTATAGTCAGTATGTTGCACATTACATCCCCAGAATGTATTTGTTATAACTGGACGTTTGTACGTTTTGACCTCCTTCACGCATTTCCCCAGCACCCCACCCCTCACCTCTGGTAATCACCAATCTGTTCTCTGTATCCATGAATTAGCGTTTTCTGTAGTTTTTTTTTTTAAAGATTCCACATATAAGGGAGATTCCATGGCATTTGTCTTTCTCTGTCTGACTTACTTTACTTAGCATAATGCCCTCAAGGTCCATAGATATGTACCTAGGAATCCATCACCACAATCAAGATAGTGAACATGACCTTCATTCCCCAGACTTCCTTGTCCCCCATTCTAACCCATACCCTGGGCCCCCAGCAGATAACCACTGATCCATTCTATCACTATAGATTTGTTTGCATTTTCTAGAATTATAAATAAATTGAATCATATAATACATACTGTTTTTTTGTCCGGCTCTTTTTTTCACCATAATTATTTTGAGACTCATCCATGCTGTTGTGCGTATCAAGTTCATTCCTTCTAGTGACTGAGTTGTATTCCATTGTATGGCTGTATCACAGTTTATTCATCAATTCAGCCAGTGGATGCTTCTTTGACCAGGGAAATCTTTGCCAAACCTGGGACCCTTAATGTCATGGGCTCAGTCATCCTGGGTTCCCCATGAGGTCTCCTGGGTGCTCTGAACCCCTTCATAATCTCATGTCTTCCAGTGAAAGAACACCAGGAACACACCCGTATTCATTTCCTAGGGCCGCCGTAACAAATTAGTGGCTTAAAACAACAGGAATCTATACTGTCACAGTTCTGGTGGCCCGAAGTTCTGAAATCAAAGTGCTGGCAGGGCCACCTCCCTCTGAAGGCTGTAAGGGAGAATGCCTCCTTGCCTGTCCCAGCTTCTGTAGTCCCAGGCATTCCTAGGTCTGTGGCAGCATCACTCAAATCTGTCTCCATCTTGACATGGTCTGCTCCCTTGTTTCTCTGTGTCTTCTCTTTCTCTGTCTCTTACAAGGACAGACATCATTGGATTTAGGACCCATCCTAATCCAGGATGGTCTCATCTTGAGATTTGTACCTTAATTACATCTGCAGAGAACCTTATTCCAAGTAAGGTCACACCACTTTTCTGGCTTCCTTTGCTTCTGCCTTCCATAGCTCATCCCTCACAGCTGGTCCAATGAGAGATGCAGTTTAAGGCTCAATCTCTCTCAACTTCTAAAAGAAATGTGATTCAAGTGGAATAAAGAGCGTCTGCCCCCAGCCCTAGCCAGCGCTCCTAGAATAAGTCCTTTCTCACACCCTCTTTTTTTTAACCCCCAATTTATTATTTTACAGTTCTACAGGCCAGAAGTCTGAAATGAGTCTCATTGGGCTAAAACCAATGTTTTGGCAGGGCTGAATTCCTTCTGGAGGCTCTATGAGCAAATCCATTTCCTTGTCTTTTCTAGGTTCTAGAGGCTGCCTGCATTCTTGGTTCATGGTCCCATTTCTCTGTCTTTAAAGCAGCAACATCGAGCCATCTCTCTCATTCCAATGCCCTTCTCTCCTCTCTTTCACTTATAAGGACCCTTGTGATTACATTGGGCCCACCTGGATAATCCAGGCTAAGCTCATGATCTCAAGGTTGATTAGCAACCTCAGTTCCCCCTTTTCCATATAATCTAACATATTCATAGGTTCCAGAGACATCTCTGGACATCTTTGAGGGACCATTATTCTGCCTACCATACCTCTCTTCCCTATTTTCCACTTTCTCTGTATCCCTAGTGATTTCCTCAGATCTAGATTTTAGGTAACAAATTCTCAACTGTGTTTGAACTACCATCTAATTTGTCTACTGAGTTTTTTTTTTTAAAGTTTAGTTGATTTACAATATTGTGTTAGTTTCAGGTATACAGCAAAGTAATTCATATATATATTTCAGATTATTTTTCATTATAGGTTATTACAAGATATTGAATATAGTTCTCTGTGCTATAATAAACCCTTGTTGCTTATCTAGTTTATGTATAGTAGCTTGTAACTGTTAATCCCATACTTCTAATTTATTCTCCCCCTGCTTTCCCCTTTGATAACCATGTTAGTTTTCTATGTCTGTGAGTCTGTTTCTGTTTTGTATATCGATTCATTTGTAGTATTTTTTAGATCCCACATAAAAGTGATATCATAATTTTGTCTTTGTCTGACTTACTTCACTAATAGTCTCAGGTCCATCCATACTGCTGCAAATGGCAATATTTCATTACTTTTTATGGCTGAGTACTATTCCATTTCACATATATGGTATATGTATATACCACAGCTTCTTAAGCCAACTCTGTTGATGGGCACTTGGGTTGTTTCCATGTCTTGGCTATTGTAAATAGTGCTACTATGAACATTGGGGTGTATGATGTATCTTTTCAAAGTAGAGTTTTCATCTTTTCTGGATACATATGCAGGAGTGGGATACCTGGATCATATGGTAGCTCTATTTTTAGTTTTTAAAGTAATCTCCATACTGTTTTCTATAGCGGCTGCACCAATTTACATTCCCATCAACAGTGTAATAGGATTCCCTTTTTGCCACACTCTCTCCAGCGTTTATCACTTATAGACTTTTTGATGACGGTCATTCTGACTGCTCATACCCTCTTACAGAGATGCCCCACGGTTCCCTATGGCGTGTGTTACTCCTCATTGCAACAAGTATTAAACCCAATTTGTTCAACTACAAGTTCTGTAATGGAGAGAACGGTGCCCACTCTGCCCCCACTTCCCCAAAGATATGTCCACCCAGAATCTCAGAATGTAGGTTGGCCAAACTGGAAGGTCAGAGGCTGGGGCAGATGCTCTTTATCCCACCTAAGCCACATTTAGCTTAGAAGCTGGGAGAGATTGAGCCTTATGCTTGGTTTGCCATTGGACCAGCTGTGATGAAGCCGGCATGGAAAGCAAAAGCAAAGGAAGCCAGACAATGATGTGACCAAGAATATGCGTTCACCTGCATACAGAGGGCATTTGTCTTCCTTCCTCTGCCTTAGTCACCACTGATACCAGTTCCTGGAATGACGTAGGTGCCATCTAAATACTTAGTGGAAGAACAAATGAAAACATCAGACCTGATTTTTTTTTCTCCCATTGTTCCCATAGGAGGGGTTCCAATGGAGAAGTTGGCAGCCTATAGCTCATCCAAGGCAGCTCTGACCATGTTTTCAGCAGTCATGAGACAAGAGCTATCCAAATGGGGAGTTAAAGTCTCTGTCATCCAGCCTGGAGGCTTCCGAACAAGTAGGTGTCTGAGGCCAAGAGCCCTGCAATATTCATTCTGGAAGGGATGCTGAAGGTCCTTTGTTTTGACAGAGTTCAAGACAAACCCCTCAGTGGTGGACCAAAGAGGGGTTGGGATGGGTGGGCTTCTTCTAAGTATAGAGGGGCAGGTGCCAGGTTTTGCAGTGTACGGTTGCTCCCCTGCCGCCTTTCACCAAGGAATTAAGTTTTGATGTTATGTATTTTTCAAACACAACCTCCTCCCCTCTGAAGGACATGACCCACATCCTTCTACCCCGGGAGGAGATGGCCATCCTCTCCTCTCCGCTCCCTGAATTTCTGGACTCTGAGCAGATGTAGATGACCCCCATGGCTCAGTCCTTAGTTCTGGGTCATCAACCATGTAATCGGTGATCTAAATGAAGGTGTAAAAGAGCATATCTAATAAAAGGCCACACACTGGGAGGGATGCCTAACACACTAAAGAACAAACCCTAGAGGTCTGAATATTAACCCAAATGCACCAGATAAAAATCTAAAAGAAAAGCAGAACTTTGTCTTGAAGCATTTAGCAGCCAGGATCTCCCAGAGTTGTCCAGGAGGAGCACGAAGACTCGGTGAACGGGCTCATCTGGGAAGGAAACTGAGGGAACGAGACCTGGGCCACTCAGGTTGAGAGGCGGGACCAGGGCAGCAGGAATGGAGGGAAGGTGAAGTCTTGAGAGGAGTTTCCAACTTGGGGACTTCCTGGGCAGGTGGGAGAGTTGAGGGGAGTTGATGGAGAAGGAGGGTGGGTCCAAGATGATGCCGAATATGGCAGCCTGAGAGACAGAGCACAAAAAGCTGCCTGACAGCTAGTGGAAGGGGAGAATGATGAATTTGAATTTGAACCTGGCAGGAGGATTGAGAGTTTGGTGACACAGCCAACGAAAACTTCCAACACACAGACGCAAGATTCCCTTTGGACCAGAGAGCAACCCTGCAGTTAAGTTACAGTTTCAAGGACTCACTGAAGTTGTCATAGCTAGCATTTTGGGCAGCTGTTCTTATCAGGCACTAGCCATTTTCCGTACATTCTTTCCTGATATTGTTGAACTTATTTTTTTAATTGAGAAATATATCATATACACACATAGTTTAATAAATTATCAATATTATAAAAATTCATGTACTTAACATCAAGATCAAAAAATAAAACATTGCCAGCTCTCAGAAGCCCTCACATGGTCCTCTCCAGTTTTAGCCCTCTCCTCCCTGCAGCAGGTAACCTGTCATACTTTTTGTAACATTCGTTTATTTGTTGTTCTTGACAATGTTCCATGCATACAGGCATCCCCAAACAATAGTTTGGCTTCACTGGTTTTTGAACTTTAAATGGAATCAATGTGTATGTGGTTTTTTTGCATCTGGCTTCTTTCACCAAACATTATGTTTTCACAATTCATTTATATTGTGTGTAGCTGTAGTTCATTCATTTTCATTGCTAGTATTCTGTGAATATGCCACAATTTTTCTACTATCGATGGGATATTTGGATCACTTTTGGACAACTGTGAACAATTCAGCTGTGGACCTTCTGGCACACCTACCGTGGCGTATGTGTGTGTGATTTTTCCTATGACATATACCCAGGAATGGGATGACTGGATCATAGATTTTAATTATCTTCAACTTTATTGGATAATTCCAAATTGTTTCCTTAATTATCATTCCAATTTTACTCTCATCCTTTCCATATATGTTTTAATCTGCATCACACCCCTGAGGAGTAGGTTTAATTGACATCATTCACCAGGTGAGGACACTGAAGTAGGATGGGTAATATATAGCTCAGCATGGACATCTGTGACACCACGATGGTGGGGAATTTGAAACCAGATCCCTAGGTGCAGAGCCTGGTTCTTTCTTTTATATCAGGATGTCCTCAGTTTAAAGCTGATATTTGATGGTCTCTCTAAAGGCAACAGGCCAGACAGTGGAGGGCTGAGGACTTAAGTTTGGAGAATGACATTTGAAGTGGGGGATGAGGAAAGGAATCTTTAGGGACACAAAGAGCTCCTGAAGACATTCAGGGAAACATACCAGATTTTTTGGGTACCCTGCAATAAAAACTAGCTCAAGCATGTTGCACGCTTCGCAGATTTTAAGACTTTATGTGTACAATCTCACTTAATCCTCATCTATGAGGTAGGCATCATAATATTCCCATCATATGGGTAGAAAACCAAGGCTCAGAGAAGTTAAGGAATTTCTCAAGCCACAGTGCTGATAAGAGGCAGAGATGGGATTTGGATCCACGTCATGTTACCAGTTTTATTGTGTGTAGCCCCAAAGTGGCAGGGGATGGGCAAGTGTGTGTCAAAAGTGGCAGATGGGGCTTCCCTGGTGGCGCAGTGGTTGAGAGTCCGCCTGCCGATGCAGGGGGCGCGGGTTCGTGCCCTGGTCCGGGAGGATCCCACATGCTGCGGAGTGGCTGGGCCCGTGAGCCATGGCCGCTGAGCCTGCGTGACCGGAGCCTGTGCTCCGCAATGGGAGAGGCCACAACAGTGAGAGGCCTGCCTACCACAAAAAAAAAAAAAAAAAAGTGGCAGATGAAGGTTGACAAAAGGGTGGTGGCTTTGCCATCAATAAAGAGAGTTTTGGGGATTTTGGACAGGGTAGGCACAAGAGTGATTAGAAAGTCCATGACGTGTTTAAAGAGGGAGGAAGTGGAGAGGAAAAGGAATCCCCTGTGAGAGTAGAGACTGGGGCAGAAGTAGCTGGAGGAACAATAGTACATGCGAACATGTTTTTTAAGATGCAGAAGCCTCTGGAGTAGTAACTGTCAGGGTAATCATTTCTTTGAGTATGGTCGTGCCTTCATGAAGAGAAATGAGCAATTGAAACTCCGTTTGCATTTCCATGAGCATAATTGGATTTCACTGGCTTACATTTCATAGTGAGGCTCCCCTGCAGTCCTGGTATCCAGGAGTCACCCAAGCTAGCAAAGATTCATCCCCACAGCAATCCCTGAGAAATCACACACTTTGTGGGAGGGAGTGTGGGTTGCTGCAACCTTTCTGGAAAGTAATCTGGCACTAGCTGTTAAAATTCAAAATGAATGTGTTTTTTGACCAGACAGCCACCCTTTGGGGACTGTAGCCTAAAGAAGTGAATGCCGAAAAACAAAAGGATACATTGTGCAAAGCTGGTGACGGCAGCGTTCCCTGAAATGGTGAAACCTAGGAACGACTGGCAAGTCCTTTGATAGAGAAATGGTGACTAAAAGCTGCTCAATGGAAAATTCTGCTGCTCTGGTTTCAAACTATAGCCATTGACCAGGAGGCAGGTCTGTGATTCATTACTTAGCAAACAAACAAAAATCAAAACCCACAAACAAACAAAAAAGCAAATTCCTGGAAAATACGTATAGTATGATCCTTTTTGTGTTTTGTTTGTTCCTGGTAAAATAAAATTAAGCCAAAGCCAAACATATCTATATGTTTGTATGAGCAAGAAGGGAGTGTAGAATGACACACAATACTGTAAGTTTCCTCAGAGGAGATTAATTTTAAAAACATATGTATCTACTTATTATTCATTATTTATATAATGAGCAGCCATTGCTACTATATTTTAAAGTAACTATATAGATACTATTAGATTTTATATAATAAGCAAGAATTTACTTCTATATTAAATATATGGTTATATATTTAATCACATATAATTTATGTTAAAATTTAATGTATTATTTAAAATGAAATTAAAATTATATTTATTAAATAGATAACATGAGGGACTTCCCTGGTGGTCTAGTGGTTAAGACTTCGCCTTCCAGTGCCGGGGCGGGGTTGGGGGAGATGGGAGGGGTGGGGTGTGGGTTCGATCCCTGGTCAGGGAGTTAGGATCCCACATGCCTTGGGGCCAAAAAACCCAAAACATAAAATACAAGCAACACTGTAACAAATTCAAGAAAGACTTAAAAAAAAATAGATAGCATGATGCTCAACATGACATATTTTTTAACCTTTTTTTTTTTTGCCCGCATGGCTTGCGGGAACTTCCCTGACCAGGCATTGAACCCAGGCCACGGCAGTGGAAACCCGGAATCCCAACCACTAGGCCACCAGGGGACTCCCAACATTATATATTTAATTTTATACACAGAAGCAGGCGTTACTGCTATATTTTAAAAAATTATATGTGTACATATATATGTAGGTATATACATATTGTATAGATAATATATATTATATACATTATATTTTATATTGTATATAATAGTCATGAAAAGATATGTACTAGAATGTTTGTAGCAGCACTATTCGTAAAAGCCTCAACTTGAAAACAACCCAAACACCCATCATAGTATAATAGATAAATAATTTATGGCATGTTTACAGAATGGAAAGCTACTGACTACACAATACATGCATCCACGTATGCATATGTCTACAGTCAGGCAAAGCTACTCTACTCTGTTCATCTGACAGGGGCTCCTGGAAAGGTGGCCGAGGCTGGTTTGTCCTTTTCTTGGTCTGGTTGCTGGTTACATGAGCTATTCGGTTTGTGGAAACGTATTCATCTGTGCACTGTTCTGTATGTATGTTTAAAAGAATAGAATTGCCATTATAAAGCACATACTTTAAAAGGCATTTGGGAATATCCTTCCCAACAGAAGCCAATTCACAAGGGCCTTCTTCCCAATTAGGGGTAGGACATGCCTGTTTTAGCCTTCCCAGCATCAGAGCCTCTCTTTTTTTCTTGCATCTCAGACATCGCAGGCACGAGTGACATGTGGGACAAGCTGGAGAAAAACATCCTGGACCACCTCACCCCTGACGTGCAAGAGGACTACGGCCAGGACTATATCCTTAGGGAACGCAATTTTCTCATGTTCATGCAAACCTACTCTGTAATGGACGTCTCCCCAGTCCTCTTGGACGTCCAGCATGCCATCTCTGCTAAGAGCCCCTTTGCATTTTATGCACCGGGGAAAATGTCTTACCTGTGGCTCTGCTTTGTCTCCTTTAGCCCTACTGGCATATTTGATTATTTTAGCAAAAAAATGCACAGCCATAGAAAGAGCATGCCCAGAGCGTTAAGCATGCCTAACTGGAAGAATGAGGCCATGTAGGCAAATCAGTGGGAAATGTTAAGAGTCTTGGAATGAAAGGGAATCTCGAGCTTCCCATTAAAGTTGTGGTTTCCTACCTTGCAGCCCCTGTGAACTCTGTTGGTTGAATAGTGAGACAGCAGGGAAGGGGGCAGGGCACAAACTTGAAAAGAATGACATAGACATTGAGCATATGACATAAAACTGGTTAGAACCGACTAGACCCAAGATGGCAGAAGATTCAACTTCCAGTAGACCTTCAGCCTCATTATACGCTCACTGTAATACATTAGCTAAATGACACACCCATTGGCGCCATAATAGTTCCGAGGCAGACCATAAAAAGCCAAAAAGTGGGCGGTGGCCCAATTCCTGGAAATCCCCACCCCTTCCCTGAAATAGTTGGAATAATCCTCCCACTCGTTAGCCTATGCAATCACCCAGCCCATAAAAACTAACCACCCCATATTTTGGGGTGCTCTCAAGCCTTTTGAGATGGACCAAATTCTGTCTACGGGGTGTGTATCTCTCTCAGTAGATCTACTTCTTACCTATCACTTTGTCTCTCACTGAATTCCTTCTGTGATGAGACATAAAGAACCTGAGCTTCATTAAGTCGTGAGACCAGGTGTGTGATTTCAGTTAAAAGACGGCGGGTTTGAGTCTCAGTCTGGGTTGTGAGGTTTCAGTAGGACTTACTGCAGGGTGGAAATGATCACCATGGAGAGCATTAATTGGGTGTTTACACTGAATAGATTTCAGATATTCTCTCATCTAGTTCTCATTTGAGAATGGAGGTAGGAATCTTCACCCCTACTTCATAGGTAAGGGAATTAAGGATCAGAGAAGTTAAGTTCCTAGTTCATTGTCACACAGCTAACAAAAGGCAGAGCTAGAATTGAAATCCAGGTTGGACTCCACTGCTTGCCAGGAGAGGCAGAAGAGAAAGAGAGATGAAGAGGGAAAAGAGAGAGGAAAGGGAGAAAAGGAGGAGGAAATGGTAAGGACCACAGTCAAATCGAGTCTTTCTCACTGTGCATTGATATCCTCTTGTAACTACTGCTTCCAAGGTATTGGATTCATTGTATGTAACCCGCGCTCCATGCCCCTCTTCTTCCTTCCTCTACCAGGAACCCTGGGGATAATAGGATGAGGTCTCCCGTCTCAAGCAGTGCCCCTGAGGTCTTTTGGCAGACATGGGGCATGTGACTCTCTGGGTTTGGTGTCCATAGTAACCATCCCTGTGGCCTCCATCTGAGCATCCAGGATGGAAAAGGCAGCATTATCACTTGGAGAAGGCCAGCTGAAAGGAGCAACGTCAGATACTAAGGGAGGTGTAGCCAAGTTCACCTGGTAGAGGCAAAAGGGGAGGAGCTGGTGAACAGAGGGGCCATGAAAGTAACCAGAAAAAAACCCAACTTGACATGAGGGAAGCAGAGGTCCAGATATCTTGCTCATTGCAAACCTCCCTTTGTCCCATATCCTTTCTGGAATGTGCAGGTTTTCTATTTTCCAACCCCATGGAGGTTTGGGTAGATAAACTGACAGTAGATAAACTGACAATGCTCTGTGATTTTACCCCAAAGAAAATAATAAAAAAAAGATACAGTGAGATAAATAGTTATAAAATGCTAATATGATACTTTTTTTTTTTTTCTCCTGCGGTACACGGGCCTCTCACCGCTGCGGCCTCTCCCACTGTGGAGCACAGGCTCCGGACGCGCAGGCTCAGCGGCCATGGCTCACGGGACCAGCCGCTCCGCGGCATGTGGGATCTTCCCGGACCGGGGCAGGAACACGCGTCCCCTGCATCGGCAGGCGGACTCTCAACCACTGCGCCACCAGGGAAGCCCTATGATACATTTTTAATGGCTGGTCATGCTGACTGTCCATTGGTTCTACACCATTGTTTTAGGGTAGAACAGAAAAAAAAAAGAAAAAAAAAATCAAGTGTTGATTTCCAAAATAGGCACTTTTTGTAGATAAGAGTTATGAAGCCCAAGGCTTCCATCTGCATGATTTGGATGTTGAGAGAACGAAGTTTTTATACAACCTGCTGTCCAAGGTTTGGAGCACTGAGGATTGTATGCTTCACTCTAAGCCAGTGGTTCTCAGAGTGTGGTCCTTGGACCTGCAGCGTCAGCATCACCTGAGAACAGTTGACCTAAAATAATAAAACAGCCAGTTATTATTTTACCAGCAAAATGAGTTTATTCGAAACAGCAAAGAATTGCAACTTGGGACAGGCAATCTATGGCAAACCACAGGCAAGTCTAGAGAACAGAGAGGTCTTTTATAGAGGAGACGGGGGAGTTGGGAGGAACTGTTATAAACAGAGTCCATTGGAGGAAACTGGGAGTTCAAAGTGTAGTGGCTTTTCATTGGCTGAGCTGTGACAGTCTCTCATTGGCTGGAATGTTGCCCAGCAAGGAGTTCTTCCTCCAGCTGGGTAATAAAGTAATAACCTCCTTCCTATTGGAGATGCAAAGTACCTCTCTTTCTGATGGGTCTGCAATTCCTCTAGTGGTCGGGCATGAGAGCATCCCCTTCTGGCCTCCCGACTCCATTTAAAATGAGGTTTCTCTTTATTAATTTCCAGAGAACCTATTAGAAATGCAGGTTCTCAGGAGCCAACCCAATCGTACTTTAGGTTCCTATGGCTGCCGTAACAAATCACAAAAAAACTTAGCAGCTTAAGACAACAGACATTTATTATTTTACGGTTCTGGAGGTCAGAATTCTGAAACGGGTCATACAAGGGTAAAGTCAGCAGAGCTGTGTTCCTTCTGGAGGCTCAAGGGGAGAATTCATTTCCTGCCTTTTCCAGCTTCCAAAGGTCTTCTGTATTTCTTTGCTTGTGGCTGCATCACTCTGACCTCTGCCTCCTTCATCTCATCTCCTTTGACTCTTAACCTCCTGACTCACTGTTTTAAGGAACTTGTGATGACATTGGACAGGATCATCCAGGTAATCCAGGATCATCTCCCATCTCAAGATCCTTAACTTAATCATGTCTGCAAGGTCCCTTTTGCCATGTGAGGGTCACATATTCACAGGCTCCAGGAATTCTTGTGCCATTATCATTAGCCATACATCAGACCATTATTCTACCGACCATACCTACTAAATCAGAAATTCTGGGGGTGGGCCCAGCAACTTGTGTTGTAATGAGCCCTCCAGGAGATGCACACCTGAGTTTGAGAACCACTGCTCTAAGCCACAGAGTAAGCAAGCTGCGGGATTTGCGGTCAGGTCACAGCAGGAGAGGGAATCTCTTTGAGGACAGTGGGAGAGAGCTGGAGACATCAAACAGGGTCTACTTTCTGTTCCGCAGCCTCCCAGGGGTTGAAATCACTGTGAGGCATGGGGAGAAGGTGCTGAATACCGACCCAGGGGGGTCTGAGAATCCTGGATCAGAGAAGCTACTAGCTGGTTTCCAATAGGAGTGCTTCCACACTACCTTCGGGCTACCTTGATAGAGAGAGAGAGTAGTGAAGAGAGTACTACTGGAGGGAATAGTAAAGAGCTCCAGAATGAAGACCCAGTGCACCTGTGGGGTGGTTCGGGGAATACTGTAGCAGAGGCCACTTGAGCTAGGGGCTAAAGGGAGGATGAGAAATGCAACCAGAGACCAATGAAGATGAGACAATGCTGCTTTCCTGGTGCCAGGAAAATACACCAGCTCCTACGAACCCAGATTCTTAGGATTAGGGCAAGGAAAAGAAGAAGAGATGGCAGGGGAGGGGATCTTGAATTCCACTGCACATTCATCTGGAAGACCCTGTTTTAAACCAGAAGAGACTAAGTTACCTGAAAGTATTAATAAGCATTAAAATATATTTCAGTTTTAGCACAATACCCATAGGTTCTCAGAAAACAAGAGACAAGTATTACATATGAAATCCAGGCCCTGACCACGTCTGCACAGTAAATGATGCCCCTGGTTTACTGTAAGAAACCAGTAAGAGCTAATGGCAGAAGGAAGCCCCCAATATATCCACAATTCATCGTATTCTTGGCGGAAGGCATGATGAACAGGTAATTCAACAACAGGACTCCTGGCAAAAAGTATTTTATCTTCCCCAGTCCTGCTTTCTGCTCGAGGGCAGGATATAAGGTACATTTAATACCTGGCCACACAGCATCATATGCAAATTGCACGCAAACCCTCACCCACTCCCCTTTATCTCTTCCCTTTCTGTATTTTCCCAATGCTGGCAGAGGCAAGTGGGTCATCCTCACAACCCAGGATAAGAGGAAGGAATTAGAAAAAAGCATCCAGGGAAAATGTGATTTCTTTTATTACATAGGGAGCTGATAAAGGCCTACAAACAAACTTTACTATACTATTGAATGGAACATTAAATTTCATCAGTTTCATTACACTGGTGATAAAGACCATGTTTTGGAATGCCATTCTGGATGGTGTAATTCTGAGGAAGAGTAATTCCATGCAAACAGCTCTGACGAGGTGCTGGTATCTCCTGCCCAGTAAAATTTCCCAGTCCAACTCACACATAGTCGTCCACTCAGGGACCTAGGACCCCTGAACACCTGCTCTGGAGTGGCTCCAAATAATGTTTCTCTACTGATTTATCTTACAAGCCAATATTTCCCTCTGGGATCTCACGTGTAGTGGTGTCCATGGCAGGACCAGGTGGGTGTTTCAGAGTCTCAGCTTAATACCCAGCTCAGAATTCCACAGCAAGAAATAAGAAGCAAAAGGAAGGGAGAGAGTTTGGGAACTAATGTAAAGGTTGAAGATATGTTTGTAGTCTGAAGTTGCTTACTCTTGCCTGACCAGCATTCCTTTGGGGGAGGATTTTAATGAGACTGTCACTCAATGGACTCTACATCCCCATCATAGGGGTGGGCATGTGACCCAGGCTGGCCAATCAACTCATACCCTTGGCTCCAGTGACTGGTTCGGGGCGGGGGGGCACATGACCCAAGAAGAACCAGTCATGGCTCCCGATGGTGGGAGGATTGCTAATGGGCTCTGGGAGAAAAAGGGTATCCTTTTCCATTATAATGTCCATGTTAAACTGAAGCCTCTAGAGCCCACAAAGAGGAGAGCCTGGTAGAGAATGAAGCCAGGATAGAGGAAAGTGGGCCAGAATGATGAGGAAAAACCAAAGTTTGATGAAATAGTTTGAGTCCCTTGATCTAGCTATTCCTGCTGATCTACTGTTTGGACTGATTTCCAAATTGTGTGAGCGGATACATTTCCTTTAAACTATTTTGAGTTGGGTTTCTATCTTTTGCAACAGAATTAATTTCTGACAAATATACACTTTAGGGAAGGATTCAGTGAAGAATGAAAACTAAAATAATGCTTGATGGAGAAAATAGGCAATGCCACAATATCCTAGTAGAGGAAGAAAGATGAGACTAAAGAAAAAAATAAAGGAGGTTAGGGTGGGTGATATTACTGTTTAGTGGCCCTCTTCCATAGAAGAGCAACTTTTCTGTTAAAATTTCCTTTGGGGTTTTATCCCCAAAGTCTGTGAGCTTGGTCCCTCTGGAAAAAGGTGACACAAAATCCTTGCTGAGCCCCATGGTGGAAATCAAAGATTTCAGCTGATCACTGGCAATTCTAGACTATTGAAATCGCACTTGGCTAAAAGAACAGTGGTAGGTACAGTGAGTCTAGTGTGGTAAGACACCCTGTCCTGGATCATCACAAAACTTATTTACCATATTGCAAAACATGAAGATGACGAAAGTGAGAATCCCAGCTTACCATGGGAAGCAGGAAGATCAACAAAGAAACTCAAGACTTTTGTTCTAAATTATTTGTTCTTCTCAGGTTATTCCATCCACGTGAGTGTTCTGGCCACCAGGTAATTGCCCTGGGGATTTTACCAGAGAGATAATTTTGTTTAGCTCTACTTTCTGTTCTTCCTCCTATTTTGATAATAGGTAATGATTCACTGCTGGATATCATGTAACCTCTTTCTTTGACTTTGTCCTGTGCTCTCTCTCCTAACTATCCAAGATGAACTCATTCCATATAGAGAACGTCTTAACTGGAAACATGTTACTTTTTAGACTGGGTATGATTTTTAGGTAAGACAAATGTTTGCGCAAGACATTTTCATGGATGATCACAAAAGTTACACTTTTGTCTTGAATATTCATGGTATTCAAGCAAACTGGGACTGGAAAAGATCCTAGAAGGGCTACTGATATTAATACATGTCATTGCTATTGCAATGGCTGGAATTTTTTGGCTGGAGTGGGGGTAAGGGGGATGTTCTGTGGTTCAGCATCCACTTACCTTCCTATTTGGAAGTCATTCCCCAGGTGTGAGATCTTGGTGGAAAGCAATGCTTTTCTTTTCCTCCAACTACGGAAGCCAGAGATCTAAAGCCTGCCTCTCCCAGAATCTTAACCTTTAGGACTTGGGCATCGTGAACAAATGTATGACCTTCCTAGGACATGGAATGTCGACCGAGGGATATGAAGAGTGATGACGGAAGTCTCCCACAAATGATAGTTGTTGCGTTTCCTGTTTCTTGACCCTTTGGAGGCACTTGGTCCCATCAATTCTATTTTTCAAACCTAGTCTTCCAGACTTGCCTTGATTAAGTGAATCTCATATATATATATATATATATATATATATATATGAGATTGCACAAATTGCACAAATTTAACTTACAAAGCTCAACTCTTGAATAAGAGTTGAATAAGTTGCACAAATTCAACTTAAAAAGCTCAACTCTTGGGATGATGAAAAAGTTCCAGAGACGGATAGTCGTTATAGTTGCATAGCACTGTGAATGTACTTTTTATGCCACTGCGTTACATACTTAAAAGTGGTTAAAATGATAAATTCGTATGGTATGTATATTTTACCACAATTTTTAAAGAACTCAGTTCTACTACATACTAGCTGTGTGCCTTTGGGCAAATTAACCTTCTAAGCCTGATTTCTTATCTAAAAAGGGAGATGATAACAGTACGAGCATCATGGGGTTGCTGTAAGGATCAAATTCATTAATTCAAGTAAATTGCCCAACAGAGTTCCTGGCACATAGGAGGACAGAAATGATCGTTAGCTTAATAAATAAATAAATAAAGGCAGTAAAGATTCTTATCAGGAAGAATAGGAGGTGTGAACTTCATTGTTTGTCCATGAAAGACTACCTTGTACTCTTGTGGGAGGAAGAAGCATTAGCCAATCATCAGCCGTCCCACCATCCAGCCTCAACCTAGAAAGGACACACCAAGGACACACTTCAACAACAAACATTTATTTCTCACAGTTCTGGAGTGTGGCAAGTCCAAGATCAATGTGCCAGCAGATATGGTGTCTGGAGAAGACCCACTTCCTGGTTTGCAGATGGCCATCTTCTTGCATCTTCACGTGGCAGAGAGAGAGAAAAACAAGCTCTTTCCTTTCTCGTCTTCTAAGGGCACTAATCCCATCATGAGGGGTCTACCCTCATGAACTAATTACCTCCCAAAAGTTCCACTCCTAATACCGTCACATTGTGGGGTAGGTTTTCAACATATGAATTTGGAGGGGATGCATTCAGCTCATAACACTCTCTAAAAATAATTCCAAAATACCCATATTATACAACCATGCTGCTTTGCTACCAAGAGTGTGACGTGTTTGGAGCAATATTAACCAGAATTCAAAACACAAAACAAAACGAACCACTGTGCAGGAGGAGGAGAGAGTTCTCCTTTGACCTTAAAATGGGAGAGACTAGTAGAGTCTCCCCAGTTCTTCTTATAAGCTTCCCTGGAAAAGTGTTCCCTCAAACACCAGTCTCCCTTTCCTCTCCCAACATGCCCAGGTCAAATCTTAGTCTCACCCCTTACATTATAGCCTGAAGCCTTCCGTCCAGGGGAGGCCACCTAATGACTTGGGATTATGAAGTTGTTTCTCAGTAGAAACCAAAAAAGGAGAGATGGGCATCCAGGGCCTGTCTGGGTCCCCATGCTACTGCGTCCCTGCAGGTGAGGCAGAGTCCTAGACAGAGCGAGAGGAGGAGTGGGCTTTTGGGATGGTACACTCTGTCCCTCTTTGTAGAGGGTGCATCCTTCTGGAGCCATTCACCCTGAGGACCCATGAAAATGTGGGGCTGTGTTTTGGGAGTGGGCCTTTGAAAACACTGTGGCGATGAGGAGGAGATAATTAAAATACTTGTGCTTGTAAGCAATGGAAACTGAGTTCTGACTCTGAACAAAATGGGAGTTGTTTATATATATATAAAATCTCAAACAAATGCAGAGTGAGCATGCCCCAAAGTTTTATTTAACTCATAATGAGAGAACCAGTGGGATGGCAGAGCTGGCTTCAAACAGGATATGAGAACTGATATATAAAATATAGCGCTCTTAAAATAATAGAAGGATGCTAGAATTAGATTGCTAAATGCAATACAAAACTGCAAGACTGGTTAAGGTTCTACAAACAATATGTTCATACTGTTTGGGTCTATATTCTCGGCTGATCAGAAATCATCTGCATCTCTACTGCATAAAAATATTGTAATTTGCACCCTCCAAGTTTTTTCCAAGTTACTATCTACCATTGCAGAACTGGGTCCCTGGTCAATATGTAAGTTCACATTTCCTTGGAGGGTCAGGTGGTTCTTAGAGGGCTTTTAGACAATGCTCTGGCCTGATACTAGAAAGATCACAGATGTCGTTGTGCCTTATTTCCAAGTTTTGGGTGACATTTTCATAATAATAACCAAGGTAGGGATTGATGAGCAATCAGAAATTGTTTTCCACCAAGCCTTAGATAAGGCCTCAGATGCTTCTCCAGAACTGTGCTCCATGCAGCCACTACCAGTTGATGGGAACTAGTGCAAGGGAGGAAATTGATTTGCCATCCACCGTGGCTTGGTTTAGAAGTTCCAGATAGCTTCTCCCACAGCTGGCTGAGGCTAGTCCAATGACTCAGTCAAAGCTCTGGCTTAGCCACGAGGAAAGACCTAAACAAGCATCATCTCTCAGTGAAAGAAGGTGAGAGGCCAAAGGAAGTGGGAGGTCAAAGGAAACTATTTTTTTTCATCCTAGATGAATGTTCACTTGCTCTTCCTAAAGTCAGGATTTCATAGATAAGCTACATGGCTTCAGAGCCATTTATGTCAGGCTGATGGGATGCTTTGATTGTTCCTAGTGTAGAGAGTTGTGTGTTAATGGGTGAGGAGCTTGGAAGGGGGATGGGAAATTTGCTCTTAGTTACACTGGGTGCTGCTAATGACCTTACAGAGCGTATGGTCCATCCATCCAGTCAACGGACTTGTTGTAATCAAGAGAAATGGGAAGATTAGGCCCCTGAGGAGAAGCAATCATCCTTCATTCATTCCAAGGCATCCCCTGGCACCTACTATGTGCCAAGCTTTATTGAAGTCCATTGGAAGCTGTCAGTGAGTCTCTCCCCTAGAAAGACCATGAGATGCTACCATAGAACAAATTTCCTTTGTGAGCTACACCAAGGCTCACGTGCTTCTGGTCTATTTGCAGCTAGAGGGAAGACTTAAGTACTGTGTCAGTGTCCTTCCTTGGAGTGTTCTTTCTTATAATGACACAGTGTTTAAATTGTCAACAAAAACTCCTGCTTGAAAATTACACTTGACATTTATATTTCTATGCAAAATTGGGAAGAAGTTGGTTCATCAATGTTTCAAATAAGGTAAGAGAACACTAATTAAGTGTCATCATAGGTCTTTCATTTCTGTCCTGAGTGAAATGATAAAAAGGGACAGGAAATTTCCCCTCCCAGGACAGCTGTGAATGGTCAGGTGAAGAACAGCACAAGGAGGCAGAGGCTGGAAGCTGAGCAGGTGATACCTGGCATTGTGATTTTTATGTAGTAAAGGGAAAGTGGAAGATGTGACCCATCTCTGTGTCTTGGTGTCCTGTGACTTCTGCTTCACTGTTCATTATGAGTGAAATTCCTACCCTGTTGAGAGATGGGAGACAGCCCCACTTTGGTAGACCATGAAGCAACTGCACTGGGTGAGAAGCTATGGGAGGGTGGGGTGGGTCCAAAGCAAAGAAGACAGCCCCTGCCCTCCCAGAACTCACCATGTAGGAGACAGGAATATACCAAGACTATAGCCTTCTCAGGGTCAACGTCCACAAGGACATTGAACAAGAGAACAAGAGAAACATCCTAAGATCGTAGGTAGGATTAATTACACCATGCAAATACTCATCAAAAAAAAGTTGGCATAGCTATACCAATGCCAGACAAAGTAGACTCTAAGGGAAAGAGTGTTTCATACATTTTATATCCTGCACACCCCAACTGGAGCCGAAATGTTTCTGCTCTGTGACTCCTGGCCACTCTGCCTTCTCTGATCTGCCCTGGGGTGTGAATGTCAAGCCAGATCGTGGCTGTCCGCTTTGCCCATCCGTCCTACACTGTTAAAAGGAGGGAGTTCTGCCTCAACCCTGAACCTTAGGTTTTCGCTTTCATCTCTCACCCACTGCATTACCAACTCCTTCTCCTGCTCAATAAGTTTTTCTTGAGTTCCCATGCTGCTCCAGGTACATCTGGGAACAAGATAGATGGATCCCTGCTCTCCTGGGAATTGACAGTATAACGAGGAAGACAAACATGCAGCGACTAGAGTCTGAGGTAAACGTGTGGTCATTGCTATTACTTTTGAGTGCACAGGGAGCTCTACTGACCTATGACAAGGGGTTCCTGATTTTAGCTGTTTCCCACCAGGGCTCCAACCACCAAGCCAATTACCACTGGCTCTTCTGAAAAGATGCCAGTAGAGGATGAAACCCTTGACAATCAGCCCCAGGGGGTGTTAAGAAGGATGACAGCCCTCTCTTGAATAACTGCTTGATGTTTCAGGCTGCTCAAGTCAACTCTAACTCAGATGTCTGCTGCTCCTAGACTCTTGAGAAGTGACTACCATCCCCATCCGACACCTCTGGGGAACGCTTGGCTCCGCTCAGGGGGCTGATTGTAAAGTCAGCCCCAATGTGGGGCCTCAGCACCCAGGTCTGCAGGCCCTGGGCCACAAGGAGGAACCTGTGTTCTGGCTTGAGGTGACAAACTGCAGAATCAGTTTGATCTGGTAATTGATTTTGAAACACCTGGGTACAGGCCAGGTGGCGGAGTCCCATGAGGGAGTAAGGGCCTCTCTAGCCAAAGCTGAGTGGATGGATGGAAATTGTCGGGCACGGGTTGTGGCTGATTTTACATCATGTAACTTGCTGAACATCAGATAACAGGCCTCATTGAAAACTGGCTCATGCCTTTAGGCGGCTCCTTTCATACCTTCTCAGAAAATCCTGTAAATCAGGGCCCTGAATGGCTGCAGGGCTTCTGAATTCAGCCAAAGTCAGTTCCCTTCCTGTCTTCCCCAGGCTAGGTTTCAGGGTGGATGCTAGACTCTTTAGTACCTTTTGCAAATTAGTACACAATTTTACTAATTGTCCACTAGACAGACACAGTCCCAAGGATGTATGGCTTGTTAAGGGGAGTGAAGGCTGGGTTTCAGGTCCCTCTTACTGCCTTAGCAGGATGTGCTGTGAAATGTACAACCTGTGTAACCGTGCACGTCAGCCTTGCTGAGCTTTATGATGTCCAAGGACAGTTTCTATCATCCCTCCTTAAAATATGCACCTTGGGGGCTTCCCTGGTGCCGCAGTGGTTGAGAGTCCGCCTGCCGATGCAGCGGACACGGGTTTGTGCCCCGGTCCGGGAAGATTCCACATGCTGCGGAGAGGCTGGGCCCGTGAAGCCATGGCCGCTGAGCCTGCGCGTCCGGAGCCTGTGCGTCCGGAGCCTGTGCTCCGCAACGGGAGAGGCCACAGCAGTGAGAGGCCCGCGTACCGCAAAAAAAAAAACAAAACAAAAATGCACCTTGCAAGGACAGAGTTAGCATCAGACCCAAGGGGATGAGCAAGTAGCAATCAGAGAACAAAAGGTAGTAATCCAGCTTCAATTCCACTTCCCTGGCGAAGCCTTCAGTTTTAGGGGCACCAGAAATGATTCTGGATCCTGAACAGGTACCGAAAAACCACAGAGACTCTGATAGGACACCCAGAAGGCAGGGCAAGTTTGGGGTTTCAAAGTCCAAACTAACAATCAGGTGTGTTGTTATTACCTCTTACTTTGTGATCCTCAACATCTTGGAGGAGGCAGCCTGGAAAGCATTTCTAGGGGAAGAAGATGAGGAGACTGGGATGGGAAAGCAAGGAGATGATGGGTGGAGCAGAGGCTGGAGGTGGTGGGAGGGAATGGGGCAAATATATAGGGGAAAGGGCGCAACAAGAAAAAGAAGAGAGGGTAAGCGGGGGGTGGGGGGGACGGAGGTCGGTTGTAGAGCAGGGGGATGAGGAATCTTGGCTGGATAACATTCTATCTTTCTCAGGTTGAAGTCAGTACAATCCAGAATGCTGAAGGGGCTAAAGGTCTAGAGTGGTAATGGAGGACCTCTCTGAGGAGGTTACATTTAGGCTAGGAGCAAAGGTTGAGAGGAATTAGTGGACATAATCATTTCAAACAGAGATTTTTTAAATTGAGTATTATTTCATGTATGAGAGACACACACACACACACACACCCCTTAAGCACATGGCTCAAAGAGTTTTGAGAAGTGAATAGAGCTGTGTAGCCCACGCTGGTGGGAGTAGAGATCAACGTTCACTTTTTTCCATACAGACATCCAGGTGTTCCTGAACCATTTGTTGAAAAGACTTTACCTTCCTCACTGAGTTGCTGTCATACTTCGTAAAAAATTTACCGGTCATACAGTTCTGGGTCTATTTCTGGATTCTCCTCTATTCCATTGATATATTTGTCTATCTTATGCCAATACCATGTGCTTTTTCTTTTTTCCCCCTCTTTTTCTGTCTTTTATTTTTGACCTCCTTTTTTCAACTTGACTATATTCTACTTCAATTCCTTTGGTGGTTACTCAAAATTTTAACAGGTACACTTAAGGGTTTTTTCTTTTTTAAATAAATTTATTTATTTATTTTTGGCTGCATTGGGTCTTTGTTGCTGCGCACGGTCTTTCTCTAGTTGCGGTGAGCGGGGGCTACTCTTCGTTGCGGTGCACGGGCTTCTCACTGCCGTGGCTTCTCTTGTTGCGGAGCACAGGCTCTAGGTGTGTGGGCTTCAGTAGTTGTGGCACGTGGGCTTAGTAGTTGTCGCTTGCGGGCTCTAGAGCACAGGCTCAGTAGTTGTGGCACATGGGCTTAGTTGCTCCACGGCATATGGAATCTTCCAGGACCAGGGATTGAACCCGTGTCCTCTGCATTGGCAGGCGGATTCTTAACCACTGTGCCACCAGGGAAGCCCCTGGTGTTATTTTTTAAACCAGATAATTAGACTATTTACAATCAATGCATATTTAAAAATTTTAAATAATTACACAACTTACAATCAATGCACACGTAGACTGTCCAATCAATTTTTGCTGATTTCTGTCCTCACTAATTCTTCTTACATGACACAACATCTGTCTTTATTTTCCTAGTTCCATTTTTTAATACTTTTTTCAGGGAGGGTCTGTGAAGAATAATAGCTCTTGATCTCTGGGTTTCTGAAAATGAATTTCAATCCAGAGTTCTATGCTCAAATGAGCTATCATCACGAGTGATTCCATTTCTGGGCATGAGTTCAAGGTCTAGTTCCCAAAGGATTTATCTTATAGACAACCTCACATGAGTCACACAGCTGTTTTCTTCTTTTTTTTAAGACAATTTTTTAGAAAGAAGTTTTAGGTTCATAGCAAAGTTCAGGGGAGAGTACAGAGATTTGTAATATAACCACTGTCCCCACACATACATAGCCTCCCCCACTATCCATATCCCCCACCACAGTGGTACATTTGTTACAAATGATGAACCTACATTGACTCGTCATAATCACCCAAAGTACAGAATTTGCCTCAGGTTTTTACTGATGTCATACATTCTACGGGTTTGGATAAGTGTGTAATGACATGTATCCACCACTGTAGTATCGTACAGATAGTTTCACGGCCCTAAAAATCCTCTGTGCCCTGCCTATTCATCCGCCCTTCCTCCCTCCCCTGGCAATCACTGATCTTTTGACTGTCTCCATAGTTTTGCCTTTCCCAGAATGTCACAGAATTGGAATCATCAGTATGTAGCCTTTTCAGATTGATTTCTTTCACACAGTAACGTACATTTACGTTTCCTCCCTATCTCTTCATGGCTTGATAGCTCATTTCTTCTTGGCACTGAATAACATTCCATTGTCTGGATGGACCAGTTTATTTATCCCTTCACCTACTGAAGGACATCTTGGTTGCTGCCAAGTTTGGGGAATCATGAATAAAGCTGCCGTAAACATCTGTGTGCAGGTTTTTGTGTGGACATATTTTCAACACCCTTGGGTAAATACCAAGGAGCGTGACTGCTGGATCAGATGGTAAGAATGTATTTTAGTTTTGTAAGAAACTGCCGAATTGTTTTCCGAAGTGGCTGCACCACTTTGCATTCCCGGGCCACACGGTTCTGATTTCTGCTTGTTGCTGGGGCTAAGTTCCCCTGCTGGCCACGGGAACATTTTGTCTTTTGTTTTGAGGTTTGGTTATATGTTTTTAAACTTGGGGCGTAGTCGTCTGTATCTGTTTAGTCCTCCATCTTGGGCAGACTTGTTTACACTCAGGAACAAGCACTACCGAGACAGAGGACAAAGCAAGTGTACAAACCCTACTGAGGAGAGAGGTTTGGAGAGAAGGCCGTCTGATTGTATGGTCATAAGAGACTGAGAGCTAATAAGGTGAGATTACAAAGGCAGGTCTGAACCACACAGGGCCAGGGTAAGGAGTTTTGAGTTTATTCCCAGTGTGGTGGAAAACCATAGAAACATTTTAAGTAGAGAAAGTGACATGATTGATTTCGAGATTTAAAAAGTAATTTGGCATTTATTGCTGGCTTTCTCATTCTCTTTACTTATCTAGCTTCTGAGAGCTCCTGATTTTACTTTCATATACATATGGCTGTTTCCACAGCCTCCAAGCATTTACATTTTGAGAATGCCTTCCAAAATATAAATAAAAGTTTCCAACATTAGTCTGCAGAAAAGAAGAAATCATGGTAAAGAACTGGACTAATACTGGGTTATAAATTGCATGACTCAAAGGAAGCAAAAATGTAATTTGCATTAGTTTTAGCCAAATCTTAGTAAATTAAAATATATCAAGTAATTATTTAATAAATGCAGTGCAAGAAAAAGAGTGAGATGGAGTAGGGAAACTATAGATTAAAAGACACTTGAGAGAAATATCAATGAGTGATTATGTGGAGAACTTATTTGGATCTTGAATTAAGCAAACCGTAAAAAAAAAAAAATATGACATTTGTTAGATAGTTGAATTGGATATTTTATGATATTAAGAAAATGTTACTTTACATGTGATAATAGTTATTTTAAAAGCCCTTATCTTTTAGACATATATACTAAAATATTTTCAGATGAAATGGTATGACATGATATTTCATTCAAAATAATATAGAGTGGGGTAAGTGGATGGAAGTATAAATGTAACAAGATGGCTGTAAGTAAGTTGTTGAAGCTGGAAAATGGGTACATGGAAACTTATGATACTATTCAGTCTATTTTTTTGTATAGATTTGAAATTCCGCAATAAAAATCTTTGAAAGAAATTTGCCATCTTTAAACATTCAGTAAGAAATATGAATGTAATCAATACAAATTTTCTAGATAAAAGTCTGTGATCCTTCTCCTTTCCAATCATTCTTTTCTTGATTTTATGTATTATCTATCTATCTATCTATCTACCTATCTATCATCTATCTGTCTGCCTGCCAATCTACCCATACATTGTCAATAACAATTGTTCCAAAGTCTGACTCAGAGTTGCTGTCTCAATTTGGGTTCCCCCAGAAGCAGACCCTGAAATGAAGGTTCAAGTGCAAGCAGTTTATTTTGGAAGTGCAGGAAACATGCAAACAACATGGATAAATCTCAAAACATTATGCTGAGCAAAAGAACCTGGGTACAAAAAAATACGTACTATAAGATTCCACTTATGTGAAATTTTTGAACAGGCAAAACTAACATAATGTGGCAGAAACAGATCAGTGGTTGCCTAAGACAGGAGATCAGGAATTGACCACAGGGAGGAATGAGGGAATTTCTAGGGTAGATGGAAGCAGTCTACATCTCCATTGTGGTGATGGTTACCCAGGTGAATACTTTTGTCAAAAGTCATCAAACCATAGATTTAAAATGGTTGCATCTTATCACATACACATTATACCTCAATGTTGACTAAAAACAGAAATTCCCTTTACCAGTTGATAGAGTGTCAAAATAAAAGAGACATATAAAATGACCTGACCTTTTAACAGAGTTACTTTTAAAATCTTCAGCTTGAAGCCAATCTCTTCCTTGGCCCCTTCTCAGGGAAGTTCAGTGAAGAAACAGCTTTCCATACTTCCTCCACCTCTTCATTTTCTTCCTAAGGAAGAAAGCATTTATTCCTCATCAAGGAAATGAAGAGTGAATTTATATTCGATTTTTCACATTCAGAGTTGATTTAATACGAATTAGAATTTTTGGAATAAGACAGTACTAATTCTAACACTTTTAAGTATTAAAGCCAATAAGCTTCCAACACGCATAATTCACATTCACGAGACGGCTTTTCTTAGCTTCGTAATTATTACTTCCTCACACCTTTGGAATCACTGGCATCTATTTCTCATTTTTTTGTAATCTCTTCATCTGGGAGAAGTAAGCTCAGGGAGACTTGAGGCATTTCTTAGTTTTGCTCTTCTGCTCCCAGCTATAAACACTTGGAAACATACAGTTTCTGATTTGAAAATTACTGACTGCCAATCCATGGATGCTGGAGGGTGTTTTGAAACCCTCTGCCGCCACCCAGCTGTCTGCCTCGTCATGAGGACACGTGTTTCAGCCTCACTTTCTTTCACCAGCGAGCCTTCTGGCCCAGTGGTTTCCTACTCGATTCCTGCTGGAAGCTCTAGGGCTTCTGCTACTTTTGCTACGGAGGATAGAATTCACCTCAGAATTGTACATTTGGCCATATGGATTGTAATGTCTAAGAATCCAGATGCCAGCTTTCCCAGAATCAAGGGCATAGAGGCCATAATCTGTTGAACAGTTCTGAAATCAGCTACAGTCTTACCACAAGCTTGTGCAATAACTACCATCCTGCGTAATAACTGGCCAGCCAGCAACCTAACATTCTGGGATTATTTGCTTCCCTTCAAATTTCTCTCCAGCAATATCTGCACTGCAGTTTATCCCACAGAGTTGATTTCTCCCGGCTAATTCGGAGAAACATGTTTTTTCCCTTTCCAAACCTTATTATCCAATTTACAGTGGTAGGAGGTATTCACAGGGATTCAAGAAAAGATTCCCAACCCTCTCACACTGTTGGTGGGAATGTAAATTGATACAGCCACTATTAGGAACAGTGTGGAGGTTCCTTAAAAAACTAAAAATAGAATTACCATATGATTCAGCAATCCCACTCCTGGGCATATATCCAGAAAACATGAAAACTCTAATTTGAAAAGATACATGCACCCCAATGCATGTATGGCAGCGCTATTTACAATAGCCAAGATAGAGAAGCAACCTAAACGTCCATCGACAAATGAATGGATAAAGAAGATATGGTACCTATATAAAATGGAATACCACCCAGCCATTAAAAAAGAATGAACTAATGCCATTTGCAGCAACATGGAGGGACCTAGAGCAGGGGTCCCCAGTCCCTGGGCTGAGGACCGGTATTGGTCCACGGCCTGTTAGGAACAGGGCCACACAGCAGGAGGTGAGCCGCAGGCGAGCGAGTGACGCTTCATCTGCTCCCCATCGTTTCCGATCACTCGCATTACTGCCTGAACCATCGCTCCTATTACTGCCTGAACCATCCCCCCTCCCATCCCTGGAAAAACTGTCTTCCACACAGCCAGTCCCTGGTACCAGAAAGGTTTGGGACCACTGACCTAGAGATTATCATACTAAGTGAAGTAAGTCAGACAGAGAAAGACAAATAACATATGATAACACTTACACGTGGAATCTAAAAAAACGATACAAATGAACTTATTTACAAAACAGAAATAGACTCACAGACATAGGAAAAATACTTATGGCTACCAAAGGGGAAAGGGGTGGGGGGAAGGATAAATTAGGAGTTAGGGATTAGCAGATGCATACTACTATATATAAAACAGATAAACAACAAGAACCTACCATATAGCACAGGGAACTACATTCAATATCTTGTAATAACCTATAATGAAAAAGAATATATATATTGAAATATATAAAATATATATAATTGAATCACTTTTCTCTACACCTGAAACTAACACAACGTTGTAAATCAACTGTAATTCAATTTAAAAAAAAAAAAAAGATTCCCGGGACTTCCCTGGTGGTCCAGTGGGTAAGACTCCGCGCTCCCAATGCAGGAGGCCCGGGTTCGACCCCTGGTCAGGGAACTAGATCCTGCATGCATGCTGCAACTAAGAGTCCGCATGCCTCAATTAACGGTCCTGCATGCCACAACTAAAACCCGGAGCAGCCTAAATAAATAAATAATAAATAATTAAAAAAAATATTCCCGAACTCACTGGCAGCCGGGGAAATGCAGATGAAAGAAACAAAGTGCCACGTCTTGTACAGGTTAAGATTGGCAAACGTTTTAAAGTTGGTATTTTCATTAGGTATTGCTGCATAACAAAGTGCCCCCCTTAAGATTCTTGGAATCTCTCTCACATAACAAAGAAGATCTAGGAGACATACCTTTAAATCTGACATCTCAAAATCAGAAAATGGTCTACAGCTGCATCCTTGACTTTTGACGATTTACCTGAAAATTATTCTAAGACCAAATTTTATTGACAACACTCCAGATTTGATCTTTGCATTTTCTTACTTTGAGGACCTTTTGCTTGCTAGAAAGACCACCCTTGTCCCTCACATTTCCTCTAAATTCTGCTACAAAACTAAACAGTTCCTTCTGTAGTTCATCTCTCTGGCTTTTTAAAACCATATTTACCTATTTTACCATAGGCAGCCAGAAGAAGCCATTTGTTGCTTTTAACTTTCTACCTGGGAATTTCCCCAGCCAGATCTTACCAGATGGGGTGGGCGCTGGAGTTAATTTCTGGGAAGAATCAGCCTCAGATGCCTTGCATATTCTGTTTGACAGAGAGAGTAGAATCTGGTGCCTGGAATAAATCAGAAGGGAGAAGTAAATCCCAAACTAAGAATTTTATAATTCTAACCTCCTGGGAAAGGTACTGAAATTCTACTCCATTACTCTTGAAACTTCAACTAAAGACTTTGAATTTGTGAATATATGCCTGCAGATAGAATTATCTCACAAAACAGTGAAGTATGCAAAATCTCTGAGGAGCCAATATTTATTAAATAAATTCACAGAGAGTCACTAAAAACATTTATGTGAGGCTAGGTAAACAGAAAAAAAATTTTTTTTTTCCATTCAATTCACTATTATCTTTAAATACCTACTTCTTTACAAAGCCCTACATGAGGGACTTGGTTTGGAACCAAAGAACAGTGAGGCATAATCCCTGCTTTGAAATTAGGTAATGTATCATAGAATATGACCTAAATGAATATGTGATGACACAGTTATACTCCAAGTGAGCACTCATCAAATAATTGCTTTTCCAATTTTTTTGTTACCATAGATTGACATGTGAAATCTTTAATACGGGATCACTAATATAGAGAATACCCTATTTATGAAATTAATCGTTTATGTTGAAAACAGATTATTAATGTGAATTTAACCCATACCATCTGGAAAAAGTAAATTTAGAAAAAAGGAAATAATAAAAAAATACCAGGTAGTACAATATAATTCTGTGAGATTCTGTTTGGGAACAATTAGGGTCTTATGGGGCTAGGTTGTTTTATGCCTGTTTCCCAATTCTAGTCTTTTCCTTTCCCCTGTAGTGTGACACGAGAGAAAGAGTGTGGGCTTTGAGTTCAGTAAATCTGGGCTCCTATACTGCTCTATCACTTAAAAGCTGTGTGACATCAGGTGAGTTACAGAATGTCTTTGTACCTGTTTCTTCATGGATAAAATGGAAGCAATAAATTATATCTCCAGTCCACAAGTCAGTGGCTGGCTGAGCGTCAGAACTCCACATTTGTTTAACAAACAGTCAAATAATATCAGAAATATTGCAGGCACTTGGCTGGCATTTAATGACAAATCTTCGCATGCCTGTTGCAGTGGTATGAGTAACTGCTTCTACCTTGCTTCATTTTCCTCCAGGTAACATCTGGGTCCTCCATTACCAGCTCCCTTCTTGGTTAAATACCTGCTAGGGTTTCTGATGATCAAGTGTGGGTTTCTGCTTTGTACTCCTGAGGTAGCTCATGTTTTCTGTTACCATGGACTCCAGAATCTGGTCTATGGCTCAAACAGCACACTTGTTATTATCCATTTTTAAGTTGTTCCCATCCCAATGAGGTTAAATGAGAATCTGAGGTGGGAGTAGCAAAGGTTCAAGGACCCATCCACTTGACGTGGGTGTCATATGTGGTAAAGCGACATCAGGAACAATGATCAGAGCAGAGGTCGGAGATGGGGACGTGGGTGTGAGAGCTTGCCATGAGTGGGAGAGGAGGAAGACAAGTCGCCGGGAATCATAATCTGCCAATATTTGTCAGGTTGTCATCTTCATTACCTGATGGTCTTGTTTGATCCTGCTGCAATTTTGCAACAACACACGATTACCCCTGCTACTCATGGGCAGACAGGCTTTTCTCCCATCCAGACAATGCGGATGGAAGAGAAATTAGCAAGGGATAGCAACCAGATTAAATACGCCTTACGGAGAACAGTGTGATTTTGCATCTTTTTTCCTGGGGCAAGTGAAAACACAGGCCACATGGAAAACAAGCTAAATATGTTGGAGGGAAACTCCAGGATATAAAATTGAGCTGCTGGCTTGGAAAGTAGTATCCTCTCTGTGTAAATAGTTTCTTTGTCCAAAGAGGGCTAAACAGGGCCCATTTATGGATTAATGACTTTCATAATGATTAAAATTAAAATTAGAACTTACCGTGTAGTGAGAAGCTTATAGCTCTATAAAAACTTACAGAGACACCAAATAATTTTAGTAAACTGCTTATGGAAGGCTATGCCTACAGGGAGAGGGGAAGTCAGACCACAGACTCTCTTTTAAGAAGCTGCCAATACACCTTGGACTCAAATGATAAGGCACCTATGTGTTCTCTGAAGCCAGGATTGGGAAAATGTAAGAGTGTTTTGGTAGGCAAGTGGAGACACTGGTATCTTCATAAAAGACATTATACACGGGAAGTTCTCTGGAGATTTTCTTGCAATTACTATTATAGCTGTATCTTCTCTCCCTCCCCAAATAGCCCACTTTGATAAAGTTCGTCAACCAACTTGAATGTCGGCAAATGGCTGGTTGTATATGAATGAAATGATGATTATCTTTTAAATTGAATTTTGTATCCATTAGCCAGTGGTATTCAGTTTTCTTCCCCAAGATCTGGGAGGGCAAAAAGTTTCAGTGGCCTGATTTGGTGGCTTTGTCTCTGTGGCATTAACCACTGAAGGGTCTGCTTCCAGCACAGACAGCTCCCTTCATGGTTGGAGCAAACATCCCTGATCCCACTGGTGGCATCCTCTTCTTAAATTGGGTGCAGGCTTCCTCAGAGACATGATCAAATGGTTGTATTTTATAGTACGATTAGAAATAAACCTGAGCATTGTGAGACTGAATACACAAATGGACAATGGCCAGACCACATATAAAAACAGAATTTTGATTCATAACTTGCAGCAACCTGCCCAAGAAATCAAACCTTTATAATAAACAACTCAGGAAGCCAGCCTGCTACAAGCCAGACTTGGCAGGAAGTCAGATGGCTATCTCCAGGGACAATCCAGGAAGCTAAAAAATAACTTTGTAACAATCAGCCCCAAATGGTCAGGACTTGGTTAATAACTGACAACTTGCTTAATTTTTCTCCCTATTTCCAATTTGGGACCAACTAGAGAAAGTAAAATACAAGACCCTAACCAATGACTTAGGATGCCCTGCTGCTAGTTGGCCGCCTATAACTTTCCCACGCCAACAGCCTCCAATCAAGGCACGCCTAACCCTTCCCTTTTTCCCACCGTAAAGCTTTCCCACTGTCTGTCTGCCTGCCTGAGTCTGCTAAGGCACAAGTGATGGTGGCTGACTCCCTAGCTATACAGCAAGCTCAGAAAAAAGTCTTTGTTTTTTCTCATTTGGTTGGTCATTACTTCCACAGCAGTGTGGTTTAAACATGCTCTGTAGGCCAATTGGTTCCCAAACCCATTCACTTAAGAAACATTTATCAAAGCCTTTAATATGAGCCATATCCCTTGCTAGGTGCAGGAGTAAATAAAAAAAAGGTAAGATATAATTCCTGCCCTAGAGGACAGTAAGTAGCTTGACAACTAAGGGGATGAACATGAATGACTCAGCAACCAAGCCGATGGGCATTACTGTGCTGGGCAGTGTTCTCCAAAAAGTGGTCTGCTAACTTCTGGTTACACGAGATAACTTCCAGGAAGTGGAAAGGGTTGAACGTCTTTACTTTAATAGTTGTAAACTTGAATGCAGATTAGAAAAAGCAGGGTTTCAAGCCGTACCGAGCCCATGATTTCAGATATTACTGCTGTAGGATGAGTCTGTATCCGTCAAAATCTAGTCAGGAGATAAAAGCCATCCTTATTTTAACAGGGGAAATCTAATATAAATAATTGTTAATGGGGTACTAAAAAGCTAAAAAGGCAAAAAGAGAACGCTTAAGGTTATCATGCAGGAAGCTGCCACTCTTAGGGAAGAGGCTGAAATTGTTCAATTTTAGAAGCTTGGAGGGCCCTGGAGAGCTGAAATTCAAGACCTCTGGCAAGAAGTTGCTGCTCAGGGTCTCGCCTGGCGGTCCAGTGGTTAAGACTTCGCCTGCCAGTTCAGGGGGTGCGGGTTTGATCCCTAGTGGGGAGCTGGGATCCCACATGCCTCAAGGCCAAAAAACCAAAACATAAAACAAAAGCAACACTGTAATAAATTCAATAAAGGCTTCAAAAATGGTCCACATTAAAAAAAAAAAACAAGAACAACTTAAAAAAGCTGCTGCTCACGTAAAACCAGTGTCTCTGAGCTGAGTGGGGGGCCCTGTGGGCCAGGGCACCAGGCAGACATCTGAGGGGCACCAAGTGTTATCAACAACTGTGACTGGAACGCCATCCTTTGCTGGGGTGAAGAGGTATTGTTTGGGGGGGTGGGGGGTGGGCAAAGGAAGAGGAAGCAAAGAGGAAGCAGACAGGAAGGGCCAAGCCCTTTCTTCCCCCTCTAGCTTTGCTGTCTCCTTCTGGGCTCCATCGGCTGATCCTAGTAAGGAGGCAGCTGGCGAATGAGAAACGGGGTTTGCCTAGTGCCAGCCCAGCATCAGAAGCTGAGTATAGAGGAGTGTTTGAATCTGAGAAACAACAGGTTAATATTTGCAAGTCTGTCCCTTGGGCCATTCAGCATACACGTGCGCGTGAACACATGCACGCACATGCACACTTCTAAACGTGATTAAACTTCCCAGAAGAAAAACTCCATTTCTACCTAACAAATTGCAAACATCCTTTGTACAAAAGATGTTCTCACTCGTTCTCCAAAATCCCAGCAGACATTGTATCCGTTTCTGGGAAACAGTTACACTATTCATCTTATCTCCTGTCAGTTACACCTGGACTTTAGTCATAGACCCATCTGAATATTCTATTATCTCAAGGCTAGGAGCAAAGTTAACCCTCTTTAAAAAAATGTACACAATAATAAGAGGACGGAGGAGAAAGAAGTTAGTATACACACACACCAAGGAAGAAAAGAGGTGAAGCTGCTCCGTAATTTGTTCCTGTAATTGGTCACAAGGCTGTAAGGGTCGCAAGTTAATAAACTTCATTCTTTCCCTACACACTCCATGTTTCCTCTTTCCTCAGCCAGCATCTCAACTGCTCAGGGTTGACACCTGCTACGGTGACCCAAGACTTCATAACCTAAAGGGTTGAAATCGTTCCCACCTCTGAGGTTGTAGTTTTTCATTAAAATTTGTCATTGGACAGGGAAGTGCTAAGAAAGATGCCCTGCAGAATGCTCTGGGTTTGACATCCTTCTTCATCACCCATTGTGTAGGAACAAAACACATGTCCCTTTGTTCCCAAGATCACATGCACCAGCCAGGAGAGTAAACTTCTTTGCCCACTGATTTACTGGTAAAATGACCAGATTGTTTCAATTTCTGTCTTAATGGGACCACTGTTGTCCTCCCTGGTGGGAGCACACCTTCCTTGGGAACCCAGATCTCCAAACAATGGAGGTCAAAATTGAGGGACAGGAAGCAAAATGCCTAAGTGGGTTATTGGGTGTAATAGTGAGAGGACCCACTCCCTCTGCCTCTGTTGATTCCAGACCATACATTCTGACCATGATGAGAGCAACAGCCCCATCTGAGAGGTCAGTGGTTCAAAACATAAATTACATTTTGTAAGATGGAGTGTTGTACCCCACCTAGGGCCATGACTGAATCTTCAGTAGACCATTCCACTATCCTATTACACCCACTGCTCCTGGGTGTTGGGTATGTGCTAAGACCAGTGAATTCCAGAGGCACAAGCCCACTGCTCCACTTCTTCTATTGGGAAATGGGTTCAGCTATTGGAAGTAAGGCTGTGCAGAGTATCATAAGGGATTCCACAAATCCACGGATTGTGGTGCCAGCGAAGCACTGTGAAAAACTTCAAGCTTCTGCCCGAGGATGTAGGGACCCAGAAGGTGCACTGTCCTCACCTTCACAATGAATTATTAGAGTCAGATTAACTTCAAAGGCACAACCTTTTCATAACTCAGAACTGAGGTCACAGAGCAATCTGAATCTAAGGAGATTCAGAGAGAGAGGAGAAATGCACCTCATTTAATTGCTGGGAACATAATTACATGAAACCAGTATTTCTTAGATGTCCTAGGTACATATCTCCAGACAGACAGACACACCTACACACTTAATTCCATGGGCTTCTGTATTTACTACTTAGAATAAAGTTCAGATTAGGAGATGGTCTGCTTGGCGGTAAATTCTACTGGGTTGAACTATCAAAAATCAATAATTGTTTTTGACCCATGAAAGGCAATTTCTTTTTTTTTTTTTTTGCGGTACGCAGGCCTCTCACTGTTGTGGCTTCTCCCGTTGCGGAGCACAGGCTCCGGATGCACAGGCTCAGCGGCCATGGCTCACAGGCCTAGCCACTCCGCGGCATGTGGGATCTTCCCGGACCGGGGCAGGAATCCGTGTCCCCTGCATCGGCAGGCGGACTCTCAACCACTGCGCCACCAGGGAAGCCCAAGGCAATTTCTTACGGTTCAACCTAATACATCACCATATTCTAAATTAATGGCTGTTTTTTAAAAGTTACTAATTGGACAAAAGCTCCAATACTGAATTAGACTAAAATTATTATTTGAAAGTATAAGAGAATGAAAAAGTACATGAAAACAGGTATTTATTACAGAACAATCTTTTTTCTTAATTAATTAAAGGCTTTAAACAAAAAAACATAATTCCACACACTGACATTGACTTGGTAGCATGGAAATATTTCAGCCTGGAGAGGCATGTTTGTTCTTGATGAATTTACATATAATAAATTCTCATGACATTTGATTCCGAAATATATGTATGAACTGACTTGACATGATTATAAACATACGGGCAATTTAAACACTGATATCAGTTTACATGAGTCAATTCAAGGTCAGTGACTGGAGAACTATATTAAAAAAATCTGAGATAAAAAATTTTTTAGGAAGCAACCACGTACCTATGTACAGTTGAAGATCAAGGGTTAAAAATCCACTCTTGATGAATACCATTAAGCAGAGGATGTATAACATCCAACACACATCTGTTCCAAAAACAGCATGTTTCCAAAATTATACATTTCTTTACAAATAAACATTACAGCATTAGTAACTATAGAGGAACCAACAGAATGAGTTCCAAAATGTGCTAATTCTCACAAGGCATCCCTGAGCCATATCTTAAGCCATCAGTTTTAATCTTGGGGTTTTAAGAACATCTTCTTTGTTTTAATTGGTTTTATGTCTCCATTTTCATCTTCTTCATAATTGGCACGGTCTCTTTTTTTGGCAAACTTTTTCCCAATTGTCCCCACCAAGGTCTCGTATCTGTTAAGATGATATACAGAACAAGTTTAGTTTCAAATAAAAAAGGTAGGAATCAAGACTTGTCAAGAATATCAAACCAAGTACATAACAAAGAATAAGAAAAATCAAAACTTTGATTAAAAGAAACCATCTGATTTAAAATTTATGAACTTCTCTATGAACGATTAAATTCTTCACTGTTTTTGTTTTTCCATTATCCTAAATAAACTGAGATGTATATTTTAAAATATGTATTAGAAGCAGCACTAGAAATAAGCCCTCAATTTGCCAGCCTGTGACAGGTATAAATCCACCCCAGGCCGTGTTAGAAGATGACTAAGCCAAGATGACTTTCTGCTGGGGTACTCCCTTCAAAGGTACGGTAGACCAGTCACCATGCGGAAAGAGTGCACATGTGAGAGCCAGTGAAAGCTGGGCTCAGATTATAAAGCTGGTCCAAGGTAACAGTTACCTTCTAGCCATTTCTTCATCTGACACATCGAGCTCCACTGTTTCCTCTTCAACTTCCTCTGCTTTGTTCTTAGCATTCATCTGAAGCATTAATTTCTGAAAAATACAACAATGGGGACTAGCAGGGCTGGAAAAAGCTTGTTAAAGGAACTGGTGTCAAATGTATTTGAAGGTAGAGACACAGAAGCCACAGAATCTACAGGACTAACCAAAATTTATAAGGGATTCTCTATAATACTTTATTCTACAATAAGCAGATAGAAGCCAGCTCTGAATTAAAATAATAATAAGACAAAGTTCCACTAGATTAGACTTACTGTTAATGAATTTAAATGTATTTTAGATCATAAATTTATTAGTTACTTGTATCTAAAGCAGGCACACTGCTGACACACTCTAGTGACTGGGGGAAAGAAGTAGTAAACTTTCAGATACCCTTTGAACTTCCCAACTTTGAGCCAAATGGGAGAAACACTACAGTCAAGAGTAATTTTAAATGTAGTTTTTGGTGGTGGTTGAGGAAGGGGAGCAGCAAACTGCTGGAAGAACTGGAAGGCTGGCTCTGGTATAATTGGGAGACCTTCCTCACCCCTGAACACGCGGGTGGATAACGCACTGATTTCCACATGATGTCCACGCGTCATGGGTCTCTCCTTCATTTCTTTTTCTCACGTTAACCTTTTCTTGATAGTTATCCTCTGACAGACTTAAAAAAAAAGTACACTACCTCTTATCACTAGAAACACACAGATATTAAAAAATGTGTTCTAAGTTCATCCTGCTTATAATAAAGTAAGTACTCTCAAGTTGGTATCATTCTTTTTATAGCCAGGTACATTGAACTTTTCTCACAATTTATGACAGCTCAGGCCTGCAAGCCAAACAGTTCAAAACCTTTCCCAGAGAGAATATATTCAGTGTTACAGAGTGCCAGTGATTAAAGTCATTTTCTAATAACTTCCCACGTCAAATTTGGAGGGCCAGATCAACTCCTTTTCCCACTGTATCAGACATACTTTGGAGTCCCTGCCTGCCCAATACCCTAGTCTCTGGGCATCATCCACTCATAATCTTTGCTATCTTTTTTTCCCTTTTACCCCATTGTCCTCTTTGTCTTCCTAATCTAAAGCTTAAGCAGGCCAAAACAAGGAAATATATTAAAAACAAACACTTTGTGTTGATTCTGTGTAAAGTAAATTTAACACCTTAATTATCATATCCCCTCAAAAAAGGAAGAGAAAGAAAACCAACCTACAATCTTTAAATAAACTCTGGCATTTAGTTTGGCTAACTGTGGATCCTATAAGCATCCTGAGAGAACTGGTTTTCAACCGGGTATGATTTTGCTTGCCAAGGGACCTCTGGCAATATCTGGACACATTTTTGGGGGTCACAACTGGGGTGTATATATGTATCTAGTGGGTAGAGGGTAGAAGCTAGGGATGCTGCTCAACATCCTACAGTGCATGGAAAGCCCCCACCATAAAGAATAATCTGGCCTCAATTGTCAAAAGTGCCAGGGCTAAGAAACCATGGCTTCAAGTGATAGTTACAAAACTAAAGCTTTATACCACAAACCTCCATTTGGTCAGTCAAGTACCTGACAGATGGCTTTCAATATATAAGCCAGAGTTCTAATAGTTATTTGTTAAACGAAGGTCTGTGCTTCTCTACAAACCCGAGGCAGGAAAATTAAAATGAACGTCTCAGTTATAAGCTGAATATTTCGTTTTCAGACAAACTTTCCAAAGATTCATTTAAAAATCTATTTACAAGCTTGGATTAAAACCTGTCCATTAAAAAGTCAAATTACTCAAATTTTAAGTAACATTTTTTCCACTAGAAAAGATACATTTATAGATGCCAGAAAATAATTTTTTGTAATAGCATCATATGAATAAAATCCTGACATTCCTGCAAAAGAACTGAGGTAAAATTCTAACACTTAACAGTGGCACTGTGCAGGACTGTATACTGCTATATTAAATTATCTACTCAATTCTATCATAAACCTAGACTGCAATGCCTATAATTTCTTTAAATAGCTATGGCAATAGTTCAAGATTTGTTATTTTCTATATAATGAGGAGAAATGGTATCTGGTTGGGAAAAACCTAAACCCAATTATAAGCAGAAAGAATTCAATTGGAAAAATCTTAAATGTGAAGCAATTATATTTAATACCTCAACCTCAGGATTAAATCCTCTGAATGACATTCTTCCGTAGAGAAGATCTTCACATAACGAGAAACTCTGCTCTTCTATTATGAAACTCCTAGACGAGAAAATAAACCTGTATTAATACCATGACTACTTATAACAAAGCACAGCAAATAAAACTCAAGATCTCAAATGAAAAATACATCTTATGGTTCTCAGCGGAATCAAGAAAAAATACAGTAATATTTCTGACCTAGGATTAGAAATAAAAACTGATTAATTTGGTCAACAAAAGCATTAGGAGGCAAGAGTGGCAGGGCACCTGAATTTTCCAAAAGTGAAGCAAAGGTTCGCTGACGTTTATACCCTCCACCAAGTTTTTATTAAATCTGCAGAAATTAGTGTCCTAGGTAGCTTTAAAAGAGTGTTTTAATTGGAGTTCTTAGCTGTAAATAACCACTGGCCCTGGATGACTTAAGTAGAGAAGTAATTTATTATAAGGATACTGGTATCTCACAGAATCAATGGGAGAGCTGGATGAGCAGAACTGGAAAATGGGCAGAAAAAGGGCAGCTAGGTGGCTGCCTCCAAACCAAAATCATGCTACAAAACCACCCTGGTAAAAATGACACTGCTGCTGAGAGGGCATCCAGGAGGCACTGTTGCCCTGGAAATGTGATGCAAGTGTGAATGTTTCAGTCTCCAAAAGGGATTCTCCCGTGAGTCACCAGTTTATGACCCCAATTCCAGGTAAGCATATCCGACTACAGCCCAGCAATCAACCATAAAGCAAGCCAGGAAAGCAAATACTTGGCCTTTATGGCAGATTGTTCCTTGTCAAGCAATCCTGCCCTGCTTCTTGTCAAGATGCGCTCATTCATTCAGTCACTCGGCAAACCCTTGTTAAACCAAACTGTGTGCCAGGCACTGTTCTAGAGCTGGGGAGACAGCCATTACTGAGAGGCTCTGCTCTCATGGAGGTTACATTCTAGAGGGGGGCCAGATAATAAATAACAGACTTATACAATGGATAAACATGAAGAAGGTTATTCCACTCCTGGCCACAAGGGAGTAACTGGTACCAAACCAGCCCGCCGACTGTAACCAAAAAATTTAGGCACATGTTCTCTTGAATTTTTTGTTCAGCCTCTTCCATAATCTAGGGATTCCCTTTCAACCGATCTTGTTTCTTGTGAAGTACAGGTGATAAAACATCAGGAATGTCCCCAGTAAATCATCTCCCTCAGGAAAGCACCATACATATGCATTTAAGCATTCACTTAAGTCAAGAGGCGGACCCAAAGGCCAGGAAAGGATCCATAGTAGGGCCACTGGCCCGTCAGAGGGCTTTCCCATGGGTTTCTATTGGCCCAATAACTGTAACATTAATATAGAAAGGAGCATAAGTAGTTTGTTATCTACAGGATAGTTTCAATGATGAGCGACACTAATTCAGTTAGCAAATAAGGGAAATATTCATCTATTTTTGCAGATGAGAAACTACTGCTCAGAAAAAAATAAACAAACTTGCCTCAGGCCACAAATAATATGCACGGCAAAACAGGGCAAAAACTCACTGCTGAGAAACAATTCTCTATGGGACTCTCTCATTTTAGCACACCTTGTGAGTGAGGCACTACATGCCCTTTTGTTCCGAAATATCTTTTTAAGGATATATGCACAGTGAACAGCTTTGAAAGGCAGAGCTTTGCCTTCATTCTTCCTCTGGAGCAAAGCGCAGACTTGCTTAATGCCCAGTATAATAAAGATAATGCCTCCATTGGAGCCAAGGGCAAGTCTGTTTGCAGTCTAGTATCAAAGACTCAGGTTTCCTAAGCTCAGGACTTTGCTGTGATGCAAACCTACTGTGGGTGCCACATCATTCTCCCTGGCATTAGGGGAAATGATGCCAATGTGATGCTCATGCTGCTTGCTGTGCTGTGAGTAATAAAGTCCTCTGTCTCTGACTCAGGAATCTCGTACCTTCCACCAGTATCCATGAAACTGTGGCAGGCTAACTTGTCAGTTTGCTAAGTAGGGTCAATCTCAGAGCTCACAGTTCTTAAAGTTCACCAGGCCACAATGCACAAGCACGAGAAGCACAGGAGGCAAAAATACTTTTTAAACAACATCCTATGGCAAAGGAGTAATTAAAATGGCTATACTCACATCCTCTATACCACGGCACATCCTTTCAAGAAAAACCATATAGCCACAACACAGCAAAACTTGGATCTGGTAAATTCTATTCCTAGTATTCCTAAGTATTTTATGTCAGGTTCCCTGGAAACAGACTCTGAGACAGAGTTATGTGCAGAAGTTTTATTGGTGAGTGCTGTGTGGCAGATGCCCCTCTATGTAAACGAAGACTGCAAGACTGGGCTGAGGGAAAAGCTAACTTGCAACGTGGCTATGCCAAGACCTCAGCCCCTACAAGAAACTCTAGGAAGCCCTGCAGTTGTTCCAAGCTGACACAAAGAAGCCAGACCCTCATTCCCCTACATAGCCTGGTCACTGGCCAGGGGTGTCCTATAAGGGGAGGTATGAACACTGAACAGTCCTAACAGTCACTGAGTTATAGCCCAGTGCAGCTGAATGGCAACCTCTAGACTCCCAGAGCACAATGGAATCTCCAGTTTCACAGATAGAAGTAACCCTCTGCAATAATTCAGATGACAATACCAAGTAAAGATTCACAGACACAAATGAGCAAAAAGAGTGGGTGAATTTCATAATATTCAAGTATAAGGAAACACATATACCACTAACATTTCTTGTGTTTTATGCCGGGCACTGTGGTCACTGCTTCACATACATTATCTCATTTACTTCTCATAATGTAAGTGACAGATACTATTATCACACCCAATATACAAATGACAAGACAGGTTCAATAACTTGCCCAAGATCCCAAGTAAGCAAGTAGCAGAGATGGGCATCAAACCCAGGTCTGCCTGTCTCCAGAGCCCATGCACTTAATTAACCAATCCATTCCACTGTCTCCCTATTTGGGGTGTTAAAACACACACATCCCAGGGACATACCATCCATTTACCCCTCCAGATCTATTCCCCACTCTCCCCGCCCCCCATCAATGCCTTGGGAGGCTGATCTGAATGTAATACATGGAAGGGCTCCTTTGCTGTCTGGAACGGCTGGCTCCCTTCCTAGGGGATTACTTGGGCTGGCCGTGCCCTCAAATAAAGGTAGCAGCTCTTGTAAGATGCTCTCTCCACACAGTCTGTCTTGAGATTCAGTAACCATTCCCTCCTCTTGATCCTCCAGGCCTGGAGTGGAAATTATTTCTACTATACAAGCCACCAAGGTGATGCACTGTCCACAGTGGCTTCCCTACACCTGCTCACACTTCGGTGGTCTCTGTTATGCACTCCTCAAACTACCCAATTTGACAGTGTCATCTCTTCCTGCCAACATCCTAAACTGATAATTCATTCCTATACATAAATAGGACACTGAATGATGGCAAAAGGTTATTATTTACTGCTATGGTCTGAATGTTTGTCCCCCCCCACCCCCAAATTCATATGTTAAAATCCTAACCCTCAAAGATGATGGTACTAGGAGGTGAGGCCTTTGGAAAGTACATAAGTCATGAGCGTGGGGTTTCATGAAGGGTTTAGGGCCTTAGGAAAGAGACCCCACAGAGATCCCTAGCTACTTCCACCAGGTGAGGACACAGCAAGAAGGCGCTGGCTATGAACCAGGAAGAGGGCCATCATCAAAACATGACCATGCTGGTATCCTGATCTTAAAATTCCAGCCTCCAGAACTGTGAGAAATAAATTTCTGTTGTTCATGAGCTTCCCAGCCTGTGGTATTTTGTTATAGTACCTGAACAGACTGAGACACCTACCTCCCTAGGAAAGGAATCTAGAGGTCATTTTTCTGGGACTAACATGCTGTGTTGGGGGAAAAAAAACAATACTGAAAACAGGATACAAACTGTCTTGCTTTTCAATAAAAGCCAAGTAACAAAACATGTGGCAAAACTTCGAGCAAGTTTAGCCAAGGCATAAAATTAAATCATAGCTCCTTACCAGTAACGGTCCCTTCCTACCAGCCCCTGCTCCCAAATCCATACCATCTTCAGCATCATCTTCGCCTTCCTCACTAACATCTTGCTTCCTCTGAGAAGCAAGAGAAAAGCAAGTTGAGAAGCAAGCAGAGAAAACAAAGTACCTTCCTTCCATCCCTCCTGGTGGGACGTACTTTCTATCTTTAGAGAAGCATGTCTAACCTTCCAGAAAAGATTCAGAAAAAGCCCACCAAATGAACCATGGAAAACAATGTGTTAAAAAGAAAATAAATTACAAGGTATGGAAAGGAAAGACATAAATGGGCCTGGAGACAATAAGCAGCATCTTCAGTCATTTGACAAAATTTGAATAAAACTGCCACACCACAGATGTTACCAAGGTAAGAAAAGCATCAAGGAGAAATGATAAGTAGCTTCCAGAAGAATTTAGAAAAATTAATTGACGATGTGAATCCTTCACTCCTTCATTCAAAATTTATCATGCATCAACCAAGCTTAGAGGTGGAAGAGAAATGATCTAGTGTGTTATCAAGCTTCAGTAACGACTAGCTGGTGACCCTGGCCTAGTTACCCTCCCTTAAGCTTCAGTTTCATCAACTATAAAATGGATGGAATGATAGTAGCCAGCTCTCAAGTTTGCTATGAGGATTAAATAATTAAGAGATGTAAAGTGCTTAACCAAGTTCCTAGAACACACTATAGACTCAATTAATCTTAGCTGACTGGTATTAATAGCAAAAATTAAAAAAAAGAAAATAAACAAAACATTCTTGACCTGCCTTTACAAAGCTCAGCCTAATGGAGAACTCTGTTACTGAAACAAAACTGGAGAGGCTTGAAGCACACATCTAATCTTCAGAACTTAATATGATACAGAGCACATTACTGATTCTCATAAAAGGTCTCCAGTGATTACCAGAGATATACAGTCTGGATTCCTTTATTCAATGTAAAAAAAAAGAACGGTGTTATAAATGATGGCCGAGGACCAATAAAAATGTATAAATCAAAGCAGAACTCTTACAGACTTAATAATTTTAAAAAATTTGCAAGTCTAGTTCAAGAAACTGAATAGATACTACTTCATGGGTTTTATGTCATGCAATGATCAATCACATTTACAGGGATTTCCCTTTGAACGCCCAAAGTGTCATAAAAAACCTACTCTTTCTCTTTAAGTTCAGGCAAATCCAAGTACCAGTGCTCTTCACTAATGATTTTCTTTTCTTCCTCTTCTAGTTGTTTCTTGGTTTCTGAGTCCAGTCCCCTTTGCATGAACTGTCAAAACGAAACAAAATCAGTGTCAGCAACTATTTTTCCCAGCTTACAGTTGAGGAAAACTCAACCTGCCCTCCCTCATTTCTCTGGAAATCCTGTCTCATGGGTGGGGGTGGGGTGACCAAGCAGCTTAGCCCTGCCCTTGACAACACCACTTCAGGAGGGAGCCTGCTAGAGCACATAAAAAGCAACATGTGTACTTCCTTTAGAAGACTTTAAAAGAGCTTTACCACATTTTAGTTTTTCTAATTTAATAAAACAGGCAAAAACCCCCAACTGTATTCAATAAGTGTCATGTTAAATAGTTCAGTTTTACATAATAGCCAGTGAGCAAGGGCTAAGACAAAAGGCTGATCCACAGAGCAGGACAGGCAGGTTGAGACAGAAAGTGAGGGGGGCACAAAGGAGAGGATGCTCAGTACTATCCGAACGTCTCTCTGACCTGGGAAGCCCATCGGCCTTTGCACCTGCTGACCTGGATTTGTAATGCCCTTCTCAAGTCCTTCCACCTGGCCAACTTCTAGCCCTTCTGACATAGGTAAGGCTACTCCATCTCTGTAAAATCGTCCCTGACAGCTGCAGGCGAAATCAGCATCTCTCTCCTAGAAGCTTCCCATGGCAGCTTCAACTAGTCTCAGGACATTTTAATTTCTTGAGTATCTGTTTTTTCTGAAGACCTTCAGGGCAGGGACTGTGTTTGGATCATCTCCATCAGTACCAGCATGACGAATGATGCATTGTAAGGGCTCTGTGAACACAGATGGCCGCAAAGCTGTATCTGTAACCCCACTGCTCTTCACTTACATCTATCTTCTGAAACGCTCATCAACTCTACGGCTGCACTTTATTCTAAAATCTGCAGAAGCTCAACTCAAAACAGGCCAGTCCTGCTGTTAGTCTCTTCCTAGCACAAACAATAACTATATTTCCTCAGGAGACAGACGAACAAACCAAGAAGTTAACTGCAGCAAAATGATTAATTATCAATATGGGAAAAAATAAATTCAGAAAACATCCAGGAGCACCCCAGAAGTTAGGTCTAGGGTTCCATTAATCCCCATTTATTTCCCTTATCCAGGCTCCATATTACTTTCCCCTCTACTCCAGCTCTTCCAAAAACACAAGCATTTTTAGGCATAAGGGCTTTACCAATGGCTACAAAATGAAATGACAAGACTTGAAAAATGTTCACAAATACAGTGATAACATCAAGTTCTGATGATGATGTAGAGAAACTGGATCACTCCTACACTGCTGGTGGGAAAGTAAAATGGTATAACCTCTGTGGAAAATAGCTTGACAATTTCTTACACAAGTAAACATCGACTTACCATAGAACCCAGCAACTGTCCTCTTGGGTATTTATCCCAGGGAATGAAAACTTACATTCACTCAAAAAGTTATACAAGAATATTCACAGCAGCTCTATATGCAACAGCCCCAAACTGGAAACAACCAAAATACTCTTCAAGAGGTGAATGGTTAAGTATATGGTACATCCATAGCACAGAATATTACTCAGCAATAAAAAGGAACTACTGATTGACTCAATAACCTAGAAGGATCTCAAGTGAATTACGCTGAGTGAAAAAAGTCAATCTCAAAAGGTTACACATTGTAATGATTACATTTATACAACATCTTTGAAGTCACACAGTTATAGGAATGGGGAACAGATCTGTGGTTGTCAGAGGTTAGGCATGATAGAAGGGAGTGGGCGTGGCTACAAAGGGGTCGCTCAAGGGAACTTGGTGGTGACGGAACAATTCTGTATCCTGAATGTGGTAATGGTTACATGAATCTACACACGAAAAACACGCTCACATACACCTGCCCCCACACATGAAGGAGTGCATGTAAAACAGTGAAATCTGAGCAGGCTCTGTGGATTGTACCACTGTCCATTTCCTGGCTTTGCACTGTACTCTAGCAATATAAGACAGGGAGGTGAAGTGTGCACGGCATCTCTCTACATTTTTTGCAACTTCTTGTGAATCTATCATTATTTTAAATAAACATAAAAGAAATGTTTGCAATCTATCTAAAGTGTTTTGTAGTCCTCATCCTTTCACCTCTGTGTCTATAGCCTCACCATAGGAAAGAAGAATTGGCAATTTCTGTAATGCATACCCTGTACTTCCCACTCCTCTGCCTCTGCTACTCAACATCATGCTTCAATTTTCTGCCTGGCAAAATATTTCTCTGGGAAGGCCCAGAGCATGTGTCCTTTGGGCCTTCCCTGACTTTTTTGGCCAAGCTCTTCTCAGGTCTGTTCCCATAAAAGAATACCTTTCCCTACTTTTAAGACAGCCTTATGAACACTGGCTCATTATGCTTTTTCTGTGCCTCCCAAAAGACTAAAATTATGAATAGTAGACCATGTCTTTTGTTCATCTTGTATTACTGGTACTCAGGCAGTACTTGGTACCTGAGAGGAACTCAAGAAATTTTCTCTGAACGTGAGTCTAGACTTGTCTTATTTTTCCAGACTCCCTTTCTTGGATGGCTCTCTTTAAACCTAGATGCTTCATTTCATCACTTATACTCTTGGTGGTGAAACTCATCAGTCCTGCCCAACTGCCCTTTTACCTCCTAATTTTAGTCAGGTAGATATTATTTATGGTATACAAAATACACACACACACACACACATACACACATTCTGTACACATGGAAAGGACAGATCATCCTGTGAATATGAATCAAGAAACTGCCCAATTCTCCTGACTCTACAGCATCTAAGAACATACTCTAAAGATAGTGATTTAACTTTACTCACAACTGACGGCCTACGGCAGGTCTCACAAACTAGTACAGTCCTTAGGCTGGATGTATATTGTTGTAAATAAAGCTTTACTAGAACAAGGTCATATTCATTTGCCTCTGAGCCACAATGGAAGAGCTGAGTAGTTGTAACAGTGGTCGTTTGGCCCACAAGACTAAAGTCTCTTTACAGAAAAAAATTCACTCATTTCTGTCTTAAGAGTCCAAAAGAGCTAAAATCACAAGTAAGTACCCTCTCTACAACCGTTCCATCATACTGACAGCCCTTCTACCTACCTCCTTTACTTTCTACTTCTGCTCAGGATCACCCTCCAGCCCCCAATAGCTGACCAAGACAGAGGAATTCGAGTACGCTAGAAAACAAATGAGTCAATATTAAATCCTCAACTCTCTCATTCTTACTCTACAATTAGCTCTGGCTGAACAGCTACGCTAGATAAGGAAACCGAATGCAGCTGCTCCATTGCTTCTCAAAGGATACCCCACTCTATCTGTATACACTGTGTCTCCTGGTATCCTGCCAGTAAGTTCTTTCTCATCAATGACTGAAGTTGCTAACCCACATAGAGAACCTGTGTAATTTTTTTCTCTCTCTTTTGCTTCCAATGTCCAGTTGTGTCTTCCCCAATCACTCAAGTAGGGGTGGATAATTTTTTTAAGTTAACTTCTTCCTTCCTAATTGAAGAGTCAGATAGTTGGTCTGAGCCCTAATTACCCAGCCCATCTTCACTTGACTTATTCCAAGAGCTAAAACAACTGCTAAAATCTTTTCAATGTCTGCTTTGCCAGTCCACTTCTCTGAAACTTACATGATGTCACAAACCATAAGCAAAAATAAAAACTCTGTTCAGTAATGATTCAAATGTTGCTAATATGCTTGAAAGAAGTACTTTAGAAATGATAAATTATGCTATGATTTACCCTGCACCCTCACTCTCCCTATTCATCCCTAGTTACACCCTAGCTCAACTCCATTCATGTCTTGCACATGCAACATTTACTCTCCAATCTTTCAAAACATTACTCATGCCTTGCTTTCCTTCACTGGAAATTCCATTATTCTGTAAACATGACAGCTAACCCTCTGCATCTATGAGTGGTGTTCGGCAACAAGCAGTACAGATAGTAATTAAGAGCAGGGGCTTTGAAGCCAGACTGCCTGAGTTTAAGTCCTGCCAATACTCTTTATTGCTGTGTAACTTTGGGCAAGTTACCTACTTCTTGTTTCAGGTGCCTCAGCTGTAAGAGGGATAATAATCGTGCCCACCGCAAAGGGTTATTACGTGGATTTCACACGTTATAATATGCAAAGCACTGAATGTCTACCACATAGTATGTTTGCCACTACTACTAAGTTTTAAGGCTTGGGTGTTTCTCTTGTTTTAATTCCTGTATTCATTTCATACACCCTTGTCTTCCCCCACACAACCCTGAAATTATTTGGTTAAACTGATTCAATTTCAAATCTGAAAATCACTTTTCTTTCAAGTTGGGTGACATAATTCACTTTCACCTCAACTGTTAAAATTCTCTCCATTCCCACCATCACCTGAAACCCCTCACCCAGATCATTAGTTCTAGCTGGTCGTTATGACTGCAGTTTGGTCCCTTGTCGGGTCTTTCTTTCACCAATGTATTCTCCACTGGACAGTTAAAGTAACGGTGAAAAGTAAAAAGCACAGCTCATGATACTTTCCCCGGTGCGCAACTGCTTCCCAAAGCTCACAACACAAAGAAAAAAATCCTTAACCTGGCCTAAAATTTCTTGCATCTTGTGATTACTGTCTCCTTTTCCGGGCCCATTTCTTGCTACTTGCCTTCCAGACATACTGAATGACCTCTAGTTCTTGGAAATAACGGCTTTTTGGGGTTTTGCCTCTCAGACTTCTGAACTCGCTTTCCCCACAGTCTATGCCGCTATGTACCCAACCCTCCCACCTTCAGTCTTTACTAGACGCCATTTCCCTCAGAAGCCCAAGTAAGTTCCAGGGGCTTCCGGCGACTCTAGCATCACTGCACTTAGTACACTGCATCCTAACTGCCTGCTTAGGCGTCTCTCCTATCCGGCCGCGGGCTTTAAAAGAGAATCCGACGGATTTATAATCCGGTTCCCAGTGCCTAACTCAGAGCAGGCGCTAAGTGAATGAACGACCGCGAGAGCTGGAGGTCCTCCGGGGCCTCTCGAATGCCCCCATACGCCCGCCGCCTCGGCTCTAGCCAGGTCTGGAAGACCGGGTACTCCCGCCGCCCGACCCGCATCCCTCGCGTCCCCGCACCTTCATGCGCAGCAGGTTCTTGGACAACTTAGTTTTGCGTTCGGCCGCCATACTGAGCACCGCTGCGGCCCCGCTCCGCCACTAGGTCCGCCGCGCATGCGCGATGCTGCGTGCGCGTCAGCGCCTGCTTACGTACATCGCGTCGTGCCGCCCCGTGGCTCCGCCCCCGTTTTTCGCGCTTCAGCTTGGCCCGCGCTTTTCGCGCGTCGCCTCAGGGAGCGCTCGCCTAGTGAAGAAGCTCAGGGGAGAGGCGCGGCCGCCAAAGCAGGAGTGGCAGCGACTTGACGCCGGGAGGGAGACCCCAAAGAGGCCGCAGCCGCAGAAGGCCGGAGTCCTGGCCGCTGTCGGCCTTCCCCGAGGGCTTCGACCGGGCCCCTCAGGCCGCGCACCGGCTGAGCGCCGCCCGCCTCACGGACCCGGTCCTGCCTCGCCGACCCAGTCACCCTGGTGAGACCTTTGAGATAGTTGCCACAGCAGCCGTCGCCCCCCCGCCCCCCGACCGTTTCTTTCACGTGTTTCTAACGTGGCTGGCGGGCTTTCTATGTTCTGCATCACTTTACGTGTCATAAGTTCATTTTATATCCTCGATAATCCTATGGGGCGGTCATTATCCCCTTGTTACAGTTGAGTAAACTGAGGTACAGGCAGGTTCCAGAACTAGCCCAAAGCCAGAGGGAGGGAGGTGGGGGATGAACCCAGGCGGCCTGGCCGCAGAATGGCCCTTACAAACAGTGTTAAATCCACCTGTTAACTGGTGTGTGCGTCTCTGAACCTGAATGATCTGTCAACGAGGAAGAATAGGAAGAGGTAGATGTCAAAGACATATGAGCATGAGAACATGACCTTGTTTTAATCTGAGAAATTAAAAGAACTTTGCCAAGTTGATACTTTTAATGCTCCGTGTATCACCTAAAGACGGTTCTCACGCCGTTCACAGCTGCCACACTTTGGAAAACACCCAGCCTAGTAGCTTTTCCGCTGATAGCGTGCACTGTATGCCGAATTCTTATGCTGGGTGTCCCACGTGTATTATTTTATTTAATCCTTATAAGAACTCTGAAGAAGGTATTCGTTTGGGAACCTGAGGCCCAGAGAGGTTAAGGGACGTACCAGAGTTTACACAGCTAGTAAGTGTTAGAGCTGAGGTTGACCAGAGAGCTGACACATGAATAAAACATGGCCATGCCCTGGCAGGTTTTCTCAGAAAGTCACGATAATGTGGTAAGTGGTTATAGAAACTTACTCATTCACATGTGCGTGTGAAACACTGGGCTAATCTCTGAGCTACACTAGTGCGTAAAAACACATGACCTCCCTTTCCTGGAGCTGACATTCTGCTGAGTGCCATGGCAGAAAGAAAATGATGTGATAGAGTGACTTGTAGGGTTACATTAGTTAAGGTGATCTGGGATGGCTCTTGTCAGATGATATTGCCAAGGCTTGAAAGCTGAGAAAAACCTGTTGGATGAAGGGTTGGAGGTAGAGTGTACCAAGAAGAGGGAATAGCGACTGTAAAGGTCCTGAAATGAGAACGAGATGAGTTGTCATAGAGTTTACCAAGTGGGAACAATAGAGGTGATCGCATGTTATGGGTTGAATTGTGTCCCTCCAAAATTCATCAGAATTTTGTTTCAGAATGTGGCTGTATTTGGAAACAGGACCTGTAAAGAGGTGATTAAGTTAAAGTGAGGCCCTTAGAGTGGGTCCCAATGTAATCTGACTGGTGTCCTTATAAGAAGAAATTTGAACACACAGGGAGATACCAGGAATGCACATGCACAGGGGGAAAGACACAGTGAGAAGGTGGCCATTTGAAAGCCAAGGAGAGAGGCCTCAGAAGAAACCAAACCTGCCTATGCCTTCATCTTGAACTTCCAGCCTCCAGAACTGTGAGAAAATAAAGTTTTGTGGTTTAAGCCACCTAGTCATAACTGTTTTGTTATGGGAGCCCTAGCAAACTAATATGACACAAAATTAGGTATTGATTACAGTTATAATAAGAGCCCTACATGAAAAGTATGGGGCTCATGAGAGAGTATAGCAAGGGCACCTAAACCATTCTGGCCTGGAAAAGGGAAGGACTCTTAAAAGTGGGACATTTAAGTTGAGATCTGAAAGGGGAAGAGTTAGCCTGGGGAAAGGCCTTCCAACCATTTAGTTTTGTGCCTCCGTAACTCCCATATATCCACAGAAAACTTTTCATCTTGCAAAACTGAAACTCTACCCATTGAACGATAACTCCTCATTCCCTCCTCCCCTGGTAACCACTATACCACTTCCTGCCTCTGTGAATTTGACTTCTGTTCAGGATTTTGAAAGAGGTTCTGTGGGAGCAAAGATGAAGAAGGGATCCATTCTGTAGTCTGCATCTGGGAAACAGAGCTGACTATGAATATGATCTTGAAGGATAGGCACATGTCTTATCAGCTTAAGAGGAAAACAATTCTTGACAGAAGTAAGAGCATATGTACACCAGCTAAGGATGCTAGAAGCTCCAGACCTTCCCTCTGGACCTCTGTTGTTACCAGTCTACTTTCACACTGGATTCTGATTCCTTTTCCTGAAACATTGGCCTCATCATGGCTGCTGACCTACTCCACAATTTACAATGACTATTATTGTCTGAGGGATGAAGGTCAAATTCTTCAAACTTCAAAATTCTACATTTTTATTTGACATAGAAAATACTTATAATTAAAGCTAGTCCCCAAAGTCTCTTTCTACCCATCAAAATGTAATAAATGAGAAGTGATTTAAAAGTAATAATGTGATTTTAACTTTGAATTAAACTCCCAGACAGGGAAGATAACTCCTTGATCTCTCTATGCTGTTGAATTGTAGAATACAGAGGATTGGTTTCACACTCAATAATGTGTTAACCTGTTTTAGTTACACAGCCAAGGAAACATCATTTTGGGGGAAGAGATATTTTCATAGGTCTTCACACAATTCTGAATCCTTTCATAATGGAATTTGTTGGAAGTGTGAGAACCTCCAATTCCTTCCAGTTACTAGATCCATCAAGAACACATCCCCTGAGTGTCTTTACTCTTGGAGCTGATCATGTCTAAGGCTGTGCAGCCCAGTACAGTAAGCCTAGTCATATGTTGCTCCTGAGCACGTGAAAGGTGGCTAATGTGACTGAGTAACAGAATATTTAAATTTAGTTAAATTTAAAAACTATAGCAGTGTAAAATATTTTCCTGTTATACACATTTCATTGTTTTGAAAGGACTGCATTTCACTTTAGCCTTTGCAAATTTATTGTTTGCATTGAGATGGGCTGTAAGTGTAAAATATATACCACATTTCAAAGACTTGAAAAAAGTAAAATATTTATAGTTTTCATATTGACTACATGTTGAAATATTGAGTTTGGATGTATTGGTCTAAATAAAACCTAGCATTACAATTAATTTCATGTTTCTTTTTTTAATGAGGCTGCTAGAAAATTTAAAATTATATATATATCTTGCATTTCTTTTTCTTCTTTCTCTTCCCTCCCTCCCTTCCCCCCTCCCTTTCCCCTTTCTTCTTTCTTTTTCTCTTTTCCTGTTACCTTTTGTTCTTTTGTTTTTTGCAAGTACCAGAAATTGACAATGGCTTATTGAATAAAATGGTGATTTATTAGAAGGACATTTCTACTAGTTCATAATAAGGTTTGAGAACAAGGACAAGTTAAAAGCACAGAAACCAGGGCAGCCCAGGTATCTAGGAAGCAGGAACTAAGTGCCACTGTAGGAATGATGAGCATCAGATGATTGCTCTTAGGACACTCAATTTTTCAAAGTCAAGGAGAGAATCTCATTGAGTCTTAGCTAAAAGAGGTCAAGACCTGATTTATAGTCCCTTTAGGACTATACAGAATGGGGGAGGGTAATTCTTTTTTTTTTTTTTTTTGCGGTGCGTGGGCCTCTCACCGTTGTGGCTTCTCCCATTGCGGAGCACAGGCTCTGGACGCGCGGGCTCAGCGGCCATGGCTCACGGGCCCAGCCGCTCCGCGGCATGTGGGATCTTCCCGGACCAGGGCACGAACCCGTGTCCCCTGCATCAGCAGGCGGACTTTCAACCAGTGCACCACCAGGGAAGCCCGAGGGTAATTCTTTAAAGAGAAATTGGGTGCTATAACCAAAGAAGAGATAATCATTTTACAAGCCAAAACATCAAAGCCAAGGTTAAGTATCTATTTAAGGCAGGAAGGAGGAGAGTTCTGTTGACACAGCCATGGAGGACAAATAAGGAGCATCAGTTGGGAAACTGACATACAATATCAAATCTCCCTTTCTCACAAAATGTGTTCCCTCTTACTACTAAATCTTACTACTTTATGACTAACAATCATAGACTCCTATTTTTTCTGCCTTCTGCCTTTTTCATTCTTTAACAAATATTTTTAAGCATTTCTTATGTTCCTGGCCCTTTGGTAGGTGGTGGGGAAAATACCCCTTCCCTGATGGTATACCACAGACAAGGATATAGGTCTTAAATGCTGTCAGGGATAAGACTTATGGCAGGAAACCTAATCTGGATTTGAGGAGCTTGGAGAGCCTTCCTTGGGGAAGTGACACCTAAGCTGAGACCTCAAGATGAATTAAGTATATACCAGACAAAAAAGGGAAAGGGGCAGGAGTAATGAAGGAGAATTTAATTCAGATGGAAGGGTGTTTGAACAATGGCTATTGTGTAAGTGACAAGTCTGGAGAGGCAACCTGGGGCCAGATCTTAAAGGCCATATGTTAAGTCGGTAGGATTTTGAAAGTTCCTGTGAAGCTATTGAACTGTTTTACCAGGAGAATGGCATCATTTAAAAACTGTACAATACGGGGACTTCCCTGGTGGTGCAGTAGTTAAGAATCCGCCTGCCAATGCAGAAGACACGGGTTCGAGCCCTGGTTTAGGAAGATCCCACATACCACGGAGCAACTAAGCCCGTGCGCCACAACTACTGGGGCTGCGCTCTAGAGCCCATGAGCCACAACTACTGAGCCCGCGTGCCACAACTACTGAAGCCTGCGTGCCTAGAGTCTGTGCTCTGCAATAAGAGGAGCCACCTCAATGAGAAGCCTGCGCACCACAATGAAGAGTAGCCCCCACTCACCGCAACTAGAAAAAGCCCGTGTGCAGCAACAAAGACCCAATGCAGCCAAAAATAAAATAAATTTAAAAAAACAAAAAAACGGCACAACAGAATTGTTAATCTTAAGATCACTCTGACCAACAACCAAAAACTATTAGAACTAATAGATGAATTCAGTAGAGTTGCAAGATACAAAATTAATATGCAGAAATTTGTTGCATTTTTATACACTGATAAACTATGAGAAAGAGAAACATAGAAAATAGTCCCATTTACAATTGCATCAAAAGAAAAAAATACCTAGCAATAAATTAAACCAAAGAGGTGAAGGACCTGTACTTTTGAAAACTATAACATATAGATGACAGAATTTGAAAACAACACAAATACATGGAAAGATACACAGTACTCATGGACTGGAAGAATCAATATCCTTAAAATGTATGTGCTACACAAATCAATCTACAGATTCAGTGCAATTCCTTTCAAAATATGCATAGCATTTTTCACAGAACTAGAACAATGGTAACATTTGTATGGGACCACAGAAGACCCCAAATAGCAAAAGCAATCTTGTGAAGGAAAGACAAAGCTGAAAGTATCACACACTCAGCATGTGTAGCATGCTACAAAGTTCTAGTAATCAAAAGTACAGTACTGGCACAAAAGCGTACACATAGAAAAATGGGTCAGAATAGAGAGTCCAGAAATAAACCCCTGCTCACATGGTAAGTTGATCTATGACAAAGGAGACAAGAATATACAATGGGGAAAAGATAGTGTCTTCCATAAATGGTGTTGCGAAAACAGGGCAGCTACATGCAAAAGAATGAAACTGGACCACTTCTTACACCATATACAAAAATAAACTCAAAATGGATTAAAGACTTAAATGTAAGACCTGTAACCATAAAGCTCCTAGAAGAAAACTGGGCAGTCACCTTTTTGACATTGGTCTTAGCAATCTCCTCAGGCAAGGGAAACAAGCAAAAATAAACAAATGGGACTATATCAAACTAAAAACCTTTTGCACAGTGAAGGAGATCACCAACAGATCTAAAGGCAACCAAGGAATGGGAGAAGATATTTGCAAATGATATATCTGACAAAGGGTTAATGTCCAAGATATATAAAGAACTAATACAACACAATATCCAAAAAACCAAACAACTCCATTAAAAAATCAGAGGACCTGAATAGACATTTTTCCAAAGAAGACATACAGATGGTCAAAATACGTGGAGTGGTGCTAAACACCACTAATCATCAGGTAAATGCAAATCAAAACCACAATGAGATAGCTCACACCTGTCAGATTGGCTGTTATCAAAAAGACAGGAAACAAGTGTTGGTGAGGATGTGGAGAAAAGGGAACCCTCGTGCGCTGTTGGTGGGAATGTAACTTGGTGCAGCCACTATGGAAAACTGGAGGTTCCTCAAAAAACTAAAAATAGGACTACCATATGATCCAGCAACTCCACTTGCAGGTATTTATCTGGAGAAAATACAAATTTGAAAAGATATTTGTATCCCTGTGTTCATTGCAGCATTGTTTACAGTAGCCAACATATAGGACCAACCTAAGTGTCCACTGACAGATGAATGGATAAAGATGTGGTCTCTTCCTTCCTTCCTTCCTTCCCTCCTCTCTCTCTCTCTCTCTCTCTCTCTCTCTCTCCCCCTCTCCCTCTCTCTCTCTCTCTCTCTCTCCCCCCCCCCTCTCTCCCTCTCTCTCTCTCTCTCTCTCTCTCTATATATATATATATATAGTAAAGAATGAAGTCTTGTCATTTGCAGCCACAAGGAAGGACCTGGTGGGTATTATGCTAAGTGAAATAAGTCAGAGAAAAATAAATACCATGTGGTTTCACTTATTTGTGGAATCTAAAAAGCAAAATGAACAAATGAAACAGAACAGAAACAGAGTTATAGATAGGACAAACTAGTAGTTGCCGGGGGAAGAGGGGGTCGGGGGATGGACTAAACAGGTGAAGGAGGATTAATAGGTACAAACTTCCAGCTATAAAATAAATAAGCCATGGGGATGTAATGTACACATAGAGAATATTGTCAATAATATGGTAACAACTGTATGGTGATGGATGGTCACTGGTCTTATTGTGGTTATTTCATAATGAATAAAAATGTCAAATCATGTACAGCTGAAACTAATATGATATTTAATGCTAATTATAATTCAATAAAAAGTGTTTAGAGACTGAATTTAAAAAAATTACTCTGCCTGAAAGTGGAGTAGGGAAATGGAGGAAGAAAAAAACAAGGTAGGGAGAAAGTCTGGCCCTCAAGTAATCTCAAACATTCTTTTAGATTACTCTTCCTAATTTCTTTTAATTTCCTATTTTAACTAGTTCATCCTATCACCTATGAGATAAAATCCAGGCTGATGGTCAAGGCTTTCTAGCCTGCCCTCTAGCCTGCCCTCTAGCCTTATCTCCTAGCTTTTTAGCCCTGTCTTGTATGCCTCAATTTATCCTCTTCTAGCCAAACTAATCTACTCGTTGTGCCTCCAAACATTCCATATTTACCCTGCATGTAAATATTCATACTGCCTTCTATTTCTGGAGTGATGCCTGGAATAATGTTTTCTTTTTTCAACTTTTCAAATCCTGCCTATCTCTCAGAACCCAATTCAAATTTCATCTTCCTCTTACATCAACCAAAAATGATGATTTCCTTTTTTTTCCTGAATGCTGATAGGGCTGTTTTACAGTTTCAGTGTTTAATTATACACTGCTTTTTATTGTCACCTAACATGATTGCAGGTGCAGGAGGGCAGTTCTGAGTTTTATAGTTGCCTGAATCACAGCTTCAAGCGGTTCTTAGTATACTCAAATACTTACGGAATGAATACTTGAAAAACTGCTCTTTAAAATGGGTGAGATAGCATCTTTTAAAATACATATTCTTTAATAACTGATAAGCCCCAGAATACCTAACCAATTCTGTATAGCGGAATTGACAAAGTTTTATTTTACAAAAGAAAAAAAAATAAAAGGAATGAAAGGCCAAGGACGTGGTAATGAAACCATCTTATTTTCCTGTACTAATTCTATTCAAAATATTCTGTTCAGTTAAAAGATATGATATCTTTGGACTCTCTGTAGAAGTTTCTAAAGAAGCCAGTTGCTATGGGGATTGTGAAGAGAAAAAATTTAAAAATATGATTAATTTATGCAAATGAAGCTACCATGTCTAAACCTGGAAGACATTTTTGAAGGATGGAGGGGGTTCTCAGAAAGAAAAATAATGTGGAAATGAATTGTTAGGGGAACATGTTATGGTTGTGGAAGTCAAGACACAGCTAAGAGGGATGTTTATTTTCCTCTAGGGGAAATTGTGTGTTTACTAATAATAAGGAAGAACAAAAGAAAAGTTAAATCAGAGGGCTGGAGAGACTGAACGGTTTTCTTTTTACCTACGACAAGTTCTTACGTACAAAGAAAACTTATAGAAGTCAAAGCCGGTAGTTGAAAAGGAGGCTGCTGGGACTTTGAACCAAGCCAAATCAGTGTCTTTCACTGTTTCATATCCCTCTACCACTCTTAAGAATGAGTCCCACATTACAAAAATAAAAAGCCCATTCTTTTTCTTACAAGGACAGTTATATGTTTGTAGCTATTCTGTTATTTTTTTTATTATTTGTAGTAAGTTTTGCAGATGTTAAAATGCATTTTGCCTTCTGGAGAAATTTTTCCTGTTACAACTTTACAAAAGAAACAAACAAAAAAACTTGCTCTCCTAGATTACTGCCTGTTTGCTCTGAGTATGCCTGAAAAAGCAATGACAGATGCATTCAGCCTTGTACCCTCACCAGATGGTGTAGGTTGATGGAGAGTGAAATTTTAATTCTGTTGCTGGTTCTGAGTCCTTCTCTGGTGTTCTTGCCACAGTTGGAAACTCCTGGCTAGAGGACATGGACAAGCCAGGGCAGGGTTATTCATGACAAAAGTGAACAATTAAACGAGGGTTTTCTTTTTCATTCCCTGTAAGGTATAGAAGGAAAAGAGAACTAGCAATGATGTTTTGTGATAAAGAGGAAAAGAACTGAATTAGATATTAGATTCCTTTGATTAAAAAATTCTTTAGTTTTCAAGTTAAGCATATTACAAAAGTAATATATTTTATTGTAACCAATACAAAAATATAGAAATGTACTAAGTAGAGAAATGAAAGTCTTACCTGCTTCATTCCCCCAACTCCCATTCCTCAGAGGCAACTTCTATTAAATCCTTTGGCTTTAAAAGTTTGCAATAGAAAAATACTTTTTAAATAAACTTTACATCTGTTGAGTTGTTTTAAGAAAGATATCTGTTTCTGATAGTAAGAAGGCATTGCAAAGTGTTATAATCTCTTTTCCTTCTCAAATAGTATTTGTTTCGTTGTTTTGTTCTGTTTTTCTGTTTCATGAGAAGGTTTCACCATGACTTACTACCACCATTGGGTGGCAGCCTAAATTACAACCCCTTAAGAAGTCAAGTCATCCTTGGCATTGGGTTCTGTGAAATTCATCTGAGAACTGACAACTTTGTACAGATGTTTTTAAAGGAAGAGTTGAATAAATTTTTCCTCTTGTTCTGATAGAGAAAGAGAGAAAGAGAGAGAGAGAGAGAGAGACAGAGAGAGAGAGACAGAGAGAGAGAGAGACAGAGACAGACAGAGACAGAGAGAAAGAGAGAGACAGAGAATGAGAATGCAGCTAAGCAAAGGAAATATCTAGTGACCAGATAGATGCCTGGGAGAAAATCCTCTCTTCCATTAAGCTGTTTGCTCTTGCCCATCTACTCTCAACAGCTTGAGAGCCACTGAACCCTCTTAACTCTGTGAGGATCAAATGACATAACATGTGAAAACACCTTACCAAATGTACAAAGCTGTGCAGATGTGAAAGATGGTTATTATTACAGCATGGATGCAGGTTGCTTTTATAGCCACTTTTATTGGCATGGTTGCTTTTTAAATGGAGTCATCTGTGTGAATTAACAAACACAAACCCAGATCTGTAAAAACTATTGCACATGTTTATTTTCTTTAAAGTCACTTAAACCCAAATCTAGGTAAAATCTCATCATACTTCTGGGCTGGCAGTAATTAAGTCTATATATTTGTGTAGTGCTCTCTTGTCCCAAACATTGTGCAAAGATTCAGGATCTTAAATGGTGCCAAACCATAGTGAAGATCATAGCTCTTGTCATTGATCATTGGCTCTCACTGGATAATATGGAGATGGCCATTGTCCAGCTAGCTTGGTCCTACTAGACTCTGCTCCTCCACTGTTTCTAGTTCATGCTTGGTGTTAGGAATCTTTGAAAGGACTGGGGGGTCAACCATTCAGCCTCTCTGGGTGCACCACACAGACACCCTCTTGTCTTGCCAGGTTCTGTGTCTCACTGCACCTTCTGAATCCTGACCTCTTTCCAATATTGAGAAAACTTTTCCTTTTCCCTTTTGCTGCCCTAGAAGGTACTCTGGCTGTCCCATCTGCCTTCAGCCCACATGGACCTACCTCTTCAGTGAGTGTAGACATTGCCAAGAGTCAGGAAGAGCTGTAGAATCCAAGCAGCTTGTGTTCTGTGCCCTTTAAGATATTAAGGGTTTGTCTGCCTCCTTGAAACTATTGAGGTGTACATAGAGCAAAATACAAATCAAAGATTCAAAAAATTATTCTACTCCAGTGGCATAACAAAGTTCTCCTGTTGGCTTCAGCAGGGCAGAGTTTTGGTGAGTACACTCCAGATTGTATGTCTTTTTATCTGGGAGAATAAAGCACACAACATTATCTTCTTGATTTTTTTGGCTGTACATAGACTAAACTGTTTTTCTGTTTTCAACCAGCTGCTATAATTTCAACATAAGAGAAAAAACACTTCTTCATTAACTGTAAAAAGCAATAATTATAATAGTTTATAATTTACACCTGTTGATAAATATCCCCATAACATTAGTGAACACTGCTTCTCTGGGCTGGTTATTGTATTTGGATTTTTATAGCAACATTCAAACTACAAGGAAGCTAAGTTGTTTTTTGTTTGTGCTGTTTAGGGGATGGGTGTTGGGAACCATTGGTTTTGTTGATTAAACTAATCAGAAATTAATTGCTGTAAGTTAAATGCATAGCTGTTTGGAATTTAATAGCTAAATTTTAAGGATAGAAAATGTTAAAAATTTTTTAATATGGAAAATTTCAGAAATATTTAAAAGTACAGAGAAGAGAACAGTCTAACACTCATATACTCACCAACCAGCTTAATTACTAACTCATGGCCAATCTTGTTTTATTTTTATCCCCTCATTTTCCTTCTCTCTATCCCTTTTCCAGTTATTTTGAAGCCAATCCTAGGCATCATATAATTTATCTGTAAATATTTCAGTAGATATCTCTAAATGGTAAAGGACTTAAAAAAATCAACATAATCTTAACGCAGTCATTGCTCTTAAAAGTTAAACAGTGATGAAAGAACACTTTGTGTCCTTATCTTGTCTCTTTATTTAAAATTTACTATTAAATTTATGTCAACAGCATAAATCTTCACACACTAACATATACTGAAGGAGATCCTGGATATGTTGTTACGTGAAAGTGCAAATATTAGAATAATTTTTATAACATGATTCAATTTCTATTTTAAAAGATTATAAATAACTACATCTGTTTTTGTTTAAACATATAAATGGATAGACACATATAAAATGAAGAACAAAACTGGTTCTCAAACCAAGAGCAGTTGTGACTTTTAAAGTAAGAATAACCACAGTTGGTATTGGAGATGGGTATAGGACTCTCACTTTGAACCTATTCTTTAGTGTTTTTATTTATAAAATATGTGTATTACTTTTGGAATTAAGTTTTCAAAAAAGAATTCATGAAAGGGAGAACTTAAATTATGTCAGTATGAGAAATGAGAGACATTCTCAGATCAGGATGTCCTGTCCAAATATTGTCCTTCAGTTGGATAATCTCACTCCTGGGTTAATAAGAGTAGCAGCTAGCATGTACAGAGTGTTGGCTATGTGCCAGACACTTTGACAAATGCTTTCAATCTGATTATTTGTTTCTCACCATAACCCGTTGAGGTAGGTATTCGCATTTCACATAGGAAGAAACATGATCTAGAGCAGTTAAATAGCTTGCTAGAGTTTGGAAGAGGCTGACCTGGCTTGGAAGTGAGGTGATGGGACTCCCCTGCCCATGTACTTCATTGATCATTCCACTTCACTTAGAACTGAAGGTGTCACTGTTATAGAATGAGTTTTGTTATTTCAATTTATACTTGTTTAACTCTTTTGTTGCTTAGTGTCCACATTAGCTTAATTTTTTTTTTTTTTTTTTTTTTTTTGCGGTCCGCGGACCTCTCACTGCTGTGGCCTCTCCCGTTGCGGAGCACAGGCTCCGGATGCACAGGCTCAGCGTCCATGGCTCACGGGCCCAGCCGCTCCGCGGCATGTGGGATCCTCCCAGACCGGGCACAAACCCGCGTACCCTGCATCGGCAGGCGGACTCTCAAACCACTGCGCCACCAGGGAAGCCCTTAATTTTTATTTTACTATATTTTATTTTATTTTACTATAAACTCAATAGCTCAGGCAAGACCAAGTAGTAATGCCTCTCATTTCCCCCCTTATCTGTAGAATCTGGCCTGAAGGACTAAGGGGAGAAACAACCTCAAAAGAACTTCATGCTTTTCTGATATGAGAAACATTTAAATAATAGTAGGCAGGTGGTTCTTGTCAATAGTGGCTTTCTGTGCAGTTATCCAGCAGCCTAACTTTTCTTTCTTGCTGAAAATTGTTATAAAGCTCTTCTTCATTTATCTGTTCCATAAACAGGACAAAGGGATTACAAGTGTATGGGAATAGAAGTGCCCAGCACTTTTATTTGGGATACATTTCAAATCATAGATGTAGACAAGCTATAACTATCTTTTAAAAAAAGTTGTATCGTTTAGTCCTTCCATACTGTAGCAAATTTATTTTTCACAACTTTACCTTAGCATTCACAATGCTTTGGGCTTTTTCAGGTCTTTTTGTTGTTGTTGCTGTTGTTCAGGAATAACAAATTAACTTTATTATGTAACATAAAAAATGCAATAGGAAAGCAAAATAGCCTATATAACAAAATGCCTATATACACACATACTATGATACATAAATTATTTATGTATTCTAAACAGTATTATATCCCTTACCTACTAGGGATAATTGAGATATGACTGAGTATCCAAAAGAAAACTGTAACTAAGGAAAATTGATCCTTACAAAAATTGGCTGAAATTATTCAAGTAATTTTTTTAAAAGGTGAGTGTTTTGAAACTTTCTATCCTTTGCACTCCTTTTTTCTATCCATCCTGTCAGGGAGCCATAGGAGCTTAAAAGATTTTTGAGAAAATGCCCGTCTTCCAGAACTTAGACCACTTGATGTCCCTCTTTACACACAGTGAAAAAGTACAGCGAGTATGAACTACTTCACACACTGCAGGAAGGTACTGTCCAATCCTGCTTGTATTATTAAAATAAGATTTGAGACTTTAGTCATTTAGATTTAAATTTTTGCTCTTCAGGTAAGCTGAATGGTAGGTCACTCTAGTGGGTAGGTCACAGTGTTTGGTGAAATAAATTTAATATTAATTCTTCTCCAAATGTATAGCTCTACTCTGTGTCTCTGTATGGATACTCCAAAGAGGTATTTTGAGGAATCTTACAAGTACTTTTTTTAAAAAACATCTTTATTGGAGTATAATTGCTTTATAATGGTGTGTTAGTTTCTGCTTTATAGCAACGTGAATCCGCTATACATATACATAAAAATATGGAACGCTTCACGAATTTGCATGTCATCCTTGCACAGGGACCATGCTAATCTTCTCCGTATCGTTCCAATTTTAGTATATGTGCTGCCGAAGCAAGCACACAAGTACTTATAATTATGTTTGGTGAGATGGTTTAAAATCAATTATAACTCCTTTAGGAGGTCCTGGGGGACGTTTTGCTCTGAAGGGGGAAAAATTTTCCGCCGCCTAATGTCAGGAAATGTACATGCTTTGGAAGCTCTTTAGTTAGTTCAGAAACCATATTGTAGGAAACCCAGTTCTGTAACCTGCCCTCTAGGTAGGTCTCACATCAGTGTCTGGGGAAATTCGTGAGTTTAGGACTGATAAACTGCAACCTTATTCCTCCAAGGAGACGTATTTTTCCTGTGACTTACATACCATGATTGGTTTTTTAGTTAATTCTTCCTCTGGATTATCTTGCAGTTGTTGCTAGAAAGTAAGTGTCCAGATATGGGTGTTTGGTTGTGTGATAAATGTAACTTTAATATAAAGCATTTGGCAGAGGAAGATTCTGTAAGGTCATGGTTTTCATGATATTTTAAGTGTTAGGACTGGAAATTTTCTTAAAGATCTCTACTCAACTCTTTAACTCATTAGGAAACTGTGGCTCCAACAAAGTTAAGCAGCTAGTGGCAATTCCAGGACTAGAGAGATCATGTTGAACCATGGCTAGGTGTTTTGGCTCTGAAGTCCCACAGTGCCCCCCTGCCACTTATTAGCTGTGTGACCTTGTGCAAGTCAAATCACCTCTCTGTGCTTCAGTTTCCACATCTGAAAATAGGATAGTCATAGTACATAGTTTGCAGGGATATTATAAGGATTAAATAAATGAATATGAGTTAAACATTTAGCACAGTGCCTGGTATACATTGAGTACTGAATAAATGCTGTTAGAATTAGAATTTATGTTTCTTACCTCTCAGTTGATTGCTTTATAGTTGTGCCACATATAGTTGTTTCTCCTGACATCCCTTAAATATATTTGATATAGGATTAAAAATGTTTCATTAGTGTTATTTCTCATTAGAATTGATAAAATATTTTAGAAAAGAACACATATTTAACAAGTATCATGACTATTTTTTTTTCCATGTGAGAGATGGCTATGTAATAAATGAAGAATTTGGAATGAAATGAAAAAATTAAATGATGTATGTCTGAGTATATTCAAATAGTATTTTATTATTCCTTTTTTTTGAATTTTATTTTATTTTATACAGAAGGTTCTTATTATTTATCCATTTTATACATATTAGTATATAGATGTCAATCCTAATCTCCCAATTCATCACACACACCCCCAACCCCCCCGCTGCTTTCACGCCTTGGTGTCCATACATTTGTTTTCTATAACTGTGTCTCAATTTCTGGCCTGCAAACCGGTTCATCTGTACCATTTTTCTAGGTTCCACATATATGCGTTAATATACGATATTTGTTTTTCTCTTTCTGACTTACTTCACTCTGTATGACAGTATCTAGATTCAACCACGTCTCTACAAATGACTCAACTTTGTTCCTTTTTCTGGCTTAGTAATATTCCATTGCATATATGTACCACATCTTCTTTATCCATTTATCTGTCGATGGGCATTTAGATTGCTTCCATAACCTGCCTATTGTAAATAATGCTGCAGTGAACATTGGAGTGCATGTATCTTTTTGAATTATGGTTTTCTCTGGGTATACACACAGTAGTGGGATGCTGGGTCATGTGGTAATTCTATTTTTAGTTTTTTAAGGAACCTCCATACGGTTCTCCATAGTGGCTGTATCAATTTACATTCCCACCAACAGTGCAAGAGCATTCCCTTAACTCCACACCCTCTCCAGCATTTGTTGTTTGTAGATTTTCTGATGATGCCCATTTGAACTGGTGTGAGGTGATTCCTCATTGTAATTTTGATTTGCATTGCTCTAATAATTAGTGATGTTGAGCAGCTTTTCATGTGCTTCTTGGCTATCTGTATGTCTTCTTTGGAGAAATGTCTACTTAGGTTTCTGCCGATTTTTTGATTGGGTTGTTTGTTTTTTTAATATTGAGCTGCATGAGCTGTTTATATATTTTGGAGATTAATCCTTTGTCCGTTGAGTCGTTTGCAAATATTTTCTTCCATTCTGAGGGTTGTCTTTTCATCTTGTTTGTAGTTTCCTTTGCTTTGCAAAAGCTTTTAAGTGTCATTAGGTCCCATTTGTTTATTTTGTTTTTATTTCCATTACTCTAGGAGGTGGATCAAAAAAGATCTGGCTGTGATTTATGTCAAAGAGTGTTCTTCCTATGTTTTCCTCTAAGAGTTTTAGAGTGTACGGTCTTACATTTAGGTCTCTAACCCATTTTGAGTTTATTTTTGTGTATGGTGTTAGGGAGTGTTCTAATTTCATTCTTTTACATGTAGCTGTCCAGTTTTCCTAGCACCACTTATTGAAGAGACTGTCTTTTCTCCATTGTATATCCTTGCCTCTTTTGTCACAGATTAGTTGACCATAGGTGCATGGGTTTATCTCTGGGCTTTCTATCCTGTTCCATTGATCTATAGTTCTCTTTTTGTACCAGTACCATATTGTCTTGATTACTGTAGCTTTGTAATATAGTCTGAAGTCAGGGAGTCTGATTTTTCCCCCTCAAGACTGCTTTGGCTATTTGCGGTCTTTTGTGATTCCATACAAATTTTAAGAGTTTTTGTTCTAGTTCTGTAAAAAATGGTATTGGTAATTTGATAGGGATTGCATTGAATCTGTAGGTTGCTTTGGGTAGTGTAGTCATTTTTACAATATTGATTCTTCCAATCCAAGAACATGGTATATGTCTCCATCTGTTGGTATCATCTTTAATTTCTTTCATCAGTGTCTTATAGTTTTCTGCATACAGGTCTTTTGTTTCTCTAGGTAGGTTTATTCCTAGGTATTTTATTCTTTTTGTTACAGTGGTAAATGGGAGTGTTTCCTTAATTTCGCTTTCAGATTTTTCATCATTAGTTTATAGGAATGCAAGAGATTTCTGTGTATTAATTTTATATCCTGCAACTTTACCAAATTCATTGATTAGCTCTAGTAGTTTTCTGGTGGCATCTTTAGGATTCTCTATGTCTAGTATCATGTCATCTGCAAACAGTGACAGCTTTACTTCTTTTCCAAATGGATTCCTTTTATTTCTTTTTCTTCTCTGATTGCTATGGCTAAAACTTCCAAAACTATGTTGAATAATAGTGGTGAGAGTGGGCAACCTTGTCTTCTTCCTGATCTTAGTGGAAATGGTTTCAGTTTTTCACCATTTAGGACGATGTTGGCTGTGGGTTTGTCATATATGGCCTTTATTATGTTGCGGAAAGTTCCCTCTATGCCTACTTTCTGGAGGGTTTTTATCATAAATGGGTGTTGAATTTTGTCAAAAGCTTTCTCGGCATCTATTGAGATGATCATATGGTTTTTCTCCTTCAGTTTGTTAATATGGTGTATCACGTTGATTGACTTGCGTATATTGAAGAATCCTTGCATTCCTGGGATAAACCCCATTTGGTCATGGTGTATGATCCTTTTAATGTGCTGTTGGATTCTGTTTGCTAGTATTTTGTTGAGGATTTTTGCATGTATGTTCATCAGAGATATTGGCCTGTAGTTTTCTTTCTTTGTGACATCTTTGGTTTTGTTATCAGGGTGATGGTGGCCTCATAGAATGAGTTTGGGAGTGTTCCTCCCTCTGCTATATTGTGGAAGAGTTTGAGAAGGATAGGTGTTAGGTCTTCTCTAAATGTTTGATAGAATTCGCCTGTGAATCCATCTGGTCCTGGGCTTTTGTTTGTTGGAAGATTTTAATCACAGTTTCAACTTCAGTGCTTGTGATTGGACTGTTCATATTTTCTATTTCTTCCTGGTTCAGTCTCGGAAGGTTGTGCATTTCTAAGAATTTGTCCATTTCTTCCAGGTTGTCCATTTTATTGGCATAGAGTTGCTTTTAGTAATCTCTCATGATCCTTTGCATTTCTGCAGTGTCAGTTGTTACTTCTCCTTTTTCATTTCCAATTCTATTGATTTGAGTCTTCTCCCTTTTTTTCTTGATGAGTCTGGCTAATGGTTTATCAATTTTGTTTATCTTGTCAAAGAACCAGCTTTTAGTTTTATTGATCTTTGCTATTGTTTCCTTCATTTCTTTTTCATTTATTTGTGATCTGATCTTTATGATTTTTTTTCCTTCGCTAACTTTGGGGGTTTTTTGTTCTTCTTTCTCTAACTGCTTTAGGTGTAAGGTTAGGTTGTTTGTTTGAGATGTTTCTTGTTTCTTAAGGTAGGATTTTATTGCTGTAAACTTCCCTCTTAGAATTGCTTTTGCTGCATCCCATAGGTTTTGGGTCATCGTGTTTTCATTGTCATTTGTTTCTAGGTATTTTTTGATTTCCTGTGTGATTTCTTCAGTGATCTCTTGGTTATTAAGTAGTGTATTGTTTAGCCTCCATGTGTTTGTATTTTTTACAGATTCTTTTCCTGTAATTGATACCTAGTCTCATAGCGTTGTGTTTTTAAGAGATACTTGATAAGATTTCAATTTTCTTAAATTTACCAAGGCTTGATTTGTGACCCAAGGTGTGATCTATCCTGGAGAATGTTCCATGAGCACTTGAGAAGAATGTGTATTCTGTTGTTTTTGGATGGAATGTCCTATAAATATCAATTAAGTCCATCTTGTTTAATGTTTCATTTAAAGCTTGTGTTTCCTTATTTATTTTCATTTTGGATGATTTGTCCACTGGTGAAAGTGGGATGTTAATGTCCCCTCCTATGATTGTGTTACTGTCCATTTCCCCTTTTATGGCTGTTAGCATTTACCTTATGTATTGAGGTGCTCCTATGTTGGGTGCATAAATATTTACAATTGTTTTATCTTCTTCTTGGATTGATCCCTTGATCATTATGTAGTGTCCTTCTTTGTCTTTTGTAATAGTCTTTATTTTAATGTCTATTTTGTCTGATATGAGAATGGCTACTCCAGCTTTCTTTTGATTTCCATTCACATGGAATATGTTTTTCCATCCCCTCACTTTCAGTGTGTATGTGTCCCTAGGTCTGAAGTGGGTCTCTTGTAGACAGCATATATACGGGTCTTGTTTTTGTATCCATTCAGGCAGTCTATGTCTTTTGGTTGGAGCATTTAGTCCATTTACATTTAAGGTAATTATCGATATGTATGTTTCTATTACCATGTTCTTAATTGTTTGGGGTTTGTCATTGTAGATCTTTTCCTTCTCTTGTGTTTCCTGCCTAGAGAAGTTCCTTTCGCATTTGTTGTAAAGCTGGTTTGGTGGTGCTGAATTCTCTTAGCTTGTCTCTAAGTGTTTTAATTTCTCCATAGAATCTGAATGAGATCCTTGCTGGGTAGAGTAATCTTGGTTGTAGCTTCTTCTGTTTCATCACTTTAAATATGTCCTGCCACTCCCTTCTGGCTTGCAGAGTTTCTGTTGAAAGATCAGCTGTTAATCTTATGGGGATTCCCTTGTGTGCTATTTGTTGTTTTTCCCTTGCTGCTTTTAATATTTTTTCTTTGTATTTAATTTTTGATATTTTGATTAATATGTGTCTTGGCGTGTTTGTCCTTGGATTTATCCTGTATGGCACTCTCTGTGCTTCCTAGACTTGATTAACTATTTCCTTTTCCATATTAGGGAATTTTTCAACTATAATCTCTTGAAATATTTTCTCAGTCCCTTTCTTTTCCTCTTCTTCCTCTGGTCCCCTATAATTCGAATGTTGGTGTGTTTAATGTTGTCCCAGAGGTCTCTGACACTGTCCTCAATTCTTTTCATTCTTTTTTCTTTATTTTGCTCTGCAGTAGTTATTTCCACTATTTTATCTTCCAGGTCACTTATCCGTTCTTCTGCCTCAGTTATTCTGCTATTGATCCACTCTAGAGAGTTTTTAGTTTCATTTATTGTGTTGTTCATCACTTTTTGTTTGCTCTTTAGTTCTTCTAGGTCCTTTTTAAACGTTTTTTGTCGTTTCTTCGTTCTATTTCCAAGATTTTTGATCATGTTTACTATCATTATTCTGAATTCTTTTTCAGGTAGACTGCCTATTTCCTCTTCATTTGTTAGGTCTGGTGGGTTTTTGCCTTGCTCCTTCATCTGCTGTGTGTTTCTCTGTCTTCTCATTTTGCTTAACTAACTGTGTTTGGGGTCTTCTTTTCGCAGGTGCAGGTTCATAGTTCCCGTTGTTTTTGGTGTCTGTCCCCAGTGGCTAAGGTTTGTTCAGTGGGTTGTGTAGGCTTCCTGGTGGAGGGGACTAGTGCCTGTGTTCTGGTGGATGAGGCTGGATCTTGTCTTTCTGGTGGGCAGGTACATGTCTGGTGGTGTGTTTTGCGGTGTTTGTGGCCTAATTAAGATTTTAGGCAGCCTCTCTGCTAATGGATGGGGTTGTGTTCCTGTCTTGCTAGTTGTTTGTCATAGGGTGTCCAGCACTGTAGCTTGCTTGTTGTTGAACAGAGCTGGGTCTTGGCGTTGAGATGGAGATCTCTGGGAGATTTTTGCCATGTGATATTATGTGGAGCTGGGAGGTCTCTTGTGGACCAGGGTTCTGAACTTGGCTCTCCCACCTCAGAGGCACAGCCCTGACGCCTGACTGGAGCACCAAGAGCCTGTCATCCACACGGCTCAGAATAAAAGGGAGAAAAAAAAGAAAGAACGAAAGAAGATAAAATAAAGTAAAATAAAATAAAGTTATTAAAGTAAAAAATAATTATTAAAAAAACTTTTTAAAGTAAAAAAAAATAAAGGAGAGAAAGAAGAGAGCAACCAAACCAAAAAACAAATCCACCAATGATAACAAGTGCTAAAAACTATACTAAAAAAAAACAAACAAAAAACCCTGACAGAACCCTAGGACAAATGGTAAAAGCAAAGCTATACAGAGAAAATCACACACAGAAGCATACACATACACACTCACAAAAGGAGAAAAAGGGAAAAAAAAACTTATTTCCCCCAAAGTCCACCTCCTCAATTTGGGATGATTCGTTTTCTATTCAGGTATTCCACAGATGCAGGGTACATCACGTTGACTGTGGAGATTTAATCCGCTGCTTCTGCGGCTGCTGGGAGAGATTTCCCTTTCTCTTCTTTGTTCGCACAGATGCTGGGGTTCAGCTTTGGATTTGGCCCTGCCTCTGCATGTAGGTCACCTAAGGGTGTCTGTTCTTCGCTCAGACAGGATGGGGTTAAAGGAGCAGCTGATTAGGGGACTCCGGCTCACTCAGGCCGGGGGGAGGGAGGGGTACGGAGTTTGGGGCGAGCCTGCAGCGGCAGAGGCCGGCGTGACTTTGCACCAGCCTGAGGTGCACCGTGTGTTCTCCCGGGGAAGTTGTCCCTGGATCACGGGACCCTGGCAGTGGCGGGCTGCACAGGGTCCCGGGAGGGGAGGTGTGGAGAGTGACCTGTGCTTGCAGACAGGCTTCTTGGTGACGGCAGCAGCAGCCTTAGCATCTCATGCCCGTCTCTGGTGTCCTCGCTGATAGCCTCGGGTAGTGCCCATCTCTGGAGCTCCTTTAAGTGCCGCTCTTAAACTCCCATCTCCTCGAGCACTAGGAAACAAAGAGGCAAGAAAGAAAGAGTCTGTTGCCTCTTCGGCAGCTCCAGACTTTTTCCCAGACTCCCTCCCAGTAGCTGTGACCTCTATCCCCTTCAGGCTGTGTTCACGCAGCCAACCCCCGTCCTCAGCCTGGGATCTGACCTCTGAAGCCCGAGCCTCAGCTCCCAGTCCCCGCCTGCCCCGGCGGGTGAGCAGACAAGCCTCTCGGGCTGGTGAGTGCTGGTCGGCACCGATCCTCTGTGCGGGGATCTCTGCGCTTTGCTCTCCGTACCCTGTTGCTGCGCTCTCCTCCGTGGTTCCGACGCTCCCCCCTCCGCCACCCACAGTCTCTGCCCGCGAAGGGGCTTCCTAGTGTGTGGAAACCTTTCCTCCTTCACAACTCCCTCCCACTGGTGTAGGTACTGTTCTTATTCTTTTGTCTCTGTTTTTTCTTTTGCCCTACCCAGGTACGTGGGGAGTTTCTTGCCTTTTGGGAGGTCTGAGGTCTTCTGCCAGTGTTCAGTAGGTATTCTGTAGGAGTTGTTCCACATGTATATGTTTTTCTGATGTATTTGTGGGGAGGAAGGTGATCTCCACGTCTCACTCTTCTGCCATCTTGAAGCTCCGCCCTCCTGGGTCCTTCTTGATGTTGTTGAATTACTCAGTAAACTCACTGGAGCTATTCTACCTCTGGACGTCCTGTTTTGTGATATAGTAAAAGTCATTGTTTAAGCCAATTTTACTCAGCCTTTTACTATTTTCAATGGAAACATGCTAATTGATACAATGTAAAGTCATGTAATTATAATTCTGGTTTCTGTGTATTCTTTAATCGTAGTTGCCAGAATGAGCTGAAGTCTGAAAATTGCTCAGCAGGACCAGGCATAGCATGGGCCTCTTCTCTTGTGGTTTCACTTGCCAATGACCACTGTCTTGATAACTGTAAGTATTTAAACTTATATTAACCAGTTATCTTTCTTTATACCTTGAGTTAATGTTTTAGGTACAATTATGTAAATATTAAATTATAAAATTATTAATCTCATAGGGTCCCATTTTGCTGCAATTTCATTTCCTCTCTTAAGTTCTTTGGATACCATCATTCTGGGGCCAACCTGAATGGGGGATTACTTCAGACAGTATAAGGAATGCTAGAGATCTTTTGTTACATTAGCACAGCCATCGCCTTTGAATTGACATAGTGTTTTCCTAACGGAAATGTGCCTTAAAATGTGTCTTAGGTCTTAAAAATGTGTCTTAAAATTAACTTTCCTCCTTTTTTTTTAAAGTCATGAGGACAGAATCATGCACTAGCTGCTGTAGATTAAGAAGACTGACATATGTGAATTGGGATTCATGTTGTGATAAATGAAACAAAAAATTAACTTGACATATATTTCAGATATATTTAATTTTTCTGTTGGATGATTACTAGACATAGGTGTTAATTCATTCATGTAAATCACCAGGGTTACAATTTATAGGAGACTTATAAAATAAATACAGTTGGATAATGATCAACTCTATAAGGAGGCCTTACCACCTTTAGGAAATCTTCCTTAATTAATTTGACTCCTGAATAAGACACTCCGTTTTGGCTACTATCTCTTTACACATTCTTACTGTGTATAGTTACTGACCGAGTAGTATCCCCGTTTCATAGTAAAGGGGGAGTAACCTTTCTTTTAAGGAGGTTCCATGAAGAGATTTGTCATTAACAACCAGACCACGAATTTAGAGGATGGGGGTCTCAGTTAAGGGTGACAGTGTACCCTTAGGTATTTTATCAGTCATCTAGGCAAAGTAAACTGTGAGTGAGCTGCACAGATGGGGCCTGTTCAGAGAGACCCTTAGGAAAGTACTCACGTGGGACCCAGGCCCTTGGCATTGCAATATAGTGATTTCTTCTTTTCTTGGTGTTCAGTAGACTAATAGATTATGATCACTGTTCTTAATCAAAGAACAACAGCGCTATTCCCCTTTCTGGTAGAAAGGCTGCTGTATATTTAGAATGAGGAGGAAGAAAAGAAATATCTGCATAAAGCTTAAGAAATACCTGCTTAAATCCTGTTAATTGAGAACACCTGCTTGCCAGCACTTTTAGTAGGTATGTCTGTAGAGAGAGACTGGGAAGAAACTGTTCTTTCCTGTTCCATATAAGTCAAAACAAAGGTGTGAAGGATGTCACTGTGGGTTTTCGATTTCTGTCCATAGACAAGTCAAAACCTTTTTCAGGATTCTGTCTACTTTCTGGGAAAACTTCCTCCAATTCAGTCCCTATAGAAGCTCACCTGTAGGGGTGAAATGTCTTTTCATTTTCTGCTTCACTCCCTAATTGAGCAATACCAGCTTTGGATGATTAAAATTCTTTCACTTTCAGGCAGACTTCTGGAAGTACTATGAGTAATATTGAGATATTATTTGGCATTTCATGTGATAGGAAATAAAAATCATGTGAGTCTCAATCTTCTGGCATCCTGAAATTTCCACCCCATCTTGATATAAAGAATTAAAGTACAGTTTATGCTGGAGATGAGAGGTTTCCATAATCTGGGAGAATATTAGGACAGGCCGTAAAAATTCTGTCTTTAATGGTGTCCACGAGGCCCACAGCCTCAGATTAGTGTTGAATCACTAGCTCCTTTGGGGAATAAGAATGTGAATATTTGTTGGGACCAAGGGGTTTATGTAGCTATTATGATGGACTCCATAAGCTTGACTGCTTTTTATGCATCTTACACAAAGTGAAATAGTAAAGTCTTTTTGAAAATTTTAGTGTGTCTCATTTGTGTTAAGGAGTGCCAAGAAAACTCTGTGTGTGTGTGTGTGTGTGTGTGTGTGTGTGTGTCTGTGAAAAATCACAGGGCAGAGGAGTGATCACTTGTTAGCCGCTCTGTCCTCTGGGAGAAACTTTTTCAAATGCTAAAAGCTTTTAAGTTCTGTGTTTCATTTCAATTAAGGGAGGTGAAATTCCAGTGTAGGGTCACATAAAGCCCCATCTAATTATATAATAGATCACATTCATTTCCACATTTCAGAGTATTCTTACATGTTTTGCAAGTGTTTTTGTCCAGTTTCTATCCTATAATGTAAGCCTTTTTGTGAACAAATCTTCTGTATTCTAATTCTTTTGTATCTTGCACATGATACACTGCAAACTGCAGGGATTCAGTAAATCCTTATAACTTGCCAGTTTTAACTAGTAGATAAGATAGTCCTTTAGAGGTTACCAAAAAACTTTAGCAATTAACAGCAGGAGCAGCCTTAAGCTCTTTTTTAAAGGAATACATTTAGGGAAGGATGTGTAAACATTTCAGTAGTCTTAGTAGCATTCTGCCTGTGATTTCCACTTCTTAAAGTAATAGACTTATATAATTTAAGCACTTTAGCTGCTAATCTATTAAGTATATAATTGTCCTATATACATTTTCTTTTATACATCCCTCTTGACTATACCTTACTTCCTGTTTTGTTTTTCAGGATCTTTTCATTGTTAGTTCAAATGCCAGTTTTCTTGCCCAGTCAAGTAAGACGTAAAGTACAGGAGGGAGGCTGGGTCTTTGGGGGATCAAGACTGCTCTTTCCCCTGGGCTCATTTGACCCATTATTTGCCTACTATCTGTGAGAGTGCACAACTGACCAACAATTGGCATTTAATGGCAACAATGAAGCCTATAGTCTCAGAGAGATGCAGGTACCCAAAGCTACAGCTGAAGGAAGAAACAAACACACCAGAATAGATGTATCTGCCTTGGTTAATAAAGATCACAGATGGAAATACTTCTTTTCCCCCTGCTGACATGCTGGGATTTTAGAACTGATGCTATTAATTCATCTGTCCTAAAACAGAAACAGTTGCAAATATGTAATATAGAGTATCCGTGGAATAGAAAACAAACCTTTAACTAAGCCTGTTTTTTTTTGAAGTTGGAAAATGTTGCCACCCTGTTTTTGATGTAATTGAAAATGTTTAGAAGCTTTCATGAAGAGTTGATTAATATATCAAAATCAGAAAAGGCCGTTTTCACTGTTGGTGGGAGTGTAAATTGATACAGCCACTATGGAGAACAGTATGGAGGTTCCTTAAAAAACGAAAAATAGAACTACCATATAACCCAGCAAACCCACTACTGGGTATATACCCTGAGAAAACCATAATTCGAAAAGAGTCATGTACCACAGTGTTCATTGCAGCTCTATTTACAATAGCCAGGACATGGAAGCAACCTAAGTGTCCATCGACAGATGAATGGATAAAGATGTGGCACATATATACAATGGAATATTACTCAGCCATAAAAAGAAATGAAATTGAGTTATCTGTAGTGAGGTGGATGGACCTAGAGACTGTCATATAGAGTGAAGTAAGTCAGAAAGAGAAAAACAAATACTGTATGGAATCTTATTAAAAAAATCCATATATATGGAATCTTAAAAAAAAAAAAGTTCTGAAGAACCTAGGGGCAGGACCGGACTAAAGATGCAGATGTAGAGAATGGACTTGAGGACACGGGGAGGGGGAAGGGTAAGCTGGGGCGAAATGTGAGAGTGGCATGGACATATATACACTACCAAATGTAAAACAGATAGCTAGTGGGAAGCAGCCGCATAGCACAAGGAGATCAGCTCGGTGCTTTGTGACCACCTAGAGGGTTGGGATAGGGAGGGTGGGAGGGAGCTGCAAGAGGGAGGAGATATGGGGGTATATGTATACATATAGTTGATTCACTTTGTTATAAAGCAGAAACCAACACAACATGGTGAAGCAATTATACTCCAATAAAGATGTCAAAAAAAAAGGCAATTTTGAGTCTAATTTTGATTGTTTACTGTGTAATACAGGATTCTTGGCTTTGAAATTCTGCCATGCAGGGTGAAAAATGACTGTCAGTGTGAAACAAAGTAGTCTATTGAAAAGAACATTGTGTCTAGTAGGGAACAGTTCTGGAACTGTAATTCCAGAAGGAGAGAGAGCCCAGATTTGGCCAAGGGTGGGGGTGGGGGTTCTTTTGCCCCACCCGACTCTGAAGCAAGAATCCCAAGGTGGGGAGTTGGTTGGGAGGCACTCTGGTCTGGAGGCTGGAGGAACCAGGATAGTTTGGGAGCTTGATTAGCTGCACAGGCTAGAGTATCCCCACAAAGGTGGAAGTGATATCATGAGGGAATTGTTGGCATAGCTTCTGTAGGAGGGCCTTGGAGTTTTACTATGCTCCAAGAAGCTTTTCTGAGGGCTGCTTGATTTTCTAAATATGAATGAATTGAAGTAGTTATATTTTCGTTCTAAGCTTTTGTAAGAAGGGGCCATAGTTCAAGAAAACTTGCTGTACTAGGAAAGAACCGAGTGAACACCAACCAAAAGTTTCTGCCTATTTGGGTAAAAGATGAGTACTCAAGGAGAGAAAAATGCCTACCCTAGAATGATTTTACAAATTCCCTTTTCCAGGAAAGTCCTAATTTCAAATATTTTCCCCATTATTTCAATCATTGACATCTCCCAGAAACTCAGTATTCTGGTAGCATAGCACTGTATCTGCTGGACTGTCTTTTGAACCTAGAAGCAACACAAAAGTCTGTTTAGAACCACAGGTCTTGGTTTGGGGTTCAGAAAATTATGTCACTGTATGTAGAAGGAGGTGATTGAACAAAAATACACAAAATCAACTAAATTTCATACCTCGTTGGGGAGATACTAAAGTATCTGGGCCAGGTTGTCGTGTAGCCTCTGCTTGAATATCTTCCCTGATAGACTGGGGAGAAGGCATCTAATTATTAGTAAGCTTTGTATCTTTAGTCAAACCTGTTTCATCTGGATCAACAGAGGATGTCCTTTTGTTTGTCATGATGGTCCTTTTCAGATAGGCAGATGGTTATTTTATCCCTGTGAGTCTTTTCTCTTCCAGGCCAAGCTTCACCAAGCCTTATGTTCATAACAATATTTTCACCATTCTAGTGGCCTTAACACTCTACTTTGGCTGTGGTTTTCCTAGTCTAGTTTCTGCAGAATAGAACTGCATCCCCCCTCCCTTTAAAAAGTCTTGAATAATACAGTTTAATATCATTTTAGTTCATTTGACAGCCACATCTTAATGTTGTTTTATATTAAGCTTGTGGTCGATTGATGCCTCTTGGTCTGTTTCAAATAAATGAGTATTTCCCCCATCTCTTCCTTCCCGCACCATGTACCTGCATTTGACTCTTAAAATTGGCATATGGGTCTTTACCTTTATACCTAATATATATGTTTTTGGAATTCTGACCTGCCATTCAAATCTGTCAAACTCTTGTAAAATCTTGATTCTTCATCTAATGTACTGGCTTTCCTGTCAGCTGCACATTTAAGTAGGTTTTTCCATGTTTTTGTAAGTGTTATCATAGTATTGTAAAAAAAAGCATGCACTTTGCAGTGAGACAATCTTGGTTTTTAATCCTAGCTTCCTGTACCTGCTGTCTAATGTTGACATGTTATTGAAACTCCCCAAGCCCAGTTTCCTCATATCAAAATGAAGGTGATAACAATTTCTACCTTTTAGGTTTGTTGTGAGCATTCACAATAATATAAGTACCTGTTGCTGAGTAGGTGATGGTTTTGGTAATAATAATAATAATAATAATAATAATAATAATAATAAATGTTTTTGTGACATAGACTCAGAATCAATTCTCTTATTTTCTTTCTCCTTATCTGAGTCAAATTTAATATGTTGGATAGGGCTAAGAACAGAGCCGTAGAGCCTCTAGAAACCATTCTCTAGGTTGACATCCGTTAATTAGACAAATATTATTGAGAAATAAATATTTATTGAGCACAGCTATACTTCAGTACTATTCTAGTGATTAGGGGTATAGTGGTAAAAAAAAAAAGACAGCAAAATCCCAGCCTTCATGGAGCTGACATTCAAAAGGGCAGGGCTACCATATAACGTAGGGACATCATTCACATAGAATTTGTTGGCTCTGCAAAAGGAGGAGACATACATACATACATACATAAATATATACATACATACACACACACACATCTCATAGTGTACATAATACAATGTCAGATGGTAGTAAGAGCTAGAATGCATAATGTGACATTAGCTAATTGCAAGAACTATGTAGACAAATAAAACAAGGTACTCAGAGTATGATAGGGGGCAATCATCTTAGATGATTAGAGAAGACCTCTCTAAGGAGGAGACATTGGGGAGAGTCCTGTTGGAGGGAGGATGAGAGCTATGCAACTCTCTGTAGAGAAAGGCTCTAGTCAGAAGGACACTGATTTATAAATTCAAGCATTTTTGGTATGAATGGTCAACCAGACATTTATTTTCTTAAAAACAGTGTCTTACTTACCCATCAGATGCCAAGAGTATTAAGAGACTTTGTAAATATGCTTGCCCTAATTGATATAAACCACAGATGGATCTGAGCTTGTTTGGGGGTTTTGGGAAGGCACAGGATTTGTATTCCCTTGTTCATATGAAGGTTTTTCTCTCTCTGGTGTTTCTCTCTGAGAAGATGTACGACTTCATGGAATGTAAAGCAAAGGGGACCCCATCAGCCAGCCAGATCATCTGAGTCAACCCTGGTAACCCAAAGAGTTATAGGAGCCTCAGCCAGGTAGCTCTCACATCTCTTATGGTGTAGATGGCATCCCCACTTTCACCAGTCCTTAAACCTATAAAGAAGAGGAATGCAGGATCTTTATTACTTTTCCCCAGTGAATTCGTCCTGAGTCCTAGTGATTACCACTTCCTTTTCTAAAGGCTCACAAATTGTCTATATAAACATTTTAGAGTATTACCGAGTTTCCAAGTCAAGCTTGTGGATCTGTACATCACGGAATACACCGTTCTTCTCATGTTGAAAAATTGGAATACTGTTTTTCTAGCTCCATTGCCCTGGTACCTTTTCTAGTCTCTATGATCCCGTAAAGATTACTGACAGTGACGCTTAGATTACATCTGCAAAGTCTCTCCATACTCTGGGATGTAATTTGTTTAGGCCCGGAGGCTTGAACTCATTTAAAACAGCAAGATGGTCTCTTGCTATCACCTTACTTATCCCATACTTCAATTCCTTCTAAACTACATTTATTCAACCCTCCTGAGTTTAAAGATCATTCTCCTTGATAAAGAAGATGGAAATACAACAGAAGTTGAGATATATGACTTTCTCTTTGTTGTTTGTTAATGTTGTATCATGTGCCCCAAGCAGTGAGTGTGATTTTTAGATTCATCCTTTTTACTTTGATTGTAGCTGATAAGGGGTGTGTGTGTGTTTCTGAGTTTGTGGATGAAAGGCTTAAGCATATTTCACATAAACATATTCACTACAATGCATTGAGGGATTAACTCTCCTACCTTGTTCTTTCAGTTCAACACTCCTATGCACATTTTCTCTTGTTTTAGCATTTAGTTATGAGGGAAGGCTCTGGAACCACACAGTCCAAGGGCAGATCCTGACTGTTCCACTTCCTGTAGCAGTGAGACCGTGGGCAGGTTAGTTAACCTCTCCGAACCTGATTTACCACTCCTGTAAAATGGAGGTAATAATGCTTACCTCCTAGGACTTCAGAGTCAATGATTTAATACACATAAAGTGCTTAGAATAGTGTTTGGTACATAGTAAGTGCTTATCACAACCAGCACCACCATAATCATTTCTAATGCATTCTTGTGATCTTTCAAATATATTTAAAGAGTCTGACCTCATCCGAGAGCTTCCTGGTCAGCCACAGTTTGCCCATTCAATCCAATTTGTGTATCTTGTGTTTCTGTGTATCCAGTACCAAACAGTGAGAATTCATAGGATTAATGATGATGTGAGGCTCTCAAAGACCATGAATCATCAAAGAAAGATTAAATTACATTTAGTGTGCTTATGGCAGCAGCAAAATAAATGGATGAATTTTTTTAAAGACTGTCATTTGAATCTGGTTTGAAATTTTAAAAAAAGGACTTTCTTCCTCATCAGGGAATTCAAGTAACCAGTACACCCATTTCCAAGCCTTCTGGCTTAGTTTGAATGCTAAAGGAAAACTTATCTTAGTCTCATATGAAGCCAAACAGATCCACAACACCTCATGGGAATCCTAAAATATTGTTTCATAACAATATGAAAAGGTAAACTTGCAATCACCAAGGGAATCCAGAGCTATCAGATCTTGGGACAATACTAGGGACTTTGGTGGAAGCTTTGATAGATTTGAGTGGTTGCTGTATGCAAGGGACTCTCCATTCCTCTGCCTTTATGTTTTCATGACGGATGGATTTCCTTTGTCATAACAATCATAACATTCCTGGCATTTTGTGATAGGAGAAAGAACTAAACTTACTTAACTCAGACCTTTCTTTCTTGGAGGTCTCCATTCTACAGGGTACTGACACATGTTAGAAACTTAACAGAAGCAGCTTCTGCCTGGGTGGGGAGGGTTCTACAGTAGTGTAGCGATGCCTGTGATTGGTGGGTAAATCTGCCTAGTTGAGAAGTAGTGTTAGCAAGTCCATTTGTGCCCAAACATCAAGCCAAATTCTCAAATCAGTTTTATCAGTAATAATAATAAAGCTGATGTTTTGATCTCTATTTGTCTGTCTTCCTTGTCTTGTTTCTCAATATGTTCTTTTTTTTTATTCAAACAGAAAGTCTCAATATATTCTTAACTTGAGAACTTGATATTATTTATTGATCCTCTCTTACCTCCAATGATGCAAACAATAAGACTGAAGATAAGCAATATTCATTCTCTCCTTTCTTCAAATGTAACCAAGATATGAACCAAGACTGTCTTTAAGCAGCTTGTGCAAAAATAACCTGATTGACTTTTCCCTGGGAAAACCTGCCCTTATTTCTACCTTTCATCAGGGTCAGACAGACAAACAAGTAAACCTAGAAACCTGTGATGAATAAGGAGCTATTGGCAGCACCTAGGCAGAGGGAAAAGCTATATTGAGCTGATTGGAAAATGACTTTCAGAGCTGGGGTGGGAGGCTTTTTTTTTAGAATAGGAGGTAGTGGAGTGTCAGTGTCCCAGGGGAAAGGTAAAGTTTGACCAGAATGAAGGACCTAGGTCGTGTAGATGCACAAAAACTAAGATTGGAAGTTTCTTAAAATTGTTGTCTGTACAAAGATCCATGCAGTGCCTAGATGCATTTTTAATCTCTCTTAACAAGTTCATACCAAGCTTCATCCTTATTGAGCTAGAGAGAGTTAAAGAGTAGACTAGAGAGTGGAAATAAGGCAAAAGATAGCCTGGATGTACAGGAAATAGGATGGATGTGAAGAACCCAAGAAGTAGGACCAGTTTTGAAAACTAGTTGATGAGCACATTTCAAACAGATTGACCAGAAGAGCAAACCCTAGAAGTGCTATACAGGACCTTCCAGGAGTGGAAGGAAACGAGCAGAGGAAAAATTAGAGTTCTCAAGGTGGAGAACCAAGGAGAACTCCAGTGAACCACAAAGTTAATTGCAGGAAAGCCCAAAGATAGTGAGCATTCTTTGGAATTCAAATGGGAGATTGGTTTTCCTAGAGGCCAGATACCAGAGTTGAATCTAAATCCCAAATTCACGCACTATTTATTGATCAATTGCTATATGCCCATCACCGTGCCGGAAACTGGTAAAAACATGGTGAGACAACATGACCTAACTATTGCTGTCTTGGAGCTTACAATCTGGTGAGAGGTAGGGTCAATTAAGAAGTTGCAAGTGCCACGTGGTACAGGGTGCCATGGCAACACAGAGGCTGTACCTGATCCAGTAGCTGGGAGGTAGGTCAGGAAAATCTTTCTGGAGAAAGTTCCTTCTAAGCTGAGACCAAAAGGCAAGTCAGAATTAGGTGATCAAGGAAGAGCATTCCAGGCAAAATGAGTAGGAAGTGGCAAGGCCTGGGGGATGGGCAAGAAAGAGCTTCAGAGTTAGGCACTCAGAAAGCTGCAAGTGGGTCAATATCATGCTCCAAGTACTTTTTGTAGGTGGTCACTTTGCCTGAGGTTTGAGTCTGCAGAAAAAATAAAAATGGGCCTTGGCAAGGTCTCCAGGTGGAGAATGTCCTTTGGTGTCTGTTCGTTGGGATGCAAGGGATAGAGGAATAAAAAGTGGCATTGGTGGGGGCTCCAGGCGAGTGGAGTGGGTGTTGTGAGATTCTCTGGATGCTGAAGCAATGGGCAGAGGGACAGCATGCCACTAAGTCCAGAAGAAAAGAATAATACTGCATAGGAAATTGAACCTTGTGCATGGCCAGGAAAAAAAACACAATTTAGTTTTATATGTTACATTTTAATAATAGTCATTTGTAACTGCATAATGAAATTTGCGAACAAAAGTTCATTTCCAGAAGAATAATCTCTAACTGATATGCAGTGCCTCAGTAGGATTTGGCCAGGTTTTAATTTTAGTGTGAATAAATAATGTAAGATACTAGGCTGGTGAGATAAAAGGAAATCTCTGTACTTTCATCTCTCCATGATGGAAATAATAACTACTTTATTTCAAAACAAGTTTCCAATTAGTTTCTGTGAAGTATTATTATCCCCTTTTTTCAGATGCTGTAGCTCATTTTGAAACTTAATTTTGATAATATATAAACATTTCTGAAACTTGCTCTACAGAAATGACAGTTATATTTGGAAAGAGGAATGCTGTTGAGCTGTAACTGTATTATTTGGGTCTACTCTAAATAATAGTAAAAATAAATAAAAGAGAATTAGTCAAAGTGTAATCTTGTTTCATGGCTATTCATGACCTGGCATGGACTTAACTTTGCCCTAGAGTATAGATCAAGGTTACTTCCTCCAGAGTTGTTCAGTGGACATTTTTCCTTCAAGACTAGTTATGCTTCACTTGAGGTTATATATTGTCTTTTCCCCATTTAAAGAGGTGATATTATTTAAATAATTAATGTACTCATTCATTAAACACAATGAGCACTAACTGTGTACTAGACACTGGGCCAGGTACTGGAGTTTGTGTGGTGAATCAGGCAGCTGTGACCTTTCTTTTGAGGTGCTTACAGGTTAGAGGTACTTGAGGAATTCCAAAGGTACTTAGTGGGGAGAGATTCTTCCACCCAAGTTTTCCCCTAGATCCTGTAAAAATAAAGATCACATATTTTAATTAGTATTTTAACTCAGGACCTGACCGTTATCTGTGAATCATTCCAGATGGATAAACTGAGGCACAGATTACTCAGGCTCAAATGTAATAAAGTGTGATTGTAATAAAGTGGTGATTTCAGTTGAGAGGTTGGTCCCGTGATGAGTTCCTCACTTCTTAGGCCCCATAAGCTCACTTTTCTACGATTGCAGTGTACTGTTCACTCTGTTTTTCTTCCCTCAGTGCAGAAAGGCAGACTTTTTGCATTACTGGTGCAGACTTTCTGGTGACGCTACTTTTCAGATGGAGGAGACAAGGCAGGGGAAGTTTACCCAAGGCCACTTATCACTTTTATGGAGGAGCCAGAATCACAATTCCTACCCTTTGAGTTTCCGGGCTGTTGCCTAGCTACCAAACCTCCCTGCCTCTTCTACTGCACAGCAGCCGAGCAGGCACTTAATAATCATAATTGATGGTGCTGGCTAAAAGGGAGAGCTCAGAGTGATTCTGGGAGTTTGTTTTCAAATACCAGTGAATTTTATTCTTCTTGTGGTCAATAACCTCTACCCATTTGTTTTAGATAGCATCCTTGTCTTAGTGCACCATGTAGCTTTCTTATGTACATTAATGACTTCTCTCTCTTTCTCAACTATTCTCTAGGGGAATTCAGTTGCTGTCTACAGGTATTACATATTAAAAAACAAAAACAGAACAATGTCTGCCCTGGGGCTTCCCAGAGAAGTCTCATCATAGCAGTCTATGTGATCCGAGTGATAGAAAACTCAATACAGACTTGCTTAAACAGAAAGAATTAGTTGACTCATATTAAAAAAAAAAAGGGTAAACTGGCTTTAGGAATGGCTTGTCTAGGGGCCAAACAGTGTGACAGGGATCAGTGTCTTGGGTACCTTTGGCCACTTAGAGAAGCAAGATGACCACATACTCATACCACCATACAGGAAGAGGGATTTGCTCTTGAGGAGCCCCAGCTAAGGCATCACTGTGACTCCGTTGCTCTGATTGGATTATATGCCTACAGTCCAAGAGACATGCCGCCCAGGATGATGGGAGGGATGGGATATGTGGATTGGTTTAGGTTAATTACTGTCTATCCCTAGAACTGGGGATGAGGGTGTGGTCAGCCTCATGGAGACCAGATTGGTCAACAGTGGGAGCAGTGAAGTCCTTAAAGGAAATTAGGATATTACTGCTGTAAGGAGGGGGAAATGAGTACTGGGAAGGTAACCAAAAGTGCTCATTACCGGGGAGAAAGTTCCTGACTTCTGTTTTGAGCATGTGTGTGAGGTGCTTTTAAGGCATTCAAGAGATGATGGATGCATGGACTTAATCTCAGAGCAGAGTTCTGGGCTGGATACACCTTGGGAGTAATTTGCATAAAAGTAGTCATTGAAACTAAGGAAGTGGATAACCGTCAACTAGGGGGAGGAATATACACTGAGAAGAGAAGAGGACGAAAGACCAAGTATTGAAGGATTCTAGCATTGAGTTGGAATTCTTCTAGTTAAAGGAGAATTAACCTGAAAATAGAAGAAGGAATAGCCAGAAAGGTAGGAAGAAATCCTGGACTCATTTAATGAGCAATAAAATGTAACAATAGCTGCTTCCTTGGAATCCATAGTCCAGAAACAAGACTTGAGTTCAAAACTGATGGTAATGTAGAGAATTTCAGTTCCACAAGTTAAGTGTTATATTGGAGGTATGAACCCCCAGCGCCTCCAGTGGGAGCACAAAGAAGAGCATGGCTAATTGTTCTTGGGGGAGAAAGGATCATGTGAGAAGTCTTGAAAGATGAAAAAGATGTTGCCAGTTGGAGAAGGAAAAAGCTCCAGGTCCAAGCTGAACTTACATAGGAGATTTAGGAAGGAATCAGAACTAAGAGAGGGTAACCTAAATTCTGAGCACTTTAGGAAATAGGCAAGGACTGAGTAGGGTTATGTTGGCTAAGGGAGAAAAGCTGGAGGTATCATATAGGTCATGTTTGTGGATGGCTATTTATCTTAGGGCTTGACTGTATCACTCCATCACTTCAAGAAGTAACTTGACTGGCCTTTATCCTGGATTGGCTGGTTGGTTGACATATTATCTGTGTGTGTGTGTGTGTGTGTGTGTGTGTGTTGCCTTAGAAAGATAGACTCTAAATTAAAAGGTTTTTATTAGGTTGATATTGACTTGTTGCTTACTGTTACTTCCAAAGCAAGGACAGGAAGAACTATGGTTACATTTCAACAAAGGTGATTTAAGTTAGACATTAGGAAGTGTTTTCTTATCGGCGAGATTTATTTTGTCTGCATCAGCCTTCCAAGTTGTAGGCTCAGTCAGACAATGGTAACAGTCAAAGAAAGGAAGACTGTACAACTGACAAGCAAACAAACAAAAACAGAAATAACTAAAATCTGTAAAGTTTATTGGGGATGGGGGAGTTGAGGAAGTTACATCTGGAGCGATCACCACAACAATGTCAATTACCTAGGGACCTGTTTCTAAAGGAGTTACGATTTAGGGATCTGGGTTTTAGGATAGGGCATAATTTCCAGGCATTTCTGGTAGAGGATAGCTGTGATAGGCAGATAAAAATGGCCCCTAAAAAAATGTCTACATCCTAATTTTTGGAACCAGTGAGTATATTGTTGCATGGCAAGGAAGAATTTAGATTGTAGATGAATTTAAGGTTGTTAATCAGCTGACTTTAATGTAGGGAAATTATTCTGGATTATCCTGGTAAGCCTCATTTTAAATCATAAGGGTACTTTGAAGTGGAAGAAGAAGACAGAAGAGGGAGTCAGAGAAAGATTTGAAGATGCTATGCTGCTGGTTTTGAAGATGGAGGTAAGAGCTATGAACCAAGGAATGAAGGCAGCCTCTAGAAGCTGGAAAAGTCAAGGAAGCAGATTATCTTCTAGAGCCTCCAGAAAGGAAGGCTACAGCTCTGCTGACACCTTGGTTGTAGCCCAGTATGAGTCCTTTTGGACTTCTGACCTGCAGAACTATAATATAATAAATTTGTGTTGTTTTAAGCCACTAACTTTGTGGTAATATGTTATATCAACCACAGAAAATGGAAAAGTGGCTGAGATGGTCTTATGAATGATAGGCATAGAGTCAGTTTTCTTCTGGCATAGACAGAAGGTGGACGTAGGGGAGGCCACAGACTCAAGGTGTTGTTATTACATCTCTTTTGTTAATTTTTAAAACCTTTAATTTTGGGTTAATTTCAGACTTTTAGAAAAGTTACAAAAATAGTGCAAAGAGTTCACATTGGTCTTCTAAATGTAAACATTTTAACACATTTGTTTTATCATATATATAATAAATATTCTATCTATAATTTCATTCTCTATGTGTGTATATATAGTATATGTGTTTATATATTATATATGTATGTATTATTTTCTTCTTGAATTGTTTGAGAGTAAGTTGTAGATATGATGCCCCATTCCCCAAATACTTAATTGTGTGATTCCTAAAAAACATAGCCATATACAATGGACAAAATCAGGAAGTTAAAATGACACAACACTATTAGCCAACCTGAAAGCCTATTTAAATGTTGCCAATTGCCACATTAATGTCCTTTACAGTGAAGAAAATATTTTTTTCTGATCCAGGGTCTAACCCAGATAGCATTTTGCGTTTGGATCTCACATATCATTTGTCTCCTTTAATCTGGAGCAGTAATTCAGCCTGTCTCTATCTTTCATGATCTCCACATTTTTAAAGAGTACAGACCAGTCATTTTGTAGAATGTCCCTCAGTTTGGTTTTGTGTAATGCTTCTGAAAGATTAGGACTCATATGCATTTGGGGCAGGAATACAAGAAATGGTACTGTGTTCTCTGTGCATGATATCAGGAGGTACTTGGTTAAGATGTTTGCCAGGTTACTTCACTGTAAAGTTACTATCATTCTCTTTATATTTAGTAAGTGTCTTGTGGGGAGATATTTTGAGACAACATATATCTTGTTTCTCATAACAGTTTCACTCACTAATTTTAGCATTCATGAATCTTGCATGAAACAAGTTATTCTATGGGGGTTGCCATTTAGTGATTTTCTGATTATTTAAAATTTAAATTTATGTCTCTAAGAGGTAAGGATTTTTAAAATGTAACCTTAATACCCTCATCTCACCCCCAAACAAATTAACAATAATTCCTTAATTGTCCAAATTATAATTTTAAAAATATTTTATTTTGAGGTAATTTTAGATTTATGGAAGAATTTCAAAAGCAGTATAGAGGGTTATTGTATACCAGTGATTTTGTGTTGAATATATAGATCATATTGGAAAGAATTGACATCTTAATAATACTGAGTCTTCCAATCCATGAATGTGATTATTTGGTTTTTCTTTGTCTCTTCCTTCAGTATTTTATAAATTTCACTGTACAGATCTTTCACACATATGAAACTAAATTTCATTTTTGGTGTACTATTGTAAATTGAATTTTTAAGAAATTTGAATTCTTATTTGTCATAGAAAAACTGACTTTATATCCGGTAAACTTGCCAAACTCACATACTAGTTGTAAGATGTATTTTTTTGATATATATTTTGGAATTTTCTATGTAGATAATCATGTCATCTGTGAATGGAGACCATTTTCTTTCTTCTTCTCCAATCTGTAAGCCTTTGATTTCCTTTTTTTTAAAAAGCTTTTAAAAATTGAGATATAGTTGATGTATAATGTTATATAAGTTATAGGTGTACAACATAGTGATTGACAATTTTTTTTTTTTTTTGCTGAACGCGGGCCTCTCACTGCTGCGGCCTCTCGTGTTGCGGAGCACAGGCTCCGGACGCGCAGGCTCAGCGGCCATGGCCCATGGGCCCAGCCGCTCCGCGGCACGCGGGGTCCTCCCGGACTGGGGCACAAAACTGTGTCCCCTGTATCGGCAGGCGGACTCTCAACCACTGCGCCACCAGGGAAGCCCGTGATTCACAATTTTTAAAGGTTATACTCTGTTTATAGTTATTGTAAAATAATATGTCTATTTTCCCTGTGTTGTATAATATATACTTATAGCTTATTTATTTTATACATAATAGTTTGTATCTCTTAATCCCCTACCCCTATCTTGCCCCTCTTCCTTTCCCTCTCTTCCCCCTCTTCCTTTCCCTCTCTTCACTGGTAACCACTAGTTTGTTCTCTATATCTGTGAGTCTTTTTTCCTTTTTGTCATATTCACTAGTTTGTTTTATTTTTTAGATTCTACATATAAGTGGTATCATACAGTATTTGTCTTTCTCTGTCTGACTTATTTCACTTAGCAAAACACCCTCCAACTCCATCCATGTTGTTGCAAATGGCAAAATTTCCTTCTTTTTTATGGCTGAGTAGTATTCGTGTGTGTGTGTGTGTGTGTGTGTGTGTGTGTGTGTGTGTATCACTTCTCCTTAACCATTCATCTATTGACTGACACTTAGGTTGCCTCCATATCTTGGTAATTGTAAATAATGCTTCTATGAACATTGGAGTGCAGGTATCTTAGAATTAGTGGTTTTTGTTTTTTTTTTTTGATATATATCCAGGCCTGGAATTGCTGGGTCCTATGGTAGTTATTTAAATTTTTTGAGAAACCTCCATACTGTTTTCCATAGTGGCTGCACCAGTCTGCATTCCTACCAGCAGTGAATGAGGGCTTCCTTTTCTGTACATCCTCACCAATGTTTGTTATTTGTGGTCTTTATGATGATAACCATTCCAGGTGTGAGGTGATTTGCATTTCCCTGATGATTAGCAATGTTGAATACCTTTTCCTGTGCCTGTATGTCTTCTTTGGTAAAATGTCTGTTCAGGTCTTCTGCCCATTTTTAAAATCAGATTGTTTTTTTTGATGTTGAGTTGTATGAGCTATTTATATATTTTGGATATTAACCCCTTATTGGTCATATCATTAGCAAAAATTTTCTCCCATTCAGTAGGTTGTGTTTTAATTTTGTCGATGGTTTCCTTTGCTGTGCAAAAGCTTTTAGGTCGGGCTTCCCTGGTGGCACAGTGGTTGAGAGTCCGTCTGCCGATGCAGGGGACACGGGTTCGTGCCCCAGTCCGGGAAGATCCCACATGCCGCGGAGCGGCTGGGCCCGTGAGCCATGGTCGCTGAGCCTGCGCATCCGGAGCCTGTGCTCTGCAACGGGAGAGGCCACAACAGTGAGAGGCCCGCGTACTGCAAAAAAAAAAAAAAAAAAAGCTTTTACATCTGATTAGGTCCCATTTCTTTGTTTTTGCTTTTATTTCCTTTGCTTTAGGAGACAGATTAAAAAAAAATATTGCTACGATTTATGCCAAAGATTGTTCTGCCTATGTTTTCTTCTAGGAGTTTTATGGTTTCTGGTCTTACTTTAATCCATTGTGAGTTTATTTTTGTGTATTGTGTTAGAGAATGTTCTAATTTCATTCTTTTACATGTAGCTGGTCAGTTTTCCCAGCACTACTTATTGCAGGGACTGTCTTTTCTCCATTGTATATTGTTGCCTTCTTTGTCATAGATTAATTGATCATAAGTATGTGGGTTTATTTCTGGGCTGTCGATTGATTTTTCAAATCAGCATTCCTGGGATAAACTTAACTTGGTTGTGCGATTTATATATAATGCTCGATCTGATTTGCTAATATTATGTTAACTATTTTAGTTGAGCTCTTCTCAGAAGTGTCCATCCAGTGACATCTACCCAGGTAAGGGTATGGTCACATCTCTTCACTCCCTATAGGTATCTATCTCTCCTTGTATTTTGGACCAGTTGATACCTCAGTTCTCTAATGGGTTTGAGAAAAGTCATGAATTTGCAGTCATCTGGCCTTTTTTTTTTGGTTGTTGCTGTTGTACAGGTGAGAGCAATGCTCTGTCCAGCTCTCTATATCCCTGATTGGAAACTGGAGGCTCCACAGCTTTTTCCCCACAATTGTTTGTTTTAGTCAGAATCCAAATAAAATTTATACAACATAATGTTTATATGTCCCTTAAATCTTTTTTGATCTATATTTTCTTCCTCTTTTTCTCTCTTTTTGTTTTTCCTTGCTACGTTTTTTCTGTTATGACATCGAAGACACTGGGGCTGTCTATCTTACAGAGTTTTTTCCCAGCCTGAATTTTGCTGGTGCTTCTCTGTGGTGTGGTTTAATATGGTGCCCTGCCTCCTGTTTCCTGGTAAACTGGTAGTTATATCTTGAGGCTTTATCAGAATCAGGTTTATTTTTCCTTGTTAATTCATAATCTAGATATTTCTTTTTGTGTATGATGTTATTAGCCATTGATATTCAATGCCTAGTTCTATTAATTCACTAGAGCTTTTTTTAAAGCCTCTCTTTTACTGTAATGAACATTACAGTAAAAATCTGCAATGAAAAATTCTGTAATGAAGATGAAGAAAATGAGTCTCAGAGAGGTTAAGTGACTTTCCTAAGGCAATACAGCCAGTTAGTAAAGTTGTAGCCAGGCCTAGAACCCGTGTCTAATAAATGCAAGTCCTATATGCTTTCTATAGCATACTGCCTCTGTAGACTTTGCATTATTAAGCAATAGGAAGATCGATGTTCCATCCCTAAGCACATGAGACATATTTACTTCTTTTAGGAAGATTGAATTCTGTTTTGCTTAGAGGCATTGGACCATACCAAATGATTATTCAAAAAATTTTCCCCTCAAGTTCTGGGTTATATTCATTTTTATGGATACAATTAAAAATTTTTATGCTAATGCTAGTGTCTGAAATGATAACTCAACTCAGAATCCTGAGCACATTTGGGTTTTTGCTTGCTCCTCCAGTGCTACGGAAGAGAAGACAGCAAAACTAACACATGTAGATTGAGTACTTAGCAATTTGTTTCTTTTGTATACTGTAGTCAAGACTTGCTGCTGAAGTTTTTCTTCAGCTTGGAGAGAGAAAGAGAGCGAGAGAGAGGGAGAAAGAGAAAGAGGAGATAAAGAGGGAGACTGTAGCAGTTGGTTTTAATCTATCACCTAAATTTTTCATGAGTTTGTTTGTAAGGTGATATAGTATCTCTCTTGGGGGGCAAGAAATTCCATGAATTATTGGTTAGAGTTTTGTGGAGACAACTGAAGAAAAAGATATTTTTAACACTATAAAAACTAAATTTATCATGTTCAAATCAACCAGGGACAGACATATATCTTGACCTGAGCATTCACTTTTCAACAGAAGTGGATATACTTAGATACCCATCCTATGTCATCTGATATATGACTGATGGTTCTAAGCTTATTTTACAAAAGAGGGCATGAGCTTCCTACACTGCAAGTATTTCCTGAAATCTCTACAATTTATTAAATCTATAATAATAAAGATTATTATTGAAACAACTTTTAATCCGTTTCAAATCCAATTTATGAAATAAGGAAGGATGAACTTGGCTTGACGTTTTAACCACAGGGTTCTGGGAATTCCCTAACAGAGGAAGAGCTCTATCTCCCCTACTACCTTCCATGCAGACTTAGAAACTCTTAGGTATGAATGGACTTTTTGGACTGGATAGAACTTTTTGGTCTGGGTTGGGTCAAATGGAGGTACTGGAATCCTGTTGGACATGGTAGAAAATCCACTTTGAAAACTGTGTCAAGGGTCCAGCACAAGGACCAGGGTGAACAGACATGAAGTGGGAATTACATTTAGTTTCCTAGAATCCTTAGAATATTAAGGTATTGTGGAGTTGTAGTGATATTCTGGTCCAGCTCATTTTGGTGAGGTGACTTACCTAAAGTCCCCAAACTGCCACTGGCTAAGCAGATGTTGGAATTTTGTTCTCTGGAGCGATTCCTTAAACTTCTTTTCCCCTGGCCTCTGAATTCAGAAGACCTGGGCAAGGGTCTGGCTCTACTGTTAACTGCATCTGTGATCGTGGATAAATCATTGATTGTCACTGAAACTCATTTTCCCCATCTGAAAAATGTGAATAATAATACCTTTCAGGATGTAGTGGATTAAATGGGATAATGTGTTTGGAAGCCCTTTGTAAACTGTAAAGTGCATAGAGAAGTTATTAGAGCTGAGGAATCAAACTGAGTCTGGTTAGATCCACTGACATTCCTTAGGAAATTTAGTGATAGATCTAGACTTTAGACTTGCCTTCTTCCTGGAAACCTTGGGTGTGAATTGAAGCCCATTAATATCTCATGCAATAAGCTGTGGTGAGGTCGTCAGTCACCACCTCAGTAGGATCATCCAGAAGGGCCCATTTATACTCTGGAAGGAATCGGACTCTTTCTTTATTTTTATTTTTTTTTGCTGTACGTGGGCCTCTCACTGTTGTGGCCTCTCCCGCTGCGGAGCACAGGCTCCGGATGCGCAGGCTCAGCGGCCATGGCCCACGGGGCCAGCCGCTCCGCGGCATGTGGCATCCTTCCGGACCAGGGCACGAACCCGCGTCCCCTGCATCAGGAGGCGGACTCGCAACCACTGCGCCACCAGGGAAGCCCGGAATCTGAGTCTTGAAAGGTGTTAGAAGGACTTTGTGGGCATCCCCTACATATTCTTTCTGCTGTGAGAAAAAAATATGTTTAATAGATTTCACTAATGTCTGTAGGAGTGTTCACCAGGGATCTTTGGAAAGAGTAGTCTTCACATTTACAAATATTTTCTCATTACGGATAATGGGATGATGAGGTGAAAAATGATCTTGGCTACTTTATGATGCTGAAAAGCCTTCAGACTGAATAATGTATGGTGAATTAGACATAATGGTAGCAAAGAAATAACTCATGTACTACAAGGTCCACTTAGTTATTTAATCACTTTTACTGTCATATAAATACATACTGCCATGCAAAGTGGTGAAAAGTTAGTAATGGCATAAGATGCAATTGTATAATGACAGTCTAGCAAATGCTGTAAAGGGAGAGCCTAATTCTGGACAGTTCTTTGATTGAGTCAAGACTCCTCGCAGCATGTACATTGTAGAAGAGCAGTGATTGGAATCCCTCACTTTATCCCTATATTATTATACATTGTGGAACAGAGGCATAAAATTGGCCAGTTAGATCTGAATCCTGTTTGGGCTTAAGTGAAATCATTAGAGTGAAAATACTTTGGGAGAATACTAGTGGAATATAGAGTTATTATTATGTTAATTTAAATTTTTAGATAATTTAGGCCAGCAGATGGAATGGACACTATTAGACACGTATGCTGAAAATATCTATTACCAGAAAAACCTGTCCTGGAGTTATGACAGGCATCAAAATGCCCCATGTGGATTCTGGTGTCACCTGAAATAATAACCAAAGCACAATTGCCAAATCATGTTACAGATACCAAGTGAGCAGGAACTCGGTGACTAAGAGCAGTCAGTGAGAAGTGGAGTAATTAGAGGGAGCTATACGAAGGCCTTGAAGAATGGGAGAAATTTAGGGGAGAGCAGAAAGGTGGATTCCAGGCTGGTTTGTGTTTCAAGAAATTACTCAAGGATAGCAGCTGGAAATGTATGGTTCTAAAAGTTTGGCTGGTCCTCTTGTAGCCTTGCCCTTCTTCTGGGCGTCCAAGGAGTTTTCAACAAAGAATCAATCTGGGGATCTTGCTCAAAGATGAGCACAAGGGTAGTCTTGACACAGAAAATGCCAGCAGTGGTTAATGAAACTTTTCTCCCTTCTCAGTCCATTAAATTGTAAAGTAAGTATTCTCTCCTTTAAAGGACCTGTAATAGCGTCATCGTCCTCTGGGCTTAGCTCTGCTTCTTAGCAAGAGCTATGATAGGAAACGTATTTGTCAGAGTAGTGCAGTCCAATAGAAGCATAATGCAAGCCATGTATGCAAGCCACATATACAACTTAAAATTTTCTAGTAGCCACATTAAAAAAGTAAAATAAAGCTGATGAAATTATTTTAAAGATTTTTTTTGATGTGAACCATTTTTAAAGTCTTTACTGAATTTGTTACAACATTGCTTCTGTTTTGGTTTTTCGGCTGTGAGGCACGTGGGATCGTAGCTCCCCTACCAGGGATCAAACCCGTACCCTCCACATTGGAAGGTGAAGTCTTAAGCACTGGACCGCCAGGGAAGTCCCTGATGAAATTATTTTAATGTGTAAAATATATTTAATCCAATATATGGAATCTATATAAAATTATTAATGAGCTATCTTACATTCTTCTTTTCATACCTGATCTTCAAAATCTGTTGTGTATTTTACTTTTTTAAAGCACATCTCAATTTGGACTAGCCACATTTAAGCAATCAGCAACCATGTGGCTAGGTGGCTACTGTATTGGACACCACAAAATTTTCTTCCTCCTTTGCAGAGTGGCACTGCTTGAGTTTAATTCTGTATTTGAGGATGTATGTCCGGAGTGTCTGGGGTGGGGTGGGGGCATCTGTCCATACCTAAAGACCCATCCAAAATCAACTCCATAAGATCTAAAAAGTTAAAATATTTACGAGAAGAATTTGTATGAATAATGGTTTACTTAATTTTGAAGAGAAAAAAGTCACAAAGGAAAAGATTGATAGATTTACCATTATAAAATGGATAATGAAAAAGTCAAAATTATCATTGAAAAAGGGCACCCAACAGATTGGGGGAGATATTTGCCTTTATTATGAGACAGGTTTTAATGAATACTTATACTATGTAAAACTCATTCAAATATAAGAAATAAAATAATACCTAATTTGATTAATGAGATATTTAACAATTTGTAGAAGAAAGCCAATAACTAAGAAAATGGTTAATCTGTCTATTCCTTAAAAAAAGAAAACTAAATCATCATTAAAACAAGGTAACTTGTTGGGACTTCCCTGGTGGCACAGTGGTTAAGAACCCACCTGCCAGTGCAGGGGACACGGGTTCCAACCCTGGTCTGGGAAGATCCCACATGCTGTGGGTCAGCTAGGCCTGTGCGCCACAACTACTGAGCCTGTGTTCTAGAGCCTGCAAGCCACAACTACTGAGCCCACCTGCCACAACTACTGAAGCCCACGCGACTAGAGCCTGTGCTCTGCAACAAGAGAAGCCACCGCAATGAGAAGCCTGCGCACCGCAATGAAGAGTAGCCCCCACTTGCCGCAACTAGAGAAAGCCCACGCGCAGCAACAAAGACTCAATGCAGCCAAAAATAAATAAAAACAAAAAACAAAACAGAAAACAAAAAACAAGGTAACTTCTTATACTTATTTTTGAAGCAAAAATGATAGTGTCCAGTGCTGATAAAATTATAGTAAAAAGTGTACATTGGTAAAATCCTTTTGAGATACAGTATGACACAGCAGCACTAAAACCTTAAAAACCTTAAAACTATTCCTGTCCTCTTACCTTGCAATTCCATTCCTGGGTATATATTCTAAGGAAGTAATACATCAGAAGAAAAGAAAGTATATGTTTGAAAATGTTCATTTCCACTTGTCTATAATAGCGAAAAACTAGAGGGTGGTTAAACAAATGATACTAGATCACCTAAATGTACAATTATGCAGCCGTTAAATTGGTAATTATGATGATTACATGGAAAAATGTTTAAGGCATATTAAGTGGAAAAGAAGAATGAAAAATTGTGAGTACATTTTGATTATAGCAATATGAAACTATATGTGTGGACAAAGACCAGAAGTGAGTAGATAAAAATAAAAACACCTTTGTAAGAGGTGGAGAGATTATGAATGATTTGGTGTCTTGTTTTACAAATTCCAAGAGATTGGTTCAAGATAGTAGGAAAGGAGCATATGTACCTCTGCTCCTCCTATCCAAAACCTCATGAAATATAAGAAATGATATGAGAAAAGAAGTTAGATTTATAATCCTCCTGGAAAACATGGATGAGTGCAATCCGGGATACCTAAAAAAATAAAGCAGATATACTTACATTGATGGAGGAAAATGTAGCAAAATGCCCACAGGTGAGGACTGCTGCAGAGGTGGGGCCAGCCCTGGAGATCATACAACCTGAGTCAGAGTTAAAGCAAAGCTTTTCCTCTATTCGCACAAACACCTCTGACACCAAATGTGTGGGTTTTCTATTTCAAGCTATTCTCCAATTCTCTGTGGACATCAACTGGGTGTCCTACAATTTATTTCAGGTCTAATACTAACTACCCAGAATTAGCACAGACCCCACAGGTTAAGGGCTCAGACCCACAAGGCCAACCACCACTTCAGGCATCATTTGCAAATCTGAGTCTCCTGTACTTTTGACCAACTGGCTGTAAGGGAGTCCCCATGCTCCCTTCCTTGGGCTTGATAATTTACTAGAATAGCTCACAGTACCTGGGAAACATTTACTTACATTTACCAGTTTATTATAAAGGAGACTACAAAGTAATACAGATGAAGAGACAAATAAAGAAGTTCATAGGACAAGGTATAGGGAAGGGGGTTTGGAGCTTCCATGACTTCTCTGGGCATACCACCTTCCCAGCACCTCTATGTCGTTGCCAAGTGGGAAGCTCTTTGATGGAAGTTTTAATGGAAGTTTCATTATATAAGATGGCAGGATAACAGTTTGTAAAGGTAATTTATTTTCCTTTTTTAAAAAATAAATTTTGGATAAGACCAATTTACTTGAATTGGACAAAGGGATACTAAAGTTCGTATAAGAGGAACTGTGGGTATACCAAGAAAAAATAGCCAAAAATGTGACATATTGTGAAGCTATAGTAGTTTTAAAAGTGTGGGTATTAATTTAAAAATAGATAAAATGAAGAAAAAAATGAGGCAGAATTCAGAAACAGACTTAGGTAAATATGGGAATTCAGTTTGTGATGAAGTATTTAATCAATAGAAAAATAACAGACCATTTAATAAATAATGTTGGGATCATAATCTCTTCATTCAGAAAAAAATCTAGACAGACATCTAGATTATATCATATTTTGTGTATTATACACAAAAATAAATTCCAAGTGTATTAATGAATTAGATGCAAAACCCACCACTACCACAAACCATGCAAGCAAACAAAGCTGTAAAGCTACCATACTGGGAAGTAAAAAAAATATTTGAAAATAATTTGAGATTTACATAGAAGTGCAAAGATAATACAGAGAGTTTTTGTATATCTTTCTCCCAGATTCCCCTAATGCAAACATCTTACATAACCAAAAAACAAAAATTGATGACCTCAAGTAAAAAACTAAGCCTATCAAAGACAAATTAACAAAGGTTATGTTGAAATTAAGATTTTGTACTGAGAGGACAGACTGATATAAAATATTTTCAACATAAATAACAGAATTTTATTAATATCCAAACATGAGCTCTCACAAATCAGTAACTATAAATGGCAAACACCTCAGTAAAAGTGTGCAGAAAAAAATTAGGCAATTCACAGAAGAAGAAAAACCCAATATCCAAAACATTTATGAAAATAAACTCATCCAAATTGTAATTGGGAAAATAAAAATAAGATAAAAATATTCATCCTTTAGAATATAAAATATCAAAAAGGTTGGTAATACCAGATTTCTCCAACAATGCAGTGAAATACATTTTCTGATATACTGTTTGTAGAAATATGAATTGTTCAAGTCTATTTGGAAGGCACTTGGTTTGTATTAATCAAACTTTAAAATTCACATACTTTTTGACTCAGTATTCCATTTCTAGAAGACTTTTCACCCCAAACACCTAAACACATGTGTAAAGATCTATATATAAGAAAGCTCATTTCAGTATTGCTTATAATAGCAAAAAATTGGAGACAGCATAAATGTTAATATAAATGTTAACATAAATGTTAATAATAAATTATCATACACCTTTTCTATGTAATAATATGCAGCCATTAAAAAGAATGAGGGGGCTTCCCTGGTGGCGCAGTGGTTGAGAGTCTGCCTGGCGATGCAGGGGACACAGGTTTGTGCCCCGGTCCGGGAAGATCCCACATGCCGTGGAGCGGCTGGGCCTGTGAGCCATGGCCACTGGGCCTGCGCGTCCGGAGCCTGTGCTCCGCAATGGGAGAGGCCGCGACAGTGAGAGGCCTGCATACCACAAAAAAAAAGAAAAAGAATGAGGTATTTCCACCTTAGGGAACTAGCAAAAGAGGGCAAATTAAATCCAAGGTAAGCAGAAGAAAAGAGATAATAAGAATTAGAGCGAAGAAATTGAAAACAGTGAATCAATAGAGAAAATGAAACCAAAAACTGTTTCTTTGAAAAGGTCAGTAAAATCAATAGCCATGCTAACTAAGAAAAAAAAAGAGGGGACACAAATTTCTAGTGTCAGAAATGAAAGAGGGGACATAATTACAGATCCTGTGGAAACTAAAAGGATAAAAAAGAATACTATGGACAACTCTATGGACACAAATTTGATTACCTAGTGAAATGGACCAATTCCTTGAAAGACACAATCTGCCAAAACTTACACAAGAAGAAATAGATGATCTGAATAGGCCTGTATCCATTTAAAAAATTGAATCAATAATTAATACGCTTCCAAAATAGAAACCACCAGGGACAGATGGGTTCACTGGTGAATTCTACCAAACATTTAAGGAAGAAATTGTACTAACTCTACAGTCTTTCAGCGATAGAAGCAGAAGATATACTTCCTAACTTATTCTATGAAGCCAGCATTATGCAAATACCAAAACTATGCAAAGATATTACAAGAAAAGAAAACTGAAGACCAATATCCCTCATGAATGTAAAAGCAAAAACCTCAATAAAATATTAGCAAATTGAATCCAAAAAAGTATAAAAAATTATATACTGTGACCAAGTGGGATTTATCCTAGGTATGCAAAGCTGGTTCAACATTTGAAAATCAATTCATATAATCCAATCACATCAACAGGCTAAAAAAGAAAAATGACATGGTCATGTCAGTAGATGCAGAAAAAGCATTTGACAAAATCCAGCACTCATTCATGGTAAAAATTCTCAGTAAACTATGGATAGAGGGGCACTTTCTCAACTTGATAAGGAATATCTACAAAAAACCTACAGATAACGTCATACTAAATGGTGAGAAACTTGAAGCTTTCCCACTAAATCAGGTACAAGGCAAAGATGTCCTCTCTCAATACTTCTTTTCAACATGATACTGCAAGTCCTTGCTAATGCAATAATGCAAGAAAACAAAATGAAATAAAAAGTATACAGTGAAGAAGGAAGACATAAAAATTATTTTTGTTTGAAGATGACATGATCATCTACATAGAAAATCTGAAGAATTGAAAGAATCAACAAAAACTCTCTTGGAACTAATGTGTGATTTTAGCAAGGTTGCAGAATACAAGGTTAATATACAGAAGTCAATTGCTTTCCTATATACCAACAATGAACAAGTAAAATTTGAAATTAAAAACAATACCATTTTTATTAGCATTCCCCCAAAGTGAAATACTTAGGTATAAATCAAACAAAACATGTAGATCTATATGAGGGAACTACAAAACTCTTACAAAATCAAAGAACTAAATAAATGGAAAGATAGTCCATGTTCATGGATAGGAAGACTCAGTGTTGTCAATATGGCAGTTCTTCGCAACTTTATCTATAGATTCAATGCAACCAGAATCAAAATCTCAGCAAGTTATTTTGTGTATATTGATGAACTGATTCCAAAATTTATATGGAGAGGCACAAGATCCAAAATAGCAAACACAGTATTGATGGAGAAAAACAAAGTTGAAGGACTGACACAACTTGACTTCAAGACTTTAGTAATCAAGACAGTGTGTTAAGGTGAAATAATAGGCAATGGAACAGAATAAAGAAATACATCCCCATAAATATAGTCAATCTTTGAAGAAGGAGTGAAGCCAATTCAATGGAGTAAAGATAGTCTCTTCAACAAATGGTTCTGGAACAACTGAATATCCATATGCCAAAAAAAAAAAAAGAATTATACACAGACCTTACATCCTTCACAAAAATGAACTAAAAATGGAACATAGACCTAAAGGTAAAAAGCAAACCTATAAAACTCCTAGCAGATAACACAGGCAAAAACTCAGATGACCTTGGGTATGGTGATGCCTTTTTAGAAACAACACTTAAGACACGATCCATGAAAGAAATAATTGGTAAGCTGAACTTCATTAAAATTGAAAACTTCTGCTCTGTGAAAAACTATAAATATCAAGAGAACTAGAAGATAAGCCATAGACTGGGAGAAAATATTTGCAAAAGACAAATCTGATAATGGACTGTTATCCAACATATACACAGAACTCTTAAAATTCAATAATGTAAAACAAGCAACCCAATTAAAAAATGGGCCAAAGACTTTAACAGACACCTCACCAAAGAAGATAAACAGATGGCAAATAAGCACATGAATAGATGATCCATATCATATGCCATCAGGGAAATGCAAATTAAAACAATAGTGAGATACCATTATACACCTCTTAAAATGGCCACAATCCAGAACATTGAGACACCAAATGCTGGTGAGGATGTGGAGCAGTAGGAATTTTCATACATTACTGGTGGGAATGCAAAATGGTGTTGTGTTTTGGAAGACAGTTCCTTGGTTTCTTACAAGACTAAACATACCCTTACCATACAATCCAGCAACTGAGTTCCTTGGTATTTACCCAAGGAGTTGAAAACTTAAGTCTACACAGAAACCTGCACAGGCCTGAATATGTCCCTCCACAAAAAGCGTCTCTTGATACTGGCTCACATTTCTAAATAGGTCAGGCTACCTTTTGGGAGCACAGCTCTCCATATCAGTTTCTTGTATCTGTCATGGACTTCCTAACTGGCTCCCCAACCCTGGTCTAGAGCTAAGGGGCCTTCAGTTTCCAGGCACAGGCTGGCAGTTGGCAGTATTTGCTCAAAGGCAGGCTGACGTCCTAATCAGAGTGCTTTGCCTGTAGCACTGTAGAGTGCTTTGCCTGTAGCATTTCATATATACACTACCAAACGTAAGGTAGATAGCTAGTGGGAAGTAGCCGCATAGCACAGGGAGATCAGCTCCGTGCTTTGTGACCGCCTGGAGGGGTGGGATAGGGAGGGTGGGAGGGAGGCAGACGCAAGAAGGAAGAGATATGGGAACACATGTATATATGTAACTGATTCATTTTGTTGTAAAGCAGAAACTAACACACCATTGTAAAGCAATTATACTCCAATAAAGATGTTAAAACAACAACAACAACAACAACAAAAGAAACACTGACAACAGAGGAAGTGACAGATAAGGAGCATATCACTGGCCAGAATGGGCCTTCCTATTTCTCAGATTAAATTGAAACATATGCCCGATTGTGAATTTTAAACAGTGTTATCAGGATGTTTGACAGCTCATCCAGGAATATAATATGGTTCTATTGAGGAGGCAAAAGCTGCAGTCCAAATCTCAAAATTTCCCTTCATACATCTGTGAATGAGAGTGCTATATGTATAGCTTTCATATACTTGGGATTGGTGTATGTATGTGTGTGTGTGTGCATGTGTGCACCTGTGTGCATGCACACATTCACATGAGTACATGCATGTGTGACTGTGTATGTAACAGCCCCAGTCTAAAATATTTTATGTTGTTTTCCTTGGCAACCATTTAAATATTTCCCAAAGATAAAATTTTGATGTTGAATTCACATTCCCAAGGGGTTGGGAGACAGAGTGGGTAGGTGTGTAGGAGATAGCATGGAGGGCAAATTCTGGTGTGGCTATGCTGTTTAATGATTTAGGATATCAATTCTAACTGTGTATCATCCATCCATCCACTCAACAAATATATTTTATTTGTTAAAAAAAAAAGCCAGGAAAAAGTACTGTAGATTTCTGAATGTAGAAAGCAACATAAGTATTAATCTTTCATGGAACTATTTTTGAAAATGGTTCCATTCTGAGAATCTTTTTTTTTTTGCGGTATGAGGGCCTCTCACTGTTGTGGCCTCTCCCGTTGCAGAGCACAGGCTCCGGACGCGCAGGCTCAGCGGCCATGGCTCACGGGCCCAGCCGCCCCGCAGCATGCGGGATCTTCCCGGACCGGGGCACGAACCCGTGTCCCCCGCATTGGCAGGCAGACTCTCAACCACTGCGCCACCAGGGAAGCCCCCATTCTGAGAATCTTTTAAATTTTAATTTAAAAACAATTTTTAAACAACTGATATATTTATGGCCATACTTTTGTGTTCTTGAAAGGAATAGCTTGGATGATCAAGATGTTGCCAGTTTCTACATCCTGTGCAAGATGTGTGGGGCTGAGGCAAGTGTCAAAGAAGTAGTGTATGTGTGTGGTTGTGTGTGTGTGTGAGTGGTGGGTGTGTGGGGTGAGGATAGGAAAGGCCAGGATTAGACCAAGAGCCAAAGTGAGAGCTTTTTTTTAACCCCTTCTCTCCTTCCCTTTTTTTTTTCTCCTTTCCCGCTTTCTTCCTTTTCCCTCTTCTCCTGACTACTCCTACCTTCTCTCCCCCTTCCCCCTTTTATTCTATCTTCCCTTTTCATATCCGCTGTTCTTGTTTTCCCTCTCCCATCTCTTTTGTGTACACAGCTATGGGACTTTTAAAGTGTTTCATTATGCTTTTAGAAAGCATCTTTAGCAGAGGACAAACTCATATGAAGTAGTACAGTGCTTCATATCATAGTTGTTCCAGGAATATATCCCAAGTAGCTTTGATAGGGAACATTATTGAACAATTAATAAGTTATATTAATAGTAATCATTGTGAAGAATAAAAACAAATAGCTTTTTTAAAAAAGAAAAAATACTTCTAATTCCAAAAAATCATGTTTTTATTGGAATTATCTTCATTTACTTGAATACAAAGAAATCAAAACATTATAAGAAAGTGTAGGTTCAATAAAGTCTCATATTCCCTGTTTTCAGTTCACCTTTTTCCTCAAGAAGTACCTGAATTCAGTTGTGACATTAAATTCTCAAAGTTTGCTTGTGTATTATTAGTGTCTATTTGTGATTTTTTTTTACATCTTTATTGGAGTATAATTGCTTTACAATGGTATGTTAGTTTCTGCTTTATAACAAAGTGAATCAGTTATACATATACATATGTTCCCATATCTCCTCCCTCTTGCGTCTCCCTCCCTCCCACCCTCCCTATCCCACCCATCCAGGTGGTCACAAAGCACAGAGCTGATCTCCCTGTGCTATGCGGCTGCTTCCCACTAGCTATCTATTTTACGTTTGGTAGTGTATATATGTCCATGCCGCTCTCTCGCTTTGTCACAGCTTACCCTTCCCCCTCCCCATATCCTCAAGTCCATTCTCTAGTAGGTCTATGTCTTTATTCCCGTCTCCTATTTGTGATTTTTGTTGCTGGTTTAAAATAATAAAAAGTATTTGGTGTGCACAGATTTGAATTGACAACTAGAATGGCCTATTGCCTAAGATTTAATAAGCGGATGCCAAACCAGAACGTCATAAGAATGTCCAAACTTATCAAAACAAAGATTTCATTGTGTCTTAGTGTTTGCTGCTACTCTCTCCAGAAAGGATGGTGCCCTAGTGGGTTGTGTTGGTTGTCCAGGAGAAAGAAAAAAAAAAGTGAGTTTAAGTTTATTAAATTTTCTGATCTTCAGTTTCTTCTGTGAAATGGGGAGTGTAGTAGTAATATCTACTTAACAGATATTACGAAGTAGATATAGATATGACAAATCTAAGTATTCATGAATTCACTTATGAATTTATAGATATTATACTTCATAGGTATTCATACTATTATGAATACAAAATAAGAGAAATGAGGTATGTGACAAATGCTATCTAAATATTACTTATCATTCAGTGCTCAGAAGGGAAAGAGGTCATGGTTTTCAAAAGTTTTGCTCTAAATTTCATGTTTATGTTTCTAATTTATGATGTGACCCGCAGCAGCCATGGATATTTTTTGATGAAAACTTGGTATGTTTATTGAAAATTTTCTGAAAGAATAATAACATATTCATTAGAAAATTTAAATGGCTATGGTCATTATCCTCAAAGAGTCCCTGGGACTGTGTTTCTTGAGGAAAGCCCATGTATTATTATTCATCTTCACATTCCTGTCATAGTACCTAGTTCACATTGATGCTCAGTAAATACTTGTATCATGACTGGATCTATAACCTCATCTGTGGAAGGCAATGGTGGTCCAGTCCGTTACTGAACAGTTAATACTTGGGAATCAAGCACAGAGTCCAGAAGAATACTCCAAATGATCCTTTATCTTCAGGTTGAACTGAGACCATAGGTAGAAGCAGGTTTCAGAGTGGCTCTCTTTTTGTCATCAGCTTCTATCAACTCCCAGACTCTCAGGGCTCTTAGACTCTTCAAACCTGGCTTTTGGAGGGTGCCCCACATATCCAGTCCCCAACCATTCTCTTTGTACCCTCTCTCTCTTCTTCCTCCCATCCCTAATCTTTCCACCCCCATTTTCTTCTCTTCCCAGGGACCCATAGCCAGGGCTGTGGACCTTCAGATGATGCCCTGCCCCCAAAATACAATCCATCCAAATTATTTTGGACCCACTGTACGTGTCTTATGTGTCCTAACCTCCTCATACATTCCTGCCAGGTTCAGTGTCCTACATGTGCATCCTATGACACCTGACAATGACATGTCCCTGATTTTTGGTGTCTTTGGGGTTGTCCTCCCTCCCTGCTATGTGGCCTTTCCCATTGGCAATCTCAGGAGAACTTTCTTCTGGGGAGTTAGCTTTTGCTCCTTAGTTCTCTGCTGGCCTCTGCTGGGTCCTGGGAGCCAGAGCCCTTCACTTGGCTCTACCTTGGAGCCCTTTCTCTTGGAGTACTAAGCACCCACCAAGAGGCTCCACTCTTCCCACATTCCTTCGTTCTTTTCCCATTCAGCAAGAACTTACTGAGGATATTCTATGTGCTAGAAACTGTATAAGGCCCTGGGGTACAAAGGTGAACAAACTTAGTGCCTGTCCAGAGGGAAGACAGAAGGTAAACAACAACTAGAAGACAGTTTGAGAAGCGCCAGATGAGAGACAGGCAGAAGAGGGATGAAACTTGAGAAAAGAAACATTAGCATTGCTGGCGAAGGTAGGGAAGCCTCCATGAGGATTTCAGTATTTGAATTGGATTTTAAAGGATGGTCAGGAGTGGGCAGGCTGCTGGGGTCTTAGGTTTAGAGACTAGGAGGGATGGAAAAATTACATTCTTGTTCACTGAATAATGAGCCATCCAATCTATGACAATGTCATAGATCATTTAAATTCATATCATCTTCGCCTTGAGGCTTAAACACTGGGGTCTTCTTAATAGTCCTGATGTCTTGTATTTAAGCATATAAATACCCAACAAAAAATAAGTACCAGAGTTTTTCTGTTTAAATCAGGCCAAAAAAAAAAAAAAAAAAGAAGAAAACTTCATAAAGAAAGAAAGAAATACATGAATCTCTGTACTTTTTTTTAAACCTGAGAGAATGTATGCTGTGCCTTTCCTAAAAGCTGAGGAATTTGATATTTTCATTCTTGTATTATTTGGGATTTCTGTGCTATATACCAAATAATAACAGTAAATACATTATCCCCAGAAAGATGTTTTGTTCTTATTGCTGGTGAAAAAAATTAGCTCACTAACACTTCACCCCACAATTATGCTGTTCTTTCACTGGAGCACTGCTCATCAAGGTAACTGACAGTTTCAATTGCTATTTGTAAAAAGTTGACATCCAGGCTGGGCATCCTGCCTGCAGAATGGCATAGGCTGAGGATGAATGCTAAGTTAACAAGCCTACCTACCTTTCCCCCTCTCCCAGCTCCCCCCTGCATGAGGTACAGTAAACAACATCTGGCTTAGTAATGCAAATAGAGAGACATTGGAACTCCAAGGAAGATGAAGTTACTATATCCTTACCTGGATAAAAAATGAAAATGTAGAATTCTTATCCATGAAAGGAGTACATGTCTCATCATAGAGCATGGCCCTGGCATTATCTCTTTTTATGTCCCTGGTTCCTCTCATAGGATCTGTCCTGTAGTAGGTACTTTCAAAATGTTAGTATAATTGAGTTAAATTCTATTGCCCTTCAGGCAGAAGCACCATCTTTATGTCTTCCTACTTGGTAGAGCGCCTAGAAAAGCATTTGCTTAGCTTAGTATTCCACGGCACATGCACAGGCTTATCACAGGAACTACAGAGGGGCCCTGTTTCTTTATACTTACTCATTGTGTTCCCTTTTCTGAAGGTTCAGGCTGCTCTGGATTCTCTTATGATTCAGAAAACTACTAACAGCCTTTGCCAGTCCTTCCTAAGGATTCATCTCTTACCTGAAATAATTCGTTGGTGATGGAGATGTGACATCAAAGATGAGACAGATAGAAGGAGATATCATGACATACCATAGATAAAAGTCTTTCTCTTGGAGTATGAACTCCCAGTGAAAAAAGCATGGCAAAAATTGAAGAGTCTTACAGAAGCTCTATGCCTCAGCTAGAAGGGTAAAGTAAGTGGGTCTGAGATTGAGCTTACCACTCAATGAGCCTCTCGAATTCCTACAATCATAGAACGTGGGACTAGAGAGCCTTTGGAATCATGTATTCACAATTTCTGTTCTTTTATTAGTGGTGTATTTATATTTGTTCGGCCACTAGAAACAGATATACTGATTTACAATAGTTTAAAGAGAATAGGGTTTTATTTTTCTTACACAAAGAAGTCTGATAGTGTTGGCTCAGTGGCTCAAAAATGTCAGGATCCATCATCACTGCAGTTTTTCTGGCCTTTATCTGTGCTTATCTCCTCATGGTTGCAAGAAGGCTGCCACAGCTCTAGACCTCATATCCATATTCAAGGCAGGAAGAGGGGGTGAGAATGGTTTTGGCCACATCTGTCCCTTTTGTAAGAAAGCAAAAGTTTTCCAGAAATTCTCCAGATGGCTTCCTCTTACATCTCTTTAGCCAGAACTGGATTTGTGGGGCGCCCCTAGACATAACGGGAGTGGATGAAGTGGAGACTGGATTTAATGCTGCCATGGAAAACACCGAGGGGCTATTAGCAAGAAAAAGGTGGAGGCAGTGACAGTGTCTACCACAGTTGGAGAAGCATACCAGTACTTAATACTGGTGGACAAAATATTTTTAACAATGTTCATATGATGCAAACATATTAATGTTAGATTTTTATTCCAATTACTATGCCCAATGCCCTGGCAGAATGTAAAATAGAGGTGGGTTACCTGATTTTGACCACTCTGGGCAACAAGTGGCTCTGACAATCAGATGTGATCATCCTAGTGAGATTTACCTGCATTATGGGAGATAATATGCGTTTTTGCATGTTATGATTCTGATACTTAATAGTATTGAGCTATACAGTAGACTGTTGGTGTTTGTCCTGAGACTTCCAAGAATCCCCCAGATTTATGAAAAGCACTAGTGAGCAACAAACTAACATCAAAGGCAGGTACTGGCTCACTCACTACCTAAATGACTAATTCCCTACAAACCAGCGCACAGTGGGGATGATTCAAATTAGTGCCTTAGCAAAATTACAAATTGCTACATGTCACAGTCCTCCAGGGTCTCTCTCACATCGTCAAAACCATGACTGTTAAATTGGCAAATGGAAAAATGCCTACTGTGCATTTTTCAAAATGCTTTCATGGCATCAGTGAAATATCAGAGCATAATGACAATAAGGCTTTTCTGTATTTATGTAAGAAAATATTGAAATGGCTACATTTTTCCTATTTTATTTTATTAAGAAGTGATAAGAGGCTACGGTCCTCATTTACCTATTGTCCTCAGATATTGCTCCACCTGATAGATGACCAGGCCAAAGGCTGAGCTTCCTTCATCTTCCAGGCTTGAATCTCTCCAGGAAGGATAGTTGGGAACCAAAGTCCTGATTAAAATACATGACCCTAGCATAGTTCGGTTCAGGTCTTAATGGAAGGGATGGTGGCCTGGAGGTAAAAGAGAAGCAGAGTGAGTGGGGTAATCTAGCTCTGAAGAAAGATAGATGGTTAACATCAGGGGAAGTCCTGGAAATTGGGCCTAGGAGTCTGCCTTCCTCCTTTCTCTCTTCACTATGCTGTTGTCCCTCTGAGACTTTCCTCTCTTTTTTTTTTTAACACCCTTTCTCATAGACCGAACTCTGGAAAAAGGAGTATGCTAAGGTGCCTGGCTACATAATATCCATACCTGTACCCACACCCACGCTCACACCCATACCTGTACCTGTACCTATACCTGTACCTGCACCTGACCTATCTTTCTGTATCTGTTGGTATTTGGCCAACAAAATGACCAATATATTCGCACTTACAAAAATGACAAGGTATATCTAAATATTACAGACTGGTATTGCAATCACAGATTTTAGTATCTAATGTGAGATATACAACAACTCTATAAGAGTGAAAGTCCATGCATTAATTTCGGCATTCCCCTGATTTTGCACACAATGTTCTCTTGAAAACTTGTGGCAAGTGAAATGTATAAAACTTAAACAAGATTTCATGTGGGTTCTGTTACCAGAGAGCTGAAAAATATACTGAGATTCCTAATCACACTTTGCCTTTTAGGCATCGTCCTTGATGATTCATACATTTCATATATGTTCTTTCACTTTGTTCTTTCGCTTCAGAAAGTTGACCAGCTTGAAGTCTATGAGCATCTGATTGAGGCTAATGACATCACTTTCCACAGGCCTAATGATTTCTATCTTTGCCTCAATTGCATTGAGTTAATGAGACCTCTGCTTCTTATCACAGGTATCAGCACTTTCGTTTCTCCTTTCTCTGCTCATTTTGAGAAATGCAATAAAATATTCATATAATTGCACAAACATTGCTTTACCTTCAAAAATGGGGAGGCATCTGGCCAGCAGTGCTACTGTGAAATAGCCAACCATGTACAGATACAAAAAAGCTCTTATGTACGGAGTTAAATCATTAAATATTAACATATGGGTTGCTTGGAAGTTGGATACGTGGAAATGAAACATAGCCTTATCACAATTTTAGAGTTGGCCTTTAGTCATATACTGAGTGTCCAAAGCTGGGACCAAGAGCCAGTTCTCCTAATTCCAAATAAGTGTTCATTAATTCATTCAGCAAATATTTATCGAACATCTACTCTTATATGCCAGATGCTGTTCCAAGTAGTAACGCTCTGTTTCATGTGATCCTGAGCCAGAGTCATTAGTGACAACCCTCTGACTCCAACTTGAGTTTTCATCTTTGTAACCCCTTTGATGAACTCTTTGGCTTTGTGTCTGGTGTTTTCTGCAGTGGAGAAGACTTTCTGCTTGTAACATCTGCCCACTTGGATTTTCCTTTTTCTTGGAGTAGAAGCCAGGCCTTTTCAGAGTCCAAGCATCTCTGTTAATGTGGCTGCATTATCCTGCAGTGTGGACAAGGAGCTCTGGGAGAGTCTCTGTTGAGTGACAGTGATAAATGCCTATAGACCCTGCAGCCAAGCCTTAAAATTTAGCACTCTCAAGTGATAACCAAATGGGGAGAGAAATTCTTTCCTATTGTTCTACCTCTACTCTGTTTTTTTGTGAAGCTGATGGTCTGGTAGGGAAAAAAAATTCACTGTCTTTTATGAAATAGCATGGAAAATAATTTTCTATGTAAGGAGAGTCACAGGTTGAGTTGTTGGACATAGGGATCAAGGTAGAATTAGTGTGCAGGATGTTTATTAGAAATTAAGATCTGTAGAAGGGAGGAGAAAGAAGCAGGATTAGGCAGAGGGAGAAGCTGAACTGTGATACAGGTCAGGCACAGCTTTCCCTGACTCCATGGGGAGTTCTGAGCATATGTTTTTCATCAGAGTTGACCCTCATTGGGCTGAAATGGCTGTGCCTTTTCATCACACCCCTTATCAGTCACTGAATGTGGGCTACCCCGGGAAGAATGTTCCCTTGGGCAAGGTGGCTGTCTGCAACTGAGGCATACCTTGATGGAGCTGATAGCTGGGCAACAAGTCATCCCGTGAAGGGGGAATCTAGTAATGCATCTCTGCAGGATAAAAATCTCAGCAAACTAGGAACAGGGGGGAAATTCCTCAACTTGATAAAGAATATTTACAAAAACCTACGTGATACTTAATAGTGAGAAAATGAATGCTTTCTCCCTAAGTTTGGGAATAAGGCAAGGATGTCCTTTCTCGCCCTAATAGTCAAGGTTTCCCAGAGAAATAGAACCACCATGATAAGTATATATCTAAAAAGAGATTTACTGTGAGGATTTGGCTCATATAATTATGGAGGCTGAGAAGTCCCACAATCTGCTGTCTGTAGCTGGAGACCCAGAAAAGCTGGTGGTGTAATTTAGTCTGAGTCCAAAGGCCTGAGAACTAGGGGAACTCATGGTGTAAATCCCAGTCTAAGGGCAAGGGAAGATGAGATGAGATGTCCTAGCTTTACCAGCAAGGCAGGGAAAAAGGTGAAATCTTCCTTCCCTTGACTTTTGTTCTATTCAGGTCCTCAATAGATTAGATGATGCTCACCCACATTGGGGAGGGAAATCAGCTTCACTGAGTCCACTGATTCAGATACTAATCTCATCTGGAAACACCCTTCACAAGCACAGCCAGAAATAATGTTTAATCTGGGCACCCCATGGCCAGTCAAGTTAACACGAAAAATTAACAATCACATTCACCATCCCTATTCATCATTTTATTGGAAGTCCTTGGTAGTGCAATAAGGAAACGAAATATATACAGATAGGGAAGGAAAAAATAAAACTGTTTTCAGATAACATGATTGTCTATCTAGAAAAGTCACAAAAAATATACAAAAGACTCTTTAACTAATAAGTGATCTAGCAAGGTCACAGCAAACAAGGTAATATACAAAAGTCAATGTTTTCCTATATATGGAAATGAACAACTGGAATTTGCAATGAAAAAAAACCATATACAATAAGACCCCCCAAATGAAACGCTTATGTATAAATCTAATAAATATACATAGAAAATGTATATGGAAAACTATAAAACTCTGATGTAAGAAATCAAAGATCTAAATGAATGGATAGATATTTCTTGTTCATGGATTGAAAGACTCAATATAGTTAAGATGTCAATTCTTTCCTACTTAATCTATAGACTCAATGAAATTCCTATCGAAATCTCAGCAAGTTATTTTATGGATATCAACTAACTGATTCTAAAGTTTGCGTGAAGGGGCACAAGACCTAGAATAGCTAACACAATATTAAAAGGGAAGAACAAAGTTGGAGGACTGACACAACCCAACTTCAAGACTTATTATAAAGCTACATTAAGCAAGATAGTGTGGTTTGGCAAAAAAATAGACAAATAGATCAATGGAATGGAACAGAGAGCCTGTAAATAGACACACATAAATATAGTTAACTAATCTTTGACAGAGGAGGAAAGGCAACTTAATGGAAAAGGCTAGTCCTTTCAACAAATGGTGCTGGATCTATCAGACGTCCATATGCAAAAGAAAATCAAAAAAGAAAGACAAATAAAATGCCAACTGGACACAGACCTTGTACGATTCACAAAAATTAACTAAAAAATGGATCACAGACTTAAGTGTAAACCACAAAACTGTAAAGCTTCTAGAAGATAGGTGACTTTTGATTTGGCAATGAGTTTTTAGATACAACACCAAAAATGAAAAAAATTGATTCATGAAAAAGATTGATAGATTAGACATAAATTTGTTTAAAATGATAATTGTACCTCATGGGAGCATGGGTTAATAATCCTGATAATGCTATACATCTATACTGGAATTGACCAATTAAGTAAATGGATGGCGAGTAGAGGGAGCCAGGTTTCTTGATATTGGAGTGCAAGTTTACAGGTAAACAAGAGGAGGAGGCTAGAATGATCCATATGGTGATGGACTAGAATTGGAGATATCAGTATGAACTCATGTTTAGCTTAATATAGATATGGGTGGTCACATATAGATATATTTATAGAGATATGTGTGTATCTGAGTTAGTAGACACACATATATTTCATTGCTTGCTCAGCTGAGAGGGCCTAGCAGTGACAGTACCCCAGTAATAATGAGTATATACCTGGTACCCATATCATGGTTTCTAATACCATTGTCCAATACAAGAAACCAGTTCTTGGATTCTAAGACTGGGGCAGAAAAAAAACACTGGGGCAGGAAACATACCAGATGAGCCTGGAGCATCCTGTAGTGCTGGAGAGTAAGAAAGTGCTAAACAAACAAACAAAACCCCCACAGTGATGGGGCTATGCCAAAGGAACGTAGAAGCCAGCTGAAAGAGCTTCCAATGGCCAAAACTGTAACCATTTGATCCAAAAAACCAAAGCAAAACAGTATTGGATTACAACCTAAGGTATAAAACTAATATCCATGTGTTCATACTGATACAAATAAATGATTGAACAAATAAGTAAATGGTGCTGGTGGGGAGAATACGCAAATATCCTATGCGAAAGAAATCAAAATAATTTACGTAGATAATGTGCCTTCAAGTCGGTGAAGTATAACTCTTGATTCTCATAGTGTGGGGCTTTGCATTATGACTTCTTCTAAGAGTAAAGTATGGAAAAGATGGGGTGGGGTGGGTGGAGAGAGTAACTTTGCAAGGAGAAGGCTGACAAACAAAACCTCAGTCAGATGGTTAAAGTCAAAATCAACAGTGATGACTCAGGTTCTGTGCTTGATGTGATGTGATGACAACGTCATTTTACCTCTGAGGTCTTCCTCCCCCAAACCCATACTCCTTGTCTACTCATGAGAGAAACATCAGACGAATTGCAAATGTGGGGCATTCTACAAAACACCTTACCAGCACTCCTCAAAGCTGTTGAAGTCATCAAAAACAAGGAAATTCTGAGAAACTGTCACAGTCAAGAGGAGCCTAAAGAGACATGGTGACTAAATGTACTGTGGTATCCTGGATGGGGTCCTGGAACAGTATAAGGATATTAGGTAAAAACGAAGGTAATCTGAATAAAATATGGACTTTAGTTAATAATAATGCATGAATATTGGTTCATTACTTGTGATAAATGCATCATACTAATGGAAGATGTTAATAGGGGAAGCTGGGAGGTTTATGGAGACTCTGTACTATCTTTGCAGTTTTCCTGTAAATCTAAAACTGTTCCAAAAATGAAGTTTATTATCAATTTAAAAACTGCATTGCAGGCATTGTGCCAGGCACTAGGATGAGTTAGACATGACGTTGCCCTCAAAGAGCTAAAGTTTGAGTCCACAGGTGTGTGAACACACAGTCTAGTGTTCAAGTCAGGAATAGAGGCACAGGCACAGGGCTTTGGAAACGTGGGGTTTTAGATTAATTGTCTGAAGACGTCTGTTCCACATCCTATGAAAAAACCATTGTTCTCTCTAAAATTTCTGTGAATAGCTGGTTGGGGGTGGTGGTTATCTTCTTGTTTTCTGGTCTAGGTTTCTGTTGCTGTTGAACTCATGCCCTTTCATCTCTTGCCATCATCCTCTCTGCTCATAACCATTCTGTAGTACTCAGCCTGTTTCCTTTTTTTGCCCACCCACATGTGTTGTCAGACTTTATTAAAGATTGAAGATAGAGAGATGTTTACATGTTTTTTAAAAAAATATTTATTTATTTATTTATTTTGGTCACACTGAGTCTTGGTTGCAGCACCCAGGATCTTTTTTTTTTAGTTGCAGCATGTGGACTTCTTAGCTGTGGCATGTGAACTTTTAGTTGTGGCATGCATGTGGGATCTAGTTCCCTGATCAGAGATCAAACCTGGGCCCCCTGGAGATGTTTACGTTTTAAATGCAAAAAATTAAAAGTGTAGATTTGACACTGTGTTCTTAAAACTTCCTTGGCCACTCCGTCACAGGAAACTTCTCACTGGTGGTGTTACTCTGCAGGCTCCAACTTTCTACCATGTCTGGTCCTCTCTCTCTCGTCTCTTGGCCTACCTCCAATATCCTGGATTCTTTCTTTTGCAGCGAAGTTTACCTTTTTATTTCTTATTCTCCTTATAAGGCAGGTTTGGGATCTCACTTTCTCCACCCCAAAGCAGACTAGCAAAGTATGATTTTTAATAAAGATGGTTTCTTCTAAAAGGCAAATACAAGAGTAGAATAAAATCACAGGTGCCAACTGTTAAAATAGTAATATCTTTATACTGCGATACCAGGTCAGAAAACAAATTGAGTGTTTCAAATCAGACAGGCGGGTTGTTAAGCAGGTATAGGAGAATATCATCTACCTCAACTGCAGGGCATAAACGGGTGGTGGTAAGTGGACACTGGGGAGAGGGGGTCAGGAGTCCCTTCCTGTCTTCCCTCTGACTCTCTGTAAGGCAGTGCCTGCTTCATTCTTCTTTCCTTGCAGTTCTTGGATAACTCATCTGTTTTCATTTGGTCCATTGTAACACCCTAAAATGACAGCCTAGTACCCAGTGCTGCCTGATGTTTCTTCTTTGATATTTGACTCAGTTTCGTCAAAGCTTTGCCCATGTTCCATCAATCAGCTTTTACCTGGGGGATAGGGTCACTTCTCCATGGCAATGACTGTGGCCATGGTCAGGGGTGCTCAAAAACGTTAGCTGTTATCATTGTTTTTGGGGTTATTATCTGTTTTATCATTCAGGACAGCTTTCCTCAGCCAGCCGCAGCCATACTCTAGAGACATTATGTGAGAGTCTACAGTTTCTTACATTCTTCTTCCTCTTATTCTGACTCCTCCTTCATCCTGAAATGATTCAGAGGGGGCCCTGTTTCCTCAAGTGTCTACCTAAGTTGGAAGGAAAGCAGGGAGTGTACTAATCATGACTTTTTTTGTTGCAAGCCATAAAAACCTAAATTCAACTAGCTTAAGCAAAAGAGCCAACAGAGAGTGGAGTGGTTCTCAAGATCGAAGGAAGAACTAAAGGATTCAGAGCACCTTGGCAACAAGATTTATATATGTCTCCTCATTTCTTATCTTTTTTTACTTTATTTGGCTTTTCTCTGTAGGCAGGTCTTTGCTTACAGCTGAAGATTCTCATCCTCCTTATTCAGCCACCCCACTAACAGGAGAGAGACTGTTTTTATGTAATGTCTGTGAATCAGTGCTAGAGAAGAGCTCTGGGCAGCCCACCTGGGGTCACACAATCTCTCCTTGGATCACCGTTGCGGGGGCATGGGGGAATTATGATTGGCCTTGTCTACGACCTTTGCTGTCTCTTAGGGAAGTTGTTTAGGGGACTGTGACTGACAGCATCTGAATGACAGGAGGTGGATATAGGGCAGACAACTCTGTCTGTGTTCACTGCCGAAAGGATGCTGCTTTTTCAATGCTGCCATAATGAATGTAAGTAGATTTCTGAAAAGACACTGGGAATAGAGTGAGGTTGGTGGATGTTATAGGTAGAATCCTTCTCTCCTCAGGACCTCTTAACCTGTGCCCTGTTCTCAGAAGGAGGAGGACGCAACCCACCTAGGCATGATGGATTATGTGATTTGGAGAGCATGAGGTCTGGTCTGGATAAACTGGCTTGGGAATACCTTCAGCGATCATTGGAGACTCTCACTGGGTTATGGGCCCTCAGCTGGACCTGGAACCTTAGCAGAGATGAGTGTGGCATTTTCTGTGTGCTTCTACTTTTACCCACTAAAGCCTCCTTTCAGTAGGCTTTGCATTCTGAACTGGTCTGGGGTCATGCAGCTGGCTATGATTGGTGGTACTCTCACCCTGGGCTTCCACAAGTCTGATAAAAGAGTTAGAAAAGGGCTTTATTTCTTTCCTGCCTGAGAGGTTGGAGGCCCCACCTCCTGGGGGCCATTCCTATTTCCAAATAAGAAAGTGGCTAAAGTGTAGCATATGGTTGCAGTGGATTATAAAAAGGCATGGAAGGGCTTGCATCCATTCAAAAGGACCAGTACAATAAGAGGCCAAAGAAAATCTTTTGAGCGTGCACTGAAAAGTAAAAGTAACATAAAGAGTGTTAGTAGTTTTTGTCACTGCAAGTCCTGGCAGGGATTCTGGGGCAAACTGATGCCATTTCATTTTCAGTTCCAATCACAGTCTAGTAAAGTCAAGTCAGAGTTCAGCTGGGTCTCTTTTTAGGCTCAGGAGAAAGTTACACAGAACTCATTCAGTAAACATTTGTGGAGGGCTTTCTATGTGCAGGTCAGGGGTCAGGGTACTCCAGGCTTCACATCCCTGCCTTCAGAGAGCGCACAGTGTAAGCAATGGAAATTCATCAATCACACACAACTATTGCATTAGACTGAATAGGAATAGAACCCTGAGGGAGGTAAAAGCAATGACTTGGCTTGGAGGAGAGGGCCATTTTCTTTGACCAGGTAAGGACGAGGGGTAGGTGGTAGAGAGGGGTGTAGAAAGGGGAAAAGGTGATGATTTTGTCACTAGCATATATCCACATCCTTCTTGGAGTCCAAAGAAAAACATAAGAAAGAAATATCAGGAATCTGGTTTGCCAAATCTTAGAATACTTTCATGATATCTCCTGAGCAGACAATGAAACATCTCAAGGTTGGCTTAAAAGAGGGTATTTTAAAGAGCTGTATATAAATTAAAATATCCTTCTCCTTATTGTGGTATTTCACAATACTCTCCAAATCCAGACTTCTCTCTCCTGTCTCCATAAGTCCCACTGACTTAAGGAATGGGAGGAGTGGTAAAATGGGTGAAACTGCCAGTAACATATCTGTCCCCAGTCAGGAGAGAGTAACCGGAGGTTTCTTCCAGTAATCTTACCTTCTTATAACATATAGATCCCGTGCTCACGAGCCCTGAAAAGTTGCCAGTTAGAGCCAGGCTAGAGTTGCCAGATAAAATATAGGACACCCAGTTAAATTTGAATTTCAGATAAACAGATAAATAATGACTAATTCTCTTGTTTAAGGATGTCCTTGCAACCTCCTAGGCTCACTTGGCATCTTGGCCCTAAATGGATAGTCTGGTTTCTTCCCCATGTCTAGCTTTATTAGATCTAATTATTATCAGTGTTTCATGCCTGGCAAAACCAGTCCCACCAACCTAGTCCCTGTCCTAGTTCCCCATAGTATAACAGAAGGGGGACTCAAGGAAGAGCAGGGAAAGACACTGGCTGAGGATATATACTACCAAGAAGTTAATTGTGGAAGTGTTAAAGGTCTGATGGCCTTCTTAAATGCCATCCCAGGTTTAGACCTTAGTCAGGGCCTCTTACCCTGGTCCCCTGAACCATCCTCAGAATTCAAAGAATCACCCCACCCCAGACCTGTGCAACCAGAGAGAGTGGAATGATTGAGCGGAACTCATGCTGGAGGCAGAGCTCGTGGGAGGTGAAACCCAGGGGAGAGTGAGTGAAGAGGTTGAAAGGATGAGTTAAAATGAGGCAAGGCACAAGGCAGTGAGTTTTGTCAGCTGGCTGTGAGTGGTTGGTTCTATACTCTGAAAGTATAGAATTAAGGACCCACAAATATTGAAGGAATTGGGGCTGTGTTGACAAAAACAGTGCTTTTTGAACTTTAGTATCCATACAGACTACCTGGGGATCCTGTTAAGGTAGAGATTCTGATTTAGCAGGTCTGGAGTGGGTCCTGGGATTCTGCATTTCTGACAAGCTCCCAGGTGATACTGATGCTGCTGGAAGATAATCCACATTTCGAGTAATGCTGAAGAGAAATTACACTGGACACTTGTTAAAAATGTCAAGGAAGACTTTATTCAAGACTATTGCAATAAGGGAGAGAGATTGAACTCAACTTTGAATCCAGCAGGGGCAGCTGGGGATTTATAGTTTACAGGCAGGGTGAGGGATAGGATGGAAAATTACTAAGAGGAATTGGTTAGGTGTCAAGTGTGGGTGGATGAGGAACTTGATAGGGTATCAAGGGGGATTCTTGCTCAACTGGCTTAGCAGAATTCCTGCTAAAACCACCAGGCTTTTTGCTTAACAATAGATTGTCAAACTGTGAACACTCTCCCCTCCCCTGCCACTAGGATCATGCACTGCTGATGTGTTATAAACACTGAGGCAAAATTCTGTATTTCACTATGTTTCCAAAGAAAGGAGCCTGGTGCATGCAGTGATTTGCCCATTCAGCAACAGGTAGGTCAGTTCAAGATCATCTCATCTCATGGTGTTAGCATTTCCTTGAGGCCACAAAGGACAGAGAGTCTTCTTTTTTAACCCCTTTGATAACTTTCCCCATTATCTTTCTCTTCATCTTATTCTGGTGGACAAACAGCACCTGGAAACCCTCTTCTGAGTTCCCAGGGAATCCCTGCAGGCTCTCTTGGGAAAAGAGAATTCTAACTATAGGGAAAATGTGGGCAAAAGATTAGGTTCAGGTTTTTTTTTTCCTTCTTCTTGGAACAGGGAATGAGAAGGCTTCAACAGAGAATGTAGAGTAAAGGAGAGTCATCTCCTTAGGATCTGGGTCATCTTACTTCAGTGCTGTCTCACCCTCTTCCATCCCAGGCTACCTTTGGTAGCCCCAAAGGACTCTGTGACCCTTTCTTTTTCTGTATTGCCCAACATTTTTTCTTTCCCTTATTTAAAACTTCATTGTTTCTTCATTGCTTTTAAAAAATGGAAGCCAGTGATTTTCTTTTTTGTGAGGCAGAGGGAGATGTAGCAGGAAAAGGCCCCAAGATTTGGAGCCTGGAAACTAGGAACCTTCTTCCACCAATTCTTTCCTTGAAGATATGGATATGGGCAATGGTAGAAGTAAGAGAAGTCTCTTCCATATGACCTCACCAAAGATCTTGGGCAACTTGTCAGCTGCCTTTGGCTCTAGCTTCCTTATATAAAAAACGAGGGTAGGGCTTCCCTGGTGGCGCAGTGGTTGAGAGTCTGCCTGCCGATGCAGGGGACACGGGTTCATGACCCGGTCTGGGAAGATCCCACATGCTGCGGAGCGGCTGGGCCCGTGAGCCATGGCCGCTGAGCCTACGCGTCCGGAGCCTGTGCTCTGCAATGCAAGAGGCCACAACAGTGAGAGGCCTGCGTAACGCAAAAAAAAAAAAAAAAAACGAGGGTAGAAATCATTCTTCTCTGCCCACATTAAAGAAATGGATGGGAAAGTGTTGTGTGGAGTATAATTGCAAATCGCAACTTGGCTGTTATTATTATTAATGTTGTTTTTACTTTTGCTGCCATGAGCAGTGTTATAAGGAGAAAGCACACATTTTAACAAGTTTTTTTCTTCAAATGAGTAAGACAAAGACATGGTAAAAATATAGAGCATAAAAGTTATATAGTGGGCTTCCCTGGTGGCGCAGTGGTTGAGAGTCCGCCTGCCAATGCAGGGGACACAGATTTGTGCCCCGGTCCGGGAGGATCCCACATGCCGTGGAGCGGCTGGGCCCGTCAGCCATGGCCTCTGGGCCTTCGCGTCCAGAGCCTGTGCTCCGCAATGGGAGAGGCCACGGCAGTAAGGGGCCTGCGTACCGCAAAAAAAAAAAAAAAAAAAAAATGTTATGTAGTGAAAACTGTCTCCTTCCTACCATTAGTCCATTCTCAGAATAGTACCTACTTTGAACCATTTTCTTATATTTTCTTCCAAAAATATTCTCAACATATATAAGCATATGCATATAGGTATGTATGTATATATTTATATACATAAACTTGTATGTAGATATTTATTTTTCAACAAATGGTAGCCAACTTCTCCATCTTTCTTTCTGCTAACTGTATAGTTTAGTGACTGCTCCATATCATCCGTTAGACTTTTGTCATTCTCTATCACGTCTACGTAGTGTTCTAGAGCCCATCATCACATACTAACTATAATTTATTTACCCTTTCTTCTAATGGTGGACATTTAGTTTATTTCCAGTGACTGGCTATTTCAAGTTATGCTGCAATGACTGTACTGTGCATCTGTGCATTTATGCAAGTAGATCTATATCATAAGTCTTAGAAGCATGATGTCTGGGTCCAAGTGTACAGGCACTTCACATTTTAGTAGAACTTCCCAAATTGCCCGCTGGAGAAATGTCCACAATTTATATTTGCACTAATAGAGTTTTTCTACACACCGCCATCAATACTGGAAGACGATCTCTACTAATTTGGACTTACAATGCTATCACATTGTTAGTTTAGGTTTGTATTGCTGTAATTTTGAGTGAGCTTGAACATCTATCTCTTCATATGCTTAAAAGCCATTTACCTGTGGACAGCTTGCTTATGCTCTTTTTCCATTTGAAAAAGTACATTTTAAGAGGGGCTGGCCCAGATTGGGTTGGCCCAGCAGGGTTACTTTCCCCAACACTTATCTGGGGCTCCCTTTCAGGACTCCCTCTGCCCTGCCCCTGGCCCGTCTCTCAGTTTTTGGTGTCTGGATGCAGCTCTGGCAGTCACAGAAGCCCTAGGCCATGTATCTGCACCAGCGCACCCATTCATTTGCCCTGATAAGTGAAAGCTGACTGCACAGTTCTGTATTTATTTATGGCTTTCCTTCTAGCTACAAGAAGTATTTTATTCCTCTTCGCCCAATCCCTGGGAGCTGGTGTGAAGCAAGTATCTTCTCAATTTTATAGTACAGCAAATGGAGATGTGAAGACATATAATTGGCTATCTGAGCACTTAGTGAGACAACTGCCGTGTCTATGAGTATAAGATGCTGGCTGTGTGACTGGGTGGAGCATTGTGCCAGGAGCTTGGAGATATGTGCGTTCTGCTTCCAGCTCCAGCATGGATTTGCTGAGAGAGACTGGGCAGGAGACGTTGCATGTCTCAGGGTCAATTTTGTCATCTGAAGGCCTTCAGGTCACAGTGAAGTTCTGAACCTGCAGAAGGAGAGGGGGAAGGAAAGAGGATTGGGTAGGAAGAGGCTTAGCTAGTAGAGTAGATCTGAGAAAGTTTCAGCTGTGCAGATGGAGAGCTCCAGAGTAGAGATTACCCATTAGAGTAGCATCTTGGACAGAGACTATTGGGCCCTATTACCCCTATTGTATCCAGTCATTGGCTGGGACCTACCCAGGCAGACTTTGGCCTTGGGTTGAACACTGGGGTGCATCTGAAGGCTGTGCAGCTGGAGGCTTTCAGCTACCTGGACTCCTCACGGCTGACTATCCCTTGAAAGGAGCTCTGGGTGGTGCACCTCCATGGCTACCACAGTCAGTTTGTTTGGATAGTTTTAGTCAGAATTCAGGGATTATTCTGGACCCCTCCAAAAGCTTTGTAAGTCTGGAGACATAATTACTCTAGGATGAAGCAATGTAATACTCCTGTGTTTCCAATATGTCTTCATTTATAAAATTATTAAAATTTTTTGCTGGAGGTAATCTGCTCTTCCTTATTGTGGCATACTTAAAAATATGTTTTTTCTATTGTATGTATAATTTGTATGATATGGTACTCATCTGGACACAAGAAAGCGGCCAAGTACCAAAACAATGAGAAAGGCTCATATTCCTAGGTGTTTATGGGAAGAGGGGCACAATAAGCCCAGATATCACAAGAGGAATTAGGCACATGTAATTTTCAGTGACAACCCTTCTTCTGTGAGTTTTCCTAGGACCCCAAAGCTCCACGTAGCAGATACTTTTGGTGCCCTATATAGTATGCCCACTTCTGATATCAGCCACAGCTGTATAGGACAGTTCTGTGGAAGCTCAGATTGACCTGGCAGTGTCTTACCTGAAGCGCAGAGGTATAGAATTCCTTTCTGTGTTCTGCCCTCAGGACCTTTCTGGGCTGCCAGAGTCTGCTTGGCTCCTGCAAAGCCACCCTTGAAATGCCAAGGAGTTGATGTGCCTGAGGTCAATCTCAACCAACAGTGGATGGAAGCCTGTAGATGAATGCCCAGCCCCTTGTCCTTTAGGTGGGCAGTTCTGGGAGGCATCCTGCACTCATTTCTATTTAACCCTAAGTTCCTTGGGTTGGGAGATGTTTGGTAAATGTTTGCAGAGTAAATAGATGTTTTTCCCCATCTCCCTGCTCCCTGGCCACATGGTATCTCCAGCTTGCAGTCTGATTCTCACCTTGCTCCAATACCTCTATCTGTCCTAAGCATCTGGGTAATGGACAAGTGCTTCTGGACTCTGTCTCTCACTGCCCTCTGCAACCAATTTCCAACTAAAGTCCTGACTCTGACCTGGAAATTCTGACTTAGACTTGGGATTAGGCTCTCTTAGTGAATCATCCTCATCTCCTCTCAAGGAATAGGATTGCGGGGGGATTAAATGAGATGGTGTATATAAAGCATCTAGCAGAGGGCCTGGCTCATACAAGTGCACAGTACATAGTAATTATTATGCATAGTATTCTTTATTATATGCAATTATATATTGTATACATGCATGTATGTATACATATATATAAAGATGGTTTATATATATGTATAAAACAATGTTTTTACTCCTTATACTCTTTTTACTTCAAAAAATCATTTAAGGTATGTGACATTGAAAGTCATGTATATAAAAAGAATTATTGAAATAAAAACAAAATATCAAGAGTAACGTTTTGGAGACTAGGAGTTTGTAATATCATAATTCTAGGCTAAGGATAGTTGTGGTATGTAAACATCAAATTTAGCTCTGAGCCAAAAAAAAAGAAAGAAAAAAAAAGCAAGAAACACCTCCATTATGTCTTTCTCTCATATTTCAGGGAACAAAAGGAAAAAGAAAGCCACCTTGGTGTCCTGAGTAATGAGTCATAGTAGGGGACCTGATCACTTCTCTCAATATTTGCTGAAGAGAATGGAGTGAGAGCAAGGGAGAAAGGGATTGCAGAGGGAATGTTTGCTTCTCTGTTTTATACTTTTTGGAAAGGAGAAGTTAAGATGGAATAAGAGAGATAACCCCTTTTTGTTTTGGGTCAGAGTATAACTGTTCCCTTTACAGTGGTCAGAGCTCTTAGAGGGCCAAAGATATTTCCCTGGGCAATAGAGTTATGAGACTGATGAAAATGATGTATGCAATGAGCAGATAATGCCTTGTTGGGTAAGGCCTCAGAACTAATGCAGGTTTCTGTGTCTAATTGGATAAATTACTGTCCTTGGTCACTAATATCAATACTTAGTCCAGGCATCCATCTTCCCAGTGCGTTTTCCTATAAATTATTGCTTAGGTTTGAAGTTGTGTCTGGTACAATCAAACTGAGCAGTTTGTTTCACCGAGGATGTCAGAATATTTACATCTCCCCACCCAATAAATATCACTTAAAGCACTCCTTGGGGCCCTTTCTCACTGCTATGGACTGACTTGTGTCCCTCCAAATTCATATGTTGAAGCCCTAACACCCCCAATGTGACTATTTTTGGAGACAGGGCCAAAAGGAGGTAATTAACATTAAATGAGGTCATAAGGGTGAGTTCCTAATCTGATAGAATTAGTGTCCTTACAGAAACAGACACCAGAGTGTGTGTTCTCTCTCTCACATGCTCTCCCTTCCTCTGTCTCTGTCTTCCCACCATATGAGGACACAGTCAGAAGATGGCTATCTGCAAGCCAGGAAGACAGCTCTCACCAAATCAGCTGGCACCTTGATCTTGGACTTCCCAGCTTCTAGGACCATGCGAAATAAATTTCTGTTGTTCAAGACATCCAGTTTGTGGTATTTTGTTAAGGTAGCCTGAGTAGACTAATACCCTCACCCACCCCAGGGACTGGGAGAATAACACCATCACTGCCACCAACTCCAGGATCACCTGTGAGATCTCAGGTTTACATGTTCTGCTTCTATGGTGATCATTTTGGCCAGCTTCATCCATTTGGAGCCACAGCTCTTCTCTGTGATGTGAGGGCGTCTACTAGAAAAGGATCAGCTCATTGCCAGCACAAGGGAGTGAGTGGATGAAGTGAGGCCTGTGGAGGCAGGCCCCTCTCCTTCATGGGCATCATTAGGTCTGCTCAGAGGGGAGAAGGCTGGGCCCTTGATGCTGCTCACACAGTCTCCTTCATGTATTGTGGCTTCTGGGATATCAATTTAGAGTCTACTATTAGTTTCTCATAATTTTCTATAGGAGTTCCTAAATACAGAGAGCAGGAAAATTTTAATATACCATGTTCCCTCAGGCAAGTGTGTGTGTGTGTGTGTATGTGTGTAGTGTAGGATTTACACTCATTAGATACCTTGGCATATCTCAAGACCCCCTTGGGGATATATGCCTCGGTTTGAGAAATATGGTTTTATGTAATTGTCAGAAAAGGGATTGCTTTCTTGTTGGCTTGGTGGAATAAGGTGACATTAACCTTATATGTATCATAGTTGGCATAAATGCCTAAAGTGTACCAGGCATTATGCTATTTCATTAATATTGTGGCCACCTGTAGAGGTAGAATGAACTCTCATCCCAAATTTGGTTCAGATGTCAAGACTGATGATACCATACACACTGAGAGGGATGAAAAGATTTATTTATGTAAGAAGAATTCTGGGGTAAGCAAAGGTAGGCATCCCAAGCTGATCTGAAAATGGCTTGATAAGTCAAGGAAAGGAGGCTGGTTTGAGGTTTTTATTGTGGTTGGGGGGTGGGGCCAGTGTGAGGGGTGACAAAGGAGGGAGCATGTGGGCTTTCTATCAGCTTGCCCAGATGTGAAGCGGAAGGGGAAAAGGGAGGGGTGAGCTTAAAAGCTGTCAACAGTAAAACCTCAAAAAAACGGAGCCTGAATCTTTATTAGAGTTAGGCCTCCGTTATCTCACTGAACTTCATCACAGCACTCTAAGGAGGGCTCCATGGTGATTTCCACTTTGCAGATGAGTAATCGAGGGTCAGAAGTGTTAAGTGATTTGGCTAAGATCACAAATCTGGTAGACAGTGCCTGAATTCAAACCCAGTTCACTCAGATCTAGATCTATACTCTTAGTACTACATACCCATTCATCACAGCTACTACATACCCATTCATCACAGCTCCAGACATAACTTGCTTCTCATTTCATGCTTTTTTGCATAAGTGTGTGTGTGTTTTCCCCCATCCAACAGTGAGCTCCAAGAGGGCAGGGGCCATGTCTGTTCCATCTTTGCGACTCTCCCAGCCCCATAGCAGTAGCTCAGTGGAATGTATTAATTGAGTTGAGTTCAAATTATGACATCAACCCTGAAGAAAAAGAGAAACATCCAACTAAAAGAAATCATCGTAGTATCAATGAACCACCTCTTAATGAGCACTAACCACGTGCCAGGCATGTACCAGGGGCTTCACACAGTACTTCTAACAGCCATGAAAAATTAGTGGATTGATGCTGACTTAGAGAATAAGGTTTAACAGGGATAAATGTAAAAATTTGCATTTTGGTTTATACATCAGTTGCATAAGTAAAGCTTGGGATGGACAAGCTGAAGAGCAGTTTCCGTTAAAAAGAACTTTAAAACGTTATTGACTTAACTGCTCACTAAGTCAAACTAGCCATGCAATGTGGCTGGCTCTTTAGAAATAAATGTACTGTCAAGCTAAATTAATGGAAATTCAGTGTTTGCAGCAAGTGGTATAATAGTCCATTGAATTCTGTACTGGCTCTTTGGAATATTATATGCAGTTTGGGGCTCTGAGTTTTAAAAGGGATGTTGATAACCTAAACTGTTTTCAGAGAGGGACTCAGAGAGTGGAGGCCCAGGGACCATGCGACCTGAGGGCTGGCTAAAGAAACTGGGACTGCATTTGGCCCAAACAAGACTAGATTCAGTGGGATGGGGGCATGACCTGCTTACATTTGGAAAGTTATAACTGAAGCTCCACCAGGGCTAGACTTTATCCAGTTCACTAATATGTATCCCTAGCACTCAAAAGATACCTTGAACATCAATATAAATTTGATGTTAAATGAGTGAAGGACTGAATCACCTAATGGGTATTCTGACTGATTCCTTTGGTTACACGAAACAGAGGCTCTTGCATTGCGTTTACATTGTTCAAGGTAAGTGGGCTTTACTGTAAAGATGCAGGACAGTACTCTCCAATAGAACTTCAGTCGATGATGGAAATGTTCTTCATCTGCACTTTGAATGTGGTAGCCATTCAGCCACATATGACTCTTGAGCACTTGAACTGTGACTGGGGCAACTCTAAATTTTTACTTTTAATTAATTTGAATTTAAATCTAAATAGCTAATGGCTACTGTATGAACAGAGCAGATATAGATTTCAAGGACAGGATCTGCAGGATTTTGGGTGTCTCTAAGTGATGGCTCCTCTAAGAGATGGCGTTCTCTGCCTTGCCTCTCTTCATCTCTAGTTCTCTCTGTGCTCATGTTCCATTCTCTTCCCTCAACTGAGAGTTTAGAGTCCTCATAACTTGAGCTTGCCCTTGACAATCTTAAATGTTCCTCTTCACATCGTAAATGTTCTTTGTGCACTATCCACCACCAACTGGCATTGTCTTCTGTGTGTCTTATTTCCAATTCTTGAAACACGGGGAAAGAATGTGACTGGTCCAGCTCATCTTTATAGAGCCTCTGGATTGGCTACCTTTGGGTCAGGTGTTGCAGCCTTGCTGAATCAGTCAGGATAGGAGCAGGGCCCTGTTGTATGAATATAGCCCCATAGGCAGTAGGACTGAGGGTGAGCAGATCCCCTTAGAAATGTGTTGGGGGGTGGTCTGTGGACAGAGCAAGCAGCAGCAGCATTGCTAGTAGGGACAGAGATTTTACAAGTCTTTAGAGGACAGTGGAGTTCACAAGGAAGTCGATTGTAACTCATTCATTCATTCATTTAACCACTATTTCATTGAACATCCACTATGGGCCAGGCTGAGTGTTAGACCCTGGAGATACCATGATAAGTGGGACAGATGTGACCCCTTTATTACTGTATTAGGATGCTCGGGGAAATAGAACCAATAGGATAGATAGATAGATAAATAGATGAACAGAAGAGGAGACTTATTATAGGAATTGACTCTCATGGTTATAGAGGCTGAGAAGACCCATGATCTGCCCTCTGTAAAAGTGGATAACCAGGAAATCTGGTGGTGTAATTCAGTCTGAGTCTGAAGGCCTGAGAATTAGGAGCCTGATGGTGTAATTCACGGTGTGAATCCGAAAGCCAGCGAACCAGGAGCCAGATGTCACAGGGCAGGAGAAGATCCATGTCCTAGCTCAAGCAGAGAGTGAATTTGCCCTTCCTCTGCTTTTTTCTTCTATTGGGGCCCTCAATGGATTGGATTATGTCCACCCACATTGGGTAGGACTGTTTGCTTTACTCAGTTCACCAATTCAAATACTAATCTCTTTCCAGAAGACCCTCAGGGACACACCCAGAAATAATGTTGTACCAGCTATGTGGGCATCCCTCCCTCCCCCTCTTTCCTCCCTCCTCCCTTCCCTCCGTCCCTCCGTCCCTCCCCTGTCCTTCCTTCCTTCCTTCTGCCCTCCCTCCCTCCCTCCCTTTCCTTCTTCCTTCCATCCTCCCTCCCTCCCTCCCCCTTTCCTCCCTCCCTCCCTCCCTCCCTCCCTCCCTCCCTTCCTTCCTTCCTTCCTTCCTTCCTTCGTAACAGTTTTATTGACATATGTCACACATTATATGATTAACTCATTTAAAGTGTACAATTCAATGGCTTTTAGTATATTCACAGGGTTATGCATCTATCACCACAATCAATTTTAGAACATTTCTATCACTGCAAAAAGAAGCCCTGTACCCATTTGCTGTCATTCCCCATGTTACGAACTGAATGTTTGTGCCCACCACCCCTCGCCCCAAATTCTTATTCGACCCTAACCCCTGATGTGATGGTATTTGAAGGTGGGGCCTTTGGGAGGTTGTTAGGTTTAGATGAGATCATGAGGGTGTTAGTGTCCCTATAAGAAGAGAAAGAGACTAGAACTTGTTCACTCACTCTCTCTCTCTGCTTGCATGCACCAAAGAAGGCCATATGAGGATATAACTGGGAAGAAGGCACTTACTAAGAACCAGACTATGGTGGCACCCTAATCTTGGACTTCTAGCCTCTAGAACTGTGAAAAATAAATGCCTGTTTTTTTTTTTTAAGCCACTTGGTCTGTGGTATTTTTATTATAGCAACCCAAACTGACTGATACCTCACCTGCCTTTACCCACCCCTCACCCCCACTGTATCGCATCCATTTATCTACTTTCTGACTCTATGGATTTGCCTATTTTGGACATTTACTATAAATGGAATCATATAATACGTGGACTCTGTGACTGGCTTCTTTCACTTAGCATGGTATTTTCATGTGTCATCTGTGTTGTAGCCTGTATCAATACTTCATTCTTCTTTATTGATGAATAACATTCCACTTATGGATATATCACATGTTTATCCAGTTATCAGTTGATGGACATTTGAGTTATTTCCAGCTTTTGGCTATTGTAAGTGATGCTGCTGTGAATATTTGTGTACACGTATTTGTTTGAACATCTGTTTCCAATTCCTTTGGCTGTCTACCTAGGAGTAGAATTGCTGGGTCATATGGTGACTCTATGTTTAACATTCTGAAGAACTGTCAGACTGTTTTCCACAGCAACTGCACCATTTTACATCCCCACCAGCAATGCCCCTATTGTTTCTTTGATTTATCATTACCTCCACCAGCCAGCTCCCTTGTAAATACGGACCTCATGATCTACTACTGATATATATATTTTTTAAAAAACAAAGTAAAGTGAAACTTAGTTTCCTTTGAAAAATTCGTGGCACATGAATTTTGTGCTTTATCAAAAACAAAGAAGATTTGGTGGGGAGGTTACAAATGTTAGCAGTTATTACTAGGTTCGTGTAGGTTATAATCCCTTTGCAGTCAAGGACTAAGCCTTACTTACCTATGGGGTTTAACAAGAGGTTGGGATAACACATATTTATCATTCTTGCACCTGTTCCTTTAATACTTAATCTGTGGGTTACGATATATGCCCATATAATGGTGTGCAATGAAAAAAAAAAAGAGAAAAATCATTTGAATCATTCAGTCCACCATTCCACCCAATGAAGGTGGGCCCACGGGCAATAGATGCACGTAAGCCTGAAACAGTGAAGGCAGGCTTGAAACCCATGAAAATTATTTATGAATAGTTTTCAGGGTTTGTCACCCTTTAATAAAGAAGGGAGATGCAAGACTCAGGTGGCCAGCTGAGTGCGTGGTGATGACTTTGTGGATAAAGAAATGGAAGAATTAGTTGAGGGGCAAGAGAAGCTTTGAGGAAAGGGACATGAGAAGAGCTAATAGGCTTGTTCTCAGAAGACATTTATGGAAGATTTAAAGGTTTTAAAGAGTAAGTTTGACTCTGCGTCATTTTGCTCTTACTCTACTGACAGCCTTGTTCCCCCTTCAAGGAGATGCTAGAACTTGGCAGAAGGTCACAGAAGATAAAATCCTCACCGTGCAGGGGTTTGGGCTCGAGTGTGGAAGGCAACAGAGTCACAGAGCAATTGCAAAACCACATGAAAAATGCCAGTATAGGAGTGTGCACATGGTTGGGGGTAGTGCAAACAGGGAGCATCTGAGGGGAGATCAAGTGTATTAGTTTCCTAAGGGCTGCCATAGCCATCTACCACAAACTGGGGGCTTCAAACAACGAAATTTATTGTCTCTCAATTCTGGAGGCCAGACGTCTGAAACTGGGGTGGCAGCAAGATCATGCTCCCTTTGAAAGCTCTAGGGGAGAATCCTTCCTCACCTCTCGCAGCTTCTAGTGGCTCCAGGCTTGTGGCTACATCACTCCCATTTCTGCCTCTGTCTTCATATGGACCCTCTCCTCCTACTCCCCATGTCTCTCCACTGTGTGCCTCTTATAAGGGCACTTGTCAGTGGATTTAGGGCCCACCCAGATAATCCAGGATGATGTCATCTTGAGATCTTTAACTTACTTACAGCTGAAAGACCCTTTTTCAAAATAAGGTCACATTCACAGGTTCTGGGGGTTAGGATGTGACCATATCTTTTTGGGGGGCCACCATTCAAGCTAGTACATCAGGGAAGCCTCCCTGGTTGCCATAAAACTGTTGAGTTAAATCTTGAAGGAATTAGGTAAGTGAAAGGGCAGAGAAAGTGTTCCAGAAAGATGGCAAGAGGGGTCAGCATGTGCAAAGGTCCTGTTGGAAGAGACTCTACAGTCATCCATGGTACTGTGATACTCTTGGAGTGTAGTGTGCATGTGTGTGTGTGTGTGTGTGTGTGTGTATGTGTGTGTGTGTGTGTGTGTGTACAGTACAGTGTGGAATGAGGAGAAGGGAGCAGTTTGGGGCTAGAGAAGTAGGCAAGGCTCAGATTCCAGAGCATCTGGGAAGACATGATAAGGAGAGAATGAAGAAATTACTAAAGCATTTTAAACAGGGAGGTGATATGAACTGACTGGCATTTCAGAAAGACCACTCTGGGTGCTCTGTGGAGGGTGGGATGCATCAAAGCTGGTGGTAGAGAGACTAGTTAATGAAACTTCTGCTCAGTAAATGTGCATTGACTTGAGTCCGTCCTCTCCTTACTTTTATTTTTCTACATTGCTTGTGATTTTTGCTGGGCTGTTGGATGCAATTTAATGTGCTAAGCCAATCTGTTTACTTGTAATGCTCACCACTAATAGGAAACAAGATGCTGGCCTCACAGGGAAGCTGGCCCTGCTCAGCTGACAGAGTCCCCTGCATCGATGATGAAAGATTGTAAATGGATTGAGCAGGTTGATGGTGTCAGTTCCAATTTGTTGAGCCACCAAATCATGTTGTCAACAATTAGCATCTAGAAGATATGAACACACACATCACCCTTTCAGTAAAAGACTGAGAAACTCTGGCAGTTGCTCTGGATTTAACACAGACTTCTTCTTTATCACTGCTTTGTAGTTGTTGCTGAAATTAAAGTTTGAACAATTTAAAAAATTTATTGAGCCCCTTCTATGTGTCAGGTACTGTCCAAGATGCTCAGGGTTTAGCAGGGAACTAAATAAACTTTTTAGTTCCCTGCTAAAAAGTCTTCAGAGAGCTCCCAGTCTAGAGAGGAACAAACAAGCAGACAATGATAATGCAATGGGGCATAGTAAATTCCATGATAGGGGAAAGTGGGGGCACTACATATCACCCACAAATCCCACAACAGAAAGGGGCAGAAAAAGGGAGGGTTTCAGAGGCCCTCTCTATATCAGCCCCATGCTATATAGTGTCTGACTCTGATGTAAAGTCTGTTCAGTGGTGGGAATGCACCTGGGTACAGAGCTCCCTTCCTAGTGATTCTGTAGGTGTCCTCGCTGTGCTTTACCTCCTCATCCTCCCCTTACTGTTCACTCCATTCAAGGGGATTAGCCCCCTCCTCCAACCCAACGGGTCTCTTACAGAGTCGAAGTACATTTCTCAAAGTCTGTTTATTTATTTGTTCATTCAGCAAAAACATGTTGGCTGATGACTGCTTACAATGCTCTGTGCCAACTTTGGGGGGGGGGCGGGTCACTACAGTACAAATTAGATATTAGCTCTCCCTTTAAGATGCTTACGTTTGGGCTTCCCTGATGGCGCAGTGGTTAAGAATCCGCCTGCCAATGCAGGGGACACGGGTTCGAGCTCTGGTCCAGGAAGATCCCACATGCTGTGGAGCAGCTAAGCCCGTGCGCCACAACTACTGAGCCTGCACTCTAGAGCCCATGAGCCACAACTACTGAACCTGCGTGCCGCAACTACTGAAGCCTGCGTGCCTAGAGCCCATGCTCTGCAACAAGAGAAGACACCGCAGTGAGAAGCCCGCGCACTGCAACGAAGACCCAGTGCAGCCAAAAATAAATAAATTTATATATATATATATATATAAAAAAGGTGCTTATGTTCATGTCACAGCATGGGTGGTCTGTGGAGGGGTGGTGATAAGGCAGGGTGACACTTCACTGTCAAGAGGCATTGCTGCCACTTGGAAGGTGCTGGGGTGTAGCAGTGTCGGGAAAAGCAGGGCCGGAGGAGAAAATGTTGAAGCTGAGCTTTGAAGGGTTTGACTAGGTGGGGAAGGGTGGCATTCACTCCAGTCTGATTCCGGGTGTGAGTCAGACTGTCTGGGTTCAGACCCCAGCCCCAACCCATGCTCAGCAGGAGACCTTGAGCAAAGGCCCTCTGTCACCTGGCTAAGCCCCAGTTTCCTCATCTGTGAGATGGGACATGAATAGCTCTGCCTCCCTGGTGATGCTGTGGAGATTCGGCCATCTGCATGTAATGCTCTGGGGAGAGTGCCCAGCACAGAGTAAGCATTCAATCAGTACCAGCTGCTATTGCCAGTCGCCAGTCCTTGTAAGAGAAGGGCCTTTCCTGACATTGTTTGCTTTGAAAAGGCACCTATGATCATATATTAAAGACACTGGAATGGAGGGCTTGATTGACCATTTCACTAAGTTGTAAACTTGCGTTATAGCAAGAAGGGGGAAAAGGTGAGCCAGTTCCGTGTTCAAAGCCCTGTTAAAGGTTCTTTATTCTTTCCTGGCTCTGGGGCTGGGTTTTCTACCTGTTATTATGAGAACATGGCCTGGAATATCTCTAGCTGAGCAGTCCAGAACCCGTGGGAACTGTCAAAACTGGGATTGGAACATAAATACGAAATGACAGGCAGCTCATGTGCTGTTATTAAACTTCATAGCTAGAATATTTAAAAGCAAATTATCATGTAAAAATATTCTTATGTTAAACTGGAAATGAAAATGACTTATTTATTTGCTTAGATCAAATTGTTGGAAGCAAAGTTAGGCTGTGTTTTTTTCCCTGCCAAATGCTTTGATGTGTTCCTTTAATCAAACAGTTTAGATATGAGTATTAGTTCAGATGCATCAACCACAGTGGGGTTGTCAGCCTGCTAAGGATTGTATGCTTTCAAGTGGGTCATTGAATAGAGAAATAAAATAGGAGTCAGAGGCTTTAATTTTGGCATTCAACCAAGAGAATAATTTGCTCACAGGTAGTACGGGTAAGCTACAGGTGATTGAGAAATGGACTTATTTATGAGAACTGAGCCACCCCCCATCCCCCGCCGGCTGCCTCCCCTTTATGTGCCCTAGTCTTTAGAAGTACATGTGGGTGTTGCCAGGGCCTGGGACTCACCTTGATGTCCACCAGATGTCACTGTGAAGTCACAGATGCACAGCCCAAGGGGCTGAAAGTCCTTGCAGAGGAGGACTTTTAGGAAAACTTCACCTGGCCAAACGGCTCATTCTTTACTTTAAATATCTGCCAAGCTCAGGGCAAGCTTAACTGAAGTCAGGAGAGTACTTTAGAGTATGGAAGAAAATTAGAGCAGTGGGAAAAAAAATGCAGTATTTGCTCTTTCTGTATTCTGGAGGGTCTCCTTGTTGTTCAGTCACTCTGCATGCCTGGTCTCCCCCAAGTTCTCCCCAGCCCAGAACTAGGCAATAAATGCACTGAACTGGTTAGACTTGCAAAGTCACTGAATGTCAGGGTAGGAAGGGGTCATAGGGGGTCATCTAGGACATTGCCTCAGCTCAAGTGTGGGGCACCAAGAGCAGAATGAATTGCCCAAGGTCACATTTAACTCTAGGCTGGGAATCTCTCCTAGGGCTACTAAATGAAAGTATAGGACAGTGGTTCTCAAAGTGTGGTCCCCGGACCAGCATCATTACTATCACCTGGGAACTTGTCAGAAAAGTGAGTTCTTGGGTTCCACCCCAGCCCTATTCAATCAGAAAGGCTGGGTTGGGACTCAGCAATGTGTTTTTTAACTACTCCTCCAGAAGCTTCTGATTTGAAGTAAAAGATCTACTGTTAATACGAGTAGGAGGGCATTAGTTCCTACTTCCTTGTGTTACAAGCATCTCTCCAGGCTCTAGGCTCTGACGAGTGCAGCCAATTCTCAGCTTCTCACTGGAGCTTGACCTCATCCATACATTCCCTAGGAAGGGTGTCTCCCAAGTAGGTATGTCTGTGTTGGGTTGGGTAGAAAGACACTGTCCTCTACACGCCCCACTTTTCCAAGCCCCAACTTCTATCCATTGGGTACAGCTTAACGTGCCTCCTAATGGCTCCATTTCAGCCAAGGACAGCTAGAGCCTCAGTCTCCCTTTTCCCCTCCTCTACTCTCATATCCTCATTAAATTTATTTCCCTTTGCCTCTCACTTTTCTTTCTCCACTACAGGAGAGAGAACTTAGCGTTATTGAATATCTCCTATGTGCCAGGTGCTTCCGCATATTCTTGGAGTTCTCATGACAAACCCTGGAGAAGAGAGTTTGACCAGCACCACAATTTTTACAGGCAAGAAATGCTCAAAAGTCACACTAGTGAGGAAGTGTGTACACAGGGAAGATTTCAATGGCCCTGCTTCAAGTTAATGAAGCTTTATTTCCCTCCCAGGCTCTCTTTGCATTTTAAATAGGCCTACAAGTCCCAAGAGGGAGCCAAGTAAGAATTCTGGATTCCCTTGCTTAGATCTGAGGACAGAGATTTCTAGAGGGTAGGAGACATAAAAGAAGGGAACCCCTGTGATTCCCCACAAGGTGCCCTCCCACAAGACAGCCTATCTTCTGTGCCTGGAAAGTGGGTAGATCCTGGTTGGATCTCCTCTCCCGTGGAAAGAAATATTCTTTAGCTTCAGCCATCCCTTCACGGTGTCATTTTCCACATATGTTTAGGACTGCTTGCTCTTCTTTACCATGTGTTCTTCCAGGGCGTAACCTCAGGTTAGATTAATCAAAGATTTCCTCTGCCAGATGAGGTTAGACTGGCTTCTTTGCCATCTCTAGCATTCTCCTCTTTTCCCTTGTTTGTATATAGGGAAAAAAAATACGTATTTGTCTCATTTTGCTACTGTAGTTCTTAGGAAAAGTCTGATCCAAACAATGATTTGATGTGCACTAGGAAAATACTGCTTAACCCTGTTCTTGCCTTTTTAAGGTCTACTTTTTATTTTCTCACAGCAAGTGGTACAGGGGGATTACAATGAAGTCATGAAGATAAAGGAAAGCACACACAAATGACTTCCAGCATCTTCTGTCATTAGCTTTTTCTCCTCAGCAGACACATCTTTAGAGTTTTAGAACACTTATGTTGTTTTATGCTTCATCTCATTTTTAGGTTTTCCTCCTTTCTGGGATATTTCTTTGTGATATAAGATTTAATTCTGCTTTTTCATTTTTGAGTGAGAATTTAATTTCCCTTTATATTTAGGCATCCACTCGGCCTAGCTTATCAGTGTAGTCTATTCTGCTGAGAGGACTCAGTGTTCATGAGAACACTGTTCTCCTTGCCTTTTTCTCATTAGTTATTCTTCAAGTGTGGGCTTTGAGTCAGGCATGTCTGGGTTCAAATCTTTGCTTTGCCTCTTGCTGGGTTGTGGGAACTTGGATGCGTAGCTTCACCTCTCTGCATCTCACTGAAATTGAGCCAGGCTCACGAACACAGATTCAGACTGCTGGGCCATCAGATTCTGGTGATGCTTCAGAGTTGCTGCTGGGCACTGTTGTGGGTGACATAGGAGGATGGGCTCAGATCTTCCCAGGAAGCTGGCATGTGAGGGGCTGAGGACAGTTTCCCTGGGGTATGTTGGGAGTGATGGTAACTGAGTGCAGGAACACTGCCTCCCCCAAGGTGAGACTCTTCCTGGGTCCAGCCATTCCCTTCCTCTTTTTCTCCAGCATGGGTCTCATTAAGTCCCTTGCCCATCCCCCATCCCTTTCCATCCATGTTCTCCCAGCAGCTACTTGGACTTGCGGCCCCAATGGGCAGGGAAGGCAACTGGTTAGACTTGAGACACTTCGTGTGTTATGTGGCGCTCAGTAAAAGTGCTTGCTCTTTTTGATTGCCTTCAAGTGGAAAAATCAACCTAAAAACATGTGAAGAATACCCATGTATTCCAATATCCTTTCATTTAAAAAGTATTACCAGCTAAAAACACCATGACGGGTCTTGCTGTTTTTCTCACCAGCCTGTGTATTTGAACGGAGGTAGGCACCTAAGTGTATTTGTCTCACTATTCCCTGGTCTGAGCATAGTGGTAAGTACTTAATAAATATCGATTGAACGACTGATTAATTGTAAGACTTGGATTCTGGACTCAGCTTACGTGATCTTCGGCAAGTTGTTTGATTCTGAGTCTGTTCTGTAGAAGGTTGATAATTATCCCTGAGTTTTAGGTCAGACTCTGTAGGAGCAGCCCCTGACATGTGGTTTTGGGTTCCATGACTTAATAAGGAAGTACTCCCACCTTGGAAGGGAAGGTGGGGGGAGCAGTGGGGGGAGGAGAGGAAGCAGAGCAAGGGTGTGATCACAGGCAAAGTCCTGCAGAGGAAGCTCCAGACTGACCCTGCAGGGGAATTCTGGGGTATGGGTTAAGCCTCCTAGTGGTCCCCATCTGTGGCAAGGGGCTGGGGTTTTCATACTCCTGTACCTCAGTCACTGGATAAGGACTGACTGGGGCAGGAAGGGGGAATGTAAATTCCCAGACACTTCCAGCTCTCCACCCAGTTGGGCAAAGTGGTCTCCAATGACCTAAGGGAAATTCTCCAAAATAGAGCTGCAAAGTCTGTGTGTAAGAGTGGAAGGGCGGATATATGTATATGTATAACTGATTCACTTTGCTGTACAGCAGAAACTAACGCAACATTGTAAATCAACTATATTCCAATAAAACTTAATTTAACAAAAGAGTAGAAGGGCGGGGCACTGACATTATGGCTACATCTTACCTCATCTACATTTCTGATCCATTGGTATCAGATGAGAAAATATGTGGAAATGCTTGAAAAGTGTAATGTTCCTTTCCCAAGTAAATGGTGGCTTTTATATTCAATAAATTGTTTTTTAAAAAGTCTCGTGCATCTAGAAAGACCCAGAAAAAGAATGTTCACTTTAATTACACATTCTGGTTCATAAAGAGTCGCCTTTAGATAAGATTTCATGTCCTTTGAGAACTGGTAATCCAGTTCCAGTTTTCAAAAAACTGTAATTTAAATTAATGCCACAACTACAGGCAATTTAATCTCTGTTTGATGCTTCAGAAGGCATTTCTCAATCTTGTAAGGCCTCAGGGTCATGATTATCATTGTACAGTAGACATGCACAACTGAAGTTAACAGCCTGGGTTAGGGGCATGGGGAAAATGGCTTCTCTCTGTTTTGTTATGGGAGAGGTGCTGGCTGTTGCTCTATTTACAACTGGCTAAACATTGGAACGCTGACAATTTTTTGGGCCCAAAGCTTTGATTTTTCTTTATTTGGCTGAGACAGGCCAAGATGGGGACTCTTACCTGACTTAATTAGATGATCTCAACTATAAACACACAGACTCTGTGACATGGGTAAATAGAATTTTGCTTAGCAGTTTCTCGCTGTGTCCCAAACAAAAGACTCAGGGTAGCTGTGCTCTGACACACACATTGCCTCTTATATCACACAGTGGTTATGTTTTAATTGTCATTATAGTTGGTATTTTACATCATGTAGGGAACAATACACTTCTCCTGGACTAGGGTGGCCAGGGTGGGGTTTTCCTTAGTGGAGTCTTCTGTGAACTTATCTATTGCCAATTCTTGCCATAGTTGTTCAAAATACCCTCCCTCTCCCACTACCACCCATTTTGAAATCACACAATTGATGCATTTTTGAGATTCTGCCACATCTCCTGTATTGCAATAGGCATATGTAGAGACGCAAGAAAAACATAAGACCCTCAAATCTGGGGAAAATATGAAGAGGAAAAGAGAAGAAATCTTATCCAGAAGACTTTAGAAATGGAAAGCAGAGAAGGGACAAGAAGAGGGAAGACCCTGTCTTGGGCCCATTTATGTTTCATGAAGACCAGGGACGTTCCTGCAGAATATTCTAAGATTTCTTGAGCTTTTGTAATTATTCCATGTTTGTTGTTTTCATTATTTTCTTTCCCTCTCCTTTCCTTGTCATGAGTGGCTGGCAGTAAAACCAATGCATTCACTGAATTATACATGAGACATTTGTTATATACTTCCTGTGGGCCAGGTACTATGCTGGGCTCTGAGGCTGTGATGGTAACTCAGACCCGATCCTGTCTTCAAGGACCTAAGGACTGAGAGTTGAGATGGATACTCAACACTCAAGGACAATAAGCCTTGCTCATCAGAGGGAAAAGCCAAGGATCATGACAGCACAGAGAAGGGGAGCAGAATGGAGGAGATTGAGGGATGACTGTCTTATACAGTATCCCTAGTGAGCATAGACCCCAGCCTGGTGAAGCAGAGGACAACTGGGAGGAAGAGCAGAGCCAGCTGACTCCCAAAGGCGCCGAGAAATGTCCCATGGACAGAAACACAGGTCTGGCTGTTGCCTGGGAGAGAACCAAAGCACTTCCTTGTAGAAAGCCCTGGTGGGATTGTGTACCATTCTGGTGAAAGACTGAATATGGACAGTGATAAACGTCCTTAAATGATAAAGACAAATGGACAACAATAATGACCAGACCACATGTAAAAATAGAACCCTACCTGTAATCTCTGTAGCAATTGGCCCCAAACAGCCAGGATTTGACCAGTGACCACCAGATTCCCTAATTTTGTCCCTGTTTCCAACTTAGGACCAAACAGAGTAAGTCATATCTGCTCCCCTAACCAATTGCATAGGCTGCCCTGCTTCATTAGCCCATTACAGCTTCCTCAGGCCAACCGCCTCCAATCAGAGCAAGCGATGGTGGTTGACTCCACTCCCCTGCTATAGCAAGCCCTGCTTGGTTTTTGTTTCTTTCCACAGTTTTTGATAAAGGGTATACTGAAGCATGAACACCGGTGCTGATACCCACTAACCACTCAGTAATGTTCTTTCCTGATGGAGCACCCCCTACACTGCCAACAACATGCCTGGAGAGCGTCCTCTTCTCTTCCAAGGTGACAACCACCCTGGCTGAAGGTGGAATGGACCTTTAGAAAATCTGTTACACTCACACTAGGGAAGAACATCTGCAGCCCTGAGGGGCCCAGAGAGTTTGATGCAATAGCAGGTGAGCTTCAGTGGCAGGTGCAGGCCCACGCTCCAGTCTCAAGCACAACAGCTCAAAGTACACCTTCGAAAGCTGGGCAGAGAAAACCAAGGAAGGGAAAAGGATGCCTTTCAAAGGCCGGAAATCTTGTTCCAAGTCAACCGTGTTCCCCTCCAAGATAACAAAGTTCTTGATAAGCTGTGTACAAATCACACTTCTTTAAATTGGGTCTTACTTTTCCTATGATTTACACTTTCATTTAAGTGCTGATTTATCATCATTTCTTCCCTTGGCAGCCATTCTTATGACTTGCCTCTTAGTTCTAGCCTCCCTGGCAGATAATTAATGAGTTCTTAATATGGCTATGGGCACCAGAGGGAACACACTATTTAAAGACGTTTTTCAGGGGATTTTTTGGGGATGGGAGGTGAAGTGAAGAATTCCTTTGTCAAGCAAAAAAAAAAAAAAAGTCACATGCATTTGGCAAATATTGCTCTTTTGAACTTGCGGACTGTTCAAAGGCAGACCAAGAAGTTTGCTTGAATTAGGACACATCAGTCTAGACGTTCAGCTACCCAGTAGTCCCTGAAAGTATTTCAGGTAGGGAAGAGGGTCTTATTAAAAATTTTTATTAATTAATTGGTATCTTTTTTTTTTGCCCACTTGTTCAACAAATACTTATTGAACACTTATTATGTGCTAGGCCCCATGCTAGGCTCTGGGATGTCATGGTGAGCTAGACATACATGGTCATTGTGATTGTGGTGCTGCTTGGAGTCTGTTGTGGGAGACAGATATGAGCACATAATTATGCAGATGATTAGTTCACTACCCTTTTATTTTATTTTTTTATTTTTTTGCAGTACGCGGGCCTCTCACTTTTGTGGCCTCTCCCGTTGCGGAGCACAGGCTCCCGACGTGCAGGCTCAGAGGCCATGGCTCACGGGCCCAGCCGCTCCGCTGTATGTGGGATCCTCCCGGACTGGGGCACGAACCCGTGTTCCCTGCATCGGCAGGCGGACTCTCAACCACTGCGCCACCAGGGAAGCCCTCACTACCCTTTTGACAAATGCTACCAAGGGACTGAGGTGGGACTGATGAGGCCTGAGCTGATTTGGGGAGGGAAAGTGGCCAGGGACTTAATAGTTAATCTGAGTTCCAAGGACGAGTTAGGATTAACCAGGGCACTCCAGGCCAGAACAGAATGTAAAAAGGCCCTGAGCAGAGAAAGAGCCAAGCCCTTTTGAGGGACTGGGAGAAGGGCTCTGGGAAGAGCAGAGTGAAGAAGGCAGAGAGAGGGAGAAGATAAGCCTGTGAGATAAATGTGGGTACCATGGTGACAGTTCTTATGGACTGAGTGTTTTGAGTTGTATCCTTAGAGCAATGAATAAATTATTGACAATTCTAGGCAGGGAAGTGACATGTTCAGATGTGCCTTTTAGAGAGAGAAATTTGTCTGCACTGTGGGGAATGGATTGGAGGCAGTAAGGAAGGGATCAGGAAGACCTATTAGGAGCCCACAGCCTTTGTCTAGGATGAAAGAGGTGATGTTCTGTGATGATTTTATCAAGCACAGCCTGCAGGAGAACTGGGTGGTGAGTGGTAGGCTTCAACTCAGTTTTTATTTCACAGAAGAGAAAAGAGAGATCCAGTGGTCCAAGAACGGTTAAGATGACTGGCTCTTCCCAGGAAGAGGGACCCACTCTTGAGTGCAGCATCTTCATTCAAGCCCTGGGCTCCGCCCCAGGGCAGTCCTGGCTTCCCCAAGGCAGGCACAGTTGCAGGCACCCCCGACAGCCTGTTCTGAAGTTCCCCCAGCAGACATTGGAGAAGACTTTTTTCTTCAAGAGCTCTGACTTGGAATTGGGATCGGTAATGTTGGTCTCTGTAAGTGGGCTTGATGAGGAGAATCTTCTGGATGCAGTCCCCAGTTTTCAGGGGAGTGTCTAAGTGTCTAGGGTCCCCAGAGCTGGTCTTCATGGGCCCTCCATCAGACACCAGCTGGCACGAGTTCCAGCTGGTGCTGGGGCTGGCACGAGTTCTCAAATGTCAGCAAGCAAAGCAGTCCTTGGGGGAGAAACTTGTTCAAACAGCAGGCTCTCTGCCCCTACTTTCAGTGATTCTGTTTCAGTCTCTTTGGTTTACAGACCAGGAGTCTGCATCTCATAATAGGCTATCCGTGACCCCTCTTCCTTGTTTCTAATGCATATGGCCTTTACATTACTTTAAAACTCTAAGAACTGTTGTCCTAGCAATTTAGACCTTGAATACGCTGACATGCTTGAGCTCAGCGAAACATGATCTCTCATTCCAACTTAAGGCTTAGATGAAGTTCAAGGGTGGGATTCTTGAACTGAGGGTTGGCTTGAGAGCCAAGACTGAACCTTCCTGCTCCTCCAAACTGCCTAATTCTGAGAATCATCCAGTGATTCTGACTCAGGGAGCTTGTGGCTTTAGCAAGTGCCTCATGATGTGATCCTTATGATTGGGCAGGTTGGAAACCTTTGTCCAGGAGGCCTCATGGGCAACTCTGGCCCTCAGGGAACCCTGAGTGTTTTCAGGGGGCCTCAGGGAGCCCCAGGTGTCTTCATGCCCTTTGGTCCTGAGAATTCTGCTGGACCCTGGGTGGGGTCTGATGTGTCTCCCTGACTTTGCAGCCAAGCTAAGGGAAGAACCTGTGAAGGCAGCCGTCTGAGGCTCAGGATACCCAGCTGAAATACGTCACCCACTGCTGAGGGCCATCCCAAAACTAGCTTCAGCAAACCTGGGAAGTGAATAGTTTCAAAGTGTCACTTAGTCCTGAAGGGCCATGTCCATTCAGTGTCTGGTAACCAGTGAAACTACGGGCAGCTGCTTTGATGGGCTTCTTGGGAACAAGGGAGAAAACGCCTTCTATGCTTGACTTTCTAGGAAGCAAGGGTGAGGGGTCCTTTGAGTCAGAGCTGCTCTAGAGGTATATCTGAGTTTATTCTCCAGTTTTATCTTCGATGGTCAAGGAGGACCCCTAGAGGTGTGCAGGTAAAGTTTTTTGAACTAGGAAGTTCAGGTGAGTTGGAGTTTGTTCATGAAGCTTGAGTTAAGCTCTAAGGCTGTGGCTGCATTAAAAAAAAAAAATTGTAAAGTTAAAAAAAATGCCTGCTGGCCACACTCCAGGCTAATTGAGTCATAATCTTTATGGGAGGGGGCCGGGGGAGCAGATATATTTTTAAAAGTTTCCCTGGTGACTATAATGTGCAGGTTCCTGGGGTTCTGTGAGCTTGGAGGGATGGAGGCTGTCTTGGATGCCTGGGTATCGGGGGATTCAAAGGAGACAGGTGCAGTATTTGGGGGCTCAGGGATGGGGAAAGAAGCTTAAGTAGGGCTGGGCTGGGATCTGATGGTTTTGCCAACGGCCAGAACTGACACTTCTCTGTGCCAGGCACACAGCTGCAGAACCATCACTAGACCTGCTCCTTGGAGAAGAGGACTGTGGCCATGCCTTGGCGTGGATGGCCAGCAGGCTCCCTATGTGCCAGGGACTTTGTTTAGAGAAAGCCTCTGCCTTCAGCTCCTCTCATCAATTTCTTACAGCCTGTGATTTAGTTGCCTAATGGGATCCATTAAGCAATCTGGGGTCAGGTGGGGAGTCTGGAGTCCACAGGATTCCTGGGGCTGAAAGGTTGTAGCTCCCAATGCTGCTGGGTTTCTTGGCAGCCTCACGCTGGGGAGGGCATCATTAGCAGCTTGAGGGTGCTGTCCATAGGCAAGTGGAGGGCTACTGAGTGGCTCTAGGAGGAAGTGAGGAGGTGAGAAATGCCAGCTGGCCCAAGAAATGTCCTCTGACCTCAATTGTGGGCATGAGTCTTGGGATAGTGTGTGGGCTGACAGAGGCAGGGCATGGCTGGAGGGTGTGGAGGGCAGTAGAGGGGTGGAGGGAAGTCATGGACAGCATTTGGGATGCTGTGGGCAGTGAGATTCCCTTTGCTTTTGTGATGAACTGGCTGCTCTTTGTGATTGCTGCAACAGTGGGAAGGGGAGGTGACAGGTGGTTTGGGACTCTGCTTTGCTGCAGAGACAGATTAAGCTTTGTGCTCAGACCCAGGTACCACCTAAACAGAGTTTACAACTAGGTTGAGACTGAAGAATCTCAAATCCTTCCTCCCTCCACACCTGGTGGCTCTTTTGAGCTCTGGAGTTAGATTAGTTCAACAAAATACCCTTATTCATGATCAAATATTCAGATATTTATTGAGCACCTACTGTGTACCCAGCACCATTCTTGGTCTTAGGGATTCATCAGTGAACAAGCAGACAAGAATCTTCTCTCATGGGAAACCAACACTAGTTACAAACCAATCAAGTAAACAGGTGTAAGTGCTGTAATAGATGGAACAGGGCAATGGGACAGAGTGTGCATGGGGCAGAGGCAATGGCATCCTGGAAAGATCTAAGGGAGAAACATTCCAGGTGGAGGGAGCAGTTGGTCCTAAGGAAGGCATGAGTTTGGAGCGTTTGGGAAACAGAAAGAGTGCAGGTGTAGCGGGGGTGAACTGAGCTGGGGGAGTGAGAATACAGAGAGTATTCTGTATTCTCTGTAGGAGAAGGCAAGAAGGCAAGACCAGTTTATATGGGACCTGGTGGGCCTGAGTAAAGGGTTTGAATTTTGCTTGAGTGTAATATGATGCCATTGGAGGGTTTTACATAGGAAAATGGCGTGATCTAATTTATGTTTTTAAAGCATCACTTTGACAACTGTATTAGTTTCCTAGGGTTGCCATAACAAAAAAATTTAAGCCACACTGACTGGGTGACTTAAAGCAACAGTAATTCATTCTCTCACAGTTCAGCAAGTCAGAAGTCCAAAGTCAAAATGTCAGCAAGGTTGGCTCCTTCTGGAGGCTCTGAGGGAGGAACTGTTCCATACTTCTCTAGTTTCTGGTGGTTGCTGGAATCCTTGACATTCCTTGGCTTGTAGCTGCATTACTCCAATCTCTGCCTCCATCTTTGTATGGTCTTTGTATGTATACCTTCTTCCATTCTCTTCTAAGCACACTTGTCATTGGATTTAGGGTCCACCCTAATCAAGGATGGTTTCATCTCAAGGTCCTTGATTACACCTGCAGACATTTTTTTCCAAATAAGGTCACATTCACAGGTTCTGGGTGGACATGTCTTTTGGGAGGCTACCATTCAGCCCACTGTAACTGCTATGTTAAAAACAGATTTAGGTAAGACTGGGAGCAGGACACAGATATTGTAGCCTAAGCAAGTAATCACGGAAGCTGGGACTAGGATATTACTGGAGCCGGTGTGAATTTTGACTCTACCTCTTAATAGTTGAGTTTCAATCACTTCCTTGGAGAAATAGGAATAATAATAGTTCCTATCATGTATGGTACTATGAGGATTAAATGAGATAATGCATAAAGAGTGCTTAGCATGACCTCTGGCCCATAGTAATAGCTCAGCGAAATGTTATTGGCTCTTGGTGTTGATAATCTTAACAGGACAGTCAGCCTGATCAATTTGCCCTGTGACTAGGGACTAGTCGGTCTTGCTGTGAATTGAAAGAGCAGTCAGTTTGGATTTTGGCTATCTGGGATCTGGCTGCATGGTCAGTGGTGGTGGCAGGGGTACCTGGGACAGGAGGAGTGGATCAACCAGGGTTCTAGTAGAGAACAGAACCAACGTATATATGTGTATTACAGCCTGGCAAGTCTGAAAAATCTGTAGGGAGGCTGTCAGACTGCATACTCTTGAGCAGGAGCTGATGAAATGGCGGAAGACCTAAATAGACGTTTCTCCAGAGAAGACATACAGATGGCCAAGAGGCACATTTCATTCAAAAGAATGAAAAGATGTTCAGCATCATTAATTATTAGAGAAATGCAAATCAAAACTATAATGAGATATCACCTCACACCAGTCAAAATGGCCATCATCAAAAAATCCACAAACAATAAATACTGGAGAGGGTGTGAGAGAAGGGAACGCTCCTACACTGTTGGTGGGAATGTAAATTGGTACAAGCATTATGGAGAACAGTATGGAACTACCATATGATCCAACAATCCCACTCCTGGGCGTATATCTGGAGAAAAACATGGTCCAGAAGGTTACATGCACTCCAGTGTTCATTGCAGCACTGTTTACAATAGCCAAGACATGGAAGCAACCTAAATATCCATCGACAGAGGAATGGGTAAAGAAGATGTGGTGTATATATACGATGGAATATTACTTAGCCATTAAAAAGAACAAAATAATGCCATTTGCAGCAACATGGATGGTCCTAGAGATTGTCATACTGAGTGAAGTAAGTCAGACAGAGAAAGAGAAATATTGTATGATATCGTTTATTTGCAGGATCTAAAAAGAAATGATACAAATGGACTTATTTACAAATCAGAAACAGGCTCACAGACTTAGAGAATGAACTTATGGTTACCAGGGGAGAGAGGTGGAGGGAAGGGATAGTTAGGGAGTTTGGGATTGATATGTACACACTGCTATATTTAAAATGGATAACCAAACATTGTAAAGCAACCATACTCCAATAAAAAAAAATAAATAAAATGAATGACCAACAAGGGCCTACTGTATAGCACAGGGAACTCTGCTCAATGTTATATGGCAGCCTGGATGGGAAGGGAGTCTGGGAGAGAACGGATACATGTATATGTATGGCTGAGTCGCTTTGCTGTGCACCCGAAACTATCACAACATTGTTAATCAGCTATACTCCAATATAAAATAAAAAGTTAAATAATAATTCAAACTGATTGGAGATGTTCAGCATATGCACAAAACACCTGCACAACAACATCTAGACTAGTATTTAATTGAATAAGTGGGTACTATAGCCTGGCCAAGTCAACACATAAAATCAACCGTCCCAAGGGAACTGGCAATGAGGCCCGTATCCTGGGTTGAGACCAGTGCTTTGGGAGAGGATGGGCCAGACTAGAAGGAAAGTACAACACATGAGTAGAGGGACTGGGGCAGAACCTTGGCTGACCTGGATGGTCCAGAAAGAAGTGGAGCTTCCTGTTAGTGGTTAGAAGGCCAGGGCGTAAACCACGGAGTGAGTGGAAAGCCACTGGCTGGCAGGGAAGCAAGCAGGCATTGACAAATGTAACCTCAGGATCCAACCTCATCATTCATAATTTTAAAGCCAGGTTAATATTGGTGTGGCTTTCTATTGTCCAGGAATGGAAAGTCTAATCTTGATCAATGTCTTACCTTAGAAATTGGTATAGAGTGATTCTAATAAAGATTAAAAGGAAGAATGTTGACAGGTAACCTTGTATTTGTATGTGGAACTCTCTGAAAAATCCAGATATCAAAGGAGCCTATAAAAAGAAAAAATGACAAAGGATTAAGAATAAACACTTATCCCCTAACTCAAAAGAATGTCGCTGTACTTCAAGAATCATGTTGGCTGCTGGGTGTTGGGTACCAGGTATGCATCAGGGACTCTGCTAAGCAGTTTGCTTACATTTTCTCATTTAATATTCACAACAACCCTCTGATGTGGATATGATGATGTTTTCCATTTAGAGAAAGGGAGATTGAAGTTCTGAGAGGTCAAGAAACTTTCTCAAGATCATGTGGTTACTACGTGACAGATCTGGGATTCAAACCCATGACTGTCTAACTCAAGAACCTGTGCTCCTAACTGTCTCACTCCATCCAAGATGTAGAGAGCTGAAGCTCGAGAAACAATTGAAAAGAGCTTTCAATTCCATTTGGGTGAAAAAATGGATGAACAAGGGAAGGACTGCTTGGGGGAGATTTTAACAGATGAGAGAGAAAGCAGAACTACTCAGTTGCTGTTTGAATTCTGACTTGTCTACCAAGGAGAATAATTTCGCTACATGAAAAAAGTAGAATAAAGGGGAGGGAGTCAGGGCTCAGTATGGATGTGAAGGCAGAAGCCAGCACAGCTTATAGACGTGAGCTTAGGTCTCCAGGCTTAGATGAAATTCATCTTGAGGGCCTGTTGGAACTTTGAAGCATAAAATCTATGGTGCTGGTTGCTACATAGGATACAAAGATGGTACTTTTGAACTTCCCCCTTCTCCTTTGTCTGGTATCTGCTTCTCCTCAATATATTTATGACACTCGTGTGGGCAGTTTTTTTTTTCCATCTCTACATCTATTGCTTGAGAGCCCTTTGGCATAAGAAGCATATGTCAAACATGAGGGTAGGGGCTTCCCTGGTGGCGCAGTGGTTAAGAATCCGCCTGCCAATGCAGGGGACAGAGGTTCGAGTCCTGGTCTGGGAAGATCCCACATGCCGTGGAGCAACTAAGCCCATGTGCCACAAGTACTGAGCCCTCGTGCCACAACTACTGAAGACTGCATGCCTAGAGCCTGTGCTCCCCAACAAGAGAAGCCACCGCAATGAGAAGCCCTCGGACTGCAACGAAGAGTAGCTCCAGCTCACAGCAAGTAGAGAAAGCCCGTGCACAGCAACGAAAGACCCAACGCAGCTGAAAAACAAATAAATAAATAAAATAAATCTATAAAACAAAAACCATGAGGGTATGTACCACATATGTGGCAAATTTCTTAACAAGTGTTAAAATGTCCTCTGCCCCTTCTCTTTGTCCTTATATTTGAGCAGAACCACTAAATGAATGGTGTATAGCAAAGATCATTCTGTATAACAAACAATGAAAAATAAACTTTTATTGCTCATGTGTCTCAAGCCAGGTGGGAACAGGCTGGGTGGCTCTGCTGATCTTGGCGAGGCTTGCTCACATGCCTGGGGTCCACTCAGGGGGTTGACTAGTGTAGTCTGGCCTAGGCAGGGGAAACCAAGGCAACATGGCTCTTCCCCATTGGTTTCTCACCCTTGCATGCTAGTCCTGCAGTGTTCTCATGGTGGTGGCAGAGGCGTAAGAACATCGTGGAAACACCAGACCTGAGGGCCTGTCCTTGGAACTAGCACACAGCACTTCTGTTGCATTTGGTTGGCCAAACAAGTCACACTTCAGCCCAGACTGAAGAGGTCAGAAGATAGAGTCTGTTTCTTTAACAAAAGGAACTGGAAAGCCTCAAGGCCATGAAGTTCATCTCCCTCAAGTATCTGCTTTTTGCCAAGCATTGCTTTGGGAGTATGAGGGTAAATAGTCATGTCCTTGCCCTTGGGTTTTCTCATTTAGTGAGGCAAGTACTGTCAATACTGGGCTATTCACTGGGCTGAAAGGTGAAGTTTTGGCTAATGCATAAGTTTCTAGTGAGTTCCTGATCCTGGACACATCTTTTTTTTTTTTTTTTTTTTTTTACTGTGTGCTGCTCATTTATATCTCCTTGGTTGACTGTAGCAAATAGTTCTCTAAAGTAGACAGCAAAAACCCTCTGATATTTGTTCCAGTAAACATTCCTACTCAGCAGTTGCTGGCCATTGTCTCATTATTTTTCTTAGAACTGCCCGAGAAGAGGGAGAAATTCCTTGGTGTGTATAAATGGGGTGGGGGCGTTGAAGGTGAGACAGGGAGAATATTAGGAAGATGCAGCCAACGTCAGTAACTCACATCTCCTCTTCTCCCCAAAGACAGACCTGGTGAATCACACCACTGGTTCTCCTGTGTTAATGTTTCCTTGATTGAAATACAATTGTCAGCAGTCTTCATCTAAACTCCACAAGAATAGCAACCTCGTCTGCTGACTTCTCTCTCTATGCCAAATGTCTTACATATGGCAGGCATTCTTTAAATATTTGTTTGTTGAACAGAAAAAGGAGGGGTGACTGAAGACTGACTATAGACAAATTTTGAAGTTTCGAAAGAGGAAGAAGGTTGTTTTAGAGGCTACCAGCCAGTGAATTTGACACTAGTGAATGGTGCAATCCCAGACTGAATTATTAAACAGATGGCTTATGAGGTGGTGGAAAAAGAAGTTAGGATTGCTGGGAGTCACAATGGTTTCACCAAGAACTGGTCATGTTGAGCCAACTCTAATTCCTTTTATGATCAGTTTATCGTACTGTTGTAACAGCCTGTAGGCATGAAGTACATGATGCGCAGCAAGGCAGCTGGTAAAGTATTTTATAAAACTCCCCTAGTCAACAGGGCGAAACATGGCTTGGATAAGTTAACGAGTTGATTTATAACTGAATGTTTAACTACATATGAAGATCTTCTGCTAATGTTATTTTTTTGGAGGGCCGGACAGAAATTTCTCAACGAGCACATTGTAGGACTTTCCTGTTATCTTGTTTGTATATATCAATGGCTGGGATACAGTTGTAGTGGGTGAACCTGTTACATTTCCAAATGATTCAAAGCTGGCAGGAAGGAGTTTATGTACTGGATGATGGAGTCAGGGTTCCACATCATGTTGACAGACCAAGATGATAGGCTGAAACTAAAAGATGAATTTGAATAGGAATAAATTTACAGCCAAGAATGAACCTTGAAGAGTAACTTGCAGAGATATGGGATAGCAGAGCCTCAGCTTAACAGCACACAATTAGAGACAATTCCGTGACATGGTGGATAAAAAGCTCTATGCCTAAGCTGAATTAATAGAAGCAGAGTGTTAAGATCAAGGGAAATTATAGTACTCCCATCTCCTGAATTTATCAGATCACAAATATTCAATAAAACAACTATTAAGTAGCTCTCTGCATCAGTCTTAGCCAGGCACTTTACTTGTTAAATAAATTGGTGTGACTTACAAGGAATTCCTACCTCCCAGCGCTAAACAAAAGGTATCTGAAAGCACCTACTTAGAGCTGGGCTACAAATGCAAGGATTCCCCGCATGGCCTGAGCCCTTATTTATAGCCTGTGGAGTCAACTTGCCTTTTGCTCATTCACCATTTCTAAACTCAAACCTCTTATTACAAATAAATGGACTTATTTGTTTTGATTTTCTTCTTTTATTAATCAGCATCCCTTTAATGGCTCATATGATAGCATCCGGACTCTGTTTATTCCTGTTCATCCTTTTATCTCTTTTCTCTTTGGATGTTGGTGTCATGCTCTCCTACTGCAGAATGCTTCTTCCATATTTCTGTGGAAATGGCCAGAGGAGCTCAAGATTATATTATCCTTATGGCTCATAGTCTTAGAGCAAGAGAGAGACATTCTCCTGGTGCTCATATATCAGAGGAGAATCTGCTTGGACTGACTTAGGTCATATGGTCATCTGAACTGGCCATCTCTGAGTAATGGTGTTCATACCTATCATGGCTGGAAGGCGTGTGTGTGTGTGTGTGTGTGTGTGTGTGCGTGCGTGTGTGTGTGTGTGTGTGTGTGTGTGTGGTGTGTGTGTTGCAGGGGAGGGGGGTTGTGAATAGCAAGTTTGGCCTCGCGTAAACCACACAAAATTTCCTACAGGGAAGAGCGGGGGTTCTGTTCCCAGAGAAATGAGGAGAGTATTCTAGGGAGACAAATATACCTATAAACTCTTCTCCTGAAGAAATCATTAGAGTATGAGTAGGAGGAAGAAGAAAGATGGCTGAGGGGACCCCTTCATTTTAAAATGTGTTAACCAGTTCCTGAATTAAAGGAGGAAGAGTGGCTGTAATTCCTTTTGATCAAGCATTATTTTAAGACTAAAGCAGAGGACAGCTTTGGATTCAGGCTGAGATTTGCTGCTGCCTTTTCCCCACTTAAGTTTGGGATTTGTACTTCCCACCTCTCTTCTTCTTCTGTTGTTTAGATGTGTGAAAGAATGCCCTGGGGAAGCCTGAAGTCCTCAGGTGAAAAAATATTAACAAGGAACACGCTGACGATGCCCTGGTAATTTTCCAGGAAGTCCTGGATCTGTTCTGCAGATGGTCCAGAGAGAAGTAGGAAAAGACACACTCTTTTTCAGCTCAGCTCCATTTCTGTCTCTGCTCGTTGTGGCTTATCATTTTGAAGGCTCCCACAGAGCTGGGAAATGGGGACCTTCAGCCTCACTTCTCCTTGGCTGATAGAGTAGCTAGAGGACCTGTTGTGGGGTTACATGCTCCCCATGAACAGACAGGGAACATGGATTTCTGGCTCTAGAGAATCTGATGCTCAGACTAATTTGCACACCAGGATCCCTGAGGCCCTTCCGAACCATTACATCCTCCACCTCTTGATTACTTGGGCTGGCCTGGGAACGCCTGCGTGGGCACCCAACAAAGTCGTTAATCTTGATGTCACCTGCTTTGGCTGTGGACTTCACTCTAGAGCTCGAGAGTCATTTTGCAGAAAATATTCAATCCTAATGATGTTTATTGTGACTGGTATTAGAATGGGTGATTTCTGTGAATGCAGTGAAGCCAGCTGGGCTGTGATTGGAAGTTATTTGGTATCAGAAAATTGGCCTTCAGTGGAAAGGTCACTGCAGATTATACACAAAATAAGTGAGCCACAGGATGTTTGGAGTGATTATTTGGACTTAAGCTTAGGTCCACAAATGCCATCTCTTAACTTACTTTTCCTGCCCCCTTGAAAGCTGTACATCATTTGCCTTTCCATTTATCTGCGATATTAAGAGTGGAAATCTGCTGCAGTTTATCTACTATACATTCTAAGAATCCATCATGTTTCATTGCCCCCAACCCTGTGGAAAAAGGTATAGGTCAGGTGTTTTCGTATTTTTTACCTTAATACAGATATGTAGAAATAATATTAATAGATTCATATAAGTGCATAAAATATACTCAGTGAATATATTAATATATATGCATTTAAAATATATTTCATATGTGCAATATCTATTTTAAATATATGGCATACATTTTATCTTCTTGCAACTCTGTGAGATAGATATGATTATCCTCATTTTTATAGATGAAGAAACAAGAAATTAGCTAACTTTCCCAAGATCACAGAGTCAGTCAGCGTTCTCAGATGCAAATAATAGGCACCAGCCCTGGTTAATTTCAGCAGAAAATAACTTTATCAAAATGGTATTGTGCAGTTCACAGAATCTCTGGGAAGGCTGGGATACAGGTCTAGAGACCACACAGCCAGGAATAACACTGACAAAGACCACACTCCCGCTGCCCCAGGTTTAAACCCCGAGATGTGTCCTGCTCACAGCACACCAGAGGGAGAGAAGTACTTTGTCACTGCAGCCCTCAGAAGACAATGAAGCTGAGTCTGCCACCTTCTAATGGCTGCCTCAGGCTCTGCTTCTTTGGCAGACCTGCTTCCATTTCCAAGTTTGGGCGTGTGAGTCTGATGGGAGGCTTTTTTTTTGAAAGGGAGACACATTTATAATTGGTAAAAAAATGGGTCTCAAACACTAATTCTGAAACTTGGCAAAAGTTCAAGGTTATAATGTAGTGCATTGTTAGAGAGTCACTATAGTATAATCAGGAACAAAAAAAAAAAGGGAAAATAGTATTGGTTGGGAGGAACTATGAGAGTTTTAAGCTTGTGACAAAGTGGAACATCACAGGATGTCCTTGCTGAAAACACATCCACAAAGCAACCACTTAAATATTTTCATTTTTTTCAACCACATAGATGGTGCATGAAACATTTAAAAAAAGATTAAACATTACAAATAAGCCTCAAGTTGCCTTGACCATCACCAGCAACTCCTAGGGAATTCCTCCATATGAGAAGCCTCTTATTAGTATAGATCCTTTTAAACCTATTTGTACGTATTTTCACCCATAGATTTGCATCATAGAAAATGAGTAGTATTGTTTAGTGTGTGTGTTTTCTTCCGCACCTCATCTTAGAGACTTTTTTGTGTTGGGACATACAGATTTCCCTCACTAGTTTATGTACTAGGTAGTATTTCATTATATGAGTACACGAGGCAGCTTGCTCCGATAGTCCCCTATTGGTACACATCTAGGACATTTGCAGTATTTGCTATTGCCAACACTATTCCAATGAGCATCCTTGAACATGACTCTTTGTGGATTCCCTTTCTCCAGGGCGACTATGAGAAATGGAATTGCTAAGTCCCAGGGGATGCACATTTAAACCTTAATAAGTAACTGGCAAATTGCCCTCTTAAGCACCTGTACCAAATTATGCTCCTACTTGTGATTTGAAAGTAACCATTTCCCCACATCAATGACATTAGCAAACTTTTAAATTTTTGCCCATGTGAAGTGTTTTGTTTGTTTGTTTGTTTTTTGTGGTACGCGGGCCTGTCACTGTTGTGGCCTCTCCCGTTGCGGAGCATAGGCTCCGGACGTGCAGGCCCAGTGGCCATGGCTCACGGGCCCAGCCGCTCCGCGGCATGTGGGATCCTCCCAGACCGGGGCACGAACCCGCATCCCCTGCATCGGCAAGCGGACTCTCAACCACTGCGCCACCAGGGAAGCCCTGAAGTGTGTTTTTTTTTTTTTTAAATTTGCCCATGTGAAGTCCCTGAACACTGGTGATGATGAACATCTTTTTGTGTATTTGGTGGCTATTTGTATTTTCTCTTTTGTGTATGCCCTATTCCTCTTCTTCCTCATCAATATCTTATTGTATTTCATTTCTAGACTCCTGAGGATAATTTCATATAAATGGTGTCATATAATATGTAGCCTTTGTGCTTGGCTTATTTTACTCAGCATAACGTTTTTGAGGTTCATCCATTATTGTACATGCATCAGTACTTCATTCTTTTTTACAGCTGAATGTTATTCCATTTGTATGGATGTTCCAAATTTTGTTTATCCGTTCATTATTGATGGCTATTTGGGCTGTTTCCACCTTTTGGTTATTGTGAATAGTGCTGCTGTGAACATTTGTGTATGAATATCTGAGTGTTTGTTTTTTAGTTCTTTTGTGTAGGAGTGGAATTGCTGGCTCATATGGCAATTTTATGTTTAATTTTTTGAGACTATGCTGAGCTGTATATATTCTCTCCCTTAATCTTCTCACCAACTCAGTGAGGAAGGGCTAAAATTACCTCTTAACAGATTAGAAGTTAGAGGTAAGAAAACTCAGGCCCAGAGAAGCTAAGTGGTTTTCCTAAAGTTACATAGCTACTAAGTGGTAAAGTTGGGATTTAAACCCACTCAGGCTGATTCCAAAACCTGAGCCCTTAACTGTTATGCTACCCTCCCTCTCCTATAGTGCCTAAGGAGGATGATGTCTAGAAATGAGTTAGTTTGCTTGTTCAGAGGATTGTTAATTGAAAGAAAAATCTTCTTACTACAGGAATGTTACCTAATGGCAAAGCTACAAAGCCACCTTTTGTCTATTAAACTGTTTTAAAGGGAAAGTGTACACAGTCTCTGTGGGCACTTTTCTGCTCACCTGTGCAAGTGGCGCACCCGTGCCACCTAGAGGAGCAGGAACACATTCTCCCAGCCTTTCCCCCTTTCTGTCATCCCTTCAGTCTGTAACCACTTCTAAGCCCTTTGCCTCTGGGGGGCTGGTGATTTCAATTATAGTGGAACTCCCAAGAAGCATATTTGAGTGGGAAGTTGCACAAACATCTGAGTTTTCATTTCCTGCAGGTCTTTCCTACCACTTGTCAGGATGAGTGGTATTCATTAGGATTAATACCCGTTGACTCTAGAAATGTGAAATTGATCACAGATAGCCTTTGAAACAAGACCCCAGGGTGACTGAGTAGTAAGGCGAGAGCAAAGTCTCTGCTGGGTCACAACTGACATCTGGTAACTGCAGAAAAGTGAAATGGATCCTATGAGACACCTGATTGTTAGAACGTGCCAGCATCACTGTGGGAGCAGACAGTCAGCAAAATCTCTGTTGTATCTACTAACCCAGAGAGGCGCTGATGAGCCTAGCTATATCTCCAAATGCTCCCATCTTGTTCTAAAGTGGCATCTTTTATCAGCCTACTAGCGGAGGTGGGATACTCCAGATACCTGAGTATGTTAATAGCTGGCTGCCTACCAAGGTGTGTGCTATTGAAGCACAAAATTGCGTTTCCAATTTTTATTTTATTTATTTACTTATTAAAAATATATTTATTTATTTATTTTTGGCTGCGTTGGGTCTTCATTGCAATGTGCGGGCTTTCTCTAGTTGTGGTGAGTGGGGGCTACTCTTCGTGTGGTGCGCGGGCTTCTCATTGCCGTGGCTTCTCTTGTTGAGCATGGGCTCTAGGCACATGGGCTTCAGTAGTTGTGGCACACGGGCTCTAGAGCGCAGGCTCAGTAGTTGTGGTGCACAGGCTTAGTTGCTCCGCGGCATGTGGGATCCTCCCAGACCAGGGCTTGAACTCGTGTCCCCTGCATTGGCAGGCGGATTCTTAACCACTGCGCCACCAGGGAAGCCCTCCAATTTTTAAAACAAGTTTTTAAATTCTCTTGGCATATTGAAATCTCTTGCCTATTTCATATAAATAAAAGCTTCTGGAATGTACCTTAATTTATTTCTCTGTGTGTGTCTTGATATGTACTCAGCCATTAAGCTGGGCATCTTCCATTTGCTCCTCTAGACTCATCAGTGAGTTCTCTTGCCCTCTGGTTTCTCTTTGGGTTTGGTCAATGGGAGGCGCTAGCAGGAGATTGGAGGGAAGGAAGAATGAAATGGAGTTGAACACATTTGAATTTGTGGTTCACTTCCTGGTGGGATGCAGGTTAGTAGTGGTTGTGTTTCTCTGTGGTGGACCACAGCTCCTATCAGGTGGCCCTCTCCCAAAGCTACAGATTTTTTTGACTTTTGGTAATACTTCCTTCATTTGTCCCTTCAATCTTGAGTATACACTTCCCACTGTTGCCAGCCCCAGGGGTTTGTGGCCTGTGGGTTTTCCTCAGCTTGCCACATCTTTATATGCCACCTCCCTGAAGCATGCCATCTGTTTCCGGCCATGACCCTGTCTAGGACAGCCACTCAGTACCTCCTGTCCTTATGGTGGGTATCATGCCTTGACAGGATGGGGTAAGAATTCCAAAGCTGGAACAGAATACAGGTCAACTAGGCATCAAACTATGGTGCTATCATCTTGTGCCTAATGAGACTGGACCAGAGAAGAGGAGATCTGAGGGCTGAGAAATTTGGTCAGGAAATAGGGGCAGCAGAGGAATCTGGAAGAGAAGTTGCCTAAGAGGGGCACCCAGAATAGAGGACAGAAAAATAATGTTCCAGTCAGAGTTGTTAACCTGTATCAACTTGAGGGGCAATTGGTGAGGTGATCTGTGGGTTTCAGCTATGTACACACACACTTTCATACATGCTCTTATTGCTAGAGTAACTTTTCCCTTTCCTTAGTATACATTGAGAGGGGGTACCTTTCATGTGCACCTGACTAAGTCATCTCCCCACCCCTTTACTCCAGGATCTGAGCTCCTTGCAGGTTCTTGGAATGACCCAAGCCATTTCTTACTCCTGTCCTTTCTACTCAAATGGTCCCCTTTGACAACTTTTTCATCATGATAATTTGTAGTCTTTCTTTAAGACTTAGTCAACTATGATAGTTGTTAGTCTTTCTTTAAGATCAACTGAGAGGCTCAGGAGGCCTTGGTCTGATGGAAGTGCCTTCTGGGCTCCCACAGCACCATCCTAGTCTTCCTCCCCATTCCCCCACTGTCAGAACATGAAATCTGTCCAAAAGGATTTTGGTCCCACTTATCTATGCAAATTGTAGTCTAGAAACTGTAGTTAGGGGGAAAGAATGTTAAAATTTCTAACATTTTGGAGATCTTTGGAGGCAGTGGGATAAAAGTCTGTATCTATACTTTGAGAATGGGAAAGGAGCCCCCAGAAGAAGTTCTGAAAAATTCTATTTTCTAAGGTGAAGAAATATACCTCTAAGTATGAAACCAAATCCCTTATACATTAAATAAGATGGAACACATCAACAGTGGTTCAAGGGAAAGCCAAACCCCTAAGATAGAGGGAAAAGAAACAACTCTTGGGGTAAGAGGGCATTTTCTTCATGATTCAGTAAGCTTTTCACCCTCAGGAGGGCCCAGATAAATGTGTATGAAGAAAACTATGTATATCTGTTTGTCGTGGTGTGTGTTGGAGGTCCTCAAGACCACTCCCAAGTTTGGTGATTTGGTAGGAGGAGTCAGTCATAGACTCAGCATATAGTTGTACTGATGGTTATGGTTTATTACAACAAAAGGATACAGAGCAAATTCAGCACAGGGGGAAAGTGCTTGGGGCAAAGACCAAAGGAAACCAGGTACAAGCTTCCAAGAGTCCTCTCCCAGTGGCGTCAAATAGGACGTGCTTAACTCCCCCAGCAATGAGTTATGACAACACTTGAGATGCTGTCCACCAGGGAAGCTCACTAGAGATTCAGTGCCTAGGGTTTTTATTGGGGGTGGTCACATAGATACCCTCTGTCTAGCACATGGCCAAATTCCAGACCCCCAGGGGGAAAGCAGGTGTTCATTGTAAAAATGTCATACTGTTTTAATAGCTTACTCATAGTGAGCCCTCTTCTCAGTTCTGGGAATGGTGGAAAGCCTCCTCAAATCCAAACTTTCAGATGCCAGCCGAAGGCCAATCTTGTAAGCAGGACTTTCTAAGAATAGCAGTCCTCAATCCTGCTATGTTTGCTCTTTTTCTCACATGGTGTCACATTGGTTACCCCTGGTTAAGGGAGGCACCAGTACAATTCCCCCAGCAAGTAGAATTTCCTTTCCCTTAGATTCCATGAAGAATTGGGGCTTCCTAGAATGTCAGCTCAGATGTTTTTCCAGGTACCTTACCAATGACTCCCAAATCATAACGATACTGCTAATAGTTGGCTTCGATTAAATTGTTACCCACAGCCCCCTTCTCCTTTGCATCCCATCCTGAGGGGCTTAAGTCCAAGTTCCCAAGAGCCATTCCCTGCTGCATATGACTTGTATCTCAGAGCTTTGACAGGACTTAAATCCTATGTCATAGGAAGGCTCCCCATGAAATAAGCTCTCTTTTATCCAAAAAGCTGTATATTCTGCCCTCATCAACCAAGTACCCTAGGGATTCACTTCCAGTCATGCTCTCCTGCCAGCCATGTTAGCCATGGTCCTGTGGCTACCATGGCATGCATCCCTCTCTCCCTAGCAGGCCCAACACCTGCTCATTAGTTTAGGCTGAGAGTCAACACTTGGTATTGGTCTGGTAGCCAGCAGTGGAGGTGGGAACGTTGCTTTGTTACGCACCTGCCCCACTTGAGGCATTGGTATTCTTCAAGCAAAGAAGGGGGCCTGTCTTCCAACAAGAGAAAGGAGGACACTTTGGCAGGCCCAGAGAATTCAGTGGGCTCTTAGGGTCAAAGGTAATCAAGTGCATCTTCTCAGATATCTCCACCCCAATTCTCAGAGTCCCATTCATTCCCATCAAGGTCCTGACTTGATTGTAGGACATGTGCCTAGCCTGAAAATTCAGCCTTCTCTGAAGTTCTGCCATTCTTACAGTTAAGTCCTGTGTCTGTTCTTCAGCTCTGTTTTCATACTGAAGAATATCAGGGTTTCTTTAAATACTGCCAAGGAGGCTTTCTGACGCAACACAACTTGCTCTAAATTGTTGAACGATTGCCATGAGGCTGTCATTTTTTTCTCTTCGATGCATTCATGGTATTCAGCAACAGCCACCCAGTTTTACAGTCCTGATAATTACTATATCTTTCACCTCAACACCAGAGATGTTACATAAGCCAGTGCATCCCCTTCCACCTATAGCCTGTCCCAGTTATCCGCAGGTGCAAGTCTTAGTGATTGCACTGTGCCAACATGCCAGGGATGGCTGATGCTGCATCTCCCCTCAGTGATGGACTCGTCATTGCCAGGCAGCCAATTAGTGATTCAACTCCAGAATACCTTCCTTTGAGTCTGGTTCTTAGGTCTGCTTCTCATATTCTCTTAGGTTAGTGTTAGAGGCGGAATAAGGGCCCCAGAGTTGTCCGTATCCTAATTCCTGGAACTAGTATGTTACCTGACATGGTAAAGAAGACTTTGCAGATGTGATTAAGTGAAGGATCTTGACATGGGGAAATTAGCCTGGATTATCCAGGTGGGTCCAATATATTCACAAGTATCATTATAAGAGGGATGAGGGAGGGGTCAGGGTCAGAGAAGGTGATACGACAATGGAAGAAAAGGTTGCAGTGATACAGGGCAATGAGCAAAGAAATGCAGGTGACTTCTAGGTATTGGAAAAGGCAAGGAATGGATTGTCCCCAAGAGTCTCCAGAAGGAACACAGCCCTGCCAACACCTTGATTTAGCCCAGTGAGACCTGGGTCAGGTTTCTGACCTCCAGAACTGTAATGTAATAAATTTGCATTGTTTGAGTTGCTAAATGGGTGGTGACTTGGTGTAGCAGTGATAGGAGACTAATACGGTTGGGTTCCCTAGAAGCAGAGCCTGAGACAGGGATTTGGGTCCCCATGATTTATTGAGAGAATGCTCTCAGGAGACCCCCGTAAGAGAGTGAGGAAGACAAGATGAAAGGGAATTGCTAGTCAGGGCTGTGTCCCTGATTAAAATCTAGCCTTGGCCTGATTCATGGAGGGTGTTGCTCTGGATATGAGTCACATTGCAGAGTTATTCTCTCTTGAAGGCAAGGAGGCTACCCTTTGATTCCAGTTTAAGCCAGTCATTGGTGGCTCCTGGATTGATGGTGGTAGTGAGGCTTGGGGACAGCATGTATCCTCCTAGATGACATGACTCCTCCTAGATGACAGCCATTCTCTGAGAAGGAAGGCATCTGTGACCTGTTAGCTGCTAACACTCACAGAGCTGGGGATGGGTGCACAGTCCCAGTAAAGGGGATCCTTTTATACAGCAGAACTTGTTCACCACAAGGAAACCACCTGATGTGCCAGACCAGAGGAATAAAAAAATATGTAAGCAAGTGTGGCTTTTTTAGCCTGATTGCTTCGGCCTCCAAATGCAGGCGCAACGTGACTTGCATACACGCAATTAGGTGAATTCAGCTGCCTAATAACCAGTTACTCAGTGGTTTTGCAGAATTCGTCTGCTTTACTGAATTCTTCCAGCTTCTGTTTTAGTTTGTTTAGGCAACCTTGGCTTACAGTTGGCATCAGACCACTGGCATGATCACATTTAAGTGAGAAGCCCCTCAGACTCCTTGACTGGGGATTTTGGGCTGGTCTGGGACTTCCGGGGGGGTTGGGGCAACGCTGGTTCTGGAATACTGATCATTGGTCTGTCCCCTGACTTGATCAACACAGGAAGTGGGACACCAGTAGACGGTCTCCAGTGGAGACAGGTTTTCAGCCTTAATTATTTTACCCCCTGACAGCACAACGAACACATCCAAATGGATGGAAAATGGGGTTCTTCACTGAGCCGCATCATGCCCCAGATCCGTAATTTGATACAAAAGCTTCACACCAATTGAAATTAAAATGCATTTTAGATGCTTCCTCCCATCAGAGCAGTTTGCACCAGTAGGCTTCTCTCTTTCACGAGTTTGCTATAGAAATAGGGGGAGCCAGGCGGCTTTGCTGTTGGCTGCTGTGGAAGTAACACAATCTCCGTGCTTGCTAACTGCAGGCAAGAAAATGAAATAAAATGAAAACCAATCGGATCTCTAATTATCCTTTTTAAAATGACTTCATCCTGTATAGTGGCCCACTGAATACGTAAAAGGCACCTTTCTTTTCCTTCTTTTTCCTTTGGGTGTTTGGGGCCACACCAACAGAGGGAGTCACATTGGGATACAGGAGATGGAGGACTCGGTGTTTGAGTCCAATTTACTTGCTTAACAGTATTTACAGAGGGTGTGGCTATCTGCCAAGCATTGTCTGAAGTACTCCTCAGATAGTACACATTTTATGTTTCATAAAGACTCTACGAAGGCTCTCTCCTTCTGAGATGAACTGCATTCTGCCTATGGAATGTATATCTCTCTCAAAAAACCTGCTTCCACTTAAAAAAAACAAAACTCTACGAAGTAGGTATTGCTTATTGCTTATTGATAAGTAAGTATTGCGAAGTAAGTATTGCTTATTGCTTATTGCTAAGGAACTGAGAGGTGAAGTGACTTGCCTAAAGTCACACAGCTAGTAAGCAGCACTAGAGTTGGAATTTGAACCTGGGAAGCCTGGCTCCAAGTTCAGGATCTCAGTACACTATGTTCTTCCTTGTTCTTGTGATGAATCTGAGTGGAGTTTGGCTTTCACAAAGAAAACAAAATAAATCTCCCATCTCTCCAGGCTCCAACCCTAACCCTGACGACCTCCTTGTAGGGCAGCCCTTTGGTCACAGCAGAGCCATGAGTGCAGATCCAGGTTCACAGCACATTCCGAGGGTCATCCTTGTATATGAATCCCCCCATATTTTTATTCGTAAAAGGGTTGTACTATGCATACTGTTTTGTTCTAGCTCTTTCTCTTATTATGACACTGTGGCATGCTCTCCTACCAGTGGATAGAGTTACCTCATTCTTGCTTACATCTACCTGGTGTTTACCATATACATTATCCATAATTTAACTAGTGCACTACTCCCAGACATTAGGTTGTTCCCAATTTTCTGTCATTAAGAGCAGTAATGTAATGAATATGTTTTTATGGCCAGGTGTGTTTTTGTGAGTGTACTCCTAGGGCAGATTCTTAGCTGTGAGATTGCTGGGTCAAAGGGCATATATATTTTTAACTGTGATAGCTCTTGCTGCATAGTTCTCCACACAGGTTGTTCCAATTTGTATTGTCCCCAGAAGCGGATGGAGAGTGCCTGCATCTTCACTCCCTTGCTGTGTATCAGAAAATCAAAAAATTGCCCATGTGATAAGTGAAAAATGGTATCTTGTTATTGTTTTGATTAATTATGAGAACAGTTAAGCATCACTCTATTGCTTACATGGCTAGTTTTATTTTTCTGTGAACTGCCTACTTAAATTCTTTGCCTCCCCTTGTTTCTAATCAAGTTCTTTATCTTTTTCTTACTGATTTGTGGGTACCTCTTTCATTTTTTAGTCTTGGAGAACTCTAGATCTTTAGTTTATAGCTGGTCTTGTACTCTGGCCTGGAAAGACTTTGAACTAACTTTGCTCCTTCTTTTTCTTTGCTTTTCTCCTCTTTAATCTTTATTTCCGTGTAGAGGGCTATGCACCCTGCAGACACAGTAAACACGTACTGATTGACTTTTATTTATATGATTTTTATGGCTTCTTCCCTCTGAAGAGCTCCACAGACTTTATAGTCATTAACTCAGTAACCCTCAAAGCACTCTAGTATGGCAGCTGTAATTACTGTCAGGGTTTTTGAGGTGGTGAGACAGAGGAACCGAGATTCTCCAGGATAAATTTTGAGGGCCTCAGGAGGGGATCTGGGGAGAGTTCAGCCCCTTCTCAAGCTCTGGACCAGGAGAGTATTTCAAAGGGTCCTAGTCAGAATGACTGTAGGTTGATACGTGGATGATCATTGGGTCTGCAAAGATTTCTCCAAGCCCCCCTCTTTATTCTCAGAGTGAAATAAGAATATTAGTTATGTGCGCCTGGTTCAAATCCTAGTTCCTCCTCTCAACAGTTGTGTGATGAAGGGCAATGATAGTAACTGATGTTTATTGGGCTCTTATAATATGCCAGACCACATGCTGAACGTTTTTCATGTACTGCCTCACTTGACTGCCAAAAGTTTAAATTACTGGCCTGCAATGGCATAGAACTAACTGTTGGTGTTTGTGGGCTGAATGATGGCCCCAGAAAGATAGTCCTCATCCCTAGAACCTGTGAATGTGACTTTATTTGGAAAAAAAGTCTTTGCAGATATAATTAAGTTAAGCATCTTGAGATCGGCCTGGAATATCTAGGTGAGCCCTAAATCGAATCACAAATGTCCTTATAAAGAGATACATAGAAGAGAGATAGACACAGAAGAAAAGACCACATGAAGACAGAGGCAGAGATGGGAGTGATGAAGCCACAAGTCAAGGAACACCTGGAGCTACCAGAAGCTGGGAGAGAAAAGGAAGGATCCTCCCCTAGAGCCTTGAGAGGGAGCATGGCCCCGCTGACACCTTAATTTTGAACTTCTGGCCTCCAGAACTGTGAGAGAATAACCTTCTATTGCTTTAAGCTCTCCAGTTTGTAGCAATTTGTTATGGCATCCCCAAGAAACTCATACAGCTTTGACATGGGAAACAAGTTTGGGTGGACTCCAAGTCTGCATCCTCAACTCTGAAGCTGTCCTGTCAGCATGTGGCTAAACCTCTTTGTGTTTGTTTCCTCACCTGTGGGGACAGTGATTGTGCCTACACAAGAGCACTGTTGTGAGGATTAAATGAGATGGTGTGTATAGGAGGTGGAGAACAGTGTTCACTAGATGTCGGCTCCTGTTGTTCCTAGCTTTGTGGTGGTTTTCATTGAGTTACTGTAGGAACAGCTACTTCTATGCAGATCTCAGTTAGGGACATACTCAGTACCTGTGGGCAACACTGGTCCTACTGGGAGGGTACTTTGGAGATTTTAGGCTAGGTAAGTCACCATTCTTGGTAGTTGGTAGTTGAGTAAGTACTTCTGAGATACAAGTCATTGTCCTGGTGTTTTTGTTTTGTGGTTAGCTATGAATTAGGTATTTTCATTTCTTTCTGTGTGTTTCCCTTTTATTTATTTATTTATTTTATTGGAGTGTATATATATATATATATATATATATATAGTTGCTTTGCAATGTTGTGTTAGTTTCTATTGTACAGCAAACTGAATCAGCTATATGTATACATATATCCCTTCTTTTTTGGATTTCCTTCCCATTTAGTTCACCACAGAGCACTGAGTAGAGTTCCCTGTGCTATACAGTAGGTTTGCATTAGTTATCTATTTTATGCATAGTATCGATAGTATATATATGTCAATCCCCATCTCCCAATTCATCCCACCCGCCCCTTCCCCCTTGGTATCCATACGTTTGTTCTCTACATCTGTGTCTCTATTTCCACTTTGCAAATAAGATAATCTATACATATTTTTAGATTCCACATATATATGTTAGTATATGCTATTTGTTATTCTCTTTCTGACTTACTTCACTCTGTATGACAGTCTCTAGGTCCATCCATGTCTCTGCAAATGACCCAATTTTGTTCCTTTTTCTGGCTGAGTAATATTCCATTGTATATATGTACCACATCTTCTTTATCAATTCCTCTGTTGATGGACACTTAGGTTGCTTCCATGACCTGGCTATTGTAAATAGTGCTGCAATGAACATTGGGGTGCATGTGTCTTTCTGAATTATGGGTTTCTCAGGGTATATGCCCAGTAGTGGGACTGCTGGGTCATATGGTTGTTCTATTTTTAGTTTTTCAAGGAGCCTCCATACTGTTCTCCTTAGTGGTTGTATCAGTTTACATCCCCACCAACAGTGCAAGAGGGTTCCCTTTTCTTCACACCCTCTCCAGCACTTATTGTTTGTAGATTTTTCGATGATGGCCATTCTGAACCAGTGTGAGGTTGTACCTCCTTGCAGTTTTGATTTGCATCTCTCTAACAATTAATGATGTTGAACATCTTTTCATGTGCCTCTTGGCCATCTGTCTGTCTTCTTTGGAGAAATGTCTGTTTAGGTCTTCTGACCATATTTTGATTGGGTTTTTTCTTTTTTTGATATTGAGCTGCATGAGCTTTTTGTATATTTTGGAGATTAATCCTTTGTCTGTTGATCTGTTTGCAAATATTTTCTCCCATTCTGAGGGTTGTCTCTTTGTCTTGTTTATGGTTTCCTTTGCTGTGAAAAAGTTTTTAAGTTTCATTAGGTCCCATTTGTTTATTTTTGTTTTTATTTCCATTACTCTAGGAGGTGGATCAAAAAAGATCTTTCTGTGATTTATGTCAGAGTGTTCTTCCTATGTTTTCCTCTAAGAGTTTTATAGTGTCTGGTCTTACATTTAGGTCTCGAATCCATTTTGAGTTTATTTTTGTGTATGGTGTTAGGGAGTGTTCTAATTTCATTCTTTTACATGTAGCTCTCCAGTTTCCCAACCACTTATTGAAGAGACTGTCTTTTCTCCATTGTATATCCTTGCCTTCTTTGTCATAGATTAGTTGACCATAGGTGCATGGGTTATCTCCATGCTTTCTATGTTGTTCCATTGATCTATGTTTCTGTTTTTGTGCCAGTATTATATTGTCTGGATTACTGTAGCTTTGTAGTATAGTCTGAAGTCAGGGAGTCTGATTCCTCCAGCTCCGTTTTTTTCCCTCAAGACTGCTTTGGCTATTTGGGCTTGTTTTTGTCTCCATACAAATTTTAAGACTTTTTGTTCTAGACCCGTAAAAAATGCCATTGGTAATTTGTTAGGGATTGCATTGAGTCTGTAGATTGCTTTGGGTAGTATAGTCGTTTTCACAATATTGATTCTTCCAATCCAAGAACATGGTATATCTCTCCATCTGTTGGTATCATCTTTAATATCTTTCATCAGTGTCTTATAGTTTTCTGCATACAGGTCCCTAGGTAGGCTTATTCCTAGGTATTTTATTCCTTTTGTTGCAATGGTAAATGGGAGTGTTTCCTTAATTTCTCTTTCAGATTTTTCTTCATTAGTGTATAGGAATGCAAGAGATTTCTGTGCATTAATTTTGTATCCTGTAACTTTACCAAATTCGTTGATTAGCTCTAGCAGTTTTCTGGTAGCATCTTTAGGATTTTCTATGTACAGTATCATGTCATCTGCAAACAGTGGCAGTTTTACTTCTTCTTTTTCAATTTGGATTCCTTTTATTTATTTTTCTTCTCTGATTGCCGTGGCTAAGACTTACAAAACTATGTTGAATAATAGTGGCGAGAGTGGACATCTTTGTCTTGTTTCTGATCTTAGAGGAAATGCTTTCAGTTTTTCACCATTGAGAATAATGTTTGTTGTGGGTTTGTCATATATGGCCTTTATTATGTGACGTAAGGTCCCTCTATGCCCACTTTCTGGAGAGTTTTTATCATAAATGTGTGTCCGTTTATTTTTAATATTAATATTACTTATTTATTGTTAACTATTTTTTTATACTTAGAGCAAACCATAACTTTAAGTCCCCAAGAGCACTCCCAGGTTTTGTGATTCATATGGAAGACTCATAGGACTCAGGATATAGTTGGACTCATGGCTAAGACATACAGTGAAAGGATACAAAGCAAAGTTAGCAAAGGGAAAAAGCTCATGGGGCAAAATCTGGAGGAAAGCAGGCACAAGCTTCCAAGATTCCTGTCCTAGTGGAGTCACACAGGATGCGCTTAATTCCCCTATCGATGAGTTGTGACAAAACTGTGAAGCGTTGTCTACCGTGGAATATTGTTAGAGACCCAGAGCCCATGGGTTTTACTGGGGGCTGGTCACGTAGACACCTTCTGCCTAGCATGTACAAAAATTCCAGACTCCCAGAAGAAAAGCAGTTGTTCAACATAAACCGTATTGTTTGTACAAAGTTTAGATATAGTAGGCACCTTTATTAGTTTTTGAATGGTGGGAATGCTCCTAAAATCCAAGTTCGCAGATACTAGCCAAGGGCCAAGCTTGTAAGTAGACCTTCCTAAGGATGGCAATCTAAAGCCTGCTATGTTGACTATTCATGGCATGTAATAAAAGTTAATCATTTCTAGACGTTACTTTTTAAATTATTGCAGGAACCTTATAGCATGCATAATATTATTATTCATAATTTAGGAATGAAGATACTGAGGTTTAGGGAGTTTAAGACCCTTACCCTAAATCATCTGTGGTAGATCAGAGCACAGAAATGTTGTGATAAGTATGCAATAAGGGAAGAGAGAAGGAATTGTTCAAAATGGCTCTAACAGCACGTAGGCTGAATTATGCTGTAGCAATCCTCATATCTCAGTGACTTATAACAACTCATTTTATTTTCCAGTCAAGCTCCATGTCTATTGCAGGCCAGCTGGGGTACTCCTCTGTGCCATCCTTGCTCTGGGACCCAGCTAATGGAGCAGTCACTGCTGCTAGTCACTGGGGCAGGAGGAAAGCACAAGGGCAAATCGTACTTTGGCTCTTAAAGCTTCCACCCAACAGTGTGATGTGCATTATTTCCAATGGCCTGTGCAAGCCACATGACCTCACCTAGCTTCCAGGGAGTGGGGAAGTGCTATCCTACTGGGCCTCTTCATTGAACAGCACCAACGACTGCACAGCAACCAGACAGCATGAACTTCCGGTTATTTAACCTTCCCTTTGAACCCTCTGCAGAGCCACCATACCTTCTCCTGATGTAGGTAGCACTGGGAATCTGGTCCCAGTGGCCTAGAGGGCATGCCTGGAGCCTAGGGGCACTGTCATGTGTCTGCTCACTTTGCCCATAGATTGCAGGCTCCCAGGCTAGAATTTACAATGATTAGTATCTTTGGGGCCCCTCCTTCACTAAGCCTCTGGTTCACCCTTTCCTCTGCCAGCAAGCCAAAGTCACATGAAAACTGGAGCTAGAGAGAAACCTCTTGGTTTGATCAGGCTTTTTGAATCCCTGGCAAATGTTGCCTAGACATCTGAAACCCTGGGTTCCTTAAAATGAATTCCAGGGGTATATTTATTAGCAAGCATGAATTTCGACAGATTTTCATGTTCTTCTCTCTTGGCAGGGCGTGCAGGGATCTCCTGCCAGTTTCTGACAGCCTCGTCGCTAGGTGTTAAGTGAAAAACATCATCAGCCTGATCTATTGATAGGTTCAAGTGACAGTGTATGTTGCCAATCTCAGCCAAGAAACACTTCTGACAATTTTCCTCTCCATCACCATGCCTGGGTGGGAACATCCCTCCACCCAACTTCCTCAGGAGTTAAAGACGCTGTAACCATATTAAGGCTGCATATGTCTGCATGGCTGCAAGCAGTAGGTTAAGCAGTGGAGGAGTTAAGCAGGGCATATGGCTTCCGGCGGGCTGCCTGAATTGCGGCAGTGTCGCCCAGCCCTGTGCCAAGCAGAGCTGTTGAAGCCGCTGTGCCTGGTGCTCCCGAAAAGAGGGGTTTCAGCCAGACTTGTTGATTAGTGCTCTCTGAGGCTGCCAGAATGCTCTGCCTGCTTGGCAAGGCCCGTCTCTCTCATGGACAGACCTCACTCTGCCCTCTTCCACTACCCTGGGCAAAGTGGTCTTTCTATGTCCTCCAGTTCTCAGCCTGTAGGTCAGGTGGGAGCCCCTTTCTCCTTCCAACTCTAGTCCCACCTGCTCCCTCCAATCTTTCTCTATCAGAAAGTCAGAAAGACCTTTTCAGAATGCGAAGCTGATCATGGCCAAAATAATTAAACAAACAAACAAAAACCTCACAAAACCCCCAAAACACCCCAAAGCAAAAAATAGCTTCTCATTGATGTTAAAATAAAAAAACTAAAATTCTTAACACCACCTGCGAGGACCCCTGCCCTCCTTTCCTGCCTCATCCACAAGAGCTCCCTCTTGTTCTCCGTGCTCAAGCCACACCAGCTTTCTTTAGGTTCCAGCAGCGGCCATGTCTGTCTCCTTCATGGGACTTTGCACGTGCCCTTTCTTCACCCCCCGTCTCTCCCTCCCTGTTTAGTGGCTCCCAACCTTGGCTGCACATTAGAATTGTCTGGGGTGCAGGATGAGTCATCTTAAAAATATCAGTGCTTGGGCCTACCACCAAAGATTTGAATTTCATTGAACTGGAGAGGGGCCTGGTAATCAGCATTTTAAGAGCTCTGCAGGTAATTCTAATATGCCTCTAGGGGTGAGAAACTCTGACCTGGTTAATTCCTGTGCAGCCTTTGGATCTCAACTCTGTGGTCCTTTCTTCAAGGAAGCCTTTCCTATATCCCCCAAAAGGTCAGAATATTCCTATTTTACATTCTTGAAGAATCACTTACCCTACCCTTCTTCATAGTACTTAGGAGTCTGAATTTTACACTTAGTTGTGGGTTAATTGGGTTAATATCTCTCTTCCTTGGTGGACTTTGAGCTTCATGTGGGCCATGATTATGTATCATTTTGCTCACCATTGTAAATTCAGTGCTGTCATAGTGTCTAGCACCTAAGAGGTCAATAAATAATGGTAAAATAAATAAATGAATTTTGGGGCCCTCCCAAATTCTTCAGCGTGGTCCAACTAATCCTACTTAGATTTTAGGAATATCAAATAGGTTTTAATATTGCTTCTAGCCAAGGGTTTCTCCTTCTCTGGTTAGTCACAAGAGTCCCAATCAGTCTCTTTAGTGACCAAGAACAGATTGGGGGCGGGTAGATCAAGAAGTGTGAAGTGGAGTAGAGGTAGATGAGCTGGTACAAATAGTGGTCAGATTCTTCAGGACAGATGTAGAGGTGGAGAAGGCACATGTGGAAGGAATGTTCTAGGTGTAAAACATGGCCTCCCATGAACAGCCCATGAATCGGGTGTCCAGCAAATTCAAGATTCTGCCCCAGAGCACCATGCTTTCAGTGTCTCAGGAAAGGAAATGGGTATTCAAACTGGACAGGTAAGAATAAATGTGCGCTAGAAGGAATCAACACTTGAAGGGTGTGATATCTTAAGAGAATTTGGAGCATCACTGAATGAATTCAGAGGTCACAGGTCAACACAAGTTATATACCAGAGGAGACAATTTTCAACTGAAATTGTGAAACCGTAGCATATGATCTTTGAGACATAATGAGGGGTAGGGGAGCTAGCTGCTAGATGTCTGTAGGGGGCAAATGTTCTAATTTTCCAAAAAGGGGAAAATGGTAGAATCTTGAAATTGCAAATAAAACCTTGAAAAAGATACCTGGAAAAGTTATGGAGGGATTTTTAAAGTTGTAGTTGCGATCCCATAGAAAAGAAAACAAGAATCACTGGACCTAGCATAGGTTTGCTGAGAACATTCATGTTGAACTGACATTTCACCTTCTAGTAAGATTATTAGACGGAAAGATCATGTTGAAAATATACATGTTGCATATTTTGATTTCAGCACAGAAGTAAGTAATGTTTCCTCTGATATCTTTTTTCAGATAAGATAGAAATTAGTTGAATTTGTAACTGACTAAACTACTGTACCTAAATAATAACTCACATTAGATAGAGGTCGTACCATTGCCCTGACTTCTAACTTTGCCCCTGTATCTTCTCTTTCTTCTTTTTTCTCTACAGATTTCCCCTGCATATTCTTTTCCCAGTACCTTCTCTGTGTGTGTGACTGATTTTCAAAACTATATTTCCTACCTTCATCTTTCTCCAAAGCTACAGAACCACTTTTATAGCTGGAAATTCTCAAACTTACTAGCCAAAATAGAACTCAGTATCTCTCTTACTGCTCACCCCAAATCTGTCTCACCTTTCTTTGGGAATTGGGAAATGAAGAATTTGCTTCTTAACCAGGCATTAGGATCTTTCTTTTCTTGTCTTTGGTTATTTTAGTCTTTGTTTTTGTTTCCAAGTAGACTGAGGAGAGGTTAGACACCATTACCATCATCACAACTCCTGTCTCTACCACCACGTCCTCCATCACCACCACTGTCATCATCACCATGTTCACCACCATCATCCCCACCATCACTGTCACCACCATCACACCACCACCATCACCACGATCACCATTAACACCATTACCCTACCATTGCCATCACCACCACCATCAACATTAACACAGTTTTTGCAGCACCCAGGGTAGGAAAACACATAGACAATGCATAGATTAACACTCTGAGATATAACATGTTACTCATGTATTCTGTCACTGAATCCTCACAACCTAATAAGGTAGGTACTACCCTTCTCACCATTTTACAATTGAGAAAGCCAAGTCCTGAAGAGGTTAAGTCCCTTGCCCAAGATCATACAGCTAGGGAATTCTGAGCCAGGATTCATATCATCTGTAGACAGTTCACCTGCAGAGCTCGAACTCTTAACCATCACTCCCCACAGAGATACCTAACAGATGAAACTTACCCACATTCTTCAAAGGGTTCTTTAACTTTGTGGCACTGAATATGTTGTGTCACCATTGGTTGTGTAATTCACTGTTTCTGCAGCTCCACTTTGAGCTTCTTAAGGACAGGGGTTCTCCTCTTATTTATCTTTCTACCGCTGCAGCCCAGCACTGTGCTTAGTATAGCAGTGAGTGCTAGAAAGGTGATGTCCTTCATTAAGGGGTTTGGATTTTTCAAGGCGTAATCTGTGTGCCATTCACAACAGAATTGCGTTATACACGTTTTAAGGCTTCACGCGGACCACCTGAATCAATCTCTGGTAGTGGGGTTGGGTAATCCGCATTTTAAACACATTCTCCAGTGATTTTTATGTTCTCTGGTTTGAAACCCACCACAGCCTCTTCCAGGGCTGAGATTCTGTGATGGTGATTTCTCATTTTGTCCACATAGGACAATAAAAGATGCAATGGAAAAAATGGTTCTGGGAATATCTTTTAAATACCATTTGATTTCTGGGATTCTCTATTCAGCTGTGTTGTTTTCTTTGTAAGTTTCCTCCTCTTTGTGAAAAGAGCCAAGCTATATAAATCAATACGAGTTAATAAAATTAAACTATACTGTTTGCCCAAGTCATCAGACAGTAGAAACCTCAATAACGCAGCTGCCCTCACGGCTACTAAAACTCTGACCCAGCATTGACCAGAAGGTATTTCTAGCCCAGGCAAGATGGCACTGCAGGGCCAGAGTGTTCTTAAGTACCAGAGGGTCAAGCCATGTAAAGTGAATTACTTCCCCACTTTGCGTTCCCTTCCTGGAATGTTCATATGTGAGCTTGGCCTAATGGACAAAGCCCTCACTCTGAAGTCGGCAGACCTGAGCTTGCATTCTGTCACTGCTGTTTGGGCAAGTTGGTTACCTTTTCTGAGCTTGTCTCCACATCAAGGAAGTGGTTGAAAAGATCTCTTTGGGAGCAATATATGTAAAAGGCCCTGTCCTGTGCTTGGCATGTTGTTGGGACTTATACAATGGATATTACTCTTCCTCTTCCTTTGTCTATTATTTAAAAGTTATGAGCATCATAATTCTAATTATTTTTACTCCTTCTTCCCACTGGGAGGACTCAAATAATTGAATCCCTACTACTGATGCTCTTGGAGCCTCATAGCAGCACGATGACAAATTAAGACTTGCATTATTAGCTCCCAGAGTTAATAGTCCATCTCCTTGAAATGTCCCTCAAGGAACTTCCAACAATGCATTGCAAGACATATAATCTGTATTTTTAACCATAGATTTGGAAAAATACCTAAAGGTAGGCTGCAGAAATGGCCACAATAGACCCCTTGTGATGTGGCTTTGCAATTCCTCCCATCAAGAAGTGTTGTCTGTTTTCCCATCCCTGGGAATTCTGGGCAGGCCTGTGACCTGCTTTTTGATCCACACAATGTGATGGGAGTGATGGCATGCCAGACCTGAGCCTAGGCCTTGCACCATGTGGTAAGAGGCATGACCAGCGTGGCCAGATTGATAAGAGACCTGTGACCCACTTACCTTTGAAATCCTCTCAATGGCTAACCAATGACCAGATGTGAGTGAGGCCATCCTAGGCCAGCTGGCCTCCAGCCAACCTGCCAGCTGCCCACAGACACTTGAGGCAGCCCTGCTGAACTCAAACAAGCCTGGTCTGTATCATCAGAACCACCCAGCTGGTCTGGGGACTCATGAGCAATGGTAAATGCTTATGAATTTAAGCCACTAGGTTTGAGAGTGGTTGGTGATGTAGCAATAACTAACTGATATTGCTTCAAACTTGGCAGCCGTTCATCCAATCATTTTAGCATCACATAGTAGACTGTTAGTCAACAAACATTTGAGTGCCTACCAGCGCCAGACTCTGGGTATGGTGGTGAAGATGGAAGATGCCCAACCCTCAAGGAGCTTACATTTAAGAACTAGAGAAACAGAAATCAATATAAATAGGTAGAAACATAAAGGGCATAAGGGGATCAGTGAGTCCACTTGAATATCATCAGGACTGGGAGGCATGGTTCCAGGGCCCTTGATCATGATTTTGCATTTTACTTCTATGACATTAAAAAGCACTCCATGTAGCCCAGAAGGTGTATTTAAAGGCACATTCCTCTGGTAGCATGTCCTCCCAGGGCCCATGGTAAGCCCCGATGTACTCCTGTACTCTTGAACTAGGACATCCCTGAAGGCTTCAGGATGGGTGGGCTTACAACATCTTTCCCCAGCTCATTCCTGTGGCTGAGAAAATAGGTCAGAACAGTTGATGAGGAGCTGTCCTCTGTTCAAATGAGAAGCCTGTTGGCCCAATTTCTAGAAATGGTTTAATGGCAGCCGTGGTATTAGTCACCACAGCCTGTTCTATAGTTTCCTGGATTTCAAACTCAAATGCCCAGTCCTTCTGTCTTTTCATTAAGTGTCACAAGGGACTGGGGAGGTTTCCTGGAGACGGCACCAAGTTACAGAAGGTGGGCACTTCCCAGATGCGATGACTCTCTTTCTTCCATGATCTCCTGAGACTGAGAGGTTTCTTCAGCTAAATGACAGAGATCTTAAAATTAACCCTCTGAGTTTGTTGGCAGGTGTCCAGCAGGGTTGATCACAAGTGAACTGCATTTGTTCCCTTTTTTCAGTGTTTCAGAGCACCCATCTGTGTCAGGTAGATGCAGAGATGAACATTTACAGCTGTCACCTTCAGGGCTCACAGATGGGTACAAAATTTCAGCACCATGTGATAAGTGCTACAATGTGTGTACATATATGGTGATTGGAGGTAGTCAGAACAACCCAGATTAACCTTCATAGCAGTGTAGTGTGTTGATGGAAAGCTTAGGGTCAGTTGGGTTTAAACCCTGGCTCTGCCACTCATAAGTTGTATAACCCTGGGCAAGTTGCCTTACCTTTCTGAGCCTGGATTTTCTTATCTGGGGAAATTGGGGATAATGACAGTACTTATAGGAGTGTGAGAATGAATGGGTTAATATATGTAAAGTGCTTAAAACAGCACCTGGCATATAGTGAACACTGGATAAAATTAAAAAGCACCTTGAATAGGGCCAGGCTCATAGTAGGCCCTCGGATAGTTACTGAATGGATGAGTGAATAAACACGAACAGTACTATAGCAATATAAAGAGATATGTTTAATTTACTCATAGGGTGTTGGGGGAAATTGCTGGGTAAATGTCAAACCTATGTTGAAGCTGAAAGGGAAATTCATTCATTAATTTACTTGCTGATTTAAAAACTACACAGCAAACCTCTTCCGTGTGCTGGGCACTGAGGGTAGAGTCATGATAGACAAGTCCTTGTGCTTTTGAAGGTTCTATCTTAGCTACTGTTTATTGAACAAAAGCTATGTGCCACAAGCTCTGCTAGGTGCTTTCCATACAATAGCATGATATATGTGTGTTGGGGAGCCAGCCTGGGCAGAAGGATAGGCATGAGTGTGATAGTTTCCCAGGGCCACCACAACAAATTACCACACATTTTATGGTCTAAAACAATAGAAGTTTATTCTCTCACAGTTCTGGAGGCCAGAAGTCCAAAGTCAAGGTGTCAACAGGGCCATGTTTCCTAGGTGAGAATTCTTGCTTCTAGCTTCTGGTGGATCTTGATATTCCGTAGTTTGCTGCAGCATCACTCCAAACTCTGCCTCTGTCTTCACATGGCCTTTTTCCCTGTGTCTCTTCACTGTGTCTGTGTATATCAAATATTCCTCTCCTGTCTTTAGTAAGGACACTAGTCATTGGATTTAAGGCCCACCTTAAAACGTGATCTCATCTATCGATCCTTAGCTAATCTGCAAAGATCCTATTTCCAAACAAGATCACATTCACAGGTATGGGGGCTTAGGACTTGGCCATATCTTTTGGAGGGACACTGTTCACCCCACTATAGAGAGTAAATACCCTGAGTCTAGAAAGAACACCCTGGAGCATGTGGGGTATTGAACCCAGTCAGTCATTTAGGAGGAAAGTTTTTGTTGGCTTGACCGGGGCTCCCTGGAGAAGCTTATCAACTCACAGGCAAGCAGTCACATAGTGCCCTGCCCTCAGAGGGGCTCTGTACTCGTGTTAGTGCTCTGCTGTAGTTATCTTGAAGCTCTAGGAAATTTTATCTCTGAACTTGTCTCTTTTAAGTGAAGTCCCGTGAAGCATGCATGTGAGCAGAGGAGACACACAGTATGTGTGCGTCCACTGATCCTTGCCCTCCTGTTTGCATATCGCATTTTCACTGCCCGGAGTGCACAGAATTCCAGGGGGCCCACCATGCGTGGGAGTTCAGGGAGACTCAAAGCCAAGTACAAGGTAAGTACATTACATCTACTACTGAGTATCAAGTGAGGGAGCCGACAGCCGCAGCAGGCCACGCTTTCCATTCAAACCAGAACTGGCTTTGAAAAAAGAAAGAATGTCATGGCATTCTAAGAAACGCGAGTGACCAAGGGGCCTTAGCATATCCTGCCTTTCTTATTCACGTTACTTCCCTGTGTTAGGCAAGCACTTGGGATGAAAATGATGACAGAGAAGGAAAGGGAAAGATTGGGCAACCCGGAGTTCCTTTTCCTTTCTTCAGTAAGCCAGAGGTAGAGTGTTGGTGGAAAGTGCACATATCAAGAAGTGGAATAAAGACAGTTGAATTAGTTTGGTGCAGTGTTTCCACTGTTATGGTAAGAATGACATTCATAGTCATGTACAAGCTATGGAATATGAACTGTGTAATTTTTGTGATTCCACGTATGAGTAAAATGCTCCTAAATTTGCATTTTAAACTGGTACTGCACAACATAAAGGTGAAAGTTCATGCTAATAATTTAAAATTTTCATTTTTCTTTACTCAGAATGAGGTTAAATAGTACATAAAAACATGACAAGTTGAGAGAAAGGCTGTGGAAGAAAGAAAAGCTTTATATTTTAGTGCCATTAACAGCATGGTTTTCTGCTTTTGGAGCAAGGGGCTCCTCATTTCATTTCATTTTGCAGTGGGTCCTGCAAATTATGTGGCTGGCCGTGCAAAGGAGACTGTTGGGCAGAACCCCATGAGTCCCTGAAGTCCGTCGCCTCCAGAGCCCTTGCTCTGCTAGGTGCTGGCAATATTCTCGTTTCCAGCTTCACTTTTGTGGTGAGCAGCCCTTGCTTCATGTTTTCTTTCCCACTCAGGCCACAGTTTTTCTGATGATTTTTAAAGACCATTCTGCTCTTCTCCCACTTCTTTCCCCTCTCCTCCCACTAACGTTTTTCCAACACTTCAGGTGTTTCAGGGGTACAAACAAGCCCATTAAGGAACTATCAGCACCGGCCGGCCTCTGGTGTCCTGCTGTGTGAGCCACATGTGCAGAACCACAGACGGGGGCTGCCGTCTCTCAGCAGGACACGTTTTCTGTTAGGTTTGAGGGGAAGTGGCCAAAATAGCTCTCAGTCTCAGGAACCTCTTCATTTGTGGGGCAGCGGTGGATGCCTCCTGGCTGGCAGACTTACTCTTGCTTTCTGAGAAGAGGGCTCTTTCTTCAGCCAAGCCTACTGTTTGATGAGAACACCATGCCCAGCCCACCTGAGGGTTGGATGAGAGTCTATTTCTGTAACTATCATTCCTAACTCTGCTGGAGAGGCTCTTCCCTCCCCAGCTCTTCAAATGCAGAAAGAATCAGGCAGAAATTTTAGCCCAATTAAGAAATTGTAAAGAGTAGGTTGCCCTTTTTTGACTGCAAATGACAGGAAGGGAGCCAGGTATGGAAAGCGCACCTGGAGGGGAGCTTTCTTATTTCTTTTCTTCTTTCTGTTCTGGAAAGGACGGGAAGGCATCACCACCCTTGACTGCCTTACAGTCCTACACCCGACAGAGATGTGTGAAGACTCGAAACACTGCTCAGGACTTGGTGAAACTGGCATTTTCTGAGCTTTTGTTCTTGTTCCCATTGACTGCCAGTTTGGGTCCTCGCCAAATGCTGGCTGGGGACCAAGCACTCAGTGCTGTTGCATCGGCAAGTGTGGCTTTTGCTAACTAAATAGCATGAGGAGGGAAGGCTAATATTTGTGGAACATAATTTCAATCCAACTGCAGGGCCTTCGTAAGTGCTGCATAAATGTTGAATCAGTGAATGACTGATGGAACTTACCCTACCGGCAGATTCTGTGCCAGGCCCTGTATGGTTTACTCATTTAATTATCATCAAGCAGACATGTGATATGGGGATTATGAACCCCTGTTTTATAGTAGGAAACCAAGGCTTACTGAGAAAAGGCAATTAATTCAAAATCATATAATAATAGAAAGCAGAGTTGAAATTTCTCTCCAGGTCTTTTTACTTCTAAAGCATGATTTCTTTCTGCTATGTTACACTGTCAAATCCCAAATGACAAACCTTCTTTACCGTTCCTGTTTTCCCTCTCTCTTTCCCTCATTTCTTTCTTCTTGGTTTCCTTCCTGCCCTCTTCCTTCCTCCTTTCATCCCTCCATCTATTCAGTCATGTCTCTATCCTTCCTTCACCACACACTTTTCCAAAAAAGAAGTTAAAGTACTTATTGATTTCTCATTTTAGAATTTAGGGACCTTCAGAAACTAGTCTTGGTAAGACTTATCCCTTGCTTCAAAGTCTCTGTAACATATCTAGACTGATTTCCTCACTGTTTCCTTAACATAATATGTACATTCCTGCTCCTACCTCCTTCCCCCATCATATCCTTTCTTATCCATCACCACACTCATTTTCTGCCATTCTAGCCCACAGTGATCTATCATTCCTGTCACACATGGTAGCTAAAATTTATAGAATACGTACTTTATGCCGGTTACTGTTATAAGCACGTCACCCATATTTACTTAGCGTAGCCTCGATCCAGTGAGGTGCATGCAATTATGCATGTGTTATTGAAAGAGGAAATGGAAATCTGGGGTGTTGGCTGTGGGTGAGGGTGAGTAATTTGCCCAAGGCACAAAGGTAGTGATGTAGTTGTATTACTTCCTAATGATCATGTCATTTGTTGCTGCAGTTTTTGAGATAGTGCTTTGGAATAGCCAACTGTTTCATATGAATATCTTCCCAAAATGATCCGTGATTTGAAGAATTACATCTTGTAATTCTTTATGTGTTTCCCAGAGTTAAAAGTTTACTTGCTGAACAGTGAGGGGTAGTGCCCTGTAACATGACATAAAACACCCAGAAGTACACATCTCATTAAGCTACTAGAAGATACCTTTTGGACACTTAGATAACAAATGAAAAGTTTTTGAATTATAGGATTGTGGAACTAGAAGAAAGGTTTTGAAACAAAGAAAAAGTTGTCCAGGTACATTAGTTAAAGTAAAGCAAGCTTCTGTAACACACAACTTCGAATTATAGAGTGCTGAATATGTAGTTAGTATTTATTTCTTGCTCTTGTCAGTGAGCCTTCCTGGCTGGCAGATGGCTCTCCTCCAAGAGGTGACTTGGGGCTCCGTGCTTCTTCTGTCTTGTGGCTCCACTATCTTCCACACGAGGACTTTAAGGTCATGGTGTTTGTCTGCATCAATCCTCAGAGGGGAGAAAGGAACTCAGAAACTCCCATGTGGGCGGTGTGGACAGGCCAGCGCAGGATGTGGTGCCCATCACTCCCACACACATTCCGTCAGCTGGGACTCTTGTCACATGGCACAGCTCTCTCCAAGAAGGGTGGGAAATGTAGGATGTGTGCCCACCAAGCAGAGGGAGTGGGTTAGGTGTTCTTCTAGCAACCATTTCTGTGACAGGGACGGTTAATACATGTGCTCTGCCAACTCTAATGGGTGGGGAATGGCTGTCTGCAGTGAGCTGTGGAGGAGGATCTTGAGGCTGAGTCCATGCTTAGAAAGAGTATGAAGGTTCACTCTTTTTGTGCTCTCAGGCTTGGGATTGGGGGCGGTGGCAATACATATGTCACTACTTGCTGCCCCTGATCCTAGTTTGAGTTCTTTATTTTACCTTTATTAATTTATTCATCCTATGTATATGGGACAACTGCCAGGTGATGGAGACACAGACATGGGTAAGTCATGGGCTGTACCTGCATGTAGGTCAGCTGGTTCAGGAGAGGGAATTTATGACGGAGTGCGGTCCCTGCGGCAGAGGGACAAGACAGAGTCCTGTAGAAGTGCACGAGAAGGAGCCGTAGAGGAGAAGACATGTCAGGAATCAGTGACCTGCTTGAGGTCACACCATGAGTATTCAGCAGGTTCAGGGCAGGAACGCCAAGAGTTCTCATCTGTAATGTGGGAGACTGCCAGCTGCCTGCCAGAATTGGCAGGGGTAACGCTCACAGAACTCACTGCAGTGTCTCTCACAGTCGGTGCTAAACACACACGTGCTGTTCTTCCCGTGCTTGTTCTCTAGATTCCGTCTGTCTACACCCAGCAAATGTGAACTCTTCATCAAGGGCCAACTGTGTGCTTTATTCATTTAATCAACAGACATCTATTGAGTAGAGCTACTGTGTGCCAGGTAGTTTTAGGAACTGGGCGTAAGTCAGTGAACAGAATAGACATAAATCCCACCTTTGTGGGATTGACCTTATGCTCTGGCATGGGGATGCAGATTGTACACATGACGCATAAGTGAATCAGAGAATCTGTGAGCAGGTGATGAGTACAATGAAAAATGGCGCCTGGTAAGAAGGATTGGCCATGCCTAGGATGGGGGAGTGGTGGCAATTAAATTGAAAAATGGGGTAGTCAGAGAAGGTTTCGCTTTGAAGGTGACACTTGGGCCGAGACCTGTAGACACGTAAGAGTTGGTTGTGTCCTCAGAAACTCCCAAGTCGGTAGAATTTATCTCCATTTTGCAGATGAGGACAGTGAACCTGATGGGGGTAAAGCAGCCTGGCCAAGCTCACCTGAGGACTGGGATTCGAATCAGGCATCTTGACCTGAAGACCCATTAGGTTGAGAAGTAAGCAAGTGGGAGGGGATGGGAGTCCATGCTTGGAGGCCTGGCCTGGAGCGTAGGGCTGGATCAGGCAGCAGATTCTGATGGTGTCTTTCTCCTGCCCTGTGCTTAATCACACTCTCTTCCCGCTTGGTTTCTTTACTTTTGCATGCCACCTCTCTAGATGAAATGAGTAATATTTGGAGCTGCAAACCAGAGAGCATTTAGTGGTCATGAAGTCTTGATAAAATGTGTACATGGTTTTAAATATTCCATTGTAATGCGTGGTAAGGCTCAGTTAAAAATGAGAGCACATAAAAGCCTGCCAGATTTGACTGATGACATGCCATCAGTACTGATGGCTGTGAGTACATTGGGAAGTTGGGATGCTGTATTTCTGCTGTGTGCTGCTAGCATCCAAGTCTGTAGGGATGATATATCGTGTAAAAGCCCGGTTTCACACTGCCGTTACACTGAAATTAAGTAATGATAATGGGGCTCGGACTTGGTTTGAAGTAAAATCAGTTCTGAGTGAAACATGGGTTCATAGAGCCTGAGGTGGGGGGCTCTTCCCAGGGTTGTTTGCCCTGGGGCCATCCATGACCATGACAGTGCACTAGCTGCCCCCTGTGTTTGAGGCTGCTTGGAGGCAGGAGAACTGGGGAAATGCTTGCTCCATCCCATGAGATGTCACTCCGTGAGAGGCAGAGATTGGAGTGATGTATCTACAAGCCAAGTAACACGAAGGACTGCTGGCAACACCAGAAGCTGGAAGAGGCAAGGAAGGATCCTCCCCTGGAGTCCTTAGAGGGAGTGTGGCCCTATTGGCACCTTGATTTTGGACTTCTGGTCTCCAGAACTGTGAGAGAAAAAAATTCTGTTGTTTTAAGCTGCTCAGTTTGTGGTAGTTTGTTACAGTAGTGTAGGAAACTAATAGAAGCACTTTCTAGCTGTGTGACCCTGGGCAAGTTACTTAACCTTTCTATGTCTGTTCCTTCATCTGCAAAATGGGATGGCGATAGTTCCTATCTCACAGAGCAATTGTGAAGATTAGATCTAGAGAGCATAGAACCGTGCCTGCCATGTATAAGTGCTCAATACATCTTGTTTTTAAGATGTTGGGAGTAGGAGTTTATTAATTTATTTTTGCTGTGTTGGATATTCGTTTCTGTGCGAGGGCTATCTCTAGTTGTGGCAAGCGGGGGCCACTCTTCATCGAGGTGCATGGGCCTCTCACTCTCGCGGCCTCTCTTGTTCCAGAGCACAGGCTCCAGACATGCAGGCTCAGTAGTTGTGGCTCACGGGCCTAGTTGCTCCATGGCATGTGGGATCCTCCCAGACCAGGGCTCGAACCCGTGTCCCCTACATTGGCAGGCAGATTCTCAACCACTGTGCCACGAGGGAGGCCCCATTTTTCTTTTTTAATTGACGTATAGTTGCTTTACAATGTTGTATTAGTTTCTGCTGTACAGCAAAGTGAATCAGCCACACATATACATATATCCCCTCTTCCTTGGATTTCCTTCCCATTTGGGTTACCACAGAGCATTGAGTAGAGTTCCCTGTGCTATACAGTCTGTTCTTATTAGTTATCTGTTTTATACATAGTAGTGTATATATGTCAATCCCAATCTCCCAATCTATCCCACCCCCTCCTCTTCCCCACCTTGGTATCCATATGTTTGTTCTCTACATCTTTGTCTCTATTTTTGCTTTGCAAATAAGTTAATCTATACCGTTTTTCTAGATTCCACATATATGCATTAATATACAGTATTTGTTATTCTTTTTCTGACTTACTTCACTGTGTGTATGACAGTCTCTAGGTCCATCCACGTCTCTACAAATGACCCAATTTCGTTCCTTTTTCTGGCTGAGTAATATTCCATTGTATATATGTACCATATCTTCTTTATCTATTCCTCTGTTGATGGACATTGGTTGCTTCCATGTCCTGGCTATGGTAAATAGTGAGGCAGTGAACACTGGGGTGCATGTATCTTTTTGAATTACGGTTTTCTTCAGGTATATGCCCAGGAGTGGAATTATTGGGTCATGTGGTAGTTCTACTTTTAGTTTTTTAAGGAACCTCCATACTGTTCTCCATAGTGGCTGTATCAATTTACATTCCCGCCAACAATGCAAGAAGGTTCCCTTTTCTCCACACCCTCCCCAGCATTTATTGTTTGTAGATGTTTTGATTATGGCCATTCTGACCAATGTGAGGTGATACCTCATGGTAGTTTTGGTTTGCCTTTCTCTAATAATTAGTGATGTTGAGCATCTTTTCCTGGGTTTGTTGGCCATCTGTATGTCTTCTTTGGAGAAATGTCTATTTAGGTCGTCTGCCCATTTTTTTTATTGGATTGTTTGTTTTTTTGTTAGCGTGCTGCATGAACTGCTCAATACATTTTGTTACTATTCCTGCCATTCTCATTCCCATCTTCATCCTTATGATTTAATGGTTCTCTATGGTACGCTCATTACACATGGCAGTATCATTTCTTTTTCTAAAGTGCCCTCAGAGAGAACAGTGGTCCAATGTTTTCCCCATTCTACAGATGTAAAATGACTCAGAGAGTTGATGTGATTTTCCAGGGGTGCACAGCTGACTTGTGGGAGGACTGGACTTAGAACTCAGAATGGTGTGGCTCCAAACTTGGACTTCTTTCCACTTACAGTGACACTCATATGCCAAGCACTGGGCTAAGACTTAACATGCATTCTTTTTAAATTATTACAATAATCCTATGAGTTTAGGTATCGTTGTTATCCCATTTTACAAATAAAAGAGCAGAGACTCAGAGTGACTTAGTAAACTGTCCAAGATCACATAGCTAATAAGTGGTGGAGTGAATAGTTACATATGATCCTAATCCCCAGTACCTGGAAATGTTTAATTTACATGGCAAAAGGGACTTGGCAGATATAATTAAGGATCTTTACCTGAGGAGGTTATTCTGGTTATTTGGATGGGCCCTAGGTGTAATCACTAGCGTATTTATAAGAAGGAGATCTGACTGCAGGAGAGAGAAAAGATGATCTGATGGCAATGGAAGCAGATAGAAATTTGAAGCTGTTACGCTGCTGTCTTTGAAGATAGAGCAAGAGGCTATGAACCAAGGAATGTAGGGAATGCAGCCCTACAAGCTGAGAACTGCAAGGCAGTTTCTTTCAGACCCTCCAGAAGGATTGCAGCCGTGCCAACACCTTGGTTTTGGCCCAGTGAAACCCATTTTGGATTTCTGATGTCCATAACTTTTAGAAAATAACTGTGTATTCTTTTAAGCCACTAAGGTTGTGGTAATTTGTTACAGCAGCAATAGAAAACTAATACATTATTTACCTTTCTGACTCCAGATCTGTTGTTAACTTCTATACCTCTGTTGAATGTTGGTCTTATTCTCAGTAAACTCATGGGCTTGATGTGTCTGATGGCTACTCCGCATTGACAACTAGCATGCAGATTGCACACAGGGGCCCTCCCAGGCTGCTCCTTCAGTGGCACCACAAGCAAGTATAAGGTGTGAGTGTTTCTTGCTATTGGTGGCAGAGCCCAGTGGGGTCTGGGTCCTGCACTCACCATCAATGGGACAGGTCTGGCTGCTGGTCCCAAATTCCTTTCCTTCTTCCCCAGGAAGCCACAGCCCTCACCAGCAGCCTTAGCTTTAAGCCAGGCCGGTACTGTAACTAGACAACGTACTAAAGAAGCTCAAGTTTAGAACTTAGAACTGGGAGAAGCTCAATGTTGGTTTTTAGCTCCTACCTTGTTTCTTGGGAAGGCAGCATGATACAGTAGATTGAGATTGAACTTCAGAGTTAGACCCTGAATCAAATCCCAGTATTGCTGTTGACTGCCTGATGACCTGGGGGAAGTCATTTAATCCCTCTGTGCCTCAGCTTCCTCACCTGCAAGAGGAGGATAACCAACTTACCTTATAAGTTTATAAGAATCGTTAAGTGAGAGGAGTGCTTGGCACATGATTGATTGGGGAAGGGTGGTCCCTTTCTCTTCTGTTTACTTTGTCCCCAGTTATGGAACCTAGGGATTTGTCCTCAACCTTCTGGGCTGCAGTCCTGGCTCTGTCCTTAATTGGGTTTTTCCTAGGAAGGTATCCTGCCTTGCTTGGTCTGGAATGCAAACTCAGACCATGAGCAGGCCCCTTGCTTGCTGACATCAGCAACGTGTGGTGCTGCTTTCTCTACCTTTTGTGGCTGTTGGTCTCCCTTCTGGCATCTCTTCTGCCCATCTGCTCAGAACCCCTCCTATGTACTGATGGGAATTTTTCAGCAACCAGAAACAAAAGCCCTAACTCAGCTTGTTTAAATGGAAGAGAGGATTTCTTATCTCCCATAATTAGAAGTCCTAAAGTGGGTGAAAAGCCCAGGTTTTGTCTATTATTTTACTCTGACAGTCTTTTCATAATGGCTTATCTTTCAGCCTTGCTTTTTCCTTGGTAGCAAGGTGGTCTGAGTACCACATCCAAATATGAGTGTCCAGCAGAAGACAGGCCCTTCCTCCCTTCCTTCCTTCCTCCTTGCTTCCTTCTTTCCCCTCCCTCCCTCCCTCTCTTCCTTCTTAGGGAAAAGAAAACCTTTCCTAGATACTCCCCCAGCCCTGCCGTCAGGACTCATTGGCCAGTGCTCTGTCACAGTCTAACCAATCACTGGCAGATGAAATGGAGCAGTGTAGTTGGCTTAAACCATGCATAATTTACCTCCTGGGCGGAGAATGGGGTCCACCTCCTTTGAGGCACATGGCTGTGTAAGGAGGGAGTAGCTACCTGAGCAAAACTGGAACTTTTTCAGGAAGGGTGAGTGGTTGTTGGGTAGGCAGCCAACAGTGTCTGCCTCACGCAACTCTTGGCATGTGCTTGGGTTTCCTGCTATGCATTGGAAGTTCTGCCTAATCTCAAGTTCAGAAACAGAGAGCATAGTGCTCACTGAGCATGCTAACTTGAATTGGCCGGTATCTTACCTGGAATAAGATATTGAGGATTCTGGCCACATCTGGACTCAGAAGCAATGACAACCATGATTGATTAACAATGTCTGCCAGGGATGTGTGTATGTTGGGGTGGGGACTTAGTAGGAAAATTTTCTTCCTTTAAAAAAATTTTTTTTTAAAGCTCTAAGCTTTGTCTTCCTAAACTGTTTCACTTGCCAAGGACTGCCTGTGATCCTAGTTTTTAGAATCCATGTTTACATATTTCACAGGCAAATGCGTTGCAGAAAGTTAATTGGTCATTTATGAATGGGCTCCTCGTCTCTCTGACTTCTGTCAGCCTCCCTCATCGCCTCTGAGAAAGGGCCACAAGTCTCTGGCTTCCTCTTCGTTGAGTTCAGGCATTATTCACTAGCAAACCGAAAACTCAGGGAAGCTGCCTTCCACCGTTCGTGCCATCAATACGAGTCTGGTGGTCCAGAGGTGAAGATGTGACTGGCACGGCTGTTAGTTTTCATTCCACTTCAAAAGAGGCATCTGAAGCCCATCTTTCCTGCCCAGAGTCTTCTTTCCCAGTAAAATAAAATTTCCATGCACTTGTAATTCTGCAGTTCTGAGTCTGCCAAGGGAGCAGTATTTTAATTTTAAAATCTTAGCCAGTTATCAAGAGGGTGGCTTTCTTCTGGGTATCAGCAGCATCATCATAAAAACCTTTTCTTCCCTCCTCCCTGCTTATCTTTGGAGACTAGCTGAGCCCAGCTGCTTCGTAGATGTGATCTCCCTAGGCATGCTAATAATGGGGATTTTTTTTTTTCCAGAGCAAGTTTTCACTATTTTGGGTTTTGTCCGTTTGTCACGTGTCCAACTAATTTCTCTTTGTTTTTAAAACAAAGGGTAGTTCTAGGAAAATGGAATTGCAGCAATACATTTATGTTGTTTCTGAATTCTTCCGTCCTCCTCCCTTTCTCTCCTTCCAGTAAATGAAAAGTGGTTTTTTTTCAGATTATGTTTGAGAAATCTCTGGCCACAGTCAGATAATTTTGCATTTCTAGACTCACTGAACCACATGACAAAAGTTAATTAAACTGGCTAGAATAGGAGTATCTGCTGGTAGATCAGGAAAACTGTCACATTTCTCAGAATAATCACAACCAACTTAGACACCTCAATGCTCCTTGGTGTTGTTTAATAAACATACCATTTTGTACTTAGAGATACCCATAAGCCACTGTTGCCTTAAATTGACATTAAAGGCATTAAATTATTCTATATACTCAGCAACTCATTGCTGTTTCTCTCTCCCCTCAAACCTCAGTCTGAAAAATACCCAGCGTACCCTAGTCCTTGTATTTATGGTGGTATTGTCTCACTATCTAAAGAGAGTGGTTATGTCATACTAACCACTGTGCTTTGGAATGGGTCCAGGCATTGTTGTTTTAAAGCTCTCCAGATGATTCTACCGTGCAGCCAGACTGGGAAGCCCTAATATAAGAGTCTTTGCTGTACAGCAATCGGGATAGGCTATGTTCTGCTGCAGTAACAGTTGCTTAAGTCTTGCTGACTGACTGCAACAAAGGATGATCTCTAGCTCTTGTTACTTGTCCATAGTGGGTTGGCTGGTTGCTCTGCTCCATCTTTCCTGCCTCTAACACCCATGCTGATGGGGCTTACTGTCTGGAGCATCGTCTGTGACCACGGTGTGGAAAACAAACAGATCACCTACAGGCTCCCAAAGCTTTCTTCTGGAAGTGACACACTTCACTTCCATCCATATTATTAGCCCAAGCTGTTGCCACAGCTGTGGTGAGTAGGAATATGGAGACCCTCAGCTGACACACAGCTTGGCTCAGGCATATGTCTGAAAGATCCCACTCTGGAAAACCAGGTCAAGGCCAGATGGCAAGACATTACCACGCTGCCCTCCAGCCCAACACCCAATCTATGGAGTATTAGTGTCTTCTGTTGTGACACAAAGCTCAGGTGATGGTCCTTTAGGACAGTGCAGTTATGATGGTGACACTTCATCACTAGGTAAGGAAGTGTTTACTTGAGCCAAGGCATCAGGGAACTAAGAATCCTTACTGAGAGCCTGGCATGGAGCTGAAAGATAACGTTCATTTTCATTTGCAAAGTACAGAGCAGTGGCCATGGAAAAAGTTGGAAGATTGCAGAGATGCAGAAAGGATGTGTGTTGGTAAAATCTTTGATTTTAGAAATCTGGAGATGTCTTTAATACTCCTTGATTCCCCTAATGAAGTCCAGAAGCTGAATGGGTAAAAAACTGGCCAGATTTTACATTCTCTCCTGAGTGGGCACATGGGACAATCTGAATCTTGTAAGAATAAGAGATTAGTTACCCTTTCTGGACCCAGAACCCAGAAAAGAATGCAGCCGAGTTGCACAGGAACTCAGTGGCAGCATTGGCAGAGGACCTGGGCAGTCCATGCCAAAGCTGCCTGCAGGAGAAATACATGAAGGGGTGAAGAGATACTTTCCCATCTTTGAGGACAGTGGGAAAGGCTGTTTTAAGTGGTTTTATTATATTCCACAGATGCTTAAGGGAAAATGGGCTCAACATGTAGCAGAAGGAATGCTGGTTGACAGAATCATGTCTTAGTTAAGCAGTTGACCCTGAATCCAGGTACCTGAGCTTCAATCCTGGCTTTGCCATGACTAGTAGGATAAATAACCCTGAGCAAATCACTTAACCTCCCTGTGCCTATTTGTAAAATTGGGATAATGATAGCACCTGCTGCATTTTTGTGACAGTTAAATGAACTAACACATGTAACATACTTAGGAAATTATTTGGCACATAGCTACTCTACCATTTATTAAATACTCATTCACTGTTATTAATATTATTATTGTTATTATTCTAATAACTTTTCTAATGTTAGCATGATTAAAGGGTATAGTGAGAGAATGGAGGGATTTCACAATCTTTGTCTGTAGTAGACTTTAAGAATTAGACCAGGGGGCTTCCCTGGTGGCGCAGTGGTTGGAAGTCCGCCTGCTGATGCAGGAGACGCGGGTTCGTGCCCCGGTCCGGGAGGATCCTGCGTGCCGCGGAGCGCCTGGGCCCGTGAGCCATGGCCGCTGAGCCTGCGTGTGCGGAGCCTGTGCTCCGCAACGGGAGAGGCCACAACAGTGAGAGGCCCGCGTACCACAAAAAAAAAAAAAAAGGAATTAGACCAGCACTTATCTTGGTTAATTACATTATTCATCTTCTTTGGATAGAGGTTCAGAGGTTCTTAGTCTAGTTGAACTTTAGAAGTTTTTTCCCCCCATCAATCACTTAAAAGAACTAAACTCAAAGGCAGCAATGAAACTGCCTGATGGTTAGGAAAAAAATCTCAGACAAGCTTTTCTTGCATTCTACATCAACCCCAGGTGACTGCCCTGATGTGTATGCCAATGATTGAGGTACAGAGGTTAAGCCAAATAGATATGAGATCTGAAATTGAGCCCTTGGAGCAAGCTTTCTGTGCCTCTGCCTCTTTGACAGCCCTCCAGGGTAGATGTGTGTCCAGGAAGCAGCAGCTGCTCCACTGTGTGTTTATGTTCAGAACCTGGTGCTAGATGGTATTTGTAAGTAAGCGAGGAAGCGCTCAGGGTCACATTGTGGAGGAGATGTGCATAATCAGGTGGTTAGCCTGGAGGGGTGCCTGTAATTTCTTGGAGCTACTGTGTTCAGTTCAGGGATACATTAGTAACTGTCCTTCCCCCAAGAGCATGCAGCTCCTCACATGTATCCAGCACACTCCATGTGCTAAGGGGTCCCAGTGTTAGCAAGGGTCTGAGCCAATTGCCTGGCAGTGGAGATGTAATATATTTTGGCCCAGACAAGTAGAGAAGCCTCAGCGTATGAGAAACAATTATCTCATGTAAAGTAAATCCATTCTAATACTTGAACAAGACTCTGAGAATCTTCATGATGTGGAAACTTTTTGTAAAAAGCAAGTCTAAGGTTGCTGATTGAGAATGCCAATGTGGAGGCACCTGGTCCCAGACTAGGCCTGTCCATCACGGTTAGCTCTGATTAGGACTGTGCTGCTGAAAGATGAGGTGAGCAGGTACAGATCATGTAGAATCCAAGGCCTGTGACTCAGGGACAGTGAGCATCATAATTGCCTGCAATTGCCAAGCACTTGCTCCCTACCAGGCATATATTTCACATGTATTAATTCATTGGATGCTCACCTTAGGCAGACACTGTTAATGTCCTCATTTTCCAGATAAGACAAGGAGGCACTTGTCCTTATTTTCCAGATAAGACAAGAAAGGCTAGGCCACTTGCCCATGTTCTTAAACCAGAAAGTGGCAGAGGATACATTCAAGAAGTCTGAATTAACATACAGAATTGAACCATCTGAATTGAACCACTATGCAACCTAAGTGATGATGTGGATGAATACGGACAGACACTGGAATGAGTAATAAGGGACACACAGGCAGTTGCAGTCAAGGCCTTGGTTACTAGGAGCAGAAACCCCAACTAGGAAAGGGGAGGGGGATAGATTATAAGGAGATAAGTGAATCTCATGAAGGTCTAAGACAGGAAATACAGCTGAGCCATGGGGCAACTGGAATGGTCTTTTTCTTTTAGCCCATCTCAGTTCATAGATTGGAACCCATGGAACTAATTTCTGCTTCCCTCACTTTGCCTGCTCTGTGCAGGCCAGCTTTCTCAACTTCTTCATGTCTGTCTGTGGCTTTCGGTAGAACTCACTGCAGCCCAGATTCTACACCTTTTATCTCCAGAGTCTCTCCAGTCTGACAGCTGGCTGTTTCTTAAATTAAGAGGGAGAACCTGATTGGCTCAACCCAGCCAATAGATTGGCTTCCCTAGTCAGGTGAGCATCGTGGCAGTTAGAGGTGTTGAGGGGAAGGTCTGAGAACAGAAGTTCCTAAACTTTTTTTTTTCTTTTAAATTTAGTGACCCTTTAACCAGTGTGGTGAATCCTGTGCAACCCTTCTCAGAATAATGCTTTTAAATGCATAAAATACATGTTGGATTACAAAAGCCACCAATTCTATTAAATTATAATTATCAGAATACTGAATAAAATGAAATTTGCCATGTGCTTTTTAAAAAACACATTGATGAGATATAGCAGCAAGTCTCATTACAACTATAATTTTGAAGAACTGGTGAAATGTAAAAGGTATTTTGAAACAGCTGCAAAACCCGTGTGATATAAAAATATCTTTAACTTGTATTGCTGACAACATCACAGACCCTGCTAATACAACTATGGTCTGCTACTTACGTTCATTATTGAAGGAAATGCTAAATTTCAATAAGAAGATACTGAAAACAAAGATGCGAAACTTTTTTCCTATTAAGTGAATAGACCCCTGAATTCTATCCAGACTCCCTTACTTACTCTGTTGAGGTATTTCACAGAGTATTGGGCTACCTGTATCAGAATAAATGAGGGGTGACAGGAGGGGAGGGGGGGCATCAGTGAAGATTCCTTTGTGAAAATGCAGATTTTTAAAAACCAGAACAACAAACCCATTCTTGTTGCTCACCTGAAGTGTATCTTACATGTACTAATTTTTGAGAGCCACTGATGGAAAGTAAATAATTTAAAACCTTTTAGCATCATTCTCTTTAACCATAAAATGGGATTGGGGTATGAGCCAACTGAGTCATATAAAAGTAAAATATATTTCGAATGCAAACATAGCTTTTGAAATGTTTAGAAGTAATCTTGTGATGCTGAATGTGGGCAATTTCAAATGCTTTCTTCAAAGATGCCATTTGGTTCATATAAGAGGAGAGATTCAGAGTATCTCTGCAATGGGTGGAGGCTAACTGAATTATGTCATGCTGAAGAGCAAGTGTTTTTCTGAAAGAATCCCAATGGCTGCTGCCCACTGGAGTGAGAACTTTGCTCGTTTTCTTGTCTGACTGGAAGCCAAAGCAAAGGGTGATGTGTTATACAGGGTAAAAGGGGTGCCGGAGGACACAGTTCCAGTCCCAGCACATCAGGAAAGAAGAGGCTGAGTGTTATCACTAATCTGTGGGGTGCAGGGCCTTGTAGCTTGTGACTGGAGGCAGAGTGCAGGTTAAGAGTAGCCACCCTCTGGGTAGACAGAATGAGCTCAGAACTATTGGGCTGAAGACACCAGAAGTCTGCAGAGGTAATTAATAACAAGAAGCAGAGAGAGAGGAGGAGCAGAAAGCAGGAGTCAAGAGCAGGGGTGGCTGATGCATCCAGAACAGGGGGAGAACCCTAAGCTTCTTGTAAAAGAAGAATGTTTTCCTTACTCCTGTGGCTTTGGGTCTGGGAATACTGTGGAATTTCCTGGTTGGGACTCAGGCTACTTCAGTGATATCTAGGATATAGGACCTCTCTTCTGGCCATAGGAGATTTCACACCTGACAAGAAGGGGGGGCATCTTGGGAGAAGTAAAGGTTTAGTAGGTAGGCAAATTACCTACTGTCAGTTTTTTCTCTTTGTGCTATAGCAACATAGCATAGTGGGTGACAGCATGGGCTCCAGGGCCAGCATTGGAATTCCAGTTTTGCCACATAACAGGTGAGTCATCTTGAATAGGTACTAATCTTTCCATGTCTCCATTTGCCTATTTGTAAAATGGACATCATCATAGTAATAATAGTCCCTCCTCATGGGACTGTTATGAAGTTTGAGCCAATTAACACATGTAAAGTGCTCAGGATTGGTGCCTGGTATACAGTAAGCTATATATATATATATATATATATATATATATATATATATATATATATATTTGTATACTTTACTTGGATAAATAGAGAAATGTTGGCATTTTTTCAACAACTTTGTTAATTTGTTTGATGAACTATTCATTTGGTTATACACTCAGCTGTGTTCTGGAGTTAGATGGACCCAGGTTTTGAGGTTCCCACTCTGCCGTATTCTATTAACTGTGTTTGATCCTGGCTTTACTGCTTAGGCAGGTGAATTGAACTCTCTGAGCTCCTTCCTGGGAAAGTTGGAAAGGACACGTGTAAGGTCATCTGACCCAATAATGGCCCTGCTGACCTAAAGGAGACTGGAGTCCTCTCAAGGAATTATATCTTGGTTACAAATACACCTTTTAATTTACTCCTTTAAATGTGAATCAAACCAGTTCTCCGTGGAATGATATAGAGTTTGGGTTAGCTTCCAGGTGATTTTTAATCTGTTTATGTCTGGAAAAATTTATTTGGAGAAAAAAACACGGAGGAACTGAGAAATGGAGAGAGTATGAGTGAGTAGAAGAGTAAAATGATAAAGGGATATTCAGTTTGTATTTTAAAGAAGGATTTCTAAAACTCAAGTCTCATGATGATCGTAGTAATGATAACAGCTTCTATTGTTCGAGCACTTACTCTGTGCCAGGCCTTGTGCCAGGAGTTTTACATATAGTATGTAATTTAATACCAGGGAGTTAGGTGTTTTTATTTTAAATATGAGGAAATTCAGAAGCTAAACCAGATTAAGTGGTTTGCCCAAAGCTGGCACATAGCTGGCAAGTAGCAAAAGTGAAATTTGAACTCAAGCAGTTAAGCACCAGAACATTTGCTCCTAAACTCTATAGTCCTGCATCTTGCTAGTCTAACATTCCATATTCTGTCAAGAATCTCATCCAGTTTGCTCTGCTACCTCTCCAGGTACAGAGAGCTTATTATCTTTCAATGAAGTTCATTCCATTGTGAACATAGTTTCCTATGGTAGAAAATTCTTTGCTCTTAGCATTGGCTTTGCCTTCAAGAATAAATGAAACTGACCCAACAATCAGAGGTATAATATCCAAGGAAACAGAAATCTTAGGTTTTCAAAAAAAATTTATACATGAATTTCACAGTATGTTCATAATAGCTAAAAAGTGGAAACAACCAAAATGTCCATCAATTAAAATGGTTAAAAATATGATCTATCTACACAATGGAATATTACTCAGCTATAGAAAGGAATGAAGTATTGATACAAGCTATAGAATGGATAGATATAAAACACATCATGTTGAATGAAAGAAGCCAGTCACGAAACACGACATAGTTGTACATTTCCATTTGTATGAAATACCCAGAATGGGCAAATCTATGGAGACAGAAGGTAGATTAGTGGTTTCCAGGGGCTGTGTTGCGGGAGGAATAGGGAGCGACTGCTAGCAGGTATGGGGTTTCGGGGTGGTTAAATGTTCTGGAATTAGGTAGTGGTGATAACTGTACAACTTTTTGAATGTAACAACACCCACTCTATTGTATACTTTCATATGTTGAATTTTATGGCACATGAATTATATCCCAACACAAATAGTTTAGGTAAGAAAATAACCCCGAATTCCTGATTTTAAAAAAATGATTAAACCAAACAAATCTATAGATATTTGAAGCCTATTGGTTTATCTTTATTGAAGATTTCCTTCTCCAAGAAAAACAGCTCTGATTCCTTTAACCATCTGTCTTATGGTGTGATTTTGAGTCTTGGTCTGAACTGATTTCTTCTTCCTCAAATGGCCCAGACTGACAGTGCTATTCTTATGCTGTCCCTCCTCAAACCAAAACACTGCTTAAAGTGTAGGCTCATGGGGTTAGAGTAGAATAAAACCTACCTCTGCTTCTCTGAAGTCATTATATGATTACCCTACACTGTTGGTATTCATGGGTTGAACACTACCAATTTTGATTGATTGCCATCTGTCATACATTATTTTTGTTTCTGAGAATCATAGAAAAGGAGATTTTGTTGCTCTTTTGGAAAAGGTAATTTGAATGGTTAATTAAAAATGAAAAAAAAAATCAAAAGGAACAAAGTGTTATACTTTTAGTTGATTGCAAAAAAAAAGCTACAATTCTCAACACTTCCATGACACAGCCTATTGCTGTGACTTTGCAGCTCCTTTTATCAAGAGGCAAAGTTTATATTCCCATGTCTTGAATCTGGGCTGGACTTGTGTCTTGTTTGGCTTATAAAATGTGGCAGATGTGACAATTTGCTAGTTTCAGGGATAGGCCTCAAGAAACCTTCATGGTCTGGCTGGTTTTGCTGCCAAGCTGCCATAGGAACACACTTGAGCTTGCCTGCTGGAGGATGAGATACAGGTCACTTAGTTGCTGACATTGTACTGGCCGATAGTTATCCAACACTCAGAAGTGAATCCTCCAACCTGACCAGTACTTGGCTACAGATGTATTGAGACCCCACCGGAGACCAGAAAAACCATGTAGGTGAACTCAGACCAAATTGCCAACCACAGACACGTGAGCTAAATGATTGTTGTTTCAATCCACTAACTTCTGGGAAAGTTTACTATGCAACAAAACCTAAATGAGGTATTCCACCTCTAACTAGCGCATAGGAGTATGTGAAAGACCCTCACCCCTAACAACACAACCACAAGTCATTAGGCAAACAATAACAAAAAATCATTCTTTTCTTTAAAGCCATCAAAGAGCTATGGACACAAAGAAATCTATAAGGACTTAACTACAGAGGGAGATGCCATTCTTAGACACTGCTGAACATGCAGTAAAAAATTAGAAGACTTGCAAAGAAACAGAAAAATGGTCACTTGCCCACAGGCAACTCAGATGTTATAATTTTCAGATAAGAATTTTAGAATAACAATATAGTGCAAATGTTTAAAAATCTATAGGAAATGAGTCATTTAATGAGTAAAGAAATGGGGAATTTCAGAAGGGATTTGGCACCTATAAAAAATAACAAGATGGAAATCCTAGAATTGAAAAATGCAATATTAGTAACTAAAAACTTCATGTAAACTCAAACAACCAGAGAAGTACCAAATTAAAAAACACACACACACACACAAAAACGGGGTGGGGTGGGATGAATTGGGAGATTGGGATTGACATATACACACTACTATGTATAAAATATATAACTAATGAGAACCTACTGTATAGCACAGGGAACTCTACTCGGTGCTCTGTGATGACTAAATGGGAAGGAAATCCAAAAAAGAGGGGATATATGTATACATATGACTGATTCACTTTGCTGTACAGCAGAAACTGACACAGCAGTGTAAGGCAACTATACTCCAAAAAAAAAAAAAAAAAAGATGTAGATCCTGGTCTCCCAGTTTGTCCCTCCCTGCCCCCCCTTCCCCCTGGTAGCCATGGGCTTGTTTTCTATGTCTGTGGCTCTATTACTGTTTTGTGGATAAGTTCACTTGTGCTCTTTCATTGGATTCCACATATAGGCGATATCATATGATGTTTATCTTTCTCTGTCTGGCTTGCTTCGCTCGGTATGACAGTCTTTAGGTCCATCCATGTTGCTACAGATGACATTGTTTCGTTCTTTTTTATGGCTAAGTGGTATTCCATTCTATGTATGTGCCACGTCTTCTTTATTCTTAAATGACATATACATACTACTATATATAAAATAGATCTAATAAGGACCTATAGCACAGGGAACTCTACTCAATACTCTGTAATGGCCTATATGGGAAAAGGATCTAAAAAATAGAGTGGGTACATGTATATGTATAACTGATTCACTTTGCTGTATACCTGAAACTAATACAACATTGTAAATCAACTATACTCCAATAAAAATTAAAAAATAACAATGTAGCTTTCTAAATATTGATATGAACTTTGCCATGAGATATTCTTAACAAGAAAAGGAGGTGATTAAATATTTATTATTGCATAACTAATCATATTTATGTAAAATGCAGGGGGAGTGCATTGAAAAAATTTGTGGAAATATCCCACGGTGAGATTGCAGATGACATTCATCTTTAAAATGTTTTGATTTTTTTCTGAATGTTTTGCATCGAGTAATTAGTCTTTCTGTATTTGGATTTTTTCCCATTTTTTTAAAGACATAAAAAAATCCGGGTCCAACAACAGCGACAAAAGACTGAAAATTTAAGAAGCTTAACAGAACTAATCAGAGAACCTCACATAGGATAAACTAAAAAACAAAACAAAACACCCTTCTTAGACATAGTCACACTGGCAAAAATGAAAGTTAAAGGGAAAATATTAAAATCAGAGAGAGGAAAAACACAGGTACATCATGGGAACAATATAAAAATAGAGCTGATTTCTCATCAGAAACAATGGAGGCCAGAAGACAATGGAATGACATCTTTAAAGGTTTGAAATAAAACCCCAAACTCTCAATATAGAATTCTATATCCTGAGTAAATATATTTTAAAAAATGAAGGCAAAACAAAGAAATTTTTAAATGAGGGAAAGCTGGACAAATTTGGTGCCAGCATACCTGCACTGTAAGAAATGGTAAAGAAAGTTCTTCAAGCTAAAGTGAAATTTTAAAGGGGAGAAATCAGGTCTACAATAAAGACTGAAGAGCACTGAAAGAGTAAAAATATAGGTGAACCTAAAATCTAATTTTTAGAAATTTTTTTTATTGGAGTATAATTGCCTTACAATGTTGTATTAGTTTCTGCTGTACAACAAAGTGAATCAGCTATATGTATACATATATCCCCTCTCTCTTGGACCTCCCTCCCAATCCCCCCCCATCCTGCCCATCTAGGTCATCACAGAGCCCTGAGCTGAGCTCCTTGTGCTGTACCGCAGGTTCCCACTAGCTATCTATTTTACACATGGTAGTGTCAAATCTTGTCTCCCAATTCATCCCACCCTCCCCTTCCCCTCTGTGTCCACACGTCCATTCTCTACATCTGCGTCTCTATTCCTGCCCTGGAAATAGGTTCATCTGTACTATTTTTCTAGATTCCACATATATGCATTAATATATATTTGTTTTTCTCTTTCTGACTTACTTCACCCTGTATGACAGATTTTAGGTCCATCCATATCTCTACAAATGACCCAGTTTCATTCCTTTTTCTGGCTGAGTAATATTCCATGGTATATATGTACCACATCTTTATCCATTCATCTGTCGATGGACATTTAGGTTGCTTCCATGACCTGGCTATTGTAAATAGCGCCACAATGAACATTGGGGTACATATGTCTTTTTGAATTATATTTTTCTCAGGGTATATGCCCAGTAGGGGGATTGATGGGTCATATGGTAGTTCTAGTATTAGTTTTTTAAGGAACCTCTAGACTGACTGTTCTCCACAGTGGCTGTATCAATTTACACTCCCACCAAAACTACTAGAGCTAATCAATGAATTAGTAAAGCTGCAGGATACAAAATTAATACACAGAAATCTCTTGCATTCCTATACACTAACAATGAAAGATCAGAAACAGAAATTAAGGAAATTAAAGAAACAGTTCCATTTACCAACAAAAAGAATAAAATACCTAGGAACAAACCTACGTAAGGAGGCAAAAGATCTGTGCACAGAAAGCTATAAAACACTGATGAAAGAAATCAAAGATGACACAAACAGATGGAGAGATATACCATGTTCTCAGATTGGAAGAATCAATATTGTGAAAATGACTATACTACCCAAAGCAATCTACAGATTCAGTGCATTCCCTATCAAATAAAGACTGAAGAGCATGAGAAAGAGTAAATATGTAGGTGAACCTAAAACCTAATTTTTAGATATTATTTTTTATTCATACTAAATATATAGTTAAGCTTCAAAAGACTATAGGCTGTTTTTAAAAAAATTTATTGGAGTATAGTTGATTTACAATGTTGTCTTAGTTTCAGATTCAGTTATATGTATACATATATTCATTCTTTTTCAGATTCTTTTCCCATACCTATTACAGGATATTGAGTAGAGTTCCCTGTGCTATACAGTAGGTCCTTGTTGGTTATCTATTTTATATATAGTAGTGTATGTATGTTAATCCCAAGCTTCTAATTTATCCCTACCCCCCACTTATGGTTTCCCCTTTGGTAACCATAAGTTTGTTTTCGAAATCTGTGAGTCTGTTTCTGTTTTGCAACTAAGTTCATTTATATCATTTATTAAAGTTAGATTCCACGTATGAGTGATATCATATGATATTTGTCTTTCTCTGTCTGACTTACTTCACTTAGTATGATGACCTCTAGGTCCATCCATGTTGCTGCAAATGGCATTATTTTGTTCTTTTTTATGGCTGAGTAATATTCCATTGTATATATGTACCACATCTTTCTTATCCACTCCTCTGTCAATGGACATTTAGGTTGCTTCCATGTTTTGGCTGTTGTAAATAGTGCTGCGGTGAACACTGATTGGGGTGCATGTATCTTTTTGAATTATGGTTTTCTCTGGATATATGCCCAGGAGTGGGATTGCTGGATCATATGTTAGTTCTATATTTAGTTTTTTAAGGAACCTCCATACTGTTATCCATAATGGTTGTACCAATTTACATTCTCACCAACAGTGCAGGAGGGTTCCCTTTTCTCTAAACTCTCTCCAGCACTGTAGAATTTTTGGTGATGGCCATTCTGACTGGTGTGAGGTGGTACCTCCACTGTAGTTTTAATTTGCACTGCTCTGATAATTAGTGACGTTGTGCATCTTTTCATGTGCTTTTTGGCCATCTGTATGTCTTCTTTGGAGAAATGTCTATTTAGATCATCTGCCCATTTTTTGATTGGGTGACTATAGTCTGTTTAAAGCAAAAATCATAGCTCTGTATTGCAAGGTCTATATCATAAGTGGAAGAAAAAGATATGTGGATATAGCACAAAGGATGAGGAACGATAAATGGAGTTGTGCTGTTGTGGGAGTACTTCATTGCTAATTAAGTATTTAGTATTATTTTAGGCTAGACTGTGATAAGTTAAACTTACATATTGTAAACTCCAGAACTGTGCTGTTCAATACAGCAGTACTGGCCACGTGCGGCTGCTAAGCACTTGAAATGTGGCTAATGAAACTGAAGAGATGAATTTGTCATTTAGTTATTAAAATTTAAATGAAAAACTGAAGTGGTGTACACATTCTTCTATGAAACACCATTTTATTGTTCTTGTAGAACTACCTTTAACTGTTATGATATGCTGCAGGTATAAAATTCAGATCAGATTTCAAAGACTTAGTATGAGTGTAATTTTAGAATCTAAAATATCACATTAATTCTTTTTATATTTATTACACGTTAAAGTGATATTTAGGTTATGTTGGGTGAAATAAAATATATTATTAAATTAATTTAACTGCTTTTAATTTTGTTAATGTGACAACTAGAAAATTGAGATATTCTGTAAATGTTACATGTGTGCTCACATTGTATTACAAATAGATGGTGATACTATAGGGAAATTATTAAAGAAAATAACACAAAGTGATACAGTTCAAAAGTCAAAAGAGAGAAAATGCAATACTAAAAAATACCCAAGTTACCCAAATTAATGAAGAAAAGAAGGAACAGATGAAACAGTTGGAGTAAATGCTATAAATTGCAAAGAAGTACAAAAATGGTGCATTTAAACATAATCTAACCAATAACTACATTAAATATAAAGGAAGAAAACACTTCATTTACAAGGCAGAGTTGTCAGATTAGATAAAAAAGTAAGACCGAACTATATGCCATTAGTGAGAGAAACGGTTTAAATATAAAGACATAGGATAAAGGTAAAATGATGGAAGAAGATATATCAGGTTAAGAGTAGGTTTAAGAACGAGAATGTAGCTATATAAATATTAGACAAAGTAAATGTCAAGACGGAGAAGTATTACCAGAAGTAAAGAAGGATATTTCATATTAATTAAATTGTCAGTTTGTCAGGAAGACTCAACAGTCATATATGTGTATGTACCTATTAAAAGAGCTTAATATATGAAGTAAAAAATAACATTACTAAAGTGATAAATGGAAAAACCCAGAATCACACTGGGATATTTTATTATTGTTCTCTCAGTAACTGATAGAAAAATAGAATAAATTAACTCCATAAATGTGGTAATATAAGTGACATAGAATGAAGAGGGATGGAATTGGTAAACTGGGATATTCTCAAATGTCGCCAGCTAATAAACATTTCCAAGGATTTATTCAGTTAGTGCTTTTTAAAGCAATTGTGATAACTACATATTGATTTTAAGCTTATATGATCAGATAATACTTCTAATTTCTTTTCCTATGTGCTCTGTTAAACCATGTTTGCATCAACTGTATTGAGGAAAACAGTTTAGAGAGAAGCAATCTTGTCATGACTATTAGCAGACCAAAAGTGGTCTTCTTGCAAATACTTTGAAACTGGTGTCCATTGGGTACTGCACACACACACACACACACACACACAACTGTTTGTTCAAATAGAAAGCTAGGAAATGCCACAGTCTCAAATATGCCGCTGTTTAATTCTCAAGTAATTCATGAACACATTCTCATGATAAAAGCATGACGACACAGGAGTGGAATCGACGTCGGCCTTCATGCTTGCCTCAGCAATCCTCATCCTCTCTGCAGAGGAAACCACAGGTCAAAGTTCGGTTGTATCTTTCCAGACACAGGTGTTCTTTAACCAGTGCCCAAGTTGTACCCGTTGTTCTGGAGCTTCATTTTCCCCCACTACTAGTTTTATATGCCCTTCCATAAATGACATACCTTTCCATGCATTAGGTCTGTCCTCTGCCTTCAGGGAGATGAGTTTTTAATCAGGAAACAGGCCAGTGACAAATGTCACATACTGTAGTGTGCTCAATATGCAGGGAAACAGATGGTGAGGGCACATAACCTTGAGCTGAGAAGAGAAGTTGAACAGTAAAGTCCTCCTGGAACAACTAACATCCAAGGTGACTCCTGATTGATGTGTAGAAAATGGATGTGGTAGGCTGATAATGAGCATATCCAGGTCTTAACCTCCTGGAACCTGAGGATGTTACCTTGTATGGAAAAAGGGTCTTTTAAAAAAATTTTTTTAACATCTTTATTGGAGTATAATTGCTTTACAATGGTGTGTTAGTTTCTGCTTTATAACAAAGTGAATCAGTTATACATATACATATGTACCCATATCTCTTCCCTCTTCTGTCTCCCTCCCTCCCACCCTCCTTATCCCACCCCTCTAGGTGGTCACAAAGCACCGAGGTGATCTCCCTGTGCTATGCGGCTGCTTCCCACTAGCTATCTATTTTACGTTTGGTAGTGTATATATCTCCATGCCACTCTCTCACTTTGTCACAGCTTACCCTTCTCCCTCCCCATATCCTCAAGTCCGTTCTCTAGTAGGTCTGTGTCTTTATTCCCGTCTTGCCCCTAGGTTCTTCATGACCATTTTTTTCCCTTAGATTCCATATATATGTGTTAGCATACAGTATTTGTTTTTCTCTTTCTGACTTAACTTCACTCTGTATGACAGTCTCTAGGTCCATCCACCTCACTACAAATAACTCAATTTCGTTTATTTTTATGGCTGAGTAATATTCCATTGTATATATGTGCCACATCTTTATCCAGTCATCTGTCGATGGACACTTAGGTTGCTTCCATATCCTGGCTATTGTAAATAGAGCTGCAGTGAACACTGTGGTACATGACTCCTTTTGAATTATGGTTTTCTCAGGGTATATACCTGAGAAATTTCTCAGGATTGCTGGGTCGTATGGTAGTTCTATTTTTAGTTTTTTAAGGAACCTCCATACTGTTCTCCATAGTGGCTGTATCAATTTACATTCCCACCAACAGTGCAAGAGGGTTCCCTTTTCTCCACACCCTCTCCAGCATTTATTGTTTCTAGATTTTTTGATGATGGCCATTCTGACTTGTGTGAGATGATATCTCATTGTAGTTTTGATTTGCATTTCTCTGATGCTTAATGATGTTGAGCATTCTTTCATGTGTTTGTTGGCAATCTGTATATCTTCTTTGGAGAAATGTCTGTTTAGGTCTTCTGCCCAATTTTGGATTTGGTTGTTTGGTTTTTTTGATATTGAGCTGCATGAGCTGCTTGTAAATTTTGGAGATTAGTCCTTTGTCAGTTGCTTCATTTGCAAATATTTTCTCCCATTCTGAGGGTTGTTTTTTGGTCTTGTTTATGGTTTCCTTTGCTGTGCAAAAGCTTTTAAGTTTCATTAGGTCCCATTTGTTTATTTTTGTTTTTATTTCCATTCCTCTAGGAGGTGGGTCAAAAAGGATCTTGCTGTGATTTATGTCATAGAGTGTTCTGCCTATGTTTTTCTCTAAGAGTTTTATAGTGTCTGGCCTTACATTTAGGTCTTTAATCCAGTTTGAGTTTATTTTTGTGTATGGTGTTAGGGAGTGTTGTAATTTCATACTTTTACATGTAGCTGTCCAGTTTTCCCAGAACCACTTATTGAAGAGGTTGTCTTTTCTCCATTGTATATTCTGGCCTCCTTTATCAAAGATAAGGTGACCATATGTGCCTGGGTTTATCTCTGGGCTTTCTATCCTGTTCCATTGATCTATATTTCTGTTTTTATGCCAGTACCATACTGTCTTGATTACTGTAGCTTTGTAGTATAGTCTGAAGTCAGGGAGCCTGATTCCTCCAGCTCTGTTTTTCTTTCTCAAGATTGCTTTGGCAATTCAGGGTCTTTTGTGTTTCCAAACAAATTGTGAAATATTTTTTTCTAGTTCTGTGAAAAATGCCAGTGGTAGTTTGATAAGGATTGCATTGGATCTGTGGATTGCTTTGGGTAGTAGAGTCATTTTCACAATGTTGATTCTTCCAATACAAGAATATGGTATATCTCTCCATCCATTTGTATCATCTTTAATTTCTTGCATCAGTGTCTTATAATTTTCTGCATACAGGTCTTTTGTGTCCTTAGGTAGGTTTATTCCTAGGTATTTTATTCCTTTTGTTGCAGTGGTAAATGGGAGTGTTTCCTTAATTTCTCTTTCAGATTTTTCATCATTAGTGTATAGGAATGCTAAAGATTTCTGTGCATTAATTTTGTATCCTGCTACTTTACCAAATTCACTGATTAGCTCTACTAGTTTTCTGGTAGCATCTTTAGGATTCTCTATGTATAGTATCATGTCATCTGCAAACATGACGGTCTTACTTCTTCTTTTCCGATTTGGATTCCTTTTATTTCTTTTTCTTCTCTGATTGCTGTGGCAAAAACTTCCAAAACTATGTTGAATAATAGTGATGAGAGTGGGCAACCTTGCCTTGTTCCTGATCTTAGTGGAAATGGTTTCAGTTTTTCACTATTTAAGACGATGTTGGCTGTGGGTTTCTCATATATGGCCTTTATTATGTTGAGGAAAGTTCCCTCTATGCCTACTTTCTGGAGGGTTTTTATCATAAATGGGTGTTGAATTTTGTCAAAAGCTTTCTCTGCATCTATCGAGATGATCATATGGTTTTTCTCCTTCAATTTGTTAATATGGTGTATCACATTGATTGACGTGTATATTGAAGAATCCTTGCATTCCTGGGATAAACCCCACTTGATCATGGTGTATGATCCTTTTAATGTGCTGTTGGATTCTGTTTGCTAGTATTTTGTTGAGGATTTTTGCATCTATGTTCATCAGTGATATTGCCTGTAGTTTTCTTTCTTTGTGACATCTTTGTCTGGTTTTGGTATCAGGGTGATGGTAGCCTCATAGAATGAGTTTGAGAGTGTTCCTCCCTCTGGTATATTTTGGAAGAGTTTGAGGGATAGGTGTCAGTTCTTCTCTAAATGTTTGATAGAATTCACCTGTGAATCCCTCTGGTCCTGGGCTTTTGTTTGTTGGAAGATTTTTAATCACAGTTTCAATTTCAGTGCTTGTGATTGGTCTGTTCATATTTTCTCTTTCTTCCTGTTGCAGTCTCGGAAGGTTGTGCATTTCTAAGAAGTTGTCCATTTCTTCCAGGTTGTCAGTTTTATTGGCATAGAGTTGCTTGTAGTAATCTCTCATGATCCTTTGTATTTCTGCAGTGTCAGTTGTTACTTCTCCTTTTTCATTTCTAATTCTATTGATTTGAGTCTTCTCCCTTTTTTCTTGATGAGTCTGGCTAATGGTTTATCAATTTTGTTATCTTCTCAAAGAACCAGCTTTTAGTTTTATTGATCTTTGTTATCGTTTCCTTCATTTCTGTTTCATTTATTTCTGATCTGATCTTTATGATTTCTTTCCTTCTGCTAACTTTGGGGTTTTTTTTGTTCTTCATTCTCTAATTGCTTTAGGTGTAAGTTTAGGTTGTTTATTTGAGATGTTTCTTTTTTCTTAAGGTAGGATTTTATTGCTATAAACTTTCCTTTTAGAACTGCTTTTGCTGCATCCCATAGGTTTTGGGTCGTCGTGTTTTCATTGTCATTTGTTTCTAGGTATTTTTTGATTTCCTCTTTGATTTCTTCAGTGATCTCTTGGTTATTAAGTAGTGTATTGTTTAGCCTCCATGTATTTGTATTTTTTACAGATTTTTTCCTGTAATTGAAATCTAGTCTCATAGCATTGTGGTTGGAAAAATACTTGATATGATTTCATTTTTCTTAAATTTAGCAAGGCTTGATTTGTGACCCAAGGTGTGATCTATCCTGGAGAATGTTCCATGAGCACTTGAGAAGAAAGTGTATTCTGTTGTTTTTGGATGGAATGTCCTATAAATATCAATTAAGTCCATCTTGTTTAATGTATCATTTAAAGCTTGTGTTTCCTTATTTATTTTCATTTTGGATGATCTGTCCATCCCTGAAAGTGGGGTGTTAAAGTCCCCTACTATGATTGTGCTACTGTCAATTTCCCCTTTTATGGCTGTTAGTATTTGCCTTATGTATTGAGGTGCTCCTATGTTGGTTGCATAAATATTTACAATTGTTATATCTTCTCCTTGGATCGATCCCTTGATCATTATGTAGTGTCCTTCTTTGTCTCTTGTAATAGTCTTTGTGTTAAAGTCTATTTTGTCTGATATAAGAATTGCTACTCCACCTTTCTTTTGATTTCCATTCACATGGAATATCTTTTTCCATCCCCTCACTTTCAGTCTATGTGTGTCCCTAGGTCTGAAGTGGGTCTCTTGTAGATAGCATATATACGGGTCTTGTTTTTGTATCCATTCAGCCAGTCTATGTTTTTTGGTTGGAACATTTAATCCATTTACATTTAAGGTAACTATCAATATGTATGTTTCTGTTACAATTTTCTTAATTGTTTTGGGTTTGTTATTGTAGGTCTTTTCCTTTTCTTATGTTTCCTGCCTAGAGAAGTTTTTTAGCATTTGTTTTAAAGCTGGTTTGGTGGTGCTGAATTCTCTTAGTTTTTACTTGTCTGTAAAGGTTTTAATTTCTCCATCAAATCTGAATGAGATCCTTGTGGGGTAGAGTAATCTTGGTTGTAGGTTTTTCTCCTTCATCACTTTAAATATGTCCTGCCACTCCCTTCTGGCTTGCGGAGTTTCTGCTGAAATATCAGCTGTTAACCTTATGGGGATTTCCTTGTGTGTTATTTGTTGTTTTTCCCTTGCTGCTTTTAAAATTTTTTCTTTGTATTTTATTTTATTTTATTATTTTATTTGTTTATTTATTTATTTATGGCTGTGTTGTGTCTTTGTTTCTGTGCGAGGGCATTCTCTAGTTGCGGTGAGCGGGGGCCACTCTTCATCGCGGTGCATGGGCCTCTCACTGTTGCGGCCTCTCTTGTTGTGAAGCACAAGCTCCAGTCTCACATGCTCAGTAGTTTTGGCTCACGGGCCTAGTTGCTCTGTGGCATGTGGGGTCTTCCCAGACCAGGGCTCAAACCCGTGTCCCCTGCATTGGTAGTCAGATTCTCAACCACTGCGCCACCAGGGAAGCCCTGTATTTTATTTTTGATAGTTTGATTAATATGTGGCTTGGCATGTTTCTCCTTGGATCTATCCTGTATGTGACTCTTTGTGCTCCCTGGACTTGATTAATTATTTCCTTTCCCATATTAGGGAAATTTTCAACTATAATCTCTTGAAATATTTTCTCAGTCCCTTTATTTTTCTTTTCTTCTTCTGGGACCCCCTATAATTCAAATGTTGGTATGTTTAATGTTGTCCCAGAGGTCTCTGAGTGTGTCCTCAATTCTTTTCATTCTTTTTTCCTTATTCTGCTCTGCAGTAGTTATTTCCACTATTTAATCTTCCAGGTCACTTATCCGTTCTTCTGCCTCAGTTATTCTGCTATTGATCCCTTCTAGAGAGTTTTTAATTTCATTTATTGTGTTGTTTATCACTGTTTGTTTGCTCTTTAGTTCTTCTTGGTCCTTGTTAAACATTTATTGTATTTTCTCCATTCTATTTCCAAGATTTTTGATCATCTTTACTGTCATTATTCTGAATTCTTTTTCAGGTAGACTGCTTATTTCCTCTTCATTTGTTAGGTCTGGTGGGTTTTTGCCTTGCTCCTTCATCTGCTGTGTGTTTCTCTGTCTTCTCATTTTGCTTAAATTAGTGTTTTTGGGGTCTCCTTTTTGCAGGCTGCAGGTTCGTAGTTCCCGTTGTTTTTGGTGTCTGTCCCCAGTGGCTAAGGTTTGTTCAGTGGGTTGTGTAGGCTTCCTGGTGGAGGGGTCTAGTGCCTGTGTTCTGGTGGATGAGGCTGGATCTTGTCTTTCTGGTGGGCAGGTCAACGTCTGGTGGTGTGTTTTGGGATTTCTGTGTCCTTATTATGATTTTAGGCAGCCTCTCTGCTAATGGATGGGGTTGTGTTCCTGTCTTGCTAGTTGTTTGCATAGGGTGTCCTGCACTGTAGCTTGCTCGTCGCTGAGTGCAGCTGGGTCTTGGCGTTGAGACGGAGATCTCTGGGAGATTTTCGCCATTTGATATTACATGGAACTGGGAGTTCTCTTGTGGACCAGGGTTCTGAACTTGGCTCTCCCACCTCAGAGGCACAGCCCTGACTCCTGGCTGGAGCACCAAGAGCCTGTCATCCACATGGCTCAGAATAAAAGGAAGAAAAAATAGAAAGAAAGAAAGAAAGAAGAAAAAATAAAATAAAATAAAGTTATTAAAAAAATAATTAAGAAAAAATATTTAAAAATAAAAACAAACAAAAAAAAACGGATAGACAGAACCCTCGGACAAATGGCAAAAGTAAAGCTATAAAGACAAAATCACACACGGAAGCATACACATACACACTCAGAAAAAGAGTAAAAGGGGAAAAAAAAAAGATATATCGTTGCTCCCAAAGTCTACCTCCTCAATTTGGGATGACTCGTTGTCCATTCAGGTATTCCACAGATGCAGGTACATCAAGTTGATTGTGGAGATTTAATCCGCTGCTCCTGAGCCTGCTGGGAGAGATTTCCCTTTCCCTTCTTTGTTCGCTCAGCTCCCGGGGTTGAGCTTTGGATTTGGACCCGCCTCTGCGTCTAGGTAGCCTAAGGGCGTCTGTTGTTGGCTCAGACAGGTTGGGGTTAAAGGAGCAGCTGATTAGGGGGCTCTGGCTCACTCAGGCCGGGGGAGGGAGGGGTATGGATGCGGGGTGAGCCTGCGGCGGCAGAGGCTGGCCTGACGTTGCACCAGCCTGAGGCGTGCCGTGTGTTCTCCCGGGGAAGTTGTCCCTGGATCACGGGACCCTGGCAGTGGCGGGCTGCACAGGCTCCTGGGAGGGGACGTGTGGAGAGTGACCTGTGCTCGCATACAGGCTTCTTGGTGGCGGCAGCAGCAGCCTTAGCGTCTCATGCACGTCTCTGGGGTCCGCGCTGTTAGCCGCGGCTCGCGCCCATCTCTGGAGCTCCTTTAAGCGGCGCTGTTAATTCCTGCTCCTCGCGCACCAGGAAACAAAGAAGGAAGAAAAATTCTCTTGCCTCTTCGGCGGCTCCAGACTTTTCCCCGGACTCCCTCCCGGCTAACCGTGGCGCACCAGCGCCCTGCAGGCTGTGTTCACGCCGCCAACCCCCGTCCTCTCCCTGGGATCCGACCGAAGCCCGAGCCTCAGCTCCCAGCCCCCGCACTCGTCCCGGCGGGTGAGTAGACAAGCCTCTCAGGCTGGTGAGTGCTGGTCGGCACCGATCCTTTGTGCGGGGAGTCTCTCCGCTTTTCCCTCCGCACCCCTGTGGCTGTGCTCTCCTCCGCGCCTCTGAAGCTTTCCCCCTCAGCCACCCGCAGTCTCCGCCCGCGAAGGGGCTTCCTAGTGTGTGGACACCTTTCGTCCTTCACAGCTCCCTCCCACTGGTGCAGGTCCCGTCCCTGATCTTTTGTCTCTGTTTTTCCTTTTTTCTTTTGCCCTACCCAGGTACGTGGGGGAGTTTCTTGCCTTTTGGGAGGTCTGAGGTCTTCTGCCAGTGTTCAGTCGGTGTTCTGTAGGAGTTGTTCCACATGTAGATGTATTTCTGATGTATTTGTGGGGAGGAAGGTGATCTCCGCGTCTTACTTTTCCGCCATCTTGAAGCTCCCCCAAAAGGGTCTTGTATATGTGATAAGCTAAAGATTTTGAGATGGGGAGATTATCCTGGATTATCCAGGTAGACTCTAAATGCAACCATAAGTGTCCTTATAAGAAGTAGGCACATGAAGATTTGAGACAGAAGAATAAGGCTATGCGAGCAATGAAGCAAAATGCTCTGCTGCTTTGAAGACAGAAGGGATCAAGCGTCAAGAAATGCCAAGGAATGTAGCTTTAGAAGCTAGAAAAGGCAAGAAAATGGATTCTCTAGTAGAACCTTCGGAGGGGCACGGCACTGTCAACACATTGGTTTCAGCCCAGTGGAACCAACTTGGGCTTCTGGCCTCCAGAACTGTAAGAAAGTACATTTTTATTATTTTAAGCCAGCAAGTTTGTGGTAATTTGTTAAAGTGGCGAAGGGAAACTAATACAGCAACCAAGCAGAGAAACACATTAGAAAGAGAGAACAAGCTTTGTGGCAAGAGCAAGATGGGTTCTTTAAGACATGCTGGAGCAAAGTGGAGGGATAAAGTAAAGGGAATTGAGGCTGGAAATGTAAATAGGAGCCAGATCACACAGGACCTGGAAGTCACACTTAGGAGGTTGATTTTATATCTAAGACAGTAGGGAGCCAGAGAAGGCTTTTGAGCAGGGGACAAGCAGGTTTCAGTGTTGAAGAAAACACCACTGGACTCTTTTCCTTGCTTTTAGAAAAGAAGAAAGAATTTCGTTGCCTAGATGACAGTTCTTAATTTTCATACCTTTTAATTCTCATTACACTAAGCATTCTTCCCTCCCATCTGGAACTTTCTATCCTAAAAAGAGTTGAGTTCTCCTCAGACAAAACTAGACAACACATCTTCAAGGCTGCAGGCAGATCATTTCTTCTGGGGCTTTTGGGGTGGCTGTTTGAGTTATGACAAGAGCAGGGAGCTTACCTGAGCTGGGCTGTGGCCCACAGCAGGCTAGAAAGAGGGAACGGAGTTGAAAGCCCTTTTCTCCATCTAATCCAGACCAGCAATGTTTTGGGGCCAGCTGCTGATGGAGAACAAGGAGGCAGATAAGCAAGTCTTCGTTCCTAAGGCCTGGAGGGTGGCAGTGTATCATTGGTGCTCAGATTACTTCTCAGGGCTGAGGTCATTAATAGAAAAAGCACTTCAGGTATCCCTATTCTGTAGGGATTACAGTTTCCCCCCTAGCAAATTTCTATATCTCTGTAATGATTAAAGTAGATAGTCATCAAACCACTCAGTAGGGGAGAAAATAAAAATAGACTTCAGGGTTAGGTAAAGGAACAAAAGTACACCCGAGCAGGAGGCCTATCAAGGTGATGGGAGATTTTTCTCTTCTCCCTGTAACAGTGGCTGTTGACTGGCAGAGGCAGGGCTGAAGGAGATGGGAGGGTTTCTCTTACTGGGGCTGTTCTCTTGAACGGAGATGAATTAAAATGAGCAAGCAGGGCTGCTATTGGGATGAAGGTGTCTAAAGGCTTCCCATGCCTTTGGACCACCATGTCTATGTAAAGAGTTATCAAGACCAGCGCTGAATAAACATCAGCATGCTGGGTCCACTCTAAGTAGCAATAGCCCACTATATGTGATTGCTGCTTACTGTTACTGTAATGGACACAGATGGATTCTGCCCATTCAGTATCACTTTCCCATTTCCTCTGGTAATAGCACACTGATTTTTCTTAGGGAGCCACCCCTTCCCCACTCGCGATGCGTGTGGTTTGGGTGGTTGGCCTCACCAGCTCTGGATCTTGTTGTGGGTCTGAAACTGAAGCCCATTAGGATATGCTGTCACTCAGGCTTAGAGATTTGTTCAGGGATTGTTAAGTGACTTGAGGTGTTCCAAATAGGAGGATCCTGAACTTTTGCTGAAACAATTGGAAAAGAAGGTTGATTCTTCTTCTAGAGTGACTGAAAGGATGGATGTGAATTTGGAGCAGCTGTTGGTCATCTTGCCGCAATAAGGAGAGAGCCTGGTTGAGAATGGAACCAAGATTTAAGAAAGACGAACCGAAAAGATCCAGATTCTAGATGAATTCATCTAGAATCTAGATGAATTGTTGTGCCTAAAGCTTGATATTCCCAGTAATTTTTATTTTATTTGAGCTAGTTTCAGTTGAGTTTCTATCTCTTGTAATTGAAAGAGACTAATTTCACATTTATTTTTACACCATTATAATTAATAGCTTTCATTTATTGAACAGTTACTGTGTTGCAGCCTACACTGAGCACTTCTGTCTTTAAAAAGATAAATTAGGGAATGTCATGATTTAGAGGGATCCTAGGACTGTCTAGCTCAGGGGTTCTTACCCAGGACCTCTTTGCCCCTGGATAGTCCCTGCATATTTCAGAGAGCTTTTTAAACTCTAGGTTTTATGCACAATCTTGAGAAGTGGATTTTTTGCTGGCAAGAGGGTGTATAACTCTTATCTGATCCTCAAATGATTTGTGGCCCTAGATCCTCTTTTTTTATACCACACAGAATCTTTCCTTCTTTTGTTGGAAGATCAGATTCTAGTCTTTGCTTCTCCCCTGAATGAGCTTGGGGGTATTGACTTGCTACTTCTTAAAAATAAGCACAAGTTTATACGGAACTGAGTGTATGGTTCTCATGAAGCTTTTACAAATTTCTCCTCTGTGGTGGCTGCTTTGGGCTTTGCCCCTGACACCGGATGCCATCTCAACTTTTCTGAGCCTCAGTTTCCTCCCATAAGAAAGAGAGGTTTGAAACAGCTGCCCTGCATGCTTTACAGGGTGGTCATGGGTATGAGCTAAGGGCAGGGCAGGGCAGTGAAAATTCTCTTGGGCATTCACAGGTCTTCTGGCCCTACCTCTATCTGCTCTCTTCCTTGCAAGGTGTTTGCTGGTTCAAGGCTGGTGCATGAGTCTGAGATGTCTGCTTGCTTTTCATATTCCCAGCAGCATCCTTGACATCCAGACTGGCTTATGTATATGAGAGCCCGTTCATTAAGTTGGTGTACGAAGTTCTTAACAAACAGATTAAGGAAATGTTCTGAATGTCGCTTTCAGAGCAAACGAGCAGGGTCATCTGATACGGAGAAAGATCTTCTCCTAGCTGGCGGATTTTATTTCCCCTAACACAAGGCTAAGGCCCTCAGAATGAGTTTGTTCACTAATGCATCTAGTATTCACATGAATGCATATTGAGGAGCTACTCTGTGCTCAGCCCTGTGCTGAGAGGACAGGGGGCTGTGAGTGACAATCAGTGCCAGATTCTTATCCTCAAAGAGTTCACATTCCAGTGATGTGGCAGCGACACCCAAGCAAATAATTGCCATCCAATGCAGTGGGTGATAAGACAGGTGTCAGAAAAGTGTGGGGAAGACAAAAGAGAAAAGTGACTAAGTTCTAGGGCGATATCTGGGAAGGCTTCAGAGAGAGAGAGTGACATCTGATCTGGGTTTTGAAGGATTAGGAAGAGTTTGCCAGGCAGAAGAGGCAGGAAAGTCCACCCAGGAAAGAGGAGGCTTAGGTGTGGACCACGGTGCAGTGAGGGAAGCAGAGTCTTGTTGGGTCCGGTGCCTGCAGCGCCGTAGGGGTAGACAAAGGTGCAGTCAGGAGATGTCTGGGCTCTGGCGGCCAAAGGCTGGAATATGTCCACTCAGGAGTGGTTCCTGTGTTCTGCAGGCCCATGGCAGCTTTTCTTTTTCCCCAAGCAGACCAGTGATATGTTTTAGGGAAGGGAAGGAGAAAATACTGGATATAAAAGTAAAAAAGAATGAATGAAGGAATCCTACATGTCCTAAAGCAACTGATGTCAACTCAGGCTGCGCAATAGAATCACTAGGGGACCTTTGAAAAAGACCTGTGTTTGACCCCTCTTCATGCCTATTGATTGAATCACAATTTCTAGTGGGTGGGGTCCAGGTATCCTGATTATGATGAGCAGCTCAGGTTGAGAACCACTGCTTTAGGGCTTCTTGGATGCACCTGAGTGTGTCAAATACCTATTACAGGCACCATGGGCCAGAGATTCTAATTGAATGGGCCTGCAATTTTTAATAAACTTTTAATTTTATAATAGTTTTGGGTTTACAAAAATTTTGCAAAGATAGTACAGAGATTTCCCATATACTCCACACCCAATTTTCCCTATTAATAATATTTTACATTTGTCACAATTAATGAACCAACAGTGACACATTCTTATTAAGGTGCATACTTTATTCAGATTGCCTTAGTTCCTAGCTAATGTCCTTTTTCTGTCCCAGGATCCCATCCAGGTATCACAGTACATTTAATCATCATCTCTCCTTGTTGCCACAGTTTCTCAGACTTCTCTTGTTTTTTGATGACCCTTACGGTTTTTACGAGTGCTGGTGAGGTATTATGTAGAATGTCCCAAAATTGAGATTTGTCTGATGTCTCTCTTACGGTTAGATTGGGGTTATTGGTTTCTTGGGGAAAATCACAGGGGTAAGGTTCCATTCTCATCACATGGTATCAGGGCACATATATCATGACTTATCATTGTTGATGTTGACCTTCTCACATGGCTGAGGTCGTGTTTGTTCGGTTTCTCCACCATATACTTTTCCCTGCCTCTTTTCTATACTGTACTCTTTACAAGGAAATCACTGTGCACAGCCCACACTTAAAGACTGGGGTGTTATGCTCCACCTCCTTGAGGGCAGAATATCTACATAAATTATTTGGAACTCTTCTTTATGAGAGGTTTGTCTGTTCTCCCTTAGTGATTGATGCTTGACTGACACATGGCTCTTTATATTATAACTTTGGGTTATATCCAATACCACTTTATTTTCTTGCTCAGATCGTTTCAGCTTTGACCATTGGGAATGATTCAATTGATTCTGTGTCTGTTTGACATACTTTCATCATTGTGGTTTTTTTTTTTTATGAGTTCTTCCTCACTTTCTGGCACTATAAGAAACTCAAGACTTGTCTGTGTATTTCTGCCTATGTTCTAGAACCAGCTATTTTTCCAAGAGGCCCTGATTCCTTGTATTAGAGAATGGTACTAGAAACCAACATCTGAGTGGTAGGTGTGCTTGTTGCTCCTGGAGTGTTTTTGCTTCCAGTGGGCCTGTATTTTATAAATTTCAATGTTTAAATTAACTGTATTGAGGTATACTTTACAAACAATACAATGCACCCACTTTAAGTGTACATTTTGATGAATTTGGACAAATTTATAATCCCATGTTGCCACCACCCCAACCAAGATTGAGAACATTCCCACATTCTTGTGCCACTTCCCACTCACTTTCCACTTCCCCTTCCCCCACCCCAGGCAACTACAGATGTTCTTTCTGTCACTATAGATTAAATTGTCTTTTCTAGAGTTTCACATAAATGGAAACATACAGTATACCCCTTTTGTGCCTGGCTTCTTTGGCTTACCATAATGTTATTGAGATTCATACATGTTGCATTTATCAGTATCTCATCTTTTTCACTGCTGAATAATATTCCATTGTAGGGATATTCCACATTTAGCTTATCCATTCACCCATTAATGGACATTTGGGGTGTCTACAGTTTTTAACTACTATAAATAAATATAAATACATTTCATCTAGCATTCTCAGTGATTCCGATGCTGATGGTCTGAGGAACCCCACTGAAAATAGTTTTAATGTTATTTTGGAAGAGAGTCCCTTCTGACCTACCTCTTCTAATCACTCTTGCGTGATGTGTTTAGGCTAGCTTGGATTATTCCTTAAATTCTGATCCTGCGTTGAGGAGATACAGCTTTTGTCTTCTGTCAAGTCATCTGTGATTTAGTGATTTCATCAGACCCCTCCCTGGGTTTGAGGCTTTCTAGTCTGAGATGTTTCTCAGCCTTTGAAATTGGTCATATGTCCTCCAAGTTTCTTGAGCTTTCTCTCTGTGCCTGAGACTATGCCTCTAAATTCTGCAACCAGCTTGAGAATTTCCTTTGTACTTTTTCTTTCTTTTTTTTTTTCTCCTCTCATCTGTGACAGAAATCATGTCAAACTAAAGTTATGTTTTTCTTTTTCTAAAACAATGGGCATCTAATCCCCTTTCATGGCTCATGTTTTATTACTGAGCTCAGTGGAAAAATAAACCACATTTGCTTTTTAATGTTGAACAAAAACTTACAAGAGCAACAGAATATGACTGAGTTATCATCTTATTCATCATCCGTCTCATTTTCTCATTTAGCTTCTCTATTGTTCCCCACAATCCCTTACCACTTCTATACATTAATATTGTTATCAGCTATAAGATACAACCCCCAAATTTCAAAGTTTATTTATCACCTCTGGCTAACTCGAATGCAGGTTTTCTGGTTGAGCAACTTTCTCCCAAGTGGTGATTCAGGGTCTCAGCCTCCTCCTGTTTTGTGATTCTGCTGTTTTCAATGGGTGACTCTCAAGTTTGTCGTGGGTGGCAGAGGGTCGGTCCTCTCCATTCCAGGCTGCCAGAAAGGGACAAAAGCATAGAGAGCATCTCATGCAGTTTTTATGGGCCAGGGTTGGATGTGGCTCACATCACTTCTGCCCATTTTCTGTGGGCCAAACTTGGTTCTGTGGCCACCCATAACTGCAAGGAAGGCTCTGTGCCCAAAAGGAAAAGGAGACACTGGTCACAATCATGGTGGTGCTTTTACTATTTTGTTCTTAGCCTTAAGGCTTCCACTGAACACTTGTGCAACACAGGGTGGGGGAGCTGAACTTTTTCTTGAGTCTTTTTTAAGCCCTCAGGGTCAGCCTTTGCCTCTGGGTTCCTTGGGGGGAATATTATGATGAAAAAAAGTCACTGTAATGTAAGCTTCATGGGAGTAGAAATCTTGTCTCCTTTATTCTCTATTGCATCCCTAGTACATAGCATAGTTCCTGGCATTGCATGAGTGCTCAGTAAATACTTATTGAATGGATTTTTATAAAATGAATTTGTAAGTTAGTTTTGTTTTGGCTAGGTGCCCCTGGCATGTATGCAGGCTACCAGCAGGTGGCAGTGTGGTTTGAAGTGTGCACTAGGAACAGGGAGGTAGAGAACTGCCTGGTGGCCCAGCTCCTGCGGGGCTTTTGGCACCAAGTCTGGGGTGAGAGCAGAGTGAGTGCAATAGAGTAGCAATTATTGGGTGTTTACCATGTGCCAGGGCCATACAAAGAACTGTGATATATTGACCCAGTTAATCCTCCCACAGCCCTATGAAGTTGGATGGATTGAGATCCTGACTTTGCAGAAGGGGACACTGATTCATGGAGCAGTTAACTTACCGAAGTTCACATAGCTAGAAAAGGAGTCAGGATTGGAACCCAGGTAGCCTGACTTGGAGCTCACACCCTTAACTGTCATGCCACAGTGCCAAGAAGTAATTTCTGAAGTCTCAGGGAAATTACTCACCCTGGGGAGGAGGTGGTCACTGTGCAGGTCAAGAGAGCCTTCTTGGGCATGAAAGGCAAAGCGAGGGGCCAGGGAACACAACAGGGCTGGGGGGGCCCCGCCACAGTCAGGCCCATTCTTACAGGGCAGTGGTGAGACAGTGGGGGCTAGATGGAGAGCAGAGCCTCCAGGTAGGGTTGGCACCAGCTACTACAAGGAGTACAGTGAATGCCAGGCAGGGGCAGACACACGAATGTGTGTGTGGAGAAGGCCACAAAGGACCAGAGTTGGGAACACACCCTAAATTCTGAAGAGGGAATTTCAACCCTGTGAAAGGGCTGACTCATGGTTTCCACTACATCTGGTAGAACTCTGGGTTTTTATGGAGACACTTGGGTAGCCCCTGAGGTTGATGGGGAGTGAAAGTGGGGAGGATCCTGAGCCCTCCTCTCAATATCAGCGGGTGCATTGCTACACTTGCCTCTTTTATATGTTGGGATTCTATGTAGGAGTTTGTTTGTTTTAAAGTCTCTGCTTTGAAAACTGTTCAGCTAACTAGCCTGTAAAGTCCTTCTTTTGATGTCTGAAGTGGAAATGGTATTGGAATCCCTGCTGACATAAAGGTGAAGTGTCTTCCATGGTCCAATTGCAGAGTCCACTTAGATGATTTAGGATGAAACCTTTGAACCTCCTCTTTTCGCTATCATTGCCATGCCCTGTCCCACACTCCTGTGATGGCCCAGCCAAGGGTAACCTGCATAGCAGCTCAGAAATCCTCTGGTTTGGACTGTGTAGTCTTGTTTCCATCCAGGCCTGAGCCCCACACAGGCCCAGCTCAAGAGCATGCCTGGCCCATTATCTAGAAGAAATGGCCTGAGCAGCAGCCTGCTGAGAGCGAGGAGGAAAAGGAGAAATAGTAACATTGATTTATTTGGGACGGAAAGATCCATGGACTGGGGAAACAGGGAGATAGCGATCATAAAGCTGGCTCGGTTCTGCGACCTGCTGGGGCAGAGAGCATCACAGTGCGTGGTAGAGAAGGCAGACGAGGTGGACACGGGGAGAGCTGTCCCTTCCTCCCCATCACAGAACAATAAAGCTGGAAGTCAAGGATGAAATGGGAGGGCTCGGAGCCCCCAGGACCTCGGCTAATGGCAGGCCTGGCATCTACCTTCTGAAAGGCTGCCTGTGTTTGTATTGATGTGCTCGCTGTAGCCGTCCTGTGGGGGCTGTTTGATAACAAAGGCTTGGGGTGGCAGAGAGGCTGTCCTTCCATGTCAGCCCCACCACTCAGCTGTCAGCTCAGCCACTGCCAGGAGACCCACCTCACCTTCTTCTCCTGTGGGGCTACTGGGGCCTCAAGGGTGAACTTGCCAGCAGGTGACTCCTGGGTGGCATCTGCTCTGGGAACAGGGTCTTCTTGGGACAGCTCTGGGACCCTGCAGGCCAAGTCAGTGGGTTTGAGAGGTCAAATAAAGGATATCCCTCATAACCAGGTTTATTTGGGGACTCAGGGATCCCATAGCCCATTCCATAGCACACCGGTTCTGCAAATCGCTGCAAATCAGAGTGGGGTGAAGCACTTTTATTTATTTTTTCTTATTCAAAGGTTGGAGAGGTTTTTTTTATTGTACAAATTGAAGCATCTCCCCAGGTGGTGCTTTGTCTGAGGCTGAAAGACAAGCAGGGATTTATGAACTTTGTTTCCCTGACAGTTCAGAGGCTCTGTAGGCCTATGGGTGGCAGAAAAGAAGCGCCCACTTGGAGGAGTATAAAATATTTTCCACTGGAAACCTTCTGCCTGTGTTTGAGCCACATTCAGTGACCTGGCTGGAGAGTTGATACCCACACCTGGGCTGCTTTTGTCCCACGGACTGGAGCCCTGGGAGCAACATAACTAAATTATCTGTGTGTGGGTACATGTGGGGAGTACAGGGTCATATGATCTAGCCTTGGTTCTAGATTACCATTGTGTGCTAGGGCACCATTGTTTCCCTTAATCTTAAAACCCTGGGGAGTCCTGGTCATCCTTCCCAGGAGTTTACTGATCATTTTCTACCCTGACTGGGGTCAAGGGAAACACTTGCAGCCTAGGGGTGATGGTTAACAGCCACCAGAACACCTGGATTCCTAGCCCAGCTCTGGCCTACTAGCTGTATACCCTTGGACATGTACCTTCACTGTGTTAGACCTCAGTTTCCTTATCTGTCAGGAGTTAATGGTAATGGTACTTCACTGGATAGTTTTCATTTGTCCCTCCAGATTTATTCTCCCCCCTTCTCCATCTTTCCCTGTGCTGAGGAGGTTGACTTATATGGGCTATATCAATGACCTTACTTGTCCTGTGGTGTCCAAATGGGTTTGTCCAATGATATTTGTCATCAGGAAATTGGAGAAAGGGAAGAGAGTGAGATTGGGGAATTTATTCCCCTAGCTCCCTTCTTTCTGGGTCACTGTGAGTTGGTTTTATCCCCTTTCCTAGCTATCGTGACTCTCTTCAGGTGCTGATACCCATCCCTCCCTTTACAAGTTCTTTCAGACCCAGGGGAGTGATGGCTCCCTGCTGTTGCTAGCTTTGGAGTACCACACCAGTGCCTGCTGGTTCCTGGGCCACTGCCTGTACCTTTGTTAAGTGATCCTTTATTAAGCTTTCCTCAATTGCCTCATTTGAATATTCCATCTGTATCCTACCAGGATCCTATAGAAACCTTTTTCAAAGATTCTATTTCATAGAGTGGCTGTGATGACTAAATGAATTCATGCATATAAAAAGCTTAAAACAGTGGCTGGCACATAGGATGGGTTTGTTAAATGTTAGCTACTATATGACTCTTAATTCTTCTGATATTATTAATCCATCTCAGAGTAACAGAAGCACGTTGGATGATTTAGGTGCTTGATTTCATGACCATTTGGCTGTTCTGTCATGTTTCTGACAGTTACATGTTCTTTTCTGTCTGAAGTTTGGGTTGATGGGTGGGTCAGTATGTGTTACTCCTGAGTCCACCAGTCTCCTCACACCATGCTTGACTCTAGCCTCTCTATATGGTTCTGTTGGGCCCTGTGTCATGGCTCACCCTACTCCCAAGGTCCAGAGAGTTGGGGAGCATAACCTGTTTGCAGTATGTTTGTTCAGTCACACAAGACTGAAGGGTGTGGTTATGCAACCATGACCACAATCTAGTTTTAGAACACTGTAATCCCCCAAAGAGGTCCTTCATGCCTATTTGGAGTTACTCCCCATTTCCCCCACTCCCTAGCCCCTGGCAACCACTGATCAATTTTCTGTAACTATAGATATTCCTTTTCTGGACATTTCATGTAAATGGAATCAGACAATATGTGGCCTTCTGTGTCTGTTTTCTTTCACTTAGCGTAGTGTTTTCACGGTTCATCCATGATATACCATGTTATCAGCACATCATTGCTTTTTATTATTGAATATTCCATAGTATGGATATACCACATTTTATGCATTCATCTCCTGACGAACATTTGGAATGTTTCCATTTTTTGGTTATTATGAATAATGCTGCTATGAACATTTGCATGTATCACATATGTTATTTATTTGTTGATGATCTGACTTGTCTCATTAGAACTTAAGCTCCATGAAAGCAAAGTTTGTTATGTATCTCATATATGTATATATATCTCATATATATAATGTATCTACATATATAATTAGTATAAATATATATAATATATATTTTATACATATATATATGACTAATTGCGTTTGGCATTTGCTAGGTACTTTGTTGAATGTTTTTTAAATGAAAGGATGAATAAACAGTGAAAATAGAAATCAGCTTGGAAATCCAAATTTGTAGAGAATACTTCTCAAGGGTGACCTAGAGATGCTCCCTCAGCATCACTCAAGCGCTAGGGCCAGGGAAACTGCCTTTTAGCAAGCTTTCCAGTAGATTCTGAGCACCCTGACATTGGAGAAGCCTGCCCGTGGGTGGCGAAATGAGGTAAAGTCACTCATTTGTCCCTGCCCAAACATATCTCTCTTATAACTTTGTTTATGAGAGCAATGGAGTTGCCTTCGTCTCCCAGTTACGATCCCATGTGAGGCATCTCTGTCTGGGTCAGGTTGAGGTTGAAGCATTTTCCAAAAGTGATTCGGGTTTTCTTCTTTTACCCTGTGCACCGTCTCTCTCACAACTCATCTGTGAGGCACAGGTTTTCCTTTGTTATGGGGGATGCTGAATGCCTGAAGAGGCAAATAAAGCAGCTTGCCGTCGACTCAACGAAAGGAAAGCCCACAGCCATGGAGAGCCACAGGCCCACAGGGAGCCATAGAGCCTCCGGGAGGGTAAGCAACAGGTTGCATGTGTGAGGACCAGCAGTCTGGATGAGCAGGAAGGGGCCACTAGGTACCCCTGCAGAGGCATATTTCAGCATCCAGGCAGGCTTATAACTCTCCCTTGTTTTGTATTGAACCAGTCACACTGCTAACTTGCTTTTCAACTGTGAAGAGATGTACACGACTATCTTTTCTGGGAGAAGTAGCTGCTGGTTTTTAGAGGAAAGGTTCACTCTTTACTTTGATCTGACTTCTAAAAGAATAAGGCATAGTATTTTTTATAGCAAAAGAGACTTCTAAGAAGTTTGAGTATTTAAATTTGAAGTCTCCCCTCAGCGTGTGAAAGCAATATTACTGTCAGTTAGGTGTAACAGATGAATAGTTAATGTAACAAGAGACAGAAAACCTGAGAAAGATCCATATCCAAATGAAAATGCATGTTTAAGCTAAACTACTGCCTTTTTACTACTTACTTTTTATTTGATCGTGAGCATTAACTACCTATGGGCACTGAGAGGCTCTGTGGGACAGATAAAGCATATGGCTACCTGATAATGCATGTAAATTCAACATAGGGCTTAGCCCTTTTCTCTCGTTCAGGATCCTGAATGAGGGAGACAGGCATGCATCTAATGTGTATTATACAAAGTAGAATAGATGCCTTTTCCCCCTTTATATCCTATATTGTGTATCCACCTCTATTAGCACTTATATCACATTGTAATGATTTACTTACTTAAAATCTGTATACTATTTATTAGGTACTCTGTGCCAGGCACTGTGTTAAGCCCTTCATATAAAATACTTCGTGTGACATAGTCGTATGAAGTAGGAATTATCATTAGTCCTATTTTACAGATGAAGCAACTGAGGCTCAGAGAGAGGATGTCACTTGTTCAAGGTCATGCATTGAGCATATGGCAGAAGTTTGACTTGGGTCACCTGTGCCTGACTCCAAGGCTGACTCTCTTAACTACTCACTTGATTCCAGCAGTTCTCAAACTGTGGTCCACAGAACCCTGGGGGATTCCCTGAGACCTTTTCAGAGGGGGGGGGGGTCCATGAAGTCAAAAATTTTTTCATAATAATAAATGCATCATTTGTCTTTTGTTGATATTTATACAGATGGAGTAAAAGCAGTGATGACTAAAACTTCAGACACCTTAGCACAAATCATAGCAATGTTACCAAACTGCACTACAAATCATTGAATTCTTCCCTTCCAAGTATAATAAAAAATTGTTTAATATTTGATATTATGTAATAGAGTATCTCAACATTAGGAAGAGCTGTATAACTCACTGATCAAATACTTTCCAAATGACCAAAGCATGATGTAACAAAATCATGCATGGGTAAAGATTCACTCAAAGTTTATTGCTGTGCTTTTTAAAGGAATTAAGAAATGTTTTTAAAATTTCTCAGTTTTAATTTCTAGAATGGCAAATATTGATAGATATAACCCTTAAAAAAAGCTCTTTGGGGTCTTCAGTATTTTTTAAGATTGGAAAGGAGACCGGAGATCAAAATGTTTGAGCAGCACTGCTACAGGCAGCTGAGAGCCATGGGAGGTTCTTGAGCAGGAGAGTTATATTGATCATGTCTCTTAGAGTAACTCAGTTCTGTGCCCTTTTTCATCGTGGAAGATGTCTCTGAAAATCTCCACCATTGACAGTCATTGGCATATTTTTTTTTTTGCGGTACGCGGGCCTCTCACTGTTGTGGCCTCTCCCGTTGCAGAGCGCAGGCTCCGGACGCGCAGGCTCAGCGGCCATGGCTCACGGGCCCCGCCGCTCCGCGGCATGTGGGATCTTCTAATTGCCCCTTGCATCGGCAGGTAGACTCTCAACCATTGCGGCACCAGGGAAGCCCTGTATTTTAAGCCAGTGAACCGCGTTGGCCAGGACCTGAAGCCCTGGGTCTGTGAGGGTTGCCCTATCGCCAGCCCTTGGAAACCAGTAGTCCTCTTTGTACACAGCATTACTTGTTTGCCCAAGAACTGCAGAGTCTGAGTATAAGGTTCTCAAAAAGTTTGGCTCCAATCAGATAAAGCTAACACCCCTGCGGGGACTTCATTTTCTGCGTATGTGCAGTCCATATCGATCCAGCAAATGAAGGATTGTAATCACATGGATAGGTTCAGATTAGAAAGGTTAATTATGGGCAAGTCAGCCTCATGGAAGGGAAGGGAGAGGTCCATGCCAGTCAGATGCTCTGATGAGACAGGAAAAGAACATCCCCCCATTGAACTCCTGGGTAATATAAGAAAAATTTGAGGGCCTGGACTTGTCAAGAGTGACATACATCTGAAGTTGTCATTATTAAGTGCTTATTCTCTGCCAGATATTGTGCTAAGCTGTTTTCAATTATTATCTCTTAACCTCCTCAGTAGTCCTGTGAGGTATTATTACTATCTCCATTTTATAGATGAGGAAACTAAGACCCAGACAGGTAAGTGGCTGAGACAGGCTTTGACTTTAGTGTTGGTTCTAGAGCCTCTAGTTCTTAACTCGTTTATTGCACTTTTCACTTTAAATGAAATGAGGAAGTTAATTGGCTGGATGGCAGATGGAAAACATTCTAAATATAAAAGAGATTAGGCAAAAGACATAGAGGCGGAAATGTAGACATTGTTGAAGGGACTGAAATGAAGTGTATGGGGAGGAAGCAGCTGAGTTTGTTGTTGTTGCTGCTGATGTGTATGTGTGTTGAGTGCCTTACACCCTACAGAGAGTTACTCACCTGAGGCTAAGTCCTGCTACTTGGCTCCCCTTCAAGACAGAGGATCGCTGTATGGAAACCAGATGAAGTCAGTGCATTGATTTTCACGTAGTCAAAAGGTTGGAGGCCAGGCAATGGGCTGGAAGACTCCAGGCACAATGCTGAGAAGGGGGTTGGACAGCACATTACAGCCTGGGAAACATCGACGGAAGACCATGGGCTATAGCTGAAGCAGAAGGGGACTTGAATAACTAGCTCTGCCCACCTGGGTCAGCATTGATGTCTGCCCCAGGGTCCTCATGTCTAAAATGGAGATGGTAATACCCCCTCGAAGTACTTTTGTGAGAGGTAAAGGAGGTGATGTGTAGCAAGTCACATTGCATAGTGACCAAAACACATCATGTACTCAAATCCTTCTTCTTTTCTCCCTTCCCCACATGGTGCCAGGTGGTGCCCTTGTCTCCACCATCCCTACTCTCTCCAGATTATATTTTTTTCTAATCTTTTAAAGACACCATATATGGAATGTCTAGAGTATTGTCTGGGAACCAGATTGACTGGGCTTTTTTTTTAAGTTTTACATATCTGATGAAGGTTCGGTGGGGTATACATTTGGGAAGACGCCCCAAACTTGGCCGTGGAGGCTCCTCCTGGGGAGGCCAGCTCTCAGCTGCCTGCGCCTTCTGGATTCCAAGCCCCAGGCTGGTGAAGTGCTGGCCTCCTAAGCTTGGGCTGTGGAGTCATCGCCTTGGTGCAGGCTAGGTTACAGAACAGCCAAGCTGGGACAGGCCAGGTCCTTGCAGCCAAGGCTGGGGCACAGCCTGGTTCTCGGGGATCCCTCCACACTGTGCTGGGCTTTGTCTGTCAGCCGGCAGCACTGGGTCTTGCTGGTACGAGTGGTGCCAGGGGGACTTCTTAGTGGAGTCCTGGGCTCAGCGGGATGTTTCCTCTTGACCATTTCTGCAACTGTGTGCATTGCAAAAAGGTCAAGCACTTACTAGCAGCATGGTTTGGGGCAAGACACATGACTCTCTTTGCCTTATTTACCTCAATTGTGAAGCAACAGAACAATAGCATCTACCAGTAGGGTTGCTGTGAGGATTAAATGGCATGAAACATGTAGGGGGTAGAGCACAAAGCTTGACACATTGTAAAAGCTCAATAATTATTCCTTATCATTATTGTGGTTATTATTTGATAAGCATTCTTCTAGGAACTTTCTAAGTGCCACGTTATTGAGTCTTCATAACAGCTTGGTGGGACAGGCACTATTATGCCTACTTCAGAGATGAGAAAACTGGGTTTAGGAAATAGGGAATCATGATGCAGACATAGACTTTCAGAGCTTTCTCTTTTCTCTGTCCACCACCCCACACTGTGGACCTCCTCTTTTGTTTTAACCAGTGCTGTTTATGATTTAATAATTGGCTGTGGACTGAGTGACTTGAGAGCCAGAGTAGGTCTTCTTTTTATTTTTCCATTAATAACTCACCTCACAACACTGAAGACCCAACAAGATCTTATATGTGAAAGGACAGCACAAAACTTGGAAGCACTCTAAAAAATATTTGTTTTTTTGTTTATGTAGGCCCCCATTATGTTCCAGAAAGGGATTTGAAGTAGCCTATTAGTTGTCATTAGAGTGATGATGATTAACGATTATAATAACAAGACAGGCATAATTGGTTTAAATTGTGCCTTTTGAAATGGCCTCCATGGAGGCCAAGTGGTGGGGAGGGAGAAGGCAGCCTCTGCCTCAGGGAGCTGAAAAGATGGCCCTAATTGGTTAAAAGCAGCTTTGCTAATTGCTTTGGCAAGGGCCCGAGAGAAAGCTTTGGTGTGATTATACATGAACGGGGTCCCTCAAAGCCCTGTGATTCTGGGCTAGATCTGTTCCTCAAAACACAAACAGAAAAGAGAACAGATGTTCAGCCACTTGACAGAAATTTAATAAGACACTTAGAAAAATTACCATGTTCACTTTGCCCCTCCTGACCTCTTAGATGGAAGCTGGAGGAAAGCCTGTTTCGGAGGCTGATGTAAGCTGGAACTGAAAGGGGCATGTGCTAGAGTGTTCCACTTATCTGAGATCCTACTGTTTTGCGACCCATGCGCCCCCCCTCCCCCCAGGGTTCTTGGTGGTGGGAGGAGAGGTAGCAGGAGAAGGGAGAGGCTTGATGATGAACAGCATATATGCTTTAAATTCCAGTTGAGGGTAAGTAGGCTGTGATTGTTACTGAAATATTCTATTTGGAGAGTGAAGGAATAACGTGAAGCCAAGTTACAGCTCAACACGGTCAATCTCGATGGCATGAGCTGGAGCACTCGGGAGGGAGAGGAGCCCAAATATAAGATTTTTCTGAAAAGAAATACCCCCCTCCCTTGTAAACGATGTTAATCACAGCACAGAGACTGGCAGCTAGAGTATATCAGCGGACTCTGCTCTAGTCAGGGGGAGGCTTGGGAAGTCTTGTCAGTGGCCACTGGTAGCTGTAGGGGGTCAAAGAGTGACCACTCGGGTTCAAAGCTGACTTAAGAATTCACTGGTTATGTACTCATGCAGGTAAGTCACGTAACCGCCCTAAGCCTCAATTTCCTAAGTTCAGTCATACCTCATAGGGTTACTGTGAGAATTAAATGGCACAAAGCACGTTTATTTGTTTCTTAGGGATGCTGTAACAAATCAGCATAAATTTGGTGGCTTAAAACAACAGAAATTTATTCACTCACAGTTCTAAAGGACAGAAATCAAGTTGGTGGTGGGGCTGAGCTCCCTCTTGATGTTCTAGGGGGAATACTTACTTGCCTGTTCCTAGCTTCTGGTGGCTCCTAGCAAACCTGGGTGTGTTCCTGTGTTCCTTGGCTTGTGGCTGTATCTCTCCAATCTCTGTCTCCGTCTTCATGGAGAAGAAAAGAGTTTTCTTCTCTTTGTGACTCTGTGTCTTCTCCTTCTCTTATGCAATGATTTCATCTCAAGATCCTTAACTTAGTTACACCTGCAAAGACCCTATTTCCAAGTTAAGTCACATTCTGTCGTCCTGGGGAGGCTCGAATATTTAGGGGACACTATTCAAACCAGTACTGCAGGTAAGGAGATTAGAATGCCTCTTAGCACATAGAAAGCTCTAGATAAATGTTAGCAACTATGCTTGCTTCCACTACTACTGCTGCTGTTGTTATGACCGTGGAGGTACTGGGTCCTAGTTGCTCAGGCCCACCTGATACACGACTATTTGTTAACTATATTTATCTGTATAATTCACAGCATGCTTAAGGGTTAATAAGAGTGGACTAGGATGCAGGGGTGTTGATATTAAATATATAAGCATAGCATATTCACAACTATAAAATTTTTAGATCACTGATATTGGGTGTTTAAGTTTTTTTGATGCCAGGGTTTCTTTCTTAGTCATCTTCCCCAACACTGAGCCCAGAAGAAAGGGAACTGGTGTTGGACTCAGAGAGCCCCAAGTTTAAACACTGAATCTGCTCAAACTTCCAGGAGCTCTTGTTTCCTTTTCTGTAAAGTGGAGCTGATGATTGATTTCTCCCTTCCTCACAGGGTTTCTGTGGGTGTGGAGAAAACAAGGGGAGCAGCTGCAGAGCCCAAGGCATAGGGATAGAAAGTTAGAGAAGGTCTTGGATCAAGTACCAAACTAACCAATGAGTGACACCAAATTCAACCAGGCAAAGATATGGGCAGAGTCCACAAGGAATTCAAGGTGAAGGTGGGCAGGGGAACTTAAATGTTTCTGACAAACACGTGGGATGGTGACCAGTGGTTCACAGTGCTCTGGGCTAATTCATGCAAGTTCATAGAGATCTGTGAGTCTTCCGTGGGCCAGATACTGTTCTAAGTGTGGGAAATCCATAGTGGAGAGCCTAAAGTCCAGCCTTTTACTATTCTGGAGCTTACAGTTGAGAGGGAGAGGCAGATGTTCTTTAAAACTGGAGCTATAAAAACAAATTGTGTTCATTGCTGGGAAAGAATAGCACAGGGAGTAGCTTTGAGACACCAGCTATAATAGGGGCTCTGAGCTAATCTGGAGGAGGGGAGGTCAAGGAAGGGTTGTGCTAAAGAAGGGACATTTGAATGGAGAGGTAAAAGAGGAGAAGGAATTGGCCAGATGAGATGGAGTGGAGTGGAGGGAGATGGGCAGGAGCACATAGCCTGAGAGTGAAGCAAGTGCGAGCATCTCTGAGCCCTGCTGTTCCTACACACCTATGGTAGGAGGGTTTGCCTTCTCTCCAACCCCCGTAAAGATAGCCAATCTGTCTGCTCCATTTCTCAGATTTGGCAGTGAGGGGCCACAGACATGTGCAGCTTGGCCCACAGAGTGTTTTGATTTGTGGGGGGAAGAGTTGCCACCATTAAAGTCTGGGAAAAGTCACATACAATTTTGGAGTTCTAACTTCTCTTGCAAAATCAGAAACTCTGGCAATGCTGGCCTTCATCTGCTCAAGATGACCCCCAAGGGGAGATGTGTAGCAGCTTTCAGGTGCAAAATACAGAGATTCAACAGGCCCCTTCTTTCTGTATACTTCCTGCCTGGCCCTTACAGGCACTTGAGTTTGAGACCCCTGATCTCTGCCCTACCAAGGATGGTCAGATAGGAGAGAACAGACCTCCTTGGTTCTTTGGTGAAGACTGTTTCAAATTAAAGTCCTGACACCGAATTAGGAAGACTTTTTACATTTCTCCCCCAGGAAGGACAAATCTATCTCTCCATGGAATGATTCTCTTCAAATACGGTAGACCTGGGTGCCCTGTAAGCAGGTTTCTTTTATTCTTCCTTCTTCTCCTTTCCATATTAAAAAGAAATAGCAATGAAACTCTTTGGGCAAAGAATATCTTATGTAAAAACCCAGTGTAAGGTACAGATCAAAGTGAGTTTGCTCAGATTGAATCTGGTGTGTCCACCCTGGAACACTGGCTACTTGACTTTTTCCTCTTCTCTTCCCCAAGGTAGCTCTGGGGCATCTCTAGGGGAACCCAGGGTTCCTCAGAATACAGTTGAGAACCCCTGCCTAGAGTGTTGAGGGACAGGCTGCTGCCAGTTGGAGAAACAGTGTATAGAGCTAAAATATATATATATAAAACAAGGCACTGTTGGTTCCTCACATTTGTAACTTGGGGGCCAGCCTGAAATTGGATGACATGCAGTAGGCAAATCTAGATTTCTACCCTCCTGTTTCCCCATCCCTGGCCTCTGGCATCGCCAGTGACAGATAGCTCAAGTAGTAGCCAGCAAGCATTAGAGTCACCCCTGCAAGTGTACGAGGTCTGTTTGTCCTTGCGACTTAGAGTGGAGCTGAACTCTACTCAGGAGGTGTGACTTCCTGTGGCACGCAGCCTGGAAAAGCAGTTGCTGTCCTGCAGAAGCTTTAGAGTGGAGGCCGGCTCTCCTTAACCTGGTAGGTGCTGGTACACAGAACTCTGGGGCTGAGGCCTTGACCACGCTCTATAGGAAGTGCCCAGAATATTCCCAGCAACCAGAGGGAGTTTTCTGAGCTTCCTCAGCCTAGCCTAGCAGCTGTACTGTCACATCATTATAGATGCTTGTCATTGGAGCATCACTGTCTGCAACCTTGACATGCATGCACTGTTTCAGATTCATTTTTCAAAATTGCTTTGAAAGCCCAGGACCTGTCCCATCCATTAGTGGAACTCCTCTGTGACAGGTGCTGGGGGTGATGGAGGTGTCAGAGAACTCCCCGTGCTCTGCTGATTCATGGGAGACACATTTGAAAAGACATAAGCTGGCTGGAGCAAAGCCTTCATAGAGGTTTGCAGGCAGTTTCCTCCCTCTCAGAGGAAGGCATCCTGCTTCTATAGGGCTGCATGACCCCTACCTGAAAAAACAGCTTCCTGGCAACTGAGCTTTCATACACCCCTGAGGACTAGACTCTTCACAACTGATAGCATCACCTGTCTAAACTGTATGCTCTTAAGAAGCTCCTAAGACTCTGCAGGTTTCCATTTCCTCATCCCTGTAAAGAAATAATAATATCCACCTCCCAACCTCATCTATATAGTAGAAATCATATTACCCATCTTGCAATCTCATCTGGTTAGTAGAAATTATAATACCCACCTCTCAATATCAGTTGTATAATAGAACTAATAATGCCCCTCTTGAAATTTTGTTGTGAGAATTAGAAATAACTTACCTAAAATGCCGAGTAGTACATTTAGTACATTTAATACCTAATAGATACAGGAATTCTTAGCTTTCTAGAGGCCTGAGCTAATTCATTTGTTCAGCCTCCAGGTATGTTTAAAAAATAAAGAACTCCCAAAATTGTAACAAAAATTGCACATTTTAAATGTTTACTTTGGCTAGATGAGGCTTTTATCAAACACAAGAATAGAAGGACTGTGTAAATAGTCTCATTAAGGGGTGACCTCAAAAGTCTAAATCCATGCTCTTGAAGAGATGGCGTCTGGGCCAAATGCTCCACCCCCAACCATGCCCATTATGGGCCCTAAATAAGCCCTTAGTATTGGGTTGACCAAAAACTTCGTTCGGATTTTTCCGTAACATTAAAAACCCGATGCTGAGTTTTCTCAGCATTAAAACACTTTGTGAAAGGCCTGTGAGCTGTGTTGGGGGAAGCTGGGACGGAGCTGGCTTCAACTATGGGCAGCTGCTGAGAATTGCTGTGGCCTGAGTAGGTCCCATTTCCGTGGCTTTGGAGTTTTTGTGCTGAATGATACAGCTTGACCCACAGACCAGATTCAGTGTGTACTCTGGAGGATGTGATGATTTAGGTAAGGCAATCCCTGCCCGGTTAGAAAAAGCCCCAGGCTGAATGGGGTCAGACTGGGATTCTTTCAGACTGGATTTCATCCCACAGGACTCCAGGTGATAGTCCTGCCAAAACAACTTTCTCCTCACTCAGACCAGAAATCCCATACTTTGGCTATTGGTGAATGGGTATGTGACTTACTGGGGAGAAGGGACTTATCCTTCTAGGATTTTTCTGAGATGGAATTTCCAGGTCTTCAAATGTTAACCCTAGGTAAAAGTCGGTGCCTTATTACAGACCTACGAGAGCATAAAAGCACCTACTTCTGATGCAACGCCGGGAAACTCTCCTGGCCTGGCTGAGGAAGACAGGTGTTCCAAAGATGACTGAGACACCTTGACTTGCAAGTTCTCAGACCTACTAAAATTTGATTATCAACCCACATCACATGAGTCCCTGACCATACTTCTGAACTAAAAGTGGGAATCATAGTGTGGCCTGTAATTGAATGCCCGTGAGAACAGCAGTGATGGGGTATTTTAACTTGGGGGCCTTCTGAGAAAATCCAGGACCCATGACCACAACATGTAGAAATGAGTGTTCGGAGCCTATTTGAGACCTGAGCTACCAGCAAAGATCATGCTTTTTAGGAGTTAATTTTGGGACCACTCAGTACTTTGTAATCACTTCTTGGACATGTTGAGAATTTGCTGTTCTAATCAGAGGGCACTTACTACAAAGTTAATCTGAGATTATATTTAGTGATATGCTTTATCATAGTTGTAGCAAGTGGTAATTAGGAATAAAATGGGAAACAATTCCCATAAAATATTGTGATTAGCATTGATTATGCATACAATCCAAGTTTTTCCACTCCCACCTTGTTGCTTCTTCCTTCTCACTAATTAGCATTAATTGTGTCTCCCCCGCATGCTCTGAAGCACAGATCCTAGTTCTAATTCCATGCCCAGACTCCCTTGCCCCATCCCTCTCTACTCTGGATTGAGGATTCATAGAACATTGCTTTTGGTGCCCATTTGGCCAGATTGCCTCCTTGGTCTCCTACTTCTGGAACCCTTAAATTTCTCCTTTCTTCCCCTCGCCTGCCCTTCATCCGGTGCCAGGTGAAGCGTGGGGGAGGCAGCTCGTGACCCCGGTGTTGGTCAGGAGTGACAGGTGTCCCGAGGCCAGGGCTGTGGGGGTGGGGGAGGCTGGATTAGGGGAAGAAGAGCTAGAGTCAGCATCTCGGTGCTGTCTACAGAAGATATGGGGGTGCTGACTCTTCACCATGTCACCAGTGTCCCGGCCAGTCAGGAATGCAGCATCCACCAAGAGGTCAAAAGAATAGTCTTGCCTCCCTCTGTCTGCAGACCTCTCCACTTCTTACTTCTGACAGACTGGATTCCTAACTAGAGACAGAATGAAATCACTGCATACTAAGGGAGCTGGGGCTAAAAGAGCAAAAAATGAGGTAGTCCACACACTGATGAGAAGAGTTTCAGGTTCCAGGCTAATTGGCACATCAGATTTTTGTGCTTTTGAGTCAAGGTAGGGGCTAGAGAACAGAGGAACACTGAGTGTCTAAGGGGGTACAGAAGAGTGCTGAGTGGAGGAGTGACCCAGAGGGGAGAGGCCTGGAAGTAATGAAGACAGAACTCTGAAGCCTGCAGACTATATCATGAGAGAATTCTGGTGTGCTGTCATTTGCCTTGGCCAGCTTGACCACTGGGGAACTATAGCTGAGATTAGGCCCCTGGGCTGCTGGCGAGGCTCTCCAAGGCTACATTACTTTCGTGGGAGTTCAAGTCAGAGCAGCTCTGACCCCTTCATCTGGCATGCGTAGTGAAAAGTTTTGGTTGGGGTGAGAAGGGAGGAGGTATGAGTCCTCCACCCCAGGAGTCCCCAACCCTCACTGGAACACTGTTCCACTCTACCCCTTAAATCTGTCTTCCACTTGAGCTCTGAAAATGCAAATGAGATCACACCATGCCCAGCTAAGAACCTTCCAAAGGTTTTCCAGTGCTAATAGAATCGAGTTCCTAATTTCAAAGCCCTATATGATCTGGTTCTTGCCTCTCTATTGATGTCATCTCCTACCCCTCACTTCATTCTTTCATCCGTCCTTCCTTCCTTCCATGCATGCTTCTATCCATCCATCCATCCATCCATCCATCCATCCACTCACCCACCCACCTATGCAACCATCTGTTCTGACTCAGACACAGTTGCTTTCTTACTATTCCTTAAGTGCATTTTTATTCATTCCTTCTCTGCACTTGCTCTTCCTTCTGCCCAGAACACTCTTTCCCGCAATACCCACATGGTTCACTTGTTCACTTCCTTTATTTCAGTATCTGTTCTAATGTCATTTCTCCAAGAGAACTTTCCTTCACCATCCAGAGTTGTGACTGGAAGGCGGATGGCTGGGACTTCTGAAGCGTGGTCTTCTGTTTTTGATCTGAGTGCCTGTAGCATTTTTGTGTTCAGCATGTTAATATTCATCAGCCATAAACTTTGACTTGTGTACTTCTCTTTGTGCATGTTATACTTCAACAGAAACTTGAAAATAAATACCCACATCCCCATCTCACTGTACTTCTTACTTTGTTTTATTTTTCTTCATGGCCCTTATCACTACCTGACATTGTCTTATATCCTTATTTGCATTGTGTGTCATCCCAACGCCACATGCAAATTTTATGAGACCAGGGACTTGGTCTAGTTTCCTGCTTTATACCTAGTGCTTAGCGCAGCGCCTGGCATGTAGGAGGAGATAAATCATTGTTGAGTGAATATATGAGTAAATGGTTGGATACTTTAAGCAACTAGAAGGTGTAACACAAACTGGGGAGTGGGATATCTAATTTATCTGGTGCTTTAAGTTGTAAGGGTCTCAGACTGGACTCAGCTTCCACTAGATTTCCTCTTTCCTCTTTCCTCTTGTAAACTTCTGCTGTCTTGACTCTGTGACTTAGAGCGTGGTTTCTTTCTTCCAGTTGCCTCTCAACACACTGGTCTCAGACAGGAACCTCATCACCAAGGACCCAGCTTAGAGCGTCCATGGGGTACTGAGTCAGGTGCCAAATAACAAAATGTCTTAGAAAGGACTTGGGCCAGAAAGTCATTCCCACCCAAACTCCTCTTCATCTGCACTGAGCATGGTGGTAAGAACACGAGCTTTGAGGTCCAGAGACCTGGGTTTGAATCTTATCTCTACCTTGTTCTAACCATGTGATCTTAGACAATTTACCTAGCCAGCTGAGGCTCAGTTCCTCATCCAGATAATGATGCCCCCTGGGGTTGTTCTGAGGATTAGGTGAGGTGTTGTGCATCAAGCCCTTGGCACAATTCCTGACATTCCAGGCATTGTTATGAATACATGACACTCTTAAGCATTCAATCGCTGTAGCTCCAACAGTGTTACTATTGATTGCTATTTTTTTTTAACATCTTTATTGGAGTATAGTTGCTTTACAATGTTGTGTTAGTTTCTGCTGTATAACAAAGTGAATCAGCTATATGTATACATATATCCTCATATCCCCTCGCTCTTGCGTCTCCCTCCCACCCTCCCTATCTGTATCCTTCCTGTGATGTTATGATGCTGCATTTCTTTCTACTTCATACGTTTAGATCTCACCACTGAGCCCAGAACCTTGCCTCTGTCTTCACATGAAGTGTGATATTTTGAGAAATGAACTTTTGATTTATTTTTTGGTATCTTAAGACAGTGTATGTGAAGAGACTTGGAAAGCCATAAAGTGCTGTTTAGATGTACTTGTGCTTTCAACGACTCCCCTGTACTCCTTAGCCTCTTTTGGAGTCAGCATGAAAGAGCAGGACTCCTGTGGACCTTGGTTGGAGTGACAATGAGCAATCACTTAACTTCTTGAAGGCTCAGTTTCCTCATTTGGGGAATAGGGATAATAACAGGGTCCACTTTCAGAGTGATTTTGAGTGTCCCTGAAGGTGATAGCTATAAAATCACTTGCAAGAAACATGGCAGAAGTTTTAAGTGTTCCCTACTTCCTCTGCCCACCATGCCCTTCTTTTCCATCTCACATGTGGTTTTGTTAAATCTTAGAAGAGCTTTTTATTCATCTAATCTAAACTTTTTCCAAATTATTTTTTACTAGCCATAAATTATTTTAAAAAAATTATTTATTTACTTTTTTTGCCTCTCCCACTGGCCCTCTTATCAGCATTTATCCTGAGGACCACGGAGGAGGCCTAGTGGGATGGACAATTCCCTGCAAAGATTATGCACTGAAATGTGAGCTGCACCGCAGAGACATTCTCCTGTTATTTGCTTCCCTTCAACTGTAGTTTTTCCACACACATTACATTGGGTCATTATAATCGTAACAGCTGATTGATTTTAAACCATGGGTCTTCCATTGCTAAGAAAACATCCAGTAAGTGCTGGTTGACTGATGGCCCAGTTAGAAAAATTCATGTGTCTGGAAAGCAAGAGGAAAAGGGTATGCTGTGTTTGGTTTTGATTTTATATCTTTAGTTGTCTAGAGAAATGGATTTTTTATACTCCTTCATATATCTTGATGGAATTGACTCTCCTCTTTTATAGTCAGTGGACCTTTGCAAATTTTGTGATCAAACTGTGGTCCCAGACTGGCAGGATGAGCAGCAACTGGGAGCTTGTCAGAAATGCAGAATCTTAGGTCCCAGTCCAGGCCTACTGAATCAGGAATCAGAATCTGCTTCACCATCTCCACCCCATGATTGCTGTGCATAGGAAAGACAGAGAAGCACTGTTTTACAGGACTGTGATCCTGTCTGGACCCAGCAGGATCTGGGCCCATTATCAACCTTGTAAGGCAGTGGGGAGCTCTGGGATCTGGGGTGACATGCTGAGGAGAAATGACACAGTGCTTTAGAAGACCACCTGCTGAGGGGTCCAATAGGCTTCCAGGTCTGTGGACCCTCCACCTGTTTGCCTGGTGCCAGATGCCTTTGGCCTGACCTCATTTTCCCTTTCCTGTAGGACTGTGGTCCCACTGGGTACCAATCACTGTGGCTGCAATCATTGTTATCTTTTCCTACGCCCCTAAAGTCTCCTTAAGAGCTTACTGACTGATTCAGTTAGAGAAATCCAAGTATTGAGAAAGGAGGCTCAAATTAGTTTGTTTTTGCCTTGCTTATCTGCCCAGAGAAAGCATCCCTGCTCTTTCAAATGTCTGATAAATGGACTTGATTATCCTCTTCAAGCAAACACGTGGTCGAGCGCTGGGAGCTGTGGATTGCTGGAAAGTCTATGGGCTGCCAGCAAATTGTTCTCTTTGCTGCTTTCTTTTCCATCCTGATGACAGAAAGTTTGCTGAGACACAAAACCCTGGTGCAGGTTTCTCTTCTCTGCACCCCACAAAGAGCTGGAGTGTCTGAGAAGGATTGGGGACCAGCAGAGCTACCCTTTGGTGTCAATTCAATACTAACAGTGTTGTTGGTTAGTCCAGTTGATTTTTCCTATTCGTTCAACATTTGCTTATTCAGCAGATAGATATTAAACTCACAGCATCGTGCTTCCCAGCGCATGCTCTGGGGCCATACTTCCTGGGTTTGCATCCTGGCTTGCCACTTAGCAGCTTTGAGGCCTCCGACAAGTTTTTTAACCTCCCTGTGCCTCAGTTCCCTCACTGATAAAACGGGGATAATGAAAAGATCCATCTCATAGGGTTGTTGTGAGGATTAAGTGAGTTAATATTTCTGTATGTTAACTGAGAGTCATCCTTGGCACCTGATGGGCACAGTTTAAGTTTGCTGTTGTGTTAATACTGTCAGTCAGGCACATTGCTAGGCAGCAAACCTAGGTGCAGGGAATGAGGCTGGTAAGGACCCTGCCGTTACAGAGTGCACCTTCCCTGGCGAGATGGGAAGTGTACCAGTTCTCACCAGTCTGACATTGAATTTCCCCAGGGAGAAGTGCAGGGAGAGAGACATACAGGGTGCAGTAAGAGTGGGATTCAGGTGGATCTGGCCCACTTGGGGCATGTCCTGGAAGGTGTCCCTAGGAGGTGACATATGTTTTGGGCTTCCAGTGTGGCTGAAGTACAGATAGCTGAGGGGTGGGAGGGTAGGGCAGGGGTGGGGAAGGCACAGAACTGGGAAACTGGGTAGGGCCTCAAACAGAAATTCTTCCTTAGGGATTCTCAAGCTTTAATGAACTTCAGAATTTCTCAGAGATGCTGCTTAAAGATGCAAATTCCTGGGACCACCTCCAGAAGCTGTGATTCAGATGACCTCTGGTGGACTCTTCACTTTCACAAGAATCTTGGGGTGGTTAACATAGTGGATTCATAGAAGATAGTGTCGACAGCACAGCTAGGCCATGTTGAAGATGTCTGTTTTTATCTTAATCTTGAGAGAACTGGGGAACTATTCAGAAGTTTTTTATGGTATAATTGTGGTATAATTTACATACAGTTGAATTCGCATTTTTAGGTTCTATGTGTTTTAGCAAAATATACAGTTACGTGAACATCAGCCTATAACAATCGATATATAAAATATTTCTTTCATCCCAGAAGTTGTCTCTTGCCCTTTTTGTCATCAAGCCCTTCTTCCTCTCCCTGCCCCTGGCAACCACTGATCTGTTTTCCTCCATAGACTTTGTCCTTTTCTGAGTGCCATTTAAATGGAATCACACAGTACACAGCCCTTTGTGTCTGACTTCTTTCGCTTAGCATGATGCTTTTGTGATCAATCCATGTTATTGCATGTGTCAGTAGTTTATTCCTTTTTCTTTATGAATAATATTAAATTGAATGTGTGTACCACAGTTTGCTTATCCATTCAACAGCAGATGGACATTCAACTTATTTCCAGTTTTTGGAGATTGTGAATAAAACGGATAAAAAACATTCTCGTATAGGTATTTATGTAGACATGTTTTTATTTCTCTTGTGTAAATACCTAACAAAGGAATTGCTACATTGTATGGGAAGTGAAGTTTAATTTTTAAGAAACTGCCAAACTGTCTTCCAAATTGGCTGCACCACTTTGCATTCCCACCAGCAGTGAATAAGAGATGCCATTGGTCTATATCTTTACCAGCACTTGGTATCATCAGTTTTTTTTTTTTTTAACTTTAGCCATTTATTATGGTTTGAATTTGGAGTTCCCTAATTGCTAATGACGTTGAGCATTTTTTCTTGTATTTATTTACCATGCATTCACAGCTCTTCTTTGGTAAAGTGTCTATTCATATATTTTGACTATTTTTAAAAAACTGGATTTTTTTGGTTTTATTCCTATTGAGTTTTGAGAGTTCTTTATGTTTTCTAGCTACAAGTACTTTATCAGCAATGTGTTTTGCAAATATCATCTACTGTTCTATGTCTTGTCTTTTCATTTTCTTTCTTCTTTTTTTTAAATAAATATATGTATTTATTTATTTTTGGCTGCTTTGGATCTTCATTGCTGTGCGTGGGGTTTCTCTAGTTGCGGCAAGCGGAGGCTACTCTTCGTTGTGGTGCGTGGGCTTCTCATTGCAGTGACTTCTCTTTGTTGCAGAGCACGGGCTCTAGGTGAGCGGGCTTCAGTAGTTGTGCTCATGGGCTCTAGAGTGTAGGCTCAGTAGTTGTGGCTCGTGGGCTTAGTTGCTCCGCGGCATGTGGGATCTTCCCGGACCAGGGATCAAAACCATGACCCCTGCAATGGCAGGCGGATTCTTAACCACTGCACCACCAGGGAAGTCCTCATTTTCTTAATAGTGTCTTTCAGAGAGCAGAAGTTTTAAATTTTATGAAGTCCAATTTATCAATTTTTTCTTTTATAGTTCATAGTTTTGTGTTTTATCTAAGAAATGATTGTCTAACCCAAGGTTGTGAAAATTTTTTCTTATGTGTTTTATGGTTTTAAGTTTTAAATTTAGGTCAATGATCCATTTACATTTACATCTGTGACCTAGTCTTGAAATGTGGTATAGGTCAAGATTTTTACTACTGTACCGTTATTTAAAAAATTAATTGACTGCATATGTTTGGGCCTATTTTGAGAATTCTATTTTATTAATCCAAATGTCTATCCTTTCACCATTACCATACTGCAGGGGTTGGCAAACTATGGCCTCTTGGCCAAATTTATACTTCTGCCTGTTTTTGTAAATAAAGTTTTATTAGAACACAGTCATACCCATTTATTTATGTATCATCTATGGCTGTTCTTGTGTTCTGGTTCTGTCCATCATCTGTGTAATGGCAGTCAGTTTATATAATTTCCATGGATCTGTTTTCCCATCTGTAAAATGTAAAAATTCTTTACCTATACTTTGCCCTGTCCACCTAATAGGATTTTTGTGATGATGTATATAAAATATATGAAATATATCTATATATTATGAAATGATATGAAGTCATGAAGGGCTATAACTATAAATTGCTGTAAAATCTAGAGAATTGCTATTCTGATGATGGCAGGTTACAGGGTTGATGGGGAGACATCCTTAGCTCTGAGAAAGGCAGCACCCTGAGGGCTGATGGTGTAAGAGAGGAGCCTGGTAGCTTTCAATATCCTCTTTCCAAAATCACAATCTTATATTTTCCAATGCCTTGCTTGACACCCTTCATGGCTTCCCTTTCTTCTCAGGGTAACTCTCACCTCTCTTTATATCTTCACCTCACCTCTCCTTACTCCCCTTCTCACCCTCTGTGCTTCAGCCATGTGAGCTTCTTTCCTTAAATGTGCTAAATGCTCCCTCTCGTCTCTCAGGCTGGGCATATGCTGTTGCTTCTGCCTGAAATATGCTCCTCCACCCCTGAGTATCGTTAAATCCCACTTACCTTTCAGATCTCAGCTCCACCAGAAAATCCTCCCTCTTCCCCTGCACCTACGTCAGTCACCCTTTTATGAGTTCCTATACAATCTGTGCAAATACATTCTGTTTAATACCATCCTTGCGTAGTACTGTTAATTGCTATTTGTCTCTGAAATATATTCTAAAGCCATATATAAATTATAAAATATTTCAATATGAAAAATCCATTACACTACTCTGTGTGTGTGTGCTTCTTCATCATGTCCTGCATGCTAACGTCTCTCAGTCATTGAGAGCTGGGGACTCGGCTGACTGTCCCGTACACCTTGATCGATAAATGTCATTGTACACCTTGGGAATGTTCTCCTCCCATGAGCACCTACAGCATGATCCTGAAGTGAGTGTGTTTGGCAATATGTGTTGTTTCTTCTGCAAGAGTCTTTCTTCCTGCCATGTATGCTTTGCGTCCTGGAGAACAGTTCTGACTCTAGTAACTGGGGACAGGTTTGCAGGTGATGTTACTGGACCTGCCCCAGAGAACCCAAGGAAGAGTATCACATTGGAGGCTATCACACCCTTTTGACAATGACTGGAGTTCACGGCAGAGCAAATTCAGGGCAGAAAACAGCAGGTGTTGTGGGAAGGTTGCCCTCTGACATCATGACAGCGCTATAAACGCTTGGGAGGATTGTCTAACAATAGATTGAGACCAGCCACTGGAAGAAATTATGGATGGGTGGCAAGTTGTGATGTATGGAATTTGAGGACCTCTTGCATTGTACAATTCCAGGCCACAAACCCAAATGAACTCAATACGGTGTTGATGTAGTTACCACTGTCATTCCAGGAATATGTTCCCCCATGCTAAGTGGATACAAGTGTGTGTCTATAATGGCATCAAGTGCACTGCAAATAATTGATTCTTTGTTTATTTTTCTCTCTCCCTCTCCCTCCCACAGATTGTAAACTCTGTGAGGGCAGATCTCTTGTCTATCTTATTCACCACTGTAGTGAATGCTGTGGTCTACCACCCATTTTTCCCCTTCAGGAATTAGGTATTCATTTCCTGGCTGCCGGATGTGTTGCCCGCTGATGGCTCATAGCTGGGTTCTTCCCTGGGCATTGCCCTGCCTATAGGGAATTGCCTTGTCCAAGATTATGCCCCCTCTCTGTGACCAGCCAACTTCCAATGAGTCATAGATGGTGGTGTGTGTGGGGGCGGGTATACAGTGTCCCCCTTGCCTCAATTTGGGACAACTCTGAAGGACCCACCAGTCCCAGATTGATTGACTGAGATCATGCTGCAACTGCATAACAGCTGAAATTCTCCCTGTCTAATCTAGCGTCTCCTCCTCCTGCATGGGCTTTTTTTCTGAGAGTGCTCCCTAATAAGCTTCCTGCATACAATTCTGCATCTTAGAATCTGTTTCCTGAGATATCAAAGATATCCCCTAGCGCTTGACCCTTTTCCAGCCTTGCATGGTCTTGTAGGTCCTCCATTTTATTATCTGTAAAATGATAAAAATTTATCATAAAAATGGAGGTTCAGTGCACTTCTGTGACTTGCCCAAGGCTGCCCACATACTATATGCTATGCTGGGAAAACACCTATTTTAAAGGGTTGATGGTTTAAATGAGAATGAAAAAGTAACTATGAAGTATAGGTTCTCATTAAATGCTGGTGTTCTTTTTCTAAAGGGTTAGAAGTATCCCTGTAGAGTTCGAGGAGAAGGGAAGGAAGTTTCTAGAGAAGCACGCATGGTTTGCACTTTCCTGTGATGAAGCAAGATAGGGGGCCAGTTCTACACCCTTGTCGAGGGTGTAAGATGATTAAGACTCTCTATCCCTGCCCACGTGGTCTGTCTCCCTGTCAGTGGCCTAACTTCATAGAAAGAACCCTTCTTTGCAGTCATATTTCATGTAAGGAAACATTAGCCTATAAATTAACTACTCCCTAAAGGCTCCTATTTCCATGTACTAGAATGCTTTTTTTGTTGTTGTTGTTAGAAAACATTTTGACCACACACCTAGCTGATTATCAATGTAGTTTTGCTGTAATCACATCTGAGGAAACTATCCAGCAAATCAACTCTGTCTGCTTACTCACAGAGAAGAGACTCAGATCTTTCAAATCAGAACATAGAAACAGGTGGCCTCATTCACAAAGAGGGATGCTCCTTCTACCACACAGCTTTTCTGTGGATAAATAGAGTGGATGTACAGGTCGAGAGGCACAGAGAATGTCTGCAAATTGATAGCAATTGTCTAGTCATTTTCCTCAGAGATTTCTGATGTAGGTGGTTTATGAGATATTTCTTTTTTGCCATTCCAGATACAAGGATGAAAAAGATACTAGGCTGATAAGCAATTAAAGGCAAAGCCTTATTATTCACTCAGTCTTAAGCTTTTGAATTCAAGAGATCTGAGTTTGGATACCAGTGTGCTGTGTCATCCTGGAAAATCTTTTGAATAATTCAGGTCAGGTTAGGTTATGCTATGGTAACAAGCCCCTTGAATCACCATGGGTTTACAGTCACTCACGAAAAGTCCTCTGCTGATCCAAGGCCTCTTCATGTCAGTTCTTTTCTAAGTTATGACTTAGGGTCCAGATGGTTCCATCTTGGTGCTCCATCTTCTCAACAAGCAGCCACTCCAATCTTTGTACCAGGGGATGTGAGAGCAGGGAGCACATACATCCATTCTTTTAAGCTTTGACCCTGAAGGACCACATTTCTTTTGCCACAGCACATTGGCCAGAACTAGTCACATGACTTTGTCTACTGCAAGGAGGTTGGGAAGTGCTGGGGAACACAGAGGTACTGGGGGAACGATAAACATCTCTGCCATATGTGGGTCTCAATTTCTCTGTCTTCAAATGAATTCACCTATTAGTTCAATAATGCATGCATTAAGGAACTAGTACATGCCTTTTAGGGTTTAGTTATTGTGCTGAGCTCCGGGCATGTAGTGGTGAGCAAAATGCACACCTTCCCTGCCTTCACAGAGCTTCTGTTTTGTGGGGGTCAGAAGTGCAAGCAATCAATGACAGTAAGTGAGTGCTGCCACAGAAGTTGAGGGTACAATGGCAGTTCATGGTTGCAAGTACAGATCTGGGTTAATGACAGCTTCTTCTGGAGGAAGTGTTACCTTAGCTGAAATCTGAAGGATGATGAAATGTCACCAGGAAGGGGAACATTCAGAGCAGAGAGATTGCCATTAGAAAGCCTGAGAAATGAAAGAATTTCTCCTCCTTCTCTACAATGGGGCTGGGAAATTTCCTTGAGATCATATATATTTAGAGTATTTCACAAACTAAGTACTCTATATGCTTGTAAGTGTTACTGTTCAATGCTCAGTGCAGAAATTTGAGTACAATGCCCGCTACTAGACAGAATCAACTTTATGGACACAGAAGCTATGGCAGTCAGGTGTTGAACCCAGGCAGTCAAACTTGTGAGTCCAAGTTTTTAACCACAAGGCAACACTGATTGTTTACAAAGCAAGTTGGAATGCAAGTATAAAACATATTATTATAGGGATAACCATTAACTTGATGCAACTTATACTTTCATAGAAGAGTAAATGATATACAACTTAGTAACAGATTGTTATGTTCTGATTAGTTATGAATTAGGTTGAAAGTAACGTGCACTTAAAACTGGGCACTGCAGTTAAATCTACGCAACTGGACCAGGCAACTGACCTGTTGTCCATAGCCAATCCAGGGAGAGGGGAGTATTTCCTTTAGACTTAGTAGATCATGTTTTCCTAGGTCCAGAAATCATCCCTATTTCTATCAGATTCAGCCATGCACCTGCCAATTCATAGGCGAGACAAGCATCCCCACCCTATCCCCCACTCACTTGAGACTTCCAGAGAAGTAGAGCCAAGGGATGAAAGAGGCAGGAAGTGGGAAGGAATGGGCAGGAACAAAGTCTGTTGTGTCTAGGAGAAATTGGTTCCTTTTGCAAAACGCTGACATGTCAATTTTCTACTCATCCCAACTAATTTTGCCTCCATCGTTATGTGGGGACTAAAATATTAATTTCATGAAGAAATTGTCAAACTTTGGTGCTCTGAAATAATTGGTGCATTTCATCAGCTCACACAGTTGGGAGAATGACTCGACAGAAGTCTGCCATCAGGCAGTCTCAGCAGAGAATTCTTTCATAACAGTCACTCGAAGATCCTGCTTGGAGATGCTGGTAAACGACCCAGCAATCGGGAGACACTGGAGCAAGCACACTTACCAAACCAGACAGGGCACAAAGGGCTTCACAACCAGGAAACGCACTCGCCGGGGACTTGGTCCCAGGCTCTGCTTGTGATTGGAAGTGCAGTCACCTGGCTGTGTGTAGCTGTGTCCAGTAAGGGGCCGTTGGTGGCGATGTTCCACTAACTAGAAACCTCTTCTGCAGTCAAATTAAACACAGCCACAGCTTCTTGTGATTCATGCCGGTTATCTCAGAGACACTTTATTGCAGAAATGCTTTTTAAACATTAATTATGCGGCGCATAATACGACCAAGTTAAAATATGGGCATATTATGACTTGTCTGTGGCTTTGGGGTGTGCTGTTTAATCCCTGGCAAGGGCTTATAGGAAGAAGGTGGGTTGGACCTTTTGCTTTGGATTTTCATTCTGGGGCATTCTGAGCCTGCACTCCAACGGTGGCTGCAAGAAGGTTTGGATTTTGATTGCTCACCCTGAATTAGCCTTGTTTTTCCCCCACACTTCCGTGTCTCCCAAAGGGACCACAAAGGCCCCAGATTGCCTGGGAAGGTCCCGAGATTGACTTGGGGACCCATCCTTCAATGACTTTCTGCCTATGCCAGGCACAGCCATCCTCTGTTCCCTTAATGTTGACACCAGTGGGTTCTGATTGGTGGCTTCACCATTTGTTAAATATTGTTAATATCACCCCCGGGAGGTAGGCGTTATCCTCATTTTTCACATACAGAAAACGAAGCTCAGAAAACATGTGACTTGGCCAATATTTCATCTCACTGTTACAGGTAGTAGAGCTGGACTCCAGTCTATTTCTGTTTGTCTCTGTGCTCTTGCCTGAGTGGTTTTAAAACTATTATCTAAAGCAGTAGAAATCTTTCATTAGAGGCAATCTTTTTTTTTTAATACATTTATTTATTTTATTTTTGGCTGAGTTGTATCTTTGTTGCTGCACATGTTCTTTTCTAGTTGCGGCAAGCGGGGGCTACACTTCGTTGCCGTGTGCGGGCTTCTCATTGCAGTGGCTTCTCTTGTTGCAGAGCATGGACTTTAGGCATGCCCACTTCAGTAGTTGTGGCACTCAGGCTCAGTAGTTGTGGCTTGCGGGTTTAGTTGCTCCGTGGCATGTGGGATCTTCCTGAACGAGAGCTCGAACCCGTGTACCCTGCATTGGCAGGCAGATTCATAACCACTGTGCCACCAGGGAAGCCCTAGAGGCAATCTTATATGGGAGTTCAAAGCGATAAAATGAATGCAAATGGTGCTGCCCTGGGTGGAGGAGGGGGTCACACTCAGCCCCCTCCCATCATTTGCTCTGGTCTGGAACCTCTCAGTGTAAAGATGATTGTCCTATTACTGCACCACCTCCTAGAGGGCCTTGAGACAAATGAATCCATCTCCTGCTGATTCTTTATTTGTGGAGCCATCCTCTGTTCCAGTACTCTCCTAAGCACTGGGGAAACAGCTGTGGCCCAAGTTGACAGCAGTCCCTGCCCTCTGGGAGCTTGCCTTCTCCCTGAGTGAATGGGGAAAATAAAACAAAGTGAGAAACGTATACTCTACATTAGACGGCATAAACACTATGAACTAAAGCAAAGCAGGACTGGAAGATAAGAGGCCTGTGGCAGAGGCAGTGGCACAATTTTCTACAGGGTAACCAGAAAAGACCTCAGTGGAAAGATGACATTTCGAGTGAAGGGGGCGGGCCACGTAGCTATCTGGGGAAGGACCGTTTCTGGACATGAGAGGAGCAAGTGGAGTGGCTGGTGCAATGGAGAGAACACCTAGAGCGTTTGAGAAAGGAGGCCAGGGGACTGAATCCCAGGGTGGTGGGAGTGAGGTCACAGGGTCCGGTATGAAAGTCCTGAGTGAGATGTGAAGCCATTGGAGGGTTTTGAACTAGAAGGAGACACAGTGTGACTTGCATCTTCACACGGTCCTTCTGATATCTGTGTGGAGAACAGGCTGAAGTTGGTGTAGAAAAAGTCCTGGCATAAATCAGGTTTGCTTTGAGAATGCTGTCTTGGGGGCAAATAGCCCTATATATTGGATTCCTTTCGTTTCAGTATCCCCATCATCTGTAGGATCCACTTCAATTTGAAAGTGAGTGTAAGATTGAAGGGAAAAATGAAAGCACGTATGTGTGTGCACACTCACAAATGTGTATGAGAGTGTACGAGTGTGTATGTGAGTTTGTGAATGTGTGTGAGTGCATGGGAGTGTGAGTGTGTATGTGAGTGTGAGTGGGTGTTTGGAGGAAGATGGGAGTGTAGACTCGCTGCCTAGGACTATTTGGGCGAGATCATGTGGCAAGGACACCCTGGAAAAGTGCTCTAAACCAGTAGAGTGAGGGTCAGCAGAGGGGCTGGGAGACATTGAAAATCATGAGGCAGCTCAGCCTGAGCTCCAGTCTCCAGTTCCTGTCCCAGCATCCTTCTCCACCCGACAGCATCCGTTTTAAGGTCAATTATCTGACTCACCAGGGTAAAGGAGTCATTCTCTCCTGGTCTCCCTTGGCACCATGTCCCATGGCGAACTTCCTGTTTCTCACCATCTTGAAATGTGATGAGATGTTCTGATTGCCTGGTAGACTTATTGAAGGTTTTCACCACATCTGGTTCATTGTAGTAACTCCAGGGCTCAGCCAGTGCCTGAGACTTGGAAGGAGCTCAGTATTTACAACACGGATATGTGTCTTTCTTTTCTTTTTGTACATTCCCATCAAAAGCATGTTTACATAGAAACCATGCCTGAAAGCTTGACTGCACCCACTGAATAGATTTTTTCTTCAAAGCTTTCTCAATGATCAATCACTAACCAGTTGGTTACATCATTTTGCCTGGTCAGTCTGATTTGATTGTAAATTTAGACGGTAGAAGGAGACTGCTTTGTGGTCCAGTAATTGGTCTCTCTTAATAGCAACATCGGATCTGAACTGAGTGGCAATGAAACAGCAAAGGATCATTGCTTAGGCCTGGTCTGAGCCTTTGATGATAGTGTCTGATCAATGGGGAGACTGTCTAATGCTCAAGACATACTAAATACTATGGGAGAGCTGAATAAATGTCCCTAAAAAGGAAGTGCAAAAAAGGACACTTACCATAGACTTGGGATGATGACCTCAGGCAGTCAGGGTGATAGAGCAGTCTGGTGGCAATTGGAGCCTTGGTCATCTTGGGCTGTAACTCCAGAAAATTCTCACTGGCCCATCAATGGGAGCATCTTGGACTCTCAAGGGGATCATTTGGGCTGTGGACTTCTGCAACTTCTGTGCACTGCCTCGGGAGCTGTTTGTAAGAAGGATGTTCTGTGCACATGACATAGCACAGAGGATGGTCCCCATGTGACTCACAATGGAATCTGAAGCACCAGAGGAACTGGATTAATAAGATTCAAGGCAGGAGAGAAATTGGGTCACATGCCATCCCAGGAAGTGGGAAATCACTCTGTCTGGCTCAGACACAGGAGGGGAGGGGAACCCCTGCTGTGGAAGGAAACAGGGCGGTCTGGATGGTCCACATAGGGTGGTGGTTGTCACGTCTGCAGCTCAGGGGCTATCCTGGGGTGAGTGGGAGCACAGTGGAGTGGGAGGGTATGGATTGGAGTCAGGAGACTCATGTTCAAATTCTACCACTGTCACCTGCTTGCTATTTGTTATGAGCTGAGCACCTCAGAATGTGACTGTATTTGGAAATGGGGCCTTTAAAGAGGTAATTAAGGTAAAATGAGGTCATATGTGTGGGTCCTTATCCAGTCTGACTGGTGTCCTTATAAGAAGAGGAGACTGAGACACAGACATCCTGAGACATCCAAATGGTCCCTGTAAATGACACGTATTGTACAAATGATTGCCATGATTTACAGTTTTCCTTAGGATCGCACCACTGATTCATCACTTGTTCCATAAATATTATTGAGTGCCTATAATGTACCAGACACCACTCTTGGGGCTGGGGTTAAGCTGCAGAAAATAAAGACAAATATATCTCTGCCTTCCTGGAACTTTGCATTTAGGGGGGGATACTGGGTGGTGGCCAGGAGTGTGGGAGAATAAGAAACGGTACGCAAGATACTAAGTAGAATATATGGTATACAAGAAGAGGCTGAATTCAATGGAGAAAATAAAAGCGGAGAAAGGGATAGGGAGTGCTGGGGTATGAGTGGGGAGTGGTCAAGAGTTTGTAAACGGTATGTAGAGATCTATCTGAGAGGGGGGAATTTGAGCAAAGACAGGAAGTAAACAATGGATCAAGCCACGTAAACATCTGGGAGAAGAGTGTCTGCAAAGAGAAAACAGCATGAGCCAAGGCCCTGAGGCCTGGACTGAGAAAGTTTCAGGTGCTTGTAACCCAGTGCTCTGAATTAGATGGTCTGGAGCATGTTGGGCATTTCAGAGACTGTGTGATAAACATCTTACTTTATCACACGTGTTAACCCAAATGGTCATTATTAAGGATGGTACTGATAGACTGTGCACCTGTGATTGTGGGGTGGTTTTGGGAAGACTGTCTTCTTGTTTGCTGGGGAGAGGACTCAAAGGAGGAGTAGAACTAGCTCAGAAAGCCTGCAGAGGTCAATGAGCCTCTTCTCTTGGGCCTGAAACTCCTACAATCAGGCAGTAAATAACATTTCTCAGGGCTGAGAAGGAGAAAGAGCAGAGGGCCCAGGTGACCTGGAGAGCTTAAAACAGGGGCAGGCAGAAGTGGAGAGGCAGCATGTCCAAAGGGCTGCCTCCGGAGTGTGGAGTTCTGGAGTTTGGACCCAGGTGGCTAACAGGGTCTTGGTGCTCCAGCCTGGTGTCAGGCCTGAGCCTCTGAGGTGGGAGAGCCGAGTTCAGGACATTGGACCACCAGAGACCTCCTGGCCCCATGTAATATCAATTGGCGAGAGCTCTCCCAGAGATCTCCGTCTTAACGCTAAGACCCAACTCCATCCAACGGCCAGCAAGCTCCAGTGCTGGACGCCCTGTACCAAACAACTAGCAAGACGGGAATACGACCCCACCCATTAGCAGAGAGGCTGCCTAAAATCATAATGAGGTCCCAGACACCCCAAAACACACCACCGGATGCAGCCCTGCCCACCAGAAAGACAAAATCCAGCCCCACCCACCAGAACACAGGCAACAGTCCCCTCCACCAGGAAGCCTACACAAGCCACTGAACCAACCTTACCCACTGGCGGGGGGACACCAGAAACAATGGGAAGTACGAACCTGCAGCCTGCGAAAAGGAGACCCCAAACACAGTAAGTTAACCAAAATGAGAAGACAGTGAAACACACAGCAGATGAAGGAGCAAGGTAAAAACCCACCAGACCAAACAAATGAAAAGGAAATAGGCAGTCTACCTGAAAAAGAATTCAGAGTAATGATAGTAAAGATGATCCAAAATCTTGGGAATAGAATAGAGAAAATACAAGAAACATTTAACAAGGACCTAGAAGAACTAAAGAGCAAACAAACAGTGACGAACAACACAATAAATGAAATTAAAAACTCTCTAGAAGGGATCAATAGCAGAATAACTGAGGCAGAAGAACGGATAAGTGACCTGGAAGATAAAATAGTGGAAATAACTACTGCAGAGCAGAATAAAGAAAAAAGAATGAAAAGGATTGAGGACAGTCTCAGAGACCTCTGGGACAACATTAAATACACCAACATTTGAATGATAGGGGTCCCAGAAGAAGAAGAGAAATAGAAAGGGACTGAGAAAATATTTGAAGAAATTATAGTTGAAAACTTACCTAATATGGGAAAGGAAATAGTTAATCAGGCCCAGGAAGCACAGAGAGTCCCATACAGGATAAACCCAAGGACAAACATGCCAAGACACATATTAATCAAACTATCAAAAATTAAATACAAAGAAAAAAATATTAAAAGCAGCAAGGGAAAAACAACAAGTAACATATAAGGGATCTCCCATAAGGTTAACAGCTGATTTCTCAGCAGAAACTCTGCAAGCCAGAAGGGAGTGGCAGGACATATTTAAAGTGATGAAAGGGAAGAACCTACAACGAAGATTACTCTACCCAGCAAGGATCTCATTCAGATTCGACGGAGAAATTAAAACCTTTACAGACAAGCAAAAGCTAAGAGAATTCAGCACCACCAAACCAGCTTTAAAACAAATGCTAAAGGAACTTCTCTAGGCAGGAAACGCAAGAGAAGGAAAAGACCTACAATGACAAACCCAAAACACTTAAGAAAATGGTAATAGGAACATACATATTGACAATTACCTTAAATGTACATAGATCAAATGCTCCAACCAAAAGACATAGACTGGCTGAATGGATACAAAAACAAGACCCGTATATATGCTATCTACAAGAGACCCACTTCAGACCTAGGGACACATACACACTGAAAGTGAGGGGATGGAAAAAGATATTCCATGCAAATGGAAATCAAAAGAAACCTGGAGTAGCAATTCTTATATCAGACAGAACTTTAAAATAAAGACTATTACAAGAGACAAAGAAGGACACTACATAATGATCAAGGGATCAATCCAAGAAGACATAACAATTGTAAATATTTATGCATCCAACATAGGAGCACCTCAATACATAAGGCAAATGCTAACAGCCATAAAAGGGGAAATCGACAGTAACACAATCATTAGGAGGGGACTTTAACACCCCACTTTCACCAATGGACAGATCATCCAAAATGAAAATAAATAAGGAAACACAAGCTTTAAATGATACATTAAACAAGATGGACTTAATTGATATTTATAGAACATTCCATCCAAAAACAACAGAATACACTTTCTTCTCAAGTGCTCATGGAACATTCTGCAGGATAGCTCTGCAGATGGGTTCTTAACCACTGAGCCACCAGGGAAGCCCTCATTCCTTTTTTAGCAGGGCACATTTCACAAAATAATCTTGAAATGACTAGACATCCTTATCTTTTAAAATGGTTTTTAACTCCTATTAGCTATAATGGTATTTCTACAAATAAATTGCTGCATTTTGTTGAAACATACCAGAACCCCAGCTGACCCTCCCCCAAGCGTGGGGGGATTTCAGTCCATGCTCACACACATACCATTTTTCTTTTCCTCAATAGAGCATGATTTAAAAACTCTGTAAAAGAGCAAGAACATATTTACTGGACAATGATGTGATTCTGGTTTTTGAAGGCTGACAATGTGCTTCCATCAGTGTATTTGGCTGACCGAGAAAAACAATTCTTTAATAGCTCCCAGTAAATGACATAAATAAACCAGTGAGGAGCCAGGGCTCTGCTCAGACTCGGCTGAATTTTATGTCCCTGTAACAGTCTATTGTTTAAGGACACTGACAAACATTTTAGACCATCCACGGAAGCCACTGGGGGAACTTTTGTTTCTCTCTAATAGCCCCTGAAGCCTTTATGGTTAATAGTGTGTATAATGAGTCCAGTTTTCTAGCCCCTGAGAGGATAGGCTGGGTTGCTTTAGTATGGGCAGGGAAGGCCTTTGAAGATTTGCCCAACAGTGATGGAATCAGGTCCTTTGTAAGGGAGGCACACAGCCTCTACAGCCGGGGATGCTGGGGAGAGAGGGAGAGAAGCTGAGGGTCATAGGCTAAGATGCCAAGCTAGGGCCTCAAATCTGGAGCCCAAGTCAGAGTAAGGTGTGACGTTTATTCAGAGCCTCCCAGCCAGCGAATGGAAGGCAAATCCAGAGCCAGGATACTAACTCAGTTGGAAGAGGGAATGTGCTGAGGCTTGGAGGATGCTGATGGCACGCTCCGACCTCTAGGGAGTGCTCCAGTCACCCTCTTTTCCGTGTCCCCCTCAGGGATCCCTATGCAGCCCGGAGGCCTGGGGTGAGATTCCAGATCTCCATTTTAACAAGCTCCACAGGTTCAGCCAAGCTGGATAACCATTACTCTGGTTCAGGCCTGCCTAGGAGTGGGAAGTTGGCATCTATTCCAGCGTCTGCATGGATCTGTGAACTAGGAACTGGGAGGACGGAATGCTAGTGTGAGATTCTAATAGCTGTCTGTGGAACTTACACACGTCACTGTTCTGAGTCTTGGTCTCTTTAAATGTGAAATGAGAGGAAGGATCATTTCCGGTAGCACACTGTAATCATTAAGGAAGTTTTGAGAAAATGGCAAAGCTGGGGTACTCTCTGCCCCGTGGAATCAAACATCTGCAGGTGGAGCCTGGGATCTTCCAGCCCTGAGGCCCAGAGGAGTAAGGCATTTGACCAGATTCTTCCCAGATAGTTATTTATACAATTGGGCTTGAATTGAGAGACCTTCTGTGTCCTGGAAAAGCATATAGTAGTAGTAGCAGCAGCAGCAGCAGCAGTAGTAGTAGTAATAGTAATACGAGACAAATCAGCAGTGCAGGCACCAGGGTCATCTCGGTGGCCTGAGATCTGGGCTTCCAGGAGTGAAAAGAGGTGTAGAGGGGTGGAACACTATCCTGCTGACATAGTTACGTAGGGTTAGGACCTTTGGCAGTGGTGCTGCAGGGCAGGAAGACACCTGGGGATGGTTGGGACAGGAACTAAGGGAATTTAACCTAATGTTAGGACAGGCACTGAGGCAGTAGCAACAACTTAAATCACAGTGTCCTAGAACATATGGAGAATTTAGTCTTTTTCAAGGTTGGTGACCATCCTAAATGGTGTCTAAGTAAAGGTCTCGCAGTGAACCAGCAGGAGTCTTGAAGCTGAATCAGGCTCATCCCTGTGTCACAATCTTTCTGGTTCGGCCATCTGGGGTTAAGGCCAAAGTCCAGGCCAAGGAAGAAGAGGGCACGAACCAGAGACTGGGATTTAGGTGAGAGCTTCAGACCCTAGGAGAGCTCTAGAGCAATGCTTCTAAAAGGGTGGTCCTCAGATCAGCAGCATCAGTGTCGCCAGGCTACTCATTAGAAATGCAAATTCTATTGAATAGAAGCTCTTGGGGTGGAGTGGGCAATCTGTGATGTAAGGGGTTCTCCAGGTGATTCTGATGCATGCTTATGGCTGAGAACCACAGGTGCAGAGTTTAAATAAGGAGGAAAGGCACAGCTAGTGTGGCTGGGGATGGGCTCGTGGGAACACATGGTTCAATGGGCTCATCTTACCTGATCATTGACTCAGAGACAAGGAGGAAGCTTGCATCCCTTTGTTGGATGTGGGCCTCCATTGCTCTGGGTGAGGGTGATCAGAACCCACAGATGACAAGGGCTGGGATTGTCAGAGGCTACAAGTGGCAGGGGAGGAGATGCCAACATCCAGGCACACACTTGGGGCTATTCAGGTGGCACCTCCTTCTTCAGAGCCAGGGCTGTTCTGCTCACCACACCATCTGCCTCTCTCACTAAGTCCTGCTGGGTCAGTGTGGAAAATAAAGCCCAATATTTCTTAAAGGTTCTGTGCCCAGCCATACTCAGATGGTAGTCGTGCCACACAGCTAATATCTTCCTCACTATCAGTAAAGATGATGCACAGCAGACCATGGAGTTATTCAACACACAGTTTTCAGAGATCTCTTTTGTTCCCATGAATAAAACCGAGCAGAGACTCCTTTTCTGAGGGCAGGAATGATACCCTCACAGTGATTTGGTAGAAATAAATGTGGGGTGGGTATATATATGCTAGGTACCCTGGGCCCTCTATTCATGTGGGTTATTTTGCTGCTTAGAAAGACTTATAACCGAAACTGGCTTAAAACGGGCACAACTTTGCATCTCTGAATATCACATGGAAGAATCCTTGAATGCCTTTTTCTAATATGATTCTGATGGCTCATTTTATGTGTCAGTTTGACGGGGCTAAGGGATGCCCAGAGAGCTGGTAGAACATGAGTTCTGGGTGTATCTGTGAGGGTGTTTCTAGAAGAGATTAGTGTTTGAGTCAATAAATTGAATAAAGAAGGTCCCTCTCACGAATGCAGGTGGGGATCATCCAACCTGTTGAGGGCTTGAATAGAATACAAAGGTGGAGAAAGGGTGAATTCGCTCTCTGTGCTTGAGCTGAGACATTTTCTCCTGCCCTAGGAAATCAGTGCTCCTGGTTCTTGGGCATTTGGACTCAGACTGGGACTTACACCATCACCACATGATCATCAGGCATTTGGACTGACTGAACTGTACCACTGTTTTTCTTGGTTCTCCAGCTTGCAGATGGCAGATCATGGGACTTCTCAGCCTCTATAACTAAGTAAGCCAATTCCTGCAATTAATCTCTTCTTATACCTATATATTTATGTATCTATAGATATCCTATTGGTTCTGTTTCTCTGGGGAATTCTGACTAATACAGTGACGGATATGATAGAAGTAGTAATGTTTGAGAAGTGGTTGGTGCACTGAAAGCCCACATTATGAATGTCTAGTCTAAACTGACCACCTGAGAAGGAATTCCTGGGGCTCCTGTGGTCACTGGATGTGTTCAAAGGGACTATCTTTCTGCCTCCAGTTAGAAACCATACCCTCTTCTTTGACTCCAGAAGGTGGAGATGTGGTGGTCTGGCTTGAGCTAAGATGTTACTAAAATTTTGTTTAGTTTGAGTGTAAACAGATATTTTCTAGATCTTTGTGGTTTGATAGAACATTGCTTTCTCTAGCTTAACTTGGCATGGTGTACAGAGCTTGACTTTCTTATATATTTTTGGTGAGAACTAGAGATTTCAAGACAGTTTCCACTGGGCAGTTAAGTTTCTTCCATCTGGGAAATGGTAATGTAGATATATCCCCTTGCTTTTAGTGAGGAAACTCTGGAACCCCTGCCTTCTGAGATGGCTGAAATTATTTTTAAATTTTCTATTATAAAGATGTTCAAGCATAGACAGAAGTTGACATACTAGTACAATGAAGCCCCATGTAATCATTATCCATCTTCAAAATTTTCAACAGATGTGTTTTATCTCTCTCCCCACCTACTTCTCTGTACCTCTTTCACCCTGACAGGTTTATTTTGACGCAAATCTCAGCCATCGTTTAATTTCATCTGCATATACATCAGTATATATGTCTAAGATAAGAACTCTTTTTACAAAAAAGCACTATCACAATATCATTATCACATGTAAAAAATTGAAAATATCTTATTAGTATCAAGTATCCAATCAGTGTTCAGTTCCCTGATAGGAACATACATGGTGTTTTTTATTACTGGTTTGTTTGAATCAGAATTTAAACAAGTTCTAAACATTATGCTTGGATGGTATGCTCTGAGAAGGTGACTTTAAATCATTCCTCATACTTGGCAAGTTTTGTCTTTCCTTTAGGCTCAGAAGTCCCATATAAATGCTGAGGGGCTGAAGCCATCATGTTACCCCTCTACAGCCCAGTGATTGGCCCAGCAAGCACGTCATTTGCCAAATAATGGCAGGAGAGGCCAGAGGGGCAAGTGGTAGAAGAGGAGATGAGCGTAGGTTGCCAGGATTCCAGCTTGGGCCTAAGTAGTGTTTATCCTAAAATCTGGACATGCTTTAAGCACTGGTAGGGAAAGACCACCACAGAGTCTACTTGATGAGAAGCTGAGGATCCATTTGGGAAAAGACTTAGATAAAGGATAAAAGAGTTTCTCCCAAGAATGGGACACAAGGTGGGGCTGACCACCACCTGGTCCAATGCCAGTAGACCCCGTTTATCTCCTGGAAGCATGCAATGCGACCCCATTCACATCCTGGAAGTGTGCAATGTGATGGCTCTGGGTTTGAAGGCTGGTGGAAGACGGTGCCTGTTACTCAGATCCTTTTCTTGCTCAAGGTTAGGGGCTCATTCAAAATCTCCTTGGGACTTTGAGAATTCAAGTTGCCAGCACTGGGGAACCAAGCGAGAGTAGCTGATGAATTTGATTAAAGACCATGGTCTATGAATGTAATATCAGATTGGGGAGAGACACCCTCATGCTTTGGGACACAGTTTTTGGCACCTCTCTTCCCTTAAAAGAAGATAAGGGAGAGCTCATCCATCCATTTATTCATCTATCCATCTTTCTATTCATCCCTCCATCCATCTATCCATTTCCTCCATCCATCCACCCATCCCTCTATCCATCCCTTTCTGTTATCGCTGCTGGTCTTTGGCTCTCCTCATCTGGCAGACAAGTTCTTTCCATGTGTCTAAGGACAATGGCTGTTGGCAGCCCCAGATTATTCATACCAACATAAAGGGAATTTCCCTCTTCCATCATCTGTATGTCAATTCCAGTGAGGAAACCCAATTGGCCTTTCTTGAATCACATGCCCTATGTCACTGTGTTCAGAAAAACAGGATACTCCGACAGGTAAACTCATGTCAGGTGTCCACCCCTGTGAGTAGAGGAGAAGGGGAAAAGAGAGGAATATATGGGGTAGGAAAAGTAACTAACAAACCACAAAAGGTATCTCACGCCACCCTGCACTCCTTCTCATCCCTGCACTGATATGAGAATTCCAAGTTAGTCTCCAAGGTTGATGAAGAGGCAGAATGAATAGGGATTATTGCCACTTCTCAAGTTTTGAATTTTATTGTTAAGCTTGTTTGATTTTATTTAGTGTTGGTACCTCATTTCCCACTATATTGATTTATTTATTGGGTCTATCTCTAGCAGAGAGGAAGCAGGATGTAGAGAAAATACTGTAGTCAACTGGTGCAAAAATAGTAGTATCGACATAATCAGCCAGCACCAGCCCGCTTTTCTTCATCCTTTGCTCCACAAGCCATCCCTCCGTTAGGCCAAGTAGCCCTCTCCTCTTCACCTCTTCACATTTTGCTATGTAGGACCTGCACTAGTATGATGTCAAGACAGAGAGGAGTGAGGAGGTGGGTGGGTGGAGTAGGGTCTCGTATGGAGGATAAGCAGGGAAATCGGAAGAGGAGAAGGCAGACTTCTGGTTCTCCTGTGTGGGTACACACACACATGCACATATATATAAACATACCTGCACACACAAACACATGCACACGAATTAGCTAATCAATGCTAAATTGAAAAATATAATTCTGAAGTTGAGGGTAGTTTTGTGACTATTAATATGATGGTTTCCTTGCTCCAGGAAACTTATAAGGGGAAATATTGACATTTGGTCCAAAACTCCTGAGGAACTTTAAAAACAAAATAGACCATTCACAACATTTAAAGAAGTCTTTCTAAATATAAACAAACAAGCCCAATTGTTAAATAATAGCCACTATATTGGTTTATATTAAATACAGTCATAATCTGTATATATGGTATGTTTATGTTCATTTTATGAAACAAGTGTAATTTCTGTAAGTTTTTAATTATCCAGAGTTGTTTATGGTAGATCTTTTCCTTTATTGCATATTCGTTATAACTATAACTTTTCTGATGCTAATCATTAGTCAGGAACATTTTACTCCTTTACAAAAGTGTTTCCAAGAGAAAAGGAGTGTTTTTGTGCAATGATCTGCTTAAAAGCAACTTACAGGAGCATTCTGTAGAAAACAACTGGGAACTGCCAGTGCTTTTCTTTAGAGTCTAATATAAACATGGTCAAAAAGTCTAGGCATGAGTTAGAAACAACTAAATATTAAAAATGCAAATGGCACAGCTGAACTCAAGGGAGATGCTTCACAGGCAGACAAAAGTACCATCAAAAACGCTGTAGTGGTGTTATGAAATTTTAATTCATGATCAAAACATCTTCTCCCAAGTCACAATATTTCTTTCCAATATATCTTTCAAATTATAGTGGGAGCTGGTGGATAACTTTTTAAATACCTCTCAGATTGCAGGAAGATGAACATTTGGCCCAAATACTTAAAAATTCTTCTCTGGCTGAAGTTGGGGATTCAGTAGGAAGAGTTACATCAGCATAGAGCAGCCCTGTCTCTTATATCTTACATCTTCTAGCAACCAGAATGTGTTTCAGGCACGCATTCTGGAGTTATGTTTAACAATCCTGAGACATCATCTCTATTCAGCCTCACAGCCTCTGGTGGAGATAAAGTGAATATTAAAGAATCAGGAGGACCTGCTGTGAAATCCTGCTACACCCAATAAAGCCCAGCATTAGGGTGACTGCTTTTTTGATACTATATTTGCATCTTGTTTTAGAAGTAATATGCTTTAAACTCTTAAAATGAGTGTTACTGGGTGATTAAGGTCAGGTGCAACCTGAGTATTAATGGAATATTAAAGGAAACTGTGGTTTAACTCTGTGAAAAGTAAATTCCTTTGGTCTTATGCTGAAACAATTTACTCAGGTGTGACTGAGCTTGCAAGACCTCAGGTGAATCATCCACACTTATAGTGGTGTGGAAAGAGAGTGGGGATTAGTGGAAAGTAAACGTTTTGTGGTTAGCAAAGGGCTTGAGGTATTTGCTGTGACTACAGGTCTATTCACAGTTGTATTAGTTTTCTCTGGCTGCATACCAAATGACCACAAATTTAGCAGCTTAAATAATACCCATGTATTAGCTCACAGTTCTCTAGGTCAGAAGTCCAGTGCTGCATAACTGGGTTCTCTGCTCACAGTCTCACGGGGCTAAAACCAAGGTGTTGGCTGGATGAGTTCTCATCTGGAGGCTCTAGGGATGAATCTGCTTCCAATCTCATTCTTGCTTTTGGAGGAATTCAATTCCTTGTGGTTGTAGGCCTGAGGTTCCCATTTCCTTGCTGTTCCCATTTCCTTGCTGTCATCTGGGCCACTCCTAGGCTGCTCACATTCCTTGCCACCTTGGCCCCTCCATCTTCAAGTCAGCAATGGTATGTTAAATTCTTCTTGTGCTTTGAAGCTCTGCCCTCCTCTGTTGCTGACCTGTAGACCCAAATTTGAAGGGCTCCTGTGATTAGGTCAGGCCCACCCAGATAATCTGCCTGTCTTCTGGTTAGCTGATTTAAGACATGATTACATCCGTAAACTGTCTTTATAACATAACATAACCATGGGAGTGATACCTCATCATACTCATAGTTTCAGGGATTATACAGGGCTTGTATACCAGAGATGAGAAACCTGACGGCATCTCAGACTTCTGCCTACCACCATGGTGTTTAACCATATCCTCACCCTGCAACAACAACAATAGGCAGTGTTTCTTAGAAGACCATGAGCTTCTGGTGAGGCTGTCAGATGGAAGGAAGGGAACCCTAGAATGATGCTTAGAAGCTAATTACCTAGAAACCACATGTGTCATCTACCAGGTCTGCTTACTAATGCAATAGGCAGTTCATCATGTCCTTCTTAAGATCACAAAGAATAACATGAACTATCTAGAAACCTTAAGAAGTGAAAATATAAACTTAGTTAGAGATGCAGGAGAGAGCCTGGCTTCTTCTCCTGCCACTTCGGGGAATCCATGAAAATTGGGAAAAGACATCCTCTCTGGTTGGAGAGTTCTACCTGGTCATGGGCCATCAGACCCAGGTCAGCCCCACTCACCCCTCAGCTGGGCAGCTTGTGCACAGTCGTGTGTGGTGTCTATGTATAGACTGTGTGGTCCAAGCCAAGTGGACCAGGCCAGTTTGTGCCTGGGCAGCAGACCCAGCATTTTGTAGCCTCTAATGGCAGAGAGAAACGTAGTCACTGCCAGTTCACACAGCTAGGGGCATAGAGCAGGGTTTCTCACATCAACACCATTCACATTTGAGCCAGACAGTGGGGGCTGTTCTGTGCATTGTAAGATATCAACAGCACCCCTGGCGTCAGTAATGTGCCTCCTAAACTGTGACAACCGAAAATGTTTCCAGCCATGGCCGAATGTCCCACTGGGAAAAAATCACCCTCGGTTGAGAACTACTGCCATACTTGTATAATTCTATGACATAGAATGAGTGAAGAATTTAGAAAAACCATCCAATGTATCGTAGAGACTTTCTATCTTTCATGACTGGAAGTGAGAAGATGTAAACGCTGGAGAAACCAAAAGCATTTATGTAATTGTAATGCAGAATGTGTGTGTGGGTGGGGGAGAGAGAGGAGAGGGAGAGGGGGAAAAGAGGAGAGAGGAGGGGAGGGGAAGGGTGGGGAGGGGAGGAGAGTTATCTCCTTTGCTGAAGTCCTGATCCAGTGGTACCTGAATACCTGAAGTTGGTAGTCAGTACTATCCCTGGGCTTTTAAATTACTTGCTCCAATACATTCCTTTTTATCTTAAGCCAATTTCTGTCATTACCTTGGCTTTCTATCACTCACAACCTAAAGAGTCCTAACTGACACAGGGGCATTGCAGAGAGAGAAAAAAAGGATTAATGACTACGACACACCAGGGCCTTGTCAGGTCATTCATGCATGAGAGGGATGAGACTGGGGAGGCTGGCTGGGGTCAGATGGTCAAAGGACTTTGTATGCCAGCCTGAAAGGTTGGAATTTTTTCCCCTACCTGCCACAGATGGTTGGTAGACTAAAGCCATTCAGCATTCCTGAAACTCTGATCCTGACTTTTATAGCCAGAAGTATATTGGAAAACACCCCTATTCTCATTGTCTTAGATGTCTCACTTCCATTGTAGTAAAACAATGCAATTGATATTAGGAATGAAAATCTATAAACATCAAGAAGAATGTGAATGCATGACCCATAAAGCTGATTTATAAAGAAAAATTTGCCAAGAAAACTTGATTGCTTTTATTGATAGAATGGCTAAATTAGAAGATGAAAGGGTCACAGAAGTCATAGATCTTATTCCAGTAATGCAGCTGATACATTTTATCACAAAATTTTGCTTTGTCAAATTAATTCAAATTGGCTTGGCAGAGGAACCATTGGCACAGATTGAGAGCTGGATGAAGACTCATAAAGCCAAGGTAACGATAAACAGCCATGGATAGAGCTGCTGCAAGTTGCCCCATGTGCTACTAGAGGGGTGGTGTGGCTTTGGCTTCACTGAGTCTCTTAATTCCTTATTGAGAAGAAGGGACCGATAAATATGGTGCAGTCAGCCTTCACTGCCTGATCACTTACTGGATGGGCTGGGGAGGTCACCAGGGATTGAGGAGAGACATGGAGGAGGAATTGGATAGACTGAGCCTCCTTAGCTTGAAGCCTCCTGGGGGTTATCAGCAAGCTGAGCTCACAGTAGGGCTGTGGAACAAGCTGGGAATCTTAGTTGGAGTGATCAAACATACTTACAATGGCAGTTATTTCCCTGCATCTGGGGGGATGTGTATCCTGATATAAAAGCACAAATTCGGATGCTTATAATAGGGCCAGGGGGAGAGATGACAGAGAGTGAAATTGAAGAGTGCATGACCCACATAGCAATGAAAGTAAATGGAATATGGCAACCGGCGTGAATCTTCCAACCATAATGTTGGGTAAAAGTAGCTAGACCCAAAAGAAGACATTCCATAAGAATTCATGTCCATACAGTTCTCCAAACTATGTAGTTTAGAGATACATACCTACATGGTAAAAACATAGTGAAAAGCAAGACAATGATTATCACGAAGGCCAGCATGGTGGTGACCCTAGAGAGAGGTAGAGTCTGTGATTGGAAGGACATGCGGTCTTCTGGGGGTGCTGGCCATGTTCCACTCCTTGACCTGGGACTTGGTTACATAGATGTTGGCTTTATAATTACTCTTTAAACTGTACATATATTTTATGCACTCTTCTGAATATATGACCTATATCATAATGAAGAAAGGAAGGAAAAAAGATTCAGGAATCCCCCAAAGGGAGCAGCCACCAGTTAGCCCCAGTTGATGCCATTTGAGAATGGGACCAATGTTGTCAGATCAGGCTTTTCAAAGAAGTAAGATGTATGGATTTTTAAAAAACTGTGAAATAAGCTTGTAACTAATTCAAACATTATTTAGACTTTGTGCAAACCAACAACATGAGCCAAATTAAAGTAGGTATAAATGTGAGATTAAGCCCATGACTGCCAGTTTGTGACTTCTGCACCAATCCAACAGATGGAGAGAAGTAAAATATTTTCACCCAACTAAAGTTAGCAGTGTTCTTTTCACTGCTTTTTATTTGGGAAAACTTATAATTGCTAATGAGTTAATGGGTCCTTGCTAAGCACTGCCCAAACATTTCAGTCTTCATTCTTAAACCATTCCATTTTAGCTGACACTCAGAAGTTTAAGAAAATTTCCCAGTATTATACAGCTAGTAAATGGGAGAGCTGAGATTTGAACCTATGCCCATCTAACTGCACGGCCTGTGCCACTCACTGATTTTCCAGGGTCTGTGGGTAGCCAGGAGCCTGGTGCCTCTTTTCAAATGCTCTGCCCCTGACAGACATCATTAATCGATCAGTGCTCCTTCCTGCTGAGCTGAGACCTGTCTTCTAGTGTGTTTCACCTCAGCACTTCAGGAGCCCACTCATAATCAATTGGAGTTGGTGACTTAGATGAAATGTGTTTACACTCCTTACATCACGCTATACTACTCCCCTGGTGGTTCAGGGTCAGGATGGACGGTTCCCGAAGGGTGTTGCTAGAAGTGAGTATTGTCAGCTACAGTCTGGTTCTTTTCTGATAAATAACTGGTCTATCTCTCCCTAGCCTGGTTTATTTCTGCTGTTGGTGTTGGCCTCACTGCATCTACCTGCTCCAGAACTAGGATGCTTGTCAGTTGCTCTCCAGAGCTTGACATGTGCTCAGTATAGAGAAATCACCTTGAAACGGCTCCTCTCACTAACTTTGGAAAGAAGAGCATTATCAAGGGTGACTAAATGGAGTGTTAAATGATCTTTAGAATAAGGGAAGGACAATGATGTGTATGACATCAGGAGGTTAGTGCAGAAAAGAGGAAGGCAGTGATGATACATAGTAACCCCCCATCTGTCTCTGGCATCATGGTTAGAGCAGGACCCAATCAGAGGGGCCATTCCAGGAAACTGCAGACCATTAGATCTGATGGAGCCTGAGGGAGCACATGGCCCATCTCCCTCATTTCACAAGTGAGGGCCAGGAATATGATGTGATTTATCCAAGGAACACGGATGCTCCTTTCACAACATCCTAGTGACTCTCATCATGATAAGAACAAAACGGAGTACAGTAGTTGAGAGAATAAGCCTTGGGTTTATATCCCAACTCCATTATGTTCTAGCTATGTGACCTTGGGCAGATTTATTTCTTAACCTCTCATCTCTAACATGCAGGTAATAGCAGGACAAATTTTATAGAGTTGTAAGGGTTATAGGAGAAAATGCAGGTAATGGTGTGTATGTCTGATGCCTGGCATGAAACAAGGACTCAAAATTTATATATATTTTAATACACACATGTATACACAGTTACATACTTATATAAAATCCTCATATCTATGGCAAATAATATGCTGTGAGACCTATATTTCTAAGGGCATCAATAGTTAAAATTGAATCTTCTTCTATGAGGTTGGATTTAGATGGCCATTTCAGTTCTGGTGTGTGATCGTAGAAGGACAGCACAGTATCTTTTATAAAGAAATATTGCCTAAGTGTTGCTGTGAAAGATAACACATCCCAATAGACCCCTTGGCCCTGTGCTGGCACCATTCTCAAAGATGTAATGCTTCTTAGTACCAGAATGGTGAATATAAGTGACAGTTTCCTGCTTTGGGTATCTCTGAAACAGTTGTTTGAAATCAGATCTTTATAAAGAGAAAAGATTTATTGAGAACAAAATGGATCCAATTCATAGAAGTAAATGAACTATGTCCTGATGATTTTCTGGGGTCCTTCTTAGACAACCATGGCCTTGGAGGTACTGCTCATTGGTTGGGGTGACTGAGTCTGGGTTGGTTAAGGATGGGGTAGTGGGTACTTACCTACTGCATGGAGTTGAGCATCCAGGGGTGGAGTCGGGACCCAGGGCTGAGCAGTCTATTTGAGTGAAGGCCAACTGGAGGGAAGAAGATCAAGCAGAGGGAATGTCAAGAAGAGGAAGAGGTTATGGGAAGAGATGGGGATTCCAGGGCAAGTGCAGGTTAGAGAGGTTCCCAGGCTTTCTGGTGGTTGTTGCTGGTCTTTCCCGGGAGGAAAGTGTCAGGGTTGGGGTGCGACGGGGGTGTCAGGTTCAGGGAGAAAAGGCTGCTGTTAAGAATTCTGGACCAGGTCAGGCAACAAAGATGGTTGGATGGATGGATTGATAGATACTATTTAGATAGATAATATATAAATAATAGATTATATATGCTGTAATAGATAAGTGACCGGTAGATAACATTGATAGATAGGTAATAGATAAGTGATAATAGGTAGATAATAGCTAAACAGATAGTTAATAGATTGATGGATGGTGTGTTAGTTTTCTATTGCTGCTGTAGCTTAAACTTAGTGACTTAAAACAACATAGTTTTTTTAATCTCATTGTCCTGTAAGTCAGAAATCTGGTCAGCTGGTTGGTTTCTCTGCCCTGGCTTCATGAGTCCAAAGTCAAGGTATCACTCAGGCTGTGTTCCTTGCTGGAGGCTCTGGGGATTAATACCCTTCCAAGCTTGTTTACCTTGTCTGTCGAAATTCAGTTCCTTATCATCATAAGACTGAGGACCCCAGCAAGCAAGGGCAGGTCAATTCTCTCACTCTTCCCCTGCTTCCCCTTCTGCCTCATTTCTTTTGCTTCCTCTTCTGCTTTTAACGGCTTGTGTAATTTCATTGGGCCCACCAGGAAATGCAGAATAATCTTCCTTTTTTAAAAAAAATTATATTTATTTATTTTTGGCTGTGTTGGGTCTTCGTTTCTGTGCGTGGGCTTTCTCTAGTTGTGGCGAGCGGGGGCTACTCTTCAACGCGGTGCGCGGGCCTCTCACTGTCGCGGTCTCTCTTGTTGCGAAGCACAGGCTTCAGACGCGCAGGCTCAGTAGTTGTGGCACACGGGCCTAGTTGCTCCGTGGCATGTGGGATCCTCCCAGACCAGGGCTCGAACCCGTGTCCCCTGCATTGGCAGGCAGATTCTCAACCACTGTGCCACCAGGGAAGCCCTAATCTTCCTATTTTTAAGAGCAGCTGATTAGAACCTTAATTACACCTGTAAATTCCCTTTACAGCAGTACCTAGATTTGTGTTTGATTGAATAACCAGGGAATGGGAATTTGGGGGGGCATCTTTAAAATTTTACTTACCACAGGTGGATAGATGGATGGATGAATGGATAAATAGATGGCTAGGCAGGCAGTTGATAGATAAATGGATAGATAGCTAGATAACAGATAGATAGATATATGGACAAATGGATAGATGGATAGATAGCATAGAAAGGTTAGGTAAACACCAGTTCATAGTTGTTATGCAGTTACCAATGCCTTCATGAATAGACTTTGAGTAGAGTTCTTATCCAGGAGTGAGCATGATGTTATCATGGTCTGGACATGTTATTTTCTTTTTCATGGTTCTATATGTGTGAGTCATCTATATGACCACCACTTACTTCATCACATCCTGGTCTTATGACATTTTATAATTGGAGCTGATAATAGAGTTGGGTAGATTTTAAAATTTTTTATAAGCAACTGTCCCATGTTCCATTTCTGCTTATTATTAATCCACTCAAAAACATTTATTCAGCAATTACTTTGTGCTGGGCATTGTGAGACATACTAGTGATACAGTGTATAAGACATGTCCCAGCTTTCACAAAGCCAACAGACTAGTGGGAGAGACTCAGAAGTAAACTGGTAATACTGATCTCAGGCGACAAATGCTATGAGTAGGACAAATGCAAGGGGAAATTCATTAGATGGGCACACAGCCTAGACTTCCGGGGTCTGGGAAAACTTCATAGAAAAAGCAACATCTAATCTGAAACTCCAAGAATGTGTAGGGATTAGTCATATAAAGGAGGTGGCTGCCTTGAACACCAAAAACCTCATCAACTCTAATTCAGTTGCACTGGTTATTTCTGTGCCTAATTGCTACTGCACAGATCTGTGCATATGCTGCACATTTAGGATGTGTTGGTACTTTCAAATGCAAATGTGTTCTGCAAAAATGTCTTCTGCTTGTACAGAAAAAGGTCTCTGCAAAAGTTCTCAGCAAAAATTCTCTGTGACTTTGGCAGTGGTGTGGGCTTTGTAGATTTTAATTTTTTACGTTAGGTGGGGAAAGGTGTTTTTCAGGGTAGAGGCTACCCAAATGATTCCTCTTCATTACTAAGAGGATATTTTGCTCTGTCTGTTATTGCCAGGTTCCCCAAGTACAGAGGCTGCTGTTAAAGCTATACTTGTAGGAAAAAATGCTGAAGCAGCAGAGGCTTTTGTTTAATTCTCTGCTTCCTCAGTGTGGAGTCACAGTGTGGGGGAAAGGGCTGAAGGAATAGGCAAATAAGGAATGGGACCCAAGCTCTTGCCGCTTTTCTCTCCTGTCCCTCAAACTCTAGTTTCTAATTACTTCCTAGCTGACCATGGCTCCCCAGTCAGAACTCCAGTGGTTTCCAGGGGAAAGCGGATCCTGAGAAAGGAGCTGGGATGATTGGAAACCATCTTTTCTTCCAGATGCTGTGTGATCTGGGTTCTTACCATTAACAGTGTAAGTGAGCTTGCATAAACCACTCACTTCTCTGCACTTCCAAGTCCTAATTTTTAACTCATGGGAAAGAGTTTAAATAATACTAATGGAGTGGAATGTGGCTCTAGTTAAGAGTATTAATTTTAGAGTTAGTATTTGAGTCACAGCTTTGCTCCTTACTGATTGCATAGCCTGGGATGTCATATTACTTAACGTCTATGAATTTCAGTTTTCTCATCTGTAAAATGGAGGCAATATTATACCTTCCAGAACTCAATGAAAGAATGCGCACAAGTTAATTGGCCTAGTGCCTCCTAAAAGCCTTACAGTTTTAATTATTGTCAAATATGTGCCTGATTCTGATTCCCTAATACAACCTCTTGCTCTAAGGACCACTGCCCCCACCCACAAGCATGATCTTGTTTTACTGACCATGAAGAAATGGTAAGATGCGGACAAATGTAAAACATGTAGATGTGTTAAGAGGAGTTAATAACAAGAAAACATAAGAATGTATTCTAGAGGTTTGATTTCTGATATTATTAACCCAAGTTGAAAATTAAAGTTGGATATGGATGTGGTATTCATTTAATTTTGACAATGAATTTTAAAATGGGGAGAAAAGGCATACTTTTGCATTTTGCAACAGAATTTAGACATCAAAATTCTGCCTGTATGTTTTTGTAAAAAATATATTCATGGATAGATAAGTTTTATTCCTATGTCTGCATAAATATGCATTGATGTTGAACAATAAAAACCTTTTCCAGAGTGTTAACATTAGTTTATTAGATAATAGGACTTGTCTCACCCTTCAGTTTATCTCTGAATTTAGTGGATTGACACCTCATTATTAGTAATCCACTCTCACTAATCATTTTTACCACACACAGAATCTGAATCTTTGGGTGGCACTTCTCTTTTTTTTACCTTTGTGTGTGTTTATTAACAATGACATATTGGTAATTTTATAAAGGAGACATACCGTATGTCTGTAGAAAATGATTGCAGATGTTGGTAGTAATGAAAAAGATGGCAGTTTTTTGAGGGAAAGGCAAGATGAAGGGAAAGTTTAGTTTTTAGGAAGCCAGCTCAGGCATACTGGTAAACTGAAGGAGTGTCTGTAAAGAGATTAAGTGTAGACTGGAAATAAAACCGTTGGAGGAGTGGAAGGGAGAACAGCTCAGATGGTGGCATTAGCCTTGGTGATAAATAAGAGGCCTTTTTCTTTGAAACAAAGTAAAGTAAGTAAGAATAGTGTAAACACGGAGAAAGAGGAAATTAGGGAATGAGTCTCCCATTCTTTGGCGAATTGGGGTGAGATCATCTCCTAACAGAGGAGTTTGGGTGTGACTGGCCAAGGACTGGAGAGGTTTGTTAGTCATTGGAAATGAAAACATGTGGAAAACTAAAGATGATTAACAGAGTCTTACTGAAACAGGAGGGTAGTGGGCAGGGCACAACCTTTCAAAGAATGACATAGTCATAGGACATGACAAAAACTGGTTAGAACCAACTAGGTCCAAGATGGTGGAAGATTTGACTTCCAGTGGACCTTGAGCTTCATTATATGCTCATTGTAATACATTAGCATAAGCTAAGTGACACACCCACCAGCACCATGAGAGTTCTGAGGCCAACCATCAAAGATCAAAAAGTGGGCAGTGGCCCAATTCCTGGAAATCCCTGTCCCTTCCCCCAAATAGTTGAAATAATCCTCCCACCCATCAGCCTGTGGAATTACCCAGCCCATAAAAACTAACCACCCCTGTATTTCAGGGCCTCTTGCCTTCCGAGATGGCCCACACTCTGTCTGTGGAGTGTGTTTCTCTCTAAATAAATCTACTTCTTACTTGTTACTTTTGTCTCTCACTGAATTCTTTCTGCAAGGAGACATCAAGAACCAGAGCTTCATTAAGTCCTGAGACCAGATGTGTGATCTCAATTAAAAGACCGTGGGTTCAAGTTCCAATCTGGGTTTAGGCTGGGTTCGAATCCCGGCACAGGGTTCAAGTCCCACTCTGAGTTGTACAGTTTCGGTTTCATTACATTTATTCTTTCAATTACAGTACTCCCCCCTTATCTGCAGTTTTGATTTCTGTGATTTCAGTTACCTGAGGTCAACCACATGCTGAAAATGTTAAATGGAAAATTCCAGAAAGAAACCATTTATAAGTTTTAAATTGCACTCTGTTCTGAGGAGTGTGATGAAATCTTGCACCAGCGTATCCCGCCTGTTAGTCACTCAGTAGCCTTCTAGGTTATCAAATCGATTGTTGTGGTATCACAGTGCTTGTGTTCAAGTAACTCTTAATTTACTTAATAATGGCCCCAAAGCACAAGAGTAGTGATGCTGGCAGTTTGGATATACCAAAGAGAAGCCATAAAATTCTTCCTTTAAGTGAAAGGGTGAGAGTTCTTGACTTAATAAGGAAAGAAAAAAATCTTCTGCTGAGGTTACTAAGATCTATGGTAAGAGAGAATCTTCTATCCGTGAAACCGTGAAGAAGGAAAAAGCAATTCATGCTAGTTTTGCTATCACATCTCAAACTGCAAAATTTATGACCACAGTGCAGTGCATAAATTCTTAGTTAAGATGGAAAAGGCATTACATTTATACAATAAGGTATTTTGAGAGAGAGACCACATTCACATAACTTTTATTACAGTATATTGTTATAATGGTTCTATTTTTTATTAGTTTTCTTTAATCTCTCACTGTGACTAATTTATAAATTAAACTTTATCATGGGTATGTATATATAGAAAAAAACATAGTGTATATAGGGTTTGGTAGTATCCACCACTTTAGGCATCCACTGGGGGTCTTGGAACATATCCTCTGCAGATAAGGGGGATGACTGTATTATTTATTATCTATGGTATGTTGGGTGCTAGAGATGCATGAATTAAACAGAGGGCCCCTAATCTCATGGAGTGTATTAAAGGAAGTTGGAGTGTTTAGCCTGGAAATGAGAAGACCCAGAGAGAATACTGAGGATATATCCAAATATGTGAAGGGTTGCCAAGGATGTACTGGGTGACAAGAACTGCCTGTTCTATGTGCTACCAAAACACAGAGCTAAGATCAGGTGGTGGAATTTATAGGAAGCAAGATCTTGACTCAAAATAAGGAAGAAAGGAATGCCTTTGGAGGGAGTGAATTCCTGTGATTTTGAAGATATTCAAGCAGAGAACAGGTAGCCACTGGCCGTGATTAATAGAGATGGTTCAGGCAAGTTGAAAGGCAAGTGGCAGCTGATGAGCTTTAAGACACCTTACAACTCTTTGAGTCTGTGGATCACCAGGTGTCATCACACGATGTCACTTTCAGAAATTATTGCATAGATTGTCATCCTGCTTGAACTGTTGTCAGTGTGTATTTATTTTATTTTAAGGGATGGAAGGGACCCCAAAGAAGGTAAAGTCTATTTCTTTTAAAGTAACTACTCTTCTATTTTCTTGTGATTAAGACATTTATTTAAAGCCAGCCTTGCTAGTAAAAAGGCATATGATCACTGGTTCTCTTCAACCCCTGTCATGATAGATTAGCATTAATAATTTAGAGAACAGCAGCATTAAAAGTAATTATAAACTGTCAGAAAGATTCAAGAAATATGACATAGCTCATAGCTTCTTTTCAGATCTCAAATATTATTTGAGGGAAAAAATAATTACGTTTTCCTGTTCATTTCCTAATACAAATAACTTAGGAAATCTCATAATTCTTGAAGTTTGCAATTAATTCATTGAAAAACTAATGTCAGTTTGAAAAAAAAGGCCCCTCTGGTCACAGATTTCCAGTGTAGAATCATTCCTTTGGGCACCTTCCCAATTGCCTTGTCAATACTCGTTTCAAATGCATTAACATAGCAACATGAATAAATCAACTAGCATTTAAAAATATAAATTGTCTAAACCTCCTTTAATTGTGCGTGCGTTTTAGTTCTTTCTCCTTTATCTATCTAAATTCTACAACCTCTTGATTTAGGTACCTCTCCCTACAAATTTACCTAAGATATCAGAACCTACTAAAATTCATCCTTAAGAACTTTTGTCCAACCCAAGCCTATTTTGTTTTGTCTATCCTATTCAGTGCTGCTCTCATACGAAAAATGATAAATGTGTCACTATTCATATTTTAATAAAATTTACAAGGCATCTTCCACAACTCCCCTCTTTCTGCAGTCCTTTCTTTTATCACATGTCCTCTACCCTGGGAAGAAATAAGAACAAAGATGGACACTGTCACTTTTATACTTATCCTCTATTATTCCAGAGAAAGGAGGGGAAAAAATATTGTTTTCCTATTTTGAAGTACCATTCACTAAAACCTAGACATTCATTTACTGTATTTAAAGTTTACAATTCATGCAGTTGAAGGATGTATTAAACACGTATCTTGTGCTAGTCATGTCATCTTATATTTGTTGTTTTGTGAAAACAGAAAATTCCTAGTAAAATAGTTGTTCAGATTTCATTGGAATTTGTTTGACCTCAGGAACAGATTATATGTGGCCAGCAGAACCGAGCAGATTGGAATGGGGGTGTTGGATTGATGTCCATGCTCTTTGTACCCTTACAGTGCCTGGCATATTGCAATACACAGGATGCCAGGTGCAGGTCAAGCATGTCACTTGAAAAGCAAGTGGGGAAGGGAGAACAGGAAGAAGAATGTTATTGCATTTTTAGTATTTGTTGTCCCTAAAAATTCACCATTTTATATGGCACATTCTTTAGATATAAGGTCATATGGGTTAGTCTACATGCTGTCATGTGAAATACTGGTTTATATTTGTGTCAAATGATTAGAATGTTAATTGGATCAACGAGCTCATTAGACTCCTCAGTATTTGCCATAGCATTGCACATAAACTCCTACTAATCGTTTTTTCATTCTCTCTTTGGCTCCTCTATGACAGCCTGTCTTCTTTGGGAAAGTTACTCTTCATATAAAATGGTTTATAATGACATAGATGCATTAGATTACTTGAGGGGAAGTATTTATACGACATACTTCTTATAAAAAAAGTCTGTATTGACATAGATACGTATATTGTGAGACAAAATCATGTTACTGTTTCTAAACAGCTAATATAACATAGCTCCTTTGAGGGAAGCCTTTAAAAATTTTCCTTAATTTATTATACAAGTTGTTCATACCTACTATAGCACAATTAGGATAAAGAAAACCAGATGATCACAAAGAAGAAAATAAAAATTCACTATCCAGTGATAGTAACTATTATCAAGTTCATGCTTGTGCTTCCACATTTTTTTTTATACCTTTATATCTTTTAAAACAATAAATCATACTGTGTATGCTGTTTGGGACCAGCTTTGTTCTTTCAACCATACATAATGAATGTCTTCCCTTATTGACCAATATGTAGCATTATCACCATTTATAACAACTGCAGAGTATTTATTGTGTGACTTGATTTAAGCCTTTTTTATTTAAGCATGCTCTGTCATTGGAAATTCAGATAATTTCTACCTTGTTGCCAATAATGAATTCTGTGATGGACATCCTTGTAGTTGCCCTGCCCCCCACCCCCTTGCATTTACTTAAGGCACTCCCAAAGAGAGCCTCCAAGTGTTCTCCAGGACTCGCAGGGAGTAGCTGCTATCCCAGTCAGAGATAGGGTCAAATTCAATGCTCAGTGCTATGTGGGCATGGCCTGACCAAAAGAAAATTGAACAAAAAGGATGAAGCTGTGGGCAAAGGAGAGTTTCAGGACATTTTACCCTTTAACTCAGCATCTTTTTAACCCTTCTGTTAATTCTGCATTAGGCATGGGGGCAGTCTACACACACCCTTTCCAAAGGAAAGTCATGCATTTCCTCAGTTATAGTTTTTGGCAATTAGCCTTGTTAAAAAAAAAAATCTCTCTCTCTCTCTATCTGATAGATTAATCAGTCTGTCTTGCTAGCTGATATTTGGCAGTAAAGCCAAAGGGTTCTGACGTATTCTTTCTTTTTGTTTTTTTCCTGTGCAGAATTTTATTTATTTTTTCAGCTTTATTAAGATATAGTCAGACAAATAAAATCATAAGCTATTTAAAGTGTACATTGTAAGGATTTGATCCCTGCATATCCTTTCAATGTCATGCTGGAGTACTGACTAACAAGCCCACCTAAGGATTATTTGACTTTTTAGGGCAGGGGTTGGCAAACATTTTCTGTAAAGAGCCAAATAATAAATAATTTAGATTCTATGGTCTCTGACCATAGATTATATGGTCTCTGTCACAATTATTCAACTCTGCTGTTGTAGCTTAAAAGCAGCCATAGACAATAGATAAATGAATGCGTGTGACTATATTCCAATAAAACTTTATTTACATAAACATGAGGCAGACCAGATTTGGCCCATGGGCCTTAGTTTGCTGACCTCTGCTGTAGGGGAACATAACTTTGTTCGACTGTTTACTAATAACTGACAAGGTACAAATTGTTTTTGTCTGATAGAGATGCAAATGATTTATGTGCAGTAGAAAAATAACACCAATGGTTATGCTTTTATTGCCTTGTAGTTTAGAATCTAATTCAGCAGTCTTCATCCAGCATATAGAGGGGTCCTATATGTATCAATTTCTGTATGCAGTTTTGTCACCCTGCTAGTTCTTTCATTGATAAGCTAAATAAAACTTCGGCATGTACTCACTGGTTATACGAGAATTATGTTTTTAACTTTGGAAAATTATACATTGGCAGCCTGTATTCCACAGGCAAGACAACCCCTAAGAAAAGGACTTTGAGAGGAGCATGACCTTCAGAGGTCAGCTCAGCCTTGCATCTGCTGCTTTATGCAAACAAATATGTCTAGTTTTCTGTCTGTCTCTCCCTTGCTGTCATCAGATTACTTTCTGTCCCCTAGCATCACTGTCTGTCCCCAAGACACTCCACTTTTCAAGAACAGGACATCCTCATCAACAGAGGGATATTTTTGTTTCTAAACATTTGTGACAGTTCTGCAAGTACATGCTGTGGCCAGTGGAATGGTTCCATTAGCAACTCGCTTAGGAAGAGTAACACATTTAGCTAGATTATTAAAAAAAGAAAAAAAGAGTCTTCATACTTTTTTCCTATTACAATTTCATTCTGAAAACAGAACCAAGCCTGTTAATCCTCTCAAGGTTTAGCAGAGAGTCTGGTACTCAAGGGTCACACTACAGTGCATACTGCCTTAGGGGTTCACCTTTGCCTCCAGTGACCAAGTAAGTATCTCTTCTCAGTATCCCCTCCTGGCCCAGACCTTTACTATGTTTTTCTATTTCTTTTAAAAAAGCTGCCATGTTGTTATTGTATGCAGGGTATGATTCTCCATTCTTCCCCTGCATCATCTCATTTGGTTCCCCCAGCTACCCTAGGTGCACTACCACTCTTTATAGAGGAGGAATCTGAGAACTCAGAGAAGGCTAGGCACCTGCTCAAGGTCGTATGGCTAGTTCATGGCAGAGCTAGGATTTTAACCTATGTTTGTCCACCCCCCTAACTCAAGCTCTTAGTACTGTACTGCCTCTCCAACTACCCACTCCTAGATCTACTGTTAGGGCCTATCTTTAGATCAGACTTAGCTTCATTTCTGCACCTTTATGACCATGGCAGATAGGATTATACTACTACTATTTTTTCTTATTTTTTTTAATTAAGACTTTATTTTTTAGAGTTTTAGGTTCACAGCAGAACTGAGGGGAAGGTCCAGAGATTTCCCATATACTCCCTGCCCTCACACATGTATAGCCTCCCTGATTAATAGAGTGGTACCTTTGTTATAATTGATGAACCTGCATTAACACATCATAATCACACAAAGTCCATGGTTTACATAAAAGTTCATCTTGGTGTTGTACATTCTGTGAGCTTGGGCAAATGTGTAATGATATGTATCCATCATTATGGTATGATACAGAGCAGTTTTACTGCCCTAAAAATCCTCTGTGCTCTGCCTATTCATCCCTCCCTCTCCTCTAACCCCTGGCAACCACTGATTTTTTTAACTGTCTCCATAGTTTTATTTTTTCCAGAATAAAGTTGGATTCATACTGTATGAAGACTTATCAGGTTGGCTTCTTTTACTTAAGTATGTATTTAAGGTTCCTTCATGTCTTTTCATGGGTTAATAGCTCATTTCTTTTTAGTACTGAGTAATATTTCATTGCTGGATGTACCACAGTTTATTTATCCATTCACCTACTAAGGGACGTCTTGCTTCCCTCCAAGCTTTGGGAATTATGAATAAAGCAGCTTATAAACATCCATGTGCAGGTTTTTGTGTGGACATAAGTTTTCAACTCCTTTGGGTAAGTAACAAGGAGTGCAACTGCTGGATCATATAGAATGTTTAGTTTTGTAGGAAACTGCCAGACCGTCTTCCAAAGTGGCTATACCATTTTGCAGTCCCACCAGCAATGAGGGAAAATTCCTGTTGCTCCACATCCTCGTCAGCATTTAGTGTTGTCAGTGTTCTGGATTTTGACCATTCTAATAGTTGTGTAGTGATATTTCATTGCTGTTCTAATTTGCATTTCCCTGATGATGTATGATGTGGAGTGTCTTTCATATGCTTATTTAGTACCTGTATATCTTCTTTGGTGAGGTGTCTGTTAAGGTCTTTGGCCCATTTTTTAACTGGGTTGTTTTCTTATTGTTGAGTTTTAAGTGTTCTTTGTATATTTTGGATAACAGTCCTTTACCAGATGTGTAATTTGCAGATATTTTTTCCCAGTCTGTGTCTTGTCTTCTCATTCTTTTAACATTGTCTTTCACAGAGCAGAGTTTTTAATTTTAATGAAGTCTAGCTTATCAATTATTTATTTCATGCACTTGGCCTTTGCTCTTCTATCTAAATAGTCATCATCATACCCAAGGTCATCTAGGTTTTTTCCTATGTTATCTTCTAGGATTTTTATAGTTTTGTGATTTACATTTAGGTCTGCAATTCATTTTGGGCTAATTTTTGTAAAGGGTTTAAGGTCTGTGCTGATTCATTTTTTTTTGCGTGTCGATGTTCAGTTGTTCCAGCACCATTTATTTTTAAGTTTTTTTTAAACTTAAAATTTTTTTTGTGTGTTTATTTATTTGGCTGCGTCAGGTCTTAGTTGTGACAGGTGGGATCTTTTTTTTAGTTGCAGCATGTGGGATCTTTTAGTTGCAGCATGCTAACTCTTAGTTGCGGCATGTGGGATCTAGTTCACTGACCAGGGATCGAACTTGGGCACCCTGCATTGGGAGCATGGAGTCTTAGCCACTGGACCACCAGGGAAGTCCCCAGCACTATTTATTGAAGAGAATGTCTTTGCTCCATTGAATTGCCTTTGCTCTTTTGTCAAAGATCAGTTAACTATATTTATGGGGGTCTATTTCTGGGCTCTCTATTCTGTTCCATTGATCTATTTGTCTATTCTTTCACCAATACCACATTGTCTTGATTACTCTAGCTTTATAGTAAGCCTTGAAGTTGGGTAGTGTTAGTCCTGAAACTTTGTTGTTTTCCTTCAGTATTTTGTTGGCTACTCTGGATCTTTTACCTGTCCATATAAACTTTAGAATCAACATCTACAGAATAGCTTGTGGGATTTTGATTGAGAATGCACTGAATCTATAGTTCAAGCTATGAAAAACTGACATCTTGAGAATTTTGAGTCTTTCTATCCATGAACATGGAATATCTCTCAATTTATTTAGTTCTTTGATTTCTTTCATCAGAATTTTAAAGCTTTCCTCATATAGACCTTGTACATATTTTGTTAGATTTATTCCTAATTATTATTATTTTTTTCTTGGTGCTAATGTACATGATACTGTGGTTTGTTGCTATTGTTGTTGTCGTTTGTTTTGGATGAAGGAAATTACAGCATATATTGCAGGCTCAAGCAAGGAAAATAGGCAGCTCATGCTCAAAAGACCTGAGCTCCAATGGTACTGTGTTTTTTTATTTCAAATTCCACTTTTTTTTTTTTTTTTTTTGCTGTACGCGGGCCTCTCACCGTTGTGGCCTCTCCCGTTGCAGAGCACGGGCTCCGGACGCGCAGGCTCAGCGGCCATGGCTCACGGGCCCAGCTGCTCCATGGCATGTGGGATCTTCCCGGACCAGGACACGAACCTGCGTCCCCTGCATTGGCAGGCAGACTCTCAACTACTGCGCCAGCAGGGAAGCCCTCAAATTCCACTTTTTAATTGTTGGTATATAGGAAAGCAATTGACATTTGTATATTAACCTTGTGTCCTGCAACCTCACTATAATCACTTAGTAATGCCAGGAGTTTTCTTGTCTATTCTTTTGGCTTTTCTATAAGACAATCATGCCATCTATGAAAAAAGACAGTTTTATTTTTTCCTTCCCAATCTGTATACTTTTTATCTCCTTTAATTGCCTTATTGCATTAAATAAAACTTCCAGAACAATGTTGAAAACTACTGATGAGAGAGGATATTTTGCTTTGTATCTTATCTTAGTGGGAAGGCTTCAAATTTCTCATCATTAAATATGATGTTAGCTGTAGAATTTTTGTAGTTATTCTTTATCAAGTTGAGGAAGTTTCCCTCTATTTCTAGTTTGCTGAAAGTTTTTATCACGAGTAGATGTTGGATTTTGTCAAATGCTTTTTCTGCATATATTGATATGATCCTGTGATTTTTATTTTTTAGTTTGTTGATGTAATGGATTCCATTAATTGAGTTTCAGATGATGAACTAACCTTGCATACCTGGGATAAATCTCACTTGCTTGTGATGGTATTCTTTTTATACATTGTTGGATTTGATTTGCTAATATTTTGTTGAGGACTTTTGTATCTATGTTCATGAGAGATATTGGTCTCTTTTCTCTTGTCATTTCTTTGACTGGTTTTGGTAATAAGGTAATGCTGGCCCTGTAGGATAAGTTAGGAAGTATTACCTCTGCTTGTATTCTCTGAAGGAGATTGTAGATACTTGGTATAATATCTTCCTTAAATGTAGAGTTTAAGTAGAGTAGAGTTTACTCTACTCTAGAGTTACTTTAAGTAGAGTAGAGTTTATGTTCACCAGTAGAGTTTACTGGTGAACTCTTCTGGGCTTGATGCTTTCTGTTCATTTTTGTGTTAATTTTTGTGTATTGAGTTAGGTATGGGTTGAGGTATATATATACACATATATATATACATGTATTTGTGTATGTATGTATACATATATATGAATGTATGTATATTTGTATGATTATTTGTTGAAAAGACTATTCTTTCTCAATTGAATCACCTTTGAATATTTGTAAAAAATTAATTGTCCATATACATGGGTGGGTCTGTTTCTGGGCTCTCTATTCTCTTCCACTGATCTTTGTCTACTTGCTCACTGATACCAAAGTATCTTGATTATTGCCTACAGGGAGTCTTACAGTCAGATAGTGTTAAGTCCTACAACATTTTTTCTTCTCATTCAAAACTATTTTGGTTATTCTAGGTCTTTTGCATTTCTGAATGAATTTTAGAACCAGAAAAAAAGTATGCTGGGAGTTTTATTAGGAATGGGTTGAATCTACATATCACTTTGAGAAGATTTTATATCTTCACAATATTGAGTCTTTTCATTCACAAGCATGATATTTTTCTCCATTGACTTAGACCATTAATATTTCTCAGCAATGTTTTGTAGTTTTCAGTGTACATGTCCTGCATAACTTTTGTCAGATTTTCCCTCTGTATTTCATAATTTTTGATGCTATTGTAAATAGTATTGTTTTTATATTTTAAGTTCTGATTACTTCTTGCTGGTATGTAGAAACACAGTTTTTAAGTATACTGATCTTGAATGCTGAATTATTGTTAAACTCTTGAATTAGTTCCAGTGACCTTTTTGGGGTTATACGGGATTTTAAAAAACATCTAAAATTTATTTAATTATGTTTACATAGATGATCATGTCACTGGTGATTAAAGTAGCTTTGCTTAAACCTGAATGTCTTTATTTTTCTTGCCTTAGTTCACTGGCTGGAACTTCAGGACAATCTTTAATAGAAATGATGAGAATGAACATTCTTGCTTATTCCTGAACTTAGGGGTAAAATATTTAGTCTGTCACCATTAAGAATTATGTTAGCTATATTATTTTTATAGATGTTCCTTATCTGGTTGAGGAATTCTATTCTTAGTTGGCCTAGAGGTTTTCTTTCTTTCTTTTCTTTAAATCAGGAATGAATGTTGGATTTTGTTGAATGCTTTTTCTGCACCAATTGAAATGAGTATATGATTTTTCCTTTAAAATATTCTAATTATCATAAATTACTTCGACTGGTTTTCAAATGTTAAACCAAACTTCCTTTCCTGGGATAATCCTCAGTTGTTCATGATGTATTATCCTTTTTATACATGGTTGGATTTACTATGCTCACATTTTGTTAAGATGTTTTTCATCTATATTCATGAGAGACACAGCTGTAGTTTTCTGTGTTTGTATGTCTGTCTCTCTCTTTTTTTTAAACCATAAAGGGCCTCATAGAATGAGTTGAGAAGTATTCCCTTCTCTTCAACTTTCTGGAAGAGTTTGTCTAGAATTGGTATTATTATTTCCTTAAATATTTGGTAGGGGTTTCCTGTGAAGCTACCTGAACCTTGAGTTTTCTTTGTGGGAGTGTTTTAACAACAATTTTGTTTGACATAGTGCTATTAACGTAGTCTAGCTTTTCTTAAGTAAACTCGGAAATTTTGTGTCTTTGAGTCATTTTTCTGTCTCATCTAAGTTGTCAAATAATTGGCATAAAATTGTTCACAATATTCCTTATTATCCTTTCACTATATGTAGAATCTGTATTCACATCACTGGTCTTATTTCTAATGTTGGAAATATGTGTCTTTTCTCTTTTGTTCTTGATTAGCAGATAGAGGTTTGCAATGTTACTGAGCTTATAAAGGAACCAAGTTTTGGTTTTATTGTTTTTCTGTGTTTTTTGTTTCCTAATTCACCGATTTCCGTGATGATGTTTATTTACTTTCTTATGCTTATTTTAGGTTTTATTTTCTCCTCTTTTTCTTAGAGTGGAAGACGAAGTTATTGATTTGAGACCTTTCTAATTTTGTAATATAAGTACTTTTAGTGCTATAAATTTCTGTAATAAATTTGTTTGCATCCAAAAATTTTTGAATAAATTGTGTTTTCATTTTCATTGAGATCAGAATACTCTTTTGATTTCTTGACTCATGGGTTGTTTAGAAGTGTGTTATTTAGTTTCCAAATATTTGGAAGATTATCTAGATATCTTCCTAATTATTGGTTTGTAATTTGATCCCATTATGGTCAGAGAACATACTTTGTGTGACTTGAATCCTTATACATTTGTTGAATCTTGTTTTATTACCTATAATATGATCTATTTTGGTATATATTCTATGTGCACTTGAAAAGAATATATATTCTGTTGTTGAGCGTTGTAGTAATGTCAATTAGGTTAAATTTGTTGATAGCATTGTTCAGGTCTTCTATCTTCTTACTGATTTTCTGATTTCATGGCTTATCAATTATTGAGAGAGGAATGTTGAAATTGACAAAAATACCAATTTTTCTATTTCTTATTGCAATTCCATCAGTTTTGGATTTATGTTTTTTGTTTTTTTTTTTTGCGGTACGCAGGCCTCTCACTGTTGTGGCCTCTCCCGTCGCGGAGCACAGGCTCCAGACGCGCAGGCCCAGGGGCCATGGCCCACGGGCACAGCCGCTCCGTGGCACGTGGGATCCTCCCGGACCAAGGCACGAACCCGTGTCCCCTGCATCGGCAGGCGGACTTTCAACCACGGCGCCACCAGGGAAGCCCGGATTTATGTATTTTGTGTTTAGGAGTGTAGATACTTAGAATTGTTATATACTCTTGAACTGACCTCTTTATTATTATTAAATGGCAATATTTAATTTTGGTATTTTTCCTCTTAAATCTAATATTGTCTGAAATTAATATAGCTTTCTCACCTTTATTTTGATTAATATTAGCATAGTATATATAGTTCATCTTCTTACCTTTAATCTTGTCTTTATATTTAAAATGAGTTTCTTATAGGCAGATGTAATTGGGTATTACTTTTTTATCCAATTTGACAATTTCTGATTTTTGTTTTTTTTTTGGGGGGGTACGCGGGCCTCTCACCATTGTGGCCTCTCCCCCTGCGGAGCACAGGCTCTGGAGGCGCAGGCTCAGCAGCCATGGCTCACGGGCCCAGCCGCTCTGCGGCATGTGGGATCTTCCTGGACCGGGGTACGAACCCATGTCCCCTGCATCGGCAGGCGGACTGTCAACCACTGCGCCACCAGGGAAGCCCCGACAATTTCTGATTTTTAATTGGGAATTTAGGCCATTTACATTTAATTTGTTTATTGATGTGTTTGACTTATATACATTTGTGTGGGCTACATCTTGTTATTTGTTTTCTATTGTCTCTTTTTAACATTCTTTTCCTCTTTTTCTACCTTCTTTTGAATTTTTTTGTTGAATAAATTTATTTATTATTTATTTTTGGCTGCGTTAGGTCTTTGTTGCTGCACATGGGCTTTCTCTGGTTGCGGTGAGTGGGGGCCTATTCTTTGTTACGGTGCACAGGCTTCTCATTACGGTGGCTTCTCTTGTTGCGGAGCATGGGCTCTAGGCTTGCGGGCTTCAGTAGTTGCAGCATGCGAGCTCAGTAGTTGTGGCTCGTGGGCTCTAGAGCACAGGCTTAGTAGTTGTGGCTCATGGGCTTAGTTGCTCCGCGACATGTGGGATCTTCCCAGACCAGGGCTCGAACCCGTGTCGCCTGCATTGGCAGGCAGATTCTTAACCACTGCACCACCAGGGAAGTCCATGGATTGAATATTTTTTATGATTTCATTTTTCTCCTTTGTTGGTTTATTAGCTGTAACTCTTCATTGTGTTATTTTATTTTATTTATTTTAAAATAAATTTATTTATTTATTTAGTTTTGGCTCCATTGGGTCTTCATTGCTACACATGGGCTTTCTCTAGTTGCCATGAGTGGGGGCTACTCTTCGTTGCAGTGTGTGGGCTTCTCATTGGGGTGGCTTCTTTTGTTGCGGAGCACAGGCTATAGGTGCATGGGCTTCAGTAGTTCTGGCACGTGGGCTCAGTAGTTGTGGCTCACGGGCTCTAGAGCGCAGGCTCAGTAGTTGTGGCTCATGGGCTTAGTTGTTCCGCGGCATGTGGGATCTTCCCAGACCAGGGCTCGAACCCTTTTCCCCTGCATTGGCATGTGGATTCTTAACCACTGCACCACCAGGGAAGTCTCATTGTGTTATTTTAGTGGTGGCTTTAGGGTTTATAATTTTATAACCTTATAATATTACATACATATATGTATAATGTATGTGTGTGTGTGTATATATATATATTTAAAAAGTTAATATCTTTTATAAATATTTAAATGATAAGATTAAGTGATAAGGAAATAAATTATATTTCTCAGGCAATTACAATTTTTGATTTTTTAAATTACTTTTTCCCAGTCCAGGTTTATATCTGGAATAATTTTACTTTTGGTTAAAGGACCTTCTTTAATGTTTCTTGTAGTACAGGTCTGTTGATTATAAATTCTTTCAGATTTTGCATGTCTAAAAAAGTCTTTGTTTGGCCTTTGTTTTCAAAAGATACTTTTGCTGAGTATAAAGAGTTCTAGGTTGACAGGATTTTGTATTCCTATAAATGTTTTTGAGAGCTTTTCTAGAGCATAGTAAATTTCTAGGAAAATATTTAATCCATGTGGGTCTTGCTTTTAAGCTTTGCTAGGTAGGACCATAGCAGCCTTTAATCTAGGATTAATTATTTTCCTACTACTCAGGCGAGACCCTTCTTAGTAATCTAACCAATGTCCCATGCATTATGAGATTTTCATTTGGGCTGTTGGGAGAAGCCACTAATACAGAGTATTGTTCTAATCCTTTTGGGTGTTTCTCTCCCTGCACTTGGGGAAGTTTCTTCACTCATGTGTTGATTGGTTCTCTAGGTCGACCCTATGCAGCTGAGTTCTCTCTTTGTGCATCCTTTTCTCTGGCACTGGGCTCTGAGAACTTTAGCTGCCTTGGCATTCACAGACTTTCAGCTCCATCTCCCCTACCTACACTGAAACCTGGAAACTTTCTCCAGGCAGTAGGCTAAGGCAGGCAGTGGGCTAATCTCTCAGGGAATCATTATCTTTTCCCCTGATATCCAATAGCTTAAGAATCATTGTTATCTATACTTTGTTCACTTTAAAGAGTTGTTTTAGACAGAATGGTAATTCTGTTCCATGTTACTCTATCTTGGCCAGAAACAGAAATCAAGTGATGACACTTTTGAGAGTAAAATGGAGCTCTACTAATAATTCTATTTGGTAAAGGCATGAACTGTACTGACTCAGACAAACTGGAGTGTAGTGTTACTCTGAATATTAAGGGCTTTACTTGAATTGGTTTAATTAGTCTAAATAATAACTCTATAAATCAGGTAGTATTAGTTATCTTCAATCATACAAGAGATAAGTGAGGTAGGTAGAGGTTAACTAGTCTAAGATTTCACAGGCAGGTTGTAAGTGGTAGAGCAGAGATTTGAATTCAGGAACACTGATCCTGAGCTCAGACTTAATGGAACTGCTCACCATCACCACTAACCCCTCTCCTGTTAAAACACACCTTGATGAGCTTAGAATTAGGCGATGTTGCCCACGAGACTGTTTCCAGTAGAGCCTGCATCAGCTCTGGGCACTGGGAGACCTCTGAGGGCCTGCTCCCTTCTTGTCTCCTTCTCTGTTGATTTCATGGACAGTCTAGACTCTGTTCCTTCCCCCTTCTCCATCCACTGTGGTCAATTTCTCCTACCAGTTAACTTTAGGACTGGGAGTCAGGTCAGCCTGGAGTCCCTACACTTCTGTTCTCTTATCTCAAAACTGGCATCTCCTGCTATATCCTGATGAAATCGTAGTAGAATGGGCCCTGGTTCTGTCCTTGGGATGCTAGGCCACCTGAGCCCATTGGCTCCCTGGCCTGCCAGTTTTGCCTCACTCATCTTCTCTACCAATCCTTCTCTTGCCCTTCCAGCCCACATGCATCATGCATATTATGACACCAGTTATTTGTCATAGACAGAATTGCTATCTTTATCTGGAGAGAAGGAGTCACCTTGGTGTTGAAAGAGGTCATGAAACCAAGCTCCCCATCTACCTGCAATCCTGTCTTTTCTATCAGTCCACCAGTGGTGGCGAAAAAGCCATACAAAGCAGGCAGATTTAAAGTAGCACACTGATTACACGCACTTAAGCACTCTTCCTCCCAGTTTCCTCCTCGCTCCCTTCCATCATGTTAACTCCCCTCCCTGACCATCATTCTCTCTGCAGGCAACCCAAAGTGGTCTCTTCTTTGTTCCCCTATCTCTAGTCAGCCAGGGATATGCCTTTGTTCCCTTATCTTGTCTTGTTCAGGAATGTTATCTATGTGGAGGCCTAATTTGTTTCATCACCTCCTTCATCTCCCCAGGACCTTCTTTCCTCTGCTTTCTTACCAAGGTTAACTCTAGTCCCCTCTCTCGGGAATTTGCTCCTTATCTATGTAGCAGGGATGCATTTTATTCCACAACACCATGGGGCAAGAAATGTCACATTCTTTTAGTTATCCAAATCATGTTTAATCTGTAATAGCTGAAAATTCAATCTTTGTCTTTACCTGAGCTTCTTCCGCTCCGAGGCTTTCCCCTGTAGGGTCATACGAAGGCTCAGGATGTCCTTGCAGGACAGCATTTTCAGGGAAAGGTCCATTTGTCTCTGGCCTACACAGGTTACGACTTTCAGACTCTTTGTCTCAGCCCTGATGTTACCTGAAGGCAAAATTCCTGGGCTTCTGTTCCAAGTGTGGCTGGCACTGTGGTTCTCAGGGCTAAAGCTCTAACTGTTCAGTTACCACTCCAGCCACTGACAACTACCAGGCATGGACCAGCCTTTGTGGAAACCCTGAAGGACTTTGTCCTTGTCATCTTGTTGGATAAATACTCACCTGTCCTCAATTCAAGTTACTTGTAAAACTTCAAGCAACTTTTCTTCTCTCAGTGTGGTATCACACACGATAACATCCCTCAGAGAGGCAAAGCTTTTGGAAAAAAATAGCTAGGAAAGACATTATCTTCCCTGCCTGGCAAGCCTCCTTTTGTCTCTGGCCCACAAAAATATACCCAAGACAATGTTATACAAAGACACAGTTACCTTTCTGAGCTTGCAAAGAGAAACCTAACCTGCAGTAGGGAGAACAAAACACACATTTATATCTTAATACCCTTGTTTCTGCCACTTATTAGCTGTGTGACCTTGGGCAGGTCATAATTCCTTCATCTATAAAGACTTCTGCCTTCTCACTTCTTAGGGTTGTTTTTAAGGATTAAGTGAGTTAATAGAGGTAAAAATGCTTTAGAACAGTCCTATAAAGTGTTAGCTATTTTTCTTATCAGCTAATTATGCTGTTTGTGACCTTTTCTCTGTGCTGTTCATTTTATACAGTGCCGTTGAATCATAGGTGGAGTTACTAGAGTCAGCGCTTAAGGTGAATACCTTACATGGCCAAAGTTACCTCCAAATTCCTTTGGAGACTAACTGTATTATTTCTTGATAAGTCCAACCCAAACAGTTTTTCTGCCAGCATTAAATCTGACGGTGTTGTCTTGGGTTGAGCTCTGGATAAAGGTGTTACTTACAGGTTTATACCTCTCCTTACACAGTCAGTTTGGAGCAGATATGTTTTCAGTGAAAAACTGCAAGATCATCCACGCTGCTTAATTTTTGCCCTCTCTGTGTTGAGTGCAAATTGTTGAATTCATGTGACTTAAGTGTGAATAAGCTCTAACTCCAAGATTGCCTGGAGTCCATCCCATCCTAAGCATAGCCAGATAAGAAACTGAAGTCCCTTTCTATTTCAGGGGGTTTCATGATACCATTGGCCAGACAGGGCAAAGAATGAAAAGTTCAAAGAATCCCCCTTTGCTACCCCCATGATGCTCACAAAGGCAGATCATCTTGCTCTTCACTTAGAATAGGATAATGACCAAAGAACTTCACTGAAGTCTCATCTTTCCCTTGTCACAGTCCTTGGTGAAGTCTATGAGTGCTTTACACTGGCCATTGAAGGTGTGTATTTAGGCATCTCTATGGGATGTTCATCCCTGATAGAGGGTATACAGGCATTATTCAATTGTAGTCATTGTTTGGCATCACCTGTAGTTTCTGTTCATATCAAGAGAGACTCCTCTTCTAAAACAAATGATGCAGGCAGATATTAACCACATATATTTGCATGTGGGAAAAATAAAAACTGAGAAAACAATACAGTGGACCAGGAACCCAGAGATTTTGTTTTTTTCCTGTCCCTGTCACTAATCAGCTCTATGGTCTCAGGTGAGTCCCTTCCCCTCTCAGAGGTTCAGTTTTCTCATCTGTAAGATGAGGGGGTTGTACGCAATCATTTCCCAGTTCTACTGTCCTATATCTGTGATTCCACTTAAACAGTGTGAACTCTTCCTTGAAAACTTCCTATTATAGAAATGACTTTGGGGAATGGGCCAGAGATGTCAACTGTTTCTTGGGAAAATTCACCTGGTGTAGGCAGTTTAGTAATTTCAGTTTCCTTTGGGGAAGCACTTCTGCTCTAATTTGTATTCATCTTCCTGGTTTGGGGATGAATACACCATCTAAGCTCCAAGGGTCATTCCATTCCCCTTGCCACAATGATTGGTTCAAGCATAAGCATGTGACCCACTATGGTCGAATCAGAGACACTCCTGGGACTTTTGATGAAACGGTTGGAAAAAAGACACTCTCTTTTCCCTGGCATTGGTAAACAGGTAAACCTACAGTTGGTGATGGCCATCTTTGATGGAACATGGAGGGAGCATGCAGGAAAATGAGGTTGACAGAGGTATACACAAATATAGAGACAGACAGAGAGAACCACAGAGAAAGAGATAGTGTCCTGCTGGCCTGTTGAGTCCCTTGATCCTGGCCTTTACCCCTAGGCTTCACAGTTACAAGAGCCACTAAATACCCCTTTTGTTTAAATTGTATTAACTTAGGATTCTGTTATTTGCAACTGTTTGGTGCTTGACTAACATGCTCAAGGTTTCCATTGCAACGTTGGACAGAAGAATTTGCTCGCCTCCAGATGGCATGGACTGAGGCTTGGGAGTGAGAGAAGGAGGTGTGATTTCTAATAGCAGAGGTTGTACGAAGAGGGAAAGAACCAATGATGTGCCAAGCACTATGCTACGCTTTTCATGTATTTTTTTCCATTTAATTCCATAACCCTATGAGGAATGTGCTATTTTTATTATCCCCATTTTGCAGAGGAGGAAACTGGGGAACAGACAGATTAAGGACTTGTCTGAAGTCACACAACAGGTGGCAGAGCTGAAGGTTAAAACCAGACGCTTCATCTCTGGAGCTTGAGCTCTTAACTGTTGAACTAAAATTTTCTGGGTGATTTTTCTTTCCTAATTCTCTGCCTAACTTATCACATAGCTGTGGTGGAGTCACAGTGTGAGTCTAGGTTGGCTGGACTTCGATGCGTAAGTAAGTGAGCTGTAGGAGAAAAGTAGGTGGAGGAGATGTCTAAGTGAATGGATGATATACTTAAAAATAGAGGCATGGAAGATAATTACTCCCTGTGCTCCACCCTCCCATACCCAGGTAGTTATATTTTAATATTCTAAAAATCAAGAAAGAAAAAATTATCCAAATAAATTAATTTTTAAATAGAAACATTTTTTGCCACTTTGACAAAATTGTGATCTATATATACAGTTTTAAACTGTTAAATAATTTAGCGATAAATTTTGAGATGAAAATGTATTACATATAGCCACATCAACATTTTGTGTAGCACATTGCAATTTATTAGTTATCAATGCAATGTGTTTCAATATATCTGTTTGTGATGGTCAAATATATCATTTTAATATTTCCTTTCACATGCAAGATACATGAACTTGTACGATGTTGAGGCTCCTCTAAGAATTTCTGTTACTTCTCTCTTCCTTTTGTTTTCCATTTTTTTCTTCTCTGCCTCATTTACTGTGCATTTATTTTTATATACTGTCCCCCATTTGACTGTAAAGGAAAGATACATGAAGGGAGGGCCGTGCATTGCATGTGAGCTCTGTGTTTTCATGGTGCCTGGCACATAGTAGGTGCTCAATAAAGTCTATTAAGTGAATGCATTGTATAATAATTCAGTTTATCTCAATTTATAAAAAAACAATGTGTGAATAAATAATTTTTAAATCAACCTTATTAATTGAAATTAATATCCATCCTGACAATTGCATAATTTATAAGTATATAGCTTTATGGATTATCCCAAATTAAATGTACTGATGTAAACACCGCTCAGATAAAAAAGATAATGTATTATCTGCTTCTCAGCAGCCTCTCTACGTGTCTTCTCTAGGTAACCATTATTCTGGCTTCTGCTATATAAATCAATTTTATCTGTTTTTGAAACTAATATTGAAATCATATTCATATCATGAAATCATTTCATGTCTAGCTTTTTTTTACTCAGTATCAGTTTTGGGAAATTTATCTATATAAATTCATCCCCTTTCATTGTTGTATAGAATTGTATTGTAATAGAATTACAATCACCATAATTTACTTAATTTTTTCTATTATTGATGAACTTTGGGTTCTTTCCAGTTTTTTTGTGTGTGTGTGAATAATACTACTATGAACATTTCTGTACATTTTTGGGGGTGCACATAGGTATTTATTTCTGCTGGGTTTATACCTAGGATTAAAATTTGCGGGTCACTGGACATGCATATTTTCAGCTTTGGTAGATATTGCCAAAAACTTTTCATAGTAGTTATATCAATTCACATTGTCAATTCCCTGCAGCGAAAGACCACCAGGAACACACCTGTAGTCAGACAAAATTAGGTTCATTGATTTGTTGCAACAAGGAGAATGCACACCATGGGGATTGTGGAGTGTCTCAGGAAAAAATGTGTTATGAAGACTTTTTGTAAGATTTGGGATTCTGTTAGGTGATTTTAGGGAGGGTTCAAGGAATATGGGCTTTGCTCTTGACTGGATGCTCTCAGTAAGTGGGGTTAATTCTGTAGTTGGGTTTCTCAACCATTTTTATCCAGAAAACAGGAAGAATGGAGTGGGGTTAAACTGGAATTTGTAAAGAAGCAGAGTTCCCTCATATTAGCTGATATATTAGATTTCTAGGGCTGCTATAATAAAGTATCACAAACTGGGTGGTTTAAAGCAATAAGAATTTATTTTCTCACAGTTCTGGGGGCGAAAAGCCCAAAATCAAGGTGGCACTTCTTGGCTTGTGGGGCATCACTCCACCCTCTGCCTCCACTGTCACACAGTGTTCTCCCTGTGTGTCTGTATCTGTCTCTAGTCCATTTCTTATAAGGATGCCAGTCATATTGGATTAGGCCCATACTAATGACCTCTTCTTAACTTGATTATACCTGCAAAGACCCTATTTCCAAATGAGGTCATATTCACAGGTAGCAGGGAGTAGGATTTTACCATGTCTCTAGTGGGGACACAGTTCAGCCCATAACAGCCTAGATATGGGGTGTTTGGTCATTTTGTGACTTGTACAGTGTTCCTAATTTTGTCTCTGTTCCAATATGACTACAGAGTGGTCTTGTTTTTGTCTGGTGTGACAGGAGAACGTGTTCAACAGAAGGATACCATGGGCTGGCTTCCTATTGTCAGGGGTGGCTTTTCTCCATCTTAGTGGCCTCATCACACTTTATGTTGTCAGTCTTTTACATTAATTTCAGTCATTTTGGTTGGTGTGTATTGTTCTCTTACAGTTTCAACTTGCATTTCCTTGATGACAATGAGATTGAGCACTTTTCCACATGTTTATGGGCTACTTGGGTATCCTCTTTTGTGAGGTGTTCTTTCAAGTCTACTGCCCATTTCTTTATTAGGTTGTTCCTTTATACTCTGAAAATGGGTTTCATTTTTTGAAATAGCCTGGTCAATAAGGTAGATGATCAAAGTGGAGTAAAAATGATATGTGCTTATAAAATAATGAGCCTTATTTTCTAATATGACACAAAGTAGTCCTAAAGAAAAGTTTTAAAAAATTCCTAGAGGGTTTCAATCAATGACGTGTTGGGAATAACTGAGTTGCCTCTCAGTCACCTGAAAGTTTGTGTAAAGTCTGTTTGTATAAAGTTCATTTATTGTTAAATGAATGTGTTAGACATAATAATAATGTCTAACTTTTTTATACCATGTCTGGTGAGTCAGGTAATGTGCTAAGACTTGATATGTGTCAGCTGATTTAACACCAGAACAACTCAATACTGTCCCCATTTTACAAATATGGAAATGGAGGCCGAGAAGCAGTAATTAACTTTCCCAACATCACACAAGAGAAATTTAGGAGCTCTGTGTCAGGAACTTGCACCTAACTGCTATACTGTCCTGCCTGTCTTTATGCGCTCGAGAGCTCTGCAGTGAGGAAATAGGAGCTTGGATGCTGTTCTAGTTACTATAGCTGTGCACCAGACTACCCAATCCACGTGGTGAAAAAGCTCCCCTAGTTTATTATGCTCACACATTCTGTGGAGCAAGAATCTGGACCAGGCTCAGCAGGGATGGTTCTTCTCTACTCCATGATATCTGGGGCCTTATCAGGGAAGGCTTGAAAACTGGAAGTGACTCCACATCTGGGGTCATCTGAAGGCTCACTCAAGCAGGTATCTTGGGGTTGATGCTGGCTGTTGGCATCTGTACACACACACACGCGCGCGCGCACACACACACACACACACACACACACACACACACACACACACACACACACACACACATTGGTCTCTGCCCCTGGTTCCTGGCACAGAGCTTCTAGAACCCTTGTAATTTCCAAAGTGATAAGAACACTCGGAACATCTTTTGTTCTAATGTTTGGTCTTCTAACGCTGGTTCCTGACACAGAGCTCCTAAATTTCTTGAAATTTCTTTTTTTCTAATGAGGCAATGCTTGGTAGGCTCCTGGATTGGGGGTGGTCACCAGAAAGACCAAGCCATGATTAGAAGCTTGGAAATTACAGCCCTACCCTGTATCCCCTAGGGAGGGGAGAAGGGCTGGAAATTGACTTAGTGATCAATCATGCCTGCATGATGAAGCCTCCATAAAAATCCGAAAGGTATTATGGTTCGGGGAGCTTCTCAGTTGCTGAACACGTGGAGGTGTTGGAATAGTGGAAGCTCTTTGCTCCTTCTCACATACCTTGGTCTATGTGTCTCTTCCATCTGGATGTTCATCTGTATCCATTATCATATCCTTTTATAATAAGCCAGTAAACCCTGAGTTGTGTGAGCTATTCTAGCAAATTATGGAACCCAAGGAGGGGGTCGTGGGAAGCTTGTTTATAGCCAGTCAGTCAGAAGTACAGGTGACAAACTGGAACTTGTGATTGGCATCTGAAATATGTGTGTGTGTTGGGGGGTTGGGGCTTGAGGGGACTGAGTCTTGTGGGACTGAGCCCTTAATCTGTGGAATCTGATGCTAATTCCAGGTAGTATCAGAATTGAACTGAATTGGAGGACACCTAGCTAATATCACAGAGAACTGCTTGGTGGGGAAAACCCCACACACATTTGGTGACCAGAAGTGTCAGAGGTGAAGTGTTCTATGTGAGTAGTAAAGGAGAAACACACATATTCCCCTACACAATGAGAATCACATACCGTTCTTTCCACCACAGTCACAGGCCCACCCAGGTTCAAGGTAAGGAGATGTAGTCTCTGTCACCCGATGGGAGGGAGGTCAAGCTCACTGAGCAAAGGGAGTGTGTGGGATAGAATGTATCGTGATGGCCAAGTTTGGAAAATGCGGTCTGCCACAAATCCTAAATCTATCATATACTGTCTATGTGGTTCTGGAAATTCCTTAAGCCTCTTTTAGTTTTATCAGCTGTAAAATGGAGAAAAAAATGCCCCCGCTGTTGACTTTATAAATACATAAATGTGGTAAATAATATAATATCACTGACCTATAGACATTTAAAGTGGTGGAGAGCTTCCAATCTGCGGATTCCATAGTTGCCCAGTTAATGCCCCTTCCCTGCTTTCCCTGCTGGACTGTGAGCTACACAGTGTGATGTTCAGAGCTGAGCACAGCTCTGGCATCTAGCAGGCCCTGAACAAATATCTGTTGAAGGTATAAGCAGATGTTGCAAAACCTTTCTTGCCTTCCCACTGTGCTGACATAAGATCCAGACTCAAATGTTCTGCCCTCACCTGCTTGTCTGGCCCCCACCAACTCCTCCAGCCCCATCTGCTGTTGCCCTTCCTCTCGTTCACCTTCCTCCACCCACACTGTTCTTTCTGTCCAGTCTTTTCGCACCCCCTTCCCTCTTTTTGGAGCAATTCACTTCCCTTGCTGCTTTTTCTTCCTTTTCCTCATTAACTTCTCTTCTTTGGGTCTCCCTTAAATGTTTGTTCTCCTAAAAAGCCTTCTCCTTGCCTCCCAAGCTAGACTATATCTTTTGAGGCATCCATAGTTTCTTTCTTGGCAGAGCCGTTACCTTGATTGAGATCAAGTAGTTATTTGCTTGAGGTCTGTCTGCACCATTAGGTTACAAGCTCATCTCCACCAAGGTATAATCCAGGCCTAGCCCAAGGGCTGACACAAGCTAGGAGCTCAGGCATATTGGTTGAATGAACATGGGGACAGCTTGTACCTTTAGTTTGTCTAATACAATATTGGAAGATCTAGAGCCCACCTGTTTACGTGGACCAGAGGAATGAGAACATTTCCATCAATGGTACGTTTTAATTTCGTCCGTGTATCTGGTAGTGGATAGACACAGGTGTGGGTTCTACTTGACCCAGGCTCAACATTAGCTCTGTGACCTCACCTCCTGCTTCTCTCCCTTGGCCAACCCTGCTCCACCTGCACACACTGCTCCCTTTGTCTGGAACTCTCTTTCCTTAGATTTCCTCATGGCTTGTTATCTTTCTTTTTGTTTTTGCGGTACGCGGGCCTCTCACTGTTGCTGCCTCTCCCGTTGCGGAGCACAGGCTCCGGACACGCAGGCTCAGCAGCCATGGCTCACGGGCCCAGCTGCTCCGCGGCATGTGGGATCTTCCCAGACCGGGGCACGAACCCGTGTCCCCTGCATCGGCAGGCAGACTCTCAACCACTGCGCCACCAGGGAAGCCCGCTTGTTATCTTTTTAATGAGGATTTCCAATACCACATTTTAGAAACTGCATACTCTACCCTCAAAAACCTCTGTATATTTCCCTACTTTATTTTTCTCCATACTGCTCCCCACCATTTCACATATTACAAGTATTTGTGTACTGTCTATCTCCTCCTAATAGAACAGGAACTCCATGAAGATAAGAGTTTTTGTTTTGTTTCCTGCTGTATGCCTAGTGCCTAGAACAATACCTGATATCTAGCAGCTACCCAATGAGTATATATTGAATAATTGAATGAGTAAAGCAAGCAAGAAAGACATGAGTGAATGAACAGGTAGAAATAGAATCATGTTGGTCATATGTTACTGATCCAATGTGGAACTCAAGGTCTAATGAGAAGTTTATAGAAACCACTTGGAAGCTTTTGTGGAACATTAGCCCAGAGCCTGGTAAAGAGGGTAACAGGATTACATTCTGAGATTTAAGCCCTAAAAACAATGCATAATGGGTCTTAACAGTTGGAAAAGTAGAGATGGCTTCTAGGCTACAAGACATCTCAGCAATCTGGTTGAATGAATAAACATATCTAATGAAAAACGTGCTGCTCAAAAAGGATTTTAATCTGTTCACAAAAGCAGAGAGAAAGGAAAAGACAATCTTGGAGGCAATTTTTAGCAGTGGACATCCAGGGAAAAGTGGCATTGCCAACCAAAATGAAGAATTCTGTTCCTGTTGGCAAGGGCATCCCTTGTGGAGACGGTTGAAGGAAGTAGTCAGTTGACTTTGGTCTATGGTCAAGGTGCATTGCCTGGATCAGGTTATCTCTTGTGATGCTCCTACAAATCCAGTGCCTTTTTTTTTTTTTTTTTTGCGGTACAGGGGCCTCTCACTGCTGCGGCCTCTCCCGCTGCGGACCACAGGCTCCGGACGCGCAGACGCAGCGGCCACAGCCCATGGGCCCAGCCACTCCGTGGCACGCGGGATCCTCCCAGACCGGGGCACGAACCTGTGTCCCCTGCATCGGCAGGCGGACTCCCAACCACTGCGCAACCAGGGAAGCCCCCAGTGCCTTTTGAATTCATTAAATTTCAAAATAAAATTGATTTGGCCCCCTTATAAGTTGGGCTCTACAAAGAGGCTGGATTAATTGGGAGAACTTTTAAAAGTTCCCATGCCAGTCATTTATCACTTTGCCTTAATTAGTTGACATTCCAGCTTTATAACAAGCCTCATGAGCTTTAGTAATACAGTTCCACGTTTGAAGAAGAAACTGATATTTCTGTGCTAGAAAAGTCAGTTTTCTGAGCCTCTAAGACTGAGGGAAAGACTTCCAAAGACTTGGAAGCCAGTAAATTCACCAAGGGAATGAATTTCACTTCATGATGCCTTTTGAAACGTAAACTACTGGCCTGTTTCTTTCTTTTTTTTTAAACATCTTTATTGGAGTATAATTGCTTTACAATTGTGTGTTAGTTTCTGCTGTATCATGGCCTGTTTCATGGCAGATGCAGTGGTTGACCCACATCTGCATTTGGGAGTCTGTGTTAGTTGAAGTTTCCTCAGTATGGAACATCTGATTTCCAGCTGCAGTTCCACCAGACTCCCCTGCTTGTGAGCTCATGCTCATTTAAGTGCTTTAGGTCTTAGTCTTAGGTGTCATCAGGCCTGTTAACACTTTTTGTAGATGTGCCTTAGGGAAGTTGTAAAATGTTTAGGCCTTAGGTCAACTACTTCCCCCGACCCAGTGACCCCCAAATAATATTTTAAATTTGTCCCTTGACAACATTATATTCGGATTTCTAATTTCCTTCTCAGATGCAAGGCCACAGTAAAAAAAGTCATCTGGTAGTTACAATCTAAACTGGAGACTGTGTGATTAAGCCACCATTTTTAATTAGCAATGTCCATGGGAAATATGGCTCCTGATTCTATTCCTTTCATTTTCTCTTGAAATCAGCTCCATGCTGGGGCTTTCCTCTTACTTAAAAGCTGGGAATTTTAGCTTTTGGGTTTTGTTGTTTTACCTTCTGTTTATTTCTACATAGCAAGCTGTGGTCAAGACACTTCACTGCATGGCCAAGATAGGGGAAAGGGAGGGAGATAATCAAGTATTGTAATATTTGGGTGATAAGAACCCAGCAATGCACTCAATACACTGCATAGGGGAGGTAAAGGCCTTGTTCAGTCAACTCAATGGGAACTGAGCATGCAAAGATATATAACTACCATTGGGGGACTTTTATTTTTGGGTACGTTGGGTCTTCGTTGCTGTGCGCGGGCTTTCTCTAGTTGCGGCAAGCGGGGGCTACTCTTCGTTGCGGTGTGCGGGATTCTCGTTGCGGTGGCTTCTCTTGCTGTGCAGCATGGGCTCTAGGCATACAGTCTTCAGTAGTTGTGGCATGTGGGCTCAGTAGTTGTGGCTCCCAGGCTCTAGAGCGCAGGCTTAGTAGTTGTGACACAATGGGGTTAGTTGCTCCACAGCATGTGGGATCTTCCCGGACCAGGGCTCGAACCCACGTCCCCTGCTTTAGCAGGCAGATTCTTAGCCACTGCACCACCAGGGAAGCCCTGGGGGACTTCTTAACACTTGACTTCATTTAAAAAGTTGTTCAGTAAGATGACTGATGCTGCCACCATATGTAAACACATAGTTTTAAACCCTGTAGGGAGGGTTAAGTTTTCCTTAATGGTCCACCTAGAAAACAGAGTTAAATGGTATATCATTTACAATGCATTCAGTTGCAAGCAACAAAATGCCTAACTAATAGTGGCTTAAATGATAAGGTAATTTAAATATATCACATAACAAGAAGTTGTTTTAGCAGCTCAGTGAGGTCAGAGTTGGGGTTCAGTGTCTCTAAGATTATTTTTGGCCTTTACTTCACAGGGGAAAAGCCTTGACACTGCTGCAAGTATCAAGCCCTCCATTCCAAGCAGAAAGACAGGGAAACAAAAAGACTTTCTCTACCTGAGGCTCTCTCTATTGTTTTATCAGCAAAGAGAAGCTTCTCAGCAGACTTCACATGTTTCATTGGTTAGAGCTTGGTTACATGCCTACACCTAGGCCAATTGCTGGCAAGAGGAAAGGAATTACTATGGTAGTTTAGACCAACCTGAAGCTGAGATAGGACCTGATGCCTTCCGTGAGATGAAGAGATTTCTGCTCTCTACTTCATTCATATAGGGTTTACTAGCTGGTTGGGTAGAAATAGAGATGTCTTCTACAAGTATATTTTGATTAATTGTATAAAAGAATTTTTAAAAATTCTTAAATGTGTAGGGATAAATGTCAAAGAATTTCTTTGTGGTGAGGGTTGAGGAGAGGAGAGAGTGGGTAGGTTGGATTCTGGGATGTGCAGGTGTCCAAGTAAAAGTTCAGTATTAATTGACATTCTCTAGGAACTCCCTGTCATGTTTCTTCCAGTTAGCCTGCATCTGGGGTATAAAATACAGGAAAACATCCGCCTCCATCAGCTATACAGCATAACTGTCACTTGTCACAAATGACTGCCTCTTGCCAGCCCAAGTTCACCAAACTTGAACCACTCAGTAAGGTCACTGCCTGTTGTTCCTTGTTATGTTGTTGAGGCGTGGACCACCAGAACACCTCATGACTCCACCCAGGCGGCATCCCATGACGAATGGGATGCTCAGGGAGTGTGAGGCCGAAATCGTTTCTGCAGTTAAACCCCAGAGCATTATTAAGTGGTGAGTGCAATTTGGCAGAAGGGAGGAGCAATCACATTTTCTATAAGAATATGAAAGAGTGATTATTAGGTAAGCTGGAGAAAAGAGGAAAATTACCTAGCTATGAAGGAGACTCTGCCTAGAGTGACTGAAAAATAGAGACCTCACAGATAGGAGAGGGTTGCTCCGGAAGCAGAATGATGTTAGCAGTAAAGGGAGTGTATAAGGAGGGGAGGCATGGGCAACTCACAAAAATTTGATTCAGTTGTTTGTTCTGTGGAAGTGCTTGACAGCACTAAAATGAAGATGGTGTGAAGACTCACTGAGGTTCATTCTCTGAGTCTGGAGCTATTTCTGAAAGAGCTAAATAAAAATGTAGCAATTAATTGAGACACATTGTGTGTAAAATGAGTGTAATGCCAGATGGAAGGAATGCATCTCTGCATTGTTTATCGAACACTGACCTTGTACTGTGAGCGCTGTGCATTCATTATCTCTTTTAATTTTTACTATCCCTGTCTCAGGTAGGTGCTTTTACTACCTCCATTTGACAGATCAAGAGGATTGTAGCTTAAAAAGCTTAACTCGTAGGTGGAAAGGGCAGGAGGTAGACCCAAGTTGTCTGAATCCAAAATCTGCCTTTGTAACCTCTACTCTGTACTGTCAGCTGAAATTAAAAAATACTGAAGGGATAAAAAGAAATTAGAACTCAGGATAAACTGAATACTAGGGTTTGTGTGTTCCCCAGGAGTAAGATGATGTTGTAGATTTAGGAATGTGTACGTGGACTCCTTCCATTGTAAGTGACAGATTCCCAGAGTAAACTGTCTCAAACAAAAAAAGAATTCATTGACTCCTGTGGTGGGCTGAATAATGGCACCCAAAGGTGTCCACATCCTAATCCCCAGAACCCATGAATATGTTACCTGAAATGGCAAAGGGGGCTTTGCAGTGTAGATTAAATTAAGGTTCTTGTGATGAGGAGATTATCTGGGTGGGCCAGTGTAATCACAAGGGTCTGTATAAAGGAAAGATGAAGATTTGAGTACAGAAACAGATGTGAGGATGGAAGAAAAAGGGTGGAGTAATGTAAGGAAGGGGCCACGAGTCAAGGAACTAGAACAGGCAGGGAAACAGAATCTCCCCTGAAGCCTCCATAAGTAATACAGCCCTGCTAACACCTCGCTTTTAGACTTCTGATGTGTTCCAGAACTGTAAGAATAGATGTGTGTTAAGTCAGCAAGTTTGTGGTAATTTGATACAGCAGCCGTAGGAAACTCATACAACTCCTGTAGCTAAAGGGTCCAGGGTAGCATCAGCTTCAGGCTTGGCTGGTTCCAGGTGCTCTGATGAACTGGCCATGAAGCTGTCCCTCTTCATACCCTAGCTCTATTTTCCTCTGTGTTGGCCTTACTCACAGGCAGACTTTCCCTGAGTCGGGGCCCATCAGTGGCTACAGGCTTCCATTTCGTCACTTTAGCAATTCTGGCAGAGCAAAGAGCACCCTTTCCAAATAGTATCAGCAAATGGTGGCCATCAGGGGCCTGGCTTGTACCAGAATCTGTCACCATGATTCTGATTGGCCAGTCCTAGGTCACTGACCACAGGAGGGGGACAGCAGCCCCACCTGAATCTCAGGGACTTGCGAGGTAGAGGGTGCTTCCCAAAGGAAAGTCCAGCCGGGTAGGCACACACAGTAGGTGCCTACGACAGGATTGGAGGCAGATGCACTGGGATGTGGAACCTTGCTGGCTCTAAGAAAAACCAGAGAGATGGAAATGGGGGTTTCTCTCTGACCATCAGAGACAGTTAAAAAACCGCAAATCACAGACAGCCATTATGGCGTGAGTCCAGGGACTTGTTGAGACTGATGAAGAAGGTGCGGCAAGAAGTCAAGAGACGGCTAACACAGGGGTGTGGGGGTCCTTAGGGTTTCTGTTTCAGTGTATGGCCCTAAGGAGGAAGGACCCCCTTCTTGGTGGACAGGAGAAAGAAGTGGCCGTGCTGAGTGATCCCTTTGGACACATGTGAGGCGATGGTACCCCTGGCCCCTGGCTCCTACGTGGCTGCTGAGAAGGGGTTTTGCAGAGTAGGCTCCACACCCCAGACAAGCTCCATCTGCCCTGTTGGTCTCTGCACACTCCTGGAAACCCTGACAGACTGCTCCTGCCTCTGAAGTGACCCTCAGACTGGGGCTAAGATTGGGCAATGCTCACCTTCTAGGCGGCCACTCTTCGCCCTGGGCATTTACCTCTCAAAATGAGTGACTACAGTGTGAAAACACTGTGTTGTACATTTGACAGTTGCTGAGAGAGTAGATCTTAAGACTTGCCATCACAAGAAAAAAAATTGTAACTATGAGGTGATGGATATTAACTAAGCTTATTGAGGTGATCACTTCACAACATACACATATATCAAATCATTGTGCTGTACATCTGAAACTAATACAATGTTATATGTCAAATATATCTCAATAAAATTGGGAAAAAATGAGTGAGGAGACAGATGATATTGCTGGCGCCATGGCAGGTAAGCTCTGAAGCCTGTCCCTCAGGGTCCCGTTCAGACTGCTTTTCCTCTGCATAGCTCACAGAGAGAGCCTCAGATGTGTTTCTTTTATCCCTGTGCCTGTCAGAGCGCCTCTCTTTTGGTGCTTATGGGACAGAATGGGCGCTTTAGCCCTCAGTTCTAATACTAAGTTGATTTTTCCTGATCATTAAAAAATATAAGGCAGATCATATCATCCTTTGTTCAGAGCTATCTGGTGGCTTTTTATCTCTCTCAGAGTCAGGGCCAAGTCCTAACAAGCCGTGTTGGTCTTGCACCCTGGGACCCTCTGTTAACTCTCTGGCTTCTCACCTGCTACTCTCACCCTCGCTCCTTCCCCAGCAGCCACCGCAGCCTCCTCACTTATTGATTCTATTGTCTGTCTGCCCGATATCCCCCACTATGGGGCAAAGCTCACGAGGTCAGGAATATTTGTTCTTTCTGTTCTGCTTACTGCTGTATCTTCAGCATTTGGAGGAATACCTGCATGTAGTAGGTACTCAGTAAGTATCAGCTGAATTGAGTTGATGCATTACCTCACACATGTGTGCATGCATTCATTTCTCCAACATTTGCTGAGTGTGTATAGAGCACCAGCTAACGAACTTGGAGCTGCACTCAGCAAGACAAGCTCAACGTGGTCTCTGCCCCTAACAGCTTATACCCTAGTGAGGAGAGAGTGACATGTAATCCAATAATAGCAATCGAATGTGATAATTACTAAGAGGCGGTGTAAACCTGTGGTGCTAAGGGAGCTTGGGGAAGCGGGCACGAACCAGGGCTGAGAGTCCTTTCTGCTTCCATAGGAGTAATTCCACCTGGGAACCCAACACATAATTGCTATTTCATTGTTTATTTCCCATTGGAACTGTCTCTAGGTGTATACACTACTTTTCTGAGCAAATGCATTTCTAAATCCAATAGATTTAGAAGTTCTCCCATTGCTGAGTTCTAACTCCTGGGTTGTTTAGTTCCCAAATACTGGGGTTTGCTGGAAAATTGCGATTTCCTCCCTGTGATAGGACAGATGGAAAGCCAGAGCACCTTGGTACCTCTTGTTACCAAGTAAAATGTGCAGAGAGCTGGGCCAGGCACTACCCCCCCAGATGGCTCCTGCTGGGTGGCAGGGAAGCATAGCTCTTCCTACCTGGACTTGGCACTTGTTCTCCCTGCTCCAGGCTCTCCCCAAGGCTGTTGGGATGGCCACTTTCTTCACATTGTTGAAGCCTCAATTTAAATTCCACCTCCTTGGAGAGGCAGTTCCTGAGCACCCTAACTAAAATTGTCACCTTCCCACATCAGACCTAATCATTTTCTTCATATCACTGACTACAATCTGAACACATCCTGTCTGTCTCCCTCATTAGAAGGTAAGTTCTATATGGACAGGAGCCGTTTCTGTCTTGTTTGCTCTTGTGTCCCCAATATACATAGGTGCTCATATAGTATTTATCAGATAAACAGATAGCTAATAGAGGAGCTCCTCAGCTACAGCATCATGGAATCTTGGTATTTATAGGATTAGAAGGAGCTGTGCTTTTTTTTTTTTTTCTTTTTGCAAAATTAAAAGGTGAGACTCAGGAAAGGAGGAAGCTCAACCAAAGCCATCCCAGAAGCATTCACACCATTGTCCCACCTCAGGCTGACACACCTTCTGCTGTTGTTGTTGGGAACTATAAGCTCGTGGGTCACTATTGAGATGGGTGGTACAAAGGTTATCTCTTGGGAGCCAGTGGGAGCCGCAGCTCCAGGGCTGGTCCTGGCAGAGGCTCCCAGTGGTGCCCTCTAGTGGCAGCCATGTTATATGTGCTCAGCTCTTCCACGCTCCTTGCAGGTTCATAAGGACGGAGAGAGCTTATGAGACACAGTCTTCTTCATCTACCTCCTTCTGGAGGCTTATTACAGATTCCACAGGGACCATGCTTGACAAACATCAAAACAACTATTCATTCCAAGAATGACCTTAAACAATGTTTGATAGGCCTGTTAGAGCCAAAAACTTATTTCGATTGCTAAATAATCACTTCAGCCTTGTGGTTCCACTGCATTCCAGAATCTTATGTTATTGTTTTCAAGAGCTGCTCAAATATTTAACCCTGTGTTATTAAATTTACTTTTTTAATTGAGGTATAACCTTCATAAAATAAATTGCATATATTTAAAATGTACAGCACAATGATTTTTTTTTTTTGGCATATGTTTACATCCAGGTAACCACCACTCTGATCAAGATATAGACATTTCCACCACCCCAGAGGGCTGGCTTTCTTGTGCTCTCTCACAGATAATACCCCCTAAATGGAACCACCATTTTGACTCTCATAATCTCATAGATTAGTTTTGCCTGTTCTTGCACTTTACATAAATATCATCATTCAGTGCTTTTTTTGGTATCTGGATATTTTCAGTCAATATTTTGGCTATGATATTCAGTAGCTTATTCTTTTTCATTGTTGTGCATTATTTCATGGTATGAACACATTGCAATTTATTCATTCTACATTTAGTACATTTAGCTTGTTTCCAGTTTTTGTCAATAATGAATAATACCACTTGGAACATTTTCATGCATGTATGTTTGTGGAGTATGTATTCATTTTGGCTGTGTACGTGTCCAGGAGTGCAACTGCTAAGATATTTTAGCTTTAATAAATACGACCAAACATTTCCCCAAAGTGGTCATATCCATTTACATTGCCATCTGCAGTGAATGAGAGTTCCAGTTCCTCTACATCTTCACCAACTCTTGATATTGTTAGTCCTTTTAAATTTAGCCATTCTGGTACCTCACTGTGGTTGCACTTTGCATTTTCCTCATGACAAGTGATTTTGGCACGTTTTCTTATGTTTATTTAACTCTGCATTCTGAACAGCTATACATTTCTTGTTCAGAGCATGTACCCCCCCCCCAAAGTTTACAGACTGCCTTTAAACTCATTGTCCTTTTTCATGAACCTTTCCCTATGTTCCCCATGGAATGTAGGAACATGTAAGAATGTAGACTAGAAATCTTGACTCTCTTTCTCATTACCCCCTGCCCACAAGAGGTCACAGAGTCCTACTGCCCCTATTTCAGAACTATCTCCTGAATGTTTGCTTCCCTTCATTCTCATTGTGATCATCCCAGTTCAATTTTATCACTTTTTAAATCCCTATTGGCAGGAGAACATTACTCTTCATATTCTCATAGCTGAAGAATGGGCCCCATCTATCTGAGAGTTTCCTCTTTGATTCAGAAATCACAGACAATAATAACAATCATGGTGACTGCTCAAATTTCCAGAATGTTGAGTGTCTTTCAGGACATTCAAAGTTTCTTTATAAGTGTTATCTTTTTAGTTCTTACAACATCCCTGTGAAGTGGGTCCTCTTGTCACCCCCCAGGTTCAGATGAGGAGACTGAACTTTAAGGAGCTTAGAGAGTTGAGTTGGGTTGGGGAATCAGAGTCCGTCTGCGGAGTCGACTGCTTAGCTACTCTATTAGAGTTATCAGTGGTGCTTAATTGAAAGTTACAAGCTCATATTTCATAACATATTTTGCTTTTCTACACACTTGTAGTTTTGAGATTTATAGTAACACATCTGGGAATGAGGTGGTTGACAGCTGCCATCTTGGCTAGAGAAACACTTTTGCACTTGGAAATATTGTGGTATCCAGGCTAATATTCAGGTTTGAGACTCTCCAGAGCCAGCTAATTCCCCATGGAGGAAACCATTGGTGAAAGCTACGAATCACAGGGGAGCTGCGTCAAGCAGCATGGGTGGGTCCCGGCAGACCACCTTCATTAAAAGAAACGTGACTCCTCCTGCAGGCACTGCTGATATAAAGCTCTAGTGCTCTCATCACAAGTGAAGATGACCTTCATTGTATAACCAAGGGGGTGGGTCTTTCTGGAGCCAGCAGTCTCAGGGAAGGTGCAGCAGAATTGGTCACCATTCCCTCTGTACAGGTTCCAAGTAGAGGTCAAAGCAGTCAACAAGCAACACTGACAGTTCCCAGGAATCCAAAGGGAGCACTCCCTTAGCATCCTGGGTTCTTACAGGGCTTCATGAAGGATGCAGGGATTTCGTCCTCTTTAATTCAGACCTTCAGGACCTAGCCCTCTGGTGTGTTAGCCTACCAAGGATTAAATGCAAAAGCTACGATTCATTGAGCAATCACAATGTCTCAAGCACTGGGCTGCATACTTTATTGTTACAAGCTTATTTAAAATTCACAGTAACCGTATTATGAGGGAATTATGTTTATGATACCCATTTTGAAGATGGTGTTTCTGAGAGCCAGAGAGGTTAAGTGAAAAGTCCTAGGCTAGCGCTTCTCAGACTTCAGCGAGTTTATGAATCATCTGGGTTGAAATGTAGGGCTAGGGTGTGGACTGAGATTCTGCATTTCTAATAAGATCTCAGGTGATGCTGCTACTGCTGATTGGGGGACCACACTGAGAGCTGATAGTGGCAGAGTTGAGACTCTCTTACAGGCAGCAGGAATCTCCGGGGCTTTCTGTCTTCATCGTCATGCTGTATTGTTTCCTGTTACTGCTCTGACAACCTCCATTATCTCACTCATTCACAAGTCTGAGATGCACAAGTGTCCTTGCTTCCTAACATTAGACACATGAGTGTTCTTCCTTTCTCTCTGTGCCCCTGTCTCCCTAACCTACTTTCTATTCCGCTCACCTCCTGCCCTTGCTCTTTCCCACACATCCACAGGCTTGTCCTGTCATGGGGTTTTCTGTTCTCTCCTAAAATGTCTCCTCAGAGAGGATGCTATCTGAAATAGCTCCCCTTGTCCCTCATCCGGCCCCCTTTCTCCTCTTATCCTGCTGCAAGCTTCTTCATAGCATGTACCACTATCGGATAGAATATTTCATGTATATACGGTTTATTGTTAACTGTCTTTCTCCTCACTAAAATATAAGCTCTGTGAAGGCAGAACTCTGTCAATTTTGTTCCTTATTTTATCTTTACCATCTAGATCAGCGTCTGCAACATAGTAAAGCTCAATGAATATTTGTGAAATAAATGATTAGATTATGAATGAATGAAAACATGGTTTAACTTCTTAATTATAATAACAACGAGCAGATAACATTTCCTGAGAACATATAGTGCCAAAAAACATACCACGTACTTTACCCAGTTGATCTCATTTGATTCTTACAAGCACTCTTAGAGAGAGCCGTTACCATTATTCCCAATTTTCAGGTAAGGAAACTGAGGCTCAGAGAGTTACACTAATGTGCCCAAGGTCACACAGCTATTAAATGACAGAATTAGATTTTTCAACTAGATCTAACTCTCCTAAAGTCACCAAAAAGTCACTGTGCTGGGCATGTGACCTCACCATTGTTTCCCTGGCAACAGGTCACCATTGATAACTCCCTTGCAGGATCAACTGGATGGAAACGTTGAGCTTGGAGAGTGGGACTCCATGCTGGAATCACAAATGTTTAAACAAGCTAGAAAAAAATGAGATGACTGGCTTAGTACATGAATCCTTATTTTCTCCACTTTTCATTTTCATCTTATAAGGCTCATCCTGGGCAGGAAAAATGATTCTACTCGATGTTTGCTTTTAATTTTACAAAAATGACCTCTGCTATGTGTAACGATATAGTTTGTTATCAAGAATGCATGTTTAACCCCAGTACTGGGGGTCGTTCTACCTCTTATAGCAGGCGTGTAATCTCAGAGTGGAAGGGGAGCATTCATTTTGTACCCAGTGCCCTTAGCGAGTTCTGGTGCACTGTAAACAGTTAAATAGGAGTAACCTCTTCCTAACGTTGGAAGCAGGTTAGTGGGTTTATTTAATCACTGACAAAAGAGTATATTTTCTAGGTGAAAATGAGAGCAGAGAGAGGGGTGTGTGATCAGCTAGAATGGAAGAGTCTTTGAGGTTGAGGCTTTGAGCTTTTACGTGTTTTGACAGTAATTCTGAGAGCCCTGCTTTAAAGGGGAGAGTTGTATCCCCTCCCTTGCCAGTGATCAGAGTTGTCATCTTGCATATAAATCTGTGTTCTCTGGGCAGCTGGGTCAGCCCTGGGTCCTCCAGAGCTCTGCCGGTATCATCACTTGGCCCAAGAAACTGGGGATCGCCAAGGCTTTTCAAAGTATAACTTTCTTTCAAAGGCAAAAAATTCAGGTTAAGGACTGTGGAGGCTCATGTAAGAAGCTAGGAGAAGTACAGTGTACAAGCCTTAAGGGTGCACGTGGCTGTATTCTTGGAGGCCTTTTGTATTTAAGTTGTGTGGGAAATAGAGGCTGACTCCAACCCAATATCCCGTCTTTGAGAATGGGTAGAAGTTCTAAGCAATTAATGATGTTTATAGTACTAGTAATAATAAAAAGGACAGCAACATTAACAACATAGGATACACCTTGAGCTTTCTACCTTCAGTAACCCCCCGACCTCCAGTGGGTGTAGGGTCTAGGAGCCTCATTTATTAAGAGTCTTTATCTCCATTCCCTGGCCTTGTGTGTTGGTCAGGATCCCAGCAGGATACAGACAGCATATTCAAATTAATTCAAGGAGTGTCCAACAAAGGGGCGATTTAAAAATGTATGGTCATCGGAATGTAGGGAGACCATGAGGGACAGTGCCTGTGCTCAAGGTTTAGCAATAGCCAGGCTGTTAAAACCTCTGGTCCTGAAGGGGCAAGAAGAGAGAATGGTTACTGGAACCTAAGCATCCTGCTGAGAGGGTCTCCTTGAGTGAAGCTGTGGCTTCCGTGTGGGTACATAGCCCACCCCAGCTGACCCTGCAGGGAGGGAGTCCCAGCCTCATCCTCTCCTTTCCTCCATTGTTCTGCTGGGGCTCCCCACGGACCACACTCAAGCAGAAGCCAAAGTCAAGGAAGAACTTTGATGCAGTCCTCCCAGGGCAGGGGGCAGGCAAACAGGGGCTGGGAGTGAATCTGCAGGGGCCACCTGAAGAGAGCCAGCAGGCTGAGGGTGACCAGACCCGAGTGGACTCCTCACCTGAGTCAGCCCAGTCGAATCTCTCTCCCAGGACTTCAGCACTAGGGCTGAGGACCAGCCAGAGAGTGAGCTTGGGTGACTGGAAATTACTATGACTGTACAATATTCAGGAACCTTATTTTGGGTGGGCACAGTCCACTGTGTGGACAGTAAAACAGAGATAGCAAGTGCTCAGAGAGGGAAGGAGGATGAAGATGCACAGAAAGAAGTACAACCAGGAGATGGAGAACAGATACCACCTGGGGTCCTGCCTGTGGTCTCTTTCTGAAGAGAGTCCATGCCCCTGCCTTGAGTTCTCCTGGACCTTCCTCGTCCTCATGATGGCCCTCCCCCCTTTTCTCTAAAGTAGCTTCAGTGGGATACTGGTTTCCTAATTTGTATAAGAAACAACCATCTTGGAACATTTATTATAAGTCAGGAAACGGGCCAAGTTCTTTATAAGCGTTACTCGATTCCAAATAATCCCGTATGATGCTCCTTTTCCAGAAGTGCAAACTGAGCCATGGGGAAGTTAAATAGCTTGCCCAAGGTTACATGGCCAGAGCAAGGCTGAACCAGGACTCCATCCCAGGTCTGCACAACTGTAAATCCCAGACTCCTGACTGCTTCTCTCTCCCAGAATGAGAAGAGTCTTCACTGTCCTTTGAATTGGCTTCCGGATATCAGTGGGACATCAGTGTGATGCTGTACTTGATCTTGTAGCCTGCCTGTCTGTCTATCGGCCCTTCAGGCCTTCCCTCGCCCTCAAACTCTGAGCCCTTGAGCTGTGGGGGCTGGTTATTACACATTTGCTCCACCCTTAGATCCATTCTCTGCCCTCTTCCACTCTGCACCCGGTCTGACCTCTCTGGAATCTGACCTCTGGGGCCTTCCTCTGGCTTCCACTGGGGCTCAGCCACTGCGGTTGGTGGGGCAGTGGTAGGGGTCAGTGGGCAAGAGGAGAGAGAGCAGGGCATTTCTTCACCTGTGGCCTCTGTGCTCATATCCCAACAGGCTCTTGAAGTCCAGTTTCCTCCCTGTGTCCTTTCAGTCCTAGAGGTGGTAAGGGCTTTCTGCTGATGCTACCCTTGGGTACCTGATCATCCCTTGCTGGTTTGCTAACCCCGTCCTCATCTGCAAACAGGCCCTTTCTTAAATTCTTTTTGGACCCAAGTGTGTCCTCTGTTTCCTGCAGGAACTCTGTCCTATAAATTGTATTTCTTCTTGTCTTTGTGGATGTCCAATCACGTCTTTGGGACTGCAGTTCTAAAACCTGGAAGCGAAGTCCCTTAGGGTCGCTCCACTGGGCACATTGACCTCACAGTTGCAAACCCATTGAACATTTTCCTTTTGGGTCATGACAACCAGGCCCGGGTCCAGGGTCCCTAACACCCAGTGGTGCCATCAGTGATTTTGGCTCGGGACATGCAGGGAGGGACGTCCTTTTCAGAGTGCTCCTTAATAATGCATACGACAGCCATCAGGACAACTCAAGAAACCCAGTGACAACTCCCTGGATAGCTCTGTCATTAGAGTAAGAATGTGAATCGATAGTGTAGTAAAGCTGCCATACATTTATTTCACCCAAGAGATTAAGTGAACAATTTTATAAAGCATTCTGCAGAAAAAAACAGATGCAAAGGGAGACTTGTATGCTGGTCCTGAACCAAATGCTTTTCCTTTAATACATTTATTTTTTGCTGTTTTATCATCAGACCCTGAATTCCCACATTCAGAAAGAATCAACTTATTAATTTGTTGCATTTTATCTTCAAACCAGGAATCTCAGTGCATGTATGTGTGTGTGTTTCTTAAACATCCCAGGATGTACAAGGCCAACCTCAGGACCATATACATAGCAGAAGCTCAGAGAATTTAAGAGATTATGGACAGTGGCCGCAACAGTTATTGTTAAAAATAATTCCTTGGCAAGACTTCTGAGCACAATGAGTTTCTCCTGGTGATGAGGCTTCACTTCTTTCTGCATTCCCTTTTCAGCATATTGAACCACCACCTTAACGTGTTTGAAACTTCCATTGTGATGGTTTTATCTTCACACTGGTCTGAGGGAGATGCAGCTGGGAGCATCTCAAATGTTGCAGGCAGCATTAACTTCCAGAGGCCAGATTTTCCTCTCTCTTCGTGTTACCTAGAGGGTTCTCTAATGTACATTCAGTAGTTTGAACTTGGCCATAATTACAGTCTTATTATCCTCACCAGCTTTACTTATCTCATTATATCCTCCCTCTTGTGTTAGAGGTCAGTAGAACATCCCTTTTATTAGCCACTTAATCCTTCTATCTAGTAGTTCAACTCTGATTGATCCACTTAAGGTCGTTCTTTGTAGTTAACTTTGCTGACATTTGCGATTCCACCCCCTGAGTCCTCTCATTGGGCACAAGCAGCCCAGTTCTCTAGATCAGAAGTTCATTATCATTAATTTTATTAGAAGGAAGTAGAATTTCATCTTTGTTCAATGAGCATTGCTTTATTTTTGTGCTCCCTCCGTATTTGTTCTGAATTTGTCTCCTCTATCTTTGCATAATGTTTTTGTACTCTTCTTTCTAAAATTTTTGTAGCAACTGGAAGGGCTAAGACTGACATCTAAAAATGTCCAGTTTCATAGTAAAGGACATGACCTCATGCCCAGGCATAGATAGATTGGTAGAGGCTTGTTAAAGTGTGTGTGTGTGCGTGTGTGTGTGCATGTGTGCGTGTGTGTGCGTGTGTCGGGGGGGGAGAGAGAGAGAGAGAAGACATAGGTGTGTACTGTGAATAGCCCACTTTATTGATTCATTCAACAAATATTTATTGGGCATCTCTCAGTATTCACTGGTAAAGGCACTAAATCATCCCAAACCATCATTTTCTGTTACTTCTAACCCTGTACAACCTTTCCCAGAAGACTATGCTCACAATTTGTCTTTGTTTTTAACTTCTATCCTGATGATAAATTTGTAGCCTATATACCATTGTAGGACAAATCCCATAATTTTTATTTTATCTACTTTACAACTTACAAAGATGCTTTTAGAGCATTTTGATAGTTCTCTCATATTTCCAGCAACCACTGTTGGAAATTCCCTGTCTGGAAATGCCAGGGTGGGGGCGGGTAGGACAAATAGTACTGCCCTAAGCAACATTTAAGGCTCAAGGGTTGTTGCTGGCATCTATGTAGTGTACCCTGGTGGTGGTTGGGGGATTGGGCATGCAGGGGCACTGAGAGAATTTACGAGATTATGATCTCTGTGAATGAACAATGAAATATTCTGGAGTTAGGGTCAGATAGTCCTACTAAAAGAAATTCACAAGAGGTGTCCCATCACTTTGGTCAAACCAAGTCCACCCCAGCAGGTAGGGCTGGGAAAAGTGACATTGCAGTTTCTCCTGCAATGGCAAACTAGTTCTCCCAGCTACACTCTGTGAGTAGATAATAGGGTTAGTAGGGAGAATAGATTCCCCAACGATGCCGATAAAGATGCCCGGCCAGCGGCAGCATTGATACGTATCAGAGACATTCAGCTGCATGGGTCACTTGGGGACCTCAAGCGACATGGTTCTTCATTTGTTCTTGGGTGATGGCCTCTAGCATGCATCAGAATCCTCTGGAGGGCGTGCCAAAACACAGATTGCCCAGCCTCAGATCCAGATTCCTGATTCAGTGAAATCAGGAGCTGAGAGCTTGCATTCCTAACAAATTCCCAGGTGATGCTGGTGCTACTGGCCCTAGGACCCCAATTTGAGAATTGCTGGCATATATTTTCCCTGTCCTCCTCTTATATGTTTCTTTGGTAGTTTCAAAGGGTTAATTTCCTTGTGAGTTGGGAATATAACCAGAAGGATATGACTTTGGTTGGGGGAAGTTTTTGGTTTTTTTAACTATAATTATTTGAAACACAAGAAAATTATAATGAACACCACTGTGCCAACTCCTGTATTTAACAGATGCCAGCAGTGTACCGTATCCATAACAATAGCTATTGCTTATCTAGGTGATTCACATGGCCTAACTTATTTACTTCTGACAACTGTGTGAGAGAGGTACTCTTATTGTCCCTATATTACAGAGGAAGAGACTGAGGCCCAGAGAGGTTTAAAGCCACTTGCCCAACGGTCCACAGCTAGCAAGTAAGACCCTAAATTTGAACTCAGGGAGCCTGGCTTCAAGGAATCTGTGCTCTTCACCACCACAGTGAGCTGCCTCCAGAGATTTTAGATCTCTTTCTCTTTCCTTCCTTCCTTCCTTCCTTCCTTCCTTCCTTCCTTCCTTCCTTCCTTCCTTCCTTCCTTCCTTTCTTTCTTTCTTTCTCCTTCCTTCCTTCCTCTCTCTCTCTCTCTCTCTTTCTTTCCCATTCCTCTCTCTCTCTCTCTCTTTCTTTCTTTCTTTCCCATTCCTCCTTCCCTCCTCCCTCCCTTCCTTCCTTTTTTTTTTAACGGTAAAGCATTACAGATTCCATCTAAGTCCTGGCTGTACCCTGTCCCTGATCTCATTTCCACTTATGCAGGTATTAACTCTCCTGGAGTTGGCTGACCTCTGAGGGGAAAGTTTTCTGGGTCTCACTTGGGTCCTTTAAACATGGAACTGCCGTACCATTTCCTATGAGTTTGGTTATTTTTCCCTCTGGCCATGGAGAAAATGGCCAAACTTTTGTTCCAAGGTCGATGCCTTCAACAGCTCCCTTCTCACCCACAGAGACATTCTCAGGTGTCCTAGAGAATGCACAGTCCCCTTCCCCAAGTCTCTGTTTCATTGCCTCTGGTGGTCTCTCCAAGTTCAAATCGCTGCCAGCCATTCCTCCCCACTGGCTGATTCCATTTAACCATCCCAGTCCCAGAGTGCTGACCCCATTGCCTCATCCTTGTATATGGCCTCTGCATTGGTCTCTTCCACTGAGTGCCTCACTCATTCGTTTATTTACTCACTGACTAACAAATGTTTATTGAGCACCTACTGAGTGTCAGGTGGTTTTCTAGGCACTGGATGCAGCAGTGAGTGAAGAAGACAGACAAAAATCCCTGCCTTTCTGAGTGCTTACATTCCTACATCCCCTAGTACTCTCTCCCTTGCTATTTTCCACAGTTTTCCAAACTCTGTGCTCTGCAATCTAACTACCAGCCTGTTAAACTCCTCCTTTTATCCCTGGTTCTCTTATCCTGGCCTTTACTTCTCCAGAAAGACATTGATTGAGGGTGTAAATTCCTCTTTAGCACGAGGGCAGGCATGAGCCTCAGGCATTATATAAACTTGAGGGTTTCAAATTCGATATCTGTTTAATAGAACAACCTTGTCTCGAAACAAAATTGTAGGTGGAAGTCTAAGCTATTAAAGCAGATAAGAGAACTGTTTTGGTACAAGTGGGGCAGGAGAGCTGGGAACCCCTTACCCTTGCCTGCCCATCATTTTCTGTGGCGGTTCCCAAGGCTCTGGCACAGTACCCTAGGGTGCCGCAGAACACAGTTAAGAACCGCTTCTGCACAAGTTGCATGCTCACCAAGATGCACTTTGGGTTGGGCTCTGCCTATCGAAATGCCAAAGGATGGCGGAAAACTGGGGATTGCTGCTCACTCCTCCCCTGACCCAGGTCGCAGTTTCCCAAGGTCGCTTGCTGAGTCGGCATTTAGGTGTTCATTTTCTCCTCCTGGTGACTGACTTCCCGAGCTGCTCATTGTGTTCTTTTGTTGTTGTTGTTGTACTTGTCGGGACTTATTTTCTTTGAAGAAAAAGGGCTCAACCCACATATTATGAGAAAAAGGGCTCAACCCACCAGCCTAGCGTGATCTCGGACAAGCCTCTTAAACTCTCTGAGCCTCGGTGTTTCCATTTTCAAAATGGAAATGGTGTGACCCCCTTCCCCACCCTTGCTGTTGAAGAATTAGGGACTCTGCATATAACTGCTGGTGGCAACAGCTGGAATGCAGTAACGGTAGAGTACATCCACATTTGAGTTTCTTGCTGTTTCTTGCTCTGACATGTACTTCTATTCCTTCTCCAATGAAGTTTCCCTTTACATTTTCTCAAAGTGTCATTAAACTCTAATAGGCTTCCCCCAGCAACTCCCCCACTCCTGGGCCTGACTTAACCAAGCATTTTCTGAAAACAAGGTGACTCTTATTTAAGGATTCTGAATGTATTCCAGTTCTTGGCAGTCTTAAGCACACAGCTGAATGTGTGCTAAGTCTAGCATGGATAATTACACCAGCTGTGACCTTTTAGAAACATGTATTTGGACTAAAGAGGTGTTTAGGCACTTCTGATTGACTTAGGTTTTACTTGGTTTATGTTTGGTAAACTTCGAATATTTGCTTCCATGTAAGCTGGTTAAACTCTGAAAGATGAGTGCCACGTGTGGCCTCCTGTGTGGAAGGGCCTCTCTGTGATGTCTGTGACACAGCAGACCGTGTATGCTTATGCACATGCCTGCACACACACAAGTGTGCACATGTGATTAGAGGCAGGTGGGTTGGCAGGTGACATTTAGAAGTAATGTAGCATGACACTGCCATGCGTGGGGCATGAAGTCAGAAAGGGCACTGGCTGTCGGGAAACAGACACAAGCTATTACTGCCTTAAAGACAGTTTCCTTGCAGCTGCCAGAGACGCAGGAGAGAGCACTCGGAAACGAGCTGCTCTCCCATGTGTGCTCACCAGCCTAGCGTGATCTCGGACAAGCCTCTTAAACTCTCTGAGCCTCAGTGTTTCCATTTTCAAAATGGAAATGGTGTGACCCCCTCCCCCACCCTTGCTGTTGAAGAATTAGGGACTCTGCATATAACTGCTGGTGGCAACAGCTGGAATGCAGTAACGGTAGAGTACATCCACATTTGAGTTTCTTGCTGTCTGCTAATCCTGCTCACAGACTCTGATTTGGGCACTCCTCTTCTGCTGCATCTCCCCACTCTTGATCGCTTGGCGTAGCAGAAGCGGCCAGAACCCTGCACACATCCCCTTGCCCTTTCCATCTCAGTGGAAGCCCTTCTGACCTCCAGCTGCCAGAAGCTGCATTTCTTCTCGTGGTCACCAGAACCTACTCCGCCAGACTGGCAGCCTTGAGGAATTAACATCCTCCCCACCCCTCGTGCCAGGGACAGTCCTTCCCCGATGACTGATGAGAATTGCTGTGTACACCCCAGCTGCCTCGGCCCTCAGGTGGGTTGATGCTGAGGTGCATGTTTTACGATGAATGCCAGAGTTTCCCAATGGAATAGCTTCGGTTGCCCGCACTGGTCGCTGGCTTGAAAACATTCCCTTTATTGCTTCTTGAGTATTTTCACAACATGGAAGCTGGCATTTGGACAATCCAAGAGATAAAGGTGGAAGCAGCGTGGTCTTTTATGACGTGTATCTTTCCTATGGCCACTGTGGCAAATGGCCAAAAATTTGGTGGCTTAAAGCAACACAGATTTATTCCCTTACAGTTCTGTAGATTGGGAGTGCAAAATCAGTTTCACTGGGCTAAAAGCAAGGTTTCCTCCAGAGGCTTGAGGGGCAACTCTATTCCCTTGACTTTTCCAGTTTCTAGAGGTCGTCCTCATTCCTTGGCTCCTGGCCTTATCAAATCTGCTTCTTCCTCGTCAGTAGTCAAATCTTCTCTATCCTCCTCTTATAAGGACCTCACAACTACTTAGGGCCCATCTGGATAACCCAGTATAATCTTCCCATCTCTAGATCCTTAATCACATCTGTAAAGTCCCCTTTATCATAGGTGACATTCACAGGTTCTAGGGATTAGGGCGTGGACATTATTCAGGTGACCACAACCTGCCTTTCCTCCACATTAATTAAAAATGAGTTACTAGGTACAACACACATTCAAAGGAGAAGACTTAGGCCCTCAGTTTGAAGGAAGGACTGTAGACATGTTTTAAAACCTCCAAATAGAGAAACCCTAACTAAGACATCTCGGTACCAGCATACATACACCCCAGTTTCTGATGCTTTCTCTTTCCCAAGTTCAGTTGCTAAGAGACTGAGGTCTTGCACTGGCCATCCTGCTCTTTCTCTGGGTTCAGTGGGTTCCACCCCAACCCTGGGACACTCAGTGCATCTGATTCTCAGCTGCCCTTCCTGTGACAGAGTGCTCATAAGGACACCAAAGTAAAAATAACACATGTAATCTTAAACTCCAACTGGCTGTTGCCTCTTTTGCTTTGCAGGGGGTCATAATTCATATGGCTGAAATATAAATTTCTATACAGAGACTAGAGGCAGCAGGAGGAAAAAAGGACTGGAATTTTATATTATCTGCCACAGTTTACTCCTTTGCTTTAATCAATCAGTATTTATTGAGAGCATACTATGTGCCAGGTGCTGGGACAGCTGGGGCAGAGCAATGAACTTGTGGTCACAGGGCCTGCCCTCCAGGGGCTTCCAGTACTGGTGGCCTCAGACAATGACAAAATGACCCCTCAGATGCATTGTGACCACAAGTGCCCCCTCCTCCTCTCCCCTTCCTCCTTTTTCTTCTTCTTCTTGAAGCATTGGAACTTTCAAAAGTGGCTAGAAAAGGGGCCACTAGAATACCTTTCTCTGTTAGCACTGTCAGGCCAACCCTATTTCCACAAGGCCCTCACAGCCCCAACTCCTGAATAGCAGAGAGATTGAGAAGCTTATGGTAGATGAAGCATAAGGTGACCATGCAACAGGGTCCATTTGGGAAGTTGCATTTAGAGCCACTACGGGAAATGACCTCCTGTGGTCTCAGAACTGACAGAATTCTGGGGCGCCAAGAGAACCATGCAGCTGAGTGCCTCTGAGCCATCGACTTCAGCTTTGTCAGATACCTCAGATTAAGGAGGAAGCCAGTCTGCCCCTGCAGATTTGGCTATCAGCCTTGATGAGGATCCTCAAGTCAGCAACCCCTGCTAGCAACAGTCACCCCAGACAAACCTTTGTGGCATCCACCATCAGCCTGTGCTTGCCTCTGCTCAGCCTTGATCCTGGCTCAAGTGTTTTATGCTTGCTTGCTTTTTTTTTTTGGTAACATCTTTATTGAGATATAATTCACATACCATACAATTTACCCATTTTAAGTGTGCAATTCATTGTTTTCTTGTATAGTTATAGAATTGTGCAACCATCCCCACAATTTTAGAACATTTTCATCACCCCCTAAAGGAACCTCTTACTCTTAGCTATTACCCTCTAATACTCTCATCCCCCACTCCAGTGCTAGGGAATAACTCATCTACACTCTGTCTCTATAGATTTGCCTATTTGGACATTTTGTGTAAATGGAATCATACAATGTGTGGCCTTTTGTGTTGGCTTCTTTCACTGAGTATAATGTTCTCAAGGTTCATCCATGTTCTAGCATGTGTCAGTACTTCATTTCTTTTTATGGATGAATAATACTCCATTTTATGGATATACCAGGTTTTATCTATCCATTCATTGGCTGATGGACATTTGGGTTGTTTCTACCTTTTGGTTATTATGAATAATGCTGCTATGAATATTCAAGTTTTTGTGTGGACACATGTCTTCATTTCTCTTGGGTGTATACCTAGGAGTGGAATTGCTGGGTCATATGGTAACTCTATGTTACCTTTCTGAGGAACTGGTAGACTGTTTTCCAAAGTGGCTGCACCATTTTACAATCCCATCAAAAAAGAAGGAAAGTTCCAGTTTCTCCACATCCTTGTCAGCACTTGTTGTTGTCTGTCTTTTTGGTTATAGCCATCTCAGTGGATGTAGATTGGCATCTCGCTGTGACCCTCTTGGAATTTAGCATCTTTTGAAGTTTGACTTTCCATGGGGCCAGTGCCCATCTCGTTTGGCACCATCTCTCCATATCTTGCCTGGTGCCTAGGTCATGGTAAATTCTCATGCACCACGTGGGTTAGATGCAAGAGGGTGTTTTTCCATATTTGATGTTCCCAGTCATGCTCCATCTCATCTCCTGCCTCTCAAATAAGACTTTTCACTTTCTATCTTTGATCTCCTTTTACCAACTAAATGTCCACCCTAACCTTTGGCTTTACATTTCTGCCCAGGGATGGCCATTCCTTACTTGACATCCAAGTGAGCTCAGGGTTGCGTAGGAGAGAATCTACTTCAGATGTCCAGAATGCACCACAAATGCCCAATAAAGTAGCTCATGTTAGTTCCTCCAGCCCAGTACCTGACCCACAAGAGTTACCAAGAAATGCTTCCTTCCTTCATCTCCTAGCCTTGTTTATTAGTTTCCTATTGCTGCTGTCACAAATGACCACAAACTTGGTGGCTTAAAACAACACACTTTATTACCTTCGTGTTATGTAGGTCAGAAGCCCCATACAGGTCTCACTGGGCTAAAATCAAGGTGTCAGCAGGGCAGCATTCCTTTTGGAGGCTTCAGGGGAGAGAATCCACTTCCTTGCTTTTTCCACCTTCTGGAAGACACCCCCATTCCTTGACTCATAACCCCTTCCTCCATCTTCAAAGCCATCTTCTCACATCTCTCAGACCCTGCTTCAGTAGTCATATCCCCTCTGACTCTCTCTCCTGCCTTCCTCTCCACTTTTAAGGACCCCCTGTGATTACATTGGGCCCACCTGGTCAATCCAGGATACTCCCTTATTTTAAGGTCAGCTAGCTGATTAGCAATTTTAATTCCATCTGCAACCTTAATTCTGTTTTGCCATGAAACATAACATGGTTCTGAGGATTTGGATGTGGACATCTTTGGGAGTCATTATTCTTTCTCTCCTTCCCCTCACTCTTTCCCCTTCCTGCCTTCCATTCTCTCTCCCTTTCCTCCTGCCTGCTCCCACCACATTTTAATAGCGTAAGAAATCGAGCAGACTGTCACTTTACCAAGTGTGCTGGCAGGTCAGTGGCAGTTCTGGGGTCATTACTGAAATGCCAAAGGCAGTAAAAGCTGTCTGTCAAAACCGGCCTTGTAACTTGTAGGTCTTTCAGAGTATATTTTTAAATGGAACTTTAACTTCACAAGGTTCATTGTTTCAAGGATATTATGAATTTGCAAATTTTAGAATGCAATTCTTTCATCCTTTAATTAGAACCATTCAAAAGGCAAGTTATTTGGGCATTGTACACAAAGAGGATAAATTGCTTCGTGGCCCAATTGCATCTTGGTGCTGGGAAGAAAACTGGGAGGGAGGGGCTCATGGCAGAATCCTTCCATCCCGTGACCTTTACCCCAGCCTGTGAGAGAAGGCTGATGGGGTGATGCTTAGGGAAAGGGCAACAGGGCCATAATTAGCTTAAACCTTGAGAAAGATAAACTTGGAGGGTGAATGGGGGAAGGAAAAGAAAGTAATGGAGTCACAAAGTAATCTAGACTTTCTTTTTAAATTTTTCTGTGATTGTGTTTGCAAGAAAACAGATGAAAACCATCTTATTCATTCAACAAATCTTTACTTGAGATGTGCAGTTTGCAAAGAGAAATATTATGCAATGTAAGAAGATTATAAGGCAAAGAAACAAAAGGCAATACCCTTGCTTTCATTGAGCTAATACTGACATAATCACACCCCATGCACCACATGCTGGGAAGGACACACTGATGTTGTCTGTGGTGGATGGTTCTCATTTCCTGGGTGTCTCCCACCCAACTCCTCTTCAGATTGTGTAGTATTGGTGGTAATTATTATCCTGCTTCCTACTGTGGAAGCTACAGCAGGGTGAATCTCTGGAAGCAGAGGATGGACATATGCCCAAGTCTTGGCCAGTCAGGATTGAATGGGGTCAGATAAATGGATAGAACTCCTTGATGGCAGCTGCAGGAGAAGCTAGTAGCATGGTGGTAGAATCTTGTCAGGCTGGTTTGCCAAAAGTTGCTGCCTCTTGGACCTCTGAGACTGACTTGGTTCATGCCCATTTTCCAAGTTGGGTCCTTCATCTTCCCATCCACCCAAATTGGGTTCATCCATTGTGAACCCCAGTTTCCTCCTCTAAATTACTTCTCTGCTTAACATATCAAAACTAGTTTCTGTTGCTTGCCACTCAGAACCCTGGTAGATAACACTCTTTATTAGCTAGGAGAAAATAAGCTTAGTGGCTACCAATTGTAGACACACAGGAAGTCTGGGCATTAGGGCTTAGGGACCAACATTTCCCTATGCCAGGAAGGATCTTCCATTGGATCTTTGCATGTCTTGCCCCTCTTGGACATTCAAGTCATTGTTAAATGCTGCCATCTCAGAGATGACTTCCACAACAAGCCTGTCCAAGTCAGCCACCCTGTCCCTCTCTATCAAGGAATTTGCCGCCGTGGCTATACATTGGGGGCTTTAAAAATACTGTTTTCTAGGTCCGACCTACGATGGATTCTGACTTAATTGGTCTGGAGATCATCCTGGGCATCTGGATTAAAAAAAAAAATCAGCCCAGGTGATTCTAATATGCAGCTGAAGTAAAGAATCTCTGATCTATCACACTACCCTATTTTAATACCCTCTAATACCTACATTTTCTATTTTTCTGATTTGAATTCTGGCTCTTTTCCTGCACCCAAATGTCAGCTTAGTGAGAACAAGAGTTTCTTCTTGTTCATATGCTTTTACTAAATAATAGAACAAACAATGAGTGAATGAATGAACGGTGCAAACATTTCTTTCCTTTTCCCAGCTGGTTGCCTTTCAGGATGCTCAGATTTGCTCTGGATCGTGCCTGAGCAACCTGTCTCCATCTTCCCTTCCACCTGATTTTCTTCTCTCTCTCAGCCTGGGATCTGTCCCTGCAATTGCCCATGGACTTGGAGTCTTGCACACTGACATTTGAAATTTCATCTTGGGAGGGCTTTAGATTTCTCACGTGAGGTTGGGCAGGGGAGAGGCTTGGCTTTTCAGATTCTTCAGTGGAGAACTGACAAAACAACATCTCTGTAGATGGAGAGGAGCTAAGAATAATTGTTTCTTCTGGTCTGAGTATTGGGATTAATTGGGTGGGCTCGAGCTGAACTACCTGGATTTAAATTCTGGCTCAAGCTGTATGCCCTTGGGCAAGTTGCCTCACCTTTCTGTGCCTCATTTTTTTCATGGGTAAAGTGGGGGCAATAATAATGAAACTTTTCTTGCAAGGCTGTTTGTATGAAATGAGTTTACTGTTTTTATAGCCCAATTTAAGGGTTGTGGGCTGTGCTAAAAGAGCCACCAGCCCTGAAGTTAAGAAGGAATGTGGGGTAGAGAGGGACAGGCAACATGGTTGTCTGCAGTAACCGTAACAGAACTAGGAGTTAGGCATGGTGCTGAGTGTTTCACAGGGATCCTCTTATTAAATTATCACGATCAGATAAGCCAGGCACTATGATTACCTCCAATTTTGTAGACATATGAGGTGGAATCCAAACCCTAGCAAGTCTGCCTGACTCCAGAGCCCCAGGTGAGATATTGCTGCTAGAGCCTGAACCAAAAGGTATTTATCGCGGTAAATGCATTTCCTGGACTTGGACTGAGCTGGAGGAAGGATGTGAGAAGCTGGGATGAAAGAGTGGGCAGATTTCTTGGAGAAGGCATTGTGAGTGAGAACTTCAGGGAAGCGGAGAGCTAGAGAGAATATCGCAGACACTGATGCGGGGGCCTACATAGGCAGAGGGGGTGTGAACCAGAAGAGGAAGCTATTGCAGGCACAGCTCTTTACCTGGTGGGGGTGCCCTGCAGGCAGAGTTTATGCAAGACCTCTCCTTCCAGTCTCCATCTTTCCTCCTGGTTTATTCTCTCCATTAGTAATCTCCCTTCCTTTCTCCTCTACTACTTCGCCAGTCTGATGACAGAACAGTTAATGGATTAATCCATTCATTCAATAAATAGTAAAGGTATTGAGAGCCTGCTTTGGGCCAGGCAGTTGTTGGAGGTAAAACAGTGAGCACCCCTTCATCTCAGTCCTCACCAATGCCTCACCTCCTACCAGCTGCAGATGCCTCGGTCACAGAGAGCTCCCTGCAGACCCCTGCCAGTCTCTGTGTGCTCACCTGGCTGAGCCTCTCGGTCTACATCAGAAACCCAGCGGGGGGGCCAGGAAAATGCACGAAGAGAAAAATCACAAGCTGTATGTAGACCCAGGCTGGTTTCCCTCTTAAAGCCCCCCTCAGACCCATTAGTAGATGATGCAGTGACCACAGGGAGCCCATGTCTCTAAGTGCTGCCCAATTTCCTCAGACATGTGCTTGGCTGCCCAGGATTAGGTAGGTGGAAATACAAATCAGAAAATGATAGTTTCGCCTGCCTGAAGGAAGCTTCCCACAGTGTGGTTCTCCCAAGAGAAAGCCCTTGCTTTGTGTCCTGAGTGCTTCAGGGCAGGCTCTTTCTGGAAACTACATGCTTTCCTTCATTTCCGCTGTCAGTCCCTGAGTGACCACCGACTTGCATGGATTTTTGCAGTAACCTCCCCAAAAGACCCCTCCCCACATCCCATCAGCCAGAATGTTTCCAAAGTGGGAATACAGTTATGGAATCTTCGTCTCCACTCTGGCAAATGCTTCCCAAGGCTCTTAGAAGGAGTTAAGTCAGCACGTTTCACCTGTGGGGCCTCAGGGTTGGCCTGTGCCTCCCAGTCTGGCCTGATTTACACCTCCCTTTGCTACTAGGAAGTGCTTCCTTCTCCATCCTACAGCCCCTCATCAACTCCTCAGCTCTGCAGTCACATCTCAGCTCAGTTTCCAAAGCTCCCTTTCAATAGGCTCACCTCTAATTCACCCCAGCTGTGATTTCACCTTATTGGTGTGGTTCTTTCATTACCTCTGTCTCCCCGGTGAGCCCACTGAGGACAGGGAGCTCTAGTGTCATTTTTCCTCCTTCCTAGCCAAAACTTTTAGACTTCTAGCTACTTGCCAATATTTATTCATCCCTCCTACTCTGAATTCTCTCAGAGCAGCAATATGCCCAGCTGAAAGACCATATTTCTCAGCTTCTCTTGCAGATAAATGGGGCCAGTTCTGGATATAAAGTATTGTGTAGAACACATGGGAAGGCTGTATGATGGTATACTGCTTCACTGAGAGAAGGCAGTTTTTACCTTTGCATGCTTGCTATGTGGACATGATGGCTGGAGCTTGAGCAGCCATCATTAGACCATGAGGTAAAGCTATAGATTGATGGAGCATCAAGACAGAAGGAGGCTGATGATGGATCATAAATAGACCTGTGGTGGTGATCACTCTAGTATATACAGATGTTGAATTATAATGCCGTTCACATGAAACTTATATAATAAAAAATAATACAGAACTAAAATCAAAGAAGGTTGTGTCCCTGATAACCAATTCTGGACTGCCTGACTTCAGAGTTCTTTTTTTGTTTCCTTGAAGAATTATTTTTGTTGATTCTTTCCCTTATGAAATTTATTCAAATTACAACCATTTGAAGTGGGAAGATCACAACTAGAGAACAAGTCATCCTGTAAGAAATCCATTTATAAAACTCTTCATAAAAGCTTTTTTCTCTTTTATATTATGTATTTTCCTTTTTAAAGGAGCATACAATACAAAGTTAACTTATTAATACTTTGCCTATTCCCAATTTTGGGAGAAATACTTATTCAAAATCCTGTAGCCCATAGGAAAAGAAATTCTCAGAACCTGACAACTGCCACCTGACTTTCTCTTTAAAGCTTCTTCCTTCAAGTATCTCCTCTCCTATACATTAGTTGTCACGTACACCCTTAGTTCTGACTTTCTTTTCCCAGAAAGGCAAAGCTTTAGCTACTACAACTTTATGAACAGATCTACAGAAATGAAACAAAAAATGAAAACGGAAATGAAAACAAGAACCACAACAAAACATGAAAACAAAATACCCTCTCAAACAAACATATGGACACCAAGGGGAGAAAATGGCAGGGGGTGGGGTGGTGGTGGGATGAATTGGGAGATTGGGATTGACATGTATACACTGATGTGTATAAAATAGATAACTAATAAGAATGTGCTGTATAAAAAACATAAATAAAATAAAATACCCTGTCAAAAATCACAGACCAGCTAGAAACTATTCTGGTGTTTACAGATTAATTGCTATTTTTGTAGAAAATTGTTAGATGATGAAAATGCGAGTAGAATACATACCAGTGCAAATAAATCCATCTCTCTCCAGAGTCTGTGCAGGTGAACTCACACCTGACATTGTTGGACGGCTCACAGGTTGCTGTTTGCATGGTTTATGTTCGCAAGGTCATTCTCTCATAATTCCCAACTAGTAACTTTTAGTCATTTCATGTGCGAGTTGTAATAGTGGCAACTCAGTGATACAGGAAATGTTTACTTACTTATACTTAAAGTAACACAAATACTAAACTAACTCACTTTGTGTGCTGGTGATATGATAAAAATAAAATGACAAATGCAAGAAGAAAACAGAATGAACATCTAATTAATGGACATTTGTTAAGCCCATTTACTAAAGAACTCTTATGCATGAAGGGACTTTTAAGATGTGTTAGGGGTCTGTTCACTTTCAAATCCATAAATATGGCATCACATTACCAAAAGATTTACTAAGAAAGTGAAAACAGAACATACAACAGCCAGGTGAAGTCTTTCATTAGACTTTGGAAAAAGCCTGCTTTGTGCAGCTTAAAAAGAGAATCAAACAAAGCTGGAAGCAGAGGCTGCCAACCAGATGAAATCAATATGGGAGATGGAGAAAAGTTGGATATAAATGTTTCCTACAAAGGAAGAAAAACCCACAGTGCATATCCAGGAGGCACTTAGCCTGAAGCTCCTGTTCTCTCTTGCACCCCAATACTTCACCTGGGAAGACCACATCAATGCTATGTATCAAGTCCAGTGTGTGTGAGAGGAGGAGGACAGGAATGGAGGCTGATGAAGAAAAAGGAAGATAATCTGCGCGTTTGGTTTCTTCCCAAACATCTGCTCACACGTACCGGCACAAACAATTTAAAGCGCTGGTGCCATTATTTCAACCCCACCGCAACTTTGCCTACAGTGAAAATCGAACTGGGGCAAACTACCGGGGCTGTCTTCTTTCTTTTTCCCCACAAAGGATATTTTCAACCTAATTAAACACATATAATAGAGTGCCCACTATGTGTGTAGCATTGTTTAGACACATAGTATTTCAATATAACTGTTTCTCTTGCGTTTCCTTCCTCCCTCCCTCCCTCCCTTTCCTCCCTTCCCCTCCCCTCCCCTCCCCTTCCTCCCTCCCTCCCTCCCTCCCTGCTTTCCTCTTTTTTATAAATTTATTTTATTTATTTAGTTTTGGCAGTGTTGGGTCTTCGTTACTGCACGTGGGCTTTCTCTAGTTGCAGCGAGTGGGAGCTACTCTTCATTGTGGTGCGCAGGCTTCTCATTGTAGTGGCTTCTCTTGTTGCGGAGCATGGGCTCTAGGCACGTGGGCTTCAGTAGTTGTGGCTCGCGGGCTCTAGAGTGCAGGCTCAGTAGTTTTGGTGCACGGGCTTAGTTGCTCCATGGCATGGGGGATCTTCCCAGACCAGGGCTCGAACCCGTGTCCCCTGCCTTGGCAGGTGGATTCTTAACCACTGGGCCACCAGGGAAGCCCCATTTTCATTCTTTCTTTCTTTCTTTCTCTCTCTCTTTCTTTCTTTCTTTCTTTCTTTCTTTCTTTCTTTCTTTCTTTCTTTCTTTCTTTCTTTCTTTCTCTCTCTCTCTCCTTCTTCCTCCCTTTCTCTCTTTCTCTCTCTCTCTCTCTCTCTTTCTTTCTTTCATCCTCTCCTTCATACCCACAGCCCTTAGCATCTAGGGGATGGTCTTGAGGTACTAGGGAGCCCAAGCACACATGTTCTCAATGAGCAGTGGTATGGCCATCTCCACCTCCCAACGGAAAAGTCATTCTTGGATGTTACCTGCAGGATTTGTAACTGGCACAAAGCTTCCAAGTTGAACTGCCTTCCTAAAGTGTTAATCAGGAGACACCCTGGCATGACTTTGCTTCATTTTTTATGTGCTGACTTCCCTTGGCCCAACCTACTTGATAGACAAAGGGGAAAGGGCTCTGGCTGGGGCTATTGCAACATTCAACCCAGTCACAGATTCTCTTCCTACCAGCCTCTCATCTGCCCCCATCCTGAGAAGTGTCCCCAGAGTGAAACACAACATAATCCTTTCCCCAGGCCAGGTGCCTGAGACGTTCAAGGATGGAGGGGTCCATACCAGCTATTCCTTGGGACTTCTACATCATCTGACCTGGTTCTCTTTTCTCACAGGCCACTCCGGTCAGTGAGCTTCAGGCTCCCCTTCCAGGGAATGGAGCTAGATGAGACAAGGCCTCTTGCAGAGGCTAAAACTTAGGTCACACAGGGTTAGATACTCTGACTGCTAGGGGTTCTCTCCTCCTTACTGTGGCCTCCGCTTAACTACTTGAATTAGCAAAACTATTCAAAGTAAACAAATAAATTAAAATGGTAATGGTGCCACAAGAATACTTAAATAGCAGCTGAAAGAAAGAAAGAAAAAGAAAGAAAGAAGGAAGGAAGGAAAGGAGAAAGGGAGAAAGAGAGAAAGAGAATGGGAAAGAAAAATTTAAACAATCCACAAAAAATTCCTAAGTAAGTATTTGCTACAAATGTACTGTAAACCTAGAGATAACTTTGGGAGCAGGGAGTAGGGTGGTTTATGGAGACACAAAAATCCTCAGCAGGTTAGAGTGACAGAACTCTACATTTCTTCTGGATTTGCACAGATATTTGAGAATAGTTTTCTTCATACTAAGGTCTTTGGAGATTCTCCTGACCTCCTAATGTGACCATATGCTGCTTAAACTGAATAATGCGGTAACATGAGAGTAGATTCCCCCTCATTTGCAGATGCTATATTTGTGAATCTGCCTACTTGCTGAAATTTGTTTGTGATCCCCATATCAATACTGTGGCACTTTCTGGTTATTTGCATACACGAGCAAAGTGGTGGAAAATGTAAAGTGTCCTACACTTGTTTCCAGCTGAGGTCGAACAGGGGACTTTCTGTCTTTTTGTTTCAGCTTTCATACTGCAAACGGTATTGTCCTTTTGCAGTCTATTTAGTGCCCTGTTTTTCACATTTCTGTGCTTTTTTTGGTGATTTCGCTATTTCAAATGACCCACAAGTGCAGACATAGTGTCTAGTTTTCCTAAGTGCGAGAAGGCTGTGATGTGCCTTATGTAGAAAATATAAGCTTCCTTCAGGTATGAGTTATAGTGAAGTTGGCCATGCACTGAATGTTAATGAATCAACAATATATATTAAACAAGGTGTCTTTAAATATAACCACACATAAAACAAGTTTGTAAAGTAATTGGTTGACTAAAATTTATGACCAGAGGCTTGCAGGAACCTAGCTCTGTATTTCCTCTAGGAGCAGTGGCTCAGTATTTACTTATACAGCATTCGTGGTGATTTTATAAAACGTAAGTACTGTGAATAATGAGAATAGACTATTCCTAAGAAGAGTTAAATAAATTCATTTCAGAGTTTTGCTTCAAATTTGTGTTTCCTGCAGTTCCATTCCATATGAGCAGACCACAAAGACATACTTCTCTCCAGAGAAAGCAGTGCTGGAATTGCCATTAGGGTGACTTGTGCGATTCTACAGCCCAACTATAGACAAAACAAGCCAGCCCAGGGCCAAGGGAAGGTACATGTGTGAGACATGGAATTGCTCATTTCTCACTTGCTGGGTTATCTATGAGATCTTGGAACCTGGGACAAAGTAAGACTTTCCCAAGGGAGCCTGCAAATGTGCACATGGACAGTTTTTCCTTTTTAAAGAAAACATTCATTAAATGTCAACTTTGTTCTCAAGTTTGTAATTTACTTCATGATAATGTGTTGGTAGAAGAAGGGACAACACTGCATTAGAGATGTTCTGCTTCCCTGATTTAAAATTATGTCAGTTTATGAGGAGGATTCACATTAAGCATAATCAAGTGCACACCAAGTCTTCCACTAATCAGAGCATTTCCAGATAATAAGCCCCGAGTCTCAGGAACATGGATGCTCTTTGTTCTCCAGGAACCATCCAAAGGATCCAAATGGGAGCAGAGCTGGAGCAGAGAACAAAGACTTCATTTGGAGATGGCAAATACATCCCATCTTGTGGACCAACTGTTTTTGATTGGTAGTGATTCCAGGGAAAAGTGTGTTGAGAAGGAATCTGAGGCCAAATGCAGGCTCAGTGGTACATGATGACATGATTGACTAGTGATGTCTGCTGTGCATGAGGAGAGGTGTAGCATATGTGCCGTGTATTTGCCATCCATAAGTTAAAGCAACAGAGCTTCAGCAGAAGAATCCCTCTCCCACTAGCTCATAATAGGATTGTGTCAGATTTGGTTTCTCTCAATGCTGTGCTTAGCGATGTTGTCTGATATAGAGTAGAAGCTCAATAAACATGCTAAATGTAGGTATGTACTTATATACCAGTGAGTGTGTAAGGGAGGGGAGGGAGGGAAGGCAAGTTTTTCAGGCCTTTGAAGTAGAGTAGAGGCAGCAGTTTGAAGCCATGAAGTCTTCTATTTTAACGTGAAATCCTGCCCCATAGGTGGCAGCCTCCTTTGCCTTCACTTAAGGCCGTTTAAAGATGCAAAATGTTGCAGCAGCACTGACACCACCCTTGAAGAACAGGCTGAGCTGCTGGAGGCCACAGAAACTCAGCAGGACCCAAGCTTGGGAATAGATTTTCTGATTTTTTTTGAGTACTTAAAACTACAGCTACCCATGGAGCATTATGTAGAAAGAGTCACCACATAAAGCCTTCTGTGATTGATTAGTGTCCCTTTCAGGGTCTTGTTTATCAACATAACTGGTTGTTTACTAGGGTACATTAAGCCTGTCCAACCCTCTCTAGGCGCCCTGCAGGGCAGAGGGTCACACCTGCAGCTTCTCCTCATGATCTGCGCAGGAGCCACACAGAAGGAGCACATGTCTGAACATCACAGGAACAGGCTCCAGTGGGGTGTCTGTGGAACACAGTGGAATCCAAGGGCCAGTTGCAGGAGGGAGGCCCTTCTCTCCTTGCTTTTCAAATGGAATACAAGCAGTGGTTCCCAGTATGGTACACAAGGGGATCCATAGAATTTTGTTTCAAATTACTTAAAAAATTTTTTGTACTTTTAATGTTGTGTGTATGTTTTAAAATAGCCATGGTACATTACCCTAGAGGTAGAGTGAATATATATATGCAGTTGACCCTTGAACAACACGGGTTTTCACTGTGCATCTCCACTTATACACGGATTTTTTTTTCAGTAAATATTACAGTACTACATGATGATCCCAGTTGGTTGAATCTGCAGATGTGGAGCCATGGATATGGAGGGCAGACTATGGTATATATATATATATATATATATACACACACACACATACTTAAACAAACAACCTTTGAACATTATCCATAAAAGAAACAAAAGAGGACTCTGAAAGGTGGAGGGGGAAAGTAGACCAGCTAGGAATCTTCAGACCTAAGACTTGGCAGTGGAGTTCCTTGGGTTTTCTTTTTCTCATATATCCTGGACTGGGTTCAGGAGAAGCCAGCAAAGCTGGAAAATTAATAGGTGCAGACCAAAAAAAAAAAAAAAAAAATCCCTAAGAAAGGCCTACTCTCTCTCTAACCAAAAGGCCAGGAAAGGGGCAGTGTAGCAAGACAGGCCATCCAAACACCATGAAAAAAATCTGTGACCCCTGCCTTACCCCATTAGCAAAGGCCAAGTGGAGAGTCTAAATGTCCACCCTCACCAAGGATGGAGCAGTAAGGAGGTGAGGTGCCTTTCCCTCACCAGCCATGGTGGTACCAGGGGAAGCTTAATGGTGAGCCTGCAGTCCCACCCTCCAGCATTAATGAGGCACCCATCACCCCTAAATGGAGGCTGAGTGTGGAACTTAGACTTCCATCCCCACCTGGCAGTAATGAGGCGGTGTAGAATCAGAGGAGGCCTGCTAGAAAATAATACTTAAATAAGAACCAGTCTCACAATATAATAGAAAAGTGTCCAGCATACAAGTGAAAAATCACCCATTATACCAAGAACTGGAAAATCTCAATGTCAGATGCCAACACCTAGGTAACACAGATGTTGGAATCACCTGACAAGGATTTTAAAGCAGCCAACGTGAAAATGCTTCAGTGGGCAATTTTGAACATGCTTGAAACAAGTGAAAAAAATACAAAGTCTCAGCAAAGAAATAAAATGCTTCAGAAAAGTTTTTAAAAAAGAGAAGTTTTAAAGGAGAACCAAATGGACATTCCAGATCTGAAATATACAATAACTGAACTTAAACCAAAAAGCAAAAACCAAAAACCTCAATGGAGAGGCTCAATAGCAGAATGGAAGTAATGTTTCTACTAAGAAATCTATACAAAGGGATACACTCAAAAACACTACAGATAAATCAAAGTGAAATTCTAAAAAAATGTTCAGGTAACCCAGATGAAGGCAGGAAAAAGGAAACAGAAATGAAAAACAGAGAGAACACACAGAAAACAAAAATAAAATGTCAGACTTAAACCTTAACGTGTCAGTAAATACATTGGCTGGAATGGTCTAAATGCACCAATTAAAATGCAGAGATTGATAGTGAATTAAAAAAAAACATGATACAACTGCATGAACAAGAGCTTACTGCAACTGTAACATTATAGGTAGGAAAAGTAAAGAATAAAAGTAAAAGGATGGAAGAATGATATATCAGTAATCAAAAGCAATCAGAGCAGGAGTGGCTATGTTAACATCAGATAAAAGAGACTTCAGAATAAAGAAAATGATCAGGGACAAAGAGAAGCCTTACATGATGATAAAAAGGTTGTCCACCAAGTCCTGAATGTGTATGAAACTAACAATGGAGCTGCAAAACATGCAAAAAAAAAAAATTGATAGAACTGAAAGGTGAAATAGACAAATCCACAATTGTAGGTGAAGACTTGAAGGTCCCTCTCTTCAATAACTTATAGAACAGTTAGAAAATCAGCAAGGATATAGAAGAACTCAGCACCATCAATCAACAGGATCTAATCGACATAGAACACTCTGCCTAACAGCAGCAGAGTACACATGCTTTTCAAGTACCCAGGGGGCATTCACCAAGACAGACCATATCCTGGGCCATAAAACAAACCTCAAGAAATTTAAAAGGATTAACATCACACAGAGGATATCCTCTGACCACATGGAATCAAACTAGAAATCAATTACAGAAAGATAATGGGAAAATCTCCAAACATGTGGAAACTAAACAATGTAGTTCTAAATAATCCATGAGTCAAAGAGGAAGTCTCAATGGAAATAAAAAAGTGTGTTGAACTGAATGAAAATAAGTAAATAAAGCAGGATAAAAATTTCATGTAAAATTATATTGTAAAATATAGAGAAATGACTAAGAAAGTCATCCCCACAAGTAAACAGTATTTGCTTCTCCAAATAAAACTAATAAACCCCAAAACCAAACACAAAAGATAAAACACTGGCAGGGGGTGACAGAAAATGCTCAATGTCCTAAATCCCAGGTCACATTCCTCTTTCCTGGGCCCACAGAATACCCTGCCTCCCAGCTCTCTTTCCTGGGCGTATCAGTCCTGTTTGCAGCAGGAAACAAAAGATACATTCAAATTAGCATCATCCAAGGAAGTTTAATTAAAGAGCTATTTATAAAGGTGTGGGTGGAGTTTAGGGAACCGGCAAGGGATGTTACAGTGCCTGGTCACAAAGGATAATAGAACTGTTACTAATATGAGGCTGGAAGGGCCAAATGCAAGCAGGTTCTACAGCCTGGAGACAATGAGGGGTGTAGAGAGAACCACCTAGAGAGAACTGAGGCCTTTTATCAAGTCACTCAGGGGAAGAAGCTGGAAAAGTAAACCTCCCCCTCCTTCTCCCTCCTGGGACCTCCTGCCTTTTGGCCAAACTCAACTGGAAGCCAGAGGCAAGAGGGTCCCTGTGATCTGTAATCCATAGAGATTAGCCTTCCAGGGCAGATAGCAAGGTGGAGAATGGTAGACCAAGGATTTTGGAGGAGGGGATGCGGCTGGAGGCAAATGGGAAGCTATCAGGGTGGCAAAGGGACCCAGAGATTGGGGGACAATGGCAGCATTACAGGATGGACTACTTGGAGGAGAGTTGCCAAAAGGAGCCACCCAACCCCCAGCTGACTAGAATGCAAGTGAGAAATAAAACTTTATTATATTAAGCCAGTGAGATTTGGGGGTGTTTATTAATGCACCTAATGTTAATTACCCTGACCAATATGCCCAATAAAAGTCTGGATCTCACATTCTGTGTCGAGTCACATATTAAACACACAGTATAGCATTCAGGAATAATTAAAAAGTGATTCCAGTATTTACTTGTGCCTCTTGAAAAACACCAATGGGGATACAATTCATAATTTTAGTAACTCCTCTTAAAATGTATTTTATCACCAGTACAGTCCTCTTTTGCCCAGATATTGTTATCTATCAACCCTTGAACTCCCCCACACACCCACCCATCGCAACTCCCAGCCTGTGCAGGATTTGTTCTTATTTATCCCACTTCCCTCCCATCCCTTTATCATGTAGGTCATTTAGCTTCTCTCTGTTGACCCTATTGCTCCTTTAGTCTCTCTCTTACCACAGAAGATCCCTGAGTCTGGTTATCTAATACGGAGGGATGTGTAGGACGTAATAAAATTAAGGTAGGCAAATAGGAGAAAACCAAGGATACAGTTAAACACAGGCCATGTGCTTGTGGCAGGCTGGCTGCCCTTGGAATTGGTCTGTGAGACAGAATTGACATGTGGTGTGTTTATTAGGGAGCACACTTTGGATCAACACCTGTGGAAGGCAGAGGGAGGAAGTGGATGCACAGAGGGAAAGCTGCGCTGTGACACAGGGACTCCGGAGCCCATACAGCCCGTCAGATTTGTCCTGCTTTGGGCCAAAATGGCTTGGCCTTTATCCCCCTGCCTCCGTCTGACATTGATATGCGACTTTGGGTGAAGCAGTTCCTGAGAGGGCTGACAGCTCAAGGCTGCTTGCTGACAGCTCCCCCGGCAGCTGGAACAGTAAATTCTGCCTTGCAGGGAGACCTGGGCATCTGGTCTCCTGTCCATCACCATGCAGAGGGTCTGTGAGAGGTGGGCTGCAGCCCTGGCTCGGAGCTGTCTGCAGTTTCTGTGGTCATCACCACTGTGTAGAGATTGCTGTCATTCCTTCCGTGCTCTTCATTCCTTCCATGTAATGCCTTGAGGCCTTTACACCAGGCTACATGTGCCACTTTCCAGAAGAACCACATCAAAATTCTCTTCTTCCAAGAAGCCTTGATGTCTGACCCTCAGCCTCTCCCATCCTCATGACCCAACACTGCTGGGCCTGCTGCATGAGAGCTGCAGCCCCAGAAGGGTCTCCCTGGGCTCTCTGACTTGCAGGGTTATAGAGTGTGTGTTGCTGGTCTTGATGTAACTCACTGATTTCTCATTACTATTAAAGAATGGGGTAATGAGTGTCATCATTGCAAGGACTTATTTACAACTCTGTCCTTCCCGTTTGTTAGCCCCAGATGGCTAAGGGATATCCACTGTCGCTCTGGGGCTGTGGATAACTTGCTGGCCCTCTGAGCTGATTCTTTTTCCTGATTGTGTATACACAATCAGGAAATTAGGGCCTGGAGAGCAAGGGCTTTTTAATTTCTCTTTTCCCAGTGAGCCTGATTTTTCAATTCTTTTGATGGCTCAGACCTGCCTTTTGTAAGCTTGGGAGTAGAGCCCAGGGGAATAAAGGCTATGGGTCCCTAGGGCATGAATCTGCTTGGGTTTGAAACCCAGCTCAGACATGAACTGCCTGTATGAACTTGGGCAAGTTTCTTAATCCCGGTACACTTCAGTTTCCTCACCTGTAAAATATGGATAATGGTACCTGCCAAATACAGTCGTTGTGAGGAGAAAATCTCATATGCTTAGCATTGTACCTGACACCTGAGCAGTGTCTATTGTGTGGTTGTCATTATTGCTAGTTCCATTTTTTCCTATGAGAAAAGTGAAGCTTAGGTTGCAATGAATGATTCTGATTGGCTGATGGCAGCTTCTCCATACGTATTCCTTCACCAACTTTCTTTTGGCACCTTCCCTCCACCCCACCCCTAGTTGTGATATCATAGTAAAACCTTTCAACCATTCTATTGAATAATTCCAACACCAAGTGCAATGCCCAACGAGTTCACTGAGTCCTTGGCTCAGTTTGGTGTCCTCACTTCGTGGTGATGCAAACATTCTTTGGCTCTGGCCCTTCTGAGTTCCCCAAGTAACTGATCTTTGGGGAAAACAACCCAGACTCAGGCAAAATGAGTTCAAGGGAGTAGTTTCTAGAAAGTTGCCAATATTTAATGAACGCCCCTCTCCATATCTTCAGCTTTATTTCTTATCACCAAATTCCTTGAACACTATGCTCCAACTATTGCTTTTCCCTGGACATTCCATGCTCAGAACCTCTGAGCATATGTGGAGGCTGTTTTCTTATGTCTGTAAGTCTCTTCTCTCCATTCCCTTGTCTTCACTTGGCTGATTTCTACAGTCTACCGTACATTCTAGGTTTTCCCTTGATTAACATCCTCCTGAAGATTGCCAGGTCTTCAGATTTCTATGGAAAATAGTCATATCTCATTGCTCCATTCTGTCTCCTTATCCTTGGTCCTGCTGCTTTTTCAGAAATTTTGTTTAACTGCCAACATCACAACTTAGACAGGAGTTATCCAGGACTCATGGGTATGAAGAGGAAAGGGAGTACTGATTATCTGGGACTGAAGGTTTTACAATAGAGACCTCTGTGCTCTGTGGTTTTGTGTATCAACTCTATATGTATTGAACATGAATTCTGTCCATCCACACATCCATCCATTCAACAATAAAATGTTAATTGAGTAATACAAACCTGAATCAGGGGAAAGGTGAATCCCTGCCTTTTATGAGCTCACAGACCAATATAGGAGAAGCAGTATATGTACAAAGATTAAAAAGTGAATCAAAATTCAGTCAGTATCATATGATCAAGGTCTTATGGAAAAACAAAACCACTTTTTGATGGAGGTACTAGCGAAATGAATCTTTGGTAGATAATATGATACCTTAGCTTGACCTGGAAGGAAAGATAGGATTTCAACAGGTAGGAGTGGAGATAAATATTTCCAGGAAAAGGAAGGAGCAGGGGCAACGACACCAGTGTACTGTTGAAACATTTCATGCATCCACATGTAGCTTGAAGGAAGTAGTGGGAAGTGAGACTAGATAGCTGGTTATCACAATGAAGGGAAAAGCTAGGTAAGAAGTGTAGACTACATTTGGTAGGAGGTATGGCATTATTGAAAGGTCTGATGTCAGAGTGACATCAGCAGGGCTGTGCTATAGGCAGGTTTTATTAGGCGATGTTGTGCAGAATTTACTTCAGGGAAAGACCAAAAGTAGATTAGAGACTCTGAGGTGGAGAATGAGATGTCTGGCTGCACCAACCTGTTGGCAGTGGGCTACGTAGGAGAGAAGGCTGTGAGGGTGTTCAAGAAGCCAGATGCATAAAGCTTGGACATCAGGATTGAAGGAGGTCAGGATTGAAGGAGGTTTCAAATGCAGTAAAGAGGGAGGTGATGAGACCCTGACAGAACAGCCAGTTTTGGAGGAAGATGTTGAATGTCACTTTCAAGAAAGGAATTAGAGGTGTCAGCAAGACCATCTAGATGGAGGAGTCTAGCTGCAGTGGGAATTGTGTGGTTAGAGCACAGAGGCATTGGATTAACTGCATTAGGAGCTTGTAGGGAAGAACAGCAGAGAGACAGAAAGCTGATGGTTCTGTTCTTCAGTGTGTAGACTTCTTTATCTTGTGAGGGACCTATTAGCCAACTAATAGCTTTCCTGGCCTGAAGACAAAGTGAAACCAACTGCCTAGATAGAGTGATTGGGACTTCCAGAAACATACAGCGTGGAATAGTTTCCCTCCACCGTGAGGCTAGAACATGGACACAAGGTATTTGCTTTACTAATCACAGGTTCTTTTGGTCACCCTATTAGTGTATCCAGGTGACAGCATCTTTCCTGTCCCTCTCCCCTGAGATGGATGGTGAAGAACCAGAGTGTTATTTAAAATCCCGTCTCTTTCTGGAGTCCCAGAGGGAAACAAACACACCAGAGTTGCGTGACAACCCTGAAGGTAGGAATGCCAGATGAAAGTGAGACCAAGTCTTGAGGTGCATGGGAGTCATAGATCACTCCATTTTCTCTGGAGACTGGCTGAGACCATTGTCCCTGAGTCCTTGAGAGTTTACAGTTTTGTATTAATTCATCAAAAGGAAACACTTGAATTTATTTTATGATGGGCATTGTAAATTACTCTAAGGAAACTTTTTAGTCAGCAGGAATTTATGACAATGATAAATTTGGGCAATGTCTTTTTAAGTGTCTCTATGAATGAACACTTTCAAAATTTCCCCAGGTTCTAGTCAAAGATAGAGGCTATTGGTGATTACTTTTGTACTTTCCACATCTCAAGTGAATTCTTTTATTACGATTCCCAAGAATAATACTTATGATTTACCCTGATGACATATTAACAGCTAGTCATACCAAATACATTTTTCTTTCTTATGCACCAAAAGTATTTTCTTGCCATCAGCCTTTGGGGTACAGTGAATTTCAAAAAGTTGTCTGGTGTTTTTCTTCAACATTGAACGTTTCTTAGCTTTGTAAGTGATCAAAATAGTTAGAGGGTCTGGAGAGAAAAAGGAACAGAAATGAACGTAGAATAGTGTCTCACCGACAAGACATAAGAGAAGATGAAAGTCATTTTGTGACTTTCATTTACTAAATGATTGAATTGGATCAATATTGTGGTGAGTCCCATTAATGGGTAAGAAGTACCACCCCTCCCTCCAAATTGCAGTCAGCCAAAATCAGTTGGTTCAGCGACCGCACTTAAATATTGCCAGTAGGAAGGAGAGCTCCCATTTTGAACTAAGAGTCATTTTCAGGGTAGTCTCGTTTGTAACAGAAACAAAATTATTTGAATTTTGCAGCATCCTTTATCGTTTATCTCGTAGGCTCTGCTTCTTAGATGTGTTTACAGCAGAAAAAGCATCAAATAACTGGCCACTTGAGATTTTCCCTAGAGTAGATGAGTCATTCATGACTCATTAGAGGTGGGAAGCATCTTTCATCTCTTGAAAAAAAAAAAAAAAACACCTTTCTTCTTTCATATAACATGATTTGTCTTCGTTCTCTGATGCAAGCCCTCACATTTGAATTCAGAGGTCTTAAGAGCAAGTTAAAAATATACAACATGTCCTTTGAGTATTTCATAAGTACCATCTCCACACAACTAGTTAAGAATTTTCATGTCTCTGTCAGATATCATTTTGACCTTGAAATTTTAATTTGGGTCTTTATAAATAGAAGCTAAAAATGTATAAGGACAAAGGGAGAAATAGAGAAACAACAGGAGTTATGAATGTAGGAAGTGGCTCCTTGATGCTTCTGTTCTAAAGAGGATGTTTCCCTGCTTTTTAGGGGTGAAAAAGACATAGTGTAGAAATTCAAAACTGTGCAATGGACATTGAATTTTCTCTCACATCTCTTGATGTACCCAACACTGGACTGTTGATCTCTGTAGAAGGAACTGCCTGGATTTGTGCACAGAGAAGAAGTTCTGGCACAAGTTCTTGACATAAAATTGTTACGCTACTGATATTTGTTGACTAAATCAGCTCATCAAAGTAGTTTTGAATGGCTTGGAGTTTATAATTCTGTATTGTATAGAATATATACATGAATAAATAGATGAGGGACTATATGAGCCATTCTTCTGGGACATCAAGGGAGTCACAGACGCTGCCTTGGCAGCTTTTCCAAGGAAACTGGTGGATGCTGTCGAATCTCCAAAGTCTCTCTAGTTGGCTGGACATTCTAGAACTCATTTGAATGAACTAGAACTGGCTTGAAGGCTGTAGAGCTCATCTTGTTTAGCACAATAGTCATTGATGACACATTTATTTATCCTTCATTGCTTAGTTCTACTCATTCAGTAGCTTTGGCACTGAGTTGGTGGTCCTCCAGGATGTTCATTGAATAAGTTCTTCTGTTTTTGCACTTCTAATATAAGTACACTAAGGGTTCCTTGACCAGTTGCTGCCCAGCTGGTACTCCCCCCTGCACCCACATCCTCTTTCTTCCTCACCACGTATAATGTATGTGACATCTTATCCATTTCAGACCAGTGGTGAGCTAGTGTGGGTACAACGTGTCCTCGGTAACAATGAGTGGGTGTGGGGCAAAAGCCAAATGCAAATCCAAGGCAGAGGTGGCCTGGGGAAACAAAACAGATAATGGAACCCAATCCAACTCCAGGCTTATGGTCTCAAATCAGAGCATGAAAGAGGCATCGTATGGTGTCTAAATGGCCTTTGACAATCCTTTGAACTGCTCATAAAGTTCTGCATGTGTCACTCCTTTGAGCACACGGGGGACCAACCTGATGTTTCTCAACAAGCCACCCATGGCCAGTGTTCCTCCAGGGTCTCTCTCCCGCTACTCCCTCCTGACCCCATCCCTCCCTCCCTTCTTCTCTCCCTCCTCCTTGGTCAAGGGCATATATTTGAATTTGTATAAATTGACTCTATGATGCTAGACCCTGGGAGCTGGACTATAAGGTCCAGAAATACTCAGAAAAGTATAAGAAACAGTTCATGAACAGTAGGCCTGCAAAACATGGTTAGGAAGATGGATTGAGTGTTTGACTTGATGTGGCAGAACAAAGAGGGATGGCAGTGTCCTCACCCACAGCCCCACATGGACTGAGCAACAAGGATGTGGTGAGTACAGGGGCTGGAGGCAGCGTGTAGGGACTGACTGTGCACACTCTCCTGGGACCTCTCTCCCTTGTCTCTGGAAGTGTACACTATTTGCAGGATTTTCTGACTTATGTTTTTATCAGATGGAGTATTGCAAAGGTTTACTACAATTTAAGATTCTTATTTACAATTCTCATTGACACACTCAAACTGAGTAACCCATTGAAAAATAAAAAGCACTTCTAAGACATACCATCTGAGAATGCCAATAGTTTGCTATGTAGATGTTCTGGAGTTAAATTATAATATGATTTAATAATAATAATAGCATAAAATGTTAGAAATGAAAACAAAATGATACATCTACCATTCTAATATAGCTCTTTTTATTACTACATATTCCCCTTCCTTCCTTCCTTCCTTCCTTCCTTCCTCCCTCCCTCCCTCCCTCCCTCCCTTCCTTCTTTCCTTCCTTCCTTCTTCCCTCCCTCCCTCCCTTCCTTCCCATATTTATTGTGTCTACTCTTCCTAGGTACTTTTTTAAGCCCTAGAGATACAGCATCACAAAACCAAGATTGCTTACCTCCTGGAGCTTACACATATTAAACAACAGACATAAAAATAAGTCAATTAAATAGTATATTAGAAGCTTTACATTTTATTGGACAAAATACTCCATCACCCAGGGTAATATGGTGTGAGATTGCCTGGGGGGAAGGGGCAGGTAATGGCATTAAGGAGAATGATCAGGGCATGTGAGGCAAGACTTCAAAGAGGGGAGGGAAGTCACTGCATGAATGTGTGAAGGAAGAGCAGAGAGTACCACAACCACTAAAATCTTGAGGTAGGAGCTTGCCTGGAAAGTTCTGGAATGGTAAAGTGGCCTGTGTAGCTGGAGCAAAATGAATAAGGGGGGAGGATATAGAAAATGAGGTCAGAAAGATGAGATGGGGCCCCATCATGTAGGACCTTGAGGGCTCTGCCCCTCCTCCAAGTGGAGTTGAGCTGAGAAGTTGCATGAACTGACCTACATTTTTAAGGCATCCCTCTGGCTGCTCTGTGGAGAGGAGATAGAGGCAGGACAAGGGTGGCAGCAAGGAGACCAGTTGGGGAGCCCTGTAGCAACAGGGCGAAGGTGGAGCAGTGGTCCACACATACCTGTTCTATGTGGTCCTAAACATAATAGACAGCATTGAAAAATATCAATAGCAGCCCAGAAACCCCAGCAACTTAGTTGTCAGTCTTCCTGTTAGCACTCCTATCAAAGGCCATGTAATTAACAGTGGGATTCAGAGTTTGGGAGGGAGCATGTCTTGGAGAGTTTTGCTCATCCATTGCCTGAGACTTGTCTGGAAGAGAATATCTATGCATTTATCAAATTTCATCTAATGAACATATTGATGAATCATTAGTTTTATTGTTTGCTCATTTAAGGATCACATGCGTTGTCCATTTACCTTTGTAGAATCTGGTAAACTGAATGTGTTTGAGATTATGAGAATCTTTTCTGCCTAATTTATTTTATTAACTGCAAATGTAAATTATACAGCTCTCATGTGCAATTTCAGTTGAGAAGGTAATAGCGATGTTGCTGTAATTGACACATTCTAAGTTGGGGGGCGCCTGCAAAACCACTGAATTGGAATGCCATTTCAATTTTTTAAAGACGTTTTTAGTTTTAAAAATAATTTCCAGTGTGTCATTTTTGTAATTTTAATTTCAATTTATAGCCTAAATATTGCAATGAGCTCTGGGTGGTATTTCCGCTTGCTTTGGGTCTTTGTCTGCTAATGTTTCTATTATTGCATGCATAGTGAAACAAGCACATTTAAAAAAAAAAAAACAAACAAACTTCTGACATAAGCATTTGCTAACTGTGTCCTATTATGGAGCACCAAACACTCCAGGGAAGCTTCTTGTTGCTCTTGTTTTGGGGAGTGATGTTGTGGTGGTAGTTTTACATCTTTTCTACTTTTTTTCCATGGCAAGCAGAACAAGATAGGGGTCTGTGGACTCTGACTGTGAAATGCTAGAAATGGAATAGCTCTTAAAGATGACCTAGCCCACACCTTATATTTTTCAGATGGGGAAACTGAGGCTGAGGCTGGTCAAGTAACTTGATGAAGAACCGGTACTTACATTGTATCTTCCTGAGCTTATTAAAATGTGGATTATTATTGCACCCAATGTAGTCTGAGTCTGGCCATGTAAGGTGAGTGGTACCTAGGTTAATGGAATTCTTGTGGGGTTTTATTATGAATTTCTTATTATGAGTTTTATTTTTGCTGCAGTATTCTGTTGAAAGAATAGTTCTTTAGGTTGATGAGACACATAAAGCTTGAAAAAGGCAAAACAGATGGGGTTTAAGGCAACTTTTCTCTCCCTATAGTTAGGATACTGGACAAATGATGAGGGAGATGATTTTCTCAAAGAGAAGATGCTCAGCTTTGTCTTCCTAAAGCTGAAGTGAGATGCTGTGTCTTGCTGTGCATTATCATTCTGTAGAGATTAACCGATCCTCCCTGTTAGGAAACCACAGACTTACAATTTACCACTCACGGGAGAGTCACACCTCTCAGTAATAGACAGTAATGACTGTAATAAAATAAGGCTGCAGCTCAGAGAACAGAAAAGTATCACTGTTGGCAACATCCAATTAGTGGTCATACCAACAGGCTCAGGCAGCCATGCATAGTGGAATAAACCCAAAGTTGGGGTCCCCAAATGAGGTGCAAATTCTGGTGCTGCGTGCTCCCTAGGTGTTCTTGGACAAGATGTTGGACCTCTGTTTCCTCATTTGTAAAATGAGAATTATAGTGCACACCTTACCAGGTGCAGAGTGAGACAGAAGAGTTCAGTGTGACATCTGGTGGCATCTAAGGGGCCTGCTATGGAAAGTGCTTCCTTGGCCTGACATACCTAAGCCTCTGATAAACAGCGCAGTGAGCTCAGTGTGGGAGCTGAGAACCCTTGCTCAGGCACCGACATGTCTGCGGAAATGAAGGGGTTAAAGGTCTGCTCTTTCAGCCATTATTTTTTTAGAAATATTGAGTTTTAACAGCCATAGATCTGGGAGTGTAGCTCTGGTGGCAGCTAAAATGGGAATTCTTGATAAATTCAGTGTTATGGTGTCTCAAGGTGAGCCTGTCCTCATTGTCGATACTGTCCTGTTGATTAGCCTATTAGGCGTGTTCAAAGTGTCCTATGCTTTTCTTTTCTCTTCTTCCCCCCGCTCCCCTCTGCTCCCCTCCTTTCCTCTTCCCCCCGTTCCCCTCCCCTTCTTTCCCCTTCCCCTCCCCTCTTCCCTCCTTCCCTCCTTTCTCCTTCCCCCCTCCCCCTTTTCACTTCCCTTCCCTTCCCTCCGCTCCCCTGCCCTCACCTCCCCCTGCCTTGAGGACTGCGGGAAGCACTGTAGACACACAGCCCTCAAACATCAGCCTGCTCAGGAGTTGTCTCATGTGAAGAGCTTCACTTTGCCCAGGGCCGGCCACGCCCAATGACTGATTACTGTACCAGCTTTAAAGGCCTGGCCTCTCACATTATCTTGGGACAACTCTGAAGAGCCATTGTGGCTTCACAGCTCCCCACAGGGTCATCTGAGGCCTTTGTTGAGAATTTCAGGTCAGCTTCCTCCTATGCCCAATCCTGCTTCCATCCTGTTCCTTGCATGGTGGCAATTCCATAAGCATTACCTGAGCAAACTACTGTGTGCTCTTTTCCACCTCAGAGACTGCTTTCCAGAGACCCTGATCTATGATGACAATGACCATATGTGTATAAAAGTGTGTGTATATGGACGTGCATCAAGAGTGTTTTCAGTGCTGTCTCTGTCAGTCCCTGTTGAGAATGACCACCCCCTTTCATATCCCACCTTGCCCTGTATATTCTCTTCATCCTGTAGTTTTTCATCATTTTTTACCCTTGTCAGCATTTATGGGCCATTGAATTTTATTTTTACATTTTTTTTTATTAAAAAATTTATTGAAGTATAATTGATTTACAATGTTAATTTCTGTTGTACAGCAAAGTGATTCAGTTATATATATATGTATATTCTTTTCCATTATGGTTTATCATAATTGAATATTGAATATAGTTCAATATGAGATATTGAATATAGTTCCTTGTGCTGTACAGTAGGACCTCATTGTTTATCCATTCTGTATATAATAGTTTGCCTCTGCTACTCCCAAACTCCCAGTCCATTCCTCCCCCCCCACCCTCCCCCTTGGCAACCACAAGTCTGTTCTCTATATGTGAGTCTGTTTCTGTTTTGTAGATAAGTTCATTTGTGTCATATTTTAGACTCCACATATAAGTGATAAAATATGCTATTTGTCTCTCTCTTTTTGACTTACTTCACTTAGTATGATAACCACTAGGTCCATCCATGTTGCTGCAAATGGCACTATTTCATTCTTACTTATGGCTGAATAGTATTCCATTGTGTGTATGTGTGTGTGTGTATATATATATACACACACACACACAAACACACACACACACACCCCACATCTTCTTTATCTGTTCCTTTGTTGATGCACATTTAGGTTGTTTCCACGTCTTGGCTATTGTAAGTAGTGCTGCTGTGAACATAGGGGTGCGTATATCCTTCTGAATTATAGTTTTGTCTGGGTGCCCAAGAGTGGGATTGCAGGATCATATGGCAAGTCTATTTTCAGTTTTCTGAGGAACTTCCATACTGTTCTCCATAATGACTGCACCAATTTACATTCCCACCAACAGTGTAGCAGGGTTCCCTTTTCTTTACGCCCTCTCCAGCATTGGTTATTTGTGGACTTTTTAATGATGGCCATTCTGACTGGTGTGAGGTGATACCTCATTGTGGTTTTGATTTGCATTTCTCTAATAATTAGCAATGATGAGCATCTTTTCATGTGCCTATTTGGCCATTGAATTTTACATTCTATCATCTTTTTTAGGGAGTGGTCTGTGTCCAGTTGCAGGGGCAGGGAGTAGGCATTTGGCCTGGTAACCAGACTGGGCATTTCAACAGCCTTTGGGGTCAGAACTTTGCAATTCAGATGAACAGTTTCAAAGAATGAAATCTTTTCTTCCCATTTTCATCTTTAACCCCTCTTCAACTTGTAGAGTAGATTTCTAATGATAAAGAATTCCTTTTCAAGTATTCAAGAGCTGACCAAGTCAGAAGTGAATTTTATTTTTCAAAGAATGATCTGAATTTATGTCAGTGTGTTGGATGTATTTTGCTTTGGAAGGTGGAGTTATATAGGTCCTCTTTTTCTGGCTTTCACTGTTTCTATTCTCCCCCCTTCCCAAATTTCTAAATAAAAGGCACATATTATTTTTGTAAATGAAAATAAAAAAGATGTTTTATTAAGAAAACCCCCTCGAGATAGCCTCATCCAGCAGAGGGCAGACAGCAGAAGCAAGAAGAACTACAGTCCTGCAGCCTGTGGAACAAAAACCGCATTCACAGGAAGATAGACAAGATGAAAAGGTAGGGGGCTATGTACCAGATGAAGGAACAAGATAAAACCCCAGAAAAACAACTAAATGAAGTGGAGATAGACAACCTTCCAGAAAAAGAATTCAGAATAATGATAATGAAGATGATTCAGGACCTCGGTAAAAGAATGGAGGCAAAGATCGAGAAGATGCAAGAAATGTTTAACAAAGACTTATAAGAATTAAAGAACAAACAAACAGAGATGAACAATACAATAACTGAAAAGAAAACTACACTAGAAGGAATCAATAGCAGAATAACTGAGGCAGAGGAACGGATAAGTGACCTGGAAGACAGAATGGTGGAATTCACTGCTGCGGAACAAAATAAAGAAAAAAGAATGAAAAGAAATGAAGACAGCCTAAGAGACCTCTGGGACAACATTAAACGCAACAACATTTGCATTATAGGGGTCCCAGAAGGAGAAGAGAGAGAGAAAAGAACCAAGAAAATATTTGAAGAGATTATAGTCGAAAACTTCCCTAACATGGGAATGGAAATAGCCACCCAAGTCCAGGAAGCGCAGAGAGTCCCATACAGGATAAATCCAAGGAGAAACACGCTGAGACACATAGTAATCAAATTGGCAAAAATTAAAAACAAAGAAAAATTATTGAAAGCAGCAAGGGAAAAACGACAAATAGCATACAAGGGAACTCCCATAAGCTTAACAGCTGATTTCTCAGCAGAAACTCTACAAGCCAGAAGGGAGTGGCATGGTACACTTAAAGTGATGAAAGGGAAGAACCTACAACCAAGATTACTCTACCTGGCAAGGATCTCATTCGGATTTGATAGAGAAATCAAAAGCTTTACAGACAAGCAAAAGCTAAGAGAATTCAGCACCACCAAACCAGCTCTACAACAAATGCTAAAGGAACTTCTCTAAGTGGGAAACACAAGACCAGAAAAGGACCTACAAAAACAAACCCAAAACAATTAAGAAAATGGTCCTAGGAACATACATATCGATAATTACCTTAAATGTGAATGGATTAAATGCTCCAACCAAAAGGCACAGGCTTGCTGAATGGATGCAAAAACAAGACCCATATATATGCTGTCTACAAGAGACCCACTTCAGACCTAGGGACACATACAGACTGAAAGTGAGGAGATGGAAAAAGATATTCCATGCAAATGGAAATCAAAAGAAAGCTGGAGTAGCAATACTCATATCAGACAAAATAGACTTTAAAATAAAGAATGTTACAAGAGACAAGGAAGGACACTACATAATGATCAAGGGAATCAATCCAAGAAGAAGATATAACAATTATAAATATATATGCACCCAACATAGGAGCACCTCAATACATAAGGCAACTGCTAGCAGCTATAAAAGAGGAAATCGACAGTAACTCAATAACAGTGAGAGACTTTAACACCTCACTTACACCAATGGACAGATCATCCAGACCAAAAATTAATAAGGAAACAGAAGCTTTAAATGACACAATAGACCAGATAGATTTAATTGATATTTATAGGACATTCCATCCCAAAACAGCAGATTACACATTCTTCTCAAGTGCTCATGGAATATTCTACAGGATAGATCACATCTTGGGTCACAAATCAAGCCTCAGTAAATTTAAGAAAATTGAAGTCATATCAAGCATCTTTTCTGACCACAACGCTATGATATTAGAAATGAATTACAGGGAATAAAACATAAAAAACACAAACACATGGAGGCTAAACAATACGTTACTAAATAACCAAGAGATCACTGAAGAAATCAAAGAGGAAATCAAAAAATACCGAGAGACAAATGACAATGAAAACACGACGATCCAAAACCTATGGGCCGCAGCAAAAGCAGTTCTAAGAGGGAAGTTTATAGCTATACAAGCCTACCTCAAGAAACAAGAAAAATCTCCAGTAAATAATCTAACCTTCCACCTAAAGGAACTAGAGAAGGAAGAACAAACAAAACCCAAAGTTAGCAGAAGGAAAGAAATCATAAACATCACAGCAGAAATAAACAGAAACAAAGAAAACAATAGCAAAGATCAATAAAACTAAAAGCTGGTTCTTTGAGAAGATAAAATTGGTAAACCATTAGCCAAACTCTTCAAGAAAAAGAGGGAGAGGACTCAAATCAATAAAATTAGACATGAAAAAGGAGAAGTTACAACAGACGCTGCAGAAATACAAAGCATCCTAAGAGACTACTAAAAGCAACTCTGTGCCAATAAAATGGACAACCTGGAAGAAATGGACAAATTCTTAGAAAGGTATAACCTTCCAAGACTGAACCAGGAAGAAATAGAAAATATGAACAGACCAATCACAAGTAATGAAATTGAAACTGTGATTTAAAATCTTCTAAGAAACAAAAGTCCAGGACAGATGGCTTCACAGGTGAATTCTATCAAACATTTAGAGACGAGCTAACCCTCATCCTTCTCAAACTCTTCCAAAGAATTGCAGAGGAAGGAACACTCCCAAATTTATTCTATGAGGCCACCATCACCCTGATACCAAAGCTGGACAAGGATACTACAAAAAAAAAGAAAATTACAGACCAATGTCACTGATGAATACAGATGCAAAAATCCTCAACAAAATACTAGCAAACAGAATCCAACAACACATTAAAAGGATTGTACACCTTGATCAAGTGGGATTTATCCCAGGGATGCAAGGATTCTTCAATATGCACAAATCAATCAATGTGATACACCATATTAACAGATTGAAGAATAAAAACCATACGATCATCTCAATAGATGCAGAAAAAGCTTTTGACAAAATTCAACACCCATTTATGATAAAAACTCTCTAGAAAGTGGGCATAGAGGGAACCTACCTCAACATAATAAAGGCCATATATGACAAAACCACAGCAAACATCATTCTCAGTGGTGAAAAACTGAAAGCATTTCCTCTAAGATCAGGAACATGACAAGGATGTCCACTCTCACCACAATTATTCAACATAGTTTTGGAAGTCCTAGCCACGGCAATCAGAGAAGAAAAGGAAATAAAAGGAATACAAATTGGAAAAGAAGAAGTAAAACTGTCTGTTTGCAGATGACATGATACTATACATAGAGAATCCTAAAGATGCCACCAGAAAACTACTAGAGCTAATCAATGAATTTGGTAAAGTTGTAGGACACAAAATTAATGCACAGAAATCTCTAGCATTCCTATACATAATGATGAAAAATCTGAAAGAGAAATTAAGGAAACACTCCCATTTACCATTGCAACAAAAAGAATAAAATACCTAGGAATAAACCTACCTAGGGAGACCAAAGACCTGTATGCAGAAACCTATAAGACACTGATGAAAGAAATTAAAGATGATACCAACAGATGGAGATATATACCATGTTCTTGGATTAGAAGAATCAATATTGTGAAAATGACTATACTACCCAAAGCAATCTACAGATTCAGTGCAATCCCTATCAAATTACCAATGGCATTTTTTTATGGAACTAGAACAAAAAATCATAAAATTTGTAAGGAGACACAAAAGAGCCCGAATAACCAAAGCAGTCTTGAGGGAAAAAAACGGAGCTGGAGGAATCAGACTCACTGATTCAGACTATACTACAAAGCTATAGTAATCAAGACAATATGGTACTGGCACAAAAACAGGAACATAGATCAATGGAACAAGATAGAAAGCATAGAGATAAACCCATGCACTTATGGTCAACTAATCTATGACAAAGGAGACAAGGATATACAATGGAGAAAAGACAGTCTTTTCAATAAGTGGTGCTGGGAAAATTGGACAGCTACATGTAAAAGAATGAAATTAGAACACTCCCTAACACCATACACAAAAATAAACTCAAAATGGATTAGAGACCTAAATGTAAGACCGGACACTATAAAACTCTTAGAGCAAAACATAGGAAGAACACTCTTTGACATAAATCACAGCAAGATCTTTTTTGATCCACCTCCTAGAGTAATGGAAATAAAAACAAAAATAAACAAATGGGACCTAATGAAACTTAAAAGCTTTTTCAAAGCAAAGGAAACCATAAACAAGACGAAAAGACAACCCTCAGAATGGGAGAAAATATTTGCAAGCGTATCAACGGACAAAGGATTAATCTCCAAAATATATAAACAGCTCATGCAGCTCAATATTAAAAAAACAAACAACCCAATCCAAAAATGGGCAGAAGACCTAAACAGACATTTCTCCAAGGGGACCTACAGATGGCCAAGAAGCACATGAAAAGCTGCTCAACATCACTAATTATTAGAGAAATGCAAATCAAAACTACAATGAGGTATCACCTCACACCAGTTAGAATGGGCATCATCAGAAAATCTGCAAGCAACAATTGCTGGAGAGGGTGTGGAGAAAAGGGAACCCTGTTGCACCGTTGGTGGGAATGTAAATTGATACAGCCACTATGGAGAACAGTATGGTGGTGCCTTAAAAAACTAAAAATAGATTTACCATATGATCCAGCAGTCCAACTACTGGACATATATCCAGAGAAAACCATAATTCAAAAAGACACATGCACCCCAATGTTCATTGCAGCACTATTTACAATAGCCAGGCCATGGAAGCAACCTAAATGCCCATTGACAGACAAATGGATAAGGAAGGTGTGGTACATATGTACAATGGAATATTACTCAGCCATAAAAAGGAATGAAATTGGGTCATTTGTTGAGACGTGGATGGATCTAGATACTGTCATACAGAGTGAAGTAAGTCAGAAAGAGAAAAACAAATATCGTATATTAACGCATATATGTGGAACCTAGAAAAATGGTACAGATGAACCGGTTTGCAGGGCAGAAATTGAGACACAGATGTAGGGAACAAACGTATGGACAGCAAGGGGGGAAAGCCGTGGGGGGGTGGGGGTGGGGGTGTGATGAATTGGGCGATTGGGATTGACATGTATACACTGATGTGTATAAAATTGAAGACTAATAAGAACCTGCTGTATAAAAAAATAAATAAAATAAAATTCAAATGTTAAAAAAAAAAAAAAAGAAAACCCCCTCACTATATCCTGTGCATGTCCTTGGTCTCTGAGGTAAGAAAACCCTAAAAACTTTTGACCTCTGTGAAACGAGCACCCTGTTTAAACCTGGAGATGGGACTTGAGGGCTTTTTGGTCAAGGCAGAAAGAATCATTAGAGGATATGGCATATTTCATGCCTCAGCTCGTAATCTCAGAAAATTGACTTTTTCAGCGCAAATTACAGAAAAGAAGATATGAGCATCACAGGCTGGGTTGGGAAATTTCATCTCCCTTTTTACAGATGTTCATTAACATAACAAAACATTAGTGAATGTTTAGCCTGTACCCTTGTTCTAAGCAGAGACTGAATAAAAATATGTCAGAAGTAAGCCAACAAGACTAGGAAGGCATTTTCATCCAGAAAAAAAAAATGATGTGAAATATGCAGTCACCAAAGAAGGGCTACCATGTTTTATTTTGTAATTATGAAAATTTGTCTCTTTTGACAAGTGAAATGAATTTAGGCACTCAGGCATGGGAAGAAATTTGAATTGTCTGAAAATTAAATCAAAGTAAAAATGAAAAATATAAATGGGTGTTTCATATTCCCCAACATGGGAGTCATCTTTTAGATCTGACATTTTGAAGCACTCCCTGAGAAATTTGATAGCTCATACCTCTGAGTAAATTATGGTCCTGAGCAGTGTGGGAATAATTGAGAATGTTTGTTGTTTTTAAATAAATGCAATAAATCTGAAATGGCATCAGTGGTCTAGAGTATAGAGAGCACCATTTTATACCCTGAGATGTGTGATGTGCTGAGATCTACATCAGAGGGAGACACATACATACAGATGCAATGCGTGGGACAGGCCCTGGGCATACACCCATGCACATTCACAAAGACAGCTGCATGGAGTTGACCAAAGAGGGAGATGTCCAACAGACAGATCACGTCTGGCTCCACCATGACCTTGAGGTGTGGCTTGAGGCAGGTCATTTCCTTTTAAAACAGGGGAATGATGATAAGACTGTGCCTTCTGTGGGTGCTGGGAAGATTGGTAAGCACTCATTCAGTTGTTGCCGTTATGGCAGGTGCAAAAACACCTTTAACCACAGTGCCTGGCATTGAGTCAGTGAGTAGGACCTCAGTGAATGGTAGTCAAAACTCCACCTGAGTACTTTTCATAATCTGTGTGTGTGTTTTACTGCATGTGCTTTGTGTATATATGTGTACTTTTGTGTGTGTGTGTGTATGTGTGTAATTTGTGTGTGCATGCATACACTGTGTATGTGTACCTTGTGTGTGTATGTATGCACTTTGTGTTCTTTGTGTGTTTGCATGTGTATATATGTTCATGGAGATAATTTGTGTGTCTGTGTGTGCTCTGTGTACTCTGTGTGTGCATTGTGCATGTGTGTGTGCACTTTGGGCATCTTTGAGGAATGAGGCACCTTCCAGGACCAGCAGTGAACCATTCTTTGTGCCTCATGGGCCTGCAGCTCCTCTGAGGAGAACTCAAGAAATGGACCCAGTGCTTTGGCATTTAAATGAGTGTCTGAACTGACTGCCTCAGTTCCTGTGTATCCTTAAGAACACAAGATACACACACATACACACACACATAGATATAATTTTATATATATGTATGTATATAGTTATATATATATAATTATATATATATATATATATATATAATTTTTTTAAAGTGTGGGTACTTTTCAGCCATAACCCAGTAAAAGTTTGGGTATCTTGCATCATTTAAAAATGGACGAGCCCAAAAAATAGTGTCTTGTGGGCGACTAATGAGGTTAGGAGTCTTGACATTTTTAATTAATTCCATAGCCAAGAGTGATTTATTCAAGGCAAAGAAACCCTTTGACCAAACTTGAGTAAGGGGATTCATGATAAGAAGTTGGTAGTATGAGACTAAAAGGAGAAAACGAGCTCTAAGCTCTTTACATCCCTGTCTGTATCCCTCTTCCCTCCTTCCCTCCCCTTCTCTCTGGGAAAATGTGGTCTGTTGGCTTTGCACATCTGTGCCAACCATCTGACTTATCTGGTTTTGCACTTTGAGCTGGTTCTTTCTGGTGTTTTTTTTTTTTTTTTTTTTTTTGGCGCATGGGTGTCCAAATTGCCATTCCACTTGGCCTTCTCTGACACCATTATTTCCTATTCTCATCCCTGTTTTCTTCCTCCCCATCAGTTTCCCTCTTCGTATTACCCACCCCATTTATCTGTGTGTTTATTCTTCTTCCCCACTGGACCCAGGCTTCTTAAGAGCAGGTGCTATATCTGGTTTATTCCTCGTCAGAGCCTCCCATGGTGTCCAGAACACAGGTGTTGCTAAATAAGTACCTGCAAAGTGATGAACAGCAGCCTCAGACCTACACCCTACCTAACTCTTGTGACCGTCTCTCATTTTTACCCAGCCAGCATCCTAGTGCCTTTTTTTCAGCTAGTCCCTCCATTTTCCTTTGGCTCCAGTCCCAGCTAATCAGCATATTTTACCCTCTAACCACAGAAAACAGAGCTGGGCTTGAGACCCAAACTGATCCAATGGGACTTAATTCTAACTTTCACTGCAACTATTAGAAACAGGGTGGCTAACCTGTCCAGCATCTGCTTTGCTGTGCAAGAATGAAGTCAACACAGAGGAAAGCATGCACAAAAGGTAGAGAGAAACCAAGTCCTGATGAAGTTGTTTCAGTCCCTGGATCCAGCCTTACCTGAAGCAGTATGCCTCTGTACTTTTCAGTTGCAAGAGGCAAAACATTCTTCCCTCTTCTCTCTCAGCTTTTTCTTTTCAGTAAGCCCAGCCGATGTGCGGCCCTTATTCTAACTCTTAATCTTTCCCATCTTGAATTCACTTTATGGAAAGGCAAGCACTCGCTGGGGCAGGCAGCTGAGAACAAAGTTTTCCTTGGGATGAGCTGGGGTCCAGCCCAAGTCTCTTAGGGTCTTAAGGGCACCCTGTGTGCCAAGTGCCTACTACAGAGAACTGGTGGGGTGAGGTTTATTTTGTTCAAATAATATTACTAAGAAAGTTATAAAAAATAAGTTTGAGTTGTGCTTATGTTACTTTCAGCCCAGGCATCTTAGCTGCAAATGCCTTCCAGGAACAAGTTAACTCAGAGTGAACTAAGTTGGTCATGATGTATGCCAGTTTTTTGTGAGGCATCCACCCTGGCCCTGGCAGTTGCGGTCAGAGGGTCAGCATCATGTGGCCTATTCCATGCTCAGCAGAAACATGCAGAAGTTTCTTTCAGGAGGTGTGGGATCAAGGAACATAAAGGGCAGCAGAAACAACAGGCTTTTTCTAGGACAACTGACGGCATTAATTTATGAGACTGTGTGGAAGGCTGAGCTGGTGGTGCAGGAAGGGAGTGGTAAAGTCTGTGGATGCATAAAAGGGTTTTGGTTGAGCTTTCCAGGGAGTCCTGGGAGTACCCCTGAGCCTTCCTGGATGTGGAGGCAGGAAAGTGGGAACTGATGGCTGAACTTTCCTCTAACCTCTTGCAGGATAAAATGGAGGTTGTGCATCTTCACACAGCAGAAGACTAGGGCATCTTTTCCTTGTTAAGTCCTGTTTCCTTCTTGGTGTTTCCACGTCTTTGGTGCATTTGACAGTTTCCCCTGTATAACTGCTTGCTTGGGCTCCATACACAGACAGCTCAGCAGAACTAACGCCCCACCGAGGTCCCAATCTTCCCCTTTCCAATTTTACTTATGAAGAAGGACAGTCTCCCTGCAGCACGTGGCTGGGACCTGGGCCTCCCTGGGGTGGGGCCGAGCCCAAGGGTCTGAGGACCCTCAGCAGAGAGGGTCCAGTGGGGAGAACTGTGGGTAGGGGGATGTGGGGAGAGGTCCCTGGCAGGTCCATGTCTCGACAGGCATAGTCATTGGAGCTTTTGCCCGAGAGAAAGGACTCCTGTGCCAAGGGATCTGAGTACAGGGCTGGCTGGGAGGGACCTCAGCCAATCTGGGGCCCCACTGCCCTTCTAGAGGAGAGCAGAAGGAGGGGACCACCAAACTGTGACAACTGGCAGCCCAGGTGGAGGCCTCGCCCTGCCTCCTCCTACCCCCACTCACTGTGCAGCTGGGGGCGTGTCCCCTAATGTCCCTTTGACTCAGTTTCCTTCTCAGTAAGGTGGGGATGAGGAGACTTGCCTGGCAGACCTGCTGTAATTATTAGAGAGACAAAGCATGTAAAGTGTCATATGGGGTTCCTGGCAGATGTGATAGGCTTGGTCAAGGCCGCTGCTCCTCTGATTTCTCTCCCTACATATTTTGCATCAGATGTGTGTACTTGGACCCAACAGTGCCCAGGAAGACCATCTTTCTCAGCGCTGATTTCCAAGCACTAATGGCAGTTGCTCGGTATTTGGTTTCCTTCCTTTACGGGCTCAGTGAATTTCTATTGAACATGTGCTCTGAGCTATGATCTACGTCAGGGATGAGGCAGATGTTGTCCCTACTCTCGTGCTTTGTGTGTTTAGCCAATACCCAGGAGCTGCCCCCTGCTCATCCCTGCCGTGGGCCATGTCCTCTTTTTCCTCCGAGGTACACTGTGAAATAGGTGTTATTATCCCTGCTTTACAGAAAGACAGCTGTGACTTAGGATGATGTGAGCTCTTGGGTAGATGAAGGTATAAAGCAGAATGGACTCTGGGGTAAGAGAGGGCTTCAGGACTCCTGCTGGTCAACAGAACGTGGGCTGGGGGCTCTCCTGTAGGCCAGAGCAAGCCTGAACTTCCCGTATGGAGGAGAGGGGCTAGGTATGGCTCAGTGAGGTGACTGACATCTCTTTTCCAATTCTAGGGTATCTGTGTGTGTGTTTGTGTGTAAGAGAGAGAGAGAAAAAGAGAGAGAGAGAGACAGAGGGACACATGCAGAGACTGCAGGGGTTTTTTTTTTTGTTTTTTTTTTTTTGCGGTAGGCGGGCCTCTCACTGTTGTGGCCTCTCCCGTTGCGGAGCACAGGCTCCGGACGCGCAGGCTCAGCGGCCATGGCTCACGGGCCCAGCTGCTCCATGGCATGTGGGATCTTCCCGGACCGGGGCATGAACCGTGTCCCCTGCATCAGCAGGCGGACTCCCAACCACTGCGCCACCAGGGAAGCCCGAGACTGCAGGGTTTGTACCCTGACTGCTACTTAGTAACTGAGACTTTAGATAATTGACTTCCGGCTTCCTAAGCCTCAGTTTCCCCATATGAAAAATGAGGATAATGGTTTGACTGCCGTCAGAACTAAATGCAGTGGGGCCTGTGACGTGCTTAGCACAGGACCTGGCACGGGGCACGTGCTGCACAAGTGCTAGCCCTGCCCAAGGCCACTGGGAGTGGGGCAGTGTGATTCCCATCTCACAGCTGGGGAAGCAGAGGCTCAGAGGGCTTTGATAGCTACTGCTCTTCTGGGGGGTCTTGCAGCTGCTGGGGGTACACCAGAATCCGGAGCCTTCTCATCTGACTCCAAAGCCCTCTCTGTGATAGATTATTGGTTTTTCTTCTCTTTTAATAACACTGGCTTCTCGTACACTGTGGCCCAAGAGTTTGCAAGTTAGGGAGTCAGCTGCAGCATGCTGGACTGTTCCTGGGCACTGTCGTGATTTTCTTGGGTTTGGGGGGAGATCTTTTAGACTCACAGTAATGTCCCCTTCTCCTTCTGATCCCAAGGAGCAGCATTGTCACACACAAAGTGACACTTTAGTTTTATAAAAACATGTTTTAAAATTAAACTAACAAAATCTGCATGTGGTTAAAAAGAAGCAGAACAAGAGGGTACAAAATCAAAAGGGAGTGTCTCTTCAAGTTCAGATTCTTAGGCTCCTCTTCCAGGGACAACCATGGTGTGACAGTTTCATGTTTTCAAAATTTCCAAATTTTCTACCCGTTTGCAAGTATTTATATGTTTGTGTGTGTGCACATGTATGTCTACATATCCCTCATTAATACCAATGGGTGTTTACTATACACACACACACACACACACACACACACACACACACACACACACGCTCACTATGCCCTTTTGTGCCTCTCAATAACTTAGAGAATATTCTATACCGCCTCTGTTAGATCTAGCTCATTCTTTATTTATCTCATTAAGTGAATTAGGTATAGGCTAAGTGGATTTCTTCTAAGGTAGGTGGTATAAGTCTTGCCTTTTAGACCAGGAGTTGGCAAACATTTCTTAAAGGGCCAGATAGTAATTATTTTAGGCTTTGTGAGTCAGATGGTCTCTCTCAGAACTACTCAACTCTGCCCTTATAGTGCCAAAAGTAGCCAGAGACCATATGTAAATGAATGAGCCTGTCTATATTTGAATACAATTTTATTTACAAAAACAGTCAATGTGCTGTATTTGTCCTGTGGGCTACAGTTTTCAAAACCTTGTTCTACACCTTGCATGAGTGGTTGTCTGGAGAAAGGATTAACACCTCAATTTGCAGGTTCCAAATGGCCTAATTATTGTATATCTGAAACCTTTCAGTTGTAGGCATTAAGATATGCAAAGTAGCTGAAGAAAGAGATAAATACTCATGTATGCAGGTGTTTGGACATTCAACATATTAGACCTTAGGATCATGTCACCTGGAGAGTGAATGAGGCTGGATGTTCTAAAGTTTCCCCATGTGTGTGTATAACTTACCCTCTTAAATGTTAATATAATATCTCCTTACCCTAATATACATTAACTAACCGAATATGCCCTGCTCTGGCCCCCTTCATGGCATGGACACGGCTAAAACCATAGGCCCCGAGGGAGGCACGTCTTAGCCCCACCAGGGAGTGAGCATTGTTGGCCAAAGACTAAAGCAAGCACTCTTGGTGCCCTGGGATGAGGGTGGCAGAGTGTGGAGGAGAATGGAGGATTCGGAGGAGGCAGAGGCAGGCTCTGAGCAGAGAATGGCAGCCTGGGCAGGAACCAAGTGGGGCCTTGGGGTTCCCAGGAGAAATCTTAGAAGGAGATTTTGAGTTACATGTGTCACGGGCACATATGATTTTAATAAAAGCGCTGATTCATTCGTCTGCTTTGGTCTATGGTACTCCTGTGCCTCCAACAGTGCCTGGAACATAATAGGGTTCAATTAATGTTTGTTGGATGAATGAGTGAATGGAGGTAATGAGTACCACGAAATGACTTTTTACAGTCAGTGTGACAATTATCTATTTGCATATCAAGTCTTGTGAACAGTGCCTGGCACATAACAAGTACACAGAGTGTGGTGGCTATTAATGTTATCAGCTATTGTCACAGTGGATTTCAAATGCAAATAATGATGATAATAGCGACACGTTTGTTGATGAGTTATACTATGCAAGTTCCAGTTTTAATACTTTAAATGAATTTCTTCATTTAATTTGTACAATAAATTAAACTACGTACTACCATTATTCCATTTCAGAGATGAGAAAACTGAGTTACAGAAACATTAACTAACTTATGTCAAGCTAGATAGCTAGATGTGAAGCAAAAGTATACCTCTGGTGTTTTGTTTGGAGCAGTGGTTCTCTTAACTCCAGTGAGCATCAGACTCCCCTGGAGGGCATATTAAAACACAGATTGCTGGGCCCTACCCCTGAAGCTTTTGGTTCAGTAGGTCTGAGGAAAGGCCTAAGAATTTGCATTTCTAACAAATTCCCCTTTGATGCCCAGGGGCCCCACTTGATAACTGTTGGTTTAGAGAATTTTGACTATCAAAAAAAAAAAAAAAAAGGTGATCCCAGTGAAGGCCGATTTAGTTAATTTCTGGCTGTTCTTGGACCCCAAAAGAACCTTTTCAGTCCTGTAGTGGTGCTGCCCCATCCTTTTCTCTCACTCCCTACCCCAATTCTAGTGCTCTGGCCAATTCAGCCAGTGTGGTCATGAACTGAACCCCGGGGTAAAGACACAGAGTTGCTTGCAGAAGTGATGTGTTGAGTTCAAGGTCCAGGCTCCATCTCAGAAATGATGCCCAAAGTTTTTCTGCCGGCGCATATAGTGTGCTTTGGTTCTGCCTGAAACACAAACACAACTCTTCTCTGATTTTAGTGTCTTACCCCTCACAAATGCTAAATTACCCCGTAAACAAAATACATCTGGTGTTTGACTCATGGAAAATATTTCTCTACGGTTGAAAGGAAGTGTGTGGACAGTCTGACTCCATTAATTTCCACTGGAGTGACTCCGAACCATCTGTTCAGGCTCTGCTGCAAGGGGAGGGGTGGGGGCTGGCCACTTGGCAGGTGGCCTGGGAAGTGCAACATGGGCTCCACGGGTCTGTGGGTAGGAGTCTTGATCACTGGTGTCCCTGGCAGGCCGGGGAAGGCTTCCTGACATTGCTTTGTGTACTCAGGAGTTTTCTAAGACCCCTCAGACACATGGAGGACTCTGGTCCTGGTGAAGACAGCCTGGACCAAGTGCCTTCTTCTCCCTAGCTGGGGGTTTGCTGGGTGGGCTGCTGTGGCCAGGATCCCTGTGATGTCTGTGTGGCCCAGTACACTGGTCACTTCCTGGTCCCTCCAAGCAGCTCTTCTAGGGCAGTTCTGGGCTCTCCCTTCAAGGCTTGCAGGAAGTGAGAAGGGCTCCCTCTGGGGGCCTCTGGGACCCAGCTATCTGCAGAGAGCAAGACCTTGGGGCAGGTGCAACAGGCTTTGCTACAGGGGCCGCTAGGGGCAGTCTGGGCTTCGAAGTGGCACAGACTTGTGTTCAATCCTGACTTCTTCTCGCCATGATCACATGTCCTTTGCCAAGTTGTTAACCTCTCTGACCTCTGTATCATTTATCTTTAAAATAAAGATTTTTTTTTTACATCCAAGATGACAGTTATCTGGTTGTATATCAAGTCACTTGAAGAGTGCCTGGCATGTAGAAGGTGCTAGAAGGATGATGGCTGTTAATATTATCAGTTATGAATTCTATGATGCCCCACAATGACTGCCCCTCTCCCCCACCTCCAGTGTGCACACCTAGTATAATCCCCTCCCCTTGGGTGAGGGCAGGACCAGTGAATATTTTGGGCTATGACTTTGAGTTAATCCAGTATGAGATTATCTAGCTGGGCCTGAGTTAACTGGTGAGTTTTTAAATGAGACTGAACGCTTCCTGAACCCAAAGAGGTTGGAAATGTGAGAGGATCAATGGAGGGGGCCATGTGGCAAGGGCCTGAGAGCAACTGCTAGTTGCCAAGAGTGGTCCACAGCCAATAGCCAGCAGGGCTATGGAGACCTCAGTCCTACATCCACTAGGAAATGAATTCTGCTTCCAACCCGAGGCAGCTCGGAAGAAATCTTTTCCCAGTCAAACCACCCGATGAGAACACAGTGTAGCTGACATCTTGATTTCGATTGTGTGAGACCCTGAGCAGAGGACACAGTTAAAACCTGCTCGACTTGTAACCCATGGAAACTATGAGATAAAAAATGTGCACTGTTTTAAGCCACTACATTTGCAGTAATAAAAATAGCAATAGAAAATTGGTGCAGAGGTAATAACATCTACCTCCGTGAAAGATTATGAGAAATAAATGTGATAATTTGCATAGAGCATACAAGACAGTTGCATAGTAGGTACCTGATATAGTTGCCCTGGGTTTCTCATCTCCCCAGCTAAGTAGTACAGCTCTTCCTCCCCCATCAGAAACGTATTCTTGCCTCAAACCCCTAGCTGGGATCCTGCTGACCTGCTCATCCTCTTCTTGGGGGTTGGCTTGTGTCTTACCATGGCTGGGTCTTGATGCCCACCACTGCCCATGTGAGGCCTAAATATTGTCCACTGTCTGGATTGCTTTTTTCACTCTATGTTTTTGCTAAAAGTATTTTTCCATCCATTCTTACAAGGCTGGCTCATCCTTCGAGTCTCAGCTCAAGTGTCACCACCGCTGAGAAGGTGACACTTAGGTAACGACTTAGGTGAGCTCTTCTTCGCTCACCAGTCTCTGAGTCCCTGTTCATTTCCTTCACAGCACTTTCACAGTCTGTAACTAAAGTTCTGTTTCGTTGTTTAGTTTGTGCGCTTCCCCCTAGTAGCCTCTTGGGCCCATGAGACCAGATGCCATGTTGGTTTTATTTACTGCTGATCCCAGTGCCAGCTTGGTGCAAAGCTCGAGCAGGAGCTTATTCCACATGTGTGCACAATGCCCAAGTGTGCACGCGTGGATCCATGAGGGTACCACCACACCCAGCCCATGTTGACCCCCAGCCCTTCTCTGATTGCCTGAGATTTCTGTTCTGCTCTGGGCACACCGGCTGATTATGAGAAAACTTCTTGTGGGATTGCCCCATATCCAGGCAGCTGGCATTCCTTATCCTCAATGCAGAGAGGGTTCTTGAACCCCGTTCCTCTCCAAGCCACTCCCTTCTCTGTATAGCTGAGCCCTGTTCCCCAGACTTGCACCACTCCTCTCCCCAAATACCATGTTTTAGCCTAAATACAATCAGATGCTTATGTGCATTTCATGACTATATGAGTCTAGAGTGAATCCTGGGTTCTCTGTGTGATGAAGAGGAACAAATATAGGCTTTGCTGAGATACAGACAAGCTGTTCAAATCTAAGCTCTGCCATTGACCAGCTTTCTGACATGGGCAGTAAGTCGTTTTCCTGAGCCTCGGTTTCCTCATCTGTAAAATGGGATAATTATATCCACATGAAAGGGTGGTTGTGAGGGTGATATGAAATATATACACAGCATGTAACCCAGGGCTGGAAGTTGGAAGATGTTCCAAGCATAATTACTCTTCTCCCCAACTTCCCCTTTCCAACTCTAAAAGTGTAAACATTCTATAGCAAGAAAAGACCAAATTCAGTGTAGTGTGAGTGACAGATGAAGAAAGAAAACTGTTGGTAGGACCAGGTTGTGAAGATCCCAGTCAATGTCCTGGGAGTTCTGGGTAGTGGGACCGGTCTGGTCCACACTTCTTTGCATTTCCTCAGGCAAGATTCTCCTTCCTGTGGAGCATGTTATCACCAATGGGACCATTTCTGTTTTCATCCAAAGCTCCTGATTAGAGTCTCATGAATATTCAAATACTTGTCTCCCCTTATTTGCCTGACTATTAACATTCTGTCTCTAGGCCTGTTTTGTGGTTTTTCTCTATTGCACATTTGTTCAGTGATTCATGCTTCATCATCTGATGTGAGCGGTTTTGAGACGATCCCAGCTATTCCCAGCTCTCAGAAAGCCTGGGTTTCCTCTCTGCCCCGGCTGCCACCTTTCCCTTGCTCTTTCTGGTCCCAAAGATGGGTGGGTGGTGGAACAGCCTGCAGAGTGCTACTTTGGGAACTCACTTCTGTGTTTTGAAAATTCATATTAATAACAGTAATTCAGTACATATGTCTATCACTTCAAATTTTACAAAAAGATTTCATATCATCCTGTTTACATTCTAACTTTCTGCACATGCAAAATGCTGACATTCTTTTCTGAGTGGGGCCATGTCTCTTTTCCTTCTGAATATTTAACAATAAGATTTGAACAAAACAGAATCTGTTTTAAAGCCCAGCTGTATAATGATTTCTCACAATGGCACAGCATAGAAGGGGATTTGTCCTTCTGTTTTCCTGTGCTGGTTGGAGTTTTGTTTGAAGTATGTTCAGCTTTGTAGGAGATGCAGAGTGTATTAGTTTCCTTTTGCTGCTGCAACAGATTATCACAGACTTAGGAAAACACAAATTTATTCTCTTACGATTCTGGCCGTCAGAAGTCTGAAATGGGACAGAAGGATTGTGTTCCTTCTGGAGATTCTGGAGGAAACTTCTTTTCCTTGTCTTTTCAGCTTCTAAAGGCTACTTGCGTTCCTCAGCTCATGGCCCCTTTCTCCATCTTCAAAGCTAGCAATGTAGCATCTTCACATCTTCATATCTCTCCCTTACTTCAGTTTCTTTTTTTTTTAACATCTTTATTGGAGTATAATTGCTTTACAATGGTGTGTTAGTTTCTGCTGTATAACAAAGTGAATCAACTATACATAAACATATATCCGCATATCTCCTCCCTCTTGCATCTCCCTCCCACCCTCCCTATCCGGCCCTTCTAGGTGGTCACAAAGCACCGAGCTGATCTCTCTGTGCTATGCGGCTGCTTCCCACTAGCTATCTATTTTACATTTGGTAGTGTTTATATGTCCATGCCACTCTCTCACTTCGTCCCAGCTTACCTTTCCCCCTACCCATGTCCTCTTGACTTCAGCTTCTTTAATGTCATTTCCTTCTCTGACATTGACCCTCCTGCCTCCCTCTTAAAAGGACCTTGTGATGACATTGGGCCCACTTGGATAATCCAGGATAATCTCCTCATCTCAAGATCCTTAATTTAATAATCTGCAAAGTCCCCTTTGCCATGTAAGATAACATGATCACAGGAGGTTAGGACCTGAATATCTTTGGGTGGCCATTGTACCTGCCACACCAACTTTCTGGTTCAATAAGAAAACTCAGATTCCTTGGGACTGACGCTTGCTTGCTTGTCTAGGATGTGGATCCTCTAGCTCCTTTTCTTCCTCTCTGCAGGGTGGACTCCTAGTAGCTGCCATGAGTTTCTCAGCTGCAGGACCACAGTATCTCCAATGAGTACATGGAAGGCTTGGTACGTTTGACAAAAATATCCAACTTCCTAGCCAGATCTGTGTATGCCCACAGCATCTTCCTTAAATGCAGTACCCAATTTTATCCCCACAATCACCTCTGAAACAGGAATTATCACCTTCAATTAAAGCTGAAGTATAGAGAAGTTAAATAATGTGCTGCCTATTTCTTGTGTAATATGGTGCCAGATGGGCCTGGATTCAAATTCAGATCTGACTTTGTGACTTGGTACATGTTATTTCACCTCGCTGTCTGTAAGTACCCATTTCATAATTGTGAGCATTAAATGAGGTAAGGTTTGTAAAGTCCTTAGTATAGGGTCTAGATCAACACATGTTAAATGTTTTGTCGTAATTACTGTTACCATTAGGATTATCATCATTTCTGAGAAATGCACTGTCTGTGCTTGCTGGAAGCACTATTGAAATTTCTGTTATTATTGCTCCTGGGGCATGCACAGAGGTGATTCTCTAAGATTTTTTGGACCCCGGAAAGTCTGCATAGATTGGGCATGTCTTATATAACATGTACAGGGCAAAGGGCCTTGGGCACACTATCACACTTGATCCCTAGGAGGTAAGTACAACTATTACCCCATTTTACATACAAAGAAAACAAGGCTGGGGGAAGTGAAGTGATTTATCTATCATATTACTGATGTTAACCAGTGGAATTATAACCCCTGAGTCTGCCAGAGCCTGGACACCTAATCCCAGGCCCTCTGTGCTTTGCTGAGTCAGTCCCTGGTAGACATCCTAGGCTGTGCAGTCCTCCTCGATCTCTGATGGTTAACACACCCTGCATCCTGGAGGCCTGAAAGAGCCTTGGAAAAGCCGAGAACCAGCTGTCAATTAGAGCTCATTAGGAGGCCACTGTCTCAGGCAGAAATCAGTACTTCTGACTTAGTCCCCATCTCACTGGGCTCCTGTCCCACGAAGCAGTGGGAGCAATGGATCCCCTGGGGCATTTCTTCACACCTGCCCAGAGCTATTTTCTTACACACGTCCTTCTTGATCACCATAAAAGTCAACATTTACATCAAGACTGATATGAATGCCGAAACATAGGGAGAAACCGGGGGAGTTTTATTTAGAACAGAAAATGTCCAATTTCCAAAGATCTGGCTTGAGTGCAAATAAGTGTTGACTTCAGTCCTTCTGGGAGCTGCTGCTGTGCATACCAACAGGGTCCCAGAGCTGCACGGAGACAACCAGGCTTCTATTGGAGTGTTTGTCAACAGGAGGCTCTATGTGGTGCTGGTGGAGTTCTTGAATAATGTATAAAATCCACACGGTAAGGTTGATTAAAATCCTAAGCACATTATCCAACTAGAGCAAAAGGCTCTTGAGTCGCTGCTCGTTGAAAGTCATTGATCTTCAAGGACTTTTATCCTCATGCTGTGCTCCAAGGCAGCGAATTCCAGGACCATTCTATCCACAAGGAGACCAGCATGAACAAAGGAACTCATAGAGACATCTCCATGTCAAGTCATACAGGGTGGGAATACCGCGTCATATATTTGATCCTCATAGAGCTAGCAAGGAAGAAAAAAAATTCAGAATTTGTCTCTTTTGCTACTTATTCCCAGACAGAAAGCTAAAAGGAAGGAAGGAGTGAGAATCCAGTTACTAGGGTATTAAGAACAATGTTTGGTGTTTCATCATCTGCCATGTTTCATGATCTGCCATCATCTGTGTTTGATTATCCAGATTTCTTATATCATCAGGACATTAGGGAAGCTTTGACCTCTAATATGACCTGTGGGAAACAGACCTATGAATCTGGATTTCCTTAAAGAGGCTTGATGGTACACAAAGCAGATCCCATCAGGAAACCACTCACCAGAAGGCCCTGATGAAAGCAGATACCAGGATATCCAGACTCTGGAGAGAAAACTTGGTCCTGCCCAGGACACTATGTCTGTCCTATGCCTGTCCTATCATTGTGTTTCAGAAGCTTAAAATAACTCATTGGTTTCGCACATTCACAGATGGAGAGGAATTTTGCTCCAGGATGTATCATACCCCAATACCTGATTTAGATAAGATTTAGATGAGATTTTGGACTTAGAGTTAATTCCAGAGTGGGGGGGCTGCTGGGATGGGGTGAATGTATTTTGCATGTGAGAAGGACATGAATTTGGGGGACCAGAGGGTAGAGTGTTATGGGTTAAATTGTGTCCTCCCTACATTTACAGGTTGAAATCCTAGACCCCAATACCTCAGAAAATGACTTTATTTGGAGATAAGATCTTCCCAGAGGTAATCAAATTAAAGTGAGGTCATAGGGTGGATCCTAATCTGATATGACTGGTGTTCTTATAAAAAGGGGAAATTTGGATACAGAGAAAATGTACATAGGGAGAATGCCATGCAAGGATAAACGTAGATATTGGAGTTATGCTCCTATAAGCCAAGAAATGTCAAATATTGCCAAGAAACCAGAAGCTAGGAGAAAGACTTGGAACAGATCCTTCCTCACAGCCCTCAGAAGAAACCAAACCTGCCCACACCTTGATCTTGGACTTCTGGCCTCCAGAACTGTGAGACAGTATATTTCTGCTGTTTAAGCCACTCAGTTTGTGGTATTTGGTTTCAGCAGCCCTTGCAAATTTTGGTATGTTATTGAGGCATTACTTTGTTCAAATGAAATTTGATGAGAAGTCCGTTATGTAAAGTAGACAAAAGCTCTGGGTGAAGTAGAGTTTGACAGCCTGGAGAATCTCACTGAGAATCTCTGTCTGTGTGTTTCTGAATAAATCTGCTTCTTACCTATCACTTTGTCTCTCACTGAATTCTTTCTGCGATGAGACATCAAGAACCTGAGCTTCATTAAGTTCTGAAACCAGGTGTGTGATCTCAGTTGGAAGACTGTGGGTTTTGGCCGGGTTCAAGTCCCGGCCATGTGGGTTCAGGTCCCAGTCTGGGTTTTGGCCGGCTTTGAGTCCTGGCAGCGTGGGTGTGAGTCCCAATCAGGGTTTTGGCTGGGTTTGAGTCCCAGCTGCGTGGGTTCGAGTCCCAATTTGAGTTTTGGCTGGGTTCGAGTCTCGGCCGTGTGGGTTCAGGTCCCATCAGGGTTTTGGCCAGGATCAAGTCCCGGCACGTGGGTTCAAGTCTCAATCTGAGGTGTACTGTTTCACTACTATCTTGTATGCTTGATATTTGCTATGAGAGTAGATCTTAAGTGTTCTTACCACACACACACACACACACACACACACACAGAAGAACAAAAAGAAAATAATTATGTGAAGTGGTGGATATGTTAATTAGCTTGATTGTAATGATTATTTCACAATGTATACATACATTAAAACTTCAAGTTTTATACTTTAAAATATATAATTTATATTTGCCAATTATACCTAAATAAATTAAAAAAGAAAAAGGAGAGATGGGGCTGGTAAAATTAGTATTTGGGAAGAGGCATCAGGTAAGGAGGCAGGGAGCAGAGGTCGATGCAGGAGGCTATTGCAGTACCCTGGGGAGAGTCGTCCAGACCAGAACAAAAGGAAGACAATGAGAGGGGTAGGTGGCTTGAAGGAAAGAGAGGTTTTAAGGATATACAGGGGCCTGGGAGCTAGGGGCTGAAGAAAATGGAAGTATTTTCGGGAAAAAAACAACAAAGTTAGGAGGTATGGCTGTAGGGACAGCAAAATGTTGCATTTATTCTGAGGTGTGTTGAGTTTGAGGCTACTGAGGAACATCTAGAAGGAGATGTTATAAGGTAATAAGGTAATAATAATAAAGGTAATAAGTCACTTTCAGTATCATGTGGTAGAAACCCATTACAAATAACTTAGGTTTAAAGAAGCATATATTGGCTCATATAACTGAAAAGGATTAGGTGCTACCTTCAGGCGTGATTGGATCCAGGGGTTCAATAAAGATGCCAGGGGTCCAATCCTCTCCATCTCCTCAGCAGACAAACATCATGACTTCCAGAAGCCCCAAACTTACATCTTACCACTTTGACAACTTCGGGGTGGGAGTGGGAGAAAGAGAATGATCTGGTGGTTTCCAGACTCCCAGACTCTGGCAGTCAGTATCCCCCACTGAGGTAGGGGAGTTAGGGTTCTCCGTGCTGTCAGCCTTTCCAGAGTCACATAGAGTGATAGGTTAGCACTTCATTGTCCACTAGGTTGGTGTTTATCATTCATTCCGCAAGAAGCACATCCTAGAAAGGGGATCTTTCAGAAGGTATGGTCAGAGGAGAAGTTGTGAGTTTATGACTCTTTTTAAAAAAACACCCTCTGGCTGTTTCTTAAATTCCTTCTTGACTTTCCTGTGAGTCTCTAGGTCATAGGTGCTGCTTGGGAGTAATGAATGCACTTAAGAAGAAGCGCTTATGCCATTAGCACAGGTAACTGAGAGTCAGTGCAGCCGCCCTTTTGCAGTTTTATTGCTTGTTTTGTTCACAGTTACCTGCAATATGACAGAGCTGCAGCAGGGGGAGAAACGCCTCCCAAAACACAACTGCTCAATGCCAAAAGCAGTCTTTGCGTTTCCTAATCTGTGTCGCTTTCTGAATACAAAGAGACAGATGATTATTGTAGTAATGGACAATTGAGCTGTGGTCAGACACTCAAGAGGTACTTTAAACAGTTGGTCATAAACATAAAATCAGAGTATTAATGATTCACAGGAGAGGAAGATGAAAGCAGACCCTGGTAACGGTGCCTGAGATGGAGCTTAGAGCTGGGATTCAAAGCTGGACAAATGCAGGTCTTTAAAGCAAAAAGAATGATGGTCTGGGCTGGGTTGAACCTGAATTTTCTGAAGATGTGTGATAGACATGCAGATTTCCCCTGGCCCCCCTTCAGGAAGGACTTGTGGCCCCAGCTTTGTGGTCAGCAGACGGTCTTCAGCTGTCAGTCCCCTTTAGGGATTGCTTCAGAGAATGAGTTATTGAGGGGGTATGTGGCAGGCTGAGAAATAACCCTGTAAGATGTCCACATTCAGAACCTGTGAACCTGTTATATACCTGATGTGGCAAAAGGGACTTTGCAAGTGTGATTACGTTAAGGGCCTTAGATGGAGATGGAGATTATGCTGGATTATCCAGGTGGATTCTAAAGGTCACCACAAGGGACCTTGTAAGAGGGAGGCAGGCGGGTCAGAGTTTGAGAAGGAATGACAATGGAAGCAGAGAGAGAGGAATGTGATGATAGGAGCAGAGGTAGAAGTGATGCATTTTGAAGATGGAGGAAGAGCCACAAGCCAAGGAATGCAGGAGGCCTTCAGAAGCTGGAAACAGCAAGGAAGCAGTTTCTCCCCTAGAGCCTCCAGAAGGAAAACAGCTGTGCCAACACCTTGATCTTAGCCCTGTAAGACCCAACTCAGACTTCTGTCCTCCAGAGCTGTACAAGAATAAATTTGTGTTGTTTTAAACCGCTGAGTTTGTGGTTATTTGTTACTTTAGCCTTCGGAAACTCATACAGGGTATAAAGACACAGTTGTCCTAGCCCAAGACAGGGCAATGTCACAGGCAGACCCTTCTAGATCCAGAGCACCCTCTAGGGTGAGCCAGGGCTAAGATTGGTCCTATGTCTGAGTCTGACTTCCCCTCTGCCCATTCCTGCTTCCTTCCCCTGCCTTCCACAGATTTTGATCCCAAGGACATCCCCTAATATACAGGCTGACCTTCAAACACTGTGTCTGAGTCAGCTTCCTGGGGAGCCCATGCTGTGTTTATAGATAGTGTTCCACAGTGATCCAGAACTTGAGCACTGGGTCAGTTTGTCCTGGCTTCCCAACTTGGTAACCTTGGGCATGTTGCCTTTCCTCTTCAAGACTCAGTCTCCTTGACTGTAAATGAAGATTAAAAACTCCTACACAGAGGCTTGTTGCAGGGATTGACTGAGACCACATGCGTACCATGTGGTACAGAGCCTGCCTTGGGGTAAGTTCTCAATAATATTCTTGATGCAGTTGATGATGGTGAAATTGACACTGATGGATGTCATTGATGGTGAGAAAGATGGTCAGGGTGAAGACAATGACTTAAGAACTCCAGGGGCCTATGGCCAGGTCTGTGGCTTATAGAAGGCAATCTGTAGAAAGTTCATATGTTGCTCAGCTATTAGTACCCAGGAGGGTTAGGGAGAAAAGTACAGAGGAAAGGCCTTTTTCAAGCTGATTTTCCATCCCCTCCCACCCCCCTCGTCTGACTCTAGAGAGAGACTGCTGGGTTCTGGGTCGTATTCTAAACTCCATGCTGGAATCCAGATACACACTGAACATCAGGTTTCACCTCAGCATTGGCCCACCTAGGAGCTGTTTCTGGTGGTCATTCTGGCCTTAATTTCTAAGACTTGGCTTTGCTGATCCAAGGCCTGGGCTCTGGGACTGTCTGTCCAAGGAGACGTATGACCTGTGTTGGGGCTGGAGGCATTGCAGATCATGTCCCACCTTCTCCAGGAGGACCTAAAGCCTGAACCTGAGGATGGAAACAAGGGTCATGTGAGGACCATTATAAAGAGAGAAGGTGGAAGATAACTTTTAAATGATTATCTGAGTTAAAATGACATCTTTTTTTTTTTAACTTGAAAAGAAGCATAAACTACATTCATGGAATACAACTATAAATCCTCTCCCCTCCCCACAAAAGTTAACCCCATGAAGGGCAAAAAAAATGACTCTCCTGCTTTTGTTCCTCACCTTGGATAGCCTGTCAGGAAAGCACAATTTGCAGGTGAGCTACCGAGGATGCTCCAAACAAGAACTGCCACAAAAGTGCCAGAGGACCCAAATCTGGACCTAAGTCATAGGTTGCAAGTCCTCAGCATGGAACTGGCCAAACAATTCCAACTAAATTAAACTCTATAAAGTTGTCCTGGGCTGGGCCTGTGGGTGCTAAGCCCCAGCTGTCAGCCCAGCTTCATGGCTGAAGATAAATCACTACAGAAAATGGACTATAATGAAAATACTGACAGACCCTTCAAAGTAATGGAGCTCGAGGTTTTCCCTTTTGTTACATTCCGTATATTATGCAATTACTGCCTTGGAAATAGCCTTTTCTTCATTCTGAGAGTTGAGTCCTGGTTTCAGAAGAGGGGCCGTGGGAGTTGGAAGAGACCTTCATGCTTGGGACTTAGGTGTGTTGGATGCAGCCTGGGCCAGACCTATTGTTGACAATTGCAGCAATTTTCTGTTTCACGAAGGCTGGAATTGGCCACTTCTAATCACTAGAGTAACTGCACCAAAGGCTGGACAGTGCAAACAGGTCAGGAATCCCTCCCATCTGCATTTGAGTTGTTCACACCCAAGAAATTGATTTTATGCTGCTTTCCTGTTCTGTAAGAAGAGGTGTACCTGAACAAAGAACAACTTCTCAAGGATGCTTATTGAGGTGGCCGTGGCCAGGGCCATGGTGAGGTTGGGGTACATTCAGTACCATTAGGGAAAGGGTCCAGGTACAGCAGATATGGGTCAACTCATAGCTGGGATTTTCCTTTAGGACTTGTTAAGTCCTCAAGAAGTTCCTGGCCGTTGCCCCTCTCTGGCCTGCCTCTGGCTTTCGTAAGTACTCCAGCCTCTGGAAGCATCTAAATTAACATGAGGGCTTCCTGTTGGCAGCAAGTGAAAATGTGTCCCTGAGGAAGTACTGTATTGGGAATCTTTCAAAAGACAGACCCCCTCAATCTGAGTTAAGTTCAAAGGGGAAATGCATTGGATAATGTGCACGTAAAGTCCACTCAAGGTTTAGGCATGCTTGGATGCGGAAGGCCAGCTGGTGTCCTAGGGAGTCCACTTTCTGCCCCTTTTTTGATGACTTCATGCCCGCATGGTAGCCCTGGGTAATTCCAGGCTGACATGCTCTCGATTCCAGGACGAATGGGGTAAAAAAAGATTATGTATTCCCAATAGTTTTAACATGTTTCAAAACTGAGACCCAGTGAACTGACTGGTTCATGGGCACCACCCTGAACCAATCACTGTGGCCAGAGAGATGCAATGTACTGATTGGCTGGGCTTGAGGCCATGCCTATTTCTGAGCCAATTGCCAATTTCTGAGCTAAGTCTGGGCCACACCTCCTTCTGGAATAAATGGGGGAGTCAGCCCACTTTGGGACATAGATGGGGTTAGGAAGGGCAGTTTGCTCAGAAAATAGTGTACAGTCACTCAAAGAGCTGGGGACTGGATGCTAAGCAGGCAGAGGCAAAATTGCCTCCTATAAGTGACACCAGTGTGCAGAAGGAGCTGGATAAATATTTGGATGCTTTCCTCCTCGAGCAGAGTTAGTCACCCTCGGTATTGGACATAATCTTGGCACTTCCCAGATTCCCTAGACTACCTCTCCTTTGCTTAGTCAGCACTTCGCCCATGTTGATGAGCATGAGCTACTGTGGGGCATGGAATATGGATTTCTAGCAGCTGCCAAGGGGCTTTAAGGTGAAAACGGGAAGGGCAGGGAAGTTAGCACCCTAGAAGCTGAACTTCGCTGGGTCGGAAATGAGAGACATTCGGAAGCAACCATGCAGATATAGTCCTACTCCTTTTCCTTCCCTTCATAAAATCTTTCTAGAAAACTCTTGGGTTCCAAGTGAACACATCTGCTGAGAGACCTGTGCATTAGATTTCTATTGTTGCTGTAACAAATTTTACCACAAACGTAGTGGCTTAAAGCACTGTAAATTTATTCCCTTACAGATCTGGAGGTCGTAAATAGAAAATGAGTTGGCAGGGCTGCATTCCTTCTGGAGGCTCTGGGGAGAATCCATTTCCTGCCTTTTTCAGTTTCTAGAGGCCACCTGCATTCCCTGGCTCATGGCCACATCACTCTGATCTCTGCTTCTGTTGCCACATTGCCTTCCCTGACTCAGACACTCCTGCCTCTCTTTTATAGCGACTTTGGTGATTCCATCAGGCCCACATAGATACTCCATGACACTCTCCCCTTCACAAGATCATTAACTTAATCACACTTATAAAATTGCTTTTCCTTTGTTCGATAACATATTCACAGGTCTGGGGACTAGGGTGTGGACGTCTTTGGGGACCATTATTCAGCCAACCACAGCCTGTGATGGCTCTTTGAGGTTCACTGTGTAGCCCTGGCCAGTGTAGGCCTGCATTGCCTCACATTACTTTTTTTCTTGCCTCAGTTCCCTTTTCTTCCTCACCCTTACGCCCTGGGCTTGCACATCTCAAAGAATCTTTTACTTTGATCTTTGCTCCAGGCTCTGTTTTCAGAAGGACCAGGGTGAAGGAAGCTTCAGTGGACTCACATGGTCCCCTTATGTCCCTCTCTTGCAGCATGTCACCCTCTGCTTGACCGCTTGTCCATTTACATGTCTGGACAAGGAGCCACATGCAAAAAGGAGCTGTGTCTTTCTCCTCTATATCCTCAGCCTAGGGAGGAAATCCAGTAGGTGCTCCATGGATCCTCAAATGAGTGAATGATTAATTGGCCTTTTAACTATCGTGGAATTCTTGGTTTGAAGCTGACTTGCTTTGGAAATGTGTCTATCACACTTCCCCACCAATGCTTGCTATGTGTATACGCACTTCATGCTTCAGTGAGCTTTGATTGTGCACATTTGTGCTCAAGGGCAGAATCAAGAAAGAATTAGGTGAATAAATATTTTTAAAGATCTAGAATAAGATCCTGGCTATATGACCTTGGACTAGTCACTTTACTTTTTTGTACCTCAATTTCTTTGTCTGTGAAATGGTATACCAATTAAATTTATCCCGTAGAGTTGATGAAATGATTAATTTTGATTATATATGAGAAGTACTCAAGGCAATATAACTCTGTAGTTTCCCAAATACCTGATTTCAAGGGCTTCTTATGTATTCATAGAACCTAAATTTCATAAAGACTTTCTTTATGAGTATGCATTTCTTCAGTGATATTTTCCAGATGGACTGCTTGACAGACCCTTTTGCTTAGTTGACTGACTGCATCCACAGTCCTTTCTATTATGCCACCTTCTAGCTAGAGGTAGCCATGTGCCAGTGTTTTGAACAACTAGATATGAGCCAAAACTTGTATGGTAGGACTTTCTAGAAAGCTTTTCCATTCTTTATTGAAAGAGGTTGGAAAGGACCATCAGCCTTTGCATCTCTCTTTTCTTCCTGTGTCCTGTAGAGATAATGCCTGGAGGTCCTTCAGCCATTTTGCAACATGAAGAAGCAATGAGCATAAGAAAAAAAAGTAAGAGGACCTCAGAGAATCCTGACCTTGTCTGGTAGTGACCCCTGAACCAACACTGGCAGCCTCCTGCCTCCAGACTTCCTGTTTGTACCTTTTCAAGGATAATACCAGAAATGTGGAGAAAGGGATAGGAAATGTAAACATAGCCAAAGTGAGAAAAAAGGGAAAAAAAATAGTCAGAGAGGTCAGCATCTCACTTTGGATTTTAGAGAATTACAGAAAGGAAGGGGGCTCAGAACCAAAACAAACCTATGCTCATTTCCCACAGTGGACCGGAAGCGCCTTGAAAGCAGTGAATGTGTATGCCTGGTGCTTGGTGTCGTTTGTACCTGGCATCCTGCCTGGCATAGTAGGTGTCTGTTGAACAAACAAAGGAATCTTTATTTTCACCTGTTTTAAGTTTGGCCAAGTCTATCTGGCCCATCTGAGCAGTTGTGATGACAGTTGTTTGGTAGTTTTCCAAACACTATACTATTTAAGTACAGCACAAAGGCCTAGGGGGCCAGGCAGGCAATTGGACAGCTGAAACTGGCTGACCAGACCTGTGTTAGCAAAACTCACACATTTCATGTGAATCTTAAAGAGGAAGGATTTTCTAAATACTTGCTCCAATATGTGGTTCTCCTTGGAGGATTTTGAGTGAGGAGCCAAGTTTAAGGCTGTTCGGAGCAGCTCACTCATTAAAGTTGTGTGGCTTCTGTCCCAGGGAGGATGCGACCCAGTGGGAGACATACACATGTCAACAATTTTCAGGATCCTACCTGAGCTTCCATCCTGGACACCAGGAGCAGCTGCCTGCATCTCACCTGCACCACAGAACGCCTCCTTACTGTGGCTTCCCAAAAGACAGGGACAGGGTCCTGCGGGCCTCGGGACAGCTCATTCCACAGCACAGACTCAGTACCTCATTCATAACTGGGGTGCACAAACAGTCTGTAAGAGTGAAGATCCATCCTTTGACATTTATTTTCATAATCCCTCATGGAGGAGAAGCAAAGCAAGAGAACGTGTTCGTGAGTAATTTGTTCTGTTCCCTGGCATTGATGAAAGGGATAAAAATAAATCAGTGTTTCTAGTCAACTCATTTGAAGGACCAGCCAAAATCACACCATTAAAAATTAACATCTAAAATAGATTGTACATTACTAGGGATGAGTTCAGACCCAAAGTAGAATAATTGGCCAAATGTATCTACAGAACGTTGGATATGACAAATTCACTCTCATTTCCAGTGGTTAAGAAATAAAAGAAGACAGATTGTCTTCATTTCAGGCAGGGAAGATTTGAAGGAACAGCTCAGCACATCTTATGTGAGTTAAAGGAGGGACTAGGAAAAAGGCTAAGGCTTTTTCCTAGTGGGAAAGATGTGGGGCTTTCTGAGCACCACATTCATCACTGAGCACAATCCACCAGGTCCTGTGCGATTCGTGTCAAAATTACCAGATTGTTCCCATTCTCGGAACCACCTGAATTCTAGGTTGGAAGGTTAAACCATCGTTTTATTTCTGATGGCCTAAATAACTCATTCAATGCCCATTATATACATCTGTTGATACCATCCAGAGATGTGAGATTCATATACCCATCCATCCATCTATACATCTATCCAGCCAGCCAGTACTTAGGGGGCACCTGCCTTTGCTGGGCCCTGTGCTGGGGCAGAAGATACAATGATGGATTAGACGGAAACTTTACTTTCAAAGAAATTAATCTAGTGTCTGGCTTTAGAGCAGGATTTCTCAGTCTCCACACTATTAACATTTTGGGCTGGATAACCCTTTTTTGTGAGGGCTGTTGTGCATTATAAGACACTTAGTAGTGTGCCTAGCCTCTACCCACTAGATTCCAATAGCGCATGCCCTTCTAGTCATGATTACCAAAAAATGTCTGCAGATATTAACAAATGTCCCCTGTTCAGAGAGGGCAAAATTGCCCCCAGTGGAGAAGCATTGCTTTAGAGTCAGAAACATAGCTTCTATTCCTGCCTTGACCTCTTACTAGTTGTTTATTTAACTAATTGTTTTTTTAACTTTTCCTTATGCCCAACACCTAACAGTTTCTGGCTCAGAGTAGGTATGTGATAAATATTTATAGGTTAAATGAATGAATGAATGAATGAATGTCTATATCCGTAAGACCAACCTATCTATCCCTAAGGAGCTGACAGGCTGTTAGGAGGACCTTGAGTCTTGGCCATACACAAAGCCAAGCAAGCAATATATTCAATCAAAATATGCCTCAGCTGAGCAGGGAAAAAGCTGCTTATGGGATGTTTAGCTGTGTAGGCCTGACAGATAATTGAGCGGCTGGATTTTTCAGTTTCAACAGATTGGTTTGCCATTCTGTAGCCACAATAACAGAGCAAAGTAACAATCATGTCTATGTTTAATTTTCTGGAGAGTGTTGCATCGCTGAGGCTCACAGTCTGGCCAATTAAATGTGGCCGATTGGTACTCCCACACAAGTTTGGGGGCATTTAAAATAGCTCTCTGCAAAAGAAAAAAAAATCCAAGCTGCAGAGAAAGTTTTAACTCTCTCAACATTTCATATTTCAGACCAGGCTTGTGATGGTAAAATTGGTCTGGGTGACAGAGAATAGATAAGCCATCCATTTTGAGTGTATTGGTGTCAACCTGAGTGTTGGCTTTGTGGCTGGTGATTATGTCTCTCGGTGGAGTTGGATAATTTTTTATATTCAAGGAAATCATCAAGCCTCCACTCGTTGGGGGGCTTAGGTTATGGGACTCTTGACCATGATGTCAACCATTCAGAGGGAGCCACGAGTGTCACTCATCAAGCTTTCTTTACTACTTAAGCTTCAATGAGGGGTAGCTGATAGAAATGGAGAAAGGCTACCCTACCTTTTTTATTCTTAAGTCTTCCAGACACAATTCATGTAGGTTCTTGTGGAGCAGACTGTTTTTGTTATCTATTGCCACAATAATGCTAAGTAACAAACAACCGTAAAGTATCATTGGCATGTGGCAGTAACACTTGTTTAGCCTAGAAATCTGAAGGATTTAGCTCATCTCGGCTGGACTCAGCTGACTCGGGGGTCATGTGTATTTGGGGTCAGTTACAGGTCGGCTAATTGGCTGTGACAATCCTGGCTGGGCATGCTCACCTTCTGGAAGTTGAATGGCTGTTCGTTGATTTAGGATGGTCTTGGCAGGCGTAACTGGGATGACTTTCATTGTCTGGGGGCTAGCTGGGAAATGTGCTTATGGCAGTGGCAGAGGTACAAGAGCTTGCTTTGTGTTTGATAACATTCCATTAGCCAAAGCACATCACATGGCTGAGGCCAGAGTTAAGAAATCAGGCAGAAGACACTGCCCAGAGTAAGAGGGCGCTGCAAAGTTACATGGCCAAGGGTGTGGGTATCAAAGGTGTGACTAATTCAAATCGATTAATACATCGCTGTACTATTGAATACAAAGGCTAGACTCCAGAAAGTGTTGGGGCTACACAATCAAGCTAAATCTGAACAAGAAAGATCCTTACAGAAATGTTCAGAAAAAGATGAAGAGGGAAGAGAGTGATCTATGACTTGGGGGTGGCTCAGCCACCCAGCTGCTATTTGGGTTCTATTTGATCTAGTTAGGAAGAGTGTCTTCACACTGGAAAGGAAAGGGTGGCACAAGTATGAATAAGAGATAATTCAGGTGGGGAGGCAGCTAGCTCCCTGTAGAGTCCAAATTTGTAGTCCCATGGGATTTCCATCCCAGACTGTTGAAGGACTTGACCATAGAACATGCTGACAGTGATTGTTAGGCATCATGGAAAAATGATAGAGGCTTCCACAGAAGGTAGGTTGGTTTTAAATGGTTGACATTTGAAAGAAATGTCTCCCTAAGACATCTGTAAATTTCTTAATTCACAGGTATACTGGAGTATATAATAACCACACCCCCTCCAACAAATGGCTTTAGAATAACTAAAGATGCTGAATATCAAGGGTTTTATATACCTAGGTCTAAAGTAATTTCTCAATTAGTTACAATAAATTCCTCTCAAATTATGTATGTACCTAGTGTCCCATACTTTTTACTTTGTCTTCTCGTAATAGTATTCAACATAGTAATAAACTAATTTATTTGCTCCTTTGTGTCAGGCATTGTGCTAAGCTATTTACATGCATGGTCTCGTTTTGTTCTCATAGCAATCTCAAGACACGGGCACCATCATTACCGTTTTATAGATGGGAGAATGGGAGCTCAGAGAATCAAAGCTTGTACCCGGGTCTGCCTGATGACTTCCTGTGGTCTTAATTCCCTCACGTGGCTGCCTGTTGAAAGAGGTGAGTTGTAACAGGATGAAATAGAAGTGGGATTCCACATTAAAAAAATCAGCCGTGCAAGTAGAAGATTGGGAAACCCTGACTTGCCAGCAATTGATGTCAATAAACACCTTAGAGCTTTTGTTGACCACAAGTTCGATAGGCGTTAACAGAGCAAGGCTGCTGCCGAGAACCCACAAGGAAGCTTTGATTCTTTCCTAGGGATGTGCATGGCTCTGTCCACAGACTGTGCCATTTAGGGAGTCAGATTTCATTCACTAGCGATTATTAGATTGATTAACTGCATCTGTGGCTTTTAAGGTGGCGCGTTTTAAGAAGGTCATTGACAGTTTGGAGTGTGTCCACTGAAGGAGAATTAGGAGGGTCAGAGTTTGGTGAAAACATGGTATGTGGGAAAGAATTAAAAAGTGGAGTATGTGTAATCTTCTACCAAGAAGACTTAGAGGTTATATGGATAAATTTCTTCAGCTACTTGAAGGGATTCCATGTGGAAGATGACAATCTCATTTAAGACTGATCCAGAAGTAATAGGGTAATGGTTATATGATCTGTTGGGCTGGTGGTTGCAATCTGGGTTGTGAATTGCTTTGAGAGGTGGTAAGCTCCATGACTCTGACGAGTGCCGACAGAGGTGACTTAGAGGGGGCTGCTGCCCTGAGGAGGTCCTTTTCCCCACGTTGTCTTCCGAAACGATGACTTCATTACTTATGACCAGAGTATTTACTGAGGTTTCCTGCGCGCTCAGCCATTACAATACAATGTAGTTGGGAAAGTGGTACACCTGTTCATCAAATAATGCATGAAAATAGTATTTTAAAGGGGGAATGTTTAGTCCTCACTCCTGTTGTTTCCTTTCACTTGGAGGAAACTCCACTAGTGTAACACCCCTGGCTTCTTTCTGCCGCTCTGCTCATTCCACACCATTGAAGGGTGAGAGAGAAGAGACTTATGTGCTATACAGTTTAAGAATAGTAAACTTGACATTCTTGGCTCAGAAACCCCCTCTTCTCTCTTGGGAGTGAGCTGCCCACAGAAAGCATAATTCATCCGTTCTTTTCCAGGCATAAATACCCTGTTCATGTCCTCATATTGGGTGGCTGTCTGAGTTCAGTGTTGCCATTACTATGTGAATAAACCTGTCAAATTTTGAGGTTTAGGATTAAGAATCAGGTTTGCTTTTACCTTAAGTGGCATCTTGAATTTAGGCTTGTTTGGGAGTAAGGGGGCTATGGTAGCTTCCATCTGCAGCTCTCTCGTCTCACGTCTCAATTTTTTTGGAACTCAGGGAAAGAAGGGTAATTGGATGTTTATTCTCTGAGCCTCGGGTCTTTACTCACACTATCTCCTCTGAGCATGCCGACTATATCTCTGTTATTACCATCCCCAGTATATAGATGAGAAAGATGAGTCTCGATCAAGTTAGGAAGTGAGAAAGCAAATTTCAACCCATGTCTGCTTGAACTCAAATCAAGGCTTTCATTTGGTGTTCAGTGAAGAGAAAGGTTTTGAGCTACAGAGGATATTGACAGTCACAGAAGGGAAGACTCTCGGGGCCCCTGAGGGAGTGAGAACTATTATGGGCCTTAGATGGTCAAAGTGATTAATGGAGGAAAAGAAAGGAGTGTGGACCTTCCAAGGATATAAGCAAGAAGCAATCTTCCCTCCCAAGAGTGACAGCTGCAGTAATAATGTCATCGTCACTGCCAACTTCTTCATCTTCAGCACCATCTTCATCATAAGAGCCCCCATTTGTTGACCTTTTACTCTATACCAGAGACTGCTCTAAGCACTTTACATCTCTTGTCCCATGTAGTTTTTAACTGCTTTACTGAGTTAAAATTGACATTCAGTAAACTGCACATATTTAAATGTATAATTTGATAAATTTTGACATATGAAAACGCCCGTGAAACCATTACCACAAATAGTGAACATATCGATCATCCCAAAAAGTTTCCTTAGGCCCCTTTCTAATCCTTCCCTAATTCTCTTTTCCCCTGGGCCCTAGTTCTGTCCCCACACAACCACCGATAAGCCTTCTGTCACTAAATTTGCATTTTCTAGAATGTTATACAAATGAAATCATACAATATGTACTCTTTTGTTGTTGTTTGGCTTCTTTTACCTAATATAAATACATTGAGATTCATCCATGTTGTGATGTATTGATAGAGTTTATTCCTTTCTGTCGCTGAGTAGTATTCCATTGTATGAATATAACACAACTTGTTTATCCATTCGCGTATGGGTGGCTATTTGGATTGTTTCTAGTGTTTGACTGTTACACATAAAATTGTTTTGAACATCTGTGTACAAGTCTTCATGTGCACAAATGCTTTCATTTCACAGCCCATATTTAAACCTTACAATGAACGAATGGCATAGTACTATTACAATCCCAATTTTATAGATGAGGAAGCTGGGGTCCACCAAGATCAATCACACTGCCTGAGGCCAATGGCTAATTTGAGGCCGGATCTGTCTGACAACCCCATGCTCAAAGTTCCTGTGCAATTCTGCATCCCCATGCTGAGAGGAATACCTTCACTTGGAGAAATAAAGACGTTTATTTTTTTCACTATAAGAATATATTTCTCAGCCTATCTCTACTCCCTGTCACGGTTATCCAGATTGGCTGCTGCACCCAGACTCTCAGAGGGCAAGATGAGCATTCCTGCTGAGTTTTTTAGTTTACCCATCAACAAGAGATAAGAAAATGCTACTAGGGGCCAGGACATTTTCCTGTCAAGAATATGAGATTATATCTTCATTTACAGAGTAACTTTTAGACCCTGAAAATGAGAGTTAAAAAAAGAAAGCAGATAGAAGAAACAAAGAGAGTGTGCAAACATCCTTGTGCATATTCGCAATCCAAGAGCTGAGAATTTTGTGGATAAAATGAATCCATAAAGAGAGCTCAGCTGCAGAATTATAGTCAAAAGTCTTAGGAGGTTCAATTGTGGCTGATACCCTGGGGTTCCAGGGAAGCACTTTGAGGAATCCCTGACCACATTTCTCTGTTTGAATCTGGTCTGGGCCTTTGTCCTGTGCTCCTTCCTCATTCTGATTCTCCAGCTGATTGATTTATTCACATACTGGGCAGGTACTCTGTGCAGGGTGGCAGTGTGAGAGAGAAGACTTGACACAGTCCAAGGAACTTACAGGTTGGTAGGGGAATATTTAGAGGAACCACATGCTTTGCAGGGCAGCGTGACAACTGCTCCTGACAGAGGGGTACTTGAAGGACACTGTGGGAACACTAAGCAGGGAGAAACTGAGAGAACCGGTGAAGGCTTCCCTGAGGAGGTGTCATTTAATTATTTAATGTTTTTCTTTTGTTTATGCGTTTTGTAATGCACATGCTTATTATGATAAGTGATACAACTAGTGGTGTGCTGGTAAATGTTTGACAAATAGTTTTCTGGGAAAAAACAATATGTATATACATAAAACATACATACGTACATATATACAAATACTTATTATAAGAGAGTTATGATATAAGGAATGTATAGTATACAATTTACAAATAACAATAAAATATACAATATTCTTTACTGTAAATTTCATATATATGGCCAATTGATTTTTCACAGAATGGTTTCACTGATTTTTGCCAAACTCTTATATCCTTAGCCAGCCTATGGTTGTAGTTAACAAACAAGTATACTTCTACATGACTGCTGATTAATGTTTTCATTTATGTTAACAAAGAAATAAGGTAATGTTATAATGTTATATAAGACCAAAAGCGAAACAATGGAAACATGTCAGAACTTCACTTGTTCCTCAGTGATGTCAGACACATGTTTGCTGAATCAGATGATAATTTTTGATAACTTGAAGAATAATTTTCTCTATATTTTGTGCTATTCACAATATAACAGCTACAGATACACCCACTTTTGTTACCAAATTGGTGGCCTGGACCCGTGCCAGGGTCCTAGCCCAGCCTTGTCTCAGCCAGGAAGGGTCTTTTTCTGCTCAGATTCACACAGCCCATAACAAAATCAATGCTGAGGTGGAAATAACCGAAGCTTCATTCAATGGCCGAAGAATGGAGAAGCTGGAACTTAGTTCACAAATCAGCTTCTCAACTCAATTTGGACTGACTCACCATACATGTAGGAGGGTTGAGGTAAAAAGGAGGAAATTGGAAAGAGAGGGAGGCATATTCATGAGTTTTCAGAGAATAGGAGTGTGGTTTGAACCCAGAACTGAGGCAACACTCCTTTTCAGTTCTTGTATGGGCTTTTTTGGTTGTTGTTATGGCAGTTGTCAACTGTCATGGCGCTGGTGGGTGTGTCATTTAGCATATGCTAATGTATTGCAGTATGTGTATAATGAGGTTCAAGGTCTACTGGAAGTCACATCTTCTGCCATCTTGGGCCTAGGTGGTTCTAATCAGTTCTTGTTTTTCTGTTTGCAGCTTCCTCCTGAAACTTAGATAAGAGCAGTTGGTTTCCATTCCAGGGAGGGGCAGGGATATGATTCTGGGCCAACAGACTTGGTAGCACTCTGAGGTTTAATCTATGTTATTAACACTTTTCTCCATCAATTTCGTAAATTTAGATAATCATCAGAGCCATAAATTGAGCCCTGGCTTGTAGTGTTTGCCAATTTTTGTGGTGTAAATACTCCCACTGTGGCTGATTTCAAGCTACCGATGTGATGTCACTATACATGGAGCTGGCAAGAAATGTGCAGTCATACCCCATAACATGGTAATTCTATCGTACTGATACTATACGTGGAAATAGCCTCAAGAGCATAGGTAATAGTAAAAATAGTAAAATGATTAAGAAATGTTGAGTATTGTCTATTTATCACCTTTTAAAAATATAATTTATTTAATTAAAAGTTTGTATAATTTAATTTTTAATAATGGCTAGGTTTAACAACCATGTTGCAAAATTCCTGAATATTTAACAACGGAAAGTCAGTAGGAACATACAACTAGATACATTTATAAAGGGTAATCATTACCCTCCAGTCAACACTCCCTTCCCTTTGTCCTCCCATCCTGTCCCACTTGAGGTGTATGCTGCCTTCCGTACCCTTCTCTTTATACCAGTAAACAAATACAAACATGTGCATAACATATACAAGACTATAGGGGAGTTGGTTGTCTCTGTGTTGACTGAGTAATATCATACCATAAATGTTACTCTGTCAGGGATGGAGCTCTAAGAAGTAAATTTGATCAAGTGCTAGTTTTTTTATTTTCTAACACACATTTCCCAAAACAGTCATGTCATACATACTGCTTTGTTGATGTCATTAGTGTAGTCTTTTTTCTTCTGGGCTGGCTTTGCTCTGCTATCTCTCTCTCCAACTCTACCTTAGTCAGCGCCACCACTCTACCCTAATGACCCTCCCTCCACATCATAAACCCAGGCTAATAGCCTGTTGCATATTTTTTTATACATGTCTCCATTCTTACATAATTACTTATATCTATACATAGATACACATATACATAGGATTTGTTTTTAAATGTTTTGTTCATTAAAACATGGTATTATATTATGCATACTTACTTGTATCTTGTACTCTACGGTTGTTCTAATTTCAACAATTGTTCTAAATCTCATTTTTCATTTATTTGTCTGCATAGTATAATATTTCATGGTATGATTATACTATAATTTAATACATATTCTGCTACTGATGAACACTTCCTGTTTTTAGTATTTTTCTCCTCTCTGAAGAATGCTGTAATAAATATCCTTGAACATCTATCTTTAGATACTGAAGCTTTTATTTTTGTAGGGCAGAATAGGAGGAATGGGGTTTCTGGGTTGAAGGGTATGTGTATTTTTAATATTAATAGATATATCCGTATGGCTTTCAGAAACTCTTCACATTTATACCAGTAATAACTGAGAGAACTTTTCCATCAACCCCACCAGCAATAAGTCTTAACTCTCTTTTTAATTTTTGCCTGGGACAGGAGTATAGAGAAATAACTCATTGGTACTTTAATTTGCATTTCTCTGACTACCAGTGAGCTTGAATATATTTTCTTATGTTTATTGGCAATTTGGGTTTGCTCTTCTGTGAATTACCTCTTCATATCCTTTGTTTATCTTTTCTGTGGAATTGTTTCTCTTTGTCAGTCTTTTTGTATAGCATAGATATTAACCTGTTATTTGTCATCTGAATTGAAAATATTTTTCCAAGTCTTTGGTTTCTCTGTTAACTTGTAATTTGTTACTTTTAGCTATGTTTAGATATTTTATGGCTTATAGTGATATAGTATATAGTTTGTAGTTAATGTTTATATAGAATGAACAAAATGAACATAAATGCTTTGTTTTTCCTTTAAAACATAGGGTTCCCCTTTTGGGTATGAAGATCTTCCACCTCTAGACTATAAACAGATATACATTTTCTTGTGATTTTTTTTTTTTGTATAAAATTTTATATCTAGACTTTTTAATATCTACGAAAATTTATTTTTTTATATGGTATGAGATAATAGTCCAACTTCATTCTTTTAATTCAGTAGCCATTTGTGCATGGCCATTTGCTAAATAAGCCATTCTTTCCTCATTGAATGGTTTACTGGGATCTATTTTTTGATCCTCTATTCTTTTCCACTGATTAATTTTTCTATTCTTATGCTAATACTATATTGATTTGTTTAGAGTGGTTTGTAGTGTGTGTTGGTGTCTGGTAAGGCAAATCCTCCATCTTTAGTCTTTATACATGTATATATAAATTTTAGTATTCTCAAGCATTTTTTTCATCTATATGAACTGAAGATTATTTTACCTTCAAGGAAAAGGAAAGTAAAATGCTATTCATGTTTAATAGGAGTATCATTAAATTTTATATATTTATATGTATAATTTTGACACTTTTTTATGACATTAGATCTCCCTAATGAAGGACCTAGTTTCTATTTCCATTTGTTCAAAATCTTTTTTATGTCATCCAATAAGATTTTATAGTTTTATTCATAATAGGTCCTATGGCTCTCTTGTTAATTTTTTCATCTATTATAATTTTTTTTTTTTTTACTGTTTCCATTTTTAGGTACTTATTGCTAGCATATAGAGGATCTGTTTTCCCCTCAAATTCTTCTTATACTCTTGAATCTTATCAAATACTCTTGTTAATTATAGAATTAAAAAAATAGCTTATGTAGGCATTATAGATATGCAGTCAAATCATCAGCCAAAAAAAGAGAGTTTTACCTCTTCTTTTCTGGTTTTAGGTCCATTATTTAATATTCTTATTTTATTGCATTGTTAGAACCATTTAGACAATGCTGACCGATTTATTATTGATGGTAGGCATCTCTATCCAGTGTTCAATTTTTATGGAATTTTTTTCTTATTTTAAAATTTGTTAGTAACTTGTGTTAAAAAGCATTTATCATATTTAAATGTTTCCTTTTGATTCTTATTTTACTTAGAGTATGTATTATAAGTGGCTGCAAGAGTTTATCAAATGTCTTTTCAGCATGTGTTAATATGATCATAGAGTTTTCTCCTTTATTGTTGATGTAATGACTGGTGGGAATAAATTTTCTTATACTACAAATTGAGTCTCTAAGGATGAAGAGGAGTCCCCTTGGAGGGAAGGAGAAGAGCATATTCGACACAGGGGAGAAAACTATTAATTAAGGGAAAACAAGGAAGTTATGGTTAAAGTTAGACATAAAACAAAGCTCTCCAGAGTTTGAAGGCAGGCAGTCTGCCATGCAAAGTGGGTAAATGAGGACACTCAAGTGTGATGGCTGAAGTTCCTGAGAAACATGGTGGCTATTGCATATGTGGTCATGGGGGCGTTTTCTTCTGGAGGCAGGACTGGATGCCATATGTTCAGTAACTGGATAAAGGCTCATGGGTAATGGAGGAGCAGGAAATGCTCCAATGATGAGTTTGAACAAAATATCCAGATATCCGGGGCTTCCCTGGTGGCGCAGTGGTTGAGAGTCTGCCTGCCGATGCAGGAGACACGGGTTCATGACCCGGTCCGGGAGGATCCCACATGCCGCAGAGCGGCTGGGCCCATGGGCCGTGGCCGCGGGGCCTGCGCGTCCGGAGCCTGTGCTGCGCAACGGGAGAGGCCAGAACAGTGAGAGGCCCACGTACCGCAAAAAAAAAAAAAAAAAAAAAAAAATCCAGATATCCAGTCAGAAAAATACAAGCCCATGGGGAGAGAAAGTGGAGGCTTTTTTGGCCACCAAGGATGGAAAAATGTACCTACTGCTTATTGTCAGATAGATGGGGGATTAGAAACTGGAGATGTAATCAGATGAAAGACTGAAGTTGATTCTTGTGGGTGAACCTTTTTTTTTTTCTTTTATGGCCATGCCACCTGGCTTGTGGGATCTTAGTTCCCCAACCAGAGATGGAACCAGTCCTCCCTGCAGTGGAAGTATGGGGTCCTAACCAATGGACCGCCAGGGAATTCCCGGAATCTTTTAAACTATATGATTTTTATGGGCAGATACTACCTTTTAACTATTTTCAGGGCTCAGCATAGAATATCCTATCCAGAAGTTGCTGAGTAAGTGCTTGATGGAGGCATGTGAGCCCAATTTGGGCAATAGGAAGACGGAAATGAACTAGAAAGAGTAAACCACTGATCACCAAACATTAGAGTTTGAAGAAACTTTGAAAGTGCAGTCATTCATTTATTCATTTATTTATTATTTCATATTTATTTGATACTTACCATGTATCAGCTGCTAGACACTGGAAATACAATGATAAATAGGATAGACAATGTCTCTGCCTTCATGGATCTTACCTTTCAGTTTGGAGTGAGATAAGTGATGACTAAATAAACAGATTAGACAATTACAGGCTTTGAGAAGTGCTTTAAACAGTGCTTCTCAAACTTTCATGTGCATATGGGTGACAGGGAATCTTGTTAAAATGCAGATTCTAACTCAGCAGTTCTAGGGTGAGGCTGAGACTCTGCATTTCTAACAATTTCCTGGCCAATGCTGCTGCTCCTCATCCAGGGACCACACTTTGAGGATTGGCAAGATCATGAGGATACAGATAGAGAGTGATGGGGAGAGGGGATGCTTTGCAGACACGGTGGTCGGCAGAGGCCTCTCTGGAGAGATGCTTTTGAGCTGAGTTCTACAGGAGCGCTCAGGCCAGGCCAGACACCAGTCCTGCAGACTCCTAGAGAGCGTGTTGTGGGTGTGACTGGTGGAATCCACTGTTGTCCTTGACAGAGGGCCTGAAAACAGAGGAGTGGTGATGAACTGAGGATGATGAGGTTGAGAGGAGATGGGCTTGTTTCTGGGAAGTGATGTGCCCAGGGCCACGGGAGGATGTAAGTGGAGGTGCTTGGAAGGCAAGCCGGGAAGTAACACTCACCAGAGGGAGAAAGAGAAGGAATGGAAAGTTGTGTCTCAGACTCAGATATAGAGGCATTCCAAGGAGAGTGAGAGTCTCATTGGATGAGGCTGAAAGGGTGGGTGGGGGCCAATCCAAGAAGAGGCCCAGTGGCTTCTTAAGACTCTATTTATAATGCTGGTGTCGGTAATGGGGCTGGTGTCCACTTACGGGCTGCCTCTGTTGTCCTCAGCTCTTAGGGCCTGCAACTGGCCACCCTTTGGCAATATGGCCCAACTCATTGGCCATGTCAATCCTTGTTGTTTGGCTACAGCAGAAACCTTGATTACTTGGGTGATATGGAACTTATTTTCCCTGGGGGGCAGAGGGCAAAGTCATCCATAGTTAGCTGTAACCAAGATGCATGTGTCTGCCGGCATCGCTGTTGGGATAGTTTGAAGGGTGGGGTGAGCCAGCCTCTCTGTGACTTCTCCACCTCTGCCATCCCAGCTCTTTCTGCCTGACTCTGAGGGCTCCACCAGCAGGCTGGACCCTGCTCCGAGTTCCTTCTTTCTTGTGAGAATAAAGCCAAATTGTACCACTATCTTTACACAGTTTCTCCTTGGGTGCCACAATGAGGAAGGCTCTGATCCTAAAGCTCACTTTACACCGAAGTGAAACTTGCCCAATAATTAGGGCATCCAACCTTTGTTAAGTATGTATCATGTACCAGGTGCAATGCAGTAAGTAATTTCATCAAGAATTAGTTCCCTTAGGGACTTCCCTCGTGGTACAGTGGTTAAGACTTTGCCTTCCAGTGCAGGAGGTGTGGGTTTGATCCCTGGTCAGGGAGCTAAGATCCTACATGCCTTGTGGCCAAAAAACCAAAACATGAAACAGAAGCCATATTGTAACAAAGTCAATGACCTAGAGGGGTGGGATAGGGAGGGTGGGAGGGAGGCTCAAGAGGGAGGGGATATGGGGACATGCGTGTACATATGGCCGATTTGCTTTGTTGTGCAACAGAAACTAACACGATATTGTGAAGCAATTATACTCCAATAAAGATCTATTAAAAAATAAGTGGTCCACATCAAAAAAAATCTTAAAAAAAAAAGAATTAGCTCCCTTGGACTTCCTGGCAACTCTATGAGATAGAAAAAGGGGAAGAGAAAGGAAGACTCAAAATAAAGATGTGTAGCTTTAGTTAACAAAAAATTAATCCAACAAATTTAGATTGAGCCCCTACCTCATACCAGGTAAAGCTGACAATACTGGGGAGATATCAGTGGACACACAGACAAAAAACCCTGTTGTCACTGGCTTACATTCTCTCAATAGTTAGGAGACGGAGGTTATAAATCAAAGAAGGAAGCAAGATATAAGCCATATCAGAAGGTGATGAGTGCCAACCAAGGCAAAGCAGGCAGAGGGAGAGTCGAGGAGGGGGGTCGCCTAGACAGAGAAAGGCTCCGTGAGACTGAGAGCTTCTAGCTGAGGTTGGAAGAGGGGAGGGAGGGTGAACAAAGGCCTGAAACGAGAGCCCCGCGTGTGTCCAGTGATCTGTAAGAAGCAGCGTGTGGCCGGGGGGAGTGAGAGAAGGAGGCAGAGAGTGAAGTCAGAGGGGTAGGGGATACCCTTGGAGGCCTTGGGCGGGGGCTTTGGCTTTACTCTGAGTGAGGGGAAAGCCACTGAGGGTTTTGAGCAGAGGGGTGATGTTGCTGGCATCATTTTTAATGCATCTCTGGCTGTCTCATCAGGATGAGGGTATTAAGGGACCAGGGTCGAGAATAACACATTATGGGAAACAGCTAACTTCCACTTTCCTCCACTCTTTTTTTTTTTTTTTTTTTTGCGGTATGCGGGCCTCTCACTGCTGTGGCCTCTCCCGTTGTGGAGCACAGGCTCCGGACGCGCAGGCTCAGCGGCCATAGCTCACGGGCCCAGCCGCTCCGCGGCATGTGGGATCTTCCCGGACCGGGGCACGAACCCGTGTCCCCTGCATCGGCAGGCAGACTCTCAACCACTGCGCCACCAGGGAAGCCCTCCTCCACTCTTAAAATGCGCTTGAGCTTCATCTTCTGGGATTCTCAGGAGCTCGAGAGAGAGCAAGTCCATAAATAAAAATGGGTACCGGATTCAGGGTGGAGCGGTGGGGGCTGCCCCCTCCCCTCCCGGAATGTGCTCCCCTCCCCTTGGGCTCCCAGCGCCTGCACACCTGGGGCATGTTGATAATGCTCTTGATTATCTTTGTTCTCCCAGCCTCCTCTGAGTTTGTAGAGTTTCCTGTTTGCATACTTTCCCTGAGCTTTTTATGATTATCTCCCCAACTTTACAGTCTGCCCCATTATTTAAATGAACGTGAGGTAGATGCAGAACTGCCAGCTGGATGAACATGCTGCTTCGGTGCTGTGAGGAAGGTAGCGTGGAGAGCGTGTGGAGCCACGGGCCTTGCTTCTGCCATCTGGGGTCCATGTAGCTACCTGTGTCCCTACATAGCTCCCTGCTGCCCCCTGTATAAGCCCTGCGGTCCTGTGTCTTCAAGTTCATGGACGCATGGGGACTTTAATGGGAACGTGAAACAATGACCGCAACTGTCCACATGAACTCTGACTGGCAACTAATTTGTAGATGTACTGATTCTTTTTCCATTGGCTTGAAAAGACTCAATGAAATATCTGGGTTTCACTCTCCTCCCTCTTCCTCCAAATTGTTTGTTTTTTAAATGCACGTAGATGATGCATTCGTCAAATGCCTGGTGTGGTACTGGGTACTTTGTTACTGTGTTCCGTCCTCACAACAACTCTAGGGGCAGGAATTATTGTCTTATGTACCAGATGCAAGGAGGCAAAGAGAATCACCATTGCCAAATTTTACAAAGTAGTAAGTGGAGAAGGTGGGATTCAACATGTGGTCTAGCCTGTTCTTGAGCTTGTGGTCTGTTCTGTAGTCCTCCTTCGTGGGTGTGGGGTAGAGGAGGCTGCACATGCACAGGAGGGAGGTGAGGCTGTATCCTGATGCTCCCAACTTGGTCAGCAAGGACAGCGAGGAGGCCAGCAGTGGGAGGGGCTTGCCCACCACCGGCATCTCTGCCTTGAAAACCATGTGGGTAGCAGCTTTATAAAGTTTCTGCAGACAGGCAAAGACAGTGTTATGCTGAATGGCAGAATCAGGATCACGAAGATCTCAGTGGACTAGAATGAGGAGTTGAATCTAGTGCAGTGATATTTAATTAATTTAGTAAATGTAAGATTTGGCCCTGGGGTAAAAATGTTAACCGAAAAAATGTAGGTGCAAGAAAATCCTGCCTTAGCTGGATGGATATCCAACAAATATTTACTGAACACCTGTTCTTTGCCAGACATTAGGGTTACAGCAATAGACAAATCAGGTAGAACCCTTGTCTCAGGAGGCCGATACTCATGTGGGCAGAGAGAAGCAAACCTAAGTCAACAAAAATAGATAGTAAGTCACCAGTGTTGATGAATGCTGGGATGGGATGGGGACATGTATCAGGTGATGTGAGGATGACAAACAGAAGAGGACCATTTAGTTAGGCTTGGGGACTCTGTAATCATGAAGTGCATGTTATTGGCTTCCAAAGCCAGGTCTTCAAAAGGGGGGCTAAGTGCTCCGAAGTTTGCCCCATAGTTAGGGAAGGAGTTGTTCATTCTTTTGTTTCATACATATTTGTGCACTACATGGCAGGTGCGCTCCTAAACACTCAGGATAGACACTCTTTTAGGGAACCTGGGCAGGGAAGAGCTCTCTGGGGACATAATATTTGAGCAGAGACCTGAATGAAGAGATGGAACAAACGTGAGAATATATGGAGAAGGATATCTTGGCAGCAAGTACAAAGGCCCTGGGGCATGAAATGAGTTAAGAGTGTTCTAGGTCTAGGACAAAGCTTTGGTCCCTGAAGGGAAGTGCGCAAGACAAAGAAAGTTGGGGAATGAGTCTGGGGAGCAGGCACAGTGGATCCTATGAGGCCACTGGGCATGGGAGGAAGTTTGGATTTCTTTATAAATGAGAGGGGAAGGACAGCACCATGGTCTCTTGCAGCTTTAAAGGCCACTCTGCGCTGCGGTGTGGAGCATAGGCTCTAGGGGCGAGGAGACCGGAGTGAGGAGGGAGTGGAAGGGGGCTTGGATGCAGCAGTGGATTAACAGCAGCAGCCCTACAGCCCCACCCCGTACCTCACGTGGCCCAGCAGGCCCTCACTGGCACACTAGCTGCTGCATCAGGCTTCCTGAGGCTCCTGGGGTTAAATGTCACTTGAAGAACAACCTTCTTGGTCAAGTGAGGTCTCAGGCTCTTGGCCATAGTGACTAGTTGGTCTCAGCCCACATAGTGCTGATGATTCATAGCAATGCTTACCTCACATGTAGTTTGGCAATTAGACATACTCAAAACAGGCTTTTCTCCTGATGTTCAAGTCTTTGTGTTTTCTGCTTCGTTGTCATTCCTTCTGTTTTCCCACTGGTACCACCAGGCTCCCTACCCCCTGAGCTCAGAACGAAGATGTCTGCTGACAGATTCCTAATCAATACCTTGAGTATGTCCAGGAGTCCCCAGAGGGCGTTCCACATGGGCCCACATGCAGTCTCGTGCTGCTGTGCCCAGAGCTGAACATCCTTGCAACATCCTTGCTTCATACTGAGATCCCGTTTTCTTCTGGGAAACAGAGCTCTGCCCTTGAGGCTGCCTGTGTCCCAGGGTGAAGGGCAAGAACTTCGCGTTCTTTGTACAGCTCCCAAGTCCCTGCTGGTTCAGCCACTGTTCTCCATGCAGGCATGGGGAGACCGCCCTTCCCTTGGAGCCTATGCCTTATCCCTTTACTTCTAGTTATGCCCTTGTCTCTTAAGCAGGGACACCGCTGATGCTGAGTCCCAGGCGGAGGTGGGCATCGTGCCATGCCTTTCTCAGCTGCCTGACTCTCCACCACATGTGTCCCTCCTTCACTCAGGAGACCAACAGCCCTCTTGCATGTCAGTCCATAAGAAATGATTCCTGGGGACTGAGGATTGCCCTGCCTCTGTGTCCAGTTTTCACTTAGCTTCATCTGAAACCCCCCAGCTCGGTGTCTCTCTTTGGAATCTCATTTGGAGTTAAACTCAGATGATTCAGTATTATTGATTATGTTTTTATAGGTCCCTAACTGGACTGCAAACACCTAGAGGGCAGGACCTGTGTCTTATCCATCTTAGTATCCCCTAGAGAGATTAATGCAGTGACTTATTTGTGGTGGGTGTTCAGTAAGTATACACTGACTGACTGGCTGCCGTGCAGGCCCCAGGAGCTCAAGGACTTCTGGGAGTGTCTGTGCAGGGACTGACCGAGTGTTTGTCTCTCAGCCTATTCAGTTGTAACAATAGATCAAGGCGAGACTTCAATTATCCTTCACTTTCATTCCCAAACTCTCTTCTCTGTTCATTCTGTTGAAAATGCCTGGTGACAGAGAGCAAGACGCTGAGAGAGACAGAATGCTTTCAGAGCCTTAGGAAAGCCATGTAGCAGGAAGGACATATTTAAAATGAAGTTATTTTCCACCAAGGCTAATATTGTGCTTCAATTCTTCAGGCTCTAGTGAGCTTATCAACAATGTTTGCCTTTAATTTTACCATTTGAGCTCAGTCATATGTTACTTGCTATGTTTCTGTCTAGCTTCATTTTATCAAAGGGATCTTAGGGCTTTCATTGTCTTTGAAAAGTTGCTTTAAGATGGACGAGCATGGATATCTATCACGTTTTAACTATCTCCATCACATTCTTCAGTCGTCTCTTAAAGGATAAATTGTTCATATACTCATTAAAAAATGGAACTTTTGTTATTGAATGCAGGAAGGAAATTGCATATTGGGTTGGCGTGTGGGGAACCGTCTGCCTGGTTTCCCTCTGGGAGGACCCTTGGCCTTTCCCTGAAAGAGCACATGGCCAAGGCCCGGGGAGCCTCTTGCTTGCAGGAGAGGAGAACCTGTGTTCTCTCAGAAAGGATTCCATATAGCCTTGTGAGAGGTTCTCAACTCTGGGGTGAGTGTTAGAATCATCTACGGATAGATGCTGGCACCCCACCTACTCTGGCCAGTTAAGTAAAAATCTCTTGTTTGGGGCTTGGAAACTGGCATTGATACAGTTTTAAAAGCTCTCCAGGTGAGTCTCATGTGCAGCCAGAGGGGAAAGCTACTGACCTAGACCAGTGATTCTGGGGCAGTTTTGTCCCTAGCGGACATTTGGCCATATCTGGGATATTTGACTGACATTTTGATCCTTGGGGACTGCTACTGGCATGTAGTGAGTTGTGGCCAGGGATGCTGCTAAACAGCCTACAATGCACAGGGCAGTCCCCCACTGTGAAGCGCAATCCAGTGCAAATTGTCAACAGTGCTGAGGTTGAAAAACCCTTCCCTAGAGTGTTAGCGAAGCAAACACACATACATACACACACACACAGCTGTTTGAGTGTAGATATTTTTGCAGTTACATTACCTTCTATTTGTAAATACATTGCGGTTCCCAAAGCAGTTTTAAACACTTCACTGGATTTGATCTTCACTATGACCCTATAAAGGAAATATCACCATCTTGATTTTACAGATCAGGAAACTGAGGCTGAGGATAGTGAATGACTTCCCTAAGACCACACCACTTCAATTCCTCAGTTAAGACTCCTGTCACTAGCTGAAATGCCAAGTGTGTGCACAGACATCTTCCTTGCCCTGTGCCCTTCTCAAGGCAAACAGTGTAACTCCTATAATCAGTCCTCATTCCCACTGAGCCCAAGTGCAGCCTCAGAATCTTTCTCAACACAGCACTCCAGGCAGTCCCAACTGATTGGGGTCGGCACGTGAGACAAAGCTTGTTTGTCACATAGCCTCTCCAACCTAAGCACGGTACCTCCCCCTGAATTAAGATGATCTTGTTGAAAGAGACATGAAGGAGAGTACTTGGGAGTAGGAGGGTCGTTGAGCATCTGCAGGTGTTCAGACAATCTGTTTGGAAATTGCAGTGTTAGCAGCATACGCTCCTACCTGAGCCCATGAGGAAGCGGCAGTCTCCCTAACCCTTATATTTCTTTATAACTTTATTAGCGCGTTTTGCTCTCACCATATGCCGCTAATTGATACACAAAGGAAGTGCACACAGTTGTGTTCTTCATTTGGTATAAACAAAATATTTCGCCTTCGTCTTGAGCTCGCTAGGATCTCCCTTTCAAGCCTTCAACATGATATAATTATGAGAACGTGATGAACTATGATTCATGAAGCGGGCAGGGCAGGAGCCGGTGTGTGCTCAGTTTGCAGAGTGAAGAAGCTAGAGGCGGCAGCCCCTGCCTGCACCCTGGGCACCGTGAATTGTGGCATGCACAATTAAATGCCTAATGCCTGTAGGCGCTCTGCAGTGGGAGGGATGCAAGCAGAGGAAGAAAAGCCAGCACAGTTAGAGACTAACTTCTCCATCTCCCAGGCAGGCAGGTAATGGAGAAGATGCAGGCCACTCAGTGGATCATTTAGCAGCAACCTTGGCAGGCAGAAGCACAAAACAGGGCACTGAGCAGCTGCTCACTGGGCCGTATGCCACCAGTTTCAAAAAGTTGTATGAGTCTCTTCAGAATCAACAGGCCTCCGGCCTGGCTGTGCCACCCACAGGTATCCATGAACTCAGTCTCCAGCATCAAACATGGAGAGCTCATCTTGTAATTCAGATGAGGAGATGGGTTTGACCTGACTGGTCTTATGTTGTGTCTTTGGCTCTCACCATGGGGCTGCCTGGCATGTGGGTCCAAAGGCCCTCCAGTATGAGGCCACACAGGTGCTCTGCTGTTATGTGCTTCCATCATAGTGGGGAAGAGGAAGGGTCAGGACACCCTCTCCTGTTGGGTATGCAGCCACAATGCAGAGGCAATATTCAGGTGGGTCTTGGTAACAGGACAACTCACAGCCTCACCTTCACCAGGAACATGGCAATAGACTTTCCGTGAGTGGCGCCTGCTGTTGCCCTGGAGTTCTGGTGCCCACCCTGGCTGTCCCTTGGAATCACCTAGGTAGCCAGACTCTATAGAAGTTTCTCTCTTGCTCTGCTGGGCTAGAATCTCCTAAGAACAGGGACTTTTGTCTGTTTTGTTGATAGCTCCACCCTCAGATTCTCTATCAGTGCCTGACACTCCATGAATGAAATTTCACCTACTACGTGTCAGACCTTGCTATACCCTTTCAAAGACATCCTCTGCTATCATGGTTCTGTATCTATTGTGTATTCATTCTTATTTTTATGGTTGAGAAAATTGAGGCTGAGATAATTAATCTGCAGAATGTTATACAGCTGCTAAGTAGCGGAGCTGAGACTTGTACGAAGTCAAGCTCACAGCAAAACCCAATCTCTTTTGATTCTGGTGCTTCCGCTCTTAAGAGGAATGGATGAGGTAGTGTGAATGAGTTTGTGCACCATTTTCCATTATGGTAGACCAGTCATTTTTAGCAAACTAAGTGGTTAAGAAAAGGCAAAACTCCTCATGATATGGTATTCTTGAAAACAGCATTTCTAAAACTGTTCCAGGAATAGGCATCCTTTGGGTGTTTCATCAAATATCTAAAATATAGTTTTTTTAAAAAAAATTAATTTATTTTATTTTTTCATTTTTGGCCACATTGGGTCTTCATTGCTACACGTGGGCTTTCTCTAGTTGCAGTGAGCTGGGGCTACTCTTCATTGCGGTGTGTGGGCTTCTCATTGTGGTGGTTTCTCTTGTTGCGGAGCATGGGCTGTAGGCACACGGGCTTCAGTAGTTGTGGCACACGGGCTCAGTAGTGGTGGCTCGCGGGCTCTAGAGTGCAGGCTCAGTAGTTGAGGTGCATGGGCTTATTTTCTCCATGGCATGTGGGATCTTCCCAGACCAGGGCTCAAACCCGTGTTCCCTGCATTGGCAGGCAGATTCTTAACTGTCCTAAAAAATAGGGTTTAAGCAACAAAGAATGTGGGGATTACCATCTTTTGAGACCCTCTCCCAGGGGAATCACAATTTCATATTAGCATAACAAAAGCTCTGAGCAATCCTGCAGTGAAGAACTCTCTGCTTAATGCAGTATTTGTAAAATCTGTGTCTTCAGAACCTCTCCTTTTTTCTCAAGGACAACCTACCAGTAGTTCCCAAGGCACTGGTGGCCCATTTACGACAATATCATGATCTGGAGACAGCCTGGAATGTGCTAGTATGTCAAGCTAATAAAAAAAAAAAAGCTCAACAAAATGCAAACATGCTCATATTAGCAAGTAGATGCTCCAGTGACAAATCTGACCTTGATTGATAAGTTGGAATTGATTCAACACTCTTAAAAACAGGGCTAAAAAAGTCTTAGAGATTGAACTAATACAGAATTTTCACCGAAGACTTGAAGAGTGTTGAGAATCCTAATTCATTTCAAGATAAGTAATATAAGCCTCCATTTCACAGAAAGAATCATTTGTTCCACAATGATTTATTGAGTGCTATTAGGTGCCAGGCTCTGCTGGGCATTGGAAAGACAAGATTAAATGAGATAGGCATGGTATTGATCGTCACAGGGTTGGCAGGTTTGGGTCTTTTCCCTTAGGTGGTTCTGAGGGGTAGTGAGGAAACAGCTGCTTTCCTGTCTCTACTCATGTCCAGTTCACATCCCTGCCTTTTATTCAGCCAGCCCTGGTCATTTATCCATTCATTTATTCATCCAAGAGACCTTTGTTTTGAGCACCTACTATATAGCAGGCACAGGTATAGCAGTGAATGGTACAGATCAAAATCCCTCCCCTAGGGAAGCTTTTTCCTATTGGAGCTTATATTCAGATTATTCTATATTTACCTAAAGGGTTGCCATCACCCTGAGATCACACCTGGCATCTCCTTAAATGGAAACCCAGAACCATCTCACTTGTTCAGGATCTTGGATCTCATCTACTGATCCAAACCTTCCTGGTATGACATCCTGTTATGTCCTTGAGACCCACTGATACCCATTACTTGTGCTCTATTTCCTGGCCCTTCAGGCTTAACTTTACCTTCCTCCTACTCCTGGCTGATTCATTTATACCTTTGTGGAAATGTCCTAGGCACTGAGCTCCAGACATTGTACAGGACAGGGTATTAGTACTTGTATTAGTCAGGTTTCTCTAGAGAAACAGAGCCAATAGGATATACATGGACATCCACAAAGAGATCTATGATGACGGATTGATTCATGCAATTATGGAGGCTGAGAAGTTCCACAATCTGCCATCTGTAAGCTGGAGCCCCAGGAAAGCCAGTGGTGTAGTTCTGGTCCAAACCCAAAGGCCTGAGAACCAGGAGAGCCAATGACCAAAGGCAGGAGAGGATGAATGTTCGGGCTGAAGAAGGGAGAATAAATTTGCCCTTCCTCTGACTTCTTCTTCTGGTCGGGCCCTCAGTAGATTGGATGATTCCCCCTGCACTGGTGAGGGCAGATCTTCTTTTCTCAGTCTGTGGATTCAAATGCTAATCTCTTCTGGAAACAGCTTCACAGACACACCCAGAAACAAAGCAACTTAGTCTAGTCAAGATGACCTGTACATTTAACCATCCCAGTTCTCAAGGGACACAGAGTGTGGTGAGGGTGAGAGACACATGAACGATAGGATGAATTTGGTGATGCAAGTGAAAACAGGGAGTGAGCACAGAAGCAGTGTGGGCTTCCCAGAGGAGGTCACACTGTATCTGAACTTGAAGAGTGGGTAGGATGTGAGGTGGAACGACAGCGGGTGGCTTGAGAGGGAAGGGGAAGACCTGATGGGTCGAAGGAGCAGGAAGAGCAGACGCTGGAAGAGGAGAGAGGAACGGAGAGCAGGCAGGGCAAGACCATGTCTTCCCTCCTCCTTTCAGTCGTTCAGTGATGTGTTGGCTGCTACCTTCTGCTCAGCACTGAGCTGAGCTCAACTTCAGGATGAAAATGGTGACTCTAACAGACTGTGTTCCTCCCAGTCAAATGAAGGAGACAGGAACAAACCTAGACTTTGTGATGAGTGGTGTGAAACACATGAACATTATTTAGTGGAAGCACAAAGCAGCCAACTGGGGGCCTACTTAGGGAAGAGGGGATCTTAGAGCTGAGACCTGAAGGGTGAAAAGGAGCTGACAGGGAGAGCAGCGGGACAGGCAATTCAAATAGAGGGAACCCTGAATGGGCACTGAATGGGGAGGGACTGAGGATGCTGTTTAAGAACTGGGAAAGGGTGCCTGAGTGAGAGTGTGGTGGGCAAAGAGGAGCGGGCAGGCAGGGGCCAGTCGTGCTGTGTGTTTTGGCCTCTGTGAGGCGTGTGGACGTGGTCGTGAAGGAGATGGGGTGATGCTGGAGGAATCCAATCATATTTGCAGTTTCAAAGCATAGTAATAATAATAATAAAAAAAATAATAGCATGGTAGGTGATATTAAAGGAATTACTGATGATTGTTTGGGTGTGATAATGGTGAGGTGGTTAAACAAAAATCCCTTATCACTTAGAGGTTCGTACAGAACTATATGTGGGTGAAATGGTGTGGACTTTGCTTTAATATATTCCAGAAAGATAAGTAGGGGAAGAGATAAAACAGGGTCGGAAAAATGATAATTGCCAAAGTTGGATAAAAGTACATAATGGGTCATAAATTCATTCTATGTTTTAGGTATTTGAAATTTTCCACAATAAAGTTTTTTTAAGTTGAAAAATAATCATATGTGGTAAGTGCTCAATAAGTGGGAAGTTTTTAATAATAACAGTTGCTTTTTATTGAGCATCTACTGCATGGCAGTTTTTGAAATAATGACTTTATTATTATATACATTAGCTCAGGGGTCTCCATGCTTTTTATTTTTTTAATTAAAAACTTTCTTTTAATTTTAAAAAAACTTTTTTAAAATTTAAAATTGTTTTTTGGCTGCGTTGGGTGTTCGTTGCTGCGTGTGGGCTTTCTCTAGTTGTGGCAAGAGGAGGCTACTCTTCGTTGTGGTGCCCGGGCTTCTCATCGCGGTGGCTTCTCTTGTTGCGGAGGACAGGCTCTAGGCATGCAGGCTTCAGTAGTTGTGGTGTGTGAGCTCAGTAGTTGCGGTGCACATGCTCTAGGGCCCACGGGCTTCAGTAGTTGTGGCATGCCAGCTTACTAGTTGTGGCTTACGGGCTCAAGATTGCAGGCTCAGTAGTTGTGGTGCATGGGCTTAGTTGCTCCACGGCATGTGAGATCTTCCCAGACCAGGGATCGAACCCATGTCCCCTGAATTGGCAGGCCGATTCTTAACCACTGCACCACCAGGGAAGTCCCTCCATGCTTTTTAAATTGTACACCCCACCAACAAAAAGGATGTTTAGCACATATCACCAGTATAATTACGCTTGATTAGTTGCTTACACAGTGTCAGATGGTGCTTTTTGAGTACCTTATAAAACAAACACAAAATGAGAAATTCTAAAAGAATGAAACTAACTTGGAATAAATAATATTTAAATGTGTTGCTAATTGTGGTAGCCTTGTACTATTATTAGCTAATGTCTCCAAGCACAAGTTAAATGTAGAGAAAAAATTATCAGTAATAGTAGTTGTTGTAAATCCATATTAATAAACCATTTTATGATAATTTCCTTTGGATGGGTGAGGGGCGATGTTTTGTCAGCTCAGATTATATTATCATTTTCCTTACCTATCATGGTATAGCCCATGGGGAAACCTTAGCGAAGTAGAAGAAAGGTGAGTTCTATCATTTTTCGGGTGCTCATTTATACTTACCTTGTTAGCATGTTTTGAAATAGATTCCTAGCAGGACTTTTTAAAAGTCACTTGTCCTTTTTGTGAGTTTGCTTAAAAACTGGTTATTATAATCCTTAAATCCGTTTACCTGGTCTCACATCAATTGCCACACAAGGCAATTTGCTTAAAGCAAATGAATGAATGAATTTGATCAGAGCAAGTGAATGTGTTAGCAGCTAATCTGCGTTGTAGAAGAAACAAAAGAGCTGACACACAGATTGAATATGGGTGTCAAGCGTCTATTCATACAATAATATGAGTAAAGCTTCATTTCCTTTTTTATTTTGAAGTGAATTAAATAAGCTAGAGATCAAAATTCTGATACCTTCTTCTTGCATCCCACCTCAGAGTGCACACACTCCACTCTGGAGACCTCTGCATTTGTGGAGTTCTCACCACAGCCATGTAAGGCAGACATTACTGTCCTCCACTTGGCACGTGAGGGAACTGAGCCCAGGCAGGTCAAATGATTTGCCTGAGGGACATAGCTTTTTAGAAGCAGAGCAGAATCGTACCTCAGGAATGCCAGACTCAAAGTTCCTTACTTCCTAATAATGGTGCTAGCTGCATAGCTGCCAGCTGTAGCATTGACCATGGGCTAGGCAGTGAGTTGGTTCATCATAATCCTGGTATTACAGAGGACAGAGGGTCAGCAAAGTAACCTCCTACGATCAGGCTGGTCTGTCTGACTCTAGAGTCTACTCGTCCACTTATGAATCCTAGTGCACCATCATGCAGCTTGGGCAAATGACTTTCTCCAAGTCTCAGTTTCCTCACCTTAAAATGGGCCAATAGGAATGCCCCCCCACATAGAGCTTTTAAAAGATCTGGATGAGACAGTGGATGAAAATGTGACTATTATCTTTAACTTTTTTGTTCTGTGTACTCAGGGTGATGTCATAGAATAGACTTAAATGAAAAAGAGCTGGAGTTACTCTCAAATATCAATATATTGAATGAATGAGTGACTGAATGAATGAGCTGCCCCAGTAGTTCCCACATATTCTCAAACAGACTCTATGGCTGGAGTCTGGTCTTGCATTTTACCTGCAGTGAATCTGCCCAGGGCCTCATGTTCTCTTGGGTAGGGGCATGGTGATTTCACTTGCCTTGTTTGAATCTCATCCAACCTTACCCACAGAGGCTGGAGCCAACCTTTCTCCTCCTGTCACCAGCAATAAAAATCAGGCTCATCCATTCTTACTACTGAGTCAGGAAACCGAGAGACAAAAAGGCCAGCATGGACATCGCTTCCAAATTTATGTGATAGGATGACAAATAATGTCTTGCATTCTGAGAGGAGAGACAGGCCTGGAATTTCTGCAAAGGTTTCCCAACTCACAGCATATTTTAATGCCATATTTGAGCTCTGCAGCAGAATAGCTGTCTCTAGACACTAGAGCATAGCTGTAAAAAAAAAAAAAAAAAAAGATCTCTTAAGATCCAAGAATGCTGCAAATTAAAAAGGGAGAAAAATTTTCAGGTGGCTCATATGAAGGAAGGGTCATCTGTCCAGAGAACCCAAGGTAACAGCAATGCCCAAAGTGGAACTGTGAGAAGGCTGTAATTTACTGAACATTCACAGCATGCCTCACATCATGCCAAATGTTTCTGTCTATTATCTCATTGAAATCTTACAATAGCCTTAAGAGGTTGTTATTGATATCACCCAGAATCCCAAAAGGAAACAGATCATCAAACTAAGATAACTTGAAAGGGGACTATTTACAAAGATGTGGCAAGGTGCAAAGGAGCCTCAAAAGGAAGTGTGGTACCCTGGGGCTGGTATCAGCAGAGCTGTTACCACCCTTAGGCCGAAGAAATGAGCACAGGCAGCAGTTGCTAGATCCCAGAAGGAGAAAAGCCTGCTTTGAGTGGAGCAGGGGCCTACGGGGGAGGGACACAGCCAACCCAAGGCAACCCCTTTGAGTTAGAGCAAAGGGAAAGACTAGCGTGCGTGACTTCACACTCCTCTCTCTCCTGATTTCTGCTAGGGCTCCCCATTGGCCGATGCCAGCCAGGAGCCAGAGGAGCAGAGAACCTATTGGTGTAGCCAAGCGTTTCTCACCCTCTGCACGATTGATATTTGGGGTTGGATCATTCTTTGTTGTGAAGAAACCCTCCTGTGCACTGTAGGATGTTTAATAGCATCCCTGGCCTCTACTCACTAGATGATAATAGCAACTTCCTCAGCTGTGATACCCCAAAATGTCTCCATACCTCCAAATGTCCCTTGAGGGGGCAAAACTGTCCCAGTTGAGAACCATTGGTATAGTCCGTATAGGTTGGTCTGCTGTATACGTTGGTTTGGATGTATAGAGAGTGGATCTGGAGAAAATATCCAAGAGAGAACTTACATTAGTCTTAATTCACTGCCAAGGAAACTGTGGCTCAAGCAAAGTAATTAGCTTCCTGAAACACACAGATTGTGAGTGCAGAAGCCAGTCTGGAAACCTAGGTCTGTTTGATCTCAGTGCCAGAACTTATAATCACAAGTTGTATTGCATGTTCACAAATGGGGAATGTATCAGAGGAAGTGAATGGAGATTTGGAAGTGGAGCTCTTGGAAATTCTGGGAGGGTTAGAATGCCGGCATTGTGGGCCCCTTACATTCTGAATCCGAGTGCTTAATAGCCCATGTTGCAGACCTCTCAGCAGAAGGAGACCATCAGACATGTAAGGACATTGGCATCTTGGAAGCAGTCTTTTAAAACTATTATTGCCCATAAGGGAGGAACAAGAAATATGGAGCCTGGGTAGATCAGATCTCTATCCACTGTTAGTCCAGGAGATCATTCCATCTCAGGTTCCATCACTATGGGGTAGACTGTTAGAGGGTGCCCAGCCACATCACTTTTTTTTTCTTTAAAGCCATCTTAACCATTTTTAAGTATAATTCAGTAGTGTTACCTATATTCCAAGAGATGGAAGCAACCCAAATGTTCATTGAGGAATGAATGGATAAACAAAATATGGCATATATAGACAATGGAATATTACTCAGCCTTAAAAAGGAAGGAAATCCTGTCACATGCTACAACATGGATGGACCCTGAGGACATTATGCTAACTGATATAAAGCACTCACGAAAACACCGAATACTGTAATTCAAGCCACATCAGAATAGGTCGACATGAGGAATACTACCACCAGGGCTAGCCATTAAAACTCTCCATGCATGAGCCTCCCTTCTTTCTCCTCCTTCAGCTGCTAGTCAAATGTAGCAGATCCAGAGAAGGATGTTCATGACCCAGGGATTGGTAGAAACACTAAATGGAAGAAGCCTGGGTTCCTTGGTCACTGTGTGCAAGGCTGCCTCCCAAACATCCAACTACATGTTAACTGAATGAGAAAAAACAAAACAAAAACAAACAAACAAACAAAACTTGTAGTTTCCAAGTAATCCATCTTGGTTTTTGCATCTGTTTGTTTTTCACCCTAATACATTCCTGTCCTCTGCAGCTTACAGTCTAATGGAAGGCATAGACATCTGAGCCACACGAATAATTGTAAAGTTGCAGCTGTGGTAAGTAGTACAAGGAGAGATGCAAGGTGTTCTAAAAGTGTAGTGTAATGGGATTCACGCTGGTCAAGGAGGTAAGAGGAAGCAGCTCCAGAGCCCAAGGATCACACCAGTCCCCCCATTCTTGTTATTATCTATCTCATGGCATGCTCTTTCCTACTCTGCCTTTCCACAGAGTGTTCTCTCTAAACTGCTGTGTCCTCCATTTCCATCCCCCTTTCTGCTGTCAATATAAGATAAAATCTTAGTAATCAAGAAACTCTCAGGGCTTCCCTGATGGCGCAGTGGTTGAGAGTCCGCCTGCCAATGCAGGGGATGCGGGTTCATGCCCCGGTCCAGGAAGATCCCACATGCCGCGGAGCAGGTGGGCCCGTGAGCCATGGCCGCTGAGCCTGCGCGTCCACAGCCTGTGCTCCGCAACGGGAGAGGCCACAGCAGTGAGAGGCCCGCGTACCACAAAAAAAAAAAAAAAGAAAGAAACTCTCACTTGCTAAAAAGTGGAATATTGCAAACAAATTTGTTATACTGAGGGTTATAAGTGTGAACTCACAATTTTAAAATAGCATAGTTCTGTCAGTGCTAAAAATGGCTCATTAATGGCAGTAACTGACTCACCTTTGCCCAGCACCAAGAGGTTAAGTGACCTGTTCAAGGTTACACAGCTGGTGAGTGGGGTACTCCAAATTTGAAGCCAGGCCATTTGGCTCCAGGGTCTGTGCTCTTATCACAAAACATTCCATTTCCCATGGAACCAAATATCTTTATATTCTTTGATCAAGTATTTGCATGCAAAATAGAAATCTGTACTTGCTTCTCTCAGTGCAATTAAGAAAGAATAAACTAGACAAGTGTACATAAGTCAAGTAATTCCAAAAATAATGAAGTATATTGTGTTCAAAGTGTAGGCAGGACAAATCATACTGATGGTCATGCATAATGGCCAAGTAGAAGGAGGGTTCAAGTCAGTGTTCCAAAATGATTAATTAGCTCAGAGTCCTTGAGAGGCATGCTAAGTACGCAGACCATTGCTCATCTCCTAGGAGATGAAACCTCTAGAAAGCTGTAGAAATTATAATAAAATAGAAACAGAAATTTGTACATTTTAAATAATGCTAAAAGACAAGATCAGTAAATTAAAGTGACAGCATTAAGAGGCAAAGAGGTGTAATGCTAGCCAAACACGACATTCAGAGTACACAGTTTGCGAGGCTATCCCCGAGTTGCCAAAAAGTAAACCCTGTGTGAGAGGGTGGATCTAGAAAGTTCTATCTTGAGGATATAGTGAATGGACTTTACTCAGTCTTATGACCAGGCTTGAATTACTTTAGGTGATCTTTAACCTCAAGTGGCCTGAGAAGTTCTCCTTTTACTTGGGTATAGCATAATAACTACAACCAGGAAATATTGTCAAAATATTACAGCGAAAACCCTAGAAGAAATAAAAGCTACATAGGAGTCACCCTAGAAAGTAAGAAGTACAAAGACAAATATAACGAAGCAATGAATGGAATGCTTGGTGGTGTTGCTGTTTTAGAATAAGTTTTAGTACTTTTGTAAGCATTATATGCCTGTATATTTTGCCTGCTTCTTGAAGGTGTCTGAAATTTTCAAGACTCATACAAAGTACATGTAGCAGCTGCTGCTGGTATTTCACCCATGTGCCCTCAGAACCCCATTTCCATGCTCTCCAGCCCAACTCCAGGCAGAGGCAGACTGCACTACATCTTTGTCATTGGGCTGTCTGCAGGCTTCCAGAACCCACCCGCACATGTGCATAGGGTAGACTGGAAGTGCCTTGGAATTAACTACCCCTATCACTATCCTGTGACAGTCCCTACCCAGTGACTGACAGGTATGGGAGTATAGATACCTCAGTTCCCTTGCCCCTTGGCCAGGATAATTTCCAGGTATGACTTTACATCCTTTCCCAGCGCTTCCTCATGAGATTGTTTCAGTCACCAGCTATGGTAGCTGGCTTGACAACATATCCCTTCTGGTCTGACTCTCCTTACCTGGACTGATTCTCCAGTTACTGCCCCCCGCTTCCATCCCTTACCGCTCCCAACCACATTGTGCACACTTGAACCCTGATCAGGGAGTGCTTCTGCAGAAAACCCAACTAAGAGACTACGCTTGTAATTGTAGTTTAATTTCTTTACTGGAGGTTCACAAAATTTGTAAGCAACATTTACATGACCAAAAGAGTTGTTTTGAAAAATTTACCTATGACCTAATGGATGATTTTAGTAAATGGAACATCAAAACAAAGCACAGTATTTGTGGTTGTTTGTAACCAGGCACAAAAGTCTTTCAGACATTAAACAATATATCAGCATCTGATAGTAAAACTCTAATCCACTTTGTAGAAACGGCTCAAATGTTAGGGTTTCATGGAATACTTTAGAGTGAATTAGCTGTTTCATTTTCTCTGCTTTCACACATTCGATTCATATTTCTGAAACAGCATATACCATGCTGTATTGTAATTGATCTGTTTACATAAAATGTATCTCCAAGATTATATTCAGAGTTCCTCAAAGGCGAAGACTAAATCTCATTTACCTTTTTCATCCCCACACCCTGATCTGGCCCTGCCACATTGTTGGCTGCAATATTTAGTTTTTGAAAAAACAAATAAGTGAATGAATGAATAAAGGGATATCTTCCTTGTCTAATAGATTATATTATGTGTCTTTAAGGACTGAGACTTTTATTTATCATCAAAACCACTCCAACACTATGCATAGGGCCTAGTAAGCAGGTGGGACTTGTTGCTGAAAACTGAAGAAGTGAGTGAATGAATAATAAGTGAAGCATATGACCGACCCCAGATCATTTTTGAGCAATTTTTGCCAAACCCAGTTTTCTCCCTTCATTGTGTTGATAGATAGAATGTAGCTTATTTTCATTATCGATGATGTTTTGTTAACCAAAGAACAATATACTTTCAGGCATGAACTTGTATCACATTAATTTTGGCTGGTAGTTTTGGTGTCTCTGCCTAATTTAAAATTTTGACTTTGTCATCCATCATGTTGGATATTTCTCCTAGCTTTGTATCACTCATAAATGTAGTCAGCCTATTCTCATATCATTGCAGTAGAGACTGTTTGCCAGTTCAGTCCGTGGCACACTTAGGATTATAGCCATTCCACCATCTAGGCCGGGGATTAGCAAACTACAACCATGGGCCAGATCCAGCCAGTAGCATTTTTTTGTAAATAAAGTTTTATTGGAACACAGCTACACTTATTTGTTTATATGTTGTTTATGGCTGTCTATTTTTCTCACACTACAATGGCAAAACTGAATAGTTCTGACAGAGACAGTATGGCCAGCAAAATTTGAAATATTCACTGTCTGGCTGTTTACAGAAAAAGTTTATTGATCTTTGGTCCAAGTGATAAATCCAACAACCAGTGAACCTACATTTCACTGTCTTATGCATAAAGTCTAAAAGGGGTCTTGTTACATACTCTGTTGAAATCAGGATACATTGTGCTTGGCCTAAAGCTTTCCTCTATTATCACAGTAACATTATCAAGGAAGGAAATGCACTTATGTAGTACAAATACCTCCTAGTGAACCAACATGATTTCTAGTGATCACCACATTAGGAATTAAAATGTTCACTGAACATACATCTGATCACTGTTTTTGGAATTCTATCCCTGTGCTAGTCTGGGGCTAACCATCCTTCGCTAGAAAAGGCTTGAAAAAGATGGAATATGAATTCCTTTGTCTCTCTTCTAGCCTTCTTCTCTTTATACTGTTCCCACAAATGAAGCCTCTGATGTTAGATCAAACTAACAACTGGTTTTATCTCTATAAATTATATTTTCCTCAACAGCAAGATGTTATTTTTCAGAGTTAACATGAGGATCAAATGAGAAAATTAATTGATATAAAAAGCACTATAATTGCCTACGTCTATTGACTATTTTTTGCCAGGCACTATGCTGGGTGTCTTTTGCATGCATCATCTCATTTAATATCCATAAAACACAGTGAACATTGTCCCCATTTTACAGACAAGACAGAGGGATGAAGGAACTTCATTCTTCATTCAATAAGTGTTTATTTTATTAAGCACTACAGTGTGCCAGGTACTATTCTAGGCATTTGGGATATATTTTTGGACAAAATCAGCAAACACCTTAGCCTTATTGTATGTGGTGGGTTGGGTTGCACAATAAACAATACACTACACATAATAATAATAAACTTGTTTAGTATGATAAAAGATGATAAGTCCTGTGGAAAGGGAAGGGTAGAACAGGGAAAGTGAGATTAAAAGTCTTGGAGCTGGGGAGAGGAGGGAGAGGATTTAAATAGGATAGTCAGGGTAGCCTCATTGAAAAGGGAATGGTATGAACCAAGACTTGAAGGAAACAGGATGTTAGCTCCATCTGGAAGAAGAGCCTGTCTAAAGTCACTAGGTTAGTCTAAGACACAAGAAGGATTCCAACTCAGCTACATCAGATTCCAGAAGCCAAACTTATAACAATTAAGGTCAATGAATGTTAGTTCCATTCTTAGTACTCCCCAGGAAATGTGCTGTGCACCCCTGGTCTTTTTTCTTTGGCTGTTGCCTGCATTAATTCTGGGCTTTCCCCTTCCCCAAAGCCTTGCATTCCTCCAGGTCAGTGGGATGTAACAGCTCTGTCTCTCTGATCACGTGCCCTGCCTTTGTTACTGAGCCTTTCAAGACATGATGGCTTCAGAGAGCCAGTGTCGCCTTGCTAACTTCACCCCTTTTCCTTCTCACTGGAGCTATTTAGGATTTCATCTTTACAATCTTTCTTTAGAATCTTCCATCTATTTTCAAGGCATGTAACTATTTAGCCTACAAAACCCTGTGCCCATGTTTTCTCTGTGTAAAATGAACAGCTATACTTTTATCTTCTTTTGAGCTGTTGTTGTTGTTGTTTGCTAAGGTATCCAGAGTTACTTTCTGTCACTCATAATCACAGAACTGTGATATATAAAGTTAAAAAAAAATCTATTTCTAAGAATTCAGGGTTTGTACCTGCCAGTGCTAGTTTTTCTCTTTCTGGAAGACTAAGATCCTCAGGAAAACACAGTTACTTTCCTATGGCCTTCTGCCACCTCACCATTGCTAACTCATCTTTCTTCCTTAATGCAGGCTAAGCCCTCAGTGGCAGGTCACCTCATTGCTTCATCAACACTGAAAGAATGAAACCGTCCCCAATGTAGCAACTCGCCAGACCCTCTATTTTTAGCCAGATTCCCAGCAGATGTCTGGATAGTACAAGTCTCCCTTAATTACTATAACTTGTCTGGGTGCCATTTTTGAGCTCTGCAAAATAGGAATTGAAAATAGAACCCACCTCATAGGGTTGTTGTGAAAATCAAATGCAAAAAGTGCACACAGAAATAGCACAGTGCCTAGTCTGGGCCAAAGTCTTCGCTTGTCAGCTATTAATGTTGGGGGAGGCCTTTCATTTGTGGTGGAGAGAGAAAGAGCACGGGGGCCAGACAGGCCTGCATGTCAGCCTTGCTCCAGTGCTTACCAGCTTTTTGATTCTCAGCGATACCTCACACTCCTTGGGCATCAGTACCTTGCGCTGTAAAGCTGGAATGATACTATCAATTTCAGTATCAAATGAGATAAAAGGTATAAAAATGCGTAAAATTATATGTAGACAAATGCTGAAATAATATCTATTTGAGTGTTAAATGTACACAATGTATACAGTAATATGTGTAAACATGCTGGAATAATAATATCAATTTAAGTATTGAGTGAGATAAGCTGTATGAAGTAAAAATCCTCTTTAATCAGATCAATTTGAGTATTAAATGAGATGTGTATAAAATTAATATTAATCAGATCAATAAAATTTTAAATGAGATTAATATGTATAAAAGGCTGAGTATAATGTCAGGCACTTAGTAGGTACTTGAAAAATGATATGTACCAATGTTACCATTTTTGTTAATACCATCAGCAGCCTCCTCAGTTTAGGCTGCATTACTCTCAAGGTCATACTTTGCTATAAAATCTTCTCCTCGGTGGTACCGAGTGAGTGTTTAATAGTAACAATTCTGATCATACATCATTATCCCTAGGCATGCATATACCATTTTCAGACTGCCTTTTCTTCCACAGTCTCATGAGCTCTCATTTGAAAGTGGCTCTGAACACAGATTGGCAGTCAAATTGGGATTTAACAGGTTTTATCTCCATCAATATTTTCATACCAGAAGGCTAAATATGATCTTTCAGGAATTCCAGAGTTCTCGAAGGGAATAATTTTGCTCCAGAGAACTTGGTCACATAGAAAGAGAAGGGGAGTGAGCATTATATATCCAGAAGCTACACAGGAAGACAAAAACTTCCTATATGGAAAGACAACACTGGTCATATATAATAGATTGGAGGAGATTATTTGATTCAGAATTAAATGAGAGAAAAATTATATACAAAGGACACCATGAGAGTATCCTGGAGGCTGAATGTAGCCAGCTAGAGGGGAGTAGTTTGCTGAGATAACAGTTATTGATCATCGCTGGGTCATGACTGTGTGCTGTCTTCCATTGTCCCTCCAGGTCTTCTCTGCTTCCTTCTCCTGCTCAGTGCCCTCAGTAGCTCATCTGTGTGAAGTCTATCAGTGGGGCTCCTTGGTCCTCTGGACTCTGGTTGGGTTGGCCAATGGAGAGCCTTAAGAGGGAATAAAGAGGGTGAAAGTGCCTCAGTCTGGTTGTGTCCCTTGACTAACAACGGTCACATATCTTGTCAGGGTCACGTTCTCTCCATGACTCTCTCCTTCTGGGCCAGGAGTTTTTGAAATGGAGTTAGACCCTGAGCTCTGTGAGTATATAAATGATTTTGCTTACCATTATACCTTAACACTATGGCTGGCCCCAAAGAGACATTCAATTAATATATTTTGATTGAATGAATGCACTGGAGAAGGCTCACTCAGTTGCATTCTAAGAAGAACCACCACCTAAACCTGCCTGTGTACTAGCTGTTAAAAGAAGCCACGCTCTCTGAGCAGTGGTTCTTAGAAATAAAAGCTCTTACAATTCCCATCCACAAGCTGTGGCTGCATAAGTGTTTTTCACTGGATTGTGCTTGGTGTCCCAGATGTTTGAGTCTTTTATTTGACAGCATTTGCTTTTCTGTGAGATTCCAATTAATTGAATTGGGAAAAGCTGTAAACCTCCATGACAGAGGAACTATCTTTTTGACAAAACCCACATGCTATAAAGTCTAAGATTCCTCTGTCTCCTGTTTTCTTAGGTTCATAAGGATGAATGAAACAGTTTGATTTCCTGTTTTAATATATTTGGCTGAGTAGCTAGAAATTTTGATATCATTCATAGATAGCCCAGAGTGTCATTTAGGGAAACCCTCTTAGGTGACGTAGCTTTCTAGAGCATCCAGGGATAGGGCGGGAATCCCAGGATACCTGCTGTTACATTCAAGGTTATTTTTTCCTGGAAACTGAAAATTCATTTTCTCTCTGTTACTTTCTCTCCTCAAAGCATCAACCAACATTGTTTTCAGCAACAACCACTCAATTCCACAGTCCTTATATATTTTCCTCCACGCCCATACCTCTCAAATGCCAGAGATACTGCATCAGGTAGGGCCTCCCCTTCCACCTGTAGCCTGTTTCAGTTTATCCCAGGTAAAAGTCTTTGCAGTTGCGTTGTGCCCACACATGAGAGATGATCTCTAATGATGGAAATCTTCGTTGCCCACCAGCAAATGATTCAACATCAGTCACATTTTTCCCCAGGACCACTCTTGTTTGCCAGATGCCTTAGGTTTGGTTTCCTGGAGGACAAGTCTGATCAGGGATTCAGGTACATGTGATTTACTGAGGCATTGCTCTTAAGAAAAAAAACCCAAGGACTTCCCTGGTGGTGCAGTGGTTGGGAGTCCGCCTGCCGATGCAGGGGACACAGGTTCGTGCCCCGGTCCGGGAGGATCCCGCATGCCGCGGAGCGGCTGGGCCCGTGAGCCATGGCTGCTGAGCCTGCGCGTCTGCAGCCTGTGCTCCGTGGCAGGAGAGGCCACAACAGCGAGAGGCCTGCGTAACGCCAAAAAAAAAAAAAGATTTAAAAAAAACCCCAAAAAACCAAAACTGTGAGGGAGTAAGGGCAGCAGAAGAGGAAAGGGAAAAAAGCTGAGCAGGGAAGTGGCCTCTAGTCTTGGCATGACCCATGGAGGCCTCTGGGATATAAAATGTCCCACAAGGTTGTCCTCTGAATTGAGGCAGCAGGATTGGTCTATTGTCCACCTATATTGGCCAGTCATCGACTATGGAATGCCCCTGGAGAATGGTGTACCCTTCTGGATGATGGATTTCTGGTCCTCCACGGGCTGTTTTCTGGAAAAACGGAGCAGCTGTGAGCAGTTAGCAGCCAAAGCTCATAGCATTTGAGCTAAAATGTTCCAGAATACTCTAGTATATTCCAGAACAAGTGGCTGGTTACTGTGAATCTAACAGGTTTCTAGGGGTTCACCCAGGCCTCTGATTTAGGCCTTCTTTGGTGAAAATCAGTCCAATGTGCTGCAGTAATTTTGAAGCTGTGCTAGGCAGAGATCTATTCTGACTTTAGCTGTATGGCAGGCTTCCATGTAAGATTTACCTGAAACAACAGACTTCATGGCTAAGAAAAGTTTGAAAGCCACTACAGTCATGTAAAGAGGCTTAGGAGACAGAGATGCCTGAGTTCAAATCCTTGTCTTTCCATTAATGTGCTGTGAGATCACAGACAAGTTAACTGATCCTCAGAGCCACAGATTTACCATCTCTAAAGACTGAGATGAAAATACCCACCTCCTAACGTTGTTACGAAGGTGACAGGAGTCAGTGTGCAAATAGGCTGTCACAGGACCTGATGCTATTAAATAAGGGCTCAAGAAATGATAGATATCTTCATAGTTATCATTGTAATTGTACAACATTCATCAGTAATTTAAAAGACAAGTAATTGTGGGTGACATGAAACTAGAGGAAACATGGAATTTGACACAATCAGGATTCAGAAGGGTCTTCAAAACGTTGAAATTATGGGCTTAGTTTACAAGAGGAAATTTAGTAGGGATAAGCATAACATTTCACCTTGGAATCCTGGAATGCAAGTACATAAGAATAAAATTGGAGATGACGTGGCCTAATGGTGGCATGTCAGAGGATAGTAACTTCACTTTTGTTCAACCCTGTAATAGGGCTATATTCAGAAATGCATGTGTCCTGCACTTATATGACTTGGCAAACCATGCATGGGTGAACTTTAGGTCTTGCTGTTTTAGGAGTGGCCAAGATGAACTGGAGTTTGCTTCTTTCAGTAAATATTTATTAAGCATATCTTATGGTCCAGGTACTCAGGCTACAATAGCAAACACAAAGAGATTGGCCATTGATTTCTGAGAGCTCACAGTCTAGGGGAGGAGAGAGATATTAAGTAACCACCCAAAACAAACATAAAATTAAAACCGTGATATGTGCCAGGAAGGAGAAGTCCATGATATTCAAAGAAACTTTATTGGGAGAACTTCTATTCAGGGAGACCAGGTAAATTTTCCCTGGGAATAGAAGATAAAGCTAAGACTTGGGAAAAATAAAGGTGAATTGGGAGAAGGAGAGGAGTGGTCCAGGAGAAAGGATCACAGTCGAAAAGGCTGGGATGAGAGGGAATGAGGAACACTGAGTGCAGAGAGGAAGGCTCTTATTGATGTAGGACAGATACTGGGACATAAAGTTCAGGGGGAGACAGTGGCCAGACCATAGAGGATCATGTAGGCTGTGCTATGATTTAGATCTTTTTTCTAGAAGCAACTAGAAGTCCCTGAAGGGATTTAGATAAGGAAGTAGCCTGGTCATATTTGCTCTTTGAAAAGATTACTCTGGCTGTAGTGTTGAGAATAGATTAGAAGGGGGAGAAAAGTAGATTTCAACATTTGACTCTCAACAATTATTCTCCTGCTATCAGTAAGTAAGAGAACCTGCTTCATTCCACCTCAAAAGCCTAGAGTGTGATCGTTAAAAAGAAAAGTTTTGAAATAAAATTCTATTTTATTGTTTTGTTTTGCATTTTTCATTGAATGAATTTTATTTGGACACTTGCTTTTCTTTTGTAATTTGTTTTTTTGTGACTTGAAATTTAAAAAATTTGGCTTAAGAGTTTTTATTACAGACATAAGTATTCTTGAAATATTGAGGCATTATCAATTTGTTTTATTTTTGAAACATTTATTGACGCATAATTGATATATACACAAACACACACACACACGCTTTGTGAGGGTTTTAAAACAATTTTTCCTGTATTTTGTTACTTTTAAAAGTTAAGAAAAGCTTTAATTTTTGTAGGAAAAATATATGTCTTTTTCATTGCTTTGATGCTTGGATATTTTGAGAAAAATCAGCTAATTTTACACTTGTAAAAAACTTTAAAAAGTGTCCTAGATATACATTTAACTCTTTATTCCATCTGGAACTTACTCAATGGACTGGAACTCCTAGAAAAAATTTAAAAATAACTTTGGATATTATGGACTCTTATCTAATTTTCAATTTTAGGAGGAATGTTGCTAGTGTTTCACTATTAAATATAATGACACTCGATTTAACTTAGTGTTCATTTCACATTAAGTCAATTCTCTTTTATTCCCAATATGGTAAATTTTTGCTTTTAATTATGACTAGTTACATTTTATTGATTTATTTTTCAATTTACCTTTAAAATTTACCTATAAATATGATGCATTGTGTTATAGATTTCCTATTATTAAACTACCCTTGCTCTGAAATAGTAAACTATGTTTGGTTGTAGTAAATTTTTCTTCGCCTGATTTATTCATGCATTCATATAATAAATACTCATTAAATGCCTCCTACATGCCCAGCACTCCTTTGGGGGTAGCGGCTCAGCAGTGGGCCGATAAGGACTCTGTCCCCATGGGGTTCCCAGTCTGGGAGATAGTAAACATATATTAAAAATAAATGTGAAGAAAACCACAACATAGTGAGTAAACGGTAGGCAAATGGGCGAATCTATTTTAGATCATCGGGGGGGTATCTCCATGGAAGTGACTAAGTGATGAGATAGAGAGAACCGTATAGAAGCAGTCCCAGCTTCCTTGTCCATCTGGGAGTTTCTCAGCTGTCAAAGGCACATATCTGATTTAATTTCCATGTCGTCCCTTCTGCTCTTCTATTCCTCCAGTGAGGACTTAGGTTCTGCTATTGAGTATTTGAATTCTCAGTGAGTCTCAGTAGTGAGCTCTCCGTGTGCTGTCTTTCTCATCCTCTCCACCTGTTTGTCCCTGTGGCTCCTGGCCTGGCTGTGCAAAAATCCATGGTCTGCCCATTTCTTAAAGAGCATAATTTCTAGAGACATGTTCTTCTTTTTCCTGAAACCCGTTATCCCTTTTTGTTCATTTTATCATCTCTTCATTTAGTCATTCTTTTATTCATTTGCTCCACACGTCATTTTGTTAGTGTCCTCTTTGCACTGGGTATGATATTGCTGCAATCCTGTTAGCACTTCCTTAGAAGGTTGGGGGTGTCTTGTCAACAGATTGGGCAAACGCCCTTAGTTAGCCCAGCTGGGCGTTGACTTTTCTCTCTGATGAGATCTCAGTGCTGTGTACTTGCACAAGATCATGTCTGCAGGCCTACTGGAGTGAGGGAGGAGCCTTTCTTACCCCATCCTGGTTTCTCAGATGATGTGCACAGTTCTTCATTGTATAGTGTGGGCACGGGAGACTACATTTTTAGTAACAGGGTATTTTCTTAGGTTGCCAAGCATCTCAGAATCAAAACTAATTATCACCACAGTACATGTCAAATATTACTGTCTTAGAATGAATGGAGATTAAGAGGAGCCATTGATGGGGAGAGAAGGAGTCTCCTATAATCCTAGTTCTGGATCTCTTAGCAGGATGTTCCTGTGGATTGCCTTCCATTTCTTTCCTGGGCACTGTAGAAATAAAGGACATAAAGTGAAATTTAATGGAGTAAGGATATGTGTTACCTATGTTCCTTGGGGGCATTTATGCTGCTATGAATTAAAGGGTAGGATTTATGGCATGTATTCCAAAAATGTGCTCTCCCTTCAGTCCCTGTCATCAATGCAATTAGAGAAAATTCCCCTTGGATTTTTGTCTTTTTTTTTTTTTGCAAGGGCCAGCTGCTGTCTGTTATTTGTATTTTCAAGTGTATTTTAATAAAAATTTGGAAAGAGGCAAGCATAGAAGACATGGGTGTTCTGTCTCTTTGTTCACTAGAAGTATCCCTAAGAAAGGTTTTCTAACAGAATTCTGAAGATGGAATATGCTTTTGTTATGAGAATGTATTACCAGTCTATGGAGGTGTTCAGACATGAGCTGGGTCATTGCTTGGCTGTGATGCTGAATTGGTCATTCCAAAGGTCTTGAGTCAGGAAAATAAATGGGTTTTACCTTGTGGATCCAGTCTGATGGATTGTTACTGGCCATCCGGGCTCAGTTGGAAGAGTGTCATGATCTATTAACAAGGTCTGTCCTGGGCATGGGGAGTGGGGAGGGTAGAGACACACATGCTAAGTATTTGTCATCCCTGGAAAAGGAATTGAATTAGAAAATCTATAATGCACTTCAAACACTGAGAATTCCCAGAAGAACAGCTTTGGTACCCCTGTTAGATTAGTTTATGGGAACACAGTGAGCAATATTAGCTGGAGCAGCCCTTCTAGAAGGATCCAAAAGTTAAGTGTCATAGGAGTTCCAAAGTGGACTATTTTAGAGATGATAAGATTCTGAGTTTACATTGGTGTGTTACCTGTAGAACGTCAACCACCTGTGGAGTCTGTTGGTTTTCTTGATTCCATTTAGTTGTCATTGAGTCATTGGCTTACGTGGGTTGATTAATGTATATATTCATCACTTATTGAGAACTTACTTTACACCATGTTCTGTGCTAGATCTAGATAGAGATGGACTAAGGGGTGAACAATTCCTAATTTTATGGTTTCCTGAGAAATTGGGTTACCTTGAGGTTTGCTGTTGAGGATAAAACCCTTGGGCTGCATGCAGATTTTCAAGACTTAACCTCTAACAAAGCCATCTACTTTTTAACCCAGGAATTTTGTTGGGTTAAGGTCAGGAGCTGGCTGGTGGAGGAAGAGAGGCTTTTGCAGGGTTTAAGCACACTTATTTTTCACAACTTTTGATGAGGCATAGATATAGCAACACTGAGTTAGCAACATCTCAGTTACTGTTGGTGGCTAAGGAGTTGGTGTTTTCTTCTCACATTATGCAAGAGATGCCTGCCACGAGGTATAGCACAGTGGTTATGAGTGTGGGCTTTGGCGTCTGAAGTTGGCTCAGATCCCAGCTCTGTCACTCACTAGTTGGTAACTTGGAGCAATTCATTTGACTCTCTGAGCCTCAGTTTCGTCATCTGTAAAATGGAGATGGCAACAGGACCTACCCACATAGAGGTGAAGATTAAATAAGATAATGCATGTAAAGCATTTAGCATCATGAAGCTGGGCTATAGTAATCACTGTATTTTAAATACGTGTGTGTGTGTGTTTCTGCTTCAGATCATAAAATCTTGAAGTTCCATGAAGGAGTCAGTTTCACTCTGTAGCCACTCTTTATTTTAGAATCTTGTTAATCTGTGAGTTTGAGAACAGGAAGCAATAAAGGCTATAACTATAATCCTATGACCTACCCCCGTCCAAATGGCACACTCAAATTTATTGTAAACCTGTTTTTTCAAGTGTGCTGTGCACTTCCTAATGTATTAATAGTGCCCTCTGCTGCCCACAGTGCGACAACTTAATGGGAGCTCCTGGGACAGACGGGTGGGATGTGGTCTGAGCATCTGGCTCTTCCATGTCTCCCTCTCATCCTCAGACATATTTTCCTCCCAGTACACAGATCCATTTTCTCGCCTGCAATTCCAGCTAAGCTCTGAGTCATCAATTTCAACCTTTAATTCAGGTTTGTGCCTGGACCTCAACCAAACCGTAGATAAATACCCATAAAGGTTGTGCAGATGAGAATATACGGTTCTCTCACTTTGATCCTCAGCAGGCCGAGACAGGTTCCATGGTGGCAGAAACGAAGTCTATTTTCTTGTGCTATAACGGGGGACTTAAGTCATGCCCAGAGCTGGCTGAGTGATCATCTAAATCGGAGCTGTGTGCAAAGTGGCTCGCCATGTTTATCAACTGATTTCATTCTAGTCCCCTTTTCACAGCCAAATGCAGTCATGGTTCCATAGGATGGTGCTCCAAATCTGCTCACTTTGTCTTTTGTGGTGGTCCGGTGGTGTGGAGAAATTACGATGGAAGCAAGAGTAAGGACTTCTGACAAAGTTAGGCTCCATTTGAACTCCGCCTCATTTAGACCTTTTAGTGTAATTATAACTCCTCTCACAGGAATGCAATGTGGAGACGTTGGTGATAAAATGATCAGTACGCAGAAAATCCTGTATAGTACACCTCATAGTGTGCAGGTTAGACATAGGGAGACGGTGGAGAAATGTGAGGCAATGAATTGCCTTCTGTAATGGAGTGTGTACTTTGAGTAGTGAGGCAAGAGGCTGAGATGTATTTGCCCTGCATCAGTCACTGTCCCTGTACTCCCACTGGTGCCAGTGTCAGTCAGGCAGGTGCCTAGGATGGCACAGCCTGAGCCTCCTGGGTGAAAAATCTAAGTAACTTCTACCACATCAGAAATGGCCATCCTGGTGTCCCCAACTCATGATCCCAAACACTGGACCTAGCCATCCAAGTTAAAGAGAGATGCAGAGTCTACAACACTGTATATAATTTTCACACCCAAAATTTCTATTTGCTTCCACATAGCTATATAATATACCATAGCACAGCAGTTATGAACACAAGCTTTGGAATCATACTGACCTGGGTTTGAATCCCAACCATGCCACTCACTAGCTCTGCAACTTTGGTAGAGTTACCTGTTGATTTCCTTATCCCCCCCACTGCAGGAATACCTAAACTTACCCAACAGAGCTATTGTGAGAATTAAAGTTGGTAGTGCATGCAGGCACTTTGCACAATGCCTGACACAATTAATGTTAGCTGCTGTTTCAGTGATAGTGTCATGCTGGAAAGAAGCTGGTCCAACCCATTTCAAAAAAGAAACCAAGTGATGAGCCCAAGGAAGTGGCAGAGCTGAGTTACCCTCCTCTCTTGCTGCCTCACAAACAGGTTGCTCATCTGGGTATTTATCATTAGTCTTCAAGGGTTTCCAGATCTCATGCCATTAGGCAAGTATCAGATCTGTAATTCCCAGACATGGAGATTTTATAGGTCTATATACTACCTACTTTGCAGAATACTTTTAAGGACTAAATACAGTACTGTGTGTGAGCTTATATATATATATATATATATATATATATATGACTCTAGAAAACTTAAATAGGCTCATCAACTTCTTATGCCAGGTAAGGACATTGAAAAACAAATGTACACCACCATCTACTCTCACCACCATTTCATAGAGGAAATTAAAATTATATACAGTGTTGTGGATTTTTCTTTTCTCTTTAACTTGCGTGATTAGTTTCAGTGTTTAGGGTACATGCTTCTGGGACTCCAGGTTGCCCAGTTATGATTTGATAAAAATTAATTAGAGTTTTCAACCCAAGGGACACAGGCTGTAGTATCCGGGGCCCTACCCCTAACCAATACTCATCACAGTGGTCGTAGAGAGAGTGGCTGGAAACCAACAAAGGTCGCCTTTTATATTGAATAAATTTAGCTCTGTGACAAAACTTAAAATGTTGCTCATTTTTCAAGAACAAGTGAAAATTTGATCTCCAGCCAGCTCTTGGGAATCGTTGGCACAGAGGGCAGGAAGTCCTCTCCTTTCAGAATAGCTCAGGGCTCTGCAGTGACCTCTGAGAGGGTGGAAGGGAAGGATGAAGAGAGACCATCAGTGCTGCTCTTCTAAAGGGCACCTCAGGCTGGCAGACATGCTTTCTAAAATGTCTCAAGGATCGGGGAGCATGAGGGGTGGGATAGAGATGCGTGGATTTAAGCCAAGTAATTCAAAGTGATTTGAAGAGATTACTGAGGCTTCTGTGTCCTTCACTGTGGTGAATAAGCAAGTAGTGTACTGTCCCCAGAGACCAGCACCAATTAGTCATCCCACTCCCTAAGGACACCTCAGGCTTGCCAAGGTCTGGTGTGAAGTAGAAAGGACATATAAACTTCTGGAAAGAGGTTACCTCTGGGAGGGAAGAGAGGTGAGAAACGCAGCTGTATTTATATCTTAACAGAACAAGATAGAGAGAGGTCCCCCCACTGCCCACAAGAAAGTATGTGCGGGGGCTTCCCTGGTGGCACAGTGGTTAAGAATCCACCTGCCAATGCAGCGGACACGGGTTTGAGCCTTGCGTCGGGAAGATCCCACATGCCTTGAAGCAACTAAGCCCGTGCACCACAACTACTGACCTTGCGCTCTAGAGCCCACGTGCCACAACTACTGAGGCCCGTGCACCTAGAGCCCGTGCTCCGTAACAAGAGAAGCCACTGCAGTGAGAAGCCCACGCACCACAACCAAGTGTAGCCCCCACTCACCACAACTAGGGAAAGCCCACGTGTAGCAAAAAAGACCCAAAACAGCCAAAAATAAATAAATAAAATAAATAAATTTAAAGAAAAAAGAATGTATATGCACATTAATGTGACAGCAGCAGTTAGAGAGATGGAGGGCAACCTGCCAGCCTAAAGGGTTGGGTTTCCAGTCCCACTTAGAGCATAATAATCATTCCACGTGGTGACCTAGAGGAAATAAAACTAGGCACTTGAGCCACTATCTAACTGTTTATGTGACTATCACAAAATCATGGCAGGCTTTGGAGCTAGACAGGCATGGTTTGAATCCTGGTCATACCACTTCTGAGCCATGTGGGCCGGGACAGATGACTTACCCTCTTTATCTATCTCCATCTTCTTTGTCTGTCACTGCCCTGTTCAGTAGCATAGCCACCAGCCACATGTAAGTTTTGAGTCCTTGAAATGTGGCTGCTGTGACCCAAGATGTGCTGCAGGTGTCAAGTCCCTGCTGGATGACACTGAGTATTAAAAAAATGACTGTAAATATGTGATTAATGATTTTTATACTGGTTGACATGTTGAAATGAAAATATTTTGGATATAGGGTTAGATACAATTTGTTGTTAGAGTTAATTTTACTTGTTTCTTTTTGCCTTTTTTTAAAAAAAATGTGGCCACTAGGAAATTTAGTTATGTCTGTGGCTTACATACACAATTGGAGGCATCCATTGTTCTGTTGGACAGTTTTAGTCTATAGAATTAGGAGCAGAAGAAGAGGATGGGGAGAGAGAGAGGGCAGCTACACAGAGAGTCCTACTATGTGCCAGATGCTGTACCCTGACCTTAAACTGCTCAGCAGCCCATCGCAGTAGCTACTATATTTACTTCACCATTTTACAGATGAGGCTCCCAGAGACGAAATTCTTTGCTCAGGGACCAACAGTTAATAAGTGCCAGGTGGTGATTAGAACCCAGGTATTTGGACTCAACAGCCCAACATCTCACTATTAATTAATGCCTTTGCTGCAGTCAGGGGCACTCAGTAATGTCCACCTTGCAGACAGCTGTTATAGGGATTAAATGAAATGCTGTGGGTGAACTCTTAGCTTAGGACCTGACCCTTAGTAAGAGCATCAGAAAATGACAGCTGCTATTAGTGTTAAAATAATAATAGAAAAGAGGAAGAGGAGGAGGGGGATAAGGGAGAAGAAAGAAGGAGAAGGAGAGGAGGGAGAAGAGGAGGAAAGGGTCTTGTGGTCACCACCACCACCAGGTGCCACGTGCTATCTTGGGGACTTTACGTACATTATGTAATTTAACGCTCACAGCAAGCCTGGCCCATGTTCACCCACCCTTTCAGTCTTTAATTTCTGCCGGTACGAGTGTAGGCAAAGTCTGCCTGGCACTTGAGTGCTCACTTTCACTTCATGGGCCTTTCCCGTGATCTGTTGTGGGGTAGGAAGCTTGAGATGGCAAAGGAGGGTACTGGTGGGGACTGGCAGCCAGTGAGCACACTGTGGAGCCAGGAGGGTGGACAAGGTGGGGCTTTATAAGAGAAGAGTGGATGCTGTATTTTTAGCATCTGATTCACACAGGGAAATTTGGAGCACTGTCCCCAGCACTCAGAAACTGTGAATACTAAGGAAGGAATGACCAGTTGTTGAAGATGTCAGTGAGGGTGGGGGAAGGAAACAGAAAGAAAGATGGTGGAACCTTACTAGTAAGGATCATAATTCCAACCTAGTCCAATGCCAGTAGGAATGGAAGAGTGGCATTTTCCTTTAAGGAATTCTAGAAACTTATTTCACGTAATTGGCCTTGCCCCAAAAGATGAGGCAAGAAAGTGTACTTTAATGGGACTAAATAAAGAATCAAGCTTAAGTGGGTTGGAAGGCAATTGCCTTGAAGTGAGAAAGATGTGAAGGTAATGTGTATTTACCGGGTCCTTGGAAAATTTTAGTAACAGAATCTATACCCAGCCTTGTCCCTGGTCAAGGGACATGGGGCACAGAGTTAATAGGTCAGCCGTTCCTGCTGCTCTTGCTGCCTTTGCCAGCTCAAAGCACATGGCCTCTCGTCATCAAGACAGACTTCCCCCACTTTCCAAAAACTGTGAGTGGACGGCAAGGGGCAGCCTTTGCTCTGTCAGATTCCATGCCAGGCCCAGTTCTAGCTGCACGTTTGCTATATTTACCTCCTGGAATCCTCACTCTAGCCCTCTGAAGCATTTATTTTTATCCTTCATTTTACAGGTGAGATTGAATTATTCTGCCAGGCCATTTAATTACAAGTTGGCAGAACCAGAATTCTAAACTAGGTCGATGTGACTCCCAGAGCCTTGATGATTCTGCTACATCACACAGCCTTTTCTTTTAACCCCATGGTCAGGACCAGACATTTCTCTACCTACACACATTGCATGAAGGAGGTCTTGCTGCTGTGACTTCTCAGAGTAAAGAGCTGGTTCACTTCAACCACATCCAGGGGTAATGCTAGAGAGTCAGGGCGGAAGGGGGAGTAGGGAATTGCTCTTTTGTTAAATGCACCTTGTTTTTGTTTGGAAGTGAGGGAGAGAGAGAGGGTGGGGGGAGATAGGGAAAAGGAAAGAAGAGAAGAAGGTTCTGAAAAAGAATCAGGTTGCTCAATGTATTTTGTAAAATGAAATTAGATAGTTAATAAATTCATAATATACATACATGATCACATACACACGTATATATCTACACACATTTATGTGTATATATACACATATGTGTGTGAATAGCTAGCTAGCTAGATACTTGTTTGGATAACCAAATTTTTTTAGTGTCTGCTATTTTTTTTTTTTTTTTTAAAGAATCTTCAGATTTGGAATCTTACTGGAATTTATTTATTTATTTTTTTTGGCGGTACGCGGGCCTCTCACTGTTGTGGCCTCTCCCGTTGCGGAGCACAGGCTCCGGACGCGCAGGCTCAGCGGCCATGGCTCACGGGCCCAGCCGCTCCACGGCATGTGGGATCCTCCCGGACCGGGGCACGAACCCGCGTCCCCTGCATCGGCAGGCGGACTCTCAACCACTGCGCCACCAGGGAAACCCTAGTGTCTGCTATTTTTTATAAAACCTAACTATTCCTTTATGGCCTTTAAAAACAATCCAGAAATTACCCTTCAAAATATAAAATAATTAATTGACATTATTATTTGAAATGTTCAAGTGGCAAGAGAATACGTCCTAATCATCAGAAATCAAAACGATTCCACAAATGTGAACCCCCCCATTCACTTGTTTCCCTCTGCTTCCAAGCCATCTCTTCTTCCCGGAGGCGACCACTGCCATCAGCTTACTATGAATATTCGTAGCCTTTTTTTCTTAGCATTTTCGTGTATAGGAACATAAAGAAATATATGGTTTCTTTCTTGTATCAAAAATGGGATCCCCTATTTTGTATTATTCTGTAACCTCTGCTTTTACATAATGTGTCTTTCTTTCTTGGTGGCTATGTACTACCCCAGAATACAAAGGTACCAGAATTTATTTAATTTATTTATCCTCTACTGATAGACATTCAGGTGGTTTCTTTTTTTTCACTCTTAGGAGGGTAATTCTTTATTCTTTCATTCTGGAGAATTCTTGATGTTTTACAGTCAACATATGGCTAAGTAAATATTTAAAATTTTATGTTGACATTTTGCTGTCAAGTTCAGAAATTTTACTATGCAATTCACCTCTTGAATTATATAATATATATTATCACTTTCTAAGTTTTAATTTACAAGGCTACAGCTATAAATGTTGATTGTCTTTTTCAGACAATCTTCAGTTTCCATAGCTAAGAGCCAGTAAACAATACTGACACCTGCCTTGGATATTCGAACCATGGTTAGGGATGTATACACGCGACACAATAGCAAAGTGGAGACTAGAGGGTTCTAATCCTACCTCCTTTCTCCCTGTGGAAGAACCAGATGATTATCAAGTGAAACCTCAGATGCATTAATGAGCAAGGCCAGTGGCAAACCCTTAAAATTCAGGGTCTTTGATTAACTGTGCTGGAGCACACAGCTTGGACCTGAGGTCAAAGTGTGTGTTTTTGCAGTTAACTCCTATATCTAGACCTTGGACCTATCTGAAGTGAAGCCGGGTTTTCATTGCCAGCAAGCTCCCAGCCAGCCAAGCATTTCTGGCTGCCCACTTACCCATTATTTGTGGGGGAATAGAGTTATGCTGCCTGCTTATCTATTCTTATCCTTGGTAAGTAAGGGGCCAGAGGATGTCAAACCTTCCACAGTTTCCACAGAAGAAGTAGTCTCTGACCTTCCCATAAGAATGAGTAAGTGAGGAGGTGCTAAGGGGGCCAGAACAACTCCAGTCCCACTCTCTTCTGGGGAATGGGATAGAAGTGCACTCATGGAAACATGCAAGGAGGTGAACTGGGTCTCCCCCAACAGAGCACGTGAAAAATTACAGATTTTCCAAAAAATGATGATATTAATGTTTGTTTGCAACAGTCATAAACAAAAATTTCATAGGGTTGACTAGTGGCCCCCTATTCCAAATAGGACCATATCCTAATATCTGCTCCCTTGTGAATGTTATCTTATTTGGAAGAAAAGAAAGGTCTTTGCAGATGTAGTTAAGTTAAAGCTCCTGAGATGAAATGATCCTGGATTAGCCAGATGCGTCCTAAATCTAATGACAAGTGTCATGAGAGACAAAGATACAGAGTGTGTGACATTGGAGGCAGAAATTGTAGGGATGTTGCCACAGCTAAGGAACATCTGGAGTCTTGAAGCTGGAAGAGGTGAGAAAGGACACTTCCCTAGAGCCTTCAGAGGGAGTATGGCCCTGCTGACACCTTGACTTCAGACTTCTGGCCTCCGAAACTGTGACGGGATAAATTCCCTTTGTTTCCAGACAGCCAGTTTTTGGTTATTTGTTATAGCAGCTCTAGGAAATGCGCACATTTATAAGAATAAAATAAGGAAGTGGTGCTCTAGTCCAAGGTAGAGTATCTAGGTAAGGCTGGTTGCCTCTTTAGAGCAGAAGTTGTTTTTCCCCCATTCATGACCCATTTATAATTATTTTTCCACCTAGAGCATTTCACCTGAGCTATTCACGGCTCCTGCCTGCTGATGGCTTGCTCCAACTTGTGCCAGGAAGCAGGCAGACCTCTTGTAAATGGTGCTTACCTCAGCTCTCTTCTGCTTACCAGCTCTTCTAGGGGGATCTGACTTTTCTGTGTCATTGCTTTGGTTGCCCAATAGTCTAACTCCCAGCTTCAACTCTTCATACATCTTGGTTAAAGCAAAGTGAGAAGAAGATAACAAAGGCTCTCTACTGCTGCTGGTAGCCTGAGTCCTCCAAGACAGGCTCCTTATGTTCAGGAGGAATTTACCTGGGAAACTTTTATATGTCAACTAATTCAATTCTCAGTTCACCCACGTTGACCCTTCTGTCATTGTACCAAATAGCTTTACTAAGAGCAAGGTTCTTCAGAATCTTTACCCTCTTTGGTCCTTTGTTACCAACTGGTGCTTTCAAAAAGGAATCAGATCCTTCACTTTCTTGGTGGGAAGTATATTGAACAACAAATTGAACAAAACAGAACAGTTTGGGAACAGTTTGTTCAATGTTTAGCTTATCGAACTTGTACCAGGCCACTGGTGAGCCTAACAGTACTGGGAGAGATAACAGGCAGAGAATCCTTTAGGGTAGATCTTCCCAACCAGCGAGGATTCCTTCAGTGGGGATTCTCAGAGTGGCTGGCAGCACCAACTTCATGAATGTGCCCCTGGTATAGTTACATGGTGCTTACTTTAGCCCTCTGCTGGTACTGTCTTGAAATTCTCAATAATTTCTGAGTAAGGGGCCCCACATTTTTATTTTGCAGTGGGCCCTGTAAATTATGTAGCTGGTCCTGGTGGCTAGCACTGGCCTGGGGCAGCTGAAGTCCTTCCTACAGCAAGCTACCTCCTCCATTGTCCACAACACTGTGGGTGCATGTTGGTTTTCCTTTTTGCTATATGCTGTGGCCTGAAAGACATCAGGAAGCAGTGCCCTAAGGTAAAGCATGTAGGCTTGAGAAGTGGTTCTCAAATGGAGCGATTTTTGTACACCTCCCCACCATTGGAGATACTTGGCAACATCTGGAGACATTTTTCTTTTCTTTTTTTTTTTTTTTGGTACGCGGGCCTCTCACTGCTGTGTCCTCGCCCGTTGCGGAGCACAGGCTCCGGACGCGCAGGCTCAGCGGCCATGGCTCACGGGCCCAGCCTCTCCGCGGCATATGGGATCTTCCCGGACTGGGGCATGAACCCGCGTCCCCTGCATCAGCAGGCGGACTCTCAACCACTGCGCCACCAGGGAAGCCCTCTGGAGACATTTTTGGTTGTCACAACCGGGGAATGCTGTTAGCCTCTGGTGGGTTGAGGCCAGAGATGCTGCTAAACATTTTATAGTGCTCAGGACAACACCCACCACAAAGGATTATCTGGCCCCAAATCTCAACATTGCCAAGGTTGGAAAACCATGTATTAGAGCCCGGCCACTCAGAAGTTATCTTCTCACCAGCAGCCTCAGAAACACCCAGGAGCCTGTTGGAAATTCAGACTCTCAGGCTATACCCAGACCTACTTGAGTTATAATCAGCCTTTTAACCAGATCCCCAGGTGACTCATACACAAATCAAAGTCTGAGAAGCAATGCGCCAGAACAAAACTTACCTGGTTTAGGCTTAAGTGTCTGCAGAGTTTCTGACTGGAGGGCTATCCTTGGCATTGAAGATCATGAATTTGGATCAAACAGGGAGAGTATGGCCTGAGGGAGGAAAACCTGAAAACCAGCCCAGTATAGAGCAATAGGTTCAAAAGGCAAAGCAGGAAAGGAAATAGGGGAAGAGTCCTCAGGGCGAGCCACCAGTGGTTCCTCAGATCATGAAGACCTAAGCAGGGCTTGAATCCCCCTTGCATGTAGCCCATTGCGTGAGGTGGGTAAGAAGCTTCTAAAGGAACCACAACTGTGAACACACACATTTGTGACCATCAGAGACCACTCTGTCTAGCGGTGTGTCTACTGGATTTGGGATATGGACACGAACAGAGTCTGCCTATATTACTTTGCTAGGATCCATAACAAAGTGCCACAGGCTGAGTGGCTTAAACAACAGAAATGTATTTTCTCACAGCTCTATAGGTTGGAAGTCCAAGATCAAGGTGTCATCAGGGTTGGTTTCTTCTGAGATTTCTTTCCTTGGCTTGCAGATGGCTGTCTTCTCCCTGTGTCTATACATGGTGTTCCTCTGTGTTTGTCTGTGTCCCAGTCTCCTTTTATTACAAGGACGCCAGTCGTGTTGGATTAGAGACCACTCATATCACCCCATTTCAACTTAACTACCTCTTTAAAGACTTATCTCCAAATACAGTCATGTTCTGAGATACTGGCAGTTAGGACCTCAACATATGAATTTGGGGAGGGGACACAGTTCAACACACTGTCCTCTCTTCCCACACGCTCCTCAACATCACAGTCTCCCATTCATCTCCACTGGGCTCTCTTAGCCACCAACTTTGGGCCTTTTCCCATATGACCTGCCCCATTGAGAGTTGAAGTTCACTAGCTCCTGGGAAGTCTGGTGCCCTGCTGAATATTAAACATACGGGCTCTAAGCTCTTGAAACACAAAGTGAGTTGTGAACCAAGACTCTGCTCTTCTCTCTAGAAGGCGTTTGGCATTTCCTTCTCTTTGTGGGTACACCACACCATATCCATGACCCTCAGGTTAACTAGGGCAATTATTAATAAATGGTTAGAGTGTGATTGCCTCAAGGTTCTGATAGATAGGTCAAAGGAATATGAATGCAAATGCATTTTTTAAAGCACACTGCAGCTATTGTTGGGTATAATGGAAAGTCATTAAGCACATTAGCTACTGATTCTATAATTAAGTGCTAGCATTTTCTGGATGCTAACCTAAGTAACAGGAGATATTGGCCATTTGCAAAACATGTTTAAACAAAAAAGATTCAGGGACAAGAAGTGCCTCTCATCTTAATTATTTTTTTTTTGCATCGTAAAAACCTCATGAAGAGTGCTATTGCAAAGCATAATGGATGTGGAGCAGCTGTAGAAAACATCTCACTTCCTTTGTTTGGAAACAACATTTTACATTTGGAAAGAAAAATTCTGTCCAGCTGATGTTACTCCAAGGAGAGGGCGATTCTCTGCTGTCTGAGGAGTATCTATCCATGTCCATCAAACACTGGTAAAACTTTAGAGGGAATGGTTTGAAATTGTGCTTGTTTTCTGTCAGTGCTCCTTCTTCAAGGTCTGCAGGTGGCTGCTAAGTGTGCAGGGGAAGGCGGACTGTTGAGCATCACGTCCTGACCTTGATTGCCAAGGAGCAGACTTTCATGCTTTCATGAGTGGAGAGAGCAGTTCTTGTTCTCTTTTTCGGAGCCATTCACAAGCCATCAGCATCAGCCCAGACTTGTTTTTCCAGATGGATAAAACAAAATTACTGATCACATCACATCAGGAGCAGAACGTCCCCAGCGTGTCAGCTGATTGTGCTTAGGCAGGCAGCACATCTTGCCTTTCCAAGTTCTTAGATGTGAATCTGCGGCCAATGAACTCTGTGTCCAGTGTGCCCAGCAATGGCCAACATAACCATGGATCCTCTGAGTCACAGCATTCTCTTCCTCTCTGAGTTGACCCCCTTCAGGGGACAAGCCATCTATCTACTCTATACCGGTTAGCAGTTGCCATGTAACAAACCATCCCAGAATTTAGTGGCTTAAACCACAGCCATATGCTACTTCTCATGAGTAACTGGTGACTGGGTGGTTCAGCTGATCTGGGTCAGGTGTGGTTGATCTGGACTGGACTTGCTAATAAATCTGTGGGCAGTTAGCAGGTCTACTTGAGGTTAATTAGCCTAGGATGATCTTTGTTGGGATAAGTTAGTTTTTTCCCGAGTGTCTCTCCTCATCCAGGTGAGACTGGGCATGTGCTCATGGTGGTGGCATGGGTCCAAGAGAGGAAACATAATTTCTGAAGTACTTTATCAGGCCTCTGGCCCCATTAGCCAAAGCAAGTCACTGTCCAGTGACCATATTGAATTACCCACTTTAATTGAGGTCCAACTGGCCTGAGTCAGACTAACTAACATCGCTCTGCTCAGCTTCCCTCCTTTTCATGGAGGGATGAGATCTTACCCTTTGTGACCCCCGCTCCTGACTGGGGTACTGGCATGAATAGGGTCATAAGACCATGGGCACCTAAGGGGAACAGGTCGAAACTGCATCATGAAACATGGTAGAATATGAATGCATGATACAGTGGAAAAAGACAAATTCTGTATTCCCAAGATACAACTTAAATTCAGTTTTATCATTGCCCAAAGTCTCCCACCAGGAAGGCCCTTGCTCCTCACTCAGTGTGGATATTTGCCTCAATCACACCTGAGTTCTTTTGCCTGCCTTATTTGGTACTGAAAAACAGCCCTGGGTGAACTGGAGAAAACTGAATTGTCAACCAGCAAGTACCTGAACAATAGATGTGGCTCAAGATAAGGAGTCTTCTGGTAACTTTCCTTGAGGTAAGAGAGTTTTTGGACTTCTTGGTCCACAAATTCAATTTACTCCATTCACCCAGGGAGTATTAGATCTGAGAAAGCTTGTTAGGTGTTTTGTTTACTTGCTAAATGTGTATTTATCCATCAAATTTTTGCCTAAGTGTTCTCTTCTCTATTAAGTCTTCCTTGAACAGGTAGAATTAGCCAATCCCCTGTGTGTGAACCATTGCACTTATGCAATAGACTCTTTATTCTTCTTTCATCCATATGTTCACCAAAAATGTATTGAATGCTTCCTATGTGCCAGGCACTGAGTAAAAACCTTTGAACAAAAGCAAGGTCCCCACCCTCATGGAGCTTACATTTGGAAGGGAGGGTTCCATAATTAATAAGTAACCAAATAAATATATACTATATCAGATGCTAAGAGAAAAAATAAGATTGGGTAAGGAACAGACAATGATGGGGTGTGTGTGTGTGTGTGTGTGTGTGTGTGTGTGTGTGTGTGTGTGTGTGTGTGTTTGGGGTCTGTGTTAGGTGGTCAGGAAGCCCTTTCTAAAAGTTGCATTTGGGCAAAGGTCTGAACCACGTGAGGGAGTGGGCTACGTGGGCATTTAGGGGATAGCTTCCTAGGGAGAAGTTTCAGCACATGGAGCAAGCTTGGCTCTTTTGAAGAACAGCAAGGGAGCTGGTGGGGTTTGATTGAACAAGGAGAGAATGGTAGGGCATGAGATCAGAGAGATAGTAGGGTTCCTGATTGCATGAGGCCTTATAGGCCAGGGAAACAACTTTTAATTTTGTTCTAAGTGGGATTGTAAGTATGGTAGATAGAATAGTGGCCTCCAAATATGACCATGTCCTAATCCTTGGAACCTGTGACTATGTTATCCTTACATGGCAAAAGAGACTTTCCAGATGAGAGTAAGCCAAGACTCTTGAGATGGGGAGATGATCCTGGGTTATCAGGGTGGGCCCAATGGAATTACTAGGGTCCTTATAGAAGGGAAGCAGGAGGGTCAGATACAGAGAAGGAGATGGGATGACAGAAGCAGAGGCTAAGGTCATGCAGGGCCATGAGCCAAGGAATGGAGACATCCTCTAGAAGTTAGAAAAGGCAAGAAATAGTTCCGCTCCTGAAGCCTCTAGAAAGGAACAAAATCTGCTGACACGTTGATTTTAGCCCATTAAGACCCTTTTCAAACTTCTGACCTCCAGAACTGTAAGATAATCAGTTTGTGTCACTTTAAGTCACTAAGTTTGTGGTAATATTTTACAACAGGAAGTCACTGGAGCGTTTTGAAGAGAAATGTGATATAGAATGCCTTACATTTAAGAAAAAAATCACTGACTGATTATGTGGAGGATGCAATGAGGAAGGCCAAGTAGAAGCATTTGCAGGAGTTCAGAGAAGAGATTATGATGCTTGGTCTAAGGCGATGATGGTGGAGAGAAGTGATGGAATCTTCATGTGTTTTGAAAATAGACTCTAGGACTCAGTGTGTAAGAAATTGGTTGAAGGGGCTGAAGGAGACAGAGGAGCATGGATGACTCCCAGATTCTCAATTTAAGTCCTAGAAAAGATGAAAATGTTATTTATTGAGTATGGTCAGAGGAAAATCAGTTTTGGAGGTTTGGTGTCTATGTGTGGAGGGAGAGAGTGAACTGAGAATTCCATTTGGATATATTATGTTTAAAATGTCTGTAAACCATCAAATAGGCAGGTTTTTTTTTTTAATGAATTTGGAACTCAGGAGTATTCTGGGCTAGAGGTCTAAATGGAAGAGTTGTCAGTGTAAAATGATGCTTAAAGCCATGGGGACAGATGAGATTGAGGTGTAGATTGAGAAGAGCACAGGCTGGGGAGGGGAAGTGGCAGCATTCCATGCAGAACTTCCGAATGTTAGCAATACTCACTCTTGTCTGGGACTTAGGCTGGAAAAGAACTCTGCTAGAATGTTGGGGTGGGGAATACACAGCTAAGGAGATTTCTTAATTACCCATTGCCCTCTACAATGTAGAACATGACTGGACTCAAACTGATATTCCCTAGCACTTATTCATAATGGAAAGATGATACTTTCTTAAATAGATAAATAAAACCACATATTTAAGCAAAGGCAGCCATCATAGCATGTGTACTATGACATCCTTTGGCTGAGTATACCCATGAAAGTGCTTTAATATGGGTTCATCAGATAAATAATGATTGTAAGAAAAGGGTAAATACTTGGGGGAAGCAGAAGGAACAATACTATGTGGAGGGCAACATGGCTTCCCAGATTGATTCATTTGCTCTTGTTGACTATTTCCATGCTATAAATCTCAGTTGAAGGGTCTCGCTGTATCCAAAATGAGGGCCCAGAAACCCCAAACAAGAATACAATAGCTCACCAGGGAAGGCAGTCACCAACCTAAATGCTGCTTTCCTTCCCTGAAGAAATCTCCTCCAACTGTGCCAGAGTCGTCATCTCTGCCTTCCTTGAAAAAGAGGAAATTTGCACTATCAAAAACAGGATTTGTGTGTCCAACCTGACTTCAAAGATATTAAATGATAAACTTTCCAAATCAAGAACAGAATGAACTCAAAGCTCCCACTCCACTTGCTGGGTAAATGAAGATGGAGCCTCAAGCAAAACTCTTTGTGGGAAGGAAAGCAGGTTTCTTGGTATCCTACCCATAGGCAGGCTCTGACAAGAGCTCTATTTCAAAGACCTTGTCCTGTATTAGGGCCTCTAAGTAACTCATGATAATTCCTTGGTTATTTTCCACGTAAGTTATCTCCTATTAAAAACTGCTCCTGCTGCTATATTCTTGCTGTATGAAGAGTGTATCAGTTAGATGTTGCCACCATAATGCTGCATAACAAGCCATCCCCAAACTCAGTGGCACATAACAATAGGTATTTATTTATACCCATATATCTGTGGGGCAGCTGAGGTTGGCTCAGGTGGCTCTGCTCCACATATTTTCACTCCTGGGCCCAGGATAAAGGGGTAGCAGTTACCTGGGGCGAGGTCTTGTATGGTAGAGGTTGGAAGCTCTCAAAGGGGTGAGCAGAATGACATAATATCTCTTAAGGCCTAGGTTCAGAAGTGATACATTTCATTGGCCAGAGCAAGTCATATGACCAAATCCAATATCAGTAGGGCAAGGAATTGTACTCCTCCCATGATGTTTGGGTAAAGGGAGTGAATATTTACCAAATAATAAGCTAATCTATATAGGGAGGAATACTAATATTTCTGGTTTTTAGATGGGAAAACTGAAATACTGAGAGATCAACGCCATGTCTGTGAAATAGTTCTCAGTTGAAACTTAGAGAAATCATTTTGTATTGATTACCAAAATTGTTATTAACTAGGCTATTTTTGCATCTTCATGTACTTAGCCACCAGATATAGTTATTTTCTAGAAGGGACCCGAGTGACTCTCCTGCTATTCATGGAATGCCTGGCTGGCAATGACTATGCAGTGACCTGGTCAGGTAGTTGAAAGTTGATCAGAATGACCCTCAGGTAATTTGGATGATGGCGTTGGAGGACGGAGGGAACAAAAAGTGCGCACCAAACTGAGAAGGCATTCTGAGACAGAAAAATGAGGCAGGCAGCTCCATGTAATCAATGGGTCAGTCTATTACAGGGTAACTTACTCACAGGGTGGGGTCTGGATCAGGCCGACAGTGATCTGAAAGAGTTTGTGGCTGCACTCTGCACCGCCAAGGGGCCGCTGGGACAATTTTATGGTTGACCTAGGGCAAGGGGGTAGGTGTTTGGAAACAGGACGTGCATTCCTAAGTTAAAATTTATGAATGGATAACTAGTCTTGTGGGCACCAGGAGTATGTCAGGGAAGGTTTTCATCATTGGGGACTAACAGAGTATAGTGGCTACCTGGTCCTAACGATCATTAGACAATATCTATTAACTACAAAGCCCTTGACAACAGAGGAGTGATTCACTGCACCGTACAGTTCTGGGTAGGGTCAGCAAAAGGACAAGAGAAACTGTAAGGGCCCAACATAGCATCAGTTATACTAACGACAGTCGTACAAATGGCTTATGATCGGATTGCAGGGCATGGTTTTGAATATCTTCTCTTTCCAAAATCAGTGAGCTGTTAGTTAAAATTCTTGTTCCTGGGAGATCAAACCTTGACCATATTATGGCTTGAAGTTACGACAGTGTGGCACACATAATTAATCATTCAAGCATTGATTCATATTTTCCCAGCTGTCAAGATAACTAAGAGTCCAGTAGTGGCATAGTCTTAAAGCCAGTATGGTTTGGTCAGCTTGCCCAAAATAATGGAGGCATGTGTCACCTCATGGCCTCACAGTGAAGACTGAGGATCTTTGTGCCTAAGAGAGTTTCTCAAAGCCTAGTCTTAGACACCAGATCCCTCTTTCTAACTTCATCCTTAAGAAAAACCGAGGTCAGCTTCTCCTACCTCTTTTTGATATCATGTGTTGGCAGTGCGCTACTCTTTCAGGAAAGGACATGTCCCACATTATTTTTCCTGCCATGTGCATGGTGTTGGAATCTAAAGGCATGCCAAAAGAGAAGGAAGAATTGGCGGTCACATGACTGTGAGGAATTCCGGGGCACAGGACTCAGCATTGCCTTTCCATGCAGAACCGCCCCCCCCAGAACCTTGAAGACAAGGCTCCAGGAATGAGCCTGGCCTCTTGAGAAGAGGCATTAATTGAAGTTCATTTTTATTCATCGAATGTGTTCACCAAAACTCATTTCCTTTTCCTCCTGAGCAGACAAATAGATAATTCCCAGCCTTCCTTGCGGCTCGATGGAGTCATGTGACTGAGTTCCAGCCAACAGGCTAGTTGTGATCTGCACCACTCCCTGGCCTGCTTGATGCATACCTCCCTCGTGCATTCCCCATGCTCTCTCCCTTTCCTCCAGCTGCCTGTCCTCACGCAGCGCAACTTTGGGGCCACACGTTAAAGATGGCAGAGATGCCTTCCAACCAGAAACACCTACTGTGGCCTGCTACATGAGCGAAAAGTAAACTTCTGTTTTGTTAAGCCACTGGTATTTGGTAGTTTATATGTTAGAAGTTAGTGTTACACTAACTAATATGTTTTTAAATTTTTTTTAGGCTCATAAAAGTCTCTCACTTTCCTTTGTCTCCAAGGCCCTGCTTGGACACAGTGGACCATCTGAAGACCCAAACATGTGCGTCCCATCTCTAAGTCCTAGCAGGTGTCCCTATCATTGAGCCTCACATTCTGTCCATGAGGAGGCTGATGACAACTAAAATGTATTGTCAATTTATTATATGCCAGGCATTTTATGGACTTTATCACATTTTAACCTCACAAATCCACTGATATTTATCATGTCCATTTTACTGTTTAGTAAATTTAGGCTCAGGGTGGATAAGTCACGTGTCCAAGACTGCACAACTAGAAAAGTGGGGAAGTCAGGAATGAAGCCCAGGGTAGGGGACTCTAGAGCGTGTGTCCCTAACAGCTGTGCTGAGTTCCCAGCCAAGCAGATTATTAGGTCTGCTGGCAGCCCTTTCTCCAGGCAGCCTCACACTCCCGCTTCTCATGGCCATCCTGGAAACCAGTGACTGTTTTCTCGACACTCCTGAGTGACTGACTAAGCTTTCCGTGCATGGTCCAGCCCTGGTGCATCCCTGACTTTCCTGAGATCTGAGCAGAACTACACTCCCTGTGCTCCATGCTACAACACCATGTATCTTCAAGCTGCCTCTGTTTAGAAACAGGCCTCCCTGAGCCAGCCCTTTCATTAAAAAGCCTCTGCCTGCCCTTTTGCTCACCCACACTGGGAGGCCATGTCCACAGAAGACTCTCCTATTTGCCCTAATGACGAAGAGAACGATTACCCATCGCCCCGTTTTCCAGATTACTGAAGCCGGTAGCGGTGGGAAAAATACAATCAAGGCTACTGCGTCAGAGCATGGACTTAGCGGAACAATGATGAATGGGCTTAAAGAGGCCTGCGCGGACTCTCGCAGCATAATAAGGTGCTGGCTAGCAGGCTCTCGCCAAGAAGGGAATAGACACTCCCTTGCTGGAATCAGGGCTCCTTTTTCTCTTTCTGGAGCAGGTCTGAGCTCCTGTCACTGTCACTCAACCTTGGTGTCAGTTTCCAGGAAGTAGTCAAAGGCAGCTCAGAGAACTGGGAGGCTCTGGGAGGTGACTTGGGGTGACAGGGCGGCATGGCAGTGAGCATGGAGCAGGGCTCCTGAGCAGCTGAACCTGGACTCCTCAGCATTTCCAAGGTGGCCATGGTCTGAGCCTGGAGCTGATCCTATAGTTATAACTGAGGCAGTGTGTGAAGTAGTGATCAGGAGTCCGTTGGCCTTGCTTGGAATGTTTGCTCCATCACTTCCTTATTGCGAGACTATGAGTTAATTTCTTAACTCCTGCTGGGGCAAGTTTTCTTACGTGTGCGGTGGAGATTTTCGAAATAGTACTGCTCCAAAAGGGGAGGACTTATGCAGTAGGCAGAGAAAGCACTTAGTAGAGTCTCAACTTTTATGAAGTCCATCCTGGCCGCCACATCCTAAGCATAGCTTGCTTGGTCAAAAATAATTTTCAAGAGAACATTAGGGCCCTGGAAGAAAATTACAGAGAAATCCATTGTGTTCCTGTGGTCATACTTCGGGGTTGGGGTTCTGAAGGAGAGGCAGGAATAACCCTTTAAGCTGCCCCCCCTAGTTCTCTCTGCCGGTGAGAGGCTGTCTGGAGCTGAGGGTGAAGAAGTGAGGTTGATGCATTTTTCCCCAGTAAATGAGCTGTCAGCTGGCCCCGTTCAACCTCAGTGGCATGTGTCCATCGGCTTTCCATCTGGAGGTGGCACCTTACTTCTAAGGTGGGAAGTGTATTACTGTAGATGAGACCGGGGTCGGGGTGGGGGCTGACCACCAAGGCAGTGGAGAGATCACCACTATGGCTTAGGTCCTGAGAAGGTGAAGGAGAGCAGAGTCTTCAGTGAAACCAGAGGGACTGACTTTTGCTCTGAGGAAGAACTCTTCTTTCATCGCAAGAACACTTATAGAGCCCTGGTCTAGTCCCATGGCAAGTTTGTATTTTAAAAAGTCTAGTATAGGCTTTCTTCATGTTCTCAAACAATTCAGGGGGTTGTCTTGGTTTGGGTTTCCCCAAAAGCAGGCCCTGAGATTAGGATTAGAGTGCAAGGATTTTATCTGGGAAATGATCCCAGGAGTTCCCGTCGGGGGAGGGGAATAGGGAAGAGACACAGGATGGTAGATTAAAAAATGGCACCCAGTCGATTTCCCTGTCCTAATCCCTGGAACCTGTGGATGTTAAGTTATGTGGCAAAGTCACTGCAGATGTAATTATTAAAGATCTTGAGATGGGGCAGATGATCCTGGATTATCTGGGTGGGCAATTACATGTATCCTTATAAGGAGGCAGAGGGAGATTGGAAGCACACAGAGAAGGCAATGTGACCACAGAGCCAGAGATTGGGGTGATGTGACTACAAATCAAGGAGTCCCAGCAGCCACCAGAAGCTGTAAGGTTTTTCCCCTAGAACCTCTAGAGGGAGCATGACCCTGCCGACACCTTGATCTTGGGCTTCCGGCCTCCAGACCAGTGAGGGGATAAAGTTCTTTGTTTTAACCCACCAAGTTAATGATAATTTGTTAGAGCAGACCTAGGAAACTCATACAACAGGGAAGGAAGGATATTTTCAGGGTGTTAATAGACTGGTCTTCCCTCTGGGCAACTGATGTCCAATCCCACTGGGGCTTTCTTGGAGTTTTGCAGCAGTATCTTCCAGTTGCATCCCCTGAGGATCAAAGAAATTGGAGTATTTACTCACTAAATCTTTTAGTCAATGCTCGGTGGCTACTCATGGGGGCATCAACTCCCTGGCGCCACTGGCTTGCTCTGTGTACCACAGCTTTCCACACCAGAGAACACTGTCAGGCAGAGTAGCTGTTGCAGTTTTCTATAGTAAGAATTTGCCAGCGTGCTTGGAATGAGGGGATAGGGTCTGCTCTGGAGGTCACAGTGGACTCTACCCATGTACATAATCCAGGTGAACTTGTTTTTTTTCTCCTAGTGTCTGAAACCCTCACAGAGCCAGCAGCCTCTTGCTCTCCTAGCCCAGGACTTCCCCCTCACCAACAGCATCCCTGTTCTGTCATCTTTGATACCTGAAAGCTCTGAATCAGGGAAGGGGAAAGTTGGTGAATCCCTACTGGTGAATAATTTTGGTCCCATCCTAAGTACAGTAAGAGGCAAAAAGAGAAATGGATTTGAACACAGGATTGTAGAAATGAGTTTCCTCTAAGACCCCTAATTGTGGGAGAGAGACATCATCTGGACGTTCTGGTGGCCTCCCCACACCCCCACCTATGCTTCTCTAGAACATGTTTCTCTGGATTTCAGGTGTGTTTGGGCAATGCACTGCAGACATCCGGAAATTAATTACCTATGTAGGGTGTTTTGTAGGCTACAACTAAGTTTTTTTTTTTTTTTTAACATCTTTATTGGAGTATAATTGCTTTACAATGGTGTATTAGTTTCTGCTGTATAACAAAATGAATCAGCTATACATTTACATATATCCCCATATCTCCTCCTTCTTGCGTCTCTCTCCCACCCTCCCTATCCCACCCTTCTATGTGGTCACAAAGCACCGAGCTGATCTCCCTGTGCTATGCGGCTGCTTCCCACTAGCTATCTATTTTATGTCTGGTAGTGTATATATGTCCATGCCACTCTCTCACTTTGTCCCAGCTTACCCTTCCCCCTCCCCATGTCCTCAAGTCCATTCTCTATGTCTGCGTCTTTATTCCTGTCCTGCCCCTGAGTTTTTCATAACCATTTTTTTTTTTAGATTCCATATATATGTGTTAGCATACGGTATTTGTTTTTCTCTTTCTGACTTACTTCACTCTGTATGACAGACTCTAGGTCCATCCACCTCACTAGAAAATAACTCAATTTTGTTTCTTTTTATGGCTGAGTAATATTCCATTGTATATGTGTGCCACATCTTCTTTATCCATTCATCTGTCGATGGACACTTAGGTTGCTTCCATGTCCTGGCTATTGTAAATAGAGCTGCAGTGAACACTGTGGTACATGACCCTTTTTGAATTATGGTTTTCTCAGGGTATATGCCCAGTAGTGGGATTGTTGGGTCATATGGTAGTTCTATTTTTAGCTTTTTAAGGAACGTCCATACTGTTCTCCATAGTGGCTGTATCAATTTACATTCCCACCAACAGTGCAACAGGGTTCCCTTTTCTGCACACCCTCTCCAGCCTTTGTTGTTTGTAGATTTTTTGATGATGGCTGTTCTAACTGGTGTGAGGTGATACCTCATTGTAGTTTTGATTTGCATTTCTCTAATGATTAGTGATGTTAAGCATTCTTTCATGTGTTTGTTGGCAATCTGTATATCTTCTTTGGAGAAATGTCTATTTAGGTCTTTTGCCCATTTTTGGATTGGGTTGTTTGTTTTTTTTGATATTGAGCTGCATGAGCTGCTTGTAAATTTTGGAGATTAATCCTTTGTCAGTTACTTCATTTGCAGCTATTTTCTCCCATTCTGAGGGTTTTCTTTTCATCTTGTTTATGGTTTCCTTTGCTGTGCAAAAGCTTTTAAGTTTCATTAGGTCCCATTTGTTTATTTTTGTTTTTATTCCCATTTCAAATTTATTTTTCTGTATCGTATTAGTGAGTGTTCTAATTTCATTCTTTTACATGTAGCTGTCCAGTTTTCCCAGCACCACTTATTGAAGAGGCTGTCTTGTCTCCATTGTGTATTCTTGCCTCCTTTATCAAAAATAAGGTGACCATATGTGCGTGGGTTTATCTCTGGGCTTTCTGTCCTATTCCATTGATCTGTATTTCTGTTTTTGTGCCAGGACCATACTGTCTTGATTACTGTCGCTTTGTAGTATAGTCTGAAGTCACAGAGCCTGATTCCTCCAGCTCTGTTTTTCGTTCTCAAGATTGCTCTGGCTATTCGGGGTCTTTTGTGTTTCTATACAAATTGTGCAATTTTTTGTTGTAGTTCTGTGAAAAATGTCACTGGTAGTTTGATAGGGATTCTATTGAATCTGTATATTGCTTTGGGTAGTATAGTCATTTTCACAATGTTGATTCTTCCAATCCAAGAACATGGTATATCTCTCCATCTGTTTGTATCATCTTTAGTTTCTTTCATCAGTGTCTTATAGTTTTATTGCATGCAGGTCTTTTGTCTCCTTAGGTAGGCTTATTCTTAGGTATTTTATTCTTTTTATTGCAGTGGTAAATGGGAGTGTTTCCTTAATTTCTCTTTCAGATTTTTCATCATTAGTGTATAGGAATGCAAGAGATTTCTGTGCATTAATTTCGTATCCTGCTACTTTACCAAATTAATTGATTAGCTCTAGTAGTTTCCTCGTAGCATCTTTCGGATTCTCTATGTATAGTATCATGTCATCTGCAAACATACAACTCAGTTTTGAAACCAGTGTTTTAGTTACTTATGATGATGAGATGGTAAGGATGGTAGTATAATCATATTGACCATTTCTAACCATTAGCCATTATCACCCAAATCCATTTTGAAAACTTAAGCTTATGTCTTTGCTACTCAAAGTGTGGTCTGTGGAGCAGCAGTAGCAGCGACACCTGGGAGCTTGTTAGAAATGCAGAATCTCAGACTGCTCTTTGGATCCACTGAACTTGCATTTTGCCCAGTTCCCAGGTGGCTCATTAACTTTGAGAATTGCTAACTTATACATCTTAACTGAGACCTGGGCCTCTCCTGTGGCTCTGTCGACCTGCGGTCTTCTTTGCAGGCTTGAAGAGAAGGAATGGGGTGAGCAGAAGTAGACACTCAGGAGGCCTTTTCTGGGGGATGCCCTAGGGTCTGAGGACCCCGTGATGCAGCAGGCAAGTCTTTGTGACCTTCCCCCCTTCTCTTCCTCCACGTTGGTAGACCAGGCCTTTTTTCGTTTGTTTGTTTTTTACTGCTGACCCCCAGTTGCCTGCCCTCTGCAAGTATTGGCATTGTGGGGGTGGAGAAGGACAAAGCCGCTTCTACTTTTTCCTGGGAAGCCAAGAATTTTGGGTAATTCTCTAAGTTGCTTCCTCTGGCAACCTCCCGTCGCCCTCTTGCCCTCTGTTCTGAGTCGCTGGGGGTAGGGGGCTATGCTTTGCTGTGCTTAAATTTGGAATCCCCTTGTTACCCCTCTCAGCCCCCAGCTCTGATAGTGCCTGTCAGATTCTGCTCCCTAAACCTTCCCAGGCTCCAAATAATCTCCTGTGTCTTTCCTATAAGCTCCTTTGAATTCGCTCACTCATGTAACATCGAGGAGAAGAGCTGCGTTGTTATGCCAAAGCCAGCTTCTCCCATGAGCCTTTGTCGCACAAATAAAATAGATGTTTGCTTTGTTCCTCCTGCTCCACGTTTTTACACTCCCAGGCACAGGCTTTTAACAGAGTTTATTAGGAATGGAAAAGAAAGCCTCTAAAGGCAGCAAAGGGCGTCTGTGCATTCTTCTGATTCTAACTCCTGCCCTTCCTTGTGCCTGTGATTTTGATAATGAATGTCATAGGGGGACGGGGAGATGAATGGAGACTGATGAGTGCAAACCGTTATTGTGTTCAGCTCTGTGGAGCCTGCGAGGGGTGCCACCACCAAGCTCCGTGCTGCGACAGCAGAAAACACTTTCCTGCCGTCCTCCCGTGTCCTCCACCCCGACCCGAAGGAGGACTTTTTTGTAATGGTGCAGAGGGGGAAAAACACTGGGTGTCCCAATACCCCGGTTACTGGTTCTGGCTTTGCCAGCAACATGCCGGGAAACCGTGGCTGTGTGACTGAAGCTTTCTGGGCTATAAACGGAAACTGAACCTATAAACTTGTTCCTGCTTCATGAGCTTGCACAACTATATATGTTAAAATATTCTTACTTGGATTAAGGAAGAAATATAGGCCGCTCCATGCACCCCGAAGTGCCTACCACTGGTTGCTTTCCTGTGGGGCTCCAGAGACCAAGGCTAGCCTGACGTGATGGGATAATAGACAGATGTGGAAGCACTTGGTAAACTGTAAAGTGCTATGCCTGAGAGCAGTGTTGCCATTGCCATTATCCTTGAGTCTGCTGGGGCAGTGTGGGCCCATTGTGGGGTGCTGAGAGGGAAAAAGTGAAGGAAGCTATGAGGGTTGGGTAGACCTGGTGAAAGGCTATTGATGGGGGAATCTAAGGTGAGATGAAAGCTGGATAATGTGGGAAGGGAAGACTGAGGGAAGTGATGGATGGTAAGAAAACAGGTCAGACAGTGCACTGGAGATAATGATTGTCTTAGTGCATTGAGGCTGCTGTAACAGACCAAGAGGTCTACAAACAATAGAAATTAATTTCGCACAGCTCTGGAGGCTGGAAGCCCGAGATCGGGGACCAGCATGGTTAGGTGTGGTGTGGACCCTCCTCTGGGTCACAGTGGTGAGGGAGCCCTGTGACATTTTTTTTTTTTTTTTTTTTGCCTGTAACAGTTATAGTTGCAGTATTGTTGCAAACTCTTTTTTTAAAATATATAAATTTATTTATTTATTTATTTATTTTTGTCTGTGTTGGGTCTCCGTTGCTGCAGGCTTTCTCTAGTTGCGGAGAGCAGGGGCTACTCTTCATTGCAGTTCGCGGGCTTCTCATTGCGGTGGCTTCTCTTGTTGCGGAGCACGGGCTCTAGACGTGTGGGCTTCAGTAGTTGTGGCACGTGGGCCTAGAATGCAGGCTCAGTAGTTGTGGCGCACGGGCTTAGTTGCTCCGCGGCATGTGAGATCTTCCCGGTCCAGGGCTCGAACCTGCGTCCCCCTCATGGGCAGGCGGATTCTTAACCACTGCACCACCAGGGAAGCCCAGATTTCTTTCATAGGAACACTAATCTCATTTGTGAGGGTTCCACTCAAAGGCTCCACCTCCTAATACCATTACCTTGGGCATTAAGATTTAATATATGGATTTTGGTGGGGGAAGCACCAACATTCTGACCATAGCAAAGATTGTAAAATGCTTGGCATATTTATTATGCTTTCAGTTTGGATTTCACCCCTGCTCCCTCATCTCTGCACCTACTTTGGGTTGTCAAAACCCCTTCTGATATGTTACAAGACTTAAGCTCAAATTTCAGTCATCAGTAAGAATGTCACCTCACTTAAGAAACATACTCTAGAGCTATTAATATAGCACAGAATTGCAATGATCGTTTTTTGGTCTGTTTTTGTCAATCGTGTTTTCCTGCAGACTATCTGAACTTCTTGTCCACCAATGCAGTCCCATCTTTTCTCTCATAGCTGGTGCCAATGTGGCTCTCACTGATTCTCTATTTTATATTTAAGAGAAAATCTTTGCTCTGATAAATAATGACATTTTTAATAATTTTAAATATTGGCAGCTTCAGCAGGCATGATAGGTAAGGGTCCAGCCAGGTGGATAAATCCTTGTATGGACATCCAGGGACTTAAAATAGCATTGGTGAAGTGGTGACCAGAAGCAGAGAGAGGAGGGAAGGGTCAGATGGTAAATGTGGGATCTAGCCTCCTTGATGACCCCCAGTGATCCTGAGCTCTAGGTATTCACACCCTTATGTAATCTCCTCCCACGATGACTCAGAGGGCCAATCAAGTATGGCAGTGGTTACAGTGTGTCACTTCTGAGGCTAGGTCATAAAAGGCACTGCAGCTTCCACCCTGGCCTCTTGGATCTCTCCCTCTGGGGGAAGCCAGTCACCATGACATGAGGAAACTCAAAGGACTAGGTGAAGAAGAGCTGAGGCCTCCTGCCAACAGTGAGCATGAGTTTGCCAGTCACATGAGGGATCCACTTTGAAAGAAGGTTCTCCAACCCCCTTCAGATGACTGTAGTCCTGGTCAATCTCTTGGCTCTAATAGAGTACCTCAAGTTAGAATTTTCCAAGTAAGCTGCTCCTGAATTCCTGACCCATAGAAACTCTGAGTGATAACAAATGTTTACTCTTATTTTCAGCCACTGCGTTTTGGGGCAGCAATAGGTAACTAATACAGGGGTATGAACTTGGTGGCAGGGAGACGTGGTGAAAACTACAGAAGCCAATTTTTGCTTTTAATCTACAGAGTAAAAAAGCAAGGAAACAAAAAGACTGGGATTTTTTTTTTTTTAAGAAAACTTTGTAGTTTATGAGAATCACACTGTAGGAAGCAAAGAGGAGAATACTCACCATTTGGAGGCCTGGCACTTCCACACCCCAGATCCTTAATACATAAAGTTCCAGGCTTAAAAAGTATCCATGAGTACAACCAAAGGCCCCTGTGGCCGTTGCCTTGTGGTCGTCAGGGGAGGAGGGATCTTGTGACATCTGTGGGGGAAAGATGAAGTCTTGTGATGCTCAGCAGAGGAGAGGAAGCTGGTCCTTGCCATAAGTTAGCAAACTTCAAAAAGGCTTTTGAAAAACATACAGATAACTTATCTTTGAAAGAAGTCACTATATTTGTCCAATAAAACATGCAGGGTCTCTAAATGGGCTCTAGCATTTTCCCAAGAGAGTAAGGCTTTGAAGATCTATAAAGGGGTCATGGTGGGGGTCGAGCAGAGTAAAACACTCCAGCTGTCTTGTTAGTTGAGATTTTTCAGTTTCAGAATATGTGACATGAAGTTCAGTTAACTGTGGACTGTCATCAGCATGAGGACAGAAATAAAAGCCAGACCATAAGGGTCAGGAGCTGGGCAGAGCTGGGGTGGCCAGGGCCAGGGCCAGGACAGGGGGCCAAGTGAGAAGGACTTTACAGTTGTTACAGACACGGCTGCTCAGATATTTTTAGAGGGACTTAAGCCTCTGTGACTGGGATAAGCAGTTCCCTGCTCTGTCTGGAATTCTCCAATTTACTTTCCAAAATTTTGGGGAAAACTTTAGTGCTTCCCTGCTCCTGGGGTGTATAAAGAAATCCATTGACTAGACCAGGATGAGGCCACAGATGCCAGGCAACGAAGGAGTCTGGCCCTTGCCATGAGAGATCCACCCCATACAGGAAGCATAAGGTGGGGTTTTCACTTTCCTTCAGAGAAGGCAGTTTTCCTCCCCTTTCCATTTATGTGCCTGTGCCATCCAGGTGGTATGTGAAGACTGGATGGAGGGTGCTCATCAAAGCTGATGACACTTAGAATTACTGTTATTTTCAAGACATTAAATCATGTTACCTTTTCATAAGATGGGCCTCTGGATAGTATTTTTTCTGATTTAAAATAAAATGTAACCAATTGAGGAAATACATCACATTAGAGAAATTTTAAAAGGCAATAATATCTTCATCCAGGCACTCAAAAATATGGGTTATTTTATATCTCTTCTGGGAAAATAAAATGACCACAAGAGAGGTATGGCCTAGTCAAGAGTGCTTTGATTATAAGAGCCAAAATCCCAGTTGAAACAAAATAAGCAAACCAAAGCAAAAGCAAAATGAAAAAATGAAAGAAGAAAGAAAGAGAAATTTATTGGACTGTTTCATTGACTTAGCTCCATCTTCCACTTCCTTGGTTCAAATTCTCAAGAGAGAGAATTGGATTGGTAAGAGTGGTTTGGGATCCTTTTTAGGCAGGCAGGTAGCATGGTGATGCGGGCCTACCCTTGTGTGTGGGGTAGGGTCATTATCAGATAAGAGGGCCACGAAGTGCACAGACACTCTGAAATGTCTTCTACAAACTTCTGCCCTCGTTAGCTCACAAACATGCACACCTTGAGGGACTGTAAGAAATACGAGGCTATAAAGTTGCCAGATTAACCAAAAAAAAAAAAAAAGAGAGAGAGAGAGAGCAAGGGAGAAACGAAAGGAGGAAGGTGGTAGAAAGAGAAGTGGGAGGGAGAGAAAACTATGATTAAGTATGCAATAATTGTTATATACTAAAAAATCATTTTTTATTTATCTGAAATGCAAATTTCCCTAAGCATCCTGCATTTTATCTGGTAATGCTACCCAAGGGCAATCCTTCTCCATTGGAGCTGTCATGGAGGAGGACTAGGGAGAATTTAAACTGAGTCTTAAACTAAATTTTCTGTGCCCTGGGGCTGCTTGTGTCCATGTCCTGTTTTTATTTTCAAGAGAAGCAACCTGGTGTGATGAAAAAGCAGAGAACCTGGCTTTGAGGTCTGGATCTGTCACTTAGGAACTGGGTGATACTGGGCAAACCATTTGGTTTTGAGGTGCCTCTGTTTCCTCACCTAGAAACCAGGGGTAGTCATGCCTATTTCAGAAGACAGCTGTGGGGGAGTAAGTTCAGGCAGGCAAAATTAGCTGGAGGGATACCAGCCATGTAGCCGGTACTCAGCTAACATGTATGCCCCTTTCTTTGTCCATCTTCACTGTATGAATAGAAGTACCAGTATGTATTACTATTTATTGAATTGCTGTAATCATTTACATGCCAGGTACAGGATACTATGCTGTATAAGCATTGCCTCATTTAATTCAAGCAACAATTGAGTGAGAGAGCTACTATTTTCCTTCCCAATTTGCTGATGATGAAACTGGGGCTCAGATTGGCGCAAGAGGACTGACCAGAACCTCTTAAAGGACAGAACTTGGGTGTAAACCCGGGCCTATGGGTCTCCAGGATGCATGCGCTCTACTTTCACTCGAATACCTTTCATTGTACTCATAAAGCACACACCCCATGGCATGGCACGTGGAGCACTTGCAGTGTTGGATCCACTCACTGTCCAATCACCCCTTTCACTAATATTTTTCGCATGCTCACGCTGTTGCAGGCTTCCTTCTGGACACTGAGGATGCAGTGACGATCAGGTCAAAGGCCTCCCTCATAGAGTTTCCATTCCAGCTAGGAACAGACAATAAACATGTAAGCAGACACAGGCAAGATATGGCATCATGCTGTGGTATGTGATATGAGGAAGAACAAGAATGAGAGGTGTGACCTGGGGCTAGGGAGTAGGAGAGAGATATTTTAAATAAGGGTGTTCATGGAAAGCTTCTCTGAGCAGGTGACCTGTGAGCCCAGACCTAAAGAAAGTGCGAGAAGAAACGGGCAGAGGGTGTGGCAAATGTAAACACAGACAAGAGCAAGCTGGGGTGATGTAGCACAGCAAGGAAGCCCGTGTGAAGCAGAATGTGTGAAGGAGGGAGGCCGCGGATGAGGTCAGATCCTAGCAAGGAGCTGGGGATTTACTCCTCAGCGATGGAAGGTGATCATTTGCCGGGAGCTGTTGTGCCCGTGACCCGTGGCGCCCACCACAGCTTCAGGAGAAAGGCCCCGTCGCCGAGAAGCGGCTGCGTCGGCACAAGGAAACCAATCATTCCACTTATCGCCTCAGTTCGAAAAGTAATTGCAGACACATGTGTAAAGGGCAGGGCAATCTTTTCTGCCAATTATGTGCCCTGCTATTAGGCGACTAGAAGATGGTAAAGTCACGGTGTGAGGGATTAGCAGCACAGTTCCCTCTCCCGTCACCTTGGCATTTCTGCTTCTCCCAAGGGTGCTTTCTTCCCTCCTCAGGAGCTGGTCTCAGCTTGACCAGGTGCCTGTCCCAAATTATGTCCCCTAAACACACCTGTCCTTGTGTATTAAAGGAAAAAAGCATGCAAGAGACTCCTATAAAACTGCAGTTGAAAAACAGATTAGGTTTGCCTGGCTAGGAGATTGCAAACTTGTATTTACAGCAATACTTGTGAAGACTGTTTTGTTCTGGGTATTTCCAAAGCTGCTTATCAACCAGAGTGTGCTGGTCCTTGCTGCACTTTCATGCACATGCCTTTATTGTTTTATTTGCTTCTCATGCCTGTGCACATCTGCCCATTTCTTTGGGCCTATGTATTCACAAATCCATCTGTCCCTTCATTCTTCAAGCCAGTACTTAATTAAGCATCTATTTTCTGCTTGGCACAGACCTGCTCTTTGAAATTAACAGTAAAGTCTAGAGGATAAGAGCTTCAGGGTCAAATAACCCTAAATGCAAATCCCAACTCAGCTCCTTTAGTTATTTTTGCAGTCAGTATTTCCATCTGAAAAATGGGGATGGTGGCTGGATGGGATTCTCTGCCACTCTAACCCTCTTCACCCACCTTCATTCTCAGTCCTGGTGGAGAGGGGGCTTCTAGTCTCACACCCCATCCAGTTATGGCCTGACAGCTGCGAGAAGACATTGGTTGGTTTATAGGTGTCCCACTCTAGAGGTGAAGATCCAAGGGCAGGGCAGCACTGCGGGACATGGGTTGGGGAGGAGGGTGGGACTCATGGGACTCCAGTAACTGGATGAACCTGGAAGCCTGAGAGGAAGAAGGAAAGAGGGGCAGAGGAAAGGAAGAAGGGAGCAGAGACAAGAGAGGGGGCCTGCCAAACATGCATCTAAATGAGTCTAGACCAGCTGTCATGTACTGAGGCTGCTGCACACCTTGGTTGGCTGCACACCTCGCTAGGGATCAAGTCCTGGCTCTGCCCCTTGTTGGCTATGGGCCTCTGGGTAAGTAAAGCCTCTAACCTCTCTGTGCCTCATTGTTTCATCTCTAACGAGATCCTAAAAATAGGACTTAACCTCCTAGGGTGGCCGGAAGGACTCGATGAGTGCATACGTGTAAAATGCTTAGAATGATGCCCAGCACAGAGTAATCATGAAAAAAAATTAGCAGTTATGGAATTCTAAGTCTCTTCCCATGTGCTCTCTCCTCCTTTCCTGCCTGTATTTCTCCAGAACTCTTGTCACTATTTATCTTATCTCACATTTTTCTCACCACACTAGAATTCAAGTTCCGTGTCTGGGGCTTTTGTCTGCTTTGTTCACGACTGTATTCTAGCTCTATTTCCTGGAACAGTGCTTGGCACAGGAAAGGGACACAATCAATACTTCTTAATGGTTGAGGGAATGAATGGATAAATGAAAGAATGAATGAGTTATTATCCTGTGCACTCTGTGTTCTTGATTAACTCTTAGTAATAATGGGCTACCCACCCAAACTTTCATAAATTGTGAGCATAGTGGTGGTGTTTTGTGATAATGATAGTGATATCAACTTTCTAAGGATTGAGGAGTGGAATATCTGTAAGATACCCAGGGTAAGTGCCTGCTAGTGACATTGTTGCTTTGTATGGTGTACTTTCCTCCAAGACACCTGGGTACCCACCAAGGTTACTGACCATGAGGAATCTAGGATCCTCCCCTGAGAGATGGGGAGGATCCAACCAAGGCTGTGCAATCTGGTTGTCTGGTTCTTTCCATCTTGAGGGCAGTGAAACCATGTGGCCAGGCCCTAGAGCTAGAGCTCTTTGGTGGTGGCTGTTTGGAATCAGTGAGAATTTTACCATCTTGTGACAGGTTACCACTGTTCATGTACACCCAGTCTTAGATGCCACAGAATTGGCTGAGACTGAAATATTTAGAAACTTCAGTTCAGTGGACAGTCCCATAAACTGTACAGGTGCCCAGTTCTGCCCTGGGGGAGGGTGGGCTGATTCCAAACCCTTGATGATCCCCGTCTTCTCCTAAAACTGCTGGGTGGTGTGTGAGGCCCTTAAGTTCTGGTTGATTTCATAGAACATGTGGGTTGGAAGGGATGATCTATGGAACAGCTAGTCCAACCCACTCATAAAAGTGGTCAGTAGGTGTTTTACATGAGTCAAGTCATTTAATTGTACAGCAATCTATGATGTAGAAACTATTAGCTGCCCCTTTTGCTTAAAAGGCATCTGAGATTTGAGAGGAGTTAGCAGTTGTGCAAGGCAAGAGGCAGGATCTGTCTTTTTATTAACATACAAAGAGAGGAGGCACATGGTGACCTGGTCAAGAGATTAGGTTCTGGCGCTTCCCTGGTGGCTCAGTGGTTGAGAGTCCACCTGCCGATGCAGGGGATGCGGGTTCGTGCCCCGGTCCGGGAGGATTCCACATGCTGCGGAGCGGCTGGGCCCGTGAGCCATGGCCGCTGAGCCTGCGCGTCCGGAGCCTGTGCTCCGCAACGGGAGAGGCCACAACAGTGAGAGGCCTGCGTACGCAAAGAAAACAAACAAACAAACAAACAAACAAAAAAAGAGATTAGGTTCTGTAGTTGAGGGGTCCAGATTCAAGCCCCGTTGTCCATTACTTGTATGCTTTAGTTTACTCATTTGGATTAAGTAGGAGCTAGAAATAGAACCAGCCTCTTAAGATTGTCATAAATATTAAATAATCTGACACATAAAGAGTGCTTAGACCAGTAAATTATCACTATTATCGATAAAAGTTAGCTATTAACTATAGTTATAAACAATTAAATAAAAATATATTTCAAATAGATAATAAATAATAAAATAGTAAAATTTTAAATAAAACAATTCTCAATTAATGTTACTCTTATTTCTGTAATTATTCCCACCACATAGCTCAGAACTTGGCAGATGGCAAGAGCTCAATGGTGATGAGTTAAGTAGCTCACCTAAGGCCTGTTCTAGAAAGTGACAGAGTGGAACTTAAACCTTGGGTGTCTGACTCCAAAGGCCATGCTTATTAACAAGCAAGGAAACTGAGGCTTTGAGAATACTGACCTGTTCTCTGCTAAGGCACAAGTAGGCTGTAAAGGCTGGCTTAGGACTCGGATGCTTGGACTCCCAGGTTAATGCTTTTTCTTCTACCGCCCAGTGCAGGTTTGTCTGTCACTGGTTGCCAGTAAAAGGGGATAATCATACTTCATAAGGAGCTGGCTAGGATTCAGTGAGAAAAACATGAGTGTGAAGTACTTGGAAAAGTGCTTGGCACTTAATAAAGATCACAGCTCTCATGATTATTTATCATATGTGTGTATCAATGCATAGATATTATTTTGAAGTCCTATGTCTGCTTGGCACTGGGCTTATTGAGGATGTCGATGAGAATAAGACTTGGTTTCTTACCTTAAACAGCTGATAGTCCAGAGAGGGACCCCAGTAAATTAATAATGACATGTTCTAAGTGCAGTTAACTCAGCCTGGATGGATCAGGGGTGACTTCCTGGAGGAAGTGGCATGTGAGGTGATTGGTACTTAATGATGAGCTGTGAGATCTAGGCATGCAAAAGAGAAATCCAGGAAAGCAGCATGTTCAGAGCTCCTGTGGAATGAAGAGGCCTTGCATGAGGTGAGGTGAATGCTAGAATGTTCTGTATGGCTGGTGCTTGAGCTTTGTCATGGGAGATAAAGCAGAGCAGCCATGTAGAATCTTTATGTATGACACTGAGTGCCAAGTTAGGGATTTGGAATTAGAGGCAGTGGGGAGCTGCTGAAGGTTTTATATGTATATCAAGAACAGATACAGGAACAAAAGCCAGGAACAAAGTTGCTGTTATTCACTGCTAAGTAAAATAATGCCGAGATTATGGTAGATACTTGATACTTACTGCTCCAATTAAAAATTACTCTGGCAACAGTATGAAAGTCAGACTGGGAAGTTGGAGGAGTCCGGCAATCTAGAGATCAACTACTTAGTTTGATTCCAGAAAAATACTCCTTTTTTTTCTTTTTTTTTACTGTATCTTATTGATTATTATAAAAACAATTGCCGAATGAGTGAATGAACAAAGAAATGAATAAATAGTTGTTTCCTATTCTACTTTCTATGTAAAGAGAGGGATGATTTACGGGCATGGAAGGCAAGTTAGCTGGGAGCAATAAAGTAGGGTAGTCCTAAAATAAATAACCATTTAACCCCCAAAGAATAATAACTGGGTCATGAGCATCTTCTGGGAATATGTCAAGACCTGCCTCTTCACCCTTAAGGCTCCATGACAAGCAGTGAGAATTCTTTGTCTTCTCTCTTGACATTCTGTGGTCTTCAGAGTCTCCTGGGGACAACAAGTGAATCGATAGATTCATTACATGAACAAGAACCTGGCACTTTGAAAAGCCTTTAGATGAATTCCTGAACTGTCAAGTAAGAGAAAATAGTGTTGAAAATACTCTACCACATCTTCCTCAGGTGTGTCCCTGCCCCCTCAGCCTCTCCTGATTCACCTTGGGAAAACTGGGTCCTTAGTTCACCTAGGGTATGCCCCGGAGTCCATATGAGCTTGGTCTTGGCAAAGAAACTAGACAGTAGTTTACTTGGCTCACTCACAGGGCCCCCAGACCCTTGATCTCGTGTTTTATATAACATAAGGCTTTGAGGTGTGCACACTTAATCCTGACCACATTTTTGCACAGTGGTTCTCTGGCAGTGTTCTGCAGTCATCAGCCATTGGACCATTACTTGGCATTCCTAACAAGATGAATGCATCTAGAGATCCACTGGTCCATCTACTCTCATTGGCCATAATATCATCTGTTCGTTCATTTCTTCAAAAAAAGAAAAGAAAAGGAAAAGATTATTGAGTGCCTGTCATGGACCAGGCCTGGTTCTAGGTCCTGGAGTACAATGATCAATAAACAGATATTTAGTTGCCATCATGAAACCCATACTCTAGTGAGGGAAACAAACATAGAAAGAGGCAAACAATAAATAAAATAATGACAAAGGATGGCAAATGCCATGAAGGAAACAAATAAGGAAATGAGCTAAATAAAGAGTGAACTGGTGAGGGACAGCTTCTCCTCTGAGGAGGTGACATATAAACAGATTCTGGGAGGATGAATGACCTGGAAGTAGAGGAAAGAACATTCCAGACAGAGTGACTAGAATATGCAAAGGCCCAAGTGTAGGGAAAAGCTTGGCATGCTTGATGATTGAGAGAAGAACAGAGCACAGTGAGCAAGGGGAAAGTGGAAATGGAATGAATTTGGAGAGGGAGGCAGACTCTCCATCATTTGCAAGGCCTTGGGGGCTGTGGCCAATTTCCCTTTTCTGTCATGTGTTAGGAGAGAACTTTATAATTCAAGACATACTCCCTTTTGAGTTTTATGCAATAGAAACAGTAGACAGAATTTCCATGTGGAGTGTTGGGACTGAATTGGGGACACACAGTGGGACAACAGTTTCAGAAGCACTGCTCTAGGAGATGGATGCTGATAATAGAGCTGTATTGTTTGATAGTTTGTTTGCTGCAGTAATTATAGGTATGACAAACAGCAGATGTGTAAGGCTAAACAGGACCTCTCCTATGGTCCTGCACTGTTTTATTGACGCATCCCTCTCATGTCTACTGAATGTCAACTCAGAGCCATACAATGTGTGGCCAAGGGGTATTCAAGGGAGAGAAAGACAGATGTCATCCCTGACATCATGGAAATGACACACTGGCCATTTTAACTCCATAAAAGCTCAGCTTAAGAAACAGAAGAGTCTTGGATTTGCCTTTTCTGGTTCTCATTTGGTTAAATTCTGGCAGCTGTCACACATTTAGAATCATTAAACTGTAGTTTTCTGTGCTTAACTTGCTTCCACAGATTAACTTTCCTCAGCTCATTATGGTGGCCTTGACCTTGGTCTATTCATAAAAGGCCACAGAAACCATTAACCAGGTGTGTTGCTTTTTATAGGAGCAGCACAATTTTATCTACTAGAGGCACTGGCAGATGTGGATTACATTGTAAATAAATTTATCCCCTACAAACATTCAGGGATCTGCCTTGCATTGTAAATAAATTTTCCCAAGTAATTGTTAAGTGATGGCCTCACAATTATGCTGGCATAAGAAAAACAACCAGAGACAGATTCAGTTGCTTTGCAGTAAATATTCAGACAGGAACCTAGTGTTTTGCAAGGAGACAGCTGACTTGGATTAGGTGAGTGGAAGGAGAGGACTATTTAATAAGTCGAGAAATTATTAAGGGCTTGGATTTGTGGTAAGCATTAAACATTGGTCATACCATGTAAATGTCTATGCTCTATTTAAGTATTCACCCTTTATCCCATTTCCTGAGCTGTACATAGTCCCAAATAGAGGGTTCATTTACGTATCAGTCAGCTATTGCTGGATAACAAACCACCACATACTGTGGCATGCAATAGTAAGCATTGATTCCTTTGGATCCATAGGTTGGTTGGGGTTTGGCTAATCTAAGCTAGACTCTAGTTCTCCCTACAGATCTGTGGATGGGTGGAGGTGGCTCAACTTCACCTGTTTCTCATCCTCCTTGGATCAGTTGGATAGCCAGGGAGTGCTCTTTTCATGGAGATGGCAGAGGTGTAAGAGAGCAAGCAGAAACACAGGAGAGCTCTTAAGACCTAGGCTCGGAACTGTACACTGCCACCATCACCTCATTCTGTTAGCCAAAGCAAGCCATGTGGTCAAGCTCAAAGTCAAAGATGAGGAAGTTCACTCTGCCATTAATGAGGCATGGATTAGATGCAGGGAAGGGTGAGGAATTGGAGCTCAAAGGAATCTCCTGTAATTTAACAAGTATGTTTCATTCATCTATTATTGTATAAGTTTCTTTTATGTGCTGGACACTGCTAGGCAGCAGGAGAGATTGCCATGTAATATTCCTATACCACTCACTGGTTAGAAAACTAAGAAAAAGAGTTCTGGCTTTTATCTTTTATATGGTATGTACAATAGTTTTCTAAGAAATCTCTCCTCCTTAGTTATGGCCTTTATGCAGTCCATCCTCCAGTGTGGCCAAAGTGAACTTCCTAAAATGTAAATGAGATATTGAATCTTCCCTTTAAGCAGTTTGGATGATTTCCCTTTGCCAGTAGGATAAAGCTCATCCTCCAGATGTTGACATTTAAACTGATCCTAATCTGGACCCTCAAACTGCCCACACTTGTCTTCTGCCATCCCTCTGGTCATTAGCCCCTCCCCCAAGCATCCCCTCTTAGTTATTTCCCTTTTGCTCTAGCTCAGCAGTTCCCTGCTTGAGACCACAGACAGGTGGTGGGTGGGGACGTGGAGGGCGTGGCATCATTGGAAGGCATCTTACTGAATGCACAGTAAGCATTACCTGTCCACTCTAAATAATGCTCACCCTGCCCCGCCCCACACCCCACACCCCACACAGACACTGCCATTTGCAATTTTATCTAGATGAGATTTTGAAGAATAAGCTGCAAATTAAGTTAGAGGGAGGTGTTGAATTTGAGCTGCCTTTTGCTATTATTTAGTTGCTCATCAACAGATGCAAAAAATACAACTTCTGTCAAGTAGAGATCTATAATGGTTTTGACAAACAGTGGAAACGAACGACAGTGGAGCCTTTGCCTCTTCTTAAAGACGTCCTGAGCCCCCCATATAGCTCTGGCTACTTTGACTCTCTCAAAACCTCCTGCAGCACGTTGTAATAGAATGATGTCTTTCTCTCTAGGAGTCATATTTTCTGAAGCACACAAACCATGCTTTTTTATTTCTTTCCTTGTTACCCAGCTCAGTGGCTAATATGCAGTAGGCGCTTTATGATATTTCTTGAATGAACGAATGAATCTATGTAGGTGAGTGCCGGAGAATTCTTTAGAGGAGTGGTTCTCAAACTATGCATATGAAAAGCTTGTAAAACAGACATTTCTGGACTCTGACCCCAAGTGTTTGAATCAGAATTCTGGGGTGAGGCCTGAGAATTTTCATTTCTAACAAGTTTCCAGGTGGTGACGATGCTGCCAGTCTAGGGACCACACTTTGAAAACCACTGCTTTACCATATTGATCCTGAGATGATTCTCTGCGTAGAAATAACCCCACTCACTAATTTTGGGTAAGGGAGACACCTAGAGGGGGGTTTTAACAGCTTCCAGTTCACAGGATAAAATTGGTGTCTGAATGCCCAATTTTGCTACCAAGGGGGGACTGGAGTCCTAAAGACAGTTAGGCCAGTTGAATTGAGATGGCCTAAAAGTCACTCCCTGTTTTCTCTCTGTGCTAGTGTGGAAGTCATGATTGTATTAAAATGAATTCAGAGGACATTATATTAGTGCAGTACCTCAAAAGCCAAAGGGGTATTTTCTGTCCAATTTTTAGATGTCTGGGCTCTTCATACATTGAGGAAATTCAGAAGGATGTCTCACCCCAAGTGTCATTCACCAAAGATCCCCAAGCACCTACCTGTTCACACTAGTCTCTGTGGAATGTTCCTTATTTTGTCTAGTACTGGTCTAGACTATCATAAGAAGAACTTGCCTTGTCATAGGCTGAATTAGATGGCCACGTGGCAGTGGAGACTGTCAAGGTCATAGGATGCTTTCCACTTGGGAGGACTGAACTGTCACCATCAGAAAGTATTTCTGATAGGGCAGTACATGTAGCGGGGTTTCATATCAGCATCACTATTTTCAGTACAGAAGCCATTTAATACATCTTCTCAACAAAAATCATTTGAGCACCTACTATGTGTCAGACACTGTTCTAGAAGCTGAGCACACAGCAGCAAAAGACAGATGTGGGACTTATATTCCAGAGGAATAGACAGACAACAAACAAGCCAATGTAATTATTGGTTAGCTATTGCTGTATAACAAACCATCCCCTGATTTAGAGCAATTATTTATTTTTAGTTCCTATAACTGTAGGCCAGCTGATCTGGGTGGGGCTCTGCTAGGCTTGCTCAAGCGTTTCTGGGTTCATGGGGGTGCTCATCTCTCCTCCTCTGACCAGTGAGCTAGTCTGTGAATGTGCCTTTGAAGGCATTCATTGGCAGAGGCCCTAGCAAGAGCCAGATGAAATGCACAGGGCCTCTTGGGGCCTTGGCTTATAACTGGGTTTGTGTGGCCAAACCCAAAGTCAAGGTGTAAAGGATATAGGTACAAGTTGGAGTGAATCATTGAGACAGTAATGCAAGTGACCATGTATAGTATAAGGTCAAGTAACATAAAGGGCTTTGAAGAAGATAAAACAGGTTCATGGCTCAAGAGCAATCAGGGATCCTTTTTGGTGGCCAGGTGTTGTGAGATGGTGTATTGTCATCATCCTGGGTATCTTTAGCAGGCTATCCCACTGGGAGAGGTATAGCTTCAGCTTCAGCCTGTTATAAGGCTGTATAGGATGGGCTTCCTTCCCCATTGTCCCAGTATATCCCAGTTACCAAGGGCTCCTGGCATACCTGATAAGTGTTACATCTCGTAAGGGCATCTATTTGGTTTATTACTGTCTATTCAAATGCCTCATCACAGCAGCACATTCAGAGGTACCAAAATTTGAACAAATTATCTCTGCTGGATGATACACCAGTTGCCCCCTTTTCATATACACACACCCATGCACTTGTACACATAACACACAAGCACTGCACTCACCCAATGGCCACCTCCACACACTCAGAAATGAGGTCTTCATCATGTCAGTCAATGAGAGGAAACAGTCTCAATCCCTGGCACCTCAGGAGACAGCTGCTGACTGTTGGATGATTCCATCAGCTCCAAAGCCAGAATGATGTGCCCAGAAAAGGAGTGTGAACCTGGAATGTGTCTGAATGCAGACACAGCTTCTGGGGAGCCCACAGCTGCAAGCTGCAAAAGCAGTCAGGGGTTGGTGTGGGCTGGGGTGGGAGGAGATAGAGTCAGGGTAGGTAGGGGGTGGTTTTCAGCGTCAGTATTTACTTACCACCATCAATCAATACATCAGCCAAAAGACCCTCATTAGGGAGCTGAAGGGAAAACAAGGCAAAACAAACAAACAGAAATGGATTTCTTCTTCAGAAGCCTCATCATTGGAGTGAAATGATTTTTCTCCTGTCTTTGTTGAACAAAACCTCATATTATGTTTTTGGCAAGATGCACATTCTCTGAGAGTAGAGGGGAGTAGGGGATAGAGGAGAAAAGTGACATCAATTTTTACAACAGTCCTTGGAGAGTTATGTTATTATTCCCATTTTATTGATGAAGAAACTGAGGTTTGGGGAGTAAAAGCAATTTGCCCAATGTAAGTCCAGAGATCCCAATCCAGGTCTCATTTTGTGGACCGATCTTTTTGACTTCCTAGCTTCCATGGGTTTCTAGAGGTGAGCCTCAGGGCCTAAGAAGACTCTTGAAATTAACTCCCCCCAGCCCCTAAAATTCAACCTGTGGGGGCTGAGGTAGGAAGGAATGGAGACTGGCCCTTTGGGTACACTCATCTAAAATCAGGTGAGGTTGCCTGGAGCCACTCTGCCTGCCAGTAGAACAGTTTCGGACAGAAGCCCAGGACTTTGGTAAATGCCTGTGCAGGTCCTGGCTGGAGACAGAGTGAGCAGAACTTCAGCCAGGCAAATCTACATCCATCTTCACTGGTACCATCAGATGCACAAGGTCATCTCCAGCCTGGGAATCACAGCCTCTGGTTACCTGTTATGGGTCACACCTTAGTTTTCTATAGAGCTGACAAAGCTGAGGTCAGACTGGAACAGCCAACAACTGGCCCACTGGGGGCACTAAGGCACAGCCCCCTGACTCTGTTAGGCTCATCTCTAAAGGGCCACTCTAGCCTCAGAGCGCTCCTGGGATTGGCTGAGGCCTCTGCTGCAACTGCATAGTCATCCACCTCACCCTCTGCCAGTCTTGTTTTCCTCCCTCTTGCAGTGGTTGTGGTGAGAACACTCCCCAGTAAGCCCCCTGCACAAATTTCCATCTCAGCACCTATTCCAGGGAAACCAATCTGTCTCACATTGGTGATTAAACGCTCCACCTGTCACTTTTGCTCCCAGCTCATTTGCTAGAACTAGTCACATGGCCCCACGGTAAGCCCAAGGGGACCAGCAAGTGCAACCCTGCAAAAAATGGGGAAAACTGGACCTATTTGGTGAATGGCAGTAAGGGAGATGGGATGGGAAGACCACAGAAATAGCTGCCAGAACTGTAAAATCAATAATACTGCTTTGCACCTTAGACAAGGCAGCCTTGGACACACCCTACCCTTAGGAGTGCTTCTCTGCCCAGGTGGAAAAGTGGCTGGAACATCATCTTACTGCCCTCTTCACCCCTTATCGTGGTTGATCATCTCCCAAGATGTCCTCTGTTCTCTCTCTGTCTCCACGTCTGCTAAATCCATGGGCTTAGCTCAGTTGACCTCTGATTGACAAGATGGCTGCTACCCTGGAATGGAGAAAAATTAGGATATTTCAGGATGCCTTGATCTGAAGTCTCTTTGACTTCAAAGTACCTTGTTTTACTCTTAATGGTGGGTAATGTGGGTATGGATCTCCACACACATGGGTTCCAAGCTGGGACAGTCAGATCATCTGTCAAACGCTGCCTGCACTTCTCAGAGACTCAGAGGTGGATGCCTACCTAGGCAAGAGAACAGTGGAAAGCTGAAGAGACTGGAAGCAGCAGCAGCATCCACCTTTCCTGGGCTGTTTGGCCAACATTGCCATCTGTTGGGCTAGTGCTGGCTAATGCAGCCAGGTGGTCAGATGGCATTGCATCTTCATCAGATGCAATGACCGAACTGCTGACAATGAAGGAATTTTAAAAAGTGCATTAGTTTACATTAAATGAGTGGTTATTCTGTCACCTAATCCTCACCACAAACTTGTGAGTTCAGTACAATTTATATTTTCATTTAACCAGTGATCAAACAGAGGCACAGGGAGTGAGAAACTTACTAGTCAGTAGCAGAGCTGGGGGTTAAGCTTAGGCAATGTGGCTCCAGATTTTTTGCCCCACCCCACCCTCTGCTACTTCTTGATTAAGTGTAGACATCTGTTTAACACACACTAATGATTGTCTCCATGTTTCAGGCCCTGTGCCAGATGCTGGGAATACAGCCCAACCCACTGGATCTCGGCATGGTCCATTGCACAGTGTCCTGCTATATTAGATGTCACATCATACATTTAGTCCAGTATTTACTGCTGAGGAAATTATGTCAGAAGATATTTGTATACTTGTATCTACAAGAACTATGTAATTTAAATGTTTCTCTTATTGCTTTGGCTACCAGGAAGCTCAGATCCACATCAGAGGAAATATGTTAGTGTTTGGGTTTAGTATTTCAGTTTTCTGAATTTTTCCTCCTGTCCCAGATTTTTTATTTTTCTTGCATAAATTCTATTGAAAAATTGTCCTTTATTATAAAACACCTTAAATTTTTTCAGAAGGAGGCTGCATGGAAATGAGAAAGTAAGGTCTTTACTGCATATTCTTAAACTTCTACTGGGAAAGTTAGACCTAGATAGCCCTCCTACCCTCATTCCCATAGCACCCCACTTATAAAATCCCTTGAACAGTGGTTACTACTGTTCCCAATCCCTGGAGATAGCTAGAAGCTTCTAAAAGAACACATGCAGAGAGAGAGAAAAAAAAGTTTCCTCAAATCATGGCCTCAACTTTGGTGCCAGATGCACATTTCTGGAGTAGGCGGCCAGTCAGACTCTCACCTGAGCAGTTAATAAAATCTATTGCCCCTTGATGGATTTTTTTCTGCAAGCTAGAATTGATCTGTTGTCTTTGTGATTTGTGAGATGGCAGGGAAACACCAAACACCATCATGATTTGGGCCACACTGAAAAAAAAAATAAGAAAGAAAAAGAAAAAAAAAATCCACCGCCAAGTCTTTCCTGGCGTAGAAAGAGCTGGAACGGCTGGGGTCATTTTATTTGATTTATTGGAAATAAAGTGGATCTTATTAACATTTTAATAAAGAGAATCTTTTGCACTGGGCTGGAAGTGGCCGCCAGTACCCGGTGGAATACCATTCTTTGGGAAAGTGGCATCAGCTGGCGTTGCCCAGCGTGATTTGTGGGGCTGGGCCCCAACAGTCCAAAAAAGCGAACGGGCCGCCTCCTCCGAGGGGCTCGCTCTGCGCGAGGTGCTCGCCCCGTATCTGCCATGCAGAAACGAGGGAGCTTTATGAAGGAATCCGTCTTGTAAAGCCATTGGTCCTGGTCATCAGCCTCTACCCAATGCTTTCGTGATGCTGCCGCTGATCTATTTGGGAAGTTGGCTGGCTGGCGAGGCAGAGCCTCTCCTCAAAGCCTGGCTCCCACGGAAAATATGCTCAGTGCAGCCGCGTGCATGAATGAAAACGCCGCCAGGCGCTTCTAGTTGGGCAAAATGCAGCCGACAACTCCGCTCGTCCTGTGCGTTCTCCTGTCCCAGGTAGGGAAGAGAGGCTGCTGGGCGCACCCTGCGCCCCGTTTCTGCCTTCCGATTGCCAGGCGCGGGCTGGGCGAGGGGGTTTTCGGGGGGTCGGGGGACTCCGGGCGCGGCGGCGAAGACAGCTCGGGGCTCAGAAGGGAGGTCATTCCCAGCCCCTGAGATCCTGGGGGGCAAGGGGGTGGGCCTGGTTTCCCACTCTGGGTTGTGTTTGTATACGTTCGGGAGATGTGGAGAGAGCTCCGAGTCCTTTTTTTTTTTTTTTTTTTTTTTGCAAGCAGGGGCGACATTCTCGCCTACATCAAGTGGGGTAACTTTGATTAGCCTCCTCCGGAGGCTCGCGCATCGGAGACTCAGCTGGAAGGGACTCCAAGGAGTCGTGGTTTCCCCCAACCCAGCGCCGATCGGGGAAGCGCAGCTCGGGTCCGGATTGCGGGCTGCCGGGCTGGAGAGGCCGGCCTGGCATCGCCGACTTCCCGGGGCGCCCGGGTCCCCTCGCCCAGCCCGGCGGCGCGCTGGAAGGCGCCTCGGGCCAGCCGAACGCCGCAGCCCGGCTGCCGCTGTCGCTCAAAGGCGCCGGCCGCGCCCGCATCGGGGTCCCTTCCCTCCCTGACCTCGGGCCCGGAAGGGCCTGAGCGCGCCCCCTCGCCCAGGCCCCAGGCCCACCCGCCCCCGGCCCCCGCCCCCGCCCCCGCGCCCCCTTTGTCCGGCCCACTGGAGCTCCGGCCCTGAGCCCTTAATGCCGCTTCTGCTGTGTTCCTGGGCGGACGCAGAGCGCGGAGAAAAGTTCAAGCCTTGCCCACCAGGCTGCAGCTGCCTGTTAACCCTCAGAGCGCTGAGGCGAGAGGGAAGGGCCGGCGACCCTGGAGAGGGGGCGATGGAGACATGGTCCGTAAGCAACCATCTCTGCATCTCGGAGATCTTAGGAAGTTTGTGGGCAGGAAAGCAGTACTCTCAGGAGGCCAGACTGGAGGTGCCGGCCGGCGGCAGTCTCAGCCCTGCTCGGGGGCCTGTTTTCCGAGAGCCCTGTTATCCAGTCCCCCCTGGCCTTCCCGGCAGCCTATGGGACTTGGCATGAGCTAGCAGGCTACAAGTGGGTGGGTGAGATCAAGGCAGGGCCAGGCAGAGAGGAGGGAAGGAGACAGGGAGTGCCTTGGGGTGCTGGAAATGGGTGTTGAGTTCCTGGCCAGGACTCCTGGATGCCAGGGGAAGAGGCACATGTGTGAGTGTGTGAGTGGGGTGAGAGGGAGGGTGAGGCAGCTAGAGTCCCAGGCAGGGGCTGGCTGGGATGCAGAGATGCAATGCAGCCTTCTAAGGGGAGACCACTGATGCATCAATGTTGGGGTTAGACTTTGGAAATGGGTCAGTGTCCCAGGAAGCAGTAACCATGGTAATGACTCAAAGTTGGGTGTGAGGGTGGGTGATAGTGCTTGGGGGCAGAGTAGGGTGCCTGGCTGCTGAGCCCCTTCCCAACTCATGCCTTCTTTCTTCCCTGGATACACAGCCCCCATTCATCACTGCCCAGTCATACTCTTCTTCTACTAGGGCTTTGGGCTGATTCTCTTGGGGTCCCTGTAGCTTTAAGTTCTGCCACAAATCCTATGCCTGTCTGTGAGCCAGTTTTCTAGACTTTGTGAACTCTATCCCTGAGGTAGTGTGTGTGTGTATGTGTGTGTATGTGTATATATATATCTATATATCTATATATAGATATATAGATCCCAATTTAGCAGGGTGGTTCAGAGCATGCCTCTGATTCAGACAGATCCTCTCTGCCATATGCTAGTGGTACCACCTGGGCAACTTGCTTAACCTCTCTGAGCTTCCAGATTCTCTGTGGTGAAGTAATTTTATCACCTTCTTAGGATTGCTAGGCAGATTGGATTGCATTCAACAGCATGTCCTAGGTAATGCATTTAGCACAAGGCCTAGCACTCTGGGAGCTTGAGGTGTCTGGGAGCACTTACCACTGCATTACCCAGGACTGTACAGTCCTTTTTCCATGGGCATGTTTTGACCTCAGTGTGGATTCCAGGGTTTGGCCGAAGTTTTGTCTTCCTTCGAGCAAATCAGACCACATGACAGCACCCAGCAATTCCTATGCACTAGGGGCTTACATAATGCCTTTTGCAAAGCAATTGGTGTGTCTCCTCTTCCAGGGCCTGACTGACACAGGTGGCTTCTGAAGGCTGTCAGCTCTCTCAGTTTCTTTGGGATGGGGGAGCAGAGGTTTTACGAAGAATTTAATTGCCCGCCCTAAGAGGCTTATTTCTCTCTTAGATTGTAATTCATAATCAGAGCAAATGTCCACATTAGGACAGCAATTGATATCCTGCTAGCAATAGCACCTTGCAGGGAAATCATTTGGGTGCAAATCAGTTAACTGGCAAGAGGTTCAAGCGCAGAGCTCTGTGTGCCATAGCAAAAGGAGGGGAGAGTCTTGGAGCCTTTGAGTCAACGAGCAAAAACAAAACTTTCCTGAGGCAGAGGGAAAACAGAGGAAAGGGGAAAAACAATGTAATAAAGCAAATTAGTCACTCGGCCTTAGTGGTGTTCAGGCAAGTCTGTGTGTGTTTTTCTACCACAGTTGTAATACTCCGGGTCTGGCTTTGGAAGCCATCAATCTCTAAGTTGATTGGCTAGGTTGCTGTTTTAGGCATTTTGGAAGGGGGAAGAGGAACTCTAAGCAACAATGGCTGGAAGCTGGCAAAGCTGAGTGGTCACCTCTCTTCTCCCCTGGGGCATTTTGGGTAAGGCCTTTCCAGAAGTGGCCTCTGGAATTTGGCTATGATAAATAATGAATGTGAAACAAATCAGGAGAGGACATGAGCTAGAAATTCCACTGTAAATATGATTCCCCCACCCCCAGCCCAATTAGGGTATCACATCTAGGCAAAAGTTCTAACAACCAATGAGTAATCCCCTAAGAATTAGGATTTTTAGGGAGTGGTTCAGGTTTGGAGAGCAGTCACTTGGGAGTGACTAAAAATGTTTCCACGGAATTCTGAGATGTTGATTTAAAATGGGGAGGTTTTTATTGGAGTCAGAATCTTGATTTTCAGGATTTTAAATGAGAATCAGTGTCTTCTAGTGCCCCTGCAACTTCATATATTGTATTTTAAGGGCAGTGTTTATTTGCAGAACCCTTTTGATGGGGAGGAAAGACTGTGAGAATTGCAGAGGGCATCTCTTGCTCTGAGATGGGTTCAATATGTGACAGCCTATAAGATTTCAAAAGCACTGGGGAAACAGAGATGTAAGTGGTGAAAGGAATTGCAAAGTGGTAGCGTTCATACGTCTGAACAACTTTTTTAGCAATTCCCCAAGGAGATTTAATAAACTGTAAGGCTGAATATGTGATCTGGAATCTATGTAATACCACAGTCTATACTAAAAGTCCCAACAGTCATCTTAGCTAATATCTCCTGCTCTGCCTCCGTCCCTTCTTTTCTGTCTTTAGCCTTTGGGCTTTCCATTAAATAAAATCTATGTTTTTTCTAGAAATATCCTCTATGTGTTACAGTGCCATTGCCCAACAAACCAATGTCCACAATAACTGCATTATCTAAAAGTACCAGCATTTGGATGTTTATGTTGAGTCTCAATCTGAAGTTCCCTGTTGAGGTAAAAATACAGCTGGGTTCTTGAAAATATCTTTCTTTCTTTCTTTACCTCCTTCCAAAAAGATAGTTGCTTGGGGAGTCCAGTTCATTTCTATCTGGTGGAAGCTAAGGAAAAGGCCAGACTATGGATTCAATTCACATCTGAATGACAGTAGCCAACAGTATTACATATTTGTCTGTGTGTTCATCTCTGTGTGTTTTGATCTTGTTTTAATACCTGTTGAAAATTTTCTCCAGAAGAGGGCTCCATCCACAGCATTACAAAATTCTAAATCTACAGCTCATATTTTAAAGAACTTCAGTGTAGAAGCTCCATTCTCCTTATTTTCAGTTATTTTCTACAAGCTCCCCTAAAGAGAAGTCCTGTCATTTCGCACTGAGTATCTTTCCTCCTTTTTTTCCCTATTGTAGTTGCTTCTGTTCTATTTTATTCTTCAACTATGTATCCCCTCTGAGTATTAGAGCAGGGAACATTTCAAAGGTAGACAATGCAGTATGATATGTGAGGAAGTTCTTTCCTGGCATTTGACTTCGGTTGGACCTGGTTTTACTCTTTAGGCAGCCAAACAGCAGGCACAGTTCTGCCTGTGAAAGGAGATAATCTTCCCCATTAGGTCACTACCCAGAAAAGCGAATCATTAGCCAGATGCCCTCACCCTGCAACACCAGTTGAAAAGGAGAGGGAAATATCAGTCTGTCATCCAATTACAATAATCAGTTGGATAGAATCAATCGAGTGACCACTGGTTTGGCATCGTTTCCACTTAGCTGTGGGCAAGGTACCCACACGCCTGGGAGAATCTGACCCTCCTGAAGGATGCTGCCCATACAATTCCCAGCAGCTTATCTCCTCTGCAGCCACCTGGGGACCCCAGGCCTGGCTCCCTCTATCTGAACAGACTATATAAATGATGACTGGCTGGACTGTAGGACCCCCTGCACCTTCACCAGATATGAAGTAGTGGCTTTATTCTAGAGTTAGGGTGGAAAGTGATTTCTTTCTCTATTGAGAGAAGCTTCTGAGGGTAGGCTAGGGAGGAGAAGAAATGACATTTCAAACTTGAAATGCAGTCTGAGCCAAGGCTCATGGAGATGAATGGGTCACCCTTTGGCACAGCAGGTTGAACCTCGAGATATCTACTTGGTGGTGCTGAAGCCCATTCATCCCAATTCTGCAACTCTAGATTCCAGGGAGAAGTTGCAAAGTAGAAGCCACAGGCCAAATGTAGCTCATGGATGTCTCTTGTTTGGCCCAAATGTTTTGAAAAGTAGGATATTGTACATTAAAAAACAAAACAAAACAGGTTTCTTGCCTTTCTTAAAACGTCAGAAGGTCAGGCAGCCCTAGAGCCACATTCCTACAAGGCCACTCTTCCCTGGAGCTGAGTCACTACTGCCCCCTTTAGGACATGCCTCTGTAGTTTGCCACAATCCCCTCCACTCTCTGCTGTCCACCCAGCCCATTGTACTCATTTATTTTACCTACTTGCCCTTGTAGGCATTTCCATTGGGAACTTCTGGTTTTGCAAATTTTGAGCCTTGATCAAGTTGATGTAGTCAGTTTTTCAGTGATAGGCTATTTGAAAAGGAAGGGACTAGCCCCTTTTTGATTGCTCTGATTGAACTACATGGATGTGAACTTTGGAAGAACGTGACCAAGGGGACTGCACCTCCTCCCTGAGAACATTATTACCATCAATGCCATTGGGTGACTAGGGCTACCCAGAGCAACACAACACCCAGGTCATTGTTTCATGTGGAACAGTTACACCCAGAGAAGTGACACACTGCAGTTTTGAGTCAGTCTGAGTGCTGGTACCAGAGTGTTGGTACACTTTAAACATTGTTATGCGTCAGCAGCCAAGGGGCTCTGGGACCACTGGATAATATGTAGGCTCTAGTGCACTGTACGAAGTATTACAGCAAGGGCATCCCTGCGCTTGGAGTACAGTGACACCCTGGGCACTGCCATTCCAGCAGTGTTGCTCACCCACAGTATGTGTATCATCAGAACGTCACAGCACCTTACTGTCCTTAGTCCTGCAGGGGACTCTGGGAGAACTGAGCTAACACTCAGAGCATTTATAACTTCAGGGTAATGTCAGCTTTGTAGCTTTGTTGTCTAGAGTGCTTTTATACACAGGACGTTGTCACCTCTAGTGCCAACTGCAGTTTGTGTGATGTTTTTGTAAATGTTTTTAGCAGATAACACCCACCACAGTCTACACGCAGTGCTAATGCTACAATTAATGTCCTCTGGCTCCATAAATACTAGACTAATCCGTCCACTCATCCCATACCAGCCCGTAAGCCTCAGATAACTATTGTTTTCAGTAGCTACAGACCCCAAAGATCAGTGTAAATATAACTACATACAATCACCAAAAAAAGTGATTGTTTTTCTTCTGTCAGTTGCCAGCAGAAGTCAAATTCCTGAAAATTAGCCTTAGCAATAGGCACGTTTTAACATGTCATGTCTCATTTCAAAGGCCCCAGTGAGTGTCACCCAATCTGCTACAGAAGCACAAAGCCCCTGTGTCTCCCAGCTGAGCGCAGGCTGGGCTGGGGTGGAGGGCAGCAGCTGCTCAGTCGAGAGCATCCCTGCCACATGCCTGGGCAGGACCAGGAAGTGAGCTCAGCCTCTGGAGGAGCCTGGGGACCCTGCAAGGAACGTGGCAGCCTCATTCCTGCCTTATGCGGCCTCTAGGCCAAATCTCTTTCCTCCAGGGTGGCAGGGAACTGCTTTTCCATGAGCTGCAGGAGATGGTGACTGCAAATGCCTGAAGCTCAAGCTATTGGGATAATCTCCCTGTCAAACAATGTGGGGTCTGCGGGGAGTTGCTGGACCCTGCCAGCAGAACCCATGGCTGACTCAGGCCACACAGACCCCGCCTTCAACTGCTGTAAGCTGTGGGGCATCCGGGATCATCTAACTCAGGGGTTGCAAACTATGGCCTGTAGGCCAATTCCTGCCTGCAGCCTGTTTTTATAAATAGTTTTATTGGAACATAGCCATGCCCATTCATTTATATAATTGTCTGTGGCTGTGCTTGTGCTATAACAACAGAGTTGATACCATATGGCCCACAAAGACTAAAATATTTACTATTTGGGCCTTTACAGAAAAATTTGCTGACTCCTGCTCTGGCTCAAAATTACAGCCAGAGAGACTGCAGAGAGCCTTGTCAAAGTGCAGAGAGACATTAGGGGTTTGTATTAGGAATTGTCCCTTCTATGCCCCAAGCACTCAAGCAACTTGACTTCAGGGAGATTCACCTGGGACCAAATGGATTCAGTAAATTCCATTATATCCATGTGGGACCTACTGTGTGCTCAAGGTACAGCTGCTAGTAAGGCTGATTCAGTCTCTGTTCTCTTGGGGCTCAGACCCCAAGAGATTCCCCTGGCAGGAGAGATCAATGTCAATTAATAAATAATTCAAAACAGAGACAACTGCTAGATGGAAGGAAATACAGTTGTGTGAGATCATGTCATTCTATATGTTTTGCTTGTCTGTGCCTTTTCTTTCTCCTCTACTAAAATATACCTCCGTTACAGCACGTGTTGTTGTCTGATTGAATCAGTTTTGTAGTCCCTGGGTCTAGAACACAGCCTGGCATGTAGTAGGCCCTCAGTAAACATGAATGAATGAATGGATGAATGAATGAATGAATATAAGAAAGGCATCAGATCCAGATGAAGGGTCTGGGAGGCTTCCCTGATAGCCTGCTGCTTGGGCCACAGTCTGGAGGAGCAGTGAGGCCTATGGACAAAGGAACACTAGGGTGTGGTGATGGGGGGAGCATTCCAGGCAGAAGGCCCGGCCTGGGGGAAGCCTGTGCGGGAGGAAACAGCACACAACCCAGAGAGTGGTGTGAGGAGCAGCCGGGGCTGCCAGAGCCGCTGGCACCATGTCAGCCTCTCAAGGATTTTGGTGTTTGTCCTGGAGCAGTGGGCAGTTATTGAAAGCAACACGGGGAGCGTATACTGTGACAAGGCCAGATTTCTATTTTGAAAAGGTAATTTGGCTGCAGTGTAGTTAGTGGATGGAGCTGGATATGAATGGAAGGGAGAAGCCAGTCTAGGCTTGAGATCATAGGAAGAGCAGGGACTCTTGTCGCTCTAGACTAGGGAGTGACAGTGCAGATGAGAGAAGTAGACACACCCTACTCAGAGCATCCAAGAGACATTTAGGGGAGAATTTGGCAGGGCTGGGTTTGAGATGGCAGAACCAGGGCTAGGGAGGTGTTAAGATGCAAGCTTGAGTTCTGGCTCTTCCAATTGGCGGAAAGCTGAAGCCACTTGCCCAAACAAGGAACCATCATAAACAGGGCCTGAGGGCTATTCCCATGGGGGTGTTAGCCAGGCTGCAGCAATGCTCCTCACGAGAGGCATCCAGGGCCCCAGTTATGCTAATGTCTGCAGACCAATCCATGCTTGCATCTGGGATGGGCACCGTGGGCCTGGCAATACCCTTGACTAGAGTGACTGATGTGTAGCCTTTATAATTAACCAATCTCTGAGGCTTTTCATGCAAAAGATATTTGAGAGAAACATTGCTAAGCCCTTTAATTGTTTCTTGAACATTCAATCAGCAGCACTAGAAATATTTCTTACATGAAGCAAATAATGATCTACTATTTTCAGCAGTCACTTTGCGAATGCTAACAAACCTTCATTTCAGCATCCTAGATATAGCCTTGGTGATGTTTATGTTTCTAGGTATCGTAATCTTCTTCAGCTGGGTGCCAGGCCGTGGTATGCTGCTAAATGTTGAACAACTGCTTTCTCTCTCTAAAAAAAAAAAGCAGCACAGGTATGTTATCCTCAGAAGGTGAGGGATGTACAGTTGTCCACTTGCTAAGTATTTACTGAAGCATTTGGGGAGTTCATAGGTAAACAAGATGGACATGGACATGGAAACTGTTCTCATGGTCTTGTGGTCTACTGAGGGCAGCCAGTAAGGAACAAGAAAGTAAATAGCTGAAATATACACATGTGGTAATTATTACAATAGGAAACAATAGGGGCTAAGATAGTATTGAAGGGGTGAGGCTGCTGTGCTCTCTCTCCTTTCCTTCCATCTTTCCTCCTACCCTCCCTCTGTTCCTCCCATATTTTCTTCTTCCCACAATTTTTGATACCTAGCAAGTGCCAAGCATTCTGCTAATTTGGGGATCCGGAGATGAGTACAGCACAGTCCTGGTCCTCAATAGGGGAAGTGCTGGAGGTGAATCAGGGCCTCTGGTCTCCTGGGACCCAGAGGAGCTAGGGTCTTAGGTTATGAGGATCAAGGAGACTTCTGAGACTTTGAGAAGTGAATTTGAATTCTGACCCAGCCTTCTGCATGCTGTGTGACCTCTGATAAGTTACCTTTTTCCCCTCTTCTTCTGTTTCCTCCTGTGTCTAAACAAAAGGAGAGGCTACACCTCTCTACACCTGCCTAGCAGGTGAGTATTCAATAAGTGTATGCTTATGGCTTCATCACGTGATTGCCAATGCTAGGAGCTTAAAGAATACTGGTTACATTAACTTTTATACTCCATGCTGCAAAGCAGTTTATGGCTTGAAGGAACCATGGGGCCCTGGACTTGCGCATCTGACTAACTTAGAAGGGAAAAATACTTGTGTCCTTAAAATTGTACGGACATTAAAAAAATAAAGTTTGCTCCCCAGAGAAGGATTTGCCAATTCTCATATTGGTAGCTCCCTAGTGATCATTCTCCTGGAGATTTTATGCTTCATAAAATTTTTTGATCTGTTGGGATCGTATCTTCTAGATGTATCTTCCCAGCAGCTGTTCCCAGGAGGCTTTATCAGGGCAGTATGTACGTGGGTATGCTTGCCAACACCATGAGCACTTATGATTATTATTATTATTTAAAATAAATCAAAATTACTGTAGTAAACTTACTGTATAATTTACTGCTAAGTGCCAGTTGCATATATTATCTCAAGTTCTCATTGCAACCCTCAGGGACAACTATTCTTTTTTCCAATACATCTTTATTGGAGTATAATTGCTTTACAATGGTGTGTTAGTTTCTGCTTTATAACAAAGTGAATCAGTTATACATATACGTATGTTCCCATATCTCTTCCCTCTTGCGTCTCCCTCCCTCCCACCCTCCCTATCCCAGCCCTCTAGGTGGTCACAAAGCATCGAGCTGATCTCCCTGTGCTATGCGGCTGCTTCCCACTAGCTATCTATTTTACGTTTGGTAGTGTATATATGAGGGACAACTATTCTTGTCTCCATTTTTATCTATGATGAAAAGAAGTTCAGAGCGGTTGAGTCATCTGCCTAAGGCTACACAGCCACTAAGAACTGGGATCAGGGTTTGAACCCATGCATTTCTGATTTCTGGGCATGTGAGTTTTCCTCCATATTTCCCTGGTATATAAAAAATTGCTTCCTTGTCCCCTCAAATGATGTAAGAATTCTCTTCCTTGACTATTTTGTTCTCTGGCTCTCTTGGAGTCAAAATAGCTGCCTGCAATGACCTCATTTTTGAATTCCTGGTCTCTAAAAGTAGGCGTGGGACCTAGACCTCCTCTCTGGGTTACTGGTCACAACCTTTAGAACTGGGTTAGCTCAGGGTTATTTTGTATTCTTTATTGCTGAGTCCTTGTGTTTGACCAGGGACAAACAAGCTACCCACACCACATGGTCCCCCCAGCAAGAACAGTCATCCCAGTGAGAACAGCCACACAGAGGCCAGGACCCAGCTTGGGTGTGGCTCCTCTGCAGCTTCCAACATGCAGGTAAATTCTCTGGCAGTTTCCTGCCTGCTGCTGAGTCCTGAAGCTGGATGGCATCCCTCCCTGGGAATGCCAAGGAACTCCATTGTCCAAGCCAGTGTCTTCTGAGTGCCACTGTCTACAATACTGTTTTCCCCAATCTATAGGAAAATGAGAAATACACAGCCTGTATCTATATCCAGACACTCAGATCTACAGTGAGTTGCAATTGGACTGAATCTACCCTGAAGTTTAGCTGTGTTTTACTAGATAAGGTTTCTTTTTTTCCTTTTAATTCAATTTAAGGACCTTTAGTCAGGGTAGCCACTAATTCAGTGAACATTTGTTGCGTGCCTGTTATGTGCCTGGCACCGTTTCATGTCCTGGAGGTAGAGCAGGGAGCATTCACAGAGCCCCTCTGCTGGCAGATACACACACTCCCCCTTTGCCCCAGTCCTCACCACCAACACAGTGACCTTGCCTTTCTGCCTCTCTCAGGATGTATCTGTGCCTCAATCTGTTCACTCCACATTTGATTAAGTCATTCATTTCACAAATATTTACCGACCAATGACCATATCTCAAGGAGGGTGCTTGACACTGGGTGAGCAGCAGTGATTAAGAAAGACAAGATTGCCTGCCCTCATGGAGTCTATGTTCTCATAAGGGAGAAAGAGAGTAAACAACAAAAATAAGTAAATATGATAATTTTGGAAAATGATAGTGCTCTGAAAAAAATTTTAAATGGGATAGGCAGTTGTTCTGAGCTTATCCACTACTCTCTTTGGGGATGGAATGTTCATTGTTCTGATGCAATGACCGTTCTACTTTTTAGGGTTAAAATGTCCTAGAATTTGTGAAATGAAGTTGGTTAATACATAGAGGACATTTTTGTCCTTAGTGTTAAAGTGTTATTGGCAAACCTTTGTCCATTCTCTATTTTTTGTTTTTCTTAAAATTTTGCTTTTGGGAATCCAAAACTATGGCAACCAATGACTTAAACCACAGGTAGGTAATCTTTTTCTGTAAAGGGCTATCGAGTAAATATATGGTCTCTGTTGCAACTACTCAATGCTATCAATGTAGCATAAAAGTAACAACAGACAATATGTAAACAAATGGGCAGGGCTGTGTTCCAATAAAACTTTATTTACAAAAATAGGCAGAGCTGGATTTGGCCCTCAGGCTGTAGTTTGCTGATCCCTCATCTAAACCATTAGCCACCTCACTAGTTGGTCAAGTTGGAATAGGGCAGAGGCCAGGGATAGAGACCAGAACTTTTTCTTTGTTCTCTTGTCTTCATGACAACTGTGGTACTTCTTTTTTTTTTTGGCGGTATGTGGGCCTCTCACTGTTGCGGCCTCTCCCGTTGCGGAGCACAGGCTCCGGACGCGCAGGCTCAGCGGCCATGGCTCACGGGCCCAGCCGCTCCGCGGCACGTGGGATCTTCCCGGACCGGGGCACGAACCCATGTCCCCTGCATTGGCAGGCGGACTCTCAACCACTGCGCCACCAGGGAAGCCCTGTGGTACTTCTTTAGGACCACATATCACTGGGATTCTACGTTAACTTAGATCCAGGTAAAGATGCTGGTAGTCAACTATGGAATGTAATTCTTAGGCCAGCTCTAAAAGATATAATAATTTAGCTTTTATATTAATTATCTGGACTACAATTCTTAAGGCTTTCTCACCACCCAAAGGTATATTGGTGCTAAACCCTGTATCTTGGATTGAGTTCTCCCCAACGGTGATGGAGGCACAGGCTTGTACGCAGGGAGCTGATGTGAGAGATGATTCCAGTTCACAGACATGAGGACTGTAAAACAAGAGAGAAGGAAAGCCAATAAAAAGTGTATCTTTGAGCTGGTTATTGTCATGGGCAACGGAAGCTCACTGCTGCTGGGCGCCCTTGGAAGAACTGTGTAAAACTCGCTTCAGAATGGTCCCTCTGCAGGATAGGAGGCTGGAGTATACATCTACCTATGCCCATCTTCCATTGGTCAAGGGTGGCCTGTGGTGCCAGTGATTCCCTGCTGAGCCTTTGTGACCCTGGCGGCAACCATGGTTTTAGAAAAGTTCTGAGCAGAAAAATGAAGAGGCATGACAGGTGCTTGGATGGGCAGTGTACGCCCTGAGTAGAACATGAGTATATAAGGGATTCCAGTTGCCACCATTATGTGTTACTGGAAACTTCCTCAGTAGAGTTAATGATAAAGGAAACAGTTGTGGTGGTTGTTTTTATAAACCCTCCAAATTCAGTTTAGCACCCACCTGCAAATATGCTCTTTCCCACTAGATGGTACCAGTATGCCAAAGCCCTGGAATGCTACCTTAGGGCCTCATTTTTGAGGAATACTTTCCCTCTACTTTTGAACAATTTAGGAATAAACGAGTTGAGATTGGAGGAACAGACTATGGGTGTTTTGGGAACAGAAGATGGAAGAAAAGTGGAGGTTGTCTAAATAATTACCCTCATTCATTCGTTCGTCAACACATCTTACTGACAACCTTCTAAGTGCTCACTCTCTTCTTGGCACTGGGAATACAGAAGTGAACAGTGTACACAAAGTCCCTGCCACAGTGAGCTTCCATACCGGTTGTATGAATGAATGGGCAGATACGATGTCTATCAGGTGGTGCTGTGTGCTCTAGAGAATGACAAAGCAGGCAAAGGGACGGATGGGGGCAGGGAAGAGCACAGCCCTTCTCATATCTTCCTGTCCTCTCTGCTGGTAGGGTGAGAGGTTATTTCCATCTATTTCCTAAACCCAGTTCTGCCACTCACCAACCTCTTATGAGTATGTTTATGTGGTTCATTTTCAAAATGAGACTGTGAACTTGTGGAGGGCAGAAGCGGTGCTTCGCAAACGGGCGTTGACCAGCTGGAACCTACTTCAGCCTAACGCCCAACTCCACCAACTGCTTGTCGGCTGATTTCATTTATCTGGAATCATTGTGAATTATTGTTGTCGACACATAATAGAGTCACGTTTTACTCAAGGGTTAGATTATAAAGTCAAGGTTTCAGGCAAACATAGAGTCGTCATTAACCTTGAGATCTCTAAGTTGCTCATTAAATTGCAGTGTGTTTGGTTCTGTGTATGCAACCTTGTACTGTAATCAATATGTAACAATGTATAATGCATGCAGTGATGTACAGTGCATAATAAAGAATATATGCAAGATATAATTTTGTAGCATTTAATTGCAGTATTTAAATTGTTCTTTTTCCTTCTATTTTTGGTGGAAGAGCTAGATTTCCATTAGTTGAATGTGTATATGATAAGACTTTGTGTTCATTTAAACTGGTTTCCTAATCATGTAATCCCCACCAGTCTGTGCATGGGGGAGGGCAAGAGCTATGTTCTTTGTGCTCTATTCATCTTTGGGTTCCCACCACCAGTCGCATGCTTTGGGGCAGAGGAACAGCAGACTAGTAATATTAGTAGTAGTGGCCGTAATGGAGGCTGACATCTTAATGCTTACTATGAGCTGGGCCCTGTGTGAGTATTTTAGTTATATTAGTTAGTATATTCAATCCTCCTAATGACTCTGCAGTGTATCTAGTATGATTTTAATTCCATTTTACAGATGGAGAAATTCCAGGAGAACTTGATAAAGGTCACGCAGTGTTTTAGCTCTGGGGCTGAGATTCAAACTTGGGCAGTCCCAGACACAAAAGGCCACATGTTGTATGACTCCATGAAATGGAGAGAACTGCCCAGAATAGGTAGATCCATATAGACTAGAAGTAGATTAGTGGTTGCCTAGGGCTGGCTGGGGGAAGTGACTGTTAATGGGTATGGGGTTTCTTTTGGGGGTGATGGAAATGTTCTGGAACTAGATAGTGGTGATGGTTGCACAACTCTGTGAGTGTACTAAAGACCACAGAATTGCATATTTTAACAGGGTAAACTTTATAGTATGTGTATTATGTCTCAATAAAGCTGTCGTTAAGCGGGAAAACAAGCAGACCTTGGGCAGTCCAACCTCTGGGTTCCTGCAAGTGCCGCCCCTGAGCACACACAACCTATCCCACAGGCACTCACCACTTGCTAATGGCATCCTGCTTATTTTACTTATGCTAACTTGACTATTCCTTAAAAGAGCCCTATTGTCTGCCCCATTTCAGAGATCAGAAAACTGAGGCAGAAGGATACTGAGAAACTTGGGGCTGGCAAGCGACCCAGGGGGCCCAAATCATCCTTTGACTGCTACACTGGTTTTCACACGTTTTACTAATTGAAAGCAATAGTGATTCAGGGTTGCAGGTAGCTTTAGCCCATTAGAAATAAAGCAATGGTTCCTTGCTTTTGTTTTGCTGATTTCCAAAGTAGATTAAGATCCATCTTTGTCTCATTGGTTAGTATGCCCATCTGGCCCACTTGTCTCTGGTGTAGGGTCCTGAGAGTAAGACCCAGAAACTATAGGAGAAGGAGGTGTGTTAGAGTGGCTGACTTTAAAAAGTAATAAGCGTACGTGGCTCAGGAAGAGAGAGGGAGAGAAGAGAGGGAGGAGAAAAGAGGGAAAAGTGGGAGAGAGGGAGAGGGAGAGAGGTAGGGAGAGGAGAGAAAGTGGGAGAAGGAGTGAAAGAGGGTGAGAGAAAGAACTGAACTGACATGCTGTCGTACTCCAGTTGATACCCAGTTACTGAAAGGATTTACCCAAATTAACAATGTTTGGCACCCCTTGGCTGGTTCAGTTAAAGATTTCCAGCGCTGGTAAAGAGAAGGCAATCTGAGGTCTAAGGCTCTCATCATAGTCTAAATCAACGACCTGCTCTCCATCCCAAGCACACTCCCCCATCAGCACCTGCCACCTATCCAAGACCTTCTTTGATTCCCAGGCTCCCTAAACATGTATGTTACTCCTCTCTGCCCTTAACCTTGGGTTGCTGATTTGTAATTCTCTTTCATGTTTAATATTCAGAGTGACAAAGCCCTTAGTCATGCACAGTTCAACAGGAGAGGGCAGCAGGGCTCGCCTCCGACCAGCCCAGGATGCCTGTTTGTGGTCCTGGGAAGCGAGGATTTATAACGGCACAGCTAAGAGACTGTAAATACCTTCCTGGGTCTCCAGTCTAGAGGAAAAGCCACAGTTTGGACTGGAATAGGAGCTGGGGATTGAAAGGGCTTTGGCTGAGACCTGGTCACCCACACGGCCGGCTCCCAGGTGACAGGGATTCTGCTGGGCTCCCTGTGATTCTTGAAGCCTTCCCCGGTGACAAGAGGGGATCATACAAAGCCACATGAGTGTCTGATTCAGCCCTCCCTCATCATTTCTCCAGTGCACTGTTTTGCAAAGTGTATTGCGAAGAGGTACTTGTTCCATTTGTGGTTAATAAGGGTTCTGGAAAACGTAGGTTTGCATGTGCTAATATTTTGGGAAACTCTGAAGTTGCCCAGAGAAGTGAACCAGATTGTGTTTTGTTTTTCATGACTGAACATCCTTGAGACTTTAACGTGCATTTGAGTTTCAAAGAGATGCTCCCCAAGGCTGCATTACCAACGCTGTCCCCAAACTCCCAGGGGTAAGGGTATTCCTACATAGAGGACGTCATGAGATAGGGATTCACAGGACTTGGGTGGGAAAACAAGCTGTGTGGACTCTGGGGTCACAGAACTTGGGGCTTGACCTATAGGACCAGCAGTGTCAGCAACACCTGGGAGCTTTCAGAAATGCAAATTCTCTACCCAGGACCTACTGAGTCAGAGCTTCTGGGGCTGGACCTAGCAATCTGTGTCTTCACATGCCTGCCCCCCAGGGGATTTCGATGCTCTCTGAGGTTTGCAAAGCTGCTGGTCCAGTGGGCTAGTGGGGAGAGAACTACCTGGTGTTCTTCTGGGTGAAGGAGGGAGACACAAAGCCAGGCCAGGAAAGTGGCTTCCCCAAAGAAAGCAGAGATTACAAAATGAAGATCACCAAGACACAGCAGTAGGAGCTAAAAGCTCTGCTTGGTCCCATTATGGCCCTGGGTATCTACTTCCGTGAGGCCCTGAGCTGTGTTTGCAGGATGCCTTTGGGTCTATCCACACAGGCAGACCAGAAGAGTAGGGTGAGGACAGAGAGACAGTCTGTGTAGGGGAGGCAAAACCTTACCTCTACCCATGTTAGGTTTTTAGCTGGGACTCTTTAAGAAAAAGACAGATTAACAAGAGAAAAAACAACAATTTGTTAACACATATAACTCATGTATGCATGGGAGATACCCAGGGGAAAATGAGTAACTGTCAGAGGTGGCTTGGAACTCCAGTTTAAATACTGTCTTAAACTAAAGAGAAAGAACGGTATGTGGGAGGCTAGTTATGGGGAGGTACCCAGGAAAAGCAGGGTAAACAAGAGTAAGATAGGTTATGCAGATTTAAGTCTGCCTCCTCCATTGATAAGGATCCAAAGATGTCTCCGGTGATTAACTTCTGTCCTTCGAGGTAGAGAGGGGAAGAAGGACTCCTTTGTAAAGTTGTGTCCTGCTTTAAGGCAAATAGCTGGACAGCAGTAAGCTTTTCTTGTAGCCACTTCTTCTCAGTTGCCTTTAGCTCACAATAATCCGTATGCCAAACTGGTATATTTTGGGGTCGTATATTCTACTACCCTTCATTTGATTTGGCAGACACCTCCTTTGATTTTATATGTATGTGTCTAATGTGTGTATGTGTATCTATATGTATACATATATATGTATATATATCTACACACAGACATATATAACACAATACATAATACATATATACATGTATATACAGATGTATATACATTCATAGCACATATACACAGAATGTATATATGCATATATAACATAAGTATACATATACACATGTACACACATGTACATGATGTATATATATCTCCACATAAATACATATAAATTTAAATATATTACATAAATATATATATTACACCTATTAAACACTAGTTGCTATTGGTACCTACTAAATTCTAGGCCCTCTAAGGTGAACCAGACAGACACAGATGCTGCAGATGCTAATCTTGAGGAGATTCGAGACATGAGGGAAGAATAATAAAAAGACAATGACACTTGTGGGTCTATGAGAAGAGCTCAAGGCCAGCTAGGTCTACAGCCATTGGGTTTTGAAACCCACCCAGAATAATTCTTTGTGTGCTCTTGTGAATCTTTGCTGATGCTTCTGATACCTGCCCATGATTCTTACTTGAGAAGTTCAGTCTACGCCAGTGGTTCTCAGCCAGGGGCAGTTGTGCCCACCAAAGAACACGTGGTGATGTCTGGAGACATGTTTGGTTGTTACAACTGATGGAGAGGATACTATTGGCATCTAGTGGATAGAAGGCAGGGATGTTGTTCAGTATTCTGCAGTGCACAGGACAGCCTTCTACCGTAAAGAATTACTCTGACACAACTGTCAGTAGCGTGAGGTGAGAAAACCTGGTTTAAATGCAGAGCTTTATACTCCCCCAGCACACACAGGAATTTTTATCTCTACCCCATCTCATTATTACTAGAAAGTCAGAATTGAAACTTGGGTCTGTGAAAAAATAACTGGAAGCAAGCCCCAAACGTGTATAATTTTTCAAAAGGTAAAACCATGACTTTCAGGTAAATATGACCATTAATTCATTAGTTTATGAGGAAACCAATCAGATCTGATGATAGTTTCAAAGGGTGTTTAATAAGCTAGGGTATTTATGAGCAATTTAAGAAAGAAATATTAGGAAGAGATGTTCGGTTAGAAAAAGAACTAGTTAATGTGCCACATGCCTAAATTGTTGGGATTATCTGTTGTGTTAGACAGAAATTATTTGCATCTCCACTTGGACAAAATCGACAAGTAACTGGCGACTTCTCTAAGTCTAGAGGCCTCAATCAAGAGCAAGCAGTGAGATGAGCTAAGAACGTGCTCCTAGACATCTTCCCATGGCCTTTGTCCCTGAATGATATTCAAAGGGTTGCCATCAATCATTTTGGTCTAGTTTACAAGCTTTGGATAATTTTTTTCTGATGCCTCAAGCACATGACATTTAATTTACTAGTAAAGAAATGGTCTGTGAAACGTGGGGCAAAGAAATGGAAGTTGGTTGAGGGCTAGAAAGTGGTGGGAGGAAAGGTTATAGCAGGTCAAAGTGACAGTATTGCGTAGATGGCATCCATTACCTGCCTTTGATGAAGGATGCTCTGTGCTAGATGCTTTTTTTCAACCCTCTTAGGTAGGTCTTACTATCGTCCCCATCAACATATGAGGAAAGCGAGTCAGAGGGAGAGTCAGGAGTGTCAGTAGTGGACATGGACAGAGTAAGAAGAAAATGGTACGTGATCCAGACCATAACAGGAGAAATAGAATTTAGCCAGAGAAGGAAGGGAGGGTGTTATGAGCTGGAGGGAAGCCTAGTCCCAATTTGAGGTAGAAATACTCATAGCATGTTCAGAGGGCAGTGAGGAGGCTATTCTGGGTGACAGTGAATATGTGAAATTAGATCAGTGCTACAGGAATGACAGCTATTAGTAGTACCAGTGTTATTTTAGCCAAAGAATCCTACTGTCATTATAGGGCAGTGCTTGGCAGTACACTATGTGGGTTAAGAGCTCAGGCCCTGGGGGAAGGTGGAATTACAGTTTGAATCCCAGCTCTGTCACTGCAGGGCTGTGTGGCCATGGACAAGTTGCTTAACCTCTCTGTGCCTCAATTGCCAGATCTATGAAATGAGGGCAGTGATATCTACCTGATATGACTGGGATGGGAATTTAAGACAAACCTGTAAAATCTTGGTCTAACAAGCAGTGAGACTTTGTAAAATGGAAGTTGGTTCTTTGAGGAGATGAATGGATAGGATTTAGCATAGTTGTTAGTCATTTGCCTGTAAGTGTCACAGTCTCAGGCTGAGTTCCCTCAAAAGCAGATTCTGGGGCTTCCCTGGTGGTGCAGTGGTTAAGAATCCCCCTGCCAATTCAGGGGACACAGGTTCCATCCCTGGTCCGGGAAGATCCCACATGCCGCGGAGCAGCTAAGCCTGTGCGCCGCAACTACTGAGCCTGCACTCTAGAGCCTGTGAGCACAACTACTGAGCCCGCGTGCCGCAACTACGGAAGCCCGTGCGCCTAGAGCCCGTGCTCCACAACGAGGGAAGCCATGGCAATGAGAAGCCCACGCACCGCAATGAAGAGTAGCCTCCACTCACCGCAACTAGAGAAAAGCCCACACGTAGCAACGAAGACCCAATGCAGCCCAAAATAAGTAAATTTTTTTTAAAAAAGCAGGGCTTCCCTGGTGGCGCAGTGGTTGAGAGTCCGCCTGCCGATGCAAGGGACACGGGTTCGTGCCCCGGTCCGGGAAGATCCCACATGCCGCAAAGCGGCTGGGCCCGTGAGCCATGGCCGCTGAGCCTGCGCGTCCGGAGCCTGTGCTCCGCAACGGGAGAGGCCACAACAGTGAGAGGCCCGCGTATCGCAAAAAAAAACAAAAAACAAAAGCAGATTCTGAGAGGAGAATGTGAGTGCAGTTAATTTCATTTGGAAGGTGAGCCAGCGAAAACTCTAGCGGGGTGGGGAAACAAAGCAAGGAAGGGAGGGCTGCCACATAAAGGGTCTTTTATTCAGCCAGTTGCTACTGCAGGTACCTGGGGACCTTTGGGAGCCAGTGTGGAATACCTCAGAGTTATCCCACCTGAGGGGCATGGGAGCTCCAGACTTTATGCCACAAATTTGGGTGGACATTGTTTTGGAACTGCCCCAGGTGCCATTGATTTTGAGCACTCTCAGACTGCTGAGTATGGACTCTGGTCCCAGAGAAAGTCCTTGATAAAGAGGTGTAGATTCTTGCAATGGAAGTTGGGTCCACTAACGAAAGGCCAGAAGGGGATATGGGCTTGGCAGTGGGAAGCCATCAGCATCTGCAGTAGTCAGTATCACAAGGCCTAAAAGCAGTAAAGCCATTTGGGCCAGTAATCCACATCTGAGAAGTTAAAGAAACAGAGCTAAATACGGAAAAAAATGTACAGAAATATTTCTCTGCATTATATGTGATAGCACAAATTGCAAATAGTAACAATAGCCAACATTTATTGAGTGTTTGCCATGTGCTTGGCTCTCCTAAGTGCTTGACAAATAAGCTAAATTTCTAGCAGATGGAAACTCGTTAAATGACTCAATGGGCATTAAAGAGGAAGGTTATGAAGACAATGATGACCTGAAAAAATCATGTAAGCGAGAAATGAATACTGAATAGGAGAATATGTGTGGAGTAGGATTCTTACTAAGCAAAAAAAGTCTCTGTGTATGAAAAAGGGGGGATGGAGTCTGAAAGGATGTTTTTCAAAATGCTAACTGCAGTTTTGTTCATGTGATGGGTTTCTGAGTGATTTTTTTCTCCTCTAGTTTACAAATCTCCGTTGATATGTATATATTACATTTATAATGAAAAATATAATAAACTTGAAAAGTGAAAGAAGAAAGAATGGAAGAAAAATAAGTCGTGGAGATTCAGTGGTGGTTTTGAAGAAGGGAATAACATAATGGCAAATAATATTTCAGAAAAATTAACCTGGGAGTGGTGTGAAAGATGGATTGGGTCCAGAAAAACCCAAGGCAAGAAATCCAGCTTGTGAGCTAATAAAGGTCAAAAGAAGTGTGGAAAAGGAAGGACTGGTTTTAGAGGCTTGGTGGTGAATGGGCTGATGGGAAAGAAAGAAAAAAAAAATGCCAGAAATGATCTCAAGACTTTAAGGTTGATTGAGTGAGAGAAAATTAGCAATGAGACAATAAATATGTGTTGAGCACCTCTTTGAGCCAGGTTTCCTTGCATCTGCTGTCTCAGTTAAACCTAACAACAGTCCTGTAAGTTATGTTCTTAATATTTCTGTTTTATAAGTGAGGTAATAGAAGATCAGAGAAGTAAAATGACTTGTCCAAGTTTACAGTGAATCTGAGCTCAGATAATTGTTAAATGAACCGGATAGATGGATGGATGGATGGATGGATGGATGGATGGATGGATGGGTGGGTGGATGGATGGATGGATGCATGGATGGATGGATGGATGGATGGATGGGTGGATGGATGGATGGATGGATGGATGGATGGGTGGGTGGATGGGTGGATGGATGGATTGGTAACCATGTAAGGGGGAAGAAATATAGGGTACTATAGTGTCAAAGCAGGAAAGAGGGAATTTCAAGGAGGAACTTGCAGATATCTTAGAAGGTAAAGAAAGAAGGGCTGGGGAAATTGCTAGATTCTGCAGGAAGAAGGAGTGGCCACTGGTTCTCTGCTTTGAAAAGGCCACTGCAGTCAAGTAACGGGAAGTCAGCTTAGCTGCATGGGGGGCCAGGAAGTTGTGGGGGACCCTATGAAATGACTGGTCAGACCACATACAAGCTTAAAAACAGGCACACGTCTAAGGAGTAGATGCAACATTAGAAAGGAGGAGGGACGTAAGCGAGCAAAGGGAAGGAGAGGGCAAGTGAAGGAGAAAAGGAAAAAGGAAAAGCAGTTACTGGTTAAGAATGAGGGCACCAGACCACCTGGGCTTGACTCTCAGCTCCCACTGCCCTGTGACCTTGAGCAAGTCCCATACATAACTCCCTTTGTCCCAGTTTCCTTATCTGTCAAATGGGGAGAATAGTGATAACTCCATCCCATGGGCTTCTTAGGAGGATGAACTGAATCACGTAACATGCTTAGCACAGTGCCTGGTACAATATAAATCCAAACTGGGCAGGGGTCTTGGTGTCTTTTTTTTTTTTTTTCCAGCCATGCTGTGTGGCATGTGGGATCTTAGTTACCGGACCAGGGATTGAACCCGTGACCCCTGCAGTGGAAGCACGGAGTCTTAACAACTGGACCGCCAGGGAAGTCCAGGGATCTTGGTGTCTTAATCATCACAATAAATGCCATTTCTTGGGAAACAGTCCCAAGCTATAGATCAAGAAACTGAGGCTCAGTCACTGAATGTGTCCCAAGAACGTACACCTGGAAACCCAACATCACACTGTTGGGGACACAAGTGGTCAGCTCTCCCATCCTTCAGGAGAAAATAGATTTTGTGTAACACCCTATGCGTAGCTTTATTAGTTGAAAATTAACCTTATGCAATTTGCAAGAAATGAGATGTATTAGGTTTCATTTTTTTTTTTTTCTTTTTGACCAAAGAGTTAATAAACAGAGGCTGCTCATTAAGGCAAAGTTGGAAGGAGTTTTGAAGGCACTGGAGAATAGCTGAGGGAGCAAAGTAATGAAGCCCTAGGAAGATTCGGAGGGGGCGGCTGAAGACCCATCAGACCCCAGAAGCATCATGAACTCAGCGCCCTTTCTCCATTCCGGAAAGTTTTATGCTGTTATAATTGATGCTTGGATAAGTCTGTGTACTGCAGACTCGGCGTGAGGAATCCTAAAAGCCTTATTAACCCAGCCACTTAGCCTTTCTGAGTATAACCCCTACCCTGGCTATTTTGGTTCAGGATTAACTGAGACCCCAAATGTTCTGCTGTTGGGATGAAGAGGTTCAATTTACCACCTTTCTCTGGTCAGTCTCCTTCTAAATCCCTCTGCCTCTCTAGCGCTGGCTGCCAGCAAGCTCAGCCTGCTCACTCCTGCCCTTTGTGATCATGGAACCTGCCGAGGAAGCATTCTCTCCGAGGCTGAGCCACCAGAGAAATTGCACACCCAAGATTGATTTTGCACAGTGTAAAAATCAATCTGCACACTGCATAGTAGAGTCTGCAAGAGAACCAGTTCAGGCTGGTTGGAGGCCCAGTGGGGCAGGGCAGCAAGCAGTTTAAGTCGAAAAGTTAAAAAAGTAAACAGAAAAAACAGGTGAAATTGAGGGGTGTGTTTTGCCAGGCTGGAATGGGGTTTTCTCTTTCTGTGTTAAGGAGCCTTATCTGGTGCTGCTGGTCTCTACCCGGTGCATGGTTTTTGTGGGGAGGGGGGAGTTGGAGAGAGACCCCCCCCCATTAGACACATTCCCCTGCTGGCAGGTGGGGCTCCTGGGAGATACTGTTAGCTTGACACTGTCTCTCCAAGGACAGAACTTTAATTTGCTTCGGTGGTAAGGCTAAGAACAACCATCATCATTTGTGCTTCGGTGGTAAGGCTAAGAACAACCATCATAATTAATAATAATTATTATTTAATTAAATGACACCCTAATAGTTACTTAAGTTAAAAAATAACATTTATGGAGCATCATCTATGTGTCAGGCACTCAGCTAAGTATTTACATACAGGGTGTCTGATTCAAGTCTCTGAATGTTGGAGTTACTGTGATCCCTCTCATTTTGTAGCTAAGGACTTCACCTTTTGCGGGGCTTGCTCACACACAACCTCTTCCTTGATCTCCACTCAACACTCAGGAGGCTGCAGATGATGTTTTGCAGTTAAGGAACCTGAGCCTCAGGGGCCTGTCTTCTTCAGCAAATAATTGGCAGAATCAGGATTTGAATCTGGATCTCCTGACTCTTTATTGTTGCAACTGTATTGGGAGAGAGAGGTGGTGTGTATTCATTAAATTCCTTCTGTTAAGACTGGAGAAAAGAGTTTATTGTGCATTGTTTCGATCCTCAGTCAGGAGGGTGTTGCTTTCCCACTTTACAGATGAGAAGGCTGAGGCTCAGAGAGGGGAAGCCATCAGAAGAAAACCACTCAGGTAGTTGTAGGGAGTAGATCTGGGCCTTATGGCTTCCCATTCTGCCCTGCGGGTTTTCCCTGTTATCCCCACCTCTCCACGGCAGTGCCTTCGATAGCAGAAACAACACCATGTGATTTCCCAGCAGGTTCAGTGAGAGTGTGATTCTTGCCTTGGACCTTAGGATTTAGGATGGGTCATTGGTATTGACAATTGAATAGGCTGCTAGAAATGTGATCCTGGCCTGGAAGGAAGATCAGACATGACTGAGAGTTTAGGAAGGACCAGATCTGTCCAATCAGAAGGAATTTGGGGCCTTTCATCTTCTTGGAGGCTATCAGTTCCAATTTGCACTTTGAAAGCCACAACTTGCTGGACCAACCTATTGTGGCTGCCTTCTTCTTGCCAGTCACAGTCATCAAAGCAAATCTCTCAGAACATGCTAATGTCACAGCACTTTCTAGGGAGACCATTGTATGGAGCAAGGCTCGGGTTCTGGGGAGGAGGGATTACATTGTAGAGTTGGCTCTCTATTTCCCTGGAGTCTTGTGCTTTGGAAAAGCATTATTTGTTTTTCATTCCTGACTGTCACTGGTGACACCTCCAGGCTCTGAAAGGTTACAGGAAAATAATAGGCTTCTGGCAGTTTCCAGCAGGTTCTCTTTCTCACCTGGGCTAGGATTGTGCATGTGCTTTTCATTCGTGACAAGATGAGGAGAGCTTGGTTAAATAAGGATCGGCTGCTCTTTATTCATCCACTTTTCTGATTATATGGCATCAGAAAGCCATTCATCTGGTTTGAAGATAGACAGGTGGTTGCCGTCACTACACTGCGGGCTTTTGAAGCTTGCTCTGTGATGTGATTACAGCACATACTTAGCTTGTGCTCCAGGGGGTAAGGTTGACCTTTGATCCTACTCCTCATTTAAAAATCACAGATCTTGGAAAATGAACCAATCTATGAAGATGCTGGATGCTGCGTTTGCTGCTGAGGTTGGCTGTCAAACCAATTTAACTGGCCTGCTTTACCTAGAATTCTGTTTTTTCTGATTAAAACAGATGACCTTTAAAGCCTTTTTTTTTTTCTCTGACAATCTCTAGAGGACATCTGGTCTTTTGTGAGTTTCACTGGGAACCCAGAATCATGCCACTACTGTAGGTTCCAAATGAGGAAGATGTACAAAGCATCGATTGGAAGGCATTCAAGACCATTATCCAAACAGAGTGCATGTTATCTACCTTTCTCTCTCATTCATTCATTCGGTCAACATTTATAGAGAACCTACCATGTGCCAGTGCTGTGACAGGAGCAGCAATAAGGAGGTAACAGAATTGTAGTCCCCGACCACGGGATCTTATGATTCAGAAGCTGAAACAGACAGAACAGTCAGCATTGTCAAGACGGGGTGAAAGGGACTGGGAATTCATCTGCTTGGAAAACTGTTTGATTTTGGCTTTGATAGATACCACCAGACAGTTTTCCAACGTGGTTGTAAAGAAGGCGGGATGGCGGCTTCTGAGAATCTGATCGTGTTTATTTTTTGACCCCAGTTGCATGGCACCTTGTGGAAAATACTGAGCTATATATATACTGAGGCTTTGCACACTTCCTGTAGTACCACAGTAGAATTTAAATTAAAAAATAAAGAAATAAAGTGTTGTCAGCTTCAGGCCCTTTGGGAGCACAGAGGAGGGACTGGGCTTTACCTGGGGGAGGAGAGCAGAGAGACTGAGGAACTCAGTTGATATTGATATTTGAACTGGGCCCAGAAGGATCAACAGGAAGTAGGCAGTCAGAAAATGGGCGGGGGGGGGGGGGGGGATGTGCTTGCACAAAGGCCTCAGTCAGAAGGAAGACATGGAGTGGAGGAGCTGGCGGCTGGGGCTTGGGAGGGCTGTGAGCTGCTCGCTGTGGCTGAAGCCCAGGGTGTGGGGCTGTAGACATAGAAGAGGTCAGCAGGGGAGGAGTCTGGACTGTTTCACAGACATAATGTCCCGCAAGCAGCGGGAGCCACGAGGGATTTTTAAGCAGCAGAGTGACACTGTCAAGCCTGGCTTTTCTAACGATCAGCATGCTTATGCCTACATGGGCGTGCAAATGGGAGATGTTTAGGTGTCTTTTGCAGTAGTCCCAGAGGGGAAGGTTGAAGGCCCCATTTAAGGCACTGAGAGAGGAGAGGAGGAGACAGATCAGAGATCAGCAGATATCATACAATACATGAAACTTGTTAGTCCACTGCAAGGTCGGGGGGTTGTTGGGGGAGGAGATGGGGAGAAATCAGAAGGTTTCTCTTCCAGCCCAGGCTCTGGTGAGAACCACTCGGATAGAAACACCTGGGCCTGAGCACCTATTTCTCTTATTATATAAAACCACAGAGATCCTCATTAGCCATTCCAGAAACATCTATTTACGCCCACGATATGTCAGGCAGTAGGGGAAGTTCCGAGGTTACAGAGATGGAAGGGACCAGTTCTTGCCTTCAAGGAGCCACCTGTAGAGTGTGGGGAGACAGCAGGTCCTATTCTCTCTGCCTTAAGCCTCAGAAGGTGTCTTTGAGTTTATGCAGTGGTGTTAGTTTCTTCTTTGATTCAAGGTCAGTTCCCCAGCCCCTGCAACATCACGGATAGGGCATTCCCCAGATCCCTTGCAGAAAGGATCATTCCCATGAGTAGTTGTGAGCCAAGCATATAAACTTGCGTGAATGTTTGAAAACTTTTCCTAGTTCTCAGAATGCCATTCCAGCAGTGCTGAAGGCTGCCAATTAAACGAAGATTTAGATAAAGACTGTGTGGGAGAAGGAACGCAATATTCTTAAACCTAATAATGGTTTCCTTCTGTCTTTTTGAAGCTCTCGAATAATGCTATTTGACTGGCTCTCTGCTTTGGGCATCCCCATTTACTGGACAATTTAATAACATTTAAAATGTTTGTCAACCTTTGTTTGGGGGCAGACACCCCAGGGGAGCAGGCTCTGGGTAAGGATATGAATGCTGTACAGTTAAAAAGAGGAACCAGGATTTAAATAGGTTTTTTCATATGTAGAACAAATCCCCTGCATGCTGGATGGCAGGGGGCACAGAAGGGGTAAGAACAGGTTCTCAGATTATAATATGAACTGTGGGAACACGTAACGACTGCCATGTAGCCTTGCGCTAAGTGCTTTCTTTCCTGTCACCTCATTTACTCTGACAATGCTGAGGTGGGTCTCAAGGCTGTGCCAATCATGCAGGTGAAGTAGCCAAGGCCTATGACCATGCAGCTAATAAGCCTTGGGGCTGGCATTCTCCATCCTGTGCTCATTCTCTTGGCTCTGGAGTACTCAGTGTGCTGTAGGAATTGAAGAAGGGATTCAGAAAGAAATCCAAAACAGTTTTCCTCCCTTTCCCACTGTATCAGGGGATTCATCTGTTCATACATTCATTCACTCATTCATTCACATTTATTGAATGTCCTCTATGTGCCAGGTATGGTTCTAAGCACCAAGAAAACAGCAATGGATACAACCAAGTCCCTGCCTCTATAGAGCTTTTGTTTTAGTGGGAGGAGCAAACAGCAAAGAAAGTCTGTTAGTCATAAGTGCTGTACATAAACCAAGACGCTGTCAGGGTTAAAGTGTAACCAGGATGCTCTTTTCCATAGGGGTGGAGGGATGGTGGGGTCTCCGCTGGAGAGGGCACATTTCACCTGAGACCTGCCTGTAGTGGAGGAGACAGCCATGTAGGCCTGTGGGGGACAGAATACGCCAGGCAGAAGAAAAAGTGTAAAATCCCTGAAGTAGGAACATGCCTGGTGTGTTCCAGAAATAGCGAGGCGACCTCAGTGGCTGGGCCAAGAAAAGGAGATGAGATCAGGAGACAGACTGGACCATGGGGAGAGTTTGGATATTATTCTGAGAGCGATGGGAAACGATTGGTGGAGGGAGGGCAAAGCAGTGACATCATCTGTTACTGTGTGCGGTAGAGGAAGCCGAAAGCAATTTGGAAGTCTGAAGAAGCTCACCTCCTCCACAGTCTGTTTTCTTGTTTACATATGTTAACTTTACATATGTAAAATTTCTTTTTGAATTCCTTCTCCAATTTTATTTCGTTAAGTCCTCACAACAACCAATGAAACAGGCGTTGCTATTATTATTATTCCTCACTTTGCAGTGGGGAAACTGAGGCCCAGAGCAGGCATGGTCACCTGTATAGGAAGCAGTGGAAACAGGATGCCTTAGGGTTAATAGCCCACTACTCAAGTGCTTTAATTCCAGCTAGCATTTAGTGGGCACCTGATATGTGCCAGGTCTGCATGAGGTTCTCGGATGCCTAGACACACCCTTTAGACCCTGGCTTATCTCCAGGGAGAGACAGAGAATTAAGCAGAGAGTTAATGTGCAGAACAGCAAGTGCTCTGATTTTAATTTGGCAGTGTGGAGAAAAAGCGTCTGGCCCAGTAGGGGTGGGGAAACCAAAGGTGACATCTGAGCTGGGAGTGGGCACCATGTTGGAGATGGTCAAACAAAGCTGCAGGTATGGGGGTGGGGAGGGGGATTCCAAGCAGAGAAATGAGTGGTCCAAAGGCATAGGGTGGAGAGTGAATGGCAGCAGCTGGAGAGAAGCAAAGGTGCACCTGGTTGCATTTGAATAGGAGGCTGGATAGAGAGACAGGTTTACAGTTGGTTTCATTTGTTTTTTTTCAGTTTTTAAATAGACTTTATTTCTTATTTTATTTTGTTTTTTATTAAAGTGTAGTTAATTTACAATGTTGCATCAGTTTCTGGTGCACAGCAAAGTGATTCAGTCATATATATATATATATATATATATATATATATATATATATATATTTTTTTTTTTTTTTTTTTTTTTTTTTTTTTTTGCGGTACACGGGCCTCTCACTGTTGTGGCCTCTCCCGTTACGGAGCATAGGCTCCGGATGCGCAGGCTCAGCGGCCATGGCTCACGGGCCTTGCCGCTCCGCGGCATGTGGGATCCTCCTGGACCTGGGCACGAACCCGTGTCCCCTGCATCGGCAGGTGGACTCTCAACCACTGCGCCACCAGGGAAGCCCTACATATTCTTTTTAATATTATTTTCCATTATAGATTATTACAGGATAGTGAATATAGTTCCCTGTGCTATACAGTAGGACTTGTTGTTCATCTATTTTATATATAGTGGTGTGTATCTGTTAATCCCAAACTCCTAATTTATCCCTCCCCTACTTCCTTTCCCCTTTGGTAACTGTAAGTTTGTTTTCTATGTAAACTGACTTTATTTTAAAAAGCAGTTTTAGATTCATAGCAAAATTGAGTGAAAGATATACAGATTTGGCATATACCTCTTGCCGCCACGTATGCATAGCCTCCCCCACTATCAAACTCCCACACCAGAGTGATGCATTTGTTATAATTAATGGACCTAAGTAGACACATCATTATCACTCAAAGTCCATAGTTTACATTCAGGTTCACTCTTGGTGTTGTACGTTCTATGGGTTTGACAAATGTATAATGGCATGTATCTGTCATTATAGTATCACATGGAATATTTCACTGCCCTAAAAATTCTCTGTGCTCTGCCTTTTCATCCCTCCTTCCTCCCTAACCCCTGGCAACCACTGATCCTTTGTCTCCATAGTTTTGCCTTTTCCAGAATGTCATATAGTTAGAATCATACATTTTCAGATTGGCTTCTTTCACTTGGTAATGTGTATTTAAGTTTCCTCCAAGTCTTTTCATGGCTTAATAGCTCATTTCTTCTTATTGCTGAATAATATTCCATTGTGTAGGTGTACCACAGTTTATTTATCCATTCACCTACTGAAGGACATCTTGTTTGCTTTCAAGTTTTGGCAATTATGAATAAAGCTGTTACAACAGCTCCTTTGGGGAAGTAACAAGGAGTGCAATTGCTGGATCATATGGTATGTTTAGTTTTGTAAGAAATTGACAAATCGTTTTCCAAAGTGGCTGTGAATGAGAGTTCTTGTTACTCCATATGTTCATCAGTATTTGGTGTTGTTAGTGTTTTGGATATTGGCCATTCTAATAGGTGTGTAGTAGTATTTCAGTGTTGTTTTAAGTTGCATTTTCCTAATGACACACAGCATGGAGCATCTTTTCATGTGCTTATTTGCCGTCTGTATATCTTCTTTGGTGAGGTGCCGTTAATGTCTTTGGCCCATTTCTTAATTGGGCTGTTTATTTTCTTATAATTGAATTTTAAAAGGTATTTGTATATTTTGGATAATAGTCCTTTATCAGATATATCTTTTGCAAATATTTTCTCCCAGTCTATGGACTACTTTCTCATTCTCTTGACAGTATCTTTTGCAGAACAGAACTTTCCAATGTTAATGAAGCCTCGCTTATCAATTCTTTCTTTTTTGGATTGTACCTTTGGTGTTATATCTAAGAAGTCCTTTCCATACCCAAGGCCATCTGCATTTTCTCCTATGTTATCTTCTAGGAGTTTTATAGTTTTGTGTTTTACATTTAGGTCTCTGATCCATTTTGAGTTCATTTTTGTATAGGATGTGAGATCTGTGTCTAGATTTAATATTTTGCATGTGGATATCCAGTTGTTTCAGCTGGCTAGTCTTTGTTGAAAAGATTGTCTTTGCTCCCTTGTATCGCCTTTGCTCCATTGTATTGCCTTTTCTCCCTTGTCAAAGATCACTTGACTACAATTATGTGGCTCTTTATTCTGTTCCAGTGATATTTTTATCCTTCCACCAATGTCACACTGTCTTGATTACTATAGCTTTATGGTAAGTCTTGGAGTTGAGTTGTGTCAGTTGTCTGACTTTATTATTCTTCAATATTGTGGTGACTATTCTGGGTTTTTTGCCTCTTCATATACAGTTTAGAATCAGTTTGTTGATTTTCATAAAATAACTTGCTGGGATTTTGATTGGGATTGTGTTGACTCTATAGATCAAGTTGGGGAGAACTGACAGGTTGACGATATTGAGTCTTCCTATCTATGAACTTGGAATATCTCTTCATTTATTTAGCTCCTTGATTACTTTCATCAGAGTTTTGTAATTTTCTCATACAGATTTTGTACATATTCTGTTAGATTTATACCTAAGTATTTCATTTTTGGGGGTGCTAATGTAAATGACTTTATGTTTTTAACATCAAATTTCTCTTGTTTATTGCTGGTATTTAGGAAAATGAGTGACATATATTAACCTTGTCTCCTACAAACTTGGCATAATCACTTATTTTCATGAGTTTTGTCGATTCCTTCAGATTTTCTACATAGACAACTGTGTTATCAGCAAACTAAGGCAGTTTTATTTCTTTCTTCCCAATCAGTGCAACTTTTATTTCCTTTTCTTGTCTTTAGATAGGATTTAGATAGGCATTAGATGGGACTTCCAGTACACTGTTGATAAGGTGCACTGAGAGGGGACCTTCTTGACTTGATCCTAGCATTAAATATGATGTTAGCTGTAGGTTATTTTGTAGATGCTCTTTATCAAATCAAGTTCCTTTCTATTCTTAGTTTGCTGAGAGTTTTTTTTATCATGACTAGGTGTTGGATTTTGCCAAGTGCTTTTTTTGCATCTATTGATATGATCATGTGATTTAGTTCCTCAGCCTGTTTATATGATGGATTACATTAATTGATTTTTGAATATTAAACCAGACTTGTATGTCTGGGATAAATCGTATCTTGGTTACATTTTGATACACTTACTTCTTTCTGAACCTGTCTCAAGAGAGAGTATAGTTCATTGATTAAGAGTGGAGGTATACTGCCTAAGTTTAAATTAGACCTCTATTGCTTATCAGGTGCAGGAACTCAGACAACTTATTTAACCTCTCTGTGCCTCAGTTTCTACATTTATCAAATAATAATAACTGATCCCAAAAGGTGATTGTGAGGATTAAATTATACCTAAACAGTTTAGGACTCCACCCAGTACATGATGGATGAAATGATGATTTGCCATGATTATCTCTCTTCATTTGAACGTATGCTCCATGTGTTAGTTTCTCATTGTATTCACAATGCCTAGTATAAAATAGATGCTTGGCAAAAGAAGCACTATGGAAAAAATGTACATTTTTCCTTTTGTGTGGGTGTATGTGGCGAGGATTCTGTAATTCTACTTTGATTGTATACTTGCTAATTCAGATAAATTAGCCCCGAAGAAGGTTCTCAAGGGAGTGAATTTTCTTGGACTGCTCTGATCATAGCCCCCAAAGTATTCTCCGTTGTCTCGCGTTGACTCTGACCTCCTCCTGGTCATCATCTCTGGTTGGTTCAGAGCAGCTGCAAACAGGGAGCTTGCTGAAGAGGTGCGATAGGTAATATCCCCATTTTATAGAAAATGATGCCAGAAGAAAAAACCATACATAGTTGCTAATGGTTCTCAAGGGTTATAAAACTTCTTCAAATGTTTACCATCACCTGTTTCAGCATCTAGATGGTGTAGCTTCTCTATTTGACCATGGTCCTGCTACTCCTTTCTTAATTTTTTTTTTTTTTTTGCGGTACGCCAGCCTCTCACTGTTGTGGCCTCTCCCGTTGCGGAGCACAGGCTCCAGACGCGCAGGCTCAGCGGCCATGGCTCACGGGCCCAGCCACTCCGCAGCATGTGGGATCTTCCCAGACCGGGGCACCAACCCGCGTCCCCTGCATCGGCAGGCGGACTCCCAACCACTGCACCACCAGGGAAGCCCCTTTCTTACTTTTTATACCACTCGAATCAGAGTGCTCACTATCAACCTGTAGAAATTACCCTAAAGGTATAAACACGTAATTTATAAACAGGTGTGAATAAACATTAGTCATAACAATGGAAAGATGGCCTTGGCATTGAGAGGAGGATGGCAGAAGCAAGGCTATGGAAGAGCAGTGCACTAGTAGAGCTTATGTGTTGTCTGTGTGTATTTGTGCAAAGTTATTAAAAATGGCAGTGTGTAGTCCACTCCCAAGTGGAAATTGATACCAAAAAAAAAAATGTAAAAACAAAAGTTACATTAAAGGAAAGAGTATATACCAACTGTTGTAAACACGTAAAAACCATATGCATGAACACAAACGTCTCTATGGGAATTTTCCTTAAAAAAATATTCCTCCCAAAATAAAACACCATGTTCACAAGAGCCCACCATAGGCCAGGTACTGTGTGAGGCACAGGGAATACAACAATGAGTAAGATGGACTTGAGGACTAATGAAAACCTCATGACAAAAGCCTGGGAAAATCTGAATGTGTAACATTAGGACAGGGTTAGCACTGTTGTCATTTTGGGCATGATGATTCCTTTTGGTGGGGCCTGTCCTGTGCGTAGTAGGACGTCTCAAAGCATCCCTGGCTTTCACCCACTAAACGCCAGGTGCATCTCCTAACCTGTGATGACCAAAAGTGTCTCTAGACGTTGTCAAGTGTCTCCCAGTGGGGGGGTGCAGATTTGCTCCCCAGTGAGAACCATTGCTTTACGAGAATACTTAAGAAGTTATGGAACACTCATTAATAGGAAAATAAAACTGTAATCAGGAGGCTTATACAGCACCATCTGAAAAAAGTGTGTTAAGTTTAAAAAGCAGAAAGTAAGACTGTGTTTATTCTACAGGTTGCAACCAGCTTGGCTGAGGTTCTAGGTTCAGAGGAAGCTGTTGAGAAAAGGGAGGCGAGAAAAACTGGTGACCTAGAAATCACAGGAGCCAGGGAACCTCGAGGAATTGAGTATACTGGCTCAGTCTTGGATGAGGAGCCCAAAGATAAACACGAGTCAGGCAGACACAAGTAAAACGCTCAAATGCGGGGCCATGAAAAGGGGGCGTCCAAAGTAAGTTAAGGGAGACAAACGGGTATATCAGGGGTGATATTTATGTTTAAGAATCAGATACGGCAGAGGAACCACCAATCATAATGGCCTTCTGCTGAAATCACCCAGCATGGCCTTTCGCATGCCTGCAAGGGTCTGGGGGAAATCCATGAAGGAGAAACAGTTGGCCAGAGTAAGTCAATCCAGCCGTGGTCCAAAAGTGGCACAGGGATTAATCTTAGAGCAAAACCTGACAAGACAAAAGTGGTCAGAGGCCAGGGAGAAGTGGAAGAAATAAGAAGGCCTAGGGCCCAGAAGAAAATCTGCTGGAGGATTGAGTTATATTTAATCTCATTCGTTGTGTACCTGGAACCAAAGACACCAGAGAAGCTTCAGACATAAATTATGTATACACGTAAACAAAGACAGAAAGGGAGCACAGAAAAGTGGAAACAGTTTGATTTGTGGGGCTTTCAGTATCATGGGTGATTTTTTTTTCCTTCCTTTATTTAGAGGTCTGTTGATGCTGCTACAATTTTGTTCCGGCAATAAAAGGATAGTATATGTGGATGTTAACAAAGATGAGAATAGTCTTTGGAAGGATGTAACTGATTAGAGTTTAATGTTCATTAGGTTAAAAAAATCTATTAAGTTCATTGAAGAAGTCATGAAAACAAACCAAATACCCACCATCTTCTTCCTTCCCAGGAACATGGCAGCGGTCCCTTCAAAGTAGTCCTGAAGGAAGGGGCTGAGTGTGTGATGACTGCCCAGGGGCCAGTGTGGTGTTTCATGCCGGAGGGATGCAGCTGTTCATTTCCTTTGCCTCCTCTTATCCCGCTCCAGCATCAGCTCATTGTTCATACTGACCCAGTGAGGTTGGCATCAAGCTCTCCCTCCCGATGTTGTAGCGAGAGATAGTCCTGAGGACACACACTTCATCCACTGCAACAGATTAGCTCTGGTCACAGCCTGATTACATGAACTGCAGCCAAACCCCTTATTTGTGCTCTTCTGGGGATGGGCAGGAACAGATAGGAATGGGTAATTAAGGGACATTAGGAAAAAAACTAAAATATTGCTTGTCGTGCTTTAATATGAGCACTATTAATGAGGCAGTATTGTAAACACTGAGTAAAGAGGTTGCTGCCAGCTTGTTCATGCCAGGCAGCCAGCAGACCCTTGTTCCCAAGTGGAGGATTAGTGTAGGTACCTCCTTGGTGAAAGCCTAGCTATCAGCAGTAGCACCTTGTAGAAGGTCCAGCCTATCTGGTTGCTTCAGGGCAACTGTGGGACTCCATACAGGATGCAAATGGATATAGGAAGCTCTGTGCCTCAAGGCTAGTTAGCAGCAAATATATGGGCACATCTGCCTTTTATTTCATCAAATGAATGCAGTTTATAGGAACCTGGCATATTATTTATAGAGAACACAAAGTATTGGGGAAAACCTCAATTAGGGAAGAGTGAGCTAGCAGAACTCAGATATTCACACACACACACACACACACACACACACACAGAGATGTGCATCCCATCAGAATAGCTAATGGAGATAATTTAGGAAAAACTAACGTATGCCCTTCAATTAGGGGACTCATTAAATCTGCACTGTCCAGTACAGTAGCTACTAGCCACATGCGACCACGTTTAAATTTTAATTAATCAAATTAAAGAAAATGAAAAATTAACGATTCAGTCCCTCTGCCTCATGAGGCACTTTTCAAGTGCTCAAGAGCCTCGTGCGGCCAGTGGCTACCAGATTATACAGTGCAGATACAGGACAACTCCATCATCACAGAGAACTCCGGTTGGTAGTGCTGGGTGAGATAGATGCTGGTGTATCCATATAATCAGCTACTCTGCATATTCTCAGAAGAACGAGGTAAATACAGATATTCTGACATGAAAAGGTCTGTGTTGTGTATTGCATGTAAACGAATTACAAAACTTTATATCGGGTTGGTTGAAAAATTCGTTCGGTCTTAAGTACAAATAAAAGACACATTTTTCATTTTCACCAAGAACTTTATTGAACAACACATTCATTAACCAGACAAACTTTTTGGTCAACCCAATATTAATTTTTACTTAAAAAACAACTGCATTATGCACACACACATACTTTTTTGTGTTAGTGTAGGAAAAAGAGTGTAAGGATAATCACTAAATTGTTAGTAGTAATTGCCTTGAGATGGAAGGCCTAGAGCTTTGCTTTTTATTTTCTCCACTTGTGTACTGTCTGAATATATTTCAATGAGAATGTGTTACTTTTGTACTTAAAAAGAGATTAATTTGATGATAACCCATGAAGACAATTTAGAAACATGAATAGGGAGGTTTATCTCTTTGGGACTTTAGTTGGTTAAAGCCTGGCTAATGAGGGCACTGGAGTGGGGTTGACCAGGTGGCTTGTTAGGAAAGGGCATCGTGGGAAGAGAAGGGGGCTGATTCAGAGGAAATCCATCCCTGCTGTTCTCAAGACAAACCTACAGGCGTGCCCTCCTTGTCTTGAATGTTCTGTTCTGGTAGGGAGACAAACGCACTTTATAATCAATTCTGAGGACATTTTACTATTAATCTTTGGGTGAGTCGATAGAAGCCTCTGCTCTGGGATGAGGCAGAAATACCCTGGGCTTAAATGTCAGATAGCACCTGGGAAGCATACTCAACCAAAGATACATGTTGGTCAGGGAGGGCTTCTCTGCCACGTAAGAGGGGAACAAAAAGATATCTTCCAGGCTGGTGTAAAAGTATTAAAATTGTGTGTGCGCCTGTGTGTGCATGTGTGTGAGATGCCCTTATCCTTCCTGTCCTAGGAAATTTACTTCTCTGCTAGCTTACGTACTATATGAATAAACCATGGGCTTGGAGAAGAAATACTTTCTTCTTTCTTTCAGAAAGTCATCTCTGCTATCCAGCATTACAGACTTTCTACTCTGGGTTATGAGACACTTGAACTCTTAGGACACTTCTGGATCCACTTCTGCTCCTGTAACTGTGGGTCACTGGGCAGAGTTCCTTGACCTTTGAAATTCATTCTCATTCTGGGGAAAATAGAGTATTACTAGCCTTTACCTCATAGGGTGGTTGCTCAAAGTCAAAGGGAGAAGTAGGGTGAGTGCTTGGCACATAGTAAATGCTACACAGTGTTAGCTTCCATTGACATTAGTATTACTTTTTGCTAAGCAACAGTGCAAAGCAGTTTGCTGTACCTGTTCTTCTTGTGGATGTGTGTCTCCTCCCCAAATGGAAGGAGTGTCCTTGGAGGGCATGAGTGCCGCACTTCTTTCTCTTCCTCTGGGTTCCTGACAGTGACCTGCACTAGCTAATTAGTACATCATGCCAAGTGCCTGGTGCTTGAGAATGAGAGCTCAGTGCTACCCAGTGGAATGTGCCAGCCAGTGAACCCAGTACAGTCCTGGGGTCCTGTCAACACAGTATTTAGGTAAAAGAAGTCAGCCATAACTTTGAAGCATAACTTTCTGAGGGAGAAGGCTGGAAGTCTTTCCATTTTGATAGTAGGGAGAAAGGATCCGCACTTTCTTCTGCATGTTTTCTTAAAACAGCCTCACTCTCTACATGTGATTTTTTTTCAGTTTTTTCAAAGAGAAGAAAATGTTGTTAATCTCTGACGATTGACCATACTTACAGTTTCCTGTTTGTTTAGTTCAGTAGAATGAAGATCTACTTTTGCATAGTGACAGATTTTTATATGAAACAATAACAGTAATATGATGTATTTTTCAAGTAAGCATTTTATACACATATATGTATGCATATACATGTGTAAGTATGTATATGTATATATGTCTTCACATTCACACTCATGCATGCAAATTTGATCTTTATTATTCAGATATTCTGTATTTGTGAACTTGCCTACTCAGTAAAATGTTTTGTAACCCCCAAACCAATACTCACAGTGTTTTCTGTGTCATTTGCAGTCATGTACAGACCAGTGAAAAATCTGAGTCATCTGACATGCATGTTCCTAGTGTCAACAAGGTGACACTCTGCCTTCTTGTTTCAGCTCTCATACTGCAAGCAAATGTCCTTTTAGTGGTATTTAGTGCCATTTTTCTTTGCATTTTTGTGCTTTTTGTTGGCGATTTTGCTGTTTAAAATGGCCCACAGGATCTAGTGTCCCCAAGTGCAGAAGGCTGTGATGTACCTTATGGAGAAGGTACGTGTGTTAGATGAGCTTCATGCAGACAAGAGTTACGGTACTATCGGCTGTGAGTTCAATATTAATGATTCACCAAGGTATGTTAAATAAGTTGTCTTTAAACAGAAACACATAAAACAAGGTTATATATTGATTGATTGACAGAATATTGTGACCAGAGGCCTGCAGGAACCTAACCCTGTACTTCCACCAGGAGCGTTGATTCACTATTTGCTAATTCAGTATTCATGGTGACTGTATAGAACATAACTGCCATATGTATTGTGTATATAAATCTCTTTAAATCCACATAGAGCCTGTATGAGAGGGAGTAGACTATGGTGCTTAAGTTCCTGAGCTCTGGGCCAGAGTCACAGTGTCCCTTTCTGCCTTCAGCTACTGTACACCTGGTTTTGCCAGGGCCCATAGCTGCCGGGGAACCTGCTCAGGGAAGTTGGGGTATGTTTGCCTTTAGGTGTCTTTCCGTCTTTCCAAGCTCCTGCAATCAGGTGTATACTTAGGGGAATGGACGACTTATCATTCGTTGCAGAAATTATGCCACAGGCAAAACCTTTTTGTGTCCATTAAATAATAGAGCCACTTCAGTAAGGCAGCCAATCTCCCCTTCAAAGGTAAGGTCCCTGGATCACGGCACAGAGTCAAGAAGGAACCCCTAGGGCAGGAGGTGAGAGGCTTATAGGCCAGACAGCAGCTGGGTGCTCTCACACTGCCCCTATCTGAAGTTGACCGGAGCCACTCAGAGCTGCGACTAGGGCTTCCCTGGTGGCGCAGTGGTTGAGAGTCCACCTGCCGATGCAGGGGACGTGGGTTCGTGCCCCGGTCTGGGAGGATCCCACATGCCGCTCGGCTGGGCCCGTGAGCCATGGCTGGTGAGCCTGCGTGTCCGGAGCCTGTGCTCCGCAACGGGAGAGGCCACAGCAGTGAGAGGCCCGCGTACAGCAAAAAAAAAAAAAAAAAAAACGCAAAAGAGCTGTGACTAGGCATAAGCCAGGCCGGGAGGCTCCACAGCAGTGTGTATCTGAGTCTGAGACAGCCATGAAATTGCAGTCACCATCACACCCCAGTGCACGGCCCCATAGCTCATTCCTGCTCACTACGTCCCTGAACTTCTCTGTGCCTCTGCCCTGCCACAGCAGGCGTTCGCGACTGTGTGTTAGGGAGCCTTTTCAATCTTTTTATGCTCTACTTTCAAAGCAGTCTTGAAATGAGATAAGTTAAAGCCTAATACAGTTTTTCAGAAACACCTGTATTTGTCTGGCTGACCTAATATTAACACAGGTTCTCATCTCTACTTGAATGTTGCTCCATCTATTGCTACACCATTACCAGGGCTGCGCTGTGAGTCTTTAAAGCTCATCCCTGCGCCTGATGCCATGAATACCAAGTAGATTATGTAGGATGGCTCACACCCTGCAAGGGAGACAGGGCCCAGCTACCCAGTGAGTTTACGAAGACTCCCAAGAGACAGCATACAAACCATGGGCTTGTTGCTTCCCTGTTCAACTGCTCCACTGAATCTTGGCGTCTAAGACTTTGGTTGTTCCCCATGTCCCATGAGCTCTGATCACAAGGTGAGTGTTGCTGTCCAGGCTCGGAAAGCAGAGTTGACAAGAACTGCCAACCCCAGAGAGGTGTCAAGCCCACTGATAATTAAAGGGCTCCTAGGACACATCGCCAAGTCTATTATTGGTTCTAGTGGACTTGCCTTCATTCTACAAAGGACAAAAAAAGTTGACAGTGAAGCACTCAGGGCGTAGGGCACATGGTTCTTACCCTACAGCTCCAACCCAGGGCCAGCCCTTCAGGGAGTGCTTTTGCCTTAAACAGAATATGGACTATGTGATTCAGTATCACTTAGGATGGTATGTATGAAAAATGAAGAGATTTATGGGACCCGGCCTCTGGCCTTCAGATTCAGAATTCCTTAGGGTGAGGCCCAGGCATCTGTATTTTGATAAGCTTCATGATTCTGGTGCACAGTAAAGTTTGGGAACTACTGCCCTGGGTGTCATCAGCAATTCAGCCTCCCCGGAGTACTCCAAGCCGTGTCATGGTCCAGCACAGCGTCTGGGAGACAACGGGGAAAGCCAAGGAATGGCCGTGCGAAAGAGCCTTATGAGCCCTCACTTTGTTTTCAGACCCATGCCTCTTTGGACTGTTAGCAAGTTCCAGAATTTCTATGGATATGAGTTTCCCCCGTGGAAAGCGGAGACGACGACAGTGCCTGTTATTATTCTAGAGAGTTAGAAGATTAAATGAGAGGGTGCCCAGCACAGTGGCACCCTAATTGTGTTTGTTATTGCTCTCATTACCATCCACACCAAAGGGGCTGCATCAGCTGGACCCATAGGCTGTGGATGTGCCTTAAATCGGCAAAATCCCAGACTCACTTTTAGGGCTTTCTGAGGCTCAGACATGAGCAATATTTCCCAAGGGTGTGGCAGCAAACCCACTGCAGACCATTGGGCACCTTTTGGGAGCCATTCCTTTTTGGAGCCTTTGGGGCATGGTTAGACAGGGGGACAGCATGTTGGATAAAACTGAGTCTCAGATCCAAGGATGGTTCCCTTAGATGCCCAGTATAGGCCAGTTGGACCCTGTCCTGGCCTTTCAAGCCCAGTAGATCATATTGCCCTATCAAAGCTCCTGAGAAGTGGACACGGGTATGATATATCTTATCCGTGACCACATTAATAAAGTCTACAGAGACAATAGTGGGTCTTTTAGGGCTTACCCACTGAACCTTTTAAGTGACACATTCTAGTACCAGCGTAATTGTAATTCTGATAACATTACTTGTAATACTGTCTTCAGTCCTCAGAATTAATTTGACTGGAAAAATTCCAGAAGGACTTTTTCTCATTAAAAGCATTATAGGGCTTCACTGGTGGCGCAGTGGTTAAGAATCTGCCTGCCAATGCAGAGGACATGGGTTTGAGCCCTGGTCCAGGAAGATCCCACACCCCACGGAGCAGCTAAGCCCGTGTGCCACAACTACTGAGCCTGCGCTCTAGAGCCCGTGAGCCACAGCTACTGAAACCTGCATGCCTAGAGCCCGTGCTCTGCAACAAGAGAAGCCACCGCAATGAGAAGCCCGCGCACCGCAACAAAGAGTAGCCCCCGCTCGCAGCAACTAGAGAAAGCCCGCGCACAGCAACGAAGACCCAACGCAGCCATAAATAAATAAATTTAAAAAAAAAGCATTATAGATAACTTATTCGCCATTGTAACTAATTATAATATTGCCCTATGTAAAGCCACCCAATTAAGGTGCTGTTTCCTCTCTTGTGATTAGATGGCAAACCTTTTCCCCATGAGTATACCCTCTAGAATCTAGACCAATTAAGCATATATAATTGGACTGAACCATTTGCTCTCCCATCATCACTCTCTCTAGTGAGATATATCCCAGCCCAGTTGGTAGTCTTGCAAAGCCAAATGTCCTGAACTCTAGTTACGGAGTTGACAGATGGATCTCTATAAGCAGCTTATGTGCTAAATATTTCTCCTGGTCCCTTTGGCAGGGTTGTATTTTGTTTTCTCAGTATGGAGAATTTCTTGCAATTTGTACATTTTACCTTTAAGAAATAAAGAGAAGCCATTATGTGCCTTTCGTTCTTGACCTGCCTTTAGGAGCAAATACCCCTGTTGCGTAATTGCTGTTTGTAGCAGGGTTTGAGGTCCTACCTGGGTTTCTTGAATCACCGAGTATATGGGCTTCTGGCTGCACTGCCTACTCCCTGTGCCTGGGAATTTATTGGGGAGGTTTAATAAAGCAAAAGAAGGATTTACCAGCTGCCACCAAAGTATTTGACCTCATACTGAATTGCAAATTTCCCCCTAATCAGAACATTTGAAAGTCATCTAGAGGGATCAGGAAATAACCTGAAGGTTTTGTAGGAGAGTTAGAACAAGGGCTGCTTTGGCCTGGTATTAAGAAGAAACAACTTAGAGCTATTTCTTTCCCCTCTCTTTTCTCTACTTTCCCCCAGTGGATTCTCCTTCAGGCATATGAGTGTGAAATGAGAAAAAAATCACTTGAAACAAAATCAAAAGCAAGAGCAACTCTGGAATCAATGAAAAGCTCACATCTACAAGGAAGCATGAGGTCAAAGGTTGTGTAACCGTATACTGCCCAGGTTTGCTGTACCTGATGCAGCAGGGCAGATGTACACAGGTCTGGCAGGTAGAAGGACAGATGGGCAATGAATAGGGGATGAGCTTTCAATAGATTTTCAGAATGGGCCAGACGTTTGCAGTGTTCAGAGTATATAGACTGGCACATAATCTGGAGTAGTCGGGTATGAAACTTAAAGACACATCATCCACGGATTTCCCTTTAATAAATCATCTCCTTCAGTAGTCATTTTTCATCAACAGGCAATTCAGTAAAAGTTAGAATTGAGCATAATGTTACATATCATTTCAGAACATCTGCTCCTAATATGTAGTAACAGCTGTTTAGTACCTGAGATATAAACAAAACATTTTCCCCATGGCTGCCACGGTTTATCCTCCTGGAGGCACTGTATGGTTGAGATAGGTCTGTTTCCCAGGGTCTCGTATCACAGATAGCAGTAATAGTAACAATATCAATGATGACATGCTAATTATCATGTCTTGTTTTACTGTGTGCCAGACACTGTGCCAAGTACATTTCATATATGATTTCATTAAATCTTCACCTCAGCTTTTTGTAAGCATTTAGATGAATTGAAAACAGTCATAAAGCCAGAGGTTGGCTCAGCTCAAAGCTGAATCCAAGTCTGTCCAATGCCAAAGCTAATGCTCTGTTACCATTACAATAAATTTCTCCTAAGTAAAGTAAATGAGAAAAGACCACAACTGTATAAGTCATCAATGACAAAGAACGGAAGGGAACTCAGAAGGATTTTTTATGGTCTTGTTTCAAAATGTAAGACTGATTTTTGCTACCATATTGTATTGTATACACTATCACCAGGTGGTGGTATTGTACCTTGGTCACATGAGCCAATCAACAAGTGCTGCTTTTTCCTAATATTCAAGATGGTAACTTCCTGCTCAAAACCACATATATGCAACTTCCTTTACAAATATTCAATCAAAACTTTTAAAATTGAATTTTAAAGAAAATAATATCTATACACTCAATATCAAAACAGATAAATCTTTAAAGCAAACTTCATAAAAATAGTTTTAAGATCCATAGGTGTATTTTTTATCACTAACCCTTAACTGTTACTCAAATAGCATAATCTACCCATAATCTTCTACCCAGACTCTGATAAAAATGCTAATCTTTGTGAACCCAACTGAAAGCTTCTCTAGAACTCAATTTCTTAGATCCATATTCAGGTTTCTAAAGACGTTAGTTTTTTACCTTGAGGGTTTCCTTAGGGCTTCTTTTCCATTCATGACCTATTGCTTTACAAGAGGAGTACACATATCTCCTCTTATATAAGCAGACATGTCCAAAAGTAAGGGAAATTGTATACCTGGGAAGGCCCTCTTCCTGTAAGCATCGTTTACATTGTGCCTCACTGAAGAAGGAGGAATTTCTCCAGTTGACTTCCCGCTCCCACCCTCTGCCTTGCCCCGCCACTATCACCTGTTTTGGAAAGAATGTCTTCACTTCTAAGATGCTCCCAGGGATCATTCCTATCTTCTCTTCTATACTCTCTCCCTTGCTTTTCAGTGCTTAAGTTAAGAACTAAGACTTTGAAGTGGGCAGATCTGTGTTCAGATTCTAACTCTGTAACTTTCTAATTGTGTGAGTTTGGGCAAATTACTTAATTTTGTAAGCCTCAGTTTTCTCATCTACAAAATAGCAATAAAATAGGACTAATAACAATACCCCTTGGGGTAAGGATCACCTGAGATAATGTGTGTGAACCATTTAACAGAGTACAAGGCTCATCATTAACCCTCAATAAATGGTAGCTAATATTATTGTGCAGTGGACTCATACATCTATTTCTCTATTCTGATTTTTCTCTAAGCTCCCATTTATACACCATTACCTTAACTCAGTATATCAGTATGCTATGACTACTCCCTAAGGTCAGTTTTAGTCCCTCCCTAACCACCATATTTCCAGCACTGATGTTACTGTCTTGAAATCACCCAGAGTCAGAATGCCCAATGTCATTCTTGACCCTTTTGACCCTCAGTTGGTCCCTAATCCCTTTGCTCAGGTTGTCCCACCCACTTTCCTACACATACCCCTGGGTAATCAACCACTGACTTCCATCATTTCTTCTTTTATCTGCCTTGGGGATGTCTCTTACAAGCCTTGCTTCCACTCTCCCTGAAACAGTCCTTTCATTGAATTACCGACTTGCTAGTTTGCATAGTAATCCTTGTGACTTTCTTGGTAGGTAATGGTATGGTGTTTCACTTAAGAAAGGAAACATTTTTATTTCTTGTGTCAGCCCTCAGTGCCCAGTAAAGCACCTGGTTCTGAGCCCTGAGTAGGAATTTGGTAAATGTAGGTAGTTGACTAATTTCCTCTTCCTATTGTTTCTCCCTACGGTCATTTGTCCCTTTCTTCTGTCCTTTATTCAACAATTCATTCATTCATTCATTCAAACAAACAAACACTCTCTGAGCTTCGTGATCATGCTGAGATCTGAGAATAACATAATAGTTCTCTCTAGGAACTTACTAGCAAGAAAGAAAAGTTTTTTTCTTCAAACAAATAACAGTGGGAATTAAAATTTTCAGTGCAACAAGCTTTTATTGAGCTCTGACTGTAATCCAGACACTTCACTGGGCACTGGGTTTTCAGTGGTGAACAAGATATACACTGCCCTGATGGAACTCAACAACCTAGTAGAAAAGATGATTGATATTAGGTAAATAATTCCAGGAGCCACGGAGGTTACAAAGGGGAGAATGAAATAGCACAATGAAAAGGTTTTTAACCTGAGTTGGGAAATGTCCCCTTGAAGAAATTGTATTAAACTTGCAGTTGAAAACTAAGTGTAACAGAGCTAAGCATGGTGGTGGGTGTTGGGGCAGGAAGAAGACTGTTCATGTTAGGGTGGATTGAGGGAGGTTTCATAGAGATGATGCCATTGGCATGGGTTCCAGGCGTGTGCACAGGAGCTCGTGATTCAGTGTGGGAGCGTTAGTAACAGAGGCAAGTGGATGGGCAGCAGCACCAAATCCTCTCAAACTGAGAGACCATTCAATTTCCATCCACATCTGGCAATGTTCTCTCTCATACATTTCTACTATGTGGGTTGGCTTAGTGTGTTGATAGAGTCTACAGAATAAAAGTTTTCTTTTGCCTTCAAACCTTCAGAAGGCGTACCCCAGGGCTCTAGGAGGGAGAACAGAGCTGCTTATGTTGGTTCTTCTGTTTGTGTTTTTCTTCCCCTTTAAGAACATACTTTTGAAGGTGTAGCTCTAAAATCTTTATGATCGGAATTGCAAACAGGCTTTCACTTGTAACAAGAGGGGAATTAGCAGGAAATCCTACTCCAGCTCAATAAACCTTGACCCTTTTCGGTGACACTGTGGCCATCTTGCATCAGTTTTGGGAAGTTACCATCTCCACTGGCAAGACTGACAGTTTAAATCTCACCCTTTTCTAAATTGTCTTTATAAAGATCTCTTTCTTTAAATCAGACTAGAGATTGCACTACAACTAATATTGCAATTGGCTTACCTGGGTTTCATCTCTTATTTAAGGTATTTGAAATGAATGGGAGGTCTAAGCAAATGAAGGGGCATGAAAAGTATTAGCAATTATCCAGATAGGGAAATCTTCTCACTCTGTCTTTACTATGTCAAAATTGAAATGCTTAGTTAACGGCAGCAGGGCCAAGTACCTGGACTTGAAAATATCTTGATTCTTGTGTTCCTAATTCTGTTCCAGAGAAGTTCTTGGATCAGATACATAAAACCAGAAGGGAACTCTCACCAGGGATTACATAGAAGGTGAATATTTAAATTTTCAAAACATTATTGAGAAATATAAGATGTGTCAGCCACCTCCTAAGCTAACATTGTTTCAAAGTGAATTATTTTGTGGATGTTCGAGATGGGGGCATACTGGAAAGAAAAAGAGACAGGAGGAACTCAATTATTTATAATTATGATATGTATGTGTTGGCGGGACGGGGGCTGCCTTCTGAGACATAAATGGATGACAAAGAATAAGTTATCTCTTTAAAGATAGAACATGGCAATAATTGCATAGTTTCTGGCTTCAGAAAGTCATAATCTATTAATTTGATGGACATCCAAAAGCCATAATCTGTCAATCAGGTGTCGGAAGAAAGCGTGTCTCAGAGCTTTGAAGCACATTTAGAACACTGCTGGATACCTTTATTTTTATTCTGATAGTAATAGGGAGAAAGGATTCAAACATTCTCAGCATAGTTAGGGAATGAATATCATTTTAGCTGTCTTAACAATTTTGCAACTTAAAGGTGGTATTTGATCAGTACACTGTATTGAAAAAGTGTAAAAGTCATACTGCAGTAAATTAGAAGGAGATAATTTTATCCTAAGTTTTTGCTGACATACCCATTGTGTCATTGCTTTCTTGGTTTAAATTTGAACAGAACCCAAGATTATTTCTTCGTAAATTCCTGTGGCCCATCTGTTATTTCTATATACTACGTGGGCATGTCCTTGAAACTTACTAATGGGCACTGGGGAAAAATGCTTTAATCTATCAGTGGAATGTCAAATTGATGGAAGGAAGAAATGAGAGATGTCACACACATAGAAAAATAGAGCTTTGCCAGAACCCACTAGGCTTGCCAGTACGAGTGGATGAAGACCTCCTCCTTCTCTGATAGGAAGAGAAGAATTAACCCTGTAGCCCCGTGATGTTACAGCACATATTTCAAAGCTGAATAGAGTTGCATTTGCTTCATTACAGTTCCTGAAGTTTAAGATGCTCTTCTAGATACTTCCAAAATGTTATTAAAAAATGTTTCTGGTGCAGGGGTCACCAAACCCACCGGACTCCCCTTCTTGCTCGCGGCAAGCATGACCAAGGAACATGCTGTGTTCCCTCCTGCCTTTCCTCCTGAGGCCCAGCTAAAGTTCACCCTGAAGAGGGAATTATTCTGCATATCCAGCTTAGCTTCTGTAGCCTCTCTCTTTTACGCAGACACCTTGTTTAAAAAGCAGAGAGTAGGGAGGGCATCAGGGTTCAGGAGTCAAGAGCAAGGCGTATTGCTCTTCCTTCAAAGAGCTATTCTGAACCTAGACCGTGTCCTTGGGAGACCAGAGCAGCTAGAAGCAACAGACTGTCTCTTCTGTCCTTCCCCAGGAGCCAGCTTCCCAGGGGGGTTGCCCAAACTCACTCACCGTCCTATTGTTCAAAGGACCGAGGAGGAAGGAGGGAGGGAGGTAAGATTCATTAACACCAATCTGTGTCCCATAGCATTCTAGGTGCTTTGTAAATGAACATTTATTTTATTTTCACAATGATCTCATCCATGTCCGTGGTTTCAATTTTATCTACCTGACCACCAATGACTCATATTTAGCCCTTCGGCTTAGTCATCACTGAGCTCCGGAGCTGTATACCCAACAGCCAGGTTGACATCCTTCTTTCACGTCTCAAAGGCACCTGGGACTCAACATTTCCCAACCCAACATGTGACATTCACTTCCAAACCTCGCTGCTTTCTACCGTTCCCTTCCTTAATCCATGGCACCACCATCCAACCAGTTTTGCCCTCCCCTCATTTCCAAATTTAAATCCTGCCTCCTAAGTATATCGGGAATCCATCCACTTCTACTCCTGCGCAATGGGCATCTAATTACCAGCACTCTAATCTGAGCCACCATCATTTTTTGCCTTGATACCAATATGGCCTCCCAGCTGGTCTCCACATAGCCACTTTTACCTTCCTCCGATCTGCTCTTCTCCCCCGCCAGAGCCATCCTCTGAAAGCTTTGATATGATGCATCTGATCATATCACTCGTTTGCTTAAAATCTTTCAATGGTTTCCCAGTGTTTTGAGGATTAGATAAAAAAACAAACCCTCCACATGATCTACAAGGCCTGGCATGGAATGCGCTTAGCAATACCAACCGCTCCGATCTCCTCTCACACCACTCTACAGCCAGCCGCACCAGTCTTTGTTCATTTGCTGAGACCATCATGTACCAAGGCCTTTACATACACTTCCTTCTCTGTCAAGAATCTACCTGTAATCCATCCCTGAGCTTTTTACCTAAATCAGACTCATTCATGCTTCTGATCTCAGCTCTACTGTCAGGCTGGATCAGACACCCCTTTTCTTCTCGCTCATATTGCCACGTACACCTCCCCCATACCTCAGGTGATAAACATCACTTCCATTTATTGATGGTGAATATGTGATTAGTGTTTACCTCCCCCGACTCAAAGCTATACAAGGGCAAGAAATTTTTTTTAAACTCATCATTGAATCCGCACTGCTGGGCACAGTGCTTGGCAACTTGTAGCTAATTAATAAATAATGACTGAATTAATGGATACATGGGTGCGGCAGCTAGAATTAGACCCTTTTAGCAGATTAGGAAATTAGGGCTCACTCTAAGTAAGAGCTTAGAAGTACCAGAGGCAGGATTCAGTCCCTGGGTCACAAAACATAAGGCACTTTAATGTCTGTAGTAGCAATGACAGATTTTTATTTTTTTTGAGAGATCCTCTGATTGTACTACACTAACATACTGTTCTCAGTTTGACACTCTACCTTTTTTTTTTTTTTTTTTCTGTGCACATTGGATATTTTGAGGGTGGGAAGCAGACACTCTAGTTGAAACAGGGCATTTCTTCCTCTTTTTTCACTATCTTGATGTTTTCAGGGTGTCCTGGTTAAGCCTTTCTTCAGGTGTCCAATCAGACTAATCCAAGTGAACTTAGCTGCTGACCTTGCTCTCACAAAGTTGCCATCTCAGAATGATTGATGACTGCTTGGTCCCTGTTGGAAAAGTGGCTGCAAATATGATCCAGGAAATCTGTAGTCACAAATCTAGGATAATTTTAACAAGTCGTGGTCAGAATACTAAGAAGCACCACGTGGAAGTCTTGCATGAAAATTACTCATCTTCTGTCCTCTTTGCCCTTTATGTTGGCCTCCCCAAGTCCCTGTGTGGGACATCCAGCACCAGAAACTTTTCTTTCCTATAAGACTGTTGTGACCAAACACACTTGTATTGGATGGATGGGTGGATGGATGGATGGATGCTTTATATTTTCATCTCAAATAGATCACAGGTCTAGGACCAGAAAGAAAGCGGGATAAATGTAAAGATTACCTCTATTAATTCTGGTTTAAAATGCGAAGCATTGGGACTACCCTGGTGGTGCAGTGCCTAAGAATCTGCCTGCCCACACAGGGGACACGGGTTCAAGCCCTGGTCCGGGAAGATCCCACATGCCACGGAACAGCTAAGCCCATGCGCCACAGCTATTGAGCCTGTGCCTAGAGCCCGTGCTCCACAGCAAGAGAAGGCACCGCAGTGAGAAGCCCGCGCCCCGCAACGAAGTGTCACCCCCATTTGCTGCAACTAGAGAAAGCCTGCACACAGCAACGAAGACCCAACGCAACCAAAAATAAATAAATAAATACATAAATGAATTAATTAATTTTAAAAAATACGAAGCATTGTACATAGAAAAGTTTTTCTTTTTTGGTCTTTGAAGCTCAATTTTCACTTACACAGTTGATTGCCCCAGTTATAGTACTCTTTGCAAGGTGTGAGAATTTCCTGTTTACTTATCTACTTTCAATCTAGAGTGTTCACTCCCTAAGGGCAAGGACTAGGTTATTTTTACCCTCTTATCCCTGGAGACTTGCGTAATCCTGGCTGTTTCTAGGTACTCAAACATTTTTCTTGAACAAAACATAGCCTTCTCACAATAACAATGAAGCATGTTGGGAGCATGAGTGACTGGTTAGGAGGGTGAATCTCTGTTTTTTTACTGAGAAATATTTGAATCTCTCAGTGAGGTCAAGGGCACATGCCTACTGCTGTGCAGTGGGCAGCCCCATCTGCCTGTGGGGAGTGCAGAGTTTAAGGAGACAGCAGCCTGTGCAGTCCTCGCCTTCAAGATCTGGGCCACTCTGAGAGGAGCTTGTCTCTTAGGCAAGGAGAGCCTATTACTCACAACAAATATTTACAAAACAAAACAATTCTTTTATCATCCCTGACTTAGCCTGCACTTACCCCAGAAGGCAAATCCCAATATGACTGATTGTGTGATTCCAGGAAACAGGATGGGGAGAGTGAGACAGAAAAAGAGGGACCATCCATTCAAGGGGGTAGACACAGGTCGGTCACCTCTCTGGGCAACTGAGACGCACCCTCCCAAGACCCTCTAAGAAGAGCCACAGGAAATACCTCCAAACTGTGTGTCTCTAGGGGACAGTTCCCATACTCCATTGGTCAAGGCTTCCCCTTGCGATGTCAACTCTCATTCCCAGGCCGTGCAAGTATAAGTGACCCCATGGGTTCCCTCAGGCATTCCATTCTGTGGTGTCTGAGAATCCCTAGGGCAGAATGCAGGAATGGGAAGAGCCGCTGAGGTGCTGTCTGATCACACCTATGGGAAGCTGGTTTTCACAGCTGTGGCAGGGAAGCATGTGGAACAGGGTGTGAGAAATGCCCAGAACAGCCTACTGGTTTAGATACTGGCTTTAAAGGTCATTTATGAAGAGCCACATTCTACTAGAATAGGCTTATGAGCCAGGAAGGTTAAGGCTGGTCGGATGCCAAAAGAGAGAAACTGAGGCAGAAGATAGTCCTGTGGGTAAGGGCAGCACAACAGTGATGAATGCAGGCTCTTGCGTCAAACACTCCTGGTTTTGAATTCTGCCACTGCTCCTTCCCAGAGTGAACTTGAGAACATTATTTAATCTATCTGAGTTGTAAGTTCATCATCAGAAAAGTGGGGATACTGAAGGCAACCTCATACTATTTAAGTTTTGGATCTTTAACAAGGAAAATGTATTCATATGTCACCTGTGTAACTGGAGCTCATAACACTGTATTTGAACAGATTTTAAGAAATGGATCTGGAACAGATTTGCTACAGATCTTTAAAAAGGAACCATACCTCATAGGGTTGATAGGACTGTTAAATGAAGTATGCTTAGAAGGCTGTTATCCCAGAGTAACTCTCCAGCACATGGTGGTCTTCCTGCCGATCACGAAGAGCAGGGGAGGGGAAGGAAGACCCCCACAACTGCCCAGGGTAAGGAGGCCCCTGTTTGGAGTGGAGGGTCCAGGGGCTATGGGAACTTGCCTGTCTCCACAATCCCCTTTCCCTCAACTGTGAAAGAGAATAGGAGCTGATGTACTTCCAGCTCTAGTCATCACTGGCTCAGCATCTGGGAAGAATCTGGGCCAGCAGCAAGGACTTCTAGGTAGTTCCAGGAGACGCCGATAGAGACCAGGAGAAGGGAATGTGCAGCCAGGACTAATGGGGGTTAACCCAATAGCTGACATTACTGAGCACTTCTAATGTGTGGCCCTGTTCAGAGAACTTTCTGCATATTGTCTACTAGTCATAGTTGGTCTAGGCACCATCATTCACATTTTACATGTCATGAATCTGAGATTAAGTAATTTGCCCCAGGTCATGGTGCCGTAAGGTGCAGAGCTGAGAAATGAACCCAGGAAATGTGACTCCAGAACCCACATGACTTCTAACAATTGCTGTCTGGTTCACATCTGCCGGGAAGTGGGAATAACACACAGGGGCCCAGAGCATTGCTCGGTCCCAGAGTTACAAATACGCACTATGAAGCATGTCTCCCTAACTGAGTAAACTATCAATGTTAATAAGTTACTCTGTCATTGATTATTATTGTATTAGTCAGGATCCCGGCAGGAAAGAGGCACGCAGAAACTGAAAGTTTGGAGAAAATCGAATAGACTATCTACAAAGGTATAAGAATATTTAGGGAAAACTAATGAAGGACAGTGCAGTGCTTGAGAGCTACCAGCAGCTGGAAGCTGTTACTTCCTCTGGGCCTGCAAGTACAAGAAGAGAGGGGGGCCAGCAGAACCTGGAGAGAGAAGCCTGATGGAGAGGACCTGACAGGAGCCCTGGCCTTCATAGAGAACCACAGTCAGTTTGCCAGGAGGAAAAAATACCTTAACTTCTCTTGCTCCTATGTGATGTCCTGCCAGTAACTTTCATTAGCCAAATCTAACTGGAAGCCAGAGGAGAGAGCTAGAGGAGAAGGCAGCCCATAAAGACCAGGATCTTGGTGTACCAGTGAGGATAGAGGTGAGTGTGGTCTGATCTGGTATGGCAGGCAGGGTACACCCAGCACTGTGGTCGACCTGCAGACATATCTTTCAGAAACCTCTATGGTGTCCAAAACAATAAGAAGGAGTATAATCCTTACAGTGGAAAGTTGTTCAACCAGAAAAAAGAATGAAGCATTGATACATGCTACAGCATGGAAGAATCTTGACAGCATTATGCTAAATGAAAGAAGCCAGACATGAAAGGCCACCTACTGTATGATTCCATTTATATGAAGTGTCCAGAACTGGCAAATCCAGAGAGACAGAAAGTAGACTGGTGGTTGCCAGCATTCGGAGGAAGATGGAATGGAGAGTGACTGCAAACAGGTGCAGGTTTCCTTTCGGATGACACAAGTGTTCTGGAGCTGGATCATGGTGATGGTGGCATAACACTGTGAATGCACTAAGTGTCACTCGTGTGAATTTCATGTTATGGGTATTTTACCACAATTAAATAAACATAAATAAATAGATGAGAGGGAATTTCCTTCTCACAGTGCTCATGTTCGTCTCTTATTCACTGTCTGAGCAGGGCACCAGCACGCACCTGACACTTTCTTGCTAGGAAGTTGGTGGGAGAGGCAGCAGATGCTCTTGGTGCCTCCGGTGTGCTCCTCATCTTTATGCCAGCCCAGCCTCCCACAGCTGTGCCCACCCACTATCCACACACAGCGCTGCCAGGGAATTACCAGCCCCCAGGAGGCCAGCCAAGCACTGACTGGAGTCAGTAAACACTAGCCTCCTTGCCCACCAGCGGGGGAAGCCAGTGGGGGTGTAGGATCCTCACCTGCCTCCAAGGCCCAGCGGGTTTGAGCTCCAGTCACCTGTGTGGTTACCTGACAGCAACACCCCTTTACTCTCCCTTTCCCTCCCTGTCTCCCTTCCCCCTCACCTGCTGGTTCTGCCTGCATCTCCCAAATCAGCTACAAAACTCAAGCGCTTGTGTGAGGATTTATAACAACTATAAAATAATAATAGATAGCATGTATTGAATTCTTCTTATTAAAATATGTATGAGGAGAGACCAGCTTGTGTTCGTTTTGCCTCTCCTGTTCCCCATGATAAGTCTGTCTTCATGTATCAGGCAAATAACTATCACTGAGTCTTAGACATTAGTGTCGACAGAAGCCCCTAGGAAGAGTGTGAACAGCGTAGGTTCCCAGGCCCCACCGTCAGATACGCTGATTCAGTAAGTCTAGGTGCAGGGCCTTGGAATGCCCTTGTATCAAGCTCTTCACGTTATTCTTATGCAGAATAGAATAGGAAGGGTCTCCACTGAGAAACACTGGAAGTTGTATCGTGAGAACTGAGAGGGGAGGCCACTGAATGCAGGCATCCCTGAGCACACCCCGTGATATATTTACTTTCTCTTAAACTGGTGGAATCCACATCCAAGTACAGAAGTTAATTTCGGTATTTAATAATCATTAAGTAAAGAGAGAGTGAAACATCTACACCATGTAATTACATAAAACATGCTTCTGGCAATATTTGCCCCCTTGGAAATTCAAATGGGAAATCTCTAAGGAGCAAGGTTGTATTTTTGGAGGTGGACACAAAGTAATTGAGCTTAGCTAGTGGAGATAATTAATTGGGAAATGGATGTGCTCACTTCTAAGAAAAATATTGGAAGGATCTCCCAGAAGACCTAACCCTCTGCTCTTGCTATTTTTGGAAGTTAGTGACACCAAAAGAGACTGGTGTTTCCTCTGAGCCATGGCCCGACCACGTATAGGAATCAAGATGGCAGAGGACAAACACCCCCTGCCCACAGCTCGGCCCAAGCCTAAGAGCATCCGGGCTCTACCTGCAGGAAACAGTGCCCAACTCCACCTGGGGTTCAGGTCCCAGCTCTCCACTTACTAGCTCTCTCTCTCTTACTTAGCCTTGTTATTCGACTTTGATTACCATGGGGCTTAGTGGTCTCATCTTAAAACCAGGAGTTGTAATAGTAATAACATAAATAACATTCTGAAAGAAAACAATTTGCAAATCAGAAGGTGCTGCCCTGGTGTGGTCTTGCTAAAAACTCTCTCTCTCAGCCCTGGGTCTTATTTTCCCACATCTGGGTCGCCTATCTGACCCTTTCTGCCCAACTTTGATCTGTATGAGCCTAGCATTCTGGCCTCATCTTTCTAGCTGGTCTGCTTGCTAGCACCCTTTCTGCCCCTTTCTGGTTCTAAGTCATAGTCCAATTTTGCCTAATATGCCTTGCTTCCTGGGCCTACTCTTGGTGCTGCAAAGTGGTAGTACCATGAATCTTCCAGCCTAGCCTACACTTTGTCACCTCAATGATAGGGGATGACAACCCAGTGGTGAGAGATTGCATTGAGACCTCTAGCTACCTCTTCCATAATCATATGACACAAGGATGGGCTAAGATAAGAGGTCGAGCCCATATATATGGTTGGACCAGAAGGACCAGCAGCTCTCAAGGGGCAGGAGAATAAGGGTTCAAATCATAGGGGTCATAGGCAAGGCGTGTGGGATTGAATAATGCATCCATCTTACTGGTAAAACCACATTTGTCTTGCTCACCAGGCTACCCACACCATCCAGCTCAGTCGGTAATTGTGGAATGAGAGAAGGGCTAAGATCCAAGCCCAGGAACCAGAGACTTGACTTGGATGTTGTTTTTTCTTCCTGTTGGTAGCAGATATTACATTACATAGTTTTGAGATATGTTACAGGAAGGCTTTTGTGTCCCATGTCGCTGAAAAATGTGTGCTCTTTATTCTTTGTAGAACTAATAGAATCATAGCACATTTGTCTTTAACTTTTCTATACCCCTCTCTTTTATTAGATCTACTCTAGGAAGTTGGAACTTTATTTGTATTGGAGCCCAAGGACTTTATTTATATTGGAACAATCAAAACCAGCAATGAAGAATTAATGATTAGCTGAGATCAATGTGGGAAGACTGAGGAGAAGTTTCAAGGGAGTGAGGGACTCAAGCCTGTTGGAGGGAAATGGTTCAATAATAGGGAAAATGCCCAGGTTCTGACACCTACAGATGTCTCTTGATGTCAGGGATTAGAAGGTAGGCTGACAGAGCACAGGTCCAGGATTCAGAATAAAAAGGTGGCCATGAGAGTAAGCTATCTGATGATGTGTTTCTGCTACTTATCTCATTAGGACAGATATGAATGTCTCTGGGTCATCAGTCCCTTAGGTACAATCATGTGTCTCTATTGGGGTTGCAACTAGTGTTAATTCTGTGAGTCAGCTGTCATGTAGAGGCTGCCTAGATCTCTGTGCTGAGTAAGGTGCTGAAGATCATCAGGAAAGTGTGCTGCAGTTGATTAATGATGCCTGTCATGAGCACAGGTATAGAAATTGTGTCAAGAATACCACATCCTCACCATCTCAGTCTAATGTACATACAATGAAGTCAACATCTGGGGAGTTACCTCAATAAAGGAGGGCTCTTCCCAAAATATTTCTATGAAAAATATGAATACCAGCTCCTAACTGGAGTCTTTACTTGTTCTGCAGAACAGAACTATTTACAATTGTTTTTGACCCTTTTCCCAAATGATTGAGTGCTTTGACATAAAAGAGCAAGGTACAGAAGATGCATTATTTTGGGAATTATTCTCTACAAACATGACTTGTAAGTATACCATGATCCTGAACTTAGAGCCAGACCTCAGCCCCTGATCCAGGTTTTGCTTTCCTAAGGCCACAGTCTCCTTCTGAGAGTTGAGAAGGTAAGGATGGAGGATGAAAACAAACAAACAAACAAACGAAAACAGAAACGAAAACCCACCACCACCAACAACAAAAAACTTGTGTGATCTATGAGGGAAAAATAATCAGATTTAAAAAGTTTCTTGAGGGCTTCCCTGGTGGCGCAGTGGTTGAGAGTCCGCCTGCCGATGCAGGGGACACGGGTTTGCGCCCCGGTCCGGGAAGATCCCACATGCCGCGGAGCGGCTGGGCCCGTGAGCCATGGCCACTGAGCCTGCGCGTCTGGAGCCTGTGCTCCGCAACGGGAGAGGCCACAACAGTGAGAGGCCCGTGTACTGCAAAAAAAAAAAAAAAAAAGTTTCTTGAAAATGACTTATTTCATATAATATTCTGGAGTGTCGCAAATTTAGCTGAGCTGGGCAAAACTTAAGACAAAGGGTATATCACCTACTTTATAGAGCAACATGTATGTTTTGTGTGTCTACCTGGTAAACTTGTAAGTAATTGAGTGCCGCTGTTGGCAGGCAAGACTTATTTTGGAGAAATGATCCAATGAGGCGGGGACAGCCTCAATTTTGTTGAAAGATCATGAGATCATGTCTACATTGTAAAAAGTGACATCTGGGTCAGGAACTATTAGGTGGTGACAAAGATGTGTTTGTACACGTGTACCTGTGTGCCTGTGTGTGTGTGTGTGTGCCCCTGAGTGTGTGTTTTTGTGAGCATGCACATGTCCTGGTACGTGAGCTTTTGTATGTGAGATGGATTTCTCGGGCTGTGAGGAGCCCAGTGGGCATTCAGCCAGGCCAGGCTCAGGAAGCTGTAGCCATGTTTGCCTGACCTTGTGCTCAGCTGTTGGGTCCCTTGAAGAGGTATGACAAATTCCAGAATGCTCACTGTGCCTAGGTGCCATTTCAGAGGTCTTTAAACTAAACCTTGGTTTTATACATAAACAATCTTTCTGATGAGTGATTGTCAGGTACACATCTTACGAATGCCGCCCACTCACATGTCACGTAACCCCTGGGAGTTAAGTAATGACCAACAAGCCTGGTGCCTTTGCACAGAGAGCTGAGTTTTAAGGTAGAAAAAAGTTTCTCTTCCACATTATCCGTAGTGAATCAGAGTTAACATTTTCTTCCTGAAAGTGGGAATGATAATGACCCTTAGAACCACTCTTCCACAGCCTTCTCAGAAATTCATGCAATGCATAATCATCTAAACCATCAACATTGATGGTTACCATTTGCAGAGAACATGTATCTGGTATATGTGGAGCCTGAAGATTCTGGTTCAAACCAGCATACCCTTGAGAGCAAGCGGGGCTGCTGTTAGTAATTATACTGGTGCAAGTGGACTAAACCAGGACGTTCCTAGGCAAACTGGGACATGTAGTCATCTTATCTGGGTAACACCTTCGAACTCTTTCCCTCCCAGTCCTGCAGAGGACACTGAGAGGAATAGAACAGATCAGCGGATTCCTCAGGAATGACATACTTAGAAATGCAGAGGATCTCAGCGCGTATTTGGCTGCTAGCTTCACTTATGCCATTGGTCACTGGTGTGGGCAGAGGTTCTGGGGGAGAAAAAGCAAGGAATGCAGGTTTCTAGGCTCTCTGTTTTTCCCAGAGGCAGCAGGATGATGTGTGGATCAGAGAATGGTCTTGGAATCAACCAGTAAATCAGCCGCTTACTTGCTGAACAACCCTGGGCAAATTATTTAACCACTCTGAACATCAGTTTCTCAAATCTAAAAAATGAGAACATTCATTTCCTCAAATGATTATTATGATGATTCCATCCGATGACTCGTGAGAAAGATTCCAGTACCCAGAATACTTTTCTTCCTTATACTGAAAACCCAGAGTCGCACTTACTGCACAGGGAAAATAGAGTGATGAATATCAGTAATAAATGAGAGTTTGTTTTAGTAATTATGTCAAACACTGATAATATCCTTGGCCACAACGTACCCCACGTGTGGAATAATTCAGGAAAGAAAATTTCTTGCTCAAGTTACACCAAGAGATTTCCTCCCTGTATCTCCCAGAGAGAAGCCATTGGGGGATTCTCTATTTTTTATCAAAAGGTTAGAAATGAGAGCTCAACATTAGTAAGCTCTTCTCTAATTAAACAAAGACATTGAGGATGGGAAAGACCACTGCTTCTCTCTCTTCACAGGTGGGGGGAACCCGCCTTAACATTGTACACATGGGGAGAGAGAGGAAGAGCTGACTTCTATATATTATACGTAGGTGTCAAGAGAGCAGGTCAGCAGTTTACGTACGGCAGGCAGCCCAGGTCCCTTCTTAGGATAGATTCTAGCTTTAGAACCAATGTCAGGGAGAGGTTAGCACCCACAGACAGCATAATTCAAAGGGTATAAAGGAGAAGGCAGGGTTTGGCACAAAGAGTGACTAAATCCTTAGCCTGTGGGGCACTGTGCAGTGGGCTTTTGTTCTTCTTTATTCCAAATTTATAACAAGATGTAAGTGGTATCAACAGGAGGTCTATGGTCTATGCAGGGTAAAGAAGAGATAACTTGCAATATGGTTGCTTGCCATTCTCATCTCAGTCCATCAAAAGTGTGGATCCTACAGTAGTGACCTAGCAGGGACCTCTGTTCAAATCGGCTATCTTTGGGGTGGCACCAGAGCCAGGGTGGGGTGCATGAGCACTAAGTGATAGGCTACCTGGCAGGCATCCTCTGGACACAAACATGCTTGGAGCTGGATTGAGGATGACTTCACATGTTCATTGCAACACTCAGCATTGCCAAGAGAGATTCAGGCCTTCCGTGACTGCAGACCTATATAGCCACAGTGGTCCAAGCACAGGAATGAGACCAGTGTTTGTGGCTTTGTCTTTACATGAAGTTGTTCATAACTGGGGCTTCTGCCTGGGATCTCTAAAGTGCATAACCACAGCCTGTTGCTTGGCTCTTGCTTCATGTGGACAAGCCAAGGGTCCTCTTGTTCAGCACTGGCACAACCTGTCAGTAACCGCTACCTCCAGGCGGTGTCCTGGATGCCCTGCTGGGCTCCATGCTTTCTGGCTCACAAAACCAAGCACCTAAACACAGAGCAGTCCTAAGTGAAGGCAAGCCATATAACTTAGGCTTACTTTTAAACCTCTCTGAGCCTCACCTTTCTTACCTATAAAAAGGGGGCCACAATCACAGGGGTGTTTGTGTACTGAATCAAATAATTACTGTTGCAAGCCCAGCTCTGGTCACTATTATGATTCAAGACTCTGAAATCCATCAAAGCAGAGTCTGTGTTTACTTAGTTGTGTTTCCTGAGCTTGGCATCTGGTGGAGACTTGCAGATATTTATTGCATAAAATAGCAACTATGATAACACAGTTTAAAGACTAATAATCAAAAGATCATTCATTGGGTGCCATGTCTTGTAAACCATTTTAAGATGTTTCTGTTAGTGTCTGTAAAAGGAAGTAACGATCCAAGGGAGATGCAAGTGAGTATTTCCCAATTATTTGCTTTTTAAAATAGATTTGCAATATTTAGTAATTAAAAAAAATACAGTGAAAGAAGGTAAGAAGACTGGAGAGGCCTGGGTTGTTGGTTTGATGACCAGACAGATGGACAACTGAAGGAAAAGGAACCAGGGTGACCACGTGGTCAATTGTGTCTTCAAAAAGGGAGGTAAATGCTTGGGCCAAGATGGGAGTGAGAGTAGACTGACTCTGGCCCTGGCTCCCTGACCACAGCCAGTGCCTCGGGACACAGAGCTAGGCCCTGCTGGGAACCAGGGCACCTGGATTTTATCTTTCCAGGATCAGATGCTTCAGTTTAACTGAACTGAACCAGGTCAGCCGTCTTCCGCACCTGCTAGGTTCATGCTTGTGAAAATAACATGCATAAAGTAATGGGCATGTTCTAGCAGGTTTAATGTACTTATTTAGGTTTATTCCTCTAACTTGCCTGCATCCAAACATTTTTTTTCAAAATAGAACCAGTGTGTCAAGCTGCCAGTACCTGGTAGATTTGAGAAAATATCTGAATTAGAGATGGGCCCACACAGGTTCTAGTGAGAATGGGTTTTTCAGCAGGTGTGAATCACTGTTATTAAAAATTGATTCCAAGGATAAATTGTCAGTAAGCCACCCTATGATGGCCATTTTGATGACCATCATTTACCATAATCAGTTTAGTAATCTCCTTTTGCGTAGCATCGGTTGCTTGTTTTTGTTTTCAAAGCCCCTCATAGGGGGCAGCTTGTGGCAAACAACCCAGCCTTGTTGCCTCTGTCTGAGACAACTCTAAAGGGCCATCCAGCTATGAGTTTTCTGTAGGTTCTACAAAGGCTTCAGGAGCCATCTCATTGTAGGTTGGCTTGCCCCTTTGCCCATCCCTGCTTTCATCACCTCCTAATGAGGTGTCTCTGGGGAACAGTTCCCAAAATCCGTCTGGAAGCAACTCTGTCTCAGAGCTGGTTTCTGTGATGAAGAGGGCCAGCAGGAATGGCTCTCTGAGGCCCTGACACCCAGGCCAAATTTCAGTGGAGTCCTGGGAAGAATCCATCTGCAGGCAGAAGAAAGAACAAATGTGAAAACGTCGTGGCAGAAAAGGGCCTGGGACTTCAGGGCACAGAAAGTTTGCCAGAGCAGTCAGAGTTAATGATCAACAGGCAAAGTGTCAATACAGGTGAGAGAGGCCAGCAGGTGGTGGTCCATACAAGGAGGGGGTGGGGTTTGTTTATAGTGCAATGGAAGCCGTTAGGGTTTGACTAGATTTGACTAGGGATGTGACAACATCTGTTTGGTTCTTCATAATGGATTCCCTTGGCCATGGGGAAAGTGGATTATAGGAGTGTGGTCGGCTAAATGATGACCCCCAAATATGTCCAGGTCCTAATCCCCAGGAACCTGTAAATGATGCCTGTAAATATAGCAAAAAGTGACTTTGCAAATGTAATCAAGGTAAGAACCTTGAAATGGGGAGATCATCCTGGATTATCCAGGTGGGCCCAATGTCATCATAGGATCCTTATAAGAGGGAGGAGGAGGTCAGAGTTAGAGAAGGGGTGTGATGATCAAAGCAGAGTTTGGTGTCATGGGGCCATAAACCACGGGATGTAGGCAGTTTCTAGAAGCTGGGATAGACAAGGAATTGATTCCCTGTTGGAGACTCCAGAAGGAACCAGCCCTGGCAATCTCTTGATCCAGGCTCCAAAAGACTCATTTTAGACTTCTGACCTCCAGAACTGTAAGAATGAATTTGTGTTGCTTTGAGTTTGCAGTAATTTGCAAAGCATCAGGGGAAATAGTACAAGGGGTCAAGCGTGGAGGTGGGCGACTAGTCCAGGAGGGTGTAATGATGGAGGGTGGGAGCAGGTGGTGGCAGATGCTGAATGCCATCAGCAGGTGTAATGAGGGGACTGATATGATTAAAGATGACTGAGCTGAGCTCACGTGTTAGCTCCACCATCTCCCTGGTAAGTGTAGGAAACAGATTTCTCCTTTGCAAAATGGAGATAGCACTTACCTAAAGGGGTTGTTATGAGACTTAAATTAAGTAAACTGCATCAACAATTTAGCATCAGAGCTGACATTCCTTTGCCCCCTTACCCCTTCTTCTCAGAACACTAATGACATGGCGATATGGTCCCTAGCAGCCAGAGGAGGGAAAACGCAGGATCCCCAGTGGATGGAGTCTGAATTCCTAGTGCCCATGAAGCCATGTTCATGGCAGAACTGGGCAGTTCTCAGTAGCTGGGAAGCAGTCTGCATAGGCACTGATATTTAGTATACATGGTAGGCAGCTTCTAAAGTGGGCCCAATGATCCCATCTCCTGGTATTCACAGCCTTGTGTAATCTTCTCTCCTTGAGGAACTTGCTTCTAGCTAATAGAACACCTCTAGGGAATCTCACTTCTGTGATAGGATTAGAAGAGGTTCTGACTTCTGTCTTGCTAGCACACTCTCTCCTTTGCTGGCTTTGATAAAGCAAGTTGCTATGCCCACGTGGCAATGGAACTCAGGGTGGCCTTTTTCCAACAGTCTAATAGGAACTGGGAATCTCAGTTCAACAGCCCACAAGGAACTGAATTTACCTGCAATCACGTCACGACGTTCGAATGAGACCCCAGGCCTGGCCAGCCCCTTGACTGATGCGTCAGGAGAGACCCTGAAGCAGTTAAGGCATGGCCAAATTCCTGACCGTAGAAAACATGGTACAATAAATGTGCATTGTGTTAAGCCTCTTAGTTTGTGGTAATTTGTTATGCAGCAATAGATAACTAATGAACGCATGAAAATCTAGGTTTGGGTATTACCTGGGGACCTGCTGGCAAAATCCTTGTACATGATTACACAGGTGTGTAGGACATTCCAGTCCACCCCCTTGCTGAAAGCAACATTCTTTGTCTCAGGACGACCACTGCCTGTCCCAGGATGAATGCAGACAAGCTCTGAACGTTTAGGCATTCACCCCGACATTCATGTATGGGTCATAAAAGGGCACGCATCTTCCAACCATGAGCACTCTGCAAGAATCTCCAAGTATAGAGCTCTATAAACATACCAATATGCAGGCCCACATAAAAAAGATCTGCACTGGGCTTCCCTGATGGCGCAGTGGTTGAGAGTCCACCTGCCGATGCAGGGGACACGGGTTCGTGCCCCGGTCCGGGAAGATCCCAAGTGCCGTGGAGCGGCTGGGCCCGTGAGCCATGGCCACTGAGCCTGCATGTCCGGAGCCTGTGCTCCGCAGTGGGAGAGGCCACAATAGTGAGAGGACCGCATACCGCAAAAAAAAAAAAAAAGATCTGTGCTATCAGTGACTCATTAGCGAGTGCTGCTTTGCCCAGTGCCATTTGTTACGAGGCATAATTACATTCCAATATTTATTTGAGTTACTGCTCCTTTAGGCATATTTCATGGAAGGGCAGGAGTAGGAAAAGACATTTGTTTCATGCTATTGATCCAGAGTCATAAAGCCTCCAGTAAAATTCCAGTGAGCTCGTTGATCCTGTCATCCCTGGATAATCTGATTACTTTCCTGGTTCAAACTCCCCATCTATGACTTCTGCCTGGGGCTTGGGACACACTAAGTTACGGTGAGGACCTGGATGAAAATGCTGTCATTTTTACTAAGTATATGGCCCTCAACAAGTAATTTGAACAAACTCTGGCTCTCAATTTCCACATCTGGTTAAAAATAAAGATAAAAATAAATCATAAACTTATACAATATAATCATAAAAATTCAGTGCCTGGCACTTAGTAGGTGCTCAAGAATGCTTCCCCCCAGTTAATTTATTCACAAGCCCATAGAGCTATTTATGCAGAAAAGTTTACATGACACTCCCGGTTATGGCTACTTTTATCGAAAATGTCTCAGCCTTCCGCCTTACAATAAAAAATAGTGTTTGGCTCCAAGCAAATGAGATTGAACAGAGTTATTTGAGCTACTTATAATAAAATGTGACAGGCAGACTTTGGTATTTCACCACCCCAAGTTTTTTTATAGACTGCTCACTATCACTGCAACAGTCAGCACTTTTTTCCATGTCAGTGTGATAGACAATATTCATATTCTTCTTGGGTAATTGCCTTTTTAGCTGAATCAATAGCTTGTAGGCATGAGAAGGAGGCTGTTTTATCTCAAATTTATTTATCTTATGATTATACTAAGACTATTAAGCTGAAGCTCCCCTCCCCGCTTTCCCAGGCCCCAAACCATCTCCCCAAACCTCTCAATACCTAGCTTTTTTGTGAATTTTCCCACTGCTATGCCTCACATTCCCCAAATATTTCCCTTCTCTGGTAGGATTCCAAATTTAAATAAAAGCCTGATGAATGAGTGAACCACTAGTATGATTCACTCACTCATTCATTCAATAAATATTTTTTGAGAGTTTATAATGGGCAGACCCTGGGTTACAACAGGGAGGAAGGAGGATGCCATTATCCCTATGCATACAGGGGCTACAGCTGTATGCTGTACAGAAAGGAGAAGGTCCTATAAAAGAAGGGTCTTGGGTGTTCTTAGTGAGCATAACAGATGCTGATAACTGACTAATCAGGGAGGGAAGCATTCTCTGATGAAGTGACCCTTGAACCAAGATTTGAAGGGGAAACACATGAGTACATGTATATGTATATGTGGAAGAGGTATGTATATGTGGAAGAGGTATGTGGAAACCAGAGGTGGTGGAGGAGTTAAGTATCCCAAGGCCGAGCGAACAGCACGTGCAGAGTCCTGGTGGCTGGAGGAGGTGTGAGGTGGTTTTGAAACTGGAAGCAGCTCAGTGGACAGGAGCTTGAAGGTGGCCCCGGCAGGCAGAGTCCAGACCCTTGGTGAGGGACTGTGGACTTTGTTGCACATTCCAGACTCCATGCCTGGGGGAACAGGGAACCCATGAAGGGTAAGCAAGGAAGTGGCACTTTTAGAAAAGGATTCACATTTTACAAAGAGCTCTCTGGTTGGAGGTAGGGGATGGATTGGAGATGACCAGCTTGGATGTGGGCCATGGCTGTTGCAATGTCCAGGTAAGACTTGATGAAGCCTTGACCTATCATGGATGCAGCATGGAGCAATGCAGAGGCATTTTGAGTTACTCAGTAAGTAAAATCCACATGATACAGTGATGGGTTGAATACGGAAAGTACAGGAGAGGTGAGCATCCAGGATAACTTCCCAATTTCTGGCTTGAATGGGTGGTGTTTTCTGCCATTCAGCTGTTAGAAAGCACTGGAAGAAAGCCAGATAAGGGGGAGGGATGGCAGATCCCTCTTGCATGTGGCTTTAGCTTCCCAGAGTGATTAGACTTTAGGAAACCAAGGTTGAACTGGTTAGACCCATGTTGAGTGACTACAAGTTTTATTAGTTTTATTTTGCTGTATCCTCCTGGAAACTCCCCCTCCCAGACCCCCCCAGTTAAAGAACAAGCATTTCCCCACCAGTCTGTTCCAAACAAACCACATCATTGGTTACAGATTATCCAGACAACAGATGCCTTTGTCTTGCTGAGGTCTTTGATATACGTTTTCTCCTCCCTCGTTACTGGAGACGCTAAAGCTGTATCTTCCTCCTATTTGTTCACTATAAAAATTCTACCCCTTCCTAAATGTGTGTTGGCAGCCTTCCCTTTCCTGTAACCTGTGCAGTATTCCAACATCCTCAGTGCTTTGGGGAGTAACCATTCAGTGTTTCAGTGTACTCTGGACTAATGAATTTAGGCAGACAGGCTTTGTCTCACAAGTCAGATCAGGTTGAGTGGTTGTGACTCCCTAGTATGTATGTGGAAGAAGATTCTGGAGCCATATCTAGGCTTCACAGGAAATCGTTCCGGCACTAATTGGTGGTATCTGTCATGGGCCAAGAGGGGAGAATGGTGCCATATGAGCCGTTCATTTTCATTCCTCCTTTAGTCTTTCCCGATTGCTAACACAACTCTTTAGTCTGTCTACATAGTGGATATTTACAACATCCCAAAGTCTTCCTCGGTATTTTGTGTTTTGGATAGTTCAGTATTCTCTCAAATACACTATAAACTAATGACAGCAAGTGTCAGTTTGTCTGTGTCTAATCCTTGGCTTCCTACTCAGCACTTGCGTGCCCAGAGGGGTTTAATAAATTATCTTTAACTCTACTTTTCACCATTTCCTCTCCCTTCAACCTGTCTTTATATCTCTACCACCCATGGCAGGGTTATCATATGGTTCCAGGGCTAAGGAGGAGGAATTTCATCTTTTGTCCCTCAATTGGCTTTTGTGTGTCCTGCTCCCAAAGGAATTAGAGTCCAGAAGAGGAAAATATGACCACATTTTTGGGTCAGGTGTCCTTTGGCCAGGCCTACCCAACCCTCATAACACTTATTTCAGGGATAGGAAGCTCTTTTGATGACTTACGGTTAAAACCTCTGTTTGAATTCTCGCAAGAAGCCTGATTGTTAGGTCATTGATTCTTCATAGAGTTGGAACAGCAGGAGATCTGGACATGAGGGCACAGTGCTATGCACTGCACCCTGACAGAATTGAGCTGAATAACTTTTGGATTTATAAGATAGCGCATTTAATTTTTAACAGATTATATACAAAATATTGAGTGAGAGTAAACACAGACTTAAATTAGCCATAACCCTTTTAAAGCAGTCTTGCAGGTAAATGTCCCAAATCTATTAGGTCTGCCAAATATATTCTTTATCTACGCACATTTGTCAATTCTTTCCACAACATTAAGCCTTTGTAATGCTTCTTTGGAGGTTACTTTTTTCGCTCTCAAGCCTGAAATACAGGTGACATCAACTCTCTGTGAAATAGACGGGATTGACAAGGGAAAACCCCTGGACTTGTGATTGTTAATCCTTTGGTGATCACAGACCCTTTTGAGACTCTGAAGAAATCTTTGGGCTGCTCCCCATTTGGAAAAGACATGATGTAAACATTTATAAACACATTTTGCATACAATCTATTGTGTTGCATTTTAGATTGATTCTATTCACTTTCACATTATAGAGGATAAAAAATAATCTTTACTAAAAACAAGTGTCACTAGATTTTTCAGATAGAAATTAAGGGCTACTTTCTTTAAAAAAAATCATAAAAGGCATAAACTCAGCAAGTTAAACAAAAAGTAAACCTTAAAGTAAAAAGTAATGAGAACACTCTTGCTTTGCAAACATAAGAAATTTTGATAGTCCCAGGGTCTTTGATGTGGCAACATGGAGGTCATCTTTTAAAATCCAGTCAATTTCTGCACCTTTGGTTGTTGTGTTTTTTTTTTTTTTAATTTTTTTGGCTGCGTTGGGTCTTTGTTGCTGCGTGTGGACTTTCTGTAGTTGCGGCGAGTGGGGGCTACTCTTCGTTGTGGTGTGTGGGCTTCTCATTGCGGTGGCTTCTCTTGTTGCAGAGCACAGGCTCTAGGGGCGCGGGCTTCAGTAGTTGTGGCTCGTAGGCTCTAGAGCACAGGCTCAGTAGTTGTGGAGCATGGGCTCTAGGCGCATGGGCTCAGTCGCTGTGCCTTGTGGGCTCAGTAGCTGCGGTAACACGGGCTCTAGGGTGCCTGGGCTTCAGTAGTTGTGGCACGCGGGCTTAGCTGCTCCGCAGCATGTGGGACCTTCCCGGACCAGGGATTGAACCCGTGTCCCCTGCATTGGCAGGTAGATTCTTAACCACTAAGCCACCAGGGAAGTCCTGCACCTTTGGTTTTGGTGGCAAAAAATGTGTAAAAACAGACTCATTCATGCAGGTGGTAGCAACAAAATCAGAACTCTCTTAGCTTACTTCACCAGATAAATGTACTCTGGTGTTGAGGAAAGTGAGCTACAAGACTCTTCCCATTCATATCCTATGATTTCTTTGTTCTCAAGTCAATTAGGTCAACTATGGCTAGTTTTATTCATTTAATGCTATGTCTATTAATTATCTGTTGCCGCATAAAAATTACCACAAAACCCAGCAGACTAAGAAAATATTTATTATTTCAAGAACAGCTTAACTAGGTGGTTCTGGTTCAGCGTATTGCATGATATTGCTGTCAACATGGTATCAGGAGCTGCAGTCTCATCTGAAGACTTGGCTTGGGCTAGAGAATCTACTTCCAAGGTGGTACCTTCACATGGCTGTTGGTGGGGGCCTCAGTTCCTTACCATGTAGGCCTCTCCATAGAATTGCTATCATATCTACACATCGTGGCAGCTGGCTTTCCCCAGAGTGACATATCCCAGAGAGACAAATGCAAGGATGGAACCAGATTTCTTTCATGTGTAATTTTGGATGTTGCATACCGTCACTTTTACCACTCTGTATTCATTAGAAGCGAGTTACTAAGTCCAACTCCACACTCAAGGGGAGAGGAATTAAGCCTCACCTCTTGAAGGAGAAGTATTGAAGAATTTGTGGATGTATTTTAGAACCACCACAGTATGTCATCAAAGAAAGGATTGTACATTCATCTTTCAATTTTAAGGTGGTTTGAACAAAGTTTACTTTCAGAACAGTTCATCCGTGTTTCTAATAGGTACTGGAGGTAGAGACATCTCCCTGCAGAGGAAATGATGAGGCTTTGCCCCTCTCACACCACATTGTCCTACAACACCATTTCATTACCTTTAAAGGGACCAAGGCATTTCTGGTGTGTGTGTGTATGTTTGAATTTTTCATGCTCAACATAGCCACATGGTTTTAAATAGATAGAATCTGTTCTTGCACTACTAAGAATAGATTATAATAAAGTTATAGAGCTTCATTATCTGCTGGTACTCCATCATGGCAGTGGGGATGAGGAAGAAACAGGACTGGAAGGTATACCCTTCCCCACAGATAAGCTCCTTGAGATCACGGCTATATGTCAGTGTTAGCACCGTGCTTGCCACATGGGAGCTACAAAGAAATATTTTTGAATGAATGAATGAATGGAGACCCATGGAATGTAGCTTAGCGGGGCAGGTTCTAATCAGTGATTTGGCTTGGTAATACCATGTCCAGAGTCTGGAAGATCGAGCACTGGTAAGAATGAGAGCTCTAATTCCAAGGCTATGCCATCTCTACCCTCTTCAGTGTTGTCTGGCAGGTGTGGAGAGTCCATGGATTTGAATCATATGTTTGCATCCAAAAGCAAAGATGGGAGCTAGTAGGAATAACTTACTCTTAGTGACGACTAAGGCAGAGAACTGTATCTTTTGGGGCATCCCCTGTAGGTGGTGGGGGAAAAGGAAGAAAATATATCAGATAGATTTTGACTTGTATACAACCTCAGTAGCATATACAGTAGCATATGCATTTATTACTCATGCATATGGGGTCAGCTGTCAGCTACTTTGCTGATCTTGGCTGGGCTTGCTCACGTGTCTGGGAGTCTGCTGGCTATTGGCTGATCTATGCTGGTCTTGGCTGTGATGATTGGGGTGACTTGGCTTTGCCCCATGACCCTCCCATCTTGTAGGAGGCTAGCTCGGTCATGGTCTCAGAGTAGTGGCATAAGAGAGAGCAAGCACAGTCCTATGGGTGATTTTCAAGCCTGTTTGGGCAGCATTCCATTGGCTGAGTAGCCTGTAGCTGAGGCCAGTCTCAAAGTGAGAGGGCACTGAACAGTTATGTGGCACCAGGAGTGGTGAAGAATTGGAGCCATTTTTGCAATCTGCTACAAGAAAGCAAAGAAATAGCCAGTTTTTCTTTGTTTAAAACAGGGATCTGCAAACTTTTTCTGTAAAGGGACAGATAGTAAATATTTTAGGTTTTGCAGGCCACATATGGGCTCTGTCACATATTCTTGTCCTTTTCCTCCTCCCTTCTTTTCTTCCTTCTCCTTCTTCTGCATCTTCTTTTAATAATCTTTTAAAAATGCAAAATCATTTTTAGTATATAGGCTATACAAAAGCAGGCTTCAGGACAGATTTGATCCATGGGCCATAGTTTGCCAACCCCTGGTTTAAGAGGAAAGAAAATCATACTACTAATAATTTATCATGTCCTATTTATAAAACAAATTCACATCTGTTGTTTTATTTGATCCTCACGACACTCTGGTGTGGGAGAGATATGGGGTTAACACTCATAAAGGGAGAGAAGTGAACTGATTTGATAAAACTGGAGTCTGGAGGCTGGGAGGGCCAATGATGTTTACCTAAGTGCGCCGCCAAGAGCAGCTGCTCATCTCCATCGCCTCTGCGGGCTGAGCTTCCAGGAGGACTCCTAGCATGAGGAGAGTGGTCTGTCTACCCTCCTGAGAACACATGCTACACAGGTGGAAGGGAAGCATCTAATCATGTTAATTTCCGCGCAGGCTGAGATGAAGCTGATTTCACGGGTACCAGAGGTGATGCAGTTGTTTCCCAGGTTGCATTTCCCAGTCTCCACTTCATTAGTCATTAGCATGACTGCTTTGAATGTATTCCTTACCTCTGCTTACCAGAGAGGCTTCCTCTCTGCTAGGAATCTTTTAGAAATTATGTTTAAGGGACCGTGTTTAAAACAAGTCTTCATAGTGATTATGGCAACTTCTTAACTCAAAATGTAATCGGTACACATATTTTGCATTTTTATACTTAATCCACAAGTATAGCTTTTAGTGTTTTTCCTTTTTCTACTCACAACCCTAAACAATGTCACAGAACAGAACGGAAGATCTCTTTTGTCTATGACAAGTATCATTTAGCTGTTGGAAGAGGTAGGTGCAATCTAATTTTCCTGAACGGTAAACAATACGGTTTGTGCAGGCTCATGTAGGTGGCACTAACTCGATGTCTCAACAGCTTTCTGAGAAAAGGGAAATGAAATGAATCAGCTGATTAGTTGGCTGGGCCCTTACCTACAAGTTGTCAAACAGAAAGCTCTGCTCAGTTATTCTAAGTTGGCTAACACTGGCTTACTCTAGAAGTTGGCTTAATTTAGAAGTATGGCTTATGGAAGCCTTTTGCAGGGTTACCCAAAGTATACTTTATGGATTTTAGTTCCTCAGAATGCTGAAAAGCGTGTGGAATCAAAGATACATATGGCTAAATAAATTGGGGTACACCTAGGTTAAACAAAATTAAATCTTTTTTTCTTCAGGACTTCTTCAAGCCTTTAATATGTGAACGTGCACCCTAAATATTCTAGAAAGGGTTGGAATGTGCAGTAGTTTCCAAATTATCTTGACCATGGAAATCTTTTGTTTCCCGAGATAATATTCTATAGGGAAAACTTTGAGAATCGTTACCTCAAGCGAAATGTCACCAACACTCTGTGCCAGGGGAACATCCTGGAAAGAACCCTCACCCATGAGCTAGTGTGTAAGTGGGCTCTAATCTGTTTTTTCAAATAGTCAAATCAAACCTCAGTATTTTAAAAAAGATATTATCATTAAAATCAGGGTCAGTAACGATGCAATATATGTATATCTATCCCTAGGAATTAAGAAGTTAAGATTGTGGATTAAGCTTCATTATTTCTCAGATTCTGAGACATCAAGCCCTCTCCTAGAATTCTGAAAGCAGCTAGAGAAAGCACCTGTTAGAACATCCTGATGTGAGTCTTACTCTCCTCTTTGCCCTCAAGCAAGATTTCACTGATGGCATTGCTGACAGGATACATTTTTATTGCTTTCTGGTATGAAACCCAATGCATCCAGCCTTGTTTTCTCTGTATTTAGTGATTACCCACAATGGTTACTACTCAGAACACTAATCTGATATCTTTAGCTACAGAAAGAGGTAATGTGGTTTGCTTCTTTTTATGGTGGTTCATCTCTCTTTTCTTTTTTTCCTCACTGAGCATTGCAAGCAGCACTGCAAGTATTACTTTCTACCCATACTGGATATCTGCAACCTGCTGTCCTGCAAGCAGCTTCAGCTCCACGTGGCTAAAAGTGAACTCATTATCTTTGCCATGAGTCAGTTCCTCTTCCTGTTTTTTCTCACTCCAGCTAATAGTATTAACATCCCCTCAGCCTCCAAAGTTAGAAAGTTCTGAGTAATTTTTTATTTCTTGCTCTTCCTTCCATCTATTAATTGACAAATCCTGTTGACTCTACCTCTGAAAATTCACATCTCCTTTTCATTCTCATGGTCATTGTCCCAGTTCAATGTCCTATTTTCTTAGCCACACCACATGGTCCCTTTGCCATTATCCTTTTCCCCATCCAATTGATACTTCCATCACTATTGCTAAGACCCTTAACATTTCTGAGCATGCATTATTATTCTCCTCGGAGTGTTTTACATGCATATTCATTCAGTCTTTACAATGGCCTTTTGAAGCTGTGTTATTATCCACATTTTACAAATGAAAACAAACAAACAGAACCAAAAAACAAAACAAAAAAAACCCCTGAGGCACACAGAAGTTAAGTAACATCCCCAAAGTCACATTGATAATACATGGGTAGATGTACAATTTGAGGGGGGCTCTGCCCAGATACCTAACCTCTTACCCACTACACAATGAACTCTGACAACATATAGACCTCCTGAAAAACAACCCTGAAAGGGAAACCCTCATCTCAAAAACGTTCACTGGCTCTTCCTTTTCTGTACAATGATATTAAGACTCTCTAGAACAGTATATGTATTTTTGTCTGAAAATATTTTTATTTTGCATTTATTTTTTAAATCAACTTTATTAAGGTTTATATTCCCTAAATGCACCCATTATTTAAGTCTCTTACTTCCCAAACCTCTACTTATTTTCTTGGACTTCAAAGCAACCTGTAGTTCATAGTTACCCATAATTTGGTCGAGGCAGGACATGCTCAGAAAACAAAAAAGGAATTTGGTGTCTTTTACTGTATATTTTGCTTGGTACTGTAGTTACCTAAACATTCACAGTAAACTTTATTTTTATAGGGAATTAAAATGCTAAAAATGGGATGGGAGCAAAGGGAGTTTAAAAACTACTTTTGGGGACTTCCCTGGTGGTCCAGTGGTTAAGACTCTGCCCTTCCAATGCAGGGGACACGGGTTCAATCCCTGGTCGAGGAACTAAGATCCCACATGCCGTGGGGCAACTAAGCCCACGTGCTGCAACTAGAGAGAAGCCCACGACGAAGAACCCGTGCGCCACAATGGAGACCCGGCGCAGCCAAAAAAAAGAATATATTTCTATGAGTTTTGACAGATTTTATGCATCCATGTAACCACTGATCTTGGGTGGCCTCGGCCTACAGTGGCTTGAAGCAGGATTTCAGTTCCCCGGCCAGAGACTGAAGTCAGGTTGCGGCAGTGAGAGCACTGATCCCAGCCGCTAGACCATGACAGCCAGTGGCCAGTGACAAGGCCCTGGCCCGCTGGCTTTGTAGAAATGAATTTCCAAAAGGAGACGGAAAGTAGTGAAACAAGTAAAGTGTTTATTAGGAGGAAAAAGAGTACATGTGGATAGACACATGGGCAGACTACTCACAGAGAGAGTCATGCCCTTGTGGTAGTTTGAATCACTTATATGGGGCATTTCTTCCAGGTTTCCTCTAGCCAATCACCTTGCTTTGCCTGGCTCTGAGTCAGTATTTGGTTTAACTCAGGGTCCTCCCTTATGTGCATGTATATCTCTTAGCCAAGATGGATTCTAGCAAAGAGGCCTATGGGTAGGTTGATTACTATGGGGTGGCACCCCCTCCCTTTTTGGCCCCTGAGGAGCCTTTCTGCCCATGTGTAGTTGGGAAGGTCTCCTTGACCTCGAGAATGAGAAATACTTGGTCTCTTTACCTCTTATCGGGGCAGGGCCCAGCCTCTTCTCTCGCTCCTGCTGTTATCTTCATCTTGGAGTATCTGTCCACAGGGGGCAAACTCCAGCTGCTCAGCCTGGGGCCTCCACCACCACAGTCCAGTCAAGATATAGAATATTTTATCACCCTAAAATGTCCCTTGTGCCCCTTCCCAGACTATCCCCATACATGGCCCTGGTCTCAGACAATCACTGATTGGCTGTCACTATAGATTAGATTCATTTTTCTAGAATTCCATATACATGGAATCATACAGTACTTTGTGTCTGAGTTTATTTAGCATAATGTTTTTAAGATTCATCTATATTGTTGCATGTATAAGCAGTTGATTCCTTTCTGTTACTGAATAGTATTTTTATGAATATACCACGTTTTGTTTATCCATTCACCTGTTGGTGGACGTTTGGATTGTCTTCAGTTTTTGGCTCTCATGGATAGAGCTGCTCTGAACATTCATGGATGAGTCCTTGTGTGGGCATATGTTTAGTGTGGTATACTAATTAGGGCTTTTGGTTGCAAAGGACAGAAATCTACCCCAAACTAGCTCAAGAAGGAAAGAAAGGAGGTTTATTGGGTTCCGCAATTGGAAAACCTAGAGCTGACTTAGTTTCCATCATGGCAGTTCATTAAAAGTTGTCATTAGGAAAATGTCTTATTTGCTTCCTCACTCAGCAATACTTTCTTCTTTGTTAGCTCCATTCTGACAAAGCCTTTCTCCTCATGGTCTTAGAGTGGTTTCTAGCAGCACACTCAGACATACAGTGCATCCCCTCAGCAGCTCCAGCAGAGAGAGGATTTCTCTTTTCCCAACACATTCAGTATAAATCTTTGACCTAAAGTCTCTCTCATTAGGTCATGTGCCCATCATTCAACCAGTTGCTATGAACAAGAGGATGGGATGTTCTGGTTGGCCAGGCCTTACTCACATATCCTCTTCTGAAGCCAGAGATGATGGAGTGTTAGCTTTACCCAATCACATGGACTTGGATTGCATGGGCAGGGGTGGCTCCACAAAGAAACTGGAGCATTGTTCTCAGAAGCAGGGAAATGGATGAGTGGCTGGCAAACCAGCTAATGATTATCATTCATGGCACTTGAAGTGCTCTGGCATGCCATTCCATCAACCCGGTCCTCTGTTCCTGAATGCTAAGTAGCAGATTTTCTGGTCACTGTAATTGACTCATTCCCCATAGTGTGCTGCAGTTTTCCTCTCTCTGCCCTCGTCCATGCTGTTCTCTTGTCTGCAATACCCTCTGTGGCTATGGCAAGCTTACTCACTCTGGAAGCCCAGTTCCAATGTCTTGCACCTTAGAGAGCCTTCCTAAATTTGCCCCTGCCTGGATTAGTCTCCGGGCATATTATCTATATTCTGTCATGGTTCTTACCATGATAAATCTAATCATGAAATTTCCTACGATCCCAGCCTCCCCTACTAGACATGGACAGCATGACAAGGGGCCACTGTCTCCCTCATCTCAGTGCTCCCCAGCGCCCAGATTCAGTGCCTTTTACACAGTATGAGCTCCATAAATACTTATTGATTGATTCTGGACTTGCCATCCATTAAGAGAAGTTAATGGAGGTTTTCTGATTCCAGCAGATGACCAGTTTTGGAGTGTTGTATCAGTCAAATTTCTAAGAATCAGTAAGTCTTCATTTGGATTTTTCTTTCTTTCACTCAAAGAATATTTTAAAATAATTGTATTTTCCCCTCCGATTTTCACCATAGGTAAGCATTGCAGAAAATTTACAAATATAAAAGTATAAAGATGATAACAAGCTGCTTCCTATCTTAAGGCCATTGTGTGTGCTATTTCCTCTGCCTCAGGCCCCTTTCCTGCCTGTTTTTCTATGAGTCACATCTCAGTAAGAACTTCAGTTTTAGACTGAGGTTTTCTCTTGCTTCTCAGTTTTCTCTACACCAGTTATCCTGATAAAAATGTGTCCTCTATGTTGATTTGTGTGTTTCTGTCTCTCTGGACTGTAATGTAAGCCCTGTGTGGTTAAAGACCTCATTTAGTTTGGTCACGGTGTATTTCCACTCCTAAGACAGTGGCTTGTACATAATATTTATGGCATCAATTAATGAATGCAGAGGTAACCATTACTTACATTTTTTTGTTTCCTTCCACTCACATAAACACTTATACACTCAGATATATGTGTGTACATATATGTGTATGTGTGTACTACATACGCATGTATATGTATACCTACAGACACTTAATACAAACATAGGATATCATAAAGTACGTGTAATATAATTCAAGGCTACTACACATCCTGTTAGTGATGTTTACTCCTCACTCACCATTCCTTCTGGCAGCTTCTCACTGCAAACCCTGGATGAGCCCTTGCTCTGGCTGCAGGAGCATTCTCAGCCTGCATGCAGGGCAGGCCAGAAGTGCTGGGGAACTCACACCCCAGGAGCAGCTGTCAACCAGGGATGAACAGGGATTGGAGGATAAGTACCCCAGCTCCCTCACCCCTTTGGAGGCACATCCCTGGGGCGTGTTCCACACCATTTCTGAACCCCAGTAGTATCGATGCACACAGTGGTAGCTAGACTGATAATGCTTCATCAGCTTTCTTCCTATCCCAGTGTCACCTCCAATCTCCATATCACTGCTTCCTGCTAAATCAGCCACTTGCCCATTGACAACTAAGTCTGAGAGTTTGCTACCTGAGACAGGAAAAACTGTAAAAATTGTTTTGTAAACAACCAGAAAAAGGCCGTTGCTCCTCTCAAACCCCAGCTCGTAGATTTTGCTTTCTGCTTCCCCCTTCCTCTTTGCCCTTGGATCGAGGGGGTGGACACCAGTTTACAGCGGTGTATCTTTTCTTTTTTGGGAAGTCAGTTGGAGAGAGCCCCATTGGTGCTACCCTGACTCAGAATGCAATCCTGTCCAGCACTGGTAACTTCACAGATTCCTGAGGCATCCACATTATAGCCACCTCTGTATTCAGCTTTGCTTTTATCTGTTTCCAATTTCTGTTTTCAAGGCATTCTGTTTTTCTCTTTCCTCCTTCATCCCTAGGCCCTCCTTTACAATAGCACCAAATAAAAAACCCATCACACTGCTGGAGCTAAAAAAAAGCCTTTGAAAAAAGTCGGGTGTTGTGGCTTGAATGTTCCTAAGCTCTAAAACTGCAAGTTACAGACAAATAAAGGGGCAGGGGTGGGTGTGGGGCGGGGGTCTTAGCCCTGTGGAAGCAGCCCTCAGACCACAGCAGGCTCTGGGGGGCACCATGCCTCTAGTGTGGTTTGAACACACAGATTGGGGCGTCTGGCTTGCTGAATTCAAGTTTGAGTTATAGATGTTACTGAATGAAACATTAAGGCTGTGTCTGTTGGGACTGCTCTGGCTCTCTTGCCTGTTAACTCTGGCAGAGCATTGTTCCATTTTATCTAAGCATTCCTTCAACATTTGTGTAGCACTCTTTTCATTCATTCATTCATTCATTCATTCATTCCACACTGACAGTGACTAAGTGCTAGGACTGCAGAGATATCTAAGCCCCATTCTTTATACCCAAAGATCTCAGAATCTAATTAAGGTAGAGAGACAAGCAGATCAGGAGCCTCAATGCATTGTGCTCAGTGCTGTCCCAGGGTGGGTGCTGAGTGGAATTGCTGAAGAGCAAGGACTGCAGAGTCAGCCACACCTGGGTTCCTTGTCTCGGCCTGAGGGATCCAGGAAGGGATCCTGGAGGAGGAAGCAGGACGCAGCCGTCAAGAGCTAAGGCTATGGATTAGATAGCCCTGGCTCTTTAGTAGGCTTTGTACTAAATTGAATTTGCTTAACCTCCTCGAGCCTCAGTTTCCTGATCTGCTAAATGTCTAGAATAACATCTGTATCACAGATTGTGCAAAGTAAATGAGATAGTGTCTGAACTGTCTTAGCAGGGTTCATAGCATACAGTAGCAACTTAATACATGTTTATTAATTTTTAACAGTTAAATCAAGCACAGGATATTGGAAGACGCCCAGTGCAGACAAGGGAGGAGGATATAGATGTGCTGGATGAGGTCATGCCTTGCTGGATCTTGAGGAGGGTGAATGACAGTGCATTGCTGGCCGGACAGGCAAATGAAAGGTTTCCTATTTCCTCGTGGGCATCAGTGAGACCCAGCATATGCCTGTATCAAAAACCTGCAATTTATCAAAAATAAAGCCAGGGATAGTAAAAATCTTGCTGGCCACAAAAGTGGGAGGACCCAGGCAAATAGTCTTCTTCTGGGCCATTATTTCCTGGTGGGCGGTCAGATGTGTATCAGCACGAGAGAGAGCAAGGTGCAGCTGCGCTTCTGGGGGCCCCACTGAACAGGTGACATGTCCGTGTATTTTTACTTAAAATTTGATTTTCTCCATCTCTCTCTCCAGCAAGGGAATGGTCAGAAATGTAACAATTAGAATTCAATATGCTAATACAATGTGTCATTAGCAGAGCCATACAATTGCCTCTAGTGGTACATGTGGGAAGCAAAGCAGGTTCCTGGAAATTAGCTCAGCTTCCCCTCGTCCCCATCTGAATCAAAAGAGCCAGGCTCATTTCAGCAGTGGAAATTTCACTGGGCTGGAGAGCCGAAAACTCATTCAAAAAATTAATAAATTTTCCTCTCCCTTAATTTTTTTTTGTTTGGTGGGGACATATTTCGTGACACATGTCTGCTTCTTCCTTGCAAATATTTCATTCAGACGTGGTCTTCAGGTTTTCAAATTTTAAAGACTTTAAAAAAATCGATTATGGTCTAAGAGGATTAAGAGCTCTGCTTATGTCAGCTTTACATAATTCTGGACAGAAGATGTACTTGTTATGTTTTTTAATTTTGTTTATGATTCTGCAAGTTATCACCCCTTCTCTCCTGAGTGAATTCTGACTGCATTAGGAAGGTGTGGGTGCTTTGTCAACAGATTTTGGTCAACTGGTGTATTATTTAATGGGTTCAATGGTATCCTCCTTAGTGGCCGCAGCCTTAAATACAGGTCAGGTATCAAGTTCATACTCATGTTACCCTTCCTCCCTCCTTCCCTCTCTTTTTCCCACCGTTCCTTCATCCTTCCTTCTCCCCCTCCTTCCTTCCCTCTACCCCTCCCTCCTTCCTTCTACAAACACTTATTTAGCTCAACACCATTTGAGGCACTGGAGATATACGGATGAAGAAGGCAGATGTAGTTCCTAGTAACATGATAGGAAGACAGGTGATAAACAAATAAACAGTTCACAGATAAGAGCAATCCCAATAAGTGTTCTAAATAAATAGAGAGACGCTCAGGGAGTACCTTTGGAGGGAGCCGTGTGGTTATGGAAGGCTAAGAAAGAGCCAGCCAATGAGCCCTGGAGCAGAGAGGAGCCTGTGACTGCCCAGTAGCAAGGAGGAGCAGCGTGAGGAGATGGAGTGCTACGTGGGCGGCAGATCATGCAATGTGGTGGCAGGGATTTACAATTCAGGATAATGTTTGGAAGAACCGGGGACATTTTTATTTTAGAATGTTTTTTCAGTGAGTTAGGTACATGTGCTGACAACATTTTCCAAACCAAATCTTTTTTTCTGGCTATTTAATTTCACCCTCCACTCCAAAGTTAGAAAATTTGTTTGCACTTGGTTCTACATTTAGTGAGTTCTCTTTCATCAAAAGGAAAAAGGTACTTAACTCAGGGAGTGCTACAGAAACCTCAGATTGGAGTCCTGAAGTGTGTACCTGGAAAAGGTACACACTTTCTTGCTTTCTGGAAAGCAAGAAAATAGCCTTTGTCACAGGTCGTTGCTTTTCTTCCTAAAGCGTAAACTCAGAGGTGCAATTTAGTCAAGTAGTTGATTTAGTTGTATCCAGCTTACCTAATTAACAGCAATTCCATGCTCGATTTTTTGTTTCATTAACTGAACAAAAGCCATCTCTAATGAGGTACGTATACAGGGCCAGCTGACTTACTTTTTGTGGAGATGGCAGATAAGGAGGGAGCTATAAACATTTGTAGGAAATAGACACAGACATGATATCCAGCATTTTGAACAACTGGTACCAGGTAGGCACTGGGCCATCAGAATGCACAGTGGTGTATGGGTGCCGCCAGGCTCTTTGGAGGGCAAGGAATCAGGTGTATCCTCCAAACACAGGGAAATGACCGGAGCACGTTCATTCCCTCCCAAGAGTCCCCAAAGTCATCTCCTTCCAGCATCAACTCAAAAGTCTAAAGTCCAAAATTTTATCTAAATATGATAGAAATCAGATATGGGTGAGACTCAAGGTATGATTCACCTGAGACAAATTCCTCTCCAGCTGGGAACCTGCAAAATCAGACAAACTATATGCTTTCAAAATACAATGGTGGGAGAAGCATAGGATAGACATTCCCATTCCAAAAGGGAGAAAAAAGGAAAGAAGGAAGGGGTAAATGATGGGTCTGAGGGTCCCAGCAAGACCAAAACCCAGTGGAGCTAATTACTCTAGACCTTGACTTGAGATAATCCTCTTTGGTTGAGGCTCTGCCCTCCAGGTGTCCTGGAGCTGAGGTCCAGCCTTCCAGACATACGGGGGTGGGGACCCCACTCCCAAGGCTCTGGGCGGCCCCACCCTGGTGTATCTGCAAGGCAAGGGAGGCCATCTTGCTATGTATTGCTGAGAGAGAAGAGATAGAACTGATGGGGGAGAAATCATGGGCAGACAGATTTCAGGTCAATAAAGAAAGGCAAAATAGATAGAGCTGCCCTAGAAAGGAATGGGTTTGAGAAAAAAGGAAGTTCTCTAACCAGAAGGACTCCAGATGAGGCTGTGAGGTTGGATAACCCCTAAAGGGTTGTGGCAAAGTCAGCACTGTCTTCTGAGCTTGGTGACATATGGGTTAGGATAGACTGAGAAAGACTGCCTTAAAAAATTCTCAACCTATAGGTTGATAGAGAGATATGTATTTGATATACATATATAAAATTTTTATATTACATCATAATATTAGTTATGTATTCATATACATATATAAAGATTTGAATATATTCTTTTCAGAATTAAATAATCCCATTTTAAGTATGCATGAAAGAACAGTTTGATTTAGTAGATCGTATCACCTGTTTTTCATCTATGGCCAACATTAAAAATACAAAGCTGGTGCATAAACAAGGTCAAGGAACAAGCTAGTCATGGAATCTTCCTGTCCAGCATCAGTGTTATGATATGTTGCAGCTGAAGGTCTGGGCAAGTCATCTGTACTGCACTGTATCTTAAACACCTCCTGGCATTTTCCACTTCCTTCTCCAGGTCTTCTAACAGGAATCGACATGAAAGGGTAGCATGTAAGTGACTGCACTGGCGTTTCTAATTATGATCAGGAAGGGCACACAATTTACAAAGAGATCTTCAGAATTTATCACAGACTTTATTTCATCTTGCCATTTGGACAGCCCCTGATCATCTCTTCCCATGAGGATAAACTCTGAGAATCCCAAATGATCTTGTAGGACCCTATTCCTATGGTTTTTAAACTGTGTTCTACAGAGGTCTAGTATTGAGAGGGGGACTCAGGCCCTTAAGTGGCGAGGGTGAAAGAGGGATAGGGTGTAGAACGCAGCTGGGACTCAGGCCCTGGGAGCAAACATCAACCGGGGTAATTATGCTTTATTCTCTTTTAGATATTAAGGTTCAAGAGGAGATTCTGCTTGATAAAAAGTGGAGGGCTTTTCTAAAAAAGGGGTTTAGAATTACAGTGCAGACCTGCCTTCTCATTGTACACACAAGAAACTGAGGCTCAAAGACATCAAGGGTATTCTCCTTGGGGCACCCACCTCGTCCATGGTAAAGCCAGGACTATGATCCAGTACTATGATCTGGACTAGGGGTCTTCCCACCACTTGTTGCTGTTGATGAAACACGGAAACTTAGTCTCACGTTTGGGCACTCGGGAAATCCCCATGGTGATAATGATGATGGATAATGCTTACGAGTTCCTACTATGTGGCCAGTGCCTCAAAGACAATATCTTATTTAATCCTCACAGCAGTGCTCCAAGTTAGGAGCTCTTATTAATCCCATTTTACAGTTGAAGAAATGATGTTCAAAGACATTAAATCACTTGCTGGACATCACACAGCTTCTAGGCAGTAGAGGTTGGATTTGAACCCAGGTGGCCTTAATCCAGAGGCCTCAGCATTAACCCTTCTGCTCTCTTGCCTTCCTACACTCCAGACTTCTCCCGGAGGACAGATACCATCAGATTATTTTATCTAACTTTACCGTATTTTTTTTTACCAACATAGCAATGTCCAGCAACCTTTCCTTTACTGAATGTTCTACTTCTATAGTGCTATGCTATTATGTAGCATGACCTTGATGAAGATAATACCCTTCCTGTATCAAAATGGTTAATCTTCATTAATTTTTACTCATTAGTTGAAGGCTGGTGTAATTTAGAGAAAGTCTAAATTATGGAATACATTTTATTTTATTACTTTTAAACGCATAACAAAATTATTTAAGAATGCTCCCTTCCGGGACTCACTTCAGTGATTTGTTCACTGATACTATTTATATGTAAAGGAAAGGAAAGCTTCATATGAGCACCTTGCTTGTTCTTCTCCATTCTAACTAATTCTGCCAGGTAACCTCTGTGAATGGCCTTATTATCTCTCACCAGACCGACTATGATGGCCTCCAAACTCACTGCCCTGAGCCTCGCTCATCATGTTTTTACTATGTAACTTTCTCAATGACTACTGTTAAAATTCAGCATTAGGGACTTCCCTGGTGGTCCAGTGGTTGAGACTCTGCACTTCCACTGCGGAGGGTGTGGGTTCGATTCCTGATCAGGGAACTGGGATCTTGCATGCCTCGTGGTGCAGCCAAAAAAAAAAAAAAAAAAAAAAATCACAACCCCACCTGCATCAGTGTTTCATTTCTCCACCACCCTTTCCCATCCTTCCCCGAAAGCCCAAGCTAAATGGCTGACCCCCTGGTCTCTCAGATTCTTGGCTGTTTCCATAGCCCTGCGTGGGGTTAACTCCAGCAAGGACCACCTTATTCCCAGTGTGCTCACCTCCTGGAAATCTTCCTGGGTTCTGTGAATGAAAAAATGTTGCCTGCCGTATCAGTAAACAAAGGATGTTGTAGCCATCAAGGCACTACGGTTGTCCCCAGTGGTGAGCCTGAGGGAACTCAGGATGGAAGCAAACAGGGTGCCCACCATCAAGCCCTCAGCCACTGCAGCCATCCCCAGTGGTGCACCCTGAAGGGACTCAGGATGGGAAAGAAAGAATGGGATGCTGGCCCTAAATAGCTAAGGTGCATATCAAAGGGATGATTTCAGTGGGCCCAGACTCTTGCATCTTCCCATACATAGAAAAGTGCTAAATTCAGTAAGATGTCTGGTTTTCTTTAATTAACAGTAATCTTTTACTGGTCTTTACTGACTCCCTGGTCTTTGTTGCAAAACTCCTGTATATCCTGGCTCCTCCCTGATCTCTTCAGACCTGGGAAGTCCTCAGAAAGCCCACCAAATAAAACATAATTCTCGATAGTTCCAGCTCTCAACCATCATCAGTTTCTCTAGTGAAATTTCCTAGGGCTTTGCCCCTCCCTGGGGGCTGCCCTCATATGCAGCTTCATGTAGATCATGTGTTTACTTATCTTACTTCCTCTGCTATACTCTAAGCTCCATGAGGGCAGCCATCTTTACAGTCCTGCCATCTGGGTACATAGTAAATGCTCATTGAGTGACCAGGATTCTGGGCAGCTGTGTGTGTATAAGGGAGGCAAAGGATGCTTGGCAAGAAAAAGGAGTCAGGGGAGACAACAGCAAGTCTAAGGGGTACCACCCACATGAGAATTCCTTGGGGTGCTGAATAAACACATAGATTCTCTAACAGGAGAATTCCTTCAACAGGACATTGAGCGAAAGGATGACTGGCTGCAGTGTGGTCAGGAGGTAGAACCAGAGGGCAGGCGTGTTATGGCTTTTCTGAGCAAGGGGACACCTCTCCTGCCTCTGGCCAAGCTCAGCTCATCGTCCTGAGGGGATGTTCTTTCCAGCATCTTTCCGTCTGGATGACACAACCCTCTGATTGTCCCTCCTAACACCTGACCCTAGTTGGGGAATTGAAGAAGGGATGAGTCCTGGAGTCTGCCCTCATACAAGGAACCCTGCAAGGCCTCTGCTTGTGGCGATGGACCAAAAAAACCTACCTTCCTCCCACACTTAGCTGGAAATGATTTTTAGTGGGTGGTGTCTGGGCTCATTAAAATGAACCTGGCATATCCATAACTTGTATTACCCAGCAACAACCAACCCCTCAGAAATCTGTGCAGGCAACTAAGGATTTTAAAACTACTAGTAACCTCCCTCAGTACCCACTCTCCCTGCTAAATGGTTGAGATTCCAGGCCAGCTGAGTGTCTGCTTATTTACATAATTAATCGAGTAGGAAGTCTATATGTCCCTCCTCAGCTTTCTCTTTTCCAGGATAAATAACCCCATATCCTCCATCCATAAGCCCCAATTTTACAACCTTTTAATCATTTTTGTGACTCCCTCATGAATCTTCTTTGGGCCATATTTAAGCGTTATCTCAATTTAACAGACATGCTACGCAGGCAATTAGGAGAGAGGAATCCCTTAGAACCTGGGAACGTCTTAGTCCCAATTTGGATCTGAGTGTCTGTTTGTAAGGGTCATGTGGAGGATTCTCATCACCTTTCCTCCTGAGAAACGGACTCAGGATGGGCTGTAAATTTTGCTTTTTCACAAAATGTTCTTCCAAGTTTCAAAGAACCAATTCCTATCAGGGCAGGAGCCAAAGGACACACCTGAGCCCAGGAGGGAGGAATTCTTTCTCAAATGGGTTTCATGTGTGCCATTTTGGTGCATGGGGACAGCAGGGGTCTACTGTTGGCTGGAGAGAGCTGTCAGCAACCTTGAACCCCAAGCTTCCAGGGGACTTGAGGAGGCCAGGCACTGTCTGACAGCTTGGGCAGAGTCTGCCAGGCTGGCCTGCTGCTCTGTGTCCTGTGATCTTATCTGACCTTTTCCGGAAGGCCATTTCCTTATCTGCATTCAGGCTGAGCCAAAAAGCGGAGCCACTAGCAGACTGGGGAGAGGCTGGCTCTTGAGTTTTCAACACCATGTAGCGGCCAATACATAGCTTAGCTGCCACCAAGTATCCCGTAAAAGGCACCCAGTAAAATTATGGCACAGTTAAGGGAGAAAGGACATTTCTGAGGTTCTTACATTGGGAATTTTCTAACTAGGAATGTTGTGAGAGCAGAACAGAAGAAAGGAGGTGGAGCTGACTGAGGCTGTAACTTGTCATTTTGCAAAGACAAAACCCCATCGTCACCTTTCCGTGCCGCGCATCGCATCGGTGTTCTCTCGTGGTTCTAATCTCTTCTGGGCTGCATTTTCCCCCTTCCTCAGTGTGGCCTGATATTTCCCAGGGACTCATTTGACAGGGTGCAGACAGCAGGGCTGTATATCTGAGCAAACGTTTGCAAATATAGACATTCCTGTTCTGCTACCATGTCAACAATTTCAAGGTGAAACCCCCATCAGTCCAGCAGCTGATCTGGCGAAGGAGCTTATCGTTGTGTGCAAAAATCAAATAAAATCCTTTGGGGCTTTTCTTAGGCAGCATCGCGTGTAGCTCTGGCCTGAAGATCAATAAAGCAGAACCTACTCTTCATTACACGTTAATAATGTGCAAGCAGAAACCAGAGCGGGGAGCAGGCCTCTCTGTCTCCCCACAGAAAGACGGGCTGACTTTGTTGTAAGCGGCACGGGATTGTGCTGATTATGGCCGCGCAACTCGTTTGCAGCCGCAATTGCCTTTCAGCCTGTGAGTCTCAGAACTAGAGTGCTTTCTGCATCGTGGAGAGCTGCTCATGGCACTCATGACATCTTTAGAAAAGCCATATCCTGGCTTAAAGTGCTCCATAAAGCTCATTAACCGGGCCTTAACCGAGTGAGTTAATAACAATTAATAATCGAGAGACTGAAGCTGTGATACCTCAGGAATGAACTTAGTGAGGGTTCTAAGTTCCCAGTGCTGCCTGAAGCCAGACCTTTTGGTGACTTTGGAGCTAGACATGGCAGAAAGGGTTTGGGACTGTGTATTAGTGTGATAGGGCTGCTGGAACAAAGTCCCACAAACTAGGTGGCTTAAAACAACAGAAACTTATTCTCTCACCATTCTGGTGGCAACAAAGTCTGAAATCAAGGTACAGGTTCCCCTGCAATCCAGATTGAGCGTTCCTGTGAAACCATTCCTAAGCTGAAATGGCATAAAGCAAAGAAGGAATTACCTTAGGGCACATCTTGCACAAACGATGAACAAAATAAATCGAGATAAAGCACAGATGCTCACGGACACAGTTCAAAGCTATGGCGGCTCCGTGCCGAGACGCTGAGTGCAGTTCTCGGGGAAGGCGCTTGGTGGCGCCACTCTTGCTGTTGCGGTGCGCTGCCTCAATAACCACTCGCCGCAAAACAAATGCTGAATACTATTCTCAATTTTCGCCTTGTTTTGTGAAAGTGAAAATCCTCTTCAAATTTCTTTATGTTGGGGAAGACAGGGACTAATGTAGGTTTTTCATAAAAAGAGAAGTGGTGTCAAGCAAACTTTTGAAAAGAGGGGGACTCCTGTATCAGCAAGGCCACACTCTCCCTGAAGGCTTTAGGGGAGAACCTGTCCCATGCCTCTCTCCTAGCTTCTTGTGTTGCCGGCAATTCGTGGCATTCCTTTGCTTGTAGGCACATTACTTCAGTCTCTGCTCCATCACCACGTACGGCCTGCTATGTCCATATTGGGTGCATATGGCCAGTGTCTGTTCACATGCTGTAACAATTTTTAAATATTCTGAGTACTGTCCATGCCAAGGTCAGTACCTCTTTCACTGGGCGGCTGTGAAGAGTAAATCAGATATTCCGTAGGAAAGCTCTTTGCAATGTGTGAAGTCCTGTGTGAAGGTTTTTGCTGTTTTGTTGCTGGGGAGGTTTCAGGTTGAATCCATTAAGACAGAAAGATTCAAGTCCTGGTGCCTGCTCTCAGAAGTCTCCATGAGTAGAGCACTCTTAAATCACTGCCATCAGCCTGTAATATAATCTTGGCCTGAGGCTTTCCGGGACAGACGGTATGGAGAGATTCATACTGTTATTGAAGGCTTAAAGCTTGGGAATTAAAAGTCTACATTTTTCTTGGAGTCAGGCAGTCCTGGTTCAGGTCCTGGCTCTACCACTGACTGCTGAATGGCCTTGGGTTGGTCCCTGAGCCTCTCTAAGTCTCTGTTTCCTCATCTGTAAAATGAGGTAATAACACCTAGGTCACAGGTTACATGAGGAGTGAATGCAGTGATAGACACAGAGTAGGGTCCACTGCTTCCTCTGTTTTTAAACGTTTGAGTAAGTATAAGTCGTACTGTAGTTTTTCAAAGGGCTTTTGGGTCTCACTGGCCAGGGCTTTGTGAACCGTTGCTTGAGTCAGTCACAGTGAGTGGCAATCTACAAGTTATTGATTTACCTTGAACAGTGGTTCTTAAACCCAACACCTGGGCCCCACTGAGCTTTCCAAGATGTGTTTTCAGTAGAGCAACCTGGTGTAGGAAGACCGGTTTGGAATCAAGGTCCTGGGCCAGCTCCCATGCTTATGACAGGTGTGAAGTTGCCAAGTGAAGCTCTCTGCTCCTCAGTGATAAATAAGAGTCCCATCTCCCAGGGCTGAGGTAGAAACTGTGTAGGTTAATGTATGCAAAGCCATTATTTCAATGCTAGAGTGTCACATGGCCTCAATAAATACAAGCTAATATGATTCCTGGAATAGAAGCTCCATGAGGGCAAGACTCTGGCCTGGATCATTCACAAGTGGGTCTCCTGTCCCTGAAACCAAGTCTGGCAAGTTGTAGGCGCTTGATAAATATACACTGAACAAATGAATGAATAAATGAATGAGGTTTCCTGGAGGTAGGATCAAGAACCTGAATTTTTGAGCTCTCTCCACGTGATTATAGGATGCAGCCATGATTGAGAACTGCTGGCACAAGCATTCATTTTAAAGATGATGAAATTGCAACCAGGGCTGCTAAGTAATTCGCCCCAAGAGCACTTGGTTAATTTACTCAACAAATAGTCATTCCTTCCTTTTATTTAACACACCTTCATTGAGTACTTACAACATTGCTGGTGGTATTTAAACCCCAGGTTCTACCAGAAAGAATAAGAGATTGCCCCAGCCCTTGATAAACTCGTGGTCTGGTAGAGGCTTCAGATGTATAAACAAATGACTGCATTACTGTGTGCCACGGTTTCATATTTACACACATGGTGAGCTCAAGGAGTACAGATGAGGGAGTATCGATTCTGCCATGTAGCCAATAGAGACCAGCTGGGAAAGTCACTTATATGTAGGGTGACTGGGGCACATGGCGGCTAGGAGATTCTCAGGCAGCTAAGAGGGAGGAATAGAAGGCACAGGATGGAGCGTGGCACATGGAAGGTCATGGAACTAGTGAATCATCCAGAGAAGCTAGAGCAGAGGGCCAGCGCTCCTGAGATTGCTCACAAAGGCTGGGAGAAGGGCACTCCAAGTGGCAGTAACAGCGAGGTCAAAAGCCAGTAGTCGACAAGTAGATTGAGAAGTTTGAAGAATTGAAAGGTCACCATGTACATGATGGAGAGAGTGGCTAGAGAGTGGCCAGAAATGCAGTTTGATGAATAGACAGGGGCTAGATCGTTCTGGTCTTTGTATACTACAGTAAAAAGGTCAAATTTTACTCTGATTCAATGGAAGCCATTGGTAATTGTAAGCAGGGGACATTCAATGAGCTAAGCTTTAGGGTCACTCCTGTTACTATGATGGAGCAGAGAGGATAAGTCTGCAGTGGGGAGAGTCATCAGGAGGCTGTGAATATAGTCCAGATGGGAAATGACAGGCTAAACTAAGCTGATGGCAGGGGAGATGGAAGAAAACCCATGAATCACTATGTGCTTTCATCAAATGCAGCGGGGGTGTGCGATGTATTTGAGGTCTTTACCCCTCCTCTCCTCTATTGTCCCGTCCTCAGAGAGACCACGCTGTAACTGGGCTCCTCATGAGGCAGGAACGTGGATTCAAGGGAGCCTTCTTGATTTGGATCCAAACCCAATAGAGCATTTATAGAAGAAAATATTCCAAATGCGATTACAGTTTGATTCAACAAGCGTTCTGAAACCGACTTTTGTTAGGATCCTCTAAATTTTAAGGGATTAATACCCAACTCAAAATGGGAAATGTATAGTTTCACTTAACTGAAAAAGTCCAGGGAATTGAGCTCCAGGAACAACTGAATTTGGGGCTTAACTGTTATCAGATTGAATTGGTTTCTCTCCATCTCTTGGCTCTGTTTTCTTCTGTGGTGACTTCAGTCTTAGGCAGGCTCTTCTCATGAGGTACCAAATAGCTGCTGGCAGGCCCAGATTTGTAGTCTCATAGTTTCACAACCCCGTAGAAAGAGAGTTGTTGTTTTCCAGCCATCTTTGCAGAGGCCTGACCGTGATTCACCCAGCTTGGGTCCTGTGAACATCCCCAGTCCAGGCACAATGCCAGGTGGACTGCTGAGATTGACCAGGCCAAGGTCACATTACCAGCTCTGGAGCTGGAAACAGAGTCACCCTTAATTTTATAGATTAAATGTGGAGAGTGAGGTGGTTTCCCAAAGGCAAGCTGGGTGCTGCTGCATGAAGCTGAGAGATGGTGGGTAGACCAGAAGTACACATGTCCATTAGCAGCACCTGCTGTCAAGTGCAGGGCTCTGCTCAGCCCTCCTGCAAAGGAGTCAGAGATGAATAATTCAGTCCCTGCCCTCCAGATGCTTGTGAGTATCGGGGATGCAGATGCATACACAAGCCTGTTTAATAGGAGCCTGCCTGATAAGTGTCCTGGTTTGGTAGCATCTCCAGTACCATAAAGCTCTGACTGCTCTTTCAGTGGGCACCGGAGGCTTGGCACATGTTTCCTCACATTTCTGTTTTAAAAGTCAATAAACTGTTTCTGGTACCTTGACTGGAAATTAAATCTGGGTTTTTCTTTCCCTTGATTATGGAGTTGAGATGTCCAATGTTGACTCTCAATGGTGGCATTGGGTTAGTGTGACCCAACATCCCAACATCTGGGAATCATGGCTGCAGCAGCCACCAGTGCAGGTATCAATGTGGAATAGGTGGACCTGGGGACCGGGACAGGGAAGGAGGGCCTCGATGTGAGAAGTTACCCACAGGGAGCACTAGGGCATCTGAGTTCCAGCCAGGTAGTGACTTGCAGGCAGTGTCCTTAGGTGTGTGCATGTAGGAAGAGGTTCGGCTCCTCCCTACCACTGTGTATCATCCATCGTGGGCTACATTTCTTTCTTTCTTTTTTTTTTTGTTTTTGTTTTTGTTTTGGCCACACCACACAGCTTGTGGGATCTTAGTTCTCCGACCAGGGATCCAACCCGTACGCCCTGCAATGGAAGTGTGGAGCTCTAACCACTGGCCCACCAGGGAAGTCCCTCTTTGCTTCTAATAGACATTCACTTTTCCATTTAACACGTATTTAGTGAACCCCGTGTGGAGACTGGCTAGTTATTCACCAAATCATTTTCTTCTTTCTTCAGGGCACCCAGCTAGGTTACATTTCCCAGTCTTCCGTAGGCTGGGTTCTGCCCAGTGGACTGCAGGCTGATGTAAGGGTAAGCCTTACTTCTGTGTTGTCCTCCACGCACATTTGCTCTCTTGTCCTGTCTGCCAGCTAGAGGCAGAGGATCCACTGGGGCACAGCGGAACCACACGATGGAAGGAGGCTTACACGACTGCAGGGAGTCATCAAACCACTCCCCCACCCCAAATAAAAGGATCCACATAGATTGTGACGGGAGTGATAGATAACTCTTCATGGTATTAATTGTTGAAATTGTGGTGGTTTGTTTCTGTTTTGCTTAAAATCTAGAATTTAGCCTACCTTGACTAATCAAGGAGTTATAAAATACAAGAGACTGCTCTGTGCCAGGGACTCAGTATTAAGCAAAGCAGCTCTTACCTTGATGAGGTTTTCAGTCTTACCTGTTATTTTATCTATTCTCATCTCCTCTCTGCTTTCTTGTAGGCATTAACAAATAGTGCTGGGAACGAGAATCTTGAAATAACTTAGGTGAATGTCCAGCAGAGTCAACTGCTCTACTGGGTTTTAGAAATGAACATCTGTGGGTCACAGCCTGATCCTGCAGCTTGAGAGCTTTCTCAGTTGTGCAGATTAAAGATCTTTTTATTATATACAAGACCTTTACTTTTTCTTCTCTCTCACTTTCTTTCTCTAAACCAGCCCTTCTATTAGCTAGAATTCCATCTATCCAAATATCTGTCCGTGCATGCATGCATGCATCCATCCATCTATCCATTCTTTCTACCTAGTTTTATGAATAATGTTTTTCTTTTCAAATGCTCATTTGCTGAGTGTTGCTAAGATATTGACATGAGGGCTTCCCTGGTGGCGCAGTGGTTGAGAGTCCGCCTGCCGATGCAGGGAACACGAGTTCATGCCCCGATCCGGGAAGGTCCCACATGCCGCGCAGCGGCTGGGCCCGCGAGCCATGGCCGCTGAGCCTGCGCATCCGGAGCCTGTGCTCCGCAACGGGAGAGGCCACAACAGTGAGAGGCCCGCGTACCACACACACACAAAAAAAAGATATTGACATGCATAGTCCTTTTTAATCCAAATGACTATCCTACATTATGGTAAGTGCCATAATTATCACTTACTAAATGAGAAAACTGAGGTCCCGAGACATAACTTAGCTAAAGCTACAGTAAGTGGGGAGGCAGGGTGTGCTAGAGCTTGGATTCTTCGTCACTGTGCTGTTCCCCGTTCCACTGTTTATCAGGATGCTGTCAAGTGTTGTGTTTGATGAAGGACTCACACAAGATAACTGACTTGAAGAAGTTCATACTGTGTGTGTGTGTGTGCGCGCGCACGCGCTTGCAGGTACACACGTATTTTCGTGTGAAGGTGGAGTGGTTGGAGAAGACTGCCATGTAAACAGCTAATACAATTGGAAAGGTGCTGCAGAAAATAGCTAAGAGAATCAAGGAGCCCTGCAAGAGAGTGGAAGGCGTCCTGATAATCCAAGGTGTTGAGAAGCACTGGGGCTCTAGGCCACAAAGGGAGGGAGTCAGGGACCAGCAAGGATTAAAACTGTGCATTCTGGACTCAGACTGTTTGATCTTACACCCTCGAACTCCAGCTGAGGGGTCTTAGGACAAGTTACCGCATCTCTGTGACTCCGTTTCCCTGTCTGTAAAATTGGGATAATATAGGTCAAACCTAAAGAGTAATGTTAAGGATTAAATGAGATAGCATTGTAAGGGCTCATTGAGGTAATACGCTTTGAACAGGACCTGGCACATGGTAAATTCTTGATAAGTATTAGCTTCTTTGATGATGATGATGATGATGACGATGGTTACGATGATGTGGAATTAGAGGCAATCGAACACATGTTCCTCCCCTTTCCTTCTTTACAAACAGTACACATGCGTCTTCACCCCCCTCTGTGGTATTGTTTCTCAAGTTCTGAATTGTCCCAGCTCTGCCACCACCTGGCTTTGCCTATAACCTGTCGTGACCAATTTTTATCTCTAGGGAGTGTGGAGTTGTACGCTTTGGAACTAGATCTGCCTGGAATCACAGGCTAGCTCCTTCACTTAGCTGTGTCCCCTAGGGCAAGTAATTCAACTTCTCAGAGCCCCAATTTTTTTATCTGCAAAATGGGAATGAAAATAGGAGCCATCTCACTGGGGCATTTTAAAGAATGGTGAAATGATCCACAAAGGCTATTAGCCTATTTCCTGGTACATGGTAATCTCTCAGTGAATGCTAGCTATTCTCATTATAAAATGAAGATGTCCCTTCAACTTTACTAGGTGGGTTTTCCTTATGTGTTTTACCTCTGTTTTATTTTGGTTAATTGTATTCAGTGCCCCTGGCAGTGCATTCCTGATTGTAAACTAATTTTGGCACAATCCCCATTCCGGTTATCTCTCTGAGAAATGCTCCTTTTTAATGAATATGATAGCAAGACTCACTCATTACCAGGTTATTTTAGGCAAGAGTGATTTTTAACTCGTTAACCCAGATAGTTATTGCAGTTCTCTAGTTGCCTTTCTGTGCACAGACTTAATAAGCTCTGAGGATGTGTGGCCGTGCCTTTCTTGGCTGAGATAAGAGCATTATTGAGGTTCTCAGGTGAAAGTGGGAAAACAGATGAGCAGAGAGTGGCTGTGCCAGCCAAACGGCCTGATGTGAGAGGCGCTCAGCTCTTTTGGGAACCTGGGCAAGATTTCATTCATCATGGGACATTTCCAGTGTGCCTGAGATGTTCATTTTGCTTATTGGAAAGATGTCCAGAAGTGAGTGGGTGAATGTATGGACCCACACACAGGTACTTAGTAAGTTATACACAAATGGAAAGTGGGATGTAGCTAATTCAACCTTGGGTCCCTCAACACCTAGGGGTCAAGTAGACTGGCTGGCTGTATCGTGTAGTGGCTACTAGCAGGGGTTGGCAGACTTTTTCTACAAAGAATTTTCTGTGAATATTTTAGCCTTTGTGGGCCACAAGGTCTCTTTTTCAGCTACTCAATTCTGCTGATTCAGTGTGAAAGGAGCAAAAGGCAGTGTATAAATAAAGAGATATGGCTGTGTTCCAATAAAACTTTATTTGTGAACATTGAAACTTGAATTTCATACAATTTTCATGGGCCGCAAACTTATTTTTCTTTTGATGTTTTTCACTAATTCCAAATGTAAAAACCATTCTTTCCTTGCAAGCTCTGTAAAAACAGGTGGTGGACTCTCACTGATAAACCATAGTTTGCTGACCCCTAGATTATAGCCTGCATCTGTGTAAGACCTACTCCTTCCATTATTTGCTGTCTGACTTTGGGCACACTCCTTAACTGCTCTGTGCCTCAATTTCCACATCTGCAAAATAGGAGTAACAGTAACAGCACCCTCTAAGGTCCAAGGATGATTAAGAGTTAGCAGAGGTGAAGTGCTTAAAAGGGTGCCTGGTGTATAGCACAGCCCTGAGGAATACTGTTGATGTAATCATTTCACTTTTGTCATCTCATTGAATTCTCCCAACCACACTGTGGGGGAGGTGGGATTAGTATCCCCATTTCCCAGGTGAAGAAACTGAGGCATGAGGATTCAAAGCCATTAGTTCACTGGCCGGAGTTAGAACAAGAGTTATTTACACGAAGCAGTGGGGATCTATTTTTGACTAATGAGGGAGAAATCTAAGTTGCTACAAAACTATTTTTGTTCTCTTTCTAATGATGTTCCAAGGATCCCCCCATCCTTCAGAATTCACCTATAGCTATCAGAAACTGGCCTTTGGCAAGGGGATGGAGGTAGTGGAGAGTGGTTACAAGCAGGTGGTCACAAGGAAGGAGTGACAGATCAAATGAGAGTGACAGAGCAGTGGTCACTGTGTTTTAAAATTTTCTTCCCATTGTTCTCTTTCTTGAACATACTCTGGAGTTTACATTTGGGACATCCCTGTCAGGTTTGCAAATTGCTAGAGGTTACAGTTGCAGGATGTGCATTTATTCTCTCCATACATGATTCTTTCCTCCCTAATGTACCAAATTAGAAGACTGGCTGATTTTCATTTTCCCTAAAAAGTAAAATTTCAACTTAAATCATAAATGTCTGTGATGCACTTAGCAGCTACAGTAGCTTCTAACTGGCAGCCGTTCTTCCTTATTCCCTCTCTCTCTGAGAATAATCAGGTCTATTTTGATTTAGAGATGCATTAGCTCCACTTAGATTTAAAGATCAACTTTGACTTCTGGGGAAGTTACCTAAAATTTAAATGGTAAGAATTCATCCCAGTTAGAGCTTGATATATTCATTCCTTCCCCTCCTTGCTCATATAATTTATAAAAGGATAAGAGATCTGAGAAAGTGTCAGAGTAGATTCTGGAGGGATTTGAATTATTGGGACAAAAATCACATGTGATTGGTAGCTGCTAAGTCCTGCACGTTCCTGTGTGGTCAGTTTCTAAAGTCTTCCTCTCAGAAGACAGATGGCCTCAACCTATAGAAATCTGTTCACCAGATTCCTTCACAATGGACCCCACCCATCTTTGCCATCTACGTCTGCAGCATTTGGACAGACCCATCCATTCTATGTCATGAACCCCCTCATGCATGTTTTGGAGAGAACCCTATCTCTCTGCAGGGTCAAATTCCCCTGAATGAGAGAAAAGTTAGAATCTTCCCCACACATCCCCGCTCCACCACTCATTAATCAAGTCCTTGGAGCAAGTTGCTTAATTGTTTACTGTCTCTCTTTCCTCTGTAAAATTGGGAGGCAATATTAATACCTTACCTCAGGGGCTTGTGAGAATTAATATTTGTAAAATACCTAGAATGGTGTTTGACGCGTAGGAATCACTCCAAAAATGTTTACTGGGATTAAAAATATTAGATGATAAGAGCTGAGAGAGATCAAGCTACTTTCCAGTTATAAACCTTCAATGGCATCCCATTTCTTATAAGATAAATCCTAATCTCCTAGATCTGGTTTACAAGACCTTACTTATTAGTTCACCCACTTGGCCTTATTCCACTCATCCATCTCTGACCCCCAGCCACACTCTATATCTTTCAGTTGGTTTAGGGCCTGTCATTCTGGAGCCAGCTCATACCAGCCCTGAGAGTGAATTGTTAGATTTCCAGGAATTTTCCAAGTTGGTTGTTAAATATAGCTATCATTAAAAGTAAGTTAAGTGGGACTTCCCTGGTGGTGCCGTGGTTAAGAATCCGCCTGCCAATGCAGGGGACATGAGTTCGAGCCCTGGTCCGGGAAGATCCCACATGCAGCGGAGCAACTAAGCCCGTGTGCCACAGCTACTGAGCCTGCACTCTAGAGCCCATGAGTCACAACTACTGAGCCCGTGTGCCACAACTACTGAAGCCCGTGCACCTAGAGCCCATGCTCTGCGACGAGAGAAGCCACCACAGTGAGAAGCCCGCACACTGCAACAAAGAGTAGCGCCCGCTCGCCACAAGTAGAGAAAGCCTGCGCATGCATCAAAGAAGACCCAATGCAGCCAAAAATAAATAAATTAATTAATTAAAAAAATTATACTATATAAACCTACAATTGACTGCTATAGTAAAAACAAGGGTAATAAATATACAAAACATCACTTCCTAATTAATTTTACTACATTTTACTGTTATCTATGCTTTTGAGGTTACTTAAGTCTGCTGTAGCTGTCTGATAAAATCTATATAATGATGTGCTACTATTCCACATCTATTCCCAACACTTCATTCCATGATGTCACATGATGGTAGCTTAAAATCAGCCATCAGTACATCAGCAATCAGTATATCAGGTGGGTGTACTTACACCACAAGAATAGGCAAACACTGCAATTTATTGTTTTGTTGATGATCTAGAATAGCAGTCAGCAAACTTTTTCTGTAAAGGGCTGGATCATAAATATCTTAGGCTTTGTGGGCAATAAGCCCTCTGTTACAATTACTCAACTCTGCAGCCGTAGAAAATACATAAACTAATGAGCATGGCTATGTTTCAATAAAACTTTATTTACCAAGACAGACAGCAAGTTCATGATTTGCTGACCTCTAGTCCAAACTCATAAAAATGATGGAAAAAATGTTCACAATGCCAAATGAATTTTAAAAATCTGTTGCGTCTGGTAGCTATTACATTGTGTATAGCCCCCCCAAACCAGAAGACATATTCTTCCAACATTTGAAAACTGTTGTATGACTCACCGCTGAAGCTGCTCACATCATTGACAAATGAGTGAAGTTCTGACTTATGTCTTCATTGTTTCACTGTCTTCTTACTTGTTAACTTAAGTGGAAAAATCAACCAACATTGATATGGAAACTACACTTGCTCCTCAATTGTGACCATAGGTTGGGTACAAATATGAGTTTGACAAAAATCAGCAAAAGCATTCCCTGAGAATCAATTGGCTATGTGTGGAATTTACAGTAGAGAATATCGTATATTTCATGATTGTTTGTAAATTATGTGTTACTTGTCTCAGATGTCAGTAACATTTATAGTAAACTTATATATGCATATATATTCACATATTGGTTTTTGAAGAGAGCCAGTTAACTTCTACCTGTTACCTTTTACAAGCACTTCTCAAAGGGTGCAGGTTCTTTCCAGCCTCTGGGTCTTTGTTTGGTCCCTTCACCCAAAACAGCTCTTTTTCTTCCTCACTTTGCCTATTTAAGTCCTACTCATACTTTGGTTTGTAGCTTAAATGACTTCTTCCAAAAAGATTCCCTTGATCTCCCTAAGACCAATTGAGTTCACCCCATTATTCCCATCTTTCATTGCAATGCTTGCCTTAATTATAGTTAAACGATGAGTTTTGTGGTGGCTTATTATCTCCTTTCACCAAAAGAATGCAAGAGTCCCCAGCAGGGATGGCCCATCTTTTTTTTTTTTTTTGAACTGTGATGTATTTTTTTTGGCTGATTTGGGTCTTCATTGATGCGCTCGGGTTTTCTCTAGTTGCGGTGAGCAGGGGGCTGCTCTTCATTGCGGTGTGCGGGCTTCTCATTGGGGCAGCTTCTCTTGTTGCGGAGCACAGGCTCTAGGCACGTGGGCTTCAGTAGTCGTGGCACGCGGGCTCCAGAAAGCAGGCTGAGTAGTTGTGGCGCACAGGCTTAGCTGCTCTGTGACATGTGGGATCTTCCCAGACCAGGGCTCGAACCAGTGTCCCCTGCATTGGCAGGTGGATTATTAACCACTGCGCCACCAGGGAAGTCCCCCATCTTCTTTATCATTGTGTCTTTGGAGCCTAACACAGTTTCTAGAAAATGGTAGACTCTCAATATATCTGTAGCTGAACTGAACTGTCATTAAAAAAAATGAGCTCTGTATTTAACAGTTTCAGCATCAACTCCATCCCACCCAACTTATGTATAAATTCAGCGAGTTATGTAATAAATTGCTATCACTCTACTACAGCATGCTTGAAATTCAGTTTTGAGGCCCCAGTCATGTCTGAAATCAATGCCCACTTTCTCCAGGTATAGTAATTATTTCTCCTATTGTTATTGACTGTCCCTTTAAATACCAGCCAGGACAAATCTATTTCTCAAGCTGTTGTAAATGATTTGAAGCAGGAAGATGAATGGAATGGAGTGAGGGTTGTTGAAAAGTGATTTCTCCCTCTTCAACCTTGGTTAAGAAACGAGTGGTTAGTGGCCACCAGCTCATCCCAGGTGAAAGCCAGGAGCATTTTCCAACCCATTCACTAGTGACTACAATCATCTAAGTGCTGATTTCCAAATCCTTATTTACCTCCTGACCAACGGCACATATTTTCAGATACAGTGGGAATCTGTTACTTGCTTTGGGTTTCTGGTTTCATGGAGACTTGTGTCAGGTGTCTGAGGATGAGCTAGGCATCCAGGACCCCATTGTGGAGGAAAAGTCTTGTTGGGAGCCTGGAGGGAGCTCTCATATGGAATTTAAATTTAACTTCCAGGGCCCCAGAAGGAGTGATGGAGGTGAAGCTCTCTTAAGCAGCATGTCTCCATTTCTCTCTCTGCTGGTAGTACTGTTAAACTTGGCATGAAACAATACAGTTACTTGTGCATCTTCATGGCATGGGGTATTGCCTTGGATTTGAGATTCTGCTGTAGCTACGTGAGTGGGCAAAATCACGAAATTGTATTCCATAATTTATCTCCAATCTGACAAAGAATGCTGTGTGTAATAGGAGGAGCAAGCTCGTAGATTTTAGCACATTTATTGCAGCATGATGTGATTTGACATGGTGTCTATGAGCCGTGTGGGGTGGAATGGAAGGTTTAAATGGATTCCAATTTCATTATCCCACTGTGATCTGAGGAAAGCCGAGACCAAAATGTTGCCACCCAATAAAGCACTTTATCAAATTCCCTCCCAGTCTGAACAGCACGGTTCTGCCAAAGAAAGCTATCTGCTGGGTAGACTGTTTAGCAAGTTGCATTTTTAACGCAGGTGCCCAGCCAGCCAATGGAGTCTAACAGGCTTTGCTTATAGTGTGCGTGGCTTGGCTATTTACACGAGATTAACAACACGAGAAGAAACAGCTTCTATGCTCCCTAGCCTGATTTAGAGGCTTCTCTGCTCATTTGAATTCAGCCGAGCTGGTCAGACTAGCCCTGGAAAACCTGCAGAAGTAAAAGGAGAGCCAGTGGGAGTTATTCATGAAAAACCTGAAATGCTTAGGAATTTAATTACCCTGAGCTTCCAAACCAGCCCGTGAGCCCCACTGTGGTTTTTCTGTCTCTGCCTCTCCATTGCTTAGGGGCTGGTAAAAATCTTGAAAACACTCGTTGACTTGTTTTTCTCTCTTTAGACTGAAAGATAGATAGATGGAGGAACACCCAGGGTGTAATGCGCACACAGAGGCAGGTGATTAACTCCACCTTGAAGATTAGAGAAAGCTTCCTGGAAGAAGCAATGCCTGAGTTTAGACGTGAAAGACAAGTGAAGATAGGGAAGAACCTCTTAAAGGTTGGGACTGTGTCGGTCACCGATTCCGTAAAAGTTTGCTGAGGGTCTATCATGCCTCAGGCACCGTGCTAGCCTCCATGGATATACCAGTGAACAAGTCACAATTCTTGCTCCCTTGGGCTAATGGTCTAAATTAACAGAATATTGCAATATACTGTTCTGTGTGTAGAAGTCCGGGTCTTGTTCGGCATATCTGGTGCCTGGTATGTAGTAGGAACCCACTAATCATTTGCTGAATTTAAGTTCATTGTATCATAATATTTTTCTCTCTCTCCACTAGCTTATTGCCTTCATTTCAAGTCTTCTTTCCTTGATCCTTTACCAATACTATCATTTTTCTCAAGTTTTTTACCAATAAATTTTTAGAAAAATTAGGCTACACAGTCACTATCTCCACCTCCTTATGACACACTCACCCTCTTGCCCCTTTATTCCTTCAGGCAGTTTGATGTGATAGCTACCCACACCACCTTAAGAAAAGGACTCTCTTGATGGTCATTGCAGACCTCCATGTTGCCTGGTCCAGTGGCCTCTTTCAGTTCTCTTCCTCCTCAACCTCTTCATTGCATTGTAGTTATTGGCTGCTCTTCCCTTGCTTCTTGGATGCAGCATAATATTAGTTCTTTTTCCTCCTCTCTGAATATTCTTTCTCTGCTTCCCTTCGTTCCTTTCCTTCTTCCAAACAACTAAGTGATTTGTTAAAAATCCTACTCTTATTATACCTTCTCCGTTAGCATTGGTTTCAGGTATCCTGGCATAGTTTTACTTAGGAGCTAATGCCTAAATCTCCATATACATTCCTGAAGAGTTAGAACAGCTTCACTTGTGTGCTGGGCATCTGGATATCCCAAAGCCATACGAACTCATCATGTCAGGAACCAAACTAATTCTGACTAATTTTGTTTAATGCTATTGCCACTCAGTCATCCAGGCTGAGGACAAAGGGTCAAGGTGGAACTTTCCCCTACTCCTCCCCCTTTGCTGCCCTCCAGATTGACTCAGTGGCCATGTCCTGTCAACTCATCCATCTCTTTATCTCTGTTGCCTTTCCATGCCATTTCCATTTCACTCCCCTCATTGGGTGATACCACAGGGTCTGTGTTATCTCACACGTAGTGTGCTGACTCTTTCAAAATGATCGTACTGTTAGGCAGTCTAAGGTATGAACAGAGTCCCAGAGAATGCCCCATAAGTCTTACATTTTATTCTAAAGCAATATATTTCAATGCATAGGGTCCATAACGTGGTAGGAATTTGAGGGCAGATTCTCAGTTCTAGTCTCTTTGATTCCTGAGCTCTGCCCCAGATGCAGAGATTTAACCCTGCAGAGTCTGCTCTGGGTTCACAAAGAGCACCTTCTCAACACTTCTTTGTCCTTCTCTTCCTCCACGACCTTCAAGTTTTTTTCACTACATTCCTTTTTCTTTTTTAAAACAGCTTTATTCGGTGCTTTGTGACTTCCTGGAGGGGTGGGATAGGGGGTGCTTTGTGACTTCCTGGAGGGGTGGGATAGGGAGGGTGGGAGGGAGGGAGACACAAGAGGGAAGAGATGTGGGAACATATGTATATGTATAACTGATTCACTTTGTTATAAAGCAGAAACTAACACACCATTGTAAAGCAATTATACTCCAATAAAGATGTAAAAAAAATAATAAAATAAAAAAATAAAGTAGAACCATATGCTGGCAAACTACAACTCACAGACCTAATCTGCCCTGCCACCTGTTTTTGTAAATAAAGTTTTATTGTAATACAAAAAAAAAAGCATTATTGAGATATAGTTGATATAATACTTAATTTGATGAGTTTGGGCATACACATATACCTATGAAATGATCACCACGATCAAGGTAATAAACATCCATCACCTCCAAAAGTTTCCTCATGCCCCTCCTTTTCTGAGGGTAAGAACACAGCACAAAAGTCTACTGTCTTAAGTTTTTAAGTACACAATGCAGTATTGTTAAGGTGCTGTGTTGTACGGCAGATCTCTAGAACTTATTCATCTTGCGTAACTCTCCATTCATCTCACATTCACTAGATTCCGTGTGAGTCTGTCATCCAGGACAGGCTGAGATCTTCTTGGCTCTGTAAGAATATTCTTCTTGCTAGAATATGATAGGTGTCTCATGGTGAAAGTTGCAATGGCTACAAGATAATCAGTCTTTTCCACTGAGAAAATAAACCTGTGTCTACAATACCTGATTATGCTAAAACAGTCTGACTTCTTGCCTAACTTGAGTTATATCACACAGAGCCCCTCAGTTTCTTTGATGTCAAACTCCAGGAGAGTGAAGGTGTGGGAATTCTGTCTCAGACAGAACTAATACCTTGATTGGAGTCCTCACTCAATGTCTCTCTCATTCTAGTCCGTTCTCTTTTCAGAAGGCTGCTTTTAATACATCCTGCTCTAAAACTTTTAGCGTCTAACAAAGTGTTTTCCAAGATCCTTAGCCTGGTATTTTAATCCCACCTCCACCCCATCTTTTCTTGGCATGCACTTCTAGATTACTCTTCTACTTTTCCCCATGTTGTAGCTAAACAACACTAGCTGCTATACTAAGAATACACCTTTCAGGTTCCTGACCCCTTGCCAATATCCACTATTTCCTTTTCCTAGTATTCCCTCCTCCCCATATTTAAATTCTACCCATTCTCTGCATTTCGGGGAAATGCTGTCTCTTTCTGTGAGAATCAGTTCTCCATGCGCTGAAATTTCACATGACTTTGGTGCTGCCTTCCATTTCACATGTGTCACCTATTTCCTTGACTATGTTTATTCATGAGCATGTCTTGTCTTATTTGTCCTGCTACATCTACAGCCCCTGGAGGCCAGGGACTGTCTTATTAATTTTTGCATTCCTTGTGCCTCACACATCAATAGACCTTCCAAAACCTTTTGGTGGACCAACCAATTTATTGAAGAAATGAATTAAAGAAGCAGTTAGAAAAATATTGTTTATTATTCCACTGTTTGGGAACATAGCTTCACCATTCTTCATTCCTAGGAACCGTGCACCGACTATCATTTAGGTATATATGATAGTTACCCATCATACGTTCTACAGTATAGTCCTAACTGCTTACAATTTTACTCTTTTCCATAAAGGTAATTTGTTAATAGCCTAATCAGATGTGGTTTAACTATTATATCTTTTGATAATTTTACAAATCAGGAAAAAAGTCCTTTTCAGAAAATGGGCTTTGATGGTGGACTTAGGCAAGCGTCCCAATTCTACTACCTGGTAAAGAAATCATTCTCTGCCAAGACCTTGCTAGATGTCCCAACCCCAAAAGGCCAGGTCCTACCTGTAAAGGGGAGAAATTCTCTACGAAGAACTCCAGTTTTAATTCAAATTTAGAGGCATTTTAAATCAACGAATCTCGCTCTGTCTCAGACTTTCTGAAGTCCATCGTGAAACATGCTTGGTTTCACTAAATTTAAATAGTAAGAGAAGACCAAGTAAGTTTACAAAGGTAAGAAATGATTTAAGCCTACTTATACTCCCTGTTTGAGTAATGAGAAGCTTTGACTTATTTATTTAAAAAAATGTTGGAATAGGAAGTGCTGCTTCAAGATAATGGAAGGCACAGGTATTTGCCTCTAATTATTTAAAATAATTTAAATCTTGGTTCAGCCATATTTTAAAGAACACCTTGCCTTTGCAAAAACAAAAATCCAAAAAAACAAGGGAAATATGGTGACATTCAGACTTCTTTCAGCCTTTTCAAAATATTAACAAGTTCAAAAAAAAGTTGGTTCTGAATTGTGAGCTAAATATATGCCACCTGTAATATTTACCTGAATTGTACATTCAGAATGGAATATTGTTTAATCTCTTTTAACTTGCAAAAAACCTTTCTTTTTTTCTGAAAAGACACTTGAACTTTCCGTGTTGGCTACATATGAAAATATGTCAAACACCCAGATTCTACATCTCTAGATATTCAAAACTAATTATTCCTTAATTTGCATGTGAAAACAAATTACAATCTAGTAGACCATTTCCCTAGCAAACCTTTCTTTAGCTTAATGAGCAGAATGAGAAAGCCTCTTATGACCTGATTAAAAAGTCTCCATGAGATGCAACAGGCTGCTGCTTACATATCATATGATCAGAAGGGAGACAACAAGATGCAAGTGCTCTTATTTACAACAGGGAGCTGAGCTCATACCTGTCCATTTAGGATTTTATTTTAATGCGTGTCAGCCCAGGACGATCAATAGCCAATTGGTTTCTTATGTACTATGTGTGAGTACTTTAATTCTAGATGGAAATTCATCAGCAACTTCCACTTGATGAGATGACCTTCTACAATTAGAAGGACTGGGCTACATATAATCATTACAAACTTCCAATTGTATTATCCCACTTTCCAGATAATGCACGGGGTATTAACCCAACCCAAGTTCTTCAGAAGTGTCTTGAAACAGAGATGGCCTGTATCTTAAATTAAAGGAATGGAATATGCCAGTGTACCATTTAGCTGTTGCCATAAAATGCTATATAACAAACCATGCTACAACTCAGTGGCTGACACATTGTAGGTCACCCTAGGGACTGGCTGATCTAGGCTGGGCTCAGCTGGACTTGGCTCCAAATTGTGAGTTTCATTCAGGTCTGCTCCATATGTGTTTATTTTCTGGGAATGGTGGGCTGCCTGGGGTACATATTTTCCTGATGGAGATCGAAAGATCCCAGACTGACATGTGGAAACACAGGATACTTCTTGAAGTCTAGGCAGAAACTGTCACACAGTCTCTTCCACCCACTGGCCAAAGCAAGTCATTTGGGAAAACTAATGCATTCTATCACAGCTACTGTGCATTAGGATTTTAAAAAAGGAATGATTATTCAAAAGGGGTTACCTCTTCCTCATGTCTGTATTTTTTAAGTAAATATATTGCTCTGCGTTGAATAGATCAAAGCTGAAATTATCTTGCAGTTGCCCTTGACTTGATTCTCTCTTTCTCATTCCCCAGATCTTCCTTTCCTTCCTCTTTCTAAAATCCAAAACTTACTGTGTCCATTCTCTGCTCAAAAAACCATTAGTGAATCCCTGTTTTCCACTGATAGAGCTCAAATCTTTGGCTGGCTTCAAAATATCCTTCACAATATAGTGATAGAGGAGACCCTCTCTCAGTCTCTGTTGGATATTCTCTTTTCTTTCTCCCACCTGCCTGGTGAATTCTTATTCATTTGTCAGAGCCTAGGTGAAACTTTACAACTTCTGCATATCCTTCACTAATCCCCTGGAGAATTTTCTGCTTCCTTATCTGTGGTTTCCTAGCATGTTATACATATGGCCATGTGTCACTTATAACAATAGATTGGAATTGGTCATTCACATGTCTTTTTTTTTCTACTAGACTGAAATCCTTGGAGATGGGGTCCATGTCTTATTAATTTTCTATCTTTAGTGCTTATCTCTATGCCTGTAACATGGTGGAGTTCAGATAAGGTGGTTGGATTGAATTGAAGGAGATTCTTTTAATGACTTTTTTTTAAGAAGTAAAGATGGCCATGGCACAAGTAGATATGTTCAGTCTCACTAATAATTAAATGAACTATAAAGAAACAAATGAAAGTTACAGAAGATGCCATTTTTACTTTTCAAATTGGCAGTTATGTTTTTAAAAAGCTAAAACACAGCTTGTAGGGATATGGATATCTGGAATTGCTTATGGGAGTTTTAATGACAACTTTTTAGAGATTTTTATCATCATGTTTCAAAATACTTAAATATATTCATATGTGTTGATTCAGAAATTTGGCTTCAAATAAGTTATCAAATGGAAATAGAGATGTGAAAAAAAATCTTATGTACAGTCATTGATTGTGGCATCATTTATAACAGGAACAAATAGAAACACTCTAAATTTCTAACAATATGAGATGGGTTAGATAAATCATGGTGTATATAACACTGGCCTGGGAAGTCTGCAGTTATTAACAGGGATAGTTAATAAAATGGGGAAAATGTTTACTACATATTTTCCAACAGATACTAGGTTATAAAACAGAGCATACAGAGTACACTGTATGAGGCCAATTTTGCAAAATATCAGTATAAGGGGGTATTGATATTTGCATCCTTTCTGAACAGAAAAGTGAACTTGAAGGAAATATAGCAAAATATTAAGTGTAGTTGCATCTACGTGTAGTAATCACAGGGTGATCTTAATTTATTTTTGTGCTTTTGTCTAAGTTTCCAAATGTTCCACAGTGAGCACATATAACATTTATAGTAAATGAAAAGATCTAAAAATATTTTTCTTAACATATAATTATGATTCGGTAACTTGTATTGTTAAGTGGGCTTGTGAGAACTGCAAATTATTGATTATACATAGCACTTTATATGTGAGTTCTGCTACTTTTGAACCTTTAGTCTTATTTATTTTTAGAATAGCTTTCATTTTTTTTCTGTAATTAACTAAGAACTGAAACGAATTTTCTAAATAGAATTGTTCTTAATATAAATGCGAAATCCTGTTTTCTCTAACGTAATTGTCCATTAGAGTGAAAGTAACTGCAACAAGGACTATAAAGGAAGATAAAGTAGGAATGTGATGTATAATTTCCCTTTGCATAATTGTAACTCTGAAGAACGCATGCTCCTGGCAGAGAGGTAATTTAAATCATATCACAACAAATGCCATATTTAAAGAGAGAAACTATCCATCATGCACTGAGTAAAGCTGGTAGCAACCTATAAGACTCAAGGATATACTGAAAATTCCTCCATGAGTCCATTAAGAATAAATTGGTTGGTTTAATTCCAGCACATGCTGAAATAAAGTCTAAGTGACATAATATAATTTTTAAGTGCATAAAATTACTAATTGCACGTTTAGGAAAAAAATGATATAAGATAATAAGTAACATTACAAGTTTTTTTATTATAGAAATACTGAAATCTTTACCATGTAAACAGGATAGTATAATAAACTCCACGTGTCCATCACGGACACTATTTTTTTTCTTTTTTGGCACCGTGTCTCTTTTGGGTATAATTTTTAAAATCTAAAACAATACTGAGCACTTACTTTTTGGCTTCATCTTATGGGAAAAACTAGTTTTGAACAACAGTGAACATTTTAATGGTTGTAAACTACAGATTTTCCTTCCTTGCATTGGGGTTATGTCCCGATAAACCCATTGTAAGTTGAGAATATCATAAGTTGGAAACGCATTTAGTTCACCTAACCTACCTAACATCATAGCTTAGCCTATCCCACCTTAAACGTGCTCAGAACTCTTACACTAGCCTACGGTTGGGCAAAATCATCTAACACTTTAATTTAAATTTTATAATAAAGTGTCGAATATCTCATATAATTTATTGAATAATGTACTGAAAATGAAAAACAGAATGGTTGAATGGGATCAGAATGGTTGTAAGTGTATCAGTTCAGTTGTTAACCCTTGCAGTCGAGTGATTGGGAGCTGCAGTTCATTGCCACTGCCCAGGATCATGAGAGAGTATCGTACCACATACCCCTAGACAGGGTAAAGATCAAACTTCAAAATTTGAAGTACAGTTTCTATTGAATGCATGTTGCTTTTGTACCATTGTAAAGTGGAAAAAATGTTAAGTTGAGCCACTGTAAGTCACTGTGTAGTGCTAATGCATATTTTGAAGGCATTATTTGGAATGCCTTGAAACAAATGCTCTAACAAGGAAATTGAAAGGTTTTTCATCTAGACAAAGAATGGACACATCTTTAACTCATTTTCACAATTTAAAATACAAACACTCAGCAGTCATCTCCTTGGTCAGCATAAAAGATATGAATGTACAAAAGATATCAAGCAGCGCTCCTTCCCCCGTGGTTAATGTTTTCTCATCTTCCTTTCCAAAGTTTCTTCTCTGCATCTTTTACATAAAAAAACCCACACCGTATATTTGTTTTTCAAAATAAAAATATTTTTTGATGTTGTAAACATAGAGTACTTCGAAAATATATCAGGCTATTCAAACTATGTAAACTTGATTTTTTATAGAAAAATTTTAAATTGTTACTTTGATTGATTGCTTTGTTCATCCAGCATATATTAGGCACCTGTTTTAAGACAGGTGCTGTTCTAGACTTTGGAGGAATGGTAAGCAAGATGACTAAGGAATCCCACCTTTAAAGCACAAAGTTTTCTCTAGCTATTTCTTACTGGAGAGATAAAAGAAGCCTTTAGCTGAGGAAATGTTGAGTCTAGCTTACTTCCCTTACTTGTGCAGGTCCATTTCTCCACCCAGCTCAGCTAGCAGAGTTAGGCCGGTGCCCTCTCCCAGTTCATCTCAAGAATTTCCAGTCACTTCCTCAAGAAGAGAAGCAAATACACCCCAAAGCAAAGCCAAAGAATGACTGTGACACAAGTAATTATAGTAAACACTGAAAAGTGGTGTCTATCTGGGGCTCTAATGTTGTCCCCCGTGTGGTAATTTTTCACAGTTTCAACTTCCTGCACTCCAGAGGGAATGAACCCAAATGTGCCTCATCTATGGGTAGCAGTAGCTTGAGCAGGGGATAGCTTCCTCTAGTTCCTAGTTACGTTTTGAAACTCAGGAGGGGATTGTGTAAACCCAGTTGGTCCATTTGCTCTATCAATGCATCACCCCTCTCTCTTTTCAGACATAAAATCTCTGGGCTGGCTTCAGCATATCAGGTCTTTTCTTCCCTCAGCTGCCTAGTCCCATATGCTTCAAGCTCCAAGGAGGAACTATAACAGGGTTATAACACACACACACACACACACACACACACACACACACTCACACACGGTTGAGACAGATCTCCTTTCTCATAATTCCTGGATTAAAAACTAGTGTCTGTGATTTTTTGACTGCTTACCATGTGCTAGGCCCTGTGGTGACTGTTCTATACGCGTTATCTCATATAAGCCTCACCACCTATTTCATGGAGTAGGTGCAGTTACATCTTTGAGGTGTAGGTGAGGAAACTGGGACAGAAAGCTTTGATTTCTTGCATGAGTTGCAGAGCCTAATAAATGGCAGGATGGCAGTGATGCCCAGTTGAATCACTCTAATCCCAGAGCTTGTGTCCACCATGCAGGGCTGCCTCTCCCAAGACACAAAAATAGCCATAGAGCTCAGAGGCAGCATCCACAGAGTCACTCTTATCTTGTGCAGAAAGTGGTGAATTTTGAAACGCTCTATTTGTGGCAGAAATGCAGTCTACTAGTGGCAAAGCTACAAACGGTTAGAGACCAAATTCAGACTTGGATTCTTTAACTTTAGAGTCTACACTTTAAACCATCATACTTTAAAAGCTCTGTAAAACAAAAGGATGTGGTTTGCTCAGGAAGTTACATGGGTGAGATTGATGCCCTTCCAAAGACAGCAGCTTTGGTTCACAGGGATTTGGGTAGAAATTCAAGCTTCTTTAGTATTTCCTGCCTTAACACATTATTAAATAAAGATAAGATGTGTAGCTCTGAACTGATTTTGATATTTTGAATGTGATTTCTCTCTGTTAATAAAGTACCATAAAGTCAGTAATAAAGACATTACTGAAAGTCTGAAAAGGAGAATAGAAGCTAAGACCATCCATAATCGTGCAATTTTGATATAATTATATTTTTGTACATTTCTCTTGTTCTTTTTCTTAGAATATTTTACATGGCTATCATCATAAGATGCATATAATTTTAAATTTTCTTTTTCTTCCTTAGACATAAGTATTTTCCCATGTTGTCACGCCTCTTCATAGATGTGACTTTTCATGGTGTTGTAATATATCATTGAATTAATAAACCATAATTGTTGTGTCCATTTTCACATTACTGAGTATTTAGCTTGTTCATTTTTTTAATTGAAATATAGTTGATATACAATATTATGTTAGTTTTCAGGTATACTATATAGTGATTTGACATTTGTATACATTATGAAATGATCACCACAGCTCTAGTAACCGTCTATCCCTATATAAAGTTATTACAATATTATTGACCATATTCGTTATAGTGTATATTACATGCCAATGTATATTACATTTTTAGCCAATCTACATCTTTCCTCTCCACCTCACTACATTTTATGTTTCTGATGTCATATTTTACATGTTTTGTTTTATGTATCATTGAACTACTTTCTGTGGATATAGATGATTTTACTGCTTTTGTCTTTTAAGCTTCCTACTAGCTCTATATGTGGTTGATCTGCTACCTTTACTCTATGTTTGCTTGTACTAGTGAGCATCTCCTGGGAGCTATTAGAAATGCAGAACAGCAGGCCCTCCCTGAAACCTGATGAATCAGAATCTGTATTTAATAAGATCCTCTGGTGATTTGTATACATTTTAAAGTTTGAGAAGTGCTTATTCAGGTAGCTTTTTTTTTTTTTTCTTATGTACACTTTAGGTATAAAGGAAAGGGTTGGGTTATTTCATATATTGGGAGACATATTTCTTTTTTAGTACAGTGGTCCTCAAAGTATGCTTTCCAGACCAGCAGCATCAGCATCACCTGGGAACGTGTTAGAAATGCAAGTTCTTGACCTCTACCTTGGACCCACTGAATCAGAAACTCTGTGGTGTGGTGCTACTATTTAAGTCCTTCAGGTAATCCTGATGCTCAGAGTTTGAGAACCACTGTTTTGATGCTAACTAGACCTGAGTTAGTTGTTTAACTAGAAAGGTTAGAGGCTTTGAAACCATTTACAAATAAGTGTCCCGAAAGATGTTTAAAAACTGTCTGAATGATGTTAATGTTGTAAATTATGTTAACTTTCAGGATTTAGAAAGAGCATAATATTAGTATTCCAAAGGCAAAATTGTAACTGTCTTTTTCACGTAGTTTTTCCCCGCAAGTGACAAAAGGCTATGATTTACAATAGAAAGGCCATTTATTTATACTCAGGTGACCTCCATTTTTTAAAAAACAACACGTGGCTTTAGAGAGTTGATAATACCTTGAAAAGTTTGAGCTTAAGTGAAGAAATAGGTTGCACTTGACTTACCCTGTATTTTGCAAATGCAAATGCAAAAAAAAAAAAAAATCCATTTATATGTCCTCAGTGGGTCCAGAATTTTTTACACTGTCCTCTGTACTTCGGTGTCCCCCATCTGACAGAGCAGCTGGTCTATAATATATGACTCACTGGCTTTCAGCATCATAGCTGGGGCTCTGCTAAAGCCATTGATGCTTCTCCCTGGTGTGACATACAACTACTAAGAAAAGACTGGATCCACAAACCCCACAGGAAATTAGCCTCATTACTGCAACTGAATTCATGTTCCCATCCAGAAGAGGGCTTCAACTGCAATTGCATATGGAAGTTAATTTACCAAGCAGAGTGTGCTTTTCTTGGTATCGGCTTTTGTTCTGAGTTCCAGAACAAGATGATCACCTGTGTCCTTATAATTGTGTGTGCATTTTGACAGTCAAAATGGGCTTTGAGTAATCTCTTGGCAGTGTCATCAGCAGAGAGGAAATTCTTCTCTGAGTTGAACTTTGATTCCATGTGACAGATACCTGTGTGGTTTTTTTTTTTTTTTGGACCATGACCTCAATATGAGTCAGCAATGTGATGCATCTGTAAAAAGAAAGGTGAGGATGGAGAGAGAGAGAGAGAGAGAGAGAGAGAGAGAGAGAGAGAGGCAGGCACTACTCTAAACTCAATAATGACACATCGTATGAAAGTGAGGCATGTTGGTTCCACTGTGGTTGTCAGAATCCACCTAGAGAATTAGGGCATATCTAGAAGTCTAAGTGTAATAGATGATTCTCTGTACAGAGCCAAGATGGTGGGACACCTGTATACTAGACTTCAGCTACATTTTTGTTTGCCCAGAACCTTCTCCTTTCCACCACTGACTATTTTAAGAAATTCTACTTGAACTTTCAAATATGTGCCTCTATCACTCCAACAGATACCTATACCAACCCGGCCAATCAGATCTCTAATTGTCTGGGCTAGGTGATTGGTCTAGAGACACACTTATGACCCACATAGGGCAACTGAGAGTCTTTTGGGGGAAGTAATTTGAATGTTGCAGAGTGTTGGCCATTTTTGCTCCTCTGAAATAATTAGTTCCAAAGACTAAGTGAGCCTGAAACTGTGGGATCCAACTTTCCTCCACATGGATGCAGTGAGTTGGATAAAAAGCCCAACAGAGACAAGAAATGGAGAGAGAATGAAAAAGAGAGAGAGGAGTAAAAAGGGAGGAGAGAGAAGGACCTTATGGCGTCATTCAAATTCTTGGATCCAGATAGAACAAAAAGGTCACACCTAAGACTTCCCAGTTACATGCACCAATACATTCTCTATTTGCTTAAAGAAGTTCGAGTTCACTTTACCTTCAGAGAGGCTTGACTTATGGAGCCCCATGTGTAAGGAATTGTTTAAAGACAGAGGTAAACTTAATGAGAAAAAAATGAGGGTTGATGTTGGTAGGGGTGGAGGAAGAAGACTCACTTCAAGTGTATCCAGATTTACAATGTGGAAGAAGGTGTTCACGTGTTCTCGGTCATTCTGGGGAGCAGGACCAGGAACAGTCATGGACGTGGCCAAACAAGGGTGGAAGCAATGCTAAGGCAGACACACTGATGTCAGCCTTATGGAATTCAGGCACCCGCTCTAATTCTGCCACTTTCAAACCTTGCTCAAGTTGCTTAACTTTGCAGAGACTCCATTTCCTCATGTATGAAATGGTTATGATACTCTCTGCCCCCTTATCTCTCTGTGTCAAGTGAAAATGACATAATAAATATTTACGGAGTATCTACTATGTGTCAGGTGCTATGATAGGCATTAAGGACCCAGGGCTGAACAAGGAAGACAAAAGTCTATGTCCTCTACCTAAGGAGGCGAAAGACTTGTATTCAGAAAACTATAAAACACTGATGAAAGAAATCAAAGATAACATAAACAGATGGAGAAATATACCATGTTCTTGGATCGGAAGAAGAAATATTGTGGAAATGATTATACTACCCAAAGCAATCTACAGATTCAATGCAATCCCTATCAAACTACCAATGGCATTCTTCACAGAATTAGAACAAAAAATTTTCACAATTCGTATGGAAACACATAAGCGCCTGAATAGCCAAAGCAATCTTATGAAAGAAAAACGGAGCTGGAGGAATCAGGCTCCCTGACTTCAGACTATACTACAAAGCTACAGTAATCAAGCCACTATGGTACTGGCACAATAACAGAAATATAGATGAATGGAACAGGATAGAAAGCCCAGAGATAAACCCATGCACATATGATCATCTAATTTACAACAAAGGAGGCAAGAACATACAATGGAGAAAAGACAGCCTCTTCAATAAGTGGTGCTGGAAAACTGGACAGCTACATGTAAAAGAATGAAATTAGAACACTACCTAACTCCATACATAAAAATAAACCCCAAATCGATTAAGACCTAAATGTAAGGCCAGATACTATAAAACTCTTAGAGGAAAACATAGGCTGAACACTCTCTGACATAAATCTCAGCAAGATCTTTTTTGACCCACCTCTTAGAGTAATGAAAACAAAAACAAAAATAAACAAATGGGACCTAATTAAACTTAAAAGCTTTTGCACCGCAAAGGAAACCATAAACAAGACGAAAAGACAACCCTCAGAATGGGAGGAAATATTTGCAAATGAAACAACTGACAAAGGATTAATCTCCAAAATACACAAACAGCTCATGGAGCTCAATATCAAAAAAACAAACAACCCAATTAAAAAACGGGCAGAAGACCTAAACAGACCTTTCACCAAAGAAGACATACAGATGGCCAAGAAGCACATGAAAAGATGCTCAACATCACTAGTTATTAGAGAAATACAAATCAAAGCTTCAATGAGGTATCATTTCACACCAGTAAGAATGGCCACTATCAAAAAATCTAGAAACAATAAATGCTGGAAAGAGTGTGGTGAAAAGGGAACCCTCCTGCACTGTTGGTGGGAATGTAAATTGATACAACAACCATGGAGAACAGTATGGAGGTTCCTTACAAAACTAAAAATAGAACTACCATATGACCCAGCAATCTCACTACTGGGCATATACCCTGAGAAAACCATAATTCAAAGAGAGCATATACCACAATGTTTATTGCAGCACTATTTACAATAGCCAGGACATGGAAGCAACCTAAATGTCCATGGACAGATGAATGGATAAAGAAGACGTGGCACATATATACAATGGAATATTACTCAGCCATAAAAAGAAATGAAATTGAGTTATTTGTAGTGAGGTGGGTGGACCCAGAGTCTGTCATACAGAGTGAAGTAAGTCAGAAAAAGAAAAACAAATACCATATGCTAACGCATATGTATGGAATCTAAAAAAAAAAAAAAAAAAGGTACTGATGAATCTAGTGGCATGGCAGAAATAAAGACGTAGACACAGAGAATGGACTTGAGGACATGGGGTGGGAGGGGAAAGCTGGGGCAAAGTGAGAGTAGCATGGACATATATACACTACCATATGTAAAAGAGATAGCTAGTGGGAAGCAGCAGCATAGCACAGGGAGATCAGCTCGGTGCTTTGTGACGACCTAGAGGGGTGGGATAGAGAAAGTGGGAGGGAGGCTCAAGAGGGAGGGGATATGGGGACATATGTATGCATATGGCTGATTTACTTTGTTGTATAACAGAAACTAACACAGCATTGTGAAGAAATTATACTCCAATAAAGATGTATAAAAAAATAAGAAATAAAAATAAATTAAAAAAAAAAAGTCTATGTCCTCATAGGGCTTAGAGTCTATAGTTTTTGTTGGTGAAATGGATTATTAATGAACGCCACAATCACATGTGAATGTAAAATTGTCACCATGATGAGGGTGAAGGAGAATGTGGGGCTGTGATAGCCTGTGGGAGGGGCAGCTGACCAGTCAGGGGACACGGAGGAGGAGGTCAGGCCTGAGCTGGTATCTGAAGGGTCAGGAGGACTTTAAGGGTTAGGGAAATGTTCTCGGCAAAGGGAGAGACACGGGCTGATTTGCTGTGAAATGATGGGGTTGAAAAAAAAAGGAAGCCAGAGTGGGCTGGGTTGGAGTTCCCAGCGGGGAGCTTGGTGTAGCTCCCTGAGTTGGAGGGGTAGGTGGAGAGCAGACCACACAGGTTGTTGGAGGCCAAATAAGGGGTTTTTCATCCAGTTAAAGGAAAATGGGAAGCCAAATGAGAGATTAAGTAAGGATGGGCCTGTTTGTAACATTCTTGTGGCCGGTGGAGTACAGGTTGAAGGGGAACCAAAGTGGATGTGAGGATACACATTATTCAAGAAATATTTATAAAATTACACTGAAAAAACGTAAATACTTTATCAGTGCATTGGCAGCACCATGGTGGTGATGATGAATAGCTACCTCTTGAGAACTTTGTGTATGATAACATCTATTCCTCAAAACAATGCTCTGAGGTAGAATCTGTTATTAAGACTGTGCCATAGATTAAGAAACTTGACATCAGTTTTTAACTTGCTTAAATTCATGTACAAAGTGGAAGAGCTGGGACTAGAGCCTGGGATTATGCAGTTGTTGTAAGCAGGTGTCTCTACACCTGAGATCTCATTGCACTGTATACATACCCTTCTTAAGCCCCTAAAACTTAATATATTTTAACGATTTGCAGAGTCCACTAGACCATGCCTTGAAAAGAGCGTTTTTTTCTTCCATTCCTCCCTCCCACTGTTTCTTCCTTTCCTTCTTTTGTCTCTCCCTCCCTTCTTTTCTCCTTTCCTTCCTCCCTTTCATTTTCACCATCACCTAACATACACCAGATGCATCCAAGGTGCTCAGTGATATATTTCCCAATGGCTGATTGAGAGAATTAACATTTGCTAACATAAGGGCTCCCTGTCCCTAGAAATGCAGAGCAGAGCTCAAGGCCAGCAGGTTTCTGTTGAGGCATTCTGGGGAGAGTACCTGGGTTGGCTCAAAGATCAGATTAAGGATCCCCAAGAACCTTTCACAACAAACAGTAAATGGAGGTGCTGCCCCAAAAGGAGACTCATCCTAAATCCTGGAGGACAGAGCTCGAGCTGAGTGAATGGAGGTTGCCTGCAAAGACAGTGATACTCTAGGGGGCAGAAGAAAGTGGAAATCAGGAAGCAGATGGTTGTGGAGCAAGGGAGTGTCTGTGGCCACAAATAAGAATATCTTTATTGGTGGATAAGGAAACAAGCCAAGTGCTGATCTAAATGAGCGGAAGTTTCCTGAACATTTAGGAAGGATGTCTGGTCTTTAAGAGAGCTGGACCTGAGTGTGTCTCAACCAGCCTCCATCTTTATCATGTGGTTTACTACTTGTGCTCTCCTTTTTGGGGAGCTTGTGGGTTATTTCTCTTGTGGGCCCTATAAGAGCCCCTCCCCTGCTTGCTCACCCCCTTCAGGTCTGAATGTTGCTAGATTAGTGACTGACCTGGCACAGGACGCATGAAGACTCCAAGGAATTTCCTGAAAGCTGAGCTCGATTCTGTTCACAGTTCTCTTAAGAAAGTCTTAAGATGGAGAAGAAAGGCCTTAAATGATAGGGCTTCTGTTTTCTTGATGAAAAGGGAAAAATGTCTGAAAGGATGCTTCCAGCTGATTGGGGTTGGACAGAACAGCAAGGAGAAATTCTCTAAGTCCGCTTGGAGCTTGTTAACATTGAGAATTGCAAGAAATTGGTGTTAGCTGATTCCTTTTCCCAAAAGCACAGGCAGATTCGATTTCCACTTTTCTGTTATGGTTGAGTACATTTTTTTGGCAAATACTTACTGAGCACTTTTAATGTTAGGATTGGTCACTTAAAACAAGTGTCTTCAAATATTCTTCATTTAAACACATAAGCTTCAAGCTATAACGGTGATAGAATGAGAGTCAGTCATCAGCAATTTGCAAAATTATGGTACTGGTTTTCCCAGCCAACTCCACTAGCTTCTCCCCTTCTTCCTTTTCCTGAGCATCTTTCCCGTTCACTGCTTAATCATATGTTATCTTCAGCATGTGCTGTTACATACAAAGCCAGGTGTGTACCAACTGGTGTCACCATGACAGACAAGAAAAAGAAGTTTACGGTGAGGAATGGCCTTGTGGGCATGTGACATGTGCAGTTGCATAGTGCCCCCTGCTCAGAAGGAGGCCCCATGTTTGGAGATTAATGCTCTGTGGTCACCATCTTGAAATTCTTAATAGATTTCTTTCTTTGACTTTGTGTTTTGTAAATGAAGTCCAGGGGGATAGCGGAGCATGGTCTGGGGCTTGGAGCCTCCTTTCTCTGGCAGCCCCACTTCCCTCGGCCTCCTCATTCATCTCCCTGAGATGCGTTCTTGGTTACCTGCTCCCTGACCCTGCCCAGGTCCTGCTGCAGCACCGCACTCCCACCGGCAAGCTCCAGGGCAGGAGGGATGACTCAGGTGTATGTGTTCCACTTGCAGAATGGAAGGGCAGAGCTACAGGCACCTTGGGAGGGTTTATACTCACCCCATGAATATCCTTGCCTGAGGGAGTGTGACATTAAATAGCAAATGAAAAACACTGTGACAGGTTCAGAGAAAGACAGCGGAAAAAAGGGAAAATGTTTGCCTGTTTTTTGAGCAAGAGACCCCACATTTTCATTTTGCACCTAAGGCCTACAAAAATTATATGAGTGTCCCTACTCATAGCCTTTTGTTTATCACCACGAGGGTGGGTGGGTGGATGAGAAATGTGGGTCCACTCACGTATGAATATGGAAAATCATTCTTCTGTCTAAATGCACAGAAGGCTGGCCCCTGTAGGCCAGCACTGCTCTCAACTGGCATAGCTTATTGGTTGTATCTGTCTCCCAGAAACATATTGGCTAAAGCACTGTCAAATGATGACCACGTCTAACCATCTGATATTCCTCTAAAAATTCCGCGGCCAAATTTGGCTAAAACAAGATGATGACTGAAATTAATAGAACTTCCCCAGAACACCTGCATGGGAAACAAGCGTGTTACTTACAGTATAAACTAACAAGGCAGGCCATGGCAATTGCTGCTTGCCCCTCCTCTCCACCAGATCTCTTCTCATTATGTAAATGAGATGGCCCGAGGTGCGACAACAATGAATAGCATAATAAATGGAAATGTAACGGCGCTAATAGTGGATTTCTCTGGACTGTCAACTTTTGCTCAAAGGCCCTGGCAGGGAAGGATAGAGAGCAGTGTGTAGCAAGGAAATCTTTCTCTCTTCCTGCTTTGGTGTATTGCCTCCACAGGCTCCTTTTCCTCTCTCGTCCCACTCCTTCCCCCACCACACCCCATGTGTCTAGAACAATCTCCTCTGTAATCCTTCACTTCCTAAGTGACTTAGCCCAGAATCTTGTTTTGCATAGGTCTTTGCACATTTCTTGATTGATTGACGCAAGTCTGGACTGATGCAAGCCCCAACTCTAGAACATGTGATGTGACTTTTCCTTTTGAAATGTCCAATTCTCGGTCATTGATTATTTGTTTGAAAGTAGCAAACGTCTACTCAAACAAATTTAAGAAAAACGGGGAATTATTGGGAGGACACATGGTCAGGAAGTTCAGCCAGACCTTCCAAAGGGCCAGAACGAGGAGGCAGAATACTGGGTCTTGGGGACCCCAGAGGTGTCCCAGGCTTGCTTTGTAACATTTGCCTATTTCTATTGTAAATACCTCCACCATGACTGATTTCAAGGCACCAACATGGCATCACTGAATGGGAAGTTGAGAAGAGATGCATAGTTGCATCCCATTTTATAGTATTTCTATCATATACATGAAATAGACGTAAGTAACCGTAAGAGCTTAGATAATAGTAAAATAAAGTACAATAATTAAAAAGTGATGCATTTTGAGTATTTGTTGCCTTTGCTTTTAAGATAATTTGTTTAACCATAAGCACATATAATTTAATTTTTAATAACATCTATGGTTAACATCTGGATTCACAAAATTCCTGACAATTTAACAGTCAACTCTCTTGGTAACAGTACATTTTGGCTCCCACATATCATTGTTTCCTTATGGGGCTGGGGGAGCAGCCTTTGTGAGAAGACGACAAAATGCAGAAGGGGCTATTGAAGGTGTTGGGGTGAAGGTGAAGGGGTGTTGAAGGAAATGACTGGCCGAAGGAGCAAATGGTTGGTATCTCCAGTTGTGTCTCTCCACAGATATTTTATTTTGGCATAATTCAGAGTCAATATATAACTCCGTGTCAAAAAGAATTCAGATATGTTCTTGTCCTTGTTTTTCTCTGACTTCTCCGAATATCTCTTATCTGGTTCTTCTTCCTACCCCCTAACTGGAGGCTTTCTACTCTGTCTTTGGACATCATTTATCCTCTCTTTGATGACAACACTTAAGTCTAAGAAATTTGTACTATTCCTCTGGTGAGCTTCAGGCCTGTGTATTGAACCACTTCCTAGACACTGTCACATGGATGTCCCACCATCACCTTGAATTCAAGGCATCCAAAACAATTGTGTCTCTCTCTCCAAAAACATACCTCCTAACCAAGTGGCGATGTGCTGTAATGTGAGGCACAGACTTCGAGTCTAGTGCTAAGTTGTATCCCTAAGTTGACTTTGTTACCTTGGGCAAGTCTCTGGTTCTTCCTGATCTCACTTTTGCCATCAGATAAATGGCCTAGACTTTGATTAATGGTCTTTATTCCATGGAGACCTTGATTTTGTGGGTCTACCTCAGAAGCTATCCAAGCATCAAGAAAAGAGAGGCTCCGGTGGAGTCCTGTGCACCCCAACCTCCCTTCAGCCAGGAATACTCCTCTTTCATTCTTTTCATGGGTTAAAGTTCCATGAACTATTTCTTTTATGAAACAATTATCCAGGAAATTTTGTGAATCACTAAATTAGATGATCCCTTTGGTCTTATATCCCTTATAGGTCTAAGCGTTCCATGATTCTTCAGTTAGTGCTTAAGCTTCTGTTGGCTTCAAAGCTACTGGGATGTCAGCTCAAGATTATAAGACCGTGTTTTGCCCTCTGTACTTCATTGCATAGGGTTAAGGGTGGGAAGCTCCCCAACATTGAACGTAGTCTGTGGTAACTCTAATGCCTCATATTTGATTCTCATTTAGCATTCTACAAAACCCTTTTATGTCTATTTCTGCCCCAGGGTCCTAAAATATAAATTTTAACATCCTATGCTTCTCCTTGCCTCTGATTCCTAAATACAAATGGACGCTCATTGATAATCATTGCTGAATAATGAACAAATGATTGCTGAATGAGTGATTGAATGCATACCACCAGGGAAAATTACTGTTTTGAATCCATTTCTGGGCCTGAACTTTAGGAGAGTCAATTTGTTGCATATTAAGTAAGCCAGTTGTTGAATCAAACTTTCCAACCAGCTTCTCATTTTCTGGAAAAGAGGTAAGTTTCTTGTGGGAATTGTTTGGGGTTCCTGAGAATTGCCATGAGACGTATATTTTGCTTTCTCTAATGCTAAGAATTATCAGGCAGAGACAAGGCTTTTGCGCAAAGTGAGATAGTAGGCCATTCTCTATTCCGGGCTGTTGGATCAATATTTGTTATCATTTGGTTTGTTTATTAATTCATTTAAGTTTCTAAGCAGCTCTACCTTTGTTGTGATGATGATATGGCAAAATGCAAAACAGCTTCTGACAGACCTTTGCTATCTAAACTCTCAATAACGATCTCTAAAAGCCAACTCATTTCATTTGCATCCTTTTATTAATAATACAGAAAACTCCCCTAAACCTCAACTAGTGCTTGTCACAGTCAGTGGGTACTTCAGGAGCCAAGAGTGCATGGGAGGGTATTTTTGGTTCATTATTGGGTTTCTGTAATTGAAATGACATTTTGTGAGAGCACTCATGTATTTTAAGGGGAAACTCAAACCAATGCAGTAGTTTCAAAGTCCTCATTACTATAACAATGAAAAACAAATTGTTAGAAGTATGTGTGCATGTGTGTGTGTGTATACACATACGCTCACATACATACACAGGCATACACATACATTGGCATGGAGAGACCTAATAAAACGTATATAGTGTTCTCGTTGTTCCAAATACAGTTGGTCCTGTAGAGACTAAATAGACAATTAGCCATGGCTTGCAGCCCTCCTCCAACTTTCCCCCTTTCTCTGATGCTTGAGGCTTACCCACAAGTCCTACAAGGATGTGGCCTGTGCATTGAGCCCCAAATGGAGGCTCATGGGGGCAGAGCATTTACACGCCTTCTCTTCTGACCTTCTGGTCAGATGAAGGTGATTGCACAGAGAGAAAAACCAGGGAATAACAAAGGAAAGTGCTTAAGCAAGTTGTGTTTGGGAAGATTAGAGGAGGGAGTGCACAGAAGGATTAAATTGAAGCCTCTAAGGAAGTAATCGTGTTCAAGTAATAGTTTTTCTTGTAACCCCGTTTTCTAAGGTTGGTAATTTCTGATAGGGTCTCCAATATTCTGAAATCTTTTAAAACTTAGATCCTAGCTTTCTTTCTTCAATTTCCTTATTTTCATTTTCTCATTCTGGTGCAGCATCCATTCATTTACTCAGTCCATTCTCTGTTTGTTCATTCATTCATTCATTCATGTATTCACTGAGCTGACATTTACTGATAATTGAGATGAATAAAATCTGCAATCTCCAAGATGTGGGAAAAAAAGCAAACCAAACGCAAACCAAAACTCACTGAGAATCCACTGTGGCATGGCTGACCTTTAGGTGGTATGGGCATTCTGTCACCTCATTGGGTGCTAGGCATTTGTTCTGATTAAATGCCTTGTTAAATATGTTGCATGCCAAAACTGTGGTAGGAGTTATGGTAGGGACAAGAGTACAATCAATAAAATATGGAGAAAGTCATTAAAAATATAACGGGCCTCAGAGACGGGTCAGAAGACTTTACAAGTTGGGTTGCTTCTGCTTTAGGCAGAAACCAAGTCTCAGAGCCTTCTATGTAGAGGAAGCTGCCCGAGTACAGGCTGGAGGCAGTAAAGCAAGTGGTATTTTCAAATTTAACTGGGTCCGTGAACTTTGTTTAAAATGTTCAGTGTTTAAGCTCCGTCGAGGAAAGGTTTCTGATGAGGTAGCTTGTGAAAGTTGCATACTTTCATTTGTTGATAGGGTAGCTTGGCCAAGAACTTACTGGTTAGATGTAGAAGTACTGCCTGTCAATTAGACATAGCCAGAAAAATGGGGGAACGGTGAGAAGGCCCCATGTTCCCAAAAGGACAAGTGAAAACTGATATCCTCCTGTTAGGAGGAGAAGTAATGATTCATGGTAATCTCTAGTAATAAAAATAATGGCCAACGTTGCTGATCACTTACCACAAACCAAGCACAGTGTCAAGTCCTCCCCATGTTCTGTCTCCCTTAACCTGCCTGGCAACAGAGATGATTGGGCAGTGCAGGTAGTTTAGCCGTTCCTTGCTCCAGTTGCTTAGCCTCTACCAGCCTCAGTTTCCCCTTCTGTGAATGGAGATCACAGGACTGTGGGGAAGGTGAAATGAGACAGTGCTTGTTATGTGCTTAGTACAGTGTCAAGCAGGGAGTAATAGGTCAGTGAATAGTAGAGTATTAGCACTCCTCTCCCCCTTTTACAGACAGGGAAACAGAGGCTCAAGAGGACCATTCTATCAATAAATGTGAGCAGTACCTGAGGGCAGCAGCACCAGAACATCATGCTCTTGTGAGTGCCTGTTAGAACATAAACTTGTCTGATGCTCAGAGTGACAGCCAGAACAACTCTTACCAATGTGTGACCATCACCTTGCCATTATTACTTGACCTCATTTGACTCTCATAAGCTTTATGAGGGCAGAGATTTTAGTCTTGTCCACTGCTCTGTCCCCACCTGTAGCAGTTCCTGGCACATTCTCCGCTGAAGGACTGACCTTTCATTTTCCTTCTTCTTTCCCTGGCAAACTTCTATGCACCCATCAGGAATCACTAAGTATCAACACTCCCCCCCTCCACATAGCCTTGCCAACTCTCTGGGACCCATTCTGTCTTCATTTCCCACACAAACTCACAGTTCATACCGTGGTGAAAGCATTTTCACGTTGTATTGTGGTATTTCTACTTTCCTGTCTATTGCCCCACTTGCTCAGACTCCCCTAAGGCAGATACCACTTTTTACCCCTCTCAGTTCCCCTGGCTCATTGCTTAGGGTTGGCTCACAGCAGGCCTTTGCAGGCACTTGAATAAATAACCATAACTACTTTCATTTGTATCTGAACAGTTTTCTTGATATTTGCAATTCTCACCAAACCCCCAAACCCAAAGACCTTTGCCATTCACTCAAAGGTTTTCAAAGAATGTTTGCCTCGGGATTGGGTAGCTCTCACATGCCTGGAAGGAAGCTTTGGAGCAAAAGCAAGACTGTAGCTCTGAAAGAATTATGTCGACATTTAATTGCAAGAGATAGTTACACTGTCCAGACGGCTTCCAGAACAACATAGCTTTTGGTTTAAAGCTCAATTTCTAAGTAATTGATCAAGTAGAAGCAATTTGCCTATGACAGCTTGGATATGCAAGCTTTAGTAATGCTGTAGCTTCTTAAAATGTCCCTTTCAAGACATCTTGGGACTGGAAATCTCTCTGGCAGGTGTGTGAATTCAAAGGCAATGGCTTTAGCCTTGGGGATGTTTGGAGATAATCCACATCTTTGTTGATGACCCTCCAGCCTGACAGGCAAGAAAGACTGGACCCGTAATCAGAGCAATGGTCTAGTGGGTGTGGAAACCCACTAGAGACCTCAAGAGACATTTTTCTTGTATCAAATGGGTGAAGACCTGAACAGAACTGGGGATTTGATGAATACTCTCCTGGTAAATGTTTTTTTTTAATTTTTTTATTAAAGTATAGTTGATTTACAATGTATACACATATATACATTCTTTACGTTCTTTCATTAGGTTTATCCCAGGATATCGAATATAGTTCCCTGTGCTATACAGTAGGACCTTGTTGTTTATCCATTCTCTAAATATATGTAATAGTTTGCATCTACTAACCCAAACCCCCAGTCCATCCCTCCCCCACACCCCTCCCCTTTGGTAACCACAAATCTGTTCTCTATGTTTGTGAGACTGTGTCTGTTTTGTAGATAGGTTCATTTATGCCATATTTTAGATTCCACATATAAGTGATATCATATGGTATTTGTCTTTTTCTTTCTGACTTACTTTACTTAGTATGATAATCTCTAGTTGCATCCGTGTCACTGCTCTTAGAAGTGCCTGTGGAGTAATTTCCTTCATCTTGCTGCATTGTGCCTCTGTTTTTATAATTCATCAGCCTCTGCCTTTCCTCACAACACTTGCATCAAGCTGCATTCACTTTTTAAAAGGTAAAGTGCTTTATTCATTGTACTTTTCTTTTAATTATTAAGAATTTATCATGTCTTTTCAAATGTGCCAGCTTAAAAAAAATTACAATTAGTATTATTTGCGTTGATCATGTGGTTACAAATTTGCAAAGACCTGGAGTAGTGGTCTGCCCTAACCCCATCTTTTCCAAAAACACTGTGATTTTATTGCAGAATTCTCCCAAGCATCGGTGTTTTCTGGAACACAAATCTTGTTCACGGAACCTATTTCAAGGCTGCTCCAAGCATAGGAGCATCTGTGTTAGTTAGATATAAGTACACACCTCATGGTTGGTACTTACTAAGCAGGTGAAAGGAAGGAGGGCAGCACAGCCTTGGTAATGACACAAATTTAGATATGATGGGGTTGGCAGTTACCTCTGGTCCTTGGCCCAGCCAGCTCTCCAGCGGGGGAGGGTTGCATTCTTATCTTCAGCTGGGAGGTGGGAAGGGACATTGAGTTTAGGAGATGGCCACATCAAGATCATTTGGTGTACTGTCAGTTACTCCCAGCAGAAGATTCACCATTGTTTCTTTTATGATTTTGTAACAATATGGACTAAGTGAAAAAATTTATTTTTTATTAATATTACAGTGTCATTAAACCCTTATTTGATGATTCCTGCTTGGAATCCTATTTACAAAAATATGCCAGGTTTCACGGTATTTATTATTTCTACTGCACGCTAAGAACCATACTAAAGGGGAACATACATTATTTCCATGTGACTCTCATAGCAACCCTATGAGATAAACACTCTTATTTTCATTTCTCAGGTAAGGACATTGAGGCACAGAGAGTTCTTGGGGCCTAGCCAAAGTCTGGTGTTCAGAACCAGCACTGTCTGAGCTCAGTTTCCATATTTCTTCCACCTAGGTGTCTGCTCCTTGATAAATTATTTGGGGTCAGTCATTTTTATCCATGGCACTGCATTATAAATATGCTGGGTAAGGGCTTCCCTGGTGGCGCAGTGGTTGAGAGTCCGCCTGCCGATGCAGGGGACGCGGGTTCGTGCCCCGGTCCGGGAGGATCCCACATGCCGCGGAGCGGCTGGGCCCGTGAGCCATGGCCGCTGAGCCTGCACGTCTGGAGCCTGTGCTCCGCAACGGGAGAGGCCACAGCAGTGAGAGGCCCGCGTACCGCAAAAAAATAATAAATAAATAAATAAATACGCTGGGTAAGCTCAAACGTAACAGCAAACTAGGAGTTAGTAGGATTTAGGCACGATTAAATGCCATGCAAACTTTCAAAGCATATTTTATTCATCACTGCTCCATATCTCAACAACTTCCATTTGTAGTGTTTTCCAAGTTGCATTGTCATGAGCAGAATGTGACATATATTTGAGGGGGAAAAATGAGAACGGTTCAAAGCTGTGAAATTTGGAGTGATGCTTATAAGTTTTTTTCCCCTAACTTATCTGATTTTATATATATATAAATCCTAGCAGGAAAAAATCAGAATACAATAATTTTCGATAACAAGAAAAATGGCTTCTGTTTACACTGAGTTCTCACAGAACAGATACGCATTAAGGGCACAAAAGCTAAAAGACAAAGAGAAATGACAATTTGAGCACTCAAAAAGCGTGCTGAATTTTTCACAGGGTATGTCAAGGGGAGTTGCAAAGTGAAACCACAAATCATTGGCAGGAAGGCTGGCAGCTGGCAATAGAACATGTCATGGACTGGTGTTTCCCTTCTATCCCCCTAGTGACCTGCACCTCAGACTTCACCCATGCCACTCTGTCTTTCCTCCAAGACAAAATGAGGGAATTGAATGCAATGATCACTAAGCTTCTCTTCCTGCTCTAAAGATATTCTGAGTCTCAAGATTTCTAAGAGTTCTGTGCCATTAGAATTGATTACCTTTAAATTGTTATCTATTATTCATAAAAAGAAAATTATTCAAGCTGGTACTTTTTGGCACAAACTCTACCCATGACTTTTCTAAAATATTATCTCTTAATGTGCACAGTTCTCAAGCACTGAGCTAACTGGAACTACCACAGAGTATTAATAGAAAACATATGTGAGAGGATGTTATTTAGTAAACACGTAAGTCCGTAATTCTAATGATTCAAATCAACTTTAACTTCCCACTAATTAGAAGCCAAACTCTCAGCTTTGCTTCTTTTATCTGCAGCTCCCCTTGTCTCAGGCTGCTCAGTGATGGCCATGCTCCTGGCTGGGTCACTTCTTCCATGTCTACTGACTGAAGCTCCTGGCCAAACAGTAGGCAGGCTGAACTTGAGGGAGGGTTTCCCTGGAAAGCCGTGAACAAAGAGTTGTGGACTAAAAGTGAAGACTGGCTATGTTGGAAAAAGAAGGGAGCTCTGGTCTCTTTGGGTCTGTCTGTAAATATCTTTCTAATGAGCAGGTTCTCACTCTTGGAGATGCCCTGAGTGGCTTGGGTGGACATTCTCTTCATTATCCAGCCATTGTCATGGAGTGATTAAAGCGGGTTAATGACTTTTTGAGGAAAAAATGATTATTTCCAGAGCTCTCTTGGAGGTACATGAACTGCTCTAAAATTGCAAGATCAAAGCAGGACATTCTTGGTACAACTGTGTAAAAAATAACCAGCAGCACCTTGACATTTGTAGATTTCATTTAAGCAGATGAGTATGGGATTCCAGCTGCACCAGCCTCCTCACTAGTCCTAGAACACACCTCAGGGCCTTTGCACGTGCTAGTCTTGCTGCTTGGAATGCATCCCCCACCCTATATCCTCATGGCTTGTCACTACTTTTAATTAGTTTTTGCTTGAATGTTACTTTTTCACAGAGGTCATCCCTTCTGTCTTTAGTCACTCTTTGGCCCCTGACCATGCTTTATCTTTACAGAATTTATCATCTCATGAGGTACTAAATATTTAAAAGTTGTTTATTTTTCCTCTCCTCTGCTAGAATTCAGGCTGCATGAGTGCAGGCTCTTTGCCTGTTTTGGACCCCATTTCATCCCCAGCCCTAGGAGAGCAATAGTGAGCACTCAGTAACTATTTGCCAAATGAATGAAAGTATGAAAATATACACATGGAGAGCTGAGTGACTTTCCAACAATTTAAGTCAAAAGACAATCTTTACCTTAAAAATGCAGTGTCTGTACATGTTTGGCATTTGATAAATATTTATTGAAAAAAATGAACACGTGAATGGAATGGATATATAAATTTAATAGATATATTTTTCTATGGACATATAAATGTGCCCCTGAGTTTTAAAAGGAAAGGTAGAGTGGCAAGACTATGGTCTTGGGAACCAAGTAGTTGACAGAAAAGTTCAATTTCTAGATGCCCCATGACAATGCAAAAAATGCAATTGCACATAGCCTATTTCTTCATCTTTAAATGAGGGATAACTATTCAAACAACAACAATAATATAAATAATACATACTTTGCAGCTTCAAGTGAGGATTAGGTGAGATAATGCATGAAATGCCATAATCTGGGTCTGGGGTCGGGGTAATAGTAAAGTTTCCATGTATTGCGCATATTAAAAAACAAAAAGCAATCAAATGTTTGGAATGAAGGAATGCAACCAGCCCACCTCTATCTCTGACCTGCTGGAGGAGGTTCTGGTTCTGTCCATCCAGGTTTTTCCCCTTCCCCATACTCCATGACAAGACTGGGAGGAAACGTGGAAGGGGAGAGCTCAAATCTACATCTGGAAATGGGACTGTAGAATGTGAGGGCTCTGGGCAAGCAGATGTGAGAGCAGAGAGGGCATTTTGAGATCCAATTTGCTTTCTTTATGGGGTTAAAAACTATGAGCTGTGATTTGCATCCATTTATTTCTCAGATGTATCCAAGGCCATAGCATGGGGCCTAGCACGTAGTAGTTGCTCAATAAATAGGTGTTGGATAGTGAATGAAGAACATGAATCATTTTGGAGTTAATTTTGGTTGTGGATTTGCATCCTTTTATCCTGTGAGGTTGAACTAAACTCGCAGTCACTTCATTCATTTTTTTTAAAATTAATTAATTAATTTATTTGGCTGTGTTGGGTCTTCGTTTCTGTGCATGGACTTTCTTCTAGTTGCGGTGAGCGGGGGCCACTCTTCATCGCGGTGCGTGGGCCTCTCACTGTCGCGGCCTCTCCCTTTGAGGAGCACAAGCTCCAGACACGCAGGCTCAGTAGTTGTGGCTCACAGGCCCAGTTGCTCCGCGGCATATGGGATCCTCCCAGACCAGGGCTCGAACCCGTGTCCCATGCACCGGCAGGCAGACTCCCAACCACTGCACCACCAGGGAAGCCCACTTCATTCATTCTTAATTCATTCATTTCTTCATGGAATCCCCTCACCTCCACATAGTTTGTGAATGCCTCGGGCAAATTGAATATCATTTTTCCTTTCACTTTTTAAAGAGACTAGTATTTGGGTGTTTTGAGCTGCAGAATTTCAGAATTCTTTCTGCTAAACACCTCTTGAGACCCCAATTACTGAGACTATAAACCCCTCTAGAACCATAAGGGTTTCCTTGCAAAGATACTGCCATTATGCATCTTATGAAAAGCCCCCCACATCTTTAGCCCAATTCAACAAGTTTCCATTGAGTGCCCAGCACTAAAAGTCTTAAATAAAATTGATACCCTACTCCTTCTATTTTAACTGTCAAAATCATAGACTACATTGTTTCCGACTGAAAACCCACTAACAGCTCCCCGCCGATCATCCCATTGCTCCTTCCCAGAGCTGGCACTGCCTGGAAGCAGTATCAATGGGGAATCTATATTGTGAATGGTATTTATTACAAGAAAATCATGTGGCATAAAAAGATTAATTGGCTTCATAAGCATGTAATTTTTTATACTATGAGCTTCTCAGTGGAAAGGCATTCTAAGGGAGACATAATTGCTAATTCCAGTGTTAAACATGAATCTGAGGAGTATTTCACGGTCCGACTCTCTGAGTGTCATTTCTTCTTATGGACCAGAGAAGAGAGTGGAAAGGAAATAAACTTTCACGGAGGCTTCTACTCAGGGCCAGGCCCTGTGAGTTCCCAGACATGGGTTTCTCCTTGTAATGACTTGAGAAGTACATGGAATTATCCTCATTATAAAAAAGAACCAATTCTCACAGGGCTTAAATAACTTCTCATAAAATCACCTCCTTATAGTTATGTGAAATCAGGATGCAAGACCAAGCTTCCTAGGGAATACTCAGTGACTCTGTATCCTATACCAATGTTTCTTCTGCCAAATTTAAGATGTGAAGTGTCCCCAAGAGCTGTCTACCCCCAAGTATTTTTCCTCACCACTTCACTTCACTGTCTGAAAGTCCACCATTAAAATCAATCTTGTGTTACAAGGCTGGAGTCTTCTTAGGCTTCCGCTAAAGTGGGGAATGTCTAGTGCAACCTCTCTTTTGAGTCAAGGAAAATATGTAGAATTTAGGTCAAGATGCCCCAAGAATAATTTACAAAACTCATAAATACAAAGCTGATATATTTAACACCAGGTTCAGACTGTATTTGAAGAATTGAAACTCCCTCCTTAGCTCTGGAGAGAAACGAGATCTGATCTGAGACTAGGGAAGCACTTCCCTGCCAAGGATAGGTGAAGTGCTGTGACAAAGACTGAAGGTGCTCTGTAGATTCTGGATTGGATAGACCTGAGTTCACCTCCTGGCCCTGCCAGTTGCCATACATGTCCCCAGTATACACTTGCCTAAGCTTAGGTTCGAACCTCAGCTCCATGACCTTCTGCCTCATTAGCTTTGGTTAAGTCAGTTAATCTGCAGAAGCTTAGTTTCCTCTTCAGAAAATGGGGTTATTTCTACCTCTCTCTTAGGGTTGTTGTAGGATTAAATGAGATGGTTCTTAAAAGCACTTAGCCTAACGCTGGACACAGAAAGAGTGGTCATAATGTGGCAATAATAGTAGTAGCCATGGTTGTTGCTGTCTTTACTATCTATTATTATCATCTAATATATATTATCCATTATTCAATAAATTCCAGTAAGTCTGGCTAAATCCCCCCCACCACGAATTGCTTTCTTTCAGCATTCCTCAGTGCAAAATGTGAGATGTTCTTTGAGGGTAAAATAGAATATTAACCTTATCTTCAAGGCCCATTTGTGCCCAACATACAATTAAAAAAAAATTTATTATAAAACTCTTCAGAACTACAGAAAAGTTGAATTTTGCAGTGGGCGCATACGCACTCACCACCTAGATTCTACCTTTAACATTTTACACCTTGCTTTTCCACTCTCTCTCCCTCTATGCATCCCTCTATCTATCCATCAATCCATCCTATGTTTTTGATTTGATGCATTTCAAAATAAATTGTAGACATTGATATACTTTCTTCGTAAATACTTTAGCACGCGTATTGTTAACTAGAGTTCAATATTTGTGTATACCTTTTTCTCTTTTGATGTAAAATTTACACATGGTGAAATGTATAAATTTTAATGTATGTTCTCTGAGTTTAACATACACATGCATCTTTGTAACGTAAACCCTTGTCAAGATGTTGAATAGTCCCATTATCCCAGAAAGTCCCCTCAAGCCTCTTCCTAACCACTTCTGACACCCACCCTCCAACAACCCCAGAGCAACCGCTGCTCTGGTTATTGGGAACCATGGATTCGTTTTTTCTTTTCTAGAACTTGGTATAAATGGAATCATGCAGCACGTATTCTTATGCAAGGCTTCCTTCACTGACCGTGTTTTTAAGATTAACCCATGTTGCACCAGTGCACCCACTGAAAGAGTACAAACAACATTTTTTGAATTGCTGCAAGCAAAAGTCTTTCTCGTTTTATTTTGCTCCGTGTCAGACTTAAATTTCTTGTGCCAATCGCACTTGTGTCCCATAGTCCCCGGCCCTTTGCCTTCCCAGCTCAATGCCTTTGCTCGAAGTCTTTCTCTCTACGAGGCCCTGGCCTCTGCCTGTTCATTCCCTGCACTCCCTGCAGGGCTCTGCTCCAGTCCCAGCGCCTCCCTGACTCCTCTGAGGACTACCACGGGTTTCTGCCTGAACTCTCTCTCCTTTGGACAGAATTGCTAGCCCGCTGATGGGTAGTGATGCTGCTGGTGATCAGTTCCTGGTTGTGGACTGGGGGAGAATAAGGGATGGAGACTGGCGCTGAGGGTCCCAGGGAGGGGTACTCTTCACTTATAAGAGCCAAAATAAGCGAGACCAGGGTGATAACTGCAAGACCCCAAAGAGAAAAGGAGTGAGGAGAGAGGGAGAAGAGCCAAGGGGGTCAGCTGTATCTGAGTAATGGGTGTGAACTGGGCTGTGGTTGACGGCTCAGGAGGGAGACGAGGGAAGCTGCCAGGAGTAACTGCTCTCACGTGTAAGTTGTCTAAGTATGGAATAACTGGATTGATTTTCCTCGGGGCTGGTGGGAATGCTTCTCCTTGCTGTGTAGTCATGCAACATATGTCTTATTTTCTCAACTAAATTGCAAGGGAGTCTCTTACTATTGACTGGGACAGTTTCATAAGATGTTTGCTTATTTTGTTCCCTGTGGTAACCTGCGCGTGTGAAGGCCGCAGTAGAGACCCACTGATTGCAAGTGACACCTCCCACCTGGTTATTCATTCTAGCAATTAGTTTTATTGATATTTTGGGGCCTGGACTTAATGTGCATTTGACTGAATTGACCATTTCAGCCACTATAGGCTTTGCAGCAGTTGAATCTGTCAACTGTGCCAAGGAAATGGGAACTGGGCAATGGAGACTTCTTCCACTTTATTGCCACTTTACTATCCTACCATGGTAGCATCCAACCATTAATGTTCATGGTATGAGGTGAATTTTTGTCTTAAAAATGTGGTATAGTATCAGTCTCTATTCTTGTTGCTCTAAAATTAAAATAGAAAACTTTGTCCCCAAAGTTTTGTCCATCAGACTTCCAGCCTAGTGCTTACATCTGTTTATAGGCCAGCAATATCTCCGATGGAGGAGGAAAATGGTCCAACAGCCACTGGACATCTCTCTCTTCTTGTTTCTTACTTCCCTAACCCAGCAGACTTCCTCAACTGAGACTGATCCGTATTCAGTCTAACAAAGAAGATCAGAAGCAATTCAGTGTCAGCAGACTCCCTTTTACACCTTTAATATCGTGTATTTTGCCAATATTTCAAGGCAGTCTGAAGGTCTCCTGCTTTCTCATGAGGGCTGGGCATGAATGTTCAAGAGCGATCATTGTAATGACATCTCTCTGATTAAAAGACAGCTAGTGAAATCAAGATAGAACATCAAATTCAGAAACATCATTAGCAGGATTCTATTTTGGCTAGGTCTAATCTTCTGTGGGGTCACCATGTTGCCTTCAATGAGCCTGACCATTTTCTATCATTTAGATTGAAACAGACCCATCATGTCACAGGCAAATGCCTTTATCATATTTAATTAACCCAATACCATGTAATAATCTCCCTGGTAATGATCCCTAGCCAGCACCTGAAAGCATGCAGCAACAAATAAATCATCGAAGTTGCAGGTATACTTAAACTGTTATTTGGTGCCCTGGCAGAAGAGTATTGACAAGTTACTGTACAATACTAATTATACTAAGAAAATGTAAATGGTTTCATCAAGAAAAGAAAGAGCCAGATGGTAGGTTTTTTATACTGTATCCTCATATGTTAGGAAATGGGGTATTAAAAAGATATCATGCCCTCTGCATCAGGGAAGAAAGAGGAATAAAGATACCTGTGTCTTTATGGATGCCAGAGTGAACCTCCGATTGGGGAAGCTGTTTGGTAAGAGGTAACATTCAGAAGGACGTTAGTGGCTGTCGATATTTATGTCTCATGATGCTGCCCAGGATATAGGTGAACAAATAGTAATTAGGTGAATGCTACCTTTTTCTTGTGATAGTAGCTGCTGGCGGGGGTGGGGTGGGGGGGCGGGGGGTGGGAACTGCCCTGTTCCATGGTGTCCTGGCTTTTCCTTCATGCTCTCAAATGATAAATTATTCACGAGAATAGATGTACCCAACGTGTGGTAAATCAGTGGGCCTCCACTGAGCTGGTTTTTCTGATGCATCAGCAAGAACATAGTTACCTGACTGCACTGCAGTTGAAAAACAAAATTCAGTTGGAAACAATGGACTTAAATCTACAGATTGCAACAGCATGTGGCAGAAAGGAAATTTGATTTCAAAGGTGAGATTTGGCAAGCCCGTGAATGCACGGTGCAGACTACACAAGGCAAGGAAGACTGAATTGGATTTTTAATAAGCATAGAGTTCTGAATTCTCTTGTTCTTGAATTGCACACCATCTCATCCAGCTGCTGTCCCCAGCTAATGTCGCCAGAGCTGAAGTGACAGCCAAAGAGTAACTGTGGCTTGGGAAGTACTCATGTGAGTCTGATTATCTGCTGGTTAGGTTGGGCTGCTACCTGCCGTAAAACAGGGCTGTGATTTAGCCTTATTAGAAAACAAATTTGGAAACCGTTAGAAGAGAAGGGTGTTTGAATAGTAATGTGCTCCTTTGCTTTCCACTCCTTATTATTTCGTCTGTGTGTATGTGTGTTTGTGTGCATGTTGCGTTGTTGTTACTCAACCAATCAATCAAAATGCTGTTTATTATAAAAGTAATTCTTGTTAATTAGAGAAAATTTGGGACATAAAAAGGAAGAAAAAGAAAACCACTCAAGGATTGCAACCCAAATATGATCATTCTTAACAATTTAGTGTAGTTACTTAGAGTCTTTTTCCTTTATGCACATATTTTTAGTTGGTTTACTTTTTATATAGTTGGACTCATCATGAATCATATATTAAATATCCTTCTTAAAAATCATCTTAAGTTTAGTCTATATAATTAAATTAGCAATAATTATGCTTTGAGCTGTAGTACCATTCCATAAATAGATATCATTTTATAATTTTTACACAGTCAGTTCTCAATGGTTGCATAATATTCCTCTGTTTAGATATATCATATTTTGGTTAAGCATTTCCTTATTGTAACATTTTTGTTCTCAATATTTCCACTGTTTTTTCTTTGTATATTAGAGAAACTAATTTGTGACTTTAGTATAAATTAAAACTTGTTTTATTTCATAAATCTTTTCACATTGTTTTACAATTTTTTATAAATATAATTTTTAATGGCCACATATTTTTTAAAATCAGAAGGCAGCCTCATAACAGTTAGCTATACCTTTGTGTTTAACTGTTGAGATCAAGGTGCTTTCTAATTTTTTACAATAATAAATGGTAGGCCGGCTCATTAGCTAATCAAAATGTATTATGCACCCATTATATACAAAGCACCAGGCTAAACTGGTTATATTTGTGCATAAAGCTTTTTCAAGTTTAGGATGCTTTACTTAGAAAGGATGTCTAAAATTGGTGCTGTTTGATCCAATGGGATGTGTGTTTTTAAGGGTGTGGGTAGAGATTGCCTGATGGTTTTGGTGAGGGTCTGTTACTAATCTATTCTGCCACCAGCACTGCATGAGTGCTTGTTTCACCACTCCTAGGCATCAACTGCTATGTTCTGCCATGAGAAGGTGGAGATAGTGGGGCAAGGAACTTTAATGGATCATGAACAAAGGGTTGGCCCCATCCCTTGTTGCCCTCCATTGAGCCCTGTCTGGCTGCCCTGATTTTGGGGGGAGGCTGGAGCTCAGGAACAAGGCATACTTGGATTTCAAGATCACAGAGCTGGTCGAGTGGGACCAGAGCTTTTCCAGAAGACCCATTCCCTCTGCAGAGGGAAAGACGGATGGAGGTCTGTTCCAGGAAAGGACAGCCAAGGAGCCTAAACTCTGATTCCAAAGGGCAGTGCAAGCTCAGGTAGACAATCGTCAGCCAGACTCTGTGCTAATCCTGTTAGATGATAGATCTTTTTTCATTCTCCCAACAACCCTACTGGTAGGGACTTCTTAGACCCATTTTATAGATGAAGAAATACAAACTCAGAGAGGTTAGATAACTTTCCCAAGGCAACAGCTTGTATCAGAATCAGGACTTGACCTCAGAGCTTTAGAATGCACGCTGTTAAAACTGTCACTTTGGTTCCTCAGAAGCAGACTCTGGATGAGAAGTTGTGTGAGTGTGACTTGTAAGAAAGGTTCCCAGACAACACTGATAGGGAGGTGGGGAAGTAAGACTGGGAAGCGGGGGAGTGAGCAAGGGGTCAAGCAAAGTCCCACAGAGGAAAGTTTGGCCTAATCCCCCAGAGAAACAGGAGAGGTGTGGGTCACACTTCAGTGCTGGCCCATCAGAGGTGAGGGATCTTGAATATTTACACCTCTGAGCCCACCAATCCTTGGTTGCCTCCCTGATTACAAGCAAAACAGATCCTGGCAGTCAGGATGCAGCCTTTGCAAAAGAGAAACACAGAGGCCCATGGTGTGCAGGCACTGGCTCGTAACTGTTCCGTGAGTGTTGGATGTTAAATTGTTAGGAATTTTGCAAGTTAGTTAACCTCACGTTGATAGCTTGAAATCGGCCGTGGTGGGAGTAGTTACCCTATGGAAATTGGCTTACATTACAAATTAGGGCTCTCCTATCCCCAGAGGTGGTTGTTAAACATTTACCAGCATGCCACTTCAGGTGCTGGCTGTTAGGAGCGTGCTGGGAGCTGGTGTGTAGTAAAATGGCAAAGGGATCTGAGGGGGTGTGGAGGGAGCAGTGATAGTATCTGCTGCGGCGCTAATCTATACCAAGCACTAAATGCAGCAGGAAGGCCCCCCCCACCCCCGCCTGTACACACACACACACACACACACACACACGGGCGAGACAGGGGGCCCTGAGAGGAAGGGCACTGGTGAGAAGGAGAGGGACCAGCTGGATTTCAGGGCAGAGTCTCTGAACCTGGAGGTGGCCTGGGTAGGAGAAGTGCTAAACAGAAAAAACCTAGGACGAGCCAAGATAATAGCTAACTAAACTATTGAGCATTTACAGTGCCAGGCACCAAGGTAGATGCCTTACTTCGGTTACTTCTTCATAGGAGCCCTAGGAGGTAGATATCACCATCATCTTTACCATCCTTTTTTTTACAGATGATGAAACTGAGATTTAGAGAAGTAACTTGTCCAATGTCATAGGGGAAGAGCTGAGCTTTGAACACATTAAGCCAGATTTCAAAGACAGATCTTTTAATAATGAAGCCAGAATACCTCCCTGGTCGACTTCCTACAGACTCAGCCAACATGATGGGAGCATAAGATGGTAAAGGGGTCATCAGGATGCCCCAGGAATACCCTAATCTTACATGGTCTGGTTGTCAGAAAAGGAAATGTAGAGGGAGCACCAGAGCTCAGAATTAGTGGTTGGGTCTTGGTGTGGAAAGGATGGGTACCCACGTCCCATCAAGTGATGGAGCTCTAGGTATACTGCCTTCCTGTCTCAGAATCAGCTCAAGGCTGGGGCCCAAGGCAAAGGACACGGAGGCTGAGAAAGGCAGAGAAAACCTGGGAGATGGGCTGAGCCAGCAGAAACATTTTCAGTCAGGCTTGTCTGAATTCTCTTGTGGCAACAAAGATAAATGTCCCTCTTATGCTTTGTGGTTTTCCTTGCCATGAGAGCCGCCACTTTGTGAAAGTCCCTCATTTCCTTTCTCTGGCTTGCCTATTCCTGTATTGATACAGTGGTCAGCACTGAGGATGTGTGGAAGGGTCTTGAAAGCTGCCACTCTAGCTTCATTACTGCCATGCTTTGGCCTTCAAGGCCGCCAGGAATCCCTTGACATAAACAGTTTTGGAGGGGGAAGTAGTAGAGGGACTTGTCTCTATGACATAGTGGAGATATATCTTAAAGTTTCCTTTGAATATTAGCTCATTACAACTTTCTGTTTGGGGTATTTTATCTTGTGTTTTATCCCATAACAGTCTAGAGCTGCCTTTCAAATCTCACTGGTCTCCAATACATTTTGTGTTTTCTTCTATGTATACCTACTTGTATGTATGTATATTATTTACAAATATAAAGTAACTTCACTGAAGCAAATTGAAAATGAAACCTTTTTTATGTTGCCAACATTACATTTTTTTCTTTTTCTTAATTCATCCAGGAATGTTGTTTTCCTTTACACCTAATTATTTGATGGCGTTTCCTTTAGAAAAAAGTGGAATTGACATATATACAGTAATATGTATTAAATAGATAACTAATGAGAAGCTGCTGTATAGCACAGGGAACTCTACTTCACTGTACAGTAGAAACTAACACAACATTGTAAAACAACTATACCGCAATAAAAAATTTAAAAAGAAGGAAAAAAAATCTGCCTGTCTACCACTAGGTCAAGAATGTAGGTCTGGGGCCCTACTGCCTGGGTTTGAGACCCAGATCTTCCCTTTTCTGCATACGACTTTGGTTCTGTTCCTCAATTTCTATATGCCTTGGTTTGCCCACCTGAAAGTTGTGGATACTTATAGTACTTTTCTCACAGGTTATTGTGAGAGATAAGTGAGTCTGTATGCACAAAGCCCTAAGAAATGTGTCTGGCCCCGAGTACGCACTGAATGTTGTGAGCTATCGCTATGTATTCTTCAAGTTTTAATCTTGACCCTCAGAGAAAGAACTCTTCTATTCGACAAGCATTTATTCAGCATTTACCATGTGCTTTGCTTTGTGCTACGCCTTTCCTTATCTATAGTATTTTACCTGATATAACTTAATTCTCACCACCACCCTGTGTTAAAGTTATTATTCTCGTTTTCTAGGGTTTGAACCCTGGAAATGCCACGTGCCAGCTGTGTCAGCCAGGATAGGTGAGGCTGTGCTGCAATCGCAGACCAGCACAGGTCTCAGAGCCTGTTCACGACACAGGTTTAGTTCTCCCTCTTGAAAACCAAGTCAGGGAGCACTCCTCTGTGAGGGGACTGAGCAAGAGAGGCTGCCCTGTCTCATTGCGCCTCCGTGACTAAATGTGCTCCTACAATCGCTACCACTGGGAAAAGAGCATCGGGGAAAGTCTCCTTGGAGATGCTTTGACTTGGAAAGGAAACGGGTCACTTCTGCCTACAGCCCATGAACTAGAACGCCTCAAGGGCTCTGCCCAGTGGTCTTAGGAATCGTAATCCTCCCATGTGCCTGGAAGGAGAACAGGGCAGGATATGGTGGGCGTTAGACGTCTCCACCACCCATATGTGGCTTTGAGCACATTGCTTAACCTTTCTAAGCCTCGGTTTCCTCATTTGTGAAATGGGAATGGAAACTACACCTACTACATATAGTTGTGATGCAGAGTGAATGAGATAAGTGCACGTGAAGCTCTTAGGACAGTACCTGGCACACAGGAAATAGCCATTTTGTGGTCATTATTATCATCACCTACAGGAGACTCAGCAGAGCTTCATAATTCAGTAGTTACAGTAGCCACAGCTTTGGATTCCATCATGAATGAGTTTGAATTCCAGTTCTGTCACTTACCATCTGTATGAGCCTGGGGAAGTATTGCCTTCTCTTACCTTCACTTTTCTCATCTACAAAACAGAGTGGAATCATACCCATCTCACAGGCTATGTCAAGGGTAAGATCACTAACATTGATTGATTCCTCAGCAAGATGAGCCGAGTGTTTAAGATCTGTTGCCTCAGCTGAGGAAGCTGAGCCACAGAGAGGTTAAGTGAGATGCTTGATATTCTCTAGTAAATTAGTAAACAGTGGAGCTGGGATTAAAAACCAGGCAGCTTGGCTTCTCAGCCAGTTACCTTAACTCGTACACCTCACAGCCTCCCTGAGACCCACTAAACAAGCGCCTGGCACAGGGCCAGATACACACTTGATCCTTTCAACATTAGTGCCTTCCTTCTTTGCTTGGGTGCCTGCTGAAGGAAATATGCTTTGGCTTTTCCTAGACTAGATTCTGTTTGAGACACATATTGATGGCTTTTTTTTCCATGAATGGATGGAAGTGTGAAGAGAGCAATAGGAAAAGGCAGGATTTATTCCATGTGCCTTTGCGAGAATATCAAAACCTGTAGGCAAAAGTGCGCAGCGCAAAGTTGGTGCTCGCTTAGCAGGAGCCCTTTATTATTTTTACGAAGCGGCCATGCTTATTGGGAGTCTCTGAATGTGTATACGTTACTCTAGTAAATGGGGACACACAAAGGGACCAGATGGGCATAGTGGCCAATTTAATAATACACAACCTGCACATATGAACCTTCTTTTCCCATAAGAATCTATTTGGTTTTAACTGAATGAGGACGTTAAATCCATGTCCTGTTTTCTATTTTCATTGTACCTACATGGGTTGACTATGGAGTTGGTTTTCTTTCCAGAGTAAACACCTGGTATTTAAAGATATAATCAAACACCAAGGAGGAACGGCCTTGGGAAAGCAGAACTGGTGAGGCGACTTCATTCTGCTTTTCCTCTGCCAGAGGAGAGGTGGGACGTTCCATTTCCGGCTGGAGTAAAGATAGAGAACTAAGTGTCCTAGCACACTGCACAGAACTAAAGCCTAGAACTAGTAGATTTGAATTCAGATCTAACCAGAGCCCTAGTTATTTACAACAGCTTTATGCTTTGGGCTCACAGGCAATAGAAACCCATATTTAATCATTTCCAAACATAAGACATGGCAAAGACTGCCACCTCCCTTCCTTATTTCAACAGTGGATTTAAAATGCTTAGACTGGCTGTCTCAGGGACTGAACTATCCTTGTTCTTGAATCCTGGGATAGTTTTAAGTACAAGTGTAGGTCTGAGAAAAGAGAATGATCAGGAATCAGCCCTGGGGATAGTTGGGTATATTAATCAATCTTAGATGGAAATGTTGAGATCCCAGAGAGTGAAGAAAGGTGCTGGGCTTTGTAGCAGACATGAAAGGGAACCTTGAAGTGTAAAGACTGGGGAGGGGGAAGGGTGAGGCTTGAGTAATCAGCTTATTAGAAGTTATTTTTTAGCGTAATAAATATGTAAAAACACTGTGTGCTAAGTTCCATTCTATGCACTTGAAAAATTTAACCCCTAGGAGGTAGGTATAATTTCATCCATTTTACAGATGAGGAAACTGAGGTACAGAGAAGTTGAGGACTTGTGCAATGTCACACAGCTGGTAGGAAGCAGTCCAGCTTAAGAATCTATATCTCTACCATTGCACTTTGCTGCTTCCCAGAGCTATCCACCCAGAACAGAGCAGAGGCTGCTCCAGGAATTCCTGTTCAGTGTCCAAGGGTCACTGTCAAGTCAGGCTGCTGGCACAGCAGGCCTTATTCCCTGGTGTTCAGGAGGAATGATTGTTTACTTGGTTGCAAAAGGAATTTAAAGTAGATTGTGCAGAAGAGAGAGTTTGGGAGTGGATGTAGAAGGATGATCAGTAGCTCCAAAGGGTGAGGCTGTAGGAGGGAGGAAAGAAAGCCAGAAAGAATGGGAAATAAGGATTTAAACTAACCTAGAAATTTACCCGTAACCGACCAGCTCTTACTTTGGGCGTTTATCCGGGTACTCTCTCCCACCAGAACCAAATTGTTGGAGTTGTTTAGACTGGGGGATGCAGTGCCCCAGTGTGTCTGTGTGTGAGTGTGTGTTTACCTTCATGTTTCTTTTGTGTAGCAGATGGTGGCAGAAGGATATTGGGGGAGGTTAAGTGCAGAAAAGAGGCAGGGGGAGCATCATGGGTCTCATCCTGTCTTGTCACACAGGTACCATTGACAGCCCTGGAAAATCGATCATTCCCCTGAAGAGCCAAACACATCTGTACATGTGTATCATGTTAGCTGCACCTTTCCCTGACAGGTACACCTTAGGGGCTGCAGTCACTGCCCTTCTGTGCCAAGAGCAAATTCCTTTTGCCCATGATTTCAGGTACATCGGTGATTTACCTAAACAAAAGCGGCACAGCTGAAAGCTTGATTTAAAATCAAGCAAGGTTTCTTGCAATATATCTAATTACGCAATCTCCTGCTCCCTTTTCATTTGCAGGAACTGGGGGGAAGGGAAGGCCAGTACTATATATTTAAGAGGAAAAACACAGATATAGACTCCAAGTGGTTACAACAAAATTGGTTTATTTGAAAGCTCTGTCTCCACTTCCCCTGCAAAAATTCAGGGAAGGACCTGGGGATTCAAGGAGGTGGAGTTCTCTCTCCTTGCCAATCCTTCCCTTGTTGTCTGATAAAGGGTGTAGCAAGCAGGCGAGAAACAACTGCAGGGGAGCAAGGGATATAAATATTCAGTCGTGACAGTCCCCAAAGGATAAATGACAGCAGTCCGTGCAACGTGCCTTCTGCTCATTTTAAAGTGATTCTTCTCCTCCACACCGGAGGAGACATATTAGTAAATTGATTCCAGGTGATGCTGACATTTTGTAATTATCACTATCTATAATTTTCATCTTATTCCATTGAATATTTGATCGTTTAAAATAAAAGAGCATACCTAATAGTCGTCATTAGTTTGGCTCAAGGGAAAATTCATGGTTTAATAAACTCACATTAGAAATAACTAAAATTACAATTGACATGATTAGCTTCCTATTTTTTTTAATAAAAAAATAAAACACACTAATTTTATCCAAGCTGACAGCTTTTGTCTTTCAAACTGGTTCACTGTTCTATTGTTTCCTTGGAGGAAGGAGAGACATCTATAACACAGCAGTAGTAATAAAAAACGTAATAAACCAACGCACAAAAACAAGGGTTATGTTTCATTCTACATTTGGCAGTCGCTGAATACTATATATTGTCCCATTTTCTGACTAACCATGGACTGGAGCGAGGAAAGCCGTGTGGCTCTGAAACAAGGCACGTTTGGGCGAGTGAGAATCAGAACTCTTGTCCTGCTCGTCTGAAGGGACTGCTTTGTGAGGATTGCCTGGGAAGGCAGGCGGTTCTGGGCTTGACTCCCTTTTTTCCCTCGGTGTCAGTTTTTGTTTTATGGGTATCTTCTGCAGTTTGCCTCTAGGTTCATTTTAGGTATCATTTCTGAAGGAAAAAAAGGGGCAGTTTTCATATTCAGGAAATTATTTTATAAAAGGTAATGGAACAGATTTGACTATTGCCAGGGCAATGCTGTTGGGTTGCCACAGGGAAACGTTTCACCAGTTGGCCACTAGGCGGAAATTAGAGCATTCTCCATATTCGTTCGACTCAGGGGAATACCGGCCACAAGGGGCCTGCTTATCGTTTTGCTCGCTGACAGTTTAGGGTTTGTGAGTTTACTTAAGGGATTAATGGTTGGAGATTATCTTACTGGAAGTAAGTGATGTTGTTGATTGTACATGTTGGCACCCTAATGGTTGAGGTCATTCTTCATTTATTCATGTAGCCACCCACCCACCCACTCACCCTCACTCATCAAGCATCCACTCATCCTGTATCCATCCACTCATCCATTAATCTGTCATCCATCCGTTTATCCATCCATCCATCCACCCATTTACCCACCTATTTACCTATAAATCCATTTATCCATTCATCCTTTCATGCATCCACCACTCACCTACCCTCTCATCCATCAGTATACTCTTATGCATCCATACAACCACCCATCCTTAAAAAGTAATTTAACAAACATTTATCAAACCTTTAGGCATTGGTAGTAAAGAGACACATAAGTCACAGTTCTGTCCTTAAGGAGCTTATAATATCATATAAGAGTCCTAAACCAAAAATTACATAGTAAAATGCTGAGTACAACTATAGAGAACTATGCCATATTGCTGTGGGAATTCTCAAGAAGGACTGGCCTACTTTGAATGATTCAAAAAAGGGTGTGCATATGTGAACTATAATGTTACACATGGTAAATATGGGAGTGACTACTGGGGTGGGGAAAATGACAACAGGGAATTGAGCAGTGGATGAATGCCCAGGCCCTAAGTTCTCTCTAAGAGTATCAGTTTGCTGTTCAGTAGAACTCTTCATATTTATGTGGGGACCCAACCAGGGAGTGGACATTATGGAGGTATTATTAAGGCACCAGGCAGGTGAAGGAAACTGAAGTAGGGCCTCAGGGAGTCAATCAAAAGAACTACGATTCGGGATGGGCCTGTGGTTCTGAATGAAGGAAAGGAGAAAAGAATAAACAAATGGATGGATGAAGTGATAAACAAATGAACTATAAGCGGATAAATACATCTTAGGTTACAGACAAAAATGTAAATTTATAGTCAATCAATGTAGACGCTTAACGTAACTTTGCCTGATGACATCTTTGATCAAAACCAAACCGATACAACAAAATCAGCTCCATCACAAATCACATGCCGGCAGCTGACCTTCTCTCTGCTTTGCTCCTGCTGCCGATGAGTCTGCAGGAATCCTAACAGGTACAAGCTGCCGTCAGCTCCAAATGCGTGGCACTCAGCTCTGCCAAAGGGGTCTGTGCGAGGCCCTTATGCCTTTCCCAGTAGCCTCCGGTCTCCGTTGAAACAGAGCAGCTGTTACCAGGGATAACTCCACCTCCCAAACAAAAGCATAGACTTTGTGGAGCTTTCCCGGGTGCTGCGGGCCCAGCATTGCCAAAAATGCCCGAGATTCACACAGTCTCCTTTCCCCACGAGCTTAAACAGGCTGGAGGCAAATACTTGTTGACAACAGGTGTGGCTCCATGTGAGAAAATGTTCTGTTCCGTTATTGCAGGGTTGGCACCAAGGGACATTTCCTGTGGAAGAAATGGGCAGAACCAGGAGCATGGGAGATCCGTCCCCAGAGCCAAAAAGGGCTCCGTTCCTCCCTTTTAGCGCCAAAGGCCCCACAACTCTATGAGCAGGTGCTCCTAATACGTACAGAGGTTTCCATAGCCAAAGGAAGGCTAGGCAGGAAGGGGTGGGCTTCCTGGCGAGGAAGCTGCAGCCAGCCGACTGATGAGGCTTTTTGTGCTGGTGCTTAAGTGGCTGCATTGTCATCAGCTCAGCTAGGTTAACTTGCTCAGCAGAGGCTTGCAAAGCTCTGTGTGAGCCTGCCCTTCTCTCATCTTGAGTCGGAGGTTGGGCTGTGAGGGCACAGAGAGGCAACCTCCAGGAGGTGGGGGCCCAGCCCTGAGATTACTAGACAGAAACCCCAAGGACAGAGAGAACTTCTTATTCGTTTGAGAAATCTGTCTAGTGATTCTTTCTATCCCTGAACTGTCTTAGGGGCAAAGCTGAATAGAATTGGTTGCTAGATGATGTTCTAACTTCAGTGAGAAAACTGTTTAATTTTTTACTGCTTTGGGAGATCCTCCCCGTCTAACTGTAAGGGCTCATCCATACCCAGGGCTTTAGATGGAATCACTAGGGCAACAAGTAAGGATAAGGAGAAATGTAAGAGGCAGTGGCAGCTCTCTTATACAGAAACACTAGTAATCAGACTAGTCTTAGTTATTAAAGACTGAGGCAGAGGAGGGAAAGAATTAAATGGAGATAGAAAAAAAATTTTAAATACTGATTCTTTTCATAATACTGTACTTTGTCAGAAATTCAGTTTGCTTTTTTCTTCTCCCTCCGTGGGATCCACATATATGTTTATGGAGGTGTGAGCATGTATATGTGTATGTAAGGGGGGGGTGTAACAATTTTTCACTCATTTTCAAGGCCTGAAATCCTATGTATTAGTATCCTAATGTATTAATTTGGGGGCAAAGTTGCAGTATCAGATTGAGCCTGAAAGTTCAGTGCTTTAACAGCACACACTATTTCCTGCTCACACAACAGTTCTGGGCCAGCAGTTTAGGTCTGAGAGTTTCTTCCACAAAGTCATTCAGGAACCCAGGCCAGTGGGTGGCTCTGCCATTTTCAATATATCAATATCCCAGTCCACCAGAAAGTAGGACTATCACAGAGCTGCTCCCAGGGAGGTTTCTGTGGCCTGCCCTAAAAGTGGCACATATCCTCCCCACACAGTCACATGACCACCTACCTGCAAGGGAGGTTGGGAAATGTAGTCCAACTGTGAGCTCAGGAAGAAAGGGGCCCTGATTTGGCTGGGCAGCTAGTGGTCCCCCCACACACGGCTTTCATCATTGTTGCTTGATCCCCTCACGTATTGGGGGCCCGCTGTGAACACTGCATTGTGCTAGGAACTGAGGATACAGGGAAGGAGAAAAAAATTGTAAAATGGTAATGACAATTTTGATAAGGGCTACATGGGAAAACTACAGGGCAGCATGAGAGCTGGTAACGATCTCTAGGGAGAGTTGAAGGGGAAAGAGGAAGATTTCTGGGAAGAAGTGACCTTTGAGCTACAGACGGGCAGACAGAAAGACAGCCAGGCTGGGTCATGGCGGAAGGGCATTTTCAGAAGAGGGACCAGCAAGTGAAAAGTCGTGAGGCAGAAAAGAAGTTTAAACATTTTAGACCCCTCCAAAAGGGCAGTGGGGCTGATGCACATTGAAACAGCCAGAGAGAAATTTGAAATGAAGCGGGAGAGGTGGGTGGGGGTGAGATTGAAGAGGTCTTCATGGGCTGAGTCAGAGACTAAGGGCTTCTTTCTAAGAGCAGTGGGGAGCCACTGATGGGTTTAAGAAAAAGTGTGGTATGATCAGCTACGGTTTTCAAAAATCTGTTCTGCTTAATGGAGGCAGTGTGAGGAGGCTATTGCAGTCTTTCAGGAGAGAGATGGGGTGCTTGGTTTAGGGGGCTGGCAGGTGAAATGGACAGAACTGGGTTGGCTTGGAAAAGTGTGTGGGAAGTGAAGAGATGGGACTCTTATCTATACATGAGTCAGGAAGACAGCCCCGGGATCCCAGGTAGGCAGCCTCAGGTTGACACTTGGCTCATTTAAGAGTGAGACAGCTTAGCCATAACTGGTTTATTCTTTTCCTCTGTAGTTTTATGGGCTTCTTGACTTCAGGCCTATTTAATAAAAGTCAGCTCTTTTAAATAGATGTTTGGTAGAGCTCAAATTCACCCTCAGTCTGCACTTCTGTGGACTTTGATTAGCATTCATAATAGAGTGGCACACCTGACATCCACAGCAGGCAATTCCAACACCAGTGGAGAGAGGTACAAGATAAATCACTCCAAGTAAGTGACTAATTAATCATGCTCTTGATTTTAATAACATATGCTGCCTGGCTCAAGATTCAGCTGTCTATAATCTCGCATTCTATTCTAAAATTTTGGTAATCAGTAAAAGCCACACATGGATTCCTAATTGACAATGACTTCTTTCCTTCTTTTAGAAAAGTTAGGAATCGAGGCATATTCTCATGACTGTATGAAGGGGGATGAAGGGAGGAGGTGTGTGTGTGTGTGTGTGTGTGTGTGTGTTTCATCTCAAAAACCATCCTAGATATTTCAGGATAATCTGTGGGACAAAACTGATACTCTCATTGAAAATGTGTAAACTCATTTCTGGAAACATCTATGCCAGAGGGCTTGCTTGCAATGTATCTGTGCTCCTTCTAATCAGAAAACTGTTATTTTCAAGGGCAGTTGGACAAGTGTTGTGAATACTTAGCAGTAAAACATGCCTCACTTGTGCATGGCCTCAAAGACTTGTAAATCCACAGCGGTAGGCACCATGTGAGGATTCATAATGTCCCGTGAGTCATAGCTCCACTTATTTGGAAGAGATAGCTCCATAAAATAAAACACGATTCACTTGTAAAGAGATTCTTTATCTCAATAGACAAAACGAACCCACCGTCTTATTACTAAAGACCGTTCTCCACTGAACTTGTCTCAGGCTGGGCAAGGTAAATATCTGTAGATGGAATTCTTCTGGAAACAGAGTCTCCAAAGTTTGTAAATAATGAATCTGACTTCTTCGGCTTACTCATTTGTATAGCTGGATGTGGCCAATCTACTGGTATATACACTGTGGAAAACAAAACTAAAAAAGACAGCAGAACATATATCCTGGGGAGTAAACAGAAAATGTGTCCCATTTGCCTCATTACATTATTTGGAAGAAATTGCCATTGCAAAGGTGTGATGGGGCGGGGGTTGATACCTGATGATGATAGAAAAATTCTAAGTACATGCTATGTGCAAAGACTTTGATCGTGTAAATCTGTGCTGTGGGCTTTAATCATGTAGACCAACCAAAAATGGCTTAGGTGCTACTTATTGAGCAATTATTACATGTTAAACATATGCATCACCTCACTCAATCCTCAATATTAACCTAAGAAGTAGGAATTATTATCCTAAATTGATTAGAGAGATCTGTAGCCCAGAGAGGTTAAGGAGTTTCTACAGGATCTCACAGCCAGTTGGGGAGGCAGAGCCAAATCCTAAGTCAGCCTCCAAGAAGATGACTAATTAATCACGCTCTTGATTCTAAGAACATATACTCTCTGGCTTGAGATTTGTGTGTCTCCAGTGTTACATTCTATTCTAGAAATGGGATAACTGATAAAGATTCTCAATTGATGACGATTTCTTATCTTTCTTTTAGAAAAGTTAGGAATCAAAGTCTATTCCAGTGACTGTATGGAGGGTACCAGAGGGAGGACGTGTGTGTGTGTGTGTGTGTGTGTGTGTGTGTGTGTGTGTGTTTTAATCTCAAAACTGTCTTAGATACTTGAGGATAACCTGTAAAGTTAAATCTGAAAATCCAAAGCCTGACACATAATCCCTGTGCTATAGCTAGGACACAATAAATAGGAGAATGGAGTAATCTTTTCCCCGGAAGCTTTCTATTGCTACATGCCATTCACAAGATGTAAAATTATCTCCAAGAAGTACCCTGTTTGAATAAAAGTCAGCGCCCTCTGGAGCCTATGACCAAATATCCTTTGGCATATAAAAATGGAAAAATGTGTGTCCAGGAAACTAGGAGAGATGCGTCTAGGAACCAAGTGTCTCTTTTAAAAGGGGAAGAGGAGTGAGGCATGTCCTTTGTACATAAGTCTTCCATATTTTGTTCCCAAACCCTGCAGCCTTGGCTTGGCCTGGAACAATCCTCTACAAGCAGCAGTGTAAGCTTATCACTGCCCATTACATCTGCCCACATTTCCAGCAAGTACGTGAGAGATAGCCCCGAGAGTTACGTGAACCTCTGGACGCCCACCCCCGTGTGATTCAGAGTGACCCTCATAAGGAGGCTCTGTTTCCCTCACCAGGTACCCCAGCCTTTGCACACACTTGGCCCACTTCAGCATCACCTGAAGGAGACCCTTCCTCCACAAGTTCACATTCACGCTCTTTAACTCCCAGCTTAGGGAATCACACTGAATTAGTTCTTTGTGTTATTAACCAGAGGAGCACTTACATTTTCTGACATCTCTAATCTTGGAGCTCAGCGAATAGCACAGAGAATTTGCATGAAATTATCCCTCATTATATCTATAGGCTTAGCTGCCAGCGTTTGTGAATTTGGCAGAAGCCAGCAGATCTCACAGTTAACGTCTTCCTCTCCTGCCAGGCTCTTCAGAACGGGGTGCATTAGAGTGCCGCGTGACAAAGAGCAGGACAGATCCTGGGATGTGGAGCCCAGGTGATGCTATTTCCATCCAATTAAAGAAGCAAGAATCTGTGGCATTATTTACATGCACGGTTCTTAATGCCTTTTAGCTCATTAAGCCTTTGGATCAACTTTTGTGGGAGGGTGTTCGTGAAAACGTGGGCAGGGCTGGGGCACTGGTAGAGGTGAGCTTCCAGGTCGAATCCCCCTCCAGGCTGTCAATTGTGTGTTTCCTTTTGGGAATTCCCTGGGTTCCAAAGGTGGTTTCTTTTGCTGCTCTCACTATTTCTTGTAACCTCCACAGAGCTAAGGAGCTCAGGTTAGATTCTGGTTGTTAATGCTCGTTGTGAGGAGCTCCACATTCAGCCTGCTCCCATCCGTCCTGGGGATTTCACTCTCCACCCCACCCGTAGGCTGTCTTGGAGGGGTTGGGAGGCAAGCATTTGTCCTTCAGTTTCTATGTTCAGTTGCTCACAGAAATTCGAGATGTCACAAAATGTAAGTGCTCCTCTGGTTTAATTACACAAAGAGCTAGTTCAATCTGATTCCTCAAGGTGGGAGTTAATGACAGCAATTGTGAGCTCATGAGGGAGGGTCTTCTTAAGGTAGTGCTGGAGGGTGGAGAGGCCATTGTACCCTGTGAGGAGACAGAACTCACCTTTAAGGATCACTCTGCATTATATCAAGGAGGCATCCTGAGAATGCATGGTCTAGACTTGGTGGTATGGCTTTGACAGGACACTTCACCTCCCGGGTGCTCAGTTTTTCTTCACAATTTATAATGAGGAAGCTAAGCAAGAGAAATAGTTCTGAAGGGCATTCCGGTTTGCATAAAGATGGGGGCAACTGGAAGTTCCAGTGGGCAGGACACCCCTGTTCTACCATAGCCGTCCACTCTTTGTTTTAATAAAGAGAGTGTCAAGTAATATTTTATTTGAAAAATAGAGTTTTGTTGAGCAAAGCCTACAGGTCTAAATGATTTCTTCACATTTTAAGTCTTAGGCCATCACTAGGCCAGTCTTCAGATTCTGAGAGCCACCGTATCTCAGGTCCCAATCACAGGTTCCATTTCTGACCAGTCTGCACAGAGAGTGTCTCCTCTCTGTGGACAGGCACTGGGGGCACAGTCCTGGGGAGAGTCAGGTGATGAGGCAATAAATAGGTGTTTCCCAGTCTCGGCAACCACTGTCTCAGAACAGCATCCACTTCTGCTTAAGGGGAATATTCCTTCTTTAGCTACTGCTCACTGCGACATGAAGGGTTGCTTCTTCATCGAGACATTCCTGAAGTTCTAGGTGGGTGCTGACTTACTGACCAGTGGAGTTTAAAATTATATTTCTCTCTCTCACACATACACACACACCCCTTATAAAATACATTGGGAGAATATAATATGTGTAATTATACTGAATACTTTAACATTTCTCAAACAGGGCTTCTTGGCATATCAGTAGGCTCACAAAAGGATTCTTTGGTCAAGTAAGTGAGAGCAAAGCACAGCCTGTACCTGTGGCAGACAGGGTGGTCCCCATGATTTCTGGCCTTGATGTTCACACCCAGCATAGTTCCATCCTTTTGAGTGTGGGAAGGATCTGTGACTTGCTTCTAGCCAACAGAATATGGAAAGGAGATGGGATGTCACTTCTGTAATAACATTTTGTTATCTTAGACTCAGCAGACTGGGGAGACTCTCCATGCTGGCTTTAAAGAAGTAAGCTGCCATGTTGGGAGAGAGAGTGAAGAGGGAAAGGGCCTGTGGGCAGCCTCTAGGTGTGAAGAACAGCTGTGGCCAGTGGCCAGCAGGAGCACAGAGACTTGGTTCTACCACCTGAGGAGACAAATTCTGCCCACACCCTGAGGGAGTCTGAAAGTGGATCCCGCCCTAGGTGAGCATCTGATAAGCCCACAGCCCCAGCTGACACCTGTATGGCAGCCTGGTGAGACCTGAGGCAGAGAACCCCTCTAAGCTGTGACTGGACTCCTGAACCGCAGAAACTACAGGATAATAAATGTGTGTGGCTTCACTTGAATTGGTGAAGACTGTAACTGGGGACAATGCGAGGACGGTTGCATGTGGGTGGAATTGCCAAGGTGCAGAGAACCCACGCAATACAGGCTGAATGTACAAGGCTGGGGGGCTGCAGAGAGGATGGTAGCGAAGGAGAGGGAGAGCAGTCAAATAGAGAGTTGAGAGCATTCTTCTCCCTCATCGGATGTCCTAATAATTCCCTATCACGGAAGTAATCATCTTCTCAAAGGGCAATGGAGAAATTTCACATGAGGAGGCTTTGATTTATACAAGGAAAGAGTCAAGTTAGTTTAATAATAGGCAGTACCTTGCAAGAGCCACATACGAGGAGTGAGAATGGAGAGGAGAAAGAGAAATGAATGTGAACAGATTTTTGGAACACTTAAGTGGCATCAAACCATGGTAGCAAGTGTACACTCTAATTGCAGCCCTGCAAGGGGATCCAGCCCATCCCTAGAATCCAATCAGAGCCCTATTCTGAGCAGTAGCTGTGTGCTTTGTGTGAGTTCTCTCATTTATCCCTCTCAATGATCCTTCGAGGAGTTAGTGCTACAGTTCCAGTTTGCAGCTGGAGAAACTAAGCAAAGAGAAGCCAACAAAAAGTAGAGGCAGGATTGGAACTTAAGGCTGATTCCAGCCCAAGCTCTTAAAATCTCCTTCAGACCCCTGCCCAAGTCTTCATCACCCACCATCCTCCTGTACTGCCCTCCTACCTGTGTGGTTTGACCTATTGCTCTTGATCATTTATCTCTATTTCCTTCGACCACCTAGCACCTGCTCTGGCTTGAAGGACCTATGCAGCCTCTCCTTGCTTGGAGGTCTTATTGTGACCCTCTTCTCAGTTTTAGTTTTCTTTATACAAAAAGCCATTCAACTCTGAATGTGCCTCAATGCCTTGACTTCTTATACTCACACCCTTAGATAAGAGATGATTCCACCACCTCTCTGTCCTGCAACCACAGGACCGTTGACAGCCAGGCCGGCCCATGTGCCCTGTCCAACGTGGAAATCATCACTTACTAATTCAACCACCATTCATTTATTCAACACCCATTCTCACATGCTTGCGGAATACAAAGCAAAAAGATACTAGGTCAGTAGATGGTAGTTTTAGAATCTGATAAAATCATGGATCTATTACCCAGAAAAATGTGCATATGTGTGCATATGCTTATTTGTACCAATTCTGTTTATAAACAATTCTAGACGTTTCTGCCCTCCCTGAGGACCATTATGAGGTCTCTCAAGTTCCTGACTCCAGGGTTAAGATCCTTGCTCCCTCCACTAGACTATAATACCATTGAGACCAACACTGTCCTTATATGCCACTGTACCAAGCACCAGGCGCCAAGCATCAAGGCTGTTATCTGCAGACCTTCAATCAGGGTGAGTTGAATTGAGTTGGCTGTGTGGCCCCATTCTAAGGAGCCTTTTATTCATTTCTTGTATTCCTCCTATCTTCTCACACTCCAGGAAAGAAATGTATACCTCTACTAGTCCAATAACCATTAATTTTGAAATCATCACCCAATACCTGACTACACACAGGCCGTGTGACATCATTCCAGACTGTAAAGTGCCGAGTGTTAATTGATTTGTAAGAAAGTCCACATTTAATGCATGGCACACTCCCAAGGGCTCCCAAGCGCTCCTAAGGGAGGGACGACAGCATTGGACTCTTGTGTCAGGAAATCACTCTTGCTCCCCTGTGTGGGACAGGATGACATTCTGGCCAGGAAGGTGTCTTGACTTTGGATCTGAATCTGCCCCTGATGGAGTTATTCACAGGTGGCTAAGTTAAATTCAGCCTTCATAGCACTAAGGCATTTCAGCAGCAGCTAAGCAAGTGGCCCATGAAATGGAGGCACCAGAAGCCTCTGGAAGCCTCACCAGTGCATCACCCAGTGAAACCATTGTATCTCTCCTTGGTAATGACCATTTCGAAGGGCAACGTGGGGGATTTCCATCAACCTGTGAGAAAGCAGGGTGTGTGGGCATTGTGGCTCGCGATGGGGAGTAAATACAGGCAATAAAAAGCAGGGGGAAAAAATGGGGCCAGAAGCCAAGAAGACACACTCCGTGGAAAAGAGAGGGGAAAAAAATAGCCCCACCCCTCCTGTCCAAATGAAAAAGCATTTAATTGAATATTCTCTATAGAGGTGAAAAAGTACCCTGTGGAGTTCCCAGTGTTTCATTATCCAGTTGAATTTGGTACCTCAAGTTTCAAAGACCATTCTTCTGAATGATTATTCTTACTTCTGTGTCACCCTGCCCTGTGCTCAGTGAACCCCTACTGGGCCACATCATTTAAAAATCAAAACCCTGAAAGTATTTTTATGCCCATTGTAGTAGCAGAGCAAACTCTGGTATCACTCATTTCCTTCTCCACAGCCTCCTTCCTCTTGTCTGTTATGTAGATTTCTGTGCTACGGAGGATGCTTGGAATCAACAGGGCTGCGCCCCAAACCTTTTCTTAATTCTGTGAATGGCCTCAGAGGGAAAGAGATTAGAAGGCTTAGAGATGGCAGCATTACAGGGCAACTGTTTAAGCAGAAGATGGGCCTCTCAGAGTGGTTCCTCATGACGTTAAAGAAAATAAGGGACAGCCTGGGGCAGTGGTGAGTGGCTCTAAGTTAGTCGGTCTATCAGGAGACATCAGGCCTTCACTGGGTTGAAATATTCCAGATAAAATTGTCTGCAAAACTCCTTTAGTGAGGGCAGCCTTTAACTGGGAGAATCTGGGAAGGGAACTCTAGGGTATAGACCCTCCAAGCAACTCAGCAGTTCATAATCCTCTTCGTTGTTCTTGAGAACACTGTTGATCAGCTTCAAATCACTTAAACATCAAAGAGGTTATTTGTTTTCTCCCTTGAGATGGAAATCTAGGAGTGGGGTGGAGAATCATTTCAAATATTTCCCTTCAGTGACAAGCTGCTAGGGTTGACGGATACACAACATAAAATAATTGTTTGACAGTTTCACATCTGACCCGTGTAGCACCCAGCACATTTTCTTAATTTAGAAAATACTTGACGATACTGAATCCAAACCCATTTTCTCAAATGCAAGCTTAATTTCTCTTTGACTGAAATGAATAGTTGTGTTGTCATTCCTTACCTGTAAATATAATACCCCTTCAGCTTTAATATTTCAAAAACTACAGCTGTTATGATATTTTATCTCTGAAATTGTGGAATAACTTAAACCAATTTTTCTTACCTCAGTTCCTTCGAGGTTGATTCTTCTGCCTTAATTCCTCCCTCACAGAACATGTAAACTCCCTCTTACCTCCTGTGCTGGCAGAAAAGCAATTTGTTTCCAAGATTCAGGACTAAAACATGGCTGTGGGATAGTCTGGAAAAACTGTTACGCTGACCCCTCCCGGTGCTCAGTGTTCTCTGCTCCATTCTAAAGGTAAACCAGCACTGGTCTCAGATCTGAAGCAATAACGCCCCCTCTGCATTTCCTTAGCAGCCTCTCCTGGTATTTGGTTTGCAAACTCATCTCCAAGGGGCCTGTGCCAATCCTTTTGCCAATATGGCACACCCAGCTGCATGGGGAGGAGGCCTCTTGTCTACAGTTAGCTAACCCTGGGCTCTGCTTGACAGTGTTAGCTTCTGATCTGACTGCCCTAGTTCATGGACAGCTGTCCCAGGGGACTGGACGTCAAGGGTCCATGCCAACTTCAGCCTCGGTGGGCTGAAGTGGGATGCCTCAGTGGCATCCCTACCTAATAACAACCATTTCCATTTTTTGAGGCCCATTACCATGAACTAGCTACTTGCCCCACATTGCTTTGCCAATGTTTGAACCAACCCTATAGTACATGAATCCTACCCATTTACAGATGAGGAGGTTTAGGCAGCTTGACCACCTCACCCAACATCATACAATGGATAAATAATGGAATAGAGAGCCCTCACCCAAGCAGGGTATCTGTAAACCCTTTACGCTTAACCACCACACTACTGACCCATTCCTCACCAAGGTCTACCTCCGGGCTGCTGATTCCCACTTCAGCTGCCCACCAGGAGGAAAACAACAGCTGTGGTCATGAATTGACCCCTCTTTGCCAGGTTCCATCTTGGATCCTAGTCTCCATCTCTTATAGACTTTGAGGGCATCCAAACAGATTGTGTTCCTATTCACTTAACACAATGAAGAAAATTTGTCACCATTCATTTATATGGGTTATTTTTTCATTGAACAAACATTTATTGTGTCTGTTTTTCAAGAATGCTTCTGGGCCCTGAGATGCAACTCAGTGAACCACATAGACAAACCTATTGCCCTCTTGGAGCTTACAGCCTTGTGACTGCTTCCTCTGTGTCAGGTTCCTTACATACATTGATTACATCTAATAGAGATTATTACTTAATCCCTGAGAGGCATTTTACAAACAGAAAACAAAAGTTCTGTAAGGTGGAATGACTGGCCCAAGGTAACAGAGCTCATAAGTAGCAGAGGCAGGTGAGCTCAGTTCTCTTACTAGCTAAAACCCTAGACTGTGCCCTATGGATGCGTAGAGGGAGTGCATGGGTACCTGGAGGTACCAAGTCTTAACCTAGAATCCTCTCTCTAATTCCTGTTCATCTCTTCATTGTAGAAGCCCCTTCAGCACCTCCCCAGGGCACAATCCCTAAATAACCCAATGTCATTCATTATTTTACTGAACAACCAGATACTGAGTCCCTACTTTGGGCCAAGCAGCCCTCTAGGAGCTATGATTTAAGAGGGGAGGACAGACATGGTCCCCAATCTCATGGAATTTACATACTTACATTCTAAAGGTGCATTTTTCCATGTGTATTCTTCTCAGGAATTATCATTTCAGTTCATGCTTTTGACTGTTAATATAAATTTGTGATATTTTGGCTTACAGGCATTCCACACTTGAGCCCAAGTGTGATATTCAAAATACTTACCTGGTTCAATCAGAATGGACAGTGACCCTAGTGACCACAGAGGGTTCCTGGAGCTTCCCTGCTGTGACAAGCATTAAGCCTTTAATTGCTGAATTATAAGGAGGTCCTGGGGGTTCCCAAAGGAAGGCTGGTGCATTAGGGCAGGGGAACTCAGGGGTCTCAGAGCAGCAGCTTTTCCCGAGGGGCACAGAAGTATTGCAGTGTTTCTACAATGGCTGTGTCTGTGCATATTGGCTGAATGTCAGCCCTGCTCACATCACCTATGGGAGTTTGCCATTTCCAACTGGACCAAATGCCCATTGAGAGCAGGGATCCTGTCATCTTTTTCTTCCTCCAAATGAGCCTGGCACAGTGAACATTGATCTGATTCATCCTTGACTATGTGCTTGGCAGGAGCAACTTCTCATTGTTTTACATTTTGACCTCAAAATTGAGCCATCCAGATGAGATAAGGCTCCAGTTTTTATATTGTGATGTTTCTTGATAGCTATTTCTATAAATTTCTCTTTCACTGTGGGAAAGAATGATGATTTTTCAGTTGCCGTTACATCGGGTTTGCCATTTACGGTGTGTTACAAGCATGATTTGGTAGAAGCCAGCTTTTGGGGCCTCGTATGATCCACAACTCAACTGTGCTCATTTGTGAGCCCAAGAGGCAGTTCAAGAATAAGTTTAGAGCCAGGACAGCAATAGCCACAGAAAGGACATTACCATAATATGTTGCCTGCCAGAGCCCTGGATCAAAGGTAGCAAATAGGTGACACTCGTGCTAACGTCAGTCCCTTACACATTTCAAGAGCAGACATTAGTAATCCATGACTTCACTCCTCAAGACCTCAGAAGACTTATCACATCACTTCAGTGGATCTGAATTAGCTCAAGACATAAAACCTATCACCATCCCATATACAGGCTGACTTTTTACTAGAAAACAAAGAGACCTCCTCTACCCCACCCAAAGAGATGCTGTTAATTATTTACCTTTTTAGGAAAAACAATATTATTTAGATTGAAGTTCATATCGTAATTTAATTTACAAAGTATATCTGTCGTTTGGGTGAGAATCCAGTGAATAATGATAAGATTTTCAAGAGCCCCTGTAGGGCTGTGTGTGTGTGCGTGTACGTGTGTGTGTGTGTTTTACCCTGTGGTAGGATTTCTTTAGATCTGATGTTTAACAAAACAGAGAGAGACTATAGCCTTCTGAGAAGGGTGTTCTTATGGCTGGTTTGTGCTTGCTTTATCGAGAGCAAAGCTCATGTGCATACAGTGCTCATCATCATAGGTCCAGATTTAAGATATCAGTGAGCCTCGGTGAAGTAATCAGACACTTTCTCCCTCAGGTAGCTCTGAGTTGAGAAAACTTTCTCTGATGACTAAAGTAGGAGTAAAATCAAATGCAGACTCAATGTCTTGATCTGGAACCATGAAGGAGAAGAGGCTGGCATTCATTGACTGTCCACTGGATGCCAGGTTATTCTTGTAATACCATTTCATTTAATGTGAATGTTATCGTCGCCATGTTACAAATCTGGAAAACACAAGAACATCAAGGCGATTAAGCATTTGAGTAGGGGTCGCACAACCAGTAAGCTAATATTAGAACTCAGGTCTGTCTGATTTCAAAGCTCTTTCCACAGTACCTAAAATATTCATGCACCAGATGAAAGCTTTTCTTTTTTCCCCTGGACTGTTTCTTAAATTTGTAGCTCTGCATTCAATGCAGGGTGTCTTGAAATGTGATGATGTGATTATATTTCTAGTTATTACTCTCCAACCATCATTTCAAATGGAATTGACGTGTGAGGCTGAAGGGATAATAGTGGGGTGAGCTATAAATGCAGGTCAGCTTTTCTAATGTGGGCTGGATAATGTCTGAATTACTCAGCACTGCTTTTAGAAGTCAGTTCCCCACTCCAGGACAGGGGTTACAAGCACAAGTGTCCACAGATTCCAGGTAGTTACTGTACATAAGTGCCGCAGACTGGCCTATGGCAGAAGGTCAGTGGTTGGTTTGGGAGTTGCGCCGTACTGGAATACGCATACCCCAGCTAGAGTGGAGGTCTTTGCCCCATTAGGATGATTGCCAGGTCCTGGCAGGGAGACCATGGTCAGCTCCAACTGGGCCATTGGAAGAAAGCTTAATGAAAGGGCTATTTATGAAAGTGTGGGCAGAGAAATACATCCCCCAAAGTCACTCTTCTTCCTCCCTCTCATCCCCTACTGGTGCTCCCCATTTGAGATTTGGAGGAATAGCAGAAGATGTCGCCTGGGAGTCAGAAAAAGTTCCAAGATCAGCCAGAGTCTCAGAGCTGCATATATAGTAGCTTACACATTGTATTTCAGTGTTTGCAGATGTGCTGTTTTTTGGTTTTTTTTTCTTTTCAATCTTAACTGTGGTCTACTGTTGGAGGAGAAAAGTTGGCCATTAGGCAAGGAAACAGGCTGACTGAACCTCTTTTCTTTTGGGTAACTGGTTTAAATCTGATGTTTGTAAAGAAGATATAAACAAATGAACGAGGACACTGGTTGACTGAGCGCTTAAAATGGCTTTATTTACTCTGGTCACTTGTAAAGACCAGAGTCTTTCGTTGCTGTATGTCTGAGGGTTGTGGCTTCACTCTCAACGTCTTGCAGCTCCCACGTGTTGTGTTGCTGTAGTTTAGACTACAGGAAGGGTGTGCATATCATTCAGTAGTTTTTGCTAGTGTCTATTTTTTTTGTCGCATTCTTTAAATCTGCATATTTGAGTGCATTAGGTACAGTTTCCAGCAGAGACATGCTCAGGAAATATCATTTTTCCCCTTCTTTTTTTTTTTTTTTTTTTTTTGGCGGTACACGGGCCTCTCACTGCTGTGGCGTCTCCTGTTGCGGAGCACAGGCTCCGGACGCGCAGGCTCAGCGGCCATGGCTCACGGGCCCAGCCGCTCTGCGGCATGTGGGATCTTCCCGGACTGGGGCACGAACCCGTGTCCCCTGCATCGGCAGGCTGACTCTCAACCACTGCGCCACCAGGGACGCCCTTCCCCTTCTTATTTATCCTTTTCTCCCTCTGTATCCTTCTGGTCCTCTTCATAATTCAAAGCAGCAGCAGCAGCAGCAGCAGCATAACTAACACTTACTGGGGAACCATGTGCTGGGAACTGTGCTAAGTGCTTAAATGGATCTTCCTATTTAATATTGAGGTGAGCACAGTTTTGAGTCTCATTTTGCAGATGAAGAAACTGAGGCCCAGAGAGGTGAAATAATTTGCCCAAGGAAGCTGAGTTATTTAGAACTTGGCAGAGGTGGGATTCCAACCCAGGCAGTCTGCCACCAGAGTCCCCCCCTTAACCACTCACTTTCACACCTCTTAGAATTGTTCAAACCCAGCAATTCCACTCAGAGAACAGTAGATAAACATGGAGATAAAAGAGAAGTCAATAATTCCCTCCTCCCCCGCATCCCAGTTCTTTTCAGCATCTTGAAAAGCACTAGGTGAATAAAGCTAGATGGTGATCAAAGAAAAGTCTAATACATGTTTTTTTGTTTGTATGATTCAGTTGCTTACACATAATTCATTTGTAAATTGATACTAAATGAAAGTTGGTCTTGAAATATTGTATACAGCCCAAACTAGGAGCTTGGCACCAAATCCCCACTTGGACCACAAATCATTTACTCTTGCCAGATTAGAGTCTAGAGTAATTTACCATAAGATGGGCTTTTAACCCTACTATCTAGACGTACCCAGCTGTTTGCCATGAAAGCTCATTAGCTTCTAGAAGCAGCTCTCATTAAGGGAATGCTATCAGGGTAAACACATCACTTTAGCCTTTTTTTCCAAAATTGCTAATCCCACCTTGTAATAAAGGAAAAATAAATGGATAACTCTTGTTTAGTATTAATTCATTTGGACCCATTTATTTCCATCAGTCCTTCTGAGGAAAAGTCAGTTCAGTTCATTTTCCCACATTCAGTCTCTGATGCAGTGTGGGATTTTATGTTTCCATAATTAATAGAGACATTTTTCAAATAGAAAAAGATTGTTTTTGTGCTTTTTGGGGAAAAAAATGCGTGGTGGCTGCTGAATATGATTTTCCAAATGGAATGTGGATTTTTCATTCCCATTATATGTCTCTATTTCTTCATGCTATGGATTTTGGCTTTATGGCGACTCACTACCAGGCGTGTAGCTGTCAGAATTGGACTCCCCCCCCCCAATATCTATTTATTTATTTTGGCTGCGCCGGGTCTTAGTTGTGGCACACGGGATCTTCGCTGCAGCATGCAGGATCATTTTGGTTGTGGCATGCAGACTTCTGAGTTGTGACATGCATGCAGGATCTAGTTCCCCGACCAGGGATCGAACCCAGGCCCCCTGTATTGGGGAGCGCTGAGTTTTACCCACTGGCCCACCAGGGAAGTCCCAGAATTGGACTATTTATTGGCTCCTAAATAGGAACAGTGAAACTGCTGCATTATCATGACGTGCTGTTGCAGGCAAAGAGCATCTCGTTTCTAAGCAGATGTTTACTGAGGACCTGCCTGCTGCACACAAATGAAATTGCCCTTTGTTTTAGTGGATATAATTGGTGCCATTGTGATAAAAAGATGGGCAGACTGCTTGGTTGATCATTAACTATTACATATTTGTCTGTCTGTCTTGTCAATAAGATAAAGTTTGCTTGTCTAAATCTCGCATTTCATTTATTTATTTTGGGTTAATTAAATTTGAGCTTATACCAAAAGCCCTTCACTATTTTTTAATGAATATCTTAGATAACTTTACTGAAAGCCCTTCACTACTGAATGAATAAGTTGGATCTCATTCAGTGGGCTCAGGCTCCTTTAAAACTATGATTCTCTTGTATCAGGACCTAGTTAAATGGGTTTCTCAGCCAACTTGAGACAAAATGGTGGCTCTTCACTTCTAAAACTCTTCCCTTCAGTGAAGAGATCCCCAAATGATCCTCAAAACATAAATCAGAGTTCTTAACTTGAGATCCACAGAACAGATACTAAGGGATGGACTTCAGGAGGCCCATCAATGTTCAAGTGTGTGCAAAGTGCTGCACGTGTGTACATGTTTCAAAAGATGTCATCACACTAACAAGAGGCCTCATGACCCAGAAAGGTTAAGAACCACTGATTTCAGACAATTATCCTAAATAATGGGGTCTGGCTAGCGATACATGATTTGGGCCATATATCTGCTTACTGCTTGTGCTTGGCCATGCCACTCAGCAGCTGCACACCTCATTATATACAAGAAAAAGAATAGGATTCACCTAAAGCTCCAAGGAATACTGATCCTGTGCTTACTAAAATTTGTTCTGGGATTTCAGAGTCATGCTAAGTTTGGTTATTTTACTCATTTGTAGCCAGTATTCAGTCATTTGGGCACGTGGATTTTCAAGTATCTTATTCTCTTTTTCTTCCTTTTAACTCCAGTTTGGTACATTTTGCACCACTAAACAGGGGTAAACAATGGAATAGGAAGTCTTGAAACTCAAAAGCAGCATGAAGTTACATGTTTGTGACCCTTATGGAGTAGATTAAGATCAGTGGTTAAAATTTTTACATTTGCTTTCTTAGGAGTTCTTGTTTCTAGTTCTTGAGAAACTAGAGTATGTTGGGTCTTTTGTAAGAAACAAAGTGTCCAATAATGCTTGGCTTCCTAAACTCTCAGACTCCCCTACAGTGACTTAAAATGAGTTACACCCAAGAGTTACACACAGGTTTCCTCCTGAATCTTTTAACCCATCCCATCTCCCAACATACTTTTAGCCTATTTCCAATTAACCTGGCTACTGTGTTCATGAATGATTGTCCCTTTTGTGGGCTCATCTAACCTGGCTTGATGCTCCTCAAGAGATCTCTAGCTCTTATAGATTCAGATGCTTTGGGGAAAAACCCTGTATAATCCACCCTATCTCCAGGAACTTCTAGCCTGGTGCAAAAACTCAGGAACCTCTCTGCCCCCTGAATTCCTATGAAGCCAGAAAATAGCAGATTCAAGCCCTTGACTGCAGACGTGAAGTCTTGATGGTCAGTCAGTGTTGAGAACGACGAGGTTACTACTTTTGATTATTGAGTCAACAATACTTGACTGTTGAGTCCAGGGTGTTGATTCAAGGCAAAAAGAGGAGATAGCATGATGTTCTGAGATCAGTAATCAAGGAAAGTGTTTAACCCATACACAGAATATACAATGATTTCTAGTAATTTTATTATTTTTTTAACCCATAATTGTTTAACAGTTCTTGAAATGTTGACTCTATAGAAGTGTAGATGGGGGCAAGGGAGAGGGCAGTTTTAAATTTTGTTATCTACATTCATATCAACCCCCTGCATCTTAGGTTCTGTTTCCCAAAGCAGATCCTGACAAAAGGATTCAGTGCAAATAATTTATTTGTGAAGTTACAGGAAACTCCACTAAGGGAGCAGGGAGAGGTACAGAGAATAAAAGGAAGGCAATAAGTTGTGTGCAGATGGTCATGTAACCATCATGGGTGGGTAGGGCTCAGTCCTATTGAAGACCTCTGGGAGTCTGTGTAGAGACACCCTAGAACTGTACCACCCACAGAGCAAGGAAGCTGGAGAATCTATCTACCCACTTCCTCTTGTTGGTTGAGAGCTGCTTCCAGGGGCATTACCTCCTGGTGCACCAGAGTATTATAAGTGTGGCGATACACCCAGCATTGCAGGTAACTAGGAGATGACCCTGATGAAGCTGGTGGCTTCCACAGCTTTTCTGAGTGCTCTTTTCTACTCCTAGTGGCAGAGGCAAAACTGGGGGAGGATATCCATCCCAAAATTTGCTAAGAAAAGGGGCACAGAGATCTGTTGAGAGATTCAGTGGCTCTTTTATTTTCATGGTACTCTCAGGGATTGATAGGTCCTTAGGTGTAGTACAATAATGGAAACAAGGATTTTCACTCTGTGGCTTCATCTCCCTTTTCCCATCCTCTCTCTCTGGCTGCACCTTTTTTCTCCCTGTCACATACCTTGGATACAAGAAATGAACGTTAGGCAAGTGCACACTGAGGACAGAGGATCTGTTGATGGATGAATGGATTAAGAAAATATGTATACACACACACGAACGGAATATTATTCAGCTATAAAAAATAAGGAAATCCTTCCACTTGTGACCACATGGATGAAGATGGAGGACGTTATGCTAAAGTGAAATAATCCAGTCACAGAAAGACAAATCCTGCATGATTCCATTTTTTTAATGGAATCTAAAAAGGTTGAACTCATAGAAACAGAGAATAGAGGGGTGGTTTCCAGGGAATAGGGATGGAGGAAATGGGGACATGTTGGTCAAAGAGTACAAAGTCTTAGTTTTAAGATGAGTAATTTCTGGGGAATCTATTCTACAGCACAATGACTATAGTTAACAATATTAGACTGTACATTTTAAGGTGGCTAGAGAATCGATATTCAGTGTTTTTACCTCACATGTGAGGTAATTGGTGTATTAACTTGATTTTGGTAATCATTTTACAATGTATACATATATTAAACCATCATATTATTCATCCTAAATATGTACGATTTTTATTTATCAATTATACCTCAATAAAGCTGGGGAGAAAAGTAAAAAAAAAAGAGTGCATGAGGACAGAGGTACTATGACTAGGTGGATACAGATTTAACTTTGAGTGACCTGGGAGAAGTGCACAGCCACCCTTACCAAAATGTTCAGGCAGCATGCCTAGCCCCCTCTTTTGCCTGTCTGAGAAGTGTTCTGGAAGCTGCCAGAGAACAGAGTTCCGTGTGTTTCCCAGCAAGCACAGAAGACTCTGCCCCCATCTTTCTTAGATGTGCACTTACCCTTTGCCATCCTCCTCACTTTGAAAAACCCCATTGAAGACCCTGTGCAGTTTCAGAGACTCCACAACATCCATTTGGATCCCAAGGATGGAGTCACTGATCCCTGGGTTTTTTGGTTTTGTTTTTTCCCTCCAGTGCGCTGTTCTAAGGCAGAAACACTGCCGGCTGTGGAGTTCAGACAGCACAAGCACTCCCAGCTTTATCAAAAGGCAGAGATTGTACTGAAGTGTTTGCTTTTCTGCTTGTGGGCCAGTTCCTCTCAATGATCTTGGGTAGGTCTAGATCACTCTCAGCTCAGCTACCCTCTTCTTGTCAGAGATGTGGTCCCTGGTGCTGGGATAGCACCACGGAGACTTAGAGTTCAAAGATTTAAGTTGACCTCAGTTTTGAATAATTCTCCTTTATCCTTGAAGGTCAACTATTATTTGTTTTCTGAAAAATGCATACCCATTCATCCTTGTTCGTCGGACCTCCTCTGAATCTTAAAATTCAGGAAGAGGCAGGGTACTCTCTTCCCCAGTTACTGAATATGAAGCACCCAGGACTCAAACCGCAATGTTTATTTGGGATCTCTGAGCATCTCAGACTCAAAAAATTTTTTTCATGCCAACATATAGAGAGAATGTGAATTTCTCATCATTTTTCAACATGGAAATTAAGAAAACAAGTCATATGCTCCTGCAATCAATTTAGGCCTTTTGGTATAGGATAAAAAGGAGAGAAAAAAAAACACTTGGGATTCATATTGGGTACGGTTTGTACTATATACACCTCTTTCTCAGTTTCCCCACAGGAAAAATGGTGGATTTAATATATGCCATATAGAGTCACCATGTGGATTGGGGACAGGATATATATGAAACACCCAGCCCAGGACATAGCTCATGGTAGATACTCAATATTTGGTTGGATCCTCCCTACTCCTGCTCTCCAGGGTACATTATAAGTGCTAAAGCTATATAACTAAACGCTGTTCCCCAGATTAGGTACCCAGTGGAGAGGAAAAAGCTACGAATTGATGACCCATCAGCACAGTTTAGGGTTAAAAAGCTGTATCTAAATTGGAAGATATATTAAGACATTCAGGGAAAGAAAACAGTCTAAGGTTGTCAAAGAATGTGCACCAGTTCCTCAAATTTGGTTTTTTCCCCACCTTACCTAAATCCATATTTTCACTTCTATTTTAAGCAGAATTACTCATGGTTGTTTACTTAGAATATGTCTAAGGTTGGTACTCTCACCCTATCCATCTTTCCTTATCCAGAGGCTTAAAGGAAAACCACCAACATAGAGCATGGAGCATCATTAAGATTCCCAAGAGTTTGTTATCACAGAAGAGAGTGTGGACTTGTTTTCCACTTTCACTGTGTCTGTCTTTTGGGGGAACCTCTATATTCACTCAGCCACCACTTCCATGGATTCTTCCCTCTATTAGGACCAAGATATGATAGCCCTTGATCAGGAGATTGGTCGTGCAACCCAAGAAGGGCCATGCAAAGAAGAGAGAGGTGATTAGATTATAAAGTTGATTGTTGACCCTCAAGACCAAAGTAACTGGAAATTTGTGTGTTTTCTGGCCTTTCTGCTCATTTGATGATTAAATACTCTAGCTGTCCAAATCCAATCCTTGGCTTATCTCAGCTATGCAGAGTGGCATGGCTGGTTCAAGCTGTCTGTAGAGAAACCGATGTATGAGGCTAAAATCTAGCAAAATGCCAGAAGAGTATGTTTGGGCAGGATAACAAAGTGTAGTTCAGGAGGCCTGCATGAGCTGGAACCAGAGCCGGTGGCATATAGTTGGAGACTGCAATGAGAGATGCCCAAATATGAGTATGACAAGTGGAATATCATTCTGTGAACTAGAGCCAAAGTCAAAAATGATTTCATAAAAACATGATTTGAGGACTGAGTGAGAGTCTGATTTGGAACTTTTCAAATAGGCTGTTTTCTAATGGTGCTTTTGTTGGCAGAGGTCCTGGGAGTGTCTAAGTTCTGTCTTAAAGGCAAGGCTTTTCAGTGTGATGTGGAGGTGCTTTACTGTACCAGACAGACATGAGGGTGTGTCGAGAAGGTACTGATCTCCTGTCTACAAACCCTGGGGTGCAAATAAACAGCCGTCTTTGTCTTCTAAAACTTTACATACACTTCTAGTTTGATCACCCTTTCTACCAGTTGGTAGAAACTTAAGCGAAGTCCATTCATCATCTCCGTAAATCCCCAGGTTTCTGTCTGATTTCTATTGAGCTTATATGCTGCCACAGTGCCTGATGGGTGGAGGCACCCTGGCATCCACTGAGATGTTGGTACACCTGTCTGGTCTTCGGTCTTCTCCTTCCAAGCTTAAGGGTGATGTAAATCTTCTAGCTCTCTCTTCGCTCTTTCAGTCCCTTCCCAAAGCATGTGGGGACCATTCTGTTGCTCCCTTCCTGACCTGGGCTTGGAAACGCAGCTCAGAGAGAAGACATGCTGTCGTCCCTTCTACCATATCTATATTTCTCCTTCTCCTTCCAACCCAGGGGATTTTTATCTGGACAGTAGGTGGGTGTACCCTGGATCATAAGCCTTTCTTCCACATCTATTGAAGTCAAAATATATACCCAGATTCCTTTTAGATTTAGGATTTGAAATATAAAAACTTAAGCTCTTACAACAACAAAAACAACTTAGATGTTTAAAACTTTAAACTTGTTTATTCTTGATCTCTCTCTGCTTTTTAGCAAGAATATCCCTTTCCTGAGGGAATTAATGATGGGAAGTGAGGTAATGAGCAGAGAAAATCTGGGGGAAGATCTCATTTAATTCCTGCCCAACTTTCAGCCTGCTTGATTGGAATGTTGGGTTTTGTTTGTTTGTTTGTTTTTCTTGAGTAGAGTTGAGTTCCATGCAGGGAGATCTGGAGAGTTTGTTTGCATGTTGGTCTTGGAGCTCACATGGAACAAAGATGAGTGGAATATGCTGTTTCTCCAGTGGGAAATTTTAGGTCCACAGAGGCAAAAGGCTTTGCTTTCATTCTGACGTAGTAAATAAGGACAACACATAACTGAGGAACATAGCATATAGGTAATAAATTTGCAGAGAATAATATCTTCTAGCATATTCCAGTGGGGTCTTCCTGATGTGGGTGTAGCAATCATCAGGAGGGTGAAAACCAAGACAACTAGAAGTAGGAGAGGAAGTAGCTGTCTTTGAGAGAGCAAGACTGATAAAGTTTTCAGACCAAATGATAAGTAACTTCTAGTTTCCAAATAAAAGCTCTCGCATTAGAGACCATGCTTTTTTTTTTTTTTTAACGGAAGACTTTAATTGCTTATACTGACAGCAGACATGCCAGATTTATCCACATGGCCAGTGTTCCAAATGCCATGTAAAAATGCAGCAATTGGCCAGATTGTTAAATAACCTGCTATAATTGCTTTTATTTGTTTAATCCTTTGGAACAAATGGCCACTTTCAATTTTTTGCCCAGAAGACAAAGAAGAGTTGAAGTTTTCTGATATTTGTTGGTTGAAGACGGAAGATCGTTCACTTTAGCAGTTTGGACAGCATGACTGATAGGGCTCTCCCTGGTACCTGCGAAGGGCAGAGTGAGAGAAGTGGAGGATTCTGAGGGCAAGGGCAGGGATCAAGAGCCCGGGATTCCCAGCTGAAGTGGATGAGTGGGAGATAACACTTAACTTCAAAGAAGAAATAGAAGAGCAAAACCATCTAGGTAAAAATGACATCATGCCTTGATTTTGGTGCTAAGAGTCCCTGGAAGATGAAACCATTGACCTGGTATCTTGGAGATCCCTCCTCGTGGGTTCAAGTATAACGCTCAAGCTAAAGGCTTTATGTTTTGCTAGAAGAGAAAGGATACTCTCTGTTTCTTTTCTTTTTTTTTTTTTTTTTTTTTGTGGTATGCGGGCCTCTCACTGTTGTGGCCTCTCCCGTTGCGGAGCACAGGCTCCGGACGCGCAGGCTCAGCGGCCATGGCTCACGGGCCCAGCCGCTCCGCGGCATGTGGGATCTTCCCAGACCGGGTCACGAACCCGTGTCCCCTGCATCGGCAGGCGGACTCTTCTGTTTCTTATAAAGGGTAAAAGGAACAATTAAGCTCAAGATCTTATCCCTCCAAAGCCATAATGAAGTATTTTGTATGTAGAGGAAAACTGTTGAAGGGTAAGTAAACGCGACTAGATCCATAGCATTGTTTCTTCAGGATTTTAACAAATTCTATTTAGGCTCTCCTGAACTTAAGACATCATTCTCAACTGTATCTCAGGTTATTTTCAAACAGTGTTTTCGTTTTCCCTTAAAATGATCAAAGGGAATTGCTTATCATCCAGGGTCAACTTATTAACTGGAGACAGACTATTCCCCAATTACAGTATCTCTTGAACGCATATCTTACTGAGCTCTAGGCAAGGGACAAATTGGGGAGGAGAGGACAGAGTCTAGCCAAAAATCCCAGGGTCTTACCCTGGTCTCCAGCTAACTAGCTCCATGACCTTGGAGGGATCTGTGACATTTTTGCATGTGTTTCCTCATTTGCGAAATGAAGTGAGACGGGGGTAACTCCAAACCTCCTTCTTTTTCTCTGTTTTTTCTAATTTTTTAGAATCGCTGAATTATTGCATGCATGAAATGATTTACTTTCTTCCTCTTTGAAATAATGGAGATCATTTTCTAGTATCTCCATCTCCCTATATTTCTGTTAAGCAAGATCTAACAGCCTTTGATATTACTCTGTCTACTTGCTGGGGAATTACAGATATAATAACATTTGATTTTGTGAAGACACTTAGTTAAAAATTGTCACTGAATAGCTTACGCTTTCCCAAAATGCTGTCAGAACTGAATCCTTATAGCAGACAAGCCAAAGATGAAATAAAAGGGATTGACAGGAAAGGGGGGGTAGGGAGAGCTTATGGACGCAAATTGAAAAGGCAATATTATAGGAGCATGAGAAAAGCCACCAGAAAGAAGGTTCTTTCTCCATCCTTGAGTATATTAAAATATTTATTTATTTATTTATTGAATGATGTTGGAAAGGTGAGAAGGGAAAAGCTTCTAGTGCTTGGTGAGCACCTGCTGTGTGCCAGGCACAGGTTAGGCACAGACATTTGTCCCCACTTCATAGATGAGAATATTGAGGCATAGAACTCACCGAGTAAGTGAATGGCACAACTGAGATTTTAAGCCAGAGGGCAAATAAAAAATTAAATAATCACAAATAAGACTTCTCCTATACCGCGAATCTGTCCCTTCTCCTTATTCTAAGATGTTGACATCATTACCATTTTACTCTGAAATGTACTTTAGCCGCCTTTCTGTGTTAATACCTGCGGAAATACCCCATTCATTTTAATTGCTATATCATGTTCACGGTCTACCATAAATTACTTCATTTAGTCTTTTCCCTATTGGTTTTCACTGTTAAAAATGATCCTATAGTGAGCATGTGGATTCAAGGGTACCTGTTCCCATGTGCACATGTAAAAGAGTTTTTCTAGGTAGATGTGAAAAAGTATATACATATATACGTGAATATGTGCATATGTATGTATGTGTGTACTGTATGTATATAACTTATATATCTGTGTATGTATATGTATTTTTTAAGATCCTGACAAATTCCCCTTCCAAAGGGGTGTGCCCAATCACCTGCCACTGCCCCCCTGGCATTGTATGAAAGTGTACGTTTCCTCACACCATCACCAGTACTTGACATCATCAAACTTTAGACATTTGCCAAAGCATTATGATAGTTTTTTTTTCAAGTACATGAGTGAGTTTGAGCACCTCTTGAGTTCTTTTCCTCCAGAAAGTGTTTCTAGTAAATGGTGGGAGAGCAATTGAGCCCTGTCCTGTGCTGTGCAGAAAGCCAGTGAGTTTCTTCATGAAGAGGATGCAGTGGGGTCACTTGACTTGGATATCCTGGAGAGGAGGGGGCGTAAGATCACACTCTCATTAGGAATTAGCCTGGTTGTCATAAAGGGGGCTGAGCAAATCTTTGAAGCTTGTAAGTGATGACACTGAGATCTGTCAGAATACTGACCCTGAAATCAGGTCTGAATTTACAGCCATAATATCTATATGTGGATTTAGTTTTATGTTTTTACTCTAATTTATGTGCATGCCTTCCTTAGCATCCCATATCTCAAGCAACATAAATGTATTAAAGTAATGGAATTTAGAAAATATGTTACAGTTGCCATCTTCGTTCCCAAGAGGGAATTTGGAAATCTGACAAATATTATAGCTTTCATTTTCAAGATCCATTTTCTGAGCAGTTTCACTAACAAGTCTCCTGATTTACCAGGCCGTTAACAAAGATAATTCCTTCTGGACATCAGTGAAAGAAGTGGATTAGCGCAATTTATGGCTTTCTCAAGATACACATAAGGTGCCTGTCAAGAAAAAAAGGGACAGGTTTTTGATTAGCTGATACATAGACTTGCTTTTAAGACACCTCAGTTCATTCTCCATAAGCCCATCCACTAAGGACAGCATCCCTCAAGGAGGAAGCCTGCCATGGCCCCGTGTCTCGGCATGGTCTCAAGTTTGCCAACAGTGATTACGAATTACTTAGTTGCTGACAGCCCTTTGTCATTGATTGAAAGAGGAAACCTTTTCCACTTCAAGCTGAGGACATGGTGCCTATTTTTTTCCTCTTTAAATGAAACATTATCCAGAGACAACTCTTTGTGTACACAGCAACACACACAGTTTAACAAAAGAGTAACCTGCAATAAACAGAGATATAGAAGATTGAGAGCCTAGGACAGCAGCTCATTAGGCAAAACCTGTCCTTTTTCTTTGCTAAAGTCGGGAAGAAACAAATTTCTGCCAAATGGGAGGAATAATGAGGGTATCCTGTCAGCAACGAAGATAACACAGCTCTGGGGAAAGCATTGGAAAGTTTCCTCTAATCCTTGGGAACTTTATGTCCTCAACAATCCTGTATTCAGAGGATCTCAGAGTGTTAGAGGGACCCATTAAAAAGTTCCACTGTGGCCTGGTGAGAGAGGTGCCCACTGGGACAAGGGTGCCTTTTTATGGTGGTATGATAGCATGGCCATCCAGGCTGTGGCATTAGCCTGCAACTCTGAGACTTTGGGATCTGATTCCCAGCTCCTGAGGTGTGTCATAGGGTCAGCAGAGAAGATTCCCAAGTAACGGGTGGCGTTGGTAGGGGCTGAGGGTGTCCAGGAGAGATGCACAGACTGACGTTTATAAATCTACCCTTCAGTCAGTTGTGGGCCGTGGGTATGAAAAGCAAGAGGCAGGAGAGAGAGGAGGTGAGATGTGCTTGGCCTTGCACAGCCTTGTAGGTCATCTGAAGGATTTGGGCTTTATCCTAAGAGCAGTGGGAAGCTGTTAACAGGATTCAGTGTGCGTGTGTTTGTGTGTGTGTGTGTCTGGGGGTGCCAGCATCTGGACATGGGGCTGACAGTCTTAATTAGATTTCTCTTTCAACTATTATTCTGAGAGTCACAAGTGTTCTTAATTGTTTTGCGCCAAGGACCCTTCTGTCAGTCTGGTGAAGCCTGTGGACCCCATCTCACAATGTTGTATTTAGATGCAGAGATTCAGACACTTAGGATTATGACAGATTCTGCTTATACTGTATCATATGTATACTATAATAGTTTGATACATTTTTCAAAGTATTAAAGAAACTTATCTGTGGTAGATAACATCTATGTAGCAGGGTGCCAGAGCCAGCTCACTCCCACCAGCTTGTCAAAGCTTACCGTGTACATTTCTTTCCAGCTCCATGTTCAGTGATAGCATGTCGGTAGCTTAAATGTGGTCATGATGGGAGTATTTACACCATGAAAACTGGCAAACATTAAAAATCAGGACACCCCCCCCCACAACCAAGAGCCAGTTATTAAAACATTTACCATCACATATACATTATGTAATACATATATGTATTATACATATACATATAAGTATGTGTTAAACCTGTGATGAAATCCGGTTATTTAAGACACTAATAAAGAAGTGTATATATAAACTTTATTAATACCTTAAATAACAGGGTTTCATCTCAGGTTTAATAACTATCATCATTTTGAAGTAGTGATGAGTATAAATTATACTTTGGAATATCAGCAGCAACTATAATGTGATATAATATTTCTTTCTATAATTGATGACAAAGTCAGTTACTGCTCATATTACTGGGATTTGTTGCCTACATCCATACTTAAAGGAAATGCTAGAGATTAATGCAAATAAAGACGAATTTTTCCCATCTAAAGAACCCCTGAACTACAGTGTCTAGAAAATGAGAAAAAGGGGGAGCAAGGAGACCAGTTAGGAGGCTGTCACATTTTTCCAAATGAGCAGTCACGGTGTCTTGTACTCAACTGCGGAGGCAGAGAGATTTGTAATGAAGTAGAGATGGTTAACAGAAAAAGTCTACAAAAATTAGGGATGTATTGACATAGAAGTGCAGGAGGTGTCGAGAGTGACTCCTAGCGTTCTGGCTTATACTATTGGATTTACTGAGAAGGGGATGTCAGAAAGGGCCAGGTTTAGGGAAGATGACCCTGAGTTTGGTTTGGGATGTGTTGAGTTGGAGGTGCCTCTCAAGTGTCCCCATGAAACACTAAATAGACCATGGGTTATAAATATCTGGAATAGAAGCACATGTAGGTTCTACCATCAGTCTTGGGGTGAGAACAGAGTAGAGGGAAGTTGTTCCTTGGTGGAGAAGCAAGCTACATAGAAACGTGCCACCCTTCCAGTAACTGCTTTCACACTGCATCTCCTACCTTATTTATCTCTTAACAATCATCTTGCAAACAGATTGCCTTTAGGAACTGGTGAGATGGCCCCACTTGGAGGCAATCATACTCAAAGAGAATAACTACTTTCCCATTTCCTGCAGAGTTACCTTGCTGGATCCCAAAGTCCGCAGGAGAGGCCAGGGCAGTAGATAAATACTAGGAGGTCGTTAGGATATTTACAGTAATTAGAGCTTCCATTCTATTTGAAATTGCCCTGAGGAAATGGACTGAGTGAGAAGAGTGGCAAGCAGTTAACCTTAAGGATTTCAAGTTCAGCGGCTAGCAGAAGCAGACAAGCCCATGAATGAGAATAAGGAAGACCAGCTACAGAGATGGGGGAAGCCCAGTGAGATGGCGGGGAAGACAAGAGGAGATGGCGCTTCAGTAAGGAGCCAGGAGACAAGTAAACAGAAGGTTGAAAAAAAAGACTGAAAGTTCTTTGTTGGATCTAGTGATAACAGAGGGTGTTCATCTTATGGGAGCTGTGTGATGGAGTGATGGAGGTGAAAGCCATTTGAGAGGAGAGGAAATGGTGACCAAAGTTATAGACACATCTTTTAAGAATTTTAGCTGCTAAGGAGACAGATAGTGAAATAGCTGAAGGTAGATATAGAGCGAATAAGTTCTTTATTCTCTCCTTCTCTCCCTCCCTCTCTCCCTCCCTCCCTCCCTCCCTCCCTTCCTTCCTTCCTTCCTTCCTTCCTTCCTTCCTTCCTTCCTTCTTTCCTCCCTCCCTCCCTCCCCCTCCTTCCCTCCCTCCCTGTAGTAGGAGAGACTTGCCTATAAGAAGGATCCATTTGAGACAGGGGTGACAATATATAGGAGAGAAGGGATTAATGATAGTTCCTGAGCAGGTAGGAGGAGATATACTTCAAAACTTAGGGGGAAGTATTCACTTTTTATAGCAGAGAGTGGAATGAATGAACAGATGATTGAATGAGTGATGCAACTGCCTTTAATGGTACTTGTGTATTGCCCCCTGTCTTAAAGAGGAGTCCTTCAGTGGCTCTAGAAGGCAGAGCAGTTTGCTCCAGGTCGTACTGGTGGAATGCAGACTCAAGCAGGTCTTCAGAGAGGATGTAGGTCCCTTTGTCTTAGAAGCACCTGTTGCTGGCTTGGGGGCATTGAGTTCTGAAGGGCTTCATACACCTGTAGAATGTGCAGGTGAATGGGTGCTGAAGTGAGTTGGAAATTGAGCTGTTTTGCAAATGTCTCCTGAGTGGGATTTGAAATTGGGATTGGGAGGGGCATTATCTGGGCAGGAAAGATTGGATTTAAGGGCTCTGTGTGGTTGAAAAATAAGGGTGCTGTCCTTGGGGAAGGGATCTGTGGTGAAGATGGGTTTGGGGCTTCAGAGCCACAATGTCCCTCTTCCTGGGATTAGAGCTACAGTTTCTCTGAGTTTTCCAAGCCTTGCTTTTGACCCCTGCATCCAGCTGGGGTTGCAAGCCTCTCAAGCCTCAGATACTAAAACTTATTGACTGATGTGGACTCTTCTATGCATCAAAGGGCTCAGTAATGGTATTAGCTGGCGGGCTCTTTTTAAGTGCTTCTCTGTAGATAGCATGCTAAGATACCTGGGGTTAAGATGAAAGGCTTCGAAAAGGCAGCAGCTTCCTGGAGGCTGCCTGTGGCCACTAACCTTGCTGCTTTGGCCATGCCGATCCCAGACAACCAGGGCCAGCCTTTACATGTCTCTTTCCATCACCACGGACACTGTGAACCCCAGATTTCTAAGTCTTCACCGCTGAAGCAAACCGAAACAAAACTTTTTGAGGTTAGATTGCCTGATGTTGTTCCTCCCTGTGACCTCTGCCACCCCAGTCATTTTGGAAAACATAGATCTTAAAGTTCAATCTATCTTGGTTTCAAATATCAGCTCTTCTCTAATTGACTATGGGACCTTGAACAAGTCTCTTGTCCTCTCGGAGAGTCAATTTATTATCTGTGCAGTAGGGAAAACCTTGCCTACCTTGTAGGACCATTGTAGAGACCCATCCATTCAACACATACCTGAGCGCCTATTCAAATACTAGGTTAACTGCATAAAGTAAGCATGATTCCCACCCTCACTGAGCCCCAGTGCAAGAGTGGATATGCCAAAGTGCCAGGCCCAGGGAGCACATGTAAGAAATGTCTCATTCATTTATTTTCTTGTCCTTTATGCCCGAGGCTTAGCTGCAAGTACCCCTTTGTGCACAGTGGCGTACTTTGAGGCATTGCATGGTTAGCAAACAGCTCTGCACGGTACAAGGGCAGCAATGCAGTAAGAACTTGGGAGTAGAGTTGGGTGAGGGTCAGAGACGCTGGGGACAGATTGTGAGCATCCTCATCACAGCTCCTTCTCTTACTGGCTGCAGAACCAATGACAATTTACTTGTCTTTTGCTCTGTGCCTCAGTTTTCTCACCTGCACAATGGAGGCAATAATGGCACATATTTCTGAGGGTTGTTGTGAGGATTAAACAAGCTAGTATGTGTCAATGCCTGGAACTTGGTAAGTGTTTGATAAATGTTAGGTATTCTTTCCATTTTCAAAAACAAGCTGCTCCCATTAAAGCCCACCAATCTCAAATAGAAATCAGGTGGGAATAGTGATGAGTTGAAATTCTGCACCAAAATTCCCCCCTTTCAAATGCTATTCCATTCGCAGTCTCTCTCCTTTTCCAATCCTGGCTCTCATATGCGGATCTCCCCTGTGAAGAGCAGTGTCCCTAATAGTAGAATATCATTTCACTGGTACTATTTGTTGATCACCATTATACTGTGAGGTCTCAACAGCTTTAATTACAATAATTCGAGGTTTCTTCAAAGCATTGTATTTCAGAGAGTTCACGGATGCTTTTAATTTAATTATGTGCAGTTTAACACCACAGATGACTGTTGGGAAAAAGAAAAATGCTGTTCTTTCTGAATGCAAGACACATGTTTAGGGCTGATAAAATACATTACTACATTTTCTTTCAGAATAAAAAGGAGTGTATTACAAAGAATGGGACAGTAAGTCGACGCCAGGATGCTTGGTCTGGGGCATTGTTGACAGAAGCAGGCTTGATCCTGGTTAAGGGAAGAGTATTTGCAGGATCACCTTGCACTCAAGTTAGGGACCCAAAGGTCAGCTCCCACGGGGGCCTCAAGGTTAGCCTCTCTCCTACAGAAATCCGCATCAGCCTTCCAAACTGGCACATCCCTATTCTTCCTGCCATCACTGTTTCTATTTACGGTAATAATTATGCATCACCACTTGAATTCATTCATTCAGAGAATATTTACTGAGTACCTCCTCTATGCCAGGCACTGTTTAGGCCCTAGTGATACAGGCGCGGACACACAGATAAAAGTCTCTACCCTCAAGGAGTTCATATTCCAGAGGAGAGGAGATGACAAAGTAGGTAAAACGTGGGCATGTTTGTGCATGAGGTTGGTGAAGGCTATGGAGGAAAGCAAAGGAGGGACACCATTGGGGAGAGATGGTTATAATTGTGTGTAAGGTGGTTGGGGAAGGCTTCACTGAGAAAGCAACATTTGAACTAAGACTTGAAAGAGGTTAGGGAATGAGAATGTTCTAAGTGTAGGTAAGAAGTCCTGAGCTGTAGGGTACCTCATGTGTCTGAGCAATCACAAGGAGGTTATTGTAGAGAGAAGGGGAGATAATAGAAGTTGAGGTTCAAAGGTTAGAGGAAGATTGTGTTCAGACATTTTATCAGCAGCAGCAGCATCAGCACCATCACCACCACCACTCCCCCTACTGAACACCTGCTGACACTCAGCCGGAAACAGACCATAATCCTTGTACTCCTGAAACTCAAAGTCTGCAAAGGAGACAATTAAAGAACAACATCATCCTTGCTACCAGTGGAGTGAATGCAGATTTTAAGGGAGTTCTGTGGTGGGAAGGAAACTCCATAGGAGAAAGAGTAAGGGAGACCTGGAATATGAGACATCTAAGCTTTAATAGACTTGTGAGGTCGATAGGAGTCAGCCAACTGAACTGATCAGAATAAGGCTAAGCTTTGCTGCTAAGAGAACACTGAAATCCCATCCTGTAGCTTGCCTGGCCTCTTCTTTCACTTCTCTCTACCCACTCTCCACCAACTACACTGTGACTTGGAGGTAGAACCTCTGAACTTGCAGGTTTCCTCTCATAACTTATGGTCTTGCCCTGCTTCCAGCAGCATCCAGGTCCACCCTCTCCTGTCCTCAGTATATTAATACACATCTCTTTTCAGCTCAGTTGTCCTCACTTTCTTTAGGAATGTATTTCTGCTAAATCCATTGGCCCTGCACATATAGCCCAGTGAAATCTACACTCTGGGCTTCAGCTGCCTCCAGGGAGAAGGAGTGATGACAATAACAGTGAAAAAATATTCATACACACACATACATAGTTATACTTACGTGTATGAGCACACACATATGTGAATTCACACAGTTATATATAATGCATGCATGCATGCAAACATACATGAAGATACACACATGCACATCTATGTTTTTATATATGCATGCATATACACATACATGAGTATGTACACACCTTAGTTATATATAAATGCACGCATACACACATGCACACACGCATGCACACATACACATTTTTAATAAATACATGGATGTTCACATATATGAAGATAGAGGTGGACATGCATGTTTATATATGAATGCATGCATATATAGGGCAATGTATGAGTATATGATGTGGGCATGTGTATATTTTAGAAAGCCTAATCCTGCCAGGAGCTTTCATCTAGTCTCCCTTTTTGTGTACACCACAACCCTGCTATGCATGTTACATAGATGAGGAATTTGAGGCTCTAGAAGTTTAAGTTTCTTGCCCACATTCAAGCAGCTGGTAAGTTATGAAACTGAGATTCAAACGAAGAGCTGAAAGACAAGAAAGCCCATTCCATTCTAATGCTTAAATAATGTTAATAGAAAGAGGGCAAAAGCAAAAAAAAAAAAAAAAAAAAAGAATGAATTATATAATATATCTGGTCCTTGAGCTGCTCTTAGAAAATACACATAGAGAAATTATTAGGGCATAATGTGATAATTTCCATGAAAAAGAAATAGAAAGCTGTATGAGAGCATAGAAGAGAGAATGGCATGTGACTGGGCTCTTGAAGGATGAGTAGAAGTTTGCCAGAAAGGGGTGGGGGGGCACTAAAGATTCTGCATTTCATTTAAAGTTTATAGTATTATTACAACAAGATAGTCATCATTGGCCTTTTGGTGTGCTTAAAATGTCCTAAACACCTTTGGCTAAATAACCACAGAAAAGGGGGCATTTTACAAAGAAAGGCAGTGGTGGCATCTCAAATCTGGCTACAGGCATCTTTCAGCTGCATGCAAGTGATCTAGGGCAAGTCTCCACAAATGGCTCTCTCTCTGCTACTGCATTTGCATATTCATACATTTGCAATCAGAAAACAAGTCTGCTGTTAGTGGTGTCATAACTTTGAATAAGGAAGAAAACATGGTTAAAGGTGAAATGAGTTATGCTTTTATCAAGCATTTTCAATGGCAGAACCTACTCCCCTCTGAGCACTTTCTGAGGATCAGTGATCATAAACTGCTGCTTTGCCAGCAGTGCTGTTGAAGACTGTGTGGATATTGTTTCAGCAAAACCATTGGGCATGTGTGATTGCTTCTACTTATTCAATACTGAGAAATACAAGATTGAGTTTTATGAGAAAGGGAGAGAGGGAAAAAAAGCATATCCTACGCACAAACTGGATACGTTTCATTGTTTAGTGTGTTTTTATTGCCCCAAAGTAATCTCCTGATTGCTAGATGAGTAATCCCGTAATTACAAAACAATCTATCAATTGATCTAAGTTAATCGGATAACATATTCTATCCTGCTAAGCATGAAGGTAGATTTCAGGTAACTGCAGAAAAAGGAGGCATTGAAGCCACCAGCCATCAATAATGATGCAGATTCAAGTCTCAAATGCTGGTTCCTAAATCAACATAATTTAGAATTAATATGTGAGGAGCAATGTACTAAGCACTATAAAGTCCCATCTCTTCCATTCTGCAAAAAGCCCCTAAACTCCGTGCATCCCACTATTCCTCCTTCCTGTCTGTCACAGAGCTGATTCTATCTGAGGATTAGACTTCCCTAACTCCTCGGCTGCCTCTTCCATTTTCCCATCTCTAGTCACCTTGCAGCCCGGGAGACAGGGGAAAATAGGATCTGTGCATTCATGGCGGCAGAGTTATCCAGGAGGAGATGCCACTTAGCAGGGACCAGGTAGCACTGAAGAGGGTAGGAAGCATTTCCTAACTTCCCTCTTTCTCTCTTCCCTTGTCCTTTTCTTCCTCATCCTTCAATATTTCTTGAGTGCCCCGGATGGACTAAGCACTTTAGAGGCCTTTGGAATACATCGCTGAACAAAAAGGGCAAAGATCTCTATGCTTGTAGCACTGACATTGTAGCAGGAGAGACAAATAACACAAACAATAAGAAAGTGAATTACATAGTATTTTAGAAGGTGACAAATGCCATGGGAAGAGCCAAAGTAGAGCAGAGTAAGGGGGCTGGAGTGCTGCGGCAGTGGGCAGAGCAGCTTGCTAGTGATAGAAATGGTCTGAGAAATGTTTCAGAGCCACAGCAGCAGGAGGGTAGAAGAGGGCATGCTGCAGTTAGACTGGCCGGAAGTCCATCCTAGCTCTGCTCAGTATACGTGAGATAATTGTATCTGCCACGAGAGACAAGGGGACGATTAAATAAGATACTGTTGGGAATATCATTGGTTTATGCCACCTAATTAAAATGACAAGAACACCGCCACTGCAAAAGGATTTGAAATAGCTGACAGTGTGTGTAAAGCACCAAGCCCAGGGCCTGGTACATGTTGGGTATTCAGTTAACGTACAAACCTGTAATCAAAAACACGAAGAAGAGCTCATATGTTGCACAATGCATAAGGCACTGTTCTAAATGCTTCATGGATATTAGCACATTTAACCCTTACAACCCTGTGAGGTAGGAACTATTATATGCCCATTTTATAGCTAATGAAACTGAGGCACAGAGAACTTAATTTCTCCGAGGTCTTATAACTAGTTAATGGTAGAGGCAGGGTTTGAGCCCAGGTATCCTGCTTCCTGCCCCAGGAAGTAGAAAACAGTGTATCCATTTGACAGATATTTATTGATCATGTACTTTATGACAGGTCTGCGATAGGCACTGAGGAAATTAAGGTGAACAAGATAGACAGGGTCCTTTTCGAAAGACACGTGAGTCAATGTGAGACACACTTTATCTACCTAAGAAATTTGGGTCTGAAGAGACATTCTTTAATAAGGATGATGCACTCATGCCCCAGATTTTTTGAGTGTGTCCCTGAATGTAAATATTCCACCCTTTTAATGGACCAGGAGCGCTGATGCTGGCTGCAGTCATACAGTAGACTATCTTTATTCATGTGAAGAAGTCTGCACCTTTTCTTGCAGAGTCTTTCCCAGTAAGTCCCTAGGACCTGCCTCTACCGATGAGGGGTGAATCTTGTGACTTTTAGACCATGGTCTCCTCATTAGATAAAGTCATCAATTACAGCAGAAACAATCATTATTGGCAAGCTGGCAACTGGCTGCTGTCAGGGAGAAATGGGCTCCCGTGGAAGGTTGCAAACTGATGACTATTTAATCCTTGAACTCCGACAGCAACAGTATTAGTTGAAGGTCTGTAATGCATTCACAGTTCTCATTTGACATTTTCCTCACATCATTATTTGTCTGGTTTTACTTTCAAATTCCCCATAGGATCATTGACATGAAATTCTGAGGGGAAATTTGGAACATCAATGACTAAAGCAAATGAGTAAGTGTCCTTTTCAAGAGGAAATTACCTTTATGGTGTTGGCATAAGGCTATTTTTAAAATTTATACTAATGAGGAGGCAACACAAGGTAGATGACTAAACTTCCTAGGCTTGGAGTTGGCCCACGTGAATTTGTCCTGGGCTGAGCTCTGTGTGGCCTTGCAAGGGGGTTCTCGGCGGAGGCCTGCCCCCTCCGCATGGCTCCGTTCCATTGCTGATGGTTGAGAGCCTCGACGAGCCAGGCTGGCTCAGGGTTGGTGCTGGGGTTACAGCAGTGAGCACAGACAGTCACGGAGCTTGCTGTCTAGTAGGGAAGGAGGACCCTCACCAAACAATCCCACTCCTAGATGTCTAAACTGCAAACGTAACTAAGTGCCCCGAAAGAGGGAGAACAATGTTCTGTGGTCTTGAATAACAGAGGACTCTGACTCTATTTGGGGGTTGGGGGTGGTCATGCTGGCCTTGTCCTGCATCCTGGGTGAAGTGTAGGGTCTAGAGAGGCAAGGAGCCAGGTGGGAGGAAATCATTTCAGGAGAAGGGAAGAACCAGGGTTCCAGTGAGTGTGTTCCCTTCAGACCATCCGTGCCCCCTAATCCTGGGGTTGGTTCCCAGCTCCACTGATGTGAGAATCATGCTCCCCGCTGACTTGGCTCCCACCCACAGAACGAAAGGGGTTTTCTTTGGTGATACGGATAGCTAATGTGTACTGAGTGCTTACTATGTAACAGGCACTCGTCCAAGGGCTTTACATGAATTAACTCATTTGACCTTCTAGGTACATTAGCCTCACCTGATTAGAAAAAGTGACATTGACAGTGTTCAAAAGAGAACCCAGGTTATTAATTACAGTGATAGTTGCAAATAACCAAACAAGTAAAATTTGAAGCATCCTGAATGTTTATCAAAAGGGCACTGGTTGGGGCTTCCCTGGTGGTGCAGTGGTTGAGAGTCCGCCTGCCGATGCAGGGGACACGGGTTCGTGCCCCGGTCCGGGAAGATCCCACATGCCGCGGAGTGGCTGGGCCTGTGAGCCATGGCCGCTGAGCCTGCGCATCCGGAGCCTGCGCGTCTGGAGCCTGTGCTCCGCAACGGGAGAGGCCACAACATTGAGAGGCCCACGTATCACAGAAAAAAAAAAAAGGGCACTGGTTGAATAAACAGTGGAACTCCTGGACACAGGAGTGCTATACAGCTCTGAAAAGGAATGAGGGGTATGGCTATAGACTATTTCATAATAACCTCCAGATATCCTCTTAGGGGAAAAAAGTGAGATGGAGAAAAGTGTGTAGTGTGCTACTGTCTATCTACAGAGGGAGGTGGAACCAGATTTATATACAAATTTACTTTTACTTTTTAGCGAAGATAGACTAGACCATAATATTTTTTAGAAAAGGTCACTGTTCCAGTTATCTATTACTGTTTGACAAAATTGGTGGCTTTAAGTATCAACACTTTTATTTTTCTCTCTCACAGTCTGGAGCCGTCTGGGCTCAGCTATGTGGGTCTCACTCAAGCCTGCAGTAAGCAGTTGAGGCTGGGATCATCTGGGTCATCTAGAAGCTTGTGCACTCACACATCCTGGTCAGGAGTAGGAGACTGCATCAGCTGGGGGAGCTGGAAGAGCGTGGGCTCCCCGGGGGGCATCTCTCCTTCTGTCTGTGGTCTCTCCAGCCTGGAAGCTTCTGGGTAGCTGGTCTTCTGACATGTTCACTCAGGGCCCCAAAGGTATCTTTCCTGAGAGTGAAAGATACCGTATTACCTCTTATGGTTAGTCTCAGAAGTCGCACAGTGTCACTTTTGCCACATTTCACTTTTTGAGACAGTTACCACCCAGGTTCAAATGAGGTGGGGGAGAACAGACTTCACCTCTTAGAGAGGAAGTGGAAAGGTCTGGAAGAGCGTGTACAACTAAAAATATCGCTGTGGCAATATTCTGGAAAACATAATCTACACAGTTACCTAAAGTGAGAAGTATGGAACAAGGGAACAGGGAAAAAATAGACTTTTTAAAGTAAACCTTGTTTCACAAATTAGAAGATGAAGCTAGATAACAAGGCAATTATAAAATTCAAAAGTCAGAGAAAAAATTGAACCTGAATGTGTACTCCGGTAATGGCCATAACCCCTAGAGGGGAACTGTCCCCATTGACTTTAAAACACAGTAATTTGGGCTTCCCTGGTGGCGCAGTGGTTGGGAGTCCGCCTGCCGATGCAGGGGACACGGGTTCGTGCCCCGGTCCGGGAAGGTCCCACATGCCGCGGAGCGGCTGGGCCCGTGAGCCATGGCCGCTGAGCCTGCGCGTCCGGAGCCTGTGCTCCACAACGGGAGAGGCCACAACAGTGAGAGGCCCGTGTACCGTAAAACAAAAACAAAAACACACAGTAATTTGACTGCATCCATTAGTGGGTACACTTTAAAGGGGATTTTAATAAAGCTGAAAAGGAAAATCTTAACTGTTTTCAGTAATACTATTGTTGGAAGTAGCTTGGTATTTTTATTGCTATTGTGTGTACTGAGAGATAAAGCAAATGAGTAATTAGTCAGTTTTCAGAAAAATTAGAATTTTAAGGTGTGGGAGGAAGAAAATACAGATGTAAGATCAATGAGGTTAATTAAATATATTAGAGCCCAGAACTGGAAGTAGCATTATCAATATAAATTCATTATGTATTTTATCTTAAAAATTCACGTATTCTGTCTGTATTAATAAGGCCTGGAAATACTGACCAACCCAATAGCAATGAGCTTCCTTAGCAAATAGATTATAATCTCTAATTACCATTTCCCAGCAAATGCAACCAAGCTTTCTTGGGAAATGGTTGATTTCCTGTCTGAGGCAGGAAGTGTACCAGATAAATCTGTAAAATCTTGTCATATCAAAAAGCAAGGAAGTTATGTGATGCTATTAGGGTCATGTCATTTACAGACATCAACATCAATAGGCCAAAGGTGAGACAATTTGAGCATCAAAACAGGATTAGTAATTTTAGTGGATTAAAACTCATCAAATATGTTTAAATCCACAAGTACATAATGAAAGGGAAAACTCAAAATGACTTACTGGTCACCTTTCAAAGATGATGGAATCCACTCATTATTTCAGAAACTGGTAAATGAAGGGAAAGAAGCAAATACTTATCCTGATAAAGAGAGTTTCTCTTTATAGCTAATAAATGAAGAAATGATAGAATATCATGCATTCTCAACCCTAACTTAATGAGTGGATCTAGGCAACGTCCATCATTGGTTGCCAATGTCATAGAAAAGGGCGACCAGCAGCCATTTTCATTTCCTGAAGGAAATCTACGCCACCACCTATGAAGTGGTCTAGTGCCGAAAATATTGAACCTGAATCTGATCAAGCCTCTAGGATATAACCACCTACTTATAGGAAATACAGTAGTCAGGTGAACATGTTCAGTGACACCACAGGAATGAAACCAGCCAAATCCGCACAGTGAAAACAAGCCAGATTAAGAATGGGGGCTCTATGAATTAAACAACATGTAAGAGATGTATCAATTAATCATAATGTTTGGTTTCAATTTGAATCCTGTTAAAAAAACAAGCTGTAAAATTATAAGGTAGTTAGAAAAATATGAATACAGACTGGATATTTAGTGACATTTAGAGATTCTTGTTATTTTTGTTCACGTGCAGTAATCTATTGTGCTTGTGTTAGAAAAAAAGAGCTTCAATCTTTTACAGACACATTATAAATATTTACAGATGAATAGTATGATATCTGGAATTTTCTTTAAGACCACTGGGGAAGTGGAAGACTGTTCATTTGAGCCAAGAGCAGCCATGAGTTTAATGCTGAGATGGAGTGATGGATACAGAGAAGTTCATTATATGATTTCCTCCACTTTGGTTGCTTCTTGGAAATTTTCAGTATGAAAACATAGCAAAATAAAATTGACAGGATAAAGGACTTTTATTTCAAAGGGCTTCTCATCTATGATTTTCATCAGTAAACATCAGAAAATGGTCAGACAACATGGGTGGGTCTCCCTTTGGCCTGCTAGAGCAGTGAAGGGCACCCTGCTCTTCAGCCACCATGTTGTGACCCTATTTTCACGACCAGGATTCAGCAGGAAAATGTCAGGAGTCTACTTTGTGTTATGCCATTTTAAATGATGCCTGACTTTCTAGGGACAGAGCAACTCGTATTTGTTCCTGATGCTTCAAAAGCAAAATGATAAAAAATCTTCTCATCGGCTGAAAAGTGTCTTTGATCCAATTTTGAATTTGGTGAAGAGTGAGGACTAAAATCTCCTTGTCCAATTTCTCCTAGAGCTAAACAATTTTAACAGATATTTTCAAGATGCATTGTCTGCTAAGGGAGAGGTGATTCTGATTCTGAGCTACTTTGCTGTAAATAGCTACACAAGAGCCAGATGAAGACCTGAAAACAGAGGGTTGCGTTTGCATGAAGTCAGACTGTTTGAGAACTGCAATGCCTCCTATGGGGCAGGAGGTTTAAACCGTCCAAGTCGAACTTCTGATTCTAATAATGAGTGGGGATGAGGATAGAAAATGGCCCTGTGGCTTTTATTTTCTAAATACAATCTCAAATTCAATCCCAAACTTGAAACATTGATAACAATTTTAAACATTGTAGTAATTTTAAATTGTTCAATGCTGCACATGATCAGAACCTCAATCATTTTTAAAATAGGTGCCTCTATTATATGTATATATATATAAAGTCCTCCGGAAAAGTTATAAATTACCTCTCTCGTCTCAGGAATAGAATCCCAATAACCTCCAGATTGAAGCACTTATGGGGGGAAAACAAAAGGTGAAGTGCCCCAGTGATTTTAAATTGCTTCATACAATGAACAGTGCTTGTAAATTACTGAATGTGGTAATTTGTTCCATAAGCTTTTTTTGATTTATAAGTAACTCAGTGGATTTGCTGGTGAAACACTTTGGCAGGTACTGTAGATAATTTAAGGATTGAGCATGTACACCTCAGTGTGATTAAAATGTGGCATTAGCAGATATTGACCACAGGAAAGTGAGGTGAGTTTTCAAGTTTCAACAGCTGGAGATGTTGAGAAAGACTATAGTTGGCTCTCAGGGGACTTGGGAAAGGTACTAAGAAAGCAAAATTGAGCTAATTACAGAAAGATGCCACATGGCTGGCTTTGGGATGATTCATCAAGCCCCTGGCATGTTCTGCTTACCCTCTGCCTGTTGAGAAAGTCAAGGTTATTTTTGTCTGTGGACACATTTGGCTGGTATCATACCCAGGCAACACAGTCTCAGCCTTGCTCTGCTGGTGCTAATTTCTTTAAAAAAATAATAATGTTAATTTAGTAAAATATGCTTGTTGGGCTTTTAGGAGGGGACAGAGACAGTTTCAGTTAGTAACTGTCCAGGCAGATAGTGCTTTAATCATCTTACAAACTTCTGTTAGGATGTCTTCATCTTTGCTGTTTTGGATAAGAATTTATTGTTCAGCCACAAGAGGGCTTTGGTTACAAAGAGACAGCTACAGCCTCCAAGGATACAAAGGGGCCAGTCAAGGGTCTGCTACCAGTGAGTAAGGGAGATGAGACCAGGGGTTCTGACCAATGAGCCCTAGAAGAGGACTGGGAAGGAGCTGCAAGGTGTTTTCATGACATAGTGTTAAGTCCTGTGCTTTAAGTGAGGGTGATTAGAGAAGCAGGTCCCACCCTTCTTAGAAGCGTACTGCAGACTCAAGGTAATCAGGAGACAGAGCTAGGCTAGCCTCCTTCTGGGCGGTGTCTGAACTCTTGTCTCTGGAGTCACAATACAGCCCCCACTGTGGGGAAACTGAGGCGAGACGTGGTGTCCCTAGGGAGGATCAGGTCTAAAAAGTTTAAAAGATCTTCAACCTCGATGCTCTTTTCACTCCAAGGGAATAGGCCAGATATTGGTTGGGTTATTTGAACAGAACAATCATGGTTAAGGGGGGAAATAATTGTGAGAATTTATGATGTAGGGATGGTCACGCAGGGTATGAGTGTGGCATGGAGCCAGAGCATCCTGTTTGTTGATGACCAGATTTGTCTCCGTGATGGAGACAGGATACTCTCCCTTGGGAGCTGACAGAGGAGTGCAGTGATCAACCATCCCGGTTTGTCCAAGACTGCTCCACTCCTAACATTGAAGGTCCTGCATCCTGGCAGCCTTTCAGTCCTGGGCAGAGACAGCTGGCCATCCTATCTTGAGAGGCTAAAGAGGATGCATTTCTAGATGGGTTTAATCTGGTAGTTTAGCTCGGCTCTATTTGATGAGAAAAGCTTCCACTAGGATGAGACTTTCAATACCATCCCAGAACCATTTCTGGAGCTGCATCTAGGAAGAGAAAACTTGGCCGCTGACATCTGCTCCCTCCAGGGTAACTCCTTTTCGTATCTGACTCATGGACGAGGCTTTTGGATAAAGTTTCATGGATCAGAAACTTCCACAGTGAACACAAAGTTGGAATTTTTAGGCTAGGGTGATGGGCTTTAGAAAAAGGTGGGGAGGAGAGATTTATGGATATGTAGCAACATATTGTCCGTAAGGAAGGATGGCACGTGGAAAGCCGTTAGAAGGGGTGGGGAGAAGCCAGTCAAGTCAGTCAGGGGCTTGTCAGAATACACGCACGTGTGCACTGGAGGGAGCCTGAGAAAGCGCTGCCAGTGAGGAACCGACCTTTTCTCTTGACCTAATTCCTTCTTATTCCCTGGCCTAAAGTTCTTCTCTGTGCAGATGTAGAAGAAGGGAACGTGTCGCTTTTAACACCACCTGACTAGGGTGATGGATATGGAATTATGCCCTTTGGGAGCCCTGCCTGCCTCGCCTCCCTGTTAAACCACTTGTGCATTCTTGGGCTCAGAACACCTCCCAGGCAGGAGGTGTGCTGAGGGGCCACAATTGGCCCCTCTGAGGAGGAGGGGCCAGAACTGCATTTGCCTTCATCCTACTTCTGTTTTCACTGTTATGTAAGAGGAAATCATTTGATTTGGGGCTGCAGGGGGTAAGGCAGGAAAAGGCAGAGAAAATCAGCAAGAAAATTACTAAAAGGGGGAAAAAATTCCACTGTATATTTCCTACAACAGGAGTTAATGAAATTCTGTTCCTTCTTACATAGCTGTATTCGGTTTGTTTTACATTGTTTGGAATGTAAAAGGATTTGGCTTTGTGTTACAGAACTAATTGCTTACTAGATATTACATGGATATCAAAATACTTTATAAATATTAATTAATCTTCACCTAATTCCCTGGCAAGCACAAATAACCAGTGGCATATTTATTGAATGTGTAACCAATAATCTGATTCTTACAGACTTGTTTTCTCTGCAGAACCTCTCTCATCATCTCCATGGGTCAAAATCCTTCATCTCCTTTGAGGGTTGCCTCATATGCCACCTCTGTAACAATCATTAGGAAAATAATAATAAAGATGATGTTAAGAGTAGCCAGCGTTATCACTTACTAAATAGTCACTGTTTGCCAGGCTGTGGAGTAAGCATTTCATAGATATTACCTCATTTAATCCCCACGACAATCCTATAAGGAAAATGTTATAACAGTTTCTTTTCCAAAAGAAAAGAAAAATTGTTTGCATCAGGCACAGTGCCTGGCACAATAAATGTTCTAGAGCAAGTGGAGAGTGACCCAGTGGAAGGGAAGAAGAGGAGATAGTTTCATTTTCTTGTGAAAGAGTGAGGATTGGGAGCCCTAACGAGACGAGAGAACACACCCCCTTCTTTCCTAACGCTCATTATATATATATATACATATACACATATATATGTGTGTGTATATCTATATAAAAATATGTACTTACGTATTTCTTTCTGTTCTTACCTAGCAGTGTCTTTCTAGCTTGACAGTCCCTGAGGGCAGGGACTACATCTGTTTCTCTTAGCACCATATACCTACTGCTTAGCATAATATCTGGCACACAAACATTTGTTAATTAATCTGTGAATCATTGCGTGCATGGAGGAAGGCCAGTTAAAGTGACATTATGTGCGTGTTATAACGGCCGTAGAAGTAATCCCAATCCTAAGCACAGTCTGGCTCTTTTCCAGAATGCACAGAATTTTTATGTGGTGAGATGTGGGTGGGCATTGAAGGAAAAATATTAATATATTGCCCCATTATACTGCATATAAAAATGTACACGGTGTTATAATGGGCCTGGCATACAGAAGGTGCTTAACACATCTTCCTTGGAGGTGAAATTGAACCACATCTTGTGACCCAGTTCCCTGTTTGCTCTCCCTTATTATCCAGAGCCTTGCTACTCAAAGTGTGGTCCATGCACCAGCAACATCAGCATCATCTGGGAGCTTGTCAGAAATGCGGAATCTCAGGCCCTACCCCAGACCACTGAATCAGAATCTGCATTTTAACAAGATCCCAGGTCATCTGCATGCACAATTGTTTTGAGTTGTCTTAGTCTAGGGACTTCTTTGCAGTCAGTGATTGTGATTTGCAAGTTGTCAGCATTTCAGAAATCTCGACTGAACTCATACATTTATTCTGAGCTAGGTTGACATCAGGTTTCTCTTGCTTTGAGCCAGAATTCTATGATCTCAGCTTGGTTGGTTATCTAAGATGCTTCTATTTGACAATTATGTATGTCTTTGATTTTTTTTTTAAGTGGCAGGGTAGGGAGGCCCTGGGAAATGAAGTAATTATTACTTAATAACTGCAGTTTCCTTGGAAGACCCAAATTTTTCAAAGGATGAGAAGCATCAGAAGGAAACAATGCAAAGAACAACACAAAGGTTTCCTGATGATGAAAGGTCTGAGGACCCCAGTTGTGGATCATGCTGCGTCAAGGAAACCAGCCACAAGATAAACACAAGACAAAATAACAGTCACATCCAGGTCATTTCACTTACGAAACAGAAGGGGAAACAGAAAACACATTCTCAGATACAGATATTTCTGTTGATCCATATGCTTCCGTGGGGCTGCTGTTGTGAAGGCAGCCTTCTTAATGACTAATTGAATTTCTCACCTTTTGTTCAAATGTCTTGGCCCCTTGGTTTTTAAATAACATCTGAGGGAAAAAAAGACTCAGGACTTTGCCGAATGACTTTTCACGATGCAACGGCACACAGGAACACCCGTGCTCCTACATTCCCTCTGTTAATGGTGAAATTATATCAAGGATGACCTTTTAAAGGAATAAAACCCATTATCACGTGGAACGTGGTAGCTATAAAAGATCAACACTTGGAAGCCAAAGCAAAATCTCACATATGATAAATTAATTAGAATAGAAGTTACACAAAACCTAGACCTTCTGTGTGACCCCTATCTTATAATTACTTCTTCTTTAAAAGTGGAATGGAATCTTTTATGTATGAAGACTGTTACTGTTGACCCTAAATGCATTGAGTCAAGGAGACATTTTTCGCATATTAAAAATAAGATTTGGGCTTCCCTGGTGGTGCAGTGGTTCAGAGTCCGCCTGCCGATGCAGGAGACACGCGTTCGTGCCCCGGTCCGGGAGGATCCCACATGCCGCGGAGCGGCTGGGCCCGTGAGCCATGGCCGCCGAGCCTGCGCTTCGGAGCCTTTGCTCTACAACGGGAGAGGCCACAACAGTGAGAGGCCCGCGTACCGCAAAAAAAAAAAAAAAAGATTTGATTGAGTATTTGCAAGTGGCCTAGTGAAATCTCATTAAACTACTGTTTATTTTAATTCCTTATAAATGGCAGAGTATTAGCCATTAATTATGAACATGAAACCAGTTAGAAAATAAGTTTTGCAATGTCTAGAGCTTGCATTTCAACCCTAACTAATGCATCGTCTTTCTCATAGTTTTAAGTGTTTTAGGGCAGATAGGTACTCCCCACCTCCTCCTCTTCTTCCTTCTCATCCTCGTCTTCCTCGTCCCTCTTTTTTTTTTTTTTTTTTTTGCTCTATCAACATGGTTACAAAAATTCACATGAAAATCAGAAAATGCTGTCTACTAAATGTATCTATCTACAGGCTGTGTGAAGACTACTGTCACTATGCACAGTTATAATTAGGTTTATAAATCATGTGCAAGGGCTTCCCTGGTGGCCCAGTGGTTGAGAATTCGCCTGCCAATGCAGGGGACATGGGTTCGAGCCCTGGTCAGACCCCGGAGCAACTGAGCCCATGAGCCACAACTACTGAGCCTGTGCTCTAGAGCCCATGAGCCACAACTACTGAGCCTGCGTGCTGCAACTACTGAGGCCCGCGTGCTTGGAGCCCTGTGCTCCACAACGAGAGAAGCCACCACAGTGAGAGGCCCATGGGCCGCAACGAAGAGTAGCCCCTGCTCACCGCAATTACAGAAAGACCGTGCGCTGCAACGAAGACCCAACACAGCCAAAAATAAAAAATAAATGAATAAATAAATAATGCTCAAGATTCACAGTGAAACATATGAATCTAATACTCTTTCAACTACTACCACCACAAAGAAAACAATAACAATTTGAAATCATTTTGATTACATTGCCATGTTACAATAAGCTCATATGTCTAGATCAGTCATCACTAACAATAACTGTATATTCCAAAACAGAAATGGATGGAAAGAAAATGAACTTCTTGATCATTTGCTGGATGCCAACCACTGAAATGGTGTACACATTTGACTGTACAAAGGAAGATGGGAAGATTTTTGATTCAAATGACAACTCCAATTATTTGACAGTAGATGCTAGGAAACTGTGTTGGGAAGGTTTCTGATGCTGGATCCAGCCAACATCGTAGAAATGTAGCAATGGATTAGCATTGTCTGTTACATGGGCAGCTAGAAAGATATGACACATTTGCTACAAAATTCCCATCCTGGAATTATACCTTCTTACTCCAAAAATGAGTCGGTATGTTGTGGTAGCGTTCACAGATAGTAGGCAGAGGGAGAACTGATGTGAGAGGCCAGTTGACACAGATCCATCTCCCAGGAGCCTGCTCTAATTTATACAACAACCAAACATTTCAGACTTGCCAGGGATTTCTGATTTCAATAATGTGAATTATTAGGTAGCACTTCCTTACCATGCACCAAGCACATTCATGTGCCTGTCCTTCACTGACCCTGCAGAATAGCTAAAGGGCCCTTATCATGGCTGCACCAGACTTCAGCCCTGGAGAAGAAAGTGCCTCAGTAGAAGCTGTGTAGTTAGTAAACGGTGGCATGAAGATTCATATCAGGGTGTATTTGACCTCAAAGTCTAACCTCCGTCCAAGAATCCAACAGCCCCTTGCCATACCATTCTTATCCTTTTGGGCTCACTGCCTTGTCAAAATTTTTTTTTATTTTTTGGAAAAGATGCTCCAAATGCATCCCTTTTGACCTTCTTTCTATTAACCACACAAGGGCCTTGTGTTGCTTTTGCAGTCATTGCAGATGGAAAATGATTCCCTTCTTTCCTTCTCTGTTCTTGTGTGTCCAGGGAAGAGCCTAATGCCAACCCGGACACTTACTGGGGTCTATCTTCCATCTGCTCCAGTCCCATAGTCTCAGGGGGATGCCTGAGCCACACCAAGGCTTGAAGGAAGTCCCAGCTCTAAGCTTGCTGACGGTACAGAGGCTGCTTAGGAGAGAAAATGGGGTATGACCATGTTGAGGGGCTTTTCACTGTTGATGCCATTATAATGTGCAAAGATCCTACGTGGGAATCTAGAGCAGATGAATAACAATGCTATTGGCACTTTGCATTTAACAAAACACCTCTCCGAAAAATGTATTACTTGCCTGGTGGGTGGGGAGTTGTCTCTGAACCCAATCAGGATTAGTCACTGGGCCGTGACTGTCTCATTTTTAATAAATAATAATTTTCTCAATTTAGTGCTAGCCAGCTCATCTGCTTTCAAAAGATAGGATATGATTGCTTTGTATTTCCTGTATTAATAACCTGCAGCATCAGAGGATTAACTCTTGATGCACTGCATGCAGTTTTTGCTACTGGACCCTTGGAGATCTTTCCTTTTATCACCCACCTGGCAGGCTGCTCTTATCTTTCAAATGAATTTAAAGGTCAGTGCTTCATGCATGAAAAGCAGGGGCCTGCACTAGATGGCTGAGCTACATAATCCTTGGTCATTTGTGCCGAAAGAGAAGCAAGACAGAGATTTTAAAACCACTTGGAGGCCTCAATCACTTATGCATTCTTTTTGTTTATCTATTTCAAGAGGGACCGAGCATGGTGTCAGGGCTCTCTGACATGGCTATGCAACCATAAGAAAAACTCTCCCCCAAAAATGAGAAAAGGAGAAAATAAAAAGGGGCCTACATTGGTGAAGCATGGTGATTAAGAATGTGAACTCTGCAGCTCCACACGCCTTGGTGCAAGTCCCACCTTGCCTCTTCAGATCGACTTTGGATCTGAATTTCCATGCACCTGGTATATGTCTGCTCACACAGTTGGCTCCACACAAGTGGACTGCTGGGTCCATGGGGCTGTGCGCTGGATGTTTTGAGACACATTATGCTCTAGAACAGAGGTCTGCAAACTGTGATCCATAGGCCAAATCCGGCCTGCCACCTGTTTATTTACAGGCACAAGATAAGAATGGTTTTTACATTTTTAAACAGTTCCATTTTAAATGCTTAAGTACCTACATGGTATCCTCCATTTTGCCTCTTGGTCCACAAAGCGATATTTACTACCTGACCTTTAAGAAAAAGTTAGCAGACCCCCTGCTCTGGAGCAGTGCTGTGCAATAGAAATCTAATCCAAGACAGGTACATAATTTAAAATTTTCTGGTAGCCACATTAAAAGGAGTAAAAAGAAACAGGTAACATTCATTGTAATATATTTTCTTTAACCTGATATATCTAAGTAGTGTCATTTCAACACGTAAGCAGTATAAAAATTTACAGATGCAATATTTTACATTCTGTTTTTATACCAAGTCTTTGAAATCTAGTGTGCATTCTTCCCTTACAAAACAGCTTATAGGCACATGTGGCTTCTGTATTGGGCCACTTTATGCTCCTTCCAACATTCACAGAGAAAGTGCAGTATAAATTTCCATCTCTTGGGGCTTCCCTGCTGGTGCAGTGGTTGGGGATCTGCCTGCCAATGCAGGGGACACGGGTTTGAGCCCTGGTCCGGGAAGATCCCACATGCCGTGGAGCAACTAAACCCGTGAGCCACAACTACTGAGCCTGCGCTCTAGAGCCCGCGAGCCACAACTTCTGAAGTCCGGACGCCTAGAGCCCGTGCTCCAAAAGAGAAGCCACCGCAATGAGAAGCCCGTGCACCGCAACGAAGAGTAGCCCCCGCTCGCCGCAACTGGAGAAAGCCAGCGCGCAGCAACGAAGACCCAATGCAGCCACAAATTAATTAAATTAAAAAAAAATTTCCATCTCTTCTCTCTTTTCAAAGTCACAAGTGATTAGATTTAAAATCCACAGCTGCCACACCTTTGGATGCAGGGGCTGCCTTCTTAGCTGCAAATATGATCCTCACCGAGCCAGTTTCCTGGGGAAAGTCAATTCAGTTGCTGTAACCCTTGATGAGACAAAATGTTCCTCTTTCTGCCCTTATTCTTGCTCTATCATTTTCTAATCCATTTCCGGTTAGTTGACCCACAGGAATAGAACCTAGGACATGGCCCTACGACCCTAGTTTGTGAGGAATTGCTCCGCCATGGCAGAGCTGACCAGCGGCCTCATCACTCCTGGTCTCCAGATAGAAGTTTCCCCAGGCGCGAAGGTCTCAGCTCGACACACAGGAGGAGGCCGGAACTGCCTCACTGTGATGATCAATTTGTATGCACACTTGCCTCCAGCAAACCAAGGACATTTAATTCTTGGCCAATGTTTCATCAGCTGTATGACAATAAGTGTTTGATCAGTCAATGACAGTAAAATGAATATATGTCTTGGTCACACCGGGATGTCTCCCCTGAAAACAATCTGGGAGATCACGCTCCAAGCCCCAGAGCCTCTGCATACAGCAGAGACCCATTGGCTCAGGCTCTGCTTATCAGAATTCACCATGGTTCACTCACAGCGTGTGTCCTGCGTCTTTAGTAAAATGTTTCAAATGTCTTCCTTTGCGGCTTCCCAAGGCTTTGAGTGTGAAGTGCGCCTTGTGTATAGAAGGTGCTTCATCTGCATTTATTGAACGAATGAGTGAATGGTGAATCATCTCACGCTGTGGTTCTCAAATGCGTGGGCATTGGAACCCCCCTGGAGGACTAGTGAAAACACAGATTGCCGTGCCCCCACCCCCAACCAGAGTTTCTGACTCAGTGGGTCTGAGGTGGGACCTGAGAATCTGCATTTACAACAGGCTCCCAGGTAATAGGGAAGCTGCTGGTCCAGAGACCACATTTTGGGAACCACTGATGTAAATAAAGTTTATCATAGCTTCACTTTCTTTTGATTCTGACTATTACCTACTTTCATCTCACTCTTCCTGCCTTTGGTTGAAATTCCCTGTCTGCAAACCTTCCCAGACAAGTTATCCAGTTCAGGGTTTCTCCAACTTAAATCTTTCATATATATATAAATACACACACACAGACACAGACACACACACACACACACACACACACACACACACATATATATACACACACACATATATATATAATATATATTTAATAGAACCATATTCTCTTTCACGTTTACTTTTATTTAAATCAATTTACTATTTGGCACAAATATATTAAGAAAGGACATAATCTGTCATTACCATAAACAGAAAATCAGCATTTCTTACTATAAATAGGAGGCAAACATTGAAATAAAGACACAATAACCAAAATTTTAAAAAAATGTTCATCTGAGTATACTGCCTAAAATTATCTCACATCCCACAGTGACACATGTAACCCACTTTGAGAAACGTTGATGACAAAGGAAGTCAGGCCTAAAGAGATTTTTTTTTTCAGAAGAATACAAGTAAGTCCCAGAGTAATGGAAATAATAGCATCTTGGCATTTTCTGCTGCTGACTTGGAACAGCAGACATCACAATCCATTACAAGGCCACTGATACCCATGCCTGCCTTCTACAATGCCTCGGGCTTGGCTTTAGTAGGAACCTATCCGACTCACATTTCTCTGTGACATGAGGAGCTGAATTCAGCTCAACCAATAAAGTCATTCTAACTTGCATTTTCATAACCCACCCTTCCATCTCCCAAGTGTGACTTTCATTTTTAGGACAGAGTTGTTCAGTCAATGGATATGCAGTCCCTTTAAAGCGATATTTATCACCCTTGAAGAATCTTACTGCCAAATCTTAACAGTCTTTCTTACAACAAAGTCTCAAATCACTATCAAGAGTAAGAGGTGGAGCTTGAATGAGCTTCTCTGGAGCATCTCATGATAAAATAGATCAAAGTCTTAAAATGGGCAACCAGTTGTAGTGGAAGTCAAACAAATATGCAAAAAATCTCTGAGTTTTCGGCAGGCTGTGTGTATACTGTGGGTGACCCCAGAGGGTAAATCATACGACTGCGAGTTAAACCACTTGGATTCTCCATCAGGCTCAGCTGGGTGACCTTGAGTGAGGTACAGAAACTCCCCAAATCTTAATTAACTCCGTCTGTAAAATGGTGGTAGTGATAACGGGAAGGAGTCGCCAACCTCAGAGACTTGTGGTGAGGATTACATGGGGAAGTTTATGTAAAGGGCTTCCCCTGGGTTCTGGCTCAGAGAAAATGAATGAAATACCGCCGTTTGTATCAGGGTCCCCAAGGCCACCTCCAGTGTCAGTGACCCCCTAGGAGGCCTCACAGGGCTCAGGATATAGTCATACACATGGCTAAGATTTATTACAGGGAAAGGATACAGAGCAAAGTCAGCAAAGGGAAAAGGTACATGGGGTGAAGTCAGTGGAACCAGGCACAAGAGTCCTCTCCCAGTGGAGTCCCAAGAAGAGCATTCCTCCAGCAAGAAGTTGTGACGACAGATGTGAAATGTTGCCAACCAGGCAGACTCACTAGAGACTGAGTACCCTGAGTTTGTATTGGGTGCTGGTCCCATGAGGTCCTTCAGCCCTGTATGTAGTGAAATTCCAGGCTCTCGGAGGGATGCAGTTCAGCGTCAACCACACTGTGCAAACAGCTTTGGCGCAGTGAGGCACCCTTATGAGGGTGGTGGGAACCCTCCTGAAATCCAAGTTCCCAGATGCCGGTCAAGGTCCACCCTTGCAAACCGTCCGTTCCGAGGCTGCATTCTCAGATTTGCTGTGTTAACTCTTTTCTGCACAGCATCATAGCCCACGAGGCCTCACCTAACTCTCTGGCCTCATCCACCGTGCTGCCTTCCAGCCGCCTTGGCCTTCCTTGCATCATTGGGCGTATCCTGCACCAAGCCTTGCCTTTGCGCTTGCTGCTGCCTCCGCCTCAAATGATCTTCCCCCCGCTTGGCGAGACAAAATCCTCATCATTCTCCTCATCAAAGATGCTTTTCTATGCCACCTACTGTCCTTCTCCCCACCACGTCATTCAGCTTTCATTCCTCTGTAGAATTTGCCACTCTGAAATTATCCTCTGTACTTATTTTTTACTTGTTCATTAGTATCTCCTACACTAGAATTAAGTTCCATGAGGGCAGAAAAAACACATCTGTCCTGCTTGCTATGTTGTCTCCAGTATCTAGTACAGGACTGGCAGGTGGTAAGTGCTCAATTAATATTTGTCACACGGATACTGAGAATTATTGTGAAATATTTAATTGCTCTTATTCCAAAGAATGAAGTAACCCCCTACATCCTGTTTACTAACTTACAATATTTTCTTTGGATTTTGAAAAAAAAAAAAGGTTTTTTTAAAATATTGAACTTACAGAAAATTCACACAAATAATATTGTGAAGAGGCTGAGTGCCTCCGGGCTTTTCAAATCCCATCTTTCCACAATGATACCTTCTCTTCAGGAGCCTAATTCAGAAAGGACTGGTTCATGGACAGCTGCTTGAGAAGCTCATGGCTTTGTTCACACTCAGGGTAATTGTGGGTGCCTCTGTTTTCAGCTTTTTGGCCTAGATTCTCCCAGTAGTTCTCCAGTTTTGTGATTGATATCACGGGTGAGGAGTGTGCTGAGTAGCTTCACTGGCCCCTTCAGGCCCACTCCTTTCCCTTCTGCACCTTGCCCTCTGCTCCATGTGGAGGTCCCCTGACCTCTGGCTTCCAGGGCCTTAGCCGAGGAGTCTGCAAACTTTTTCCTAGAGAGCAACTCTGTATTGTTGTGTGAAAGCAGACATGACAACACATAAATCTATGAGCCTGTCTGTGTTCCAGTACTTTATTGACAGGAACAGGCAGTGGGCTGAATTTGGCCTGTGGGCTATGATTTGCCAATCAATTCTTGAGCCACTGGGGGACTAGGGCAAGAACTAAGAAGCAGGGAGGAGAGGAAGTTTCTGTAGTCTGCAGTGTCCCTCTACTGGGGGTCACAGGGAGCCCCCTCTATGTAGCTCTCTTTGTTGGGTCTGGAAACCATCTCCTCTCCTAGAACTTCAGGCTTAGATGAGGTAAATGTGCCCTACTCTTACTGGGATGCTTCCCTGTGCCCTGTGTTCCTTCTCCCCAACCCTGCCCATCCTTTTGCTAGTTCCTACATCTTTCTCTCCTTAAATGGCTCAATTTGAGTATGATGTCAATTTCTTTCTGGGGCTAGGATACCTGGAAGTGAGGCATTTCCTGGGAGACGGGACTTTATGGGCTAGATCCCAAACAGTCCCAGGGAAACCAGGGCGATAGCTGAGACCCAGCTCTCCCTCCTCCCCAGTCCCTTTCCCACTGCCTGAGTTCTGGCTCTCAGCACCTCCCACTTAGATGCTGGCCTTGTTGGCCATTTAACAGAGTGTTCAGATGGGGCTCATGCACCTCTCTGCTTACTTGCTTATTTGCCCTTAGACTAAAGTCTGTAGCTGATGTCTGACTATCTAGTGTAGTCTCCCAGCCTAGTGTGGGTACTTTCATATGATCACATTTTACACTGTATAATTTTTGAAGAAGATCGTTTCTCCTCCAAATTTGACTACTGGGGAGATGTACTATTTTTCCATTAGAAGATTCAAACTTACTCTGAAAGAGCAAGAGGATTAGCAGAAACTTTGACTATTGCATTAATCTAGCTTGAGTTGAAAATATCCTAAGGACTGACTTATGAAATTTCAGGTAATTGAACTTCTGGACTCAAATAGGCATGAGAAAAAAAAATCTACCGTCCTTTTCAAACTTTTCAGCTCAGCTGTGTTCTTTCTTCTCAGTTCAAAACCTGATGAACGTTTGCTTGATGGGAAGAAGAAACTGGCTCATCCACACCTAAATTTAATGCAGTAATGATAATGAGGGAGGGGGTTTGGGACTTAGTATATTTGTATCTAGATATGCCTTTTTTGTTTGCTTTTAGTGAGAAGCAGGTTGAAGATTCTTCCTGCTTGTTGTAGAGATCAGAGAGGAGGGGGGTCATTTGCCATTGCAATGAAGCTGAGGGAGGGGATGTCCTCGGTCTTTGGAAACCAGCAGGAAGCCACTTTTATTGCCCTAAAATGTTGTTGCCTTTGAACAAGCGGGCTAAGAGGAAGGGTCTGATGCTCTGAAAAAATAGGAACTAGAGTAATGGGCCAGGCTGACTCAGCTCCCCAGAATACAGAAGACAGTAAATATGGAAGCAGTTCCAAGAGGAGAATACTGGAGACTCTTTTAAGGTGGTTTTAGTTTCACTGCAACACAGGTGAGTTCTCTGCAACACATTCAAGGGAGACCCTTTTCCTAGGAATATTAGTGGATGAAAAATGGAAGCTCGGGTGCTCAGGGAGGTCAAGAAGGAAGAGGCCTGGGTGTAAGAAAAATCTATATAAGACACAAATGCGAACCAAAAATCACTTTTAAATTTAATTTAGGAAAACTAAGAGCACAACTAGGATAATAAAAGGCAGATGTTATTTGTTGCCGGGGACAAATAAAGAGAGGCATGGACGGTGGTCATCTGGAGATGAAATTCTGCCCATCAGGGCGATATCCTTATCATGCGGGGAGTGTTGTTCTGTTTGACTCCAATCCCAGTGCTGTCTCAAACCCACGTACTTAGTGAAAATCCTTGATATGTAAATGTTAGCAATTAATCCATGAACTAAAGGCCATCTAACAGATATAGTGGCCATACGTGGCCTGCTGGCCAGCATAATTTGCACCCTCTCTGTTAGAGATTGTTTGTCCTGGGAACAAAGTCTGTAGCTGATGTTTGAGTATCTAGGGAGACACTACTGTGGCTGCCTTGTGTGTGTTCTGAACATTAGTATGGTACTATAGACAAACTTTCAAGGTCATATTGATTATTCCCAGCTTAGCAAAGCAGCAGCTCCCTAATTATGTCAGAAGGCAGGATTATCTCTGATCATTTGAGCTAGGACTCTGGATAAAACATCAAAAACAATATTTAAATAACACAAGGTCAGGGATCAAGGATTCACTGCATCTTCTCTTACTGTAAAACCAAATTATGGTGGGCCATTTTGTTCCATTAGTGACGGTTTTCCCGGCTGTTTTGATGTGTAATGTAACCCCATCCTGGATTATAAAATGTCACCCCGGGAAGGAGGGAAGCTCTACTTGGTGTCATGGTGGGTCATGCTCATAAAGGCCCTGCAAGAGTCCAGGCAAATTCTTGGCCCAGATGACCCAGAATTAGGAACTGGCACACCCAGTGCTGGGCTGGAGCTGCTCAGCTCATAGGAGCCAACTGTGCACGCATCTCTTCCCCACTCTGCATCTAGCGACTTCACGTTGGTAGCTTGAAATTGGCCATAATGGGAGTATTTACACCATGGAAACTGGCAAATGTTACAAATCAAGGCATTTCTTTCTTGGAGAGCTGGTCGTTAAACACTTGCCAGAATTATTCTGGGTGTTCCTCACTGCTGGAAGGTCTTCCTCTATTTTTTTCTCCCTTGAAATCTGAGACCACATTGTGTTCCACTTAGATATTATATTATTATCTTACTTGCTGTTCTGGAAATATAAAGCAGAAAAAATTGCTTCTTAAATTATTTTCTAGTTTCTGTCTTCTCAAGAATTCTTGCCTTTTAAAAATAAAATTGTGAGGCTTCCCTGGTGGAACAGTGGTTAAGAATCCACCTGCCAATGCAGGAAACACGGGTTCGAGCCCTAGTCTGGGAAGATCCCATATACCGCGGAGCAACTAAGCCCCTGCACCACAGCTACTGAGCCTGCGCTCTAGAGCCTGTGAGCCACAACTGCTGAGCCCACACGCCACAACTCCTGAAGCCTGCGCGCCTAGAGCCTGTGCTTCGCAACAAGAGAAGCCACTGCAATGAGAAGCCCGTGCACCGCAACGAAGAGTAGCCCCCGCTCGCCACAACTAGAGAAAGCCTGCAGGCAGCAACGAAGACCCAGCGCAGCCAAAAATAAATAAATTAAATAAATAAATTTATTACAAATATAAAAATAAAGTTGTTTTCCAAGACTTTAAGGATTTTTTCATCATCGGAAATTTTTTCATGTCTCCATCTTGAGACATCTGAGTCCTTATGAGCAATTGTAGTAGCAGCACTGAAGAGGGAATTGAAGGATTACCATCATTCCTGGTCCTCCCCACTGTGCATCTTCTTCTGTTTAAAAGGTAAGGGTATACAGGCACAGTCAACCAAATTGATGTCTAGGACAGTGGTTTCTCTAGTGACGTTATTCACACCCCCCAACATTGAGTTTTGTCCTTTTTTTGACTTTTTCTACTAGATTACTTACTCCATTCTTATACTTTTAATTGTGTTTTTAAAGTAGGTATTTACATATCAATCTTTCCAATTGTGCTCTGTGTTCCTAAACAGTAGGGGCCTTATCTTACTAATTTTTGTCTCTTTTGGCACTGACACATAATAGGCACTCAATAAATGTTACTTACATCAATGAATGAGTCCTTCAGAATACGATTAATTGGCATGTAAAGAGCAGTCATTTAAATTCCTTCTGATTCAGGCAAATAACAATTTGGAGAAATTTTTCTCTTAACTGTACCTTAATTAGGCAGTTAGATTTTAAAGAAAGATGCATATTACACTCTATGCTGAGGAAGGATATGAGGTGTTCTACTTAACACAATCAATCTTGCTTGACCTTACCACCAGTTTTTGCTGGGTTTATTTCTTTTCTTCTGGAACTTTTCAAAGCAAGAAACTTTAGCAGTAAAAAACCAATTTAACAAGATAGACATTTAGTTCAATAGAAGAATTTTCCTGGTGTGAAAAAATAAATTACAAAAAGGACTTTGCCTCTGAAAGATAATTAATAAAAGCCTTCCAGTATGATGACAAATCTGACATCTTGTCTAATGTCTGGCAGAGAAGAAAGTGTTGAGAGTTGCACAGTTAGAATAAAATGTTCCACTTCACAGCAAGGCCAGGCAGGATCTGATAATTATTTCTAAGCAAGAAAAGGTCATCGTTAGTTGTTAAATTGACACAACATCAGGCCTAGATATATAACTATTGACCATCAGTAAGGTATCCATTTAGATTTTCTTGATTTCACAGGCAAATATTGCCAGGAATGTGGGGAATTGTGGAACGACAGCCTCTTGGATATTTTTACTTTTCTTTTTTATTTTTAATTTCAGCTTTATTGAGGTATAATTGATAAACAAAATTATAAGCTCTTTGAGAATATGTCATGGTGACCTGACACACATATATCGTACATTGAGAAGGATTCCCCCATCTAGTTAGTTAATACATCCATCGTCTCACATATCTATCCTTTCCTTTTTTTTTTTTTTTTGTGAAAACATCTGAGTTCCAGCCTCACAGCAAACCTCAACCATACAACACAGTACTATCAACCATAGTCACCTCAGACCTTATTCGTCTTACATCTGAAAGTTTGTATCCTTTTACCAATCTCTATTTTCCCCACACTCAAGCCTCTCACAACTACTTTTCTACTCTCTGATTCTATGAGTTTGACTTTTGTTTGTTTATTTTTTTTTTAGATTCCAGATATATGGGATACCATACAGTATTTGTCTTCCTCTGTCTGGCTTATTTCACTTAGCATAATGCCCTCAAGTTCCATCCATGCTGTCGAAAATGGCAGGATTGCCTTGTTTCTCATGACAGAATAATAGCCATAAATAAATATATAAATATTTATATAATTATATTATATATACACCTTTCCTTCCCTTATATAAGTTTTTCATGGGTGGTAGTAAGCTGAAAATGGTCCCCTGGTCCTCAGGTTCTAATTCCCAGAACATGTGACTGTTACCTGGATTACCCAGGTGACCCTGATGTAATCACAACCATCCTTATAAAAGGGATGTGGGAGGAGTCAGTTAGAAACAGAAGGCAATATGATGATGGAAAAAGAGAGACAAAGAGATTAGAAGATGCTATGCTTCCAGCTCTGAAGATGGAGAAAGGAGGCCATGAGCTAAAGGATGTAGATGGCGTATCAGAGTTATAGACAGAAAGGAAACAGGAGCCTGCTGAAGGGACACAGCCTGTGGACCCATTTTAGGCTTCTGATACCCAGAACTATAAGGTAATAAAGTATGTTTAAGCCACTAAGAATGTAGTAATTTGTTACAGCAGCAATATGTAACTAATACCTGGGGCTTGTCTTATGTTGTGTTCCCTTGAGAGCCTAAGACAAAGGACTAGATACAGGTAGTTTCCTTTGGCAGGTGACCGAGGAGACAGGAGTGAGGGGCAGGAGGGGGATGCAGGGGAGGAGGGAGAGAGCCAATGTAACAAGGTATCATTGATGTCACTGCTGTGGACAACAAGGGCTCAACCCACTGGGACCTCTCGGTGGCACTCAAATGTCTCTCAGAGGACTAGGTCTGGAAGAAGGCAGGGTGGGGCATTTAACCAGCCGCCACTTCCCAGCATCAAGGCCAACATTGAAGTCTGTGCTGGGAGCCTTAACTCTTCTGAATTTCCCAAGTCTGCTCAGTCTCACTGTAACCTGTAGTGTAGGAGCAAGCCACAGAACAGAATGTGAAAAGGTTGAGGATACTCTGCAGGGCAAGTCTGAGCCCTTGGGGAACTGTAGTGACTGAGATTAGAGGTTGGCCAAGGTGATGGATTCAGGCACTGATCTTCTATTGAGCTGAATCCTCAAATCCCAGACCTATTCCTTTAGTAAGCCTCCTATAAGTAAGTCCTTATAAGTCCTGTAAGTAAGTACTCCTTTAATAGGACTCCATAGAATTAGGGTTTTATATGTAGACCAAACAAGTCTTCTAGTCCTGGCACACAGTAGGTATTTCATATTTGCTCAACTGAATTTCCTAGGGCTGCTAAGCCTCACCCAAGATTACTTCACATAAGGACTCCTTTATTGACTTAGGGGATGCAGGTCTTAACTGACATTTAGCAGCACTAATTTAATTACCAAAATTTCATAGACACAAACACCATCAATTCTAGGGCAGGTACAGCCTCTAGTTTCTACTAAGAGCCAGCAAAGCAAGTCTTCCTAATTTTTCATTAACTTAAATTTTTACAAAACACAATTTTTCTTTAAAAAATTTCCGCTGTCTAGTTGATTAATCCTGGAGTCTTAAGAGTGAAAAATTAATTCTATTGTGACAAAAATCGTGACTTCATTGAGTGAATAAGTTTTGGCTCTGTTGTAGCCTGTTTAGCCAGACTCAAGGAGGACATGTCTGGTCAATTCAATCCTATTTTAGACAATAAAACACTTTCAAATAATCTTGAAAACAACCCAGATCTTGTTATCCCTCAGAAATTGCTCTCTGTTTCTTCAACTGGCATGCCTCAGTGTTTGCATTTACCTGATCCCTGCATGGAACTTTGTTTCTTATACTTTGCCACTTGAAAAATATCAATCATCTTTCCAATATGGCCTAATCTGTGACATGGTCCCATTTCCCATTCTAATCCAAAGAGTGTGCTGTTCTCTATTCTGTATTTTCATAACACTTAATACCTATTCCTCTGTATTAATGCGAATAATAACAATAGGTAGCATGTAGCACCTATTATGAGCCTGTTCCTGTCCTAAACCTTTTGATTTATGTTAACTTATTGAATCTCACAATCAACGAGAATAGACACAATTAATGGCTGTATCGTACAAAGGAGGAAACTAAAACACAGAGACGTTAAGTAACGTGCCCAGGGCCACACAGCAACTACTTGGTAAAATTGGGATCTGAATCCAGGTAGACTAGTTCAAGAATCTTTGCTTTGAACTGCTTCCTAATTCTCAATAGAAAGTTTTATATTATATTTTATATTATATGCCTGTGTGTCTGCCTTTCCTTCTAGATAATGAGTTTTTCAAGGGCTTTGTTTATTTCTTCATCTCTGGCATCTAGCCCAGGGCCTGGAAGATAATAGAAACTTTAAATTTTGATTAAGGGAATTAACGAAAAAAAATGAACCCAACCACTCTCTCATAACAGCAGATCCAAACACCCACCCCGTCCTTTCAAAGGAACAGTTGCTAAGACAAAAGAAAAGAGACTATGCCTATTTGTGCTCAGGAATGGAGCATGGAGGCATTATTTATACATCATGACTTTCTGATGGCCTCGTCCAAGGGTTCCAAAGTCATGTCTCTCTTTTTTTTAAAATTTTATTTGTTTATTTTTATATAGGAGATTCTTATTAGTTACCTGTTTTATACATATTAGTGTGTATATGTCAATCCCAATCTCCCAATTCATCCCACCACCACCCCCGCAACCCACGCCCTGCTTTCCCCACTTGGTGTCCATATGTTTGTTCTCTACATCTGTGTCTCTGTTTCTGCCTTGCAAACCAGTTCATCTGTACCATTTTTCTAGGTTCCACATATGTACGTTAATATACAATATTTCTTTTTCTCTTTCTGACTTGCTTCACTCTGTATGACAGTCTCTAGGCCCATCAGCATCTCTACAAATGACCCAATTTCAATCCTTTTTATGGCTGAGTAATATTCCATTGTGTATATGTACCACACCTTCTTTATCCATTCGTCTGTCGATGGGCACTTAGGTTGATTCCATGACCTGGCTATTGTAAATAGTGCTGCAATGAACATTGGGGTGCATGTGTCTTTTTGAATTATGGTTTTCTCAGGGTATATGCCCAGTAGTAGGATTGCTGGGTCGTATGACAGTTCTATTTTTAGTTTTTTAAGGAACCTCTGTACTGTTCTCCATAGTGGCTGTATCAATTTACATTCCCACCAACAGGGCAAGAGGGTTCCCTTTTCTCCACACCCTCTCCAGCATTTGTCGTTTGTAGATTTTCTGATGATGCCCATTCTAACCAGTGTGAGGTGATACCACATTGTAGTTTTGATTTGCATTTCTCTGATAATTAGTGATGTTGAAACAGCTCCATCTGTATGTCTTCATTGGAGAAATGTCTATTAAGGCCTTCTGCCCATTTTTGGATTGGGTTGTTTGTTTTTTTAATATTGAGCTGCATGAGCTGTTTATATATTTTGGAAACTAATCCTTTGTCCATTGATTCGTTTGCAAATATTTTCTCCCATTCTGAGGGTTGTGTTTTCATCTTTTTTATAGTTTCCTTTGCTGTGCAAAAGCTTTTAAGTTTCAGTAGGTCCCATTTGTTTGTTTTTATTTCCATTTCTCTAGGAGGTGGGTCAAAAAAGATCTTGCTGTGATTTATGTCAAAGAGTGTCCTTCCTATGTTTTCCTCTAAGAGTTTTATAGTGTCCAGTCTTACATTTATGTCTTTAATCCATTTTGAGTTTATTTTTGTGTATGGTGTTAGGAAGTGTTCTAATTTCATTCTTTTACATGTAGCTGTCCAGTTTTCCCAGCACCACTTATTGAAGAGGCTGTCTTTTCTGCATTGTATATCCCTGACTCCTTTGTCATAGATTAGTTGACCATGTGTGGGTTTATCTCTGGCTTTCTATGCTGTTCCATTGATCTATATTTCTGTTTTTGTGCCAGTACCATACTGTCTTGATTATTGTAGCTTTGTAGTATAGTCTGAAGTCCGGGAGCCTGATTCCTCCAGCTGCGTTTTTCTTTCTCAAGATTGCTTTGGCTATTCGGGGTCTTTTGTATTTCCATACAAATTGTGGAACATTTTGTTCTAGTTCTCTGAAAAATGCCATTGGTAGCTTGATAGGGATTGCATTGACTCTACAGATTGCTTTGGGTAGTATAGTCATTTTCACAATGTTGATTCTTCCAATCCAAGAACATGGTATATCTCTCCATCTGTTTGTATCATCTTTAATTTCTTTCATCAGTGTCTTATAAATTTCTGCGTACAGGTCTTTTGTCTCCTTGCTAAGTTTATTCCTAGGTATTTTATTCTTTTTGTTGCAGTGGTAAATGGGAGTGTTTCCTTAATTTCTCTTTCAGATTTTTCATCAGTAGTGTGTAGGAATGCCAGAGATTTCTGTGCATTAATTTTGTATCCTGCTACTTTACCTAATTCATTGATTAGCTCTAGTAGTTTTCTGGTGGCATCTTTAGGATTCTCTATGTGTAGTATCATGTCATCTGCAAACAGTGACAGTTTGTTTTACTTCTTCTTTTCCGATTTGAATTCCTTTTATTTCTTTTTCTTCTCTGATTACTGTGGATAAAACTTCCAAAGCTATGTTGAATAATAGTGGTGAGAGTGGGCAACCTTGTCTTGTTTCTGGTCTTCGTGGAAATGGTTTCAGTTTTTCACCATTGAGAACAATGTTGGCTGTGGGTTTGTCATATATGTGACCATTATTAAGTTGAGGTAAGTTCCCTCTATGCCTACTTTTTGGAGGGTTTTTATCGTAAATGGGTGTTGAATTTTGTCAAAAGCTTTTTCTGTATCTTTTGAGATAATCATATGGTTTTTCTCCTTCAAGTTGTTAATATGGTGTATCATATTGATTGATTTCCATATATTGAAGAATCCTTGCATTCCTGGGATAAACCCCACTTGATCTTGATGTATGATCCTTTTAATGTGCTGTTGGATTCTGTTCACTAGTATTTTGTTGAGGATTTTTGCATCTATGCTCATCGGTGATATTGGCCTGTAGTTTTCTTTTTTTGTGACATTTTTGTCTGGTTTTGGTATCAGGGTTATGGTGGCCTCATAGAATGAGTTTGGGAGTGTTCCTCCCTCTGCTATATTTTGGAAGAGTTTGAGAAGGATAGGTGTTAGCTCTTTCTCTAAATGTTTGATAGAATTCACCTGTGAAGCCATCTGGTTCTAAGCTTTTGTTTTTTGGAAGATTTTTAATCACAGTTTCAGTTTCAGTGCTTGTGATTGGTCTGTTTATATTTTCTATTTCTTCCTGCTTCAGTCCTGGAATGTTGTGCTTTTCTAAGAATTTGTCCATTTCTTCCAGGTTGTCCATTTTATTGGCATATAGTTGCTTGTAGTAATCTCACATGATCTTTTGTATTTCTGCAGTGTCAGTTGTTACTTCTCCTTTTTCATTTCTAATTGTATTGATTTGAGTCTTCTCCCTTTTTTTTCTTGATGAGTCTGGCTAATGGTTTATCAATTTTCTTTATCTTCTCAAAGAACCAGCTTTTAGTTTCATTGATCTTTGCTATTGTTTCCTTCATTTCTATTTCATTTATTTCTGATCTGATCTTTATGATTTCTTTCCTTCTGCTAACTTTGGGGGTTTTTTGGTTCTTCTTTCTCTAATTGCTTTAGGTGTGAGGTTAGGTTGTTTATTTGAGATTTTTCTTGTTTCTTGAGGTAGGATTGTATTGCTACAGATTTCCCTCTTAGGACTGCTTTTGCTGCATCCCACAGGTTTTGGATCATTGTGTTTTCATTGTCTTTTGTCTGTAGGTATTTTTTGATTTCCTCTTTGATTTTTCAGTGAACTCTTGGTTATTTAGGAACATATTGTTTAGCCTCCATGTGTTTGTGTTTTTTACTTTTTTTTTTCCTGTAATTTATTTCTAATCACATAGCGTTGTGGTCGAAAAGATGCTTGATATGATTTCAATTTTCCTAAATTTACCAAGGCTTGATTTGTGACCCAAGATGTGATCTATCCTGGAGAATGTTCCATGTGCACTTGTGAAGAAAGTGCAATCTGCTGTTTTTGGATGGAATGTCCTATAAATATCAGTTAAATCTCTCTGGTCTACTGTGTCATTTAAAGCTTCTCTTTCCTTATTAATTTTCTGTCTGAATGATCTGTCCATTGATGTAAGTGGGGTGTTAAATTTCCCCACTATTATTGTGTTACTGTTGAGTTCCTCTTTTATAGCTGTTCGCAGTTGCTTTAGGTATTGAGGTGCTCCTATGTTGGGTGCATATATATTTATAATTGTTATATCTTCTTCTTGGATTGATCCCTTGATCATTATGTAGTGTCCTTTCTTGTTCCTTGTAACATTCTTTATTTTAAAGTCTATTTCATTTGATATGAGTATTCCTACGCCAGCTTTCTTGTGATTTCCATTTGCATGGAATATCTTTTTCCATTCCCTCATTTTCAGTCTGTATGTGTCCCTAGGTCTGAAGTGGGTCTCTTGTAGACTGCATATATACAGGTCTTGTTTTTGTATCCATTCAGCCAGTCTGAGTCTTTTGGTTGGAGCATTTAATCCATTTACATTCAAGGTGATTATCAATATATATGTTCCTATTACCATTTTCTTAATTGTTTTGGGTTTGTTTTTGTAGGTCCTTATCTTCTCTTGCTGTTTCGCACTTAGAGAAGTTCCTTTAGCATTTGTTGTAGAGCTGGTTTGGTGGTGCTGAATTCTCTTAGCTTCTGCTTGTCTGTAAAGCTTTTGATTTCTCCGTCGAATCTGATTGAGATCCTTGCCGAGTAGAGTAATTTTGGTTGTAGGTTCTTCCCTTTCATCAGTTTAAATATATCGTGCCACTCCCTTCTGGCTTGCAGAGTTTCTGCTGAGAAATCAGCTGTTAACCTTATGGGAGTTCCCTTGTATGTTATTTGTCATTTTTCCCTTGTTGCTTTTAATAATATTTTTTTGTCTTTAATTTTTTTCAATTTGATTACTGTGTGTCTCAGCGTGTTTCTCCTTGGGTTTATCCTGCATGGGACTCTGCACTTCCTTGACTGCGGAGACTATTTCGTTTCCCATTAGGGAAGTTTTCAACTATAATCTCTTCAAATATTTTCTCGGGTCCTTTCTCATTCTCTTCTCCTTCTGGGACCCCTATAATTTGAATGTTGGTGCATTTAATGTTGTCCCAGAGGTCTCTTAGGCTGTCTTCATTTCTTTTCATTCTTTTTCTTTATTCTGTTCCACAGCAGTGAATTCTACCATTCTGTCTTCCAGGTCACTTACCCATTCTTCTGCCTCAGTTATTCTGCTATTGATTCCTTCTAGTGTATTTTTCATTTCATTTATTGTATTGTTCATCTCTGTTTGTTTGTTCTTTAATTCTTGTAGTTGTTTGTTCTTTAATTTCTAGGTCTTTGTTAAACATTTCTTGCATCTTCTCGATCTTTGCCTCCGTTCTTTTTCCGAGGTCCTGGATCATCTTCACTATCATTATTCTGAATTCTTTTTCTGGAAGGTTGCCTATCTCCACTTCATTTAGTTGTTTTCTGGGGCTTTATCTTGTTCCTTCATCTGGTACATAGTCCTCTGCCTTTTCATTTTGTCTATCTTTCTGTGAATGTGGTTTTTGTTCCACAGGCTGCAGGATTGTAGTTCTTCTTGTTTCTTCTGTCTGTTCTCTTGTGGATGAGGCTATCTAAGAGGCTGTGCAAGCTTCCTATTGGGAAGGACTGGTGGTGGGTAGAGCTTGGGGTTGCTCTGTTGGGCAGAGCTCAGTAAAACTTTAATCTGCTTGTCTGCTGATGGGTGGGGCTGAGTTCCCTCCCTGTTGGTTGTTTGGTCTGAGGCGACCCAACACTGGAGCCTAGAGGCTCTTTGGTGGGGCTAATGGTGGACTTCAGGAGGGCTCACGCCAAGGAGTGCTTCCCAGAATTTCTGCTGCCAATGTCCTTGTCCTCACAGTGAGACACAGCCACCCTCCACCTCTGCAGGAGTCTCTCCAACCCTAGCAGGCAGGTCTTGTTCAGTCTCCTATGGGGTCACTGCTCCTTCCCCTGGGTCCTGATGTGCACACTACTTTGTGTGTGCCCTCCAAGAGTGGAGTCTATGTTTCCCCCAGTCCTGTCGAAGTCCTGCAAGCAAATCCCGCCAGCCTTCAAAGTCTGTTTCCCTGGGAATTCCTCCTCCCATTGCCAGACCCCCAGGTTGGGAAGCCTGACATGGGGCTTAGAACCTTCACTCCAGTGGGTGGACTTCTGTGGTATAATTATTTTCTAGTTTGTGAGTCACCCACCCAGTGGTTATGGGATTTGATTTTACTGAGATTGTGCCCCTCCTTCTGTCTCATTGCGGCTTCTCCTTTGTCTTTGGATGTGGGGTATCTTTTTTGGTGAGTTCCATTGTCTTCCTGTCGATGATTGTTCAGCAGTTAGTTGTGATTCTGGTGCTCTAGCAAGAGGGAGTGAGAGCACGTCCTTCTACTCCGCCATCTTGAACCAATGTCATGACCCTTTTTTCACCTTCCCTCTCCTCTTTTCCTCCCTCTCTCAGTTTCCCTCCACTCCACCTTCCTCTTTCCCTCCTCTGTTTCTCCCTCTCCATTGGTTTGCTCAAATTATATCTTGAAAAATCAAGTAAAGGGAACCAATATTTTCTGAGTGTCTACTGTGGGGCCAGCACTGTGGTAACCATATGAGTGTCCTGTGGCTGCTGTAACAACGTACCACATGCTTAGCAATGTAAAACAGCACCATGGATTATCTTACAGTTTTGAAGGTCAGAAGTCTCATTGAGCAAAATCCAGGTGTCAGCAGGGCTGTATTCCTTCTTGAGGTTCCAGGGGAAAATCCTTTTTTTGGTACCTTTTCCAGCTTCTCGTCTCTTGCATTCCTTGGCTGGTGGCCCCTTTCTCCGCCTTCAAGGCCAGCAATGGCAGGTTGAGTCCTTCTCACATGATATCACTATGACCTGGCTTTCATTGTCACATCTCTTTCTCTAAGTGTGATTACATGGGGTCCATCTAATCTAGGATAATCACTCTATTTTAAGGTCAGGTGATTTTCAACCTTAATTCTCCTTTTCATTTAGTGTGACATATTCACAGGTCCCAGGGATTAGACTGAGGGCATCTGTTGGGGACCATTATTCTGTCTACCATATAGTCTTTCTTTTTACATTATCTCATTAAAGTCCCCCAGCAACTGTATGCATAGGTGGTGTTATGCTCATTTAAAGAAAACACAGAGGCTGTTCAAGTTTAAGTAATTTGCCAAAAGTCAGGGAAATGGCCACATAGCCAGAATTCAGGCTCAGATTAGTTTTGGCTTCTTGTCCCAGGCTTTTCCAGTTATATGCATCTTCCCTTTTAATAATTTGAGGAAAAGATACTGAGTATCATTCAATTAGAAATAAGTCTAGAATGTTGGTCTCAAACTGTGTATGAAGTCAACAACAGAACCCTTTATCTCCCCAAGAATTACAAAATCATTTCTAAGTGTCGTGCATTAATGGCCAAGAAGGTGGCAGGTGTTCTGTGTCCAGAGGCTGTAAAACACCAGGAATATTTCAAGGAGGTCAGACTCAGGGAGCGTGGATGACATGAACTGACACTTACAGTGAACATATCAATATGTGCGCCTGCAGGTGTGTGTGTGTGTACGTGTGTGTCTTTGAAGTGCTTCTTTTCTCTGTGCTTTCCCTGTAGGAGGTGTGCCTTTATAAACCCTTCCAGGACTCGGGGTTTTTGGTCCCTGGCAGGATAAAGAATCAATCAGATACATTGCTGTAACATTTTTCTATCCTGCAAATCAGAGATAGTAGCCTTTCTTCTCCGCCAGTCTAAGCCCCTCCAAACTGATTCCACTGGACTGACTTTGACAAGAGTAAACCGGAGGTGTTTTGTGGCAAGGGTAAAGTAAGTGCCCATCTACCCTAATAGCAAAAAGCGAGTGAGTCAATGAAAGGAAAACAACAAGGGGCCAGGAGACACTAGCGAGTTCATTTGGAAAATACCATTTTGAAGCTGACTTAAGAGAGGATGAGATCTGAGCTTGTTCACAGCCTGCTGATATAATTATTTGTGGCAGTAACTTTCTCTGTTTTTATTTATGGCCGTTTGTGTTAAGCTTTTCTTCAGTTCTTCTGTTTTCTCTCTGACCTCTAGAACAGTCTGTGATGCTGTCATATAGAAAACCCTCTGCCCTTATGCCTTCCAGGTTTAGTGCATAGTCAGCCAAGTGTAACAAACAACCCCAGATCTCAGGGACCACAGGCTGCAGGTGGAGTTTCCTTGCTGGGCATCTCTCCCAGGTGCTTGTCCTCTAAGCAGTGACTGATTTCTCGGATCGTTCTGTTGGATTCCTCCACCACCTTGGAAGTCCTTCTATTCTATTCTCCGAGCTGGGTAAAAGAGGGCACTTCGGGGGCCAGGAATAGTGGTGAAATTGCTTCCACCCTCCTTTTGTTGCCAGTGCTTAGTCACATGACCAAAACTACTGCAATAGAGCCAGGAGCACATAGCTGTGGGTACTATTATGAGAAGTAACTAGATACTCATAACAAGGAGAGTTCTTTGCCTGAAAAGCTTATTTCCAAAGTCTAAAGCAGGGGTTGCAAACTCATATGCCTAGAGGGCCAGACTAGGGTGTAACTAAGTTGAGTGCTGGGGAGCAGCAACGTAGGGAGTCGTGCAGGCAAGGATAGCTCAGAGAGGTGTGCTCGATAGAACATGATAATTTTACTTTTATGACAGACTTCTCTGGCTGAACCAACCACATCTGCTGGCCCGATCCATCCCTTATGCTGCCAGTTGGCAACCTGCAGTCTGGGGCAGAAAAAAATCATTTTTCTGGAAGCAAACTCCAAAGTTGGCTATGCTCTTGAATCAGCACCTGTGAGGATAAACATAAACTTTCTTTTTAAAAGAGAAGGCTCTGAACAGCAGCACGGAAATGGAAGCTAAGAAGAGAAGCAGGTATGAAGAGTGTGTTGTCAGAATTTGCCATCCATACATAAGCTTAGGGCAGGGGCTCGTACATAGAGGACAGAGCTCTGATTTGTCATTTTATTCTTTTTTTTTTTAATATTGATTTATTTATTTGGCTGTGCTGGGTCCTAGTTGCGGCACGCAGGATCTTTGTTGCGGCACACGGGGTCTTTCTTGCGGCATGTGGGGTCTTTATTGCAGCCTGCGAGATCCTTAGCTGTGGCATGCAGGATCCAGTTCCCTGACCAGGGATCAAACCCGGGCCCCCTGCGCTGGGAGCGTGGAATCTCAACCACTGGACCACCAGGGAAGTCCCTGAGCTGTCATTTTAAAGGAGGCTCAGTGTCCTGCAAAAGCAGCTCAAGTCAGTCCACGATAGGCCCTGATGTGCTTACTGTGCAGCTGACCCCAAGGTGCACATTCTCTCCTTATCTTTTACCTGATTCAGATCCCTACTGTTTCCCTCTGATATTTCTGAGCATAGTCTATCCATTGAACAAAAGTAATATTTTGATATTTGTCAATGTCTACCCTGGGAATATGAGTGAATCCTGTATATTGATTTAAACATAATACATAGAAATAATAATGGTAAAAATAATAATAGCAAACATTTATTGAGCAATTATTATGTGTCCAGTACCGTGCAGAGCTCTTTACAATAGTTAACTCACTTAATCCTCATGACAACATATAAGACTCTATCTGAGGAAACTGAGATACAGAGGGTTACAGTTAGTAAATGGCAGCTGGTAAACTGGGATTCATACAGAACCATTGTGGCTCTGTCCTGTGCTTACAGTCTGTCTGAACGTGAATCTGCCTTCATAAGCAGGCTGATTGTAATTTTCACGTAGTAGAAATCCTTTGGTGATCATAAAACTTGATCATTGCTGAGCTTTCAAAGGTGTATTGGTTGCCGATTGTTGATGAAGTGCAAACTAATGCATAAATGAACAAAAGAACCATGTAGGAAGACCATTACTGCCATGGCATTAAAGATGCATTTGGAATGTTGCTCATAGCATATATTCTGGAAATGTTAAAGAGAGTTTGGGGAGAAGCATGTCCAGGTATCATATTTATAAGAGTGACATGTGATGATATTGGAGAAGGGGCTGCCTAATTCTGGAGTCATGTCTGAGTGCTCATCTTAGACCAGTGAGGGATGCCTCTGCATATCCCACCACCAAATTCAGTGCTATTGAATTTGAAGCCATGGCAAGCTCATAGCTGAATGCTATTTGAAATCTGCTACAAAAATCAAGGGGTAATAGCAGTAACTCGAACGCTCTACCACTAGTGCTCAGCCAGACATTCAGCTTTTGGGGAGCCGTAAATTAGTCTGGTTTTTTTTTTTTTTTTTCGGGACGCAGGTATCTCACTGTTGTGGCCTCTCGCGTTGCGGAGCACAGGCTCCGGACGCGCAGGCTCAGCGGCCATGGCTCACGGGCCCAGCCGCTCCGCGGCATGTGGGATCTTCGCGGACCGGGGCAGGAACCCGTGACCCCTGCATCGGCAGGCGGACTCTCAACCACTGCGCCACCAGGGAAGCCCCTGGATTCTTTTTTAAACGCAGTTTTGTCGTTTCAGAGATCTGCTGCATGAAATCCAGAGAGGCGTAAATTCACGTGAAAGCAAAGTGTGTACTGGTTAAAGAGACCACTCTGTATTCCTCTCCATTTATCCAGCTAATTCTGATCCGTCTTTGAGATCAAAGCAGAAATAACCCCTTTAGTGGGTTTGCTTTCCTTGATTCCTCTAGATGAAGTTCGACTCCCGACTCCCAGCTTTTACGTGCTCCTGAAGAGAGCCGTGATTTCCTTTCAAGTTAAATTTTAATTTTAGTTAATCAATTAATTAAATGATGATTTGTTAATGCCTCTCACCTTTATAGTCCATAATAACAGTTAACACTCCTGACTGCTTATCCTGTGCAGCACTATTCTAATTGCTTTATATGTATCATTCCATTGAACCCACATGGCCACCCTCAATGCACATCTTGTTTTCCATATTTCTCTACATGAGAAAACTGAGACCAGAGTGGCTGGGGGAAAAAATGCCAAATAGCACAGTCAGTAAAGGGCAGAGCCAAGAATGAACGAAGTCAAACAGCTCTGGAATTCATGCTTTTAATGACTGTGTTATAGGGCTTCTCCATAAGCTCCAGGACAACACCTAGCAAAGTGCTCACTGAATCCCAGGAGTTTAATAAATGTTTGGGAATAAGTGAATTAATGGACACAGGGAGGAGAGAGTGAATGAATTGTTTGACTAGTTCTTACCTTGCTAAGTCACACTGGCCCAGGAGAGTGCTGTGTGTTCATATTACAAAGCCTTTAACCTGAATTTTGCCTGGTGGATAAAGTGACCCAAGCATTTGCAAAAAAAACCCCCAAAAACCTTGAGCCTCTGGGAGTTCTCCCACCACCCTCACCCTCCCTGAGCATCTGCAGTTGGAAACGGTTTATTTTTCCTTGATGATTCCAGAGGAATCCTAAGTAGAACCTGCCAAGAGGCCAGGACAGAGACTAAGCCACAGAGAGATAAGCACGAGGAATTCCACTCCCCTGTGCTCTCAGTCAATCTTGGATTCTTAGCTCAGGATCCCTGGAGAAATGTCGTCTGCCTTAATTCCTCGGGAATGACTGGTTTACTGGTCTGGGATTTGAGGGAAGAATTAGCTGATTATAAGGTTAACGTATAATTGTAGGCATAAGGTGCCTGGAGGCAACCCTTGACAACTTGATGTTTGACTGAATTAACGTTGGCCAGTTATAGATTTTCTGCTTGCATAATTGCCAGCAAATGATTCTGAGTCCTGAATCTGCGTGTTCTGTGTGCACCACTCGGGATGTCAGCGTTATGATTGCCTTAGACGTGATCTATTCAGAGCCTGCTGTCAAGGCAAGGGAAAGTTTTACACACAGAACTGCTCAAATATGCGACTATAGCATCCTTCCCCCCTTTGATTTTAGAAGGATGATGTCTGTCAGGGTGATGACTCTCCTATTTCAGTTCCTCTGATGTTTCTCAGGCCGGCCACATGGTGAACCTTGGGAGATTGATTCTTGCTCTTGTTCTTTGGGTTCAGTGCATTTCAGAGAGCTGATATTTAGAGAGAAGCCCTGGTTCCACAGCTTCCAACCTTTTGTACACTCCTTTGAGATCACCGGTGGGGATGATAATGAGTTTTCTTCAACAGCCTGTGTGCAGTGGTTAACAGTTTGTATTCTGGTATGGCTGAGTCACTTTGCTGTGTACCTGAAACTATCACAACATTAATCAGCTAGACTCAAGTACAAAATAAAAAGTTAAAAAAAAAAAGAGTTTGCATTCTGGTATCAAAGTTTAGTTTCCCAATAAGCAGACACTGAGTCAAAGATTTGAGTGCAAATAGTTTTATTTGGAGGGTGATGTCAGAAAAATACCAACAGGGGATGAGTAAATGAGCCAAAGAAGAGAAAGCAGCTAATGGACGGTGAGTTATCAAGCCAGATACCACCGTGGACAACTGTTGCTTAAGTCCAAGTGGGAGACGGAACACTTGCCTCTGCGTTATCTCACCTGAGGGCTGGGGTATTCACACAGCAGTTTTCATCAGTTATGGCGATGGTCTTGGGGGTGTGAATTTCCAAACACTGCCTGCTGGTGCCATACTCGGGTAAAGCAGCCTCCCACAGATTTCAGAGAAATTCCCAGACAAAAAAATACAAATTCTCGCCTGAAGGGTGTGGGCGGAGCTCTGTCAAAATCAGAGAACGTTTAAACCTGGATTCAGATCCTGACTCCACCCATCCTAACTGTGTGATTCGGGGCAAGATTGTAGGCCTCTCTAGAATGTCAGGCCCCTTGTCAGCAAAATGTGTCTTATAACATGCTAAGTACATCACAGCGCTGTTGTGGAGATTGAAGGAGATAATGCATGCAACAAACTTAGGACAGTGCTTGCCATATAGCGAAGGCTGAAAAATATTAGCAATCATTGTATTGTAAGTATTATGGAGCGTCTTCTCTGTGCCAGTCTATGTGGTAGGTGCTCGGTATACAAGATGGGGAAAAAGAGGTAATCTCTAACTTCACACTGCTTATCGTCTTTGCCTACTAAGCCTATGACTATTTCTTACCTTACTTCATTACCCCTTGTCCAAGAGTATTTTAACATAACTTTTATGTTCCAAAACATATAACCTAAATTTTTAACTTCTGGATGAAGTGCCCCAAGGATTTGCAAAGACAAAGCTGAGCCTTCAGAAGCAATTGTAAAATTTACATTTCCTAGTAGCCAAACACACTAAAGTCAAAAGAAAGGGGTAAATTTATTTTCATAGTGGATCTATTTAGTCCAATCTGTAAAGTAGCATTTCAACATGGAATCCTATAAAAATTATTAATTATGTATTTTACTTTATTTTTCTTTTCAGTATATAGTCTTCAAAATCCAACATGTATTTTTCTACTGACAGTTTCAGCCCAGCTACATTTCAAGGGCTCAGTAGTCACCTGTGGCTCGTGACCACCATCTTGGACTGTGAAGGTCTATGGGGCCCTGGATTCTTGTTAGAAGTAACTTCCAATGGAATAGTTCCATTTTCCTCCTCTTTGTCGATGACCGTGTCCCTTTGCATCTATGAAAGTGAAGTTGGTTTTAGCTCAGGCGTCATATGAAATTGACAGTTTCTGTAATGAAATTTCACACGTGGAAAGCATGGCGAGATTCTTAGCAGGTGTAAAAATCTGAGGAAGTTATTTCTTTAACTACAACTTAATGGACACTGCAGCAGCTGTTCCCATTTGCGTGTTTTCCAAATCTCATTGCCAAAACGAATGGTTGGCAGCCACAGGAGAGGTATCAACTTACCTCTTAATTTGGGAAATGAAATTAAAACCTCAGCTCGTTTCTAAAAGTCACAGATTTGGTAAAAGTTACCAGGGCAAACGTATAAGCCGCTGTTAAAATATTGATGGCTTCATTTTTCTCAGGTGCTGCAGCTAACATCTGCAGAAGATTTGGACTGCACTCCTGGATTTCAGCAGAAATTGTTCCATATCAACCAGCCAGCTGAATTCATCGAGGACCAGGCGATTCTAAACCGTAAGCAATGTCGCTTGACGACGCTTTTGGCCTAGTCACCGATGTCTAAGAATGTGACTCAGGATACGGTATTCCCTAAACTATTTTCTGATCATTTTTCTTATGTCACTGCTTGACCCAGGGTGGAAGGTCTTGAATTAGGGCTTTGTCAGCTTAGAGGTGAATAGAGTGGTGTGTGTCTCTTTTTAGTAGTTTGTCACCGATAAGCATTTCCTGACTGCTCCCAGGAAAGGGGACCACCAAGCCTCCAGTGTATGAAATCCATTTCCTCTGGGCAGATCCTGAGAACAGACCATTGCCTTCCTATGGATTGCTGTTCTATCTCATACATAGCATCGGATCAAAATAATGGTGAGAGCAGGATGTTAGCTTCTGGGAAGTTTTAGGCATAGGAATTTAAACTCTTATTCTTAATGCTAATAAGATAGTTTTCTGAAAGATTTGAAACCTCTACTGGCTATTCTAAACTCAAATCCCCCCAAATCCAATTAATGTCCTCAAAATATGCTCTGCTCAGATCTGTGGTTATAATCTCTTCCTGTTTTTAATGCCAGTGTTATATTGTTTTATCTTTATGAGGGCATGGAGTGCATTGCTAAAGGTATGACAAGCTTAGTTTTAGCACAATGAATTAAAAATTGATGGTAGACAAATAAGCCTTTAATTGTAGGCTCTTGAGCACCATTCTTTAACATTTGGGAAAGAAGGATATGAAAACAATGGTTTAATTTGGTCAGATGCTCTATGGTCCCTTTAGGGAAGGTAACTGTACATTTGCCCTTATGGTCCCAGGCCTGCCTTTCAGGATAACCACAATTCCTTCATTCCTGTGCTATGTGGCTGGCATGTTTAAAGAAAAGGGGGAAACGAAAACTCAGCCTGTTCGATTGGATTGTTCTGGGAGGCTGGAGCACATTTTAAGAGTTGAAAGGAACACAGTAATGAAGATACAATGTTGAGCATCAAGGGAGCCCTCCAAGGTGAAGCCCATGCACATCTTGATGCAATTATGCCTATGAAATCATTTCAATAATTAGAGTCTATAATGACAAGGTGCAGGACTGGCACAATAAGTGAATTCCAGTGTGTGATTTCATGTTAATTTGATCCCTGAGTGTGACTCCTGGGTCAGGCCATCACGAACTCTCATTTGTCTTTTGATTCTTCTATTTATCAGAGTCACTATATTTTAAACGGAACTTGGTTTAAGGTACCATTTTTCTGGCTCTCATCTCCTCTCGTCTGCATCATCTCCTCTCTTCTCTTCTCCTTTTCTCTTTTTTTTCTCTTTTCCTCCAAGCAATTCCCAAATGGCATCTATATTAACATGTGTGGAAATGTGAAGCCACCCTGAGTATGGAAATTATTAATAGACTTGGTATGCAAAGCAGGCCCATAAATGTGATGGCTTCTGTAATCTTCACGACACCAAACAGCTTTTAATTCACCTCTGAGAAGCTGGAAACAATCATACTTTGGGGGACCTTTTTCATTTAAACTAGACCATCCTGTACATTCCAATATCACAGTTTTGTGTGTGTCTATGTAGTTTTTTTTTTTTTAATCCCCTAAGTAATTTAGTGGGTTATGGCTGTTGATTCTGTGTAAGCTAGTAAATGCTAAATGGAACTAGGTTGATTATCAATGATAGCACGTTCAGGAAAAGTCAGTGATATAGGGATGGAGGATATTTAAAAATTTATATGTGAATTTGTATGTGAATTGTTGGATCAGCAAAATCTGATTAGCCCCCTTCTCAGTGAAACTGTGGGTCTGTGTATATTACTAGGGAAAAAAATACAAAGAGCAGATTTGGTTTGATACTTTTCAGTTCATCTCAAAGCAGTGAACATAGGTTGTCGTGAGAATAACCCTGAGAATAAGGTTAATTGTGCCTAAATGAAGAAGAAAGTTTTCACAGACTTGAGAATGTCTATCGAATACTGTTTGGGAAATCTGGATTTCCAGAAGCAGTAGCAATGTATTTTGCTCTATTCCACATGGAAGAGGAAATAAAAAGCACAAAATTTTGAACGGACTTTTCCCCCTAACCGACTAACATTTTAAGTCTCCCTGCCTCCCTCCCCTCTCATTCTCAGTTTCTTTCATGCATTTCTTTATGGTCCAACACAAGACCTTTCTATCTCTGAAAAATGTGATTAGCCAAGAAACCAATGAGTGGTGTGACCTCTCAGAATGAAGGCCATATTGTCACAAGGCTAACATCTGGATGAAAACTGGAAAGAATCAAGCAGAACCAGAATGTTTAAAAATACTTAGATGTTTGAGGCCACTACCAAGATCCAGAAAATGGTTAGGGATAGTTCAGTGATGTGTAAATATAAGCTGACGATCTAGGTAATAACAGAGGCTAAAAGAAACCAGGTTAGTAACATTACCTTGGACTCCTCCTATGGCAGTTACACTTTCCATTTTTCCTTTATCTTTGCAATATTTAGGCGATTTGGCTTCCAATTATTGTGAATTTTTACCTTGCAGAAAGTGTAAAGTACAGCATTATCAATCAATTTATGTCTACACTTTTCACCATTTTATAAACTTGTCTGAAAATGTTGTCTCTGCCTTACAGACATAGTATATCTGCTCCTACCCCAGACTTATATTCAACCAATTCTGTGTTAGCTTTTAGCCGCATTACAGGGAATGTTTATTCTATCCATGGCTTCCTGCTCTTTTTGTTCAGACGGTAATATTTCCTTTTATCCTTTTTCATCTTTCCCCTCAATTCTCAATGACTTATCTTTTTCTGCTTTAACTGTTACTAATGGTCACCTCCACTCCTTTTATTTCCCTAATATTTTATTCACTGTTAACTCTGACACATCTTTCCCTCAGTTGTTCTAAAGCCTTTTATTTTCTTCACATCCAAATAACTCTTTATTCTACTCTCCTTTCCACTAACTAGACTTGCTTTCGTCTTTAAAGGGCCATTTTCAACAAGCTTCTAGGATCAAAACATGGCATCCCACTATTTCTTCTAATGTAACCAGGGGAGCTTTATCATTGTAACTTTCACAGCATGATGCAAAACCCCCAACTCAAGATAACTTGGACAAAAGTTTCCTGGCTTCATCTCAGTCTTAAAACGTGAGCTGGGAGATGTGTTTATTGTCATTTTCAATGGGAAGTACAAGAAGAAAGGGGAAGGCAGTTTAGAAGGCAGAAACTCAGAAAGGAGATATCCACTCAAGGCCTTTGGACTCCAGGAGGAATTTGTGGGGGGTTTGTTGCAGGAGGTCCCCAGGGGTTTCCAACACCCCGAATTCTCTTAAATTGATGGGGTTGCTTCTCCTGCAACATGAAAATCATGCAGTTCTGGTAGCCGCTATCTTGATACCACAATATTTGGATAGTGACCCTGTGTACAGCCTCCCAGCTGACCCAGGCTCCAGAAGAATATCTGGCCTGGAAAACTGACAAGACCCCCATCTGATATGGAGAAAGACCAAGTGATAAGCCCCTGACTATCTTGTGTCCTGAAAAATTATAGAACAGAATATTCTGCCCTGCCATATCAGCTCAGACAGACCTTCCTGGCATTAAGGAGGGATCTGTGGTCATCTTGTTCACTAAGGGAAACCATACTCATGATCCTCCAGCCTCTATAGGGAGAGATGTCTCCAACTTCCAGCGTCCAGAAAGGACATCTTATTGGCCACCCAGCCACTATCAGGTCAGTGCTTTTCATCCCCCTTGTTCATCCTTCCTGGATCACTCCTCTTGGACTATACACACACAAACACAGATACACAGAGAGAAACTGCCACACCCGAGTTCACCTAAGATACAACCTGTGTAATTACACTTTTAATAAAGAAGCCTCATTAGTCAAAATAGGCTTGTTATGAAACAACCCCAGCGACCTAACTCTATAAGAGTTGATTTCTCATTCAGGTCATGTGGTTGCAGGTTGCCTGCTTTCCTGGGTAGCTCTCCTTTGAGTAGCTGCCCTCCACGCAGGAACTCGAGGACCCAAGCTACTTCCAACTTGGTCCTGCCACCTTGGGCCTTTGAGTTACTCTTAAGTCACCGAGCTGGAGAGTAGGGGGGTGAGAAAAAGGGTGAGGAAGGCACCACAGATGTTTAACCACTTGAGCTCAAAAGGGACATGTATCATTTCTGCTTACACTCTTAGCCAGACCTAGTCACATAGCCAAGCTAACTGCAAAAGAAGCTGAGCAACGTAGAGGAACACGAGTATTGGCGTAAGTTCACCATCTCTACACAGATCCTAACAAAGCAAAGTGACCCCAGTCAAAAAGAGACTCGCAAAAGAGACAGAACCAGACCACAGAGGAGGCAACTGTCTCTGAGTAACTTGGGCCTACATGGGGATAAGGACAAAGTTGGTCATTCAAGCAGGACAGCAAGGTCATGGACCTGTGACTACATCCTGATTTTCTTGTCAGGAGATGCTTCCCACTGAGCAGAATCAGCTTCTTCCCAGCCCCCTCTTGCAACACCCAGGGAGGGACCTTTTGATGATTCTACTAAGGATGGGCTCTAGTTGTACCCTCCCGATGATTGTAGTATTGAGGTTAAGGTCATATAGTTTAAAACTCACATTGACTAGAGTTCAAACATATGACACAGTAACATGTTAGCTACGTGGCCAAGAGTGAGTTACCTGAATCCTGTAAGTTTGAATTACCTCATCTCTCTAAGAAGGATAATTACAGTCTTTACTTCTAGAGTTGATGCAGTAATTGATGGAAAAATGCTTAGAACATAGTTATGAATAAATGGAAGCTGTTATTATTATTACTATCATTATTGCTATTATTATTGCCATTGTTGTTGTTATTATTACTATTATTCAGAGGTCTTAGATAGGTTTGGTATCCTTATAATGGCCATCTAAACCTGACTTTTTAGAAGACAAATCATGGACATTAAAGTCTGAAGAGATTAAAAAAAAATCTGAATCAGTGATTCTAGGATTTGAACTTCATGGGCCAGTAGAATTTTTTAAAAATCTTGGATTGATAAGAGTGTACTTTAAACATGTTTCTACGTCTGAATATGAAAAAAAGGGGAAAAAAGCAAGCTAATAAATGAGATAGAGTGAGAATACTTCCATTTACTGTGGCCAGACTTTTCTTTTAAAAAGTCATTAGTATCAAAAAACAAACGAAACAGGAGTAAGGACCAACTACAAAAGAGGAGGCAGTCTTTTAATTTGAGTAAATTTTACTTTGTAAAAAATGCACCAAGTGTTTTTGTTTACCTCATTTTGGTGGGAAATCACTGATTTAAGGCATTAGGTTGATGTTACTTAATCTCTTGACTTTTCTGATATTCTTCTAAAGTTTCAGTATGTTCATCTCCCTGGAGAGGAGGGATAACTCAAGAGATTTCCTCATAAAGGGCTGTATGCATATACTGACAGAAAGAAAGATAATTTCTAGAAAATGTAACAGGTATGCACACATTAGAGGCAGATGTTGGGAATTTTTAAAGGCACCCCTAGTGCTGACGAATGTGGCATCTGTGGCCTTCATAGCCGATATTTACTGTGTGCGCTCTAAGTGTGGAGAGTCCCCTTGAAACTCATAATAGGCCTTAGGGGGAAAAATACCCTCATGTGCCCATTTTACAGGTGAGGATACTAAGGCTGGGCTAGGTGAGGCACTTCATCCATGGTTGTATTGCTTATAGTTGGTGACATCAAAATTTGAATCCAGGATTCCAGTGCTCTGGCTCTTATCCAGAGTTCTCTGGTCCTGTGTCTTGTAGCTGTTGTTGATGTTGGTCGTGACCTATCAAGGAAATTTGCCACTTAATTTTCCCATCTACTTTCGTCAACCTGGGTGAAATAGAGAATTTCTACTGCATTATGTTTTTTCTGTTCGTAGACAAGTTCATTCTTCCTCTATAATACAGAAAAATATAGAAAAAGTACCTCTTTTTCCTGTCTTGGATGGATCCAGTGCCAGATCGTCCATGACCCTGCACTCCTTGCTTTCTGCCCTCCCCCATGAGTTCCTTTCACCAAGACACTTCTTGGTCATGCCACCTTGATACCGACCTTGGTTAGTAGCCAAGTCATCCATGGAGTCCATGGTGTTGCATAAATCATATTTGTACTTAACATACATGAGTCATGGCTTTTGAGGGTGTTTTTAATTGACTATAAATCAAACAGGGAACTTAAAAAATGAAGGCAATTAATGAAAACGCAATGTGAGGGGTGTTTTGCATCCTAACGCAGGAAATACATTGCTAGTGAATTAAATGTCAAAACAAAGGCCCTTTTGACCCTGCTGAAAAGATTTCATTTGGGTGGTAATAAATGGATGAACTTTCCAACCTGGCAGGTGGAGAAATTCCTGTTTCCTGAGTTCGAGCTGACTCGGGATTTTGTCTGTATATATTCCCTATCCTTGAGAACTTCCTAAGTTCTTTTGCTTTTGTTTTCAGTTTTAGGGATTTAAGAAATAAAAAACAAAGATAATTTCCTTTCCATTTTCTCGTTGTCCTCTGTACTACTAACTTGTATTAACTCTCAGGTTGGGAGATTGATTCACTGATTAGTGTAATTATTTAATGTGACCTGTACTACAGTCTACATAGATCTGAATAGGTTGGAGTTTCAAGTGGTATATTTGGTTTAAACTGTTGTGATATGCCAAGGAAAATCACTCTGGTGTCACTTAATTCACTCCATCATTATGAAGGTGATTATACTTTGGATCAGAATGTGGACTCCTATTTACATTGATTTTCCCTATATTTAAACAGAGTCCTATAGAAATGTAATATTTTTACAGGTTTGCCTCCCACTCCGCCACCAACGTATCTGTAACAGTTGAGTAATCAATTAATATTAACTAGGGTACTCATAAATGCATTATATTAACTACCTCATTTCATAAAGGTAAAGTGATATAATAAAATAACTGCAGAATAAAAAGAATGCATATACACATTAGGGAGGGATATGGTAAAATGCTTAGAGATCCTTCCATTAGACTTGGGTCCTAAGTTGTACTTTGAAGATTGGGAAACATAAGAGGTAACAGGGTGAGAGGGCCTTAGGAGAAGAGGAATGTAGATGCAACGGAGCTCTCTTGGCATAAGTTTTCTTATCAGTGGAATGAAAGAAATAAATAGGCCAGAGGAGTCACACTGTCAGCACTTGGACTAAATTTGTCCCCCAGATATGTCCTGTTTGGCTGCTCAGTGTAGGAGTCTGAAGTGTTTAATGAAAGAAGTTCGTTGTCAACACTGAGAATTTCACTTTTAAAAATGCATAACTTCTGGCAGTACTGGACCTCTAGAGTATAGATCCTAGAGGCAGGCTGCCTGAGCCTAAATCCAAGGTTAGCCCAGCATCAGCTAAGCAACTTGGGCAAGTTGTGTTGCGGTGTTTAACCTCCCTGGGCCTCAGTTTCCTCATTTGGAAAAAGAATCATAATGGTAGCAACCTCAACAGGTTATTCTGAGGATTAAATGTTCATCTATGTAAAGGGCTCTGAAAAGTGGCTGGTCTATCGTAAGCACTAAAATATTAGCTGCTGGAAGTAGTGTAGCAATAACAGTAGCTGAGGCCTTCCTTGTGGTTCTCCAGTCTCTACTGTCTTCCTGTCATCTGATCAACTTCCTCCTTTATTCTGCCTGTCCCTTATAGGCATGTACATTCACCTCCATGAAGTCACCCTTGCTCCTGAGACAGGTGTGTGGGTCGAATGATTCACCACAGAAGACCAAACACACATGTTGTTTTTATCATACCACTGCTGTTATTGACAGTGGTTGTTATTGGTGGTAAAGGAAGCAGAGGATGGTGCTAAGATATTGAAGGGCATGGGGCGGCTGGTGCTGACGGAGACTTTGAAATCTACCTTTAGTGCTTTGAATTGTCAATATGGGGAATATACGAAAAGGGGAGCCATGCGATCAGACAGTGTGGCTGGCTTTCTGGAAGTTCAGAATAGGACACGGATACGAGAGAAGAGCTGGGAAGGCTCAGGCTGGCATGGAGCCTTTTCAGAAGTTCTGAGATGGGGATGGTTGGGAGGCATATCAAAGGAGACATGGGCAGGGGAGAAGGCAGCATGATTAAGAAGCACCGGAATGTGAAATAAGGCTAAGAGCAGAGCCCCAGAGAACTCCAAGGGTCTAGACTGGGGAAGACATCTAGAAGACAAGTTTTCTAAAAGAGATGCAGCATCCCTGGAGTTTATCCCAGCTCAAACACTGACTTGTGTGACCCTTTTCCTCTCTGGACCTCTGTTTCCCCATTTGTGTAATGAGGATATATTAGGGCTCTTTTGGTTGTAATCCAAAGTAACCCAACTCCAACTGGCTTTAGCAAAACTATATAAAATTATCAGCTCACACGACTGAAAATTTCAAGGTTTGAGCTGGCTTTAGGAGCACGTGGATCTAGATGCTCTAATGATATCATCAGTATCACACTTAATTCTTCAGCTCTGCTTTATATAGTGTTGGTACCCCTCACTCTCAGAGGTGTTTCCTCCAGGATGGCCACCAGAAGTCCCAGCCTTTTATTCTTCCAGCGTTAACAACCCAGAGCATCTCTTTTTCCAAGTGCCCCAGTGAACACCCCATGGCTAACTCTCTGGGTCCAGCTTGGGTCATGTACCTACCCCTGAACCCGTCAAGGTGTCCAGGAAGATTTGGGCTAGCAAAAGCAAGAGAGTCCACCATGAGGGTCTTTCACTCTGTTGCTAAGGTCCTTTTCAGGACTAACATTCTACGACTGCAGGCTGTGGTCCGTGCAAGAGAATTTTTAGAACCTAGCACACACGCACGTTGGAAACGTCTCTTACGTGGCAGCAGATGACAGCCATCATGCCAGGTTTCTCACTGGTGATGCTGGTGAGCAGATTGCTTAATTAAGACTGTCAAATTCTACGTGCTGCCATATGGCCTCACTCTTCAACTTGTTGAGTGTCTTCACTCACATGGTTCTGGAGCTGGTATAAATCGCTTTTATTTCTGTTTTTCTTCAAAGGGTTAAGAGTACAGGAACATACAGATGTTACAGGAGCATCTCCGAATTTAAGGTGTTAGAACCACATGAATTGGGCTGCTTAATGAGTACAACACCAAAACATAAATTGGGCAAGATTAACCATGGCTTTAAATAGTTTGAGAAGGCAGAAGGTCTTATTATCCTGTAACAGATCAAATCCACACACATTCTAATAATTGTGATGCCCTCTGTCTGTCCTTTTTTATCTTAATTTTCATGGAAATTTTTGTTGGCTTGAAAGCAAAAGGGCAAGAGGTGCAAACACTTGCCAGTCAGAATATCCCTAGGCACTTTTTGTACTTGACCAAATTTGCATTCTCTTTCTGGAGATAGAAATAGGAGATAGGAAAGGAAATGACATACATGGAGTCCCATTTGTTTAGTCAATTATTTAAGAATCACAGAATGGTTACACATCCCTTATGGCAGACCCTGTACTAGGTACAAGGGATAAAATTTTGAACCAGATAAAAAAAAGATGCCTTTTGTGTTAGAACTTTCATTTTTTATGGAAAGAGAGAGACAGCCGTGATAGAAATACACATCTAAGAAAACAGGAAACTTTTACGTGAAAAGCTGATGATAAATACTATGAAGGAAATAAGACAAGGTTGTGTGATAGAGATTTCTGGATGGCTGCGATGGAATGGGTGGCTAAAGAAGTTTTCTTTGTGAAGCTGAGACCTGAACTAGGAGAAGGAACCAGCCAGGGGGAGACGGCGTTGGTAAACCTTTAGGCAGAGAGATCAGGTAATGTAAAAGCACTAAGCTGAGAACAGGTTTTTTAGTTTAAGATACTCTGATCTAGGAAAGGGGGCGGGGGTACCATTTTATCCATTTAATCAAGTCAACAGCCGTTTGTAAGATAGGATTAGGCATGAAGGTTGATTTAAAGACCCAGTATCTCAAAAGAAGTACCAACTGTGGAAAAGGAGCTGTGATCTCCTGACTCTGTATGTTCTCTCCATGTGAAGGGCTACATCCAGTTCCCTCCCACAGAAGTGCTCCAGTCCTTCCCTTGGAGAACAGACTGGGGTGCCCCTGACAGCCTCACAGGGCTTTTGGTATGGGCTTCTGAGTTGGATCACTTGCCTCCATCGCTTGCAACATGGTGGTATTTCCAGTCACTCACCCTCTCAGTTCCTCAGTAAACCTCTCAGTTCCCCATCTGTAAAAGGGAGGTAGTGTTTCAAGGATCGATTAATCAAGATAACATATGCAAAAGTGTTAGGACAGTGCCTGCCACATGGAAGCTCTATATAAAGGTTGGGTGATTTTATTATTGGAAAGAATAAGGCAAGGGAGGGAATGTCTACAGAGTGATGCTGTTGGAATGGTAGTGCCTGTGTGTACCAAACGTGCCGTGGGGAACTTGCAACCCTAGCCCTAACTCCTCTGAAACAGGCCACATGTTCTTCCTACTCCTCTAAGTCTCCATTTTAGGAATTGTCATGTTGTCGGGGCACCTGCCACTACCCTCTCCCTATACACACACATTCTGCTTCCTCATGTTTGATCTCTTTGGGTAAAAATTAAAAGGATGTTCCCTGAAAAGCATTTGAGAAGTGATCCTTCCCAACCTTAGATCCAGATGTGTCTTGGAATTTAGAAAAAGCTAGTGAAATGTATATGCTGTATATTACCCACTCCACCAGGGACGTCTGGGGCAGCACCGTGTAATAAAACATATATTTCTGCAGTGACACATATGGATATTTACCCTAACCAGGAGAAACAAGGACCACCACAAATACCACCATGTGTGTTCAGGTTGGGTTTTGCTGCCAAGTGAGGTACAAGGACACTGGTGTGTGGAGCATCTTGGATTTCTGAGTCGCAGGCTGCCCTCCTTAGGAGAACATTCCCGTGAAAAATTGCAGACCTCAATTCCGCTGAAACATTCAGCTGGCCTCTCCACATCCCAGCTGCTTCTCGGGGCAGCAGAGTGTGTTGGTGGACCAGCCTCCAGGTTCCAGCCACCCCACACAACCCCGCTTCTCCTTGTGAGCAACTTGGTAAGTGGTGTCTTAGCGGGACACCCCTGAAAAGTGTCCAGCTGCTGCACCAGCTTATTGCATCCTCCTCTGAAGCCCAAACAGTGATCAGCCATCCAGCTTCCTCTTAATTGCGCAAGTCAGCTGATTGCAGAGACCTCCCAGAGGATCTATTTTTAGCTAAAACTGGTCTTAATTTTCATATGTATACATTAAATTCCGTGGGGGCAGGGGGAATTCCAAATGAGGAAACGTTGATTCTAAAGAACATGAAAGAAATAATTAGTGCTTGAAAAACAGTTCAAAATATGAGTCAAAACCTCCGAGGAATATGGTTAGCACTGCATTTTTCAGTGGAAAGAAGTTTGTAGAATTAGAAACAGAAAACAAGGGTGAGTAGGGATAAATCAGGCTAGGAGAGGAATTCAGCATCAAATTCTAGGCACTGGGGAAGGAAACTGAAATTAGGGGGCAACCAGGATTGTCAGGTAGATCCACATGGGGATGTGGCCCAGTGGTCATTCCCATAGTCCAAAGGGGCAGAGAGGGCATGGGCTAGAGCCAGGCCCTTGTCTGTAGTCTAGAGGGATGGAGAAGCAACATCTCCTAGGTAAGGCGTGGAGTCTGGTGCACAGCAGCTCTGATTAAGTTTCCAGGTGTTTTGTTTGTTTTGGAGAAAGGTCAAGGCAGTTCTAGAGTGAGTGAGGCCTAACATAGAGATGTACATAAAAATCGTTTTGTTTCCGAAGTTGCCTGCTTTGGTTTTGGGATAGCTCAATTCCAACTTCTTGCTCTCATCATGTACATTTTTGATCAGGAATGTTTTTATGATAGGTATAGCCAATTTGTGTACCTAGGGAGAGGTTCGATTGTTCTGTCATAAATATTTGTCAGCTGCAATTACAATTCAGTGACTTTATCAGTTATGAGAAACCCTAACCAACTCAAGACTCTAAAGAAAAGTATATAATGGAAGGAAATTGTGTGGCTCACAGGTTCATCCAAAGACCTGAATGATGAGGCCTCAGGAAGAACAGAAACTAAGGAAGCTCCAAGAGTTTCAGCAGAGAATAACTCAGAGAGAGTTAAGACAGTGCTTTTAAAGCCTTCTGTAGAGGGCTTCCCTGGTGGCGCAGTGGTTGGGGGTCCGCCTGCCGATGCAGGGGATGCGGGTTCGTGCCCCGGTCTGGGAAGATCCCACATGCCGCGGAGCGGCTGGGCCCGTGAGCCATGGCCGCTAAGCCTGCGCGTCCGGAGCCTGTGCTCCGCAACGGGAGAGGCCGCAACAGAGAGGCCAGCGTACCGCAAAAAACAAAACAAAACAAAAAACTTCTGTAGTGAAAGATCAGTTTTTGTTTCATTTTGTTTAATTTCAGTGCTTTATAGACTGATACTTTTGTAAAAAAACAAAAACTGTCAAAATACAATTTTCAGTAAGTTAAACAATATGACTCTTTTAGGAATATAAAGTGCAGACAGGTCCACACTCATCAACTAAAAAGCAAACCAATAAGATAATAAGTGTGACTCGAAGAACATTGGGAGAGCTAAGTATTTGTAGGTGATTTAATAATAAAGAAATTTTAGAATCAGTCTGCTAGCTTATATACAAAGCCAGTTGATATCCTACAAGATATCCTTTCTACTGAATAATATTCATGTTTCTACTATACAGAAACCTACAAATTAACATGTAATTTCACTAAATATGCAACCTTCAATGAGTAGTAAACTATGAGGTGAACAAATTAAATTTTCTCAGATAATTAAATAATCCTTGAATGGACTTTTTAAGTAATGCTTATATGTGACATTGAAATAACATCTCCCGCCACCACACACATTTTTGTCTTACTTTCAAGCCTTAAACAATTTTGCTTCACAATATAATAAACATTTTTAATGTAAGAATGAAAATAAAAAACAAACACAAATGAAATGTAAGCTTTAAGAAACTAGATTGGGGCTTCCCTGGTAGCACAGTGGTTAAGAATCCACCTGCCAATGCAGGGGCCACAGGTTCGAGCTGTGGGAAGATCCCACATGCTGCGGAGCAACTAAGCCCGTGTGCCACAACTACTGAGCCTGTGCTCAAGAGACTGTGAGCCAAAACTACTGAGCCCACGTGCCACAACTACTGAAGCCCATGTGCCTAGAGCCCGTGCTCCCAACAAGAGAGGACACCACAGTGGGAAGCCCACGCACCACAACAAAGAGTAGCCCCTGCTCGCCACAACTAGAGAAAGCCCATGTGCAGCAACGAAGACCAAAACGTAGCCAAAAAATAAAATAAATTAAAAACTAGATTGAATAGGTTTTCAGTCATGTGGCCAAACAGCTCATAGTACGACTTCCCAAAATATCACCAGATAACTCGTGTTAATAAAGCAAAGGTACATTTGTTAAAGCTGTCTTCCATAGGGAACACCACTTTGACAGAATCTTAGCAATGTTTCAGAAGGTGGAAGTCAGAATGGATATTTATGGGGTTTGGGAGGGAGAATCCCAGATCCCAGCTCTTGTGATTTAAGGTAGGAAACTGGCATTGGGTAAAGTTCATGACATGCTAGCAAGGTCTTAAGGTAAGTCTTGAAGTAAGTCTTATAAGTAAGTTTTTTGTTTTGATAAATGAGCTATTTGTCCAAGTAGCCGACAGTGCCCTCAGGTAAATTGATCTTCATAAATTTCCTGAAACAGTGAAGTTTTTGTTGTTGTTTCTATTGGTTTAGTCTTACCTTTCTCGGGCAAAGGCTTCTGGGAACAAACAGTCAGGTTGACACAGGTGGTCTCAGTTCTTAGTCTTAACAGCTAAGCCATGTTGTGTGGGTGGTCTCCATTCTCAGCACGTGGTAGTTTGTATTTTTTCTAAGTCCGCATTTTCCAAACGTCTGTCTTTGGATTGCTGTTCTACAAAACGGTAATAGGAATGCACCATGAGGAAAAATGGTTTGAAGTTAAATAAGTTCGGGTAATGCTGTGTTTTTGTTTTTGTTTTTGTTTTAACTGTAGGACTTCTCAGACCTTTAAAATATGAAAATGCACAGTGAACGTTCCAGAAGGCCTACTGACATGGCTCAGAATCTGACCCCTTCCTAGTCTAAAAAGAGCTCACCTTATTTAGTCCTCCCCAAAGTGTAGAGCTTCACCCACCTCCACCCCATCCATTTTTTTAGAAACTTCCAGTAGCTTCAGCATGCAAAAGTAAGCCACCTTTCCAGTCTCACCTGGGGGCTAGAAATATCTGAGCCTGCGAGACTCAAGCCTTGCCTTTCTTCTTGGGAAGAGGGGAATGTGCAAATATTTTCTTTTTTATTCTTTCTCATTCTGCTGAGCTCATAGGAAATAAGACAGAGTAAAACGCTTGGAAAACATACTCAACTGTAAAATGCAAAGCTCTGAGTAAAGCCAGACTTTCTGAGACTCAGAAAGCCTTCCTGTCTTGTTTCTGTGTCCAGAAGCTTTCCCCTGTCTCCTCTTCCAGGCTAAAATGGTCTCAGGGTAGGTGGGAACCTCTCCATGAAATCCTGAGTTAGCTCTACCTAAGGCTTACAGGAAAACATTAGCAATGTAGAAAGCACTTTTCTCTCTTGGTAAAGCCTGGCTTTCAAGACTTCTGTTTCACTAAAGTCTTTAGGCTGATTATTGAACCTTTCACTCTCTTTGCATTCCTGATTCTACATCCTAATCCTCCCTAAGGCAACAGATGCCTCTGGCAAAACAAGGGGGAGGTCAACTTGGAAAATCTGAAATGAAGGGCAAGCAGGTACATTTCCATAAAATGGTCCCTGTTCCTAGAGGCACAAACCCAGGCTGACAAGAAGGCAGGAAGCTGCTCTATAACCACCCAGGCGTTGAGAGCGGAGAGCGTGATTCTGGAACCTCTCCTGTGGGTTGGGGCTTCTGAAAGCTTGCCTACTTGGTCACCATGCTGTATGGGACTAGGCGGGTTTGGGTGGAGGTAGAGGGATCAATGCTGGCCACTGGTGGGGAGTTGGAGACAGGGGCAGCCTTTAGGGAATGTATACACCTCTAGGAAGTTATTGGTGAATTGAGCACAAAAAGCCAAAAATTTTTGTCTTTACCACTCTGAAGCATCATTTATGCCCATAAAGCAGCATTTATGCCCATATAGGCATCACTTGAGTATCTTGAGATTGAGACATTGAAAAACAGGTCAGGTCTGATTTTACTGAGCTTTTAAAGAAAGGCACCATACAGTCTTTGAAATGTTACACGGCCTGCTAACTTCTTTGAGGACACAAAGGTCCTTATTTTCTTAAGTTCCCCCATTTGCTGACACAGTCCCCTCCCACCCTGTACCCGTGACACCAGCTACATGCGTGATCTGGACTTCATTTCTCCTCCCCACAGTCAGCTCCCACCAGCTCCAAACCATTCCAGGGAGAAGGTCAAGCGCTGCCTGGCGTTCAGCAGACCTTGCATGTGCTTGTTAGCATCCCAGCTCTGATCCTCACAGTGTGTGTGGCAGGCAAACACCCAGGCTCTGGGGTCCGAATGCTTGGATTTAAATGCCAGCTCTAACCCTAACTCTGCCGTCTGGGAGAAGTTTACTTAACTTCACTAAGCTTCCATTTCTTCTGAAAGCCAAGCATACCATGAGATGCTTAAAGACAAATTTGAGGCTGACACATAGACACTGCTCAGTAAAGGGTAGTGATTTATAACAATTAATGTAATTTGATGATGGGCTCCCAAACCCCACTTTGAGCTCCATGTGTAAATGATATATGCTGATAATACATTAGATTTTGTTCAGCCTCTTCCTACTCCAAATATCTTCCACTTTGCAATGGGAGTCACTCGCCTATTCAGTGCAATATCCTCTTTCTCTTCCTACCCACGAGATTACCCCGAAAACAGGCTCTTGGCACCGGGCCCTGGTACCTGAGAGGTCCGAATGTTTTTAGTTTATTATTAAAATGTTTGCCATTACATTTACATAGTACCCGGCTGGGTTGATTGCTTCATATATCGACGGTACTAAAGTGGATACTGAATGTTTTGCCTGCCAAGGGCCTTCATCTAGTTCAGCCTGAGCATATATAAAAGTGATTTGAATGGAAGCGTTTGCTCTATTATTTTGGTGATGGATTTAGGGAAATGGAAAGTAGCAAATTGCTTTGTTTTTGGACCTTTGCCAGGTCCATCCTGGTTATGGATAACGCTTGGTTGATTGAAGAAGGCCAGCTGCTGCTCTAATAGCCTAAATCAATGACCAACGGTGCCCATTAGCAAGCATGTCATGTGTGCTGTAGTGAAAAGCGTTTTATAATTGTGAATTAATAACTTTTCTATTATATATCAATATGATGCTATATTTTACAACTTGACCAGCCCTGCCATACTAATATTGATATTAGGGTCAACTCCACTTTTCTGATATCCTTCAGAAGATTTACACACAACTCCTGGCTTCAACTGAGGGAGTTCACACTCAAAACCTCAGTTTCCACATCTGTAAAACAGACTGAATAATTCCCATGTCCTGGGGATGTGAAAATTCAATGCAATAAAGTTTGTGAGAGCATTTTTAAGCCTTTAAGCATTACTCTCTGATGTCCAGTGCCTCTTTAGAAAAGATTTCCCTGTGCTTGTGTTCACTCTTTCAAATGGAATATGTGGTTGTTCTTACTGTTTCCACAACAGTTTCAAGTGTTTTGTTGTTGTTTTTCTTTATCAGAGTGAAATGTGTTTGGAAAAGACACATGGCCAAGGTTGACTCGATGACTGGGCTTATCCAAGAGTTATGTGAAAGCAGTTGGGTGTGTTGAGACTTCAGTCTGCACCTCCGGGCCACCTTGCAGGAGGGCCCAAGCCTGCATTTTGGGTAATGTCATAGGTTGGGGTCTCCAGAAAGCTGACTCAGAGATGTAGATTGGTGTGCAGGAAGTTTATAAGAGAGTGCTTTGGAGGTTGCCACCTGTGGGTGTAGGATTGGGTAGAGGAGAAGCTGGGCTCTCATATGGTCTCACTAAATGCTCCACCAACCCCCTAGGGAACTCTGAAGCCGGAATGGCCCTTCAGGCTGGTCTTGAGCTGGGGTGAAGGAGCCAGGCCTTTATAACTCAATGGTGATCTGTCATGGAATGTGGACCATGAGACAGGACTGTTAATCTTAGGGGAGAAGATAGTCTTCGCCCAAGGCAGTTCCATGGAGGGCTGACAGCTGAAGGCTGTCTCCAAAGGCTGGGAAAATAAATCCTTCAGCTCTGAAGAGGAATCTGACAGGTGTGTTACAGCATCCACTACAGTTAGGAAGAAAACAAAGCCATCTGGTACCCACTGAGATAGTTTCCATTAGTCACTGCTGCCCTTAGAGACAGACACCCACATTTCTAGTGTTGTTACCTGGTACATTGGTGGGAGGGAGAGAGAAGGCTGTCTGACTGCTCCATCTGTGGAACCATAGCTAATCACTTGGTTTGTGTCCCCTGTATCCGCTTCTCTTCCCAGCTCCCACTCCAATGGCACTGCCCTGGATCCACCCCCACCTTCTGCAGTAGTACTTGCTTTTTATTTTTAAACTATAATTCCATCTAATTTTTATCTTTCGGGTGTCCTTGTATTAACTTTCATATGTGATTATTTATGTGTGTGTGTGTGTGTGTGTGTGTGTCTTCTTAGGAATCTGTACTGGTATTAATTTAGGTATAAGTAAGTTCTCAGCTCAGTCTACCATCATAAATAAAGTATTATAAAGTGGATGCATTTTAGTGTATAAAAATAGAAATTTTTTTTTAAGCAGAAGATGAACATAGGAATTTTAAGGTTTATTTTTAAATGGAATAAAGATAGGCTAGAATTTTCTAAAGGAATACAGTAACTAGAATGCTGAGGTCATACAAATAATTTTCTTGATCTGTCCATACAAACTCTTGAGAATAAAGGAAGAATTCATCAGGGACTTGAAAATGGAAGATAATTCTGGTTCTGATGGAGCATGTTGTTTGAAGGTGTGCTAGGCTATTTCAGATGATCTTCGCACCAGGAAGAGGAGGGGTCGGATGCCTTGGGAAATGTTGACAAAATCTGCCCCCGCTAACACACCCTTCCCCTTGCTAGTTGAGAAAGACTTCTTAAAGGAGAAAAGAAATCTTATTTATTCAATGTCTAATGGTGACTGAGTTATAAAGTCACCTGCAGACAATTCATGCTCTTCCATAGTTCGCTTTATTTTACCACATTTGGTAGTGTGCTCTATAGATCCAGTTTATATTTAAAACTTTTGGAATTAAAAATATATGCTAAAGTTTTTATGTGCAAGTTTGTTACCTGGGGCACAATTTATAATAGGGAAAATTCAGAAACAATTCACGGAAAATTCACGGAAAATTTATATAAATTCTGGCACATCCATGATTCATTATCAAGAATCATGTAGTCATGAAAATAATGTTTCTGAAAAATAGTTAAAGATGTGGGAAAATGCTATGATTGAATGTTAAGTAAAAAAAGCAGAATGTAATATGATACATTCATAAAGCCAACTAGATTTTAAATACTTTGTTTTTAAAAAGTCTACTAGGATACTCCCCTGACAATTCATCAACATTAGTATTAGGCTGCTTTATAAGATGTTTCTTAGTTAAATTTTTCATATTTTTTGTAGCCTAATGAGTACACGAAGGCTCAGCATATAATTATTTTCTTAACAAAATGTTTGTTTTTGAAAGTAAAAGAGAACCAAAATGTATTTCCTATACAAAACTCCACACCTTGGGGATTTGTTCATTATCCTGTGCATCCTTGAGTCTCTCTGCACCATTGGCATCACCTGTTGGGTGGAGCCCTCTTAGGGAGGCAGCCCAGCCAGCCTGACAATGCTGGGTCGATCCAGGATGCTGTGTCACTTACTAATGGTGTGACCCTAGGCAAGTTATGTAATTTCTCTCAATCTTGGTTTTCCAGTGTGTAAGATGGGCACCCTAATGGTACCTGGTTCCTACTTATCTGGTGAAGATTAAATGAAATAATGCACTAAAGTGCAGAGTACAGTAAGGAGCACAGACTAAACCTCAATAAATGTTTGTTAGTATCGCCATAAGCACTGTTGTCATTAACATTATTAGCCATCACTTGATGTGTTTTGAAGACAAGAAATGATTAACTATAGGCAAGAAAAAATAACCCAAACAGCATTTTTAGCCTCTGTACCACTCTACCCCTACATCAGACCTAGGACTAGCTGAGGCACACGGGGATGCAGAGGTATCATTTAGCTACAAACAGAGTCACAGATCTGTAGGTTCCCCCCTCCTTACTCTCTTTTTTCCTGATCCTGCGGGGGTATCGACTCTAAGATGTGTTCTCCTCACGGCCAACTTGGGAGAAGTGGGGGGTCGTTTGCTCCATTTTAAGAAGAGCATTCCACAAAAGAAAATAGCTATAAAACATCAATAGGAAAACATTTTCTTAGATGGGTTTCCATATTAAATGTCATCATTATGTCACTTCAGTTTTATCATAATGGTGACTGAGATCTTTGAAAACTGGGTTCTAGAACGTCTTCCCAGTCTGTGTAATTGTCTCGATTGACATTCTGGATTGACGTTTTGTCACTTTCTTCACAAAAATGACAACATGTACATTAAAAAGATGTGGAGGGAATTCCCTGGCAGTCCAGTGGTTAGGACTCAGCTCTTTCACTGCTGACGCCCAGGGTTCAATTCCTGTTCGGGGAACTAAGATCCTGTAAGCCTCCTGGTGCAGCCTAAATAAATAAATAAATAAATAAATAAATAAATAAATAAATAAACAAAAAGATATTGAAGGCTGGCAAACAGTATGTCAAAATATTAGCAGAGGTTATTTCTGGGTGGTTGGATTACAGGCATTATTTGCTTTCTCCTTTGACTTCCTACTTTTTCTTCCTTCCTTCCTTCCTTTGTTCCTTCATTCCGTTCCTTCCTTTCTTTCATTCATATTTTTAAAATGAGGCTATACTATTTTTATTTTCCAAAGAAGTTACTTTAAAAAATCCATCTAACAATTAGCTATAGAGTAATACCTTAAGTTCAGCAAACTTGATTTCGAAAAGCCTGAATAGACAGACAGACAGACACAAACACACACACCAATTTTTTTTTTTACATGAGATTCACATTGGAACTTTTAAAAATAAATAGCAGAAATTTCTAGAGCAGGTAAATTATGATTCAGTTTACACTTCTGTTTTCATAAGTTACTGCCATGGCGTGAAGGTACACAAGTGTTACAAAAATATTAACAACATAATAAGTATTCATCTTCACTAATAGAATATTACACAGGGTAGGCAATGTCCAACTGCTGTGCCGTGAGTCCTCCCAGCCTCCTAGGAGGTGGACAGTAATGTCGTCCTCGTGTGTGACAAACATGGAGACCAGGCATGAAGAGTCACTTACTTCCTAAGATCACACAGGTCAAATCTACGCAATCTGGCCCCAGAGTCTGCACTTCTACCTTCTCTGACCCATGTGTATGCACATAAGGCAAACCTGGCCAGCAGTTTACAGTGGTCACCTCTGGGGGGGGGGGGGCGCTGGAGCATCACAAATGTTAAATGTGTTGGAGAGAATAGTGGAGGGAATAAGATGATTTTTATTTCCTGTGGCTTCTTTTCTCCTTCCTCCTCTCTCCTCCCTCTGCCCTCCCTCCGTCTTCCTTTCTTCTCTTTTTCCATCCCTTCCTTGCTTCCCTCCTTTTTCCCTTCCTTCCTTTTTGAAAAAACAAACCTAAAGGCATACAAAATCTGGTCTTTAATTTTAAAGAATTTATTTATACTCTTAGTAGGATTTTGATGAAGCGATTTTGTTTTGTGTTCACTCTCTCTGATATGCATAATGCCCTCTCTCCTTCTTGGGATATTAGGAAGAAAAATAATCTTTTGTTTTTTTAAAATGGAACTGTTTAAATGAAGCATGTATAAGCCTACCGCTTTAACTCAAGGATTCAATAAATCCTAGACGTTGCCTCTAATGTGTAGAGGTCTGAAGAGATCTGTCCCATGAGAGAGTTCACTGATTTCAATTATCTGGATTTTATTATCACCTTCTATGGGTTGGAGAGACAGGATTTTGTAGAATGCCATCACCTGACGCTATGACAATGGGGTTTTACACCATTAAATCCAGAGAGCATAAGAGAAGGGATAAGAAATGAGAGGGCTTAAAAGCTATGCCAGTTTCATCGTGGAAAATACGACTTACTAAGCAACTATATGAAATAAAAGCAGGGAATGTCCGCTCACCATCCATGTCATTGTATGTGAACTCCTTTCTGTGTTATACGATATTAAGTATTATCATCATCATCATCACCATATACTGCAATTGTATTTAGCAGCAGGAGGAAGAGACAGCTGCACAATAAAGTTCTCAGACTTGAGTGTACGTCAGAATCACCTGGTGGCCGAAGGGGGCTTGTGCAAAATGCAGGTTGCTGGGCTCCATGGCCAGTGGTGCAGACTGAGTATGATTGAAGAGCCCAGGGATATGCGTTTGTCAAACATCTCAGGTGATTCTGATGCAGATGGTATGAGGACCACTCAGAGACGCTGATACCAAGCCTCTGCTTTGTCACTTGTTAGTCAAGACACTGCATCTTCCCATCACCCTGGGTGTAATATTTATAAATTTCAGTTCCTCATCTGTATGAGGGGTGCATATAAATCCACACTTTGCTCACAGGGCCTCTGTGAGGATTTAGTAAGAGCATGCCTGGGATGGGGCAGCCTCTGCTCTTCATGGTGTTGTCTGTGGAGACCAAAGGGGAGACGTCCATCATGCTGGTCATCTTGGTCCTCGCTCTGTGCCTGGGACAGTGCTGGGCTTAATGAACACAGCATGTTGGTAATGAACTCACTGCTGGAGCCCAACTGCTTGGGTCCAAATCATGACTCTTCAATTTACTGTGTGATCTTGGACAAATTATTTAACCTCCTGGTGCCTCAGTTTCCTCATCTGTAAAATAGACATAATTATAATATCCACTCCGTGGGTTGTGGGGGGAGTATTTTAAAAATTACTGTAAGTAAAACTTTTAGAACAGTGTCTGGCTAACAGTAAAGTGTCACTTAAGAGTTAAATAAATAAATAAAACCTTGTTGGTTGAATTCATGCATGCACACACCCTAAGCTTCTTTCCTTTTCCCTCTTTCAACATAATGCAGATGTCTTCTTCTAGCTGACAGACTTTTAAAGTGGAGACCACTTTCAAGAGCCTCCACTCCTGGGGAAGGAAATCTGCAGGTCTTAGATGGGCTTGGCAGCCAGCAGAGGCGTGTTGTTGAGACAGGGAGGCTCCCTGGGGCAGGGGTGTCAGCAGAGCAAGCTGGATTCAGCTTTAGTAACTAGGAGAGCTGACAGCTAACAAAATGAGGCTCCCTCAGTCGTCTGTGAAGCAGACAAAGCAAGATATTTAGTTAATAGCAGCAACCTGGTGCCTATAATTTTCAAGTCCTTGGAGGCATATCACATGGCCCAGGGTGAGCCAAGGGACGGAGGAGGGAAGTAAGGGAAGTCAGGGGGAATCTATTTTCCATATCCTTTGTTGTGGTGTTTGACTCACCTAAAGTTAACACACTCACAGAACTTTGCTCAGAAATGTCATTGCTGAAATAAATGCGTTAAATTTAAACTCTGACCGCCCCAACTCCTCTGTTATGCAATGGGACTAGAAACAGCTCAGACTTAAAAGGCATCTCCAAGTTTTTCTCAGCCAGTGAGGCTTAGGCCACTTTGTTTTCTCAGATTGTTCAGCCTTGTCCAATTTTTGGATGAAAGTCCTTTGAATACTTCAGTGGCCATGCTATTTTTCCTCCGATCATCAACTCACAATATGAAGTCTAAGCTGTGAAAACAAAAAATTCCAAGTTCCTTCCCATCCTTATTTTCTAGCCAACTATGGCTTTAGACTAAGGCTGTCTGTTTTAGGGAGAAGATCCCATTTGCACATTTTCTCTTGGTTGGCTGGACTTGCCCACAGATTCTTGGGCGATGTTCAGGAGGCTGCTTTGTGGTTTGGCTGGTGTGTGCTGGAAGTTTTCTTCTGGGCCTATATATAGCCGGAGAAGGGAGATGTTGTTCAGCTCATGCCCAACCTAGAACTCAATCACCTTTTTGCAAGAGATGAATACAAAGACCATAACATTTTGAGCACTGTTTTTTGCTTTGCATTGTAATTTATTTTAATATAAAATATATTTCTGTAGTCTGGTTACAGAAGGAATACCTTGTAGAAAATTTGGTTATTACTGAAAAAGCATAAAGAAGGAAATAAAACCATAAAAGAACTACTAATAAATAACTAGTTTTATGTTTTTTTCTGACTATTTATCCATCTTTCCACTTAACCATCTGTCCACCTTTCTACCTATCCATCTATCCATCTACCCTTCCATCCATCCATCCATCCATCCTTCCTTCCTTATACCCATCCATCCATTCATCAATCCACCCTTCTATTTATGCATCTATTCACCTTCCCATCTATCCATCCCTTCAGGCTTCCATTCATCCCAGGAAGAAATAATAGTTCTTTAAGAGTATAGAATAGTGGTTGAGTACAGGCTTTTCAATGACTTGCTTTGTGCATTCATATCCTGCCTGTACTGTGCACTTTCTGTGCAACCCTGGACAAGTGTTTATGGCTTCTATTCCTCCTTTATAAAATGATATTAATAATAGTGTCTACCACATACAATTGCGTCAGAATTTAATGACAGAATCCATATAAGATGGTTGGCCAAGTGCCTGGCGTAATGGAAGTTCTCAAAAAATATTAGCTATCCTTGTCATTATTATTACTCTTCCTTATTTGAGTTGCCAAGATTTGATAAGAGAACATATACTTAATACAGTGTCTAGCTATTATAATATTATAAATGCAGTAATAAATATACACATGTATATTTTGTTTATGTTACTGACATCCATCTGTTTCATAAACTCATTTTAAGTGCTATTTTAATGGCTGAAAATATTCTATGGTACAAGTATTTGTAACCAAACTATGCAAGTTATTCATTTAGACTTTATTTATATCAAGTTTCTGTTGTTATTAATAATGCTGTGATGAACATCCCTATTCATAGTTATTTCCTTACATTAAATTCCTGGAAGTAGAATTGCTGGTTATATGTTGTACATATTTGAAAGCCTACCGTGGTGCCCAGCAAAAAGTCTATACCACTTTGCATTTCCATATGGATGTGATCTCCATATGGCCTGAATTTTCTACACTCTTGCCAGCCTTATGTGTCTCTGCAAACATTTGCCAGTCCAGTAGAAAAAACGTAGGATCTCATTGCTATTTTATTACTCGTTTTTATTTAATTACCAGCAAAGTTGAACTTTGCCGTATGTTTTCTGACCATGTTTATTTCTATTTCTTAAAACTGTCAGCTTATAATACTTGTGCATTTTTCTACTGGGGTGTTTGTTCTTTTCTTAATGATTCTGCCATAGTTGAAATTTTTGACTTTCTAGTGGGAAGGTTTTGGAATTTACTCTTTTCCAATTTATGAAAATTTGTCATAGCCTATCTGCAGTATTCTGAACTTTGTCCCTGTGTTTGTTATTATTTCCTGAACTTTACTGTGTCCCTTCAGCCAATACCATATTCAGCCAAGTGCCATTGGACTTGAATTCATTTTTAAGTGCCCGGAAGCTTCTTACCTCCCCACCTTTTAGTGGGTGTCCTTTCATCTCTGTGATGCTTTCCTGGTTGGTCTAAGTTTCAAGTTCATTCTGTTCATTGAAGAAAATAGTAGATAACAATAATAGGTAACTACTCCTCTTACCATGCCTTTTATGTGTCTCTTTTTGGTCATGTGCTCCTCTTTCTTTGTACCTCTTTTTAAACCTGTGCTTGTTAGGTCTCTGAACAATGACGTCTGTATAGGTTTCTCACCCCAGCAGTCTCCCTTTAAATATGGTAAAGAACCTACCAAAAGACTTACCTCTAATATGTGGAGAAATCACTTTAGACTGTGTGCCCAAAGGTTCATTTTCTCTAATGGTCTAATGCAGAAATTGGCGAACTTTTCTCTAAAGGGCCAGATTGTATTGGGTTGGCCAAAAAGTCCATTTGGGTTTTCCTGTAAGATCTTATGGAAAAGCCAAAACGAACTTTTTGGTCAACCCAATACATATATTGGCTTTTTGGTCCATGCCATCCATGTTGCAGCTACTCAGCTCTGCCCTTGTAGCACAATAGCAGCCATTGACAATCAGTAATGAACATGCCTGGCTGAGTTCCAATGAAATTTTACTTAGAAAAACAGGCAGAGGTCCAATTTGGTCCATGGGCATGGTTTGCCAGCTCCTGATCTAAGTAAGAGAAAAGAATTGTTAAGGGAATGTCATGGGAGGAGAATACATTTTAGCTCATTGCTATTAACAGGAAAGAACCTTCAACACTACCGTGGCTGTGGGCTTGATTAGGTGGAGAATTCCCTGAAGGATTGCCTTTCTTTCCCCCGCCCCAGACAGTCCAGCTTGGGGAGAAGGCCCTGGGCAGAAATCACCGGGGAAGGTGAAGAAAAGAACGTGAGAAAAACGTTCCGAGGGCCTTATTCCAGCGACAGACAGCATCCTCAAGTTAAGGATGACTTAAAACCATGGTGAATCCCCACTCTGGGGGACAAAACATGGGGAGGGGTGTGGGTTCTGGCCCTGAATTGCATTTCTGAACTTCAGCAGTTTCCCTTTAACACATCATTATTCCAGGAAAGTATAGTTTGAGCTGAAAAGGCTGTAAGTCGGGTGTTTTGCTTGCTGATCTTGGTGGGGTTTGTTTGTGTTTGCTTCTGTCTCTTTGGTTAGCCACCTACGGCATTATTTTTCTGAGACCCAAATTCCAAAAATCACCTAACGACCTTTTGGAAAATGACCTGTGTGCTGTGCAGGGCCTGCCTGTCTATAGTCTCCATGGCCTTGTCGTAGAAAGCTAACTCAGACTGGTGCCTCCATTGCCTCATTACAAGCTGCCCTCTTCGTAGAAAGCTTTGTGAAATCTAGAAGAGCAAAGGCAAAAGATTTTGATCTGGCCTAGGCAGGGACTACAGGGAAGAAACTGGACAGGGGGCCATGGGACCCACGTGACATCCATCAAATCCCTTCTCTGAATATTTCAGTTTCCTCCTCTGTCAAATGAGGGGATTGGGCTAGAAACGGAATGGCTACTAATTGGTAAGCCCATGGCTCTGTCCTCATTGCCTCCGATAGGCATTGCTGCTCCATCACTGTGTTCTTCCTGGTTACCTGGAGAGGAGGCCTTCTCCATTCAGGCCTGCTCTAGCAGACCATTCCTGCCCAGCCTGGGATGGTCTCTGAGTCCCTGCCCATCACTGAAGTTCTGTGATTCTTACCACATGTGGATCTCAAACACGTTCCACTCCTAAATGGGGATTATTCATTGCTTTGGACAGCAGCAGTGCTAAAACATTGTCCGTTTAACTACCCCAAAGTGTAGTTAAGGCTCTTGAAATCTAAACTTTGCCAAATGAATAGACCATTGCAATTTGCCTCTGTCTTCCAGGTGCGATAGTTTTCCATTTTCTGCCTTGTGATCTGTTACAAAGTGTTTGTCTCAAGAAAGCTGGGGAGGTGGGGGCCAGCCTTCCATTCACCCAAGTCTGTTGATGTTTCATTGCTAGGGTTGTTGTAAGATCCTGTGCCTTTAATAGATTTCCTGAGCTAATAGTTTGCCTTATTTACCTCCCTGGGCTATAATCGTTATTGTGGTTGACCATTTTGATAAGCTACTTCTGTGAAACGTTCTCATATGAACGAGAGTCAGTTTTTAAGTGGTTATTCTTCTTAACCTTATTTTCAATCACCAAAAATAATTCCCACAGAAAATCTTATTTTCTTTTCAAAAAATTCCCTCAAGCATTTAAACGTCATCATTTTCCCAATCCTGAATAATTCTGAATGAGGGTGACTCACTTTCAGTGGAGTGGAGTGGAGGGAAAAATGCAAGTGGGAAACTAGTTGAAGTTGGGACAGATGGGCACCCATTCTGTCTATCATGTACAGACACTAAAGATGTAACTTTGGAATCTCATTAACAGCCAAGACAAAGAGGAAATTTTTTCCAGCTCTTTGGTTCACAGTATCCACAGAATAAAACAATTGCTCAAATGATGCTTCTATACCTTAATCTTTGGTATTAAGACCTCACCTACGCTTCTGCTGTGTGTTCTGACGTAGGAGGTATACAGAGTTGCTTCTGTCTTTGCTATATTTAAATATTGCTTTAGACAAAAAAGAATCCCGTGTGTCTTTTTAAAAACTGTTCAATCTTAAAGTCTTTTTCCAGATTAATATACACAAATCTGAAGGGCCTGACTGATTTAAGGCTTTCTAGTGAGGAGACTATTCACAGAGAGGCACATTCAAGAGAGTGAAGACTTTTCTTGGGGAAGTGGTATGGGCCACAGACCTCCATAGGAAATTTATTTAAAATATAAATGCATTTGGGATACTGCCTCCTAGTACTTTGTTTTTTGTGTATTTGACCCTCCACAGATTCAATGATATATCTAATCAAACTGGCTCCAAAATACAAACCATTACCCTTTCAGTACATTTCCAATAAGTCTCCCAATCTTCCTGATTCTGGAGATACCACTGGATGCTGGTTTCAGGCACAGGGGATCCTTTTTCAGAATCTGGATGTAGATGGACAGAGAGAGATCACAGTTAGCATAGGTAATTAATGACCTGAGAGCCTGGTCCCAAAGAGATGCTCAGGGTAGAAGACCTGACCAAGAGCCGTCCAGAGCTGTGATTGTCTGGGATGGGCCTTTGCACAGGATGGGAAGACCCAGCCCCTTCAGTGAGGAGTATGAGTTTGGTCCCATCACCACTTCCAGCCTCAGTTTCCTTGGAAGGCCCAGGACTTAATGACCATTTTAAACCCCTTTCTTTATTGTTCCTTTGCTAGAGTTGGAAATAAATAACTGAGGAGGGCTCTCTGAGGTCAGCTTCTCTAGTACCTTGTTGGAATCTGAGGTCTCAGCTGTGGGGTCATCAGTGGATGAAACTGTTCTTTGCAAAGAGTAAAATAAATGGCATTCTTAACATGGAGTTTTCAAGGTACGCTTGTATTGATTACCCTACTGAGTCTTCATGGAAACTACAAAACTGGCTGATTCAAGGTTCTTATCTCTGTTTGGAGGGTAGGCACCTGAAGCCCAGAAAGTTTAAGTGACTATGACGTTAAGTCATAGAGGAGGGCTTTTTATAGCTTGTTCTTATTGTTATTATTCAATTTTTGTATCTCAGGACTCAGTTCCTACTGCCCCCCAGAGTATAGCATCGAGCATGGCTCTCACTAGACCCCACGCCTCTCAGAGGCTCTGGGTGAAATGAGTTCCATGCTGGAACTCATTTGGAATATCTGTATTCTGTGCCTCTCTCTTGGAGCTTCTCAATTTTCTGGTTGTCAAAGAGGTCCCCCGAGAAAGAAGCAGGTGTTTTGGAACCCAGCATATCCCATCTTTTTTTTTTTTTTTTTTTTTAAATCTCACACTGCCTTTAGAAGGTAGAGGAATAAAGAACGCACTTTGGAAAATCCTGTTCTAGAGCTGCGGCACCTCTACAAGGCTAAGACTCCAGGACTGTTCTGTATTCATCTTAGCTTCCCTCGCATTTAGTATCGTAGGAACTCAACGCATTGTTGACAATACTAAAGTCCATTGGTCATATGCCTTGGGTTGTCCAGAAGATTCCATATGTCAAGTAGACGGCTCCCTCGTCTCTCTACCTGCTCATGCACTTAACAGACACTTGTTGTGATTTGGGAATCAGAAAATACCATCCTAGTAGAACCAGGAGAGATCAGTGTTACATAGGATTGTGTGTTGAGGTTGTGAATACCACTGACCATGGTTGAACAGATAATGGGTTACACTTATTCTTATGGTCCTGACCCGAAGAACAGGCCACACTTTAGGTTCCCATATGATCAAGTAAAATAGCATGCCACTCAAGAATGAGTGATTTAGAAATACCATGGGCTAGCAAGAATGTATGTATGTACACATGTATGAACGCTTCCTAAAGTTTATCACATGCTTATCGTACAGATGAGGAAAGTAAGGCTCTGAGAGCACTACTGTTGCTCAGTACAGTTTTGACTCCTCGTTCATAAGTATCATCTCAGAGCTCTGTGACCCTGGACAAGTTATTTAACCTTTGTGTACTTCAGTTTCATCACGTGTGAAATGAGGATGATAATATTTCCTGCTAAGGCTGTCATGAAGATTAAATCAGTTAACACCGTATGATACTTAGAACAGTGGCAAGCACAGAAAGCACTCAATAAGAATTAGCTCTTATGATTTATATATATATATATATATATATATATATATATATACAGCTTATGGGCATGCACACCCATGCACCGTGGTCTCACCCACCTTACTCAGCAAGATTTGTTCTGGATGACATTTGACTGTTTCCAAAAATCAACTACACTTTCCATGAGCAAAGATTTTCCTTCATAAAGCTTATTCAAAGGGGGTATGTTTTCTCCTCTGAACACAGTTCTTATAGAAGAGACCAAAAATACTTTTGGCAAATAAATATTTTGGCAAATAAGTCTGGCTAGAGTAAGTGAGTCACTAGGTGTCTACTTTGAAGGGAAAAACAGTCATTTCAGTGTACAAATTGTTGTCTCATTACTTTATTACACACCAGAAGGGAGTTTGGGGTGGAACGTCTACAAAGTACAATAGAACCAGTACAAGTTTTCCTGTCATTTAGCATTTAATTAAAAATAACTAGGAAAACAGCTAATTGAAATGCTCAGTGCAACTTTTTTTTTTTTTTTATGACACAATATGTTGACTGAGTTTTCCAAATTACTAAAAGCATTCAGGCAGTTCTGGGAATTTGGGTCTAGTAACCCTTCAGCTCTTTTTATTTAGAGTGTTGGCACTTTGCACTGGTGTCAAATACAATAATTATTTTCCACAGTTATTGAATTTAATAGAGTAATTGCTAAACACATTTCCACATTTGGCTCTCCAAGACCAAGTGTGTAAAATTTGTGAGCTGTGAATGGTAACTTTATACTGAATACTCTCCTGATAATTGTCTAAGAGATGTGTCCTCAATGATTGAGAGGGGAAAAAATGGAAAGCAGACGACAATGTCATTGTAATTCCAATCGTGGACAACTGCAATCCCTGAGTTCTGTGTAAATTAGTCATTGTAGATTGAAAACAAACAAACAAGCAAACCCAAACAAATAAACCTCACAATCACTAGAGCCAATTAGATATTCAGAGGAAAAGTCTCAGTTTTTAATATGTTACAAAATCACACAAATACATATGTATTGGCATCAGCTGTTTTGACAGATGCGCCTTAAAATAGGAGAGATGCAAAAATAGATACAGACAACTTTAATGTGGCCTAAGCAATGGCAAGAAACATTTACAACATGATGAACCTTCACTCCAAAATAAGTGACCTCAAAGTAAACAAAGTTGGAATGTATACTGAATCGAGTAATGGGTTTCTAATAATTGTAATGTACAAAAGTGATTAATTTATTATTAATTTTTTTTTTTAGAAAAGTGGTTACTTTTTTTTATTATTAATTAATTTATTTATTTGTGCTGTGTTGCGTCTTCGTTTCTGTGCGAGGGCTTTCTCTAGTTGTGGCAAGAGGCGGGCCAGTCTTCATCGCAGTGCGCGGGCCTCTGACTATCGCGGCCCCTCTTGTTGCAGAGCACAGGCTCCAGACACGCAGGCTCAGTAGTTGTGGCTCACGGGCCTAGTTGCTCCGCCGCATGTGGGATCCTCCCAGACCAGGGCTCGAATCCGTGTCCCCTGCATTAGCAGGCAGATTCTCTACCACTGTGCCACCAGGGAAGCTCTTTTATTAATTTTGATATGATATTATGATAAATTATGATGAATTTTCTTTGTGGGTAATTGCTATGGATTGAATCTTTGTGTCCCTCCAACACTCATATGTGGAAGCCCTAATCCCCAATGTGATTGTATTCAGTTGTGGGGCCTTTGGGAGATAATTAGGTCATGAAGGTACCACCCCCATGGTGGGATTAGTGCCCTTTCAAGAAGAGACACAGAGAAAATGAGGAAGGAGCAGGGAGGCTGGTGTGGGTCTGACCCTGAGTAAAAGAGAGAAGGAAGGAAGAAAGCCTGGGTGGAAGTACAGCAATGCTTTAGGGGAGTCCTTGAGCCCAAATTGCCCATCCAAGGACTCATGGGTCCTCCAGGAATGACACTGCTTTGTGTCCTTGTTGTGTTCAGTAACTGGCGGGGAGCAGCATGTGGAAGCATGGCCATGGTAAGAAATGTGGCAATGGATTTCAGTGCATAACAGCTGGAGTTTTGATCATAATATTCCCTTCTGTTAAGGCTCTGAGAAGTACATCTTCATGGCCACCGCAGAGGTGTATACAAAATATTAGTTCAATGAATGAAGAAGGAAGAAAGGAAGGAAGGAATTTTTCCCTCATGTTATGTTTACTTTTGGCTTTGTTAGCTACCTTTTTATTGAGTATCTACTATGTGCAAAGCCATTCACCTTCAATGCCTCATTTGGTTCTTGTAGCAACCCTAGGCACCATTATTATTCATCCCCATTTTGTAGATGAGGAACATGAGACTCCAAATAGGTTAAGTAATTTGCCCATATCAGAAGCTACTACACGGCAGAGCACTGTTTCATAAAGTTTACTCTTAAAGTCTAGACCCTTAGCTATTTATGCTGTACATTATTAATGTATAGGGGATACAGGTGCAGAGAGATGCACTGCCCTGCAGAGGAAGTTCCCCAAAATTGCAAGCAAGAGGAGCATAGGAATGAATCCTAGGCTTAGGCCAGGGTAACCAAGATGTTCATTCATGAATTTGCATTGATTGTTCTTTTATTCATTCACTCATCGTTGGCCATTCATTCACTGGTTCATTCGTTCAGCAAATGTTTATCAAATGGCTTTGCAAGGCAGTCCATGGACTAAGTTTCAATCTTTATGTCTTTGAGGCACTCACTGTCTGCACTGTCCATTTCAGTAAGCTACATAGGCCTATTAAGCACTTGAAATGTTGCTGGCCTAAACTGAGACGTGGTGTGAGTATAGAATACACACTGGGTTCCAAAGAGTTAGCATGGAAAAAATTGTGTAAAAAATCTCATGAACAGCTTTTGTATTGATTACATATATTCATATGATCATTTGGGTTATATAAAGTTAAATAAAATATGTTATTAAAATTAATCCCACTTGTTTCTTTTTACTTTTTAAACATAACTATTAGACAATGAAAAATGCACATTTGGCCCATATTATAATTCTCTTGGACACTGCTGGTCTATTGAACTATAAAGATGAGTACTTTAATAGTACAGAGGGCTCTGGGAGCGTAGAGCAAGAAGCAAATGACTGTAGGGGATGTCTGCAGAGATGGGACATTGGAACTGGTCCTGGACAAAGGGGTTGGATTTTGACTGATGGATAACTGGGGAATGGCATTCCAGGTGGGTGGCACAGCACAGACAGAAGTGTGGGGAGTTGAAGAGGAACGCTGCATCCAGTGAGCTGCTTCTGGGATTCTGGACAAGACTGTTATCTCAAGTTGGGTTCGCTGGGAAGCAGACTCTGAGCTGGAGGTTAGCATGTTTATTAAAGTGCTTGTTCATTAAAGAGCACCCTGGGCTTCAACCAGTATTTGGATTGGGCTGCCTGGGGAAGGTATGAAACCTTGGGTGAAGTGAGTCTCTGCAACTGAGGAAATTCCTGATGGGACCAATATATAAAGACTGTCCACAGAGAGCACACCCATCAACTGGGTAACAAGACCTCCCTCGCAGGGTGAGCTGGGTGGCCCGTCACTGTGTGCCCTTCGGTTGTCTACAGAAATAGAGGACAGAGTGCTAATGCAGTGACCCCTTCCTTCCTCCATGCTCAGTGCCAGGGTCTCACATTAGCTGAGTGAGTGGGAGAAGAATCAAGTCTCTGTGATGTCAGGTGGATACTTGGCAGTTTGTATAAATTACGGCCAAGGCAGTGGTGAATTTGTATGTGTAATGCATTTACCCACAGCCCCTAGAGTACACTAGAAGACAATTTCTTGGTGTTTAAAAGATTATCCTTTTAATAATTCATTGATCTTAACAACACAATACATCAACGGTTTACACCAAAGCCATGTTTTATCTGCAGTGCACTTCTAAATTGAAAGGTACCATAAAATAGCACTTAACTTTCAGAATCCTTATGTTATCTAAGCTTAGTTTCATATTTGTTTGATGATAACAAATGTCCTGTCTTTTTTATTATCTAGTACAAGCTCTAATTTAGAGGCTCAGGAATAAATGAGGCGATGCCTGCAGATGGGTTGCGTGTGTGTGTGTGTGTGTTTGTGTCCTGGAATGTGCATGCAGGTTTGGTCTTATAGCTTATTGTCAGCATTTTTATATCAAATGATAGTCATGCAGTGAAAGACATCTGCATTCCTGTCTCAACTGACCCATTTGGTGTGAACGCATTTAAAAGAAAACTGTTTCTCTACTCACAATACTTATGACACCAAATGTATGGGTTTTCCACACCAAGCAATTTCCCAGCTCTCTGGACACCAACTGGGTGTTCTCCAACTGTATTCAACTCTGACACTAACTACCTGGAAGTAGAGCAGACCCCACAGGATAAGGGCTCAGTCCCACAAGACTTCTCCCACCTCAGATGCTGGCCACAAGTAGTGGGTCCCCAAGTCACCCACACTTCTCTGTGACTTGACTACAAATCAAGGAATCCCACAACCCCCTCCTCAGCTTCAATAATTTGCTGTGTTGGCTCATAGAACTCAGGGAAATACTTTCCTTACATTTACTGGTTTATTATAAAGAATGTTATAAAGGATACAGATGAATGGCCAGATGACGTGGTACATAGTGTGAGGTCGTGAAGGGTCCCAAGTGCAGGAGCTCCATTCCTATGGAGTTGGGGTGCACCATCCTCCTGGCACGTAGACATGTTCACCAACCCAGAAGCTCTCCAAACCCCATACTTCAGTGATTTTTATGAAGGCTTCACCACAAAGGCATAACCAATTATTATCGACTCAATTTCTAGATCCTCTCCCCTCCCCAGAGGATGGAGGGGTGGGGCTGAAAGTTCTAGGCTTCTAACCATGGCTTGACCTTTTTGGTGATCAGCTCCCATCCAGAAGCTACTGAGGAGCCCACCAAGGGTCACTTCATTAGAACAAAATATGCTCCTATCACCCAGGAAATTCCAAGGGATTTAGGAGCTCTGTGTAAGACGCTCCTATCACCTTCATCACTCAGGAAATTATAAAGGTTCTAGGAGCTCTGTATCAGGAACCAGGGGCAGAGACCAAATATTGGGTTGGCCAAAAAGTCTGTTCGGGTTTTTCCATACAAATGTTAAAAACCCGAATGAACTTTTTGGCCAACCCAATATATATTTCTTATTATGTCACAGCATTCTTTTGACAACATGGGCATGGACCTACAAAAACAGATTGAATTGTTAAGTTTTCAGAATAAGTAGAATTGAGAAGGAGCCAGATTTCTCTTTTCTTTTACTTGTTCTTACTGGTCCCACTATTTCCCGGCACATGGCATTCTGGGTAGTGGGTGTGTGCAAGTGATTACAAGTGCCGAAGGTCACCAGAGTTCCCCACTGCCTGAGAAGGAAGGTCAAAACCTGTACATATGGTCCACATGATGGGCCCCTCCCTACCTCTCCTGCTCTATCTTACACTTCTCTCTCTCACTCCCTATGGCCCAGAAACATAGCCATGCTTTTACTTTCCCAAACGTGTCATGGTCTTTCCCACCCCAGTACCTTTGCACCTGCCATTCCTTCTGCCAAGAGTGCTTTATCCCAAGGCCCTTTCAGATCATGGATTTCTATCCGTTCCTCTGTTTAAATGCCAATACCACCAGAAAAAAACCTTCCTTGACTTTCAGGTCAAGTCTGAAGTTTATGCAGTCCCAGAGCACCACTCTTGTTTATAGCACTCACCACTTTCACCAATATCTCTGTTCCCAATGGACGGTGAAAAGCAGGAGGGCAGACCCACCCTTGCCCAAAGCATAGCTGAACACTCACTGCGAAGGAGTATATGGGTGATGATATAGAGAAGACCGATGGGGAGTGAATTCTATCAAAAACCTCGGCTTCCTGGAGAAGGTAAGCGATAGGGAAGTAACTTTAGAGGTGGGAGTATTGAAAAGAGGTTTTTTGTTTTTTTTTAATTTTCCTAGAATAAATAAGACTTAAACATGCTTGTAAGCTGCCAGGAAGTAGCCAGTGGAGAGGAAGTGATTGCAGATGGGAGAGAAAAACAGGGTAATTGATGGAGCAACGTCCCTGAGGTTACGTGAGGGGTGAAATCAGGAGTGCGGGACGGGCTTCCCTGGTGGCGCAGTGGTTGAGAGTCCGCCTGCCGATGCAGGGAACATGGGTTCGTGCCCCGATCCGGGAAGGTCCCACATGCTGCGCAGCGGCTGGGCCTGTGAGCCGTGGCTGCTGAGCCTGCGCGTCCGGAGCCTGTGCTCCGCAATGGGAGAAGCCACAACAGTGAAGAAGCCCGCGTACCACAAAAAAAAAAAAAAGAAAAGAGTGTGGGTTAAGAGGTGAGGCTGGGAATAGGCCAGCGCTGAGGCCGGTGATATTTCTGCCCAGCCTTTCAGCTTTTGTGTAGAAGAGTGAGGAAGGCATCAATCACTTCCTTTCTGGCTGGGTAAATGCCAGGAAATTCTATGGCAGAAACTTCCCCAGGCAGGAGGCTCAGAATTAATTGTGAGGGTTAAGCATAAACGAAAAGGAGCAGGCAAGTCCTAAACACTAAATCCCAGGAATAGGGCCGTTTCAGATCAAGGGACTGCATCTGAGAATGGTCTGGTAGCCCGAATGCTGTGGGAACCTCTAGGTATTTAATACTTGGCGATCACATGAATGCCCCTTCATAAGATTGTTTCACATGGGCCAAGATGTATATTGATTTTTTTTTTTTTTTTGCTGTGTTTATACTTTCAGGAAGAGAACATGATCTCTGGAATCTGTTTGAAGAATAGAAATGTCTGTAGAGGAGAAAAATATGTTTTTTACATTGTCTTGTTCTTGTCCCAGTTTGTTTGCAGGCGGTGCAAAGCCCCCAACTTAGAAATCTCCTTGCAGGTGTTCAGATGTGATTTAACTGAATAACAAAATCTTAGTGGAATATGGAGGATTTGCTTGAGGGTGTGTGTGTGTGTGTGTGCACGTGCATGTGTGTAAATGGATTAATAAAGTTCTTGGGTAGCCAGGGAGCAGGGGTGAGGACAAGCTGACCTTGTGTTTTATCTAGGATGATGATAGTGGGCTGAGCCAGCAGTGTAAAACCAAAATGTAAACATTTGGTGAACAAACAAGTGCATGGGTGAACAGAAGAGTGAATGGATCAAAGAATGAATGAATCTACCCATTACTCTTGAGGCTCTAGAAGGGTGTTCTCCCCAAGGAGGCGCCTTGTCTGGGGAATAGTGCTTTAATATCTTTATGCAAAGAATAAATGAATAGCAGTCATGCAGCCAACACAGATTTATTGGATTAAATGAGTCAATGTCAATACATAAGACGGAACTTTGCACACACTAGGTGCAATGTGAATGTTAAATAGATAAGATGGACGTCAACTACATACCAAGCCCTGTGCCAACTGCCAGGCTATAACAAAGTAAAACGGACACAGCTCCTGCCCTTATGGAGCTTAGACTCCAGTGGATGGCTTCCCTGAACTTGTAGGACATGACTTCCATCACTAACATATGCAGAGCATGTTTCCTGAGCTAACTTTCACATACTCAACCTCTAATCCCCCTGGACAATCTGAGAGGTATTAGTAACCTCATTTTCAAACCTCAGAGATTTGAGCTAAATTTCTGAGATTTCTTTTAGTGACTTGCCCAAGGTCACAGAGCAGTTAGGCCATAGAGCTAAGAATCAAACACACATCTGTCTGATTCTAAAGCGTGGGCCATTTTCCCCATACTAAACTGCCTCTCGAGTGCCCACTTTAGAGTAGGAAAGAACTGAAAGCCTTATGCTGATGGATTTGAGGTGATTTGTAGAAGTTTGAGACTGCCATTTTTCATAATATCCATAGACTTTATACATCCACATGTCCTAACCTCCTGAACAGTATAATTCAGTTATGTTCTGAGGGTATTCCCCTTCTAAGTTAAAAATTATCAAACCTACTGGGAAGAAGGGTTCCCTGGGGATTTGCTTTATAAAATAAACAGAAATCAATTTTGACTTGTTTTCTAATCATGATAAATGAAGCCAGGTTAGGGGAAAAAAAAAGTCCCAGCATTAGTTGAGGATCATTTTACCAGGATGCATTGGTCTTTGACAAGCAATTAAGAAGCCTCTGATTGTAGCTGGCAGTGCCACGGTTCAGCACACTCTTGATTAATTCTCATTTTCATTCTTTCCTTGGGATTTATTTACTCATTTCACCTGGAATGTGTTTAGCTTCTTAACCTCCCCCTCCCCCCTTTCCTCATGTGTTTCTTTGCTTGGCTTCTTCCAACTTTACCTCCCTGCTAATCAGTGCCATATTCATTCCTACTGGCAAAATACCATACCATCTTGGCATTCATTCATTGTCCCTTTGTTCGTTCATTCATTCATTCATTCATTTTCTATCCCATCTAAGCCCACCTCCGTTGACCTTCTTTATTTCTGTCTAGATATTCTTTTAAAATACAGAGGATGTTTTCCTTGGGCCACTTGGTAGGGAGGTGAGCAAGGAATCAACAGTAGGTTTTGAAATATCTTATCATTGAGAAGTCTGAAGTCTGGACAAAACTGAAGGGTCCTGGAGAAGCTACAAGAGGTAGAATCAATATCACCATCTTCATCTTCATGGCTGTTAACTACTGAATCCTTGCTCTAGTCCAGGCACTGTGTCTGCATCTTTCATATGTTATTGCTTTTAATCCTGGCAACAACCGTACAAAGAAGGTAATGGTGGCCTCAATTTATAGACAAAGCGACTGGGGCTCAGGGAATTTATTTATTTATTTTTATAAATTCATTTATACATTTATTTATTTTTGGCTGCATTGGGTGTTCATGGCTACGCATGGGCTTTCTCTAGTTGTGGTGAGCGGGGGCTACTCTTTGTTGCAGTACACAGGCTTCTCATTGCAGTGGCTTCTCTTGTGGAGCATGGGCTCTAGGTGCACAGGCTTCAGTAGTTGTGGCATGCGGGCTCAGTAGTTGTGACTCGTGGGCTCTAGAGCACAGGCTCAGTAGTTGTGGCACAGGGGCTTAGTTGCCCCGCGGCATGTGGGATCTTCCCGGACCAGGGCTCGAACCCGTGTCCCCTGCATTGGCAGGCGGATTCTTAACCACTGCGCCACCAAGGAAGCTCCCAGGCTCAGGGAATTTAAATCACATGAGCAGTAAGTGGTGAAACCAGCCCTCAAGTCTCTGTCTCTGAATTAATAGGATAACCCACAGCAGACACTAATTCACACATGGCATCAACAATAGCAGCGGTACTGGACACCTTCAATGCAAACCATTTGACCCAGCACCTTGGTTGGACTGAGTTTGCATGGCCACCCTACTGAATCATGAGTCTCCCAGGGCTGAGATCTACACCGTGCCATCCCGCTCAGCCCACCTCACCTGAGCACAGGAGTGACTTGGTGGGCATTTGGCCCTATGAAGGGTCTTCAAATGCCCTGGCTGTCCCCAGTGGACGTCTCACATGTAAAGTGGGAGCACTACTTCATGGTTGCTGAACTTGTGTCCTCAGACATTCCTCCCACTCCGTTCCTTCCTGATTCTGAGCCTCCTAATTATTCACCCAGCCATTCCTTTCCTCTTACCCTTGGGACTTGAGCCCTTTCCTTTTCCTTTTGATGATTCTTTTTACTTAGCCCTGGCGACCTCTGGAAAATGTTTGTCACAGTTCAGTTGCCCTGGGAACTTTCTATCCAGAACACAGACTCTACCGTGGTTCTCTCTCTTTAGGGGGCAAGGGGGTATAAGGAAAGGGAAATGGGCATTTCTAGTGTACCACGTGTGTGAGGGCCTTTACAGTAACAAGCCTGGGATAATCCTTAGAGCACCTTAAAGAGTTAGGTTGTTATCTGTGTTTCATAAACAAGAATGCTGAGGTATGGAGAGGTAATGCAGATTAATAAAGACCCTGCAGGTAGGAAGTGGTGAGTCAGAATTGGGCTCCGGGTCTGGGTTCTGTCTACTCCAAAGCCTGGTCTCTCTCTCTCCTCTCTACTACTCCCTGGAAGTCATAGGACCCTGTGATTTTCTTCTAAACTGCTTTTTCTATTAAAATTATAACCTGTCATTAAAATATTTAAGCACACAAATTAACTGGTGCTAATTATGATATTTCAAAAAGTGACAAGCAATTTAGAGTGAGATTTAAAGGGAAAAAAAAAACAACACCTAAGTATAACTTGGCATCTTTCATAATAAATACAAACCTTTGTCAATCATGACTTTATCTAACCCTGATATGCCTCACGTCTAAACAGAACAGAACATTCTGTCTCGTCCACCGTGTTGCCAGGCTCAGAAGCATGTAAGCAGTTTTTGGAAATTCTGGTACTTTAGAACATTTTGGCACGGAAAGCTGTTGCGAGTAGCTTTCTATTGAGTTTCTAATCTCTCTGAAGACAGGTTGAAATGATGACTTTCAACTTAAATCGGTAGAAGATGTCAAATTTTCTCCTAGACACCCTCGTTAGTTCACATACCCCCGAATTCTTTGTCCTTTTCCACTTTGTCGTAAATTAAGACAGAGAAAAATGACCCCCCAATAGGATGCCGTGGTCTCTGGGAGGAAGGGAGCAATACATGGATGGGCGACCATGCATTGCAGTCTTTGCTCTGCAGCTCTGTGTCACCCAAGGCTCCCTTCCCGTCAGAGCTTCACGGATGCACCATGAAATACGTTAACTAGTGGTCAGTGTTTGCCGGAGCCAGCCTTCTGCTCCCGACCAGCTGGGTGACTTGACTAGCAGGTCATTACTCCTTCTGGGCCATAATTTCCCGTGAGGGGAGTGCGCCATTGGAACTAGACGAATGTAAGTTTCCTCCATGGCTCCAACATTCTATAGGCTCCGACTCTAATTACTGCACTTTGTCTCCTCCCTGGAAATTTCTTACGGAGTCTGTGAAGGGAATGGCAGTGATTCTCCAGGGGAAGTGGGAGGAAGCCGAGGCAGCACTGTCAGCACAGTGAACTGTGGTGGCTAATGGCAGTTTCCCAGAACCATCCAGGATGTTGAAAAGTGAGGAAGAGGTTGAGAATCACTGTTCTGGGGAACATCTCTAGACCAGCTTACTTTATAGGTGGTGATATTGGGGCCTAGAGAAGTTAAATAACTTGCCCAAGGTCACTCAGCAATTCATAATGTAACTAACACTTAAGGGCAAAATTAATCTTATTTTACATCTCACAGTTATTTTTAGGAAACAGAAAAGTTACCATCAAAAAAGAAACTAGAGTGTTACAAAATGAATCCTCTGTGTGTACGAGAATTCTTACAGAAAGTTAAAAAAAAAATCACTTGTAAAGGAAAATTAGAACTTCCTGAACAAAAATGTTCAAAACAGTGACTAAGTGAAAGGTATCAGAGAGCATGTATCCCTTAGACCAGTGCTATCCAATACAAATTTAGTGTAAGACATATAAATAAATTTAAATTTTCTAGTAGCCAATTTAAAACAGTAAATGAACCAGGTGAAATTAATTTTAATGATATACTTCAACCCAACGTATCTAAAAAATTATCATTTCAACATATATGCAATGTAATAAATCCCTGAGATATTTGACTTCTTGGTACTAAGTCTTTGAAATCCAGCATGCATTTATTTTACCCTTTAAGTACACGTCAGTTTGGATGAGCCACATTTCAAGTGCCTAGTAACCACATGTGCCTCGGCTAGTGGCTACCATATTGCTGTGTGGCACAGTTTCTCTCTGTACTTTTGTCTTTTCCCAAGCCCTGTCAAAATGTATCTTTCAGAGAATATTTAAATAGAATGTACTCTGACTTTTAATAAAAAGTATATATGTGTGTGTATTTGTGTAAGCATATATATGTTATATGTATATGTGTGTATATATGTAAATATATATTTATATATATATGTACAGAGAGAGAGTGAGAAAAAGAGAGAGAACTTTTCCAAAGCAGCATGGAAAGAGAACTACTCATGTTGTATTTTCTTAAGCCAGGTGGAGAAGTTCCTGCAGCTTCCATTTTTCCATCTTCCAGATCTTTCCAGGCTTACAGATTTTCAGAAGGTCTTTATTAGGAGGCTTATAGCTTAACAGTCTCCCCACTAACCTTGTAGCTTAGCAGGCCCCCAGGGCGGCACTTATGAGGGTACATGTAGCACAGGAGTGGCCCTTAGTACCACTTCTCTGACATGAATTACCAGCTTCCAGAAGTTAGTTTTTGTCACTACATCAAAGTTTCGGCCATTTGTGCAGGAAACCCCTGAAAAGCAATCACAAGCCAATTGGCATTGTAACATTTGATCCTTACCATGTCCCCCCAAATTTGAGAATCTTAAAAGGATATTTCCTAGCTAAGAAAGAGGAATGTGATGAAGTCAGGCTTCTCATTGCAAGGATTTAAATGAGGGGACGCACCTGAAAATGCCTCATACACATGAGCTGCCATGGTAACAAACTACCTCAAGCCTGAATGGCTTAAAACAACAGAGGTTTATTTTCTCACAGTTCTGGAGGCTAGAACTATGAAATCATTGGATTTAGGTCCCACCCTAATCAAGTGTGACCTTAATTACATCTGAAAAGACCTTATTTCCAAATAAGGTCACGCTCTGAGGTTCTGGATGTGCATGAATTTGGGGGAGACACTAGTCAACCTTGCCCAGCTTTCACTAAAAGTTTCCTTCCAAGATCTTCCCTCTAGTTCAGTGGGTCACACCTACCATTCAAGGTCTACTCAATAACTTAATTTGGAATGTTGATTTTAGAAACAGAAATGGGATTTGATCACCACCTAGTTCAGTGGAATCCTTTCTTTGAAAGGAATTTTCATCACAATGAAGGCCAAAAAGAAAACAGAGCAAAACACAAATGTGTGTTTGTAGGGGGGAGGGAAGCCTAGCGTTACCTGTGACCCCCTTCTTTGCCCTTCACTCGGCTCTCAGAAGACTTCCTTAGCATCCCTAGGGTCTCCTAAACCTCTCTTTAATCATAATCCCTTTATTGTATAGCTCAACCCCTGATGTTTGGAGAGATACAGTGAGTTCTCCAAAATCACACCACAACCTAAGTCTGAGCCTTGCCTCAGCTACGAAGTGTCCAGACACTCAGCCCATCCAACTCTGGTATATTTTTCTTTGGAAAGGGAAAAAACAAAACATTCCACACTTGGCAAGTTTTCTTCTTCTGTTTTGCAAAATTGTAAAAATTCATGGTGAGGCCAAAGCCATGATCACATTTATGCTGCCTCCTGTGGGTTTTCTATTTCCAAGTAGAGGAAGAGGCTAGAGCAGCCACCTTTGGGTCAGTGTGTTAAGGAAACCCTCTTGTCAAGGACTCTGGTCTCATTCTTCCTGCCATAGCAAGTCTGTGCCAGGCTCTGTTTCATTCCCATTTTTCACAAGTATTTTGAGTATTTTCCCCTCAAAATAGACATAGTGTATCATGGAATCCAAACCGTGGTTGAGCCTTCAAAATTCCTTAAAAAAAAATTAGCTCTGCAAAATTAAAAAGAAAATAATAGCATTTATTTTTTATAGCGGTTTTGGGTTTTACAGAGCCAATAGTACAGAGAGTTACCATATATACCTATGCCCCTACTTAATGGCTTCCTCTATTATTTTGCATTAGTGTGGCACTTTTGTTACGATTGGTAAAGCAATATCTATACATCATCATTAACTAAAGTCCATAGTTTACATTAGGGTTTGCTCTTGGTGCTGTACATTCTACGGGTTTGGACGAATGTGTAATGGTATGTATCCACTATTACAGCATCATGCAAAATAATTTCACTGCCTTAAAAATTCCCTGTGCTCCAGCCCCCCTTGCTCTCTGAACCCCTGGCAGCCACTGATGTTTTTACTGCCCCTATAGTTTTCTCTTTTCCCGAATATGGTATAGTTGGAGCCATATGGAATATAGCCTTTCCAGACTGGCTTCTTTCACTGAGAAATATGCATTTAAGATTCCTCCATGTCTTTTCATGACCTGATAGCTCATTTCTTTTTCATCACTGAATAACATTCCATTTTATAGCAGTTCCAAGCTGCTTTCCATGATTTCAACCTATAGAATTACTGTGTCTGACTCTGAAAGCCAGATCTACAGTAAGATTAGAGGATCCTTCACGGGCACAGCCTCTTCTGCAGGGTGCTGGGAATTCAGCTGCACACTGTCTTCTATGCCTTGCCCTTGTGTCTGAAATACCCCGTACTTCTGCTCTAAGACCCTTCTAGAAAGCTGTGTATTTTGCTTAATTTAAAACAGTATGTTATTTGGGGGAAATAAGATATATGATGGATTTATTTTGCTCATGATTCTATTAGACCACATTATCTTTAGCCTGGAGAAGAGACCTGAAGAAATAAGAATTAAGGATGGGAAGAGGATAGGTCAGTTTTAAAATGAGGAAGGAAAAAGAAAACATCTGGAAACTTGACATTCCCCAGGATATTACCCCATGGGTGCCGAAGGTGATGAGAGATAGAACCTGTGAGAAGAGGTGGCTTCCCATCGAATTAAAATTCCAGAATGTTCCAGAAAGTGCCAGATTCAAGACCAAGTAGGGCCAACTAATAGTGATTATCCCTCCCATATGGACAGGGTTGCTGAACACATGGGTGGTGCAGCTCATGGAGGTCAGAAGTGCTCTAAGTCACCTTCCTACAATGAACATGGCACCCTAGGTTAGCACCAGGGTCATTCAACCAACAGTCATGGGCAGCAGACAAATGCCTTTTTAGAACACATTTTTTTAAAAATTCAGAGACTATACATGAATTCATTTTTATTTTAAAATTCAGAGAAACAAAAACTCCCTTTTCTTCCGTGCAACCATATTCCTCTCTTAGAGGTAACCGCCATTATTAGTTTGATGGACATCCTCACAGAGGTTTTTCTGTGCATTTAGACATACATATGTATGTCCACTGATACATAGAAGTTTGTGACATGGGTGAGTCCTATGGGTGAGAGATACTATTGATATATACTATGTGCAGTTTCCTGCAATTTGCGTTCTAATTTTTCAAGTCTTTTTTAACTGTTGCATAATATTATTTCATAAGGATGTATTTATACATTATTTACAGATGAAGAAATAGGTACTTCTTCCCAATTTTTGCCATTACACATGGTAGATGTATTAATGTTCACCACTATCTGGTCCTTTTCTACTTCCTGGTCATAAGAGATTATACTTCCCTACCTTCTTGATGTTAGCCATCACCATGTCACTGGATCTCATCACGGAAATGTGTGTGGAAATGACATGTGTCACTTCTAGAACCAAGTATATAATTGTTGGTGCTCAATTCTCCAATCTTTCTTCCACCCCGTGAGATGCTGCCATCTTGGTCGTCTAGGTCCCTAGGTGTTTATGATCATCGGAATTCTGCTGCTAACCTGCATGGAGCGCGGGGCATGGGCAAGAATTAAATCCTTGTTGTTCTAAGTCATGGAGACTTTGGAGCTCTTTATTATCACTGCAAAACCTGCTCTATTCTGGCTGACAGTCCCTTCCATGAGCAGTATTGTGCATGCTTCTTTCTGCACAGGTGACAGTATCTTTCCAGGAGTGAATGTCTGTTGCAAAGTCAAAACATTAAATTGCTTGTAAAGCATCTTCTTATACATCCAACCCCTACTTTTCGTCCCTTGGCTCCTCTGCATCTCTTGACTTTAAACTCCTTTCTATTATTTATTCATGGTTTATTAGATAAATGTCTTCCCCAGACAAACTAGGAGCTCCCTGGAGTTTGCCTGTTTTTTTTGCCTACAACTCCAGTGTTAGTGATTGTTTCATTAAACTCTAATCTCAAGGCTAATCCCTGCTGGAAAATGTGTTCTGTCCTATCCGAAGGCTCCCAGACTCCGAGTCTCAAACCACTAAACACGCTGTGTGGGTGTTACGTGGTGCTTATTGGTGGTCACGTGACATTGTTATTTTTCTCCAAACATTTCTAGAATGATTCACACTGTATAAAAGGATTACCTTTTGGTTTGGGAGGTACCAAATTAGAAAATGGGACTTCCAAAACTCTCTGTTCTCTTTCAGAGCACAACAAGGCATTCATTCCTACTCAGGGGGTCAAGGCTTCCCAGCTGATGAGTTTATTCAGCTCTGACCTGTGTAGCTGGGGCAGCAAATGGGGTTTCTTTGAGGCTGGTATGCTCTCCGCCAGAAGTTAGCAGTAGGTGGAGATGCTGCAGTTGATGTAGACTCAGAGCTCAGCTCAGGTACAAGACAAAGCCAGCCCAATAACTTACAGAATTTAAGCCCCAGGGTGGGGGGACTTGAGATCCCATGTTGATGGGAAGCATAAGAAGGTCAAGAACCAAAATGGAACTTTGAGAGCCTATAACTGAATTCCACAGTTTCCCTGAGCACTGAAATTCTTTGCAACTTTCATTCATTCACACATCTCATCAAGGTGTGAAGTGTAATGTGGTTTGCGTGAAAAATAAACTTCCGCCAAAAGAGGAAAACCAAGAGTCCATGGCAGCGTCAAGAAAAGATTTGTCAGTTCAGCTGTATGACTACTGTATTTGTCATTTCCTTTTCATCATGCCTCTCCCCTCATCACAAAACTGCAATGGCTTCTTGATGTCCAAAGCATCATGGCATCACCTCTTTTAGGAGAAAGTGACCTGGAAGGGGCTCTGCAGAAGTGGAAGTCTGAACCTTGATGTTGCCTCTTGCTTGCTGTACAGCCCTGGATAAATCCTTCCTCCCCTCTGACTCTGTGTCTCCATCTGTAAAATGGGGATAGTGACAGGGCCCACCCCCCAGGGTGACGGTCAGGATTACATGAGCTAACGCCAAAACAGACAATGAAGATGTCCCGAGGTTTCATGGGACCAGGGCTTGGACGCCGTGATACAGACAGCACCCAGTAAACATGGACATTCATCCTCCTCTTCTGCCCACCAAACATCATCTGCAGGGCCTGGATCACCCTCATACCCAGGCCCCAGGCTCCTGGCCTGGAATCCTAACTTTTGCCACCAAATTCCCTAAGACCCCCCATCAAGTGCCTGTTATGAGCTGCCCCAACCAGCTGATGTCCTGGAGCCTTAGCTGTGTCCAGTGCTCTGGCCTTGTTCAGCTACCTGGACTTCCAAATGCCCCTCGTGAATCTTAGGTGCTCGCGATTCATGATTTGACCGTGGTCCAGTCCTATTCCTCATTGCACAGCCCTCAGAGCCCCCAGCTCTCATTGCCCTAATTTGACAGCTGTTCCTGCCCTCTCCTGAGCCCTCCCGTCACCATGGGGAGAGCAGCTTTTCTTCCTTCCTCTTCTCCCCCAAATCTCCAACCTCTCCCTCCTCCAATTCCTTGTCTGTGCCCCTCCTTTCAGACTTACCCAAGCTCTGCCTCTTCATGTTAATGTGTCACTTCTCACATGTTTCTCTTGTTTTCATAACAATTTGATAAACTCATCAAGGGTGGGGGGTTGACATTACTGGAACCCTCTGTCACACAGCAAGGAAACTAAATTCGAGCCAACCTAAATTTCAGTTTCCTACTCAACTCTAAAAGCTTTGTGGGTCTCAACAACACACAAGTGAAGCTCAGACAATTAGGAAATTAATGCATGAATGAATGCAAGCAGGCTGACATTTTCTCCAATAACTGGGGTCTTCCGATCTAGTGCAAAATCCTCTGTTAGGTCAAAACAGTTCTTAAAGTAGGTGAGTGATTAATATGAAAGACAAAGAAGTACATACAATAGTTTGATTAAAATACTCTTAGCTGGATATACTTCACTGACCCCCAGAAGGAAGAAACCAAGTATAATTTGTATCTTCTATTATTGCATTTGAGGACAGCAGCGCCTGGCAATTATGTCTCTTTAAATGTTTGTCGTCTCAACATTGTAAAATCTGTATTTGGTCCTAATTCGAATTGCAGGAAATGGGGGGTGGGGCTGGGGAAGCTCATTATCCGCACTGATGAATGAGATTCTCTGAGTAAATGTTTAATACAAAATAAGTAAATAAAAATGCAGTAGAGATGGAACTCAGACTTAAAAATGGACTTTAAAATGGTCTAAAACGTTTTTTTCTGTTACACAGTGAATTATAGTTTAGCCTTTTGTCCCCCAAAGGGCAGGTAATAGGCCTAAAGAGAGAGGGAGAAGCAGACAGTAGTGAGATATTCTGGGAGGTGTGTGCTGCTGCCTAATCTGAAATACGCAGACCTTCAGAAAGGTGCACAATCTTCCAGCCGCACCCTGTGCCTTGGCCCACTGCGCTGAGTGCCTTCTCTTTCCCAGCTCTGGGTCTGCTACCCGATCTCCCCACCTCTCACCCGGGGCTGTAACAGAGGGAACAGGGTGGACATCTAGGTCTTCCCCATCAGAGCTGTCTGTGGATAAAGCCCATGAGGCAGTCAGGGGGAAACAGGCCTAAAAGTGACAGTACTGCCCAGGCCAGTAGAGCAGGTAAACAAAGGTAGAAGATACTGGAGTCGACAAATAACACTAGTGTGATGAATGAGGGGGTGAATGGAGAGGAGGGACCACTGAGGATTGTCTCCCTTGGGCACCCCATGAGCAGACCTTGAGATAAGGGTTCAAGGGCACTTACTTTATTGGGGAAATGAAGGAGACACAGGTAGAGAAATAGGGGGTTGACACAGGGAAGGGAAGGCAACTAGCAGGGAAGTTTGGGTCATTAAGACAGTAACCAATGGGGGGGGGGGTGGTCAATGGAGCTTAATCCTTGAGGGGAACACTGAGAAACCGCATAGAGCTTGATCAGAGTTATTCCACCTGAGGGGCAAGGGAGCCTTGGAGTATTTATACCCCCTTTCTGTTAGTCATTGTGGAAAAGCTGGCAAAGCACACGTTAGAGAAAGCCCTCTGGTAACGAAAGAGCAACGACTTAACTAAACATCCTCTTCCAGTGCAGTCTTACCATAGAGTCCAGCAAGCCCTGGATCTGATTGAAAATCAAATCCTTGGTATTGACCCAAAGGAGGTGAAAACTTATATCCACACAAAAACCTGCACAGGGATGTTTACAGCAGCTTTATTCATGATTGTCAAAACTTAGAAGCAACCAAGATGCCCTTCAGTAGGTGAGTGGATAAATAAAATGCGGCACATCCAGACAATGGAATACTATTCAGCACTAAAAAAGAAATGAGCTATCGAGCCATGAAAAGACATGGAGGAACCTTAAATGCATATTACTGTGTGAAAGAAGCCAATCTGAAAAGGCTATGAGTAATGAGTCATTCCAACGATATGGCATTCTGGAAGAGGGAAAGCTATGGAGACAATGAAGAGATCAGTGGTTTCCAGGGGTTTAGGGGAGAGAAGGTTGAATATGCAGAGCACATAAGATTTTTAGGGCAGTGAAAAGTATTTTGTGTGATACTATAGTGGTGGGTACACGTCATTTTATATTTGTCCAAACCCATAGAACGTACAACACCAAGAGTGAACCCTAAGGAAAACAATGGACTTTGGGCGATGACGTGTCAGTGTAGGTTCATCAGTTGTAACAAATGTACCCCTCTGGTGGGGGAAGTTGATAATGGGGGAAGCTCTTCCTGTATTGGGGCAAGGGGGATATGGGAAATCTCTGTGCCTTCCTCTTAATTTTGCTATGAGCCTACAATTACTCTAAAAAAAATTGTCTTTAAAAAGAAAAAATAAAAAGAGCAATGACACTGTTGGGACAAGGACAGGAGTGGAATGCCGAGAAAAGGAGCTTTGAGAAATGAAGACAGAATTCCAGCCAGCACCTCCTTGCTACCAGTGACTTAGCAGGCTTTTGCCTGAAGCTAGATTAGATTCTAGAGCAAGCTTCTACTTGGTACGACTGGTACCACCACCCACCTCCCCATGCAGTCCCCCATCGTGGCCCACTTATTACTACTACTAATAATGCATGATATGTGTTGAGTACTAACTGTGTGCCCCATATAATATCTTAAGCCATGTAGTCTTTACAACAATGTGTTCAGGTAAATACTATTATTACCCCCATCGTGGGGCAGGGGGAAGGACTATAAAAATCAGCAATTTAAAGCAAATTGTCCCTTGTTGCACAACTAGTAAATAGTGAAACTGGTCAGGTTTTTTTTTTTTTTCAGCTCAGCCACTTGCAAGTGTCTTAGATGTGATAGCTACCAATACTTTTCTCTCTAAAAGAACCCAGGTACCTACCAGTAATTAGCAAGGCTGATTTCCTCAACAAATGAAACTATTCCCAAAAAGTAACAGAGCAAAGAAACTGAAGTTGTGATGATTTTTACAGGCATATTATCCTTTCTTGAAGCTTGGTCACAACTGGTGCAGGCAAAAGTGCATTCTGCTTCTCAGTGTGTGGAGGGGGGAGGGGGCAGGGCTGTCCTGGAATCCACAACTCATGAGAGATCAGAGAATGTGCAAGTAACACGCTCCATTTAGGCATCAGTGTTCTCTATTACAGAATGGCCCCTGAGTTCATTAATCAGACTGTCCAAATGTGTTTAACTCATTATTTATGACATCATTAAATCCAGTAACACCAAAAGGTGTCACTGTGAGCATCGGACAAGTCCAATTTTAATCCTTAGAAAATGTGTAAATGTCTTTCTTTTCCTCCCTCCCCCGTCCTTATCAGGGAGGGTGGATGGAAGCTAAATTTGCACTTGCACGATGTGCAATGGTCTAAACTTTCACTGAATCCTAATCAACTTAGTATCCTGTTGCCTTTTTGAAATTGGATGATGAAATGTAACCCTGAGACAGCTTAAACAGAGCTCAGGCCTGGATGCTTTCCGCAAAATGGCCTAATTTGGTAGTTACGGCGCTAGTGTTGTATGTGCAGTGATCAAATCCTGTGTTTTCAATTATCCTTTTTATGGTTAATTAAGGCAGTCTTAGTGTACAGATTAATATCAGAGCAGCCTAATGTAACAGACTAAAGTGTGCCCTCCGATTACAGGGAGAATGTCTTTTTGTGACAGTGGTTTTCCGGGTAAGTTTTACAGGCTTCTATTTTTGAACTTGACTCTAAGGGGCCAGAGCAGCACATTTTGAAAATGGTTTTTTAAACCATAACGAAGGTATCTTTCTTTGGCAGCTTCCTGCCCAAAGACAGCAGAGTGCTTTGTACACACGTATCAAAGTGATATACAGGGATTGTTTTATTCTCTGCTGAAATACGGAGACCTGGGGGGAAATACAGTCACTGATGACAAATCTTAAGCGTGCCGTGTGCACAGCAGGTATGGAGAGTGTAGAGCATCTAAAACACCCTCCTAAACTGGAGGGGCTGGTCAGGTGGGCAGAAGTGCTGTGCTCTGGGATGCCATGTGCTCCAAGGGGGTCTTGTGAGTTTTGGTGGTGATTGTCTATCCAGATGACTGTACAGCTCCTTGTAAAGCTGCCTCTTCCCTTGGATCATTCATTTTGTGTGAGGCACTTTAAGGTACCTTCTGAGATGCACTCTCTAAAAAATGGGCATGTTTCACTGCTCTTTGTTTTTAACACAGGAGATCATCAGAGGGGATCTATACAGCACAGCTTCTCTAATACCAATTAACTCTAGTGAAGTTATATAACACAAAGGAAAGGCAGTCTGGGCCTTAAAGGATTTTAAGAAATGTTCAAAGCATTTCTGAACAGAAGTCTTTTGGGCTCTGTTTTAATTAATAGTTTAAAATAATTCATATTTAATATATCAGATGTTTCTGTGTAGATGATGATATTTAAATGCCTCCAGACACTGAATTCCTTTTCATCCTATCGACTGTACATGGAGTCCAAAGTTCGGTTCCATGGAGAGAACATTTATTTGTCACTTTCCACGTACATTACCACATTCAAGATGCAATAGGGTATACAGAAATGAATTAATTCACGGGCTCTGAGGAGCTCAGTATAGTAGGTAAGAAATTCGTGTATAAATGATTCAAAAGAAAGGAAGCGTCTGGTAAATACCATGATGGATGCATGCACTCCAAGCCCAGTGACATATTTAGGGATATCAGCATTTTTACATGTGTTGAGATATACAATTGTCATATATCTTAATTCTGTTTGTGAATTAAGAAAGCAGAAGATCTAAAGAATTTCCCCCATTAGGAGATAGTTATAATACATAGAATTTCTATTTCTGCATTTTTTATGTGACACATTTGGGTTTTTCTTAAACAAACTTAAATTTACCATAGTTCAGATTAATACGTAGCAAATGGAAACATGTGGAACTATTCAAAGACAAGAGAACTGGAAAACTCCCATATCCACACTCACACAGCCACTCACTGTAAAAGTGATCATTGAAAAACATAAGGAGACAAGTAAAAGCACCAGGCCTTTGTCTCTAAACTGATATGACATTAAAAAGGTAACTTACGGGGAGTGGGGTCAGTGAGGAAGGAAGGCTGAATATCTCTGCTCTCATCAGAAAGGGTAAACGAAGAAAGATGCTCGCACATGGCAGGGAGAAAATGGCCACATTAACTGCCCAGAAGGGACCGGTGTGTACTGTGTTGTCGATGGGGCAGTGGAAACCCGTGACTGTGCTGGTCTCGTGTGGGAGAGTGCAACAGAAGGGCATGCGGAGCTAAGCCAGACAGGTGCCCCAGTTTGGGGAAAGAATATATCCAGTCAAATTCAGAGAAAATGTAGACATTTTAAAAAGCAGATGCACTAACACAGAGCACAGTAACAAAAGAAATAAATGTTCTTAAAAGGGAAATTCTGGTTATATAAATGCAAATACATGAAAGATGATTGAGAAGAGAGAGAGGGAGAGAGAGGAGAAAATATATCCAAAGAGGCATATTGTGGCAAAATATGGACTTCTCTAGTAAACTTGATTTAAAAGAGAGCATATAAAACACACTGAGGTATATACGTGAGGGGCATGACCCATGACAATTATATGGACGCCTAAAGCTTCTCAGCTACAGCAAGTTTCAAATAAGCCAAGGACAGCGTGAAGAGGTTTGTCTAGGCCATTGTAGACTGACCTGCTGTCGGGCAGATGGTGCCCTGGTAACGGATGGCAGGGGAAAAGCAGAACCATGCAGGCTCAGGTTACCTCCGTTTTTTATGGTCAAAGAAAATAATCATCACCCTGTAAAAGGGTCGAAAAATATAAATAGGAGAAAATTGGAGTCCAAGATAGTTGAGAAGATGATAAAAGTGCATCCTATTGATTTAAGCGAGTTCGCATCTCTAAGACTAGATGAATTATTTCTCACAGAGGACACCGAGAAAATAGTGATTACAATCTCAGCAACAGTTTGTGTAATTTTTGAGACATTGTGGAGAAGAGAAGTGTGAGTAGATAGGAAATGGGCATGACTAACACTTTTAAAAGATAAAGAAGATAAGTCCTGGAAATTAAAGACCAATGAAGCTGAACTTAGACCCTAGTAAAATTCAGAACAGATCTATCCATTCATCATCATTCATCCATCTGTCCAGCCCTCCACCATGAATTTCTCGTCATTCAGCAAATATTAATTGAATACCTACTGTGTGCTAGGCACTGGGGATATACTGTACTAGAAAATGAAACATAGTCCTGATTCTACTAGGACTTAGATTCAAATGGGGGATTTATAAAAGCATGAGTTGTTGAATTCTAAGAGCGTAATGGTGAAGCTAATACGAAAATCAAGGCAAGGAGGGTGTCACAATCCATGAGTTAGTCAGGACTTTTCCCCTTGCAAATGCCAGAAACTCAATAAATACTGGCTGAGGCAAAAGGGTATTTCATGGCTGATGTACGTGAGAAGTCCATGAATAGTCCTGGCTTCAGGACTGGCTGGGTATACAAGCTCAAGACAGCTGCACCAGGACTTCTTCATCTCTTTGCTTGGCTTTCTTCTACTTTGGGTCCATTCTCCCCATAATTTTTAACAGTCAAGATAGCTTCCTGTAGCTCCAGGCTCAAGTTCTAACTTCATAACACCTCCAGTGAAGAGAGGCTGTGTATCTCCCCACTGCTCAAACAAAAGTCCAGAGTGAAGTTCACTTTTATTAACATGGTTCATGTGTTGATTCATGACCCCATGAATCAGCTCTGTGACTAAAGTAAATAGACCAAATAAACTGATGGCCCCGGCCTGGGCCAAGGTCAGACATTCCCTCCTGGTACCAGGAATAGAGTCAGCCTGTCTGTTCACATGCACTGAGAGTCTGGGGTCGGGGGCTGGGAGCGTCTCCCCATGAGGAGAAGGATGCCGAGCGGGCACGGCTGAACCTCGGGGGCACTTTCCCTACAGACTGTGCTGGTCAGAAGCCTCGGGGAGCATCAGGATCCATTTTCTAACTTATATCTTTCTTTTTTTTTTTTATTTTCTCTTTTTCTTTCTTTCTTTCCTTTTTTCCCCGTATTTGCACTGGCTAAAACCTCCAATACAACATTGAATAAAAGTGATGCAAGCGGAAATCACTGCCTTGTTTCTGATCTTAGGGAGAAAGCGTTCAGTCTATTCAGCGTTCATACCACTCCATATGATGTAGGATGCAGGTTTCTTCGTATATGTTTTCTATCGTGCTGAGGAAGTTACTTCTGTCTCAAGTTTGTTGAGAGTTTTTATCATGAATGAATGTTGAGTTTTACCAAAAACTTTTCTGCATTTGTTTCTTAACTTGGTGATCTGTCTTCTCCCTTTTTTTGTGGTCAGTCTAGCTAAAAATTCATCAGTCTTGATCTCTGCAAAGAACCAACTATTCGTTTCATTGATTTTCTTTATAGCTTTTCTACCTCATACTTTAAAGAGGGCCCTGGCAAACTAGATTTTATCTGGCTGAACAACTATGTCATATAAGGAACCAGGAAAGGTAAGGAAGGCCCATGAAAAAGGAATTCAAGTCTCTGAAGGACTGCATTACAGAAGAAGAAATAGGAAGATTCTCTCACTCTCCAGAAGTGAGAACTCAGATCAGTGTACACAAGTTAAAGAGAAGCAAATGAGAGCAGTGTTGTCCCCTCTTCTAGAACCCAGGCTCCAGAATCATACAGATTTGGACCAAAACCCTGGCCTTACCCTCTGCTAGCTAACTGTATGTATTAGTTAGATAATGCATGCTGCTGTAACAGACCCTCTCCAGCTAAGGAGCTTGCCAAGTAGAAGTTTACTTCCTGCTCTCAAGAAAACTGCCCACGAGGATTTTATGATCCAAGTGTGATCATGGTAAACTCTACTCCAGTACACGTTCCATCGACCAGACCTAAGAGAGGCTGCAGAGTTAGTCCAGCCATGGCCCTAGAGAATAAGAAAACCTCTCTGGTGACAGTCACTAGCCTGTCTGTGCCATCCTGTATAGCTTGAGGTTTATCTTTTTGAGCTTCTGTTTCCTTATGTGTAAAAAGAGGATAATAGTATCTGTCTCATGAGGGTCCCCCACGATCTACAGTATCTGGCACAGGTGGGAGTTTAATGAACACTTGTTGCATGAATGAATGAATCAGTGAAAGAATGAAGTAAGTGTAAGGAGTGGTGTATGTAGTGCACTTAGAACCATTTTTGGCTTGTAGGAAGGCTTCAGTACATGAGAGTAGTTATTTCTGCTCTTGTTCTTGAGGCTTTATAAAGGAGTAAAACCAGGCAAGAAAATTTCTAGCTCTAGTTTGAAGAGTGAAGTCTCTTTCTCTGGGAGGTTTCAGGCAAAGGCCAACTCTTAGACGTGTCATAGAGTTAGAGTGGAGTCCTGCCCTCAAATGTCCTTTGAGGCCATAAAAGATCAAGTGGGGCATCAGACAAACCATACATTCACTTGCTACCTTGTGACCTGGACTAAAGCCACTTTACTTTGCTGAGACTCCATGTCCTCAGTTTTAAAAACCTCCGTAGCAGGCCAGCCATGACACTTCATCGAGATAAGTCATATGAAATTGTGGAACACAGCCTGGTGCATGGAGATGGTAGGTGCTTGATAAATACTTGTTTTCTTTCCTTCTACTTTGCTGCTTTGTTGCTTCCTGTTCTATGATACAAACAATAGTCTTTATTCATTGCATTTGAAATGATTGTTGTAATTAAAGATAAAGAGAAAATTCCTGGGTTGGAGTTGGAGGTTGTAGTTCTGCAGTTTCCAGCCCTTTCCCTCTGCAAATGATCACGGAGTAACATAATTTAGGCACCCAAAGTAGTGTTTCCTGTTCTTTGGATTCAGGCTTGCATCTATCTAACAACTGGCTTCTCAGAATTTCCAAGAACTGTTAATAGGCAAATAAGTCAGTTTCTTCAACCAAAGTTGATGGAGGAAAACCCATTAACTGAGGTATTTCCTAGGGAAACTGGATATATACAGTTTTTCTGTAATGCAGATCCAGAAACTCAAGTTTAACCAAACAGAAAATAATGGTTAAGGACTTGCTTTTTAAGAGGTTGCTTCTCACCAACCCCTCTTCCCAACTGATAAAAGTCAACGTTATTTAAAAACAAAACAAGTTTAGGATTAGGACAAAACCCATCTAGTAATTCAATGGTTTTAGGATAAAATAAGTCAAAACAGAATCTTTACTCTGGTTGTTGCGGTGGTGGTTTGGCTTTTTCTCAGTTGCTGTGCATTTGTGACTTTCACCTTGTTAGTTGGAGCCATTACATCCCATCCTGTGTTGTCAATTGGGTCCTGAGGTTATTCCAGCACCTTAAGAAAAGCCACCATCTACCTACTTTTACAGCTTTTAAGATAAACCGAGAGCACTAGGAAAGCAGGTGAGTTAACCGTTATCAATATGGAATGTGAGGTTTCCTGTGCAATAGCACCACCTCTTCTAAGTCACCGTGGCTGGCGTTTCTCAGAATTGCATAATGATATAATAAATGACGTGTGTGCTGAGCGAAAGCTTTGAGTAATGGAACCAGCTAACGTTTAGAATTTTATTAAGGACGAACTGTCTCAGATGTTCTTAGTGCTGTTATTCCTCCCTCGTTAAAGCTGGTAATTCTTGTTTTTAAGGCACTTTGGAGACACTCATTGATACATGCTTGGGGGAAAAATATATATATATATATATAGACATCCCTTTTTTCCTTTAAAAAAGTTCCCATGAGACTCTAGAACTGTGTAAGAATAATACTCTGATTACTCAAGTGGGTGGATTTTGCAGTCTCTATTTCTCATCCTTTAATCATCTGAAGAGATCTGAGCTTTCTTCACCAAGAAGTGCAGACTGTGCTGTATGATTCCCCTTTTCGAGAAGAAGAGGAAGGGCACGACTCACCAGAGAGCCTGGCCCTCTGGGTGGCTGCCTCTGTCAGCTCTCAGGAACACTCAGCAGCTCCCGAGCTCCTTATCAAAGAGGAAATTAACAGAAAGTTAAGAGGAATTTCCCAAAGCAACTCTGGCCACCCAGAGTACCCTCAGCCAGTGTTTAAAGGGAGGCAGTTGCTACATTGTTCTTGCAAATAGTTGCCAGGTGGGAATGTAGACTCAGTGTTGCTGCGTCCACCCATTTATTAGAAAAAGCTGGAAATAAGCCATAGCATCTGTATTCAAGGAAGGAAGAAGGGGAGAAGGCAGTGCCAGGCTTTTACCAAGAAGGCCAACACTTGCCTTGGAAACTTGTACCAGACTTCTGCTTAAATCTCATTGGCTAGAACAGGTCATGTGATCCCCCCAGCTGCACAGGAAGCTGGGAATGTATTACTTAGCCGTTGTGGGAGAAGCAGTCAGGGAGAAGGGAGTTGGGAATGTGTGTTGGCACAGCTAACCTGAACTGCCTGCCAACACGTAGATACTATATTTAAATACTGACTCTGTATTCAAGGAAACAAAACATGTCAGAGTGCCAGATATGGCCCACAGACCTTGAGTTTATCTCCTCTGCTTAAGACAAACCAATGTCTGTCCTTAGTATCTCTCCACCTGTCATTTCAATAATACACTGTTTCCTGATTGTGTCTCTTAGCTTTCTACCACCAAGGACTTGTCTTTTTTTTTTTTTTTTTCTGTTTTCTCCATGGAATCCATCTGTTGGAACATTCTGTCTACAAAGTGCTTTTGTTAGGTAATAATGAGTTTTCATATTTTAAAAATGCAACAAAGACTTGCAGATCTGCCAACTAGAGCCTCTGATCAACACAGGATAACCAGCAGGAGAGTCGGTATAATTCCAGACAACAGTTTAAAAAAAAAAATTAAAAAGACATTTTAATTAGAGTGTAAAGCTTTATCTTGCTTAAGTGGATAAATTCCACTAGGACAGGGATTGCTAACTTTCTGTGAAGGGTCACATAATAAATATTTTAGGCTTTGGGCTATACAGTCTGCAGTTCAACTATTCAACTCTATACTAATATTATAGTACAAGAGCAGCCTTAGATAATACATAAATGAATGGGCGTGGCCATGTGCCCATAAATTTTTATTTACAGAGAAAGGCTGTGAGTCAGATGTGGCCAGCAGACTATAGTTTGCTGACCCTTGCACAAGGCCTTTAAAGGTATTAAGACATTTTCACACCCTGGTTCTTACTTCCCTGAAACTTCAGGGGACCTGACTGGGGACACTGACTTGGATAACAAGCCTCACCCTGAACCACTCTCAGCCCGTCCTCGTTACTGAGTCCAAGCTCCTACTGCTCACCACACAACAGGTCAATAAAGCGAGAGATGAGTTGTTGGGCCAAGGAATAGTGACTTTATTTGAAAGCCAGCAGACCAAGAAGATGGTGAACTAGTGTCCTAAAGAACCATCTTCTCTGAGTTAGCATTCAGGCTTCTTTTATACTAAAAGGGGAGGAGGTAAAAATCTGGTTCTGGTCAGACTCCAGAGGGTATGTGTTATTTCCTCCTTCCTGCAGCCATTCACAGGTGAGCCTGGTCAGGAGGTTTCTTGTGAAATAAACAAAGGTATTTTAGCTTAACATCCATTATATTGGAGGCAGGGCTCCCAGACATGGGCCATTATGTATAATTTAAGCTTATAGGCAACACCCCTTTAGTGATGAACTTGTAGCAAAAGCAATAGAATACAAAGGTTAAAGTAAAAGGAAGAGATCCAATATGGAGTCAGATTTGTTCTTTCCTGTTGCATCCTGACTTTGCTGAATTCCTTCCTGCACTTTGGATCCCAACAACGTATTTAGAAATGCTCTCTCCACTTTCTTCCCTGTACTATAAATTTCATCCATGGCTTTGGGCTTGACTCTTTCTCTGCAAGTCTGTCCTGGATAACTAGAGGGTGGGGGCAATATCTCTTAGCTCTTTAGGCACACAGACTTTGGAGGCTGATGAGCATGGTAGAAATTTGAACTCTGCTTCTCTCCATCTTTGTAGCTCTAGTCAGTTTATTTGACCTCTCTGAGCAATCTGAGGTATGGACAAGTAGAGTCCAACTAAACCAGAGATCTCCTTCCAGCTATGTTGGTGAAGAGTTGTCACCAGTCCATTACTGACTAAGATAAGATGCTATACTTTGCTATGTTTTTATTTCAGTGTCCAGTTATAATTGTATAACAAATCACTATAAACTTAGGGGCTTAAAGCAACATCAATCATTTCTTTTACTCATGAATCTGCAATTTGGGAGGGCCTGGTGGGAACTCTTCACCTCTATTTTTCACAGTGTCAGCTGGGGCAGCCTGCAGGTTGGGGTAACTCAACCTCTGAAGACTGGTGTTACTTAAGATTTGTTCCTTAATGTGTCTGGTGGTTGATGCTGGCTCTTGGCCAGAACACCCACGTGTGACTGCTTGGGCTGCCTCACAGCACTGTGACTAGTGGCAAGAATGAGCATCCCAGGAGAACAAGGTAGATAGAAATGTGTGGTGGTATTTTACGACCTAAGCTTGGAAATACCACTATGGAAATACCACTTTACCATATTCTATAGGGGTTGAGGCACTGTGAGCTTCCACTCGGGTTCCAGGAGACGGAACATAGACTTGACTATTTGATGAAAGTGCATCACCATCACCATCACATTGTTATAGGATAAAATGGTTATTAAGATCATAGTCTAGTTGTGGTTCTAATAATCACATTGATTAGTCCTTAGTACACATGGGGAGCACTAAATGCTTTACTGCGTTATTAATATAATCCTCACAACAATCCTTGGAGGTCAGTCTTAAAATTGACCACATCTTACAGATGAGGAGATGAAGCCACAGCCAGTGAATACTGGAATTGGGTTTCAACCCAGGTGTAGACAATGGGTTTCTCCCACAGTGTAGACAATGAAGTGAAGTGCAGTGCTCCAGGTAAAACGATAGAGGTGGTGTGGAGAACGATAGGAGGGCAAAGAAGGGAATATGTAGTTTTATTTAGAGATGGGGTTAGGAGAACTCCTGGAGGAAGTGTGTGAAAAGCTAGGGGTTGACCAACTCTGCTAGGATGAATATCATGGAATTTTCTGGAAAAGAGGAATGTGGGAAACCTGTACAGCACCAGGCAGTTCATCAATGCACAAAAGAAGCTTTATGGGGAAGAATGAGAAGGTGTAGGCTGCTGGTTTAGTATATTCCTGGAGTTCAGAGTGACACCAGGAGCCTGGGGGCATGGACCCAGAGAAGCTGATAAGAGCCCCGAAAGCAGAGGCCTGGGAGAAATGCAGACATGTTGTTAGGATGGTCCAAAGCTGGGGACCCTGAGCAGAGGCTCACAGGAATCGTAGTTGTCTGGGAACAGAACTGTGGGTGTGGCAGTAGCCACCAAAGAAAGCAAAAGGGGGGCAATGAAGGGATAAGACTAATCAGAAAGCAAGGGGCTGTTGGTAGCCCCACAGAGACGATGTAGATATTTCAAGGTGGGAAATAAAACTGCACCTTTAGTTTTAAGTTTTTTTGCCTTGTACTCAGTTCTCCTCTCAGGACAGGGTGCTTCAGAGATTCTCAAACCTCCTTGCTCATTTTCAAAGATATATACCAGAACCACACAGATTTTTTTCAAACAGCAATTATTCATTTGTTTTCTCTCCTTTTAGGTGTTTCGGTTTTTGTAATTACAACAGTATATGTGCTCTTTGAAAAAATATATGAATAAGGAAGTGTAAAGATTAAAAAGTGAAAATGTCCACTCTCTACCACTCCCAATGTACCATGAAAAGGGTAACAGCTATTAATAATTTGGTGTGTGTCCCTCTGCATGTTTATTGAGCTGTGAACAAGCAGATACGAAAATAAATAAATACAGTTGGCCCTTGAACAAGGTGGGAGTTAGGGGCACAGACCCTCCTCCTGGTTGAAATCTGTGTATAACTTAGATTTGGCCCTGGTTATTGTGGTTCCTTCATATCCGTGGATGCAGTCAAGCTCAGGTTGTATAATATGGATGTATCTACAATTGAAAACAAAAAATAAGAGGACCCACACAGTTCAAACCTGCATTGTTCAAGGGTCAACTAGTTGTTGTTGTTTTTTTTAATAAATGTGATCATACCATTCGTACTGTTCTGCCATTTTTTCCATTCGATAATACGTATCATGCATTCTCTATGTATGTGTGTGTGTGGAATCTACTAAGGCTTTATTTCATTTTATTTTATTTTTTGGCCACACCACGCAGCACGTGGGATCTTAGTTCCCCGACCAGGGATCGAACCCATGCCCCCAGCAGTGGGAGCGTGGAGTCTTAACCACTGGACCGCCAGGGAAGTTCCTGCTAAGGCTTTTTGATGACTGCATGTTAGTTCTCATCACTATGCACTCATTCATTTGACCACTCCTCTAACTGATAGACATCCATGTTGCCTCTAGTTTTTTACTCTCATAAGCATTGCAAAAATGGCATCTCTTCATACAGAACCACTACATGTAGGAATGAATTCTAGAAGTTCTATGGTTGGATTAAAGATAGATCCATTTAAATGTTTGACAGATACTACCAAATTGCCTTCCCCAATGTCATAACAATTTATATTGCCACCAAGAACATTTGAATGTGCTCTTGTCCCCATACTGTCACCAACTCTGGATACTATCAACCTTATTCAATATTTTCCCATCTTTTGGGCAACATGGACTATTCCACTGTTGTTTTCATTTGCATTTCTCTTGAGAATGAGCGTCTTCCTACATAAGTAAGAATTATGCAAGATGAGAGTTTTACAGGTTCTCTAAAAACCCCTCAAGTATCAGTAAATCACAGATTGGAATGGCTAAATTTCTTTCTTTATTTTTTTTGTTGTTTTGGTTTGGTTTTTTTGTGGTACGCGGGCCTCTCACTGTTGTGGCCTCTCCCGTTGCGGAACACAGGGTCCGGACGTGCAGGCTCAGCGGCCTTGGCTCACGGGCCCAGCCGCTCCGCGGCATGTGGGATCTTCCCGGACCAGGGCACAAACCCATGTCCCCTGCATCGGCAGGCAGACTCTCAACCAGTGTGCCACCAGGGAAGCCCCTCTTTATTGTTTTTAAATCCTGAAGTAATGGAGGATTTATAGAGAGCTTATACTTTTTTTTATTATATCTGATATTTAATGAGAAGTCACTGGAAAGGTTGGGGATTGGGATAGACACTGTGTTCATCAGATTAACTGAAACCACTGATCCTCTTCTCTTTGTGTGTCCACTCTTCCTGTTATTGATCAAGCCTCTGTTTCTGACACTGGAGTGGGAAGACCTATCTCACTAGATCGCTCTAGTGTGAATACTACCAGTATGGGTGGCATCGTGTTCTATGTTTGCAAGGCACTTTCTCTCTTACAGATGTCTGATTTGTAGTTGTTTGGATGGCTTTCATTATCCATTTTGGGAACCATTATGTATACCTTTAAAATTATTGGATCACCTTCAAGAAATGTGTATGTTATAATTTGAATCAGGTTGACGCTCTGTGCTTTTAACTGTTTACTGAAGTATAACCTGCATATAGAAAAGTGTAGAAGTCACAGATCTACAGCTTGATGAATTTTCACAAACTGAACACCCACCCATATAACTTGCACCCAGATGGAGAACAGCGTGACCAGCCCCTAGAGGCCCCCTGCAACCTCCCAGTCACTATTCCACAAGGGTAAAACTCTTCTGACTTTTAGTAGCAGGGATTAGTTTGCCTATTTTGTACTTTATGTAAATGGAATCATACTGCGTGTTCTCTTTTGTGTCTGGCTGGCACCCTATCTTTTTAAATAGTGTAATAGATCAATAGCCAACAGTCACTCATAATGCACCAGGTACTTTTCTAACACTTTATATGCATTATATTAAATGCAGGTATGTAATATGGATCACATTGGGCTGTTTTACGTTTTACTTTGAAGCAACTCTAGCTTGTCTAGGGATGTCGAAGAGATATATTTCCTTTTCCCATGTCCAATTTATATATTTTCTTTTTTATAAATAATTTAGTAATGTTAGAAAACTCTTCAGAGCCATAATCAGAGAGCTCCCCGTCAGCTCTCTTTGCAGTAGAAGTTTGTAATTATCATTTAATAAACATGTTAAGATGTTCTTAGGATACTGAGTGATTATGCCCCTAAATATATCATTTTAAATTGGGCACTTAAAATTAATGCCATGAAGCTTTGGAGATGCATAAATAAATCAATGTCCAAGTTCACCCCAGGTAAGAAGGGCAGTGAGGATTAAACGTCTTCCTCTGTCCATTTCCTTTTCAGGAAATGATGACCTATCAGATAGGACATAAATCACTCCTATTCCCAAATTAGATTAAAATTCTGAGACCTAAAACTTGCCTTTACCTGCATACTCTAATATTAGACCTCTGGCTTCATCGTTTCTCCACAGGGGCAGCTTTTGCTGGTACTCACAAAACTGTTCTCTTTCTATTCTGAAGAGGGTGAATGCGCCACTGAAGCTAATTCCAAACAAAAAGGGCACCATCTCCTCTTATGAAAGATACCCTAGGGAATAATCTTAAAGAGATTCTTATGATTAGGTAATTACACATGTGACTCTGCCCAAGAAACCAGCTTTCGACCTCACCTCCTGAGCTAAAAGCTGTACCTAACCTCTTTTATCTGACTACCCCCATAGCATTTTCTCAGCATGTAATTGAAGGTAACTAGAAAATAATATTAATTTTTATTTTGAAACCATGTCTGATAATAAACACACAGGAAAAAATGCTTACAGTCACTGGTAAATATGGGGAATTCTGTTTCCCAGTGCTAAAACACATATGTCTACTCTGGGAAAGATTTGAACCTGCACCAGGCTTAGCAAAATACCTCAGCCATTCAACTCTTGATACTCTGAGCATACACAGAAGTCTGACAGTTCTGTAAGCAATGGGGAAGCAAGAATTAGACCTCCAGGATTTCTTTGTGCGGAATTAGGACAGCCATGGGATGGGGAGCCCTCTCCACCACTTCTGTATCTAGCACGGAGTCTGGCCATGAGTGGATGTTCAGAACACACCTGCTGAATAAAAAGGGGCTACGGTCCAGCCACCTGATAAATTCCATGCTAACTTGTGAAAAAAAAATCACTTCAGTTAGTGAGAGGAATGCAGCAGCTTTGCATAAGGACAGATGTGGACTTACTATCTGAAGGAAGCTTTCAAGGAAGGCATTCAACATTAGTGGTCAAGAGCATAGGTCATATACAAAAATTTCTTATTTATCTGAAATTCAAATTTAACTGGGCATCGCTTTTTGTTTATGTTTTTGTTTTTGACAACCCCTCAGTCCTGCTAGCCCCATTTTTATAATGTGTAAGTTTCAGGCAGTAATTCCTAAAGAAATAAAGGGATTATTTTTCAAGACTCAAGTGAGTTTAGCTATTTCTAGCTGATCTGTAAGGGAAAATCTTAACTTTTCCCATGAACTTCTCCTTTAAAATAGAGGATGACACAGTTTTAAAAGAATTAACACTTGGGATGGAGCTTCCCAAGACAATACTTACGGACAGAGTGGAGACTCTCATCCACATCCTGGTCAGGTGATATCAACTCAAGGTTGTGTGTATAACCTTTACTGAAAACTATGGTTTTTCACGGGATGATGTCTACTTGAGGAGGTCCTGGTGGTAGGCCCAGTATTTACTCCTTAACATAGACCTTTACATTTTATACCTGGTATCGATGAAGATATGATGAGTAGAAATATTTGATATATTGATGGCATGTCATTCTGGTTGACACTTTTGAGAACAGATTCAGGAATCAAAAATAATTTGATAGTCTAAAATGGTAGGCTGAGCTATTAGCAATTAACGTACTTGGGTCCATACAATGAACCTCACTAGTTAAATGTGTGGGAGCCATGACTCAGTAGAAGCGTAAATGAAAGCAAGAGTTAGCATATAAATTTAATTGTAAGATCAGTGTGTTGCATTACCAACTTTTTCTTCTCTCTTTTTTATGATATACCTTTGAGTGAGGGGGTTGTGTGAACTTTTAGGATGGCTGAATCAAATGATTCTGGGGGTCTATTTTCAGTTTTGTGATAAAATAGCTCACAACTATTCATGTAAAGTTCCTTTGGTCTCAAGACCTGTGTGCTGTTTGGATAAATGAGACATAGCTTCTCTCCAACGTGTTTTTTTTTTTTTTAATTAATTAATTAATTTGTTTTTGGCTGCGTTGGGTCTTTGTTTCTGTGCGAGGGCTTTCTCTAGTTGTGGCAAGCGGGGGCCATTCTTTATCGCGATGCGCGGGCCTCTCAGTATCGCGGCCTCTCTTGTTGCGGAGCACAGGCTCCAGACACGCAGGCTCAGTAGCTGTGGCTCACGGGCCTAGTTGCTCCGCGGCATGTGGGATCTTCCCAGACCAGGGCTCGAACCCCTGTCCCCTGCATTAGCAGGCAGATTCTCAACCACTGCGCCACCAGGGAAGCCCTCCAACATGTTTTCCTAGCACTGTGTGGTTAAAGAAGAAAGTTAAAGGACCTTTGTGGGAAAATAATTCAGAAAACTCTGGTTCTCAGGCCACTGGTTCTCAAACTTGAGTGTACATCAGCATCACCTATATGGTTCATTAAAATGGTAAGCCCCACCTTCAGAGTGTTTGACTCAGAAGGCTGGAAATGGGGTCCAATAATTAAATGAGTGAGGCTGCTGTTCCAGGACCTCACTTTGAGAACCACTTCTGTAGGCCACAAAGTTCCTATGAAAAAGTTCCTGTCCTAAATACAAAAGTCTGTGAATAAGGCAGTTTGGACCTGCACTCTGAGACTAGATAGAATCAGCTCTACTTATGGGTATTATCCATACAAGGGGTCATACTGGCGTGGATTTAGGGCAAGGATAGATGTGGGGGGAGGCTGGGTCCATCAGTTTGCCCCTTGGGTATCAAGTTTTGTGGATCATTGATTCCTCTGAAAGTTCACCTTTGAAGTCCATGGTAACATAGTGCCAAGAGTGGAGATGCTCCTTCATCAGGGCCTCTGTGCCATGACCTCAGCACGACATCTCCAAAATGATGCCACGGGATAGTGTTCAATTTCTTGTCAAGACCTCATGTACCGTTAAACAAATGGCAACCACAGAGTTCTCAATTCTGTTCTGTTAAGAAAATAAAAAGAATAACTTGTGTTAAACTAAACCCATAATTGCCTGTTCCCTGCTGATAGGGTGGCCACGCTCATTCCATTGCTTTCCGGGTTTTTTTTTTTTTTTCTGGAGCAGCTATAACACAAGCCATGACTCATACAATGTGCCAGCCTCAGGGATATGAAGACCCATTTACATAAATATTCACAACCACATTTACAAAGCTGTTTCCTTATTTCTCTTGTTGCTGTTTTACTTTTCAGTAGAGGTCAGTTTAGGCAGTCTTTAATTGAGGCTATTTTCACACACACACACACACACACAGAATCTAGCTGAATTATAAATTCCACAAGAAGAGTGTCAGTATCTCTTTTCTCAGAGAGCTATTACTAACCCTAATACGGTACCTAGCACAGAGTAGAGACACATAATTTGTGATTGATTAAATGTATATATCTTTGCAAGCCAGTGATCCTGGAGGTTACCTGTTGATCCTTCATGTGTTATCTCTGAACACGCAGGAACTTTGTTTTTGCCGTCAACCAAATGCAGATGATCTTGAGTGAAACCTTAATAGTATCTACTTGTTCCTTTCTAAAGATACTTTGTAGCAAAGACAGCTTTTTGATTGCTTATGGGTTTAATGTTGTTTATTCGTTGATCATGTCCACAGCATTTATTTTTAAAGATTTTGGTCTTCAAATAATTTATTAAAGTACAATTGCATAAAGGTAAATATTTTAAAAAGACATAAAATATAATACAGAAGAACAATAATGGGATATACCTAAAATTTAGTACCAAATTTGCTTTGAGTTTCCACTTAACCATGGAAAAAATGGAAAGGTGTTGGCTTAAATAGGTCTCATTGTTTGATTTAAAAAAAAAAAAAAGAAGCATGCCAATTAAGGGGAAGAGAAAAAATTTTCCTCTTGTCATTTATTTTTGGCAGGAATGTATTGTAAGAACCTCTGCTGAAAAGGGCTCTGAGTATACAAGGTACAGCTTCTCAACAGCTATTTCGCCAGAGGTGTAAAAACATTCTTTGCCTGGTTCCTTTGTGTACCTTACCTCAGTAAAGACATGGGAAGGAATCACGATAAGGTGAATGCATTCCCACAGAGAGCTAAGCTTCCTGGTGATCAGACTTCATTTGGGAATAGAACTCAGTGAGCTGAGAGGATTAAATGATCAATGTTTCCTTTAGATTAGCCCTCTCAAATATCAATGGTCTCAGCCAGCCTTAGAGGAGATAATGAAGTAATTTCCATATCGAGCTTTCTACAGAGTGTCTGAAGTATGGGAAGTCTGTGGATGACTCAACGGTCGACATCACATGGCCTGCATCCATGTTGGCTCTCTGTGAGGACATGGCTGTCCAAAGCCTGGTCCAGCGGGGACACCTGCGATGACATGAGTCTGTGTGTGTCTCGGTTGAGTCCTCAAGAAGAGACAAAGATGTGAGTGCCAGTACTTTGATGTGAGGGCCAGGGGCCTCCAGAAATGGACAGGAGACAAGGAGAAAGGAGAGAGTCAATGTAGGGTGGAATGTTAAGCTGTGGTAGGTCACTAAAGTAAGTCCCACAGGAAAACTCGGGAAACAACGTAGAAGATGTGCCTCAGAATGATCCCAACTGAAGAAAGAGGAAAAGAGATATTGATAAATCAGTGCCCTTTAGTTGAGTGTATTTGCTCCCACTCCTTTGCTTGAGAGCTACTCCCATGAAAGGGGTGTTAATTCCAAGGCACTTCCCACCAGAGAAGCTTCAAGACTGCCATATACACAGGCAGAACAGTCTTCTGTGGTTCTGGGAAAAGTCCCCAGATGCAGAACTGGAGACCTGCCATCAGAAGTTGTCTGGAGCACAGTGAAACAGGGTGGGCCCTGTGGAATTTGGGCAAGACACTGGGAGCTTCCCTTGTGGTGTGTAAAATGGCTCTAGAAAGCAGTGGTCACAGTGTTAAGTCGCTCCACAGACTGCCAGTTCTCTATGAAATGCATCATAGCAATTTGCCTCTATCAATTCTCTTACCTCAAGTAGAGAGACTCTCCATAGTTTCTGAGTATGTTTAATACCTCTCCACACTTGCTAATCTCCCTTTTTACAGAAGAGAAAGTAGACCACAGGTTTATTATTTTTTGCAACACCATTATCCGGTTAAGAATGTCCTAACATTGTTTTGTTTCAGCTGAGATTTATCTTGAAGGGTACCTTCTATTTATGTACCCCTGTCTTTACGGCTACCTTCAGTATGGTGGGACCGTATTGTTTGCTTATCTACAGTAATGATGTGCTTTCCTTTTGAAATTAATGTATTTAAGCAAAAAATGAAACTCAGTGTGCAGAAAAAAATAATGACATTACAAATATATCAAGCAATGTGCTGCTATATGTTTGACAACTGGCTCTCTGGAAAAAAAAAAAAATCTGTGATTTGTAGTGTTTGCCTATTTCCATTGTGTAAATACTCCCACCATGACTCAACTCAGAAATAGGTACTGACGTGACATCACTGAATGGGGATTTGGGGAAAATTGTGCACAATTGGTTCTCATAAGCTGGAATTAGCCATCTCCAGGATACCTCCGGGTGCCACTGAAAGAGAAAGATAATCAACTCATAAAGGTTGTGTTCCATTCACAAAACACTCTGTGGGTAAAATGAGGGGCAGAACTTGTGTTCTCTTCCCAATATTCCAAAAATTTAGTAGGTAAGTGAGTTACAGGAGTGCCGGCTGACAGAACAGTAACAAAGTAACAAGTACCCACATAGCTAAACCAACATTCAGTTGAGATCCCTGAGTATACACTTTCAAGTACAGAGTTGAGGACTTGAACCTATAAATGGGTAGAAATGAAATGTCTGTCTCCTCCACAATCCTGGTTGTTTCCGTTTTCCTCCAGAATGGGTGTTTGTAAAAAGCACTTCCTTCCCACTGGTTTCCTCTAGCTGTAGTGGTTAGCCCCAGTTCCCTTAATCTCTGAATTTTTGAAACTCATTTCTCAAATTCTGTTTATTATTGCTATTGTTGAATTTATAAGCCCTTGTCTTGTGTGGCCATATTTCATTCCACTATAGGTCAGATGCTAGGCCTAATTGGGAAATGAAGACCTCAGTAAAAATCCTGATTCAGTCACATATATGTTGCCTTGAGCAAACTGCCCCCTTGCTGAATCTCAGTGTTTTATACCTGTAAAATGGAGATGGTAAGATTAACAACCGACTCATGGAGTAATTATTAGACTAGAATGAGCTAGTGAACATCATTGTACTTGCTCAGTGGTAAAGCTGGATACAAACTAACAGTTGTAACTGTGATTGTTATTATGAACATTTACCCCATAGGTTCATCTGGGTTTTGCAATCCTCTGTTCCATAGTTTCTTTTTTAATTCCAGATTTGACTCAGGTGAGGTTGGCAAAGCAGAGCGCGCTGGATTCTTTTTGCCTCACCTTAGCTGGCTCCTGCTTCACACATCTTTCAAGATGTTTGTAGAAAACTGATCAGCATCTACGTTTGTTTTCTAATTTTCTTTTGCTCCCACATACCATGGCCACTTGATTAGCAATCAGCACTGTGTTGGCAGTCACATGCAGGCCCTGTTCCTCCTAATCAGGGATGTAGGAAGCAAATGCTGGTGTTAAAAGGGAACCCTTTTTTGAGCTCCTGTCCCATGACTCCTAATTGTTGTATTTCTCAAACTCAACCCAGCTGCAAGCTTTATTAGGGAAACATTTATTCAGATAACAGGCCTCATGTTATGAAAGAGGAGTAATTATTTTGCAAATGCATTTGAATCGCGGTATACTATAGTGCAACTTATCTCCCAAATGGAGAAGATGCACATTTGAGCTGAAATGTTGCTTTGTAGATGGACAATACAGCATGCATATGACTGGGAGCTTCTGGTGAATGATAGAAAAATGGACAAATGAAAAGACACCAGCAAAATAAGAAGTAAAAAAGTGATCAAAACTCTGAAAACTGTTCAAGATGAACAAAATGCCTAAATGTCATTCATGAACATGTTCGTTCATTCATTCATTTTCCGTGAAATATTTTCGAGCTCCTATTATATACCTTGCTCTCAAAGAGCTTAATGGGAGAGAAGCAATCACCTGGGATCTCACATCCTATAAAATCTAAATAATATTAGTCCAAACCTCCATTCCATGCCTTGTGAATGTTCTGTGATATCTATGAAATTTTGGGCATTTCATGGAGCTCACGCATCAGTGGTCACCTCTAGCGCCAAGATCATGCTTCTGCTTCTTTAGTTGTTTTTCATATTCTACGATCCACACATAGAAGATAGCCCCCATCTTTACTTCCACAAAAGTGTGCATAAAGCACTATGTGGGTAACACACTTTACTGAATTCTAGAAAGTTGTATTTGGAGATTGTGTCAACTCCCCATGAAATATTAAACTTGACTCTTCTTAAATGTCCTTCAGGCACCAGACTCATTTTCTTTGACTGCATAAACCCAGCTCTCTTTTTCTCACATCTCACCATTGTCTTTTCCCTCCTCCCTTCCTATTTCTCCTTCCTTTAATTTTCCACGCAGTACACTGGGTCTCTTACATGCTATGAGTCTATTCTCTGTTCTTGCTGCTTCACTGAGTTCCAGTCTCAATGGCTTATATCCAGACCCAAGGTGCTCTCCAGTTCCATTTAAGGAGTTCTTTACATATTCTGAATTTAAGTCTTTGTCAAATGTGTGTATTGCGAGCTTCTCTTAGTCTGTGACTTGTCTTTTACTTTCTTATTGGTGTCTTTTTTTTAAAAAAATAAATTCATTTATTTATTTTTGGCTGCATTGGGTCTTCGTTGTGCTGCACGGGCTTAGTTGCCCTGTGGCATGTGGGATCTTCCCTGACCAGGGCTCGAACCCATGTCCCCTGCATTGGCAGGCGGATTCTTAACCACTGCACCACCGGGGAAATCCGTTATTGGTGTCTTTTGATAAACAAATGTTCTATATTTTAATGAAGAATAATAATTAATTTTTCCCATTAAACTTGCTGCTTTTTGTGTCTTGTTTAAGAAATATTTGCATGCCCCAAGGTTATGAACATTTTCTGCTATGTCTTCTAATAGCTTGCTTTCTTGAGTTTTCATGATTAATTTTTATCTCAAATTAACTTTGTGTATAGTGTGAGGTAGGGATCAAGATTTATTTTTTTCCCAGTTGCTCCAGAACCATTTATTAAGCAGACCATCCTTTTCCCCCACTGAATTACAGTGGCATCTTTGTCATAAACTGAATGACCTCATATGTGTGGTCTATTACTGTACTCTGTTCTGTTCCCTTGGCTTTTATATCCATTCTTTTGCCAATACAAGAATGGCAAATTTTAATCATTTTCCCTTTAACATAGGCATTTAGAATACCCTGTGATAAGTGATTTTATAGTAGAAATATGGGCTGTAATATGTGCCAAAGGACCTAACCTAGAGGGGTCAGGAATGGCTTTCCCAGTGGGTATGTCATTTAGGTGTGAAACACTTCGCAGACTTGCACTCCAGCGTGTGCCCACTCAGCAGTTTTCTCACTTTCTGATGGGTGCACTAATTTGGTTGATATAAACCATGTTGTGTATGCCCTGGCCTGGAGTAATAATTTCAGTAAAACAAGGAAGATACCCAAGTAGAGGTAGAATAACTTCATTGTAAAGATGTGAAACTGAAGCTCGAAGAGAATATGTGATTTGCCCAAGGTCATAGAGCTGGTGAGTTATGATGTCTGGTTTGGAACTCAAATTTTCCAGTAGACCTAGCCTCTTCTGATGATACTGCATTGCCTCTGGTTACAGATACCCAAGGTCACTGAGACGGAATATGGTGATCCCTAGGCTTGCCCTCAGTTCTGTTTAACTCCCAAGTTGATGCTCTATCCAGTATCCTTGATTGCCTCCCTGGAAAAGCTGAATTATTTGTATGCCTACAAAAGGATGAGCTAATTGATTCTCATTTTAATATAATAACTGTGCTCTAACACTACCAATATGTGTCCAAAGAATCTTATGATGCATGACTAATTACACTTTTGAATTATATACATTTAATTACATATTTGATTTGACAGATTAGCATTTAGAATTATTGTCATTTCCCACTTACTGATCGTCCATTCTTCCATTCTAATTGTCATTGTTGCAGACTCCTTTCTCCTGCATAGGAAAGAAATATAGACATGATTTCTTCTTTCTGTATATATGTGTTATATATTGCTTTAGTGGCATGAGTCAGATGTGATAGCATAGATCTCTAATTACTGTCATTAGAGATCATTATCAGTTTTCATAATGTACCCTTTGCAGGATAGACATCCTAAAATATAATTTTGTTGAAATGATTAAAATGCCTGTGAAAGATTTGTCTTTATTTTATAAGACTAAGTATCCAATAGTGAAAGTTTATATGACTCAAATGGAAAAATAATTCACGCTAAAAATGTGTAATTACTAGCATAAGGCTCTCAAAATCCTCTCTGGGTAAAATAGGCCTCTCCTTCCTTCTATTTGAGACTCTGAGGACTTGGCTATTATCAGACAATGTATGTTTGACTCGGTATTTGTGGATAAAACCGCCAGCTTCTATCAAGTCAATCAAATATTTATTGAGCACTTATTATGTCCAAGACATTTTGGGGAACAAAGAAATATGTCTGCCCTTGCCCTTAAGGTTATATCGAATGGAGACACAGTTTAGACTGCTACGATCAGTTACACAGGTGTCTCTAAATTCAGTATCTGGATGCTTAGTGTAAACAAGACAAAATGTGCTCATAATGAACCCAGTTTCCTTTGTCAAGTGATTTTGCTTCCCACATCACTGAGGTAACCTCACATTTTCTTCCATCCTCTGCAATTATCAGCTTCAGCTGATTCCACAATCTACTGAGAAAGAGGGTGCAGGCAATATTGTCAGTCTGCATCTTATTCAGGTCTTGCTTCCACTGCTGTGAAGGCATTTAAATAGCCCTTTATCAACTCAGACCCCTTGAGATTGAGTATTTAATTTCTCTTGATCTCCAGACTTAGGAAGTAACCCAATTCATTACTTAGCTATTATTTAATTCATTACTGTCATTAGTGATCAGGAGAAGCATCTTACCAGGGCTGAGAGCACATGACAGAGCTCACCTCTCTTTGTACAGCACAATGAACAGGCTGTGGAAGGGCCCTAATTTAAAATCCCATTTATAGGACTTGGTTTTGTTATATTCTCCAGTCCTGGACTTCTGCTGGATGACTCACAGAGGCATGCATGGCCTAACCTGATAGAAAGGGGATTGCTGCCCGATACATTCACCGGTACGTTGGGTCCTCAGTGAGGTATGGCAGACTCCATGAGATTGCTAATCTCGTAACAGAGCCGAAGAAATGGAGATAAAGCACAAGAGAGCTGCTTTCTCTAGACTGGGGTGGGCGTAGGGAGTTGCTTTCCAGGGGACATTTGGCAATGTCTGGAGATAATTTTTGTTTGCACGTGGAGGAGGAGTACACTACTGGCATCTAGTGGGCAGAGGCCAGGGATGCTGTTACCATCCTACAATGCACAGGCCAACCCCCATCCCCCCTTCGAACAATTGGCCCCAAATTTCAATAATACTGCTGTTGAGAAACCCTGGGTACCTGCGCAATCCTGTCCCCTCATAACACTATACATATTTTGTTGTATGCCCCTGTAGACTTATTGGTTTTTAACTGATTAGTGGGTTACAGACGGATGGATATATAGCCCTATCTATCTATCTTTTACATCTGTAACTATCTATCCATTCCTGACTTCATTTCACGAAGTATTATGTGCAGTTCATACAAACCACACTAAATAAAGTACTCAAAAATACATCTACACAGAGAAATTTTAAAAATACAGAGGGGCAAATATAAAGTCAGTAGTATCAACTGAACAGAATATATGACACTGGTAATCTAAAAATCGGGACTTATAAAATTGTTTTCATTTTCTTTGAGCTTCCTGTTAGCCAAAACAAAAATGAAATCAGGCATTATATTTTGTTTTTGTTATCCATGAGGAGAAAATAGATTAAGCAGAACTTTTAGTGGTTCAAAGACATTTCTCACTTGGAACTTAACATAGATCAGGGATAGCAAATATTTTTCTGAGAAGGGCAAGATAACCAATACTTTTGGCTTTTGGGGCCATAAGGTCTCTACTCTAATCATTTAATGGTGCCATTGTGTCTCCTAAATGACCATAGATGATATATAAACAAATGGGTATGATTGTGTTCTAATAAAACTTTATTTACAAAAACAAGCTATGGGCCAGACTTAACCCTCAGGCTACAGTTTGCAGACCCTCAGTGCAGATCTCAGCAACACCTGTAGATCAAATGAGAAATAGTTTTTAAGATGATGTTTCCTAGACTACTGAGTGAAAGCTGAAAGCATCACCCTATGGGATATTAAGCAAGACTTTCTGTACCATCTATTGGCAATTTCTATAAAGATGAAAGAACAATAAACAGCAACAAAGAGCCTCTTCAAGGTACCCAGTGATAGATATTCAATATGTATATATCAGGGATTTTGTATTGTTTTATTTGCTTTCATTTAGTTTTACTTTGGGCCAGACCCCTCTTTTTTTTTTTTGCGGTACGCGGACCTCTCACTGTTGTGGCCTCTCCCGTTGTGGAGCACAGGCTCCGGACGCGCAGGCTCAGTGACCATGGCTCACGGGCCCAGCCACTTTGTGGCATGTGGGATCTTCCCGGACTGGGGCACGAACCCGTGTCCCCCGCATCGGCAGGCAGACTCTCAACCACTGCGCCACCAGAGAAGCCTGGACCCCTCTTTTTATTTGCTGTGGAGGCACCCCAGTTAATGACATCCCTCCCTTCTGATACTAAGTCTCATTTGCAAGGAAGAGAAGGTTCACTTTGTTCCTTCCATGTTGTCGTATGTTTAAAAGTTATGGAGGTGAGGCATCATGACAAGCAAAAGTATTTTTACCCTCAGAAATACTTCAGGAGATTTACACAGATGGAGGGACAGTGCTAAGTAGCCATGATAAAATAGCTACTCCAGCCTCTGCCTGGAGAGTCCTTTCCCAGGGATAGTCTCAGTTCCTTTGGTGGCCTCAGCTTGGCTGTCGCCTTCTCTGTGAAGATTTCCATGGCCTATTGAAAGAAATCAGTAGTCTTCTCCTTTGAACTTCCTTAGAGAGTTGTACCTCCAACTTTTATAGCACTTTTTCTGGTGTCTTGTAACTTCTCTTTCACAATCAGTTAAAATCCTCAAAAGAAGAGTACGTGTCTTTCTGATCTTATACTGTCCCCCCATGTCTATTACAACATCTAGTACAAAGTAGTACTAACCATTTGTTGAGTAAATGAATGAATAAATGGATGGATGGATGGAGGGATGGATGAGTGGATGGAGAGAGGGGAAGGGAGAGGTAGATGAATAGAATAATGGAAGGAAGGACATCGGCAGTTTCTCAAAAGTGTATGTTCAAAAATAAGTAGCAGTGTTAGTTAGAAAATATTATACTGATTGGCAGGCACGCTGACTAAAATTGTTGTATCTCCAAATATAAAACTAATCTTAATCTTGGTTCGGTAACAAAATGAAATCTCAAGTCAACATATCTGACTTATATTTCAGTAGTATAAAATACATATTCCTAGAAATTCACTGAGAGTAAAATTGACTTGTATGTATAATCACTAGAGTGAAGTTCAAAGTGTTTTAAGCGGAATCTACATTTAGACTGCATAAATATATATACGTATATATGTATTTATTACAAAGGATGCTGTAACAGATTAGACACAATTGAATTATTGCCAATAACACTAGGCCAAAGTCCTTACAAGAATATACATACATTAAAATATATCAACTGTTCAAAGAAAGTTTAAGACTGTCTCTCTTCCTTATTCCTAACTCTGATTACTATCATTGGTAGCTGGCTGATATTAGCAATACCAGAGCTTATATTTTAGCTTGAAATTTACCCTTGTAGGATCTATGACTCCTCAACAAGAGTTGGCAAGTATTCCTACTACCTATTTGGACGTCACGTCTATCAGTCTGCATTTTGTATTTCTCCAGCTCTCTTTTCCTCCTGCCGTCTATATTCACTCTACCTATCTGACTACTTCTACCTCCCACTCACAGAAGTACAAATACCTCCCACTCACGGAAGCAAGAGTACTTGCAGAGTTGATACTTTTGGAAAGGAGGGAAATATTGGATCATGAAATCAGATATTATTCATCCTCGTGTCTTTTTTTTTTTATTCAAGTATAATTGATTTACAATGTTGTGCTAGTTTCTGGTGTACAACAAAGTGATTCCGTTTTATATATATATACACATATTCTTTTTTATATTCTTTTCCATTATGGTTTGTTACAGGATATTGAATATAGTTCCCTGTGCTATACAGTAGCACCTTGTTGTTTATCTATTTTATGTATAGTAGTTTGTATCTGCTAATCCCAAACTCCTAATTTATCCCTCCCCTACCCCCTTTTCCGTTTGGTAAACGTAAGTGTGTCTTCTATGCCTGTGAGTCTGTTTCTGTTCCATAAATAAGTTCATTTGTGTCATACTTTAGATTCCACATATTAGTGATATCATATGGTATTTGTCTTTCTCTTTCTGACTTACTTCACTTAGTATGATAATCTCTAGGTCCATCCATGTTGCTGCAAATGGCATTATTTTAAACTTTTATATGGCTGAGCAATATTCTATTGTATATATGTACCACATCTTCTTTATCCATTCATCTGTTGATGGACATTTAGGTTGCTTCCATGTCTTGGCTACTGTAAATCTATGCTTGTGTCTCGACTAAAATAGTTACGGTCTCTTAGTTTTCCCATTTGTCTATTATGTGTATATCTGTCTCAATTAATAAGAATGGTACAAAACTAGGTAAATTTTTACAGAGATACATTATGAAAGAACTTATTGTTCAAGGAGGAAACTTATCAAATTAAAATTTTCTTTGGATATAAAATATCAAAAACCATAACTACATAGTCTATATATGTTTTATTCAAATATTAAACTTGCAGGTTGGTGGGTGTATGGACTTTTGCAATGTACCAAAAGTTATTTTGGCACTACTTTTCCAGACTTATAGAGTTCATCTTCCATATTTCCAATGAGAATCAAGTCTTCAAATGGAATTTTATTACCAACTGCTGAAAATACTGTTTAAAATGGAAACCCTGACAAGAATGGGTGTCACGTGGCAGTAATGAATTCATGATGGGACTAGTTGAAAGTGTATGACATTTTAAGTGCCTCATCACTCTGAATTCATTTGGCATTTATTGTAATAGAAGTGACCATATTGAATTCATTTGGCATTCATATGGACTTCACATGTATTTATGGAGATATAACATGGTAATTTAACATTTACTGTACTAAGCATTATTTAATGGACATTGAAAGACATTGTCATACAATGCTTAATAAAGCCAGTACCTCTAAGGTTAATCTTATGTCAAAACAAAGAAATGAAAAATCATTTTTATTCCCCAAGCACATGAGTAAACTATTTGGATAAGCCAAAATTATGTATTTATTCCCCCAAATCTGCTTTCTAAGTTTTTAAGCCAGAAGGTTGACTCTAGGAGCAAAACAATAAAGCAGATGTTCACTTTAGACTCCTTTATATTCTAAAATTGTCTGCAAATACATTAATCTCGGTCTAAAAATATTAAGGAAGATTTTCTTGGAAGATCAGCAGTAAACTTAACACATGGCATGCCTTCAACAGATTTATCTCTTTCTCCCCCTTTAGAGTTCAGTGTGCTCCTTTTAACATAGGCCTGAAAAATAAATTTCTTTTTCATCCTTGCAGAAGAACTATTTTTAGACCAAACAAATCATTATTTGAGAACAATCAGAAGATCAGAGTCACGTTCTTTGCTGGAAAGTGAAGCAAGAGTTCTTCGTCAACTATGATGGCAAATCTTTTCTTTTTCTTCTAAGAACTGTGTTTCATGACACAGTGTAAGACAAAGTTTGCTCTCAGCCACTTTTAAAAATGCTGCTTGGGATGCCCTGTCCTTCTTTGAATTTTTTCAGTTGTCTTGTTTCCTTCACTCAAAAACAGAATGTTTATTGAATATTTAACATAAGACACCAAATAACTAATCCTCCTGGCTTGAATTAATCCAGTGCTCAACTATGATTGTAGAAATATTGCTTATTTTAGCATTAATTCACTGAAAATATCTTAATGAGGCCTAGAGAGATTAAAAAGTTGCTTATTTTTGTATATCTCCTATCTAGACTTTTTAAGTAATTAATATCCCTTTCATACTACTGTAAGAGGTTTGGCTAATGTGAATATCTTCCAACTCTGCTTTGTGACAGAGTTTACAAATTGCTATCAGATCACCACAGGTAATCCTCCTCTGTGACCCAGGGCAAGATTATGAGGGCGAGAGTTTATGAGTTTCCTAGTGCTGCCATAACAAAGTACCACAAATGGGGTTACTTAAAACAGTAGAAGTTTGTTGTCTCTCAGCTCTAAAGGCTAGAAATTCAAAATCAAGGTGTTGGCAGGGCCATGCTCCATCCAGATGCTCTAGGGGGGATCCTTTCTTGCCTCCTCCAGGTTCTGGTGGCTCCAGGTGTCCTTGGCTTGTAGTTGAATCACTCCACTCTCTGCCTCTGTCTTCACATGGTGTTCTCCCTGTGTGTCTGTGTCTTCACATGGTATTTTCCTCTTCTTAGAAGAACATCAGTCAGATTGGATTAGGGCCCACGCAAAAGACCTCATCTCAACTTTATTACATTTTCAAAGACCCTATTTCCAAATAAGGTCAAATTTACAGGTAGCAGGGTTAGGGCTTCAACATATCTTTTTGGAGCATATAATTCAACCCATAAAAGATCTCCTGCCAATTTTTAATAGGGTTGATATTTCAATGCATACATTTATTTTTATAATTGTCTTTTATATAAAATTATAGACAAAAAACCCAATTTATTTGCCCTCAAGAGTTTCTTTGTTTTCTGCCATTTGTGCTAGAAATAGAGAAATAAAGCTTTCTTTACAGCAAGTTGTTTTTCCCATCCTTTACATGGCTGAGAAAGACTGTTCTGTAGTCCTCTCTTCTTTGGTCTAAGTAAATCTCTTTGGTCTCTGTGATATAGCATCTCTGTGTTAATTATGAGTAGCTTTGCTTGCCAAACTCAATTTTGCTTTCTAAACTCAATTTTGCTTTCATTGTTTGATAGGAGCCACAATCCTTACACAACAGTTGGATACTTTATTTAAAATCAGAATCAATCTTCACCATGGTTTACTTGGAGTATCAGTTAAGTTTCTCTTGGAAGCAGGCAGCAGGAATCCACTCTAATATTTGGCATATAAGGAAAATAAAGAAAGAAGAGTATTGTTGGTGTATGTATTAGTTTGCTAAGCCTACTTTTACAAAGTACCACAACTGTGTAGCATAAACAACAGATATTTATTATCAAACAGCTCTGGAAACTAGAAGTCTAAGATCAATGTACAGATAGAGTTGGTTCCTTCTGAGATCTGTGAGGGAGAATCTGTTCCATTCCTGTCTTTCACCTTGTGGTTTGTTGGAAGTCTTCAGCATTCCTTGACTTACAGAGGTATCACCCCGATCTCTGCCTTCACCTTCACATGGTGGTCTTCTTGTGTGAGTATCTGCATCTATGTCCAAATTTTTCCTTTTTTTTTTTTTTTTTTGCGGTATGCAGGCCTCTCACTGCTGTGGCCTCTCCCGTTGGCGGAGCACAGGCTCCGGATGCGCAGGCTCAGCGGCCGTGGCTCACGGGCCCAGCCGCTCCGCGGCATGTGGGATCCTCCCGGACCGGGGCACGAACCCGTGTCCCCTGCATCAGCAGGCGGACTCCCAACCACTGCGCCACCAGGGAAGCCCCAAATTTTTCCTTTTTATAAGGACTCCAGTCATATTGGGTTAGGGCCCACTCTAATGACCTCATTACTGTTATTACAGTAATGACCTGTTACTTCCATAAAGACCCTATCTCCAAATGAGGTCATATTCTGAGGTACTGAGTATTAGGTCTCCAACATATTTTGAGGGGGGAACACAATTCAACCTATAACAGTGGGATAATGGTATGTGCATGAAAGAAAAGGAGGGACTGACTCATAAAGGAAGGAGACAAAAACATGTCTGCATGCTGGAGAACCTTCTAGAAATTTCCAGCTGACATGCTTCAGCTTGGATGTTACCCATTGCTGTGTTTCTATGTCCTGAATTTCAAATCCCTGAGGAGAATTTTATTGGTTCAGGTACCTTTCCTTGGATCAATCATCTGCGGCCAGGAGATGAGGGTATAGGACAGAATAGTCATGTTTTGGGGATTGTGTGTGTGTGTGTGTAGGGGTCTTGTCTCAAAGTGAGTGGAAGCATTGTGGGACTATGTACTGACAAGAGGGCATCTCCTTACTATACTTCCCCCACTGAGACGCCTTACAAGTGTCTGTAGAGAAAAGGCTGTCTATGCTCCCAAAGAACAGATGGCTTTTCATTGATTCAATGCATATTAACTGACCTCCTACAATGTATCCCATCTTGTTGTGGAGGTGTAGACATGAGCAGTGGGTACTGGTAGTCAGCCATAGCTCACCATGAAAGTGTTGGGCACCCTGGTAAGCAGCACCAAAAGTGGCCACATTCAGATTCTCAAACTAGAGAATGCACAGGGTCAGTCTATGGCAGTCAGTTTCATTGTGTCAAGATGCCCAGTTCCCCACATGCAGCATCCGCAGGGCTCTCATGTGCTTCCCTAGGCAGTTGCAGGCCTGGCTTGAGTGGAGGGAAGCCCAGAGAGCTCCAGAGAGGGGATCGTTCATCACTGACCCATACTCTCTCTGGTGTCCGTGACTGTCTCCCCAGTGGGAAGTTTGGTGAATGCTCAAGGGCATAAAGAACATAAATCCTCTTGCTAGTACAGCTATCATATGCCCATAGGGCCTTGGGGGGCGCTCAGCGCATCTTCTTAAGTGTTCCATTTCCTTCCCGGGAGCCACAGGGGTGCCACAAGAGATGAGGCCAATAAACCACTGCATCTGTTCGTTTGTCATTTTTCTGTAGTGCAAGTTTTACAAGACTGCCTCCCAACAGGGTCACAATCTCAACACATGTCACTTTGCTGTATGCTTCACTGGAACATTGTGTTGTGCTGGGGCTGAATTAAATGTACAATTACAGCATATTTTCTTGAAAGGAGTTTTGACAATGATAAATGCATAGACATTTTTTCACGCTCAGTTGACCTGATTCCATGCTGATCAAGTTGCTCAGGATTCACTCTGAAGAATCTGTCTCTTGTGAACAGTGAATCCTGGACACTGGCTGTGGGTATATGGGCCTGGGTTCAAATACTGCTTCTATCAATTTTGCACCATGTGAGCTTGCGAAGCTTTCTTTCTTTTTTTTTAGACATCTTTATTGGGGTATAATTGCTTTACAGTGGTGTGTTAGTTCCTGCTTTATAACAAAGTGAATCAGCCATACATATACATATGTTCCCATATCCCCTCCCTCTTGCATCTCCCTCCCACGCTCCCTATCCCACCCCTCTAGGTGGTCACAAAGCACCGAGCTGATCTCCCTGTGCTATGCGGCTGCTTCCCACTAGCTTTCTATTTTACATTTGTTAGTGTATATATGTCCATGCCACTCTGAACCTAGGGGCAGGACAGGAATAAAGACGCAGCCATAGAGAATGGACTTGAGGACCCGGGGAGGGGAAAGGGTAAGCTGGAAGCTTTCTTAATCCTACTAGCCTACTTAGTTTTCTCATGTGTAAAAGGATGAGTTTAAATTACTTCCCTAATGGTACTGTTGTGTTAAATGAGACAACACTTGGAAAGTAATTAGCACCATCCCTGGCAAATCGTAAGCTCTCAATGAATGCTGGCTAGTGTTCATGCAGGTAATTTGCCCTCTTAACTGCAGTGATGGCTCTAACATGAATTCAGATACCAAGCATATGGGAAAAGGTGCTTTTTGTTATTCACAAAGCAGGGGATGAATAGGATTTTTCTACAGAGCCTTGAATATAATAACAGTAGCTAATGTCTATAAATTATTTATGATGTGCTAGACAATGTAGTAAGTTTTTTTGTGGATCATATTATTTAGTTCTCATACAAACCCTATGAATATTTATCTATCTTATATATTGGAAATCTTGGTGGGGCAGATATAGCCCATTGGCACCTGCAGAAACACTTGTCTACCATTTTCCACTCTCCCTGTGCCACAAGATACTGGCCTGCGTGGACCTTATCAACCTGGCTCTCTTGCCCTCTAGTTTCTGGTTAGGTTCTCTGGGTGTTTCAGTAGGGTCCTGGCAGAGAATAGATGGCACAATTAAAATAGTTCAGTTGGAGAAAATGTGATAAAGAGACTATTGATTGGCAAAGATGGTGAGCAATGTCTAGGGAAATTGCAAGGAATTACTCAGCTTCCTGGGCCTAGCAATGGGACAGCTTCCTGGGACACCATTACCACCACAAAGCTTATAGGGTAAAGGATGAGAGTAGTTACCAGAATTAGAGTCAGAGAGAGATGTGTGAAAAGGGCTGGCTGTGACAGGACTGTGGTCCTCAGGTGACGGATGCAGCCAGTCTTCATGACCTTTAGGAAGGAAACCTCCTCCTCCGTCTCTGATCTCTTGCTGGCGCTCCTCATTTGCTGAGCCCAGTTGGAAGCCTGAGGACAAGGCTTCCAGGTGAGCTACTTAAGGACGGAGCAGGGGGGAGAAGGGAGAGGGAATTCAGAAGGTCAAGCAAGTATACACAGACCATCTGCCTATGAACACACCACCAGTAACTGATACTTGCTTTAAGCAATGGAGAATTATTCCTTTGCTCTACTGTTCTAAACTGCTCATTTCCTCCTCCTTCTTTATTCTATTATTTTTCCTCATAAACTGTGATCTCTAAATATTGTAGTGGGAAACTTGAAATGGCTTGGCATCTTAGAGTAATCCTGCCACTCTTAGATTTGAGGATATTTCATTGTGAAAAGGTCAAGATAAAAAAAAAATACACTACTAAAACTCCATTTATCCTTTATTTTCTCATAATATAAAGAAAGTTTACTGCCAAATATGGCAATAAAGGTTTTATTGCTGCAATTTTTATGACAAAAACAAGCATATCTCTTAATGAATTCTGGTTTATTACATCAGCAGCTGGTAACGTGGGGTCCCTGGGTCTTAGGAGACCACAATGGTAGCAACAGAGCTCTGTAAGCTACTTTAAATATTTCAGAAAATCTAATATAATCATACTTTTACAAGTGACAAAGCCTCACAGACTAACAAAAACATCAAGATTCTGTACTTTTACTGAAATGATATTAGCTCTATGCGGTGACCCTAGTAATTTAATGCTGATCAGAAGCTGTGATTGGCAGTTATATGTGTCTTTGATTAATAAAACATGGGAGATCAAATGAATTATTACTTAATCTGTGCAGTTTGCTAGATAAAGTCTTTGAAAATTCAGAGTCAGTTGGGGGAAAATAATTAACTGGTTGCTCAGTAGTGAAATAATAAACACAATACTGACGGCGTTTTTTTCTCATATGTGTTGGGAGGCCAAGGCAGGCTTCTAGATGGGCCAAAATCTGATGAAAAATTCAAGACAATTATTTGTTTTCAATAATAATAACAATAACATTAATGATAATCGTGATGATGGCTAACAGTTCTTACGTGGCCAGACACAGTGCTGAAATGCTCAATGTGTAATATCTTATTTAATCCATCCAGTAGCCCTAAAAAGAAGACACTCTAATTATCTCTTGTCTTAAGTTGGGTTTCCTCAGAAGCAGATTCAAAGATGAAGATTTGTGTGCAGGTAGTTCTTTTGGGAAGTGATGTCGGAAGCACTGATAGGGAATGAAGTGAGCTAGGAAGGGAGGGAAAACAGTATAGGATATATTAATGAACAGGTTGTTTCTGTGGGCAGCTGGGGTTCAACCCTCCTCAGTAAGTCTGGGAGACATGTAGAACACCACCGAGTTGCACCACACAATCGGCAAGGAAGCTGGGGTATTGATCTACCAGATTCTGTTTGTAATTGGTTGAAAGCTACTTCCAGGGGCACTGACTCTCAAGCACTTCTGCTTTGTCCTGTGTCGGGGCCAAGCATGCTCCTGTGGCTGGAGAAAGCCCTCAGCTGGAGAGACACAGATGCTTTGCAGAGAGAAACCTTGGTGATGCAAGAGGATAAGAGCTGGTACCAACATCTCCTGCATTCCTATCCTGCAGACAAGGAAGCCAAGACTTAATGAGTTGAAACAGCTTGTCCGAAGTCACAGAGCACTTATGTTGAAGTGCCCTTCCATAGCATTTTATTACTACCCATGACTAAAGCCTACCAATATACAATAGCCTACTAAATGAGGTCTTCCTGTTAGAGTTTATTTTTTTTTAACAACAGCTTTATTGAGATATGATTCACATAATATATATTTCACTCATTTAAAGTCCACAATTCCATGGTTTTTAGTATATTCACTGTGCAACTGTCACCACAATCGATTTTAGAACCCTTTGTTTACCCCCAAAGAAACACTCTGTCCACTAGTGATCATGCCTCATTTCCTCTATCTTAACCTCAGCGGCTGGGAACCGTTAACCTACTTTCTGTCTCAGTGGATTTGCCTTTTCTGGATATTTCACATAAATGGAATCATACATTATGTGATCATTCTGTCTGGCTTCTTTCACTTAGCATAAGGTTTTGTTGTTGTTGTTGTTGTTTTTGCGGTACGTGAGCCTCTCACTGTTGTGGCCTCTCCCATTGCGGAGCACAGGCTCCGGACACGCAGGCTCAGCGGCCATGGCTTACGGGCCCAGCCGCTCCGCAGCATGTGGGATCTTCCTGGACTGGGGCACGAACCCGTGTCCCCCGCATCGGCAGGGGGACTCTCAACCACTGCGCCACCAGGGAAGCCTGTTAGCATAAGGTTTTAAAGGTTCATCCCTATTGTAACATACATCAGTACTTCATTCCTTTTTATTGCCAAATAATGTTTTATTTCATGTTTATCCATTCATCAGTTGATAGGCATTTGAGTTGTTTCCACTTTGGGCTATTATGAATAATGTTGGTATGAAAATTTGTTTTTAAGCTTTTTTTATAGACATATGTTTTCATTTCCTCTGGGTATCTCCCTAGGAGTGGAATTGCCAGGTTATATGGCAACTCTGTTTTTAACATTTTGTGGGCCTGCCTGACTCTTATCCAAGATGGTCTCGGGGTTTATTGATGACGAATCTGCTGTTCAGCTGAGCACAGCCTGTCTCACGTTGTTTGGCAAAGGAGAAAAGTCACCACCATGCACCTGCACACATAGATTTCCAGAATTCCTAAGGTGTTCAAGAAGGATGTTATCAGTGCATTGTCAACTGTTGACTTAACCTGAATCTCTATGCCTGCACTTGTTGCTTTTTACTTATAAATTATTAATACTCTAGCTTCTTCATTATTCGTTTAGTTTATGCTTATGGGTTGTCTGGTTCACCCTACTGGGTGTAGTGATGCATGTTTCCATCAAGAGTATTTTTGGCCTTCAGTTTCTAAATAGCTAGAATTTAAAGCCGTATACAAGTGGCTGTTCATTAAACATGCATTTGTTTCTGTTTTTATTCGGCATCTGCTGTGAGTCAGGCATTGTATTTGGTGCTGGGAATATAGTGGGGGGGACAAAACCAGACACAATTCAGTTAGAGAAAAGTAAACTTTAAGAGGAACTGCACCAGAAGATGCACTTCTGAGTCATTGTTGGAGTCTTCTTCATAGCAAGCAGCTACTTCATCCCTATAATTCACCCTGAATCTAAGGCAAGCTTTGTTCCAAAATGCTATATTGTCATTTAATGCTGTTATATGGCTAATTATAAGCCACACAATAAAGAAATGGAAAAACCTCTTCCCCACAAGGAGCTTGAAATTTAAATAGAGAGAGAGAATGCTTTCCAAAGCGGCTTCCACCTAGAATAATCCAAGTAAATAAAACGTATTAATACCCATGAGGGCAGCGATGGTTGAGAGGGTTTTGTCTTGCTCTCCCAGTATTCTGAGTATGATTTAACTTGGGGGAAAAAAAAAGTTTGGTGGTCAAATCAAACATAAGAATGTTAAATCAAGGTTCTACATAAGCAGTCTATACCTTCACTGCCATTGTCATGAATTTATTATTAACTCTGCCTACTGGACACCGCCTCTTGGATGTCCCACTAGCATGTCATACTCTAGAAGTATTCAATACAAAATTAAATTCACAGCCTATCCACAGCTCCACCCTCAACCTAGCGCCAAACCTATTTTTTCTCCTATGCATGCTTCTCATTTTAGCGTATCAAGGGTGCCACTCACCATGCTGTTGTTCAAACCACAAATCTGGGCATGACTCTTGCTCCTTCCAGTAGCTTCCTTCACCCGATTACCAGTCAGTCATCAATTCTTAAGTTAGTCTCCCACACAACTCTCACACAGATCTACTTCTCTCCTTTCCTGTCTCCACCCTATGTCAAGGCCACCAGCAGCTCTTGCCTCCTAACTCTTCTCCCTAACGCTAGAGTTTACGCTACAATCTTTGCTCCAAAGGGCAGCCAATGGGTCATTCTGAGCTCAGACCTATCATCTCACTTCCTTTTAGAACTCTGTATAACCATTGCCCCGAGGTTCAAGTGCGTGTTCTTTAACGTGCGGGAGTACAACTTTCGTGACCTGGCACCTGATGACCCGTCCAGTTTTATTTTCACCATCCCCCTTGCTGGACGCTCTAAATTGAGCAGAGCCAAACCAAACCTCTTACCGTCCCTTAATGTGCTAGGTTCTTTGGCTTTGGAGAATTTGCTTAAGTTGAACTTTTGAAAGTACTTTTCCAATAGCATTTGGCTCAGTGGATTTCCATTCTCTCCTTATATTGGTTATGACATGGATTCACATGTCATCACAAAGATCCCAAATGGCAATGGCTTCAGGAAGATAGGTGTGTATTTCTATCTCAAGGGCTAATCCAGACACAAGCAGTTCTGGACTGATGTGGTGGACCCACTCTGTCACTTACAGATCTGGTGGAGACAGGGATGGCGAGAAGAGAATCTGTCTGAGAAGTCTGTGCAAGGCTGACTTTTTTTTTTGGCCTTGCTGTGCAGCTTGGGGCATCTTACAGGATCTTAGTTCCCCGACCAGGGATTAAACCCCGGGCCCGGTGCAGTAAAAGTGCCAAGTCCTAACCACTGGACCACCAGGGAATTTCCAAGGCTGAATCTTTTTTTTTTTTAAAGGGCTTCAAATGCTTGGCTTATTTATTTATTTTTGGCTGTGTTGGGTCTTCGTTTCTGTGCGAGGGCTTTCTCTAGCTGTGGCGAGTGGGGGCCGCTCTTCATCGTGATGTGTGGGCCTCTCACTATTGCGGCCTCTCTTGTTGCGGAGCACAGGCTCCAGACGCGCAGGCTCAGTAGTTGTGGCTCACAGGCCTAGTTGCTCTGTGGCATGTGGGATCTTCCCAGACCAGGGCTCGAACCCGTGTCCCCTGCATTAGCAGGCAGATTCTCAACCACTGCGCCACCAGGGGAGCCCCCAAGGCTGAATCTTTACAACCTGGCTTCTCTTGTTTTCTGGTATCTGTGGAATGTTGCTTCTGTCCTCATGGTCCCAAGTGGCTCACCACCACCTCTCATCCAGGTTAGTGGAAAGGAGGGACAGCAAGGACACACTCCCATAAAATATGCAATTGAGAAGTTGTATCCACCACTTTTACTCATAGCTCATCAGCCACAATTGGCCACACAATTATATCTAGCTGCAAGGAAGATCAGGAAATATTGGTCTTTCTTTAGGGAACAGATAGTTTCTGCTACATTCTTTCATGCAAAACTAATCTGGAGAAATAAGTAAGTTTTCCTTTCAGTCATGTGCAATCTTGGCAGAGTTAAGAGCACAGGAGTCACACCCCTTTTCATCAAACCAGTGGTGTCAGATATTGGAACTTCAAGATAGATAAAGGTCATCAGGAGGGTGGCAGTAGCACCCACACTTACAAGGGATAAAACTGAGGGCAGAGATGTTAAATACTTGTCCAAGAGCATACACAACTTGTACATGCCACCTGCCGCCTTCTGAACCATATCCTGTGTTGAACAAACATGCACGACAATGTTTCATAGTGGCTAAGGACATCAGCTTCGAGCTTAGAAAGGTCTGGATGCATCACTTTTTGATACTGGGATATTTATAAAGTTCCTTAACTTTTCTGAGCTTCATTTCCTCACTAGGATATTATGCACCTTAAGTGGGATAATGCATGGAATGTGCCAAGGAAAATGATGGGCCAGTGATGAGCACTTAATACATGGTGGGTAGTATTAGTTACTACAATGAATATTTCTTACACTTTTGTCACTATTTTTATCAATTATTGCCACTGTTGGAGAAATGGCAGCCAGGGAATTGTTCTCATACCTTTGTGTTCTCATACCATTTCTTCAGAAGCAGACGAAAAAAACCCTGTAACAGAATCCTCTTCACTTTCTCCTTAATCTACCTGGCCCAAGGTGTCCACATTTGCCTAAGGGGTGGTAAAGGTGGATGGAGAGACCACTGCTCTGTCCCAGTCTCAGTAGATTCACAGATCAGCGACTAAGTACTCAGACTCTGGAGGGAGACATGCCAAAGCTGGAATCCCAGTTTAGATGCTATCTGGCCTTGGAAAAGGTAATTGACTTCCCTTAGCATTATTCTCTGCTTCTAAAAATGAGAATAATGTGAACATATACCTCGGAATGATTGTGGGAGGAATGACTGAGATCATTCACACACAAGCGTTCAAAACAGTATCTGGCATATTGTCCATGCTCAGTAAATGTCAAATCCCTTTAAGCATGGATTTCAGCAGAGGCAGTAGGGATAGAAAGGAGGGTGCAGAGTAGAGAAACTTAGAAGCTAGAATTGAAACACCTGGTGATGTTCCAGTGTTAAGGGAAAGGCAGAGAGAGAAATCCATCAAATTTATCCTAAGAAAATCGATTATCTGATGGCTCGGTTCACCAGGATGGGGAATACAGAGGAGGAGCAGGTCTGAGGGGAAGAGAATGAGTGCAACATTAGATATGTTGGATTTTAAATGGTCGAAGGATTCACCCGTGGAGATAACAAACAGGCATTGCACGGTTGGGTCCCCAGCTTTGCAGAAAAGGCTAAGCCCAAAATGCTCACTTAAGAGAGTCATTCAACTCAGAAGTCACCAGGCACAGGTCACAGGCTCAGCTGTCTTCAGGGACCGGTGTGGTCAGGTGAAAGGTAGAAATGAGTAATGGTTAAGTCGGGGCCAAAAGGGCAGAGAATGCCCTCCCGAAGGCCTTCAGATGCTTGTATCTGGGCGAATGAGCACATTTTAGGAGTATTCGGCCTGAGGGCTGAATGTGACTTTTCATCCAGGCAGATATTGAAGTGCTTGAAATGAATGAAATCTACCCCAGGAATTGCCTAGTGTGAAAAGAGAAGATTAAAGATCAAATTGAAAGGTACTTAGACTTCTCTGGTGTCACTGAAATCTACATTGTACAGTATTTTGGCAAGGAACGAGGCTCTCCCAGCAGTGTTCATGGTCTGACAGCTGTAACCAATACCTAACATTTCCCTTTTGGGTATAAATAATTATCTTTCACAGCATTGGCATATGCAAAGCAAGAAAATTCCTCCTGTTATTTGGAAAGCCTCTACTTCCCAATTCGTGTTTATCTTCCTACATCTTTCCTACATTTCAAACTCATGGTTTGTTTGTTAAGAAGACAGAGACAAGAAAGCATTGGTGATAGCATTATAATTACAGGACATTTCTTTCACTCACATCTGAATGACATTTGGGGGGGACCGGGGGATGTTTCACCCCGTGCAGTAATTTCCTGTTGCTGCTGTAACAAAATACCACAAATTTAGTCACGTAAAATAAACCAGATTTATTCTCTTACGGTTCTGGAGATCAGAAGTCCAAAATGATCTCACTAGACTAAAATCAAGGTGTCTACAGGGCTGCACTTCCTTCTGGAGGCTCTAGCAGAGAATCTGTTTTCTTCCCTTTTCTAGCCTCTCTCTCTAAAGGCTTGTGGCCCATTTCTCCATCTTCAAGGCCAGCAAAGCTGCATCTCTTTGACCACGGTTTCTGCAGTCACCCACCCCCCACTCCCTGACTTTCTCTTCTGCCTCCCTCCCCATTTCTAAGGACTCTTGTGATTATATTGGGCCCACCTGGAATCCAGGGCATTCCTCCCATTTTAAGGTCGGCTGATTAGCCACCTTAATTCCACCTGCAAAATCCCTTTGTTATGTAAGTTTACACATTCCTTCATATTGCTGAGACATAGTCCATGGTTCCTATGTACCATCCTTTGTTTGATGAAGGACATCTGGGTTGTTTCCAGTTTTTAGTAATTTTGAATAGGGCAGCTATGAACATTTGTGTACAGGTTTTTGTTCAAATAGAAGTTTGCATTCTCTGAGACAGATGCCCAAAAGTGCAATGGCTGGTTTCTGCGGTAATAGCATGTTCAGTTTTATACTAACTGCCACACTGTGTTTTAGAGTGGCTGTACTATTTTACATTCTATTAAAGAATTTTGAGCAGCGATGTGATCCTGTGTATGATTTAAAACCATTATCTGGTGGGTGGGTCAGGCATGTGTGCAGGGAGAGCAAAGGTAGAGGCAAGGAAATCAGTGGTGGTCCAGGTGAGACCCGGGGGTGTAGCACGTGGTGGGCGAGGTGCAGATGGTGAGAAGCAATCAAACAAGAGGCATGCGTGGAAGCTAATTGAGAGTCGCTGCAGAGTTGCTCTGGGAAAGAGGAGATCTGAGAGGACTCCGATGCTTTGGGCTTGAGCAGGTTGGTGAACAGTTTCCCTATTTGTCTTGAGAATGGGAGGACTTGGGCAGAAGTGAACATGGGGAGGGTGTGAAGGCCATGTTTAATTTGATGTGCCTGTCAGATTTCTTAGTGGAAACTTGTTGAGTGGGTGGTTAGAAATAGGAGTCTGGAGCCCAGGGAAGCGTTGGGAGGCTGGAGCTACAGAGGAAAAGGATAATGTATCTGAACATGCCCAACACAAAGCTTGGCATGTTCACAGGCGAGAACTGTCCACTTGATGTGATCTCAAAGAAGAATTTTTTTCATTTTCAGCGCTTCACAAGGAAAATAGACCCTAGGTTTCATTTTCAGTAGCAAGTACAGAATACAAGAATGCAAATCAGAAACAAAGGGTGATGGACACCAGTGTTTTCACTTGGTTTATTTCTGATTTCTCCTAGGGAACTTCTTTGTATAAGTACATCCTAGAGAAGGTTTTGTTGTTCATTTGTCTGTAGCAAGGTTGCAATGTGTTTTCTCTTTTTAAAAATAAGCGATTGCTAACGCAGACAAGTCCATTGTGATTTGTAATTATAGGAGAACTCTATACAAATCATTTTTAGTACAGGTGTTTCTATTTTATGTTGTGATTTTTGAGGGGTAAAAAGGATAATACAACATACAGATACTTGCTTTGTTGCCAGAGCGTTGGATTCTTAGGTTCTGGGGCTGTCCTGGCAATGACGCTTGTGAGCTGCAGCTGGGAGGAGAGCAGAGCAGATGTTCCACTTTTATTGATGGTTAGGAGTGTGATAGGTAATTGCCCCTCCACTTCCCCCACAAAAGCCAGCTCACCTTCAACCTTCCCAACAAGGAAGCTGAGGCCCAGAGAAGAAACGTGACTTCCACAATCAGTGTGAGGGGAGAGCACAGCCAGGCCTAAATGCCAGGCCCCCTGATTATTATAAGCCACCATTCTCTTTCCCCCATACCCACCTCAGAGTGCTCCTTGGAAAACAGAAATTTGCTAACCCACAGTTCTGAGGAAATGGAGAATAGAAAGTTGTGGTCTCTTTATTTCTTTAGGTTTCTTTCCACTAGCTAAACTCTTTAGATGTATAATGTATTACGTTCAGGCCCTAAATGATAGAGTTGAAATCAGCTGCCTGCAATTCAGCAAACAGGGATCGAGTCCCTCTCTGCATTGCTGATTCAGTCTTTTGTCCATGAGAACTGCCTGAGGGACTAAAAAATGTACTGGTACCTGGACCTCATCCTGGACCAACTAAATCAGAACCTCTGGAACCACCCCTTTCTTGGGCATACATCCATGGTAAAATAATAGAGGTGCTATGGTAGGCCAAAAAGTGTTCTCCCAAAGGATACCCTGTCAAATCCCAGGAACCAATGAACGTTAGCTTATTTGGAACGAGTGTCTTTGCAGATGTGATTATGTTAAGGCTCTTGAGATAATCCTGGGTTGTCCACATGGACTCTAAATCCAATTACAAGTATCCTTTCAAGAGACACAAAGGAAAACAGAGACATAGGGAGGGGGTGATGTGACCATGAGGGCACAGAGGCAGCCACAAGCCAAAGACCACCTGAAGCCACCAGGAGCTGGAAGAGGCAGGAAGGAACACCTTGACTACACCTTGACTTTGGACTTCTGGCCTCCAGAACTCTGACAGAATACATTTCTGTTGTTTTCTTAGCCACACGGTTTGTGGTAATTTGTTACAGCAGCAAAAGGAATCTAATACAGAGACGGATGTTAGTTTGCAAACAAAGGAAGTTAGGAGAAATGGGATACATGAAAACGGGTGGTATCTATGAAATTTCTGAGAGAGGAGAAAGACGAGTGGTGTCAGTCCCACCCCTCCAGCCCACGACCCCTTCTGCTTGAAATGGTTCGACTGTTCCAGAGACATTGCCACAAAGATCCAGCTCCTGTCAAGGCCTCCCTCCCCAGCAGACCCCACCTTTGAGCTCCTGGGGTGCCTCACACTTCTTTTTTTTTTTTTTTTCTTAACATCTTTATTGGAGTATAATTGCTTTACAATGGTGTGTTAGTTTCTGCTTTATAACAAAGTGAATCAGCTATGCATATACATATATAACCATATCTCCTCCCTCTTGCATCTCCCTCCCACCCATCTAGGTGGACACGAAGCACCGAGCTAATCTCCCTGTGCTATGTGGCTGTTTCCCACTAGCTATCTATTTCACATTTGGTAGGACACATAAGTCCATGCCACTCTCTCACTTCGTCCCAGCTTAACCTTTCCCCTCCCCGTATCCTCAAGTCCATTCTCTGTGTCTGCGTCCTTATTCCTGTCCTACCCCTAGGTTCTTCATAAACTCTTTTTTTTTTTTTTAGATTCTATATATATGCGTTAGCATAGAGTATTTGATTTTCTCTTTCTGACTTCTTCACTCTGTATGACAGACTCTAGGTCCATCCACCTCACTACAAATAACTCAATTTCATTTCCTTTTATGGCTGAGTAATATTCCATGGTATATATGTGCCACATCTTCTTTATCTATTCATCTGTTGATGGACACTTAGGTTGCTTCCATGTCCTGGCTATTGTAAATAGAGCTGCAATGAACATTGTGGTACATGACTCTTTTTGAATTATGGTTTTCTCAGGGTATATGCCCAGTAGTGGGATAGCTGGGTCGTATGGTAGTACTATTTTTAGTTTTTTAAGGAACCTCCCTAGTGTTCTCCATAGTGGCTGTATCAATTTACATTCCCACCAACAGTGCAAGAGGGTTCCCTTTTCTCCACACCCTCTCCAGCATTTATTGTTTCTAGATTTTTTGATGATGGCCATTCCGACCGGTGTGAGGTGATACCTCATTGTAGTTTCGATTTGCTTTTTTCTAATGATTAGTGATGTTGAGCATTCTTTCATGTGTTTGTTGGCAACCTGTATATCTTCTTTGGAGAAATGTCTCTTTTGGTCTTCTGCCCATTTTTGGATAGGGTTGTTTGTTTTTTTGATATTGAGCTGTATGAGCTGCTTGTAAATTTTGGAGATTAATCCTTTGTCAGTTGCTTCATTTACAAATATTTTCTCCCATTCTGTGGGTTGTCTTTTCATTTTGTTTATGGTTTCCTTTGCTGTGCAAAAGCTTTTAAGTTTCATTAGGTCCCATTTGTTTATTCTTGTTTTTATTTCCATTTCTCTAGGAGGTGGGTCAAAAAGCATATTGCTGTGATTTATGTCATAGAGTGTTCTGCCTATGTTTTCCTCTAAGAGTTTTATAGTGTCTGGCCTTACATTTAGGTCTTTAATCCATTTTGAGTTTATTTTTGTGTATGGTGTTAGCAAGTGTTCTAATTACATTCTTTTACATGTACCTGTCCAGTTTTCCCAGCACCACTTATTGAAGGGCTGTCTTTCCTCCATTGTATATTCTTGCCTCCTTCATCAAAAATAAGGTGACCATATGTACTTGGGTTTATCTCTGGGCTTTCTATCCTGTTCTGTTGATCTATATTTCTGTTTTTGTGCCAGTACCATACTGTCTTTTTTTTTTTTTGTGGTACGTGGGCTTCTCACTGTTGTGGCCTCTCCCATTGCGGAGCACAGTCTCTGGACGTGCAGGCTCAGCGGCTATGGCTCATGGGCCCATCTGCTCCGTGGCATGTGGGATCTTCCCAGACCGGGGCATGGACCCATGTACCCTGCGTTGGCAGGCGGACTCTCAACCACTGTGCCACCAGGGAAGCCCTGTACCATCTTGATTACTGTAGCTTTGTAGTATAGCCTGAAGTCAGGGAGCCTGATTCCTCCAGCCCTGTTTTTCCTTCTCAAGATTGCTTTGGCTATTTGGGGTCTTTTGTGTTTCCATACAAATTGTGAAATTTTTTGTTCTAGTTCTGTGAAAAATGATAGGGGTTGCATTGAGTCTGTAGATAGCTTTGGGTAGTATAGTCATTTTCACAATGTTGATTCTTCCAATCCAAGAACATGGTATATCTCTCCATCTGTTTGTACCATCTTTAATTTCTTTCATCAGTGTCTTATAGTTTTCTGCATACAGGTCTTTGGTCTCCTTAGTTAGGTTTATTCCTAGGTATTTTATTCTTTTTGTTGCAATGGTAAATGGGAATGTTTCCTTAATTTCTCTTTCAGAGTTTTCATCATTAGTGTATAGGAATGCAAGAGATTTCTGTGCATTAATTTTGTATCCTGCAACTTCACCAAATTCATTGATTAGCTCTAGTAGTTTTCTGGTAGAGTCTTTCGGATTCTCTATGTATAGTATCACGTCACGTGCAAACAGTGACAGCTTTACTTCTTCTTTTCTGATTTGGATTCCTTTTATTTCTTTTTCTTCTCTGATTGCTGTGGCTAAAACTTCCAAAACTATGTTGAATAATAGTGGGGAGAGTGGGCAACCTTGTCTTGTTCCTGATCTTAGTGGAAATGGTTTCAGTTTTTCACCATTGAGAACGATGTTGGCTGTGGGTTTGTCATATATGGCCCTTATTATGTGAAGTAAGGTCCCTCTATGCCTACTTTCTGGAGGGTTTTTATCATAAATGGGTGTTGAATTTTGTCAAAAGCTTTTTCTGCATCTTTTGAGATGATCATATGGTTTTTCTCCCTCAGTTTGTTAATATGGTGTATCACGTTGATTGATTTGCGTATATTGAAGAATCCTTGCATTCCTGCAATAAACCCCACTTGATCATGGTGTGTGATCCTTTTAATGTGCTGTTGGATTCTGTTTGCTAGTATTTTGTTGAGGATTTTTGCATCTATGTTCATCAGTGATATTGGCCTGTAGTTTTCTTTTTTTGTGTCATGTTTGCATGGTTTTGCTATCAGGGTGTTGGTGGCCTTGTAGTATGAGTTTGGGAGTGTTCCTCCCTCTCCTATATTTTGGAAGAGTTTGAGAAGGATAGGTGTTAGGTCTTCTGTAAATGATAGAATTCACCTGTGAAGCCATCTGGTCCTGGGCTTTTGTTTGTTGGAAGATTTTTAATCACAGTCTCAATTTCAGTGCTTGTGATTGGTCTGTTTATATTTTCTATTTCTTCTTGGTTCAGTCTTGGAAGGTTGTGCTTTTCTAAGAATTTGTCCATTTCTTCCAGGTTTGTCCATTTTATTGGCATGCAGTTTCTTGTAGTAATCTCTCATGATCCTTTGTATTTCTGCAGTGTCAGTTGTTACTTCTCCTTTTTCATTTCTAATTCTATTGACTTGAGTCATCTCCCTTTTCTCTAGATGAGTCTGGGTAATGGTTTATCAATTTTGTTTATTTTCTCAAAGAACCAGCTTTTAGTTTTATTGATCTTTGCTATTGTTTACTTCATTTCTTTCTCCTTTATTTATTTCTGATCTGATATTTACGATTTCTTTCCTTCTGCTAACTTTGGGGTTTTTGGTTCTTCTTTCTCTAATTGCTTTAGGTGCAAGGGTAGGTTGTTTATTTGAGATGTTTGTTATTTCTTGAGGTAGGATTGTATTGCTATAAACTTCCCTCTTAGAACTGCTTTTGCTGCATCCCATAGGTTTTGGGTCATCGTGTTTTCATTGTCATTTGTTTCTAGGTATTTTTTTGATTTCCTCTTTGATTTCTTCAGTGATCTCTTGGTTATTAAGTAGTGTATTGTTTAGCCTCCATGTGTTTGTATTTTTTACAGATTTTTTTCCTGTAATTGATATCTAGTCTCATAGCGTTGCAGTTGGAAAAGATAGTTGGTACGATTTCAGTTTTCTTAAATTTACCAAGGCTTGATTTGTGATCCAAGATATGATCTATCCTGGAGAATGTTCCATGAGCACTTGAGGAGAAAGTGTATTCGGTTGGTTTTGGATGGAATGTCCTATAAATATCAATTAAGTCCATCTCGTTTAATGCATCATTTAAAGCTTGTGTTTCCTTATTTATTTTCATTTTGGATATTCTGTCCATTGGTGATAGTGGGGTGTTAAAGTTCCCCACTATGATTGTGTTACTGTCGATTTCTCCTTTTATGGCTGTTAGCATTTGCCTTATGTATTGAGGTGATTCTATGTTGGATGCATAAATATTTCCAATTGTTATATCTTCTTCTTGGATTGATCCCATGATCATTATGTAGTGTCCTTCTTTGTCTCTTGTAATAGTCTTTATTTTAAAGTCTATTTTGTCTGATATGAGAATTGCTACTTCAGCTTTCTTTTGATTTCCATTTGCATGGAGTATCTTTTTCCATCCCCTCACTTTCCATCTGTATGTGTCCCTAGGTCTGAAGTAGGTCTGTTGTAGACAGCATATACACGGGTCTTGTTTTTGTATCCATTCAGTCAGTCTATGTCTTTTGGTTGGAGCATTAACTCCATTTACATTTAAGGTAATTATCAATATGTATGTTGCTATTACCATTTTTTATTTGTTTTGGGTTTGTTATTGTAGGCCTTTTCCTTCTCTTGTGTTTCCTGCCTAGAGAAGTTCCTTTAGCATTTGTTGTAAAGCTGGTTTGGTGGTGCTGAATTCTCTTAGGTTTTGCCTGTCTGTAAAGGTTTTAATTTCTCTGTCAATCTGAATGAGATCCTTGCTGGGTAGAGTAATCTTGGTTGTAGGTTTTTCCCTTTTATCACCTTAAATATGTCCTGCCAGTCCCTTCTGGCTTGCAGAGTTTCTGCTGAAAGATCAGCTATTAACCTTATGGGGATTCCCTTGTATGGTATTTTTCCCTTGCTGCTTTTAATATTTTTTCTTTGTATTTAATTTTTGATAGTTTGAGTAATATGTGTCTTGGCGTTTCTCCTTAGATTTATCTTGTATGGGACTCTCTGTGCTTCCTGGACTTGATTAACTATTTCCTTTTCCATATTAGGGAAGTTTTCAACTATAATCTCTTCAAATATTTTCTCAGTTCCTTTCTGTTTCTCTTCTTTTTCTGGGACCCCTATAATTGAAATGTTGGTGTGTTTAATGTTGTCCCAGAGGTCTCTGAGACTGTCCTCTATTCGTTTCATTCTTTTTTCTTTATTCTGCTCTGCAGTAGTTATTTCCACTGTTTTATCTTCCAGGTCACTTATCCGTTCTTCTGCCTCCATTATTCTGCTATTGATTCCTTCTAGAGAATTTTTAATTTCATTTATTGTGTTGTTCATTGTTGTTTGTTTGCTCTTTACTTCTTCTAGGTCCTTGTTAAACGTTTCTTGTTTTTTCTCCATTCTATTTCCAAGATTTTGTATTATCTCTACTATCATTACTCTGAATTCTTTTTCAGGTAGACTGCCTATTTCCTCTTCATTTGTTTGGTCTGGTGGGGTTTTACCTTGCTGCTTCATCTGCTGTGTGTTTCTCGTCTTCTCATTTTGGTTAACTTAGTGTGTTTGGGGTCTCCTTTTTGCAGGCTGCAGGTTGGTAGTTCCTGTTGTTTTTGCTGTCTGTCCCCAGTGGCTGAGGTTGGTGCAGTGGGTTGTGTAGGCTTCCTGGTGGAGGGGACTGGTGCCTGTGTTCTGGTAAATGAGGCTGGATCTTGTATTTCTGGGCAGGACTGCATCCAGTGGTGTGTTTTGGGGTGTCTGTGACCTTATTATGATTTGAGGCAGCCTCTCTGCTAATGGGTGGTGTTGTGTTCCTGTCTTGCTAGTTGTTTGACATAGGGTGTCCTGTACTGTAGCTTGCTGGTCGTTGAGTGGAGCTGGGTCTTAGCATTGAGATGGAGATCTCTGGGAGAGCTTTTGCCATTTGATATTACATGGGGCCAGGAGGTCTCTGGTGGACCAATGTCCTGAACTCTGCTCTTGCCCCTCAGAGGCACAGGCCTGACACCCGGCTGGAGTACCAAGACCACATTCATAAAAAGAGAAAAAGGAAAAAATATATATATATCATTGCTCCCAAAGTCTACTGCCTCAATTTTGGGATGACTCGTTGTCCATTGAGGTATTCCACAGATGCAGGCACATCAGGTTGATTGTGGAGATTTAATCCGCTGCTCCTGAGGCTACTGGGAGAGATTTTCCTTCCTCTTCTTTGTTCTCACAGCTCCTGGGGCTCAGCTTTGGATTTGGCCCCGCCTCTGCGTGTAGGTCACCGGAGGGCATCTGTTCTTCGCTCAGACAGGACAGGGTTAAAGGAACCACTGATTCGGGGGCTCTGGCTCACTCAGGCCGCGGGGAGGGAGGGGCATGGCGTGCGGGGCGGGCCTGCGGCGGCAGAGGCCAGCATGACGTTGCAGCTGCCTGAGGCGCACCGTGTTCTCCCGGGGAAGTTGTCCCTGGATCCCGGGACCCTGGCAGTGGCGGGCTGCACAGGCTCCCGGGAGGGGAGGTGTGGACAGTGACCTGTGCTCGCATACAGGCTTCTTGGTGGTGGCAGCAGCAGCCTTAGCGTCTCATGCCCGTCTCTGGGGTCCGCGCTGTTAGCCGCGGCTCGCGCCCGTTTCTGGAGCTCCTTTAAGCGGCGCTGTTAATCTCCTCTCCTCGTGCACCACGAAACAAAGAGGTAAGAAAAAGTCTCTTGTCTCTTCAGCAGCTCCAGAGTTTTCCCCGACTCCCTCCTGGCCAGCCGTGATGCACTAACCTCCTGCAGGCTGCCGCCAACCCCAGTCCTCTCCCGCTCCGACCAAAGCCCGAGCCTCAGCTCCCAGCCCCGCCCGCCCCGGCGGGTGAGCACAAGCCTCTCGGGCTGGTGAGTGCCGGTCGGCACCGATCCTCTGTGCGGGAATCTCTGCACTTTGCCCTCCGCACCCCTGTGGCTGTGCTGTCCGCCGTGTCCTCCGTAGCTCCGAAGCTCCCCACCTCTGCCCCGAAGCTCCCCACCTCTGCTCCAAAGCCCCCCCCGCTCCGCCACCCGTAGTCTCTGCCCGCGAAGGGGCTTCCTAGTGTGTGGAAACCTTTCCTCCTTCACAGCTCCCTCCCACTGGTGCAGGTCCCGTCCCTATTCTTTTGTCTCTGTTTTTTCCTTTTTTCTTTTGCCCTACCCAGGTACGTAGGCATTTTCTTGCCTTTTGGGAGGTCTGAGGTCTTCTGCCAGCCTTCAGTAGGTGTTCTGTAGGAGCTGTTCCACATGTAGATGTATTTCTGGTGTATCTGTGGGGAGGAAGGTGATCTCCGTGTCTTACTCTTCCGCCATCTTGAAGTTCTTTCCCACACTTCTCCTCTTGACTCCTGTGTCCACTCTTCAGGGAACTTCTGTCGCAGCCTCTCTACACAACTCCTGCCCCTCCTGTCTCAGAACTCCTTCACCCCTTCACAGTCTCAGAACTCACCTCTGACTACACGTTAGGTGACCCTGTTCCTTCTTATGTTCCCTCGGAGTCTGTCTTCCCTTATGTTTCTAATTACAGCTATAATTACGTAGTAAATTCAGTGAGAATTGATTTAAACCCCAGCTTCCTCACTGGAATGTAAGCCCCACGGGGATAGAGCCTATAACTGATTGGAATTTGCCCACCCAGCCCTCGACACCTAGAACAATCCCTGGGGCACGGTAAGCGGCCTATAAACTAGCCGAATACTCTACATATTGGCGAAATGCCTGAAGTACCCATTTTCCCTTGAGGAGAGGAGCGCACGGGAGCAGCCTTTCCTTGCCTCGCTTTGGAAGCCCTTGCAGTCCTTCTCCTGCGGGAGTGATAGCGAGCCCACAGGAAAGCCACGTGGAGGAACAGAGGCAGCCTGCTTGTTCTCACAGTTGGACACAGCAATGTGACCTCCTTTGTGGGAGCTCACACAGGGAGCAACCAGCGCCCAGTGGAGCTGTGGGCTTTTGACACCTCCTGAGTCACTTTGTGTACTCTGTCTCTCACTTTGTACAATGTAATGCTCAAAACACTGGAAGGGAAACACATGCCAGAGAGGAAAAGGAATGGAAGTGGCTGAGATCTAATAAATCCATAGTGGGCCCGCTCTGTACTTATAAAACAATCTAGATGGTAGCGCACCAGGAAAAAAGATGCATAGACTAATGTAATTTTCTTGAAGTCCCCTATAAAGGGTTTAATTTTGTAATACAGCTAAATTTATGAAACGGCTTTATCTTGAAAGATCCCGATGGGCTTACTAAGCCGGAAAAACATCAAGTATACAGCAGTCTTAAAACACCAGCGGTGCCCTCTTGTGATAAGGGTGGGGCTCTGTGACAGCAGGTAGCCGTCTTATAAGGCAGGTAGAAACTTATCCCCTCAGCCTTTGGGGAAAAGTAAAGAGCCAGGGAGAGGAGGTAGTTGCCCACGCTGGGTAAGTGTCCCATGGGTGTTCTGTATTACTAAGGGCTATGGCTTTTTTCCTTTCTCCATGTGAATTTGAGTGAGGGACTTCTGTCAGCATCACTCTCCTTGCTTGGAGTAGGGGGTGGATATCGACTCACAGCACTTCTTCCCAGAAAGGAAACGTTTGTAAAGCTTCCAGTGGTTGATGGAGGTCAGGGGCCGCCAGGCTAATTTGAAAGCCAAACAAAGAAGTAAAACATAACAACCTACAGTTTATGCAACAGTTAAAATATCATTTCCCTCCCCAAATTTACCTAACCCAGTCCTGCCAAGTCGCCTGTACTAGGTTGTTCTTTGTTACTGTCCTGGTCTGGATGTGGTGGCACCAACTTTCAGTGCATTAAAGGAGAGGATTTTTTGTGGGTGGGAGGGGTGGGTAGCTGGCAGAGAAGGAAAGTCCTTCTTGGTCACCTTCCAAGAATATCACCTTGCCAGGAGCTAAGAAAGGAAAATGGACCCCGCAGGTGAGGTAACTTCAGTTACACCATGTGTTGTCAAAGAACAGAGTCCAATAATTAAAAGTAGGTAAGCGGGCTTCCCTGGTGGCGCAGTGGTTGAGAGTCCGCCTGCCGATGCAGGGGACGTGGGTTCGTGACCCGGTCCGGGAGGATCCCACATGCCGTGGAGCAGCTGGGCCTGTGAGCCATGGCCGCTGAGCCTGCGTATCCGGAGCCTGTGCTCCGCAGCGGGAGAGGCCACAACAGTGAGAGGCCCGCGTACTGCAAAAAAAAAAAAAAAAAAAAGTAGGTACGATGTATCTCTCTTCTCTTCAAGAATGTTAAAACTGATCCACCTCTAACCCAGAGCACGACTTCCTCACATCTTCTCCTCTGCAGTCTCCCCCAGCCTACTTCTACTCCCAGTCAAATCACCCCTTCTGTTTTTACTTTTGACTTTCTTCCTTCCCTGTATTCTCTCTCAAAGTTCTAGGAACTGGGTTAGCAAAATGGTCTTCTCAGCTGGAGGAGAGCCAGAGCCACTTTGGAAAAGATAAGGGTGTTAAACTTTGACTGTATTCATTGATTTTTCAAAGTAGTAGTATTTTAAAGAGAAAGTTGGAACCTATAGCATGGCACCCTAATGGAGCCAAGTGCGTAGGTAAAGCCTGAAATTTGCAGGACACATAGAAGCCCTGTCAACCAATCAGGCAACAAGTTGACAGAGCTACTTGGCCACCCCCTGAGGTACCTTGTGAGTCAGGCTCAGGAGCTGTCCAGCACTGTGTAAAGTGCTTTACACACAGTGACTGAATCATCCTTACATCAACCTGAGAAGTAGGTACTAGTCTTTCTGTTCTATTCATGAGAAAATTGAGGCTTAGATAGTCTAAACAACTTGCTCAAGGTCACACAGCTAATCAAAATGAGCTCAAACATTCCAATCCAGATTGGTCTGACTCAGAGCCTTTGTCTTGGAAGTCTGCCTTCCAAAACATATGAAGTTTTATTTTTAACTTTTTATTTTGAAATGAATTCAGACCAACAGGAAAGCTGCAAAAAGAATACTGATAATTCCATTAGACCCTTAACCCAAATGTCCCAAATGTTAACATTTTATCACACCTACTTAATTATTCCTTCCTTCCCCCAACGATTTGAGACTAAATTGCAGACCTGGTGCTCCTTTACCTTTAATCTGCAGAGTAGTATTTCCTAAAAACAAAGATCTTTTTCTTTTCTGTTATAGAACCATGGAGTAATTATCAAATTAGGAAATTAACACTATTGAAAGAATATTACCTAATCTACAAACCTGACTCAAATTTAGCCAGTTATGGTACTGGTGTTCTTTATAGCATAAGGAAAAAAATATTCTGATCCAGAATCCAACTCGGGGTCTTACACTGTGTTTAGACCGCATCTCTTTAGCCTCTCTTTTTCCAGATTAAGGAAAACCTCCTCAACCTTGTTCTGTCTTTTATGATCTTTACATATTCTAAAATTGTAGGCCACTTATTCTGTAGACTGTTCCACAATTTGGGTTCCTATGATTAGATCCAGGTTATGCATTTATGGCAAAAACACCACAAAAGCATCACAGAATCGTAGTACATCACAAAGGGAGGCACTTAGTATCTACTTGCGTCATTACTGTGAGTTAACATTGTCCCTTAATTAGGGTGGTATCTGCCAAGTTTCTCCTATATAAACTTTATATTTTTCCTTTTTACTTAATCTTCTAAGGAGGTATTTCCAGTCTCACAGATATCTTGTTTCTTTCCATACTTTCATCCACTAGTTCTAGCCTTCATTGATGATCCTTGCCCCAAACTGTTATTAAGGTCATGGTTGCCAAATGGTGATTTTCTACTTGCATGAGTCCTTCTGCATTTGTTAGTTGGCATTTTATTTAAAGGAAGAATTTTCCCTTCTTCCCCATTTTTTAACTTACTTTCATTTTTAAAAGTTGTATCAGCATGGGTTTATGGATTCTTACTTTATAGGATTACAATCTGTTATTATCATCATTTCTTCTCATGCTGCAGTTGCCTACAGTTTGGCCAGTGGGAGGTCAAATATGCCATTTTTATACCCAAGGATCCTAACATTTCAACTCTTACTGCTTCACTTAAAATCTGCCACCTTACAGTTGCCTGTCTTGAATCCTTTATGTAGAGAATTTATTTTGCAAGAAGTCCTCAGACCCAGTGATCCAGTTTCTGTCTGTTCTTGCTGACTAATTATTGAAATAAAATTTTTTTTAAAAGCTGGTTGTAGAGGTGAAGGGTGTTAAGTGGCAGTTCTCCCAGGAGGCCATAATCATGGCCCTGCCAGCTGCTTGGAGGCACGAGGGAGGTAACCTGTAGTCTTTCCTGAACATTTTTGCTTTCTCATTTCTCTATCCTTTTGAACACATTCTACCCTCTGCCTGGATTAATTTGAACTCTCTACATTAACCCAGAAATGGACTCAAACTTCAAGACCCATATCTTCCTCTGCGAAGCCATCTCCATTTCCTAGGCAGAACTAATTATTCTTTATTTGGCAGCTCAATAAACCTTTGGTATAGCCTTTTATTACGGAATCAATCACGTGGCATTGTAGTTATTTATTTTGCCATTTTGTTCCTCTCAATAGGCTATGAGTTTTTCACGAGTGGATTCTTATACATTACCTGTGTCGAGCAATAATAAACATTTTTTGTTGTTGTTGTTGTACGCGGGCCTCTCACTGTTGTGGCCTCTCCCGTTGCGGAGCACAGGGTCCGGACGCGCAGGCTCAGTGGCCATGGCTCACGGGCCCAGCCGCTCCGCGGCATGTGGGATCTTCCCGGACCGGGTCACGAACCCGTATCCCCTGCATCGGCAGGCGGACTCTCAACCACTGTGCCACCAGGGAAGCCCAATAATAAGCATTTTTAATGGTTTAAACTGCATTAGAATCTACTTCCAGGTCATTATATAAACCAGAGGACAGCAAACCTTTTTCGGCAGAGGGCCAGGTAGGCGTCGTGGGTGATAGAATTTCTCTTGCAGCTGCTCAGCTGTGCCGCTGTGTGGAGAAAGCCCCCACTGCACGCCGTGGCTGTGTGGTAGTGAAATCCTATTTGCGTAAGTAGGAGTTGGGCTGGATTTTGCCCTAGGGCCATTAGTTTGTTGGCTGTTGGTCTCTCCCACCTCAGGATCTTCTCAATGTTTGAATCAACTCACCTTCCCTTAGAGATCCCTAATTTCCACTGGTTAATGCCTGCATATCCTTACAGACTCAAACCTTACCTGTCTGGGGAGAGGGAAGAGCTCCCTGATCCATATAATAGATGAAGTTCCAGTGCTGTATTTTCCTTAGCTCCCTCGTTAGTTCCCTATCCCAGCACTCTTCACTGTTAACTATGAATATTTTCATGACTGTCTTTTACCTTGAGTGAAATTATCATAAGAGCAGGTCACTCACTTCCTGTGCCCAGGGTCTATCACAGGGTTCGCTCTGCTCATAACACTCTGTAAATGAAGACTACATGCCTGAGTAACTTGGGGCTGTCACACAGAGGAGCTGCACAGTCTGCCGCAGGCACTGCCGGCGCCCCACCCATATCCCTGCTTCTTGTCCTTCAGAGCTTCAGGCCTAATTGACTTGCTGGGGAACACGCACGCTGTGGGAGCAGCTCTCAACCAAAGACCAGAGGGGAAGTGTATAAGTACCCCAGCTCCCTCACCCCTCAGGTGAGATAACCGTGAGGCTTCCGGAATTCCCCACCAAGATTTGCCTCTTGCTTCCCACACTGACGGTTGCTTGATATCAAACCTTCTGTGGCTACATTGCCTACCTTATCTTATTTCCTGTTCCTATAGGTGCTCCCTTTACCTCCCAAATAAACCGCTTGCACTTATTTCGTGGTCAGCTTCTGGAGAGGACAGACATAATCTTCATAACAGCCCTGTGGGGTGTGTATCATCACCTGTATTTAAAAAATTAAGGAGTGCAGGGCAGAGGGATTAAGGCCATTCACTACATGCATGGAAGAGTTGGAACGTAAGCCCCAGCCCCCTGACTCCAGACCCTGGACATCATCCGCTTGACCTCATTTTTCCTGACAGGTATTCAGCCAGCGTGCGTCAAATGCCTGGACAGCTGAATATAGTTGTGACATAAACTCACCTGCCCCAATTCAACCCTGAACTCAGATGGTTTCTTCTTAGTCATAATGTAGTGCAAAATAGATTGCCCTGTTTAGATGAGAGTGAAATCTAAAAAGCATGAACATTTAAGTCGGTTGGATTATTTCCGCCGAACCATCTGTGCCCTTAGGAGCCAGCTCTTTCAGATCGTATTGAACAGGGAGTATCTTCTGAATCCCCGTCTTGTGGCAATTGATTTCATATGACCATTAACTTTGTTTGCGGTGATTGCTCTGCTCCGTGGAGGATTACTTGAGAGTGAAGCCTCTGTAGGTATAGAAAGCGTTAACCCTCTAGTCCAGAAGTCCCATACTGTTGGACCCGGCTGTAAGCTGATTTGTATCTTACAGCACCTTGCATAGATGGATTTCGAACAGAAGAAGGTCTTTCTAGGTGAGGGGCAGCATGGGGTGAAGTTGAATCCCAAAGCCAAAACGCAGAGGGCACCGATTAAGTACAGGTTAAAGAATGTGGGAAATAGACCAATAGAAGGGAGGAAGACAGTCCCTGAACAGGCTACATCACAGAGAGCTGCTCTCGAGAAATGGATTGGGCAAAAAAATTCCGAGTGTGAGATCTGTGTTTGGATGAGAAACAGGGAGTGTTTGAAGAATAAGACAGGGGAAATGTTTATTGCATTTCTGCAGAGGCTCTTGGATTTCTGAGTTCCATTTCTACAATTCTGTTACACAGCTACTAACGTAAAAGCTCATTAGCAGAATTACACGCTGGGCTAGCTCAGTCTCTGGAGCCATGGTGCCTGGGGAAGATATTTCTACTGTTACCTCGCACCCCTCACATGCAAAGTGGGATAAAATAGCTCCTTCCCCGTGGAGTTGATGCGGGAAGAAAATGACTAACTCTGTGTGAATTGCCAAGGATAGTGCCTATCACATGGAAAGCATCCAACTCATGGCTGCCATTTTTATTATTATGGGTGGTGGCATTATTTCAGAAATATCCATCAGAATTGGCACCTTCCATGAATTAGTGCCATTTGGGTGTGTCCATTGAAGTGGTTACTAAGGCAGACATCTACCCTGTCCCTAAAACCACTGAGAAAGAGCTTAACAAATTTTTTTGCTGAAATTTATATAAAAGATCTACCACAAGTCTGTCTTTTGCCATTTAATGTCCATGAAGGAAATCAGGTCACTCAGGCACAGCTCAGTTTTAATGAACCCTTGTAGGCTTCTAAAGATCACCCCTTTATTTTATTTTTGAGTGTTCAGAACCATTGCTTTAATGATCAGCTCTGGAGTCTTGACCCAGAACAATGTCAGTCTCATTATAGAATTGCAGAATCCACTGCCTCTTTTGAAATATTTGGAAATATTTGGCATACTCTTTCTATGCCCTGTCTCAGTGCCCTCCTTGTTCTTCTGGATTGAATTATTTAGAGCAACTAGTTGCACCCTTATACACACCCTTGACTCAACTTAAGGTGTCTTTTATCTTCTGTGAGTTCTGTGCTTTTATTCTGATGCTCATTTTCTTGGCATTTTGTCTTGAGTTAGAGGTGAAGCAGCTACTGAGGAGGTCTACATTCTCTTTGCCATCCCTCTCCTTTGCCCACCTGAAGAAGCAGGCTTTATGACTCAACTTTCTGTTCCAAACTCAGCTTGAAAGCCCATTTGGGTGTCCTTAGAATTCTTTCTGTGTGTCAGCTCATAGGAGACACCCCACTCCAGATGTCTTGTTTTCCCACTGTTCACTGTTCAACTTAACAAAACACATATTAGGTACCCACTGTGAGGCAGACATTGTGTTCTGCTTCAGAGATACAAAGGAAAATAAGATGTAGTCCCTGTTTCCAAGAGGCTCAGGGTAAAGTGAGAGATGCAAAAAGACAAATGCAAGACAGCGTACAAGAACTCTGCTAAAGAGCAACACTGCCAAGCTGGGCACCTCCACCTGGGAGCTGGAGGACGTGGGGGAGGGGCTTCATGGAGGAGGTAGTGTTTGAACAAGTTTTTTACTTTATTCCCTTTATTTGTCTACCCCACCCCATTCCCTTCTCTAGTCCTACTGGCCGCCATTGACAATGTATACAGATGTGTCTTTTTGCTTGTCTAGTATTCATGCAAAATACATATTGCCATTTTATGTCCATGAATTTAGTTTTTAAATGGATGCAAATGAGCCTGTGTTACTTACCTTATTCTGTTTTTTACTTTCCTTCATTAAGCATTCTTTGTGTGAACATCTAGGCTGTTACCACCTATTCCTATGGGCTGTGCACCCTTCACACTTCACTTTTCCACTGTCTCGGTGTGGAACATCCATTGTAGTTCCCAACACCCCAATCACTCTGCCGTAACGCGCTTTATGACTCATTTGTGGATCAGTGTGAGAAGTTTCTTGGGTCACACACACCCAGGAATATGGTTGCTGGGTCATAGGTATGACAGGCAGAATTGTGGCCCCAAAGATGTCCACTTTCTAATTCCCGGAATGGGTGAATGTGTCACCTGATATGGCAAGAGGGATTCTGCAGATGTGATTAAGTTAAAGATCTTAGGAGATGGGGAGAGGAGTGTGGATTTTCCAGGTGGGTCCAGTGTTATCACAGGCGTTCGTATAAGAAAGAAGGGAGAGGCAGAAGGGTCAGAGTCAGAGATTCGAAGATACTATACTGCTGGCTTTGAAGATGGAGGAAGCGGCCGTGAGTCAAGGAATCAGGTGGCCTCTCTAAATTAGAAAAGGCAAGAAAACATTCCCCTAGAACCTCCAGAAGGAATGTGACCCTGCCAACATCTTGATTTTAGCCAGACTTATAACCTCCAGAATTGTACAGTAATACATTTTTGCTGTTTTAACCCACTAGGTTTGTGGTAATTTATTACAGCAGCAGGAGGAAACTGAGACATAAGGTGTGACTAGACTTCTTTTGAGATGGTGCTAGGTTACTCTGCACAGTGTCCAACCCGGTCTACACCCACTATGGCTCTACACGAGGTTCCTCGTCTCTGTACCCCCAGGATCATTTGGCCTGATGCACCTTTCTGATTTCTGTTAGTCAGATATTAAAGAGAGAACTAGAATTGCCCAAACCAAAGGAAAGTGGGCAAAGTGGGGTAGGGATGGCCTTGAGCCCCTGGTTGCTGTGGCTGGTTTGGGTGGTTTGGGAGCAGTGGTGGAGGGGGTGGGGGCAGGCGCTCAGAGGGGGGCTTCCAGGGGTCTGCATGGGAAGTGGAGACAAAACCAGTACCCCCCCCCCACCATGAGGACACAGGGTTTGGGGACTCTGTGGAAAAGAGCCTCAAATAGAGGGAAGGGAGCATAGGGTAGTGGTCAGAGGCAGGACTGGGCATCATTCCCAGTTCCGCAGCTGCTGGGTGACTTTGGGCAACTTCCTAGCCTCTCTGACCCTTGTTGTTCTCCTCTGTGTGACGGGGATAATACTACTGCCTGCCTCATAGGACTGCGGTGAGGCTTCTATGAGATCATGAATGCAAAGCCCTAACAGAGTCAATGGTAAAGAGTGAGCACCCAATAAATAATGATGATAACAACATCCTCGTCATCAAAATTATTAATTAAAATAATAATTACAGTTTCTTACATTCCTCAAATCAGTCTTTCTTAATTTATAGTATCCATTGCGGACCTTGCTCTCCCTCTTAGAGAGTAATATACTGTGACAAATTTTTGCATATTTAAATGCAAATAACTTTATACATTATTTTCAAGTTACTCTCCCCCTCCTCAATGGCTCCCTTAACACACACCCCGGTTTCTGAAAGCCAGTAGTCTCCTTTCAAGGTTGTTCATGGCATAACGCATTTAGACGCAACGTATTTTTTTGACATCTATCCTGCAAGCTCTCTCCTCCCTCAGTTTTCGGTGCTAAATAATGCAGGAGAGGAGAGTATATCAGGATTGTATAAACGGCAGAAAACAGCGCTGTAAGGATTCTGTGTGGTGAAGAGATGAAAGCGCCTGGTCAATGACCAATAACAAAGTGAAATAGAAATGCAAAGGCATTGACGAGGGAGGAAAGGAAGGCGTTTTCCGAGATAAGATTTGCGGAGAGCTGAAAAGTAGATGGCTCAGGAGACAGTCGAAGAGTCTTCATTAGGCAGGAGCTTGGGATGAGTTAGACCAGCAGGGACCAGCTTTTGAAGGGCCTGGGCTCTGAAGAAGTTAGCAAACAGGAGCTTTACTTACTTGCTGTCGTCTGAAGCCTTCTGTCACTTGGCCGCATGCAGGCGGTTTCCTCTTCCTCGGCGTCCCCGACTCTCTCTTCTTCCCTCCATTAATGAGTGGATTACCTTCCCCTGTAATTGTGGAGTTGTACGTCTCTTCCCTTTACTGAAGCTCCAGCAAAAGCTGTACTTTAGACTTTTTGCTAGTCATTCTCATCGTGGATTAAAATGATAATTATTGGCCGTTTAGCCTGTCCCTGTGCTCAGTGCTTTGTGCATTATAGAAAATACATCCCATGACAACCACGAATGCCTGTTTTACAACTGAGGCAACTGAGGCAGGTGGAGATTGAGACTTGTTTACAGACATACAAGTGGTAGACGTTGAAGGTAGGGTTTGCACTCACTCAGTCATTTCGACTCCTGAGTAGGGCTGTTGAGGTGGTGGTGTTACCGAAACCACGTGTGGCACAGGGCACGGGGAGTGGACTCAGCAAGTGCTTGACCTCAGCTGGCTAGTCGTGTGGCTCCAAGGCTCAGGATTTCCTTCCCCCAGGCCTGGCCACGAATGGGTGACAGCAAGGTGGCCAAGGCAATGTCAGTGGCCTGTTCTAAGAAGGGGGCATGAAACTCTTGGTCCATCAGTGTGACTTTGCCATGTCTATTCTGGGCAGTCTGATCCCCCCATGAGGCAGTGACAAGAAGGGAGGGAAAGGTATATCTTTCCTCTTAAAAGATATTTAAAACAGAGAAATAAACCACTGGAATAAATTTGAAAAACCTACCCTTCAAATGTTCTTAAAGACATCTGTGCCAATCAGGTTGGTAAGTTTCCACAATTGAGTTCCACTTTGAATTGTGTGGCCCTGTGGCCCTGCCTTCCCTTGGATCTCTAAATAGAGAGTTTCAGCCATGAGCCCAATGTCCTTTGGGGGCTGCAGGGTTGGATGGGACATGGGTGAGTAAGGGGAGCCAAGCCCCAGCCCTGGGAGGCACAGAGGGGGCCAGGCTCTAAGCCGGAAATTAATGGTCATTTTAGTGTCAGCATCAAGTCACCCAGACCAACAAGGAGAATGTGGTAAGCCTTTTCCTGCAGGCTTTTCTGAAAGAGAAAAGCAAGATCAGACCAAGCCATGCTGAAAGTAGCAGGGAGAAGTGTGGCATAACAGAGGCACCATCCATAAGTGTGTGGTTGGAACATAGGGAAACCACAAGGGGCCGTGCAGCACGAGGGCTAAATGCAGGGAGCAGGTACCAGCCCACCCCTGGCCTGACAGGGCAAGAGGAGGGCGCCCTCCTGGGACTCCTGGAGAGGCAATGAGGCCACTGTGGGATCACCTGATAGGATCCGAGGCTTCAGTTCAGAGACACAGCCACCCTCAGTGTCCACAGCAGCGAGGGAGCAGTTATGAATACCTGCGTTTTCCTCCCTCTCTTCCCTCTCCAATGTGTTTTGCCCGTTGGTCAAAGTCAGAGGACCAGGGAGCAGGTTGACTGAGTCCATAAAGGCCATTCTGCAAGATGCAGAAGGTCAGGAGGCAGAGTCATTTGAAGTGCTGGACACAAGATGCTGCATTGAAGATGACTCAGTAAACCATGGATTCTACACTTCCGATGACTGGGCACTATATTTTAAAATGACTACAAATGTGATTCTTGAGGGCTCGTTCCACAAAAACACTGTGCTGAACCCTGAAGTAGGAACATCTCTCTTAATCCTCCCCAACAATCTAGTGAGGTAGGTGGTGGTTTCCATGTTCTGAAATAGAAGCAGCTGAGGCTTCAGTTTCAGTGATTTGCTCAGGAAGACCCAGAGCCCCCAAACTTCATGAAATGTATCCATGAACCTTCTTGTCTTTTCTGGTCCTCCTGTTTCATGTTCTTGACTTCCTACTAGTCAAGAAAATGTTTGTTTGCATATTTGTTTCTTTGTTTCATGGCCAGGCATTCATGAGCACTAAAAGGCAGCAACAGTTTGCCTTGAAGCCTCTGTCACCAAGTTCCCGTTGGCTGCTCTCCTCCTTAATTGAAACCCTCTGGTGCTTTGTAGTTAGTGATTCAGGACAATACGCGGCTGTTGGGTTTTTTTTTTTTCCTGCGGCAAGTTCTGTCATTTCAGCACAAAGGAGGCTAGGAGCCTCAGGAGCACATCCTCAGAGAGCTCGGCCTCCTGTGATTGGCCCACATACGTACACTGTCAGCTGAAGGCAGTTTTCCAAAGGGACTCCTTTTCTGCAGAGGCATTTTCCTTTGAGCTGGTTGCTGACTTGCACTTAGTCACTTCAAAATAATTCAAAGGGACAAAAATAACAAGACACTTCCATTTTGCCTTTCACTGGCATATCGCAAAACTAAATTAATCCTCAACGTTTGTGAATAAGGTTTGTGTCCTGATACATTTGTTCCCTGAAGAATGCTTTATTCATCTTTTCTCAGTTCCCCAGCTCACGTACCACAATTCCAGTTCCAAATCTCCCATCTGAGGCTTTCTCCCAGACCCCCATCCCTGGAGGGTGAGGTGGTGGATCCAGTCAGGTCTGGATGAACGCCTTCAACCGCCTCTCCACGCCCCATCATGTCCCTTCCTCCTCTCCTCTCAGAGGGAAGAATATCTTTTCTTGCCAAGGCTTAACTGTGGTTCATGGGGAAGCCTGTTCTGTATTTGGTTCCTTTCTCTCCATCCCCTTCAAGCGTTTTCCTTTCTTCTTTTTGTCAGAAAGAAAGAAAGAAAAAATACACATAACACCCATCGATAAAACAACAAAATATATATATATATATATTTTTTTACTTGATCCCACTTTCTGCATTTCTTGCAAAACTCTCATATTTCTCGATATATCTCCCCACATACAACGCTCACAGTCAGCCTTTGCTTCAATGTTATACGTACTTTCTGAATGTTCTGCCCAATTACAGTAAGGCTGTCAAAGGCTACTACTGGTTTCCTAGTCTAGACCATTCCACAGCCCATGATCCTCAATTTCTACAGCTTCCAATACTGTTTTCTTCTTTTCCTACCCCAGCCTTGAAATTGGTCCTCCCATGGCTTCTATAGCTTGACACTCAGTCCCTCCTCCTACGTTGCTGTCTGAAGGCTGTTCCTTGCTATCCTTCCACTCTGAAAAAGGAAGTATAGCGTTGTTTTTAGGGACATGAACTATGAAGCTATGATTCCTTGATTCAGCTTCCAGCATTTGCGCTTATTAGCTATGTGATCTTAGGCAAGTTATTTGAAACTTTTAGTCTTGGTCTATTTACCTGTAAAATGGGGATAATAATACCTACACTGTAGGGTTGTAAATGAGAATTGATTTAAAACATTTAGAAAAGTCCCAAGAGAGTAAGAATTTATGCCATTAATATCTACAAGTTTTGGTCATCAGAACTGTGTTAATTTCCTGCTGTGTAAGCTTGTGTAACAAATTACCACAAGCTTAGTGGCTTAAAATAACAACAACAGGGCTTCCCTGGTGGCGCAGTGGTTGAGAGTCCGCCTGCCGATGCAGGCGACACGGGTTCGTGCCCCGGTACGGGAAGATCCCACATGCCGCGGGGCGGCTGGGCCCGTGAGCCATGGCCACTGAGCCTGCGCGTCCGGAGCCTGTGCTCCACAACGGGAGAGACCACAGCAGTGAGAGGCCCGTGTACCAAAAAAATAAAAATAAAAAATAAAAACCCCACAGATGATTCTAGTGCACAGTGATGGTTGACATCCCACAGACTCGTAGACCTGCCCCAAGGTGGAGACCTTCTCTGTGTGCACGGCAGCCCACACAGTAGGCTGAGAAGCCTCACCTTTGTGCATTACCAGAAGAACCTTCAGTTTTGTGTCTTGGGCTTCCCTGGTGGCGCAGTGGTTGAGAGTCCGCCTAACGATGCAGGGGACATGGGTTCGTGCCCCGGTCCGGGAGGATCCCACATGCCGCGGAGCCGCTGGGCCCGTGAGCCATGGCCGCTGAGCCTGCGCGTCCGGAGCCTGTGCTCCGCAACGGGAGAGGCCACAACAGTGAGAGGCCCGCGTACCGCAAAAAACAAACAAACAAAATAACAACAAAAATATCTTAAGTGCTGGAGATCAGGAGTCCTAAAAAGATTTCACTGGGCTAAAGTCACGGTGTCATCCAGTTCCTTCTAGAGGCTGTAAAGGAGCATCCATTTTTTTGCCTTTTCCAACTTTTAGAGCCACCGTCATTCCTTGGCTCATGGCGCCTTCCTCCGTCTTCAAAACCAGCAGCATCTTTAAGTCTTTCTTTGACCCTGGCTCTTTCTCTGTCTTTCACAAGGACCTTTGCTATTACATTGCGCCTACACAGATAATCCATTAATCCAAGGTAATCTTCCCATTTCAAGGTCAAGTGATTAGCAACCTCAATTCTATCTGTATTCTTAATTTTTTTTTTTTTTTTTTTGCCATGTAACCTAACACTGTCGCAGGTTTCAGGGATTAGAATAGACACTGTTTGGGGGAGACCTCTATTCTGCTACTGCTAGCTTGCTGCTACAGGAATTAATTTGTCTTTACATAGTTTCTTTGGACAACCATCTGAATTTCTATGGTTTCACCCATGAATTCTATAAAGAAGATTTTCCTTTCTGATTTCAGCTCAGCCCCAGTCTTTACTCAGGTCTTTTACCCCAGCTTGTTGCAGGACATCTTCTCCTGGCCGCATCCCACACTAACAGACTCTTCATGAGCCCATGAACCAATTCAGCTGCTTCTCCTAATGAAGCTCCTTCTACACATGGCCCACATTTCTCAATATTTATTGAAGAATGAGGAATCTTTCTGTCCGCTTTGAGCAGAAATAAGTAAAAAACGGTTTGGTGGAGATCACCATCAACCTGAGCGGGAGAGATACTCCTTTAAATAGTAACTATTAACGTTCGCTAAGTGTGGCAGCCATGAGAATATGCGTCCCAGACCTCTAACCCCCGGAAGCATAACCAACCGATGGTTGCAGCTGCTGAGCTCTCAAGTCTGTGGCAGTGTTTGGACTGAGGTCGTACTTCTTATTAGTTGTTCTCACAAATGACTCAGCAAGGCAGGGGTGCTAAGGCAGACCTGTTCCTGGGAGGCTTGGAGCTCATCTGACAGCTGACCTTTGCTCTGGGACTCCCCCACGGCCTTGAAGTGCCTCCTTTAGACTCTAGGATACCTCTACTAGCCTTCTCTCACTCCAAGTCAGACTTGCCATTCAGTCCGATGGCTTTCCCAGGTGCTCCCAGCTTCCTGCGCAAATTCTCACCAGGTGTTTCCCTAATAAAATCATTGGTCTTTATTTCCACCTTGCATCTGCTTCTCATGGATCTGGGCTAACATGCTCTGTGTCTGAGCTGGAGGGTTAAAGGGCCAAGACCTGATGGCGAAGTCCATCTCCTTGGATTCCTTGGGTTCCAGGCAGACACAGAGAATTTGCAACCGCCGTAAGGGAGTATTCACACAATGCAAACTCCCTGGCACCAGGAGGAGAAAGTGGGAGGAAAATGAGATGTTTGAGAAACAACAGAGGGATCCATGAGACAGGACTGCTGTGAACTGATGTCACGCTTGACATAAATTGACAATGAATTGACTAGAGATTTTGGAACAGTTCAGCAGGAGTGTGTGTATGAGATAGGGACTCTGCATACCCTGAATGATGGCGACAAATATGTGCGCTCACGTCAGAGCATGTCTCTGTGAATGAATCTGCCCTCGTCTACTCTTGTACACCATCACACCACCACCTCACAGCCCCTGGGGACTAACTGTGTGGTGGAATGGGTTTGTTCACTGAGCTTCCAACGGGAGGAACAGTGGGTGAAAGTAGACCGGGGTTCACGTAAAGAGGGCTTTTCCTGTAGGCATCTCATAGCTAGAGTCACATCTGCCAAAGACATGGGTTTCCAGGAATGGGTGGGAAGTTGGATTGGGCAGCCAGTAAGACTTTCCATACCAGAGATCTGAATGGATTCAAGAATCATGACAGTGCCCTATTCCAGTAGATTTCCAAATGTGGTGGATTGTCTGAAGCCATTAAAAAAATAAATCCCAAATGTTCTAAATCAGGATCTCAGGGAAAGGGTGTAGGAAACTGGATTAAACTATAACAAATTATTTCCCTTGTAATTCTATTGGCCAGCCCAGTTTGGAAACCACACCTCCATATTCAGCAACACTGCCCCAGATTTTAGATAGAGTTCACCAGTGTCTTCACATTGGAAATATTTTATGCTATCAGAAGTTTGTTTGTTTTAATGTGCTTAAGAACATACACCGAGAGCTTCCCTGGTGGCGCAGTGGTTGGGAGTCTGCCTGCTAATGCAGGGGACACGGGTTCGAGCCCTGGTCTGGGAGAATCCCACATGCCGCAGAGCAACTAGGCCTGTGAGCCACAACTACTGAGCCTGCGCATCTGGAGCCTGTGCTCCTCAACAAGAGAGGCCGCGATAGTGAGAGGCCCGTGCACCGCGATGAAGAGGGGCCCCCGCTTGCCACAACTAGAGAAAGCCCTCACACAGAAACGAAGACCCAACACAGCAAAAATAAATAAATTAATAAACTCCTACCCCCAACAACAACAACAACCAAAAAAAGAACATATACCGAGGTGGTTCAGGTGACTAAGTCTATCAGAAGATCACACAGACCATGTAAGGAAATACTAGACACCATCTTAGCTTGACGGAATTAGGACTTAGTAACTTGCTTTTCTTGAATCAACAGGACCCAGCAAAGTGCCTGGTACAAAATGGCTGTTCAGTAAATGTTTATTGAAAGAACAAACGAATCACCCAGAAGCATTCCAATGACTGGTCGGCCACCCTGCCGTTCCCCAGACGCTGCCTCCCTTGCTCCCTCCTTAGTGGTCATCGCCATGCTCATGATTCAGCTTCTTTGTCTTTGTTCATTCTTGGCCTCTTTTTTACTTTGCCTTTCCCCCTTAAGTTCCCCCAAAAGAAGAGTTCTATTGAATTAATTTGCCATCTTTCAATCTATGGAGCAGAGATCTTAGGGAATGCGGCCTGTTTTGAGCACAAATTAACCAAGAGATAAGGACTTCTTTTTATGTTGCTCCTTGCTGTTTCAATCACAAAGAATGGTAAGGAGCGTGGTGCAAGGAATTCCCTGTGGCTGCATTTCTCATCAGGGGTCTGTGGGATTCCACTGTCACATAGAGACTCAAGGACTTTGTGTTGCTTTGCCCCATCCCTCTCTGTGATGATGCCTGGTCTTGAGATTTGAAAAGATAACCTCTTTCCAGCACAGAGAGGTCTTCCTCCCTCTGAAGTGTTCGTCACAATCTGATGAGCCAACAGCCCTTCATCTCATCATTTCCTACCACTATCTGCTGGAACTCCATCCTTGCCAGCAAAGCATTCCTGCCAGAAAATGGCACTGCCCCGCCCACTGAAGCAGAGCTATTTTTTGATTTTTGTTTTTAATATCTTATAGTGACAACCCTCTTCCTTAAATCATTGAAGATTGATGGGCACCCGAGGCAGCTGGCCCAAAAGTGTAGCAATAGAAGTGTTCTGTGTGTGTCTGTATGTGTGTCTGTGTGTTTTCTTTTAAAGGTAAAAAACTACTTTTATAGAAGGAAACATGTTAGAGGCCTCCAAAGTGAGAAGAGTAGAAGGAATGGTGTTTTTCTTGGCAAGTCACTGGCGAATGGGAGGATAGGGGTGGTGACCCCTGATGTAAGGTGGAGAAGTGGGAGGCTAGAGCTATGCAGACAGAGCTTGATGAACATGGAAGCTTCTAGCAAAGCTGGAAAGGTCTAGAAAGAGCAAATCAGAGCAAATTCAGGTTTGCAATTGGATGCTTGCTCAGTAAATTTCTGTCTCACAAGACAGAAGGTTCTCTGAGGTGAGAGGTGAAGACAGGAATGACATCAGATGGGGACATTACCAGGTGGACTGCCAGCTACTTGAGGCCTCCACTGTCTCATTCCTCCTTATGTCTCTAGTGCTGAAGACTCTGGGTAGCACCTGAGTGAGCCCTGTGGATGTCAGACAACAACTGACTTATGGAGGAATTAAGTAGTGAAGCGGCTAAGTTATTTTGAAATTGAAATCCAGGATGAGCTTTGCACTTACACAGAAAAGATGGACTTTCAAAAATTACGAAGATGAGAGAGAAGAGAGGGGGAAAGAGAATGAAGAATCAGTGAATGAGTGAATATTCAATCTGTACCTGGAACACGACAGTGAAAGGAGTTGGACAAGGAAAAAGGCCCCAAGAAAGACTAGGCTCCATCAGCCAGTAATGTGACAGACTTTTTTTTTTTTTTCTATTATGCAGAGTGAAGATTTCTCAGCATCCATGTTATGTTCAGGGTATAGGGTCCTTTTTGCACTTGGGCTAGCTCTCCTAGCTTAACCCATCTATGTAGAATTGATTCACTTTCATCCCCCTCCTGGCCACTTTTCTCTTCAACCAAGCCTTGTGATTTACATTGAGAATTTAGTTCAAAGTCTTAGTGTCCAAACAAAACTGCCCTTGTTAAAATCCCTGGGATACTATTACAGAAATTCTCTCCAGGCCCTGCTCTCCATCCAACAACTGTTTAGTAAATTTCTCTTCTTCAACCCCCATCTTCCTTGACCATCTCTTTTCAAGGGCCATTTCCTGTCTCCAAAGTTTTGAAGCCCAGCTCCTTTCTTAGCAGCCAGTGGCCTCAGTTCAGCCTGTCTAGGGGAGTATCATTACCACCCTCTTTCCCAGTGAATGTACACAGGATCACATCATGATTTTTTTTTTTCTTTCTCTACAACCACTTTCCTCTCCTCCTGAACAACTTCTCTTTCTCTCCTTCCCAGCCCTAGTCCCTTGTGGCTGGTAGTCAAGAAGCCAGATGTAGTATTTCCAAAGTTCAGCTTTGGAATGGATAGCCTTTTATTATGTAGAAAAGCAAGGGTTCTGGAAAAAAAATATACCAACTTCATTTCCAGGAAGATGGCATATTCATTGTGCTTCCCTTGGAATGAGTCAGCATTGAGGAAGCAGGAATATATTTTTGTAGCTCTCACTCTCCTCTGCCCTTCACAGGAGAGGATTCACCTGGGTTCCTCCTGTACTTCTTCAGGATTTCAAGTCACTTGCATGATAATAACAAAGGAAGCCAAGAAGCTCTCATGTCTTTTTAACATTGAGTCTCTTACCAGATTCCAGCCCCAGGGCCCAGGGCCCAGGCTCTAGAATAGAAGAAAACCTTTATTTCATTTGCCAGCACTAATCAGTGGCCCTGCTTTGAGAACAATTCTGAAGCCATACTGATCTCATTGGGAAAGAGGGCAGGAATACTGACCACGATAGATAGGGCTTGAGGAAGCAGTGGTGGCGTTTCTGCCACGTTCATGCCATCCTTGGCTTGATAAAGTCCTGAAGTGGGTGTGCCTGGTTTCTCACCTGGGGGAATCGCCTCATCTTGCGTCCTGGCCTTCTGGAGGTCTCCAGGGTTGTAAATGGCACACCATTTCAAAACATGTCTCTTAAATATTTTCATCAGGTATTTAAACATTGGTCATAGATTTTTTTTTTCCCAGTTGTCAGGGGGATTTTGATTGTACTGGGTAGCTCCATTGTTCCTTCCTTCCCAATTTCCCATTCTCTAAGCAACTTTGATGGCCCGGAAAACCTTCTCAAAGGAATAGCAACACATTTGTCAGTAGCTCGCTGTAGCCACACATTCATGTGAAAACCTGATCGCACACTCTTGTTAGGTATCACGTGGACCACATTTACATGGATCATATCTACTGTTGTTTTGGTTTTTACTACTAAGAGACACATTTAAGGCAAAAATCAAATATTTTCAAATATTTTTAAAAGTCTGTATTGTAGTACACCTTCCTCTTCGTGCACCCCTTGTTAGGGGAAGATGCAGTTTTGCTCTAGACTGGTCAACATCATGTTGCTGCATCTTCAGCTCACATTCCATCTCCTTACTGCAGATACCACCTCCTGCACGACTGTGCTCCAGTCTGGCTTTCATCTCTTTCCCGCCCCTCTCAAGTCCAATTTAGTGCTCATCCCATGGCCACATCCAGTCCATAATTTATAAAAATTTTCCTGTGGTATGTGGGTAGCTGAAATGAGCTTTTGAGGGCCAAAGCATCATCTAGGAGCACGAGCATCTCAGTCAACTGCTGAGGTGGATGTTGTACGTGGCGCAAGGCTGCTTAAAGGACTGCTGATTTCGGCAATAAAAATGATTGTGTGTATCAGTGAGGAGAATTAGATGTTTGAACACAGCCAACCGCAGCCTTGATCAGGGTAGAGGAAGAGGGAAGGAGAAATTTAAAATTTTAATTCTGCCAGTTTAACAAACCCACGCAACTGGAGGGCTGTACAAACTTATTAGAGAATTTTATGTTGATCAAAAAGAGTATAGTGTGCGAGCTATACAAAAATATCAGAAAGGGTTGAGGAAGCCATTTCTAGCAGAAACTTTGCCTATAATAAAAGTATATTTTCACGGAGAGGGGCACTGGAGGATGGAAGAGTGTTATGAAAGTGGAACTCCAGTGATGAGCTTCCTTAAGGTCATAGTTCCTGCAGTAGGAAGTGGTAAACTTCAGAATAACATCAGGCAGAGTGTTCATGCAGCGTAGTAGCGTGTTCTTGAGCAGGTGTGGATCCGTCACCTGTGGTTGGATGTATCACCTAGCTAAATTTCAGCACCGTTGTTTGTGACACGAGGAGCTTGGCTTGAAATCAGTAGTTCTCAAACTTTACTGTGCATGAAAATCACCTGGGATGCCTGTTTTAAAAAAAAAAAATGAATTCTCTAGACTCCATTCCTTGGAGATTGTGGTACATACCATCAGGGCTAAGTACATGGATGTGGAAAAAAAAAATCTTCGGGTTAGACTCAGACATAAGTGGAACTTCGTTTTGTACTTGGAGAAAGACTGTCAGAATTAGTTGTGGGACACTTTTGGGGTGGGCTGTGGAACCTTAGAGATGGTCTAACATTCTAGGAGACCACAGTTCTGCAGTATTCCAGAACTATTGATACCCACCCTGTGTCAAAAAGTTGTAACTAAATGTTTGCATGGTCAGTAGTTTGGTCTTATTTAACTAATTAAACCATAAGTACATTTTTGTAAAGCAACTGCTTAACTCAGTGTCGGGTGCCATGGGAGTTATATACAGAAAAAAAAAAGTTGCCTTGTGGTTCTTGTTAACCAGGAGATTAACATTTGCTTTGAAGTAAAGAAAAATAATAAGTAGTTAACCCCATAAGAAAAGTAAGCAATAATGGGCAGGAATTCAGAGGGATAGAAAATTAGTTTAGGCTGAAGCAATAATCAAGTTATTGATAGAAGTAAAGACACTGGTTAGACATGACCTTGTACAAAGAAGAACTTGGACTCTGAAGTTCAATGGCTTCTGGCTGAGACCACCTCATGTGTCCATCTCCCCCAGGATCCCCAAAGTCTAGCGGTCTGAAGAGGTGTCTTCTTTGGACAGAGCTTAGATGGGCCAGGCCAATTTTTCCTCTCTCTTCAGGTCTTATCTGGCCCTGTCTTCTGATTCACACATTGGTTCTAGGGTAAGTTAATACAGTTGATCCAATAACTGTGTACACTCCCGATCTTAGAATCTCTTTCCTTCTGTTCACATTGCAGGACTCATAGTGTGGGCTAATTTTACATTTTATTTCGCAAGGGCAGTTTGCTTCCTCCTTTCCAAGTGCCTTGGGATCTCTCACCATAGTGCACTGGCGCTGCTTAAACCACTGTTGCTTGGATCAGGAGAGCATTTTACGTCTTACAGATACTTACACTCGTTACCCTGTCACTACTGATTTAAATTGTTGCAGGTCTAAGTCAGGGCTGAACTGATTTTTTTTTTTTTTTTAACTCAGCTGGAAAAAAAAAAAAGGGGGGGCCAGGGAGAGAGAGGCATGTAAACTGACTCTGTGCAGACTCCAGAAATTGATCTTAGACTTCCTTGCCAGCCTTGTTGTCAAGCCAAAATCCATCAACATCGCAAAGTAGTGTTTTGGGTGATGTTGGAGGACTTTTCCCACAAGAACTTATTTTAGATTAATAGCAAGCAATTGCAGCTGAATCATCGTCAACGGCATGTTGTGTTAGACCGTGGCTCATAGTTCAGAGGAAGCTGCTTCTCAGCTAGGATTTAGTTGAGCGCTTCTTTTCACATCAGGGGAAACGTCTGTATTATTGTATTATAAAACACAGAAAACAGGCCCTTGAAACAAACACCAGCAGAAACAAATATCAGGAGGCACTAACAAGCCAGTTTTCCTGAAATGTCCTTAGACTGGGTTCTGGTCAGGGGGGATCGCCTAAGAACAGCACTCACCTCGCCCAGAGAGGGGGCTGGCAAAGGATAAACATCGTTACCCCTCCCTCCAAGAAACCCTGAAGCCATGATTCTTTTTCCAACCTGATATCCCTTTTCAGGAGCGGAAATGCCTTCTGCAGAGCCAGCCATTCCCTCTGGTGCTGGTCTCAGGGGAAGTACAGCATCTGGCTCCCACTCTTCGCCTAATTACCCATCTGTTTGTGGGGAGGAAAGGAATGCTCTAGTCCCTTTCCCTTCCCCAACATTTCAGTGTGCTGATGCATGAAGAAGGAAGCAGCTGCGCCTCAGAGCCCAGCCTGTGTGCCTCGCACTAACTGGCTTAGCTGTTCTGTTCAGTTCTTGGTCAGGGTTGCCTGACCCTTGAGACCACAGCTCTAAGTCCCTTACCATGGCTCTGTACACAGTGCGTGCATTTGACTGACCCAGTGCCCTGAGCTTAATCAGTGTGCCTGAGGCCCCCTCCCTTAGGGATGTTCAGAGATCTCCTTGCTCTGCTCTGGCTTATCCTTTCTGTCAGCACCAGCAAAGGGGCCCTGCAGTCGGCAGTTTTTAAATCCTCATTTCCCAGCTTTTACTGAACTAATGACACCTATGGTTATTTCTCCTCATCTGGAAGCCATGTTTAGAAAGATTTTGTATGCCAAACAAATTGCATTTAGTAAACATTCATTTTCCTACTTTTTGAAGGTTAATCAAGGTCTGTGTCAGGGCCAAAAATTCTTATTAGTCTTTGACAAATGGAAAGACCAATATAAATCAATTATATTCAAGCCCCGAACAAACACCTTTTAGCTAATTGAGATGATCTGGTTATGGAAGAGTTTGCAGTTTAGTTCAGCTTTTTGAAATATTGAACCATTTCAGGCCACCATTAGCATCTAAGCAAAGTGGAAGCAAAGTGGTTAAGAGAATACTTCGGAAGTAGAAACACATAGGTTTAGGTTCCACTTGCCTACATACTAGTTTCATGACCTTGGGCAAATTTCTGAACTTAATGCATCTCAGTTTCTTTGTGGGTAAGATTGGGATAATTATACTATTGATTCAATAGCATTATCATGAAGATAAAATCACGTAATGTTTACAGAGCACTTTAGAGAGGTGTAAGGCAAGAAATCAGGAAATGTTAGCTGCTACTATCTTCATCATTTTTATCAACACCATCAATTATCATCACAACCCAAGATGCTTGGGAATGGACACCCCAGATCAGGAATCTCTCTCTCCATTTTTGGGCAAATATTCATTCAGTTCAACTGTAGCTGGGACTCCTAGTGATTCCTACTATATCCATCCTCCCTTCTTCAACAGCAGTAGTAATTTTAGCTGGGCACATGATCACCCGGCTAACGAGTAATTTTTCCAGCCTCCTTTGCCAGGTGTGGCTGTACAACTGGGTGATAGCCAATGAGACATGAGTAGACATGAAGTATGCATTTCAAGTAATGCCCTTGAAAGGAAAGAAACATGTTCTCCCTTACTTTTTTCCCCTTCCCCTCCAGCTGGAATGCAGACATTGGTAGTAAGTTATCTTCAGTTAAGCCAACAAGGGCACATTGCTGGAGATGGCATGGTAACCACATGGATCCCCAACACCATCAAGCCACCATTCCAATTCTGGACCACCAACCCAGACTGTGACATAAGGGAGAAAGAAACTTTTTTGTTGCTTTAAACCACTGAATCTTGTGGTCTCTTACTACAATACCACAGTGTGTCCTGAAAACACACCAACTATTTTCAGAGTAGAAGTGATACTCTTCCCCCGTTATACAACTTCCTGAAGTACAAAGACACGTCAGCCTATTATGGCTTCCTTCTGATTGGATGTAACCAGATGACAACAGGGGGGTCATGCTGCTTCCACTGAGAAGAAAGATTACCCAGCCCCGCTGTAGGCTGCTAGGGGATCAATGTATTTTAATTATGAGAAAGCACAGTGTTTACATTTCACACAGTGGCAAGAAGAAGGTCAAATCACAATCCTCACAGCCTTTATCAAAACCATGTACTGCTGTGTTTGTCAAGTGGGTTTCAAAATTGGATGAACCTGAAGAGTTTTCATCTTCCAGTTTTCTCCCTTGTTTGTTTATATGGCTGTACCTTACAGGATTAAAAGGCTTACAGAGCAAAGCATAGTAAAGGAAAATGGAACCTTTGGGCAGACGAAATAACTCTTCCATTTTAGGAAAAAAGGCAATTAATGACTTGAGGTTTTCTGGGTGGGGCAGTGGCTAGGAGGTTACTATATTCCTTTCCTATTGTATATCTAAAAACATATGAGAAATAAAACTGTAGCACAAGCACACACGCAAAGCAGAGTAAACCCCTTCCTCTTCCCAGCACCTCTACCCAGTGACTCATCAGTTTCCTGAACTGGAACAGCCCTGAGCTTATGAGCATGGAAATGTCAGCTCTGAGAACAGTGTGTGTTTCTTTGTGGGAAAATTTTAGGCAGCTTTATAAAAGCCAATCCAGGACAAAGAGTGTCCCTGCCTTGTTGTTCTGCCTGACTGGTCTCCGTGTTCATTAGAGTCATCGGATTTCTTAGCAAACACTTGCTGGCTTTTCTGTGGAGGCAGGTCCTACATTGGAATCAACAGTAACACTAATGATAGTAACAACAAAAACAACCTTGCTTAACTTTTACCCCTTATGGGGAGGTAGTGTTAGCCTTATAAAAATTAGAGAACTACAACTCAGAAATATTATGGAATTTACTTAAGATGACTTAGAAAATCATAGTAAGTGATTATAATGATGATGGCAATGATGACAATGACAGTAATGATGATGATGGTGGTGATGGTCATGACAATAGTGATGGTGATAATGATGGGGATGCCTCCCTCTAGATTAGGTACCATGCTGAACATTTACTTACAGGCAAATGTAGACCATTAAAGTGCTCAGTGCAGTGTTTGACTCATTGTACACATTCAGTAACTGTCGGCTTTGGGGGCCAAGACTAAGATGAGGCAAGTGAGGTATTCTCTTAGGGCACAGCATTTATGAAGGGGTGCCAGAAAGCTCAGTAATCAAAACAAATAATATTTAATGCAATATTCTATAAAAAAATAAAAATTCATGCAAAAATCCGTGGTAAACAAAACATCGGCATGTTAAATGAAGTTCAGACTTGACATATGTACAACTTGCCCCACTCACCTCCCCCAATCCTGTTGCAGTCTCTCATTTGATGTTAATCTCAGTTCATCCTCCTAACAAGCCTGAGCCCAAGTTGTTATCCCCATTGTATAGATGATGATACTGAGGCTCAAGAGGTTGTTCACAATTAACACAGCTGATATGCAGAAGGACTGGGATTTAAGCTCCACTCTGTCCAACACAGAAGTCCAGGTTTTTCGCATTTGTCTGCCTGGCTTCTAAAATAACTTTCTGCGTGTTGTTAAAATAGCCACTGTAACTTTCTAGGTCATTTTTAAAAGGTGGAGTGTAGAAAGAGAGTAATTACCAGCTACAGCTCTTATCAGGGCAACTGTGTCCGCTTAGGGGACGCTGATAACTTAGAGAACCCCAAGAAAGTGCATTTATTAAATATCCACTCGTATAAGTAATCCGTCTAACCTGCTTAGAAATTCTATGTAGAAGGCATCAGTGTTCCATCTCACAGATGGAGAAACAGTCTCAGAATGGGGTGTTATGAACCAAAGTCAATCCATGGTAGACCTAGTGACCAGCTCATGTTCCAGGCTGATGTAATCCTGTTCTTTCTACTGCTCCAGAATTGTCTACATTTGTCTCTTGAGCCCCAATGCTCTTTATATTTCAGCATAGCGATCTTCCTTGGAGAAATCCATTTTGCTTGTATCATGCATGGTTTTTCCAAGAATTATTTTTAATTGCATTAATGTATTGATTTTAATAACATTTTGTGTTTTATGTGATTTCAAAATTGGTAAGTATTAACTGAAAACAGTTTGGAAAACAGTGAAAAACAGAATAAACAAAAAAGTATTTCCACCATTCAGAAATAAGCAGGGATATAATTTTGATGATGTTCTTCCCTAATTTTTTGATTTGTTGCCATTTAGAGTGATTTGCCTTTTTTCTGGACAACCCATCCGCTTAGTGATAATAGAAAATGAGGATAGAAGAACAAGTAATATCTCAGGACTAGACTTTCCTGCCAAGGGTGTACCTTTGATTCCATCTACTCTTACCTCTGCTCGAGCATTGTTCAATCAGATATCTGCTACCACTTTCAACTTCCCAATCTAGGCCATTTTATTGGGCTGTTATCCTCTGCTCTAAATTAAGAGAAGTTGCCCCTATCCTATGACAAAGTAATTCTCAGCACTTATTGATAATCAGGTAAAAAGTGTTCCACATCCTCAGAATAACATACATAAACACAAAATTTAAGTTAAATTTAAAGGATTTTACAGAGTCCCTTAAATCCTATTCATGCACCCCCTAAATGTTGGTGGAGCCCAAGGTTAGAAGCCCTGATATGTAGTTTTCCCTTGATACTTTTTTCCTGAGGATATTGTCTTTTCTCATTCCTAACCTTCACCAGAACTTTTCTTGATAAAGAAGCTTTTACTCTGTGCCTCTAGAATTTGTCTTATTCACATGACTATTTATCTTAATCTTTTTGCACACTGATAACTCTTCATTCTCCCAAAAACATCTCTTCAGACACCAAATGCACATCCTTTCAGGTTCCGTCAGCAATAACTTTACTACTGCATTTAATGCCTGAAGAGTGTCACTATCATGGAAACATCTCTCTTCTTGGTTTCCATTATGTCATATGCTTTTGACTCGCCTCCTTATCTAACTGTACACTTTCTAACTCCTTTTTTATCCCCCTTCTCTCTTTCTGCTTCCTCATTGTGAGTATCCCCCAAAGTTGCTTGTATTTGGCTATTTTCTTTTCTCCCTTGGCAGTCCCCAAACTCCTATGGCTCAGCTCTTGGTACATGTACCTACAGAGAGGTGATTTGAAGAATGTTTAGCAAAATGTGTGCAGGTATCTCCAAGTAATAAGATTTAGAATAATACCAATCTTTCTTACCCTTTTCTTTTTGGCATTTTAAACAAGAAACAAATACTGTATATAGACATATAGTACACATTTATGTGTATATATATATCCTCACATCAAAATGAATTCTGATGGTCCCAAGGTAAGTGTTCAAGGAAACCATAAAAAACCAGAAGAAATCCATCAGAGGTGACTTTTTTTTACAGTCTTGTGGTTAGGCAGACTTTAAACATGTCACCCAAAAGTCAAAACTATAAGCTGAAATATTGATATAGTTGACTACATAAAATTTTAATGTTTCTGTACAGTAAAGAAAAACTCTGTAAGTATGAAGGCAAATGACATACTGAAAAAAATGTATTTGTACCGCATATCTCAACGGACAAGGATCCTTTTCCAATAGAGTATCCTCGAGCATGTACTTTAACCTTTACATGGCTTTTTTCCTCATCAATAAACTGAGGCTTGTGGTGCTGCCTCACAGAGTTCTCCTAAGAAGCAGATGGGATAAAACAGTGTTTATCAGTAGCTCTAGCCTGGGGGCATTTTTGCTCCCTATGGGGAAATATGGCAATGTCTGGTCACATTTTTGGTTGTCATAACTGGGGATTGCTACAGGTGTCTAGTGGGTAGAGGTCAGAGATGTTAAACGTACTACAGTGCACAGGACATCCACCCAGAGCAAAGAACGATCCAGCCCAAAATGTCAATAGTTATTGTGGTAGAAAAACTCTGGTCTACATGGAGGATGTCGCAGAGTACCTGTCATATAGTAAGTGCTTAGTGAATGTTACCGTTACACATCTCTTCCTATCAGTCACCTCTGTGTGCATGTCCTGTCCTAGGTACATTCACTTGCCACCAGTTATCTCTTAAGGACAAAACATAATTTGAGGTACATCTTACTCATTGTGCACCCATTTTCTTTTCTCGGTTAACTCACCACTTTTCATTTCCAGCTTCCCCTTAAAAAAGCTTCATAAGTTTTATTACCATCCAGATGAATCATGTATTCCTTTCAAAATCTAGAGCACTTCCTTTGTGAATTCTACTACTCTAACTTTCTACTTCTTTAAAAAATTTTATTTTATACTGGGGTATCATTGATTAACAATGTTGTGTTTCAGGAGTACAGCAAAGTGATTCAGTTATACATATACATGTATCTATTCTTTTTCAAATTCTTTTCCCATTTAGGTTATTACAGAATATTGAGCAGAGCTCCCTATGCTATACAGTAGGTCCTTGTTGGTTATCTGTTTTAAATATAGCAGTGTGTATGTGTCAATCTAACTTTCTGCTTTGAATCTGGTTATGAAAACCTGTTATCCTGATCTCTTATGAGGAAAGATGGCTTTATATTCATTCTTAAAAACCCTCACCATGCCTACTCAGCATAGAAACCTGCACAGAGCAGGCGAGCAACTTATGTTTGTCCATGTGAACCACTTAACAATTCCATTTTTTGATCGTTCTTGCAATTGAGAAAGCATTTATAGCCCTCTGTTTGGACCACTTAGCACACGTTAATCGTGCACGGGTTTAAATCCCTATAACCCATTTAAGTGAATTTATTGTCCATGTAGTGAGGCTTATTCGGTGTGTTCAAGGAGATAGTGACCAATGCTGATACGGCATATTTTTCAGCTCTTCCCGCTCCTTTGATCCAGTATTCACACCGTCATTGCGCACATGAGTGTGGAGCCGGCAGACCACGGCCAGGGCCTCAGCCACAGGGGTTCTGAGGAATTCTCTGGCAGCTGGGTTAATGGATGTGCCGTTCTTAGAAATGAATCTCACATCTTGCTTCTCTTGTCAGGAGAGGTTCAGTGTGGTCCTTTATGCCTGTGGATGACTGAGGATGCTTGATGTGCTTCCTACATGGCAAGGAACCCAAATCCTGTCCAGTCAGGGGGCTCACTCAAGCCACACTGGGGACCACTTTTGATTGGGGGGTCATGGGAAGGCCTTCCAAGTGGCAGAATACAGTTGACCCTGCTATCCACAGGTTGCACATCCAACCACAGATCAAAAATATTCGGGAAAAAAAATCCAGAAGGTTTCATAAAGCAAAACTTAAATTTGCCGCATAGCAGCAACTACTCCATACTACTTACATTGTATTTATAATTATTTACGTAGTATTTACATTGTATTAGGTATTATAAGTCATCTATAGATGATTTAAAGTATACAGGAGGACGTGCATAGGTTATATACAGATACTACGCCGTTTTATGTAAGATCTGAATATCCTTGGATTTTGGTGTCTGTGGGGGCAGGGGTCCTGGAACCAAGCCCCTGTGGATACCTCAGACACCAAGGGACGACTGTGTTCTCCTTTGCTCTCTCACTGAATTCCTCTCAGGAGAACTGCACATTTCAGATCCACCCAAAATTGCGCTTCTTCAGGTGAGAAAAGTAATCTCCCTAAGTCCCAACCATGTCCCAAGGACTGTTGGCATTTATTCAACAAGTATGAACTGAGCTCCTCAATGTGCCTCTCTTATCAATACTGAAGATATAAAAGTGTATGTAGTCTGTTGATTGGTGGCCCTCAAAGATACGTTCACATATATCATAGCCCCTAGAACCTAGAAAATGCTCTTATTTGGATAAAGGTCCTTTGCAATTATAACTGAATTAAGTATCTTGAGATGAGATGGTTCTGGGTTATCTAGGTGAGCCCTAAATCCAATGTCAAATGTCACACAAAGAAGCGAAACAGAGAGGAGGAGAAGCTCCTGTAAGGATGGAGGTGGGGATGAGGGTGATGCATACCCAAGCCAAACAACGCCTGGAGCCACCAGAAGCTGGAACAAGCAAGGAGTGGAATCTGCCCCAGAGCCTTTGGAGAGAGTGGGGCTCTGTTAATTCCTTGATCTTGAAGCCTCCAGAATGTGAGAGAATGTATATATTTCTGTTGTTGTAAGCAACAAAGTTTGTAGTAGTTTATTATAGCAGCCCTAGAAAACTGATACAGTGAACTAAAAAGACGAGAATCCCTGCCCTTGTGATGTACTCATTTTAGCTGGGTGCACACAGACAACAGAGAAGGAAAATGTATTGCATGTTGGATTGTGACCAGTGTGGTAGAGAATAAGCAGAACAAGGGGACTGGAATTAGGGGAAGAGCTGTGGTTGTGAATTAAGTGACCATCAGGTAAGGGCTTACTGAGAAGGGGACATTCATGCAAGACTTGGAGGAGATGAGGGAACACATCACGTAGGTGTCTGGAGGAAGAAGCCCTGTAGATAGAGGGAAATGCAATGGCAAAGGCCCTGAGACTAGAGGTGTCTGGTGTATTGAAAGAATGATAAGGAAGCAAGGGTGAGAAGAGCAGGTCATGTAGAGCTTTTACTTGTGTGTATCCATTTACTCGGCACATGTTTATTGAGCATACACTCTATTACTTCATGACGTTCTTACAACAGCCTAGAGAGGTAGGTATAAAATTCCCACTTCAGAGATGAAAACACTGATGCTCTGCTCAAGATTACTCAGCTTTTATTTGGCAGCAATGGAATAGGAATCCAAATTCAAAGCCCTTTCCCCAAAAAGGAAATGATTTAGATAAATAACTGTTACCTCATTTAAAATTCTTAAGTGTTTAGTCCCGTAAGACTGTCTTGAAAAGCCCAGCTTGCCTCGAGGCTAATGCAAATGTGGTATGAGTTGAAAACTGCTGTTGGGAGGCGAGAGGGGTCTGTTACTTTGGCAAAGTTCAGGGGCGGTGAATTGCTATCTCTCATGATATCTTCAGAATATTGCAGTAGCTTTGTGACTCCAGGTAGCATTGACTGATATGACTGATACTTTATCTCATTAAATGGATTGTGGGTTTTTTCTTTCATTTAATATCTCAGAAAGCCAGATTCATAAACAGGGACAAAATAAGGAATGCTGTGTAGGGAGAATAAATAATGTAAAATAAATAAATGTAAAATCAGGATAGTCACATATGATCACAGATGCAGCTGCTGAACATGGAAAAGAGAACAGAAAAGATACCTTATTTCTTATGCAAACAGGTGCAACCCAGTTGCAAACCTCTCAGACTTGATCACATTGGCCTCTCATGTTGATCATTTTATTTTCTGTTCTGGGATGTTACAGGAAGAAGCCAGGCAAAGACAGGTGAAGGAACCAAAAGTGAGCTCTATCTACTGCTCCAACATAGCGTTAGAACACAGAGGGGCTTACTAAGCCTCATGGGCAATTCCTACTGTTCCATTCAAAGGAGCCTCTGAATGTTTGATGGAAGTGGTTAAAGATCTATGAACAGTGCTTAATCAGCATACTCTGTCTCCTAAATAATTCTTTATAAGCAGGAACGTACATATTTATGATGCTTCTCTGCCACTTCTTTTATGTTCTCATTTGGTTTGTTTTTGAGGAAATTCCCAGTGGGTTTGCTTGATGTAAATACTGTACTTCATCACATTAATAAGGGAGGATGTAGAAGAATCAAGACAATTGAATGAGTCAGCCTAAAGTAGACACTCATTAAATGCTCTCTGGAAAAAATAATAATCTCTATTAATGAGAGGGAAATTCTGATTCAGTGAGGATGTATTCATGGGTCAATTAATGCAACAGTGGAACACCGAGTCCGGCAGCAGAAACATACTCAGGTGAGCTGGACCCAATTCCTGACCCAGTGGATACTGGCTTTCTGTTTCAGCCATTATGGTAGATGGCAGGGACTCAGATGGGGAAGGAGAAAGAGAGGGACAGGGAAGGCTGCAAAAGGCTTTGCAGGCTCAAGAGGATGTGAGTTGGCCAGTCAAAATGGCCTTTATCAAAAAGTCTACAAAAAATAAATGCTGGAGAGGGTGTGGAGAAAAGGGAACCCTGCTGCACTGTTGGTGGGAATGTAAATTGATACAGCCACTATGGAGAACAGTATGGAGGTTCCTTATAAAACTAAAGATAGAGTTGCCATATGATCCAGCAATCCTACTCCTGGGCATATATCTGGAAAAGACGAAAACTCTTATTTGAAAAGGTATGTGCACCCCAATGTTCATAGCAGCACTATGTACAATAGCCAAGACATGGAAGCAACCTAAATGTCCATCAACAGTGGAATGGATAAAGAAGATGTGGTACATATATTCAATGGAATATTACTCAGCCATAAAAAAGAATGAAATATTGCCATTTGCAACAACATGGGTGGGCATAGAGATTAATCATACTAAGTGAAATGAGTCGGACAGAGAAAGACAAATATTATATGCTTTCACTTATATGTGAAATCCAAAAAAAAATAGTCCAAATGAATTTATTTACAAAGCAGAAACAGACTCACAGATATAGAAAGCAAACTTATCGTTACCAAAGGGGAAGCAAGGGAGGGATATATTAAGAGTATAGGATGAATAGATGCCCACTGTATAAAATAGATAAACCACAAGGACCTACTGTATGACTCGGAACTATATTGAATATCTTGTAATATATATATGTATGACAAAATCACTTTGCTCTATACCTGAAACTAACACAATATTGTAATTCAACTATACTTTAATAAAAAGAAAAAAAAAGGATGTGAGTTGGAAGAACTCTGAATTAACAACAATCATTTCAGCTCAGACCTGGGCACCCACATTAATTAAGGTATTGGTTAATAGCTGTAATAAAGATGCTCCAGCCTTATCCAGCCTTCAGGAAGGGGGAAGGGAGGAAGAGGAGAAGGTAGCATCTTTTTTTAAAGGACATTGGCTGCAAGTCTTCATCGCATTTCACTTTGTTCTCCATGGGCCAGAGCTGAGTCACATGACCACACTCAGCTACAAGGGATGCTGGGAAGTATAGTTTCTAGCCAAGTAGCTATGTGCGGAGGTAAAACCCAGAGAGTGCAGATGAGATTCCATTACCACAGGAAGACACACAGTTTCTTCCAGAGCCAAGTGAATGAAATAATGCCATTTGCAGCAACGTGGGTGGACCTAGAGATTATCATACTGAGCGAAGTATGTCAGACAGAGAAAGGTTCTACCCTTCATTGCTGGATGAATATTTTGCTTTGCTGTCTCCACTTAAAAATTAGGTCAGTTAAAAAAAAAAAAAAAATTAGGTCAGAAGAAGAGAGATGTTCTCTACTAAAGCCTGTAAACTCTAGGGCCCAGCCCCTTCTCACTCTTTCTCCCTTTTCAATTCTCTTTTCTTTCCAGTTCCCTACATTCTGCTACACATAGACATACTAAAGCACTGTTCGGAAGTCCCTTGGCTGCAGGCAAGAGACCCGGCCCCCACCATAGCTCAGTGTGTCGTACAAGTTGAGCTGGCTACTCTGACCAATAGCCTCAGGCATTCACCTGTCCAATTTCTAGGGAGAGTGTTGAATAGCATTTTCCCAATGTGAAGGGCAAAGACAAAGGAGAATCTCCAGTTGTGTGTGTTCATCTCCTCTTCCTCCCAGATACACAGAACTCGTCTCACAATGTAGTTTGTTTCAGAAGCAATGTTGAATTCTCATCAGAGCTTATGCTCACATGCTCACCAGGAGCATCTTAATTGGTTCTCTATCTCGGACAGGAGGGCTTGGCTTCTCTGGATTTTGCTTTGTTTTGATTTGATTTGTTTCTTTTAACATATTTGCAGTGGGTTCAGCATCTTTAAAATAATTCCTGCCAGGGCATTTAGGAGGCCTGACTAAAATTATAGCAAGTTGTAGGGTCAGCCTCATCCATAGTGGATCAAAATGAATAGCAGACATTGAAAGACTTCAATTAAATTATGACTTCAATTAAAATATGACTTCTGTTATATTATTCAGAATATCTTTTCCCTAGCATTGGTGTTTTGTTTGTTTGTTCATTTTTAATGAGGCAAAAGTCCTTAATTTGCAATTCACAGTATAATTTAAAATCATTTTGAAATGTACTAAGTCCAGGGTCAGCATTGCATTTTATGTCCTTGAAGTCAGTAGCTTAAGACGGCTGGTGTTTTAGGTGCACAGTGCTGAACTCAAGTGTCCTTTAACATGAAACTCTGTAGTAATTGTCATCTTCTGGATGCTCAGTGGAGGTACTTTCAAGTCTGAATCACATCTTTAATTCAAAAAAGGCTCAATGTAATAGTTAATTACCATGAAGGAGTTTATTGCCATGTTAGGTGTATGTTTTTAGATGCGAGTGATTATATAACTTTTGATTAATACAGAGAGAGAAGAAAATGTGATCTGAGATGCCTTCTTCCTGATGCGTAAGAAAACAAAATTCAGACACATCTCATAAACAGTTTGGACTGACACAACTTACTTTCCCCCAAGGCAGGTACTTTGTGAAAAATGCCAAAGCCTGCCTTTCTGGGCAAATCAAAGACTAAGCCTGGGAAAGATGGGGTGGGTTGGGGAAGTCTGGCCCAGTGCTTCGCTGCTTGGTGAGGCTTTAATGACACCACTCTCTGCCATGTCGTTTGTTCTCAGTCTTTGTTGACAGGCCAAAACAGAACGAGGATTATTCACTTTTGTAATCACTGGTTTGCTTCTGATAGTGTCTAATCAAGAAACTAAGTGAAATGAGCCATAACTCCAGCAAGGGTTTGAGGGGAGTCAGGAGCCGTTACTAATGTTTAAAAAGTGGGTCTTTTCACAATGATGACAATTGGATTTTCAGAAACTGGTTTTACCCCAATATGATGTTTGGGTGAGTTAGAGTAGAAACTCCAGTTGCTGAAATTCACTCAGATAGGAATGATCTGATTTGCCATTAAAGTGCTGCACCTGTTCCCTTTTCTCCTGATTTGAGTGACTTAAATTCCAGTGATAGCCAGCAGTGTTTATTGACCCTTTCCACTGGACACCATGGGAACCGATCTGTGAAATCTCTCTCACTTAATTTTCATCCTAGTCCTGAGTTATGTATCAACCTGCAACCCATTTCACAGACGAGGAAACTACAGTTCAAAAGTGTGGCTTAGCTTGTCTAAGATTCCATGACTTGTCAAATTCTGAACTCTGATTCTCTAAACTATATTGCTGCCCTGAGAAACTTCCCTAAGAGCAAAAAAAAAAAAAAATATCTGGTGAGGAAATGCTTTAAAATTATTACGCATCTAACTTTTTCTTTTGTCCATATCCATACCTGGCCAGACAACAGTGACAGAAGGTCACATTGTATTTGTCCTTTTCTCCAATGGGTTACCTGCCTACTTACTTTGTTACTTTTATTCATCATTAAGTGATTGGTAGATGATAATAGCTAAGTAAAGGAATGCAAATGAAGGGAATTAATCCATTCATTGATTGAATCACCATGTACTGATTCATCATGTGCCAGGCACTGTTGCTGGCTCATGAGATACCCTGAGTTTGCATTCTTGAGAAAGAGGAAGACAGTAAGTAGTATAAATAACAAAAAACGTACAGTGTGTACATTTGGATAATGGGAAGTGCTAAGGACAAAAAAGCAAAGAAATGCCAAGGTGGGGAAGTATTGAAATGTTAGATGGCGAAGCCCTGTGGCAAAGGTGATATTTGAGTAGATTCCTAAAAGAAGTTAGGACATGTGGAAGGATGCCTTGGATATGTAGGGGAAGAGCGTCACAGGCAGAGGGTATAACAAATGCAAGGGTCCTGAGGCAGGAGCATGCCTGGGAGTTTGAGAAAGAGCCAGTGAGGCTGGAGTGACTGAGGGCAAGAGTAGCAGGACATGATGCGTAACATGGACTAAGTTACATAAGGTATATTGTAGGTTAGAGTGAGAACTTGGCTTTGACTCCACATTTTGAGTGGAGTGGTGACATAAACCTAAAGCTGTATCTGGACCTTTCTTTGCTGTGCTGAGACCATTGCGGGTGGGAGTGGATGGAGGGGGAAACTGGGAGACCAGTGCAGTACCTGCTGCAATAGCCCAGGAAGGAAGAGGCCTTCCTCCCTCCTTTCTTTAGACTTCATAGATGTGTGTTTCATGTCTATCTCATTCAAAAGGATGAGTCACTGAATGACACTTAATTAGGCCTTTTGATATTAGCATCCATTATATTACATTTTCTGAGAGAGACGTATCTCCTTTAGGAGATGGTGTTGCAGAAAAACAACCCTCTCGATTTAAGCAGAGTGGATCAATAAGAGCTGTTTTTCATTTGCTTCAATTATGATGTTTATTAAAAAAGGAAGGCTGTGAACCAACTGTAGTTAAGTCTGTTATTTTAAGAAAATTACACATGCAAGTATTTTAGGTGCCTTCCTATGTAGTAACAGATACTTCCCATTTTCGTTTCTCAAGATAATTCTAGATAATAGACATCATTATTCCCATTTTACAGATCAGGAAATTGAGTGTCAGAGATTCTGTGCAAAAGCTCGTAGAGCTGGGAGGGAGGACTCTTCATATCGGTGCATTCTGGCTCCAAAGCTGGTATTCTCTCTGTATATTTAATGGATATTTATATTTTTAAATTAAGTATCAAATAGTGCATAGTTAATACTGGATAATGTGTTGTGGTTTTTTTTTCCGGTACGCAGGCCTCTCACTGTTGTGGCCTCTCCCGTTGCGGAGCACAGGCTCCGGACGCACAGGCTCAGCAGCCATGGCTCACGGGCCCAGCCGCTCCGTGGCATGTGGGATCTTCCCAGACCGGGGCACGAACCCGCGTCCCCTGCATTGGCAGGCGGACTCTCAACCACTGCGCCACCAGGGAAGCCCTGGATAATGTGTTTTTAGTCAAATCATTGAGTCATGTAGCTGTTCAATCATCTGGAAGATTATCTATGTCAGGGATTGTCACCCTTGAGCATGAACCAGAATCTTCTGGAGGACATGTGGACCTGCACATCACTGGGCTCTATCCCCAGAGATTCTGATTTAGTCTCAGATGGAGCCCAAGAACCTGCATTTCTAACAAGCTCCTAAATGGTGCTGATGCTGCTGGTCCTGGGACCACACTTTGAGAATCCCTAGTCTACGCCAGTCCTATCATTTATGCAATGAACAAATTGAAGATCAGGGAGGTTAATACTATTTTTAATGATCAGGAAAACCTTCTCCCGCCTGAATTAACTCTGCAAGAAAAATTGAACTACAGAGATAGATAACTAACTCTCAAAAGTAGAAATTTAGAGTTTGTTGACTTCTTTGCTTATTTTAATTCAAGAGTATAAACCATAGGATGTCTTTGTTCTCACATTTTCTCTTCATTTATTATCTCCTTTTGAAAATTTAATCTAGAGGAGCTCTGTCCCTCACACACTTGTCACTTCTGCTGCCCTTTATTTTCCCTTTTCACTTTGAAATTTGTGTTGTGCTTTGTAGTTGCTCAGAATACTTTAAAAAACATCATCACGTGGATGGATCTGTTACAAACATGGCTGGTGAAGGCTCTAGATAGCTGCCCAGACCCCTACTGAATCAGCGTTGCTTTTCTTTCTTTCTTTTTTCTTTTTAAAGGAATTAGAGATAACTTGTGCATTTGAGGCTAGAAACATCCTTTGGTGCAATCTATCAGTCCATTTTTGATGTCAGTCACAGTAGTGGTGCTTACTTGCAGTCAATTGTAGAAAACAGCTATTCTGGTACTGCTCATCCTTCAAGGTGAAGTTCAAAGGCCATTTCTTCCATGAAACCTTCTAGGACTCAGGCTCAAACCAGACCGCTTGTTCTTTTTTCCTTCCCAGAGAACTTAGTTCACACTTCAACTGTATTCCCAGTTATGCAACATTGTCACCTGATTTTAAACGGCTGGCTGACTCACTGACTGCCTCGTTATTAAAGATAGGGCCTGATCTTTCTTCTGTTTTATGCGTATGGGACCCATAGAATCCTTGAGACTAGTTTGCTGAGTAGGTGAGAGACAGCAAAGCCAAGTAGTAAGAGGTGTGAGCTGTGCAGTTGTGCAGATCTGTTTGGACACTAGGTTCTTCTACACGTGTCACACAGGTGTAGCTTCACAGATATACCTGTCACACAGTCTCCATTTGGACTCAGTTTCTTTATTTGTAAAGTGGGGAGATAATACCAATATGACACACAGTTGTGTAAAATTAATAAGATACTGAGATAACGCATGCAAAGTCTTATCACACTGCCTGACTCGTAGAAAGAGCTGAATAATATTAGATGTAAGTGCAATGTTCACGGACCCACTCTAACCTCTGGAGGGTTAGTTAAATGGGAATTGAGTTACTAACTTCAATACGTTCTGGAAATCCAAAACCGTCCCCCTAATTTATACTGATTTCTGGGAGCTTGTGTCTTCATAACCTGCCTTGCCTCTGGGTCCTGTGCCTTAAAGGCTGCCTCTTTCTTGAGCTACGCCAAGCAGACAGTAAAACATGGCTCCTGAACCAGTTTGCACAAGAAACACACATACACATCATTTATGAGCAGGGTAGATCTTACCGAGGATTTGAGGATCAGGGAGGTCATTCATGATCTTCCACCACCTCTCCAGCTTTCCCCTTTCTTCCCCCCCTGCCCCAACCCCAATTCTGCTCCGCACATCTTCTTGCCCGATTTCCTGTTTTCTCCCAATTAACCTTTCATTATTTATGCAGAGCTCTTTAGCAACCACTGTGTTTTTCCCACCCAAACCCAATGGGAGGCTCAGTAGATCCAAGGGTCTTGCCCTTGCTCGTCTTCCTCAGTGTGCGTTGGGGTTGAGCGTAGCAACCGTTTTATTCATTATAGCTATTATGAACGTTCTCGAAGTTGTTACTGGTGAAAGAGTGAAAGAGTGACTTTACCTCATTCTCCCATCATTCCTCATGCACTCTTGTTAATTATCACCAGATTTCATTTTTATACCCATTCCTCAGCCTAGAACTGTGTCCTCCTTACTCAGTACCCTTTGAATGAACAACAATATGAACAAAAATTTGTATCCATGATACCCAGGCTTAAAAGGCATTAAGAACTCAGGAAACCATCCAACTCAAACTTATAAAATTATAGAGAAAATACGTGCTATAGTTCAAATGTGGTACTTTTCTGAGTTCGTTGGTATTTAATTACTTAAAATACACAGTAACCATCCCTTTGCATTGCTTCAGTATAGCTACTAACCTCATGGAGATGTTAAAACAATTTGAGGGATTTTTGGTTTCTTTCTTTTTTGCCTTTTTACTCAAAGAAATGGTGATTTGCTTCTTGCTAATGAACCAAGCCCTCATCAGAGGAAAAAAAAAACAAAATCACTATTTCCTTACCATCTTTGGGCTGGATAATTCCCATTTCATTTTCCAGGAAGCTAACTCTTCAAATGGCTTCACTTACAGAGTGAAGAAAATCAGACATCTTAGTCATTTTGGGGAAAATAATGACAGACCCTCTACAAGAAAAGAAACAAAAATTAATGACAAATCACATGAGAAAATGACAGATCATTTTATGTGCGTGAAAAAGACCTTGAAGACAAACAGTTTTGTGTGTGAACTTGATCAAAAGCATGATTCTCAGCTAATTTCTTGGCTCTAAATTAAATTATTGCTTTAGAGACATAAAAAATGTAGATATATACAATTCCCCTCTGCTCTTCTGGGTATATTCATCTTCTCTTTGAGTACTTGTCCATGTATTTAATGACTGCAGATAATGGATTTTAAAAGTGTATTTAAAAAGTTAACCCTCTTGGGATTCTATTTTGAATGGAAAATATCTCCCAGCAGATTTTATTTTTGAAAATTAAAAGTAATACATGGGCATTGAGATAAAATTTAATTGAGCATTTGTGAGTCATTTTTCCCACTCTGCTGATAGTCTTTGTGGCTAATCATGCAACTGAGAGTGCAGAATACATCGGGAGAGTTTACTTGCCTTAGCACTCGGGTGGCTTAGAGTAGGTCTTTTGAAAAATCGGGGAGAAGAATGTGACCTTGACCTACAGCAGGGGTCAGCAAACTTTTTCTGCGAAGAGCCAGAGAGTTAATTACTTAAGGTTTGTGAGCCAGACAGGCTAAAGTAGCCATGGACAACATGTAAACAAATAGTGTGGTTGTGTTCCAATAAAACTTTATTTAGAGGAAGTTGGCTGGAATTGGCCTTCAGGCCATAAATTCCTAACTCCTGGTTTAGAGGGACATGTGGTCGTAAGATGACCTGCAAACTCTTCATTTCTCTCAGCTGATTTTAGATTTTTATGTCAGTATATGAGTGTGAATTCAGCTCATGTGTTCAGCATCTCAGCTGGGCGTCTCAACTCTAGAAAGTTTGCAGTACAACTTTCTCTACACAGCTGTCATAAAAAACAAATAAACCAAGGCAATGAGGCCCATTTGCTAGTGTCATAACAGTATTTCCCTTTCACAGGTTCTATACACACCCCAAACCCTGGTTCACAAGGTGGGATTAAGAGTCTCACTAGGAGCCTTGAGGCTCCCTCTATCCATTGGCACAGGAGATGAACAGAGAAGCAGAAATAACATCAAAACCTCCAGTCCACATTTCAAAGTTGGGTGCCAGCATGGTATCTGATATAGGAACAGTCTGACAGGTCATACATCAAAGGCTGATTCATTTAGAAAATAGTTACTGAGTGCCTACTATTTGTCAGGCTCTGTGCTAGATACAAGGGTTACTAGGCTGACAAAGCCCCTGCAAGTGTGAAGGTTTTATTCTGGTAAGGGAAGGGGGACCAAGGGAGGGGTTGGACTGAGTTTCCTCTTTGAAAGTGGGACTCTGGTAAGCAGCTGTGTGGTAGCAAACAGAAATATCAGCCTCATCCATACACACCTGTATTCATTCCACAAAGCATATGCCTAGTCTCTGCGGAGTAAAGAGGGAATGAAGACAATGAAGATAGAATGGCAAGCAAGACACACTTCCTTCAAGAAGCTCACAGACTAGTAAGGAGAAAAGCAAAAGAACAAGCGATGACTGTTTGAATTCCTGAGTACTCTGGCACAACACGAAATTCACAGAAAAGGAAATTTAAATGGCCAATACTATGAGACCACACCTAACCTCACTATTCATCAAAAATATGCAGATTAACACCATACTTTTTTCCATCTGTTCAACTGGCAAAAAATATTATTCACTGTTAGTGTGAGGAAAGAGAGCTCTATTACACTTTGCATTAGGGTCCAAGGCCATAAAATGTTTCTGGTGGACGATTTGTCAGTGTCTAACTAAATTTTAAATGGGCATTTAATTTCAATCAGCACTTTATAAGATGGGTCTCAACTGTAGAAAAATACTTGCACATATGCACAAAAAGGCAGGTCTAAATGTATTTATCACTAACCAGTTAGTAATTATGAGCCAGGAAATACCCGTGTCCAGCAACAGGAGACTGCTTTAATGATAGCATATTCATACTAAGAGGAATTATCCAGTCATGAAAAAGAAGTATTTCTATATGAGCTGACATAAAAAGCTTGTAATAGATACAAGAACAAAACTACTGTACCATATCCGTGTGTATACAGTTTGTTAATGTGGTAGAATATACACCAAATCGTGTGGTTAATGGGATAAGTGAGGGATGGATGGGGGGTAAATGGGTGCATTTCCCATTTCACTCCAGTGAAATTAAAAACATTTTATTGTATTTGGAAATGGCCATTAAAATAATATGTGTTGTAGGATGGGTGCATACTAAAAGATTATCCACTGTGTAAGTTCACCCTTAATCATAGAAGGGGCTGCAATTCAGTTATCTATAGAATAACCAATCTACACCCCTGGGGTCCCTTACTTACTACTTTGAACACCATACTTCTTCAGGCTGGAAAGAAGTCATTCCTTTCTGCCTGATATTATCCCAGGATACATCAAGTCATATTCCTAGTGATGGTATCTGAAAATCAACATAATCCAAAGGTCCTCTCTTCACAATGTTTGCAGTAAGATTTCAGCATCTTAACATTTAAGTGTTTTCAGATTATATCCTTTTAAACATCTGCGATTCATTATCGTAAATATCACAGTTGTGTGGGACCATATGCTTCAGCTTGCAGCACATATACATAAAGAAAAAGCACGAGCAATAAATTTCAGGAACCTTAGACTTGCCGTGGGTATGTGCAAAGAGAACATTTCCAGACACGTGGGGCCTTCTGTAATCACAGTAATATGCTTGAGACCCCCTATAAGAATCCTTCAATTGCAAAAGTTGCCACTTTTGATGCAAAGCTGTGATTTACATTTGGCTCATGCACTTCCCATGATAATTCAGGTAGGGTGGAAAACAGCACAAAAGCCTTCAGCTGCACTGGCTTTTACTTCTTAAGGAAATGAATGTGGGCTATTGTTGTCAAGTGAAGAAATCACAGGAAAATGGGATACATTTAACAAGTGATGAGATACTCTTGGCAGGCATCCTCTTGCATTCCCATGAGGCTAAAGCTAGATACGATGCCATACGGCATAAGGGATGCAGTAAAAAATCTCTTGGCAACTGGAGGATGAATAGGCATGACCTAGAGGGCTGATCATTTTCTCGCTGACATCAGAAACCCGTATATGCATACAAGAATTAATTGTGCTTCATGTATTGTAAGCCAGATCATTTTATTTTAATTTCCAGATAAGGTCTTGTCAACTAGACAGAAGCAATTTGTCTGAGCATCTCACCCACTGCAATTAGGGAGGAGGTGAATGAATTAATTGGTTACAACCAAAAAGAGTCCACTAATATTTTTGATTGCCAACTTTGACCAGGGCTAGTGCAGAGTGTATCCAGAGAGATGGAGATGAAGCTATAGGAGGCTCCCAGGTTACCAAAGGATAGGTCAGGAAAAAATTGTGAAGGTATAGAAGTTGGTGCTCTGCCCTGTGTTGCAGTTTGATTGACATCCCTGCTGGTTATTAACAAGCCACCAACCTTGTCAATACCTCAGGCATACCTTTTAGGAAGGACACTCATTGTTGCCAGAGACAGTGTACTTGAGCCCCCAAACACAACTGTGCAGGTAGCACAAGGACATCTCTGCATAGAAACACTCTCGGTATCCACAGGGAATGCAGGGTGGGATGTTCAGAATGCCTCAGGATTTTTAATACACAAGATGCCCATCCACACACTGGCTACAGGTTAGTTATGAGTCTTCATGAAAATCAAACCACTCTGAAGATCATGGATCAAACTTCCATGCTGTTTTTTCCCCTCCCCCATGTGCTGTCTCCTGTAATCTGGGGATTTGTGATGAATTTGTAGTAGAATAGCAGAGCGTTGGTCTGCAGGGAGTCCAAATCTCTAAAGTGCTTCAATAAAAGTTATAGATAGATCAATGGTAGCAAATTTCACACTTATCTTTTCTTTCACCCTTTAAAGAAACCATGCTAATAAAAGCTCTTGAATACTTTTAGATGATTTGGGTCTGCATAAGGATGTGGCTGGGTCCCATGCATGTATTTTCCTAAACCTTTTTCAGAGCCTAATTATCCCCTGAGCTTTGATCTACAGAGTCTTCTGGCTTCTGCTCTATGGGCTTTCCTTCTGATGGATTTTAATCATTTACTTCAAGATTCTGCGCATCTCTATCTTTGACACCTCTTTCACCTCTAGACAGACGATTTAACTTCCTGTTAATCCAAGCGCTCCTTAACTGCAGAATGACTTCTAACATTTACTTTGAATTTCACCATCCTGGAATAACCCTGCCTCTTCCCCCATGACCTGGAACAGGACTCTAGAATAGAAGTAAAAAGCAGAGTTCCAGCTTTGCTACTTAATGCTGTGTGGCCTTGAGAAATTTTTTCATCTCTCTGGGCCTCAGTTTCCTCATCTATAAAATACTACCTTCATGGGACTGTTGGAGAATTAAAAGAAATGTTTATTAAGTATTTAGCTGTAAATGGTAACTATTACAGAAGGTAGACATCAACCATGAAAAATCAGCATTCTGGTTTAGCAGGGTGTCTTAAAGATCTAGGGAAATTCTTTGGATAATTCCCAAAGCATGTTCATATGAATCAAAACGCTTTAACCCTTGATGCTGCAGCCATTTACGTTCACTGAGCTAGTATGAACTGGAGGAAATGATCATATTCACATGGCATTCACAACTAGGTTATAAACCAAAGTTTGACATGTTACAAATTCTTGTTACCCCGTCAGTTTGTCCAATTTGTGCATCACGTAGGTTAGCAATTTGTTAAATTTTATGTGAAAAAATTCCTGTCTTTAATCACTAGCTTTCTGAGACTTTTTCAAATATAGTAATTAAAGGACACGGAGTGGTACAGTGAACAGCCTGGAGCGTGGTGGAACTGGGTTTGAACTCAGTTTGAACTCTGTCACTAACCTCTGCATGATAGGCAACTCAGCCTCTCCAAGTGGCCCTCACTTCCCCTTCTGTAAAACAGTTGAAATATCATATAAGGATTGGGGTGGGGGGCATCACTGACTGAATATCTATTATGTTCTCAGTACTCTGCTAATAGCTTGCTGGTTAGCTTCTCCTCTCCTAGAAACCCCCTTCCTCTTACAGGTTCGGAACACTTACAGATCATTGTTAACTGAGTACTGTTTCAGATTATAGATTATAAACTCTTTATAGACCATCTTCTCTATTCACAGTAGCATTTTAAAATGTATTTCAGTCTTTTAAATCAGAAGCTGATTCAATACACATTCCTTGAAGACTCATACTTTGTTTATTCAGCTTGGACATTTTAATTTATTTCTAAACTTGGGTTACCCCTGCTACACTCCCACCTGCCTTCATCTCCAAATCATCCTCATTTCTTCTAAAACCCAACAGCTTCTATGGGATCCCAGAAAGAGAATAATTGATCATCCTGCTGACAGTTCTAGGGAAGAGACTGAGTCAAAACTAAAGGACCTTCAGGTCTACGCTGCTCAGTTTTGCTGACTTGATGGTGGTCATCATTATAATTAGATCTTCAGACTTTCATAGCCAATTAAAAAGTTTGCCAACCGGATTTGCATACTTTTACCATTTGCTTTATGGATTAGTATCAATATTTACCGTAAGAGTTATAATTCATCCCTTCAAATGTTCCTAATGTGTAGCTGCATTCTTAAATATAATTTTATTGACTTAAGGCCAAAACATTGTCTAGAAGAACACATCCAATTTTATAATAAAATGTAGAAAACTTATACAGAAATTTGCTTTCTAAGCAATTTTTAGAGAGTACAACTCTTCAGTAAGGTGAGATATACTTGTTGATAACCCCTCACCTTGGATATTTCTGGTAACTATAAACCTATTCATTGGCTGACTTTTTCTTGCTGCTAGAAATAATTTATTACCTAGAATTATGATCTGCTTGCTTCGGAGATCTACCCTATGGTGGTGTTTGGCCTTTTGACACAGTGAAGAAATGGAACACCCATGCTTCAACAGGACAGCCCTCCAAGTGATTGTGTGCTCCAGCCTTCTGGACTCTGAATATCGTGAAGGCAGATAATCCACCTTATTTGTCTTTATGTTGGCATTTATCCCTTACTGCCTACTGTCTTTCATCCTGTAAGTGGACAAATGATACTTCTATGGATTAGTGTATGAATATGTTGAGATTTAGAATAATAGAATTTCCCAGCTGTAAGAGACACTATCCGATGCTGGAATCTCTTCTACAACCTTACTGCTCAACCGTCATTTAAGTTCTACTTGAAAGTATCCAATGACCAGCAAATTATTTCACTCAGAAATAACGAGACCTTCCAAATGGTACCCTGAATTTCATCAGGCTTTTCTAATATTTGGACAATGACAAGATCATGCAGATGGTAATATTTCTACTGCAGCAGCTTATAGCTCCCACAAGCACAATTGTAGGACACCAACCCACCTTGCTCCCTTGGCTTTTATTCTGGTTATTTCTGGAAGGCCCCAGAGCAATGTATGTGGCCCACCTTCTTTTTTTTGTTGTTATTCTTTTTTTTCATTGGAGTATAATTGCTTTACAATGTTGTGTTAGTTTCTGCCGCACAGGGAAGTGAATCAGCCATACACATACACGTATCCCCTCCCCCCCCACCCCTTCCCACCCAACTAGGCCATCACAGAGCACCGAGCTGAGCTCCCTGTGCTATACAGCAGGTTCCCACTAGCTATCTTTTTTTTTTTTTTTTTGTGGTACACGGGCCTCTCACTGTTGCGGCCTCTCCCGTTGCGGAGCACAGGCTCCGGACGCACAGGCTCAGCGGCCATGGCTCACAGGCCCAGCCTCTGCGCGGCATGTGGGACCTTCCCGGATCGGGGCACGAACCCGCGTCCCCTGCATCGGCAGGTGGACTCTCAACCACTGCGCCACCAGGGGAGCCCTAGCTATCTATTTTACACATGGTAGTGTATTTATGTCAAACCTAATCCCCCAATTCATCCCACCCTCCCCTTCCCCTGCTGTGTCCACACGTCCATTCTCTACATGTGCCTTTCTGTTACTGCCCTGCAAATAGGTTCATCTGTACCATTTTTCTAGATTCTACATTTATGCATTGATATATGATATCTGTTTTTCTCTTTCTAACTTACTTCACTCTGTATGACAGACTCTAGTTCCATCCACATCATTACAAATGGCCCAATTTCATTTCTTTTTATGGCTGAGTAATATTCCATTGTATATAGGTACCACATCTTCTTTATCCATTCATCTGTTGGTGGACATTTAGGTTGCTTCCATGTCCTGGCTATTGTAAGTAGTGCTGCAGTGAACATTGGGGTACATGTGTCTTTTTGAATTATGGTTTTCTCAGGGTATATGTCCAGTAGTGGGATTGCTGGGTCATATGGTAGCTCTATTTTTAGTTTTTCAAGGAACCTCCATACTGTTCTCCACAGTGGCTGTATCAGTTTACATTCCCACCAACAGTGCAAGAGGGTTCCCTTTTCTCCACACCCTCTCCAGCATTTGTTGTTTGTAAATTTTCTGATGATGCCCATTCTAACCAGTGTGAGGTGTTACCTCACTGTCATTTTGATTTGCATTTCTCTAATAATTAGTGATGTTGAGCAGCCTTTCATGTGCCTCTTGTCCATCTGTATGTGTTCTTCACTGAAATGTCTATTTAGGTCTTTTGCCCATTTTTTGATTGGGTTGTTTGTTTTTTTGATATTGAGCTGCATGAGCTGTTTGATATTTTGGAGATTAATCCCTTGTCTGTTGCTTCATTTGCAAATATTTTCTCCTATTCCGTGGTTGTCTTTTTGTCTTATATATGGTTTCCTTTGCTGTGTAAAAGCTTTTAAGTTTAATTAGGTCCCATTCACTTATTTTTGTTTTTATTTTCATTACTCTAGGAGGTGGGTCATAAAAGATCTTGCTGTGATTTATGTCAAAAAGTGTTTTTCCTATGTTTTCGTCTAAGAGTTTATAGTGTCCAGTCTTACATTTAGGTCTTTAATCCATTTTGAGTTTATTTTTGTGTATGGTGTTAGGTAGTGTTATAATTTCATTCTTCTACATGTAATTGTCCAGTTTTCCCAGCACCATTTATTGAAGAGGCTGTCTTGTCTCCATTGTATATTCTTGCATCCTTTGTCATAGATTAGGTGACCATAGATGCGTGGGTGTATCTCTGGGCTTTCTATCCTGTACCACTGAACTATATTTCTGTTTTTGTGCCAGGACCATATTGTCTTGATTACTGTAGCTTTGTAGTATAGTCTGAAGTCAAGGAGCCTGATTCCTCCAGCTCCGTTTTTCTTTCTCAAGATTGCTTAGGCTATTTGGGGACTTTTGTGTCTCCACACAAATTTTAAGATATTTTGTTCTAGTTCTGTAAAGAATGCCATTGGTAATTTGATAGGGATTGCATAGAACCTGTAGATGGCTTTGGGTAGTATAGTCATTTTCACAATATTGATTCTTCCATTCCAGGAACATGGTATATCTCTCCATCTGTTTGTGGCATCTTTGATTTCTTTCATCAGTGTATTATAATTTTCTGCATACAGGTCTTTGGTCTCCTTAGGTAGGTTTATTCCTAGATATTTTATTCTTTTTGTTGCAGTGGTAAGTGGGAGTGTTTTCTTGATTTCACTTTCAGATTTTTCATCATTAGTGTATAGGAATGCAAGAGATTTCTGTGCATTAATTTTGTATCCTGCTACTTTACCAAATTCATTGATTAGCTCTAGTAGTTTTCTGGTAGCATCTTTAGGATTCTCTATGTATAGGATCATGTCATCTGCAAACAGTGACAGCTTTACTTCTTCTTTTCTGATTTGGATTCCTTTTATTTCCTTTTCTTCTCTGATTGCTGTGGCTAAAACTTCCAAAACTATGTTGAATAAGAGTGGTGAGAGTGGGCAACCTTGTCTTGCTCCTGCTCTTAGTGGCAATGGTATCAGTTTTTCACCATTGAGAACAATGTTGGCTGTGGGTTTGTCATATATGGCCTTTATTATGTGAAGTAAGGTCCCTCTATGCCTACTTTCTGGAGGGTTTTTATCATAAATGGGTGTTGAATTTTGTCAAAAGCTTTTTCTGCATCTTTTGAGATGATCATATGGTTTTTCTCCTTCAATTTGTTAATATGGTGTATCACATTGATTGATTTGCATATATTGAAGAATCCTTGCATTCCTGGAATAAACCGCACTTGATCATGGTGTGTGATCCTTTTAATGTGCTGTTGGATTCTGTTTGCTAGTATTTTGTTGAGGATTTTTGCATCTATGTTCATCAGTGATATTTTCCTGTAGTTTTCTTTCTTTGTGACATCCTTGTCTGGTTTTGGTATCAGGGTGATGGTGGCCTCGTAGAATGAGTTTGGGAGTGTTCCTCCCTCTGCTATATTTTGGAAGACTTTGAAAAGGATAGGTGTTAGCTCTTCTCTAAATGTTTGATAGAATTCGCCTGTGAAGCCATGTGGTCCTGGGCTTTTGTTTGTTGGAAGATTTTTAATCACAGTTTCAATTTCAGTGCTTGTGATTGGTCTGATCATATTTTCTATTTCTTCCTGATTCAGTCTTGGCAGGTTGTGCATTTCTAAGAATTTGTCCATTTCTTCCAGTTTGTCCATTTTATTGGCATAGAGTTGCTTGTAGTAATCTCTCATGATCTTTTGTATTTCTGCAGTGTCAGTTGTTACTTCTCCTTTTTCATTTTTAATTCTATTGATTTGAGTCTTCTCCCTTTTTTTCTTGATGAGTCTGGCTAATGGTTTATCAATTTTGTTTATCTTCAAAGAACCAGCTTTTAGTTTTATTGATCTTTGCTATCATTTCCTTCATTTCTTTTTCATTTATTTCTGATTTGATCTTTATGATTTCTTTCCTTCTGCTAACTTTGGGGCTTTTTTGTTCTTCTTTCTCTAATTGCTTTTGGTGCAAGTTTAGGTTGTTTATTCGAGATGTTTCCTGTTTCTTAAGCTAGGATTGTATTGCTATAAACTTCCCTCTTAGAACTGCTTTTGCTGCATCCCATAGGTTTTGGGTTGTCGTGTCTCCATTGTCATTTGTTTCTAGGTATTTTTTGATTTCCTCTTCAATTTCTTTAGTGATCACTTCGTTATTAAGTAGTGCATTGTTTAGCCTCCATGTGTTTGTATTTTTTACAGATCTTTTCCTGTAATCGATATCTAGTCTCATAGTGTTGTGGTCAGAAAAGATACTTGATACAATTTCAGTTTTCTTAAATTTACCAAGGCTTGATTTGTGACCCAAGATATGATCTATCCTGGAGAATGTTCCATGAGTACTTGAGAAAAATGTGTATTCTGTTGTTTTTGGGTGGAATGTCCTATAAATATCAATTAAGTCCATCTTGTTTAATGTATCATATAAAGCTTGTGTTTCCTTATTTAGTTTCATTTTGGATGATCTGCCCATTGGTGAAAGTGGGGTGTTAAAGTCCCCTACTATGAATGTGTTACTGTCTGTTTCCCCTTTTATGGCTGTTAGTATTTGCCTTATGTATTGAGGTGCTCCTATGTTGGGTGCATAAATATTTACAATTGTTATATCTTCTTCTTGGATCGATCCCTTGATCATTATGTGTCCTTCTTTGTCTCTTCTAATAGTGTTTATTTTAAAGTCTATTTTGTCTGATATGAGAATTGCTACTCCAGCTTTCTTTTTGTTTCCATTTGCATGGAATATCTTTTTCCATCCCCTCACTTTCAGTCTGTATGTGCCTCTAGGTCTGAAGTGGGTGTCTTGTAGACAGCATATATATGGGTCTTGTTTTTGTATCCATTCAGCCAGTCTGTGTCTTTTGGTGGGAGCATTTAATCCATTTACATTTAAGGTAATTATCGATATGTATGTTCCTATTCCCATTTTCTTAATTGTTTTGGGTTTGTTATTGTAGGTCTTTTCCTTCTCTTGTGTTTCTTGCCTAGAAAAGATCATTTAGCACTTGTTGTAAAGCTGGTTTGGTGGTGCTGAACTCTCTCAGCTTTTGCTTGTCTGTAAAGGTTTTAATTTCTCCATCAAATCTGAATAAGATCCTTTCTGGTTAGAGTAATCTTGGTCATAGGTTGTTCTCCTTCATCACTTTAAATATGTCCTGCCAGTCCCTTCTGGCTTGCAGAGTTTCTGCTGAAATATCAGCTGTTAACCTTATGGGATTCCCTTGTGTGTTATTTGTTGTTTTTCCCTTGCTGCTTTTAATATGTTTTCTTTGTATTTATTTTTGACAGTTTGATTAATATGTGTCTTGGCGTGTTTCTCCTTGGACTGTATGGGACTCTCTGTGCTTCCTGGACTTGATTAACTATTTCCTTTCCCATATTAGGGCAATTTTCAACTATAATCTCTTCAAATATTTGCTCAGTCCCTTTCTTTTTCTCTTCTTCTTCTGGAACCCCTATAATTCGAATCTTGGTGCGTTTAATGTTGTCCCAGAGGTCTCTGAGACTGTCCTCAGTTCTTTTCATTCTTTTTTCTTTATTCTGCTCTGCAGTAGTTATTTCCACTATTTTATCTTCCAGGTCACTTATCTGTTCTTCTGCCTCAGTTATTCTGCTATTGATCCCTTCTAGAGTATTTTTCATTTCATTTATTGTGCTGTTCATTGTTGCTTGTTTCCTCTTTAGTTCTTCTAGGTCCTTGTTACACATTTCTTTTATTTTCTCTATTCTGTTTCCAAGAGTTTGGATCATCTTTACTATCATCACTCTGAATTGTTTTTCAGGTAGACTGCCTATTTCCTCTTCATTTGTTAGGTCTGGTGGGTTTTTATCTTGCTCCTTCATCTGCTGTGTGTTTTTCTGTCTTCTCATTTTGCTTATCTTACTGTGTTTGGGGTCTCCTTTTTGCAGGCTGCAGGTTCGTAGTTCCCGTTGTTTTTGGTGTCTGTCCCCAGTGGCTAAAGTTGGTTCAGTGGGTTGTGTAGGCTTCCAGGTGGAGGGGACTAGTGCCTGTGTTCTGGTGGATGAGGCTGGATCTTGTCTCTCTGGTGGGCAGGTCCACGTCTGCTGGTGTGTCTTGGGGTGTCTGTGGACTTATTATGATTTTAGGCAGCCTCTCTGCTAATGGGTGGGATTTTGTTCCTGTCTTGCTAGTTGTTTGGCATAGGGTGTCCAGCACTGTGGCTTGCTAGTCATTGAGTGAAGCTGGGTGTTCGTGTTGAGATGGAGATCTCTGGGAGTTTTTCACCGTTTGATATTATGTGGAGCTGGGAGGTCTCTTGTGGACCAGTGTCCTGAAGTTGGCTTTTCCACCTCAGAGGCACAGCACTGACTCCTGGCTGCAGCACCAAGAGGCTTTCATCCACACGGCTCAGAATAAAAGGGAGAGAAAGTAGAAAGAAAGAAAGAGAGAGGGAGGGAGGGAGGGAGGGAGGAAAGAAGGAAGGGAGAAAGAGGATAAAAGAAAATAAAATAAAGTAAGATAAAATAAAGTTATTAAAGTAAAAAGTAATTATTAAGAAAAAAAATTTTTTTAAGTAAAAAAAAAAAAAAACGGACGGATAGAACCCTAGGATAAATGGTGTAAGCAAAGCTATACAGCCAAAATCTCACACAGACGCATACACACTCACAAAAAGAGGAAAAGGAGAAAAAATAATAAATCTTGCTCTCAAAGTCCACCTCCGCAATTTGGGATGATTCGTTGTCTATTCAGGTATTCCACAGATGCAGGGTGTACATCAAGTTGATTTTGGAGATTTAATCCGCTGCTCCTGAGGCTGCTGGGAGAGATTTCCCTTTCTCTTCTTTGTTCGAACAGCTCCCGGGGCCCAGCTTTGGATTTGGCCCCGCCTCTCTGTGTATGTCACTGGAGGGCGTCTGTTCTTTGCTCAGACAGGACGGGGTTAAAGGAGCAGCTGATTCAGGGGCTCTGGCTCACTCAGGCCGGGGGGAGGGAGAGGCATGATGCCAGGCGAGCCTGTGGTGGCAGAGGCTGGCATGACGTTGCACCAGCCTGAGGTGGGCCGTGCGTTCTCCCGGGGAAGTTGTCCCTGCATCTTGGGACCCTTGCAGTGGAGGGCTGCACAGGCTCCCTGGAAGGGTGGTGTGTATAGTGACCTGTGCTCCCACACAGGCTTCTTGGTGTCTCATGCCCGTCTGTGGGGTCCGCGCTGTTAGCCGCGGCTCGCGCCCATCTCTGGAGCTCCTTTAAGCAGCGCGCTTAATCCCCTCTCCTCGCACTCCAGGAAACAAAGAGGGAAGAAAAAGTCTCTTGCCTCTTCGGCAGGTCCAGACTTTTCCCTGGACTCCCTCCCGGCTAGCCCTGGTGCCCTAACCCCTTCAGGCTGTGTTCACACCACCAGTCTTCTCCCTGCGCTCCAACTGAAACCCGAGCCTCAGCTCCCAGCCTCCCTTGCTGCTTTTAATATTTTTTCTTTGAATTTAATTTTTGTTAGTTTGATTACTATGTGTCTGGGTATGTTTCTCCTGGGGTTTATCCTGTATGGGACTCTCTGCGCTTCCTGGACTTAGGTGGCTATTTCATTTCCCATGTTAGGGAAGTTTTCAACTATAATCTCTTCAAATATTTTCTCTTTCTCTTCTTCTTCTGGGACCCCTATAATTCGAATGTTGGTGCGTTTAATGTTGTCCCAGAGGTCTCTGAGACTGTCCTCAATTATTTTCATTCTGTTTTCTTTACTCTGCTCCACAGCAGTTATTTCCACCATTTTCTCTTCCAACTCACTTACCCGTTCTTCTGCCTCAGTTATTCTGCTATTGATTGCTTCTAGAGTATTTCTAATTTCAGTTATGGTGCTGTTCGTCACTGCTTGTTTGCGCTTTAGTTCTTCTAGGTCCTTAACATTTCTTGTATTCTCTCCATTCTGTTTCTGAGATTTTGGATCATCTTTACTGTCATTACTCCAAATTCTTTTCCAGGTGACTTTCCTATTGCCTCTTCATTTATTTGGTCTTGTAGGTTTTTACCTTGCTCCTTCGTCTGTAACATATTTTTTTGTTGTCTCGTATTTTTTGATGGGTGGGGCTATATTGCTGTCTTACTGGTTGTTTGGCCTGAGGCTTCTAGCACTGTAGTTTGCAGGCAGTCGGTAGAGCCTGGTCTTGGTGCCTCTATGAGGACCTCCAGGAGGCCTCACTCTGATTACTATTCCCTGGGGTCTGAGGTTCTCTGTTAATCCAGTGGTTTGGACTCAGCTCTCCCACCACAGGAGCTCAGGCCTGACCCCTGGCTGGGGAACCAATATCCCACAAGCCATGCGGTGCTGTGAAAGAAAAGAACAAAAAGGAACAATACAATAACAAAGAATAAAAAATAAAACAAAATTAGAAAGGTAAAAAATATATTAGGAAAAATAAAAATATAATTGAAACAACTACAGCAAGGTAAAACAGAACCACAACAGAAAAAAGGAAAAAAAGGAACAAGCCAAAAGGCACAAAACAATAACAAAGTACAAAGAGTAAAATAAAATTAGGAAAATAAAAGATTTATTAGAGCAAATAAAAATATAAATGAATCAACAACAACAAGGTAAAAGAGAACCACACCCTAAAAGAGAAAAAAAAAAAAGGCCTTGGCTGGGGGGGTGGAGCTTAGGGGGGGTGGAACTTAGGCAGGGGCGGGTTTTAGGGGGGTGGGGCCTAGGCGGGGTGACGTTTAAGCGTGGGGCGGGGCCTAGTCTCAGGACCTGTGCATTTTGGGAAAAAGGCAGCACAGCCTGAGGGGCTCCTCAGAGTGTGGAGTTCTGCAGTTTGGAGGTAAGGCCCGGCCTGAGGGTGTGTGGACGGTTGGAGAGGTCTCAGAGGGGTTCTTGGAGTGCCCCGTGCAGAGGTAGGGCCCTGGGTGGGGGTGTAGGGGCGAGGCCTAGGCCTCCAGGAGGCTCGCTCCTGGAGGGAGCCTCTGAGGGCGTGGGTTTAGGCCTGGGAGCCCAACAGGCTTCCCGGTGCCCAGGCAGGCGGCGAAAGTGCTGGCCACGCTCCCTTCTGTTCCCCCCCCTCCTGAGGGTGTCCCCAGTCACCACTGGACCCCTAACCGTGGGTGGGCCCCACTGGGTATGGGAACTCCTCCCCCCACAGCCGCCCCTCAGGGGTGCTGGTCCCGTTTGTCCGGCCTTTACACTTGCCTCCCCTTTCCTCCCTCACACTCCCTCGGCAGCCATGCGGCCGGAGGGGGCCTGGGTGGGCAGAGGATCAGGCCCGGGATCTCAGCAGGCTCCCGGGGGCCCAGGTGGGCAGGGGAAATGCTGGCCACGCTCCCTTCTGGTCCTCTGCCCTCCCAGCAGTGCCCCCACTTTCCCCTCTGAGCATTGGATCCCTTCCCCTCCCCTAGCCGCCCCTCAGGGGCACTGGTCCCATCCCGCTTCCACTTCTCCTCCCCACTCCCTCCCCCGCAGGTCCTACCCAGTCGCTGGGGGTTCCTCGCATCCCCTTAAGTGTCTGTGGTCCCCCACTGGTGCCTGGTAGGTGACCTAGTTATGCAGAGACGCGAACTCCATGTTCTCCTAGTCGGCCATCTTGACTCCGCCGCCTCTGTGGTCCACCTTCTTAAAGGTCCCTTTCTCTATATGTATGTCTCCTCATGGCGTATGGGGGTATTTGGGAAATCACGGTACTGCCAGAGCAGCATACACCGTCAGGATCTGAATCTCAATCTAGGCTCAGCCAGGACACTCTGCTACATGTCTCCAGACAGCTCCAACAGCAAGATCAAATATGAGTTATAGTGGAGCAAGTTTCTTTTCTCATTAACTTACCCTATAGATACTCAGAGAGGGAGACATGTGTACACATAATTACTAGATAAATCAAAAACTGAGAACTGAGTAAGAGACATAGGCTAGTAATATGAAATCAGAGGGAATCTCTGTAAATCTGAGACTTGGTGATTCTCAAAGTTGCTGAATCAGTGATTCCCGTTTCAATGATCAGGTGACTTTCAAGCCAGCTTACTCAAATCTTTACATGAGTTTGGGCCATCCTTCTCAGTTTTGTTTGGGGAGTTTCAAATGTGCTTATCTACCAAATTACAGTTCTGCTATTTATTCGTTCAACAAACAGGACTGAGTATGTACTGTGTCAGGCACTGTGCCATATAAATTCCAATCTGAGATACAAATTCATAGTGATTATAACCACCATGGGATAGAAACTGCGTAGCATTTTTTCAGAAAACAACCTGCTGTGTTTTAAAAAAAAATCAGTAGCAAGAGGAAAATGTAAGACCCTGGCAGAAAAGACTAAATCCAGAGCTAGCAGCTCAGTTTTTAATGGTAGGTAGAGAAAATCCCCTGCAAGCAGATGTGGGCTCTTTTTCCAGGAGGAGTCCCTTAAGGGTTTACATGGCAAAAAATAGGTTTCTGCTGAAGATCACTTGATGGAATCATTCATTATGATGTCTTTGGCTGACATGATAGAATTGAAACTCTATTTTATCAAACTTGGGATTGACACATGGGATGTATTAGGACCGTTTTATGTGCATTCTGCACCTATCAGATCTACACAGCCTTTGGAGGTGACATCCACTGCTGGGATAATCAGTCATGATTAGGAGCATGACAAGAACCTTACAGAAGCTCTGTGGATGTCAATTCAATGCTGACTCCAGGCCAAACATGGAACACAGGGTATGGTTCCGTGCATTCAGGAATCAGGAGGGTAGACAAAATCAAGGCTGGAGGATGTATCATACAGGGATCTGGTCCAACGTGGGTGGGACTGAACATATGTTAATGAAACCTTGATTGACTAGAAGACTTGAGTAATGAGGGTGTTCTGAGAAGCAGAAGAAAATGTTTTCTGTTTCTCTCACTTGGGCAAATCCAAAGAGCCTCTGGACTAAAGTCCTTTGAGTTCTTTCAAAGAAAGTTGGACCCTACTGAGGGTGTGAAAAGCAATTAACTGATGGTGTGTATCCTGGGCAGAGTCCATCTGATGTTTCTGAACTAAGTGCTATTTCAGTTGTTAGAAAGGCATGGCTTTCCGTGCCCCAGCGAAGACTCTGCAGATCAATGGATATGCAGGCCCTTCGTGCTAAATGGAGCAATTGAATTGAATTGAATTCTGTTTGACTAACTGAGCTATGAGTACCAAGATATGTGGTACAGTCTTAAGAGGGAGTAAACAACGTACATTCTGCATTTTTGTTTGTTTTCTTTTTTTTACCAGCATACTGCTGAAACAGAGCCATTCTCTTCCGTGTGCAAGTATAGGTTGCTAGAAGTAGATCCAAGTGCATCTGACTGTGGGAGGAATACACGTCCCAGGTTGACTGGTTCCAACCCCACACTACTACTGATCGTCACACATCCCCACACACGTGTACAAGTGGAGTCTTGGCCACCAAGACTCCACCAGGCCACCAACTCTGAGAGGCCCTAAAGTTATGTGTAGACCAGTCTCTACAAATGTGAATAATGTGTTTAGGACCATTTGCCCATGTAAGATACGAGTGCATGGATCACAGACTCACCCCAGAACACTTATAAGAATAGCACAGATTCCATATTTAGTTCATACTTACCTACATGAGCAGGCCTGCTCTTTATTTTGCAGATAAATTTAAATCCATCTGCATTGTTACATTTTCTGGGATCATAATATGGCTTAATTTGCTTCCTCACACATTTCTAGATGGTAAGGATTCTATGCCTTTTCCATTTCCATCCCTAAGAACCACATTCAAAAGAAAGAAATAGAAAAGCATAAAATCAAGGTCAGGAAGATTAAGCCCCTTAATTCACATGCCAAACTACCCATTTCAATTGTGGTTTTGTCTCCCAGCTAAAGTTTGTCTTCTGTGACATTTGCATTAAGCCCAGAGGACATTTTGAGTGGAAACACGCTGAAAGCATAATTGAAACTCTGAGTGGTGCCATTCGCCTAATTTGCATTTTTCCCCCAGGTGGGGACCTTTTACTTCCCCCCTTTCTTCTCCTAGGGTGTTCAAAGATTATTTCAAAGAATGATGTTGTGCAATTGATTCCAGTAAATCCCCATGTGTACTATATTATATATATAATTTTTTTCCAGAAGCTCTTTTAAGTACTAGTGATAAGCTATGTAAGGAAGTCCTTTGTAGGTTCAGAATAGTACAGATGGCTCCTTTTCCCCCTCAGATAGAGGTTTTCAATATTTGTTCACAAGTTTAATTGTTTATTAGAATTTTTCCTTTCAATTATCTTCATGGTGTTATTCTGAGCTACTTAGGAGGTTGTCTCTATAGAAACATCTATTTTTTTAAAAAAATAGACATAGACTATTCAATTTCATCCTTCATGTGTTCTTTGAACTCTGCACCCTGAAACATGCACTGGCTTGATCTCTATTTAAAAGTTTGAGAATCACTGACATTTTGATTGTGTCAACAAAGTTCATAATGTAAGACAATGCAGGGCTGATCCTATCAATTGTGCCCTGTAATAGGAAATTTAAGGGGAGATTACAATCAGTGGGGAAGTAGAGTCTGTTTCCTTCAGGGGGACGAAGAAACAAAGAGTGTTGTGACCTATTTCTGTTTTGATTAATATTAAAACACGATCGTCGGAGTGGTCTAGATTTGTGCCTTTTCTAAGGTTTTCGTCTTTCTCATGACCTCATTACTCATGTTGTATATATTATTTCAAATATCAGAAGCTCTCCTAGATTATTATCAGATAATCATATATAATTATATCAGAGCCCTCCTAGATTTTAAGCCTGAGTAGGGTAGAGCCAGGCATGCATTTGTTCAAATGAGGGAGGAATATAGCCCAAGCCAGCATTTCTGGAGAATGGAACACACATCATTGTGAGGGTTTTAGTGCATACATGGACAAACATATGTTTTTACTTGACTTCTTAAATTTATTTTTAGAAAAAAAAACACATTTGGCACATTCATCATGTACTATAAATTATTTGATTATCTTCAAATAATTTTGTAAATGAAAATGTCAGTCAATTAAAAGAAAAATATTAAATGAATAATAGATCAGGTGTGAAAGTATGGCTAGACTGTGAATCTGGAAGCTAGTTGGTTTTTAGGAAGGAGCACATTTGCTTAGGCAGACTAGCCTAGACTAACTGGCCTTAACCTCATTTGGCCACACTAGGTCTCGTCTGCCAGAGGAAAAAAGTCCTCACATCAAATGCGTAATGTGAGGATTCACCGCAGTCATGAATAGAAGACTCTCAGCACAGCGTCGCTCTTTTAGAAAAGAGAATGACTTGGATTTTTGGCCTCTTATCTTTACAAACAATCATTTGAAGAATATTTAATATCACTTTGTGGCGTCCACTATGGGCAGGCACTGTAATTTCACTCCTTTGATGTCATTTTTCCTTCATGACTTCTCATGTGAGACAGGTAGGGCTTTGCCAAGAAAAGTGGGAGGATCCAAAGATGGGCAAGTTTGGATCAGAATCATCTGCCTCACTCCTTTAGCCTCAGCAGAAATGTCTGTAGTAACCATCCCCATGGTAACCGCATAGGCCAGAACACGGGTACCTGCCTAGAAGGAGGCGGAAGGACCCAGGAGGCAGGCAGAAAACCAGCTAGAAGAAGGAAGCTGTGTAGAAAAGGAAAGTGAAGCTCCTTTAATGCCCAGAATTACAGGAATAATGATGAGAATAGTTCTTATTCATGGGGCACCAGGGTCTGTCCAAAGTGCTTTATGTACCTAGGTACATATCTTGTTTAATGCTCACCGTAAGAATTATAGTACCTATGAGGGGAGGTACTGTTGTTTGTTCCTTGGTTAAAGGGACAGGTGGCTTTCCCAAGGTCTCAGGGCCACTATACATGAGCCAGGATTGGAAAAGGACTTAGAAACCTACCATTAAAACTGCTGCTTCTTAGGGCACGAGAATAGCAGTTCCTGGCATGATAGGTCCCCACCCTCTTCTCTGTGCCAGGAATCGCTGGGAAATGTGGAAACCTGGCATCTTGACAAGGAATCCATTGTCCAAGGTCCTAGTTCTTGGCCCTGGCTGCATTAGATTCATCTGGGGAGTCTTAAAGAGATACTAGTGCCTGGACCCCAGCCTAGCTATGTCAGAATCTCGGTTCGGAGTTGGGACAGGTATTGCTACTTTTAAAAAATATTCTCTAGGTGATTCTCATAGCCTTGAAAAAGACCCACAGTCTAAAGCACTCACTCCTGAACTGGTAAAAGCTGTCTAAAATACATAAGACCCCATTATGCAACCCTAGGTACTTGATAGCACAAGTTGGGAAGAGAGCTAGAATATATTGAGGGCCTACTGTGTGCCAGGTCCTGAATGTAGATGTGGTCTCTCAGTGTGCCCTCACCTGGTACCTCTGACGACCTGGAGGGATCAGTGAGAGGCCTGAGGGGACAGGCTGGGGGCAGCTGCCCTTTTTCCTCTCATTTATCATTTCTGGGAAATGGATGTGCCGAGAGCTTGAACTGTAGATGCAGACTGATCAGACTGGGACCAGGTGTCTGCCTTTTCTGGGTGTGTGGCCTTGAGCATGTTAGTCAGTCTCTCCAAGGCTCAGTCTTTTCTCCCATAATATGGAAATGATGCTTATAGTAGATTATGCATTCTCAGTGGGGCTGTATGTCACCAAAGCGGTGACATGGGTTCTTGGGAGAGAGGCAAAAATTGTACTTTGTGTGTGTGTAGAGTACAGATATACATGCAGTTAATAAACTGGTATACAGTATGTCTATGACATTGACGATTCATGAGAATGGTGGCTGTTAGACAAAAACATCTGAAAACGCTCCTGGGTCAGGGGAGATAATGAAAAAAGGTGGGGAAATGCTGCTATAGATTAGAATTGCTATGAGGCTAAAAGGAGAGACTGAATGTACAGTCTCGGGCCCAGAGCCTGGCACTCAGATGCCACTCAGTAAATAACAAGTTACTGTTCTTTGTCAAAACTTCATTCAACACTCACACACCGATCCCAGCTATGCTTAGTGGCTATGCGAAGCTTTATTGGGATTATGAGGGAAGATAAGGCACCACCCCTGACTTCACCAGTGAGCTAAGGCAAAGCTAAGCACAGGAGGCTAAGTGCTGGCATGAATGGATGCACACAGAGCCTGGGGAACTAAGGGGAGACCATGGCTGAGTTCTTCATGTCCTACCTGGCTCCACTGCTGGGCTCAACCAAGACAAGAGGTGATAAGGGGCCTTCCTTCTCAGCCTTGCCTGCAGTATCTTCTGCGCCCAGTGTGGAAGAGGTACCCCTGCACCACCACCACTAGAGCATCATTTAGCCCCGAGAGAGTAATTAAGTGGAATTGTTATTGATGGCCTCCTGTATGGAAAAGCTTTCTGTTCATTGCTGGAGATGAATAAAAGAATAAGATCCAATTTCTGCCCTTGGTTCTGATGGGGAAAACAGATACATAGAGTGGACCTGTTGATATGATATAAAATTCACTATGTACAGGAAATGCTGGAAACACAAAGAGGATATTTGGAGAAGTGGCCCAAGCTGACTCTCCAAGAATGATAGAGTTAATGATAGAGGTAATGATAGAGTTAACAGGGTGAAGAAGCTGGGAAGTATTTACCTTCTGCACAGAGGGAGCGATACAATCCATCAAAGGGGTAGGAGAGTGGCGTAGCTGTTGGGAGGTGCGGAAGTGGGTAATGTGGGAGACACAGAGTGAAGATGGATGCCAGTGGGGGGCCAGTGGACAGCTTGGACAGGGAGGATGTTGAGTGTTGAGCATTATTTTGCATGGGGAGCCAGAGCTGTACGAGAGACTCAAGAGGAGGAAAGTCGGTTCTACAGTTGTGATGGACGGGTCCCAATTTCCTTCAAGGAATACGTCTTTATGTGACCTTCCAGACCCCACATTTCCTGGACCAGCTTATCTCTTCTTTGCTTTCTCCCTTGCTCTCTGTGCCCATCTCACTGGCTTATTTGCAGCTCCCTGAATGCCACAGGGCCATTCCACATGTTGTGGTTCTGTCTGCCTGTAATAAGTCCCCTATTAATGTCCATCTCCACCCCTCCACCCTCATACTAGACTTCAAGCCAGGGACTGTGTCCATCTTTGTTCCACATTATAAACCCAACATCCGGCATAACCTGGGCTCAGGAAATATTTGTGGAAGGAAAGAGAAAAGGAAGGAAGGGAAGAAGGAAGGAATTTACCTGTGAAACTAGAACCCCTACAGAGTCTCTCTATTCTGGGAAGATAATTACTGTGGTGATAATAACCATATTAGCCTTTGTGTGCCTTCCCTAGCCTCCAGCCCTTCCCAGCTGAGACTGTCTTCTTTGATCCTGCCCAGGGACTAAGGCCAGAACCAGCATCCTGGCAAAATAGACAACAAGTTCCCAAGCGGGCCCTGTCATCTGAGCAGTGTGCCTTCAGTGGATTGATGCTAACTGATGGTGACAATGAAAGCAACCTCCGTGTCTCTCCTTCATAGTTCACTTCCAGAACCTGAACCCAGCCACGCCCAATCACTCTTAGCTACGAGGATGGTCAGAGGAAGTGAACAAGTGTCTGAGAGCTGCAGACTCCCAAGAGATCCCATGTGTGTACATTACAGAGAAGCCCCTAGAGCTGACTTGGCAGCCAGGAAAGGCGCTGGAGCCCTGACACAGAGGGACCTCGAGGTGGCACTGGTACCCTGGGAAGTGCTTCCGGACTGGGTGGGAACGTGAGAGCAGGACTGAGCTGGGGACTCACATCATTATATGCAGGTTCTGATGGGATTTCAGGAGGGGAGTGTTTTACAACAGGGCTGTGTCTTTACTGAGATCAGGTAGTGGTGAAAAGCGGACAGACCAGGGTTCAAATCTTGGTTTTATGATTTACAGACTGCGTGCTGGGCACCTCCTTTGCCCTCTCAGAAGCCTCAGTTACTTTATCTACAGACTGTGGAGGGAGGGGGTCAAAACTGTTGTAAAGATTAAATAAGGTCACGTACGTAAAATGCTTAGCCCTGAGTTGCATGTGTAGAAAGTGTTCAATTCACATTAGCCATTATAATGATCAGCTAAAATGGTTATTATCACCATAAGAATTATGGTCCCAGAATAGAAAGATCAGCTTAATTCAGCAGACAGTTATATGGCTTTAACAGTGTACTTGGACCCAGGTAGATATTGTCACTAAAAGACACACAAGAAGGTTCCTGGTAGTAATATTTTAAGAACCCCAAACTGGAAATAGCCCATATGCCCATCAACAGTAGAGTACATAAATGGACGCAGTATGGCCACGTAATGGAATTCTATACACTGACGAGGATAAACTGCGCTACCTGCAGCCACTTGGATGGATCTTACAAACATAATGTTGAGTGAAGGGGCAGACACAAATGAGCACCCACTCTACGATTCCATTTGCATGAAGTGCAAGTACGAATGAAACTAATCTATGGTATTAGAAGTTAGGATAGTGTAGCCTTTGGGGAGGAGGGTAGGGATTCTACTCGGGGAGGGGGAGGAAGGGGGGCTGGTAATATTTTGTGTCTAGGGCTGGGCGCTGGGCACACGGATGTGCCCACTTTGTGAAAATTCGCTGAGCTGTACATTCTGATTTATGTGCTCTTCTGTATCTGTGTTACGCTCCAATTAAAGGTTTAGTAAACGAACAAACGAGACTGTTTAGCAGAGAGCTAAAAAAACAAAAGTGGGGGTGGGGAAGAAAGCAGGTAATACAATTCCACGCTTACCCACAGGGTCCCCAGAGTTTACAGAGGAAGGCAGACAGGCATACACACATACAGACAATAAGTGGTGATACCTGTAGTAACAGAATCGTGCACTAAGTAAACACGCACCGCAGAGGGAAGCGTGACGGATGAGCCGTCACAGCTGCTGCTCATGTTAACGGCCCTGAGCTCCATGCGGTTCCGCCAGCATGGCTGCTTCTCGGACACGACCTAGCCATGCAACTGTAGGAAGTGCCCTCACATCTCTCCAGCCACTGTCCTGATCTGGTCCAGGCGTCACTGGTATGACACCAGACTAACAGTTTTCTTGGCTTCTCTTCTTGCCCTTCTCCAAACCGCTCTGTAGAACCCAGAGCTACTAAATTAGAATCTTTGGACTGGGTGCTCGGTACTTAAAAAACAAATCTCTCATGTGATTCTGATACACCCCAGCCCCATGGGAAGCACTGATCTACACTGGAACCAGAACACACACCTGACCTTGACCCTCTCCACACTAAAAATAGTTCAGGGCTATGGACCAGAACACACACTTGACCTTGACCCTGTCCACACTAAAAATAGTTCAGGGCTATGAGGCAGCCCCCTAACTTAGTGGCATTTCCTAATTTGTATCTAAAGAACATGTTCAGCTTCATTTCCAGCCTCTCCACCTCCCCAGCCCTGCATCATTTCAAGTCCACCTCTGGTCCCAGTGCACTGAGTTAGTTCTCTTTCTCTGAGTCTGTTTTGTTACTTCACCACCTCCATGCCTTTTAGTAACCTAGAACCCCAATACCCTCTTAGGGGCCTTCTAATTTCCCGTTCATCTTCAAGACCCAGCTCAGATATCGTGTCTATGAAGCTGTCCCTCAAGGCTCCTGAACTCTCTGGTTCTGCCACAGCACCTCGTACAGAAGGAAGGAGATCGTGTCCTCAAACATCACTCCACCATATCTGACTGTACGCTTAACTCACTACACTCTAGGGCAGGGAAGAGGTTCTCTTTGTGCATCAAAGGGCTTTGCACCTGCCTGGGCCATGGGAGGTGATTAAGGACGATTCTTGATTGAGTGAGGTCCTTCAGCACAGTCAGAGCCATATGGCTACAAGAGGGTGCTGTGGGATAAGGGGCAGCATTTGTGGATCTGGAATGCAGAGTGGTAATCCACATTTAATGGTCAAAGATAGCTCCAGGACTGAGCTGCCCAACCTACTCACACTCCTGTTTCTGTTCATGTGTTTTGTTTTTGCCAGTGACCTTCAGTGACTGTAAGGGAAATGACAAGCTACACTATGAGGTCTCCAGCCCATACTTCAAGGTGAACAATGATGGCAGCTTAGTCGCCCTGAGAAACATAACTGCAGTGGGCAAGACTCTATTCGTCCACGCCCAGACTCCCCATGCGGAAGACATGGCAGAACTCGTGATTGTCGGGGGGAAAGACATCCGGGGCTCCTTGCAGGTAATATAACTGTTTGGGATAAGTTGGGTCCAAGGAGGAACATTGCGGTCTGTATGTCTTATGGGGAAAATGGGTCTTTGGTTTATTATTGGTCAAGATTCTTTTGCTGTTTGCAAATGATAGAAACCTAACTCAGAACACAGTCTGGCCGGGGGAATTTTGGGGGTCATGTGACAAATATTTCAGGGTTAGCTTTGCCTGCTAGCATGGCTATGTATCTGTGCCCAGATGACAACCTCAACTTTGGTCTTATCCATCTGTGGTTCCATTTTCCTTCTACTGTCTTTACTCTTAGACAGTCCCAACCATCCCTGCTTCCCTGTGTGGAGGTCTCAGCAGCTCCGCTTCATTTTCTCAGTCTGATGTCACCTGAGAGAGCATCTCTTCCTGATACTGGCAACCCAAGCTTGAAATCGAATCTCATTGGCTGTCCTTAGAGCGTGTGTCCATCCCTGAGCCAGTTACCGTGTCCATTTGGTCCTGAGGCTCTGGTTGGCTAAGTCTGGGTCACATGCCTTGCCCCCAAACCAGGGTAGACTCAGCCCCACCTAAAGCAAATGGACTGAGAGTGAAAAAAAGGGTCGTTAGTTACTCAGAGTAAGTTAGGGTGCTGTCATCTAAGGAAGGGAAATGGAAGTTGGGCAGGCAAGAACCAGAGTCGCCCACTGGAGTTGTATATGAGGCAACCATGGCATGTGGCGCTGCCCCTTTGCCATGCACTGGTGCCCATTCCTTTCCGCATGCACATGTATGCAGATCTCTGCCCCTGCACACATGTGACTTTAGGAATGCCACAAAGTGCCCTTCAGGCTTCCTCATTGTGTCATCCAGAAACATTTGGTACAATGGACTTACCTACTCCTGCTTCACCAGGAGTTCAGAGACTCTGTGGCTTCTCAATTATAGACAGGGATGACACCCAGCAAGACCCAGGCAAAACAATAACAATAATAACGGCGTGGCCCCAGCCTGGTGCGGCTAGCCTTTTCCTACCTGCTCCTGGCCTGCTCTTACCCAGGTTTTTAAAGCCTGTGGTTCCCACTGCCTTTCTCCATCTGCCACGCTCCCCATAACCCTGCTTTATCTGCTCATTTTGTTCAGTGGTGGAGTGAACACCGATTCCACAGCTGGGGAGCAGAGACAGTACAAATGGCAATGTGAGTGTTGCTTTCCTGCCAAGGCTGTGTGTGTGATCTTGAAAGAGTCATATATCTGCAGACTAGAGGGGTTAAACTGTCTGCAATGGCAAGTAAGTGGCACGTGTGCTGCCCCACTCTGTCACCATATACGTGGCAGATACTGCTAATCACCCCTGGCTTGACCTGAGTATCTCTCCCAATGCAATGCTTCTGGAAGCTACTATCCATTGGTCATTTAGAGATGTTTGTAGGGCTGGAACATATTTGCCATCCCTGGACTGGACAAGCTCCGTAATTCCCCTTTATATCTGTGAATCTGTGAGTTAAGGGTAGATAGCAAGCTACAAATGAATCCACAGTGTGCCACTGATGTTTTCAAAAGAAAATAGGATCTCGGTGAATACATACCAGTGTGGAAATCCATTGGCACCACAAAAGCGAGCTTATCTCTCACTTAGCCGTGGTCATTTTCACAGCATCTCACTAACTCATGATATAAATGACTTGCAAATATCGAAAGCAACAAAACTGCCAGAATGTGCAGCACAGAGTGTTTCTTGGGAACAAGTAAACGGCCCAGAGATTCACAGTAGGGGGTTCACATCCAGGACAGGATGTATTTAGATGAATATTGTTCATTGTGATTGACAGCTCATCTTTAAATCTGGAACAGACAGTATCGTAGTATTTAGCTCACAGCAGAGTAGAAGGGATTGGAGGCACTTCTTAGGACAAAACTTCGCTTTCATAGGCTTGGAGACCCAGGATCGTTACGAAGAGACTCAGTCTTGAAGAGCTGGTCTCTTGAGTTCCAGAAAGACACCCTTCTGGAGGCAAAGCTCCTGGGAGCCCCGGCTGTTTCTCATTTGTCTCTTTCTGAACACACCGTCCACATAGCTTGGCTGCAATCGTTTGCTTCTTATAAAGCACAGTGGAGGCTGCTGTCCTGGTCAGTTTGCCAGGCTCCAGCTGAACGGGGCATTCATCTCCCGCCTCCAGTAATTCTATGAGGTTTGAAAATCGGCCTTGTGAAGTTGCCCAGATGTGTCCATAATACAAAAAGTCCCCAAAAAGAAAAGGCTAGGAAAACAAAATAGCTAGCCAGAGAAGCCCTCTAAGGAAAGCACAGTCCTTCACGGATACCCAGTTGGTATTTTTGAAGCCCTACTCTGTGTGGCAGAGTGGGCCAGCTGCTAGAGAAGGAAAGCAATAAGTACACTAGTCAGCTCAGCTCCTGGTTGGGGAGAGAAAGTGAACGTGTGTGTTGATTAAGTACCAAGTAGGGAGGCAGTGGTGATGGCTGCTCTGTGCCTTTAGAGAAGCGAGAGGGCAGGGGAGGTGGGCTGGTAACGACAGCCAATGAGTGCCTGGCGCTTACTGTGTGCCGGGTGCTGCACTCACAGGCCGCAGAGGCTGACTCATCTGCCCACCACTGATGAGGCACATGCTACTGTCCCCATTTTACAAACTGCGGTAAACCGAGGCACAGAGAGGTGAGTGAGAACCTGTATTGTTTAGCGGGACTCTTCATAAGTGTGTGCATCTCAGGGTATGCTTTAATGGGTGTTATTCCTAACCCTCACAACCTCCTGTGAGGCTGCTGATGGCGCTCCCTTCCTACAGATGTGAGGACCTGGCCAGGATCTCCTAGCTTGAAATTGGCAGAAATGAGATTGAGATTCTGGCCTCTCTATCCGTTCTCCTTCCTGCCACTTTGCTCACCAGAGGACTGTGCCCCTTGGGTGGCTACCCATGGGTCCAAAGGTGAAGGCATGAGTTAGAGCAATACAGTAGCGATGGAGGGGAACAACCAGTGGAAGGTGTGGTTTGAAGGAAGAAAGAGCCAAAATTCAGCGTCCTGATGATTCCAAATTGTCTAGCCTAGGAGGATGGAGATGGACTGGACCAGTCAGGGAAGGATAGGTTGGGAAAGGTGAATAGTCCAGCTTCGATGCGTTGAGTTGGCAGCTCCTGGGGACATCTTGATAGAGACAGGGATGGATCTCTGGGTAAACATCTGGGGGAAAAGCAGCATAGTGGTGGGGCTTTGGCTTTGGTGTCAGACTTAAGTGGGTTCAAATTTCTGCTCCACCACTTATGATGATGTGACCTTGGGCAAGCCACTCATCTCCCTGCACTTCAACATCCTCATCTACAAAGCAGGGTTAAGAATAGAGCCTCTATCACAGAATCATTCCATTGGGCTCAGCACCAGACACCCGGTGACCTGTCCCATCAAGGGCATTATTTTAGAACCTCTCGAGAAAGGATAAGGAACCATGGGCTAAATGTCCTCTCTGAGGCCACGACACAGAAACCAGAGATTAGAGCTAGAAGAAGAAAGTGAGGCTGAAGAGAGAAGCAAGGGCGCTGGGGCACCCAGCACAACCACAACAGGAGAGATGTCACAGCGGGTGGTTTCACATCACTATGTTTGGGAAGGAAGGATTCTCTAAGACAAATGTAACCCCAGTGAAGCCCAATTCAGCTGCAGTAACTGGAGCCTAGCAATTCTTTAATAAAAGGATGTGCCGGGCTTCCCTGGTGGCGCAGTGGTTGGGAGTCTGCCTGCCGATGCAGGGGACGCGGGTTCGTGCCCCGGTCCGGGAGGATCCCACGTGCCACGGAGCGGCTGGGCCCGTGGGCCGTGGCCGCTGGGCCTGCACGTCCGGAGCCTGTGCTCCGCAGCGGGAGGGGCCGCGGCAGTGAGAGGCCCGCGTACCACCCACACACAAAAAAAGGATGTGCCTCTCTTACCTTACCTGCTCCCTGTGACCCCGTTTCACGGGAAGGCCTGTAGCCCAAATCTGTGAAGTCTGATTGTTAATGCTTTAATTATAGATGCTCAAGCTATTGCTGCCTTTTTAATGGGTTGCCCAGAAGCTAGTACCTTCCTGGTCCGTGTAAGATCATCTTAGATCTGCATGGGTGGAGGAGCAGTTTAATCCCGTGTCTTTGGACAGACGAGGGGGGATGGTTAAGGAGGGGGCCAGGGTTAACCATGCGTGGACAAAGGCATTTTCTAGCCTGTGGAATGTGATCATGAACTTGACTCACAGAAGAATGTCTGGACAGAACTGTGGCTTGTCCCCACTAGATCTGCTGTCCCTCACTGCCTGGCAATGGTGAACATGAAGACAAGAGAGCATTTGCTTTTATTTACTTACTTATTAATTGGTTAGTTATTTTTACCTTGAATATAGAACTCCAAAGGTTTACATGGAAAAGCTCTGTGTTTCATTCCTTTTGCATCTTGGATAGAGATGTCTTTACCGTCGGTGTAAATGGGACTCATCAACCTCATTTACACGTTTCAAGCCTGGGGAAAAAATATGCCTCTTATTTATTTATTTCTAATTTAAGAATTTGTAGCTTCCATAACTGTAGATTATGGCACCAAATTCTGACATCAAATAAGAACTCAATAAAGTCAGGCTGGGAAGTAAGAACATCAGAGAGCTTGCAGGAATTTATTTTGAATTGATGTTTGGGAGCTAAAGAGACTGTAGCTACCAGATACATTTTGAAATGTGAGAGTTCACGCTCTAAGCAACTCTAGAATTTAGACACCTGTGACCCAGGCAGCTGGGTCTCATGAGCAAAGGAGGAGACATGCATGTAGCAGAAGGGAGAGTTGTGGAGGCCCACAAGCTACAGGCTTGAATCAGGCTTCCCTGCCCCCAGACTGGGGTTATCAGTGCAAATCTGATCCCATCACTCCTCTGCCTAATGGGCCCTTCCTTCCTCATCAGGCTCTTTGGCTCTTGGGATAAATTCTGAAGTCTTTATATATGTGTGAAAAGGTCCTTTACAGTCTAGCCTGGTCTCTACAGCCTTCCCTCAAGCCTGATTCCTGTTCATTTCTAAGTGGCGTGACCTGCTGAAATGTTACTTCCTCCCAGAGCCTTCCCTGGTACCCATTCCAAAGGAAGGTCTCCCCTGCTAGTCTCACTTCTAGCACCTGTTCTATTCCTTCCTGGCCTTCTTCTCAGTTGGTAACTAAGCATTTACTTCCTTATTTAAAGGATGTTTAAAGTGTGGCTCCCTGATGAGCCTATAAGCTCCCTGAAGGCAGGAATATAGTCCATTTGCTTTCTACTTCCCTCTCTCACTCCCTGCTTTCCTTCCTTTCTTCCTGGTGTGTCCACTGCTCTATCTTCAGCACCGGGCACAGTGCTGGCATATAGTTGGTGTTCAGTAAATGTCTTTTGAATAAATGCATGAGTAGATTGAGTCCCTCCTTTCATACCACTCCCTGCATTGAACTCTGCCCCCACCCCCCAATACCAAACCACATGTGGTTTCTTGAACTGGCCGAGCTCTCCCTCCCGTTCCTGCTGGCCATTCCTCTGTCTGGATTATGCCCTCTTCGCCGTGGCCCCAGCTGCCCCATGGCCAGCACCAGTTGACAGGGCTAACTCTTTGGAAACTTCTGGACCTGCCAAGATTTCTCTTCTTCAGGGACACCTCTCTGACTGTCCCCTGGCTGGTTAAGTGATTTTTCCTCCATGCTCTTCAGAGAGCCCTGCCTGGTTGCCCCCCATCATAGCCTTAAACTTTAACCATCTCATTTTTCTGTGTTTGTTTTCGTCTCGATTCTGAGCTCTGGAACTCAGGGCTCTGGCTTCCATGCAGGAAGGCTGAGAACACTGCCCTGGAGCTGGATACCTTGGCATGATTCCCAGTGCCACGCTTGCCACCTCTGCTCCAGTACCGTCAGACATAGAATAGGCTCATAATAGTATCAACTTCACAGAGATGTCACAAGGATTAAATGAGTAAATGTATGCAAAGTATTTAGAACAGTGCCGAGCACAAAGTAAGGGCCACGAGAAAGCCAGTTATTCCTCCTCATCATATCATTAGAGTCAGACTGTAATACATGCACAGTGAGTGAACTGGGCAAATTCAGACAACCCAATCCTTCCTCCCTTCCAACAAGACCAAATTCTGTCAGTTACACAACTAGAGAATTCAAGATTATACATGAACTTACGTGAAACACTGACTGAACTTCCGAGAGAGGATTCTTTATTCCTATGGGTTCACTTAACAAACATCGAAAGACTTGAAGTATGTAGAAGTTAATTACAAACAGTTCACACTTCTTAACTGGAAGTCAGTGCATGGTATTCTCAGTAAAGGGAAACTGGTCTCTTAATCAAGTTGCTTAAATTAAATGCAAAAAAAAAATTATTTTCCCCTTTTTTTGGCCATTTAAAAAATCCGTGAAAAAAAATAAGATGAACAGAGAAAGTTATGACAGAAATTGAAAAGGCAAAATTTAAGGCTTGTTTACCTTGTTTGATCATTACCACTGTAAGCATGCAATTTAAAAGACATAAGTTTGGGGCTTCCCTGGTGGCGCAGTGGTTGAGAGTCCACCTGCCGATGTGGGGGACACGGGTTCGTGACCCGGTCCGGGAGGATCCCATATGTCGCGGAGCGGCTGGGCCCGTGAGCCATGGCCGCTGAGCCTGCACGTCCGGAGCCTGTGCTCTGCAACGGGAGAGGCCACAACAGTGAGAGGCCCGCGTACCGCAAAAAAAAAAAAAAAAAAAAAAAAAAAAGGCATAAGTTTGGCTCCTAATCCAGTTCCAAGAATCATAATGGAAACAGTTCCAAAAAAATAAAATAAAAGGAGCAAGTAGAGGAAGGAGCAACTTGGGAGAAACCATTGTTTTTATTTTTAATATTTAAAATAAAATATGTCATCAACTGATCAGAAGCCAATATTAATATTGCTGTTAATTATGTATCTTGATCCTCAGGGGAATTATACCTTTTAAATCCACTGCTTTGCAGAATCTTAAGGTTCCATTTGTTAAGTACCTCTTGGAACGGTGAGTCTAGAAGCTCAAAAGCAGCGGCTGAGTGCCCCTCTGTTCCTGCATATGTATGTGCTCTGGGACATTTAGCTGAATTGTTGTGGATGATATTAATTAACCGGGACCTGGAATGACTCCAAACTGGGATTTAATCAAACATTTAGTACTTAATAAGTCATGTGCCACTGAAAAGTCACCTAACTGCTTTGAGGTTTCGTTTTCTCATCTGTACAGTGATACCCTGGCCTTGCTTATATACCATAATGGGGTACATGAAGTTGAAAAAATATGTATTGTACCTAACCCAGTGCTAACAGCAGATTCTCAATCACGAATTGTTTATTCTTCACTGAAGTACCCAGTTGCTGTCACTTATGCATACTTTTTTCCATTTTTACTAATCTCACACATTCTAGACAAAAATATTTTTGCACTTTTGTTACTGAGATAAACTCCAGTTTTTATCATCCCTGAGCCAACTATTTGAATCTTCTCTGTTCTGGCCACTATACTGTCTAACCCCCAAAGTGCCTGTCACACTGCATCCATGTGACTTGACTTCATTTGTTTAAAGCATCTCTGAGAATGAGAGCAACCAGCTTATGGTAAAATTAAGAGCCTTGTCTCCAGATCTTATCACATTGACTGGGAAGGGCTTGGAGTCTGTCAAGCTGGTCAGTGGTATCCATCTTGCTCCCATGAAATACATTTTATAACCACCATGGTGGAGAGCCAATCTGTGTATTTACTGTGGCCATAAAGAAATGAAGAGTTAAAGCTGTAGATATGTAATATGCTCTGATTTAACAAGAGTGTTAACTTCAAAAACCTGCAGAGGACCACTGTTCATGGCAAATGCCTCCCCAGTTACTATTAAGGAAAATCAGTATCCATTTAACTGTTACCCAAATTGGGGAAAATGTATAGCTCCAAAATTATGGTACAGATCCAAGAATTGGGCCTAGAATAGGGTATTAGGCTGTTACATTTTGACACACAGCTAAATTGTTATGTTTATGATTCTTAGCTCCAGGATACTATTCAAATATAGTAGCTAAGAGACATCCTTCGACTCATTAATTTAAGGAGATAACAGATTGCTTTGTGGATTAGAATCTAAGAAAACTATATTCTGAAGATTAATTTTAATTGAAATGCTTGGGGAAAAATAACTGATCCCATAGAAAGTCTAGATAACTAAAAGTAGCTTCTTTTTGGCTTGTGAAGACTCAAGATTTTATGTTGTACAGAAGTGTGGGCCAATAGAAAAGCAATGCGAGCCACATATGTAATTTTAGGTTTCCTTATTGTAACATTAGAAAAAGACACAGGTGAAATTAATTTTAGTAGTATATATTAAACCAGGCACTTCCCTGGTGGTCCAGTGGGTAAGACTCCCCGCTCCCAATGCAGGGGGCCTGGGTTCGATCCCTGGTCGGGAAACTAGATCCCACATGCATGCTGCAACTAAGAGTCTACGTACCTCAACTAAGAAGCCTGCATGCCGCAGCTAAGACACAGTACAGCCAAAATAATAAATAAATAAAGCTAATAAAAAATAGTATATATTAAACCATATATAGTGTATATTTAACATATATATATTTAACCATAAATATACCCAATGTATATATTTTATATATGCATACACACATACTCACACCCAATATATGCATATTAGCTTAAATTTCATAGATGTAGATATTCTCTGTATAGATATATCTCTATTTCTGTATATCTGTAGATACTCTCCATATCTATATAGATATATCTATATATATCTCTATCTCTCTACATATACATATATACATATATATAGACATATAGAGATATATCTAGATATGGAGAGTATCTATGAAGTGTGTGTGTATATATATATATATATATATATAAATAAATTTACCCCAATATATATAAAACCTAAAACATATTATAATTTCCCTAAGATATATCAATAAGTAATCAGGTAAACATTATTAATAATTTTTTACATTCTTTTTATACTGAATCTTTGAAATGCAGTATGTATTTTACACTCACAGCACATCTCATTGTAGATTAGCTGAATTTTAAGTGCTTAATAGCCACAAGTAGAAATTGGCTATCAGTTAGACAGGGCTGCCATGGAATTCTTCTGGAATATTTATAAATTTTGAAAGAGAAATGGAAAGAGTCATTCACTGGGGGTCTACTAGATGTCAGGACATTGTCTTAGATGTTCTCACACAAACGTCTGTTTTTCTGCTCCTCATAGCCAGCCTGTGCCACTGGTAAACTGTTTCCTACTTTGCTGATGCAGAAGTAGCCCAGGTTCAGAGATGTTGAGTGACTTGGCCAATGTCATCATCCTGTCAGCAAGTGGCAGAATTGGAAATTGGGCCTGGGCTTTCTGATTCTATGCAGTCCCTGCTATTTTAGTAATACTGACATTTACAGCGGAACTAATGCTTTTCTGTTCTACTATAAAGACTATGAAATGACAGGAAAATTAAAACGTGGTTAGAAAATAAAAAATGAATGCAGAGCTGAGCAAAAACGCATAAAGAAATTTTAAGTAGGTGGACAAGTCCTGTGTTATCACAACACTTTTAAAAACTCTCATCATGAATAGAATCTTTGGAGAAAGAACCTCATGGAAACAGCACAAGGTTTCTAAATACAAATGTCCCTTAGGCCCTGAGTTCCTTTATTTCAGACCTTATCTCATTCATCTTCATAGTCCTAGAGTCTAGTGAAAATGTATTACATTTATACTTTTTAAATTATAATTTAAAATTTTATTTTAGTATTTATTATATGGATTTGATCCTCAAAACAATGCCTTGAAGCAGATGGTGTTATTCTTGTTTTATGAGTCAAGAAACTGAGACTCAAAGAAGTCAAGAAGTCGGTCAGTCTCAGGTGTTAGAGCAGGTCAAGTGGCACCTCAGCATTCAAACTGACAGTGATTCCCTAGGCCCAGTGTTCTATCCACAGCTAGCTTTCCAACAGCTGCTTGGCGCTTTTCAAGTAAAAGGAATATAGAATCATCAGAGAGGAATTTTCACCTAGTATTTTTGATGGGATAAGATAATGTGATAGAATGCATATTTTTCTAGGCTCTCTGATATACTTCTAACCTCCTATCTTCTATTATTACCATAAATGAAATACAAGTGAATTCTAAGTGTAAGTATTGAGGTGGTAACCTGTTTTTTAAACTCGCCTCTTATCTGGCACATGGAGATACGTGATCACCATGGTCTTTGCCAGTTGGCACGGCTGCTTTTATTGGAGATGAAATGACGTAGGAAAATTTCAAACTGATTAGAAATTTAAAAAATCTTATAAATCTGAGATAGAATTCTAAGGAAATTTTTGGTAGTTGGAGCCCTGTGTTGTCATGACACTTTTTAAAAACTTTCCTCATAAATAAAACTTTTGGAAGTAGAACCACTTGGAAACAACACAAGATTTTCAAACGTAAATGTCTCCTAGGCCACTCTGCAAAAGTCTGGTTCTCAATTCTGAGTGAAAGAACAAACAAAAAATTTTCAGCGATAAGAGGGCACGGTTGTTGATACAGACCATGGACTGTCTCTATGTAGTTTTTTGGTCTCAATATTCGAAAACTCGGTAGCAAAGGAACATTGAGAGGATGTACCACTTACTCAGTCTCCCTCCACCAAGCACATGGGTTAATTAAATTATGTGTTCTTCACCCAGACTTTTAAGGAAGAAGCCTGAGCATCTGGAGAAAATAAAGCAAAGAAGAGCATTATGCCTCCAGCCAACCATATCCTCTATCTGCCCATGCAGGTTTCTGTGAGCCGGGCTTGATTTGTGGTACATGACAGGGTGGCAACTCCTCTTGGGCCACACTTCAATGCTGTTTGATCCTCAACTCAATTGCTTGTTCAGACAAAGCCAAGTCTAGTCTCAAGCTATCACACAGACAAACAGGAATGAGCCTCTGGCCAGGGCCCAACCTCAACAGGCTTATTTTGTCTTTTTTCTGCTCCTGTTAACAGAAGTCCTACCTTCTAGGGATGCTACTTAAAAATAATAACAGTAATAATAATACAGTAAGTCCCCTACGTATGAACGGGTTCCGTTCCAAGAGTGCATTCGTAAGTCCAGTTTGTTCCTAAGTCCAACGAAGTTAGCCTAGGTACCCAACTAACATAATCGGCTATATAGTACTGTACTGTAATAGGTTTATAATACTTTTCACACAAATAATACTTAAAAAACAAACACAAAAAATAAAAATTTTTAATCTTACAGTGCAGTACCTTGAAAAGTACAATAGTACAGTACAACAGCTGGAATGCAGGGGTTGGCATCAAGCGCACAGGCAAGAAGAGTTATTAATGGGAGGAGCGAAGGAGGTGAGAGATGGTAGAGCTGAAGGATCATCAGCAAAAGGAGACGAAGGGCAAGCTGCAATTTCACCCACACCTGGCGTTGACGGCACAGGTTCTGGTTCCTTGCTGGATTCAGTTCTATCTGCCCTCTTGGAAAAACAATCCAGTGATGTCTGGGTAGTAGCTCTCATCCTCCACGCGCCTAGAGCCCGAGCTCCGCAACAAGGGAAGCCACCGCGATGAGAAGCCCGCGCATCACAACGAAGAGTAGCCCCTGCTCATGACAACTAGAGAAAGCCCGTGTGCAGCAACAAAGACCCAATGCAGCCAAAAATAAATTTTAAAAAAATAACTATACTACTGTACTCTATACAGTACTGTACAGTAAAGTACACAAAAGCACAACCACTTGTAGAGGATGCGCACACATAACAATGTATGCCAGACACGTGAACTAACTTACGTGACTGGACATGCGCAAGTGCGTTCGCATCTTTGAAAGTTCATAACTTGAAGGTTCATGTGTAGGGGACTTTAACAACAAGAGTGCCTACATCCCAGTGGGGTCCACAACAGAACCACACTTTGCTGAATTGCTTCTTTCTTATAAGGCCAGAAGTATCAACAATCAAAAGGCAAATACTGTGGGTACGTGGGCATCAAAATATGATTTATTTATTTATTTATTTAGTTTTGGCTGTGTTGGGTCTTAGTTTCTGTGCGAGGGCTTTCTCTAGTTGCGGCAACTGGGGGCCACTCTTCATCGCAGTGCGTGGGCCTCTCACTATCGCGGCCTCTCTTGTGGAGCACAGGCTCCAGACGCACAGGCTCGGTAGTTGTGGCTCACGGGCCTAGTTGCTCCGCAGCATGTGGGATCTTCCCAGACTAGGGCTTGAACCTGTGTCCCCTGCATTGGCAGGCAGATTCTCAACCACTGTGCCACCAGGGAAGCCCAAAGTATTTTTTTTTAGCAGAATATAGATTTTGTTAACACTTGCTCTTCTTTATCATGCAAAGAGAGATAAATTATCGAAAATAATAACTTTAAATAATATCCCATATACAGTTTCAGGATTTGACTTATCAATAGGCTTACACGTAGGCAGAGAAATTTCAAATGCTAACAAAGATGGCATCTTACTGCTCTTGGCAATTCCCAATCTCCAAGTACTGGTGAACATAGCCAGTTGGAGAGATCTTTAGGTGGAGAAAGAGCTTCCCTAAGGGATGGAGAAATACAAATATTCAAGGGCTACTCAAGGCCAGTAGGGCTCAAAAAATGTGAGACTGCCTTCCAGGCAACAATTCAAAAATATCCTTCTTGATTAGAGGCAGCCTTCAGTTGGCCTGAATGTATTGCTCTAACTCCACTGACCCTAGTGGTTTGCCACCATCCTTACAATTCAGAAGGGGAGATTACAGAGTCTTCCTCACTGTTCTTTGTCTCTTACACCAATAAGAGAAAACTGGACCTGTGGTTCAAGAGGGGGCTTTTCCTTCCCTTGTTGTCTACATAGTTTCTCCTGCCTCCCAGCTATTTATGGAAATTAGATGGTTCCTTCAATTTTCTATTTTTGTGCAGCAGATCCTTTTGATAAAAGGTGTGCGTTGTCAACCAGTCCCTTCATCATATCAGGCAAATTGGGCTTCTGTTGACAACAACTTTTTACAACTCCTTTCCTTTGAAGTTAAGAAGCTGTAAACAATGATAGTTCTCCAAGAGACCCCAGGAATGGTCTGAATAACTATAACTAGGCTTTTCCTGAAGACCACACCCTGTCCATCACTCTCATTCCAGATGCCCCTGTATGCTACTTATTTTTTTTAGCTTCTGCTGTGAGATTTAAGACAGCAAATCAGGATGCATTATCTTCTTCCTTTTATTGTCCGTTCTCACAAACCCCAGTTAACTCTCACAGACCCTAGTTAACACAGATAATTGAGGTTTGACTGCTTTTTGACTCCAAGTCTCTCATTCAATTTGGACCTTGTTAGCAAAGCCTAGCTCCTAAGAGCGTGACCGTCAGTCTTATTTGCCTGGTTTTCCTGTGATTTCCTCTTTCACTCAGGCCTTTGGATATTTTTTCTACATAGAAAAAAAAAATGACCCAGAAACTGAATCAAAGAAAAATAAATGCAAAAATCCCAAGAAAGTCCCCCTATATATATATTTTCAAATTCTACATAAATCTTACAATTTTGGTGTTGGTTTATTAGGTGAAGTAAAATTATATATGCTCCATAAGGGTAGAGACTGTGACTGAACTGTTCATTGCTGTAAATCTAGCACTTAATATAATACCAGGCACTGAATAAATACTTATTGAATGACTAAACAAATGCCAGAGGTGGAATGAATATTCATGTTAATAATGCTGATCATAGCCAACATTTATTTAGCTCAAATTCTGTGCCAGGCACCTCTCTAAGTGAATTTCTTATGTTAAGTCATTTAATTATTACAGCAGCTCTATGACATAGGTACTATTATCTTCATTTTACAGATGAACAGAGTAAGACATGGAAAAGGTATGTGACTTTCCCACAGTTACACAACTGGAATATTTCAGAGCTTATACTTTGTACTCAGACTGTTCAAAAAGCTTTATCAGAACATTTTATCCTTTTTTGTCAAGATAGAGCAATATGAGTTGAATATTATCACTGAATCTTAGTAAAGTAGATTCAGAGTAGTTGAATAGCTGCATCTAAAAGATCTGAAAAATAATCTTTCAGCCTAAAGAATGGCTTCTGCATGCAGTCAGTGGCCCTAACTGACTGAGTTCGTCCCAGTGATGGAGACGAAGATATGAAGACATGATTTTTAATTTGTAACTTTCACAGCTCTGGGGTCCTAACTGGACTGTAAACTCAAGATTCAGAAAGAACTCAAGTACCTACAAGGATGCACTGAAATTAATAAGGCAACATCAGTGGATATAGATGTGAAGCCCCATCTATAGACAAAAAGAAAATTTTGGAAAACGGGATAGGCGTGATATGAAAAGACTTGGTTGATGAAGAATTCACGTTCATGGAACCACAGCACCTTCCTGTCTCCAGGTCCCTGCCATTATGGCTACTCTGTGATTACTCACGCTTAATTTATTGCTCATCACCTTGAGCACTACTCCAAGACTTTTCCCTTTTCCTTAAGCAATAGGCCCAGCCCCCTGCCTGCAATTTTCTGCAGCTGGCCCTTCATTTCTCTCTGATGAAAAGTTTATACCATCCAACCTGAGCTTTTCTGATTCCCTCTTCCATCTCTTCCCACCTCCAATCTTTCCCTCGCCTCTCAGAGAAAGACCAACTCTTCCTTCTCTTTTTGAACCTTCACTGTGCCCTTGACCCCACTCCTTTCTGCTCCAGTTTCATCATATGCTCCCCTTCAGTTTTACACCTTCAGTGGTTTCCTTCTCTCTGAATCTTCCCCTCTGCCTTCAAACATGCTCCCATCTCCCCAGGTTGAAACAAATTTCCATAGGGCGATTTCACTTTCTCATCACTGCCCTTCCCTTCACCAGTCTCCTGGAAAGCAGTCTTCACTGAAAATGTCTATTCCATCACAGACTCACACCTTAATACTCCAAAATGGGCCTCCTGCCCTCAACATTTTGCTGAAATTTCTCTCTTTTGAAGATCATGGAAAGAAAAGGGCTGGTTTCCTTAAACTTTTTCTACGTCCTGCCCACTTGAATTCTCTGAAGCATTTGGCAACTTATTTTAATTTTATTGAAGTGAAATTCATATAACATAAAATTAACCATTTTAAGTTGAACATATCAGTGGCATTTAATATATTCATGATGTTATGCAACCACCACCTCTAGTTCCAAAATATTTTTATTACTGCCCCCAAAACCCATCGTATCTAGTAATCATTTGATCCCTCTAGTCCTTAGCAAACACTGATCTGCATTCTGTTTCTGAGAATTTACTCATTCTGGATATTTTATATAAATGGAATCATATAATATGTGGACTTTTGCAACTGGCTTCTTCTACTTAACATAATGCCTTCAAGGTTCATTCATGTTGTGGCATGTATAACTACTGTATTTCTTTTTATGGCTGACTAATACTACTCTGTATAGATAGACGACTATTTGTTTATCCATGCATCCATCGATGGCCATTTGGGTTGTTTCCGCCTTTTGACTCTTGTGAATAGTGCTACTACAAACATGCATGTACATGTATTTGTTTAAGTATTAGCTTTCAGTCCTTTTGTGTTTATACCTAGAAGTAGGAATGAGATTGCTAAGTCATATGGTTTATGTTTAACTTGTTGAGGAACCAGCAAACTGTTTTCCACAGCAGCTGAAACATTTTACATTCCCACCAGAGCGTTTGACAGTTTTGAAATGCTCCTTGAAATGCTGTCTCATCTGCCTTCAAAGACATCGTACTCTCCCACTGGTTCTCCCACTCTTTATGTGCATGGCAACCCCTTATATTTGTTCTCCTCTAATTCCTCTTCCTTCTCTTCCTGTCATTGGAGGTGTCCTTCAGATTTCTGTCTTGATTCTCCTCTGCTGGTTTCTACCATTCTCAACAATCTCATCCAACTGGGTGGCTTTAAACATCCCCTCTTTAGGACGTCTCTAAATTCACAGCTCCATTTCTGACTTTAGGTTGCTCATGTCTGCTGCCTACAGGACATGTCCACTTGTATGTCTTGTCTCTCAAGGTTAGTGTGTGTGTATACAGACACTACTCTTGTGGACCTCTAAACCTCATCTTCTTGGATTCTCTATTTCTTACAGTGGCATCCTTGTCTTCTCAGGCATCCGAGCCTTAATTTGTCTTTGATGCCTCATCACCTGAGAAGTCGGTGGCACTTCTCATTCTTTCTCTCTCCCATGAGGTTTTTACCTGTACACCTTCTCCGTTATAGTCGCTACAACTAGTTAAGACATGACATCCTCTTACCTGGCCTGTGACGGTGCTTTGTGAATAGCATTTTTCTTAAGTCTGACTTCTCTTCCCTTTTGATCCAATCCACATGCCTATTACTGCTGAATTGTTCTTCCCAAAGCATAGCCAGGATCGTATCATGCCCTATTCAAAGGCCACCAGGGGCTCCTGATGCCTACTGAGCAACATTCCAGTTGACCCCAAACTGGCTTTGTCATCTTCACCCTTCACTGCTCTTTATCACTCATGTGATTCTCCCACCAAAGTAAGCTCTTATCCTCCACATTCACTTAAAATGATATGGTCTCTTCTACATCTGTCTCTAGGGGTGGTATAAATCGGTTGCAGTAGGCTTACAGGAATAAAGACCAGGTTAGGAGTTGTGATGTTAGCAGAACCATTGATTTATTTTTTTAATGATGTATATTTTAGCCAAATGAATGCTAATGCCAGTAGGTTAATTAGTTGCTATGAACTTCTCTTTTTTTGAGATTTGTAAGTAATCATGGTGAAAATAATGCTACAGTCGATAATGAAACATGATATACTTGTAAATCATACAGATTACATAATTTGCAATGACTGGGTGCCGGGAGCTCTGTAATCTGGATCTCATTAAGATGCTCAGAATCCTTTATACATGTCCTAGGGTTACCACTTATAGTGAGAGCTCTCAGGAAATTTCTGCTTATTGACCACAACAGCCAGATACGAACTTCATCCTATCTACCATCCAATGTAGCTGTAGGTAGAATTTACAATACCTATCATATTATTATTCATCATCTCATTAAGAATGAAGTATTCAAATTCCTGAGAGAAACTAAGACCCCAAACTGGATTGTTTCCTCTGAGGGATATAGCTCTCTTTTCTAGGACTTCACTCTTGGATTTATTTTGACTATGGCTTCTTTGGTCAACCATTTAATTTTTTTTTTTTTTTTTTGGTTAACTTTGTCCTTGTTGATGCTAATGCACTCCTGTCATGTGGACATGAGGAAAATTCAGATACTGTATGAGAGGGAAAGTGGTTAGATAAATTAGAAGCATGAATAATTTATGGAGAAATAATTCAAGCAGCTAACTATATTGTGCATTCTCTGCTTACTTCATGAATGATCCATATGCCAAGTCCATACAAGTTAATGTTTATTTCTAGAAACCTTTACCAAAATGAGCAAGAAGTAGTAAATGCCTCATTATCCTTTCAGAGTGCCTAATGATACATTATTTTCTGTTATAGAACCTCAAGGTTTCTGAATGCATTGTTATAAATCCAAGCTGTCACCATTTCTTTGGCAAGAAAAAGAACAGCATCCTGTAGAAATAAGATGTAAGATTAACAATTCAGGTTCATATTTTTTCATCGCTCCCTGAATTCTGCCACACATGGCAAAAAACTACATTCCATATTTGTTTTTTAGAAAATATGCTGTAAAGACCCATAAAACATTTAAGAATATTTAGAAAAGCAAAAATGGAAATTTCAGAAATAAAACTTTAAGTAAGAACAATGGAAAATAGACCATCAGCAATTATTAATGAAATAGACATTTTATAAAGTAGTATTTGGCAAAGTAAATAGGTTGTATATGTTGGACCAGAGTTTAAAGATATCCTGGTTTTTCTTTCCACATAAGACAGCCTACTGGGAAAGGCCAAAAAGTGAGTCATTTAATAGTTAAGCCATTGCAGTCAAATTTCCTGGGTTTAAATCTCAGCTGTGGAGTTCATCAACCTTGAGATTTGTGATAAATTCTTTTTTACCATTTTAAAACTTAACATTTAAAAAAAATCTGTGAAATGGGAATAAAAATAGTACCTCCTAGGGTTAATATGAGAATTGAATGACATAATACATGTGAAGATCTTAGAACAGTGCCTGGCACACAGTAAATACTAAATACTATTATCTAGTACAGAAGAATGACCATGTCCTAATATGGTACATACAGTAAATGCACAGGGTAGGGAGTTCTGGCTTTAACTATAACTTAGTATAGGAGCTAAATGGGTATCATAAACTTAATGTAGGGCCTCAGTATGTGTCAAAAGGACCCAGTTTTCCTTTGTTTTTTTGGCTTTTTATGTGTCCTCATTTTTAGACGTTCTCTCTCCTTGTGTATCAGAAGATACTCATTTTAGGATAATGCAAACAGGACTTATTTACAATGAGATGATTTCCCAAGGTAAGGTGGAATATAGAATAACATGAGGACCCAGAAATATAAATTGATAAATACTCCAATTAAAAGCAAAAATAATTACACTGGATTTTAAAACAACAGCTATATATCGCTTAAATTAGTTATACTTTAAATGTAAGGATACAAAAAGATGAAAAGTGAACAAATTTAAATAAACTTATCATATAAATGTTAACCAAAACAAAGTTGGTGCAGCTATGCTATTTTCAGAGGAAATATAGATGTTAAAGAAGTATTACTACAGATAAAAAGGGTTATTTCAGAATTATAAAACCATACAGCTGGTAGATGTAACAATCCTAGATTTGGCTGCATTCAATAACAAATGTAAAATAAAACTAATATATAAAGCAGAACTAATAGTAAAAATAGAAAAACCCATAATCATAGCTAGAAATTTTAACTCGCTTCTCAGTAACTGATATATTAGTCTAAATGGAAATAAGGTTAATGGAAATTTCGATAGCATATATAGAACACTGCGTCGAAAAACTTCAGAATACACATTCTTTCCAAGAACACATGGAATAGTTTCCAATATATCATATGCTGGTCATAAAGTACATCTAAAAAATTTCAAAAGATAGAAATCATACAGAATATGTATTCTGACAATTGTGGATTTAAAACAGAAATCAATAGTAAAAAGAAAACTAGAAGATCCCCATATGTTTGATATTCCAAAGCAGTATACTTTGAGATATTCCATGGGTAAAATAAGAGGTAATAGTAGAAGGTAGAAAACATTATGAGTGGAATATTTTGAAAATATAACAAAACTTGTGGGATGCAGATCAAGTAAAGGAAAATTTTGTATCTTTGAATGCATAACTAGAAAGGCTGAAAGTAAATGATCTAAATCAAAGAATGGCAAATTTAACCCTAGGAAAATAAAGGGAAGGAAATAATAAAGATAAAAATTATAAAGATAAAAATAAAAAACATAGAAAGTAGATTAAAATAGGAAAAAATGTAAGAAAGTCACAAGTTGGTTCTTTGAAAAATTCATAAGTTGGTAAGTCCCTAGGAAGGATGACCAAGAAAAAGAAAAAAGGTGCGATTACCAATCAAATGAATGAAAAAGGAGATATCACTAGGTATCCTCCAAATATTTAAATAAAAAAACACACAAGAAAAGGGCATTGTGGATACACTTCTGAAAATCAATTTGAAAATTAAATAAATTTGACAAATTCTCTCAAATAATAAAAACAAACTTACCAAAACATAACAAGAAGAAATAGAAAATCTGAATAGCCCTATATCTATTATTTAAAAACTCTATAGCCTACAAAAACTCCAGGCCGGGTGACTTCATGGTGAATTCTACCAAACATTTAAGGAAGAAACTAAATCAATTTAAAAAAATCATCCATGAAATAGAAAAAGTGAAACCTTTTCAAACTTCTTTTATTAAGGCAAGTATAACCTTCATCAAAATAGCAGACATAAACATTAGAAGAAAAGAAAATTATAAGCCAGTTTCTCCTATGTATACAAATGGAAGATAGATAAATTGGACTTCACTAAAATTAAAAAAGAAAAAACATGCTCATCCAAATACACCATTGAGGAGATAAAAAGGTAGGCTACAGAGTGGGAAGGATATTTGTAATATGTGTATCTATTATAGGACATTTATCCAGGATACATTAACAGTTCCTGCAAAATAATAACAAAAGGCAGATAAACCAATTAAAAATGGTTAATGGGTTTTAACAAGCCCTTTACAAAAGAGGATATCCAAATGACCACTAAATGTATTAAAAGGGTTTCTAAAGTCATTAGCCATCAGGGAAATACAAAGTAAAGCTATTAGGAGATTATACAGAGATATTATTATATACACACACCAAAATGGCTTAGACAGTACCAAGTGTTGGCAAGGATGTGCAGCAACTGGAACTCTAACACACTGCAAACTGAACATCTGTGACCTAGAAATTCCACCTCTAGATCTATACCTAGAAGAACTGTATACATATGTACACCAAAAGACATTTACAAGAATGTTCAGAACACTATTCATAATAGCTAAAAACTCGAAACACCTCAAAAGCCCATCAAGGTACAAATGGATAAATTTTAATATATACATAAGAGGAATATTATGTAGCAATAAAAAAATACTATTATGCTTAAGAACCTCATAGACATAACATCACATGAAAGAAGCCAGATTTGAAGAGACAGGCCCAGGTAGGTGAAGTTCAACAATGGGCAGAACTATCTGATGGTGGTAGAAATAGAACAGTGGTTACCTTTGGAAGCATGATGACTGCAGAGGGCATGAGGGATGTGTCTGTGGTGATGACAGTATTGTATATCTTGATCTCCATGGTGGTTACATAGGAGTATTCACTATATGCACACACAAATTCACGAAACTGTACACTTGCAGTTTAATATATGAATGATAAATATTATGCTTTAATTAAAAAGTTGAAAGTGGAGAGTGGCAGTTGGATGACTCTTCCTTTTGGTGAGTTAGCAAATATTTCTTACTGTCACCCCAGGTGTAAGAAGAATGCATACATACCACTGAAGCTGTAGCCTGAATCCTTAGTCTGACACACAGACCTGGCTAGAACCAGGTCCTAGCCTCCCTCCATTCCTTCTGGCCTGCACCATCTTGAATCTTCTTGACACCTGACAATGTGAAGTTTAAACCCCTGAGATAAAATCACCTCCTACTCTAGAAGTGGGAGAGGAAAGGAGTTGAGACCAGCGTGTGGGTCAAGCATACCTGTATTTTAAGTACCACTAAGAAAGAAAAATGCTGACGCTTAAATTTGGACACAGTCCTTCCTTAACATCAATTGCAAGATACATCTCTAACTTTTAGAGACATTGAAATGGGGTAGGGGAGATGGCTTAGAAATAAGAAAAAGAGGTGTCTTAGATTATCATGACTCCCAAGCAACTTTACTTTTAAAAGTAAGGATGCTGAGTTTCCCTGGTGGCGCAGTGGTTGGGAGTCTGCCTGCCGATGCAGGGGACGCAGGTTTGTGCCCCGGTCCAGGAGGATCCCACATGCCGCGGAGCGGCTGGGCCCGTGAGCCATGGCCACTGAGCCTGCGCGTCCGGGGCCTGTGCTCCGTGGCGGGAGAGGCCACAACGGTGAGAGGCCCGCGTACCGCAAAATAAAAAAAAAAAAGTAAGAATACTTACTTAACTCCATGAAATCTTTTTTGTCTTAAACACACAAATCACTTAATAGTATTTTTTAGCCCTAAATACAAATTTAGTTTCTTGTTCTTTGTCAGTTAAATGCTCTGTCAGGTTTGGAGTGTGACTTTAGCCCCTCTCCTTTTTCAGAGCCCTCTGAAGATTTTTTTTCATCTTTACCATTTTTTGGAGAAAAAGTAGGTTTCACTTCACTCATCAAACAAAAGGACCTGGGTAGCAGAGCCTGTATGTTTGGTTTGAGTGGGCTTTCTCATATATGCCACTGGCCAGATTCTTCTAGAAAAATATTTGTCCTTCTCTGATGGTTTGCTATTTTTGTGTTTCAACATGCGGGTGTCAAATAATATGTTTCTCTTTTTCCCAACATATGTGTTCTTGTGACCTCACAGATTACGGGGATACCTTTTGTTCTGACAGACGCTCTTTCAGACTTCCTGCCATGGTGCTGAGGGATGGCATGGACAGAGGGTTCTAAGTGCCAGGAGGATAGGGCTGGGCCTCAGGAGCCAGTCTTCTCTGCCCAGCTCCCTTGACCAGAGTGCAGAGAAGAGAATAATGATGTTTCCATGATAATGCTGTTTTTCTTGTGTGTCTTCCAGAAATGGAATTGGACGCACAGGAAAGAACAAAAGAAGTCTTATATAGCACATTACAAACTAGAAAGCTTTTGAAGTCAGCATCTGGGATGGTCCTAGAAAGAACATGCAGTCAGGGAAAAATAATTACTGCTGACACACTCTGCCCTCAGAGAAACTGTCTGGTGGTGAGATTACCTCTCTTCCAGGATCCAGCAAAGCTTTGGAAGGATATTTTCTTTGCTTTGCCTCCTCCCCACCCTGCTGCCACCCTGCAGTAGTGCCTCTTGCTCTGTGCTGATCCATTCTCATTCAGAGATGGATGTACTGGTTGGCCTGCATCTGCTTTAGTTTGAGTTCCCCAGAAAGCCTGAGACAGGGACCTGGGTGCTGGAAATGTATCTGGGAGGTAGTCCAAGGGAGCAGAAGTGACGAAAGGGTAGAATGAGACAGGGAAGGAGAAAAAGCTCCTCAAAAGGTAAACTATCAAGGTTGCTTCTGTGGGCATTAGGATTAATTTCCTCACTTAAACAGGAACTGTGAGAGCCCTTTGGAATACCTCCCAGAATCATCCACCTGTAAGATGGCGATGCTGGAGCCTTTATCCACAGGCTGCCTACTCCCTTTGGATTGAGAGTTGTCCCAGGGGGTGTCAGCTGCCTTGTGTTTAGAACAAGTTCCTGATGTGTCAGAACAAGTCCTGGGAAGAATGACTTGCAGTCACGTGAACTTGGGGTAAAACCCTGGGACACGGTAGGTCTGTGCCCACAGAGAACTGTGCAGCACAGCTGCCGCTGAAATCGGAGGTGGCTGAGAGGATGTGACCTGGCCAAAGGCACGAGGGCAGGGGACTGCCACTGCCTCAGGCAGCTCCAGCTCTCCGGTGATGTCACATTCAGAGTGGACACAGGATTGTTTCGCCAGCGCTGTGGTTTGAGCCAGGATGTTCCATGACAGGTCAGTCAGAGGACAGCCCAGGCTTAGAGGACTGACTTTCTGGATTTCTAACACACACATCTTCAGTGGAGTTTAGAGACAGAATGATCATCCTTCATGAAATGAACAAATATTCAGTTAACTCAGACCTCCTTGATTCACCATATTTCTGAATACAATACTTTGGTTCTTCAAAATCCAAAGGTCCCTAGTAGACAACTGAGGCTCCACACCAGGGTGGCAGAGGAGCCACGCTGGTGTGCGTGTGAGGGGCAGACTTAAACCATATCATATGAATTCCCAGAATCATGGTTTATGTGACTCTTCTTTCCGAAATGGTCCCCAGTGACCTTCTCCCTGTGCCAACCCTGGCATGTAGTGGAATGAGTAAGTGGCAGGAGCAGATGAGTGAGAAGTGTCTTTCCCAGTTGAAAATTCCTCTTACACACCCATCACTGGTGCGCTAGGGAAGATGCTCTCCCATGTGCCAAGGGACCAACATCAGAGGGTCCAGGATACCCACTGCAAACTTGTCACCAAATGACTTTAATACTAATGAGCTCATGTTGCTTTTTCCACCACAGCTAAATGAAACCAGGGACTTGTGATTGTAACTTTAGTTAACAACTATATAATAATATTTATAAATATATAAAGGAATAGAGCAAAAATAAAGAAGCCCTACCCCACGTCTCAAATATGGCAATAGTGAGTAATCTCTGCCCAACAGAAATGAAAGGTAATTGGACTTCGGGTTTGCCAATGCTTGTGTTAATGTCCGTGCTAATGCTGGCACTGAGGTGTCACAAGAGATGATGATCTGAGAGAAGGGCACTCTAGGGACATTGTGGGGACTGGGATTGGAGGCTGGAAGCCGAGATAGTGAGTGAGTCTGGGCAGAGAGGTAATTTATGCAGCAGAGGAAAATCAAGAAGGAGGTGTGTTAGCAAAATAAATGGTATCACAATTGCTGAGACTTTAGGACCGGGGGCGTTGTGATGCCTCTCTTGGACTTTGGTTCTGGGCTTTGCATCTAGAAAGATAGAGCCTGGTCTAGGAATAATGGTGCCGAGGTCTTTCCCTTTTAAGCATCTGATTAAACATCATCTCCTCGGAGAAGGCTTCCCTTATCACCTTACTTAAATTGGGTACACCCTGTTAATTTTCTGTCACGGTGCAGTGTGTTTTGTGTGTGTGTGTGTTTTCCATTCACAGCATTTGTCACAATGTTCGACGTTTAAAAGCATTGTTTCTTTTCTTGCTTGGGGTCCATCTCCCATGCCACTTTGTTCCCCACTGTGTCCTTAATACTTCAGTGCCTGGAACATAGTTCAGTGCCTGGAACATAGTCAGTACTGCAGAAAGAGTTATTGAATTAATGAGTGCATTTCTAATTGAACAGCTGTTAGACCATAAATATCCAGCGATGCTTTTGATGTCTTATGGCTGGGTTCCAGTGGGAAGTGACAGAGGATGGAGGTTCAGTTTTCTTTTGCAGTGATAAGCGGGGGAATGACCTACAGACTAACCGTAAGATGACCATGCTGGCTGCTATGTCACAGGTGGGTTAGAACCATCACATGAGTGGAAGAGAGGTATTTCAGTTATCGCTGAGTGACAAAGTACCCCGAACTTAGGGACTTAAAATAACAACCATTCTATTTGGTCATGTTTCTGTGGGTTCAGAATTCAGGCAGGGTTCAATGGCATATCAGGTGGATCTTGCACTGAGCTGTTATCAGCTGCTGGCTTGGTTAGCCTGAAGATCCAAGAAAGCTTTACCCAGAAATCTGGCACCGCAGTGCTTCTTCATATGGTCTCTTTCCATATGCTACCCTGGGCTTCCTCAGAGGTAATCAGAGGTCTTACGTGGTCATTGGCTTCCAAAGCCTGTGAAAGTGAAGCTACATCTCTCTTAAGGCCCAGCCCAGGAAGTTACACACCACAGCTGGAGTGGAATAGACTCCACCTCTTGATGGGAAGATTGGCAAAGCATTTACAACCATTTTTTAATTTATCCTAAGGAAAGGCTAGTTAAGAAGTTGTTACAGTAAACCCAGCCTAAAATTGTAGTGATGGAGATTTGGAGAAGTAGACTGGCTTGAAATATTACTGGAGGAAGACATGACAGGGCTGTGCAGGGAGAAGAGCTGCGCCATTTGTCTCTGTTGGTTTTCTATTACAGCTATAAAACGTTATCACAAACGTAGTGGCTTAAAACAGCATAAATTTATTCTCTTGCAATCTTGGAGGCAGACTGAGTTTTACGAGGCTCAAATTAAAGTATTGGCAGGGCTGGTTCCTTCTGAGGACTCTAGGGGAGAATCCATTCCTTCTCTTCCTTCTCTCATTCCTTCTCATTCCAATCCTCTTCCACCTTCTAGAAGCTGCCCTTTCCTTCATCTTCAAAGTCAGTTTTGTAGCATCTTTTTTGGGGAGTGGCTTGGGAATGAACAGATATACTGGGGAGAGGCAAGTTCAGGGGACAGAATCAAGATTTGAACAGGCTAAGTATGAGAATGTTGTGAGATGTCCAAGTAGAGATCTCTAAAAATATCAGATGGATGTATGACATTCCATTCTGAGCTGGAAATACACACTTTGGATTTGTCAGTCTCAAGTTCTCTGAGGATTTTGGAGGTCGTTGAGGAGAAGACTTCATGGCAGCATTGCCCAGTGGAAATATAATGCGAAGCATATGTGTACCTTTAAATTTTCTGGTAGTCACATTAAAAAAGTAGGAAGAAACGATACAATTAGTTTTAATAATATCTTCTTAAACCCAATGTATAGCATAATTATCATTCCATCATTCAATCAATATTTTAAAATGAGCTATTTTTATTCCATACTAAGTTTTAGAAATCTAGTGTGTTACAGCACACTTCATTTTAGACTGGCCACATTCCTACTGCTTGCTGGCTACAGGTGGCTTGTGGCTATGTACTAGACAGTAGGGCTTTAGAGAAGAGATCCCAGAGGTTAGCTGGGAGGGATCCCAACATTTAGAGGTTGGGTATAGGAGAAGGTTGAAGGTAGAACAACCAGGAGAGAGTGGTATCACAGAGGTAAGGAAAGCCTGGAGAAGTGGGTGTGGTCAGCTCTGATGAATGCTAGAGCAGAGAAATGGGAGGTGGGCCATCGAGTTAACACAGAATTGCCGCTAATTAGGTGACAATACAGACTGATTGTTGGTGCTTGTTCATTGGATGTGTTGCTGTCTCCCAAGCTCTCTTCCCATTCCCTCTGGGTAGTAGAGGTAAGGGTCAGCAGTGAATACAGCTGGGGAAACTTCCATCTTCAACACCTCAGCTAGACTCTACCACACCACTGTGTAGCAACTAGCAAATGGCTTTGGGATCTAAAAATAAGAATGCAGACTGTCTTTAGACAGAAAGAACCGCAGTTTGCATGAGGTCCAGGTATAGAACAATCATCTCAACTCCTGTATGTTAGTGCAAAGCTTGCCTTCTGTAAAATGTCTTAAGTATAAGAGCTGTAAAATAAAATACTCATGGATTATACTGTGGTGTAATATCTAGAAGTCATAAGACAGTAACAGCTTTCAGGTCCTTCTAAAACTAGATACGAAATTTGAATTTGAAACGTGTAGGTAATTTCTGAAACACTTTGGCTTTGTCTCAGCTTCAAGGCAGTGTTGGGTTTTCCTTACCAAGTGGCTAAGCTGTAGGGTTATCAAGGACTAAGGGGATCTCTAGAAAGTTGCAAAACTATTCATTTTAAAATTGAGAAAATCCTAAGCAAGCTACCCTGGTTTTCCTGAGGCTGAGGTGGTTCCTGAGCTTGGGGACTTACAGAGCTAAAACCAGGAAAGTCCTGGGCAAATGGGGACAACTTGTTCACCCAGCCAACCAAGGACCTCCTGATATTGTCAGTCCCAAGAGAAGAACCACCTCTTACAACAAATGCTTACAAAAGGGATTATAAAACCTGAATGCCAATTTATTAATTTGCAAAGAGGAATGAGTGTGACAAGGACCGGAACATTCAAAGTCCGTGTGATCAGCATTTTCTTTTCCTATATGAAGCCAATCTATTAATTTAAAAAGGGGAATAACCATCATAGGCGCTGAGATACACAAAGCACAAATGATCAGCAAATTCTCTCCCTGCATGGAGCTGATCTGCTAATTTACAAAGAGAAATTACCGTCAAAGAGACCAGATACTCAAAGTCCACGTGGTCAGCACACGTTCAGCTTCTCCCTCACTCTTTGTGGAAAGCCAAATCATAATTGGAAGACTGCTTAATAAGTATCAAGTGTGGTCAGAGTGGCTGTTCAGAGGAATGGGGCTAAGAAAGCCCACTAACTTAATTCCACCCATGAGCCCAGACTGCCTTTGCCATCCGGATGTCGGCTCTTGGCCTCAGCAGCACTTCCTGCCTCCAGGATGGGCACTGCCAGCATGGCATCTTGTTATCTAAGCTTCCATTGGTGGCCACCCTCTTTAGGTCCAGCTCATTCTTTAGATGTACTAACCCCTTCAAACAGATGGCTGAGTTTCACTTCCCTGGAGTCATTTTGTCCTAATTTTGCCTTTCTTTGTTCTTACTGATTATTTATTGATTTACAGATTCCCTTCCAAAGAGCAGCCTTCATTCCCTTACTACTGAATCTTAGGGCAACAGAAAGCAACTCACTATATCTCTCTGTCATCTTGATCAGTTTGCAGAGAGGCTGTGTGGGGCAATGGTGAAGAGCATAGACTTAGAAGTGAGACAAGCCTACTATCTGCTTGTCTACTACCACTGAGAACTTGGGCAAGTCACCATAGCCCTTGGAACTTCAGTTTCCCCATCTGTAAAATGGGAACCTTCCAAATTTGGTTGTGTCAAGGATTAAATGATAGAAAACATATGAAGGGACTAACCTAAATAGTATTTGAGACAGTCAACACTTAATAAACAATAACGAATAACCATACCAAGGACTATCACTTTCTGTTAAAATTTTGAAGTTTTCATGTTTTTCAAGCCAGACACACTAAGATTAATGATCCAAAGGCCTGATTGAATGTTTAGCTTTAGAGATAAAATGCACATCCTATAATATTTTTGGTGCTATTGAATTAGTATAGTCAACGGAAACATAAATATGTTAGGAAAATGCTGGAATGGGACAGGATGAAGAAATGTGTTTTAATGAAAAAGAAAAGGCAGAGCAGTAATAGGACTTAGCTCCCCTCCTTCCTCCCTGACCCACCTTTCTCAGCCTGCTTGGCTCATCCCTCTTCCTCTCCCTGGCCTCTAAATCTGGGAGTGTCTTAGGCCTTGCACACTCTCCTTCCTCCATTCTACCACTTAGTCAAGCCAAAATCTTGAAGGAGGACCTAACAGGAGTATTTACAGCCTGGGCTAGGAAGCCCTCCCCTTGTTCTTAACTCCAGGGCTACCAGAGCATGATCAGCCCATCATCTTATTGAATCTTCCCACCTAATGTATTAGTTGGGGCGTTGCTGCCTTTCTACAGAAGATACAACTAGTAATTAGCAAAATGGCAGCCTCAGCAGAAATGGAAACTAAGAACATCAATGGGAGACAGGTGCCACTGTCAGATCTCATGGGTTGAATCATAGCAGATGCCAGCTTCCAATAGGATGATGATCATGATAATTTTACATATTTTCTAAGTTTCAGACATTGTCATAATCATTTTATAGGCATTATCTCTCTTAGTCTCTAAAACTCCTTAACACATTGTCACAATGACGTCCATCCCTGCTTTACAGATAGAGGAACTGAGGCTCATGGATGAGAACGAACTGATACAATGTCACATAGCTATTAAGTGAGACAAACTCAGGACTCTGTAACTTCAGCGATCAGTCTCACAGGAATACACTACACTCTCACTCATGCAGTAGCGTTCAGAATCTGGCAAAGGCAGGTCAAGTTAGCCAAGAATCTGAGGCAGTAGAATTCTCACATGCAATGCTCTGTTTTGTTGCAGCAGCCTCTTTACTTAAAGACTAAGACATGGTCTTCGGAACCAGCTATCTGACAGTGCTCATGACTGGTCCATGACCCTTTGCTGTCACTAGCAGAGACTGGCCCCCCATCATCTTCATCATTAATGTTATTATTTTTGAATATTCCCATAGCTCTGAGAGAGGAATTAAGCAGGCAGTTGGGATGGGAAGGGTTGGAATATTTTACATCAGTGCAGCTGCACTCTTTCATTTGAAGATTGCAAGCTCGTTGAGGGGATGGTCTGTGCACAGCTTGCTCACCACTTTTTTCAGCCTTTCCACCCCCTACTCCCTTGTTCTTTTATTTCTGCCCAGTATCTAAACTTTCTGAAGGAAATATGGTCTTTTGCATCATGACACATGATCGCCACCCACTGGTCAGAAGGTTTTCACTGCAAAGATTTATAAGATTTGGGGTTGGGGGCAAAATATATGTGTGTAACTGATTCACTTTGCTGTACACCTGAAGCTAGCAGAACATTGTAGGTCAACTATACTCCAATAAATTTTTTTTTTAAGTTATCCACTTCCCATGCTCTTCAGTTCAGTGTCCAGGTACCCAAGAATAAGGGGGCAGTAACTGCTACAATTTAAGGTAGATTCTCAGAATCCCCAATGTGTGTTCTTTTTTTTTTTTTTAAATTTATTTATTTATTTATTTTTGGCTGCATTGGGTCTTTGTTGCTGTGCGTGGGCTTTCTCTAGTTGCGGCGAGCAGGGGCTACTCTTCCTTGCAGTGCACAGGCTTCTCATTGTGGTGGCTTCTCTCGTTGCGGAGCACGGGCTCTAGGCACGTGGGCTTCAGTAGTTGTGGCTCGCAGGCTCTAGAGCGCAGGCTCAGTAGTTGTGGTGCACGGGCTTAGTTGCTCCGCGGGATGTGAGATCTTCCCGGACCAGGGCTTGAACCCGTGTCCCCTGCGTTGGCAGACGGATTCTTAACCACTGCACCACCAGGGAAGCCCCCAATGTGTGTTCTTAAATTATCCTGTAATACATCAAACAAAATGATTTTGTAATCATACATCTTGAATTATTTGTGTCACTGTGTTTCTTCCATTAGAAGGGTAATCAGGAGTCTCAACCTCATTCAGCTAAGGCCACTTGTATTTATCAGGGTTCCAGCACAGGCCACAACTCACAGAAGTGGTTCTCTAACAGAACTGTGAAACCGAAGGTGGATTTCAGATTTCTGATTAATAAATACCATTTGTAAATATGATTACGTCGCTTTGGCAACACCATTATTTTCTTTTTAAGAAACACCTATAGAGATAGTGCATACTGCACTTCAGGTATTGTTTTATGTGCTTTACAAGTATTAGGACCTTTAATTTATGTAGCAGACCTCTAAGGTAGAGACTATTAATTATCATCCTTATCTCAAAGATGAGAAACTGAAGTGTGACGAGGTTAAGACAGCGTCCAAGTTCACCTATCTGGAAAATGCAGAGCCAGCATGATTCAAACCCAGGAAGTCTGGCACCGGAACCTTAGCCACTAGGCTATGCTGCCTCTCAGAAACACTATCACTGTTTCCTCCAGCCTCACCATCTTGGGGACGTTCTTATTAGCTCTCCCTAAATGCTCACTTTGTCCTCCAATCCGATGATAACTCTGGTCATCACAGATAGGGCCTGGTCCAAGGGCTCCTGACACCTCAAGTTTTACATACTGGGTTCTGTCCCTTACAAGAGCAAGTAGTTATCTTTCATAAGAAAACAGAGCTTTTGAAATAAATGTTGATTCTTGGCTTTTCTCTTGAGATACAGGTAAAGTGGGCAGTCCTTGTGGTTGCTGTGGACCAGATAAGGGAATGAAAGTCAGGAAATTAGGAAAAATTGGACCAATCGCACTTGAAAAATTCCCCAGATCTTTGAAGACAGTTTCACTTTTTTTCTAAGGAACACCATGCTTCTCTAGATAGAAAAAAAATTCACCTTAAATATCATACTAGCTGTTCCGGAATCCTCTTGCTTCTTGGCATGCTTATTAAGAAATTCTGCTCTTGCAGCAACAGATTTTAGCTTTCTTAGCTTCTGGAAAACTGTAAAATCATTAACTATTCTTTAAGAATGTAATACTGGAAGTACATGTTATGTCTATCCCTACAACTAAATATTTTGACATGAACCACTATAAATTTGATTGTGACAATTTCAGGGTGTTGGATATAATGATCTTTGGGGTCCTTTCTAGCCATTAGCAACAGTGGATCTATGAATTTGGATCAAATAATAACAAAAACATATTTAAATTTCCCTTTATTTTCCTTTGTTCTTAATAGGTTAACGTATATTGATTTTATTTCACAACTTGCATGGAAATGAGTGTTTCACTTTTGACATTTTTATGATCCGTAGTTTCCATTCTTTTTACTAGCCTTGGTGCAGTATTAAAAAATATATATCTTGGTCATAAAAGCTGTTTTAGAAGCAGAAGTTGTTTTAGGAAAGCAAACATGACTTATATAATCTACTTTCTCAAAAAAAAAAAAAAAGGCCTTGGTAGCAACTTCGTTCAGGAGGGGAAAACGTTGGTGGGATTAGATGAAAAGGAAACACCCAAGATGAGTGACCTACACTTACTTTGGAGGGAATGACTGAACTCTTGATGTTTATCTGTGAGAGACTGTAGATCAGGAACTATGGAAGGGCCTTGTAAGTCCAAATCAAAAGACCTAGTTCCACAGAGGAGTTGCCTTAGGTAACGGTATATGAATCAGGTTGGGTTAAGTTATGCTGCAGTAATAAACCGTCCTCCAAATATTAATTAATGGCTTAAGCAACAAAAGCTTATTTATTGCTCATGCTACATAACCAGTATTGGTTAGAGAAGTGCTCTGCTTCATGTAATCATGCCCCATGACGTCATGACTGCACCATGTTGATCTGATACCAGTAATTGTCCATGGCAAAGGAAGAGAACATTCCAGATTCTGCGTTCACAACTAAATGATCTGTCCTGGAAATAACAGACCCCACTTCTTACTGTAATCCATCTATTATAATAATGACGTAGCCCTATCCAGTTGCCAAGGGGACAGGAGAGTGTGGTCATCACCATGCTCAGAAGAAAGGAGACCTGATTACACACGAGCATTAGACATCTCTACCACAATGGCCAGGGTGAACTGCGTGCTTGGTCTGTGCCAGGCAATATGCAGAGTCCTCGGTGAGCAGCATGCTACATGGTCCTCACAAACCCCTATGATATATGTGCTTTCATAGTCCTCTCTTCTCAGATAAGGAGACTGGGAATCAAGAAGGCTAACTGACTTGCCTAAAGATTACGTATTAAGTGGTAGAGCCAAGTTATAAACTGTGCTACCACTGCTCTTCTCTGGGATCCCCCCAAGCCTTGGCTAGAGCGCCAGACCGTTTGCTCTCTGAAGGGGAGGAGGACATTCGCTACCCTTGCTAATGCGTTAAAGGACATATCAGTGAGGGAGGGAGACATGCTCTCTTCCGGGAGCTGCAGGCCCTCTCCGCATGCCATTGGGAAACTAATAATTCATGAAATCAACTATCAAGTACAAGCATGTTGTAATGAGTAGTCATTGTTTCAAGTCATAAACATAGAAAGGCATTTTTAACGTATGTGAGAGAAATTTAACCACATTTAATGTTTGAACAAAGGTTAAAAAATACATATCATATATAGGTGCATATATAACCAATTTGAGAGGATAGGTATGCGTAAGAAAATTCTGAAATAATTTATATGTGTGTTGATTTACATATCTAATTTATATCATATATAAATTAGATAATAAATTAAATGCATAGGGTTGATTCTGTCTGTCTGTCATCTATATGCTCACCTATCCATCCATCTAAACCAGTTTTCAATAGAAGTATAATTTAAGCCACGTACGCAATTTAGATTTTTTGTATCAGCATTTAAAGAAGGGAAAGGAAACATGTAAAATTAACTGAATAATATGGTTCATTTATCCCAGTACATGCAAATGTGATCATTTGAACATGTAATCAATGTACAAGTTATTAATACGTCCCTTTTTTGAATGTAGTTTTTGAAATCCTGCATGTATTTTACAGTTAGAGCATATCTCAATTATATACTAAACATTCACTGGAAATGCTTGATCAGTATTCATAGCTCATAAAATGAGCAGTTGAAAAACTAGATTCACATGTTTGAGGTATTCCAAAGACACTTAAAAGTATTCCAATAATTGAATTAATCCATTGACAATGACTGGATTGAAGAGGTGCTTAGGTGTAAGACTAGAAATGCTACCTGTGTCTGACTCGTGCATCTCAATACGATCCTATCTTGTGGACTGAGAACACAATTAGTTCTCCCCGGAGGACTGGTAACTCATCATGGAGGCCCCCTTTCTATGGAAAATCAACAGAAATGCCTTCCAGCTGGGAGGAATTTCCCGTCAGAAGCTAGATGATATTTGTGTTCAGGGGTCAGTGGGACCATAAACTTGGAGTCAAAGCACCTGAATTCTAAATATGAGTCTTCTTTTACTAGTTGTGTGGTCTTGGGCAACTCAACGTAAGTGTTCTGGGTCCTGTTTGGAAAACGAGGGCTTTCGTCTTCTGAAAGCACGATCCAATCTGAGGGCCAGCAGCAGAATCACCATCACTATTAGAAAAGTAGAATCCCAGGCCTCACTTACGAATCTGAATCTACATTTTAAAGAGACCCCCCAGGTTGGAGAAGAGTTGGAGGCAGACTGCCCCGGAGGATTTCTAACATTTCACTGGGCTCTAAAATTCTGCTTATATACCTGAGAGTGAAATGCAGATATTTTAAGACGTGTGGCCTTTCCGAGAGTAGTTTCATATACTAGGATCTGAAGGAAACCCATTTCAGATGACCACAACACTAAGGTGTCCTTTGTGCTTGCATGTGTCACGTGCTGAGCTGGTCACTTTACTCAGAGCGGCTGATCAATTCCTCATCCTAATAATAGGACCTGCAAGGTGCTATTGCTATCCCCATTTTACAGGTAAGGAAATGCAAGTTGAGAGAAGTTAAGTAACTCAGTTAGGCTTGCATAGCTAGTAATGGTGAAGCTGAGATTTGAGTACCAGTTGTCTGGTTCTAGAGCTTGCACTAAAACCACGAAGGACGTTCAGTGCCAACAACTGGGTTCTTTCGTGTGTGTGTGTGTGTGTGTGTGTGTGTGTGTGTGTGCGCGCGTGTGTGTGTGTGTGCGTGTGTGTGTGTCTGCACATGCTCTTGTGAGAATTCACATGCCTTTTGTATTAAACAGAGCATTGAAACTTTGATTTCCTCTGTGTATTTAATTAGGAACCACTATTTAATAACAACTGTGACAAAAGTTAAGCAGGCAGTCAGCAGCATGGTGATGAGAATTCCTAACATCTCCCTCCCTGTTGGCCCTCTCAAAAATTCCCCTGCTAACACACCAGCTAGATTTAAGGAAGCTGCTTCCAGAGTCCCTGCTGAAGATCTTATTTACATAAAGAGAATATATTGGTCTTGGGGAAGCAGAGAAAAAAATGTGGCCTGCATGGTTACAAAAGGATCCTGTATCGGTTGTCCTGGTATCGTATCTCCCCATAATAATTGTAAACTATGATAATATAGTTAATGTAACATAATATAGTGTGACATGATCTATATGTACTATACTATGACATGTATATATTTATATATACATATATAACAGTGTAGCTATATATGTGTGAAACATGTATGAAATGAAAATACAGGTACTATATTTATGGAAAAAAATCTGCATATAAGTGGACCCATGCAGTTCAAACCCGTGTTCAAAGGTCAGCTGTACATACAGTATAGAGTACAATGTAACAACTGCACATCACGGAATGATTTCTCTGTGAAGGAGTCTTTGGAACTCCCCTTCAGTCATCATCTCCCTTAATCTTCATTAGATACTATTATTACAGATAATAATATGAGGATGAGGAATGAATGCCAAAATGAGGAGATGAATGCCAAAAGCTTAAGTGCTGCTAAGTCAATATTCAATGATATTAATATTCAGTTGTAAGTCAGTGTTCGTATCCAGATCTGCTGATTCCAGACATTAAATTCACTGTCTGAAAAACGCTGAATTAGACAAAGAGCAGAGCAGAGATTGTTGCCCTCCCTGTGGTGTCCCACCCTTATCCTGGACTCGCCCCTTAGCATGGCAGCCTCCTCCCTCCAGAGCCTGTCTCAGGCCCTCCCTTGACAGCTTGCTGAGTCGGGAAAGCCAAGGAAAGGTAGGATCTTTGGACTGACTCTCCAGTATCCTTGTCCATAGTGGACAATACCGGGGCATGTTCTCCACTGTCTCTCAGAGGGTCTCAGCGGGACTGAGTTCCACAGTGGTTACCTGCCCCTTACTGTGTCCTCTACATGCTTGTCTCCCTGCTCTGCCTCACTTCCCCACTTCCTACTTGTGATTCCTGGCATCACTTTTCAAATAAAAGACTTTCACCCAAGTCCTTCCTCAGGGTCTGCTTTGAGGGGACCACAAGGAGAGAGACTAAGTGACCTTAGGAGGATCAGCTTGTGACAATAGCCTGACCAAGGTTTACCACCTGAGACCTCCCTCTTAGCACTGAAGTGACATTTCATCAAAAGTGCTTGAGGGGACTTCCCTAGCGGTCCAGTGGTTAAGACTTCACCTTCCAACGCAGGGGGTGTGGGGTCGATCCCTGGTCAGGGAACTAAGATCCCACATGCCTCTGTGGCCAAAAGACCAAAATATAAAACAGAAGCAATATTGTAACAAATTCAATAAAGACTTTAAAAATGGTCCACATCAAAAAAAGAAAATCTTTAAAAAAAAATAAAGAAAGAGAAGTGCTCAAGCTGCACTTTTCCTTCCCATCCACTTTCACCTGTCTTAACCTTGGGGTGAATGACGACATTCTCGAGCTAGAATGGCCCAGGCAGAGTTCAGTAACATTACTGTGGATGCAAAGGCAACCAGGCTGTGGTTTCTGAACATTGCGTAAGATGCATGCCTTGCTACGTGGCTGCACTCTCAGAATGTTTGGTTCAGATGACCTTTAATGTTCTCTGCCAGGGGGATTTTGGCACTGTATCTATTGTATTACACCAGGAGTCTCTGCAAAATGATGGCAAGGAAATGCTATATTTGGGATTTCCTGAGTTTTCCAGTAGAGATTATCGATCTCGTTTGGGAAGGCTTCCTCTTCTCCTTGGTGATCAGATGTCCCTGTGCTTCTGGTAAAGGTTGCAGATTTGTGAATTAGCTCAGCAGATGGAAGGTATATTTTAGAAGTCAAACCGGCTAAAGCTCTTTGATACTGAACATATTCATAGGCAGAATTGCTGCAAAAATTCTCTCAACACATTTCTGGAACTAGATTTTACCTTTACGTGGCAGAATCAGTTTTGTGACCAAACCATGAAAGAGAAGGAGAAAATGGTCTAAATGTGTTAAGAAAAGTATACAAAATGGCTGAAAGCTGATAAATGGCAGAGCCAGGACTGAGGTCTGCTGATTCCAGACATCCTGCCTAACGAACATAAAACTGGAAGGGCAACAAGAAAAAGGGCTATGAGGAGACCAAGTGGCCCATATGGGCATCACACTCAACATGATGGCATGACCAGGCTTTCTTCCTCTGGCACAAAGAGCTTTTGAGCATTGTTTGATAATATTCCAAAAAGAAAATAGTAGAGCCAAGTTTCCCAAATGTTCCATGTAAAAACAGGAAATGACTAAAGCATTTATCCTGTCTTCTAAGTATGTCAAGGGTCTGGATCAAAACCCACCACCATGTCTTGCTCATCTAGAGCTTATTATAGGGGTAGGGATGCTTAGACCTACAAGTATCATGTCTCCTTGGCTAGATGCAGATCCTTTCACCACATTACGGGAGCCTGCCCTTCCATTTTATAAAATAGTTTCTGAACTGTCTTTTTTTCCAACATTTTATTATGAACATTTTCAAAATAAAGTTGAAAGAAGCTCATAATGAAGAACCATACTCATAGCCTAGGTTCTACAATGAACATTTTACTTGTTTTATCGTGTGTGTGTGTGTGTGTGTGTGTGTGTGTGTGTGTGTATAAAATACACATACACACAAATCCGTCCCTCTATATTTTAATCAATCCATCTCATTTTCTTTGCATTTCAAAGTAAGTGACAAATACGTAATACACCCCCCCAAGTACTTCTGCATGCATATTATTAATTAGAGTTCAACATTTGTTTATGGTTCTTATTTTCCTTTTGAAGTAAATTTCATATAATATGACACATCCACAAATCTTATGTATACCGTTTGCATTCTGACAAGTGCAACCCAAATGTGCAATCCGAACCCCCATCAGGACAGAAACCGTCTCCATTACCGCAGAAAGTTCCCTTAGGGCCCTTCCTAGTCACTGCCTGCCTCCGCCCCTACCCCCAACTCCAGAGGCTACTACTGTGCTGATTTTTCCCACCGTAGATTTCTTGTGTCTGTTCTAGAATTCGGTATACATGAAATCAAACAGTATGTACGTATTTTTTATTTGACTTCTCTCACTCAGCATAAGGTTTTCGAGCTTCACCCGTGTTGTTGCATGTATCAGTAGTTCATTCTTCTTTGTTACTGAGTAGTATTTCATTGCCTAGATTTAGCACGTTTTTTAGTCCACCCGCCTTATTGATGGGCGCCTGGGTTGATTCCAGCTCTTGGCAACCATGAATAAACCACCATAAACAATCATTCACCTACAAATCTGTGTGTGGACATATGTTTTCATTTCTCTTGAGTAAACACCTAGGAATAAAACTGCTGCGTCCTGGGGTAGATTCATACTGGATATTATAAGAAACAGCCAGTGCTTTCTCCAGAGTGGTTGTTCCGCTCCCCACCTATGCATGAGAGTGGCAGTTACTGCACATCTTTACAAACGTTTGGTTTTGCTGATCTTTTTAACCTTAGTTATTTTTGTACGTATGTAGTGGCATCTCATTGCAGATTTAATTTGTTACCCTAGTGACTTGTGCTCATTGGTCATTTATGCATCTCCCCCTGTGAAGGATCTTTTCACATATCTTACCCGTTTTCATTGATTTATAGGAGTTCTTTACATATCCTGGGTACCAGTCCCTTGTCAGATATATTTATATTTTACAAGTATTTTATCCCAGTCTGTGGATTGACTGTTCATTTTCTTAATGATGTTTTTTGATGGGAAAAAGTTCTTAATGTTAATTCAGTCTAATTTTAATGTTTTTCTTTTGGGGTATAGCTTTCTGTGTCTAGTCTAAGAAATCTATGCCTACACCCATAGTAGAGAAGGTATTCTTTTGTTTTCTTCCAAAATCTGTAGAGCTTTAACTTTTACTTTTAGGTCTATGACTCTTTTAGACTTCAATTTTAGGAATAAAATAGAGGTCATGTGTGTGGATTTCTGGCTGCTGTTAAGGTTTTCTCTTCATCTCGGGTCTTCAGCAGTTTGACGATGATGGGCGTTCTCTTTGTATTTACCCTTCTTTGGATTTGATTCTGTGATTTTATTGTATCACCATATCTGAGAAATCTTCAGCCACTATTTCTTCAAACATGTTTTTGCCCTAGTCTCTGGGACAGAAATTACCCATGTTAGACCTTTTGATATTCTCCCACACGTCTCTTAAAAGATCTGTTTGGGCCTTTTCTTTCTTGCTATTGTTTTTCATTATTGAATGATTTCTATTGATTTGTCTTCAGGTTGAGTGACTTTCTTTCATCTTCACTTTGCTGCTAAGACCAACCAGTGAATATTTTACTTCGTATATTTTATTTTTCAGTTCTAGAATTCCCATTTGGTTCATTTTTATTGTTTCTGTTTCTCTGCTGAGATTCCTGTCATTTCATCATATTTTCTTTTAGATACTTGATTAAAATTATAGTAGCTGCTTTCAAACCATTGACTGATAATTGCAAAATCTGCGTGGCCCCTGGAGTTAGTATCCATCGATTGCCTTTCCTTATGAGAATGGGTTACATTTTCTCTGCTGTTTTCTTTTTAGTGTCAATCAAAAATTGGATTGTACCCTGGACATTGTAAAAGATACAATATAGAAACTCTGGATTCTGTTCTGTTCCCCCGAAAGAGCATTTTGTTTGTTTGTTCTGTTGTGTTTTTAGCTTAGCTAAACACAAGCTTGCATACTCTATCTGCCATGCAGTGAGTGGAAGCTCAGACACCGGTGGTTGGAGAATGCCCATCTATGCATGGTTCAGGGGCCACATCAGCAGAGTTTTGGGCAGACTTCATACACAGAAGTTGGGGGTCTCTGCCTCTGAGTCTCTCCTGTCTGGGTTTTCCCCGTTCACTGTCCAGCATCCAGGCTGTTGTCCTGAACCTTTTTCTGTATCCTATAAGCCACTGACCCTGGGTTTTCCATGAGACTTTTAGCTGTCCACCTGACATTGAATGGTCCTACCTGCAGACTGAGAGCCATGAAAATGGGAAACTCACCCAGTACCGTTTTCTTCTTCCAACTGTTCGCTTCCCTTCAGTTTCTTCCTGCTTTAGTTCACTCTCCAGGCCTCCCAGGTAGTTAGTTATTATATGTTGTCAGGAGTTTCTGGCTGTTATCTACCAGAGGATTCATCAAGTAAGGCTGCTTAGCTACCCCTGAAGTGGAATCCCCTGCACCACAGTTTTCAGTGGCTTCCGAGCATTCCCTTGTAAGGATGCACCATCATTTATTTACCTTATGTTGATGGTTATTCATATTATTTTCCTTATTTGCTGTTAGGATAACTTTTCTCTGACATAAAATCAACCTCACTCTGATGCATACTTGATCTGGAACTGAAGCAAGGGACAACATCTCTGAGGTAAAGTTGTCCCATCTGTAAAATGGGGTGATAGTAATCGTAGCAACCACACATGTGCTTTAATGAGACTGAAATGAGGGTAATACTCCCACCAAATGCAAGTAGTAATATAATGGAACAGCATATTTAAAATGCCTAGTACAACTCTGGCATGTAATCCACTCACATCAGATGCTAGTCTCCTCTTTTTGTTGGCCTTGTTGTCATTATCCTTGTTATTAAATTTTTGCTCTCGCTCATAATTATATAAATAAAAGATCGGAGAACGCATCACATGTAATCAAATGTGTTTCTTCCTTTTTTATAAGTAAATATATCATGAGGGTTTTCTTGCGTCAGTCAAGTTGCTTTTGAGAATGTGATTTTAGTGGCTGCATAATAATCTACTAAAAATTGTCATTCTTTATTTGGGTGATCCATGGTTTCTGGAAAAAAAATCAAAGTTACATATGTATATTAGGTAAATTCCTCTAGGGGAAAAAAATCCTTCAAAACAGCCTTATTTCTAATTGTAGCCTAGTACTTACGAAATAATGTCAACCAGCTAAAAGTTAAGTAGCAAATTTCATAAGCTAGGATGCTCATTAAAAGTACTTTCATATTTGGACTAAGAAAAATGACACATCTGCCTCATCCCTTTTTAAGGAAATTGAAGTGCTTTATCAACTTTATTTCATTAAGATCCCCACAGCAGTCCTGTGGCCTGGGTGAAGGTCAAGGAGGCTCTGACTTTTGCAGATGGAGTGTCAAGTGTCATGATGATAAAGTGCCCTCTCCAGGATCACCCACAGTGGGGAAGAGCCCTTTATCTCGTTCCCCAGGTTTCTCTACTCTAGAGATGGCTCACGGTAGCCATGAGTCTCAGACTGGGGTTGACAGCCAGCTGTCCGGATTAGCTGAGTCTAGAAATCCAAACCCAGGAAAACCTGAATGCCCGTGTGTGAAAAGCATGGAGGGGAAATCTGGTTTCTCTCCCACTCATGCTCATTCCAGATATTTATTGAATGTGTAAATGGGTGGGAGAGGGATTTCCACCACATCTCCTCCTCCTGCATCCAGGTATTCAACTAAATATTTTGCATGCACTATGATTGTCTAATGCAATTCTCATGACAAACCTGTAAGATATATCCTATTATGAGCCCCATTTTAAAGTTGAGAAAACTAAGATTCACATAGTAACCAGCCCAGTGTCCACAGCTAATACATACTTGCAAAGAATCTTGCACTATTAAAATCAAAGAAGACTGCTTGTGTCTTGCACAGTCTTGAGGAGTGAAAAATCTGTTTCTCAAAATATAGAAGAAGCAATGAGGACAACTTTATTATAACCCACAAGGAAGATTATCAAGTGAATGGCAAGAGAAGCTTGGCAGAAAGTGGGTTATTTTGCAGTCCCTATTAGTAAAGAAGGATCTCCAGGGCTATTTAGAGTCTTTTAATTTTAAGAAAGTAGATTCGAAACAATCTGATTACTTTAACTGGTATTTATTGAACACTTACTGTGTATCAGCCACGGTGGCAGACCCAGAGGTTACATTGGTAAATGAAACAGATGTGATATATATTTCATGAACCTAATAGTATAGGGACGAAGACAGGCACTGAACAAGGGATTACAACTGTGCTAACAGGGGAGTTGCAAGACGCTTGGACATGTATCAGGGACAGCCACCTAGACCAAGGATCGTATTTCTAGAGTTTAAACACAAGGGCATGAACATGTTTTTAAATAAACAGAGTACTAGCTAATACTGGAGATGAAAATTTTCCAAATTCATAAAGATCTCACTAAGTTGGAGCAATGGACTGAAACCATGAAAATGAAATTTCAGCTCTAGAATTAGGATATACAAGCAAGTACAGAATCAGGAGGTTTGGCATGAGAACAGCTTACATCGGAAAGACCAGAAAATGTTCCTCCACTATAGGGTCGATATTAATTAGCAATGCATTTGATGCTGCTGTCTTAACAGCAATAATGAATTCACACATTTGTTTTATGAGGCATGCAAAGGAAAAAACTATGTTTTATATCTATTCCCAGATGGTATGTTTTGAATGGTGTCTTCCCTTTTCCACAGACTTCTTTGGTAAGATGGTTTATTTTTTTGTGGGAAAATAATAAGTTTGGGAGCAATTAACTTGATCCTTAATAAGAATGATTCAGAACCACAATAGAAGCTGATATGCTTTCATGCTCTCTAAATTGCTTCACTAAATATATAGTAATTGGATATTTATAAGAATTCAGACTCGCCCGTAGCTAAAGTGGAAATGATAATGGTTTGGTATGGATACACAGTGTTAAATACAGTATCTTACTTGATTCTCAGAATACCCTTAAGGGAAACTCCCGACGGGTGTTCTTATGTGTACTCACTGTATGTCTCGCCTGTTTGAATGAAGCATTAGGACAATTTACATAACTTCACACTGAACAGGATAAACAAGGATGTGATGAAATTAGAAAGGATAGTAAGACTAGGAAAGCTAGAAGGAAGATGACAAGATAAGGGCACTCAGTTTTCAACTGTGCAGCCCTCACACACTTGCTGGAGGAGGAGTAAGAACACTGTGCCCATGTTGTGGATGTGAACATTGAGATTTGGAGAAATTCCTGACATGCCCAGTGTCATAGAACCTGTGAGTAACAGATCCCAAAACACATCAGCTTCACTGAAATTCTGTTTCTCTCTCTACTACTCTATGCCACCTTCCAATAATATGAAAAATGAAATTGGTATTGGAAAAGATGCCAACTCAAAGAGAAACTCAAGAGAACTATAGTTGGAAACTTCTTTTCAGTATGTACCTCAAGCTGTGAATTGACGAGAATTCCACTCCCCCAATGCTTAGAACTTTTTAAATCTTAGCAGCTCACTGGTTGTTTAACATGCCTTATATTAATCATCTGATCAGAAGCTAAATATAATGAAGGGCATCAGGCCATTATAACACCCTTCTGCCTATCCCAAGTTATGTTTTATTAAGTTGAGTTGTCAATATTAAATCATCAAAATCGATGGCTCCAGGTAAGTCTCACCATCTCATCAATAATACTTTACCAACTGTCGTTCTTTGGAGACCCGAAATTTACAGTGAGTTTAGCACGCTGCTGCAGACCCATCATAATTTTTATCATGCTTTGTGGCTGCACTGACTTCCGGAAGAGGCCGTCCTAAAAGCCTACTGGGACCCAAATCAATTGTCAGATGTAAATTCAGGTGCCATAGGTAGCATTTTTCATACCCAACAAATTGTCTCTGGTTTTGAACTAATGATCACATAAAAGATTGGAGCCAATTGATTGCATTATCAGCGGGTGGCAATTTACGTGGCTGGGGCAGGTTTAGCCAGGGCTAGCCAGGGAGAGGATTTGTGACTTTGAAAGTGTTTGTTTTGATACGGAATATCAGGAGTTTTTGTTTGCTTCTTCCTGCCTTTTTCACTTCCATGTTTATCCAGAACTACTCACTTTCCCTTTGGGGTTTAGGTGCTCTGGGTAGAACGACCATGTGAGCCCTATTCTTAGAGCATGTTTGTGGAGGAGAACCCATGACTCTCCTTCAGAAAACAGTGTGCTTTCAACTTTAAAGATGCTGGGAAAACGTATTTATTTATTCCGTAAATACTGAGCAGGTATCAGGGATGCATTTGGCTGCAAGAGTTCAGACTCTTCCATAATTAAAGTGGAAATGATATTGGGTTGGTATGGATGCACAGCTTTAAATATAGAATCTTACTGGATTCTCAAAATACCAACCAACCAGCCTGATTAAGAATAGCTTTTAAGGGGCTTCCCTCGTGGCACGGTGGTTAAGAATCCACCTGCTAATGCAGGGGACGGGTTCGAGCCCTGGTCCGGGAGATCCCACATGCCGCGGAGCAAGTAAGCCCGTGTGCCACAACTACTGAGCCTGCACTCTAGAGCCCGCGAGCCACAACTACTGAGCCCATGTGCCACAACTACTGAAGCCCGTGCACCTAGAGCCCATGCTCCACACCAAGAGAAGCCAGTGCTGCTATGAGAAGCCCACGCACCGCAATGAAGAGTAGCCCCCGCTCGCTGCAACTAGAGAAAGCCCGCACACAGCAACAAAGACCCAATGCAGCCAAAAATTAATTAATTGATTTTTTAAAAAAGAATAGCTTTTAAATAGGGGTGCTTTTTCTTATTTAACTTGAAGTCCCAGGATAGATGATTGTTCGGGTTGATTCAGCTGCTCAGCAGTGCCATGAGAAAGCCAGTTTATTCCTCCTTTTCATCCCACCACCCTTAATTGGCCGGCTTTAACCCTCATACTTGTCCCCACATGGTTGCAAGATGGCTGATGTGTTGTTCGGCTGTTGTGAGAAGGGTGAGCCAGCCATATTTGGGGAAACTTGGATTTGTTTTCTGACTCGAAGGACTTCTCAGCGCCTTCAGTATGTTCATAGACATTAAGACCCTTGATGAGGGATAGTTATTATATTCAGCATTTTGCCAGAGTAAACATAGAGGTCTTCATTTTTTTCTTTGGAATACCTATTCAGAAATATTCTGAGTGGCACTGTGAAATGCTGCATTATTCCCAGTTCACACCCTTTATTAGGAGAGTTAAACACATTCGTCTCAAATCAGCACAGGCTCCTACACCTAAGGCAGGTGTCTAACTGCTCTGATTGAGAACAAATCAAGGCACCAGGGTCTTTGAAGGTGTCCCACGATGGGTAGATGGTGGCCCAAGTGCAAAATGATTAATAAAATAATTAATAGCAACTCAGATAGCAAGGCATTGATCTCTTTAAATTCACATCAGGTTCAAGACACAAGTAAAAAAAAGGGTTTTCTTGGATGTAGCCTTGAGTCTGCAAGACAGTCTCATTTCCCCGAGAAAACTCAGTAAACCCTGAGCCTAGACGATACGGTGTTAGTGAGTAAGAGCTACAGTGTTCAGATCCTAGCTCTGCCATTTATAAGCTGTATGATCCTGGGTAAGATACTCTAAGCCTTGGTTTCCCAGTCTGTAAAATGGGGATAGTTCCTGCCTGCTGGCGCTATAATGAATACTCCATGAGATAATGGTTGTAAAGAGCTCATTGCAAGAGAAGGGAGCCATTTTCAGCCCAGATCCTTATTAAGAGCTGATCTGAGCTGAATCCCTACCTTTTTAAGTCTAAATTGGATTCTCCATTCCTCAAGGTCTTGTATAACTTTAACTTCTAATTTTCAAAGCAAGATTTTTTGACACTGCTGTTTTGACCTTGGCATTTGGACCATGCTTTGAACTCAGGTGTATGTCTTTGCTTTACTGATGTTCTTTACTCCAAGAAATAGATACAGACCGCTAGTCTTGAATCCAATTAATATATTGCAGCTAGACATAATACACACAAAATCAAACAGGCAGTGGCTCAAACTGCAAATGTAAAATTTTTTGTAGAAGAAAAATTGGCTGAAGGATCAAATATTGTTGGCATCATGGAAAACCACAAAAAACGTCCTGTGAAAAATTAGACTTGGTCAGAGAATGAGAACAAAATAAAGTGACAATGGCCAGAACTACACAGAGGAAATTTTATTTTATTATTAACTAGAAATTGATGCAAGAATCAAAACTTCTTTTCAAAAATACAGGACTGCAAAATTGGACTTGGTAGAATAAAGCCACAAAACAGAACCCACGAATCAGAAGTTGCCACTGGAAAATTTTAATTTAGCAAAAACCAATCAATGAATCACATATTTGGCATAAAATTTATACACAATGCAATTTATCCTGATGAAAATAATTTCATCATTAAAATTGAATTATTTTTAAATTTGAAATTATGCTGTGTAGAAAACTGAACAGTGACTTAATTTGGTTTAATAGAGTTTTCTTGAGAAATATTACTGGATGAAAATTGTTGGTAGAATTCTGATTCATTTCAACTGCTTTGAAATATGTATTAAAAGCTAGCAAGGTCAATATAATGAGATTAAAATATTCTTCACTAATTGTAAGTATAATGGCACCCACAACCATGAACATCATTTATTAATGTTCCTGTGTATTCATTGAATTTCTAAACCTAAAAACATTTTCTGCACATACTTAAGTCCATTTACTATTGAATACAAGATAGGTACTAATTAAAAATAGACTGAGAGATGCTTAGCAGGATGATTTCATAGTGTTAATAATGAGAGAAGCAGGGGGAAGAAGGGGTGTGGTATCACCTTTATTGAGCACTTGCTGTGGGACAGGCCCCAGGCTTTGGAAGGGCTTCGATGATGGATAGCTCCCAGCTCGTGCACACACTTGGGTATCATAGAAGTATTTAGGAAGTACCTCCTGTTCTGACTTTGCCTTAATTCAGATGTCCACTCCCCTTTTGGCTCATGACAGCAAGACTCTTCGAAATTCCTGCATCTTTAGCTTGTGCTGACACACAGCGGATTTGACTCTGATGTTATTTTCTTATGCTGAGGGTGCCTTGTGGAGTTTCATGGGTTTTGTGCTTCCCTGCTGCCTGTTAGGCTTATAACTCACAGAGCTATGACTTTAAATGTCAGGATTGTCGCTGTAACAAGGGAGCAAAAAGCAGGCTGTTGACATTCTTTGGCCACAATTTGCAATACTCTTTTTTTTTTTTCCTTTAACATTTTCATGTTTCCAGGTGTCTCTTGCCCACAGAACCAGGTCATTAGCCCAGAGTTTTAGTGAGATATGTCTGATCTAGAGCCAGTAGCCGCCAGTTCCAAAAGCCATTTCTGATACAATATTGTGTAAACTGGTTTCCCTTTCTGAGTCTGGGCCTCTAATTTTTTTTATTTTATTGAAGTATTTGATTTACAATGTTGTGTTAAGTTCTGCTGTACAGCAAAGTGCCTCAATTATACATATGTATACATTCTCTTTCATATTCTTTTTGATTATGATTTATCACAGGATATTGAATATAGTTCCCTGTGCTCTACAGTAGAACATTGTTGTTTGTCCATCCTATATATAATAGTTTGCATCTACTAATTCCAAACCCCCAATCCTTCCCTCCCCCACCCCCCCCACCCCCTTGGAAACCACAGTATGTCCTCTCTCTCTCTCTCTCTCTCTCTATGTGTGTGTGTGTGTGTATATATATATATATATATATATTTTTTTTTTTTTTTTTTTTTTTTTTTTTTTGGCGGTATGCGGGCCTCTCACTGTTGTGGCCTCTCCTGTTGCGGAGCACAGGCTCCAGATGCGCAGGCTCAGTGGCCATGGCTCATGGGCCCAGCCGCTCCGTGGCATGTGGGATCTTCCTGGACCGGGGCACGAACCCGTGTCCCCTGCATCGGCAGGCGGACTCTCAACCACTGCGCCACCAGGGAAGCCCTGTCCTCTATATTTATGAGTCTGTTTTTGTTTCATAGATATGTTTGTGTCCTATTTTATATTGCACATATAAATGATACCATATGATATTTGTCTTTCTCTTTCTGACTTCCTTCACTTAGTATAATAGTCTCTAGGTCTATCCATGTTTCTGAAAATGGCATTATTTCATTCTTTTTAATGGCTGAGTAATATTCTGTTGTATATATACATACATACATATATGTATGTATGTATGTGTATGTACCATATCTTCTTTATCCATTCATCTGTCGATGGACATTTAGGTTATTCTCATATCTTGGGTATTGTAAATAGTGCTGCTATGAACATAGGGCTGCATGTATCTTTTCAAATTAAACTTTTGTCTGGGTATATGCCCAGGAGTGGGATTGCTGGATCATACAACAACTCTATTTTTAGTTTTTTGAGAAACTTCCATGCTGTTTTCCATGGTGGCTACACCAATTTACATTTCCACCAACAGTATAAGAGGGTTCCCTTTTGTCCACACCCTCTCTAGCATTTGTTATTTGTAGGCTTTTTAATGATGGCCATTCTGACGGGTGTGAGGCGGTACCTCATTGTAGTTTTGATTTGCATTTCTCTGATGATTAGCGATGATGAGCATCTTTTCATGTGCCTATTCTGGGCTTCTGTCTTACAAAGTGAAAAGGTACTATTGTAAGAATAAAGTTTTAAATGCCCTTTAGAGCTTCTCTAAAGAAGTTTGGTCTTTTATATGATTCAACATGTTTAAAGCTCTGTATATGTTCTCATCTGATATTTTAAGTTTTTGTAGATTGGAAAATACTTCAAGTGAGTAAATAAGCTCTATGGCAAGTTTCTTGCTAGCATTTAGAAGCTGGTGGGTAATGATTACTAATATATATAGAGGTTTAGAACAGTGCTTAACCAACTGCAGCCCACATGCCAAACGTGGCCCACTACCTGATCCTACCAATGGAGTTTCATTGAAACGCAGTCGTGCCCATTCATTGATTTATTGCCTATGGCTGCTTTGGTGCCAAGACAGAGTTGAGTAGATGTAGCAGAAACAGTACGGCCCAGGGGAATTCCCTGGTGGTCCAGTGGTTAGGACTTCACACTCTCAGTGCTGAGGGCCCGGGTTCAATCCCTGGTAGGAGAACTAAGATCCCCCAAGCTGCGTGGCGTGGCCAAATAAATAAATAGATAAGTCTTAAAAAAAAAAAAAGAAAGAAACAGTATGGCCCGCAAAGCCTAAAATATTTACTATCTGGTCCTTTACAGACAAAATTTGCTGACACTTAGAGTTTTACAAATGACTTTCCATCTCTATAGGTTTAAATCTAAATACACATTTGGTTAAATATCACAGCAGTCTGAAAGGTGGGTATCATCCCCCTGGTACAGATGTGTAAACTAAGATGCACAGCTTGTAGATGGCAAAGCCAAGGATTAATTGCAGCCCACTAACACCACATCCCACATCTGGTCATGAACTCTTAGCCTTTCAGTCCTTCATCAATTTTATTTTACTAAGATGTTCTCCACTGTATAATTAATGTCATGACTGTATCATTTAATCATCCGTCAGGCATCTCCTGTGGGGCAGGCACTGCTCTCTGCACTAGGGCACAGCCGTGGACACTTCTGCCATCGTATAGCTTACATTCCAGGTGTTGTGCATATACCTCACGAGTTCCTGGGGTCCTTATCACACTCACCCACTCCGTCACTCTGGCTCACCAAGTGTGATCACGTATGGTGCCAAGTTCGGCCGCTGCAATAGTGAACCACATGGATTGGTTCCCCACACCCCAACCCCTGGAAGTAGGAGAAGAAATTCACAGTCCAGTGGGAAATGGCCTTTAGGGCACACCCTCGATTTCTAGAATGTGATACAGACCAGAGATATCATGAAATATAGTATGATGGCTTATTTACATGCCTTTCTATCTCATGATTTTGCTCTAAGGGCTACAATTAGGAGATGGGATCTATGTAAACTGAGTCAAAAGTGTACGGAAATTATGTAGATAAGTACATCTTAAATTTTGACGTGCATATGGGTTTTAATGTGGGGATCTTTTGAAGATTCAGGTTTTGATTCCATGTCTCTGGGGTGTGGTCTAGGGTTCTAACAAGCTCCCAGGTGATGCTCTGAGGTCCTTGCTTTGAGTAGCAAGATACCGGTGAACAGTCCAGGTTCCTCTAAAAATCTCTCAAATTTGATGCTAGAAGCATGGAACAGGGCTGGGTTCTCAGATTTAAAGACCAGGGTTTGAGCAGGCAAGCTCCATTGTGGATGAAAACCAAAATCACCCCCTGCAGACTTGAGACGTTGGTTGGTAGTCATTCACCCCATTCACCAGTTTTCTCTTCTCTCTTGCTAGCTCCCCCTCTTCCTTAATTTTAGCCTCCTCCTTGCCCCCAGCCCATCCCACAGCCTGTTCTGTGGTTCAGACCACGGAAGCCAAACCCCTGGTGGAGGTGCTAATAAGACTTTCTATTTTCTCTGCTCAAGTTCAAGTGAGGAAAGACAGCAGCATTTCCAGTGCAGACTCTTCACTCTCAGTAATTCTGTCAGACTGACTCGCAAGTCTTCCCAGCCTGTCTGCTCAGACTGCACAAGCTGGTGATTAAAACTTAAAGCAATAATTAGACCCTTTATTTTCAAAACAGATTTGGTTTCCAGACCAGACTTCAACACTCATTATAATACAGACTAATAAAAACAAATCTGGGAACTTTTTTTTTTTAAGTTTTTGTGTTGTGAAGTCTGTAACAGCATTAAAACCATTTTGGGGGAAAAAAAATTCATGATCCCCCAGAAAAATACTCAGTGAACATTCCCTTCTGTTTCCCATCCAAATATATTGCACATATATGCACATAGTGTAGACAAAAGTTTGTACTATAATTTTTTCCACTTATTTTATGATGAACATTTTTTATATTGCTCCATGATCATCTTATTTTTAAAGGCTGCACAATATTTCTTCTAGTTGACAAACCAATATGTTTGTAAACTTAAATAGTTCTCCTTTGTGGAATATTTCAGTGGTCTCCTTTCTTTCTTTTTTTCTTCCTTTCTTTCATCTTCCCTCCTTCCTTTTTCCTCCCTCCCTCCCTCCCTCTCTCCCTTCCTTCCTTCCTTCCTGCCTTCCTTCCTTCCTACCTCCCTCTCTTTTCTCTGTCTCCCATCTTTGCCTCTTCCTCTCTCCCTACTTCCTCTTTCATCATCTTCTACTATCAAAAAAACAGTGTGCCATGAACATTCAATAACTCTTTCCCTTAAGTTGAATTATTTCCTTATGATACATTCTCAGCCAGCAGTAGGATAAGTGTTTTGTTTTTTTTTTCCCTTTAGTATAGTCTGAGAAGCCCAGTGACCCAATCAGCATGGTGTTGCCATTCTCTATGAAAATCTCAGAGGGTGACACCCTAAACACATTTTATGTCTACCAGGCCAAATGGGTAGGTGTTACATTAATTCCAGCCCCTTATACCTGCATTCATTCCTGGGATATTGGAATGAGTCTCGACTGGAAGTTTAGTCAGCTCAAACCAGATCCCCATGCTTACTGCACAAGTACTTTCTATTCCCACTTCCCTCTAAATACACAGTTTAGATATTAGTGCCTCAATACATAAGGTTATCCTGGAGAATAAATCTGTTAGAATATTAGCTTATTGAGGGACATTTTTTTTTCTGTTTGGTTCACTACTGTATCCCCAGCATCTAGAACAGTGCATAGCACATGGTAGGTGTTGAATAGATGTTTGTTTCATGAATCATTAAAAAAAATAAGATCAGAAACAATGTAGAAAAGTGAAAGATATCTTTACTCCAAAGAGTTTAGAGCAGTGGTTCTTAAGGCTTTGGAGGACAAATGCATCCCTCACATCTGTGTGTTAACAGGTAGAATTTTACAAATAATTTTTATAGGTCCAAAGAATCTGGAAGTTTTCCCATGGACACCAGGCAGTGTTGGCGTTAAGAATCCCTGGTAAAAGAACCTCTAAGTTCTAATTTATTTGCCATCATCCTACCAAGCAGAACTTTGAAATAGTAGTAATCCATACCTAATGGCTCATTCAGTCTTTATTATAGTCTGTCAAGATAGGCAGTATCATTCCTATTTTACAGAAACAAATCCCAGATTCAGAACGATTCAAAAGACTAAATCAAAGTGACACACTTACTAAATGCAGAGCAGGAACTAGAACCCGGGTCCTCTAATTCAAGTCCAGCCTGGTTTCAGTTAAATGCCTCCATTGACCCTGCATTGATTTGCACAACCTTTGTCTTCTTAGCATTTGATTGATGGTTATTGTTAGTGCAGATAATTTGGGCTTCTTTGTAATGATCAAGACGTTTATACAAGGCAAGGTCTCAGATGATTAGGCCAAGGCGGGTGCTAATGCCACTCTCAGCTTCATCTGGAAATATCTAACTAGAGTTCATTAACTTGTCAACACTAGTTCCTTCTGAGCACCATACTGATACAATAAAATAGTGCAATCGATAGAAAACTTCAACAGGCTTCATGTGTCTTCTTTTGTTACTCCTTTTTCTTTCTTTCTTCATCTTTTATTACTACATTTTTTCCTGCCACTTTAAAATCGTTGTGCTTCTCATTAGCTGTGCAATTCTGTTTTATTGGAAATCCAGGTACATCTAGCTTTTCCCAGACACCCCCATTATTGCCCCGAAGAGAGGGAAGCTAACCTTATGTAGGCTCACTGAGTAAATCTGGACTCTGCTGTGAGATTGCTAATACAGTAAATGAATTTTTCTTAAGTATAACATGGCTTACTAACTATGTGGAAGACGATCTGGAAGCTTTGCAGAAGCTAAATAGTTCTCTGAGCTGATAGAGGAAGGCACTGTGGTTACCATCTACTGATGGGAATGTGAGAGTGAGAATGGTTATGAAAATGCCTTATTTTTTCTTCGTCCTTAATATTGCTCACTTAATTACATTGGGAATTCTGGGGCTCATTCAACCTCTTTCTACAAAAGAAACACTCACACTTTGCCTATTCCTGGTGAGATGAAGTTCGTGTTCTATTTCTCCCTCATTCCCTGCTCAGTTTCTGTCTCCTCCAAAACTTATTACATCATAGGAGTAATTGACTCTTTGACATTGATTTCTCCCGTTGGACACATCTGGATTTGTTCCGAGGAAACACCATGTTTACTTTAATATGATGACTTTACCAACATCATCATGTTGGATAGTCCAACCATCATGAATTATCACATGAGTCCATAGCTCTCTCTGAGAGCACCCTGGAGACCAAATAGGAAACTAAGCATTATCCCAGAGAGAAGGCTCACTCAGGGATCTGCATATTTCAACAATTTCCCTGTTCTTGGAGAAGTTCTCTAACAGCTCCTGAAATGCAAGATGAAAAGCATCCTCTCTGTACCATAGCTAAAGGACTGATCACGGAAATGAAAGTGCAATTACAGAAAAATTACCCCTGGGCCATGACCACATTTCATGAGCATTTTATTGCCATCACGACTCATGATTTCAATTTTCAGGACTGAGACTCTCTGCTGAAGCCCAATTTAAATCCTTAATATGAGAGTCTGTGCTTTACAGTCATGTGTCAATGCAGAGTCAATCAATTGGGGTTTAGTTCCCTGGGCCTGACCACAGTTATGTGCTGGGAGGGAACCAACAGGGTCGCATATGTAAACGGTACTGTGCTAATCAAGTGTGATATTTTCTCTTTTACTTCTGATCAACCACAAGACTAGATTTAAGACTACTGTTCAGTTTGAACTTGAAAGTGATGATTTTTACACCAGAATTCTTAATATCTGAGTTTTAGTTTAAAGGAAAAAGTGCTGATGCCTTTGAAAGTCAGGGCCATGCTGAAGTGTTTTCCAATTCTCATTAAAAAAAAAAAAATCCTCTGAGCACTTTTGGAAATAAAAAATTCTTAATCTTGTCCTTTGAATAATGTCAAGATAGAGTGAACCTCTGGAGAAATATTGATATAAAACCAAATCAATACGTCCCCGCTTGTTACTGACTCTCTGTGTTGCTTTGGACAAGTTGTTTAACTTTTCTGAGCGTCAGTTTTGCTCAACAAAAGTTAATACTGCCATATAGATGGGAGATTCAGTTGCCTTGGTTTTTTTTTTTTTTTTTTTTGCAGTACGCGGGCCTCTCACTGTTGTGGCCTCTCCCATTGCGGAGCACAGGCTCCGGATGCGCAGGCTCAGCGGCCATGGCTCACAGGCCCAGCCGCTCCGCGGCATGTGGGATCTTCCCGGACCGGGGCACGAACCCGTGTCCCCTGCATCGGCAGGCGGACTCTCAACCACTGCGCCACCAGGGAAGCCCTGTTGCCTTTGTTTTTATCTTTAAAAACAAGCATTTAGTCTAACAGATATGAAACATTCCTGCACATATATTCACACAGTCCAAGAGCCATTACGTTTCATATAATGAGAATGTACGATTCTTGGCAATCTGGTAATCTGGAATTGCCTCTAAGCTATTACAATGCTGATCTTTTTTTCTGAGTTTGGCCCTTTGTACACCTCAAAAAGATTTAATAGTGTTCAAGATTATGAGATTGTTGCCATATACAGCATTGCTATTCTTCAAAAAATAAGACTTTGCAGGCTGAAAAGTCAAAGAATCAGTGTAGACATGCATGATCGAAGTCTTTAAAATAATTAAAACCATTTCACAATTGCATCAGAGGTACTATAGCAGGGTTTTAGGAGTCATCTCACTGGTACAGCCAGTACCCTGCTAATTGCCAGGGACAGTCTGGCTGCCTGGGTGACAACTTCTCCCTCCCTGTCTTCCATAACTCACTTGACTGGGATGATCAAGGAGGGCTTCTGAAAGGAGGTGGCATCTTTGGAATTTAAGTGGGAAGGACATTCCAGGTAAGATGGATGCTATGGGGTAATATACAAAAGCAGGAAAACATTAAACCTGTTTGGTGATCACGGTGCAGTAGCATTTGATCTAAAGTAGGTAATTCCATTAGAGAAAGAAAATTAGAAAAGTTGTCTGAGCTCCAGTTTTAGAGAGCCTTGAATGTCAGGCTAAGAGGATAGAGTAGACCACACTATAAGCAAAGAAGAACCATGACTTCATCTGTTAGTTTCTTCTTATATCACATATCCACTGAGTACCTATTCTGTGCTACCTTAAAGATAACCTTTGGTAAATAGTTCAGAATGCCTAGTCTAGAAGCATATCTAGATGGACTGAAGGAGGATGAGGCTATAGGGCAAGAGGAGAAACAAGTTAGGAGGCTATTGGAATGGTCCAGGTGAGAAATTTCACTGGTCCCAAGGATCTGGCACATACAGTAGAAAGTGGTACTGGGGACCAAACTGAAGAGCATGGCCTCAAGAAACATCCTTTGTTTGGTAGTTTCAGTGCTTGTGTTGGGACTTAAGAGTCCCACCATATATATATCTTCAACTTATCACAGTTTACCTTCAAATAATACTGTGGTGTTTCACATATGGTGTAAGAACCTTACAGTGTACTTCCATGTCCCCCTTCCCCAGCCTTTGCGATATGGCTGTTACACGATTTACTTTATCGTATGTTGTAGATAAACCCCACAATACATTGTTATTTCTGCTTTAACCAGTCAGTTACCTTTTCAATTACTTGTTCAATCACCTTACATAAAAAAATAGAAAAAAAAGTTCTGTTTCCCCACATACCCACCATTTATCATGTTCATCGTTTGTTTGTGTAGATCCATGTTTCCTTCTGATATCCTTTTCCTTCTAACTAAAGGACTATTTAGCATTCTTTGTGGTGCTCTTCTGCTGGTGTTGAATTCTTTCACCTTTTGTCTATGAAAAAGTGTTATTTCACTTTTAATTTTGGGAGATATTTTCACCAGGCTTGGAATTCCCGATTGATGTTTTTTCTTTGAGCGTTTTAAAGATTTGCTCCATAGTCTTCTAACTTGCGTTGTTTCTGGCAAGACATCAGCTGTCATCCTTATTTTTCTCTTCTGTTTGTAATGTGTCTTTCCCCCACCACCCATGCCCAGCTCCTTTTAAGATTTCATTTTTATTACTAGTTTGAAGCATTTTGATTATGATAAGAAACATTTTGAGGAGTGAATCAGGAGAGTGTTGAAACAGATAAGATGTGAGCACTAGGAAAAGAGGCAAATTAAATGTGAGCCTGCACAGATTAATTGAAACTGATAGTTGCTTCTTTGAGTCCAGTACTAACTATCTCTACAGGTGTGAAGGAGAAATATCACTACAGAATGTACCCTAAATGTATCCTAAAAGAAAAGTAATAAAAAAAGAAACACTTGAAGAACACTGTGTGTGCATATTTGTGTGGGTTTGTATACACACACACACACACACAGAGAACACCAACAACAACCCTATGGCATAGGTACTATTACAGTATCCATTTTACACATGTTAAAACTGTTGCGCAGAATGGTTGAATAGTTTTAGCACATCACTGGTAAGTGGCAGAGCTGGGATTTGAACACAGATCATCAAATTAACAGTAGTGCCTTCAACCACTGTTTTAAACTGCCTCTTACAGTAAATGGCAGCCAGGTATATCAGAAGCAAGATATTGACAGATTTACGGGGCACCTTTGTTATAAATATTCCACGTTAAAGGGGAAGAAGATGCTGCTTCTTGGACCTGGAAGATGCTACTTTCGGAGCAGTGACCTCCTGTCTGATCTTCCAGCCTCTGGCTTAGATATTGATGTTCCTTCAAATATACAATGTCCATAATCTTCGAGACTAGACATCTAGCTACACACCGTAGTGTCTACTCATGGTTGCTACCCAGTGTGTCCAACACAAAATAGAAATTTCTGCAGGTGGACGGCAAGGAGTTCACAAACATGTTTGAACTCAGGCATCAGCCCATTTATAAGGCATGAGAAAGAAAGGAAAAACACCAAAATTCTTGTAATTTCTCTGGCCTACCTATTGTACTGATAATGACAGTCATCATTTACTGAGACTCTTCTAGGAGCTAAGTACTTTACTTCTAATCGTTAGAGTAAGGACCCACACTGCTACTGTTACAAACCTTATGTTTCTTTCAACTTTGAACTATTCTTTGCAAATTACTTAACCTTGCTGTACCTCAGTTTCCTCATCCACATCATGAGGTTAATAAGAGTAGCTACCAAAATGCTGTTTTGAAGATTAAATGAGATGATGTATCTATAAAGTGCCTAGGATAGTGCCAGGCACCTGCCAGGCATTCAGTAAGTATATGATGCTAGTATTATTACCTCCGTTGTTTCTTCTACCTGGGAGTCCCTGCTTTGTCCATCCAAACCTTAACTGTCCTGCAAAATCAAGTCAGTATTTATCCTGCCACCCTGATCACTTCACTCAGGCACAACCTCTGTTTCTGCTAATAGTCAGTAAATACAGCCCGAGCTTCTCAATTGATTGTATTCCTCCACATAGGCTCATTTTGCCTTTTCAACTAGATTAATTCATCATTCATTGAATTCATGTGTCGTCTGAGCACCAACCAGGTGCCAAGGACTGTTCTCGTTTACCTTTCTTATTAACTGGTCTAGGGTTAGACCAGTAGATAAGAAAGGTAAAAAGCAAATCTCTGCCTCATGGATTTATGTATTGATGTGGGGAGGGAGAGGGTACAGACAAAAAATAATACAAATAAGCAAAGTATGTGGCATGTTAGATGGTAACAATGGTATGGATATAAATAAAGCATGGAAGAGAGATAGGAAGTGTTGGAGGATATCATGCAGTCTCCAGTATTGCATTCAGGGAAGACTTGGCTGAAGGAAGAGTACAAGCCGTGGAGACCCAGGTGCAGAGCTGTCCTGGATGAGGATACAGCAGGTACAAGGGCCCTGAGGTGGGAATGTTCATGGTCAAAGGAACATCAGGGTTAGTGTGGCTGGAGTGGAGTCGGCAGAGGGCAGAGTTGTAGGATAGAAGGTTGACAGGTGAAGGAGGTGGGGCAGATTAAATGGTGCCTCACAGCCCATTGTAACGGACTCGCCCTTCACTTTGATGTGAGAGCCACTGGATGTCCTGAGTGAAGGGATCACTGAGGCAGGAGCCATATCTTACAAGTGATGAACCGATATTAGAGCAGAGTTTGGAGTTGACAAAGCATCCTCACAGCCTTCACGGAACCCTGTGTGGGCAGGATTATCCCACCCATTTCAGAGGTGAGGAAGCCACTGCTCAGAGAGGAGTTGTAAAGTCCCTACTGTCATGCAGCTTTGGTGGCATGGGCAGGGTAGAAACCAAGATTCCCCAACTTCCAGCCCAAGAAGGCTCGACAGCAGGTAGAAGTTGAGCCCCACTGGTGTTCCTAGGTTGAATCCAATGGTCCTATAGTCCTCTTCACCGTTTCTTCTGTCTACTTCCCCTGGCTTCTTCCCCTCCTGTGTCTAACTAGCTCTAAAGCGCCCCTGGAGGAAGAACTTAGGGCTGGCTTATGCCAGGTGGGCAGAGCCGGGGTACAAGAGACTTGACAGTACCTTCATGTGAATTAGAAACAGCCATTCCCCTCGAGGGCCACAGTCCCCATGGGCATAAGGTTGCATTAACACAGGGTGAATTTCAGCCCTTGCCCACCTCCTCCAAGGGCCTTTGTGCAGTACACAACCTTCACCACTGTAAATGACAGGCTGATACGTCTTCATGAATTTCTGTATTTCACACGTCAATGTAACACAGTGGAGGTCACATAAAGATACTTAGTGAATCATGAGTGACTGAATTCTTTCTCGTTTTTCATCTCCTAATGTGATGAAGACACTATTTGTCAGCCTATGGTATAGGATATAAATTATGGCACACATTTTTTTGAGCATATACTATATGCCAGCACGAGTCTAGGCACTGGGGATATGGCTACAAAAAACTGACAAAAATCCCTGTGTTGATGGGTCTTACATTCTAGTGGAGGAGACAAGTAATCAATGAAATAAATCAACATAAGTATGGTAGATTGTTACCTTGCAGAGAAAAGAAAAATAAAGTATGGAACGGGGTACGAAGTTGTAGTGAGTGCCAGAAATGCTGACTAGACAGGCCAGGGCAGCCTTCACAGAGAGGTTGACGTTTGAGCAAATATCTGAATGAAGTGAAAGAGGTACCGTGGTAGACAGAATAATGGCCCCCAAGATGTCCACATCATAATCTTTGGAACCTGTGATGCCACCTCAGGGCAAAAGCAACTTTGCAGATGGGATTAAATTAAGGATTTTGTGTTTGGGAGATTATCCTGGTTTATCCTGGTGGGCCTAGATAAATCACAAGAGTCCTTCTCAGAGAGAAGTAGGAGGCCAGAGACAGAGATTTGAGGATGCTCCAGTGCTGGCTTTGAAGATGGAGGAAGGGGCCACAAGCCCAGAAATGTCAGGGTCCTCTAGAAAGTGGGAAAGAGGAGGAAACAGATTCTCCTCTAGGGGCTCAGGAAGAAACACAGCTCTGACCACACCTTGATTTTAGCCCAGTGAGACCTGTTTGGGATGTCTGCCCCCCAGAACTGGAAGATAACAAATTTGTGTTGTTTTAAGCCACTGAGTTTGTTGCACCCTGTTGTTGCGGTATTATAGGAAACTAATACAGCAACTGTGTAAATATCTGGGGAAAGAGCATTCCAGGCAGGGAAAGCAGGAGGTGCAAAGGCCCTGAGGTGGAATGTACCTGCTGTACTCCATGATGCCAGTATGAGTAGACTGGGCCAGAGTGAGTCAAGGGGACTTGAGGTACAGGGGGCCAGGGGCTGGGGGAAGATTATGTAAAACATTGCAGGCCACACTGGTTTTACTCGAAATGCTAGGAGGCCCCACTGGAAACTATAAAGCAAAGAATTGTTGTCATCTAGTTCATGTTTTAACAGGACCACTCTGGCTGCTGTGGGGGTGATATAGGGGGTGTGGGGGCAAGGAAAGAAGCTGGGAGACCAGTTAGGAGGCTTTTGCTATAATCCAGGCAAAAGAGGCTGTTAGCTTGGACCAGGGTGTTGGTGACAGCTGGGAAAGGGTGACAGAGTGAGAAACAGTCAAATTCTGAATATATATTGAAGATGCAGCCCATAGACCAGATAAAGGATAGATGTGATACCTGTTAAGTTTAACTGGAAGAGATCCTGAATACAATCCTTTCATTAGTTAAAAATTTAATGTGGAAAGGTGGCACACACAGAAGGCCAGAAGTAGAATGGATAATAATCCAGTCTCCAAATAAAATGCTCTAGGTTCAAATCCTGGCTCCTCCACTCGCCAGAAGTATGTCCTTGAGCAACTTTTTTGGGCCTTAGTTTCCTGATCTGTAGCATGGGAGCGTAATGGTACCTGCAGAGACTGTATGAACATTAAAGAGAAAAATGCTTTGTAAGACCTAGTGTCTAACCCATAGTAAGTACTCAAAAAATGTTCTCTCTCATCATCTAGAACTCACTGATTTTCAAAGATATTGTTCTATTTGTAAAATGCTTGAAGAATTTAATGTGGAGAAGTATTTGAAAACAAATGAAATCTCTCCCTTCCTGTGGGGCATGTTCGCAGGATAGCTGGGATGCTAACACATTTCTCTTGGTCCCGTAATAGATTTCCCATGCTCCATTATCAACTAGTTGCTGTATCTGTCAATCCTGGCTTTGAAAAAGGAGGCTTATCCTTCAGTCTTTTAAGGAAGAATGAGTATTACATGGCAACTGAATATTTATAACACACTCTCCTCTTTTTAAAGCAGTTGTTTTACCCTCCCAACATCAAACCACTGAGCCCAAGGAAACCTCAGATGTTGGAGAATATCAAATATGGTCTCTTTTCCTCTTTTTCCTGGTAGATCTGACACACCTTTGAACCTTCAAAGGCCGCAGTAATCAGTGATGTAGGGAGACGTGCGACATTACACGCATCGTTGTGAAGACGAATTTCGTAATGTGAATGGCGTAGTGTGGAATAGCGGTTGGGGCTGAATTAAAATGTGAGGATCTGTAACTCAACAAAAACCACAGAACAAAGGGAGGAGTGAGACATGGAACAGGCTGATGAAAGACACATTGCTGATTCGGGACTTCACTGAAGAGAGCTAGATAAAAGGGAGATATTGCTTAAGTAGGCTCATGTAACCCTGGTATCTTAATTAAAATGTCTTTAACAAAAGAGGAAGAGGAATAGTACTGAAAGTTTGGGGGAGGCTTCAATGAAAGAAAATAAATTTACAGAGGGGAAGAAAAGAGGATGATTTAGGTTAAATGTTGAGAATAACTCCTTAAGCAAAATAATCTTGAATTTAAGTCATAAAGGATATTTGAAAATCAGTTGGACAAAGGAGGCAATCGACTTTGTGGCCAGAGTGGGAAACAGCTTTCTAATTTTAGAGTTTGCAGCCATAACATCAAGAAGTTAAAAAAAAGAAAGAAAGTAGATAAAAACAGGAGGAACAAGGGTCTCAAAAATTGACTAAATCCAGAGAATGAGTCCTGGTGATATGTACTTTTCCCTTTTCTTACGTACAGGACACTGCCTTAAATGTCCTCCCTCCATTACTTTATCTGAGACAGGAACACGCTGTTCCCCCCTGCTATTGGGAACGTTTGATTAGGGGCCCTCCTTTCCCTGGATCACCGTAAGATTCTGCCTGAGAAGCTGATTTAAGAAAGTAAAGAAGCACTTAGTTTTGGACCTGATAAAGTCACACAGGGTTTTTCTCTGAGTCCATCCTAGAATAACCCAGAGGCATCCATCATCACCCAGTCTCTCGGGCACATGTGAAGCCAAACCTCATTTGCAGGGTGGCTGTACCATCCACAGCCACAGCCAGCACGGTCTTCTGCCATTTAATGAGGCAGTTCAGCTGCAAGGGAGGGGAGAGCGATGTCCCGTCCAATCCAATGATTAAATGCATCAGGGGTGTTACGTAAAAATGCAAGAGTTTCCTCTTTTCTGAAGTTGCCTTACGGAATGGAAAACTCAAAAACTTTGGAAAAAGAAGAAAAGAGATACTACCAGCTTGCCATCTGCTCTTTGATGGCATTCATTAAGCAAATAGTTATTAAATAACCTTTTTATTAAAGTTTAAAAGTTAAAGCATGCATTTGCATACTAGTGCGACCTGGCAGAAGAAAGCCAGAGTTAACAGAGACTATCCAGTAACTACTACGTACCCTGAACTGGAGGATGACACGCATAGTATATAATAGGCGCCTGTTGTGGGGTGGTGTATGTGTGTGTTTCTGCATGTTATCAGGCAGACAGGGCTAGAGGTGAGTGAGAAGAGAAGAGCCAGGTTAGAGGAACACAGGACAATGAAGGTGTAAAGTCACCAGAGAGCCTGGCAAGTTTGGGCAAAAGCAGTATGGTTGGAGCTGTAGGAGTTGCGGCCAGAGAGGTGTGTTGGAACCACTTGGGGATGCTCAGCCATGGCAAGATCAAATCTGTTTCCAGTGGTGATTGGGGGTTTGGCAACATGGGACGGGTCCTTTACAACGTTCATCAACTTTGACCTAATAATCCCATTTTTGCTTGTCCATTCTAAGGAATCCTGTTTAGAGAAAAACAAACAAGTAAGCAAAGAAAACTTTGCATACAATGATATTTTATTTGCATTTTAATAACAGAATTGGAAGAACCTAAACGTATGGGCATAACATCAGGGGAATGGTTAAATACGGGCTGATGCATCCACATGATGTACTGTGCAGCTACCAAATGACGTTTACAAAATTTGCAACATGCATGAGAAGAAAACTTGCTGTTTATCATTAGGTTCAAAACACAAAATACAAAATTATTCAGACCAATTTCAACTTGAGCAAAAAGTATATTAAAACCAGGAAGGAAGAATTAATTTACTCACAACCCTGTATCAGACCAAGAGAAATACTATTCTATATAGTATATATTTAGAATAGTATTTCTGTTGGTCTGGTACAGGGTTGTGAGTAAATGAATTCTTTTTTTTTTTTGTACTGATTGTAAATAGAATAGGTTCATTATAGAAACTTCAGAAAATATATTAAAATACTACTTGCCTCCAAATTCTTATCTCAGTGTCTGCTTCCGGGAAGCCCAGACTAAGAGTGTTGAGGTCCTGGTTGTGATTCTACTATCCAGGGGGCTCCTATATAAAAAGGAACAATGAGTCATGAAGAACCTGCAGGTGAGCTACAGGAGAGTAGACAACATGTCAGGGAACATGGTTCTAGAGAAGGAAGGGATATATTCCAGGGAAAATCCCCTGGGTGGAATCTGTAGGAGTTGGCAACCACTTGGGAGTGCGGTATGGCGGAAACGAAGTAAACCATCCATAGGAAATAAGCGTCTAGCCCTTCAACAGCTGAGAAAAGGGAAGCCGGAAGCCTTATGGGTTTGGGCAAGAGTGGGTGGAAGGACAGGACTCAGTTTGGTTTAAGACATGTTGTGTTTGAGGTACCCACAGGATAGTCACTATCATTAATTGTGAAACTTGCACTGGAAAAGCATTTGACGAACACCCAGTACGTACGCACTGAATTGCAAAGCATTGTTTTCCCACATGGGGGTTTTCTAACCGGCACTTTCTTTGAAGGCCAATCACACATTTATGAGCTCATGCCAACCAGAAAGCTTGGGATCTGGGCTACGTGCTCACGCATACTGAATACATACTGAGATGAATACAGCTGTTGAGGCCGGACTACATATGTGTGTTAGAAAAATAAGCCCATCTGTAACACGCTGCAAGATGCCTCCAGGTGTTCAGAAGTAGCTCTTTAACGTGAATATTTTATCAATGCCAGGGCAGATAAAGGAAAATTGTCTCCATTATATTCCCATCACCGTCACACGTGGTTGAATGGACCTCTAACTAAAGAATGTAAATATGTTTAAAACATTTTTCACCTCTTTTGAAACCAGCAAGTTCTGATTTGTGTTGTTACTGCTCCTGCTAGATTCATGAAATATTTCGAAGGCAATTCCGTCTTGGAAGTGTGATTTGGCAAATTTTCATCCAAAGCGTTTGCTTTTATTTATTTATTTTTCAGCTAGCAGTTCTAACATGGGGAAATTGATGTTTTAGAGTAAGTGGTAGAATATGTGTGGGCAGGGGGAGGGTGTTTTACTTGTGTTTTATTTTTAAGTCCAACTTTTCAAATAAGGATAACAAATATCATGAAGGAAAGTTTATTTAAGAAAATGTGTTCTGCAGGGGTGGCCCCTCAGCTCTGACGGGGCAAGGTCAAAGACAAGGTCAGATCCCAGACTTTTGCTTAAAACCATTCAGGGGCTTCTCATGGTCCTCAGGATTCAGAACAGTCCCGTGAGAATGGAAGAGGCCTGCCCTCTCCTCCCCTTCCAGCCTTTCCCAAAGCTTCTGGAGCCCTACCCTCTGCTTCAGCCCTTCTTGTCTTTGGCCATGTTCTGCCTCTGTGCCCTTTCACTTGCTGGTCCCTGGCCAGGAACTCTCTCTCCTCCTCGTATCCCTGGATGAACCCCGCTTGGCCTTCAGGTCTCAGCTCAGTTGTCATTTCTTCCAGAAAGCTATGGTCTTCTGCCGGGCAGTCCAAGGGGTGAATTTTCTAAAAAATTTCTGTAGACTCAGCGACTTCACAAAACACTGAAGGGCCAAAGAATCCAAACAGTGTGTGGTGATTGTCTTGTTACAGAGGCTATTTTTGGCTTGAGGAGGAAATCAACATGGAATCATAGGCATCTTATTCATGTACTTATCAGACATAACTGTGGAGCAGATACCCTGAACCAGGCACTATGCTAAGCCCATTACCTGGATTATCCGAATTCTACAACAACCCTATATTCATTTAATAATTTTTTTATCTAATAGTATTTAAAAAATACTTTTTGGACACCTGCTGTGTGCCTGGCCTTGTACTGGGAACCAGGGGACACGGCGGCAAACCAGGAAGACATACTGCCTGGCCTCATGGAGCTGGTAGCCTGTGCGGAAGGCAGACATTGATAAACACTGAATGGATGTGTGATTAATCAGAAGCTGAATAAGAGCTCTGGATGTAACGGGCAGGCTGCAGGCACCCCCTCCCCCCACCCAGCAAAAGAGACTGAAGGAGTCTAGAAGGGGTGCTTGAGCTGGGAGTACACGGATGCATCCGGGGGGTCAACCAGGCACAAGAAGGGAGGAATGATGAGGAACAACAGTAGGTGGAAAGCCCTGAAGCCAGCATTTGCGACCTGAGGGTGCCGAGGAGGCTCGTGCTGCAGAAGCACAGCCCAGGAGGACAGTAAGGGCTCCTGAAGTCGGAGCGCCATTGGGAGCCAAGCCTGCTGGCCCTCGCTGGCCTTGGTAACACTGGCGGCTTCATCCTTTCACAAGGGGAAGCAAATAATGGCATTAATGAGAGGAAGGAGAATGTTTCAAAAGATCTATTTGGCTGCTGGACAGAGAACTTCTGGAGGCATCACTCAAATTGCAAACTCCTCTGGTAAAACTTTCTTTTCTCTGTTGATTACTTTGGCCAAAGCCATTTCTTTTCCACCCTAAACATACTTAACAGAAATGACTGTCACGTTTATTTTTATTGGGAATTTATTACTTCTTTGGTGCTAATCATTCAGATGCTCTGCTATGGACTGTCAGTCACTGTGAGGTTTCTTGTTTTGGGATCAGACATCCCCAAAGCCCCTGATAGTGACGCATTACTGGAGAAATCATTTCTGATGTCACTGGTGGTCACTTCTGGAAAACCATGGTGCCTGGGGACTCTCGGGAACAGTGGTTTGCACCCATTTCTCCCAGCTATGTGCCAGCAGGCCTTGAAAAGCAGGTGTGGCATAATTTACTATAGTAGATTGGCTTCGCCGCACCCTAGGAGTCCACCAGCCATCATCTCCCCACCCCACCCCAGCTTTAAAATTAGCTCCACAATACACATTTCCATACTAATGGACAATTTCCATATCGCCCCATTTTATTGTCAGCATAACTCTGTCCTGTAAACCTGTGACAGATGACTCAGCTCAGCTGACATTTGGCCTCCAGAATATTGGGAAAATAGATAGCTGGAAATGATGCAAACTTACTATATTGGCCCTCCGACTTCCTAAATTTGCCACTGAAAGTTTGGTGTTTGTGGACTGTTTCTTCCTTTAAGTAGGCAAACTTCAGCCCCAGAAGGTAATAAAGCAAACTTTAAATCTCACCCCAGGTACAGCAACGCTGAATGGTGCATTTGATTGCATATGAAATGGGAACTGAGTAGCACAGAACCTTCCTCCCAGCACCTTTCAGCACATTGAGATCAGCTGCAAGAATGGGATAAATTGGAGATTGATTTCTGCTGCTCCATTCATTTGCAGAAATTTACAGACAATTAAACTGTCCCCCTGCAGTAAAGGTATAGCCGCTCCCGTTAGCCGGAGGCAGATTGACATTTGCTACGTATCCTCTGCAAAAGTTAGAGTTGTGATTCTCCAGTTATACTTGAGTAAGGAGCTCTCTCCACACACAGCCCTGGGGAGGTGAGTAGCATCCTGCTTGGATCAGGGGGCACTGGGGTCACAGAGGCCTGCGTTCCCATCTCTCACTTAAGAGCTAAGTGACTTCGGATAAGTCTCTTAAATCTTTGAACCTCAGGAAAACAGGCATGGTGGTTCTACCTGTGAGTTGTTGGATGTATTAAATGAGATAATGTCACAGTGTGCCTAGCACAGTGCCTGGCACATAATAGCTACTCACTAAATAGCAGTGTTTCCTTTGGCAGACTCAGTGAGTCCAGGGCCACCATGCCAAGTATATTTTAGGACTAGAAAGATAAGAAAGGAATAGGCTGTGACTTTCAGACTTGAGTCCAGAACCCAGGCTTCAAACTCATCAAAGGAATAATTCTCATGATCTTTCAACCAGACATGGAATTCAAACCCAAAGCATCATACCTTTGCACGAAACCGGTAAAGGCTCCCCGCTGCCTGGGAAGCACATCAGACCTTCCCAACATGATCTACAAGACTGTCCACAGTCAGGCCAGGCTGAAAAGTCTCAGGTGGCACTGCCCTCCCTGCACTCCCTGCTTCAGCCAGAGGGATGCTGCCAGCATCTACGATGCTTTTCCTGTTACAATAACTTCTCTTAGCACATAATTTTGCCCAAAAGTTACAAAGTTGGAGAGAGAACAAAGGCAGTGGCTTGTGGCTTCTTTATAAAATTGTTGCTCTTTTTCTCTCACATTTATTACCTAATGCAGAGGCATGAGCTAGGGCGGGCACATATGAGTTCTCTGGCCACTTCCTGCCCCTTTGGGTGTCGGCTCATGAGGGTCCTCTGCCAGGTAGCAAGACAGGTCCGAGCTGCTGTCTGGCTTTGGGTTCACTGTGAAGAGAGCAGGGCTATTCCTCTCAAATCTTACTGTTTTCTTGGAGTGGCTCTTGGAAGACTTTTCAGCCCTCAGCTGGACGTGGAGGGAGGCAGCAGTGACAGCCAAAACATGGAGAGCGGTCCCAGCTGTAGAACACCAGTCTGGGCCCAAACCTTTCTGTTCCCCTTCACTTCTGGGACACCAGCCCAGTTCGTCTCTACCCTGGACAGCTCTTGCCTTGAGGGTGTCCTAGGTGGTTTCCCTGGGAACAAACCTTGCGACTCAGAGATCTTTGTGGAGAAGGGGAGGGGTGTCTGCATCCACACAGAGATGAGGGCAGCAGGAGGGGGCAGTGGGAAGAGGTGAACGGAGGAGACACGGACTGCGATTACAGCAGGGCTCTTGGCCAGCCTGGGGCCAGTTGGGACTCTGGGTGCCCCCGAGCATGGTCGCACCTGGAGGCGGGGGGCTGGCCTTACACACCCCTTACCACTAACTGTATCCCTTTCTGCTTCATGATCTTCAAATCAACTATGAAGTGGAGGCAGAGTCCATGAAAATACTGTGAAAACACACTGTGATTCCCTTTTATGACATGTCTGGAGAAGGCAGATGTGTACAGACAGGAAGTAGATTGATGGTTGCCGGCGGCTGGGGCTTAGAACAGGGGAGTGAGCATTTGGGCATGAGGTTTCTTTGGAGGCTGATGGAAATGTTCTAAAATTAGTTTGTGGTGATGATCACACAACTCTGTAAACTTCCTGATAATCGTTGCATTGCCCCCTTAAAATGGATAAATGTAACGGTACATAAACGGTACCTAGATAATACATTAAAAATACTGTGGGAAGGAAGGAGGATAGAGGGACTCCAACCAGGGAAAGTTGACCCCCAACTCTCCTTTTCCCCAGATCGAAAGCTCAGATTTGCATTTTAGGAGGAATCTCAGTGCTCTGTGAAGACAGGGTTGGAAAAAAGAAACCCAACAGATAAACATTACTTTAACCCTGAAAATCTGTTCGTCAAACGGCAGCCAACATGAAATATGTGTGTGTAGATATATATGTAATTGTAAGTGGGTTCATGTCATTCTTCAGCTTAAAACCCGCCCACAAAAAGAAACAAACAAAACACCTTCCCATGACTCACATCTCACGCAGAGTAAAAGCCCAAGTGCTCTCTGCAGTCTATGTGGCTGGCCACGCAGGATCTGAATTCCCTTTACCAGCTCCCTGGACTGTCTCCCCCGCTCTTCCAGGCCAGGCCTCCCTGCAGCGCACACTTGCCAGGGTCTGTTCTTGCTGCTGCTGGTGCCTTGTCCTGCCACAGGGTGCCTTCCTTGCTTCATCCTCCAAGGCCGCCTTCCCAGTGGGCCCGTCCCGGCCTCCCCTCCTCTGTGCACAGTGAGCCCTCCCTGCCTATCTGTTCTCCTGGACCGTGTTCACTGTCTGTCTCCTCCATCTAGAATGTGAGCTGCATGAGGGCACTGCACTCTCCTAGATGCCGAGAATTACTCCTGGCAGGAAGGAAGGGATCCACAGATAGTTTCTGAAGAAATGAATGAATGAAAATAAATCCACTCTTTCTCTCCTTGTCACGTTCTTCATCCTTTCTGCTTCCTCCTTCCCTTGGCCCCCATCCTCCCCTCCCACCCCCAACCCCTCCCCTGTCCCTCACAGTTGCAGGGGCCTCCTCATTATTTCCAAGGTGTTCTTTGGGACTGTGTGATGTAGCATGAAACTTGCTTTTAATGCACTGCCAATTTCTCCTGAGATTGAGAATCAGGGAGGAAAGCAAATGAGATTGTAAACCCCAACACCCTTCGACAGAAAGACACAGGCCCCAGTCAGCCCATGGGAGACGAGAGATATTTATGTAAGGGTGACAATTCCCTGTAGTAAAATGCCGCATGAGTGAGTCTGCCAGAGGACAGAGTTCTGCCCTTTGACTGAAGCAAGATAGGATGAGGCCCCTGCAAGCCTCCGGCTTTTCCAGGCTCAAAGACGTGGATGGATCATTGGTCACCGGCTGAAGGCACATGACTAGTCGTGCACTTTCCTCTGCATGCCCCGTGTCTGTGTGTGTGTTCTTGTGGCTGAGGGAACTGTGTTGGTTTGCAGGGGGAAGCTGTGTTGTGTGTGTCCTTGGGTCTAGGCATGTGATGTGTGTCTGTTGCATGTGCATCTGTTAATGAGTGTGTGTGTGTCAGTGTATGTGTGTGACCCTATCAAATGGATTCTGAGTATGTACACGTGCACGAGTGCATGAGTGTTTGTGTTTGGTGAGAGAGGACTTTGATGTCAGTGTGCATGTGTCTAGTAGTCTAGAAATCTGGAGGTGGCTGCGTGTCTGCAAGTGTCTGTTTAAGATCTGGCGTCAGGCCACCCACAGCTGAATTACTCACTCCTAAAAGGCACCGAGTGGCTTGTCTTCATTTCCTCACATCCGCTGTCCTGTTATGAATAAGACCATCCTTCACTTTTGTGCTGTTCTTTGGAGAGTGCAGACCACCTTCAAGTGCCATTTCTCATTTCATTCTGATAACCAAGAGCACAGGAGAGTTATCGTCATTTACAAACGAGAAATTCCCCTTAAAGCCCTCCCTGTCCTCTCTGGGGCTGGTTGTGCCGTTGATCCGCGCCCTTCCCACCGCCTTCAGCCATCCGTCTCCCTCTGGGGTCACCTCCCTTCTGTGTCTTCATTCACCCAACACTATGGCTGCCTGCCTCTGACCCCCGCCTCGCAGCCCAGCACCCTTCCTGGTCTCCCCTTGAGCTGACAAACTTCCAACTTCTTCCAGCTTCTTTCCTTCCTCACCAAAGCCCTCACTTCTCATTGGTTCCTCTGACCCTGGACCCTAACACACTCTTAAAGTTGTCTTCCTAAAGTCCTCAGTTACCTGTTCATCGTCAGCCCGACAGCCTCCTCATAGTGTTCAGCCTGTTGGAGGGGACGCCTGAGTTGTGTGATATGGCCGTGCACTCTCTCCTTTTTGAAATCCTCATCTCTTTGTCCTTTTGGTTTTCCTCCTTTTGCCTCCTAACCTTTCTGTGGCCTTTGCTGGCCTTTTAGAAACTCATCGGATGATTGAGTTCCTCCCTTTTCCCTCCACATAACCTGGATGGTGTCAGCTTCTCCTTCACGTCTAGCTGCTCTTGTACGTGAGTGACACTTCTTGTCCCCTTTCATCTCTCCCTCCCGAATGCAGCTACTTATACACCCTCTAGAAAACTATGTTGGCTGCCCTCAAAGTAACAACACCCATCATCTGTGCCCAGAACTGCCTTTTTCCTATTTACCCACTATCTTGTGTCGGCTGAAAAAAAAGATGCACAACTTAAAAGTTGAAAGTTATGTTTTATATGGTGAACATTCTTAGGACTTCAAGCCCAGAGACAGCATCTCAGATATAGACTGAGAAAACTGTTCAGAAGAGGAAGAGGGGGAAGCCAGGATATAGAAGAGGTTTTTCAACAACACCAGGTAGTTGGAACAAAAGGTTACGGTTAATAAAAGAAAACTAGATATCTCAAGTTAAGGAATTTAGCACTTTTCTATGTATGGGAAGATGCAAGAGTCTGGGTTCACTGAAATCATTCCTTTGATATGCACCTCAGCTGTCTGGGGCCAGCATCCTGTGTTTTCTCATCCTGAGTTTCCTTGGGCTGCACCATCCAAGCAGCTGTAACGTGCTAGCTAGATCCTTTATTTACTGATATAGCAGGCAATGTTTTACTTCTCACTTGCTAATGGCAACACCAGAAGACAGGGAGTCCTAACACAGCCTCTCCTTTAGCCTGATGCTCTGTTCTTTCCCACACCTCTGTCTCTTCTTCTGTAAACATCTCTTGAATTAGTCACATACTTTTAAACCTCACTGCTTCCATCTTGTCTTTCTTTGAGGTTACGGCCACATCCTGTTGCATTCAAAGGCTTCACATTATAGATTGACAGATACAAACACACACACACGTGCCTAGATGTGCATATGGTATTTGTCAATCAAATTAGATGCTATGGCTCCTCAATGGCCCCAGTCACAGAAAAGCACTTGGCTTCAGAGCACACAGACAGACTCATTACCACAGACCTGACCAAAGGTAGACATCTGTCCACAAACACGTAGTTAATAGAGACACACATAAATCACAAAGACAGAAGTGGAGCCGCAGACATAGAGTCATGGTCATGGACCAATTTTTTGTTGAGGTCCCTGCCATTGTAACACAAAAAATGTTGAGTTGGAAGAAAAAGGATGCCCCAGTCCTGCCCACCATGGTGGGCTCAGAGAGTCCTGTGCACACGGAGGCCTCTCTACAATTGGTCACTCTACCTCCACCCCCTCCTTTCCAGATGCTCTTTCCTATCCTGAGACTCAGAGCCTCCTGCTTCTCTTCGAAGGTACCTTAGAGCCAGGGAGTTTACACAGGTGTCCTTATTACCAAGCTGCTGGGCTATGAGGGGGAAGGAAATGGATTGGCAGTGTGGGCTTCAGTAGCTGGTAAACTGGGAGGACGCCAGAGGTAGAAATGGGGACTCAGGAACCTTACCACTCTGGTCACCTGTCACCCATTCACAGGCTTGCAAACACAAATAAGTTCTGTACTGCAAACAATGGAATGTTTGTTACTGACAGTGCTTTTCATTACTTTACATACATTTTCACACATATCGTCATAATGAATGAAAACCTACTTTTGCTCTTATTATAGAATAGAATCACCAATCCCTTACATTTGCATAGGACTTTAAATGTTTTCAAAGTGCTTTCCTAGACTTTCCTTCATACAAGCTTCAAGATTTTTTTTATTGTAAATAAGATTCGTATATTGCACGTATTTTATATGTTTTCTGTTCTTTTCATATTCCCTAATAAGCCTCTTTACAGATGTTATACATCAGTGTTTTATGGATGTAATCCACTCTGTTTTTCATTGTCTTCTCACTGTCCCATTCTCTCTTTCTTTCTCTGCTGTTTTCTACATGGTTGGGGTTGGGTTATTTATTTATTTATTTGGTTGGTTGTTTTTTTTTTTATTTATTTTATTTATTTATTTTTGGCTATGTTGCGTCTCCGTTGCTGTGCAGACTTTCTCTAGTTGCAGCGAGCGGGGGCTACTCTTTGTTGCGGTCCACGGGCTTCTCATTGTGGTGGCTTCTCTTGTTGTGGAGCACGGGCTGTAGGCACACAGGCTTCAGTAGTTGTGGTGCACAGGCTTAGCTGCTCTGTGGCATGTGGGATCTTCCCGGACCAGGGCTCGAACCCATGTCTCTTGCATTGGCAGGCAGATTCTTAACCACTGTGCCACCAGGGAAGTCCCCAAGCAGTCTTTTATTTGGACTTATTCATTGAGGTTTTGGATATTATTCTTCTATGTTCAGTATAGTTTATATAAAGTAGAGGGCAGCCAATATGGTATTCTGTATTTTCCTACACATATTATCTTACATATTCTCTCAGCTAATTAGGTGAATTGCAGCAATTTATATAACCTCTAAGAGCTTAACATTTCTCATTGGTTAAGGATGGCTAGGATGTACTTGAGAAGTTTATTGCAAATATTAGCAAAGACACATGTAGGGTGCATAGCACATGGCCCAACACGTGTTTAATAAATTGTTGTTATTATAATAGTTTGTGGTTGTGATTGTGGAAGCAGTCAAATGATGATCATAGTGGTTAGAACGTGGTCTTTACAACTGCCTTATTGGTGACCGCCTAAGAGTGTCTCCTGCTGATGGACCCAAATTTAACCTTCTCCTGCAATTGAACATTCAGGTGGTTTGCCATTTTTGCTCTTTATAAATAGTGTCTCACTAAACATCTTCCTGCTTTCAGTTTTTTCCTCCTTTGAATTTAGCATTTGGATGTATTCCTAGGAGTGAGATTACAGAGTGAAGGGATATGTACACTTGTAAGGTTCTTGAGAAATAAATGCTGCCTGATTACTTTCCACAAGAATAACATCAGTTTACAATCTGACCAAAATCAAGAGAAAGACTATATACATTTTCATAGCCTTCTCTGGTCTTGTTTCCTACTTGACTTTTTTATATAGAGTTTCCTTTAAAATTATTATATATTGGGACTTCCCTGGTGGTCCAGTCGTTAAGACTCTGCGCTCCCAGTGCAGGGGGTCTGGGTTCGATCCCAGGTCAGGGAACTAAATCCCGCATGCTGCAGCTAAAGATGCCTCATGCCACAACTAAAGATCCCATGTGCCACAACTAAGACCCGCTGCAGCCAAATAAATAAGTAGATATTTTTTAAAATAATAAAAATAAAACTATCATATACGTATAAAGCCATATCACTATCATATAACATATATACATGTACATGCATACACTTTTATGGAGCATGGGTCAGTGATGGTGTTTAAATATAATTTGCCACATGATTTTCATAGGAACTTATTGTCCAGAGTTTGAGATGCTTGCTTTTGGTGGTACCTCAGGTAATCTTAGTGTGTGGTATTGAATATGATTGGTTTATATATTGAAAACTATATCCCATTTTTAATTCTCTTTAAGTCCTCTGATTGGGTCAAGGAGAAAGTCTCAGCTCAGTGCTAACAACCCTTTAACACCCCTCTAGCCTTTTCTTATCTCCCTTTCAAAAAGAGGAAACTTTCCACCCACCTAAGTCCAGCTCAAATTTAATAACATCATTGATCTCATTGTTTATTTTTATGTTTTCGTACTTTTTATGAGAAGCCATACTGGTACTATATTTAAAATAATGACACAAAGTTTCCCTTTTTGCATCCATTTATTCAATTAAAAAGGTGAATTACAGATGAGACAGAAATTCTCACAGTGTTGTTCCAATGATTGCAGTTTGGGACATACTGCATGGGGAGTGAGTTCCAGGAGTGGACCCACTAATAATAGCAAACAGACTTTGACAGAACATTGACTAAGAGTCTCCATAATGCCTGACATTGTGGAACATTGTGTTTGGAATGCTGTGATTACCCCTCATCCCTATTCATTTGTGATTGTGAGGACCTTGCATTTGGCCGTGAGGAGAGTCACACTTGTACCCAGCGAGTTCTGTGGGTTAGTGACCAGCCAAGTAATCTCCTCACTTGACAGATTAAGAATGGGAACACACAAGCATGGAAGGATGTATAAATCAAGACTGACATTGTGAATAGAATGATTCAGAAGATGGGATTAAACAGCTTAATGATAGTCATTGTGAATCACAATGTCAGCTTTAGTATAATTCTAATGATGTACTTGCTAACGCTAATGAGGTTTGATAGAATAAAATTAACAATGTCCAAACAGCTGTATGCTTTCACAACAAAGGAGCCATATCTCAGAGCAGACTGATACATCTTCGCCGTGGGGGATTTTAGTCAATTGATTTGTTTTTTCTCTTTTAGGATATATTTAAATTTGAAAGAACTTCTCCTGTCCCAAGACAAAAGAGGTCCATTGTGGTATCTCCCATTTTAATTCCAGAGAATCAGAGACAACCTTTCCCAAGAGATGTTGGCAAGGTAAGTCAGACAAAGAAAACCGCTAAAGCATGCTTTTATTGTGAGATGAGCATACACGAGACAAGCTGACTCTGACTGGCTTGGCGACCAGCAGGAATTGGCCTCAGATCCTCTGTGGTAAGAGGCCAGATTTTTTTGCCAAGAACAGAATGTCAAAGGTCATGAAAAAGGGAATTTACAAAAAACAAAAACAAAAAAACACAACAACACCTTTGTCATGATTTTGAGATCTACATGGTAGATAATGATGTAAGAGTTGTGACATGAGGATGTCTTTGGTTAAGCAATAGACTCACGGCTTTTGTAGATGATGCCCAGGCCGTCCGCCAGTTCAGTCCCCTTAGTATACCCGGATGATGATAGATCAAAGGAACTAAACCATACTAACCAGATCCAGAAAGCACTGTCACATGAATCAGAGAAACAACTTTTCCAGGAAGAAATAGTCACTGTTAAATAGGCAGAAATACTGATGTTGCCTGGTCAGCACACCCTCTCCCCATAGGAAAGCCGACATGGAGAATTGAATTTTCACCAGTTCATATTTTTCAATGATCTCGGGATTTGAGCAATGGTGGTTAGTTGAATGGATGATCTGAATGGCTGGTGCTATTGGATTGTTTATCTATTCATTGAATCAATAAGGAGCACCTGTTATATGCCAGACTGCAAGATTGAGATCGGTTTAGTGGAGGTGTGAACAAGCATCCAAGCCCCTATTGTTATAGAGCTTGTGTTCTAGTGGGGAGGTAGATTTTTTCAATGAGTAAGTAAATGAGAAAACTGCAGAGGATAACAAATGCTGTGAGTAACAGACACGGGGTGATGTGAAGAAGAGTAAATGGCAGGACCAGGGTGAAGAGGGAGGAGGGAATCTCGGCACAAATGACCGGGAGCAGCTGGGTCGTGTCCCTGACGTTTGAGTGGGGGCGGGAAGAATGAGAAAGGAATAGCCAAGGGGAGGTCGGGAAAACCATAGACTTGGCAGCGGCAACTGCGTGTGCAAAAGCCTGGAGGTGCAAAAGAATGAGGTGGATTTGACTAGCAGAATGCCTGGTTGGCTGCAATGTAGTGAACAAGGAAAAGAGTGATAAGAGTTGAAGTCAGAGAAGTTGGCCTGTCATGTGGGTCTTGGAGACCATAGTGATGAATAGGATTTTCATCGTGCATGCAGCCAGAAACCACTGGAAAGTCTCCCAGGTGTGTTTGTGTGTGTCTGGACCTTTTGAAAGGTCCCTCTGGCTGCCTTGTAGGGAACGATCTGTGGGAGCAGAGTAGTAGGGAGGAGTGGACACACACAAACAGCCAAGAAGGAAGGTTTTATAGTGACCCGGGCAAGAGGTTAGTGTGACTTGGACTATTAGAAATCTATTTCTATTGGAAATTAGAAACATTCATAATCTGATATCCTGATAATAACCATATTTATGATTTTAAACTATCACTGTACCAAAGATGCAAAATCTTGCCAGATTTCCAGGATATGATGCAAAGGGAAGCAGAGCTCTTCTGAGAGGACAGTGGTACAGCTGACGTGCCCTGGCCCTTTGGACAGCCCTCGCCTCTGTCATGGCCTTTGTGTAGGTTTCCCTGAAGCCAAGGATAGCACTCACCAAGGGGCCAGAGTCCTCAAGTCTGCAAGACTCTGCCCCCAGACAGTTTGAGGCACAAGCTGCACCCTTGTTCTGCAGGTCTCCTTCATGTACGCTTGGTGTTTTCAGCCCTCGCTGTGCATCAGAGTCACCTGGGGCAGTTAAAATACAGATGCCAGTCTCCACCCTCAGAAATTGACTCAGTTGGTCAGGGGGTGAAGACCAAGCACCAGCATTTTTAAGAGATCCCAGGTGATTCTGATGCACACTCAGGTTTAAGGAGGTCTGAGCTAAAATACTTTCTCCTCCCCTGCCTACCACTAAACTATAGTACTTTCAGTATCGGAATTTCAATTCTATTAATTAGTTTACAACAAGGGTGAATTATCACATCTCACTTGCCTGGAAATTTTGTTGTCCTGCCATAATTATTATGAGCACCACCTTTCCCCTTAAACTTGTCCAGCTTTGGACAGTAAGTTATGTGGTCATCCTAAAGCTTCCTCCAGCCCCATACATTTGTCCCCCCCCAGTATATTTAGAGAGTTTTCACAAGGCTCTTTCCTTAAGATACATAATGGATCAATAAGTATGCAGCTAACTAAGGGCATTCTTCTGCATGGTTTCTTACTTGTTACAGCCTCAGAACACAATTTGTTTTTCAAGCTGAAGACTTCTGTCTCCTTAGCCCCTATGTACTGCCCACCTGGGTTCAGCCCTGGGTTTCAACCTGGGTTCTCTACAAACAACAGCTTTTCTAAGTGCAGTAGTGTACTAACATCATAATGGTGTGAAAGCCTCCCAAACCTCCCGATGGCTTTTACAGAATAACTGCACTGCCTTGCAAGAATTCTGTGTTTGTCCATGCTTCTTAGGCCTTTGAAGGAACATATTTCCCTCTTTGTCTCTGCCTGTTTTTATTCATTCCTCTTATTCTTCTATTTATATCTTATATCATATCCTAATCAATCTGCCTATAGCTGACAAGCAAGGCTCTGTCGAGCTGTGAGAAGATACAGGAGTCTTCACTGAGTGCTGGGGAGGCTGGGAGAAGGGAAAAGAGACCCAGGAGGCAGGGCTTTGGCCTCCACACGTCACCACTCCCATCCACCCAAACTCTACGAGTCAGGCAGCTCTAATCTTATAAATATTACATATCAGATTTCAGTGTAGAATGTCATTTGAAGAAGAGATTCTGTGGGCATAAAGACAGTTGTCTTACTTTGGGTTCCCTGAGACAAGAATTCAAATGTAGGTAATTTCTATACCAGTAATACTGGTAAGGGAGTGAAGGAGTGATGCAGGAAAGGGGAAGCAGCCAGTTGAGAGGCCTGTTTACCACTGTGGGTGACTGGATTGTAATCCCACAGAGAAAGGCTAGAAAATGGTGTAAGACACACTCTCAGGGTTATCCTGTCCACGGAGGAGGGAGCTGGGGTATTTATATACCATCCCTATCCGTCTGGTTGAGGGCTGCTCCCAGAAGTCTAAACTCCCCAGCACATCCGTCATGCCCTGTGTTCTGTGCACCAGCACAATGGCCTTCTGAGGCTTGCGGGAGAGCCTTTAGGCATCATGGTGGCTGGTGTGCACTGAAAAGGTGAGGTGCAAGGGACTGGGACTGGGCACTGATGAATTCTGCTCTATCACTAAACTTGATATAAACACTGTTGCTTTGCAGGCCAGATTTTTTCTCTTTGTCTCATCTCCTGCTCCCAACTCGTTTCCTCAACTAACTTTCTTATGCCTCGTGCCTTTGAAGCCACTGCACTTGCCTCTCTCCAATAATAAGTACTTGTTTCATCCCAGGAGGGAAAACCTCTGAAATTTAACCCAATTCATATCAATTCATATCAATAATATCAATATGCAGCCTCTGCTATTTACAAGGCACTGTGCAAGGGGCTGCTGATTTCATGGCAAAGGAAACAGAGGCCTTGATCTCACAGGATTAGAGAAGAGTAGAAAAAATCATCACAAATTCTTTATTTGTCACAATAAAGTGTAAGTACTTTTCGTCTATTATGTTGAATTTTCATAATAACAAGCCCACGAGGACCATCTTCCAAGGTGCCGAATGAGGGTAATGAGACTCAGAGGGATGGTGTAACCTGTCCGAAATCACACACTTAACTGCAGAGGCACGCTTTGTGCCACCTCTTTGAGATTTCACAGTCTGCACTCTTAACCAGTAGGCTCAGGGCTACGGAGTGCAACCTGAGAATTCTCTTGCATGGAGTGAAATGTCCTTGCTGAAAATTACTTTTTAAAAATATCATTAAAACTAAGTTTAATACCTTGAAATGTGCCAAGAAATAAGATGGTTAGAGGGGTGGATCAATGGATAGATATATGACAAAGCAAGTAGAGCAAAATGTTAATGATGGAATCTAGGTGATGAGCACAGTTGATCACTGTGAACTTCTTTCAACTTTCCTACGTGTTTGGAAATTTCATAATACAATGTTGGGAAAAATTAAGTTTAAGTATAAAATTATTATAAAAGGCAGAAGAGCTGGCATGTTGGCACGAAAGTACTTTGTCTTACAATTCGGGATGGTGAATGGAGACCAAGTATTTGTCTCTTTATTTTCTTTTTTGTCATATTTTATCACAATCTGAATTTCTTTAAAGAATGAAGACCCATATACTAGAGGGTAACGATATCAAAAGCAAGGTGCTGCAGCGATTTCGCCCCCGTGGGAGATTTCTCACAGTTCAAGGCCATGCCACGTAGAATTACATATTCACTAAAAAGCTACGCAGGCAGCTCTAGGTATTAGGCAAAGTTTTGACATACACATATTTTATCTATCTGCAAAATAATTAATTAGTTGGTAAGTAGCTAAATTATTAGAATTTGGGGGCTGGTTTTCCATCATATCTCTCAGTGTTTCTGAAAAAAGGGTAGAACACCCAGCTGTGAACACATTTCCTCAGACCTGTGATTTCCTTCCCATTTTTGAATTCTAGACAGCAGGGAGGATCTGCGAGTATGTGCCCTGGAGAGATATGTGTAGTTCCCAACATAACCTTTTTTTTTTCTTCCTCCCCCTTCAGTGTATGACTATTTCAAAATTTGGGCCATAAATAATTTCTCAGTTTTACCAATTTTCACTGATAAATATTTGATTGCGTCTATAGAGATTTTTGAGTTGATTGAGAGCAGGGGACTTGAAATCTGTGAGGCAGCAAGGAGGTCTTTTGGAGATGTATTTTATTCTGTTTTATATTAAGTTTGAAAGACAAGTCATTTATGAAGTGCTTGTTAGAGATTCTATTTTCATCACAAACCCTTTTCATCAAAACCAATGAAAGTACATTTTACTGAAATTCCTTTTTTTATATCCCCTATAAATTGGTAGAATGAGCCTTTAGAAGGACATATTTAACCCAGGATGGAAGAAATACGTAATGGGACCATGCACTCTTTGTAAAGGGAATCAACGTAGATCATTAGACCAAATCATGAAAACCACTCAACCAGGACTCTGCTTTGATTGTGTCATGAATGTAAGTCACACCTGAGGACAATTTATGGCAGGTCCTAAATATTTCTTAGGGTTCTGGATGTATACCATGGTTAGAGGTCTCCCCACATCCAGGAACTCTGTATCTCGCCTTTACGCCCACCTATGCAAACAGGTGCCAAGGAGTCTTATGGCCTTGGGATTAAATTTGTTTTACTCCATTTAATAGTCCTTTGCAACACTTTGCGAACCCATGGGTGCCAAGCTGCATCCCCAGAAGCTGGACCAGAAAGCTGATACTAAATGCATCCCCATCGAGCACTACTCCATCTCACCTTTCTACTGATATGTAGACTTAGGGTACCTTGCTCCATTCTGTTGCCTGATTTATTTTATATAATCATCATCAGCCTTTTAAAATCCATTTTTTCACACCTTTTATTCAAGTCTAACTACATGTCTCTTCTCAAAAATTTATATCTGTTTCATTTCCCCATTTTCAAACAAGGAGCAGTTTTATTCAGTGACTAAAAGTTACCATTGGTTGTTGTATAGGAGAGAAATTTGAATATAGGTGATCTAAGATGTCCAGAAGCTTAGTGCTCAAAATTTTCTTGGTGAGATGACCAGCAGAATTTATTTCTACATTCAGCAACCCTAGTTGTACACATGCATTTCATATTTCCATGACTTTGAACTCTTCCCTCTTTCTGGGACACGCCCTCTTCATCCCCACTCCATAGGCCCACCCCATTTACATTCTAAGGTTGTACATCCAATGGCACATTTGCATCGCTGAAGAAAGTTCCACGTCTACTCTGTCCAGCATGGCAGCCTCTAACCGCGTGTGGCTGTTGAGCTCTTGAAATGTAGCGAGTGTGATTGAGGAACTGGATTTTTGCACTGTATTAAATTTTAACTGATTTTAATTTAAACTTAAAAACTACTGCTTGATCCAGTTACTGGAACAACTTGCATGTGAATCTGACTTTTCAACTGTAAATTTTTTTTAATTGAAGTATAGTTGATTTACAATATAGTTAGTTTCAGGGGAACAGCCAAGTGATTCAGTTATACATCTATATATATTTTTCAGATTATTTTCCATTATAGGTTATTACAAGATATTGAATCTATCTTGTAAATTTTAATCTAAATACAGATTAAATATTTTTGTTGAAAATATAATGTCCAAATTGAGATGTAAGTTAGGATTTTAATGGAATGTATCTCATTAATAATCCTCATGTAGATGTCATGTTGCAATAAAATTATTTTGGATATATTGCTATGATTAAAATTAATCTCATGTTTTTTTGGGTTTTTTTTTTTTTTTTTTTTTTTTACTTTTTTTAATGGAGCTACCAGAAAATTTTAACTTAGTTATATGGCTCGTGTTAGATTTCTATTGGGCAATGCTGGGCTATATTTAAGCCTATATTTAAAAAAATTTTTATTTTATATTGGAGCATAGTTGATTAACAATGTTGTGTTAGTTTCAGGTGTATAGCAAAGTGATTCAGTTATACATATACATGTATCTATTCTTTTTCAAATCTTTTCCCATTGAGGTTATTACAAAATATTGAGCAGCGTTCCCTGTGCCATACAGTAGGTTCTTGTTGGTTATCTGTTTTAAATACAGCAGTCGGTCTCCTCCATGGAATTTTTGTTTGATCTCCTTTACACATTTGTTTATACCTCTTAGATGACACAACACATTTTGAGCAGCAATATAGTTTCTTTTGTATTTTTCTTCCCATTAACTGTAATTTACCAAGGGTAGTGAGTGATCCAGTACAGTGCCTAACACATAGTAGGGACTTAAATATTCTTTGACTTGAATTCTAACCAGGTCTATGGCTGGTTGGCTAAGGTATTCACCAGTTACTAATTTAAGTGACCATAGCTGGTTTGTTGTTAAAAAGGAATTAACAGACCATTATGTGATCAGTCTGGATGTTTCCAGCAAATTTTAATTTTCTACAGTGACAGTGAGGCTACCAGATAAATTGCTTGGCAGTCAACCATTATGTCAGGTCATGTAAGCATCCTTAGCAGATCGTGATAGATTTGATGCTGATGGATTGTGTGTGTGTGTGTGTGTGTGTGTGTGTGTGTGTGTAAAGGGGGAGGGGGGAGGGAGAGAGAGATGGGGGGGTTAAAAGGGAGGAGGGGAGAGAGAGAAAAAATAAAAAGAGGCAGAAAGAGTGAGAAAAGACAGTGACTCTGTTTCTGCATTTGCTTATACATGCAATGACATTTTAAATCTACTCAAATAAAAAACTCAAAACTTCTATTCACAACTGAGCAGAGTTAATTCTAACTTATTTTGACTAAGTCTAATGAAAGCTTATATTCACCATTAGCAAGTGTTGCCCTCTTTCTGCAAAGTTTAATTAATGATAAAACATAATTGAGTTGTTTTGGTTCTTTGCCAAATACATATATATGCAAAAATGCCCTCCATGATATACATCCAGTGAATAAAGGCATCTTAGCCTATAGAGGAAGCAATATTTTTAGCCCTGAGTTTATCACCCTGCAGTTCTCAATGTGAAAGTTTCCTAGGGCTTTATTGTTTTGTACTTTTGGCCTCAGACCGAATTTATGTTTAATTATTTGAGAACGTTAAAGGATCTGGCATTTCAGCTCGAGTTAGCACCCTAGAAGTGGGAGAATTGAGGAATTTTCAAATTCAACTAGAGTCTTCCACATCAAATGAGTATCAGGATCTAAGCCAAACATGGCTCTCATTGTTGTCCTGTGCAGGTCTTATAACAACCCTATAAGGTACTACACCCATTTCTCAGGTGGGGAAGTCGAAATTGAGAGAAGTTAAGTAACTTGCCCAAGGTAACACAGGTAAAAGAGTGGCAGTACTGAACCCTAGGACTCTTCAATGATTTCTGCACCGTAACATACGCGAATGTTTAGTTTCCGTGGGTCTTTGCTGTTTGCATAGCACGCTCACATGCAGAAACCACACGTACCCTCAGCAACCAATCTTATGTCCCTGTTGTACCATTGAGGAAACTGAGGCCAAGCACCATGCAAGACTTGTAGTCTACTTGTGGTACAGACTGCGTCATGTAAGTTGAGTTCCTGCAGCATCGCCATCTGCCATGTACTAGGGTTCTGGATGGATTTCAAAATAGCACATGGCATGGGTTAAGGAATAGGCTGTTTGGAGGCAGAGGAAAGGACACATACGAGCCAGGGGTCAGCCAAAGATGAGAAGCACTGCTCCCCATTCCCCAGAATCCTGCAGAGAGAGGTGCTAGGGCCTGTGCAGACAGCTGAGCACACTGGATAGGTTTGCCAGAGAACACACTCTGCTCCCATGGTTCTCCCTTCTTAGCTGGCCAGTGGACAGGTAATCAGACTTCTGAGGGTATCTGGCAGCCTGAGTGCAGGTACCCAGGTTTATAGGAGTCATCTGAGATTCCAGATGTCCAAAGCCACATGCCTGGGGCAGTGGTATACTAGTAAACTGGCTCCTGGGGACAAGGGGAGCCCTGATTTGTAGTGTTTGATGCTCTCTCTGGTGTAAATACCTCCGCAGTAGCAAATTACAAGCTGCCCACTTGCAAAATTCTTGAATATTTAACACTTGGCTTTCACGAAGCAGTAGGAGCTGGCTCCATCATACCAGTGACCTTGGGCCCGTAGAATGTGACCCTGGATAGGGTCAGGATACACTGACCCCATGTGGAGTAGTGCTCGAGTGGAACCTCCATTTGGGGAAGTGGCTTACCCAATTAGCCACCCATCCCAGGCTTTAGCTTGTTGCTTGTCCAGAGTGAGCACCAGGGTCGTTTCTGGACAGCTTTGCTCCTTGAAGTGCACGAAGTAACTTGTGTAAGGTCCCACAGCCAGTGCAGAGTAGACGCAGACATTGAGCCTGTGCTCTTTGAGCTCCTCCACGCCTCTCCTCCTTTGCACAAAAATTCCCTGAGTCAGTTTCCCGAGGCTGACAATTCTGTGACAGTTGTCCCAATTCTACCTGGAAAATGAGAAAGGTAGAGATAAAATTCTCTGTGAAGTGTGGAGAAATGAGGGTTAACTGCACAAATGTTTATTTGATGTGTGTGTTTGCACACTGAGTCGAGGCCAGAGGTCATGTCTTAGCTTAAAGAGTAGACCACGTGTTGACAAGCAGAAAACGGCTCTCTTTGCTGTAAAGAAAGCTACTTTCTCCCTTCAGACCACATGATTTTTGTCAGTATCTCTGCTGACAGCCCTGTTCAAAGGGAGCCACAAGGAACAGAGTGAAAGCAGAAAAGGCCAACTTTGGTGTAATTTAGAGATATCACTGCTCGTTTTTCTCAGCCCCAAGACTACAGCTGACTCAGTCAACAAGGGCTGAGAAGGAGCAGGGCCTGGGGCGCCATGGGGAATGGATTGGACCTTTTGTGGTCAGACCTCCAGTTCCAGCTGGGCAGAAGATCGAGGCAGAAATGGATGGACACAGAAACAGGACAATAGATGGTTTTCTGCAGAGGGCGAGGGATGAGTGAAAAATCCACATTTATTTCCTTTGCTAGCTTGAAACTCACCCTCACTTCCAAATGGAGTTACAGGGCAGAGACTTCACTGTGGAGCTGGGTCCCTGGGCACAGTGCCTTCCAGGCACCTGGGCTTGGCCTGCCTCTGTAAGCAGCAGTGGGGGAGCTGGTGGATACAAGACCCTTTGTTGCAAGTTTAAACATTCCCATCTGTGGGTGTGTCCTCTTGTCTTGGGTGATTTGGATCATGACATGAAGAAAAGCCTCAGTTAAGGCCTCTTGGGCAGGGAGATATTCTTCCTATACTGAAAAATTGGGCCTCACTGATTCATTCATTCATTCACTTATTCATTCATTCAGAAATATTTATCAAACAACTATGTGCCTGGCATTGCACTGGCTACTGCCCATAGATTCCCCCTCAAAGAACATCCATTCCAGGGGAGACACAGACCTGTAAACAGGCAGATAAGCACCGTGATAGAGAACTGTGGAGCGTGGAGATGTTAAGAAGACAGAAGGAGTAATTCCCAAGAGGATTCCTGACTGTTGTGTACCAGTAGGCAAGGAGGTGGAAAGAAAGAGAATCTTCCAGGCAGTGGGAAAAGCATGATCCAATGTCTAGAGGCAAGAGAGAGGCTGGTGTGTCTGGAGAGCTTAGAATAACTGAATATGGCTGTGAGGCAAGGACAACTATTCTGGGAATAGCTAGGGAAGCTAGGATCCATGCATGACCCAATCCTGTGACTCAGAAAAATGGAATGAGACAGAAGTTGTCCTTGCCTCACAGCAACTCCGCAGCGTGCTGAGGAAAGCCACCTGGATGTTGGGTATAGCTGTGGGTCGGTAGACCTTTTGTGAAAGTAAAGCAACTATTTTGTCCCCCTCAACAAAGTTTCAACTTGAGTGAGGCTGCTGTGCTGCCCTTCTTTGAAATAAGAGATCAGCTCTCCCAGAGGAAACAGATGTACCTGCATGTTACATAGAGGTGGACATGCAGACTGGAAGGAAGAGCTTTCTTTCAGAGAATGGATTCATTTTGCACCAGCAACAGGCTTGAGGGAACAGCAGGCCCTCAGAAGTCCCTCCCCTGTGTCTTCCCCAGTTTGAACACAAATCCTGCCTGATCCATGCCTAGGGATTTTAGTTTAGTCCTTCTTTGCCGCGGATTTAAAATCTTTTCTTTTTTTTCCTGGCAGCTCAGAAACGCATAACAACTGTGTTCACTGTTGGCCTTCTAGCCTCAGGTTCATTCCAAATACATTTCTTAGTAATTTCTTCTTCGAATGCTGACGTTTGGCCGTGCATTAATATACACAATTCACAGGCTCTGTGTTGCTCAATGTTTAGGTTATTTATTTGACAACTTGAAATTCCTTACAAGTGGTGCTTTCATTTTGTTCCTTGCGTCTGGAAATCATTCCTATCGTACCATAGAATAAATCTGTCTTATCCATTTTTTAGTAACTTTTTCCCCTTATTATAAGAATAATAGATGTTCGTGTAAAAACTTTAAAGAAAAAACACTTATTTAACAGTAGAAAAATCTCCCCAGTTGCCCTACTTGAGAAAACCACTGTTGACATCCCAGGACAGTGCCTCTCAGTCTTTGAAGTACATACAGATTTGTGAAAACACAGATTCCTGGCCTCATCCCCAACGTTTGGTCTCCATAATTCTGGAGTAGTGCCTGAGAGTCCCCGTTCTAAGCCCGGGTTCTGCTGACCCTCCCGGTTCTGGGGCCTACACTTGGGGAAGCTGTATCCTAAACATACACTATCCACACATGACCATCTGGTACTCAGTGATTTTTTTAAACCACCGGTGTCTCAGAAACATCTTCCAGTCCTCAGATGTCTTTCTTCAGCGTCATGTGGAAAGGCTGTGTGGTATGGCATGCTACTGGTCAGCCATCCTTGAGTTCCAGGGGTTCTTAATGTGGGCTCTACAGGCCTCGAAGGGGTCCATGGATAGGTCGGTTCCCTTTGTAATCCAATTTTTTAAATTTTTTGCTCCTAGAATATTTTTCTGAGAAGGATGCCACATGATTTACCAACTGCCAGAGGAGTCCATGACACAAAAATGGTTAAAAACCTCTTATGCTATCCCCAATGGATGGCATTCAGTTGTTTCCCTCCACTAGCTCCCAGCTGTAAATCATATTGCTGTGACCATCACTATTTATAAATCTTTGCCTGAATATATATGTATTAGGCATATATTTGTGTATATATGTGTATACATATATTATATATATTAACAATGGTTACCTTACATGAAACTTCAAACTGTACACAAACAGTCAAAGCTGGTCTAACAGCATATTTCAGGAAAACAGCAAGTTGACTCTCTCCTACATGGGATAGGCTTAAGTCCACTGTGTCCCTGTTCTAGTAAGTTTTTGTCCATTTCTACTTCAGCTCTGCTTCCTTCTGGCACCACCAGCTTCCCCTCCCCACCCATCCCACAACCCCTAGGTCTAGAACATCTTTCTTCTTATGCTGTCCAGCTGTCATCTGGGGCAATATATCCTCAGCCCTGTTGAGGGTTGAAAAATACAGCTAATTGGATATATGCATTCCATACATTCTTGGGAATGTGAAAGAACACTCCTGAAGCCTCTAGTTCCACCTGTAGTTCCTCCAGCATTAAAAACGGCCTCATTTGTGTTGTCTCCTTTCTACCTGAGCAGGGCACTGTTTCTTGGGGTCCTAAACTTTTGACACCAAGTCAAAGAATTTTCTAACTAAGTCTCTTTTTTTCTTTGCTAATCAAGATGTCACTAAGAAATATCAGACATTAGTTGAGAAACCCTGGTTTCTCAATACTCTGCTGGGGAGAATTCCTTCATCCATCTGAGCTGCTCTTCCTTAGGTGGACATGGCAGTAATACTAATACTGATACTAATACTAATAGATTCATCTATGGTTAAGCTCCATGGACACAACTTGGTTACTGCTTCTTTGTACTAAAGTGTCGTACCTCTTCCTGATGTTCGACGGTGGCGTCCAAGTGCGATCTTCTCTTCTCAGTTGGGACCCTGAAAGCCTACCTTCTTCTCTTGTCTCTTAGAAGTATTTCTATGTAGCCATCATGCAAAAATTCTTAAGACATTAACATGATAAAAAATGACTGAAGAATACCTCATGATTTTGTTTCTTCTCACTGTTTCTGTCTCCTGGGAGTGGAATGACCCAAGGCTTATAGCACCAAGGACCCCTAGCAGCACATGTTCCCCAGATAAAGGAAGACTTGCTACATGGTAAATGACCAAGAGTCCTGGCCCACTCGTGTACGATTGTTGAATAGACATTTTGCACTGTTCAATGAACCACTGAGTATGTGAAGTGTTCCCTCGTCCCCTTCCTAAGTCAGAGGAGTCCTCCTAGAAGCTCTTGCTGCTCTTTAGTTGTGTTTATATTTATTGATATTTTAATTATATCCCTTTCTCAATTCAGAGGGATCATAGAATATTAGAGCTGGGAGGAACCCTGGAGATGGCCTGGTCCAAACACCTCACTTAAAAGATAAGACGGGGGCTTCCCTGGTGGCGCAGTGGTTGAGAGTCTGCCTGCCGATGCAGGGGACGCGGGTTCATGCCCCGGTCCGGGAAGATCCCACGTGCTGCGGAGCGGCTGGGCCCGTGAGCCATAGCCGCTGAGCCTGTGTGTCCGGAGCCTGTGCTCTACAACGGGAGAGGCCACAACAGTGAGAGGCCCGCGTACCGCAAAACAAAAACAAAAACAAAAACAAAACAAAAAAAAGTGAACCACTCGGATGCCAATATATTTTTGTAATGTTTCATACAGTAGTTCCCTGTCTTAAGCAAACTGAGGTTAACATACTCATTTTTATTACTAGAAGGGTGGCATTTATCATCATGGCTATCCAAACCATGGGAATAGCCATGGGCAATTCTGGGAATAGCTAGGGAAGCTAGGATCCATGCATGGGAAGCTAGGATCATGCATGACCCAGTCCTGTGACTCAGAAAAATGGAATGAGACACACTCGCATTTGGTTTCTGTTCTGTTGGTGACTAGCTGCTTGACTCTTGGACAGTGACTTAAACCATCTGAGTTCTGTTTCTTATATGAGACAAGGCTGGTAGCACCTTCCATCCCCGTTTGGGGAAGGATAAAATGAAATCACCTGTTTGATCATGGTAAGCATACGGCAAGTGCTTGGCCAGCACATCCCTCCTTTTTTTGTCTCCCTTCCTGGCCAAAATCAGTCTATAGAGGTGTTGAGTCGCTGTGAAGATTTCTTCGATGAGGAAGTGAGACAGGCGTTTACTTATTTGGATGTTGAAGGTGTCTTTTTTTCCTGTAGTTGATACCTTTCTGAAGAGTCAAAGTTACCATATAAGTGAACATGATTTAATCAACATGATACTTTATTTATAAATGATGCTAACTTGATTAAGCCTTGTCCAGGCAGAATATTTTTAAAAATTAAGGCAGTAGTGTAGTCCACCTGTCTGCCATTTTCTGTGTTGTAGTTGAGGAGACGGGGACATATGATCAGCAATAAATGCCAATGTAGGCACCCTGAGATCTTGGCCTGGAACATCATAGACGCATCATAATTTTTTGACTGAATAAATATCTATTTCCTGCAGTTGTTACATCACTTATACTGTAACTAGGTCCTGCCAGAGGAAAAATAAAAGGCGAAAAGAGAGACACCCAGACCATCGATTTGTCTGTCTTTTCCCTGCTCAGGCTAGATTTCCCGAAAACATCACACAAGATTCCAGCTGTCAGAATGAGTTCGTTACCTGTGAGCAGAAGGCTCCAGCCACCCAGGTGTCTGTTTCAAGAGCAGCATCCTCTTTTGCAAAATGTTGGCAGAAATGGCCTTCTCTCCTGATAAACAGCAGCTACAGAGCCTGCTGCTCCTGGGCCACGCAGGGTAGGTCAGTGGAGAACAGTGCAGCATGATTCCACTCCACTTTGGCATCACAAGGTTTGCAGTACAGATGGCCCGGCTGCCAACGGAGTTGCCATGGGTGGTGCTCCTTGCCCTTGCTGATATAAGCACGGGGTATTATATTCAATTTTTGGTCTCCGTCCATATGCTGCTCCTCCAGTTTATTTGTCCACATGAAGGGAGATGGAGCACAAAGCAGTAGGACATCCAATTCTGCTTTAATTACAGTGATAAGCTGTTTGTCGGGGTGCCACAAGCTGCAGTGCTGCCTCGTTCCCTGACAAACTCAGAGCAAGGTTGATGCCGACCCCACTGTGGGCCACCGATCGCTGGTCTCAGCAGCGACAGCATCTGGTTTGATATTTACTGTTTGAAACCCAACAGTTATGACTCTGCCATGCCAAGCTTCATGAAAAGGAGAGAGTCACTATCAGAGAGGGTATGTCATTTTGAAGACAGAGGCTTTCGAACGGAGTCACAGGTGCCGGGAACATTCCTGGCATGTCACGGGCGATGTTGTCATTATGAGCAGCAACAATGCAGTCATTATTTCTGAGCTGGTTTAATTGTTCAACAGACACCAAAGGCCATGTCAACGCAGTTCAGCAAATGGAAATAAACATACCTTCATTCAGTGTCCTGTTGCCTTGCTGCTTTGCACTTGTTTTATTTGTTTTTTTCCTGAAGAATTGACTACGGATTGAAAGAATTATTCCAGATCTCTGATTCACTTTAGACATCGTGCTCTCACTTATTTATTTATTCATTCATTCAATATTTATTGAGTAGTTATTATGCTAGATCTTAGCAACACAGCAGCTGACAGACTGACTTGTGCTCTGCCCTCAAGGCTATTGCTCACATTTCACAGCAGAAGGCCCCACTTGTAGACAGAGTGATCAGAGAAGGTTCCTCAAAGGACGTGAAATTGAAACTGAGACTTGAAGGATGATAAAAGCCATATTTGTAGCCAATAAAAGAATGTTCCAGGTGGAGGGACAGCATCTGCTGAGGCCCCTATGGTTGTGTAAGAGTGTGTAATAGGAAGCTCACCCACTGTGTCTCATGCAATGTAGGGGTTTGTTTATCTCACAGAGCAAAAAGCTTAAATGTAGGCAAAGGCTTTACCTGTGCAGCTATGTCAGAGCCAGCAGTTCTTTTAGTCTTTCCCTCTGGGTCACAAGATGACTACAGAAGCTCAGCATATCCATCATATCCAAGGTCAAGTCAGGAGTGAGGAGAAGGTTATAAGACAACAATTTGTGTCACTTTTTTTAATAGGGAGAAAAGCAGATGTTTTTCCAGAAACTTCCAGTAGATATCTGCTTATATCTCATTGACCAGAATGGTGTTCCATGGGCATCTTGAGTTGCAGGGGCAACTAGAAAAGCAAGAATTAGCTGGGAATACTGGCAATCCAAACAAAATTGGGATCTGGTCATCAAAGAAGAAAGGAGGACATGGATATTTTTTTAAAGTGTTACGTTCAGAGTATTAAAGATCAGACCAATAAGGCTGAACACCAGTGATGGAGAGGTGGGATGTTTGAGGCATGGATAGGAATCACGTTCTACAGAGCCATGGTAAGGCATTACTACCTACATTCAGTCACGTGTTGAAATCTGCTTGTTCCACCTTCTAAATGTTCCTCACATCTTCCTGCCTCCCTCCACCCTTCCCTCCGAAGGTCCCAGTTTAAGATATGGTCTTGTCTTCCTGAGACTTGTGGTCGTTTTCTAACTCGGCTCATTTGCCTCCATTTCCTGCCTGCTCCAATCCATTTACTGTCAGTGGCCTTTAAAAAGGAAATCTATTAGGTAAACTATGGACTTGGGGTGATAGATGCGTCAGTACAGTCTCATCAGTTGTACCAGATGTTCCACTCTAGTAGGGGATGTTGATGATGGAAGGGACTATCCATGTCTGGGGGATGGGGGTGAGTATGTGGAAAATCTCTCTACGTTTGCTTAATTTTGCTGTGATGAATCTAAAACTGCTCTGAAAAATAAAGTCTAATAAAAAAGTAAATCTGCTTAAAATTCCTTGTGGCTCCCTACTACTGAAGTTCTAAGCTCCTCCGTGTGAACTGCAAGTCATTTTTGACCTGGCCCCTTGTACTGCAGCCTCATTCCCTATCACTTCCTCCTTCCACAATTTGTCACAGCCTTCCTGGGTTATGTTCTAGAAATACTCAGCATGAATATTTTTCCCTCCCTCAAGTACTTTTCTTCTGGTAAATTCCAGTTAGAGCAAGTGTGCTCTCCTCTGAGCTTGAGTTGACTTGCTCATGGAGAGGGAGCTTCCTTCCCGTCTCCCCTCGTGCTCCTCCCTGGTATGGTACACATCCCAGTAGAGGGCTTCCGTCTGTTCACCTGGTGTCTCCTTCCCGCTAGTGTCTGAGGTCATGGGGAGATGCAACCTCGCCTGACTCATCTTGGTTCTCTGGGCCTAAGCCCAGCACCTGTGCACCTACATAAGCCAAAACTATGGGGCCAGTGGAATTGATAGGAAGGTCAGGACTCAGTAGGCTCTGGTTACTCTTTGCGGCATTACTGTGTCAGGGACCAGAGGGATGGCTGTAGGCACAGGGGCTGAGAGAACATGGGCAGCAGCGTATGGACTCAGTCCTTTGTGATTGGCTGGCAGAACTAGGAGAGCCGTAGGAGCAATGGATAAGATAATGGACTGTGGAGCAGGACTGCCTTGCTTCAATCCCACCCCTGCCATTTGCCAGCCAGGTGACTCTGGTCCAGATAATTGATGTCTCTGTGCCTCAGTTTCTACGTCTGCACAGTGGAGGTGATAACAGTACCTGCCTATTAGCATTTCCCTGAGGATTAAATAAGACAACCATTGAGAGAATTCTGACATATGGTAAATTCTCAAACCATATTAGCTATTGTTGTAGAGTGTTACTATTACTGTGATACAGTTAATATCTTCAGACTTAGGACTTACAGCAGGTAGTGTGAATGTCACTTTGGAAGACCCCGAGATAGATTTCCCCTTATACCATTAATATTTATCCTCAGAGACACTATTTTGCTTATTCAAAAATACTTACTCTGTTTTTAAAAGGCCATTTTCAGGTCCTTTTTATACAATAAGGAGTTCTATTCCAGTCCTAACAATAATGTCCTAAAGAAAATCTTAGTATACTCATCATCTTAAATTAAGGTAATTGAAAACCACTGTTGAAAAGTGAAGCCCAAGTGTATCAGAAAATTAATTCAATTATAAATAACAAGAATTGACTGTATTTGAAGGTGCATGAAGTATAGAATCATAGTTAAACATTTAAGGAGTATGTCCTTATCTTGTTACTATGGCTACAGGTTACTCCAAGATACAGTGGTTCTGTGGTAACAATGGAATTACATTATTTCCTGTCCATATTGAAATATTCAGCAACTAATTTCCTGTAGCTTCATAATAAATCATGTTAATGACCTCAGAGGTGGAAACCACAGTGGTGAGATTGTCTCCACGCTTTAAGGTTATTCCATTAAACAAAGCAGAGAAAACACGTTTATACTCATTTGACCAGGAAGTACAGGGAAGCTCTTAATAAGAGATGGCAATGACATTTCATGGGGAGGTGCTAACTTTAACTCACATGTTCAGTATTACTTATTCATTGGGTCCATGATGGGATCGCCACTGTGAGAAAATTAGTTTCATACAGGCAAAGACTGAGAAGGAACTCAATTCCACAAATAGTTCATGGAGACCTATTATGTGCTGGGAACCTATCAGGTAGAACCTACCCCATACTCTATTCTTTATCTGTTAAAATTTTTGTAGTAATTTTTGTGTACCACCAAAATATTCAGAACAGTAGGAATAATGAAAAAAGCAAGCATAAATGAGGTCTAAAATCCCTATCGTCAGAATCAGTTACTCCAAAGTCTTCATGAAGTCCTGCAGATGGCAAATGATTAAAAGCATCATTACGGTGGAGCTGGCTCATGCCAGCTTGCAGCAGCTGATACGCATCTTTCCCCAACTCTGTTCACTTCAGCAGGTTGAATTCAGCCGTGAGGGGAGTACTTATACCATGGAAATGGATCAAAGGCCTAAATGAAAAGTGCAAAACTATAAAACATAGGAGAAAATCTAGATGACCTTGGGTTTGGTAATGAGTTTTTAGATAGGACACCAAATATCATGATACAAGGAAAAAAAGCTAATAATTGGGCTTTATTAAACCTTCTGCTCTGCATAAGACACTGTTAAGTGACTGAAGAGAAGTCACAGTCTGAGAGCAAATATTTGTAAAAACACATATCTGATAAAGGAATTGTCTCCAAAACACATAAAGAATTCTTTTTTTAAAATAAATTTATTTATTTTTGACTGCATTGGGTCTTCGTTACTGCGATTGGGCTTTTCTCTAGTTGCGGCGAGCGGGGGCTACTCTGCGTTGCAGTGCGCAGGCTTCTCATTTCGGTGGCTTCTCTTGTTGCAGAGCATGGGCTCTAGGCGGACGGGCTTCAGTACTTGTGGCACGTGGGCTCAGTAGTTGTGGCATGCGGGCTCTAGAGCGCGGGCTCAGTACTTGTGGCGCACGGGTTAGTTGCTCTGCAGCATGTGGGATCTTCCCGGACCAGGGCTCAAACCCGTGTCTCCTGCATTGGCAGGCGGATTCTTAACCATTGTGTCACCAGGGAAGCCCAAAACACATAAAGAATTCTTAAAACTCAACAAGAAAACAAAAAACTCAATTCAGTCATGGGCAAAAGATTTGAAAACTTACTTCAAGAAAAAAGACATATGGCTAGGAAATAATCATATGAAAAGATGTGCAACATCATTTATCACTAAGGAAATGCAAATTAAAACAAGATGACACTACATACCTATTAGAATGGTGAAAAGAAAAACAACAACAAAAACAATACCAATTGCCGGCAAAGATGCAGAGCAAACAGGAGCTCTCATTCACTGCTGGTGGGAATGCAAACTAGTACAGCCACTTTGGAAGACAGTTTGGTAGTTTCTTATAAAGCGAAACATAATCTTACCATATAACCCAGCAATTGCACTTCGCAGTATTTACCCAACTGATTTGAAAACTTATGTCCACACAAACCCCTACACGTGAATGTTTACAGCAGCTTTATTCAAACCTTGTTTAAAAACCAGAAGCAGACTTCCTGGTGGCGCAGTGGTTAAGAATCTGCCTGCCACTGCAGGGGACATGGGTTGGAGCCCTGATCCAGGAAGATCCCATATGCCGAGAACCAACTATGCCCATGCGCCACAACTACTGAGCCTGCGCTCTAGAGCCCGCAAGCCACAACTACTGATTTCACCTGACACAACTATTGAAGCCAGCGTGCCTAGAGCCCGCACTCCGCAACAAGAGAAGCCACGGCAATGAGAAGCCTGCACACTGCAACGAAGAGTAGCCCCCACTCACTGCAGCTAGAGAAAGCCCGTGCAGCCAAAAATTAACGAATTAATTAATTTTGAAAAATGGAGCTATCTTGTATTCAGTGTTTAAAAAAAAAATAAAACCCCAGAAGCAACCAAGATGTCATTCAGTAGGTAAGGGGATAAACAAACTGTGGTACATCTGTTTGATGGAATGCATTTAAGCCATGCAAGGGCATGAATGAGTTTAAAATGCATATTTCTAAATGAAAGACACCAGTCTGAAAAGGCTATACACTGAATGATTCCACTTATGTGACATTCTGGAAAAGGGGAAACTGCTGAGGCGGTAAGATCAGTGATGGCCAGAGGCTTGGGAGATGGGAGGGTAAGGTTGAGTAGATGAAGCACAGCAGATTTTTTTAGGATGGAAGAACTGTATGTTACCATATGATTCTGAATGATACTGCAACAGTGGAAACATAACACTGACTCTGTCAGAACCCTTAGAACTTGACATAGGATCCCAGGATGGAACGCAGGAGGTGGCAAAACAATCAAACTGTTTTACAAGCGCGTGAAACAACCTCACAGAGGGAGTGGGGAAGAAACTGATGACCTAAATAACTTTGGAAATGAGTGGAATCCCTCAGACTACAAGGAAATGAAACTGTACAGAGCGCTGTACTCTAATTAAGAAAGTTCTTTCCCATGAGGGTACAGGTTAACAATTCTGAAACCATTACACATATATACTGGAACTGAACAATTCAGCACATCGGTGGAGACAGTGGGAGTCAGGTTTCTCACAGCTGGAGTGGCAGTGGTTTACAGATAAGCAAGGGAAGGAGGCTAGAATGACCCACCTGGTAAAGGAATAGTGCTGGAGACCAGTACAAACCATGCTTGGTCTAATGCTCTACTGTTGCCATCTTGAAATTCTTAATAACTTTTTATCAAGGGGCCCTGCATGCTCATTTTGTGCTGGGCCCCCACCAATTGTATAGCCAATTCTGTATTTAACAACCATGCTCTAAATGTTGATGTTTCCATGGGTTCCGGGTGTGGCTCCCTTTTTCCTTACATTCTACCCTCTCTTTGGTCACCTTCACCCATTTTCATGACTTCAACTCAACCCAGGGCCCTGACAACTCACACATCTATAACGCTGCTCACTTTGACCCTACTGATACTCAGACTTGAATTTCAATTGCTTGCTTCATGTCCTCAGGATTTTCTCCAGATCTCGTAAACTCACCGTATCACCAAATGAGCTCATAAAGTACTTTCCCTAGCTCCTGAATCTGCTTCTCTTATATCATATCATATGTACATAAAAAGCCTGAATCAAGCAAATGAAAAGTAAATCTCAGCATCACCTTGGAACTTTTCCGCTTCCTTACCCCCATTCAAGTATCACCAAGGCTCACTAACTATGTCTGAAATCCCCCCACGTCATTTCATATTCCGCATCTCTACTGTACTCCATTATCTCTCCTCCAGTCCACAATAGGAGAGACCTCCTTCCACCTGTCCTCCTCTGTTCTGATCCAACTATTCTCAAAATTTCCTCCAGAGTAACTTTACTAAAACTCAAAATAGATAATACCAGTCTCCTGCTTACCACCTTTAATGGGCTGATACTGAGTAAGGATGTAGTTTAAGCTCTTCAGTGATTCAGCAGCCTCCCAATCTCACCTGGGCACCCTACCTTCCTGCCATCTTGATTCCCAGCATTCCCAGCCCATCCTACCTGGCTATGATGCAACAGTGCTCTCCACCTGGGATGCTGTCACACATCCACATGCAAGTCCTCTCTACCTGGAGTATCCCTTTCCCCCTTCTCTACTTGACCTCATTGAAGACCCAAATGTAGGGCTATGAAAAGCCTTGGTGTCCAGTTGATCTCCTTATCTTCCAGCTTTGTTCTCTCTTGAATCCATTGTGCACCCAGCAACCAAGTGGAGCTCTTCATACCACAGATCTGATCCAATTACTCCACTCCTTCAATCATTCCAGTGGCTCCCTGTTGCCCTCAGGAGAAAGACCAAACTCTTTTTTTTTAAATAATTTTTTTTATTTATTTAAGTTTTGGCTGTGTTTGGTCTTCGTTGCTGCTCACGGGCTTTCTCTAGTTGCGGCGAGCGGGGGCTACTCTTCGTTGCAGTGCGCGGGCTTCTCATCGTGGTGGCTTCTCTTGTTGCGGAGCACAGGCTCTAGGTGCACGGCCTTCAGAAGTTGCAGTGCATGGGCTCAGTAGTTGTGGCTCATGGGCTCTAGAGCACAGTTTCAGTAGTTGTGGTGCATGGGGTTAGTTGCTCCGCGGCATGTGGGATCTTCCTGGACCACGGCTCGAACCCATGTCCCCTGCATTGGCAGGCAGTTTCTTAACCACTGTGCCACCAGGGAAGTCCCCAAAGACCAAACTCTTAATGTGGCTTATAACCCTCATTCTCTAACCTCTCCTGCCTCAGTATCTCTTTCTCTCTCAACAGTCTGTTTCTTTCTCATTCCATCTCTCTCACTCTGTGGCTCTCTGCTCCCCACTTATTTCCTCTCCTTTGTCTTCTTATCTCTGCTCTTTCTTCCTTTTCCCTTTCCTCTTCCTCATCATTCTGTCGTCATTCTCTTTCCGTTACCCCCTCATCCTCTCTCTCTCTGCCTCATTCTCTCTCGCCCCTTGCCTCCCTCCCTCTCTCATAATTTCGATTCTCAAAACATGTCTCTCCATGCCTCACATCCGGGGCCTTTGCCTATGATGCTCCCCATATCTGGAAAACCCTTCACTTCTCCAGCAACATCACTGTCACCTACAACTCCACGTTTGCTCACACACTCACATACTGACTCACACCTGCCTATGTCGTGTTGATCCAGATCTCAGCTTTGAAATTACTTCCTCCAGGAAGCTGTATTTGAGCCTCCCAGTCCTGTTCAGACATCTTGCCTAACAGAGCTGCTTCTATCCCACATAGCAGCTTTCAGGAATTAGGAAAAATTTTCCCTTCTTGTAAGACAAATCTCCAAGGTAGGACAGATACTTGATGAGGGGCACTTAGGCTAGATTTTAATCTCCCCTTTCCAACTGCCTTGTGGCATGAACAACCTGCACAACTGGCCCTGCCCCTTAACCATCTCCATTACAGCCTCTGCTCCCCCATCACAGCAGTTAGCATATCGTGTATTTGTCTCTATTACCTGCTCCTAACCCCCACTAGATTATAAGCCCTATCTGTTATTTACATTCTGTGTATATTTCTAGTGCTCAGCGCTTGGCCTGATGTGAGTTTGAGGCTAAATAGTTTGCCTCTGAATAAACAAATGAATTAATGAACAAACAAATAAGCCTCTTATTGAATGGATTAATCAGCACATAAATGAATGCACAAACTTCTTCTTACAAAAATTTTTACCACCTCTACCAGGAAATTAGTATTATTTAAGTCCTAGAGTACTTTTCATGCAACTCTACTCTTGAAACATCACTTTTGAACTGAAAAGATTTCCTTACTTGTGTTATCTCTTGTACTAAACGGTACATTTCCCAGTATCAGTCGTCATATCTTATTCATCTTTATGCCTAGTCTAGTGACAAGCACATAGTATGTGTGCAAAGTTTGTTTGTAGTAAAGTGAAATCAGTCCTATTCCCATACCACTCAGCTTTACTGTTCTTAGTGACTCAGGCACTTATCAAACACTACTTTATCTCAGATGCTTAGAAAGATGAAAAAAGAGCAGAGTATCCTCGCAGGAAACTCACAGTCCCATCAGAAAGACAGACGCATAATTGAAGAATAGTGGTACACTCTGCTCCATGACAAAGGTCATCCATGGAGCAGCTGCATTAGAATTCCCTGGGAACCTTCAGCAGAGAATTCCACAGTGCCCCACCCACCCACCCAGTGAAGGAAGGTCTCTGTAATACTCCTTCATAGCCCCTTGCCATCATTCCCATCCAAGATACTCATTCACTGTCCCCTCCAGCAGGGCACACATTCCTGTATAATGCATCACTGGGCTGACGACCATCATTTCCTAAACCTGGAACCTGATTATTCTAACCCAGCACATGTAAAATGAATTGGAATTTGGACAAGAAATTCCAAGAAGTGTTTTCTGAGAGGTGTTGTATGGTGCAACGAAGAAGCAACTTTTACCTAGCATAGGCTTAGAAAAATAAAAGCCCAAGCTACTTAGTCCGCTAGAAGTAAAATCAGTAAGAAGCTTTTTGCAAAACAAACAAAAAGAGAGGATTTGTGGTTCAGTCTAGAGCAGTCGACTTTTGGGAACCCTTTCCTTCCTGAGGAAAATGAGACAAAAAAGAGCTTAAGCCCCTTTGTAAATGTGCATGAGAAATATCACTTGTGATTAAACTGTTATGAGAAACAAACTCAGAAATGTAGGAAATTCTTGCTACGTCTTTCTAAAATTGCTGTTTGATGTTCTATATGCCAAAAATGACTTGGTGAAATAGTGCTCTCTTGGAAACCACTTAAATGACCCACAATAAGAAAGTCATTAAATAAATTACAGGGTGGATATGATAGACTATTATGCAGTCATTAAGAATCATGTTCTCAAAGAATTTTTAAGTATATAGAAAAATGCACAAAAAGATTATTAAAGGAAAACGCAGGTTACAAAAACAGTATTACAGCATTGTTCCAGTTTATTGAAAAATTATGTATATACACCAAAATGTTAATAGCAGAATTTCAAATGGACTGGTACTTAAAGGTGATCCCTTTAAAATGTTCTACTTTAACTGTTTCTATACTTACTCAAGTTCTCTATAATGATCATGTATTATTTTTAGTGTGGCCATTTAATTGATCGTCCGATCTGGGACACTCTTGAAAGTGAAAGAGGGATTTCTAGTAATAATGTCATCAGGACCACAGCAGGAAATGGGACTGTTTTGGACAAACATGGTATGTGGTTGTTATGGGTTGAACTCTTCTCCAAAATTCAGATGTTCAAGTCCTAATCCTCAGTACCTCAGAATGTGACCTTATCTGGAAATAAAGTCAGTGCAATTACAATTAATTAGGATGAGGTCCTATTCAATTAGGGTTGCCCCCTAATCCACTGTAACTTATTTCCTTATAAAAAGGAGAAATTTGGGCAGAAGTATACACTTAGGGTGGAGAGTATGTGAATGCAGAGGCAGAGATTGAGCCAAGGGATGCCAGGGATTGCCAGGAAGCCAGCAGAAGTTAGTGGGGAGCCATGAAACAAAAACTCCCTTAGGGTCTTGGAAGGAACCAACCCTGCTGTCACCTTGATCTTCAGAACTATGAGACAGAAAAATTCTGTTGGTTAAGCTACCCGCTTTGTGGTATTTTTAATGGTAGTCCTAGAACATTAATATGATGGGCATTGTAGTTGTTTCATATTAGGAAAACAGGAACAATCCCAGGGTGGGTAGAGTAAAATGAAGTTCCACATAATAAAAGAAGCTTGTTCACTTAACTGTTACTGTGAAAAATTGTATTATTATTCAAAAGTATTTGCTCCTTTTCTTTTACTGGCCTGTCCCTAGGAAGCCCTGCCCTGGTGGTGTCAGGCTTGAATGTGTGACTTGCTTCAGCCAATGAAATCTGAGTGGGAGTCACATGTGTCATGTAGAAGTGGGAGCTTGAAAGGCCATGCCACAATTTTGCCATCTCTGCACCTTGCCAGGAGACCAGCATTTCCTAGAGGAGCTGCTTCCATAGCCTGGATCCTGAAATGAAAAAGATTTAGAGCAGAGTTGAAACTGATCTGTAATAGACCTTAAACATGAGATAGGAATGGATCTTGGCTAATGTAATTCACTAAGATTATGAGATCGTCTGTTAACACAGCAGAATTTAGCCTCAACTAATAAAACATTGATTGAGAAACTATCAGGTAGCATGCCATCAATGAAATAATACATTATACACAGATCTTGCTAGTCAGGAGCTAACTGTGTATCATTTGCCTTTAAAATATGAAGTTTTTGGCCCCAGGTGTGTTCTATATATTTTTTGTAACACCTGTAAGTAAATGTTAAATTAGGTTATTTCATTTGTTTTTTCTATAGAAAAAAGTCTTCATATGTTCTCATATTCAAAGTGATTCTTGGAATCTTGAACTATGTGTGCAGACATAAAATTTGTCAATTAAAATTTTATGGTTTAGGGAAAGAAATTCCTGTGAAAAATAAACCTAAGTTAATTATTCAGTTATTTAATTCTCATTTGGAAAATGAGATGTTCACATACTACTAAAAGTTATATTAAAGGGGTAAAGACCACTTTTCTGGAAATAGTCAAATTTATGTCATTTACTGTTCAAGAATATTAATTTCAAGGAGCAAGCTTTGAACACAGCCAAATAAGTTATCAAAGGCAAGTAATCTCTGACTGAGAAATGTTTCAAAGCAACAGACTGCACAAGGAAAGGACGGAGGGGAGACTCATCTCAAGTGGAGGTCCAGGTGGAGGCAGAAGGGTCATTTTCTAAAGTCAGCATTGTAAAGCAAAAATTGCATGGTGTCAAAATTGTCCTTGAAAGTCCCATACATGGCACTTAAAATGCCAAGACTTGAGCCTTTAGAAGTTCAAAAGCCAAGAATTAATGTCTTTTGTTTCTCTGGGGCAGTGAAGGCCAAGGTCTAATTTGAAAGGAGCAAAGGACAATGGGGAAAATAAGGAGTCTCCATTTTTCTTGGTTCCTCTTTTGGTCTTCTGTTCTTTCTCTGGGTGACTCTCCCTCAAGGGCCTGTCTCCTGCCTCTTCCCCTCAGTAGTGCATATAGCTGAAGTCAAATAAGTTACTTGTGCACATTAAGCAACTCCAGTCTTTACTACAGTTTTAAAATGCAAAAGGAAATGTATTGGGGGTCCATTGTGCACCCTGCCGTGGGCTAGATGCTGAGGAGGTAAAGGATAAAAACAAAAACAAAAAGGAGACCTTGAGGAGTGGGGAAAACTGACATGCAAACAGAAAATGTGAATACGGACTGGTCCAGTTCAGGAAAGAGGTCAAATTAAAATTGCACCAGACAGAGTTAAATAGGCAAGGAAGACTTTAAGACTACTGCAGTAGGAGTAGGAGGAGAGAGATTGAACTCAACTGCTGAAACAAAAGGGGGGAGGATTTTCTCAGCACAGGGTTGAGCTAGTGGAGAAGTACGGGCAGGTTGGTCAGTGACTGGGCCATCTGTGTTTGCTAAGTGGCACGTACGGGAGTTGTTTCCCACAGAGACGGAGAGACAGGAGTGCTGTCTCCTTCGATGATTACATTTGAAAGGAATGGTTTATTGCTTTTTGAGAAAGATAAAACTAGCAGTAAAACTAGCAGAAGTTGGGAAAAGATTTACATTTAAAAAGGCAGAGAAAGAATTACAATTTTAAGTTTTCTAAAGTATGTTTCTTAAGAATAAGGGGTTCCAGGGCTTATACTCAGGAAGAAACCTGTCTAAAGTTTAATCAAGCTGAGGGGGAACAGGAAGGTCATGTTCATCAGAGATAAGCACAGGTCCTATAAAGAGTAGTTCTCAGAACTCGTCTGCACCTTAGGAGCATCTGAGCTTCCACAAATCTCCCAGTCTAAAACACATCTCGGACACACCCCAATACCAACTGCATGTGAATCTCTGGGGTGGACTCAGGCATCAGCATGGCTTGAAGCTCCCCAGCTTAGTCAATGTGTGGCCAAGGTTGAGACCAGGGGCTACAGGTATGATGCGAGTGTGAAGGCTGGGTCAGAATTAGCCAGGGAAGAAGAGCGTTCCAGACTGAGAGAACTCCATTAGGAAAGACTCTTCAGTAAGAAGTGTTTTTGTTTGTGCCTTGAACGTAGTGTTGATGTAGATTAAAGAATTACCAAGCCCCTTGAGGTGAATCAGTACGCTGTCATGATACACCAGCTTGCTTCAACATGCCAAGGCCTTTACATCTCTCTTTGTTAAGGGTCACTGGTTCTTTAAAAGCACGAGTATTAATGGATTCTGACTGATGATGATTCATTCCATAGTTCCACCATGCATCCCTAACCAGCATAATGAATGCATCTTCCTTTCAAGGGTCTAATCCTAGCATTGTGCCACATCTATGGCACTCCAAAACACACACCGATTCTACAAGCATGACGTGTCCTCTTACGGTAAAAGCGTTTCCTTCCGGGGATCGGGTGCCAGGGTGCCCACGCTGATCAAGGGTGCTCTTTTAAGTTGAAGAAGATTGATTTTGTTGTGGTTGCTGCACCAAGGTTGATGTTTTCTTCAAAGACTCCAGATAGAAGGCACCAGAGGCAGCTAACAAGCCCCTAATAGGACTAAATCGGGTGTCACTCACCTGCTTCCAGAGCTTGACTTTGGCCTCTTGGTGACAAGAAACCAAGCTAAGACAGCGTCCCTTTTTGTTGCCTCCTTCCGTAAATGCTGTGCTGCTGTATTCCTTATTCACTCAGCCCAGATGTTTTTATGGCCATCATATATTTACACTAATTCAGAGGCTTGCCATCAAGTAGATAGACACGTCCCTGTGATCCGGAGGACAGCAGAACCTCTGCTTCTGATACTGCAGGTGAAAATCAGGCCTGCTTTTTTTCCCCACAGTGCCCTTCAAAGGAGCAATTTTCTAACATTTAAACAAGGGTGTCATAACTAATTCGATGGTGTTTTCCTTTTCTTTTTCTTATCATCTTGTCCAAATCAAGGGCAAGTGGGTGCCAGAACTCAGATGACGTCAGGCACCGTGGTTCCTTCAAAATGCTGGTCTCAATCAGTTTGCTTATTATCTGATCCTGATTCCATAGATTGTCACGGAATTGACTTTTTACATTAATATGAGTCTTTTTTTAATTGGTTTTTAATAGCTAATTGCCACACAGTCCATCTCATTAACTGTGTTGTGATTCAGATCAACCACTGAGATGATTACAGATGACAGACCAACGTTATCAGTTGGGTGTTCTCTTACAATGATCACCAGCCACATAATGAACCATGTGTGGATTCACTGGGCAGGGGGTGGGTGGCTGTGAGATATTAAGGATGCTACAATTTGCTATCACTTCCCATTTTGGATGAGTCAGAGATTTTGGAAATAATCTTCACGCTAACCCAGTTTTCATTATAGTTACATTTTAATTGCATTTTAAAGTCCAAATACAGTTGATCGTGAAAACTGTGTCACATCCTTTAAGGGAACTAGAGTTTCCTCTTTATGGAAATGCAAAAGGACCCCTCAATATAATACCACATTACCTAAGCAGTGAAAGAGAGAAATCTGGCTTCAGTGCTCTCTCAGATTTTTATAGAAAAGGTCACCAGCAGCCCCCAACCAACACATGGAGTGAACTCATTTCAGGGATCCTGCACCTTGATCTTTTCATTCTTTCATTGAATCAAATAATTATAAGGTGGGTTCTCTGTTCCAGGCATTGAGTGAGGTAAATTCTGGGAATATGATAAAGAAAACAGAGCTCCTTTCCTTATTCTGGGAGCCCACAGTCTCTTGGGGAAACAAACAGGGAAGAGGCAACTCCAAGCCTCCATCCTTCTCATCTTACTTTACAGAAAGATTTCTCCTTCTTGATATTCTTTGCTTTCTGCTTCTTCACCAAGGTGTTCTCATGCTTCTCTCGCTACCTCCTGGATGTTGCTTCTTCTCATCCTGCTTTTGGATGCCTTTTTGCCCCGAGATAATTGATTGTGAGGCTTGCTGTGCGGTGTGTTTCTTCTCAAGCACCTTCTGTCTTTACTTTGCTCACTCCTCCTGGATAACTCATTTACTCTCTGGGCTTTCATTACTACATATATATCAGTAATTCACGAATCTGAATTTCAACCTTCACCTCTCACTTGAGCTCCAAATCTATTTTCACTCTCAATCCCTGGATAGTCAGATACCTGAACATCCAGATACTCAACATGGTCCAATTTTGATTCTTCATTTTCCCTTCCATGTCTTGTAGTCTGTCTGTTTTCTCTGTCTTGGTTAACTCTCCCATTGGCCCAACGTAGAGGACTGAAAATCATCTGGCTTTTAAAAGTACCCTGGAAAAAAATAGACCATTCATCAGTTGCTGATTCTGTATCTCTAAGCGACACTGAATTCCTGTGACTCTAGTTGAGTTAAATTTATTCCTAGCTTTTTAAAATAAAGCCAATGAAAGACCAAAGAGATTACTACAGAAGCTGCATTCTGGTGAATTTGCTGAATTGATAACTTTTAGTCAAATCACATTTTCATATTTCAAAAATACTTTCTAAACAATTAGGGGTCAGTATTGTGGGATTTATGATTGTGTAATGATGGGCTAAGGTCTGTATGAGAAAGACCATCAGGCTGACTGGGGAATCAAACTGGTCAAGGTGTAGACATTGATGTCTGAATGTCTCCCATGAATTTTTGAGCAGATGTTAAAATAGACACATAAAAAAGAACCTTTGGAAAGTAAGAAACACAGACTTCTAAAATGTTGGGACACTGTAGTCACTAAAAAGGATATAACTTTCATTTCTTATTTGAACATTTATGACATTGATTTAACCAGTTCATTACCAGTGTGGCCTTTCAAGCATGTAAAATCGCACGAAGTTGGGCTGGATTGGTTTTAAGGGTCTTACGTAAAGCATGTTAGCACATGATCTTAGATATGTCATAATTAAAATTGTGAATTTTGTAAGAAAGCTACACTTTAAAAAAAGTTTGATCAGTGTGGTTTTTCAAGCAGATAGCAATTAGGATTGCAGTTGTCATAGGGACAGATCTACAACAATGGAGGTGAAGGATGATGGCCTTGATTTATCAGAATGGCAATTCTTCATGTTTGTGAAAGTCAGCAAATGAATTTGACCCACCACATGTGGACTTAGATCAAAGGTCACCTTCAGCATATGGTCAGTGTGACACTTGCGTGGCCTTTCAAAAGGCCAGATCCACAGTGATAACCACCATTGATAATTCTGTAAACCTATCCAGCGGCCTTCGATGATGTGACTTATGATGTGGAGGAAAACATAAAAGAGGTGATATTTTATAAATATCAATTTTCAAAAATCTCTGATCTGTTGGCATTAACTGATGAGCTCAGAGATGCTTGGAAACGTCCCTGTCTGCACAACAACTGCAACCATGGCAACCTGCATTTTAAAGGATGTCGAAGATGTTTTTAAACATAAGGTGAGAAAAACAGTTTCTACACAAATGTTTGCCTGGGACCTCATGTCTATTTCTTCCAGTACACTTGTTTTTCCTTTACTGGGACTTAATACAATGTAGAAGCTTTCCTGTTGGAGGAAAAATTGGACAATCCAGGGCAGTCACAAATCTTGAGACCACTGCATTGCTATGGAACTGAGTCCTGCCTTTGCACCAATACCGTGTCAGCGCGCCTAACATTCCTATATATTATACATGAAAAAGATTGGCGACCCTGTCTGAATGCTTTTGAATTTTTGATGTCATTTGTTCCTTGTGATTTTTAAAGCTATACTGGGCTACCCTATATTCTAGGACAAATTAAGAAAAACCTCAGATTTCTAGAGAGAAGTGCTAATATCTCCATCAAGTGCTGGATTTCACTAGAAGATAGAGAACAACAATCATGCAGTGTTCAGTATTTGAACATTGAACTTCAGTACTGAAGAAATCCTCAAATGAGTAAGGTTTTCTTTTTCCTTTTTTTTTTTTTTGCGGTACACGGGCCTCTCACCGTGTGGCCTCTCCCGTTGTGGAGCACGGGCTCTGGACACGCAGGCTCAGCGGCCATGGCTCACGGGCCCAGCCACTCCGTGGCATGTGGGATCCTCCCGGACCAGGGCACGAACCCGTGTCCCCTGCATCAGCAGGCGGACTCTCAACCACTGCGCCACCAGGGAAGCCCAGGTTATCTTAATAGTCAGATTTTATTTTATTTTTTAAACAAACAATTATAATTCTATTTGAACTGGGTATAAGGATAGGGAGGGGCCTTTTAAGGGAGCAGGTTATAATCCAAGATTCCTATTAAGTACTTGGAGCTAGAAGCAGATTTAGTTCAAACAAACACAGATGCTAAATAGGCAAACCAAGCATTATGAGTTTTTATTCTGTTTGCCAGTGATTCATATGTCTTGTCTTGGCAGACCACCAATATTTGTCTCCCCACGTTGACTCTGCACGGGTTTGCATATTTATAGAGTTAAAAGGGCTGCCCACCATGGTTCCATTTCGTATCCACTTTCTTTATTTCTTATCCATCCATCTCTGTCACTCTCACAATACAGCTCTCCCCAACTAATTACATTAATCAACAACAACAAACACCAACTCTAAAATTCTGCCCAAGATGGGAGTTTCAAAAGCCTGAGATACTATGTCAAATAACCCATCATGGTTGTTTGAGGACATTGCAACTCAAAACGAGGTAGCAATCGAACTAGAGAAGAAATTGGTCATTATTAATATGACTCTTCTGTACTTAGGAATCCATGTTTTTCTATCAATGCCAATTTCTCTCTCCACTTTCCTGGCTCTAATTCAGAAGTAAAGGCAGCTAGCCCTTTTGTTCAGGGATTAGGTCTGTTTTACAAGAAATTAAAGGAAAATAGAAACCAACATAGGTTAAACATGAACTGTATCTCAGACTTAACATTGCATCTATTCCTAATACTTCCTTACCCATCATATAATCAAGTCCCAAACTCCGTTTTACAGACAATAAAAAATAGCCCTGTGTCCCATCTGTTACATATGTGAGGTCCAGCCACTGACCAGAAGCTTTTCATCACCATTATCATCATCATAATCACTTTTGTTGTCATTGTTATCATCTTGATGCTTTTTTTTTTTACATGATGTCACTGAATCCTTCTAACAAAGTGCCAGGCCATTTTATTGTACACATTTTACAGATGACTACACTGGAGTTCAGGGCTACTGAGTGGTTTGTTCAAGAATATACACAGCAAGTAAATGACAATGCTAATGCTAAACCTCAGTTTCTTTAACCAGCATCAGGGGTTGGACAAGGCATGGTGTTGAAGGAGCACCCTGAGTCTGAGTGCCAGAGGTGGTGCCCATGGGGAAATCAAGGACAGGAAGTACCCGTCTGCATGGTTCTCAAACTTCAGATTGCCTAAAAGTCACTAGCTGGCTTGTTAAAATACTTACTGTGGACTCTGCACCCCTACCCACCCCCCAGCCCACACACACATAGATTCTGATTCAGTAGGTCTGAGACAAGTCAGAAATCTACACTTCTGACAAACTCCCCAGGTGATTCCCATGGAGGTGGTCTGTGGATCACGCTTGGAGTAATGATCTTATAGATGGATCGGAGACCTTTGAGAGCCCTCATAGCCCAAATTATGGAGCTAGCTGGGACAGCGCCAGAGCTCAGCATACTCACCTGTATAGGAAAGCTCCTTCTTTCCCTAATGCACTATTTCTACATTTGGTGCACAGTCCAGCTTGTTACCCATCACATGGTCAAGACTTGTACCCCAGTTAACTTATTAAAAAAAAAAAAAAGGCTCCCAGTTATTAACCACCTGTTGAGGACAAGGATCTAAGCTGGAAGCCCATCACCTTGTGTAGCTGCCTTTGCCATTATCACTGTGGCAGAGGCCCTGGTGCTCAGCAATGTCCAGCCCTCACCTCCTGCCTGGACACATAGAAAGATTCTATTTTCCAGCCCCGTTGCTGTCTGATGCAGCCACTTGGCTGGTTCTAGCTGAAGCATGCCGTTTTCTCTCTTTCTTTCCCTGCTGTGGTGGCCCTGGACATATTTCAGATGGTGCCAGCTGCCAGAGGCTTCACAGCCTGGGTTCTTGAGCAGAAAGCCCCCACTGGCCACACTGAATTCACAACCTGAGCATGAGATGAATGGACCTGTGTTTTGTTAAGCCTCTGGGGTTTCATTCTGCTCCATTCTGTTTTCATTTGGCAGCCTAGCATAGCCTAACCTTAAAAACAGCAGCAGCAACACCGCCACCCTCACAGTAATCACATCATTGATGCGATTTATTTATTATGATAAGCAGCGCTTACTATGTGCTGAACACTATGGCAAGCACTTGGAAAACATCTGATTTAACAACCACCCCAACACTATAAATAAGGCAGTTATTAGCTGTATCTTATAGTCACACAACCAGAAACTGTTCAGACACAAATGAAAACTCAGTCTGATTCGAGAGCCCATGTGATTAACCAAAACACTGTAAGTTGCTTAAATGCCTGGGTTGGTGCTTTAGATGCTTGTCGCATCTAATTCTCTGCCAACTCTAAAAGGTGGGCGTTATTATCTTAATTTCCCAGTGAAAATACTGAAGACTGCAGAGAGGAAGTGTCTGCCCAGGCCATACATGTGGTGGAATGAGGTCACAAGCCAAAGTCACTCTCACTCATAAATGAGGCATCACGCGTGCTCAGAACCAGCGTGTCTAAGCAGGTGATTCTGATTTCTCTCAGGGTTTCGGAACATCTAGGAGCCTCAAGACATATAAAGGAGGGTGTTTAGCACAGGGGTTCAAGATTTCAGGAACCTGAGTCAGATTTTTCAGGTTAAAACCACTGCTCCACCATGCACCACTGTGTGCCTTTGGGTAAATTACTTTGTCTCTCTCTGCAAAACGGATTGAATGAGATAGTTCTGGTTAAGTCTAGTGCCAAATAGAGGCAAGGTACCAAACAGAGGCAGAGGAGTATTGTGATTAGAAGATTCACAGACAGTTCTGCCTGGCAGGGTTAACAGTGGTTCGCTGCTCAACCTACCTTCTGGACAAGCCCTGGGATGCTATTCTCCTATAAAGTAAGGTACATGCAGCTGTGCTTTGGGTTTCTTCTAAATCCCTTTGGTTAGAGGTGGGACTGGGTCTGCAGCTCCCAGTGTCTGGAACCCCACTGCGATGGCTTCCCTTTCTCAGGTCTCCAGCAGGCCAGTCTGTGGTGAATCCTGAAGGGCCAGATACACTGACTAGTGAGATTCAGGGATGTGGTCAAAGAACAGATTAGGAACCTCAGGGAGCCTAGCCACACAATTCTTGGAAGTCCGGAGGTGTCGGGGCGGACGAGAGAGCCCAGTGGGGCTGTGGTGGTAGGTCTCATTCCAGTTACTCTGACTTAAGGAACAGACTTTGTCTGCCTTTTGAGTTCCTGGGATGAGCTGGTTCACTTTCATGCTGGCTTAGTCGGTACAGTGGTACCTGGGCTCCTGGTCCAGCTGAAGTGGGAGCAACCTTGTTTTCTGAAGGAGGTTTACAGTGATAGCTACTCCCAGTAATAGAGATTATCGAGGGCCAGTGCCCCTTATTAAACGCCTACCATGTGCTAAGCAGTACAAAAATGATCTTCCGTGCAGTCAACATTTCATTCCCTTTATGCAGTGAGTGAGCATTATTGCTATTCCCATCTTACTGATAAGTAAAGTAAAGCTCGGAAGTTTAAGTTGCTTGCCATAGGTTATCCAGGTTAAAACGGTGCTGGAGATTGAACACAGGCCCTCTGACTCCGAAGCGCTGCCCTTGGAGCACAGCTTCTGACCTGGGCGCTGAGCTCTCTGCAGACCAGGCTCTGATCGCTGGCAGGGAGTGCCTGAAGTGTCCAGTGGGAGTGCTGAGAAGACTGTCAAAGAGCCAGTTAAGGACTTGGGCTGGAGGAATTGGGGGCATCCCTAGGAAGAAGGTCTGGAGGCTCAAGGATAAATGGCCAAATCTAGCAGTTGATTACAGATGGCAGATGGGGAACTCTCAGTTTGCCCAGGATATCCAGAGCACACCCCTAAAACTGATCCCCCAAGACAGACACCCTTCCCAAATGAATCTGTTGGAAAACAATGGAGAAAATGCTGCATGACCCCTTCCTTTCTTGAAGACACAAAATTCACAGTAATTGACGGATATTCTAAGGTTCATTGTAGTGAAGAGACTAGTTTGTGTGCTTAACTCTTTTATTAAAAAATTTTTATTGGAGTATAGTTGATTTACAATGTAGTGTTAGTTTCAGCAAAGTGAATCAGTTATACATATACATACATCCACTCTTTTTTAGATTCTTTTCCCATATAGGCCATTACAGTGTACTGAGTAGAGTTCCTTTTGCTATACAGTAGTAGGTCCTTATTACTTACCTGTTTTACATATAGTAGTGTGTATATGTCAGTCCCATTCTCCCAATTTATTCCTTCCCCTTCCTTTCCTACATGGTAACCACAAGTTTGTTTTCTACACCTTTGACTCCGTTTCTGTTTCGCAGATAAGTTCATTTGTGTCATTTTTACTTTAGATTCCACAGCTAAGCGATATCATATGATCTTTGTCTTTCTCTGTCTGACTTCACTTAGTATGATAATCACTAAGTCCATCCATGTTGCTGCAAATGGCATTATTTCATTTCTTATGGCTGAGTAATATTCCATTATATATAAGTACCGCATCTTCTTTATCAATTCATCTGTTGATGGACATTTAGGTTGCTTCCATGTCTTGCCTATTATAAATAGTGCTGCTATGAACATTGGCGTGATAGTGATAGATATTAATTGGAAACTATTGCTACTGTCACGATTGGCTGGAAACTTGGACATAGCAGCCAAAAAGTCTCCTACCACTGTATACTGTAATATTTTATAGTCACTTAACAATATATATATCCCTGTCCTTGGGGATTGACAGATGACAAACTCTTTTTTTTTTTTTCAATATGATAATTGTCAAATATCTACAAGGATAGAGAATGGTATAATGAGTGCCCATGGCCTCAGTAGTTAGCTACAGGTGGCCATTCTTGTTGCTATATCTCTGGTCTCTCTCCCACTCGCATTTTGAAACACATCCTGGATCTTATTGTATCTATAAATTTGATCTTGGTATTATAGTGAAATATTGGTTTAAACTTTGTTTCTCAGCCATCTTGTAAATCTGCCAGGGTTGAGAAGACAATTCCCTACCCAGCTAAATGGAGCCCTTCTATTATAACATTTTGGCTGTGGGGCAAGGAAGAAGTGGACTTAACTTTTTGAAGAAAATAACACATTTTATCAGATTAAGTTAACTCTTCATTTCTAATTTGCTTTTGGCTACAGCACCCTTTTTATTAGGCAAAACCTATCAACCCCTGCTAAAAGAAGCTTTGGACATCTACCAAGGAAGGCATTTGAGGAAGGAGTACTTGAAGGCTCCAGAGCAGGAAGCCAGGTTCTGTGCCAAGACAGTTTGCTGTGGAGGATGCAGTGAGCACAAGTTGTGAGGGCAGCCAGGAGACTAATGAGGGTCCAGGCTGGGTGGTGAGACCCTGAGCTGGTGGTTACAGCAGAGGAGGATAAGGCAGTGAGTATTGGTGACAGAGACATAAATTAAAGATGGAGGCGGAGTTTGATTGCAGGATGGCTTAGAAATAAGCATTAGATGCCAGTTTGACCTTAAAATAGACGTTACAGACCTGGAATTGAGGAGAGAAGTGGGAACTAGAAATGGGCTTTAGGTCACTGCCCTCTCCTCCTGGAGGGACTGTGGAGAGAAGTTAACAACAAAGGGGGACTTTGGAAAGAACCTTCAGCAAGATCTCTCTACAGGATGCAGAAGACAGGACAGGAGCCTGAAATAAGCAGTGATCAGAGAGGAGGGAGGGCCACATAGAATCCAAGGCATGAGGGTGCTAAGCTCAAAGGTTCCTTTCTTAAACATGGAAAAAATGAAATTATGGGGAAAATGAAGAATGTGCACTGTTTGTGGAAAGATCAAATCTACCTCAGTCAGAAAGCACCTTACCATAGCAGCGGGCAGCGATACAGTTTTCAGTTGGCGACCAGATCTTAAACTATACTGGGGGCAAAAAAGGGTGTTTAACAAATCAGTTCTCAGCAGATGTTCCCTGGCATTAAGAGTGTGAATTCTTCCTACTGTAAATGAATAACCAAGCACTGCCCAAGTACAATGAGAAGTGAAATACCAGACCTGACTGTTATATGTAAATGTCTAAGGCAGTGTTTAAGCAGGAGGGGGCAGGAGGAAGAGGGGTCTTCAGCGGAAATGGGTTTTGAGGACCTGTCAGCCTTGACTGGAAGAGTAATTGGGCTAAGATGAGAGAGGGGTAAAGCTAAGCACATCACCGGAGCCATCCAAGTCAGCGGATAATTAACCTCTTGATTCTTTCCTCCCCTCCTTTTCAATATCAGCTTTTTATTATCTTGGAAACATTTAAACTTCAAAAACTTGTGAGGAACACAGGCTTTCCAAGCCGACTTCCACTGACATGCCATTTGGTTAATTTATGTGGTTGGGCAAGAGGTTCAGAGAGCTGTAGGCTGTGGGCTCACCCAGCCTCATTTCCATATTTAACGTATTCAGGTGCAGTTATGATAGTGCATCCCATGTTTATACCCAACTTTGTGGCTTTTGAAGTTCACATTTAACTTTGCGTTGATAAAACACCATTTACCAATTCAGATTTTTGAAAAATGTCCGTTGGGCACCGAATAGTGTTTGCAGGATGAGATGATTTTATCCTTACTATGAAGCAGGAGCAAACACATATTACTGCCATTCATGAAACATATTCACGGGGTTGCAAATCTCTCAACTGTTTGAAAAAAAGTCAGAGTAGTTGCCTCTTGCCTCCTATAGTTACCTCCCAAAGATGTTATGAATGAAGCAATTGGATTCTCATGTCTGAAAATTCCTCTATTTGCTGCATTTTTATTTTGAGAAGTGGGAATCAACATGAAAATGAGTACACTATGTAAGGAAACATGGCAGGATTTTCCTAGTGTTTTAATAATCCCATTAAGGTTTATAAATATTTTAACTTAGTTATTGGCAAACATATTTACAATGGTACGTTCCTGCTGTATACTTAGGCTTTGATTGGGTACTAGATTCTTGTCCATAGGTACTACTGGTAGTCGTAAAAGGAAAAAAAAGGTGTTAAGATTTGCAAAAACCTGGGCCCAAACGTTGGTTTTATTACTGAGCTGGTTGCTTGTGCAAGTTTTGCTTCATCTTTCTGTGTTCCACTTTATCCTTCGCCTCTCCTAAAGTCTCTTCCCAAACTCTTTCAGGTCAACTTCATTTTTTATTGCTTTTTCCTAATTACAGTGTTTTCAAAATTTGTCTCCCTCCCTCTAATTCCCATTGTCAAATAGTGCAGCTGGGCATTCAGCACCATCTAATGGATGGTGCCACCCAAGGAATAGAATAGAATAGAATAGAACAGAATAGACTAGAAGAGACTAGAACAGAAAACTAAAATGCTGTGAATGACTATATCATTCTTTCCAGCAGAAAGTCTCCAAATGTCTCTGCCCTTCCTTAGTGCAATGCTAAGATAATAGTAGCCATTTCATAAATATTTATAAAATGACACAATAAACATTAGCATCTCATAGATGTTGACTCCAGTATTTTATTTTTAAATAAACTTATTCTGATTGTAAAAGCAATGCATACTTATTGCTGAATGAAAGAATGAATGAATAAAAGAGGGAAATAAAAGTAGCTTGTAATTTACTACGCAGAGAGAGCCTCTGATAACATTTTAGTGGGTTTGCGTCTATTTTTTTCTATCCATATGAGTATTTAATATATATATACACACACACACACTCACCCACATACATACATATATATGCACACACACACCTGTGTGTGTATGTATGTACATACACATTTACATATATCTGTATGTAGGATCAAATTAAATGTATTCAGGTTGTATTCTGTGATTAAAATTTCACTTTGTGGGAATGTTCCCTTCACTGAGTTCTTCAAAACTATGATAGTTAATGTCTACATAAGAAAATATTTTACAGACTATCAGTTTATTTATTTATTTAAGCTTCCACTTATTGTAGGTTATTTAGTTTTCTACCAAAAATTCATTGTTTTAAATAATTCTGTAATGATGGTTTAGGTACATGTATGTGTGTCCATAGTTATCTAATTTCTTAGCATTGATCCTTAGAAGTTGAGGTTTGTATGGGCAAAAAATAAATTCCTTTAACAATTAATACGTAATTATCAAAATGCTTTGCAAAGATGTAACACTGAACTTTATTGCCACCTACAGTATATGAAAGTCCCTGTTTACCTTTCCCTTGCCAGCATTAAGTACTGAGGTTTGCTTAAATCTATCACTTTGATAGATGACAATGATAAAATACTGTTATCTTTTTTTGCCATTTAAAAATACTAGTGACTTTTTTTTTTTCTCTCCACATCTTGTGAAGTAACTCCTTCTTGAGCCCTATTCCCTTTTTTATTTGGGTATAAATAAGTTCCCTATTGATGTGTAAGTGCTTATTACTTATTATGGATATTAATCTCTTGCCTGTCATATGTAGTGGCAACTTTCTTGCCAGCTTGTTATTTGAATTAATTTTGCTTGATGTTTTGAGACACTGACTTTTTAAATCTTTAATCAGACACAATATAATTTTTCTTTATGACGTATTCCCGTTTTTACAATTAACATCCTTAGCCTATTCCAAGATGAGAGTCATGCTAATACATATACTTTTCTAAATTTTTGTGGCTTCGTGTTCACATCTGATTCTTCAGTCCATCTAGAATGTATTTTGATGTATGCTTTATTGTAAAGGCCCATTTTGAGTTTTCACCCTCCAAATTCATTTTCCTTCCAAGTGTTTTTTTGTGTTTTTGTTTTGTTTTTTAATATCCACTCCTTTTCTGTTTTTGTGATGTTAAATTGTAATCTATCAGAGTTTATTTTGAGATCCTCTCATCTATTAAATTTTGCAATAATTCTACACTGTTCTAATACTCATAGCTTTATAATGTGCTTAATATATAGTAGAGCAAGCTCTTCTGAAAAATGCTGTTGTCAAAATGGCTTTAGTTATTTTGCCTTAATTTTTCCTCTAGAAGGGAAAACCATTATCATTTTGTAGGTTCCTACCCTCAGTGACTGTTACTTGTTTTCTCAAAGCTGATGTCATACTTCAGACATAGACAAGAGGTCAGGGGCAGTGAGAAGTCAGGATGTATAGAAACGTTTCCTTGACTCTGATGGAGAGCTGGGGTTCCTGAACTGGAAGACAGGCTACAGATAGGGCAGGGCCATGGCGTCTCCCTATTTTCTGGTTAGAGATGCTGCTCTGTTTCATTAGGCAAAGCATGGAAAAGTCCTAATTCATTTTTTCCCAATTCCGTTCCATCTGTCTTTGAGATTCTCCTGGTAATTATCTGTCAGTCTTAGTACTTAAAATTGTTGGAATTCAGGATATATTTTATTTCTTCAAAGATGTTTTAGTGAGGAATGAGAGATTCTGCTTTGGAGCATCCTGGACAGATTCCGTTAACAGAAAGTACTTCTAAGCACCCATCTTTATAATGTATCTAAATTTTAAAGACTTAACTGTTGATGGAGTAAAATTAAAAGGCCAAGAATTGGTAACAGGCTGTGGCAAAAGCATGGATGAGAAGTATAGGAGATACAGGCATGTGCTCATTTCCTGACTGGACTAAATTTGTCAAGATCAATGGAAAATAGTTTTTTTGACAATTAAGAGACAACAGAGGCAGCATCAACTAAAATTACAAAATTGATAAACCTTTGCCTTAGCCCTCTTTCTTCCTTTTTGGTACCTTTCTCATCAGCCTCTCCCTTCCAGAGTTGCTTTCTCTTTTGTATTAGGAAGGTTTTCTAATAATAAGGTTGTCCATTCTATTAAAATAGATTGCTCATAAATAATCTCAGTTTCCTGGATTAAGATTTCACAAGCCGTGTGTCCAGCACTTAGGTTGACACAAGATGAGTGGACAGTAAATTTTGAAATCTCTTTGTCTCTCTCTTCATTTCCTTGTCTGTCTCCAATTTCCTGTATGCCATCAGGGAATTTAGTGACACTGCAAATAGCATGCATCTCCCATCTCCTTAGAACCTGTGTGTCTTTGGAAATGTGGAATCCCTGGCTATATGTTTCCAGGCAGAATTATGGTAAGAGTCACAGTTTCCTGACATCTTTCTTGCACAAGTTTGAACACCATTTCCAGTGCAGATCAACACATGAAATTAAACGTTTACCATGCAGTTTTATAGTGTGATCAACTTTCTTAAAATCTGTCCCCCTACTTTCTCTTACTGAAGCCTCATTACAGCCCTATGTGGTTAGAAAGGCAGCTGGTATTAGTCCCATTCTAGAGAGTAGTTGTTTTGGTTTGAATTGTACTCTCCCAAAATTCATATGCTGAAGTCCTAACCCCTAGTACCTCAGAATGTGACCTTATTTGGAGACAGAGTCTTTATAGAGGTAATCAGGTTAAAATGAGGTCATTACAGTGGGCCCTAATCCAATAAGATGGGTGCCCTTATAAAAGGAAGAAATTTGGACACAGACACAAGCACACACATACAGGGAGAATGCCATGTGAACATCAAAGTGGAGATCAGGGTGATGTGTCTGCACTCCAAGGAAGGCCAGAGATTGCCTGCAAACCACCTGAAGCCAGGTGAGAGGTTTGGCACAGATTCTCCTTCACAGCCCTCAACAGGAACCAACCCTTCAGACACCTCGATTTTTCACTTTGGGCCTCCAGAACTGTAAGTCAATAAATTTCTGTTGTTTAAATCACCTAGTTTCTGATGCTTTAATGTGGTAGCCCTGGGAAGCTAATACAGTAGCTAATAAAAAGCAGAGAAGGCTAAGTAGCTCCCTGTGGTGGGGCACGGTTTCGTTAGGCAGTTTGATTCACTGAACCTTCCGCTGCACCAGAAATTCTCATTTCATCAACCACCATGAGCACAATGAGTTCAAGGCCAGCCAGTCTGACAGTGAAGGAGATGCCATGCTGGACCAGCCCAACACTCTCCCTCTACCTTCCTTTGATCTGCCTTCTGCATGTCCCAAATTGCATCTACTGAACGTTAAGAGGCATTGGACGTTCCCTGGACGCTAAGAGCCATTGTCGTGGAAGGTTCCTGCTGCTGCTGTGACTATTAAAGCTCATGTTCATGGAGAAATTACCCTGTGTCAGACTCATGCTGAATACTTTATGCCGATTCACATAATTCTCAGCCTGGGCCTGTGAGGGAGGTGCTATGACCATCCTCATTTACAGATGCCCAATCCCAGGCTCTCCTTGTAATTTATCCCTCATCATAGAGCCGCCACTGTGTTGTGAATCCAGTATTTGAACTCAGGACATCTGACCCTGGAGCTGGCATTTAAACCACTTTATGCTGGGCAATATGTTCTCAAAGGTTGCAAAGCGTTGTGTTAAAGATTGTGAAAGTACTTGCTGTGGAACTTCTCAGAGCTTTTAACATGCTGTTATCTTTGGGAATCTCTGAGAGGAGGATAAAGTTAGCAGCATTTCCAGTGCATGGTTAACCACGGAGAACTTTTTGCCATGGGAGATCTCTTGGGACTGGTATTTCATGATAGAGTTGCCAGATAAAATATGCCTCAGTTAAATTGGACTTTCAGATAAACAGTGACTAATATTTTAGTATAAGTATGTCCCAAATATTGCACTGGAACATTTTGTATTTTTATTTGCTAAATCCAGCAAACCACTTGAAAGATGCTTTGAAAAATATGTGGTACACAGCCAAAACTCCATGACTCTCCCTGTCTTCTGGTGACATCTGCATTTAGGAAGTAAGCAAAGAAGATCTGCCCAAAACTGAGGTTCTGCCCTGTTACCTTCCCAATATCCAGCTCATTAACCCTCATCCTCCCATCAGTGGAGTTACGATTAGAAGCTGCTTCTCATCTTCTATGACCTAGGGCATGCTATCACAGACCCAGGGAACAGGCACATCCTTGGTTATTTCAAAGTGACCATCACCCCAGAACATAGAGGTATGACCTGAAAATCACAACAATCTTCCAGTCACCCCCCGGAAATGTATTTATGGGGACAGATGCCCATAAACCCAAAAATATGATGCTTTGAGGTTGGTTGGTTTGTATGAAATCTCTCCTACAGCATCTCTGTGCTCCATTTCCATTCCAGGGGAGTTGGAGGCTTATTGAGTTTAGGAGGAAATGGGTTCCTAAAAGATCAGGTCAGCTCAGTGTCTGTCAAATCACTGGAGCATGTCTTGAATGCTGAATCCTATCATCCATCTCACTTCAGAATCCATCCCTTCTTTTTTTTTTTTTTTGCGGTACGCGGGCCTCTCACTGCTGTGGCCCCTCCCGTTGCGGAGCACAGGCTCCGGACACGCAGGCTCAGTGGCCATGGCTCACGGGCCCAGCCGCTCTGCGGCATGTGGGATCCTCCCGGACCGGGGCACGAACCCGTGTCCCCTGCATCGGCAGGCGGACTCTCAACCACTGCGCCACCAGGGAAGCCCCATCCCTTCTTATTAATGCTCCATCTGTTAATACCGCTTAGAAGCGTTCATAAGTCACATCTTCTTGCTTGGCGTTACCTTTTTTTTAAAAAAAATTAATTTGCCTTTCCAATATGTTTCCGCTATCTTGACCAATACTTCAGAATTTCTTAAAGCCTTATGTGTTGAAGCAGAGCCAAAACAAATGACCACTCGGGTCATTCAGAACCTCTCCAAACCATATGAACTTTACCCTTCCTGGCCATGAGGGGGGCTCTTCATGCTAGTATGTAGGAGTTCAATTCACATTCCAGCCACATGAGGCTACTTAAAGTTATACTTAAATTATTTAAATTTAAAAAATTAAAACCTTTAGTTACCCAGCCACATTAACCATATTTTAAGTGTTCAAGAGCCACCTGTAGCTCGTGGCTACTGTCTTAGATAGCTCCAGTAAACACTAATTCCATCATCACAGAAAGTTCTACTGGGCAGCCCTATTCCAGAGTCTCACTTTATTTTTGAAATTACCAAAGAATAATGCCTGTGATTTTTGGCCATGAATGTCAGCTCTATTTGGTTTGGACAGAAGAAATTAGGATAGATGTTTCTGAAATAGAAAATTTAGGTTCTTTTATATCTTATATATAAAATAACTTCACGGTACAGTGGTTCAGTTGAAGATGCTAAATTATGTTCTTAACCCCCACTGTAGCCCACTGATAAAGGCAGAACTTCACAGACCCTATGAATTTGGTTCCATTTCTTTTTCTAATGCGCCAGAACAGAGACCGGGGAAAAGGGAGAGTTGACTGAAAAGAACAGAGGAGCCAGGAGAGGCTGTGTAGGAGGGAGGGGCACCATTTACCAACTCAGAGGTCTGAATTTGAGCTGGGTGACCACTAAGTGACTGAACAAACCCCTATCTTGCTGATCGTTAGTTTTGAGAATAGCTTTGAACAAGTAGACTTGTTCACTGGGAAAGCATAAGAATGAAGATAAGTAAAAGAAAAAAATATATATATACATACATACATATGTATATATATACTTCTTACCCTGCCAGCCAGATGGATCACCAATACACCAAATGCATTAGAGATCTCTGTAACTTTCTTTATGCATATGTATGTGTTATATTCACAAAATGTGATCAACATATGCATACTATTTTGTAACTTGCTTTTTCAATTAATATCCTTCAGTACCTTTCCAAGTCAAGAGGGTATGTAGGGCTTCCCTGGTGGTGCAGCGGTTGAGAGTCCGCCTGCCAATTCAGGGGACACGGGTTCGTGCCCCGGTCCAGGAAGATCCCACATGCCGTGGAGCGGCTGGGCCCGTGAGCCATGGCCGCTGAACCTGCGCATCCAGAGCCTGTGCTCCGCAACGGGAGAGGCCACAACAGTGAGAGGCCCGCATGCCGCAAAAAAGTAAAAATAAAATAAAATAAAAAGAGGGCATGTACAGCAGTAGACTTTGAGGTGTGCATTAGTGTGTTCTGTTGGTGTTTTTTTGTGTGTGGTTGCCTTTTAATTTTTGTGGGTTTTTTTGTTTTATTTTTCGTTTGTTTTGGCCACGCTGCACAGCTGGCAGGATCTTCATTCCCCAACCAGGGATTGAACCCAGGCCCCCAGCAGTGGAAGCGCTGAGTCCTAACCACTGGACCGCCACAGAATTCCCTGTAGGTTTTTTAAGCTATTGTTCGACATCTAGTGGGGTTACAGTTTTTCCCTAATTATAAATACCATTCCACTTAACATCCTCAACTTCATGCATGTCCCTAATTATTTCCAAGAAATAAATTCCTGGTAGGGGAATTACTGGCATTAAAAGGGGTCCGGGGGTGGATGTATGTTATTAATGTTTGGGATGTGTCATAGTTGTCCTTCCATAGTTGTCAGATTCCTGATTTGTAGCTTTGTTGTCCGTGGGGGTCTGAGTGTAGCAAGCTCTAAGCTCCCTTTTTCCCCAAACAGCCCCAGCTAGAAATGACCTTAGGTCCCAAGGCCAGGAGAAGGTCAGCCTGAGCGCGACTGTTAAGAGATTCCTTACCCCTGGATGCTACCCCAAGTTCTAGGGCAGCCCTGTCTGCTAGAACTTTCTGTGCTGATGGAAATGTTCTATATCTGCACATCCAATGTAGTAACGACTAGCCACAGCTGGCTGCTGAACACTTGAAATGCGGCTGGTGTGACCAAAGAACTGGATCTTTAATCTTATTTGATTTTAATAGCCACATGTGGTTCGTGGCTACCATTTTGGACAGAGCAGTTCTGAAGACACACTTCTAAGCCTCAGATACATACTAACGTCTTTACCACTTTCTTTTTTTTAAAGATGGCAATTGGTAATGTTGCCCATAAATCCATGACATGCACATTTGCTTGCTTCAAACTGCCTTTACTTCCCCCATTAATGCCTCAAGGGTAGAGACTAATCACCTAATCAACAATTGTGCCTTGACACCCCCCACCAAGTCTACTACATCACAAAGGAGGCCCTCATTGAATGAGCAAGTCTGTCAGTCACCTTCCTCAAAGTTCAACTCAGCCGTGACAGACTATGACATATCCCCAAGCCAAGGTACTCATCCAAAGTGTGGAAGTTTCGTCAGTTGGGGATTGTGATGGCAATAGTTACTACCCGTTAGTGTTGTAGTGAGGATTAAATGTAAGGAGAGAATTTAGTACAGTGCCTGGTATATAGAAAGTCTCCAGTGAATGGTAGCCATCACTGTTATCCCCGATCATGTTGCAAGTTTCCCTCCGAGATATAAGATTACTTGTCAGAACTCATGCCTGTTCCCAAAATCTCTTTCAAGGCTATTTAAATGTGTGATAAAGTATTTAGTATTAGAAGACTTGGCTTGAGAACAAGATGTCAAACTGAATTGGGTTCCCCTGGTTGTGTACTCTCACTCGGCACTTATCACAATGATAATTCTTTGTATTGTTATTGTGTCTTAGATATCTGCCTTTCCCACCATGCTATAAAAACAAAGGAGAAAGAGCATGTTTATCTTGTTCACTGCTGTGTTCACTGTGCCAAACACAGAGTAAGCATTTAATAAATCTTGAATGATAGATTTAAGGTAAGTGGGTAGAAGGCAGGAATGATGGGGCTGTAAGAAACCTAGTGGAGAAATAAAAAATAGCACCAGGAACCCTGAAATCTAGTCAACAGCTTACCATTGGTCCAATGAAAAGCCATGGTCTCGGCTTCTCTACTGTGTAGAGAGAAAATGAGGAGTTTCTAACCGCAGCACTGTTGACATTTGGGGCTGAATAATTCTTTGTTGTGGGGTGCTGTCCTGGGCTTTGCAGAATGTTTAGCAGCACACTTGGCCTTGACCCACTAGATGCCAAAAGCACCCTCCCTCCACTTGCAACAGCGCAAAATGTCACCACCAGACATTGTCAAGTGTCCCCGGGGTGGGGGTGGGAGGGGATGAAGGAAGGGGTGGAGGCAAGATAACCCTCAGTTGAGAGCCACTGATTTAGATCATCTCTGAGCTTCCCTCCAGCATCAATAGTCTAAAATTCTCCTTGGGACAATATATTTCTGAGCATGTGAATTTTCTGGCATTTCATAGGTCATTACAGAATTATAAGAATATTTCCAGCTATTCATGCAAATCACTGTGGCCTGATTATCAATTTAATATTTGGATCACTGGGCCATTAAAATGCTGATTTGAAATTCAATTTTCTATTTTTAAAAATGGTCACTTTGTGAAATTATATCTGTTATGCGGTTGATTTTATTTAAATGGATTGTATAATTTTGCCCACTCTGTGTTCATGAATAATGCTTTATAGTTGAATGTCAGAATGTCTGCTAATGACCCTAACCATCATAGCTCAGGTATATAGAATCCATGTAGTTACTGACAGGTTGGCTTTACTTTTTTCATCTTCCACTGTTTTTCCCCGAATAAGACCTTTAATTAGTGCTCATTAAGATACACGAATAGCCTGGTTTTGGCCCCTCCTGCCCTCTACATGTTCAGCGTACCCCCCTCTAACTTATTACAGTTTCTTCTGGAAGCCACAAAGAGACATGCACTTATTTTCCTGAACAGTGTGTTCATGCATTTCAGTGCACAGAGAAAATATACCTTGACCAAATATGGAGGTATATTTTTGCAGATGTATTTGTTGCATGGAACCTGTATGCACGAAGTCTCAATAAATGTGCCACTATCTTAGTGATTATGGAACTGGAATCTCACATCAGAGGTAGTGTGGTGGTGGCCTGGCAGGAACTTTAAGCCTCTTCATTGGAAAACCACCTTAGTAAGGGGGTCAGGGAGTCCAAGAAGCTGAGGGTGACCTTTGGAATTTGTAGGTCCCATTGATGTGAAATCAATATTTCCCATAAGATCGAAGTACTTATTATGTTCCAGGCAGTGTCCCAAGCACTACCTTCTGCCATCTCATTAATTCTCCCAATCCTATCAGATGAGTACTATTACTGCCACTAGACTAACAAGAAATAGGAGTCTTTCTCACTGGGAGATGTTGAGTAACTTGCCTGAAGTCACAGAGCTGGTATGTCACTGAGCCAGCGTGTGAATTCAGCTTTCTATATTTCTGGAATCTGCATAATTCTCCATTATACTCCTGTATTTCCTCTTGATTTAGGATAAAGTGCACATCACTTTTTCCGCTTAAAAGAAGCCTTCATTAGCATCAAAACAAAGTTGGTTCAACATATATTCATAGCAAAGCAGGTTAAGTTTTTTTAATGTGAAAATGCTGATAAATGGGATATGATTGGAAAATAAATCACTTTTCATGTTTTCTTTGTGCACAGGATTTTAATTCATAGATTTATTGAAGTTTAGTATTTGTAGCTTTGAGAGTGTGATTTGCCTCCCTTAAAAGTAAGCCTTGGTTTATTTAGTGAGAAGATACAACTGTGCCGAAACACAGTGACTTTGGAGCGTGGTGATTATGTATTTTAAAATGTCATTAGGTTCATGGTAGCTTAGAATTAAGCTTTTGTATATGAAAGCATTCTCTTCATCACACAGTACTAAATCAATCAACATTTTTTTTTTTTTAATTTTTTGGCTGTGTTGGGTCTTTGTTGCTGCGCGCAGGCTTTCTGTAGTTGTGGCAAACGGGGTCTACTCTTTGTTGAGTTGCGCGGGCTTCTCATTGCAGTGGCTTCTCTTGTTGCGGAGCCCGGGCTCTAGGCGCGTGGGCTTCAGTAGTTGTGGCACACGGGTTCAGTCGTTGTGGCTCGCGGGCTCTAGAACACAGGCTCAGTAGTTGTGGCACACGGGCTTAGTTGCTCCGTGAGGTTAAGGAAAAAAAAACTTGCTAGAAACATTTTTAATAAAGAATATCATATTCTATTTTCTTTAAAAAAATAAAGTGTCGAGGAATGAAACCAATATAAATGGCCTAGAGCATCAGACCTTTATTCCAGGAGCACAATTTGAGGGAAGCCACATGGATGCCAGTATATCGTCAGATCTGTAGAGAAGTGCCCCATCAGTAAGTTTTCTACAGTTACAGTCTGAAAGGAGTCACATGTTTGGAGTGTGTGCATTGTACACCCTATATAAAATCCACAGGGCCCTAGTGCTGCAGATTACCCTAGAACTTTCCAGATCCCTAAAACCACGCCCCTTTTTCATATACATAATGGTTAGACAATGCATGCCAATTTTAACTCCACAAAAATGATCACTCTAGTTAATGCGTTCCTTAAAACAAAGGCTGCTTAATCCATGTTGCTATAGTCATTTGTTGGTTTGTTTATTTTAATCCACAATTTGCAACAAAATGGGGTTCTTTTTTTTCTCCTGTCTGAGAAAATGTAGTCCTATTAAAAGCAGACTTCTTCTCTAAAATGAAGCCATTACAGCAGATTTAAATTCATGCGTTTTGGTGACTTATAATAAACATCCTATTTGGGGACATTAGTGGTTTAAAGAAATCAATCACAAACATTTTGTTTCGCACAAGCACTGAGTATTTCAAATCCATTTTCTCAACACAATGATGTGTTTAAAATGAATTGTTCTGTCGACTGAATTTTGATCACACGTCTGGGTATTTGAGATAAAAATGTGTGAACGGGTGTCAGGAGTCATCGTGTCTAGGCCCAGCTCTGCTGCCAGCAAGAAGTGAGACCTCAGGCAAGTCATTTAGTATTGGGACTTCGTGTTTCTCAGTCGCAGGGGCTGTTTAACTGCAGTGTGCCCTGAATTGACTACACGATTTTGTGTGCAGCTTAAGTGAGGCTCCACCCCCACCCTCACGTTCAGGTTCAGTAGGTCTGCGGTGGGGTCCAGAGCTCCTGACAAGCCCTGGGTGATTCTGGCTCAGGTGCCCAAGAACCCCAGCAGGGAACCCCAACTGTGGATAATGCCCGAAGCCCCATCACGCTTGAAGCCTCTCTCACCACCTTTTGGACAGCACTACTTGGCATGTACGCTTTTCTTCAGTGAAGCAAGTACATCCCTCAGTTATGTCACCATTAAAATGAACTTCAGCTGGAATCTCAGATCTGGCTGGTTCTGTGAGCCCACCTTGAAGAAATTAAGGAAGGGTGAGTTGAGCGAGTTGTTGAAAAGAGGGAAGGAAGAGATGAGGGTGACCAGGAGCCAGTGAGGTTTGTGGAACGGAAGTTCTTAACCTGGTGTGTCTGACCCTTGATCCATGGATGGACGTTAGGGGGGGTCTCTGAACATCTGAAATGATAAGCCTTGTGTGTGTGTGTGTGTGTGTGTGTGTGTGTGTGTGTGTGTGTGTGTGTGTGTGTGTGTGTGTGTGTGTGTGTGTGTGTGTGTGTGTGTGTGTGTGTGTGTGTGTGTTTATCTGGAGAGAGAAGGATCACAATTTGCATAGATTCCCCAAGATGTTGACTGCAGAATGGTTAGAACCGTCCTTCTTAACTGTGTGATGGCTTGGATCACAGGCTTTCCACATAGAAACCCTGATTTCTGGCCCATGTGTTCTGGTTATTAGCTGGAAAAGAGCTGAGTCACCCTCTGAGACTATACCAACTTCATAGTGTTGTTTGTGGCTGTACATGAGAACGTATGAAAAGTATATGTTACCTGGTACTTAATAACAGCTCAATAAATATTAGCTATATCCTAATTAATATTTTATGGAGGCCCATAAAAGGAGCAAAAGCAATTTGTGTGTGATGCATTGAGAAAGGAAATGATGACTAATTTCTTCCCTGCCTCCTGCTGGTCATGTCCTATGTCACTTGATAATTTCTTTCTCCTCACCTGGAGCTTTCCTTTCACTAAAGAATAACAAATAAAGCTTGCTCTGTTCTCATGCCTCTGGTCTCCCATCGAAGCCATAAACTGGGTATTGCCAAGGCTGCGGGAGAAACTGAAAATGTAATAACACCAGGTTTAGGCCCCTAGGTCTTCTCTCTGCCACGGGTTTGCTGTGCTCTGCTGGGAGAATAAATCACCTTTTGAACCCCTCTGGGATGTTTCTGGGAGTTTCACTGAGTGGTCTTGTCTGTTTACTTTATGATCTCCACGTGAAAGATGCATAAGAGGATAATTCAAAAAGAGTCATGCCAAAATGTTCATTGCAGCTCTATTTACAATAGCCAGGAGATGGAAACAACCTAAGTGTCCATCATCGGATGAATGGATAAAGAAGATGTGGCACATATATACAATGGAATATTACTCAGCCATAAAAATAAACGAAATTGAGCTATTTGTAATGAGGTGGATAGACCTAGAGTCTGTCATACAGAATGAAGTAAATCAGAAAGAGAAAGACAAATACCGTATGCTAACACATATATGGAATTTAAGAAAAAAAAATGTCATGAAGAACCTAGGGGTAAGACAGGAATAAAGACACAGACCTACTAGAGAATGGACTTGAGGATATGGGGAGGGGAAGGGTAAGCTGTGACAAAGCGAGAGAGTGGCATGGACATATATACGCTACCAAACATAAGATAGATAGCTGGTGGGAAGCAGCCTCATAGCACAGGGAGATCAGCTCAGTGCTTTGTGACCACCTAGAGGGGTGGGATAGGGAGGGTGGGATAGGGAGGGTGGGAGGGAGGGAGATGCAAGAGGGAAGAGATATGGGAACATATGTATATGTATAACTGATTCACTTTGTTATAAAGCAGAAACTAACACACCATTGTAAAGCAATTATACTCCAATAAAGATGTAAAAAAAAAAAGAAAGGCATCTGACCGCGCTCCTCTCCATACTTTGTCAAAGTCTGTGGACACCTGAAACCTTGCGTTAGTCCTGCCCCACTGTGACCAAAAGGATTTCATTTAAGAATTTATACTATAGACGCTAATTGAGATCACTAACATTTGTATAGCTCTTTGAAGTTTACAAAGTACTTTTCTTATGTTTTCCCATTTAATCCTCACATAGGACTAAAAAAAGTTAGTGGCTTAATGGGAGCAAGCGGAAACCAATTTCATAGAGTGTTAAATACACAAAATTATAAAGTAAAATGAGACTGACTTCCTCTAGTCATAAGGAAAAAATTTGTCTTTGTGATCTTTCTTCATATATTTAAAGGCATTTGCCTTTTCTGAATGTTCTGCTTTGAGTTTGCACTCTTGTTTTAGTTTCTCAATATATCTGGCCAATTGCGGCAGTTTTCAACCTGATTCAAGACGAAAAAAGATCTTTGACCTTCAAAGTCCACGTGATTAAAATTAGCTTGGAGTTTTCAGATAATGTTCCCATGTTTTTAATTACAAACAGCTTTTATCTTAACTGAGCAGGAAGAAACGTTTAAGAAAACTTCCCATCTTATTTGTATTTCAGCCTTAAAAAAGGAAAAGAGATAGTGTGAAAAAATTCAGTCGTTTAGGTGGGTAGATAAACACAAAAGGTTTTAAGTATCATTGATATTCGTCAAACACGGCAGCTCTTGGCTCTTGTCTGAAGAGCTCTCATCTGCTGAGTTGCAGACCTGTGACCTCTAGATAAACTTTCAAAATGCAGGAAATATTTATCTTCTTGCTATGACCTTCCATGCACAAGACATGAGCCATGGATTTGTTTCCTAGGGAACTAGTGACTGAGAAAGATCTATAATTAAATCTGTGAGTTATATGCTACACATGGGAATTGGGTACACACCAAGTCCTTTAGAAAAATCCAGTAATGTTACTGTAGCTTCAACTGGAAGAATTAAAGTCAACTTTTCTTGGGATGTTTTTAGCAGCACCATTTAAAATCTAAGTATTAGAAATCTCTGTGTTTCTCTCAAATGTCAGTGTGTATTCAGGCTGGTTTCCATTTCCTCTGGCCCCAGTGTCCCTCCACCGTAGGACAGCAGCTGTCACTGCTGTCCAGGAGGGCACCTTGTGTGGAAGGCTGGGGCATATCAGAAGCCAAACATCTGATCTTAGAGCACCCCAGTGTCAAAGCCGGAAGGGATGTAAGCCAGTGGTTGTCAAAGGTTTTCTGAGCTTCAACATTTGTTCTTCGAATAAAATCCTATCCAAAAATCCAGTGAAGCAGATGCAGCTGAATCAGTTGTGTCCGGCAGTAAGGGAGGAGGAAGCACGGAGGGGGAGCCCAGTCCTTTGAGGCCCTTCAGCCACCCTGTCCGTCCCCACAACCACAAAGTCAGGGGCAAGATGCCCATCTCATCGTGGACATCAACATCCAAGCCAAGTCACTAATCACACAAATGGAACTGAGATCCCAAGGGGGAGATATCTGCAGTCTCATTGGTCAGGCATCTCACAGCTTCTGGAGTTAAATGCTGGTCAGAAAAAAATGTAAAAGGTCAGAAACATGAGTAGCTGTTTCCAAACCTGGTTTGAATATCTTTTCACGTAGAATTTCCCTGTCTGGAGGCTTATGAGAGCCAAGCTTTCACTGTGGTGTTTTTTTTTCTCATCTGTTATAGCCAATAATAGGCCTTTTCCTTTAACTCTTAAAAAAAAATAAAACTGTTGACTCCTTTACTTTCAGTGGGATTGTGTTCCCCATATCACCCCACAACCAAAAGAAGGACCCTATAAAAGCAAGGTAGGACCACGAGAGAGGAGATGTTTATAGATACCAAGGGTTGAGCGTAAACGTAAAGACAGAGTCGATGCTGATGATCATGGTAATAATACTTGACACATAAACCTGCTCTGTACTATACAAATCGTAACTCACTTAGTGTCTGTGACATCTAAGCACTTTATGTATTTTCTATATTTGTGTATGTATTTACATATAAGCTGTGTTGTGGGTTGTGTATATAATTAGCTAGCTCAACACATGTATATGGAATTTAAGAAAAAAAATGTCATGAAGAACCTAGGGGTAAGACAGGAATAAAGACACAGGCCTACTAGAGAATGGACTTGAGGATATGGGGAGGGGGAAGGGTAAGCTGTGACAAAGCGAGAGAGTGGCATGGACATATATACACTACCAAATGTAAGGTAGATAGCTAGTGGGAGGCAGCCGCGTAGCACAGGGAGATCAGCTCGGTGCTTTGTGATCGCCTGGAGGGGTGGGATAGGGAGGGTGGGAGGGAGGGAGACACAAGAGGGAAGAGATATGGGAACGTATGTATATATATAACTGATTCATTTTGTTGTAAAGCAGAAACTAACACACCATTGTAAAGCAATTATAGTCCAATAAAGATGGTAAAAATAATAATAATAGCTAGCTAGCTAGCTATTTATCTTTTCCCAATAACCTCATGAGGTAGACAGACAGTATTATTCTCCCCATTTTACAGATAAAGATACTGAGGCACAGAATCCTAAAGATTCTGCAGCTGGTAGTGGCAGAGCTGAGATTCATATTCAAGCAGCCTGGCTCCTGAGTTTGTACTCTTTACTGTGCTACACTGACTCCTTTTTCTTGGAGTACAAGCTATGTGACCTTGAGCAAATCACTAAATCTCTATCAAATTCCTCCTGGGAAAATGAAAAATAATAGCACCTCAGAAACTTGCTCCTTCAGAAGAAAAGGAGCAAATGGAAAGCACCTAACGCATCACCTAGCACATAGAAATTCCTCAGTAAATTGCTTTGTTGCTATAGAAATCATCAACTATGTGTCTAAATAGATCCTCTAAAGCTGCCAAGTAACTTAAAATGATAGACTTCAGGACCAGCTTGTCAAATCTGATGCTAAACACAGTCTTTTCTCTGAGAATTTAAAATTCTACATGTAGTTTAACTTCTCTCAATGGTAAATTATGATTCTTCATATTTAGACAATATCACTTCATCTGAGGAATATTCCTGAACACAATACACTCCCACTGGTATCCTGTAAGATGTTTAGTTAAATCTATTTCTACCATTTACATGTTGACCCAGACTATTTCTGGAAATGTTTTGTAGGTTATCATAACAAGAACAGGAATAATCAATAAAATAAACAGGCACAGTTGTTTGCTTTAATCACCAGGAACAAGGTCATAAATGCAACGGCTCAGAAAAGCCGATTTCTCATTTCTTCCCATCACAGATTGATGCACTTGACACATTTTTCACTAATTCCCTGGCATCTTCCATTCATGTGTGCCCTGAGAATCTTTACCTCTTATTCCTGGAAAGTGTCTGGAAAACAATTACCATCTCCCTTTTGTTCCTGCACTGTCTTGTGGAAGAAAAATTATACCTTAGAGCAGATTTTTTTTAATAAAATAGTATTTCATAATGAAATTAACGCTTTTAAAATTGTATTGTCGGGCTTCCCTGGTGGCGCAGTGGTTGAGAGTCCGCCTGCTGATGCAGGGGACACGGGTTCGTGCCCCTGTCCGGGAGGATCCCACATGCCGTGGAGCGGCTGGGCCCATGAGCCATGGCCACTGAGCCTGCGCATCCGGAGCCTGTGCTCCGCAACGGGAGGGGCCACAACAGTGAGAGGCCCGCGTACTGCAAAAAAAAAAAAATTGTATTGTCCTATTTTGAAAGGCATCCTAGTTGGGCTTCTCAAGACAGCCTTATGATCTGCCTCTGGTGTTTCGGTTTCTCTTGTTTTATTTTTTGTCGTTGTTGGCATTGTTTTGTCTTTGCTTTTTTGCTGAATACCATTTAGGAGTGTATTAAGAAAAAAAAAAAGACCCGTGATACATCCAGAGGAGAACAACCAAGTTGGGATCACACGCATGTCTCTTATGATCACATGCATGTCAGTACATAAATAAGTACAGTGTCACAGGCATATTCATGGGGCAAGCGGGTGAAATATGCTTCCAGGTTTACCTTGCACATCCACTGTGAGCCCAGCTGTTTGCTCACTGCTCTTCAGGGTGGTCAGTGTGGATCCAGAGCTCAGCAGAGGCTCAAATGGACCCCTTGACATCAGGTAGACTCTGCCAACACCAGTGTGTCTGTGATTGATCCACCTTTTGCCTTCGCGGCTGCTTCTGCATATTGGTAGCTGGACAAGCACAGTTTGGTGGATATTTGAATGAAGCACAAGTCTAAGCTGCCCCCATGACACCTTCAAATTTAGAACCTTTAGGAAAGATTCTGTGTTAAGGTGTCTTATCTCCAAGAGGCGCCATTTACATCTAAATACTTTTCCCAGCAGGGTTAACAACAGTGATTCTGAATCTGATAGCACATTAGACTCACCCAGACCCTAGAAAAATCCTGGCACCCAAGCCCCACTGCAGCCCTAGTAACCCACCTGTGTAGAAGATTGTAGTATATGGTCAGGCTTGAGAACCACCTGGTTCAGGGTGAGAAAAAGTTAAATTTCTTGGTGCTCAAGTTGTATCAGATGAGTTCATTGTAACCTGGCAAAATCAAAGGCTTGACTCGAAAGAGTGGGGCAACAGGAGGATGACTTTTGATGGGGACCGTGAGCTGGAGAATGATGCCCATCAAAGCAGGCAGGTGTCCCCAGGGAAGGAGGAGGATGGATGGGGAGGTGGTGATTTTAAACAAACATTGTAACCTGCTATTTCATGAGCATAACTTATTCTCTGACGGACGGAGGATAGGCTGTGGGGAGAGGGAGACGAGGTAGGCAGGCGGGGAGCAGTTGCAATCACTCAGGTTCTAGAACATGCAGGGGCTGAACCCAACGCCATGGTTGTGGGAGGCGAGAGGAGTGATGGCGATCAGATTCTGAGTATGTTTGGGAAATGTTCTGGAGTGATGATTGCAGCTCTGCCTGCCAGGCTGTGTGCCTCCGTGAGCTTTCCTACATTCTTCTCTAGTCCTTGTGGTGGTTTTGCAAAGAAGCCGGCATCATCCCCATCTCCTAGATGAGGAAATGAAAGCTCAGAGAGATGCCTTTACTTGCTTAAGGCTCCGTGTCAGGCTTTGTACATGCATCTGACCCTCACCCCTGACCTTTTTCTACTATAACAGGCTGCATCCACTCCAAAGTCCGCAGAAAATTTAAGACTTTTGGAATTTCTTATTGCATCAATATGAATATTATTAAATTTCCTGTAAACTCGAATTTTGTCTGTTTAAAAAGACCATGGATCTTTCTTTTTAGAAATTGAGGAGATTAAGATTAATGACGAACCGTAAAATTTTACAAACAATTATTACAGTTGACTGTGCCTCCTTCAGCTGCTTGACACTCTACCTTCTTTTCTTGCCGTTGTTTGTCAAAGTGGGTTTGCTCATTGCTGACCAAGACCTCGGGATGGGGAGAAGGTGGAGCGAGGCCGTTGGTGAACCCGTATTTTTAACTTCCGCGGTAAAGACGGGCTCCCGGTGATAGCTCTTTGGCATCTCCTCACCTTGCATTAGTAATACAGCACGGCGCATTTTGCATTTTCATTAGCTGTGTTGGGTAGAATCTTTAGAAAGGAGGTCAGTTCTCTGTTTTCAAGCAAATAAATTCAGTTCTTGCTTTGTGACAGATAGCGTGAAAGCTTTCTTGTGTGTGCGTGTCTCCCACCCTGATTTGGGGCCCTTTCTGACTTTAGGGTTCTGTGGATTCCTTCCCGTGTCCTTGCAGCATCCCAGACAGTCAGCTGCAAGCCCATGCCTCCGGCTCCTCGCATACAGTCATTCCTTTTGAGCAGAGTTGCCTTGTGCCCAGCTTCTCTGGGATTCCCCAGAGCCTCATCTCAAAGGTTTAACCCTCCTCCACAGCGTACCCCCTCACCCCATTCTCAACCTCTAGCTCTTTCTTTTGCTGATTGCCCCAATATTAACAAACTGAGGCAAAAGTAACTGTAGTAGTCGGAAAGGGATTCTATTAGTCAGGACTTGGAGCTTGTATGTGGCAGAAACTCATTCACATAGCTGAAGTAGAAGGGCATTTATTGACTCCCCAAACCAGGAAAGCCAAGGGTGCATCTGGCTTTAGAACAGCTGGATCCCAGATTCAAAGAACTGCTTTTCCTGCTCCTCCTTTGCACATTGGCCTCTTTCTCTCCTTCTGTACATAGACTTCCTCCAAACAGCACAAAGAGCCTTCCTCTAGCATCACTCAAAGGCAGCTCTAGCAGAAAAGCCCTAGGGAGAATACAGTTTGGTCCAAGTTTGAGCAAATACCCAATCCTGAAGCCATCTCTCTATGGCCAGAGAAATACGAGGCCAGAGAAACAGGTTTGGTTTGGCCAGAAGCACATCCCCGTGGGAACGGGAGTGGGAGTGGAAGGCTGTCATGACAGGATGATTGTGGCGCTAGCTGCGAGTCATGGGGCAGGTGGGAGGGCTAATCCCAGGAGGGGCTGGAGAGCCTGCTAGCTAAAGAAATCTACCACTACCCTCCTTCACTATACTCCTACCAAAGTCAAATTGCATATACAGCTCTAGAATTTCACTTAAAGGGATCTCAGGGTTGGGGGACGGATCCCAGCATTTCTTTTCAATTTTAATTCAATTTAGCCAGCATGTTTTGACCACATGTCCCCACACGGTACTAAGTACTTCTAGATGATAAAAGGATGACTAGACCGTTCACTGTGCCTCAAGGAGGCTGTTCATTAGGGGGGGTCTTCTTAGATTATAGGGATTGATCAATTCACATGTCTCCCTTTGATGCTAACTAAGACAAAGGAGAAATAGCCCCAAGTGTTAACACTCCGTCTCTTGAATTGAGTTATTTTTCCAAGGCAATAAAATTTGAAGATTGCAATTAGTTAACCATTATGAAGACAAATCTTCACATATTTCTCTCACTGTGGTGACATTTAAAATGCTTCCTGCTCTACCAGATAGTCAATTGGATTTTTTTTCCGTCTTCTCATAATGGCTAATTGCTAAGCAATTGATTGAATCCCCTTTTGTTACCACGTAATTACTAAGCTTGCTGAAACAACTGTCCTGGCCATTTCTTAGTCTGCTCATTTTGGTCACCTCAAGGGCAGGTATGGGGTAGGACTGTCCTTATGTGGTTAATCTCGTTGCAAATTATCAATCTGATTTGCTTAATACAGTGATTCAGAGCAAAAAGGCTTAAGTGAGCCTCAGGGAAAGTTTCTTAACCTAAGCCTCAGTTTTTTTGGCCTGTAAGTTGGAGATAATGTGTCTACCTCATAAAAGTTTGGGGAGGGTCACATGAGATAACACGTTAAGTATTTAGCACTGCTGGGACATAAGCATGTAATAAAAAGTGTTTATTTCATCTAGGCTGCTGCTGATACATACTTATAGGAACTTGGCAAAAATTCTTAACCATCCTGTGCCTCAGTTTCCCATTCTGTAAAATGGGGGTAATAAAGCCACCTCCCTTGTGGAGTTTATTTGATGACAAAAAGAGACAGAAAAGCATATTGGATTAATGTGATAGTCAAAAGCGATGGTAAAGGCACCTAAAGCATTGAGCCCGACACCAACCAGTACTGACGCCTTGGTCGCTATCGTATTATTTTCAGCACCTGGCACGGTACGCGCCCAGGCAAGAACCCTTCCTCTTGCTCCCGAACCTTTGGAAACACTTTGTAAATGCAGGTCGGAAGCTGCTTCTGTATATGCAGTGTTCCTCCTCCACACACTCACAGTATCCAACGGGGAACCACTAAGTGCCAGTCACACGCCAGGGCTGGTTTGTGGGTTCAGCTCCGTGGAGAATGTGGGGAAAATAGGCAATACACGGTCTTCTTCCTCAAGCTGTTTGGAGTTGTGGCCTTTAGAAGAATTATTGCTCAGTGCCTTTTTGACATTTCTGGCTATTATCACAAGATGCAATCTTGATTATGGTGCTTTGTGTGATTCCCATCCCTCTCTCCGCATAAAAAGGACAGCATGCTCTGAGCAAAGTTATTTCCCCAGAACCATAGCCAAAGAAGAAATGCAGAAGAGGGCCCTGGTAGGACCCGAGTTTCCCTGAGTAATTGCATGGACATAGATATGGCTGCTCTGCGTTGCTGCCTTTAGCAGGGAGCTTGAAGTGCATTCCTCAGTGGGTATTTGCCTGGTGTGTCACCTGAGCACTCCCCAAGGCAGTAAATTCCGAGAGGCTGATGGAATTTTCATTTCTGGGTGGCCCCAGATGTGTACACCAAGGCACTGTTGCCCTGCCAGTGCGCAGTGAGTGGGCAAGGTGAGAATTGCATTAAACACAGAGGAAACAATGCATCTAAAAGATGAAGGTCTGATTTTCTGTGCAGAGTTTAAATGGTACCTGTGTCTTCACAAAGAACACAGAAACCACTTCTCTTAAAGAAAGAATGGAACTAAGTACTTGGGCTTTGTAGAGGGAGATTTGGCCAAAATGGAGGCGTGCATGGGGGTGTATGTGTTGGAGGGCACATACCTAGCCACCTGGACCACCTAGTGAGTGCACGTGCTTCTGCCCTGATGGGCGGCGCTGTGAATTGGAGAATTGTCAACACACAGGCAGTTGTGGAAGCTATGCTTGAGGAAAGGCAGCAGCGTAGCCGTGATCGTAGCTACCTTGCTAAGCGATGTTGAGTCAACCCAGGTGCCAGCTCTTTACCTGCATTATCTCATTTTCATCTTTGAAGCAAACCTTCAGGTGGGGATTATCCCCATTTTACAGTGGAGAGAGCTGAGGGCTAGAGAGTTTTTGTAGCATGCTCTCTGACACACAGATAATTAAATGGCTGAGAGAGAACTTGAACCCCAGCTCTGCATGCCAGTGGTGCACTCTGACCCTGCTCCCTGGGTACAGGACAAGGATTGTTTGTATTTCCCTCTTCTCCACTGGAGAAGGGGGGCTCTATTCTTTTGGAGGAGACCCCAGTTCTCTACAGGATGGATAGTAAGAGACTACATCCTCAGTGGAAGCAAGGTGGGTCTCCTTGAGACCCTTCCCCACAACCTCTGAATTCCATTCATTTCTGCAAGAGCGATGATCAGAAGCAGAGAACTTGAGGGCACCTATTTTGTCAGTTCATTGATTTACTGCTGTATCTGCTCTTCTAACGCAAATCACTGCCTTCTTCTCTGTCTCCCTCTGCATCTTCATCAAGGAGTGGTAGAGAAAAGAACTCAACCTGGCATCAGACCAGCCTCACGTTGATTGACAGCTTTTCTTGGAAACTTCGCTCCAGCTTTTTAGTTCCACTGTGTGCTCTATGAAATGGGGCTAATGATGCCTCTTTAGATTATGAAAATTCATATGTAAGAGAAGCCCTTGCTAAGGTGCCTGTTCGAAAGCAGACACTTAACTAATATCAGCTTCTCCTCCTCCTTGCCCCGCCGCCACAGTGGAGAGGGAACATTGAATATTTCCATTAGAAAAGCTGCCATTCACACATGGGACTTTTTTTTCCTGCATCCCAGTGTTTATAGTTTGAGGGATTCTCCGCATTACAATCCTCAAGGACACCTGATCCCAACATTTGCGTGTTTGAAGACTGGTTTTTCAAAGAAAGCCCAGGGTGGCCTTGGGCTTTCTCTTCTTCTGCTGCATTCATGCAGGATACACGTAAGGATTTAAGTGCATCCTGACATGGCCTCAGGAGTCACCTCTGTCCTGAGTCCTCAGAAGGAGAACCTGGGCTTTTAAGACTCACAGTGCGAGGCTGATCGTGCTTGCTGTTAGCAGTGCAGATCCAGCACAGTTTTAAAAGCAAAGTGACTGCATAAAAAGAAAAAACACATGGTTTTCCTGTCTCTCCATGGAACCTCTACTTCCATTAGAGAAAAAGGAGAAAACCCAATTAGGAAGGATAAAAGCATAAATGGAACTGTGTCAGCCCTGCCGAGGTGTCATCGGTTACTCTACCAGGCAGATGTTTCTCACCTCCCATTCAGGGCATCTCCTGTAACAGCCATTTTCATGGTCAAAACAATAAGGAGATAGATTAGTCTGGTCAATTTGTCCCTTTCCCTTTTCATGGGTAAAAAGAAAGTGACTTAACTGAATCTTTTTTCTTAAGGCTGAAAAGAGACTCTAAAAAACATTTTAGTAGCAAATAGCTGTCCTAAAGTAGGTGAAACAGGAATTGATCTTCCTTACCTGCCTTCGCTGGATGTCGAGGGGATTACCTGAGAGGAGGTGTGTGGCACCACTCTGAAGAGTTGGGCCAGGTGGTATTACAATCAGCATCATTCTGGGAGGCATGATTGCTACATTATTTGCCAATTCTACAATGTCCCTTTTTCTCATTGATGGGTATCTTTCCTACCTTGACATTCAAACTCATAACGAAATGAAATTTTAAAGCTAATGGTAATGTTTTTCACATATAGGTAAACATATGTGAAAGAATAGCCAAACAGGAATAACTGTAAGATATTCTTCCTCTTTATTTGAGTAATGCCACTTCTGGGAATCTATCCTAAGGAAATACTCCAAAATGCAGAGAATTTTCTTCTTTTGCAAGGTATTCTTGGTAGCTTCATTCACATTATTCAAAACTGAAAAGAATCAAATGTACATTATTACTGAATTGGTTGTTAAATGATGTATGTATTTTAAGATATTGGGTAGCCATTAAAAAGGAGTTAGTAATAACAGGGAAAATGCTCATGGTATCATATGTTAAAAAAATAAAGATATATTTATGTTTTAATGCAGTTGGTATAAAAAAAAACCCAGCAAGGTTTTCTATAGGCAGAGACAAGCTTATTCTGAAATTTATGTGGAAAGGCACAGGCCCCAGGAGAGCTAAGCAATCTTGAAAAAGATGAGTAAAGTGGGAGGAATCACTCTACCCGTTGTTAAGACTATGTAGCCATAGTAATCAAGACAATGTGGTACAGCAGAGAAAAAGGCACATAGGTTGATGGAACAGAATAGAGAACCAGGAATGAGATTTCACCTGGTTTTCCCCACCGATTCTCACTAAAGATTCAAAAGCAATTCAGTGGAGGAAAGTTAGCTCCTTCAGCAAATGATGCTGGTGCTATTAGACATCTGTAGGCAAAAGATGAACCTCAATTTAAGCCTCATACCTTATATAAAAGTTAACTGTAAAGGGATCATGGATGTAAATGTAAAGTGTAAAACTATTAAATCTTCAGGAAAAAACTAGGAGGAAATCTTAGGGATTCAGGGCCAGGCAAAGAGTTCGTAGACTTGACACAAAAAGCAAGATTCCTAAAAGGAAAATTTGACAAATTGAACCTTATCAAAATTTAAAACTTTCGGCCTATGAAAAGATAAGCTATAAACTAAAAGAAAATATTTACAAACTGCATATCTGACAAAAGATTAGCATCTAGAATATATAAAGGACTCTCAAAATTCAACAGCAAAATTCCCAATCATCCTAATTAGAAAATGGGCAAAAGACATGAACAGACATTTCACCAAAGAGGATATACAGATGGCACATAGGCACGTGGAAGGACAGTCTACCTCATTAACCATGAGGGAAATGCAAATTAAAACTGCAATGAGCTATCAGTACACATCTTCTAGAATGGATTTAAAAAAAAAAGTAACTACAACACATTCCGGTGAGGATGCAAGAAACGAACATTCAGACACTGCTGGTAGGGATGTGAAATGGTACAGCCACACTGGAAACCAGCTTGGCAGTTTGTTGTAAAACATGCAGTTACCACAGGACACAACAGTTGCACTCCTGGACATTTATCCAGAGAAATGAATACTTAGGTTCATATAAAAACCTGTCCACACATGTTTATAGCAGCTCGTAGCAGCTTTGTTCGTAGCTGCCAGAAACTGCAAAGAACCCAGCCGTCCTTCAACAGGTGAATGGTTAAACTATGGTCTATATGTTGATCCACGGAACACTGCTCGGCAATAAAATTAATGAATTACTGGTACACAACAACAGCTTGGAAGCATCTCCAGAGAATCCTGCTGAGTGAAAAAGATCAATCCCAAACATTACATAGAGAATGAATTCATTTATATGATATTTTGTAAATGACAAAATTAGAGAAACAGAGAACAGATTAGTGGTTGCAGGCTCTAGGGATGTGGGGGAGAGGTGGTATATGGGGGAGAGGAGGGCATGGTTATAAAACATCAACGGGGGTCCCTGCGGTGATGGACTGTTTTGTAGCTTAATGGTGGTGATGGATGCACAAACCTACACATGTGACAGAATGACATAGAACTAAATGAACACACCCACACAGATAACTACAAATAACACGGAGCTCTAATAAGATCACTGAATTGCATCGATGTCAATATGCTGATTGTGCTCTTGTACTGTAGTTTTATGAAAAGGTACCACTGGGGGCAACAGGGTAAAGGGTATTTCTTGCAACTGCATGTGAATCTACAATCATCCCAAAGTAAAAAATATGTAAGTAAAATATATTTATGCAGTTGTATGCATTTAAAAGACTGGAAGGGAGTCACTGATATGTTAAAATAATTGTAACTATCGAGGAGGACATCATCATCGAATATCTGTTTTTCTACCTTTTACCTTGGTTTTTCTTTCCAACTTTTTTGTAGTGTGCATGTGTTAGTTTTACAAAGAGGAATAAAACAGACCTGATTTTCATTGAAAAAAAAGTTCATTGCCAAGTAGAACAATTTACAGTACTGTTTTTAGTGTATTCTGAAACACTCTCCTTATTCCTTCTTCCCTTAAACCCTGAGTATAAAGATAGATCAGTCCCACATACACACACTGCCTACATACACCACATGCACAGACATAAAATTTTGACCTCAAGAATAAATAGGTTGGGACTCAGTGTTCAAAGCTTCACATTGACAATTTGCAGCTAAAGATGTAATGAACTCTTGTTAGCCTTGATGGACGTTTGACCTGGATGGAGCGGGGTGGGGGGCAGCTATGAAGTTGGCTGCCTCACTGTAGTTTGTACTTATGATTCATAGCCCAAGTCTGGTGTAGAGACAGAAGGTGCATCTTGATGGATAATAAAAGAGTAAAGACTTAGATGAAGAAAATAATGAGAGAGGGAGTATTTAGCAACACGTTTTACCCTTTCCACCCCACTGTGGCCTCCATCCTTTGATGCAGACATAATTTGAAAAGCCCAGAGCATATGATTGGTAGTAATTGCATAAATGCATAGTATGGGAACAGGGCTCAGGAGCCTATAAAAGATTCACCTCCTGCTTCCCCTTAGGGGAGGTATCCAACCAGTATTAATATTTTAGAAATACTAGAAGGTAGAAGAGGAGCCATTATTCATGACTAGCACCTCCATGGTACGAAAATTAAATAATGGATTTTTTTTTAAGAAAGAGTTGCTAGAGTTGTGGAACTATAAAAAATATTCCTCTCTTGGGGATGTTGCATTTTTTGCTTTTATCTTTTCTTCTCTTCTTGAGAACGTTTTGGTTTACTTCTGTGATAAAGCTTATAACAACTAAGGAACTTGGAAGGAGGGATGAGCTAGGCTGGGAGGGAGGGGGGTTAAGGCAGCTGACAAATGAGCCTGGGTAAATTTGTTTGGCTTCAAGTCAGAAAGCCCCAGGACTGTGCAGACATTCATTTTCCATCGTGTAGCATGTGCGTCTGCACATATGGGCCGGGGCCCTGGGCCCTGTAACAGGGAGCCCCCACTGTGCCACGTGGCGTGGGGTCTGAGCAGGCTGGTCTGTTGAACAGAAGCCCTCCAAAGAAGGCCTTTCATGATCCAGTCCCAGCCTTGGAACAGCCAGCCTTGCTCCTTATGGAGGCATCTGGCTGAGCCACGAGAAACCGAGCAGCCAGGAGTTGGTGTCAGACCGACACCCGCAGTTCTGGAATAACTCAGCTGGGCTCAGAAGTTCCCATGTCCCGTCCTGTCCCCAAGCCAGCTGTGTAACCTTGTTGGACAATGGACTTCACCTCACTGAGTCTCCCTTTCCCCATCTTTAAAATAGAAATAATAGTTACCTCCCTGGTAGAGTGCACACAAAGCTCTAGCATGGTACCTGACATTTATAAGACCTCAGTGAATGCAGTTATTACCTGGGGTACAACTTGAAGGTTTTAAAAAGTCCTCTTAATTATTAAAATTAGTAATTGATTTTATAATTCTATAATTATTATAATTATTAAAAGTCATCCTGATATTGACATGGTGTTGTGGTTAGATGTATTCAGATGATAATCGTTGACATCGATTGAGTGCCTACTGTGTGCCAGCCATAGTACTCTCTACTCACCAGAACCTCAGGGGCATGGGTCTGTCGTCCTCACTTAGCTGAAGAGGGAACTGATGCTCAGATGGGTGAAAAGATTTGCTCAAGGTCAAAATCCAAGGACACATTAGAGCCAGAGTTCAAACTGACCCAGAAGCCATTTTCTAAACCATTGCACCACAGAGGGAGGATTGATAGATACTGCGCAGCACCCAGAGAAATGGAGGCCCAGGGAATGAAAGAGAATCCTTGTCCAGCCAGTGGGTAGAAAGTGGCTGAGCCGGTTGTAAACAGAGTTCCCCAGATAGCGCCTCATCCCTCGCCTGCCTCAGAGAGTGCCGGCCCCCACATGCTCAGAGCTGCTCCAAGTTCCGACTCAAGTAATCACAGCAGCTGGGAGTAAGAAACAACCTCAGAGTCTGTCTGATACTGATCACCTCTCTGCCTTCTTTCCCAGCTGGGGTGTGAGCTTGGTCTTGCAGTGGCAGCCTTCTGTATCACCAGTCTGCCCGTGCCATCAGCTAAAGCTCTTTAACCTCTGCACGTTTTCCTTCATTTGAGCTGAACTCTGTCTGTTCTGTATCTTGGCGTTTTCAAAAGAACAGAATGAAACCAATCTCTTCTGCGGGTATTTGGGTGATGCCCAAAACTGTGCCTCCTGCCACCATCTTTCTACATTTCCAATCACTTAAGGGGCTCCACTGTGTTCATCTTCTGTAGAACAGACCACCTGGCTTCTCTCTCAAATACATGCTTCCTCATGGGTCCTTAACTCACATGTATCCCTGGGATAGAACACTGCACACAACATGACCTGTTTAGGAATCGTCACCCACCGGGCAGTAATTGGGCAGTTGTGTTGACCCATGGCTGTTCAGAGGATTTGTTATCATGACTTGAGAGGAGCCTGAAGCCCATACACAGCCCCCACCAAGATCTTTCCATTTATTGTGCCTCTTCTGAAATGCTTTGCCAAAGCTTCATTGACTCAGTTTGTATGATGCTCTCTTGTTGGGCTTCCCTTGGAAAATCCGTAGTTTAGGCAGCGGGAAGCTTCAGAAGAAGAAAGATGTTGACCTACATTGATTCCATCGCATCCACGGGCCTCTTAACTTTCAGGGAGCGTGCTGCTCTATTCTTAAACATGGATGTCTCATGGGGATCATTTAATTAGGAGGTGACACTATTCGGAGGATACCAGAGCACCCCTCAGACCTCAAGCCCAAGAAGCAGAGATGGTCCTTACCAGAAATTGATAAGCCATTTTGAAACCAAAGTAGCTGTGCAAGTTCACTGGTTTATGAACTTTTACAATTTTCTTTTCTCTCTGACCACACAGTCTGTCATTTCAGCGTCCCTTTACATAACTTCTTTATTTATTGCAAAGTATTGAAATGTCTGCTGTTCACCATGCACTGTTCACAGCAACAAACAAAAGTCCCTGATACCTTGGGGCATATATTTTAATGGTAAAGATAAAAAACAGATAACTAGGCTTCCCTGTTGGCGCAGTGGTTGAGAGTCCGCCTGCCGATTCAGGGGACGCGGGTTCGTGTCCCGGTCCGGGAGGATCCCACATGCCGCGGAGTGGCTGGGCCCGTGAGCCATGGCCGCTGAGCCTGCGCGTCCGGAGCCTGTGCTCCGCAACGGGAGAGGCCACAACAGTGAGAGGCCCGTGTACCGCAAAAAAACAAACAAACAAAAAAAAACCAGATAAGTATGTCAGGTGATGATTCTGTGAAGAAAAACAAAATGGTTATAGAGGATGATGTTGGGAGGGGAGACTTTTTTTTTTAATAAGGTGGTCAGGGAAGTCCTTTCTGAAGAGATCAATGTAATTAAAGAATTGAGAGACAGTGATGAAATGAGCCATACAGGTATCCATTTAGTAGGATCCTGGTGAATTAAAGCCATTCACCAGACACCACTGGGAAAGGGGACTGTGATATTTTGGTCTAAGAGTGTAATTTGGAGACCAAGGCTGAGGCGTAAGATTCAGTCATGTTGCAGTGGATCATTTATCAGGTGCAGGGTGGTAACATGCCATGCTGGAGCCTGCTGTGGCTTCACATACACACAAGTATTCATTACTCTCTTTTTAAATTTTCCAAGTAGACTATTTTCTTTGTCAAGGTCTGCACTTATGGCCCAACTGGGTCTCCCCAAGATGGTAGACTCAGCTTTCAAGCTGATAAGACTTTAAGGGTCCACAGCCTTCAGCCAACTGAGTCAGTCTCTTCCTGTCCCAATCCCAGGATCCACAAAGAGGTGATCAGATTGGCCAGACTCTGCTTTTGTATAAGAGCCTATGGGTCAGAAGTAGGTAAGCCCAGGGCTGAAACAGCGGTAGACCCAAGCATGGCACTTTGGGGGAAATGATCCCAGGATCCACAAAGAGGTGATCAGATTGGCCAGACTCTGCTTTTGTATAAGAGCCTATGGGTCAGAAGTAGGTAAGCCCAGGGCTGAAACAGCGGTAGACCCAAGCATGGCACTTTGGGGGAAATGACAGCACAACAGGCTCGGGGGATGTGTGTGGACTCAGCGACATTTGAGGCTGAAGGCAAAGGCAGGTTATAAAGAGCCTTGAATGTGTTTCTCAGGGAGCATGAATTTTCCCTGAAAGTGATGGTTTAGGGGGGCCCTTGAAAGGTTTTATTCAGGAGTGATCCGACTGTGAGAGAGAGTAGGTGCTTCAGGGGATGAGGCACTTCAAAGCCCCACACAGGTTCTAACCGAAGCACATGCAAAGCGGAATAGAATGTCAGGCTTTCAGTTGAAAATGATTGAAATTGTATTTATGTTTGCTTGTGTTTCCAAGCGTCAGACTTAACATTAAAATTTGTCCTGAATTATAAGAAGAACAAGAATAAGCATTGAAATCCTCAGTGAAAGGGCAGCCAACACGCATTTCCAGGGAGAAATTGTTCAATTGTTCGTGTTTATTACTTTCAAATGGGAATAGCTCCAGGTTCATAATGCTGATTTTATTACACTGCTTTCTCTGCACTGTGGTTCAGATGAGTGCATAAATATTTGGTTTCTTTGAGAACCGTAAAAATCTGAACTGATGGAAGGGAGAGGAGCAGAGCAGTGGCAAGGAAGGAAAGTTCGGCAAGTTAATAAGAGATTAAGTATGTGTATTTCAACAGTGCCCAAGGGCATGATTAATTTATTATCCTTTTACATGGCTGAAGGCATGCAAAACCCCCCAAATTGCACTGCAAAGCTCAGAGAGTGTGAGAAGGTAAAGATGTTCCTGCCGGGAATTTGATGTACACAGGAAATGGGTGACCCCTTGGGTACATATAAATCTGGAAATTGAGACTTGGAAGCCCTTAATCTGGGCTCTGCCTAAGATGAGTATCTCTGCCCCTAGTCTTCACAGGGTGGGTGTGTCAGCAGGAGTCCAGACCAGGAACACTTTCAACAGTGCCAGGTTCCAGTGCTTTGTTGATTCTCCTCCTGGGGCACTCCTACACAACCCAGCAGACTTTGACCAGTTGGCCATGTGGGGTGGGGGCTAAGGCCAAGGGCTCTGGGTACTTGGATTCAAATGCAAGGCCATCATCTAGCTGACTTTGGTAAGGTGTTTGTGACTCAGTTTCTTTCTTTGTAAAGTGGGGATTAACATCAGTACCTACCCCATAGAATTGTGGTAAGGATTAAATGAACTTATGTATGTAAGATGCTTAGAATAGTGTGTGGCAGAGTCTTATTTTTCAATAAATGGTAACCTCTGTTATAGTCATCACCATCACCACCGTTTAATCATAAAAATAACAATTGCCATACATGATTGAGCAGGTTTATGTACTGACGCATTAGGTGTCTCTCAGATCACTTACCCACAGTAACCCTTTTAGGATAGGCATTATTTCCCTCATTTGCCAGAGGATGGGATTGAGGCCCAGAGAGGCCACATGACTCCCAGTATGTCCACACTGTTAGTGAGCTCCAAGCTGCAAACCCTGTTGTCCTAAGCACTCTGTGCGTTAGTCAGGATAGGTTAGGTTCAGCAGTGGTAATAAGCAACTCCCATTTCAGTTGATCAAAGTGAAAAAAAAAAAAAAAAGGTTTAACCAAGCTCCATGTCCATTGAGGGGTTAGGTGGGGGCTCTGCACCTTGTCATTTTTCTTTCTTTGGGATCTAGGTTGTTGAAGTCACCACTATTTGGAACATAGCTTGTCACCTTGCAGAGGGCAAAAAGAACCTGGCTAAGCACATCATAGCTCTTAAAGCTTTTACTCAAAATTAGCTGAAGTTACACATGTCACTTTCACTCACACTTCATTGGCTAAAGCAAGTCATATGGCCACAGCCAACTTCAGGTGACTGGGGAAGTATCGTCCTCCTATGTGAACGGAAGAAGAGGAGCCAGAATATTAAAGAACAGCCTCAGTGACTACTTCCCACTACCATACATCTGATTCATAAGGAGAAGAGGCAACAGGTATAGAAAATCTAGACTTTTCACTATGGGTTCCAAGGGACCATCTTGATTTTTGGTAGAAACACAAGAGGCAAAGTCAAGGGGCGCGATGAGCAGGAGGGTGACACTCACAGTCTGCATTAAGAAACCAGAAACTCAGGAAGTGATACATAAGAATCCCAGTTATTCTCTTGGACAATAAAGAGACGCAGAAGTGTGATACTGATGGGCAGTGAATGGACTTTGGGCCCAGACAAGTAAGGCACAATGACTGAATGACCCAAAGCTGACTTCTTTCTCTGGTCTGCTGTGGCCTCTTTCAGCACATCTCCCATGTTGCGTAATGTGGGTTTCCTAGAGTATACTGAACTGAGGGCCCTTGAACACTCTGGAACTCGTGAATGGTCAGTAAATATATTGAATAGAAGAGAAGAAGGTAGAGGGAGATAATATGTTAGAGGAAATTATACTCAAGAAGGAAACATCTTATTAAAATCATGGGAGTTAAACAGACCATCAGGCTGAGTGAATGGTGGTATCAGTTTGGAATGCACTAACAAATATAAACCGAGTTCCCTCAGTGAGAGCAGCATTGTGCCAATTATGTATGTAAATATGTGTATTTAAATATACGTATTGGTCCTTTTGTGCCTGGCTTATTCCACTAACATGATGTCTTCATCCATATGGTAGCATGTGTTAGAATTTCCTTCACTTTTAAGGCTGAATAATAATATTCCATTTTATGCCTATACCACATTTTGTTCATCCATTTATCCATTGTTGGACACTTGGGGTCCTTACACTTTTTGGCTATTGTGAATAAGGCCACAGAATACTAATTCTTTTCCATGTGTCAATGGATCATTTAGTGAAGATGATATTGCACTTGGCCATGAATAAATTTTTAAAAAACTCGCAAGAGTAGAAATTTCATAAGCCACATTATTCTATGACAAGTTGGAAATAAATAATTAAAATGTTAGAAGTACTTGTAAATTAAGAAATACTCTCATTAAAAAAAAATTCTATAGCCTACAGAAAGTAACCACAAAATTATAACTATCAGAAAATAATGCAAAAAAACCCCACCAATTAAACACTGAATCCTATGGAACTCAGCTTAAGCTGTGCTTAGGCATAATCTTAAGTGCCTTTCTCATAAAAGAAGGGAAACAAAGCTGGTGGTGCAATGATAGTGCTGATAGATGAAGGGTAAGTGTAGTTGTATTCAGATTTCCCCTCATCATGTGTTACTGGAGTTTGATTTTCCTTCCAAGTGCTCCATCCTGCCCTTAACCTTAGCACCCTCCATGGGAGGATGGAGACCATTTGAATTCGGCGGTGAACACAGCCAGCCCTGCTGGTATGAGAACCCCTGGTTTGTGCAGTTGGTCTCTAGCCAGCATCCTCCTCCGGTGGATTGCCAGAGTGTTGGTTCTGTGCTTCTCCACCAGGTATTTTGGAACTCTTGGCACTGGGTTTTCCTTAGTCCCCCTTGTTAATTTATAACCTAATGGTTGAAAGTTGTTGAGCAGCATGAGGTTGAAAGACGGGCATGGATGTAACAGCTGCCCAGACTGCTGAATGGCTAAGTGTCTTCAAGTTCAAAGGCATGTCAAAGTCTAAACCACAGGGCTTCCCTGGTGGCGCAGTGGTTGAGAGTCCGCCTGCCGATGCAGGGGACACGGGTTCGTGCCCCGGTCTGGGAAGATCCCACGTGCTGCGGAACGGCTGGGCCCGTGAGCCATGGCCGCTGAGCCTGCGTGTCCGGAGCCTGTGCTCTGCAGTGGGAGAGGCCACAGCAGTGAGAGGCCCGCGTACCGCAAAAAAAAAAAAAAAAAAGGACTAAACCACAGATGAGAATTAATTACTGCTTACAAATCACCTCAGAGAACCAACCTACCAATAAAAAAAAAAATGCCTTCTAATAACCATAGATAAAGGCAGTAAGTGGTTTTTTTCCTATTTAACATGAAGTAGAAAACAACTTCTAAATGAGCATATACACCAAGCTCCAGTAATTACTCTTACATGTTTTAAAAAAGTTGTTTTGTTTTTGAGTTTTTTGTTGTTTTTTAACTGTATAATAAGTAATATAGGCTCATTTTTTGAAACCAAAAATATTCTAGAGTGAAGGAAAAAATATCACCCCTACCTCCATCCCCCAAAGACCTATACTATTCACATGTGATTTATTCCCTTTGGAAATGTGCGGGGGCGGGGGCTGATTATTTTCTAGTTTTTCATCCTTTCGATCATATTGCTTATATACGTAGAATCTTTTATCCTTTGAAAATAAGTATCTCCTGATTTTCTGAACAGGTAGAGTTAGAGCATTAATTTAGTTGGCTATGACAGGGCAGAAGTGCTGGGGTATTTGTGTTGGAGCTGCTTTGTGCAGCGAGCAGTGTTTGCTTAGACAGAGGGTCTTCACACAAGGGAACCTTTGCAAATTATAAGGATGGGAAAGCGTTCTAGGCCCCTTCATGACTCCTGGACATACCACTGCCTGGGAAGGTAACTTTGGGGATTTGTAAAAAGAGAAATGAGAAGATACTGAGGTTGCATAGGTAAAGTGACCACATTAAAAAAAAAAAAGTACAACAGACTTTAATTTGTGAGTTTCTGAAGCATTTTATGATCTTATAAAAACATGCAAACAAAGTTGCACTGTTTTTCAAAGCTTCAATCGGGTGTCTTATATGTTCCAAACCCAGGAAATGTTAAAAGAATAAGAAATAAATAGCCCAAGGGACAATTACCATCCCCAACAAAGAGGCCATCCGCTCTCTGTGCCTTAATAGACCTCAGTGGTGAGCCGGGCTAGACCCAGATGATGAGGTTGTCTCCCTGGAGCAGGGCAGAGGGTCAGGAGAAGCTCCAGTGAGTAGGGAGTATCCCTGGTGCCGAGTCCGGGAAGACCAGGAGGGGCTCTAGCAGACAGGATGGGGGGATAGGAGTCCAGCTGACCTAGGTCCAGAGGAAGTGGGCAAAGTCCAGGAGGCCCATGGCTCATGGTGGCAAGAGATAGAACTGGAGAAGCAGGTGGAGGCCCATCAAGGAGAGCCCTGGGGGAATTTCATCTGGGAGCAATGGGGAAACATTGAAAGCTTTAATCTGAGAACTGTCTTGGCCAGATTTGTGTTTGCATTTTGGAATGACCGTTCTGGTTGCAATTAGGACACGAAGGGAAAAGAGAGAATCAGAAACATGGAGGCCAGTTAAGAGACCACTGTAACGTTCGTTTACTTACTTGGTATGCAGATATTTGCTGAAAACTTACTGTGAGTGTTGTGTGTGTTCTTGGCCCTGACAACAGAACAGTCAAAAATCTCTAGTGGAGATCTGAGTTAAATTACAGGTACTGGAGATTGGCAGAGGACAGAGCTACAAGTTCTTACAGTAAAGAGAATATACAGAACTTGGCGACTGTGGCATTTTGATGTATCGAATACATTTTCCATAGGGGGAAAAAAATGATGTCAGCACAATTAAGGAAATGTCTGAACCTACAGGGAAGCACCGTAATGGGCAATTAAAAACCACACTGACTGAATAAAGACACAGACCTACTAGAGAATGGACTTGAAGATACGGGGAGGGGGAAGGGTAAGCTGGGACGAAGTGAGAGAGTGGCATGGACATATATACACTACCAAACGTAAAATAGATAGCTAGTGGGAAGCAGCCGCATAGCACAGGGAGATCAGCTCGCTCGGTGCTCTGTGACCACCTAGAGGGGTGGGATAGGGAGGGTGGGAGGGAGGGAGACGCAAGATGGAAGAGATATGGGGACATATGTATATGTATAACTGATTCACTTTGTTATAAAGCAGAAACTAACACACCATTGTAAAGCAATTATACTCCAGTAAAGATGTTTAAAAAAAATACCGCACTGACTAAAGGTAATGTGGGGTTCTGGACTGGATTTTGGATCAGAAAAATAATAGAAGTAGAAAAATTGGTGAAACCTGAATACATAAAATCTGGAGGTTAGTTTGTTAGTAGTTATGCATCAGTGTTAATTTCTCAGTTGTGACCAATGTTCCATGGTTATAAAAGATGTTAATATTAGGGAAAATTGGATGAAAGGTATATGGGAACTTCATACTATCTAGGCAGTGTTTCTATAAATGGAAAGTTACTCCTATCCCCAAAGTCTGTATCTATCTATCTGTCTATGAGATATAAAATATATTTATATTACATAAATATAATATATATAAAAATATTACATACTATATATATATAACCTCCAACCACATTGAATAGAAAAATTATAGAATAATTTATACAAAACGGTCCTATTTATAAAAATGTAAAAACATTCAAAATTGCTATATATTCTGTGAGTATGTATATATGTATATAAATTCATAGAATACCTTTAAAACACAATGCAACTTGGTATTGTTGGCTACTTGCAGCAGAGAATGGAGGTGGGAACGGGATTCAAGGGGGGGCCCTGGCTTTGTCTGTAATACACCACACTCTAGAGGAAGTAGGCAGTGAAAACACCCTTTGAAACTCAGACCAAGCATCCCTTCTTGCTCCAAGCCTCTGTATTTCCTGCCCCTTGCTGGGTGCAGAGGACTCTGGTCCCACCTGAGCCATGCCACCGACACAATTGATGTTCCAGTCACCCCCATTGCTGCCTGGGAAGTGACTTTACCCAGGTATGCAGCAGGACTCCTGTGTGCTATTTACACGCCCTTCCCAGAGTGTCGGCACCCGGCGTCCAAGTTGTTTCTCATCATTAGCTATTTTTTTTTTCATTCCGACTCAGAGGATAAGGAAGAAAAATCCCACTATGAAAAGAAGTGTTAAATTACAAAGAATAATAGGAAAGACCAGCTAATTGTGAAGCCCTGCTATGTGGTATAATGTGTGTTAACAGCTGCTACAGGAGCAGAGACTCATGACAGGATTTGTTCTGGGCAGGAGTGCACTGGATTTCTTACATTCCATCACATTAAACAACAAGAAGAGGATGAGAGCCTTGGGGCCACAGCCATAGAGCGGCATTTGGACAAATCTTAGGAGTTTAATGTAGTACAATAAAGGTCATCTGGAAACCCACCTGACTTGCATGGAACAGCTGTGATGTGTGGCTGAGGCCTCCTTTGCAGCCATTGCATACCTCCTATTTCTCCAGCTCAGTGAGGCTGGAGTGGATCGGGGTCCCGCTGAAGCCCCACCTGGGGACCAAGAAGCTGGAGAGCTGTTGGGTAATTTCTGAATCTAAATTGAGCCAAGACTCCCATCTTTCCCGTGGAGAATGACCCCTACTCCCATGCTTTCTTCTCCAAGGTTCCTCCATGCCCTGGGGTTCCTTTGATACACATGGAAATGTGGGACTTGGAGAAATACCAACTCTGCTTTACTGACGTTCTAGAAAACAGGCTTTTAAGAGTTCCTAATAGTGTTATACATTTAAAATAGCTCTGGAAGGGAGGTAGCAAACAGACGCAGCCTTTTTTCCAGCCAAAGTCTCCCAACAGTCACGGTGGAAACCATCACCAATCGTAATGAGCGTGGATGGTGCTGAAATCCATCCACATCGGTGGTCCTCAATCCCGGGTGTGCATAGAGTCATCCACGGGGCCTATTAAAGCACAGATCGCTAGGCCCCACCACCAGCGTTTCTGATCCAGGGGGTCTGGGTGGAGACTGAGAATCTGTATTTCTGAAGAGCTCCCATGTGATGGCCAAGCTGGTCCAGGGAACCATATCTTGAGACCAATTGTTGCAGGGAGAATGAGGCCCTTCACTTCCCTGTGCTGGCAGCCCTGTATGGCTCATCAGTCTGGGGGCACCGTGCCTGGCGTGGCTATGAGCGCTCCTTCAAAGCAGATACAGCGCTGAGGACCAGGAGGCAGGTTCAACTGATGTGTTCAAAGCCAGGCCTTTGAAAACAAAACGTTGGACTTCCCTGGTGGCCCAGTGGTTAAGAATCCGCCTGCCGATGCAGGGGACACGGGTTTGAGACCTGGTCCGGGAAGATCCCACATGCCATGGAGCAACTAAGCCCGTGCACCACAACTACTGAGCCTGCGCTCTAGAGCCCGTGAGCCACAACTACTGAAGCTCGTGTGCCACAACTCCTGAAGCCTGCGTGCCTGGAGCCCATGCTCCGCAACAAGAGAAGCCACTGCAGTGAGAAGCCTGCGCACCGCAAGAAAGAGTAGCCCCCGCTGGCTGCATCTAGAGAAAGCCCACATGCAGCAACTAAGACCCAACGCAGACAAAAATAAATAAATAAAATAAATTTTAAAAAAAATGTTGAGAGAGAGAGAAGACTTGCGCACTGCTGAGCAGAGGTCTTGCTCCTTCCCCAGAGAATCACTCATTTAAATCCAGCAGCCAGCACTAATTAAACAAGACCCTCCAAGACCCTGCTTCCATGAGGTCACATGGTTCAAGATCTCCAAGAGAGAGAAAGGAAATGACACAGACCTGATCTTTACAGCAGGAAGAAAAGTTGCCCTGGGAGGATTTCTGAGTCTAGAATTCAGCTTTCCATGTTGAATGGCAGGTAGAGGAATGGGAGGATGGCAGTGTTTGCCTCAAGAGAGCTGTCAGGACTGTCTCCCACTGTGTTTCTTCCAGAAGGTCTGGGGTGCTGTGCTCCCAACCCTTTCAGAGCAGGGAAGGGTCAAGAAAGGAGAACAGATCACAGAAGCCTTCTCCTGACAGGTCCTTTCTAGTGGGTGTGGTCAGAAGTCCACTCTTAGGAAGCAGGACAGTTCCATAGCCTTTGTAGGTTTCCCATGTTCATTTCCCTTTAGTTAGTATGGCCTTTGGAGAGGACTTGTCCCACGGTTGTGTGTAGGGGAGCAAAAGGAAGAGGTTTTAATCCATATTTGAGCTGAAGTGGTAAGAGCAAGAGGGGAGCGATGGTAAATGTGAAAGGACAAAGAGGAACACGGCTGGCTCAGATGCCCCTTCCCACAGTGTGTTTCCAGATCACTTCTGTCCTGAAACCAGAGACTTTTGTGAGTTTTGTTTCTAAAAAGGAAATGTGTTCCCTTAGAAAGGGATTTTTTTGTATTGTGGCTAAGATGTGTTTTATGCTTGGAGGTGTCAGTCTTACCCATTAACAACAATGGCATGACTTTGTTATTATTATCATTCTTATCTTAGTATTCTAATTGTCAGTTCTGATTTATTGAGCCCCTTCTATGTGCCAGGAAGTGTACTTTGCACACAGTATCTCAACAAACTCTCAGCAACCCTGGGAAATAAGTGTCATTATCCCTATTTTATAGATAAGGAAATCGAGAGCCAAAGATGCAAAGAATCACATTCAAGGTCACAGGACTGATCGTCGGCCAAGCTAGGATTGAGACATATGTTTGTCTAATCAGTGGAGGTCCTCATTAAACAGATATTGGCGTTGGTCCCTGCGGTATGCCGGGCACTTTGCTAGTCATGGGACTCAGCGGTGAGCCCGATATGCTGAGGCTGTTGACTTCATGGAGCTTCCAAGCAGTGGGGCTAATGTCAGTTGGATTCAATCGAGTCAAGCAGTGACTAAAAATTCTTTTCATCAGAAGATACCACATACCTTATTTTTAGTCTTGCTTTGGATGATATTTTCTGTTAATTAAAAAAAATGCAAACAGAGGTAACTGGTGTTTAATCAAAATTCTCAGTGTATTTTAATAAAGAATATTTTAAATCAGAAAAAAACTGTACTGCCCTATGGACTGCGTCGTGCTCTTACTCCGCTGGTCTTGGCAGAGGAGGCTTGCCATGAGGCTCACGCTGCCTTAGGCACCACTGCTACCTGGTGGCACACGTCAGAATTGCAGGCATGGTGCCCACAGAAATGCCACCACCACACCTCTTCCTGATTCCACCAGAAGGCACATTTCTGGTTCAGCCACCTAAGTCCTCCAGGCTCAGTTGACTATATTCCAATAGGTGCCTGTTTACTTGTAAATTGATGACAGCCAGATCAGTATTAGCTTTCTTTTATCTGTGGTTCTGAATGTCTATTGTGTTAGTGACCTTTATAGTGTTATAATCAAATTAATGTCTGCAGGTATTGATGATAAAGTGATATTAAATATACATGAATGCTTGTTAGAACTCTAGAACTAACCTATGCAAATTATGATTTTCTCTTTAGTTGGATACTTTCAGATGACATCAAAACTTGCCCCCTAATTACCTCTCAACCTCACCTCTCCTCAAACCATTCTGGAATTTTTGAGGCTCTCTAACCTGCCTGCTGCCTGTCTATGCTGTTCCCTCTGCCTGGAACTGCCTTCCTATATCTTTACCTTTTGAATTTATTCTTTAAATGTCAGATCAAGGCTGACCACCTATAGGGAATTCTCTTAAAGTGAATTCAGCAATGACGGTGTTGCATAGCAGTGCCCCTAGGGAGGTGGAGGATGGCTTCTGAATCCCATCCTTGTTTCTTTAGTAACTGTGACCGTGGCAAGCTTGTGTAATCTCCCTGAGTCTCATTGATTTCATTCATTAAGTATGAATAATAATGTTCCCTGCCCCCAGCATTGTTGTCAGAGTTTTTTAAAGTGTGTGTAAAATTCCTTCTCAGCACCATGCCTAGTACCTGGTAGCAACAAGGGCATAGGTGGCGCTGTTGATGACTACATACATGTAGATACCTAGAACCCTGATTAATGCCTGCCCGGTATAGGACTGTCAAATGTTTTCCATTGCTTATTTGGTCTTACTTACAGAAAAAAAGCCTGTTTCCTGGGAGTTAAAAATAATATAAATGTCCAACCTTGAACTTCATGAAGTTACTTCCCTCTTAGATTCATCAATGTATGTCACCCCAGGGCTGGTAAGCTTCCCCAGCTGAAAGCCACAAAGATTTGCATATTAGGATGAAAGGTGTTAAATAATGATGCTATTTTTGGTGATGCTGCTTTAGACAAGTTCATCGAGCACCTCTGCGTTGGCATCTGTGATTAGTGGATTGGTCACTGAGGTGTGTTTGTACTGTGCTTTCTCTGTGTTTTCCAGCCAGAGTCTTAAATGCCGCTCTGTTTCTCTGACCAGGTAGTCGACAGTGACAGACCGGAAGGGTCCAAGTTCCGGCTCACTGGAAAGGGAGTGGATCAAGAGCCTAAAGGAATTTTCAGAATCAATGAGAACACAGGTAGCGTCTCCGTGACACGGAACTTGGACAGAGAAACGATCGCTACCTATCAAGTGAGTACCCCTCCCCCCACCCAGTGCCCACCCCACATGCAGAGATGTGCCTTTCAAAGACTGCTTCCCTCCCACTGAGCTCATTATTTCTGTGCTTCATCAAACCCGGGGCTGTGCGGCTTTAAGTGTGTCTCTGTGGAAGCCAAGGGCACTGAACCCTGACACAGCAGCAGTGGGGGCCCCTATCTCATCAACGGAGCCCCCCAGGTCTGCGCGAGACTTTGGGCACTAAAAACCAAGAAGAGGGACCCTGGGGGGATCTCAGAGGAGGTCAGAAACCTTACATTAACATTGGCTTTCCAGAAACCAGCTTGATAATGAAGAGCTATAAAAAGTATAAAACCTTGGACCTGATCATTCTACTTCTAGAAAGCCATCTTAAGGAAATAGGGAGGAATTTAGTTAGATTTTTGTACAATGATGATATAGCAGGACACAATCCTTAAAATGGAAACAGTTGCTAAATATTCAGCAATATATAATGGTTAAATTATGGCACAATTTTGCAAGGAAGTTTTCTACAACCATTTAAAATATTTTTGAAGAAGTTCTAGTTATATGGGAGATTTTCAAGATATTGAATGCAAACAGACACACCAACACATATGGTATCCTCATTACAGATGGAGTATTTACACATATCATGGTGGGTATGTTTGTGAAGAAGCATGATAGAGGAAAAATCAAAGTGTTGGTGGTTGTATTTGGCGTTGTTGATTTTTTTTTCTGATTTTTCTATAATGTACTTGCTTCTCTTTTATATGGAGAAACAAAAGGCTATTTGTAAAAGGATAGTTTCAGAAGTTGACACCTGTTCAAGATTCAGAGACCAAAGTAGTTGCACACAGATATTGGGGTGAGCATTAAATCTCATATAGGCTCCAGGTCTGTCCTGTCCCCTCTCTATGACACCCCCAAGAGCCCCATCTCACAGCCTCTGTTAAGGACCCAAGCCTCTGAGGGCAGTAAGCTCATTTTTCAAGAAATGGGACAGGATTCCCAGCCATTTTCGGGGAAAGCCCTCTGTGGGATGCAGCGCACTGAGCTGGAAGCAGGCACTTGGGAACAAGGCCCAGTCAACAGAGTTTGCTTTCCATCACCATTGCCCATCACATGCGCATTTCCCTGGATTGGGCTCTGGGGGGTGGCGGCCAGTTTCTAGGAGTGGACTTGGCATCTCTGGTTTTCTTCGTCAAAACACCGTGCAAGAACATCCCAATCCCACTTCAACAAAATTACTTCCTCTTCCCTAAAAAAACCTCCATATTCTTCCTTTTCTGCAGACAGAGGGTGGAGAGGCATTGCATTGGCAAGTCAAGTGCTCTGGCTGGGAAATGGGTACCCTGGGTCTAGCCTCCTCTGTCACCATGAGATACTGACCTTGGGAAGACCCAGTAAGCACTGGTCCTCAGGATTCCACCCATAAAATGCAGATAACACTTGCCTAGCTACCAGCTGGATTGCTGTGAGTTTCCAGTGAGGAGAAGATAGAAGAGGGCATTAGAGGCATTAAAATACTAGATAAATACAGGGCAGTGGGTGAGGAAAGGCCCATCCAGCCTCATGCTGAACGGTGTGTTCCAGGGTCCCGGGTCCTGGGAGGACCTCCCTCTCAGGAACTTTGCCAAAAGGCAGATGCTGTGAGCATCTGCAGGGGGTACCATCTGTCAGAGGATGCCAAAGGGTGACCAGTGTGCATCCTCAGCGAACCCCCGGCGGGGAATCTGGTTGTTGTAGAAATTGAATGTTGGCACCCTCAGAAGTTCCCAGGTCCAGCTGGACTTGATGGTGACCACAGGTGACCTGGCAGCTGTCAGTGTCCAGGTGCTGTGGATAAGCCAGCTGCAGACCATGGGTAGATGCCCTCTACTTTTTCCCTGCCTGTGATAGGAATATCTCTTAATTTTCAGACACAAGGAACTAAAGATACGATACATTTCATAATTTCATAGCATGGTGATTCAGACCTCTGCCATTCAAGTCTCAGCACTGCCGTTTACTGTGCTGTTTTTATCTTGGGCGACCCACTTACCCTCTCTGAGGATTTTTGATTCTCCTCCACAAAGTGGGGATAGTACCAGCATCTCTAAGGACTGTATAAAATGAAATAAAATTATTTTTGCAAATTCTTAGCACAATGCCCAGCACCTAGTGAGCGTTCAGTAAATCAGAGCTGCTCTTATTCATTCTTTTGCTGAAAAAGATTTAAAATTTTTGGTTAAGTTCCACAAGTTTTTAACATCAGTTTCCTACCTTCAACCGTGAGAAGGCTGATGTCTACCACAGACTCATGGTTTTTCCTTCTATCCTGACAGGAACTGAACTTCATAGCATTTGCTGCTCCTCTTTTAAGTAAAGAGAGAGATTACTGGAGGAAGCTGAGCTCTAGAATTACTAGGAAATTAAGAGGGTACAAGATAAAGAATAAAGGAGCAGAAGTCTTCTTGGGAGTGTTCTGTAGCCTGGAAATAGGACTAGCGTGAATCAGAGAAACTGGAAAAAAACTGGCTGCCAGGAGTGAGAACTGGTAAATGAGAGGCTGAGATGCCTTTTTGGGGTGACTCCGTAAGAGCTATTTTAAGAGCTGAACAAGAGTTTGGATACATGCATGGCTAATTGATCCTCTGATGTTTGTGGGACCCAAAGGTGGTTTAAAACTTCGTCACCCTTTTGGGAGTCCTTCCACATTCAGAGAGAGATTTCTGGGCTCCATAAACCAGGGCCCACCTCAGAGTGAACATTCTCCTTAGATGGCAATGACCTTGATCTCCAGGGACAGTGAGGGGAAGATGCCTTGGGGCAGTTACAGCGGGAAGAACTCAAACACCAACATTCAGGGACTCACAGGGAGTGGGAGTGAGGAGAAGGTGGCCTTTGGTCCATCAGGTGGCTTGGTTTTGATGTTGCCAAAGAGGCCAGTCAGAGATTTTCTTTGAGGAGAATTTTTGATTCGTGAAGTGTCCCTTTCCTCTGGCTTCCGAAAGCTGAATGCAGGGCTGTCAGGCACAGCTGTGCAGGGATTTTACTGCCCAAGGGGGATGGCTGAGGGATGAGAAAGGCCTCATCCAGCCCCCAGTTTACTCGCCAGAAGCTGCACTGCAGTTCAGGGCTGTGTCCACAGGGAGAGGGCGGCCCCTTTCCAATGCTCACAAAGGTATCAGAGGGCAGGGTTGAGTAGAAAACCCCATGATTTTTTTATTTTTAATTTGGGTCACTTTAATTTTTATGTAAATGGTAATAGTGATTAATATCAACGGCTCTGGGGTCAGAAAATTGTTGTTCAAGTCTCAGCACTGCTGCTTACTGAGCTGTGTGATCTTGGGAAACCCACTTACCCTCTCTGATCTTGTGATCCTCATCCATAAAATAGGGATCGTACTAGCAACTTTAATGCTTGTATTGAGTTGGCCGAAAAGTTCATTTGGGTTTTTCCATAAGGTGTTACAGAAAAACCCAAATGAACTTTTTGGCCAGCCCAATAAAAGATGAAATGACTAGTTTTTGCTAACTAATAGTTGCTAAACAGCTAGTAAAATAGAGTCTGGTCTGTAGCATAGAGCATCTCATATTTTTCCTTAAAGTGAGGCCATGTAGTATGTAGCAGTTACAAACATAACTTTGCATGTAGCCATGCTGGCTGAATTAAAAGCACAGCTTTTATGGACTAGCTATGGGAACTTGGGCAGGGTATCTGCCTTGATTTTATCATCTGTGACATGGGGACAGTAATAATACTGATCTCATAGGATTTAATGGACTAAATGAGTTAATGCGTGTCAAGAGTTTGGAACAGTAGCAGGAACATGGTAAGCCCCTTACAGTCTCATCACATGAGTGAGAATTAGTGAGGGGAAAGGCAAAGGAGGCAAATGAAAACTGGTGGTGGCCCAGCCTTCCCATCTCAAGCATGAACTTCTCTTAAATAATCGTGAGTTTATTTGTGGTTTCATAATGTACTCCGTAGCACATAGATTGATTCGTCAATTCATTAATTCTTAATATGTTTGATTGAGGACCTGCAGGATGAGGAATATAATGGGAAATGAGACCCACCAGGTTCCCTGCCCTCACGGAGCTTTCATTTTAATGCCTAAGCTTTGTTTCAAAATAAACGGATTTAAGTTCCTCGCCACTGTGTACAGGTGACATGCCAGGGAGTTGTGCCGTGTTGGTTGTTCGTCTTGGTTTACCCCTGGCGCAGGGCCACACGTGCCCAGTGGAGAGGCTGCTGGGGCTTGGTGGGCATACAGTGTCTGAAAGGAGTACCAGGGCTACAGCAGCCAAACGGCGGCCTGGCGTGAGCCACTCTTCACCAGCCTCGCGAGGACCCAGTTTCTAATGCCGGGTCCCCCATGCCTCTCGCTCTTCAATTTAGTCTTTTTCCTGTTTTCTTCGTGTCCCTGCTGAGGAAGGTCCCTACCTATTACTCTCTGTTTGGTTCTGCTATTTCTGGATTTAATGAGAACTGGGTTCCTGCCTTCTCAATATACTTTGGGCACAAGAAAGTTGCAAATCCACTTCATTTCAAGCACCTATTTAGAAATGATTTACCGTCTTAGTGCTGTTAGATCCATCTTGTCCCTGGTGGGCATTGTGGTTGGTTGCAGATCTGCTTCTTCAAAGAGCAGGATCCTGGGTCTCCAATTCCCACATTTTACTTTCCCCTCTTGCAAGTTTAAAAAGCAGAGAGCACATGGGTGAATTTTGTTCTTGTTTATTTTAAAGGTAAGTGCTGTTCACATGCAAGTTCATGCTATGGTGCTAGCATTTTCCAAATCCAGCAAGAAAGCATTGTGAACTGAGCCTCAGAGATTTGCACGAAAAGAAATAGTCTGAGATGAATTTGTCCTTGAGCCCCTGAATGTGTATCATCATTAAAGTTACTGTTTATTGAACTCTACATGGCTGATGTTGTGCTAAACAAGTCATATACATTGTCTTACTTAATCCATTTCACACAAGAGACTTCAGAAGTAGGTGATAACACCATTTTATAGACAAGCAAGTAACTGTTAAATAACTTTTTCAAGGTCTCCCAGCTGGTGTGTGTTGAATCTGGGGTCCATATCTGTTTCTCTCCACCTCTAAAGCCCTGAATTATCAATTACTAAGAAACACTTCCTCCTATTTTACCTCCAACTAGACTCTGATGTCTAATCTGCAAATTCCTAGGCCTCTTTCCCAGGAACTCCACTTATTGGAAGGGGATTTGACTCGCTGGATGATCTGTTTCTTCTTAAATACTGTCTTTTTTCAAGGCCCACGGCCACCTGCCCACTCTCCCTGCTGCCGCCCCCAAAGGGCTTCCCATGCTTCTGACCCGAAGTGGCACCTGGCAAAATAATTTAGCTCCTGCAGTATTGGAAGCTGACATATTAATGCAAAGCCTCCTGAAATATTACTCATTATTATGCATTTTGCCAGTGTTTGAGTGATTTGTGAACTCTTCACTGGAATAAAGTACTGTAAATGATTCATGAATGACCAAGTTTATGAAATTCTATAAAAATATTAGCAGGTGGTAATGATTCACTCACACTGTGACTATAATCTGCTGGCTGCAAATTTGTCAATATGGGAGGACAGGAGTGGAGGGGGAGACAGAGTCTGTTAGGCGGGTGGGGGGTTGGAGTTGGGCCCAGCAGGGGTGAGAGGTGAAACAGGAAACAGGACCTTGGTAGTGGGCAGGTGTCACGGGCAGGATACCTTTGCCCTGCTCCATTGTCCACCGTGGGAGATACACCAAGCACTGGGGATGTCACAGTTGGATGGGACAAGAGGGGAGCACTTGGAAAGAGACCAAGAACTGACATTTACTGAGCACCTATGAAATCCCCAAGAACTCTCTAGACCTCCACATTCACAAACTTTATTATCTTGTCCTTACTGACGTGTTAGCTGAGGGCCAAAGTGGTTCCCAAGATATATTATTGTTTAATGTGGCTGTTAACATTTATTGAACACTTACAATGTGCCAGGGCTCCGTGCTAGATCCCTAAGTGATGATCTCATTTAACGTTTATAAAGGTGAGCTTGATGCGGTTATCATTCTCAATTATAGAACTGGTAAAGGGAACCATCTGTGTTCTTGGTCTTAGAACTCGAGTAGGATTTCACTGTGTCCTTCTGAAAATGCGCCCACATTTTCTGGGATACAACTTGCTCTCCTTTGAGCCAATTTCTGGATAAGTTTTGACTTTATGGCTAAGAGTATTACTGTGAATTTGGAATACACCAGACAGGCAAAGGGTATCTATGCTTGCTCCTGTGTTTCCCTTCATTGGTGGCTCCGCCCCAATGCTAACACATATGACAATTTAGCAGAAAGTACATTAAGATGAAAAATGCTGCTGTCACGTGGAAGTATGTGTATCATAATGCCAGCAATCATAAGACAATTGGGAGATGTAGATTTACTCAGATTAGAGAGTTATAACAACGTCCATGCCGTACATGGATGATGCACACATTACCTTGCTAGAATTGAGCTGCCCTTGATAATAGTTGGACTTGGAAATCCTCCTTCAGCCCTCAGTTTTGGGGACAAGCTAATTCTTTCTTCATCCTCCAGTCTGATCTTCCCCATGGTTGTCTTTCTTAGTTGTGATTCCTCCAACTAACGTGCAAAGAAAAGGGTTTATTGTAGGGTACAGATGGCTTATAGAATTGCCAAAGAGACCCAACAACCTGGTTTACATGTAAAACGACCAGAAACAGGGGTGCCACAGGAAATACCCAGCCATATATGATAAGATTCTAGTGCAAGGGTTCTCAACCTCAGTACTACTGACATTTAGGGCTGGATAATGCTTTATTATGGGGGCTGGCCTTGGGCATCGCAAGGTGTTTAGAAGTGCACCTGGCCTCTAGCCACTAGATGCCAATAGTATCCCCCAATCCCAGTCATGACAATCATCCACATACTGCCAATTGTCCCATGGAGGCAAAATTGCCCCCAGCTGAGAACCACTGTTCTAGAGGAGTCATCATCACTGCCACCTCCTCCTGTCACCCTTCTCCTACGATGCTCAGAGCTGGGTGGTAGCGACTCTGCCTTGGCTGCCCTGAAATGCTGGGTGACTCTGCTCCCATGCTTTCCAGAACCTCCAATCCCCAAAGCAGAGCCACTGCATGTGTCTCTCACTTCCCTCACCGAGTGTCATGATGAGATGTGTTCAGGGAAGACCCTGTATCATAGGAAGGACCCAGCTGAGCTAGCAAGGGGCCTGGGGCAGGGGCTGTCACCTTCAGGGTCAGCCACGCCATCTGGGATACACCTTGCTCTGGATGAGTTATACGGTACAATTTATTGCAGGTGAGAGGCGGGCAGTGATGAGGATGGCTAGCCGAGAGCCAGTGACCAGTCCTTGCCTGGAGAGTGTGGCTTCACCCCTGTGATCTCGTCTCAACATTTTGGTCCTGTCGATCAATAAGACATATGGCCTAGGAAAGCATCCTAACTGGGAGGAGACAGAGGACTTGGGTTAAAAGTTTAGGCTTTGGAATCAGACCTACTGAGGGTAGACAGACCCTGCTAACAGAGGAACCATATGAAATTGCCATTTTTATAGTTGAAAAAAAGGTGAATAGCGGCCACTTCATGGTTTGTCCTGATACTGTATCACCTTTGGCAAGTTATTTTCTTCTCGACCTGTTTTCTCATCTTTAGAATGAGGGTGAGGCTGCAGGACCATCTCCCCGTGGTGCTGTAGGTAGTGAGCGGGCTGTGTACGAATGGCGCTCCACACGACCGCTTACTTAGCGTTCCAGAACTGGAAGCCATCACTTCATGTACCAGTTTCATAGTTGAAGCTCCCTGCAGGGGAAATAAAGGTGAAGCAGGTGCTAGGCATCCAGCGAGCAGTTCAGTGGTTGAATGTCAGTAACACCGTGTGTTCGTCCGGAGAAGGCAGTCATCCAAATGGGCAGTTTTCAAAGCTCGGCCCCCCAGGCCAGCAGCAGCATCTGGGAACGTGTTAGAAATGCAAATTCTCAGGCCCCACATTGGGCCTAACAAGCCCTCCAGGTGGTTCTGATGCTGGCAGACGTTTGAGAACCCCAGGTCTAAATACACTAAGTGTTAACTTCAGGGCAGCTGGCTTGATTCATTAATTTGCCTCAGGGAAGGTGGCCTTTGAGCCATTTCCATTACAGTGCTGCTGGGGTCATAGGTGTGTGCCTGAAAGGTGCTTATTTCTCCAGGTGCTCTGGTACGCCATGTGAAAGGCCTCTCAACCCAATCCATACTCTCCAAATCTGCCTTTGTTTTTGTTTCGTTAATGGCCCCCGAGAGCCAGGCAAATTTGTCCCAAGCCTCTTTGCTCTTTCTTCTCTAGACTTTGGATGACTGTTAAATACCATGTTACTGAGTCTTTGCTTATTTCTCAGACCAACCTTTTAGGCCAGAGATGAAAGTGTCTTCAGAAGATTTGAGCCAGTTCAGGCAAAAAGAATTCCGGATAGGAAGAAGCTGGCCCTGGGCTCAGCAGAGCCAGCTTTTCTGCCATCTTAGATCTGTAACCTTGAGTAAGTTATTTGTGGTTCTCAGACTTTTCTGCACTTCAAAAAAATCACCTGGGGAGCTTTTAAAACCCCTAATGCCCAAGCTGTACTCCAAACCAATTAGATCAGAATGTGTTGGAGTGGGACCAAACCTCAGTCCATTGATGAAACTCTTCAGGTGTTTCCACTGTGAAGCTAAGTTTGAGAACCACTGAGTTAATATAATTCATTGATGCCCCAGTTTATTCATCACTAGGATTGGGGTTAATGACACCAACCCGGTGGATTTGTTGTGAATGTCAAATGAGATATACAGGTAGGAGTTCCTAACACACAATAGCAGAGAACCAAAGATATTATCTCCCCTCAGTCAACCGCTTCACTCAGTGACTATCTGAAACAAACTCCTTTCTGATGTCTCTTTTGAGACAAGCACTTAAAAAACTGAAATGCAGAGAAACGCAATTTGATAAATAAGTAAGCGGATTGTTTTCTGACTCACTTTAGAAAAAATTAATTCAGGAATTGCTCCCAGCCTCTCCCCGCGCCAGTACCTCCAAGCATCTCCGTCTGACTCTTTCCCGATTGGCTCTTCATGTTTCCAAGCGCCTCATTTTGCAACCTGGGCGTATCTGCCAGGTGCACCTGGTGAAAGTGAGGCATGAAGAGGTTAAACGACACCGCTGCAGCAGCCACATACATGGATTAGACCACCAAGTTGCTCCCGACTGATTACTTATTTGGTCCACTAAGCAAAGCTGCTTCCTCACTCCGGGCTATGGAAACATATTTTCTAAACTCCATTAGCACAAACTCCTCAGAAGAGGTTCAACTTGAATCTTGGCAGGTGGGAGAACCCCACATTCCTCCTCAACTTTCTCCTCCCCTCGCCTCCCAGGCACCCAGCCCACAGTGTGGACCTACCAAACGTTCATGGCATGAATAAATGTGTGATGATCAATTTTTCTTTTTTTGTGTGTTTTTTTTGTTTTAGTTATCTAACTATAACCAAATCTTTTTCCTCGTAGCTTTTTTTCAAATGACTTGGTGGCTTTTTTTTTGCCCAAGGTGCTGAAGAACCACACAATATCAGGACTGCAAGAGCCTTTAGACCCATTTTATCTCACCTGCTAACTTTATAAGTAAGAGCAAGTTCGATAATTGACAAATGGTTTTGACCCTCAGTACTGAAACAAAAATGCTGCTGCGATTTTGTTGTCCTTCCAAAACAGGCACGGTGGCCACCCCTCCGGGACTAGACCCTGCAAACACAGATAAGACGCCCGTTCTAGCTTCCACCCCCCACTCTCCATCTATTTGCATCATCAGCAGGCATACAGGGCTGGTTTCGGTTTTTTTCACATTTTGTAGAAATGAGCTGGGGGGGGGGGAGGAAGGAGGGGTTTGTCGGGAGCCGGGAGGAGGAGCGGGGAGGAGCCGAAGAGAAGGTGAAGACGGGCTGTCCTCCTCCTCTGGCCCCTTAAATTGAGCTTGACACTTTGGGGTTAGAGGGCAGAAAATGATGGAAATTATTTTTTTTATGAGATACTTTGCAAAATTGGAGGACCAGAAGCTAATTAAACCAATGGCAAAAGACCGGGTAAGATTCCAGGTTCAAGCACTACAGCTGTGAGGCCAAGTGACAAAGGATGACAGTTCTAAAGCAGGCCATCCCCCTGCCTAGAGACTCCTGCAGCACCTTGGCACGGGAAGGGTCAGTAACTAGGGGGTGGATCACCATGGCGAAGCTCCCTCGAGTGGCCCAGATGAAGGAGGAAGAAGCTGACACTGATCAGGGCACACTTGTGAAGTCAGCTTTGGGTTTCCCAGGACGTACCTGGAGTGATGTTGTGATGGGGGCTAAGTTCCCTTTGAGCAGGTGGAAACCCAGAGTCCCGTGATGGGGAATAAGTGCACAAGTGACCCATGTCCTCACTGAGTCTGCGGAGCTACCGACCTCCAGGTCACCCACCTCAGTTCTGGCCAGCCCCCTGCTTAAAGTTTAATTGAAACAGACTGCATCAATTAGAGATTGGAAATGGAGTGAATCTGTGAGCAAAATCCCGGGAAAAAAAGAGTGTGGAAGAGCCTGCTCTTCTGCCAGCTGAGCCTTCTCTTCCAGCCAAGAGAAGTGTATGAAAGTGGACAGCACTTACGGAGAGGCGACCTGGGACTACCAAAAGGTTGTGCACACACGAAGGCCAACATGCACTCAGCAGCCCCGTCAAACATATTTCAGATCAACTACAAGATTTATTGACTCAGCCGACATCGATGGGATGCCTAACTCATGCCAGCCATTGGTTCAAGTTACTGGGGATAGAGCAGCAAATCACCAGCAAGTTTCTGCTTCATGGAACTCTGTCAATATACAGACATTAGTGGGTATGTAACACATCAGGTGGTTATACATGCTGGGAATAAAAATGGAGCAGATTAAAGATGCAGAGAGTGATGGAAGCAGCTGCGTGGTCCAGGCAGGCCTCACCTGGAGTTGACATTTGCAGGGAGGCCTGATGGAAGGTCTGAGGGCAAGAATGCTGTCGTTCCCTCTCAGGTATCCTTGACATCAGGGGTTCTCATCCAGGGTGACTGTGCCCCCCCCAGGGGACATCTGGCAATGCCTGGCGACATTTTTGGTTGCCCCAACTTGGTGCTACTGGCATCTAGTGGGTCGAGGTGAGAGATGTTACTCAACCTCCTAGAAGGCACAGGACAGACCCCATGTGTCATGCTTTGCAGGCACCAGCATGGGGCTGGCCTCTTAGAGGATCTGGTTTGTTCACTGAAATACTCATCAGGCTTGAATAGACAAGAGGTCTGTTCATTTCTAGGGCACAGCAGCACGGGATACTGTCCCTGTCCTTATAAAGCTCTTGGTCTAATTGGGGATGATGATTTGTAACAAGATACCTACACCACCATGGGACAAGGGCAGGGCCAGGGACAACCTTACAGAGCGTGGCCATCAAAGCAAGTGATGAAGAATGAGGAGGAGTGTTAGCCAGGGGACAGGAGGGGGCAGGGCAGGAGAGTGTTCCGGAGAGAGGGGGCAAAAGAGCTTTAGCTGCTTTGGAGAAGTGGGACAGTGACTCCTGAGGGAAATAGGAAATGGACTTGACTAGCGAGGAAGGGGGGACCAAATGCCAAGGAATGCGCTTAGATGTAATAGCCCTTGGTGACGGGCAGACGTTAGAGTATTTCAGGCTGAAGAGTGACACGATCAGATTTGAATTTTGCCCAGGCCACTCTGCTTGCCAGTGGAGGACAGTGAGAGACAGCGAGTCCTGTCCCTGGGTCTCTGAAGCCAGAGTGGCACAAGTCAGATAAATGACGTCCTCTCCAGGAAGACCTGCGTGGTGAATTCAAACTCATGGTGAAGACATTCAATATACCTTTGGGTGAAATAAGTAGCAAGAATTGGGGGACCTGGTCCCACCAGGGCTTGCAGAGTAGGGTAAGGAGCTTGGATTTTATTCTAAGGAAGCCTAGGAGGGCTTTAAGCAAGGGAGTGACATCCAATTTGCATTGCAGGAGGATAAGATTTATTCGAGAAAGTCAACAATAACATTCAAATTGCCATGAAATAGAAATTAATTCAAAAATGCATTCATTTGTTGAGAACCCACTACCTAGCAGGCACTGGGAGAGAGAGAGAAAAGATAAACCCTGCCTTCCCCGAGCTCAGCCTTAAAGTTCCCTTCTAGACAGTAAACCAGAAAACCTCTCCTTATTCTAAATCCATGGGTGGAGGGGTGGGGAATGCTTTATGTGTTTGCCTGGTCCTTCCCATTTAGTTTGGCTCAATCTCCAGGCCAAGAGAGCATTCCCTGTTAAAATTCCAAGCTTTTAGTTCTGTCTTCTTTGTGAGTTTATCAGTGGGCTATCTCAAAATTGTTTATTAAACACTGTTGGCTGGAGCTGTTAGCTGTTGATTTGTTTGATTGGCAGCTGTTTTAGGATCTTTATTATGAAGCAGGCTTATCTTGTTCTTGCAATAAGGTGTTATGTGGCAAAAGATCATTTCCATATTAATTTTCTTTCTTCTGAAGGTATGGATATTTGCATAATGGACTCCTTTAAGCAAAGTCCATGTTTCTGGTACCATGTTGGAAAGATGACATGCTTGCTAAAGGCGCTTGATTGTGTTCTGTCATTTGTAGATGCTCATTCCCTGCCTGCAGCTGGGGTCAAACTGAGCCTTGGTCAGTGTGCCAGACCAGGCACTCCAAAGGTGGGATAAAGTGAAAGACAGGAGAGAAGGCATCCTCATTAAATGATGGCTTAGCAGGCCAAACATTAATGGATCCAAGACTAGGTTGACGATGTTTGACGATGAGAAGTCGGGAGGAGAGCCCTGTGTCCTTCCAAAGTGGATCATACCCTCCTGGCTTGGGGTGCGCATTGAGTCAATGGCTAACACCTGGGGGACGGCACAGGTAAAGGTGGTAGACCCAAGGTAGAGGTCTTCAGCAGCTGGTCATAAAGGCTCAGAAACCTGGGGGACTGGCATTTCACAATTTGTAATGCATTTTCTATTCCTTTTGAGTTTTTTTTGTTTTGTTTTTGTTTTAACATCTTTCTTGGAGTACAATTGCTTTACAATGGTGTGTTAGTTTCTGCTGTATAACAAAGTGAATCAGCTATAAGTATACATATATCCCCATATCTCCTCCCTCTTGTGTCTCCCTCCCACCCTCCCTATCCCACCCCTCTAGGTGGTCACAAAGCACCAAGCTGATCTCCCCGTGCGATGCAGCTGCTTCCCACTAGCTCTCTATTTTACATTTGGTAGTATATATAAGTCCATGCCACTCTCTCACCTGATCCCAGCTTAGCCTCCCCCCTCCCCATGTCCTCAAGTCCATTCTCTATGTCTCTATGTCTGCGTCTTTATTCCTGTCCTGCCCCTGGGTTCTTCAGAACCTTTTTTTTTTTTTCAGATTCCATATATATGCGTTAGCACACGGTATTTGTTTTTCTCTTTCTGACTTGCTTCACTCTGTATGACAGACTCTAGGTCCATCCACCTCACTACAGATAACTCAATTTCGTTCCTTTTTATGGGCTGAGTAATATTCCATTGTATATACGTGCCACATCTTCTTCATCCGTTCCTCTGTTGATGGACACTCAGGTTGCTTCCATGTCCCGGCTGGAGAAAAGGGAATCCTTTTGAGTTTTTAATGCAGAGCCTAATCCTGAACTCTACGTCACCTTAGTTCCTGTTTAGTGTTTCTTACTCTCTTTTATGTGAGGCTCTCTGTTAATTACCAGAAGTATTTAGTCTCTGCCCGCCTACAGAAAAAGTTTGGTGACCTCTGAACTAGATGGGCTGTCATGGCCCTTAGGAATTGGCAGCTCCATAGTCCTTTGACAACCTGAGAGCAGTTTTTGAGACCATAGTCAGTCCTGAAAGGGAGCTTATACATTTCCCTTTTCTGGAGATTTCCAAGGAAAGGCTAAATTTGTGGGGGTGCTGTCAGGCTCAGAGGTGAACTAACTCCACTGAGACAGGCTCCCCAGAAGCATTTTCATGGAGATGCAGCGAACCCCACTTCTAGATCAAGGGCAGGGGCTGCCTGAGTGTGTCTGCACTCTGCTTCCTGAATAAATTAAATAGTGGTTAGAAAAGGCTTTGCAAAGGGAGAACGACCGTGCAGATGCTGTGTATAAGATGAAGCTTATCCTTGCTTCCCTTTCCTGGCAAGTTTCCCTTGGGAGCGTCGCATTGCTCGGGGGCTCGAGGCAGGCTGGGGCTGTCCAGCCCGTGGGCTGCACCTGAGGCCAACTCTTACTCTTGAAGTAATAGAATAAGCACCACCACGGTGATGCTGAGACTGTCGCTTTGGGGGTTCACTCTGCCCTCACTACCCTGGCATTGACTCAGTGTGTTAGGTAACCAGTGTTAGTTTCCTGTTTCTGCCATAACAAATGATCACAAGCTTGGCGGCTTAAAACAACACAGATCTGTTACCTTCCAGTTCTTGAGGTAAGAAGTCAAATAGGGGTCTCCCTGGGCTAAAATCAAGGTGTCAGCAGGAAGGGCTGGTTCCTTCTGGAGCCTCTAGGGGAGTCGGTTTCCTTGCCTTTTCCAGCTTCGAGAGGCCCTGGCCTTCCTTGGCCTGTGGCCTCTTCCTCCGTCTTCACAGCTGGCAATGGTGAGGTGAGTCCGCGCACACTGTTTTCCCTCCCCTTCCCTCTCCCACTTGTAAGGACCTTGTGACCACATTGGGTCCACCTGGCTTATCCAGAAAAATCTTATTCTAAATTCAGCTGATAGGAAGTAAAGGCAAAGAGCAGGTTAGGAATCAGTCCAAGGTCACACAGCTGGTAAGTGATAGATGATCTCACCTTTGGCCCCAGCTACTGTCACTCTAGAACCTGGGGACAGAGGGCATAGCCGGTAGTGTGAGCACAGGGCTCCCCTCTTTTGCTGGCTGTAGATAGGGTGATAACGGGAGGGAGAGGTAACTCACAGCCGACCCTCAGTGGCACCCCTGTGATTCCCTTTCTTAAGGTCAGAGGCAGATTGTCGTTTCTCTGATGTGTTTTCCTACCAGAACTTAAATGTTCCAGCTTCTTTCACGCTTTGCTCGTTTCCCTTCTTGAAATGTCATCTTGATGTTGTTTGAAGATCATTTTCTTCAGAACAAGTGAGAAACAAGGAACAGTTGGACACTTGATTTTTGTTTGCGCCTGAAGCGGCCTCGGGCTCAGAGCTGCTTTGGCTCTATCACTTAGCATGAGGTGCTGCTCTGAGGCTTCTTTTCCACAGGCGAGGCAGGGGCAGTGGCTGGGGTGTTAATTCCTCAGCCTCAGGAGGCAGGTCCCTCGCACCTGGTCTTGACCCCAGGCTAGCCTTCGCCACAGGGGAAAGCGCCCTGGTGTTGGACCCAGTCAGCTCCGAGTCCAGGTTCCTGCCCCAGTGCAACCCACACAACGTAGCCACAGCCAAGCTCCACCTCACACTGTGTCCAGCTCAGATGAAGCCCCTTTCTTCAAAGTGAACTGTCCCCTAGCACACTAGGGATTTGAGCGTGAACAAAACACATCTGCTGCTCCCTCAGGAACCTTGAAGGAAGAGACTGTTTTTGTGCATTTTTCACTTGGAGAAACGAAGTCTTAGGGAAGTGTCAGGAAGCAGGTCACACAGCCGGTAGGTGACACAGTCAGGTGACAGACCCACTTCTTTCCCATCCAGAGTCCAGGCTCCACACACTGGGTCTGTCACACAGCATTTAAATGCTGGGTTTGCTCACTGTAAACCAGTGGTTCTCATTTAGGACTCATATTGGCCCCCAGGGGACAGTTGGCCATGTTGGGAGACATTTTTGGTTAATACAACTGGGGGAGGGGTGCTACTGGCATCTCGGCGGTAGTGACCAGGAATGCCACTAACCATCCTACAATTCACGGGACAGTCCTCACCACACAGGATGGTGCAGCCCCAAATGCCGTAATAGCACGCTGGGAAACTCTGGTGTAAAATGAGAATAGGAAAACCTACCCTATAGGGTTGCTGTGAGCTTTGAAAGTGGTAACGTATGTGCTCAAACATGGTAAATCTTCTGTCTACCAAGCCCTCTTTTCACCAGCCAGACTTCATTTTAGCCGGAATCTTGATATGCTGGGGGCTCCACCTGTCCAGAGATCCCCCCTTAATTCTGAGAAGCAACCAGTAATAGGGTTCTAGGAGAACTCACCGGTGCTCATTTTTAATTCTGCATGGTGTTTTAATCTTTGTTTTTCCTCATTGTGGAAGACAAATTCCATTTCCTTACTCCTGAGGGAAAACTAATTCCAGCAAAGACCATTTGTCTTTGGTACCTTAAGATCTAGATAATTTACTGCAAGTTTATTTTTATTGAAAATTATGTAGATATTATTCAGAAACAGAATTTCCAACTATACGGCACATTTAAACAGATTATATTTTAACTGCTAATACATACACTGAGGATATATGCTGGAATGTGCATTTCTTAAGGATACCTTTTTTTATGACTCTCTGCCTTTGAGATCCTCAAACTTGTGTGCTATGAAGTGCTGAAGGATTAAGATATTTTCCAAATGAAAATTGTGTTATTATAAGTTACGAGTTGTTACCATTCGGCTGCAATTCAAACTCATGACACTTTATATAGCCTATATGATTAATTCAGAAATAATTTGCATTTAAATGTGTTTAAGATATTTAACTTGTGATTCAAAATGTACCTATTTTAAGCCTGGTAGAAACACTCCAGTCTCTAAAGTGTGTTGACAGCCCCCCCATTACATAGACCTAAGAAGGATTCAGATATTAATATAGACTAGCTTTTTCAAACTGTTTGTGTAAAACAGAAGAACTGAGAGATGGCCCGAAGACACACAGACACACACACACACACACACACACACACACATATACACATCCACTCACTCACACACACATACACAAAAGGGAGTTCTGTGCTCCCTTGGGAACAGTTGGGAAACATTGAAAGTTTGAGAAACACTGAAAACTGTAATTGCTTCTTTGAAGTTCACAGTGCACCTTTGACACAGTATAGACATTTAGAAGGCCTGCAGTTGAGAACTTATTTAAGCCAGCATATTCCGCACCTTTAAAAACTAAACCTCATAACAATGTTCTCCTGTAAGAACTATTAAGCATTATAGAAATCACACTGTGGTTAATGTTTCATGAGAAAAAATTTAAGTAATGAGACCAGAAAGAAATGGTCAGGGTGGAAATGCCTGATGGGTGCCAACATGCCTTCCTGAGATGCCACGTGTTCTGCCATCCTGGAAAAACAATTCTGGAGACAATTTGGCATCAACGTTCTCCATTAACATCGTGGAAACTAGGCTTCTCCCCCTTCCTGTTGTTTTAGCTAATCAGGAGGTAAGGGAGTCCATGAACTGAGGGATGGATAAACCGATGTTGGTCATCCACTCAGTGGGCTATTACTAGCCATAAAAATGGAATGCAGTACTGATACGTGGTACAATGTGGATGAACCTCAGAAACATGCTTCTGAGTGAAAGACCAGACATATTGCACGATTGCATTGATAGAAAATGTCTAGAAGAGGTAAATCATAGAAACAGAAAGCTGATTACTGGTGACAGCTCATGAGTACTGGGGTTTCCTTTCAGGATGATGAAAATGTTTTGGAACTAGATGATAATGGTGATCGCACAACACTGTGAATGCACTGAATGCCATTGAATTGGTCAGTTTAAAATGACTGATTGTATATTATGTGAATTTGACCTCAGTTTTTTTTTTTTTTTTAATAATGGGAAATAAAAAATGGTGAGGAAGGCAAAAGTGAGAGGACAGGAAAACCCAGGTGTTAATACCAGGAGGGAGAGGGCAGGGCAGAAAGAAATGGAGAAAATCAAGGGGGGATGTCCTGCACATTCTCAAAGACAGCCTGGGCACCTTGTCCATAGCTGACAATAATATGAAGAAATTACAGCCCAAGGAGATAGATGTTGAGTACACACGAGTGGCCTTTGAGAGAAAGAAGAGCAGCATCTGCCCAGCTCAGCAGAGAGCTGACCAGCAGCCCAGACCATGGTGATGTTTTAATGATCGGAGCCTGGTGACCCACAAGTGTCTTTGCTCCCAAGGTGGAAGCAATGACCATGGAACTAACTAAGCTGGACTTTCAGGGCCCTTTCCTTATTGTGGCCCCTTCCGAAGCCCTGTTCCCAGTGTTGTGTTGTGATTGCGTGCTCTTCTGCTTAGAGGAGCCCCACCCCCGCCAACTGCATGATTTTCATCTTCTTCACAACCTGAATCAGTCTCTGTGACCATAGCCTAATGGAGCCGGGCTGAGGAACAGTTGCATTTCTATTTGAACATGGTCAACGCTCACATTCATTAATGCCTACTAAAAGGCAGGCACCTTATATATCGGAGGACTAGACGAGTGTGGTCCAGTAGAACTTTTTGCAGCAATGGAAGTGTTCTCTACCTATGCTGCCCGATATGGTAGCCACATAGATGGTAGTCTAATACAGTGACTATTGAGCACTGGAACTATGGCCAGTGCAACTATGAAACTGATTTTTTTTTCTTCTGTTTTAGTTAGTCTTAATTTAAATAACCACTTGGCTGATGGCTATGGTATTGGAAAGTGCAGATCTGGGAAGTAGGGTGGGCGGAAGTGCTATCTTTAGCATCACGCAGGTCTTTGGATATTAGTTTTACCTGTCACTAGCTATGTAATTTGAGGCAAGTTGCTTAATCTGTAAGGCTTGGTTTTCTCATCTATAAAAAGGTAGAAATGAGAGGACTTACTTGCTGGAACTGCTGGATGAAATGAGATATTGCCTGTTAAGTGCACAGGACTGGGCATCTAGTAAGTGCTTCCCTAAACATTATTTGTGCCTTTTGATACTGGTAGTTTATCTATGCTTTACACAGTGGTGTCTTGAATAAATGAGGGTTAGAGAGGTGAAATAACTATGCTCAGAGTCATATAACCAGAAGGCAGAGAGAGGAATGGGAATTTATTACCATGTGTTCCGATGTCAAAGTCCATAGTCTTACTGTTGCCCGGTGCTTCCTCCCCTTGGAAGCCTGGATACCAAGTTCATCTCCATCTGGAGAATGAGATGGGGACTGAGGAACGGGTCTTGTTTTTCCCTGTAAGCTGCTGCATTAAGTATGAGCTGCTCTGTTGTTTGTTGAGAGCAGATCTCTTGGAGGGGTTGAAATCCTAGAGAAGAAACATGAATGTGTGAGTGAGTGTCTATCTCCACAGTGATCTTTGTTTCATGGCCAGGTTGGTTGTAGCCGAGTAGCAGGCTAGACTAGCAGAGAAGACCCTGGTTTCTGTCATCTCGGCCACCTAAAGCTTCTGGTTGAGCCAGATTTTTCAGACATACTGTTTATTCAACCAATCTTTTTAAAAAAATATTTATTTACATTTATTCTTGATAAAGAAGTATCATTACAATACTAACTTTATTATTGAAGAAATATTTGTCTGAAAAGTGTATCTTTTATAGAAAGCCATCTTGGGTGATGCTTTCAGGGACTTATGAAGGATGTATAGGTCTAGAATTTCCTTTGTTGGTTGAAAGACTTGTTTTCTTTTTTAAACTTTGCAACTATACTCCAATTAAAAAAAAGAAAAAGAAACCAGTAGTTTAGTTCTGCACAAATGTTTTATAACACTTAACTATTCCAAAAATGATCAATAATGACATTTTCTATTCAGTAAAGGAAACTAAACATAAAGAAAATGATTCCAAAGTTATTCAACCGATCTTGATTCATGTTTTTAGACCTTGAACATCCCCTTTTGAATGCTTTTTCATCATGCTATATAAATTGCCTCTAAGTCCTAGAAAACTAGGTCTGGCATAGAGACAAGACAGTCTTCTTTCATTCCAACTTTGCTTATAAAGAGCATATGCACCCCGCTGTCCACACCTCAGAGCTAAGAGTAAATTTGGGTTTGGAGTGAATTACATTCAGATCTGAGAGATGAATCAGCCATTGCAAAATGACCTGTGTGTGCTCTTACTCGCATCTCGGTTGCGTTCTCAGGAAAGCTTAAGGAGCTAGAATCAGTGCTGGTCTAGGGCTAAGGCTTCCCTTCCTACTCTAAACACAGTGCCTGCCTCGTCATCCTGGCTCTTTAACAGCCCTGCTCATGTCATTCTTAAGAGAAATAGAGTAAGGTTTCATTAACGAGAGAGATCAGTGGTAGTTCAGTTATAAGTTATCACTGCAGAGGGAGAGCAGCAGGGTTAGCTCCTTGAGTTGGAAATAAAAAAGATGAATGGGAAGAGGAAACGAGGTTAGCGCTTCACTGCCTGGATGCTTTGCCGTGGATGCCCGAGAAGAGAGAGGAGAACCCTTTCTAAACACAGATGGTATACCAAAGGCAATTAATATTTTGTAACCTGCAAAAGATGCACTTGCCACGTTAAGATTCACAGACCTCTCTCCAATGCCATGACCCCAGCATGGTCGTATTTTGTGATCAGTCAAGCTGGGGGCATCACGCTGGCTAACTCACAACAACTGCATGGAACTGTAAGCCTCCCCAAAGGTTCTGGGGCTCCCAGCGCGTGAAGAAGACAGGACAGTGTGGCATCATTCTGGTCAATCTACTTCCTGTGACAGATCTGCTTATTCTGAAGTGTACTTGTCTTTTCCACCTGCCCCACACATTCACTTATTCACACATTCATTAATTCAACAGATGATTACTCAGCTGCTACGACCTGTCAGATAGTGTTCAAGGCACTAAACAATGACCCAGGGTTCCTGCTCTCAGGGAACTTACAGCAGCAGAGCTGACGGGGGAGGATAAATGCCCCTGAACGACATTAAATAGTGTGGGGAGGATGGGGAAGGCAGGACATGAGCAATCTCCTATTTCATATGAGACGGTCCTGGCTGGCCTTTGTGAAGAGGAGACATTTCAGCAGAGACCTGATGAAAGAGAAGGATGTGAGCTATGCAGATAGCTGTAGGGAAAGAGAGCCACACAGATGAACAGCAGCCAGGTTGGGGGCAGAGAGTGTTACAAAAGATAGGGTCCTACAGTCTGGGAGGGAGCTCAGGGAAAAGCTTATGTGAAGATTTTTAGCGGCTCTGCCTTGGCCGGGGTGCCACCGATTTCCCCCCCAGGGCCTGGGCCCCCTTTTAACTGTCATGACAGCAAGTGCAAAGGCCCTGGGGTGGAAGTGAGCTTGATATGTTTAAGGAAGATGGGGGAGAGGGGAGATCATGCAGGGCCTTGTAGGCCTTTGCATGGACTCTGGACTCTGGGTAAAATGGGAAGCATTGAAGGTTTTGAGCAGAGGCAGGATGCAATGTGACATATTTTTTCCCAGGAATCCTGGCAGGGCCATGGCAAATAGGCTGAAGGGGGCTGTAGAGGAAACAGAGCTAGACAGGAGGCTATAGCAGTAAGTCAGGTGGGAGAGGGCGGAGCATGGATTAGGGTGGCCCAGGTGGAGGTGATAAGAAGGAGTTGGATATGACATACATCTTGAAGAGAGAGACAACAGAGTTTACGGCTGGATTAAAAGTAGGATGTAAAAGAAAGAAGCATTGAAGGTAATTAGGAGATTTTTGTCTTGATCCAAAAGGAAGGCCAGATTGCCATTTACTGAGGTGGGGATGGCTGAAAGGAACAGGTGAACAGAAGAATACCATGTCATATGCAGATGCCATTAAAAAAATAGGTTGGTCATCTTCTGGTGCTAAAGAATTTCTTCCAAAATTTTCTGAGTTGCAACCAGTGTAAACCCAAACCAAGGTTTACTAAATCAGATATGTTTGGAGCAGGTGAATGGCCCAGTCACGGTGGGCTGGGCTTATAGGGTGTGGAGAAGGCCCAGGTAGAGCAAGCCTGTCATCGTCAGTCACACGAACCACTGTGGCTTCAGGGAGTTAGATCAGCACAAGAGGATCCCCATGGAACAGGCAGAAGTCTGTGTCCCAGGGAGACAGAGCAACACTTGGGGAAATTCCTAGAAAGTCATTGTTTTAGAGGATTGCCTTCTTGGGAACTATATTAGTCAGCTTGAGCTGTCGTTAACGAAATACCACAGACTGGAGAACTTAATACCACAGTTCTGGAGGCCAGAAGTCCAAGATCAAGGTGTTGGCAGGGTTGGTTTCTCGAGAGGCATCTCTCCTTGGCTTGCAGACAGTTGTCTTCTCACCATGTGCTCACATAGCCTTTTTTCTGTTTGTGCACTTAGGGTATCTCTCCCTCTACTTATAACGACACCAGTCAGACTGGATTAGGGCCCACCCCTTATGACCCCGTCTCACCTTAACTAACCCCTTTAAAGTTCCTATCTAAGTCTCCAAATACATTCGTATTGGGGGTTAAGACTCCAACATATGAACTGAAGAGACACAGTTTGGTCCATAACAGAGATGTACGTTGATGAAGATTCTGAGGCTGCCTCCAGATCAACAGGAAAGAGAACCACGATCATTGACAGTGTCTCTCTCAGGGAAATAGACGCTCATGCCACTTGCACACTCTCCCTAGCTGAGCTGGCTTCTCATCTTCCCTGGCTCAGATGGAAATACCTTCAAAAACTACTAGTATTTTCAAGCATGTACTATATGCCAGACACTATTCAGGTAGCTTTTCTTATTTGTAAGAACCCAGTGAAGTAGGTACTATTCTTATCTTCATTTGACTCTTGAGGAAACTGGGGCGCTGAGAGGGTAGGTAGCTCATCCAGAATGTGGTTAGTGATTGTGGAGCCTTGTCCTGGGTGAGCTGGAATATGAGGCCATCATACTTAGTTAGTGCACTGTAGTCAGTTATGAGCTCTGAGCCTCAGTGAAAGTGAAAGTTTACTGGAATAAGAAAACTAGCAAACACACACTTTATCCAACTGGCTTAGATGTAGATTTTTGTGGAAGTGTAGCATCACCATTTGAAGCGTGTTCTTCTTCATTTAGTACGAAGCTTTCTCCCGTATGGGTTTATCAGCTTCATAGAAAAGGCTTTCACAGGACCCCCTGATTCACATCTCTAGAAATGGAGAATTCTAAAGCCCGTCCACATGTCTTCCTCCAAAATTAGAAGCATATGGGTGTCAAGCTTTTGACTTGGTAAACGTGTATTGACCACTCTTTTTTCTTCTGCATCCATTTGTTTTTACTGCTGAGTTTTCTGTCTGTATCTTTGTCCGCAGCTCTGTCTTTACTGATAGTGTTTGTTTTAGATTTGTGAGTTTCAAGAGGGCTGAGACAGCACTCTGTAAAACGGGCTCCTCAATGTTGGCACAGCACTTTGTAAATAAAGGCCCAATAATTCATTCAGCAGACGTCTAGTGAGCAGTTGCTGTGTGGCGGGGCAGAGTGCAGGGCACGTGGCTCATATTCAGGGGTGCAGCACAGAGGGCATCCCTTTTCTCACAATTATATTAAGAATGTTAGAGCAGCAGTATTAAGGACTACTGTTTATAGGGCCCATCTCATCTGCCAGAACGTGTTTTACGTACATTCTCTCAATTAGTCTATACTGTTGAGCAATTGTTCCCTAAGTGTCTTCCTTGGAACACTGTCTGGCAAAATGTTGATGGATGCTATATGTGTCAGGCATCCCCAAGACCACCCTCGCTTTTGGTAATTCACTAGAAGAACTCGCAGACTCAGCACATAGTCATACTCAGGTCTAAGATTTATCACAGGCAAAAGGTGCCTGGGGTGAAGTGGGCAGGAAACCAGGCGCAAGCTCCAAGTTCCTTTCCTAATGGAGTCACACAGGACATGCTCAACTCTCCCAGCAACAACTTGTGACAACATGGGGGTTGCTCACATGGGCATCCTCTGTCTGGTTTGCAGCAGAACTCCAGACTTCCAGAAAGAAAGCAGATGTTCAGCATAAACCATATATTTTTGTACACACCAGTTGTACACAATTAACCACCATGATCAGTTAGAGAATAGTAGGAACCCTCCCAAAATCCAAGTTCCCAGATGCCAGCCAAGGGCAAACTTTGGAAGCAAGCCTTTCTAGGGGCAGCAGTCTCTACAGTGTTAGCTCTTTTCTACACACAATGCCATAGATAGAGGGATAGATAGGTGGTTAGATGCCTACATACATACACACTAGATACATACATACATACATATGTACATATCCATAACAAGTTTGAAAAAACAGTTTACCAGAGTGAAGCTGGTTTCTTTCCCTCTGGATTCTAATAGTCCAGACTTATTTGACCAGGCGTAACTCCCATCATCTCCCAACAGAGCATCTTAGAAGACTTTTGCTTTGTAGAAAATGACTTCAAGAAGTTTTGGTGGGAAGATCAAACACTGGAGGAAGTCCATTGCAGGAAAAGTAATTTTAAAATGTGTGATGTATCTTTTACTTTACACTTCAGCACTGACACATAATTGTTAAGTAACGTCTCAGACGGTGCTAGAGGTACCAAGAGAGAAAAGTGCTAAAACTGAGCTGGCCTCCTTTGGGTATAAAGTCTAAGAAATCCATTTAGATTTAGCATTCTTAGTTGTGATCTTCACAAACGAATCAAGGGGTCATCTGTTAACTAAATAATTAGGTTTTTCATTTGAAATTAAATTCAAATTGTTTGTCCATGCACCAGGGTTAGACCCTGAGCTCTGAAATACAATTTAAATGTATTTTCAGCATGTTGAAAACCTAATTTAATTCTTGTTTCTTCTCTCACCACGAAGTTTTTTGCCTAAAACCCAAATTAGTTCTTATTTATTGTTATAATCAAGATTATAGAATAGCCTTTTATTCAGTTAAGTACTAGAATTTGTTCATTATGCAGATGCATTGTTTTTGGAATCACTGATAAGACAGGAACCCAATTTCCACTAACATTTTCAAGAGAGATTTTTAAAAGTTCACCTGTGGGAAATTTTCTGCCCCTGGCCTGGCATGCTTCTTCATCTCTACATGTCTCCATGGTTCATTCATCTCCATTTGTTTTTGTTTTTCTTCTAGAATGTATACTTTTAGAAGCAATCACTAATTCCTCTTGGTTTGATCTACGAAATATTTCCTCCTTGGTCCGTCCATAACATTACTTTCTCAGTTCTAATTTTCATTCTCGCCTGAAGAGGTGAGGCTCTCCCCTTTGGCTTTGAGGCACCTGTCTCTATTCCTCCCCAGTGTTGCCGCCAGAGGCCTACCACTGGATCTGGTCACTTCCTTGTTTGAACCATCAGCACTTCTCTGTTGACTTCAGGATGAGTTCCAATGGGACACAGACCCTTTGCCATCTGTCTCCTTCAGTTCTCTTTCCAGATACTGCTTCTGCTCTACCATGCTGAGCTACTCATCATTTCCTTACTGCATCTTGCCGCCTCAGTACCTTTGCACATCCATATCAAATGGGTTGCTGGGATGGCTTCAGCATTCTTAGTGATGACTTGCCATGAACCCGGAACGACATCTGGTTTGATTTGGGGAAAGGGTGAAAATGTACATAGGAATGTTTGAATTAGGTCTTCTGCTCTAGGCAAAGGGATCCTGTGAATTTAGGATTAGAGATCATCTGATCTATGTCGTCCCAGGAAGGAGGGAAGAACTGATTCATAGATTTGATTTTAAAGAAAAGAGAGACAGGGTCTGGCAGGTCATTTAATTTAAGTCCACTGCAAGGTGGGAGTGGGAAATAGAACCTGTGGCAATATATTCTGTACCAGATGTAATTTACTTGCACACTTGGAGAGAATAAGGTTCCAGATGAGGATCCCTGTGGCTGAGTTGTAAAGAGCTGGAAATGTTAAAAGATTTGATGAGGGCTCAGCTTTGGAGGTGCTTCAATGTGGCACACACCCCACTCTTGTGTCAGGATCTAGTGCGTCCCCTTTCTGCTTCTTTCTGGACATTTTGAGGATGGAGGCCAGGCTATCATCATTTTTATTTTTTAAAAAATGACCACAGTGGCACGCTGCCTGTAAAACATCTGTTACACACGTATGTTATTCAGATTTGGATGTTTCCCCCACACACACACCCTGCATTAGATCACCTTTTAATACTTGCCATATTGTTTAAATTCTAAATCCTTTCAATGGGCAAACCAAACAATGCTTCAGTATCAAATCCAGAAATCAAGCCTAAATGCACCCTCTGAATATGAGCTAGTGCGTCATGGCAAATAATAAAACAGGCTTCCAAAGGACAGATGATTCTTAAAGAGAGCTGCTGCTCTGTAAATGTCGCCCATGGATTAGGGTCCTTTGTTCTGCTCTGTCTCTACAGCTCTGTGTAATAAGTCCGGGGGACACCGGGTTGTTGGGTAGGGGAGTAGAAAGGGGAGGGGGAGAGAAGGCAAGATGAATCTGGAGGGGAAGTTTGATGTTTTGTAATTTCTAAGGGACCCTCCTGATCAGGGGGTGCTCACGAGATTGGGGGAGGGTTTGAACACTGTGAGAACCCACTGGCTTTGTTCCCCTCACAGCTCCAGCTTTGCTCCCATCAGTGGGGACAAGTGGAGGGAGAGCTACGAGGAGGGGACAGGGGGACAGAAAGATCAGGAAGGGAGAGAACAGTGTGCATGTGTTTGTGTGCAGGTGAGGAGGAGAGAGAACAGGGAGAAATGGAAATCCTAAACCCCTGAGACCGTGTCTGTCCTTCAGGAGTGGGTGTGTATTTGCTGCTGTCTGCAGCCTTTCCTAAGCCCTAGGGAGCTTACCGGAGACTTCATCTGGATCCACAGCACCAGGTCACCGGCAGGAGGTACTGTCATAGGCAGGTGTAATTGTATGGAACTAAAAAATTGATTCACAGGGTTATTAATAGCCGAAGATGAAAATAAGGCTAAGGAATCATCAGCAGGTGGTAGATCAAGAGAATTCATACAACGGAGCAACTCTTTTTACCTTGGGTTCTGGGACATTAACTTTCCCAGTTCCCTTTCTGTCTCTTGGAACTTTTCCCAGAAAGCACTCATGAACTTCTCTCCTTCTCATCTTAAACGGAGCCTTTCACAAGTTTCTTCCCTTTCCTTTTTTCTATTTCCAACCCTTCCAATCTTAACCAAACCCATAGTTTATCCACCACTCTGTGCAGGGCATTTCCCTGTCCAGATCAGAGCTCCTAAAATCCAGTGTCATCAACTGCCACATGGATCATCTCCAGGTGAACTTTGGCTATCCTCCCCTTCCTGTATCCCAAAACTGAACCCAACACTCTTGAGTCTTCAATTCTAGCGAAGAATCTGCTAATGTCTTTCATTCTTTGAGTCCATAAGCCCTCATTGCATTTCTTTGTCCTGAAGGACTGGACTGGAAGTCATAGTCAGTCTCTTGTATGACCTTTAGGAATAATTTTGAGTGGGGGCAAAGTGCAGTTCCAAATCCAGGGAACTCAGGGATATCCCCCAGAGCTTTATTCCTAACACACCAGTTGTTCTGTGCCTGGACCTTGACCTGAGCCTTCCCTGAGTGATTGCCAATACTTGATTCTCTTTAGCAAGTTATATGTCATAGAGAACCTTTTTGTGAGATACATCGACCAAACCAATTAGGGGATATTGTGCCCTCTAACTCAGGGGCTGCTATGCTGAAGCCAGCTAGTACCAGCTCTCCTGAGGTGGCTTAGAATCTCTTTCCAGTTCCATGTTCAGTATTTGTAGCTTGACGCCATTTGTGACAGGAGAGTTTACACCCTGAGAATGGGCAGACATGACAAATCAAAGATTTTTCACTTTTCCAGGGATCTAGGGTTAAGCATTTACCAGCATACCCCTGCCCCTACCAAACTTACAATGTTCTGTACGGTTAGTAATGTCATTACCTTACTCTGCTTGAGGCACTCTATTAAAGTTCCACTGATTTATCTCATTTAATCCCCATGACAACTTAGGAGAGAGGTGCTATCATTTTAGCCAATTTACAGGTGAAGTAAATGGATACTCAGGAGTAAATCAAACAAACCCAAGGGGAAAACAAGACTCAACACCATGTGACAGAGAACAGCCCCATGTCATCTAAGTATATTTATAGTAGAAACCAGGTCAGGGGCTACTTGTCCCAGAGATACCTCTGTCTCTAAGTGATGTCCATTCCAAGACCATGGTGCTGGAAATTATGATGGATTAGACTTAACAAATTTTGCATTCTTGGAACAAGTAGTATTTGGAAACTTTGAAACTGGTGTTACAGATTATCTACAAAAAGAGTTCTTGAGACAGGTCCAGTTTCCTGTTTGGATGAGAACTTCCCAGTAAAAGATCTACATCCATTAAGTGAATAGCATTTTTTTAAACATCTTTATTGGAGTATAACTGCTTTACAATGGTGTGTTAGCTTCTGCTTTATAAGGAAGTGAATCGGTTATACATCTACATTATATCCCCATATCTCTTCCCTCTTGAGTCTCCCTCCCATCACCCTCCCTATCCCATCCCACTAGGTGGTCACAAAGCACCGAGCTGATCTCCCTGTGCTATGCGGCTGCTTCCCACTAGCTATCTGTTTTACATTTTGTAGTGTATATGTGTCCATGCCACTCTCTCACTTTGTTCCAGCTTACCCTTCCCCCTTCCCGTATCCTCAAGTCCATACTCTAGTAGGTCTGCGTCTTTATTCCCGTCTTGCCCCTAGGTTCTTCATGAACTTTATTTTTTTGTTTGTTTTTTAGATTCCATATATATGTGTTAGCATACCATAGGTCTGTGTCTTTATCCCTGTCCTGCCCCTAGGTTCTTCAGAACCTTTTTTTTTTTTAGATTCCATATATATTTGTTAGCATACAGTATTTGTTTTTCTCTTTCTGACTTACTTCACTCTGTATGACAGACTCTAGGTCCATCCACTTCACTAGAAATAACTCAATTTTGTTTCTTTTTATGGCTGAGTAATATTCCATTGTATATATGTGCCACATCTTCTTTATTCATTCATCTGTCAGTGGACACTTAGGTTGTTTCCATGTCCTGGCTATTGTAAATAGAGCTGCAGTGAACATTGTGGTACATGACTCTTTTTGAATTACGGTTTTCTCAGGGTATATGCCCAGTGGTGGGATTGCTGGGTCGTATGGTAATTCTATTTTTAGTTTTTTAAGGAAACTCCATACTGTTCTCCACAGTGGCTGTATCAATTTACAGTGACAAGCATTTTTAACTCCAGTTTTTCTGTAAATGCTCAGCTAACAACCCCCCAAAACAGCACTGTCATTGACCAACCAAGTAGTTTCTTTGCCATAGGGACAAGAGATAAGAGAGGCCAAATAACTCAAGTTTCCTGAGACCATTAGCAGCTAACCCTTCAGCTAAATGGCTATACCCATGGGGTGATAGAGTGATAGTAATTGTCAGTTATCACTGCCTTTAAGATATAATGCTTTTGATCTAAGTTAGATTTCCCATAACTATAAATCTGAAGAAATATTAGGAGGTGAGTCAACTCTCTCTGGGGTCTTAGCTGAAAGGCCAGGCCTCTGAGATCTAGATGGATGAGCTGTGGAACAGAGACCTTGTCTCCCCACCTTGCTAAGCACCGCTGGATGGCAGCTGGAAGCTTGGTTCCATCTGAGGAGCAGGCATAGTCTGTGGTAGATCAGGGCACCGCGTGCCGTTGCCTGGCAGGACATCAGAGGTGAGGCTGCCGAGAGGGAGGTGTACACGAAGAAAGGCACCTGCCCCCACCCAGCCGAGCTTTATAAGTATTTAACGTGCAGACCCAGAGGGGTGCCTCTTTCCCCAGGAAGACCCTTCGAGGCTGGGTGCACCTGTGTAGACTGATCTGTGGGTGGGAGGGGAGGTCAAGCCCTGATGTTACCCCAGGTCTTACCATCCCCCCTTTACGTCTTTCCACTCCTGTGCCAAGCCGATGAGCTAGCCTCCCCATCCCCCAAGTATATTTTTATTTTAGGATATGAGTGGCATTTTTAAAATTTGAGGAGAAAGTTTTAATTTCTCTTGATGTATTTGCTGTATCTTTAGGCAAGTATTTATTAGGACATTATGGTTAATATAATCATGGCCGTAACTTCCTAATGAATGCAAACGGGGAAATAAGATTTTATTAAGCAAGGACGATCACCTTGAAACATTATAAAGTTGTGTTTATGGAAAACATTTTAGGAGTACACCTGTTCTTAAAAGCGAATCTCATCCTCCTTTCTGTTGCTGAGGACTCTTGGGGGCTTAGGCTGAACCAAATCGGGTGTGACAAGCAGTTGTGTGATGTAGCTCAGTGGTGAACGTCCGCATCTCAGCCACGCTGGGGAGCTCAGCACATTGACTAAGGCTCAGCCTGGGCTGGGGGTGATTCCCCTCCAGGGGAAAGTTGGCAACATCCAGAGACATTTTTGATTGTCACGAATGGAGAGGGGAGTGCTGCTGGCATCTAAGGTACAGGGATGCTGTTCACCATCTCACAGTGCACAGAGCAGCTCCCACAAGGAAGAACGACCTAGTCCCAAATGTCAACAGGGTAAGAGGTCAATAGGGTAAGAGGTGAGTAGTCAGTAAGGCAAGAAGTCCTGAGTTAAGACAATAGGCTCAGGACTCACATGGACTTGTGGTCAAATCCCAATCTGACCTTGGGCAGGTGACCTCAACTCTTTAAACTTCCGCATCCTGGTTTTAAAGTGGGTCTGACAATTAAACCAAGCTTACTGGGTACTAGGAGGATTGAGGCAGTGCCTATCAAATCTTCAGCACAGCTCCTGGCACAGAGTAAGTACTCAGTGAAGAAGTGAAAACTGTCACTCATAAATCTTGTTGTTTTTGTCATCCTGGAAGTAAAATAATTGGGAAAAAGTTTCAAACCAGCCTTCAATTTTTTTTAAGTTGCATTTTTTATATCAAAATCCTCTAAGCTGAATTTGTTTCTATTTCATAATTCTGTAAAAGGCTTCCTATGGGCAAGTAGTTTGGAGGGGGTCCCGCTGTCCTCCACTGCTGGAGTAGGGGGTCTGACAGTAGTGTAACTGAGATGGCCCAGTCTACGTGGATTCTGTGCACTGAAGCTCAGAGTGTGATGCAGCTGTGACCCTGGAAAGCTGCCTCATCCACCTGGGTTTCCCACCAGTTAGTCATCTTGATCAAAGCAAGAGGCAGCCTGTGTCTGAGGCAGAGAGCTGTGCGGTCACGTTGAGAGACCCACACACATCAGCCGTAAGATACCTGTGTGCTTCATTGTAAAGCAGGTTGGAGAACGTGAAAGCAGAGCTGAGCTGATGACATTGATGAGCTGTCACCTGAAGGGGTCACCTAGCCTTTCAGTGAGCTTCACGAGCCACGTTGCCCTTTCAGGTGTCACTCTGCTGTGGTTTGACAGAGCAAACTGCTGCCGTGCTCCAAATACCCTTAAATAAGGTGACGGGACATGCATAGTACAGAGCCTGGCACACACAGTAAGTGCTCTAAGTGTTAGCTATGGTTCTTATTGTTATTTCCACCTAGAATTGCCATTTATGTCTGCACCACTGCCTGTGCACACATGCAGGTACATCTATGTAATAGATTCTCATATTTAAGAAACGGGGCACTCTGTACTCTCTAACACACACATACACGTGGACATACATAGTACATACAGATACAGTGGAATTGAACTCTCCCAAACCTTTGTGGTAATAACATCCTGCTCAGAATCAATCTGTGGATGGAGAGCCAGCCCACCGAGGCCAACAGAGTGAGCAGCCCCTGGATCTGATCAGAGTTCCTAAGGAGGGGACACCCCAGTGTTCCCTTGACTCAAAGATGGTGGCAGGAGAGGTCAACTCTGAGTGTGGGAGTGAGCTGGCTGCTTTTGGAACCAGTTATTCGTCAGGCGCCCTGGTGCAGGTTATGTCACTTCTTCGAGTCTTAGCCTGCCCATCTGGGGGATGGGACCACAGCTGTGTCATGGGGCTGCTATACGATACATGAGCAAGTCTGTAGCTCACTACCTGGCATCCAGTCCTTGGTCATTACTTGAAATGGAATTGCGGGTCTCTGGTGCCAGGACCCTCTAGGAAGACTCCTGATCTGAGACTCAGGAATCCTTTTGAAGAAGTGCCCTGTGTTGTCCTTCACCACCATCAGCCATTTGCATTTACGTCATTTACTATCAATATTTCTCCTTTCCACTTTGGCTGACAAGACACACAGCGTCAGATTTGTGGTTCAAGCATAAGTACATCTGTGGATGGCATGCCGTGTCCATCTTTCCCCCCTTTTCTCTCTTCAGTGACCCTTCTTTTCATCTATTTGTAGTTCCACATTATTGTGCTTAGTTTTGCAAGCTACCTCGAATCCAGTGTGGATTCACGTGAGGCATAAATAATTTTTTTTAAAAGACCCAAGCCTTGAATCCATTCAATAATTCTCAAGGTTTTTGCTTAGCTTTTTTGTGCTTCTTCCAATTTGAGACCCACAAAAGTGACTGGCCCAGCTTCTCTTGTTGGCTGACTGTAACTATAAAGATAACTGATTCCTATACAGAATCTAATAGGATCAATTAAATTCCTTGTAAAAATGTCCCTAGTAGGGGAAAATGCTGGCTGAGATGCTAAAATTCATCTGTCCAAGAGCAGGAGGCCAGCTCTGTCTTGTGTTTTTGCAGCTAATCAAAGCACTCCTCCTGCTTTTCATAGCTTCCTTGCCCAAGGTGTCTGTGACAGATGGCTCTTGAAGCAGCAGGAATGCACAAAAGCTCTTGTTATTATTTTTAATAATAAATACTGAGTCTAGAGGAACTTGACTGTGGGAAAGATTGAGTATTCAGTCGTTGAACGTGTGGCAAGTTGGGGCACATGAAGCCCATTTCTCATCATGGGCTGTGTGGCTGTGACAGTGGGCTTTGAAATTAGACAAAGAAGTGGAGACGCGGCCCCGAAGGCCAGGCCTCCCCCACTTCCCCAGCTTTAAACTAGGGTTAGTTGCAAGGTGCCTATTTTTATTTGCTTTAGGAAATTAGGACTGCATGTAGAAAATGGCTTTCCCACAGATAAAGACAATTCAGCCTCTTACAGGTTGGGAAATGTCTTCATGGACATATTCAGGGACTTGGCATTGTCTCCGTGTGAGACTGTCCCTGCCATCATGCCCAGCAAAGACTGGCATGTGTGTCCTGCCCCAGCTTGGCTCCTCCTGTGAGGGCTGTGCTGGCCCAGCTGTCCAAGCATCATTTAATCCCCCCGAGAGTCGCCTTCTTGGCATCTGGACACATTGCTTCCCTGGTCCAATAGCAGAATGAATTCAGCAATCTGAGACAACTTTAGTTGTGCTATTTGTCATATTCATCATAGAGTGGTGCTGTGCTGTGGACAGGACTGGGTTCAAAGCCCAGCTCTGCCTCTTCCTCACTGAGCAAGCTTTATAGCTTTTCTGTCTCTTTATCTGTAAAATGCGAATATTGGTTCCTAATCCGTAAGGTTTTTCTGAAGATTATAGGAGACAACATTGGTAAAACACTTTATGGAGAAACTGACTATATGCTGGGCACATAGTGGGTATCAGAAAGGAGAAGTTGACAGCCTGATGGTGGTCAAACCTGGGAGAACTTGACCTAGATCCAACCTTAAAAGGCTGTTGAGGATTAACCAGCTGTGTATAAATTGGCTCAGTGTAAGTGAAATTTTTAAAAACTTTAAGTATTTATGAGGAATTGATGCTCCAAGATAATCAGAAACCAGTGGTGCTTTCATTTTAAGTATCACCAACTCAGAGCCCTTCCAGGCCACAAGGAGATTCAAGAGAATCTTTCAAAACATTAAAAATATTTCAGGCACCTGCAGTGAAGGGCATATGGTCCCTGCCCACAGCAGTTCCCAGTCCCTCCTGAGCTCCTCAGAGGTTTACAGCCTGGCCTTGCCCTTGGGGAGTTGTGATGGGCCCTGATGTAGTTCACGCTCCCTAACTTTCCCTCTCTCTGACAAATGTGTGTTGCTCACCTGTTATACCTCTCTCAGGGCCTGTCTGCTCTGTGTTGTGGGGAACAGTAGGCAAAGGTGGTTGCCCTTGAGCTTCGCATCTGGTAAGGAAGCAGATATTGAACAATAAGTGATGAATTTCTTTGAAGGAAAATTACGGGACATCATAGGAATGCAGAATGGGAGATCTTAACCAAGTCTGGGGATGGAAGAAGGCTTCTCTGAAGAAGAGATGTCTAGTCCTTCTTAGCTGAGGGTCAGCAGGAGTGAGCCACACAAAGGAAGGGTTGCATCGTGGACAAAGGGACAGAATGTGCAAAGGCTAAGAGGAGGGAAAGTGATGGTATATTTGACAAATCCAAAGAAGCCCCGTACAGCAGCAGCTTAAGTGGAATCCATCTGTATTTTCTTTTTACTAAAACTGAAATGGTAAAATAAATATAAGCAGCATTTAAACCAATCCCCAAAGCCAAGGTTCAAGAACATTGGTCTCCCCCTTCCTCATTCCCTTCAGCTTTTAGGTTCAATTCATTGTGTCCATCGGTCCCAGTTCTCTGATGTTGGGTCCTTGACGTAAGAAGGAAACCTGTCAGGGGAAGGTACCTCTATGAATCTGTTAGGAAGATGAACCCCAGTGGGTGGGGCCACACACCAGCAACAATGATTGTCTTAAAGATTTATTATTACACACTCTTGATGAAATATGTGAGGTGATAGATTAAACCAAGCACCTTTATAACCAAGCACAAATTGGTGGTTTAGGGGTTATTTTTGATGTAGGCCATGAATTGTACTAATAACGTTCATTAAGATGAGTGAAGGCATTGATTTAGCTGAAAAGCACAGCTCTACAGAGGCATAGCCAAAGTCTGACTATTAAAAAAAAATTTTCAACTGCTAATATTTTCAGCTGAAGGAGCCAAAAAAGGTGCAGCATATTTGAAATTGCGACACCCTGTTGAGAATAGTCTGCTTTAACAGCCCTGGTTCCTGATTATTAAGATGAGCCTTCTTAACGCACCCAGTAAAAATCAGACTCAAAGGTATCTAGCAAGCGTCAGTGGCTGCGTGAGGAAAAGTGTGCCGGTGAAGCCTTAGTGCTGAAGGTGGTGTGTCTGCTGCTGATCGAGATGAGAGAAAGGCAGCCTGTGAAAGACTGGGTACAGTGTTCTGTCTTCTGCTTGGCTTTCTGGAGTTGCCTGGGGACCACTGGCGCATCTCAGATGTGACCAACACATAGTGCCAGGGACAATTAACAGAGCCAGGGTGGCAAACGCATTAATGCAAGAAGAGAATCTGCCCTTCGGAGACATTAATTTAACATGACACCAACAGGAGTGTTTATATGTGCTCGTTGTGGTGTCAGACATTCTGCTCTAATTGAGCTAATTAAAAGTTAATGGCATAGAGCACATCACGATGCTATAAATGACAGGCACATGACCAGTCCTTATACCTTCTCATTCAAGTAAATCTTTCACTCACCATCAGATTCCACTTCCGAAAGGTTCATTCCACATCACTGCCCCTCCTTCTCCCTTTGAAGAGGGTGAGTGCTGTTCAGTTTGATATATAAACAAAGGGAAATGGAAAAGATAAAAGGAAGCTTGTGTGCTGTGTCATAGTATCACCCGTAATTGCCAGTCGTGGACTTAAGTGTCTCAATGGGAAGGAGGACAAACGTGTTCCTCATTACGGCTGCAGTGGGACAGGGGGAGGAGGTCTGCTGGAGGCATTGGGCAGGTGACAGGTTGGGACCGTGGCTCAGAGGGCGAGCTCAAAGCAGGTTGGCGCAGGTCTTACGAGGTGGGAAAGCGTCTCTGAGCTTCCTTTTGTCATCTGTGAAATGGAGATAAGAGGATCCAGTATCCACGCCATTGGCTGCTTCTTCCAGTGAAATGGGTGAGTCTCTCTCAAGCACTTGACATCCTGCTGGGCACATAGTGAGTCTTCAGTAAAGGTTAGATCATGCTGACTGGGGGTCTGTCTGTGCGTGGGGAAAACAAAGTCCCCAGGCACGGTTTTACTATGCTTTCTGCCCTTGTTTGGGCAGCCAAGGGGGTTCTGAGTGTTAGTTTATACGTTGGGTTGTTTTATTAATTTATGTTACGGATGTCTCCAAAAAGGGGTGTGCAACACACACACATGTAACACAGGCAGAGGAGCACTTGAGAATCATTTATGGAAGACAAGACAAAGGCAAATAGAAAAGGTCTCAGTCTGGAATCCTAAGAAACTCACCGGTTGACTTAAAACTGAGCTCCAGGCTTCTGTGCTGTGAACCAGAGCACCTGTGCCAAAGAAAGAAGCAAACTTCTTCAGGGGCCTGAGTTCTGAGGAGAATCTGTGGTGGGTCATCATGGAACCCAATGGACATAAGTGTTGAGTAATTTTAACAAAAGACGGAGAGATGAAACAATTCTTATACAGCTCTTTCTTGGGACAACTCTTGGTGAAGGTCAAAGATGGTGACTTTTAAACTTTTTTTGTAAAAAGAAATAGGTTTTACATCACAATCCAGTACCCTCAATACACACACACACACACACACACAATACTGACTCTCTACCCTAGGTGGTGCTTGCTTTCCAATTTCTATTCTACTCTTCTCTGTTATTTGAAGCACTGGCTCTGACCTATAAATTGATTTCATAATCTGAAAATGAATTGTGACACCCAGTTTTAAAAACACTGATACAAGTTGTTAGGTAAGAACATATTTCTCTGAAAGGATGTAAGTGGAGGGACAGGGATGAGTGTCTGGGGTTTTGGAAAGAATGAAATTATTTTTGTTTTTTTATGTGGAACGTGGGCCTCTCACTGTTGTGGCCTCTCCCGTGGCGGAGCACAGGCTCCGGACGCGCAGGCTCAGCGGCCATGGCTCACGGGCCCAGCCACTCCGCGGCATGTGGGATCTTCCCGGACCGGGGCACGAACCTGTGTCCCCTGCATTGGCAGGCGGACCCTCAACTACTGCGCCACCAGGGAAGCCCAAGAATAAATTTTTTATTAGTATCCATTTCTTCTCTGTCTCCTCCCCAGCATGGTGGGTTCTCAGCCTCTCTCAGGGACTACCCCACAAATGGGTGTGCATTAGAATCACCTGGGACCGTAGGGGGTCTGGGTAGACCTGAGATTCATCTCCAACCAGCTCCCAGGTGCCGATGCTTCTGGGCCCCAGACCACACTTTGAATAGTGAGGGGAGAGAAAACACGAAGAGGAAACATTGTGTTCCCAAGCAGCCACCGCAGCCCCATCCGCTAACATCCCTTTCTCCTTCAAGGTCGCCGTGTTGTCTCACCACTCACTTCTAGAGAATGAGTATGTCCTTTATTTACCTTCGTTGAAATTTTTTTTAAAACCACTTGGATCAAGTTGAAAATGAAAAAAGAACGTATCTGAAAAGCTCCCAGAATTGACAGTAAAACTGATGAAGCAGATCTTTAGAGAGGCCATGAAACCAAGGAGCTCTGGGCTTTGGTGGCAGGAACTGGTGGCATTCCCTTCAGGTGAATTAACCAATGCCAAGGTCCCCTTGGGTCCTTGCAGAGACACCCAAATTCCAGGGTGGGTCCAAGTGGCCTACCTTGGGTCACAGGTCCACCCCTTAGGAGAGGACAGGGCATCTTGACTGACAGACCCACCAACAGGGCGATCACCTGCTTTAGTCACCATCCAAAGGGGCGTGTGTGATGGGCAGGCAGACACAACAGTGGAACGCTGGGTTACTGACCATCTAAATGGCAATGAGAGGGAAAGAAGTGCTCTTTGCTGAGTTCTAACTCTGGGCCAAGCACATTACAGATATTATTAACTTAACCATTGGCTTAACGTGAGAGTTATCTACTAGGAATGATTTTGCCTTCCAGGGGATGGTTGGCACTGTCTGGACACAGTTTTGGTTGTCACAGCTGGGTTGGGAGTTCCGGCATCTAGTGGGTGGGGACCAGAGAGGCTGCTAACGGTTCTACAATGCACAGGACAGCTCCCAGAACAAGGAAGTTATCCCGTCCAAAATGTCACTATGCTGAGCTGAGGAACCTGTGATAAACCTGAAAGACAAAGACAGTGGTGTCTTTCTTTTTTCTTCATTTTGTGCAGGGCAGAAAGTTAGGTGACAGTCACTAATCAGATTTGTCCAGTCCCATCCTGGAGTCATTCCAACCTACCAGGTTTTAATTTAACAGTAACACATGGGAAGGCTTCGTGTCTGAGGTTACCTGGTACAGCTGTCTTCATGCTGGCACAGTGAGAAGTTACCGAGTGATTAATAGCCGTGGTGTTTCCTGAAACATCCAGGTGGAAGACACAACCGGCTTCTTCTCTCTTTTAATATTCGGTTGTATAAATTGAATATAACAGGGTAACAGCAGGCACCCCTGGAGACCTGGGCGTGGGGTTTAGCCTCATGTGACCTTCTCTAAGTGTAATTTCCCCAGACCACTTGGTGGATAATGGGCTCCATCTCTCGGATTTATCCACGGGGAAGAGGACATTAAGTCTGCACAGCTGTGCCGTAATCAGATATTCAGGGAGACAGAGCTGGAGGAAACTTTTCCCCACGCTGTCTCCCCTGAAACGCTTGTCAGTAAAAGTAGACTTGGGGCAGGCATTTTGTTTGAAAAGAGGAAATTCCACTTCCTTTCCAATACTGTATAGTCCAGGTGAAGAGCCAAGTGTTTTTTCTAATTATGCTGTGAGCCCTTAGGAAATGTGAACATGTTTTGCATATTAAAAGACCTGGATTTTCTTGAGGACCCAAGGGAATGTTCTCACTGGAGTGCCGCATCTTCACCTTGGGAAGAACCATCCGAATTAAAAAAGAAATTTAGGGCTTCCCTGGTGGCCCAGTGGTTGAGAGTCTGCCTGCCGATGCCGGGGACGCGGGTTCGTGCCCTGGTCTGAGAGGATCCCACGTGCCGCAGAGTGGCTGGGCCCGTGAGTCATGGCCGCTGGGCCTGCGCATCCGGAGCCTGTGCTCCGCAGTGGGAGAGGCCACAACAGTGTGAGGCCCGCATACCGCAAAAAAAAAAAAAAAAGAAAGAAAGAAATCTAAAGCAGAAAGAAAATTATAAAGAAAAATGAAAACAATTCCAAAAACTTAATAACTTTCAAGTGAAAGGGTTTCCTAAAAATTCATGAAATGGATATAATAAACAGACTGGGATAACTTGAAACAAAAACATCAACAGGTTTTCTTTCGCAGGTGTTTCTAAAATATTTGGCATGGTTTTTGGTGATTGGGATTTTCTGTTTTAAAAGCCTTCTCCCATCGTTTTTCGTGTTGCCTACTTGGACTACCAAATGATGAGATTTTTGCCAATTAGTCTAAATTCATTAGACCTGATATAATTATATTTCAAACCAACCAGCTAAACTGATACTATGTTGTTTGTCCTAAGAACAACTAAGTGAGTCATAGGAAATGGGGATGTATTCATTTAAACTTGATATTCTTGGATCTTGGCATATTGTCTGGTATTCAATAACATCTTGTTAAATAAATGAATACACTATAGAAATAGATATAAATAAGTAAGAAGGAAAAGATGGACGTGCTGAGTGTGATTATATGAGGAAAAACAGGACTCGTAGCTCCTAAAGAGACTTGGCATTCATTCCTGTGGATTCAGTGATACGGGTGTTTCCATAAGGTCTCAGATGGGAAATAATTGCAGAAATCAACTATTTCAACTTTTTGCACACAACATCCTCTTGCCTGAGGTGGTTGTCCAGTTTCTTCTCAAACACTTGGAGCATTTCCAGTGGTAGATGAGAATGTAACAGTAACCTTTCATTTTCAGAAGATCAGGATATAAGTAACTGCCTTGTACTGAGCTCAAATTTGTCTTCTCAGAAATATCCATTTTCTCCTTATTCTTCCCTTTAGAGGTACGCAAAGATCTCCCAGCCATTCCACGTGACAGATCCCAGGTATTTGAGGGCAGATTCTTTGACCGTCCTTCAAATGCAGGATCTTGACTCTTTCCTAGATGGTTGATGTGGAAAATAGCCCCTTAAAATATGATCTTCAGCATGTGGCTTAGCCATATCATCAGATATTATTAAAATTCATTAATGGCAGCTAGTCTGATGATAACAGGCATGTCAGTGTATCAATCTGTGTGTCCCCAGACAGTCCCTTTCGAGAGATTGGCTTCTGCTGGCATGGTCTCCCCTCTCAACGCTCCTGGAAACACCTAAAAAAATGGAAAGGCAGACTTGGCCCCTTACCAAGTCTCTTGACTCAAGACCAAGAAGCCTGTGGGGAAAATTGTATAGCAAGCATTAAGCCAGTAAATCCCATAGGGGTGTTCAAGGTCCCCCCACAGACATCTCCAACTGTGGCTGCCTTTCACCTCACTCGTGGTCTTTCACCTCTTCTCGAGTCTTCTCTTTGCCCACGGGTAAGTGCTTCTTAGCCTTCACTCGCCATTCCTGGTCACAGGTGGAGGTGTCTCCTTGTAACCTCCCGTTGTGACACATAGGGTCCTCCAGTTCTCAGCTGAGCCTTCTCTAGTAATGTTCTGATTACAGCTGTTGCGACAGCTGTTGCTCCAGATCTCCGTGTCTGCTTCAACATCTTCATTTGCCACGATCTCCAGCCTCGCTTTCATCCTCAGCAGAAGGGATTGGGGGGTTGGGGGGAACAGAGCTGGTGAAACCCGAAAGTGCAGCAAGGACCTGCGTTGTTGGTTGACACGGTTAGAAAGCCATTGGAAATCATTAACGGAAAACCCCCATCCAAATGTTGTAAACCATGAGGAACATTTCTTGTTTCACAAAACGAAGCCTGGAGGTGTAGGAAAGCTAAAGAGATGGTTAATTCAGCATCTCTCCAGCATCAAGGATCGGGTTCTTTTCCATCTTTCTGCTTTGTCACTCTTAGCCTGCTGCATTATCCTCAGTCTGACTCTTTCCATGTGTGCAGGACAGCTGCACAGCCACAAATGTCACAGGCAGGCATATCAGCTTTAGGTGAAAGAAGAGAGTGTATTTTCCTTTGCATCTCTTTTTTCTCCCCTTTCCTGGAAGCTCCTTTCCCTAGCACATGTACCCTCATGCCTCATTGGCCAGACCAGGTGAAATGTCTATCCTAAACCAATTGCTGGCAAGGGAAGTGGGGTGACCAAGAATGGTAGATTATCATGATTTATCTCTTTGTTTGGATGGAGATACCCTCCGCGGCCGCATGGCTGTGTGGGAAATGGTGGACCCCAGATATAACTGATTATTCTGCCAAAAAGGAGGGATTTCAAATAAACAGCGAAAAGTGCCTGCTATGTTTACATCACCTCAACTTCCTTCCTTCACTAATGTGTTTGCCCAAACATTCAACAGACTATCAGTTTACTTTCTATTCTAGGCATTGGGTTAGGCATCGAAAATGCAATCATAAATAAGACATGATCCCTGTTCATAAAAGGAGGCCTGATAAAGTGATGGCTAATTGCCCAAGCTTTGAAAGGCAGCAGCTCTGATCGTTAATCCCACCTCAGTTAATTCCAGCTGTGTAACCTTGAGCAAGTTACTTCACCTCTCAGAGCCTCGATTGCCTCATCAAAAAAAGGTGATGATAATATCCTTTCCAGAGCAATTGTACAGATTAAAAGTTAGGTAGGTAGGTAGAGATAGATAGGCATACACACATACATACACACATGTGCATACATGCACACTCACGCATGTATATTCACAGAGTGATAGGACCAGAGCAAACCCCTGATAATAGTAATTGGCGTAATAATAATTTAAAAACACAGTGATATATATGTATATGTATATATGCACACACACATATGTATGTATCCATATCCATGTTATGTGTAACCTTCGCAATATGTAGAAAGGAATTTTGGAAGTTCCATGGGAGCACAAACAAGGCACCAACTGGATGGTAACTATCTATGCCTGAGCTGTGTGCAGCTGACACGTCTGGCACATCTTGGTTCTCTTCATAGAAATGCTGCTGCCAGTTGGCTCAAGAATGCCATGGCAGACGCCACAGCTGTTCCTACAGTTACCACATTTTTTCCAGACTAATAGTCAGGACACACAATCTGTTAGATACTTTTTTCTGATTTGTGCATTCACTTGTGTGATATGAATTACAGAAACACTCCAGACTGGGTTTAATTATATATAAACTATATCGGTATGTATATTATATATAAACTCTATATATGCCTATAGTTTTAGATATGGTAACTATATATCTAGATGTATAGATACTATATATCTATAGCCCTATAGATATAGACAGATATATAGATCTATAGATATATCACATTTTTGGAAAGCATTAATGACATGAAATGAAATACAAATTTCACTCCGTGTGTGTGTAGCATCCCGGTCTCAATAATTTTCCTAGGTGTAGGCATTCCTCCCACACTACAAAGTTATCAAAATTTGAAAAGAACACAATGTGGTTGACTAACTAAGGAATATGATTTCTATTCCATGATCCACAACTGGGTAAACAGTGGAAGGTGGGCACAGGTCCACAGGAAATGAGTGCTGAGAACACAACAGAGAGGCCTGGAGCTGCTCTGCTTGCCTGTCCCATTGGTTCTTGGGTTCTGTGTGGCATGAACTTGGCCACAGCTGAACTGCAAGAGCAAGGCCAAAGCAGAAAGTTTGGAGGGTCAAGTGTGGGTTTGTTGTATTCCACTCTGACCTCCTCGGCTTTAGCTTTCAGTAATCAAATACATTTTATCTGTAAAGATGCCTTTATGGTCAATGTTTTAAATGGAAAAACAATAACTTAGTGAGTCCAGAACTCTCTAGCATCTCCTTTTCTATTAGAAAAGCAATTTTTGAAAACCTGAGGCTTCTTAGAAATGCAACTGTCGTATTGTAGCTTAACATAATTTAACATAATTTACATTGGCGCAGAAAACTCACAGGATGGCCTGCCTCCATGTCACAATCCCCCTTCCCAGGACTCCTGAGAACATCTAAAGTGCAGGACAAATCCTATCGTCACAGATTTGTATTATGACATTTCATTAAAATATTAGGTAACATATTATTTCTGTAAGCATAATAGACAGACACTCTGTCCTTTATGTCTCAAATATTGATTATCTAAACTGTGCCAGGTTCATCTTTTTAGACCTGGGGGTGGAAGATATAAATATGCAGTCTGGCGAGAGAATGAAATTCCTAAGCAGTTACTAGAATAGTATCGAAAGTGTTACAGCAGGGTACAGAGTGCTGTGGGAACGCAGAGCGGGGATCCCCAGCCCACTAAGAATTCTGGGGTCAACTCGGTCCAGAAAATATGGAAGTGTGAGCCCTTGCTGGTTCTGGCTGCACAGCGCTACCAAATTCACCTGGTCCCAACTATAAAACATCTAATCCTGTTGGCAACAGGAAGATCCCTGGAACTTCATGTTGTTATCAGTTAAGGTTGCTGCCTTTAGTTAATCTACCACTCCGTGTATAGTTTGAGTAACTGGTTTTTCTTCACAACACACCATGCTTCTGTATCTCTACACCTTTTATGACTCCACTGCAGGGATGGAAGAGAGCAAAATCCCTTTGTTTCTATCAACACCATCTCGCTCATTGATTCTTTTATTCTTGTCCCAAAGAACAACTTTCTGAGTCCACTGAACCCTCCCAGCCCCCCTCAGTCATGGTATATCCTTACTCCTAGGTCTCGTTCCATAGTTGGTGTAGTACGGGACCACCCCAGAAAATCCTGAATGGGCATTTGACAAAGTGGATGTCGTATGTTTTCAGAGCATAGGATCTGGAATAAGTTGTGAATTTGAATCCAGCTCTCTAATTTACTAGCTGTGATGTTGGGAAAATCGCCTGATTTCTCCATACTGTAAATTTCCTCATGTATTGAATGAGTTTGATGATGATAATACACACCTCCTAGGGACGTTGTGAAGAATAAATGTAATAATATACAGTATGTAAAAAGTACTTTGTAAAAGAGAAAAGGTTATGTTGACCTCAGTGGCAGGGAGGGGGTGGTAGTAGTGGGTTCGGTCCTATGCTTCATACTCTGCCCGTCTCTACCCGATATCCTGCGTACATGACCTTGTCTTTGACCTCTGACCAACTTCCTTCTAAACTTGCTCTTCACCATATAGCCCTAGGCACACAACAGCTCACCATCCAGAGAATTTGGCCACCGGAGAACCATTCAGTCCCTCTGTACCTTGGGGATGGTCTGATCTGGTTTGTCTGCCCTACTTCTTTAAACCCCCTAAAAAGCATTTCTATGGTGAGTTAAACAGAATTGATTGAGCCTAGATTTACTAAGTCCTTTGAAATGGTTCTGTTATTTCAAATGCAAGAAAATAATGTACCACACCTCCTGAAAAATATATCTTCTGCAACATTTTCATTAATCTCTTTATTAAACTAAACTGGTTTCTCTTTGGAAATTAATTACTGAAGTAGTATTGAGAATTTTAATTTCCACAATATACCAGCAAGAGATACTGCTGTTTATTTATACACTATTACACAGCAGGGCAATAATCTATTGAAATAAGCCCAAAAAGGGGGCAGCTTGTAATTAAAACAGTATAACACGAGTATTTAATGACTCTCTTAGTGCTAAGATGGCCCTCTCATGCTGTGTTTGGGTGGAATAAAATGTGTATTTAGGAGACAGCTCTATATGGGAAAGTGGACAAGCTCAGGGTTTAGTTTGGGATGTGGCTGTGTTTCATTGCAGTAATATACCCACAAGGAAATGCGGTTTGTTTTGGGCATCTGAGAATTACAACCACTGCTTGTACAATGGGAGGCTTCCGTTATTAAGCTACCCCCGTTGTGAAATTTAAAATAGTTACATCATGAAGTAGAGAGCATGAATTATGGATGTCAGTATCCATGGAAAAGATGTGAGTGTGTAAATCCTTGGGCTTCTGCACAACACACATGTGTAGGTGTGAATCCATGTGTGAAGGCAGGTCCTGTCTGTATGTGTGAAGGCGTTCATCTGTGTGGATTTAGCACTGAATCATTCTCCAAGTTTAGGGGATGCTTCATATTTTTCAAGACATGTTCCTATCTATCATCTTCTATCCTCCCAGGCGTGTTTTCTCATGATAAGAATTATTTATACATCATTTACATTTATAGATTTGCTGCTTTTCCTCATACCAAAGACAGTTTTACAGATTCTGTGTTTCCCTCCTCCTCCCTTCCCGCCCTTCCTTTCTTTTATAAGGACAGTAATATCATGGCGCTTTCCCTTGCCTGTTCCTTCCTCCACATTTCCACTGCCTTGTGAGTCACTCTGCTTATAAATTTTCTGCAAACAAAACTTCTTTATTCAGAGGCAGCGTCAGATCCAGCTCCAGCAATATTTTTAAATAGGCAAAATAGAATTCCTGAAATTGGCAGTGTGACAAGACAAGGCAGCCTGTACTTCTCAGGGACTTAGGGTGGGCCCTGGGCAGAAGTGTGCAGGGTTCATTCACCCCAAGCCAACTCGGGCAACTGGAGGCCCTAACACAGAGCATTTGATGCTGCTCGTGAGGCGGGCTTGCTGTAAGCACTGATGCTGTGTTTCCCCAGTGTCAGTCATTCACTTCCCAAATTCATGATTTTTGGCTGCCAGCTTTACCTGATCTTAATTCTCTAATATCTGTATAGACAATAGATTTTGTGTAATACTGTTGGCTTATCACACATAAGCAATAAATCTCAAAATTTCATCCTTACACCATCTAAGATAATCTTGCATACCACTGAAAGTGTTTTATTGCAATCCACAAACATATACTAGCTTCCTTCTGGGCCGAATGTTTAATGACCGGTTTTAGGATTCTGCCACGAATCAGCGTCAAGTCACGGACCCGTCCTTTCTCTGTTCTTGTTTCTGTCTGAAAATCAGGCCAACGTGCAACACAGAGAACCTCCAGAGGGCTCTGAGATGAGATGGAAGAGGTAGTCACGCCTCTTTGCTAACCAGGAAACAAAGCAGACATGGCAGTGAACCAAAGCCCACATATTTGAAAACATGGCTTGAACCAGGAGACTTGCATTATCAAATGGTTCATTGTTTACTTTGGCGGCGGGGGCGGCGGGGGGTGGGGGTGGGGGTCGGGTCAGGCTTGGCCTATCAGATCCAAACAGGAGTTGATGGTTAGAGGAATTGATCGTTGCAGGAAGTGATAAAATCAGGTTGAGCAAATGGGGTTGAATAGAGCTATGTGTACCTTGGACAGTCTAATAATTTGGTGTTATTTCAAACTGATATTCTTTAGTGATGTTGGATATTTATTAAGAAGGAGAGGGTGAGCCCTGTATGTGAGAAGAAAGGGGACCCTCTGGTGGTGTCCTCTCCATTTCCCCCTTGTCTTGAGCAATGCAACTCCAGCCGTGAATTTCAAACATTGCTTCCACAGTGATCTGCCCTGTGCCTGCAATGACCAGGCTCTGCTCTGGGTGCTGCGAATACTGTCAGGAACAGCACCAGGTCCTTCCCCTCAGGGGGGGAAACGTTGTGCCCCACTTGGCAAATAAAATCCTACGGTTACTTCTTCTTGGAAGGGAATTTATTGATTATTACCGCTGATACACGTTCCTCTGAGGGCTTAGGTTCCATCCCCAATAGTTTCTCAAAGAGAACATGGCACATCTCAATCACATACCATATTCTCCCCAAGAAGTCTATGAGCGAAAATGTTCATGTCATGAACAAAGGGATATTATAAATGATATTTTAGTAAATCTTATAGGTGAGTGTTCAAGGCAGCTCCGCAAGTAGGCTGCTCCTTATTCTGGCTTAAGACCACTAGCAATGTTCTTGAATTGGATTTAGATAGCAACTCTGCCCTCCGCCCCCCGTGAGGCAAAAGTGACCAAAAATTATGGCTGCTCTTCGAGCCCCGATCCAGAATAATGGGCTTCTATTAAAAAAGGCAGTACCTAGAAGTAATAGTTAAGAAAAGAAGGGCATAATGCATACCCAAGACCATAAAATTCTGGAAATCATAATATTGCTGGTTTCTCAATAAAAATAAGGAAATAATTCATAGTACTTGAGTGGAATGTAGCACTTGCAAGCCAACTTTATTTATAGAACCCCTTCTTTTATCTTTCCCTGCAAAGCCTTTGACCAGAATTGTTCACTTAGGATAATTAGAGGAAAATTCTGTAATAAATCCTATGTGATTATTGATTACAAATCAATTCCAGTAAAAATGCTACTGTCCAATCATCTGTGCCACTGCAATTGGGAAGTGATCATTTACATTCAAGCCTCTTCAGCTGGATTAATCTCTTCAAACCTAGATGATCCATATGAAGACCTTGTCACTGCAAATTATTTTTGCTCTGATGCAGCCAACATGTCATAATGGTAATAAATAAACATTTGGGTTGTGCCTCAGACTTTACAAAGTGCTTTCCCATTCATTATCTCTCTTAATTTCCATAACAATTTTTAAATAGTTAATTCTTTTCTTTAATTCTAATTTTATAGAAGTATAGTTGATTTACGATGTTGTGTTAGTTTCAGGTGTACAGCAAAGTGATCCAGTTATACATATATTCATTCTTTTTTAGATTCTTTTCTCTTATAGGTTATCACAGAATATTTAGTAGAGTTCCCTGTGCTCTGCAGTAGGTACTTGTTGGTTATGTATATTATACATAGTAGTGTGTGTGTGTTCATCCAAAGCTTCTGATTTATCCCTCCATGATACATTTCCCCTTTGGTAACCATAAGGTTGTTCTTGGTATCTGTAGGTCTATTTCTGTTTTGTAAACAAGTTCATTTGTATCTTTAAGATAGTTAATTCATTTAACCAATATTTGAGTCCTTCTTGTTTATGCATTCAACAAAAATTTATGAAGCACCTATCTGTGTCAGGCACAGTGCTAACCACTGGGATGCCGGGCAAATAAGACAAAGTCCTCAGTCATACAGAAACTGTATTCTAGTGAAGGAGACAGATGATAAATTTAAAAATTACGCAAATGTATGACCTAATGTTGGGCAGTGGTAAGAACTGACAGGCCAAGGGATAGAGATTAACATGGAATGCTTGTACCTCTGCAGATGTAAAGGGTGTGTGCAGCCCTAAGTGATGTGAAAGCATGAGCTGGAAGTACAGCATTCCAGGCAAAGAGAATATTTGGTTCCTGCCTCACATATAGTATTGCATTTTGCACTTAGAATCTCATACCACATGAGCATTTTTCCATGTTGTTAAAAGTTGAATTTTTAAAGCTGAAAAATATTCTGTTTTATGATGCCCTTATAGATTTTATAGATTTACGAAAGTTGCAGTCCAGAGCTCATCAAATCTCTCTTCTCCTTATGGGGTCCACCAGGCTGCACAGGAACAGCCAGCAAATCATAATCATCTGGGTTAATAGGCCCGTGTGGCCCCTAAAGCTTTACTAAGCTGGAGAAACTACCCCTAATACCTGGGGATTGGGCTGGACACACTTAAAGAGTTTTTCTCAAAAACTGAAAGAAGAAGGATAAGCTGTGGAAGAGACGATATGGGAAATGGGATCCATTGAATGCCTAGGGGTTTCTGTGTGGACCAGTCAACCACGTGTGGATTTTAGAAGAGGATTTCACTGCCAGAGCCAAGTGATGAGATTGCTGGGAAACAGCTTTTCCATTTCCGTATGCAGTTGTTAAGATATGACCGTACGCACACTGCTCTGAGATAACCCAATCTCCAGTACCGTTGCTGTGCCTGCTGCCCAGGACTGGTGCTCAAAGAACAGGCTTTGGTCTCATATCTCCAGTGCTTGTTTTTTCAGCAAACCACAAAGATGATATTTATTGAGCATTCTTCACCCTGATTATGGTGTGTATGGCTTCTTTAATCGAGCAAAATGGCTCTAAAACAATATAAATTCTTAAAGAAGCCTACAGGGTGGCCTATCTGAAAGCAGCCACAGAGGGCTATGTAAAAGTGAAGGCTGTCTTAACGCTATGGTTTCAAGTTCATCTGCTGTTTGTTGATGTCTTGTGGTTTCCCTGGAAGGAGTACTTCAATGCTATGGCGCTGTCATCCCAGTTTTCATTTTCACAACTATCCACTGAGGCAGGTTTAGTTATCTCCACATTCAACAGATGAGGACATAGAGTCGTAGACGGGTGAAAAAAACGGCCCTTGGTCAAACAGTTAGCTTAATCCCATGTGTAGATGTCAAAGGTCTTAAGCATTGACCTGTGTCAGGCTGCCATATGTAGAGGTACAAATATCATCTCTTACCACATTGCTCACACTTTCTACTCTTCCTCTGCATCCCTCACCTGGGGTTAGGTCCTCTTTTCACTATCTTAGCCCATTGCAACAGTCTCTTAAGGCCAGTCTACACGTGTACCTCCAGCCTTCCCCCAGGCCACCCAATCTGTGTAGCCAATACCACAGACCTTCATTTTTTTTTTTTAACTGGCGTATAATTGTTTCACAATGTTGTGTTAGTTTCTGCCACACAGAAAAGTGAATCAGCCATACACATACACACATCCCCTCCCTCTGAGACCTCCCTCCCCACCCCCATCCCACCCAACTAGGCCAACACAGAGCACCGAGCTGAGCTCCCTGTGCTACATAGCAGGTTCCCACCTGCTACGTATTTTATACAAGATAGTGTATTTATGTCAAACCTCCCAGTTCATCCCACCCTCCCCATCCCCCCCTGCGTCCACATGTGCATTCTCTACATCTGCCTTTCCATTCCTGCCCTGCAAATAGGTTCATCTGTACCATTCTTCTAGATTCCAGATATATGCGTTAATATATGGTATTTGTTTTTCTCTGACTCACCTCACTCTGTCTGACAGGCTCTATGTCCATCCACATCTCTACAAATGACCCAATTTCATTTCTTTTTCTGGCTGATTAATATTGCACTGTATATATGTCCCATATCTTCTTTATCCATTCATCTGTTGACAGTCATTTAGGTTGCTTCCATGTCCTGGCTATTGTAAACAGAGCTGCAATAAACATTGGGGTACATGTGTCTTTTTGAATTATGGTTTTCTCAGGGTATATGCCCAGTAGTGGGATTGCTGGGTCATATGGTAGTTCTATTTTTAGTTTTTTAAGGAACCTCCATACTGTTCTCCACAGTGGCTGTTTCAATTTACATTCCCACCAAGAGTGCAAGAGGGTTCCCTTTTCTCCACACCCTCTCCAGCATTTGTTGTTTGTAGATTTTCTGATGATGGCCATTCTGATGGGTGTGAGGTGATACCTCGTTGTAGTTTTGATTTGGATTTCTCTAATAATTAGTGCTGTTGAGCATCTTTTCATGTGCCTCTTGGCCATCTGTATGTCTTCCTTGCTGAAATGTCTATTTAGGTCTTCCGCCCATTTTTTGATTGGGTTGTTTGTTTTTTTTGATATTGAGCTACGTGAGCTGTTTGTATATTTTGGAGATTAATCCTTTGTTGCTTCATTTGCAAATATTTTCTCCCATTCTGTGGATTGTCTTTTTGTCTTGTTTATGGTTTCCTTTGCTGTGCAAAAGCTTTTAAGTTTACTTAGGTCCTATTCACTTATTTTTGTTTTTATTTTCATTACTCTAGGAGGTGGGTCATAAAAGATCTTGCTGCGATTTATGTCAAAGAGTGTTTTTCCTATGTTTTCCTCTAAGAGTTTTATAGTGTCCAGTCTTACATTTAGGTCTTTAATCTATTTTGAGTTTATTTTTGTGTATGTTGTTAGGTAGTGTTCTAATTTCATTCTTTTACACATAGTTGTCCAGTTTTCCCAGCGCCATTTATTGAAGAGGCTGTCTCCATTGTATATTATTACCTCCTTTGTCATAGATTAGGTGACCATAGGTGTGGGTTTATCTCTGGGCTTTCTATCCTGTATCATTGATCTATATTTCTGGTTTTGTGCCAGTACCATACTGTCTGGATTACTGTAGCTTTGTAGTATAGTCTGAAGTCAGGGAGCCTGATTCCTCCAGCTCCCTTTTTCTTTTTCAAGATTGCTTTGGCTATTCAGGGTCTTTTGTGTTTCCATACAAATTGTATAATTTTTTGTTCTAATTCTGTGAAAAATGCCATTGGTAATTTGATAGGGATTGCATTGATCCTGTAGATTGCTTTGGGTAGTATAGTCATTTTCACAGTATTGATTCTTCCAATCCAGGAGCATGGTATATCTCTCCATCTGTTTGTGGCATCTTTGATTTCTTTCATCAGTGTTTTATAGCTTTCTGAGTACACGTCTTTTGTCTCCTTATGTAGGTTTATTCCTAGGTATTTCATTCTTTTTGTTGTGATGGTAAATGGGATTGTTTCCTTAATTTCTCTTTCTGATCTTTCGTTGTTAGTGTATAGGAATGCAAGTGATTTCTGTGCCTTAATTTTGTATCCTGCAACCTTACCAAATTCATTGATCAATCTTAGTAGTTTTCTGGCAGCATCTTTAGGATTTTCTATGTATAGTATCACATCATCGGCAAACAGTGACAGCCTTACTTCTTCTTTTCCAATTTGTATTCCTTTTATTTCTTTTTCTTCTCTGATTGCCGTGGCTAGGACTTCCAGTATTATGTTGAATAATAGTGGTGAGAATGGACATCCTTGTCTTATTCCTGATCTTAGAGGAAATGCTTTCAGTTTTTCACCAATGAGAATGATGTTTGCTGTGGGTTTGTTGTATATGGCCCTTACTATGTTGAGGTAGGTTTCCTCTATACCCACTTTCTGGAGAGTTTTTGTCATAAATGGCTGTTGAATTTTGTCAAAAGCTTTTTCTGCATCTATGGAGATGATCATATGGTTTTTATTCTTTAATTTGTTAATATGGTGTATCACATTGATTGTTTTGCATATACTGAAGAAACCTTGTATCCCTGGGATAAATCCCACTTGATCATGGTGTATGATCTTTTTAATGTGTTGCTGGATTCTGTTTGCTAGTATTTTGTTGAGGATTTTTGCCTCTATGTTCATCAGTGATATTGATCTGTAATTTTCTTTTTTTGTGATATCTTTCTCTGGTTTTGGTATCAGGGTGATGGTGGCCTCATAGAACGAGCTTGGGAGTGTTCCTCCCTCTGCAATTTTTTGGAAGAGTTTGAGAAGGATAGGTGTTAACTCTTCTCTGAATGTTTGATAGAATTTGATTCAACTGTGAAGCCATCTGGTCCTGACCTTTTGTTTGTTGGAAGATTTTTAATTATAGTTTCAATTTCATTACCTGTGATTGGTCTGTTTATATTTTCTAATCTTCCTGGTTCAGTCTTGGAAAGTTGTACCTTTCCAAGAATTTGTCCATTTCTTCCAGGTTGTCCATTTTATTGGCATATAGTTACTTGTAGTAGTGTCTTATGATCCTTTGTATTTCTGCACTGTCCATTATAATCTCTCCTTTTTCATTTCTAACTTTATTGATTTCAGTCCTCTCCCTTTTTTTCTTGATGAGTCTGGCTAAAGGTTTATCGATTTTGTTTATCTTCTCAAAGAACCAACTTTTAGTTTTACTGATCTTTGCTCTTGTTTTCTTTATTTCTATTTCATTTATTTCTGCTCTAATCTTTATGATTTCTTTCCTTCTACTAAATTTGGATTTTCTTTGTTCTTTTTCTAATTGCTTTAGGTGTAAAGTTAGACTGTTGATTTGAGATTTTTCTTGTTTCTTGAGGTGAGCTTGAATTGCTGTACACTTCCCTCTTAGAACTGCTTTTGCTGCATCCCATAGGTTTTGGATCGTGTTTTTGTTGTTGTTTGTTTCTAGGTTGTTTTTTATTTCTCCTTTGAGTTCTTCAGTGAGCTCTTGGTTATTTAGCAGTGCACTGTTTAGCCTCTATTTGTTTGTGTTTTTAACAGTTTTTTTCCTGTAATTTATTTCTAATCTCACAGCGTTGTGGTTGGAAAAGATGCTTAATACAATTTCAATTTTATTAAATTTTCCAAGGCTTGATTTGTGACCCAAGATGTGATCTATTCTGGAGAATGTTCCGTGAGCACTTGAGAAGAAAGTGTATTCTTCTGTTTTTGGGTGAAATGTCCTATAAATATCAATTAAGTCTGTCTGGTCTGTTGTGTCATTTAAAGCTTGTGTTTATTTTCTGTCTGGAAGATCTGTCTATTAATGTAAGTGGGGTGTTAAAGTCCCCCACTATTATTATGTTACTCTCAATTTCCCCTTTTATGGCTGTTAGCATTTGCCTTATATATTGAGGTGCTCCTATGTTGGTTGCATATATATTTATAATTGTTATGTTTTCTTCTTGGATTGACCCCTTGATCATTACGTAGTGTCCTTCCTTATCTCTTGTAACAGTCTTTATTTTACAGTCTATTTTATCTCATGTGAGTATTGCTACACCAGCTTTTTTGTGATTTCCATCTGCATGGAATATCTTTTTCCATCCCCTCACTTTCAGTCTGTATATGTCCCTAGGTCTGAGGTGGGTTTCTTGTAGATAGCATATATATATATATATATATATATATATATATATATATATATATATATATATATGGGTCTTTTTTTATATCTATAAATTTATTTACTTTTGGCTGCATTGGGTCTTTGTTGCTGCGTGCGGGCTTTCTCTACTTGTGGTGAGCGGGGGCTACTCTTCGTTGCAGTGTGCAGGCTTCTCATTGTGGTGGCTTCTCTTTTGTGGAGCACAGGCTCTAGGCACGCAGGCTTCAGTAATTGTGGCATGCAGGCTCAGTAGTTGTGGCTCGCGGGCTCCAGAGCACAGGCTCAGTAGTTGTGGTGCACGGGCTTTGTTGCTCCACAGCATGTGGGATCTTCTGGATCAGGGCTTGAACCCGTGTCCCCTGCATTGGCAGGCGGATTCTTAACCACTGCACCACCAGGGAAGCCCACAGGTCGTGTTTTTGTATCCGTTCAGCGAACTTGTGTCTTTTGGTTGGAGCATTTAGTCCATTTACATTCAAGGTGCTTATTGATATGTATGTTCCTATTACCATTTTCTTAATTGATTTGGGTTTGTTTTTGTGGGTCTTTTTCTCTCTTGTGTTTCCCTCTTAGAGACGTTCCTTTAGCATTTGTTGTAAAGCTGGTTTGGTGGTGCTGAATTCTCATAGCTTTTGCTTGTCTGTAAAGCTTTTGATTTCTCCCTTGAATTTGAATGAGATCCTTACTGGGTAGAGTAATCTTGGTTGTAGTTTTTCCCTTTCATCACTTTAAATATATCGTGCCACTCTCTTCTGGCCTGCAGAGTTTCTGCTGAGAAATCAACTAATAACCTTGTGGGGATTCCCTTCTATATTATTTGTTGCTTTTCCCTTGCTGCTTTTCATATTTTTTCTTTGAATTAATTTTTGTTAGTTTGATTAATATGTGTCTTGGTATGTTTCTCCTGGGGTTTATCCTATATGGGACTCTCTGAGCTTCCTGGACACGGGTGACTATTTCCTTTCCCATGTTAGGGAAGTTTTCAACTATAATCTCTTCAAATATTTTCTCAGACCCTTTCTCTTTCTCCTCTTCTTCTGGGACCCCTATAATTCGAATGTTGGTGCGTTTAGTGTTGTCCCAGAGGTCTCTGAGACTGTCCTCAATTATTTTCATTCTGTTTTCTTTACTCTGCTCCACAGCAGTTATTTCCACCATTTTCTCTTCCAACTCACTTACCCGTTCTTCTGCCTCAGTTATTCTGCTATTGATTGCTTCTAGAGTATTTCTAATTTCAGTTATGGTGCTGTTCGTCACTGCTTGTTTGCGCTTTAGTTCTTCTAGGTCCTTAACATTTCTTGTATTCTCTCCATTCTGTTTCTGAGATTTTGGATCATCTTTACTATCATTACTCCAAATTCTTTTCCAGGTGACTTTCCTATTGCTTCTTCATTTATTTGGTCTTGTAGGTTTTTACCTTGCTCCTTCGTCTGTAACACATTTTTTTGTTGTCTCGTGTTTTTTGATGGGTGGGGCTGTATTGCTGGCTTGATTGTTTGGCCTGAGGCGTCTAGCACTGTAGTTTGCAGGCAGTCGGTAGAGCCTGATCTTGGTGCTGAGATGAGGACCTCCAGGAGGCCTCACTCTGATTACTATTCCCTGGGGTCTGAGGTTCTCTGTTAATCCAGTGGTTTGGACTCAGCTCTCCCACCACAGGAGCTCAGGCCTGACCCCTGGCCTGGAAGCCAAGATCCCAGAAGCCGTGTGGCACTGCAAAAGAAAAGAAAAAAAAGGAGCAGTACTATAACAAAGAATAAAAAGTAAAATAAAATTAGAAATATAAAAAACATATTAGGAAAAATAAAAATATAATTGAAACAACTACCACAAGGTAAAACAGAACCACAACAGGAAAAAGAAAGAAAAAAAAGAAAAGGAACAAGCCAAAGGAGAACAATAACAAAGTATAAAGAATAAAATAAAATTAGAAAAAGCAAACATTAGAAAAAATAAAAATATAAATGAATCAACAACAACAAGGCAAAACAGAACCACACCCTAAAAGAAGAAGAAACAAAAATGGCTGGAAAAGGCCTTGGCTGTGTGGGGTGGAGCTTAGGCGGGGGTGGGACTTAGGTGAGGGCGAGGCTTAGGGTGGGGGTGGGGCCTAGTTGGAGTGACGTTTAAGCATGGGGCGGGGCCTAGTTGGGGTGACGTTTAAGTGTTGGGCGGGGCCTAGTTGGGGTGACGTTTAAGTGTGGGGCGGGGCCTAGTTGGAGTGACGTTTAAGCGTGGGGCGGGGCCTAGGCTCAGGACCTGTGCAGTGGGGGAAAGGCAGCATGGCCTGAGGGAGGCCTCGGAGTGTGGAGTTACGGAGTTTGGAGGTAAGGCCCTGCCTGAGGGTGTGTGGGCCGTTGGAGGGGGTTTCATAGGGGGTCTCGGAGTGCCCCATGCAGAGGTAGGGCCCTGGGTGGGGGTGTATGGACGGGGCCTAGGCTGGAGGGAGCCTCCGAGGGCGTGGGTTTAGGCCCGGGAGCCCAACAGGCTCCCTGGTGCACAAGTGGGCAGGGAAAACGCTGGCCGCCCTCCCTTCTGTTCCACCGCCTTCCTGAGGGTGTCCCCAGTCATCACTGGACCCCTAACCGTGGGTGGGCCCCACTGGGTATGGGAACTCCTCCCCCCACAGCCGCCCCTCAGGGGTGCTGGTCCCGTTTGTCCGGCCTTTACATTTGCCTCCCCTTTCCTCCCTCACACTCCCTCGGCAGCCATGCGGCCGGAGGGGGCCTGGGTGGGCAGAGGATCAGGCCCGGGATCTCAGCAGGCTCCCGGGGGCCCAGGTGGGCAGGGGAAATGCTGGCCACGCTCCCTTCTGGTTCTCTGCCCTCCCAGCGGTGCCCCCACCCCCATCCCCCTCCGGGCGTGGGACCCCTTTCTCTTGCCCAGCCTCCCCTCAGGGGCGCCGGTCCCATCCCGCCTCCACTTCTCCTCCCCACTCACTCTCCCGCAAGTCCTACCTGGTTGCTGGTGTTCCTCCGGTCCCCTTAGGTGTCCGTGGTCCCCCACCAGTTCCTGGTAGGTGCCCTAATTGTGCGGAGATTCCAACTCTGCCACAGACCACCTAAAGGAAAGGCCCATCAAGCCACAGCTCTGCTAAAAGCCTCCGTGACAGTATTGTAGCTGGGCAGGGCTGCAGGCAGAAAGGTGGCCTCAGGGGAAAGGCTGGTTTTATTCCTGGCTGGAGGTGGAGAGAATGTTCTGGAGAGTTCATATTGACGGAAGGGGTTGTTAATCAGAGACCTCTCATTTATCTCAGGCCTTTGGTACATGTTTTTTTCTCATTCTAGAAAGTTCTTCCTTCCACTTATTGTTTGACTCCTACCCTAAAGGAAGCCGTTGCTGACCCCCTACTCAGGACACTGCCACGGGCTCCAGTCCCTTACTCTGCTTCTCCTTAAAGCCCCTACCGCATTTGAACTTATGTTTGTGTGGCTAGTTAGTTAATTTCTCTAAATGCCGCCAAACAGTGTACTCCTTCAAGAAATGGAGTCTGTCTTTTCTCCCAGAGAAATCCCTAGTCCCACCATAGAGACTGATTTGTGAATGCACAGAATGCACTTAAAGAAAAAAAAAGTTAATTATTATGTCAGTTTATTCAAAGGGGGTCCAGATCCTAAAGCTCAGGTTCCCAAACACCCTGAGGCCAGGGAGTGTTTTGTTAAATATGCAGATTCTCAGACTCCACCCAGGATTTATAAATTAGAAACGCCTGAAGTGTAGACTGCAAAGTGTTTATAAGAAAGCTCCCAGGCTGAATCTTTTTTGGATGAGAGTTTGAGGACATCTTTCTTAGCGGATAAAATCTAGTCTCTGTACACATTTGTTCCATTCAGGAGTGCTCTTCCTGTACTCTCAACTAGTCTTCTCTTCCCCCCTCCACCCCTGTTTAAAATTCCAACCATCACCCGCACCCACCTCACCTAGCATTCCGTATTTTTATCCAGAGAACTTGTCTGTCACCACCCACTAGTGTATAAACTCATGAGGGCAGAGATTGTTGTCTGTGTTATTCCTGCCACATCCCCATTCCCTGAACAGCACCTGGCACATAGTAGGCCCCCAATAAATGTTTGAATAAACAGTTTGCCCCATAGAACATTTAAAATATTCAAGGCCCTACACCACTGGGAAAGGAGAGATGCTGAGCCACTGTAGCTTGAGATAATATTGACGCTCTTCTTTCATTTTTCTTTTTTCCTTTTGATTAGATGACACTTGATAAATTAGGGCAGCCATCATGCTATCTCTCCAAATGTTGTTGGGTCATGTCCATGTCCTAATAGAAAGGCAATTTGGGCTGCTAATTTCCTGTCTGATCAGAGTAATTGAATTCAGATGGTGAGCACAAAAATGCCCCTTTAGAGTACTCAAGACAACGCAGCAATTGATCCTCATCCAGTCTTCCTAACTTTTCTCTGATGAAGAGCTGTGTTTTATTGTCTTGATATGTTGAAATAACTGGGAAGGATGGCTGAACTAGCAAAGCGAGTAGGAGGGGCTCGAAGGGAGGGGGTGCCTTTTTCCTCACTGGCATTAGTGAAAACTCAGGGGTGAGCAATTAAAAGCTTTGGTTATATGTCACCCATAGTGCCTACTGCCTACTTGATGTCAATTAGACCTTCCAGTCAGAGCACTTAAGTCCTGTGCATGGACTGGGTACCAAGCCCTGGGTTAGTGGGGTCGGTGGCAACAGGGAAGAGAGAATAAGACATAGCAACTGCTCTTATGAACTTACAGATTAATGAAGCACTTTCAATTTTATGCTTTATGTCCTGTCTTGGGAAAAAAAAAATGAGGTGGCTTATAATGAAGACCACAGGTTCATTATGACCACTTAAGTAATCACAATAGAAGAAAACATGTATAAGGAAAGAAGCACATAAACCCTGCGTAGTCAGAGCAAGGCTAGTTTACAAGATCCTAAAACAACAGGGTTGAACAGGCTGATAATGATTACTACGCAGTGTCTTCCCTGTACTCTCAGACTGTTTCCTGAATCCCTTTGAGAGGTAATCCACTCTGTCCCATCCACCCCTTTCCTGAGTAGCTCTTTTTGAAATATCTATCAAGCCAAGATCTGTTTTCCACCCACTGATCCTACCCCTACTCCTCCGGAGCCACCCAGGAAATGCCCAGTCTTTCTACACCAAGTCCATCACTGAGTACTTTGAGGATGTCCTCATCTTCCCTCTGTGTTCTCCCCACCAGCACCTTGGGTGTTCCCTCATATGACTTGCAAGCATATTGAGCCTGTGATCGTCCCTCATGTACCTTTTGCACAGTACCTGTTGCAGAGTAGGTGCTCAATAAACATCGGATGGACAGATGCCGCAGTACCCTTATTACAGGAGCTCCCTCTCGCTTTGCAGAGGGAATGTGTGGTATTCGATTGGGGGTTTTCTTCCTCATGGTTCTGACCTTGCACGTGGATGGGAGCTCATCTAATTCACAAATATGTTTTAGTCGTCAAGTGGAAGGTTGAACAAAGCCTGCCTGAACGTCATAAGATGAGGGTCTTTCTCAAAGTATGGGGAGTTTGTTTAAAATACAGATGCCTAAGCTGACTTACTGATTAAGGAATTATATCTGTGGGGCCCAGTGAATCTGCATTCTAACAAGTCCATGTGTACAATACAGTTTGGGAATCTTTTTAAAGGCTTGAAAAGGGGAAGCGTTTCTTAAAATGTCCCTGGGAATTCCTGAGACTTTTTCTAGGGGTTCACAAGGTCAAAACTATCTTCATAGTAACACCAAGATGCTCTTTGCCTTTGTCACTCTCATCTCTCATAAATGTACCATAAAATTTTCCAGAGGCTAGCTGGTGGGTACTTTTGCAATAGGCTGAATGCAGAAGCAGCCAAGAGAATCTAGCTGTCTCCCAGCAGTCCAGACATTAAAGCCAGGCAGAGTGCCATCCTTCTTACTACATTTTCTTTTGTTTAGGAAAATACAGTTATTTTTTCATTAAAAAAGTGTTAACGTTAACAAGTTATGGGTTTATTACTTGAAGTGGATTAATGAATACATAGCTTTAGGTTCACAGTTTTAATTTCTAATATGTAAATGTTGATAAGCTATAACTCACACAAACGAAAGGCCTTTGGGATCCTCATTTTTAAGAGCATGAGGGATCTTGAGGCCAAAAAGTTTGACAACTGCTGCTACCAAGAAACAGACTAAATTTGTTTAAAAAAAAAATTTCTCTATCTTTACTCAGCTATATCAAATAATTGATCCATGTCCATTCAATTTGTATAAAATTATGATTTCTATTGGTTCTGATACTTTCCCTTCTCCAAGGAGGCTGAGGTGTTTTTGCAGTATTGCAGCATAGAAAGGAATCAGCCACCAGATTTTTTTTCCTTGCTTAGAAAAAATATTTCATAATATTCCCCCACACTTCCTCAAAATTCAGCAAATTTGAAGCCATCCAATTTTATGTTACGTGTATGGGGGAACAAAACCTCAATAGATGAAAAAATGTAAAACATCGGGGATTTAGCTTTGAGATTTTATGAGATCACATATCTATCTGGCTCCCTCTCTCTCTCATTCCCAAGCCTAAATCAGAACCAACCCGAAGCCGTCTTATGATTTCCTTCTTGTCCTTCCCCATCCACCATGCGCCCCTTGAGCCAAAGGCATCTTCTAAGCAAAAGACTTAGCCTCCTAGAATAGCGCTTCCAAAGTGGGGAGACAGCGGTGCAGGGATAGATGTTTAGTAACTGGCTCGGAGCAGGCGGAAAGCAAAGCCCCGAGCTGTAGCATTTGCCACTCCCCATAGTGTAAGTGTTCTTGGTGTCACAGTGTTGGGAAGTGAGGCACCCAGCAGGCTCTGGAAGAAGGAGCAGGAAGCTCCTGCAACCAAAGGCTCTGCTCCTGGATCTGGCAGAGCCGGCAAATGTGGCGTTTTCCAGGGTAGTCTTCATATGCGAGCAGAGGAGAAAAGAGTACAGATGCAGGAAAACACATTAGAGGCCTGAGGACTCTCCTTGAGGACCTCTGTTTCTCATTCCCTTAAGAACTTGCACCTATAGTAAGAGATGCTGCCAAGAAGGGAGACCGAGACCGAGATTGAGGCCTGGATGCCAGGAGAGGGGCGTGGACCAGATGTTGAGCCCCAGTTTCTTCATCAATCTTATCAGAATAACAGCTAGCACGCTGGGCCACTGTGAAGACTAGACATAAATGTAGAAAGCCCACGGCACTCTGTCTGGCTCACAGTTTGGTAGTCCTTTTTAATTTTATTTTATATTGTAATGGACGCTTTTCTTGACAGAATGAATTGACTCATTCTGAATTCAGGTTCTGACTACTTTTGTGCAGGTTCATCTCATGTTAGCATTTTTTTTCTTCACATCGTTACATTTGAATTGAATATTTAGTCACAGGAAATTGCTTTAAGTTCCCTGGGAGTCCAGAGGTAAGAATTCTATATAATAGATACAAACGGGTCTGATGTCAAGGCTAGATTTATTCTAATTAAATCATTGTAAGCACACATTTTTATAGATCTGAGGTAGAAGAGAAAGTAAATACGTCATCTCTGAGGATTTGTTGGTGGGGATTTACATGCCTCCCGTCCACTGTTGAGTTTGAATTTAAAATATTCCCAGTGCCAAGAGGCTCCTGGATGCACATTACAAAATAATTGTTTTAAAATTCTGTTAGGGGAAAACCACAGCACAATAGCTGAACTGCAAATGCCAGAGGTTAGGGAAAACGTAAACATCATTCAAACACCACACATAGCTGCCGCATTCTGGAGATCATTGCTGAAAACTGGTATTAAATCTCACCTTAAAGTTCAGGGGCAATTTACCCATTCTTAATAATGGATCTAAATTACCCTGGAAGGAGCTGGCTATTCAAATATATGGGGTTGGGACAATTGTCTCTACATCTAGGAAAAACATCATCAGCTTCCTACCTTACAACATGTAGCAATATGCACTTTTAGATGGATATGAGATCTAAAAATGAAAAAAAAATGTAAAATATACCAAAAGATAATACAGGAGCTACTAAAAATATAATCTTGGACTAGAGAGGGACTCCCAAAGAAATGCTCCAACCCCAGAAACTATAAATGAAAATACATAAGCAACTAAAACTCCTGTGTATTAAGGTTACAAGACAAATGACAAGATGACGGGAAAATTTTGCTACATATATAACAGACAGTTACTGTCCTTAATATAAAAAGAGCTCCTGTAAATCAGTAAGAAAGTGAAAAGTAACATGGAAGAAAATTTGACAGACAAATAAATTACCCCAGTACCCTGAGAGAGTAAGTCTTTCCTTCCAGCCAACTGGGAGATTTACAGGGGCTTCTCACTGCCTTGTTAACTGTCAGTCAGGGCTGCTGATGGATAGATTTTCTTCAAATCATATTTTCTTATTGTCCATGGCCTCAGTGTTGACAGGCCAACATGAAACCTCATAAACTTGGCATTCAACTAAATGAGATAATTAATTCTGCTAGCACAGTTATAGATATGGTAAGCTCCCCATGAGTTCAAGTTCTTCACCCTTTATTCATAGGTCGTTGAGAGGATTGAGTGAGAGACTGTGTGTTCAGAGGCAGGGAAGTTCCCTGCACACAGTGGGGCTACTCAGTAAATGTTAGTCCCCTTCCCTAAGGCCCTCCTTCATCCAGACCTCATCAGGGGTCCTCCACCCCGGCTGCATGTTTGGATCACCTGCCGAGCTACTGGACAACACCAATGCCCAGACTCCACCCCAGACCAGTTGAATCTGAACCTTTGCTTTTGCAGCCCTGTGCGTTTAGAGGGGTTCCACAGGAGATTCTAACATACAGCCAGAGGAGATGCTCTACCTTAACATACTTTGGAATTTTCACTGTGGTTTAATTTATCCTTGAGGTTCCTTCTCCATCCCACCTTGCCATTATCTGCCTCTTTGCCTATTGAAGTCTTAGTTTCAGTTGGAAATAATCTCTTCCTCTCTGAACTCCTATAGCATCTGTATCCATCCCATGCACGTGCCTTTTAATCATCTTTTGTTGTGATAACATATACTTGTGAATTACCTTCCTGTCTAAAATTGTGAGCTTCTCGAGGCCAAGGATCTTATTTTACTCATTACTGTATCTGTGATGTCTCACACAGATAAGTCCTCACAAAGTATTGACTGGATAACTGAATGTTAGTGAGTGAGGACAGACACGTGTCTTTACCCAAGCTTAGGACCAGTCACCATGCTCCCTGGGATCTGAAACCAGGCCCCTATGGTCCTTAGGTTATCAAGTGCTCCTCTTCTTAGAGACAGCCTTATCAGCCAACTCAGCTGACACTTGTCAAAAAGTGTGAATTTACTGTCAGTCATGGAGTTGTTGTCCCTTGTGTAGTTGAACCAGATTCACTGTAGTTCTGGGATCTTTGTAAAACCCTCACTGTTGGCTTCTCATTTTGGATTCTCAGTCCTGAACAAAGAGATCACCTAGGGAGAGGAGACTTAAGCAGTCAAAAGCAGGGGTTGGTTCTAGATAGTGCTGGAGTCACTAGCTGTTTCACTTTGGGCAAGTTGCCACTTAGACCTCAGTCTCCCCATCTGCACAATGGAATAGAATACTGTTGCCTGCCTCACAGGTAAGAATACAGTGAGACTGTTCACATTAATATATTTATCATACTACCAGAAACATCGTGAACACTCAGAAAAATGATGGCCTGCAGGAAATAAAAACATGGTTAAGATTAAAGATGCAGACCACTCTGAGGAAAATTGGAGGAGAATTTTTTAGTGGAAGGAGATCAGGAACTAACATTTCCTGACCCAGCCATGTTCAAGGCTAAGAATGTCTCTGGTTAATTTAGTGCTGGAAAAATGGCAAAAGTTTTAAATATATAGTATATAACATAACATAATGTAAAAATGTAATGAGTATTATTAACATAATAAATAGTATACTTAATATATAATGGATATAAAATAATTAGTATATGATTAATCTAACAAAATAATACAGTATAATATACTGTTACATAATATAATATGTACATGCCTTTTTTTAACCCTTTTCAGACTTTGCTGAAGAAAACAAAGGCCAGAGTTTGGTAGTAAAATAATTTTGGTAATAAAGTGAGGAAACCAGATAGGTTCTGTTGAGCTGGCTGCAGCTGTTTTGTGATTGTATTTTAATTATAAAAGGTCTGGCGGGCTTCCCCACACACTCCCCCATAAATGTTAGCTCTGGCTCAGAGGCCTTCTGTCTACACCCAGTTATTCTCACATGTGATTTCTCCCCCCTTTGTTTTTTGTTTGACTTTGGAACACCTCCTTAACGTTTAGAGGAAGTACGTTTTGTCTGGGGGACCAGGATATTCATGTGATCCTATCTGTAGACTCTTGGCAAGAGAAAAAAAGTCTGTATTAATGTGTGAAGTCCTACATAAAATGAAGACAAGGTCCCATGGAGAAAAAAGTTATTATACGGTTTTATCTGTGTTCATTATTCTCTGAAGTAACCTGATCCCAGTCACTTTCTCATTGGTGCTTTTAATTAGGTCTGTCCATTAGAAGTGCAACCTTGAGAAAGTAATAATGCAGTTGTTTTAGAGACTGCATGACTGAGCTGACAGTCCTGTGTTTCATTTGGGGATGGGGGTCTACCGTAGTGCTTCATTAAATAACTGAAGTAACTGGATTCTAGAATATGTTCTAGGTCTGTTGGGAAATTTAATGACCATATTTGCATTAAAATATCCAATGACCTATTGAAAAAAAATTAACACCGTTCATTGCTGCCAGGCATCGGAGGACACTGGGAAGAGGCCGACCAAGAAATGTGGGAAGGCTGGAGGGCCCGTCTCCCTGAGTTACCCCCTTTCTGCCCCGGGCTTCAAAGGAGCCAAGAGCTGTTGCGTAAGAACTCTCCAGCTCAGCCACCTTCACCTTGACTCGAGTCTGAGTCCAGTTGCCTCTCCCCATTCCCAGTGTTGGAAACATGAACTGGATGCCAGCTGACCACTCACCCAGACACTAGTGGCACTTTCCCCTCAGTCCAGGACCTGGATGAGCCTCCATTCTTCCCCGTCAGCCCCAGGGGACCCTCCCGAGATGCTGTCCATTACTTACCATACTAGGGTTGTTTTTTCTTTGACAAATACCTTTTCCATATTTGTGGGCAAACCCGAAGAGTCCTGTCTTCACAGCTTCTGCCATCCCATATGGTATCTTTGTGCAGTATATATATATAATAACGGGCCCTCTCTGGGTATAGGCAGCCTCGTAGGTGTACATTGTCTAATTTTAAAATATTTTCTTTTCTTGTGGGTGGACTCAGGTTGGTGGGCTGGATTTTCAGTCCCCTTGGCATATCCACCCTCTTGTGTATGTTACAACCCCTAAAACTATAGATGGTTACCCCTGAGGACACCCCTCCTTCCCTTCATCTACGAGGTGCTTTTTCTCCTATTTAGGGTCACATACATGAGATAGAGCTTCCAGGTTATCCTGGGAGTCGAAGGTACATGTGTGAAAAAGCCATTAGTGCTTGCAAACCCACAGATTACTTTATATGTCATGCTTATTCAGCAAGAATCAGTGGCGCACTCAGGAAGCCCAGCACAGAGAAAGACCCCAAAATGGCTGGGATGAAATCAGAGACTTCCCACAGAGCATAGTAATTTCCAGAGGAGCCCAGATTAAGATGAAGTGAATGAGACCATTGAGATACTCGTCTTGGGGGCCCAAATCTTCAGTCATCAAGAAAAATAATATTTTAATGCAACATTTTAAAAACTCAAAATTAACGCAAAAATCCATGATGAAGAAAGTATCAAAGATTTAAAGACAGATCAAAATGAATGCCAAAAATCCATAATGAACAAAAATCAGAATTTTACATAAAGGCAGCATCAGGATTGCTGATTTTTTCTTTTAGCCTCAGGCTCTGATATGGTTTACCTTGGCACCATGACTGATCCTGTCTTTACTTAAAATTTTGAGGGTTTGTTCATCATGGATTTTCTGCATTCACTTTGAATTTGTAAAATATTACATTAAAATATTATTTATCTTCATGGCTGAGTTTTTTGGTACCTCCTTTCCGTTGTCATGGAAAGCAGGTTCCGTACTCCCCTCAGCCTAGCCCGGTCCCGATCACTCACTGCCGGTTAGTCCCCATTGTTGAGGGCTGCCCGGGACACTGTGCTAGGAATTGAGCATTGCAGCCTCTCCTTTTAATTCCTAACAGCCATGCGATGTGAGGTCTCTTATTAACAGAAGAGCAGACAAGGTCCACACTAGGTGGAGGAGGGAAGCAAATTAGGTCTAAAGCCCATTGCTTTGGCAACATTTAGTAACAAGGGAGAGGAAGACACGGAGGAAGCAAGAGCAGGTGCAAAGGCACAGGAGCGAGGCAACAGAAGGCAGCTCCCTTAGCTGCTTGGAAGCCGCCCCACCCCCAGATGAAGGGGTCCCACACAGCCAGCAGTGCACACAGGGCCTCCTGAAGGTGACATTTCCCACAGCAGAGTGTTACCAAGAAGAAAGCCTGCATCCGGGACTGTGTAAGGAAGCTGATTACTTAACCTTTTCCCAAAGAGTCTTCGACAAATATGGCATATCCCCAAACGAATTATTTTTCCTTTCATAAAACTCAAGTGGACACATCTCCATTTCTCTGCAAAAAGAGCAGCTGCCGCGCAGTCACTCGAAATGCAAAGTCTGAATGGAAATTAATGCTGTTGATGAAACCAGCAGTCTAAAACATTAAAGAATTTTGGACTGAAAAGACAGTGGCATTTGCATCCGTTTGAACATCCAGGAAGGTTTGCATAATGGAGATGTCAGTTGTACTTTAGGAGAAAAATCAACCTATCTGGGCTCCCATTAACTCTGCCTGCTAGATACAGCTCCCTTGCAGGGATGGAACACCACCATGCTTTGCCCTTTTGAAAGAGAAAAATATGAAACTCCTCCATTGAAGTGAGTCTTCAGTGAAACAAGAGTGAGACCCATCATGAGCTGGTGCCTACTGCAAGAACCAACACCTGCAAGAACCAACACGGCAAGAACCAACACGGCAAATTTCTGCTGGAGTCCAGGACCAGGAAGACTTGCTGTCTGCATATAAATGTGCATTAATTTGGTCGTCAGAAAATGAACAGTACATAACCCAACCTTGGACCCTATTGGCCTCTACTACTAGAAATCGTAACATCAACTCCAGGACCCAATTACATTAATCTCATTATTTTTTGGTGTCTGCTAACAGCTTCTCCTTGGGCTTCTATTTAGAGCAATGTGTATCAGCTGTGGGCACACATCAAAACCATGTAGTGTGCTTTTTAAAAATGCAGATGCTGGAGCCCTATTCTAGTGTTAGACCCAGATATGGATATTTTTTTCATTTACATGTTCAAAGATTGCTTTGTCAACCCAGTGGAAAGGCAATCCAGGGTAGACTATTAGATTTATTTCTAAAGAGGCAAAGAAAGGTTTTATGGTGACCTCACACTGTTTGATGTAACTAAAAATAAAACGAGCCTTGACTGCTCATAACTCAAAACCAGTGGAGGTTATGGCAAGGGAAAAGTGGATAATTCAACTCCAACTTATTTTGACCTGAATTTAGGCCAAATGGGACTTATACCTGAATTATTCAGAAAAATGCCCTGAGTTGCCCCTCAGTACATCTGGTACAGCTGGTCCCGTGTATATTCAAAAAGTGTTTTCTATGATTATTTTCGATGTAGCTAATGTCACCTTGACCAGATCAAAGTTCCCCAGTTATTTTTTAATATACAAGTTTATCACATCCCTTTTAATCATACTTGCTCTCAGTGGATATGAGTGATTGAATTCATCTATACAGCAGAGTTAACTTAACAATGTCCTCCAGGTATTTTTCACTGCTGGCTTATGTGTCACCACATTTGTTTACATTTAGTTCAGAAAGTACAAATTTAAGAAGTGGCAGGTTGTAACTAGACATAAGATCAATGCAGTGAGTTTCTGTTTAAGCTTTAACAACTCAGTAGCTGTCAACTGAAGCGTGAATGCAGACATCAGTAAATCCCAGTTGAAATACTCCAATCGTAATCGCAACAGGAGTTAGTGGCATTTTCTCCTCCACCCAATGAAGCTCTTAGAAGTAGCTTCATTAACATCTCATTTCTGGGTTTGTTCTGATTTTCTTCTCATTTTACCCCACTCTGGGATTCTCTGTCCTCTATCACGGGGTCACTTTTCACGTGGAGCTTTTTTAGAGCTGATGTCTTTCTGTTTATTCCTGCTGTCCGAGAACCCTCAGTCTCTCCCCCTGCAATTGCTTGGAGTGTGTCATTAAAGTGAGCAGCTCTCGGCCATAATGACATCAAGTTCAGCTCTATCTTTGTCTTGCTACCTCTATTTCTGTTCTGAGCAAGTCTGCCCAATTCAAAACCCAAGAGCTCTCCTGAATAAGGCCTAGCAACTGTCCTCACCAAGTTGGCAGTTTCTTTTGGATGATAAAACATGATTATGAATATTTGAATATTTGAATAGAGATCATTGGGATGCTCATTAAAAACAAAACAAAACAAAACACTGTCAATTAGTATTGCATTTCTGTGAATTCCCTCAGGGCATATTCAGAAAATCAGTATTGTAAAAGCTTGAACAGTTACATTAGTTTAGCTTGATTGTACACTGATTCCTTTTTATTTATACTTACATGGAATAATACATAAATAAGAATTGAGTCTTTTTTTTTTTTAACAAAACAAATGAGTTTGCTTTTGGAAGACAGTTTTAGAATTCCTGTTGGGTAATTAGGTCCCAATCCTTGATGCCGTGGGTTTTGGTATTGAATAAATGATTGAATCTATAATTAAACATGTCCCTTGGACTGAAGTTACTAAGCAGGGAGTTGGGTCAATTACAGAACAACAATGAACATTGCATCAGGTGTTATCACAACAGTAATTACTGTGCAATATTATATTCTATTTTAAAACACTTTTTTAAGAATGGGTTATCAGTAATGGAAAATGCATGGAGCTTTTATGACAGATTTTTGCACTACACATTTCTGATAAGGACAAAATCCTGATAAGAGGTCAGAGACCTACCTTGCCATGTAAAATTAATAACTTCATCAAGTTATTTTTAACAGCAAATATTTATTAAATACTGTGTTAGGGACTGAAGATACAAAGACATGTGATCTGACCCATGCCTTCTGGGGCTCACGCTCTAATTTGGGAGCTATAGCATGTGCAGAAAAAGGGAGATGTGGCAGCCTTGCCATTTGAAAAAGGAGCTCAAAGTCTCAGACAAGGCCACAAGACCTCACCATGTCAGCAGTCCTCTTTGTAGACTTAGAAGCCTGATTTGGTGTCTGGATGTAGACTAATGAGAGATATAAGCCAGATGCATATGTATTCATTTATAGTGAGAAACCAAAGATTAGCTGGCTTCTGTTGATAGACAACTTTTAATTCAGAGAATTAAAATAATGTCTGGAGGAGTCTATTAATCTTGTAGAAAACTAAACTCTTGTCATTGAATGAAATCTCTCTGTTGCAGAAATTTCTATAACTTTCTATGTGCAGAGGACATTGTAGGGTGAATTTCTCCAACCAGCAGCTTTCCACATTCTTAGCTCTTTTTCCTCAGTGATGGTGCTTTCAATCCTAACATGTGTCCATAGTTTCAAGACACGCTTCTCCTGTTCTTTGTGCTTCTTTCCCTCAATTGCCTTCTTCTCTTCCATCACATTTATCAGCCATGCCAAGCATTTCATTTGCCTTTTCTCTTTTAATCTTCACAATTTTCCTGTGACTTAAATTACACCCCCATCTTACAGATAAGAAAATCAATTTGTACCAAGATTCAGTAACCTGGGTAAGTTGGGCAGTGCCACAGTCAGGAGGTATATTCTGTGGTCAGTTCCTGGAGGATAAGTGTCAAGAAACGGTACCAATCATAGGAGTTCAGGGTGGGGAGGAATAAGCCTGAGCATAAGCAATGAGAATGATTTAAGGCCAGATATGTTTAGAAAAGGGGAGGGCAGAAGACGTGAGAGGGGGAACATAGAAGGGGTCTGTGATCTGCTAGTGATGTCTGCCAAAGAGGGAAGTGGAGGATGTGGTAGCGGAAACCTCAGGCATTTACCATCCAGGCTGTGTGTTGGCAGTTCTCAATGAGCACTACACACACACCCCTGATGGGATGGATCCCGGTCATCTAGGTAGGGCACACAGTTTTCAAGACAGAGGTAATAGTTTTGTAGTGAAATATACTCTCACCATTCTTCTTATAATTTGAATATTCTGCAACATATTCCAACTAAGTCTAACAGCAAATTTCATTTAGACCCAATAGCACGTAAACGTACACTCCCTTACGCGGAAAGGGGACTTTGTGTTTCCGTCATGATGGAACCCAGTTTTGTGATGGTTTGGAACATTCCATACATTGAGAAAAAATGCTGGAGAAAGTGGGGAGCCACTGGAAACTTCTAAATAAAGAAATGATGAAATCAGATATGTGTTTTGGAAATAGTTCTGACGCAGACAGTATGAAGGAGAGAGGGATGCCTGGTGGGCTGTTCATCTGTTTTCATTGCAGTAGTACTGACAGGAGGTAAGGGGGGAAATGTGTGCATAAGAACAGGGAGATATGAGGGGAGGGGATGAATATAAGAAACGTGTTCTCAAGTAGCTCTAACTTACTTCCCCTGCGCCAGGACGTTGTTGTTCCTTGAACATTTTTTGAATGCCTACTATATGCCAGGTGCTGTTCTCAGTAGTTTTTGAAATCAGATGCCTTTGCCAGCATGTTGGAGAGATCTCTTGATAGTACAGTATATGCCGGGCTTTCAGTCAAATAGAACTTGACATACTTCAACCAGTCAAGGAGATTTCAATGTCAGATAGGGCTTTGGTGTGAATCCTTGTGAGTCTTGCCTTCTGCACAGTGCCCAGCACATAAATGCTTAATGTATCCCGTGGTGGATAAATGGACAGGTAACCAAGGGAATGGAGTAAATAGACTCATAGAAGGACATTGAAGCTCAACTTTTATATGCCTGAAACTATTTCAAAGTGAGCTCTAGAGTCTTCTTGAGGAAGCATATTTCTGTATTCCGGTCTGTGCAGTTGTTAAAAATAAGAACAAAGGTGGAAGACACCAATACAGATAAAAATATTATTTATCTTAGAATGTAACAAAGCCAACAAGAATGATAGCTTCTGGAAGTAGTATTCTTCCATATGTAGCCCTTAGATAATAGGTGCCTAAATTTCTGGAGTGCGCATGTGAAAGCATGGATTCCTGGGCCCTGCGCCAAACCTACAAAGTTAACCCCTCACAAAGGGAAAGACAACTTTGAACAAGCTCCTCAGTTCATTCTGTTGCACTGAAAACATAGCGATAATCACTATTCTAGAGTTAGAGCCAAGCTTTTCGAGGACTTGAAAACCCCAGGAAGTAAGGATCTGTTATGGAAGCGGCTAATATGAGCTGGTGGATCTCCTTTTTTTGTTTTGTTTTTTTTCTTGCGGTACGTGGGCCTCTCACTGTTGTGGCCTCTGCCGTTGCGGAGCACAGGCTCCGGACGCGCAGGCTCAGCGGCCATGGCTCACGGGCCCAGCCGCTCCGCGGCATGTGGGATCTTCCCGGACCGGGGCACGAACCTGTGTCCCCTGCATCGACAGGTGGACTCCCAACCACTGCGCCACCAGGGAAACCCTGGTGGATCTCCTTTGAAATCCTTTTAAAACATCAGGGGCACTGATCTCTCTTGCTTAACCTTTGAACCAGAAGGACCTAAGGTTCAGGGGCCCAGATGACCCCAGCATGAAACCCCCCAACACACCAGCCTCACTGACTATTGCATGAGAATGTCCCAGCTCCAGGATCCTTAAGTAAGAAGAGCCAAGGGGATTTTCACTCTATACAATGTGATGTCTTTTCCAATAGTAGTATTAACAGGAAAGTGTTATCTTTAGGGCATCTTCTTTGTTTTCTGTATTTAGCAGTAAATTTATATAACATTTACTGTTTCTGAGTATAAAAGTAATTCATGTTTGTAGTTTAAAAAAATTAGAAAATCCTAAAAAGCATAAAAAGAGTAAAAATTACCCATAGTCTCACCAGAAAAAGATAAACACTCTCAGTATATCTCCTTCCAGACTTTTTAGTATGTGAATACACATAAACTTTTACCAAAATGGAATCACTGTTTTGCAACCTGTTATATCCAGTCTGAATGGAGGTGATATCTTTCTAAGTCATGTATATCCTCATTTTTTAATGACTGCAGAGTATACCACAGTGTAGATGTTCCTCTTTATTTTATTATTTCCTTATTTTTGATGTTTGAGTTCTTTAAGTTTCCATTTTAGGCTGTGGGGAAAAACAAGATGAAATTACAGAACATTGTAAGGGAAGGTACATCAAGATGGAACTGCCCAGCTCATGTCATAGCCCAGAAGACATAGACTTCCCTGGTTGCTGTGCCTAAACTCTTGCTATTTTCATTTTTTATAGGAGGATCCCCCATTTTCACCCCAGGTCCCCATCACTCACCTGCTTTGCCCTGGCATGTCATTCAGCTTCACCAGAGAATATCTTGCTTCACTTAATTATTCATCATTCATTGCACAAACGTTTATCAAGTGCACCCTATGTGTCAGCACTTTGTGAGATCCTCACTTTATTTAGTGATTAAAATGTCTATGATCCTGCTCTCATTAAGGTTACAGACTAATGATAAAACCAGAGTCACTAACCAAAAAGGCTAACTTAGAATATGCCAGTCCCTATTACTGTAATCTGAAGTCCTGGCAATCCATGGAAGTTTTATTAGGTAGCTATTGCTGTGTAACAAATTATCCCAACACTTAGTAGCTTAAAACAACACACAGTTATTAACTTACAGATTCTTCAGGTCAGATGCCTGGGCATGGCTAAACTCTGCTTCAGGGTCTCTCACAGGCTGCAAGCAAGGTGTCAGCCACCTCCAGGCTCAAGTGAAGAAGGGTCCACTTCAGAGCTACGTGGTTTTTTAGAAGAACCAAGTTCCACGTGGGCTGTCAGATTGTGGAGCTCAGGTCCTTGCTGTGTGTTGGCTGGACGTCACTCTCTGTTCCTTGCCATGTGGGCCTCTCCTACATGGCAGATAGCTTCATCAAAGTGTGCCAGCCAATAAGTAAACAGAGTGCCAGTGAGACGGCAGCCCCAGTCTTTGTAACCTGATCACGGAAGTGACATCCCATCAATTTGCCATATTCTGTTCTTTAGAGGCAGTTAAGGGGAGGAGATTACCCAGTGGTGTAAATACCAAGAAGCAGAGATCATTAAAGACCATCTTTGAAATCAGTGCTGCTCTCATAGAACTTACAGTTAGTGATGAAACCAAAACTGTTTAATGAAAAAGCTTGACTTAGAAAACACTCTGCTGTCTGAAGTACTGGGAATTCATGGAGCTTCACATTTAGATTCACTTTTGGGTTTAGGGATATGAAGAAATAGGTCGACATATTTACATTTCCTAAGTGTGCACACAGTGTTATTTTTATGGGTTTTTGCAGCTTGCTGCATACACGTCTGTGCCAATATTTTCATTTTATTTTCTCAAACCTGGGAAGTAGGAATGGAAGATGTTATCTCAAATTTAGAGATGGATGAACTGGGCCCTGGCAAGTTACCAGCTGAGTTGGCTGCATCTTGCTCCCAGTTCATTTGTTGGTTCAACAAACACATACGCACAAGTATTACATGCTCAGCACCAGACCAGGCAGCACGTGGGGTGTAATGCTGGACAAAACCACCGTGGCTTTTTCCTTCCCAGACCTAGTTCTTGTCAGAGTGAAACATGAATCAAATAATCTCCCCAAAAATAAGGTTTCAAACTTTAAAATTCTGCAGTGGATGGAAAGATCGTGGTTTGTGCAGTGTTTACATACAAAAAGTCATCCACTGCATTCTTAAAATTTGTCCACTTGACTGGGTGTGTGATGTTTTTAGGACCTTCTAGGAAGGAAGGAAGGAAATGTACACGGTACTAAGATAGTTTGTTAAAGAAAACATAGCTGCCACCCTCTTTATATATTATGGATATTATTTCAGAGGTGATGGATATGTTCATGGCATAGATGGTGGTGATGTTCATGGCATAGATAAGGTATATACTTATCTCTAAACTCATCCAGTTGTACACATTAAACATGTACAATTTTTTAATTTCAATTGTACCTCAATAAAGTGATTTTTAAAATAGGATTAGAACAACATCAGTCACGTTTTCATGGATTAAATTAAAATTTCACATCTCAAATTAATTTTAAGTTATCATTTTGAAAGCCAGGTTTTAATTAAGCTTCCCAGACCCAGAATTTAAGTCAAAAAGGTATTTTTCACACTGTACAATCAGGGCTTCTTATATACCCAAAAATGAGTAAGTATAAGGGAAGACACAACTTAAATTTTCTCCCAACTCAGTCCTTTAACTGATAGCTATTCAGCAAAATCAATTTTGCAAAATGTTATAAATATCTGCTATTTACCAGGAACAGGGAGAGGAGAAACAAATAAGATCACGGTCCCTGATGTTAGGGGATTCATAGCCTAATAAGTGGAATCCGACAGGTCAAAGGAGAATTTCAAAATAAATGCCCTGAGAGGCAAAAGTATGGCAAGACGGAGGAGGGGCACCAAGCCAAGTAGAGGTAAGAACAGGAATGTCAGAGAAGGCAATGAAGTGAAGATGCTTTTAGCTTCAAGTAACAAATCTCTAACTCAAACTGATATAAACCTAAGTGAGGAAAACTTTCGTCAAACTGGGAGGTCAGAAGAAGGGCAAACTCCTAGGTACAGTAACTACAGAACTACAGTGGCTCAAAAATTCCATCAGTGTCTCAGTTCTTCCCATTTTTGGTGGCCACTGTCATTCCCAGTCTACCACGAGCTCTTGGCTGGTATCAAGGTGGCTCCAGCAGTCCCAGACACGATGACATCAGAGAGAGGAAGAGGGGATACAAGGACCCGGGATTCCCATGGCAGCTTAGATGGGCATCTTGGGTGGGATTGAGGGGTCAGCCTCCACAATTACCGGGTAAGGTTTTCCCCGAGGACTTTAGACCCGGCGTGTCTTATAGGATGAATAGGAGCTTTTCTGGTCTGTAACTGTTAGACATTGAGAGGGAACCACCTCAGCGTGTGCACACCCGTTGGCACAGAAGATCACAATTGTCCTGGGAATTCCAAGTACTCTTATTTGACTGGACTGGAGAAGTGGTGTAGGGACCAGATGAGTGATAGATTAGTCTGGAGGGGAAGATGAGGGATGGATTATGAAGGATTATGAAGCCACACTAAGAAACGTGGGTTTTATCTTGAAGGAGCTGGCAGCCCACTGAAAGATTTGAAGCAGGGGAGCACATGAGATTGGATGTGTGAGTTCAGTCTGGAACAACCCATGAAATGGATTGAAGGGTAGGGCAAGATCAGAGTCCTGGAGAGTGAAATTTTGTTGATAATTCTACAAGGAGTCTGAATGGGACCAGGTAACTTGTTAAGAGGGTGAGTTGAGGGGAAAGAGGGGAGCTCAAGGTGGTGATTCCAGTTTTTCCTGGGGTGATTCCCTAGAGGTCTAGATAAAAGTGATTATGCATTTGGGAAAATCAGAATCTAAGAGATGGCTACTTAGATCAGACATAATAATATAGCGTGCATGTGAAATGATAGATACTAGCTCTCAATACCTATGGGATATTGGCCAGCTGGATGAATGAAAAGCTCTTATAAATGCCCTTTTGCATACATGATTGACCAAAATGAGGAACAGTGAAAATACTTGTGTTGTATAAGTGAGAAAGTGGATGTGATATTTATAAGCAAGGCGTGGAGCAGATATCTTGTGGGTTAATAGGCTAGTAATTAAATTCGTGTGATTTAAGCACCTTGGTAAAGCTGCTAATAAGGTGAGTTAGGCTTCAGTAGCAACTTCTCCCTCTTCTGTGTATGACTGAGTGAGTGAGTGTGTGTGTGTGTGTGTGTGTGTGTGTGTAGTTCATCAACTCTTAAAGTGTTCAAGACAGAACTTCCCCATTTTGCATATTTTGCAAAGGAGCCTTTTCTTTAAGCTTCCAGTGTGTGTAAGTGGAATGAGCTACGCATTCCCACAGACCTGCAAGCTTTTGTCTTCTAAAATAGAATGCTCCCATGTGAGGTCAGTTTGTAAAACCAGAGCTGACTCATTTGTAGTCAGAGGACTGTCCTGCTTTTGATGACTTCCCACTATGTAAGCATGGTTCACATAGAAGCAAGGAGTGAGTTGATCCCTTGACATAATTACCCACATCTGTTTCTAGGCATCCAGCTGAGTGTATGAGGGGACTGTTGACCGCAGAGAGCCTCCTGCCTGGGCACTTCTGCCCAATCTCTCTTCTCTGGAAGGACCTTTTAATCTAAATGTGTACTGAGGAGTTTTGATGTCTTGAAGTTTTCATTCTAATCCCAGAATATTGTGCTTTGGAAGGATTTTGTCTTTCCTTTTGTGGCAACAAAATGTCGTGGAAAAAGTCTGGAAGCTGGAATTATCCCTTCTAAGCTTGAATCCTAGTTCTGCCCTTCAGCTGCCATGACCTTGACTCAGTGAGTATAGGAGAAAAGGCGTGTGATTTGGTACCAGGCAGAAGAGAGTTTGTATTTTAGTTCTGCCAGTGAATAGCTATGTGACCCTAGACAATTAATGTTCCATTTTCTTTCATCTGCAAAATGGGGTTAATACTGCTTAATTTTGGTATTGATGAGGTTATGGCATACAGTAAAGCAGTTAGTAGAGGTGCAAGCACGTAACAGCGACTCCATATATTACAGGACCTCTTAGGCCCTTTGTCCTAATCTGAAACGTAGGAATAATAAAAATGCCTAACCTGCATTTTTGATATGAGCACTACAGTAATACTTCTGGAACAGGGTTTCTCACCCTCACCCTTGGCACTACTGACACTTGGAGCCGCATAATTCTTCCTCGTGAGGGCTGCCCTGTGCGTCGTAAGGTGTATACCTACCAGATGCCGGTAGCATCCACCAGCCCCAGGTGCAACAACCAAGAGCATCTCCAGATACTGCCAAAAGCCCTTGGTGGGGCAGTGGATTACCTCCAGTTGAGAACAGTGGTTCTAGAATATAGAAGAAAGTGCCTAGCCTTTTGGAAGTGTTCCATAAGAAGGAGTAGCCCTATTTCTAACCTATCTATAAAACTGTGAAAAGAAGTAAAGAAAGCAAAATATTGTGTTTGTTTTCTGAGCCCCTAGGTAGTAATGCAGAAATGAGAATACTGGAACAAATTAAACTTTTTTCAGCATGAATAAACTCTCCGAAGTTTAGCTCCAGATACAAACCACAGTTGGGCCATGCTACCAACCTTCAGAGAGCAGTTGTGGTAAAGGGATTTTCAGTCATTTCTGCTGTAGCCTATTGTGTCCAGGGAGCGAAAACTGCCAGCCCCTCCCCCACTCCTCTTTGGATGATTGTGTGGGTCAAGTTGACTTCCATTGTAAGCACATGTGTGTTTTATCTTCAGCATGATTTTTTTTCCCTTTCAGTTATTTTATTTTTTTAGCCCTTCCCCTGGGAGAGGAAAGGTCAGTTCAAACCTATTATCACATTTTCTTCACTGATCAAATCTTAAAGCAACAGGAATGTCACTTCAGTGTCTGGAAAGGTGCAGGGGCATAATTCAGTCACTTTATTAATAGAAGTGGAGGAGGATTGTAAAAGGTATTTTTGTTAACTTTGAAGAGAAAGGAAATATACTGCACCACACGCACACACGCGCACACACACACACACATACACATGCAACCCTACCTGCCTTCTTTTTTTTTCCCTTTTCTTTTTTTTTGGCTATGAGATTAAATGAAGAAGAAATTTTCTTCTTCCCAGAAACGTTATCGCTCAGAACAGCATTTTAGCACTATTATCGTGTGTTAACATCTGAGTGAGGAGTAATTATTTTCCGATAATACATGTGCTGCACTTCAGCTGGTTATGGCAGGGCTTCCATGCTGAGATCCATGAGGTGTAGATTATACATTTCAATACTTATTCAAAATATGTATTTTTCGTGATTGATGAGGACTTTGCAGAGTGCCACCTTCATAATTTGCGTCTTTTAAAAAGTGGTTCTGTTGGCATGGATTATCTCAATCATAAGTCAAATGGTTCTCATTGTAAGTGTTCTAAAATATGCTTTTATTAAGTAGCTTATGGAAAATCAGGGAGAAACATACTTTTAATATTTTATTACTATTCAATATATATTTTTTGCTACTTTAACAAAGAAAATGCCGACTCTTATAATACCATTACTGTCAAATTAAAGATTAGCCTTTCTCTTCCCAAACACTTATATTTTGTGCTTAGCTCAAAACCAGGAATGACCTTTGAGTGGATTTAACAGGATGCTTGACGGAAAGTAAAAATTCCCTGTTTGGTCAGAGAAAACATAAACAATGAGGCTAAACTCAGCTTTAATAAGTCCCAGCTTTTTTTTTTTTTTTTTTTTTGGGTAAGCTTTCAAGCCCCAACAGAGGATTCTGGTCTTATCTCCTATAAAAAGACCTTCAAACTTGAAAATTACATTTGATCTCTTCATAAAGGGACTAGGAGTTTTTCAGTATGAGGCAAATGGCAGGAAAAAGACACTTAAGCTCACAAAGGCAAAAGACAGTGTTACTTTAAAAGGCTTTAAGAAAATGCTAATGGTGAACCTGGATGATTTAAGATGGCAGTCCATGAAAAAAAACCCTTCTTGAGCCAACATTTTAGCTAGGGCTCTGGCTGGATGAAGAAATGGAGCCCTTGCTTATAGGAGATTCCCCTTGGAGTGTGGGAAGTTTAGAGCTGGGTAGAAACCAGGGGGAAGAACTGAGACTCTAGAAACACGCGCCTATGTGGAAGCCAGCCTGCGCATCTTTGCTAGAGCTGAAGCTAGAAGTGGTGCTTACTCAGCTGTTGGAACCTCAAGAATAAAATCCGTAAGCTGCAGTAGGAATTTGGGAAGGCTCCAGGGAATCCAGGGCAAGGGAGGGAACGAGGGAACCAGAGCAAGTCATGCTGGGTTGGCTGCCAAGAAAAACCCCTCCTCTGTCCCTGAATCTGTTCCTCCTGTCACCTCACTATGCCTCAGTCCCCAGAACCGCCCCTCACTTGGTTTAGGTGCTTATCCCTCCATATTGTAATTCTCTTCTGTTTTCTGTTGACTTTGCAGTTTCTTCTGCATGAATGTGAGCCTTGTAAGCATCAAGCTTGTATCTGTTTTGTTTACAGCTTTATACCAAGCACTTTCCTACTGCTAGGCTCCAGGGTGATTTTACCATAATTAAGGTTGAGATTGAATTGGGGGTACTAGGAAGTTCAGAGAAAATCTGTGTCAAAGTAAGATCCAAGGGGTGAGGTCTCTGTCTTCAGCAGATGTCCTTTGAGGTATGATTCAGCCTTTAAAGGCACCACCTTCTTTTCTTTTCTTTTTTTTTTTTTTGTTTTGTTTTTTGTTTTTGCGGTACGCGGGCCTCTCACTGTTGTGGCCTCTCCCGTTGCGGAGCACAGGCTCTGGACGCGCAGGCCGAGCGGCCATGGCTCACGGGCCTAGCTGCTCCGCGGCATGTGGGATCTTCCCGGACCAGGGCACGAACCCATGTCCCCTGCATCGGCAGGCAGACTCTCAACCACTGCGCCACCAGGGAGGCCCCACCTTCCTTTCTTAAAGTGGGCAAGTGGTGTGTCTGATTCTGTCCCATAGAGAACCTATACGAAGCGTATGAAATAACTCATGAGTGCATTGGCTTCAGCCTTCTGGAAGGGGAAGTCTTATCTCTCCATAGGACTTCCATGGGATTTTTTTTTTAAACTTTATCTTTGTGGGCTCCAGAAATTCTTCCAGAGAAATGGCTGCTTCATTTCTGAGGTGGTGATTTATCCCTGAAGGGATAATTCTCAGCGAAGGTGTCTCTCCTTCATCATAAAGGAATAGAAAAACATTTATAAAAGGGAGACAGAGCTTCAGATGAGTAGGTATAAAAGTTCTACACAGGGCTTCCCTGGTGGCGCAGTGGTTGAGAGTCCGCCTGCCGATGCAGGGGACGTGGGTTCGTGCCCCGGTCCGGGAAGATCCCACATGCTGTGGAACGGCTGGGCCCGTGGGCCGAGGCCGCTGGGCCTGTGCGTCCAGAGCCTGTGCTCCGCAATGGGAGAGGCCACAGCAGTGAGAGGCCCGCATACTGCAAAAAAAAAAAAAAAAGTTCTACACAATATAAATGGTTGAAATAATATGCATATGTTAATTAAGAATTCCGACATACTTCTTTTATAACGTCCCCTTATGAAAGATAGACCATTTTCCACATTTACTGCGTGTTGGAAGTGACAGATGAAATTAATATGCTTCATAAATTGCCCTCATGGAGGGTCAATTAGCAAGTGAACTAACCTTGTGAAAGTCATTTTGAAAGACTAGTTATGTCAATAATATTCCCTGTCAAATTAGGTAAAAGTGAGAAAATTAGAAGGCTGTCAGATAAATAACAGTCTAAGATACTGAGTAATTGCGTTTTTGATAAGGTAAATTAGTTTCTGCAGTTGTTAGTTGAGAAACAGGAAATGAATCGTGGAAGTTCTGAAGATTTTAAAACTGTGTGTGTGAATATACATGTGTGCACATATGTGAGTGTCTGTAACGGATGTCTGTATACTTCTGCACACACACATATGTACAGGGAGGTGGAGAGGGCGGTCATACAAAGGTTCAAATTGGAAGGAAGATGGGTCTACAGTCCTTAGCCAGGTCCATTCCCCGTTCCTCCGCCAAAGCTCTTCTCCTTCAGGCACCCAGCCAGCTCTCACCTCTCTGTTCTTTCCTCACTGGACTCCTTTTCCCATCATTTCTACCTCTTTCCCTCAGTCCTTCAAAATTAATCCTTGTGCATGTGCTCTGGGCTGGGCAGTGTCCTTGGCCATGGACAGGCACAGTTGCCCCTGCCCTCATGGAGCTGACACTCCCGTAGGAGGGAACTGAACTGAAGCTGAGGCTTTTTCCCTGCAATACATTTGCTTCAAGGCTGTAAAAGTACCAGGGAAACAACCCCACTTGGACCTAGTTTGGAGACTGAAGGAGCTACGGCAGTCTTGATTCCGTGGCTATTTTCAGCCCAAGTCACAGTACAGATGGTTCCAGAGAGGCCCCAAAACACACACAAGGCACTCTGACAGAAAGGCTGTCCTTTGCCAGGGCAGACGCAGCTTGGCCAGGCCCACTTTCTTCCTCCCTTTGTAAATGCTTCCTACGGGGAGCTCCCTTCTCTCTTGCCTCCTCTGACATCTCAGTTGCCTTTGTCAGAACCCTGTTGTGACTGCGATGTCCCGCTTGTGCCAGTTAGATCCTTGACTGCATCTCAAGTTCCTATTTGCCATATGAATCAGAGCTGAAAATTCATCTGAAGTCTTGGTGGCCTGTCCCCATCCCTCCATGACCTCTCTGAGACCTGGAGCAAGTCCACTCTCTTGTCAGGACGTGTGCTCCCCGTGTATGAAATGAGGCTGCTTTGCAGCAAGGAGATTTGTTAAAATTTTTTTTTTAGTAAAAGTTGTTATATTTATGTGTACACCAGAGCCCAGACACCCATATGTACGTGAAGCAAATGGTTTGTATCAGATCCTGTTCCTTCCCCTAGACTATCTCCCTGTGTCGCCCCATAGTCAGGGAGTTTCCAAAGCCATATGCACTGCGTCTGTGTTTGTATAATGTATATACACACGTATTTTCACATGCATACACAAACAGTTTTTTTCCTAGGATCCCCATTTTACAGAGTCAGAAACTGAGTCTCAGTGGGGCGACGTGAGTTGTGAGAGGCCACACCATAAGGACTTGCATGGGGGTTGAACCCAATCCAGTTTGATTCTAAGACCTGTATTCTCTGTGATGCCCTGAAGGGTCATTTCTTCATAGCTAACTTCCTCAGCTGGGACAAATATAACCCCTTCCTAATGAAGGAAGAATCTTAGGAAGTAATATGCCCCCGCATTTTGTTTTCTATTGGCTGACTGACACATTCCTGCTCCAAGGTCCTTTTTGTGTTTTCTGCCCTTGGTTGAACAATCCACTTCTCTCCCTGGGCTGCCCCCTGCAGGCAGTTGCAGAGGAGCTGGCCAAGCTTGCACACATGCAGATGTGGACCAGTTCCAAGTAATGTTCTCTCATGAGCTGCTCAAGGTTCTGTGATTGAAGGACAGACAAGCGTTGGCCAACTTAAGCAGTCATAGAATCATTGGATGAATGCTGGCTGTATTCTACTACACATTTAAAGTCTGACAGCTGGGTCTCAGAAAGGACAGGAATAGGCTCACTTCTGGGAATTCCAGCCAGAAACTATTGAAGACTCTTTTTTTAGGCAGAACCAGTGGAATAACTCCTTTCCACCCACCTTCCATCTAAGCGTCCTTTGCATCATGGTTCCCGTTTCTGGGAGAGAGCCTCTGATTGGCTTAGGTTGGGTCACGAGCCTGCCTCTGTTGGGCAAGTCTGGACAAAATAACATTGTGATTAATAGTCCCACCAGAACCATGGGGCGGTGGGGGTGGGGGATCAGTTAACAGCCCAAGGATAAGCAGTGCGCTGTTACTTATAGAAGGGGGTCAGGGATACAAGAAAGTCAAACTTCCAGATATCTCCCATATCATATCATGAAACAAAATAAAACCAAACAAGCTTAATTGCTTATCTGTTACTTCTGAACCTAAGCTGCAAATCTGCATGCACAGCTTGGCAGTAGTAAAGGTAGCAGCTTGTGGGTGTGACAAAAGCCAGGAGTTCAACTCAGAAAATCTGTACTTAGGTCCCTGCCTGGCACCTCTTGCTGTGATACCTTGGTTTTAGAGTGCATCATGCCAGAGCCTGCTGTGAAGTGCAATTACCCCAACCCATCTCTCAGGGAGTTACTGGGGGATCACATGAGATGCAGCTTCTCGAAGTGCGTGGGAAGTCGTTACTCAACTCGTCTGGGTCTAAAGTAGGAAGAATTGACATTAGGGTCGCAAATAGCAAGTGAAACCCAGGAGCATGTTCACAGGTTTGCACTCTGTTTTAAACACTTGTAAATATCTCTCCTGGGCCATTTACTTTTGTATAGTTGAGAACATTGAATAAATAACAGTCGTTTTTTTAGAGGGGAGTCTGTATTTCTTTTTTTTTTAATAAATTTTTAAATTTTTGGCTGCATTGGGTCTTTGTTGCTGGGCGCGGGCTTTCTCTAGTTGCGGCGTGCAGGGGCTACTCTTCGTTGCGGTGCGCGGGCTTCTCACTGTGGTGACTTCTCTTGTGGAGCACGGGCTCTAGGCACGCGAGCTTCAGTAGTTGTGGCTCTCGTGCTCTAGAGTGCAGGCTCAGTAGTTGTGGCGCATGGGCTTAGTTGCTCCGTGGCATGTGGGATCTTCCAGGACCAGGGCTCAAACCTGTGTCCCCTGCATTGGCAGGCAGTGCATTGGCAGGCGGATTCTCAACCACTGTGCCACCAGGGAAGCCCTAGAGGGGAGTCTTTGAATTATGAAGGACTGGCAGATTTCACAGCTATTGATATTTTGACAGATGTGTTGGTGACTTGAAATCTTTGAGTTGAAATCTTTAAGCGCAATTATCTTTGAAATTGTGGATGCTGCAAATGTAGATATTGATAACCACCTTGATATATGCAACCTTCTCTATACACTGCCCAGTGTATCATAGCCATCCTTCATATGAGCATTGCCACTAACCTACGGCCGGCAACTGCCTTTTCGGTAATTTTGTTCCATACTCATAACCCCATAAAGCAATGAAACCCCTCACAAAAGATGAGACTGTCATTTTCAGAAGTTCTCAGCCCAAAGTTGAAGAGCCTCAGGCCATGGGAGATTTTTAGAAGAAGTATTGGCATAGAGTATTGGGGGGGCTGTGCCAGTAGATGACTCTCAAGGATTTTCACCAACGTAAAAGATTTGAAGTCCCTGGCATTACCAATTTAGAAAGCGAGAGTTTTAGAGGGACACAACTTATAATGAATTATAATTGCCTTATTTTCCATTATTTAGTTGATGTTAAACAGTAGAGTCTGGAATTGGCTAAGGAAGAAGAGTTATTTGAAATATGTGCTGTTTTGAATAAACTGATCCTGACTTAATGAGCTTTTACAGGGTTTTATGCATGACTTACTACCCATATTACATTGCTAAGGTAAGCTACTTAAAACTGTGGTGCAATGTGATGTGTTTCAGTTCATTCGTCTGTTGCATTAATGATGGAATGTATTTTCCAGCACACAAATCCTATTTATGATCAAGACATTGTTGTTCTGTAGATCAACTTAACCCCTTACACAGTGTAACTTACCTGCTGTCAGATCTCATTTGAAGAGCTGTTGTCTGGCATTGCCCTAATGAAAAACATGCCTAAGTGTAATGAGCTATGCGTGTTGTGTCTAGTATTATTTATTTTTAATAAACTTTTGTTTGCCCCACCACCACACTTTGGGAAACTGACAATCTATAATGTTTTCCATCTTCTTCTTTTTTAACCAATTATCTTCCCAACTGGCGTAATGAGTCACAAAAATCTGAATATTTTTCTTCTTCTCAATGTGTCTTAATGGATAATAGCTGATTAGAGAAATGTACAGGAGAAATATCAAAATGATTTAGCATTAAAAATGAGACTGATGATTAATAAGAGAAGTAATTTTCTGAACTAGGATAGCTGGGGTGACATGTAAAGTTAGGTCAGCTGTTTTCAGGGACAGAGGCCACTCTTGGGTTTGGGGAGCCTGGCTGGTTTGTGAAATGTGGTCAGTATGCCCCATCCTGGCTAGTACATCCCCCGAGATTGCATGTCAGTGTGTTCATCTGTGCAAGTTATTGAAGCCATTTCCATTTGCTCAAATCACATGGCTGCCCTTCACCTTTACATAGCCCTTTCTAACAATATACACCCAAGGGACACCTTCTACCCTTCATTACAGGCATAAAATCCAAGCCCCAGATCGCTAGGGGGTAGTTACATCATATACACGCAGAGTTTATGCAGAGACAAATATTGTGCTTGGAAACATGGAGAGAGAGAGAACCATGTCAGTCGTGTGGGTGTTTCCTTCCCTTTCTGCTCAGTAGACCCCTGCCCTTAGTCAGGGGAGGAGCAGCCTGAACCACTGCTGCAGTCTCAGAGTGAGAGTATCTCAAAGCTGTGTGTGAGTCCAGCGCCTGAGATATGGTTCGTTTTGTTCATCTGCAACCTATGGAGATAAGCCCACAACTTCATCTGGGACTCTGCGGAAGGTCAGCCATCTGTTCCGACAATAGAGAAAAAACTGAGAGATGCTTCTGCACTGTACTTTCTGCATGAATTTACTGGTTTCAGAAGGAAGTTTTGCTGTAGTCTTCACTTCGCATGTTGATTTTATGTCCTAAATGTTGCATAAGACACTACCTCACTCTCAGAGCTTTGGGGCCCTGTACCTGAAATGGGGTTCGTGCACAGCTAGTTGATGGTGCCTGTGGGTTCTTGGGCATTTTCCTTCTCATCTTCAGTCTCTGCTCTGGGCAGCGTGGTCTATCTTAGGGCGTTGGAGCTTGAATCCACGGTCCACCCTATGTGTCCTCGGGCAAGGCACTTACCCTCACCACAAAATGGGCCCTCCTGCTGATGTTACAGAGCAATGGTGAGGAGTATCAGAGTTCCAGAATGCAGAAGCATGTCCACCACAAAGGGAGCCTTTCCATGTATGATGCTTCTTATAATTGTGACCATCGTGGAAGCCTGAGATTCAGCACTTCTACTGAATCCAAAGCACACCCTTAGGTCCTTTAGCAAAGTGAGGTCCATAGCACTGAGAACTACATACAGGTGGAATTGATTTATCTGAAGGTGACTGATGTCTTAGCAAGCTTGTGCAGGGGGCAAAGAAATAAATCGAAAACAATAGCACAGAACCTTGGAGCCAAAGCTATGCATATTTAAAGCTCACCTCCAACACCACTGTATGTGTGCTAATTGTTTCTTTGACATCACCTGTTTCCTGTCTCTGAATAAGTAGTGATAGGTGTTGTCTGGCTTGATAATACTACATAGGACCTATAGACATGTACTTGACCATTTATGCCTTGTGAAAGATTTTCTATTGAGGGAAACAATATATTGAATATATTACAAACTCTGGATTTAAAAAAAAGAAAGAAACAACCTAAGCTTTAGGAAAACTTTGATCCTTTCCTCAAAGTATTCTCTTTATCATGGAGCTCTGAGTGTTTCTTTTCATATTACCTAGTGATGTTTACTCTGGGTAAACCATTTGAATCTTGTGGATTCAAACAAGGTTCTTAGGTGACCATCAATTTATATCTACATTATTAGTGTTCTTGTTATGCTGGGTGTATGTACTTTCAGCTCATTTACTCATTTATCCATCCAGTCATCCAAGATTCCATGCCAGAATTGTGGTAGGTTCTGGTTTAACATAGAAAAACAGACAGAAAATGGTCTTTGCCCTTGAGAGGTTAATATTTTGAAGTCGTATACTAAAACGTACATACAAATACTGAATAAATACCACAGTAATTGGCACGCCGACCAAGTTCAATGGGGATCTAGTGTAAACTATTTCATATGTGTCAAGGCTCTGGATTTTCAATTCGTCATAAACTGGGAGAAAAAGGGAACAACGTCAAAGACAGGCAAGGCTACTCCCTTGAGTTGGAGGGAATCAGCATGGCTGTGAATACCAGCTCCAAGCGGGGAGTGAGGCAGGTGGAGGGTAGTTGGATGCAATCATAGATGAACTAGGGAATGTGGTCCCTGGAGCAGAGTAGTTAAGGCTGCTGAAAAGGCTTTAGGGGGACAACTCTGCAGGAGAGAGGTGAGATGCTTCGCAGGCTAACTCTTTACATTTGGCACTCTGAACGGAGTCTAATAATATTAAAAATACCAGCAGCGCATGCCCTCTGCCTGGAATTCTGCCATGTATTTGATTTTGTTCTCAGGGCAAGACTGTTGGGGTTTTTACTGCAAAACAAAATGGCAGTGGTTTACAGCAATACATATTTATGTTTCTTGTCCCCATACCTACTGGTCAGCTGAGGTTCATCTGTGCTGGGCTGTATTCCAGGTTGGTTTAGATTCCGGTAAGTCCCATGTGCTTCTTTCTTCTTGAGCAAGTGACCACCCAGCTCTAAGAACATAGCAGAGTGAATCTCGATCAGGGTTGAGTGTGGTTTTCAGGGATCATTTGGCAATGCCGGGAGATGTTTCTGATTGTCACAACTGGGAGGAGGGGGTTGTTACTGGCATCTAACGGGTGTAGGCCAGGGATGCTGCTACACGTCCCACAATGCTCAGGACAGTCCCTCACAGTAAAGAATTATCTGGCCCCAAATGTCAATAAAGCTGAGGTTGAGAAACCCTGTCATAATGGATGGCAGAAGCCCAAGAGGCCAAACTAAGCTACATGAGCACATTCAAAGCCTTTGCTCATGTCATACCTGGTTGCATTTCATTCATCAAAGCAAATTGCATGGCTAAGTCCAAAGTCACTGGGGTCAGGCTGTATACTCTTCCAACTCTCCTGGAGGTACATGGCAGTGAGAGCCGGCCAAGAGCCGCAAATAGTCCTGTCTAGTGCAGCAATGCCCCCATTCACAGATGAGGAAACTGAGGCCCAGAAAAGGCTGAGTAATTGGTCCAAGGTCACCCGGCTAATAAGTACCATGGCTGGGACTGGAACCCAGGCTTTGTCCTAGTCCCTTCCTAGGTGGTCTACACTGCTTCTATTATATTTGGATTTGGAGTTTAGCCAGAGGGGAGCTCACTGGAGGCAGCAGCTGTCAGCCTCAGTTTCCTCTCTGTGTAATGGGGGTAGTAAGGTACCTGTCCCACAGAGTAATTGGAGGGGTTGAAAAGATAGCAATGTTGATGATAATACAGTGTTTAAAACGTACCAAGTATTTAATAAACGTAAGTTGCTGCTACTGCTGCTGTTGTTGAAAGAGACAAGGTGATGTGGGGTTCATTACCGGTGAGGATGCTCTTCCTGGGTTTTCTTGGATGTGAGTTGTCTGGGGAAATTGATCCACCGCCTTTCTTTTTTTTAAAGTTTTAAATCATCCCATTTGGTGTACCCTTTTGGTGAACTTAAGCATTTGGAGGTTGTCTGACCTTCAGCTGTTGATTAAAAGTCATGTCTACTGTTAAAACTGAGTTATCTCTCTTTCATCTTCTAAAGGCAATAAGCTAGGGATTCACACGGAATTTAGACAATCAAAACCTTTTGAGGTTTGATTTGCATGAAAGATCCCAAGTGAAACCTTCTGGTTCTGTCTGTTTAACACAAGTTGCTGCTTTCATTCTGTGGCTCCGACTCAGCCTCTAGGACATCCTGAAAGCAAGCTCAGTAATCCCAGTGTGGCACCCTGACTCCTGCTTAGAGGCAGTTACCAGCTCAGTGAGTTTGCTGCATTAGCACCTTCCTTGTGTGGTTTCATGGAACTCAAAGGAGGGGGTTGCTTGCGGAGTTCTGGTATTGTCCTTCTGAACCTTGGGATTGTCTGCCAGGAACAAAGGGCCAGGCGGAGGTACTCTTGTATACCAGTGGTTTTCTCTGTCAGGGGTCAGACAGTGGTGCGACCTCTCTCTTAAAGTCACTGCTGGCATCTTATGGGCACATTTGGTCCAATCCAAATGATTGTTCCAGACCCTGTGCTGGGTACTAAAAATTGGAAATGGGTAAGACCTTGTCTCCACCTCTGAAGAGTCCCCAGAGACAAGAAGAAAAATCAAAACCAAAAATCATTATTCAGTCATTACTCATTAAGGTATATACGGAACTATATGAAGGCAGAGTATAGGCAGACTTCGGCGAGAGAGGGGTGCCCAAGCACAGTTTGCAGGGTGGAAACGGGTTCTCTAGGCAGGCATCTTACAAAGTCACACTCCTTCCCTGCCTCTTGTCTGTCACTTGATGACACTTGAGAAGGATATGTTTTATTTTGGTGTACATGTTTACCTACTAACATGATAACTGTTGTTCTCCTTTAAAAATCTTCGCATGTTCTGGTGTCAGCGGCTTGACTTCTAGAATTTTCTTTGACATTCCCTCTGTTCATTGCCCAATGTTTGCTGCCTGGCAAAGGTAGCATCCCAATTTTACTCTTTGCAAAGTAGACACCCCAGAAGTCGTCAAAGACATGAATGGAAAGTAGGTGAATCTATTTCCAGTGAGGTTGTTCCTCTTGTCCTAGTGTGAGCACCCCCTTTTTGTTCCTGGGTGTGTGAAAAAAAGAATGAATTGAGTATCAGAGAATAGTAAATCATTTCTTCACGATTTACTTTTTGGAGAAGCATAAAATATTGTAATCATCAATATTTTTTATTAAGAACAAGGAGAATAAGATTTAAATTACTAAACAAAACAAGTGATAAAGGAGTGAAGCAAGTTTCGTAAAACATCATGTCACCTATGCAAAGCTGTAACAGAACGAGAGAAGCAAAAAAAAAAAAAACATGTCAGGTAAGGGAGAAGATGGGTGAAGAGAAAGAAATTGTTGATGGATTTATGAAAGGACAGGAAATGCTATAATAGGCTCTAAGTTAATGAACACGTCAAGGTTAAAATTTAAGGGATAATTGAATGGATAGCTGTTTCCAGTTCTTCACCTGCTCATTCAAAATATTCAAAAACTCTAAGTAAATGAAGTGATCAATGCCGCCCACCAGCAGTAGGGGACAGGCATGGGAACTAGGCTTTGGGGACCACTGCATGTGGCACAACTGGTCATACCTGGGTTGGACTTTGGCCATCTCGGACTATATATTCTTGATAAGAATCAGTCCAAGAAACAGGACTTCTCATCCAAGATCCATTTGGGGAAAGTAGACATTTTTGAGACCCAGACATTGCTAGCATGTGGCAAGCTGCATGTAGAATGAAGCATTTGTCTGATTTAGCAGTAAAACAAATAAGTCAGAACAAATGACAGAAATCAGGTAATAATTTTAAAACGTTTATCACCTGTGAGAGCGTTGTCCCGCTAATCTCAATTAAAGCAAACACATTAAAAAAAAAAACCTCTTTTATTTCTATGAGAAGTGATTTTTCTCCTGATAAAATACTCTGAAGATATGTTTTTCAAATAAGCAGTGCTGGAAATCAAAGAAAATAAGAAATCCAGCTACTTTTGAGCTTTTCTTGCCATTAGAGAAAACAGTTTTCAGTTGCAGATTAGAGGGTGTGGACCAGGTATGCGGAATGAGAATAAAAAACTATCACTTCCAGCCAAACAGCCCCAAATCGGAGTCAGTTAGATTTTTGGCTTGGGTTAATAAAAGTTACTGAACTGATTTAGGAATGCAAGGGTTTAGGAACTGTAATGGAATAAATCTGAAAAGAAGAAATATCCCAAAGTCAATATCTTAGTTTGAATTTGAAGTCTTTAGAAAGTTCAAAATTATTAAAAATGTGCTAAAGGAAACGTAAGCCATGTGATGTCCCCAGGTAATACTGTAATGAGAGCTGAAGGCTATTGAAACATTTCATAGAGTTCATTGACAAAGTGCGTGGAATCCAAAGAGAAGGAGATTGAAAGTAAGGGGCCCTGCTGCCGTCTCGCCTTATTGCTTTGAAAACTAGTTTGTAAAGGGCTCAGCCTGAAGATGCAGAAACAAGCATCAATCCCTTGTGGGACAGTGGTCCATTATTAATATGCTAATTTAGGCCAGCTCACCTGAAATTACCTTTCTAAAGTTGACTTTGTCTTACACCACTTTCTTTACAAAGTTGGCCAGAAAGCTCTTGGCAATGTATAATTTCACAGAATTAATTAGTAGCACAGCAAATTGATCAGTTTGCAAGCATGTCACACATCATTCATTGGCAATGGAATTATTTAAATTGGTGTTGACTGCTAACAGCTACACAGCTATTTTTCTTGCAGAGTACTGAGGTAGGAAAAAAAGGAAATGACAAACATCATCTTGAATCCAAACTATAGAAAGATTTCCTAACTTTGGAATTGAAAGGAAGTAAAGATTGGCCTGGAGCCCACTGGTCACAGGTGTTATGAGCACGAATACCCATGACTTAGGAAGTTATTGCAAATGAGTGCAGGTATAAGAAAACCACAGGGCAAGCATGGAAATAAAGTCTTACTCAGCCTTAGCTTTGGGGAGAAAACCAGGGGGAAGTAGAGAACTGTTTAAATGAGAGTTACTGCCATCTTAGCAGGTTGCCATGTAGAAATGACAGCCACTAGGCTGTAATACCTTCTTTCATTTTTTTTTTTTCCTGGAAAATCTGGGAATCTGGAGTCTTATTTAAACACTCCTGCTTTAAGATGTTGGGAAACAAGTTTTTAAACATTGTAAGGACTAACTCCTCGTGAATATGTCAGGACCAGATTCAGCCCACGGGTTACCAGCAGGAGGAGGACTGGTTTAGGGGCTCTGGATCAGCTGGGTAAGGCAATCAGAGAGGGCGGGACCTTCAGCATGGCTGGGCAGGACCTTCAGCATGGCTGGTTTCCTTCAGAGGGGAAATTCACTTAGTGAAAAAATAACCGGCCTCAGGAAAATAAGGGGCCCAGAGCCCTGGCATAATTGAGAGGGCTCAGAAACATCTGAGGAGTGGAACAGAGGCCTCCAGCTACAGACACAGTATGTCTGTCGATGAGATTGGAGGTGAGATTAGAGCCTGTGACATTTGCGGGCCAGAGTCTCCCTGGAGCAGTACTTTAGCACAGTGGAAGCAGCACTGGCTGCCCTCCACGGGGACGGCAGCGATGAGTGAGGCAGATGCAGTCATCTTGCGATGAGGCCTTTGCTTCAGTAGTGATGTGGCAGCCGGAAAGCATAAGTGAATGTCTAGCTTTGAGTGTATTGCTCATGTCTGTTTTCTCAAAAACACAAGCACAAATGCCCTCTGGTACATTCATTGTCCAAAGATTGTTCATTTGTTCATTGACTGATTGATCGGTTTCATTTATTCAACCGACAAATACTGAACACCTAATATATGCTAGAACTGGGGAGACAGATGAATACAAAACCAATTTTTACACTCAGATAGTTCAGGGTCACAGCAGTACCTGCCTGCAAACAATGCCCAGCATCTCTGCAGGGAGCTAAGGGCACCCAAGGAGGCATTAACTCTGGCTGTGTCGAGGAACATGCCAGAGGATGCAGCATCTAGACTTGCTTTTACTAGTGGATTCATTTTTAAAAGCTTCATCTAGCCTGTGACACTACAGTCATTATAATGTCAGGACCGTCTCCTACTTTCTCAGGTTATAATTAAGCACTGATATTCATATTGATTCATAATGATTCTGAGCCCCTCGGGAGTTAACGACTTCCTGAATTTTCAGAGAAGGATTACACTTTGTTTAATTTAGCTGGTATTGAGTGTTTTTCCTTGAGTTTTAATTCTCTGAAACCTGACATACACATGGAACGTACTGCTCTAAACATACTGCTCTATCCTGAAAAATAACTTTCTATCCATTTATCTAATTTGCCCTATGAAGGAAATTGGTCAGGTGTGTTACTATTGCCATTTTGCAAATGAGAGAAGGGAGGTGATGGTTGGCCTACGGGCCCCAAACCCGCTACGGCCATGACAGATCCAGGATTAAAACCAGAATCGCCTACTCTCAACCCTGGTTCTGAAAAATAAAGTTAAGTAGAACCTACCATTCTCTAAATGGTCTGAATAAACTCGAGTTTTCCTCACCGTTATTTCTTAACAAAAATCACTGCCATAGTGCACACCATCATCAACTTTTCCCTGAACCCCTTTCGAAGACTCCCTACCAGACTGCCCAACCCCCTGTTGGACCCTTCAGTCCAATCTCCACACATCTTCTAGAATTATCTTTTAAAATTCAAATCTGAGTTATTCCCTCACCACCATCCCCTACCTCCTGACCCACAGCGGTTTCACTTTTAATGGCTTTATTGAGGTGTAAATTCCCACGCCGTATGCTGAGAGTTTAGCTAAGCTACTGCATGGCATTGCTGCCTCCTTGGCATCTGTTTTGTTTGACCAAGCAGCCTGCAGTGACCTTATCCTGACACCAGGTCCTCGTACAGGTGCCCACCCTGGAAAACAGCCCGCAGAGTCACAGGCGTGTGTAAGTTTCTGGCGTGACTTCGCCAGCAGCCCATGCCTTCCGTATTCTCCCCTGAGTCCGAGGGCCTTCCCCTTGCTCATCTCTTAGATAAGACCCCTGTGAAGTTACCAAAACCCTGCTCTTTTGGTTTGAATTTGCCGGTCTGGTCTTAGCCCAGGAACCCGACACCACTTCACTTTCTTTACTTAAGTAAAGGCATTCACCCCAGGTCCCGTTGCTCTCTGCACTCTACCTTGACCTCCCCATGGGGCCCCTCCTGCAGGACTTGTGAGTAATAAACTTCTCTATTTCAGTTTCTCTCATGGTCTATCATTGAACCATGGCTCACTATCTGACACCTTGTGCTCCACTTAACAAATGATATTTTAACAGTCATAACACCGTACACTTCACTCATTTAAAGTATACAATTCAGTGGCGTTTAGTATATTCACGGAGCTGGACCACCACCACCACAGCCATTTTTAGAACATTTTCATCACCTCAGAAGAAGCCCTGTCCCCCTTAGCAGTCACGCTTCCTCCTCCCCGACCCTAAGCAGCCGCCAGTCTACTTTTCTGCCTCTGTTGGTTTGCCCATTTTGAACATTTCATACAAATGGAATCATAAAAAATATGGTCTTTTATGACTGGCTTCTTTCACTCAGCATAATGTTTGCAAGGTTTGTCCACGTGGTAGCCTGTGACAGTGCTTCATTCCTTTTTACGGCTGAATAATGTTCCATTGTATGCATAGGCCACGTTGTGTTTATCCATTCACTGTTGACGGACATTTGGATTGTTTCCACCTTTTGGCTTTTATGAATAATGCTGCTATGGACATTGACATACATGTTTTTGTGTGGACCTATGTTTTGTTTCTCTTGGGTGTATGGTTGGAAGTGACCTTGCTGGGTCCTGTGGTACCTCTATGCTTAACCATTTGAGGAGCTGCCAGAGTGTTTTCCAAGTGGCTCCATGAGAGGGTCTTAGAGGTGCTAAGTCACCCTGAGGAAAGAAACCAAAATGCTTCGCATCATCTACAAGGCCCCACTGGACCTGGCCCTGCCCGCCTGTTCAGTCCCAGACCATTTCACTCTTGCCACTTTTCTCATCTGCTCAGTCCCTCTGGCTTCCGTGCAGTTTCTCAAAGGTGCAGGCTCTGTTCACACCCTCTCCCTCCTCTTCCCCTGTCAATTTCCCCCAGAGAGGCCCTCCCTCAGCTTCCCCCAACCACAGTCTAAGTGGGATCTCCTTATTACATCTTTCCTTGTTTAATAATTATTTACATAATGCTAATTTAATTCCACTGAATGGTGGCTCTAGATAAGCTAAAAACAAATCTTAAGGCTCCGTTTTTAAACTACTATAAATGAAGGACCTTGTGCAGAGCTCGAGGTATAGTAGGGGTACAAACATATGTGTTGAATGAATAAATAATGAGAGAGAGTTTAGTTAAAGAGATGTCCAGGTGTCAAGTTGGGCTTATCATCTACATCAAAATTCTTATTTCTTCCTGGGTATTTTTCTGCTTCCTCCTTCCACACTGAATGTTCTAGAATATGGCTCAGAAAACTTTATCTTTAAAGGGACAGATAGAAACTTCCCTGGCACTCCAGTGGTTAAGACTTCACCTTCCAGTGCAGGGGATGTGGGTTCAATCCCTGGTCAGAGATCTAAGATCTCACATGCTTTGCTACCAAAAAAACCAAAACATAAAACAGAAGCAATATTGTAACGAATTCGATAAAGACTTTTAAAATGGTCCACATCAAAAAAAATCTTAAAAAAAAATAAATAAAAATAAAGGGCCAGATAATGAATACATTAGGCTTTGTGAGCTACACAGACTCTTTTGCAGCTATTCAACTCTGCTGTTCTAATGTGGAGGCAGCCTTAGACAATAGGTGAGTGAATGAGCGTGGCTGTATTCCAATACTTGATTTACAAAAACAGACAGCAGGCCGCATTTGAGCTGGAATCACCAATATTTGATTATCTTTGACTTAGAAAATCTGCAGCTTCCTGTGGTTCAACGTAACAACTCATAAGAGTGAGGGAGATGGCAGATAAGTTATGGTTCCTTAGCACTTACCCTTCACACAGCAGTGTCATGCTTCCTGGGCCATTTGCTCCACCATCTAGGTAGCAGGGAGAGCTATACACCTACTCATCTCTGCAGGCCCAGAAGCATGCAGAAAGGGATGTCATCAGCAAAGTAATGAGTTGCATTGGCACTTTCATTCTGGGCTGACCAGGATGCTTGAGGAAGTTGGGTGTCTCTTTGCCAGGGGGAAGCTGGATGGCCCAGAACAAAGCCAAATGCAGGCTGACTGCAGCGTGGATGCAGAGTGGACGATCTGTACTCTGAAGCTTAGAACCTGTGCACCAAACTGAGGTGGAGGCATCTGGCCAAAGGAGAAAAGGTGGAGCAATCTGGATGGAAATCCAGAAGAATCTAACACGATGCATCTGATGATGACACAGTCATGTCTGGCTGTATGAGGCATTTTCTTGCACAAGCAAAAAATCAGAGAAGAGATGCTGAGCTAAGGTTATAAGAATGGTAAAGAGGGATTTATGTAAGACATATGAGTCAATTCTTGTAACTTGCATTTGCCTCATTTATAAAGGCAGGGACAGATGGGATCATTTCGGCGAGCTAGAATTTGTATTAAGTTCCAGTTGCTTTATTTTCTTTCATTTAAATATGCTTATTAGTAATATGTGTGTCAGAACAAAATAATTTTCTATCAGTCATTGGCAAACAGTGAATAATCCCATGTAAAATATGTTTGCATATTTTAGACAGTTGTAACAACTTCACTGAACTTCGTTTCTTCCTCTGAAATAGGCAGAACATGCTTCTGTTGAATCCTTCATGCACTGCCTTTTAGCTGGATTCACCCTCAAGGAATTCTTAAAAGATAGGTGTTATTTCTCTCTTGTATATTGATCTGTCCTCTAGAAAAAAGAAACTTCCCTGTAAACTTAAAGCCTTCAAATCATCTATTGTTCATTTGTTACATATATTGAAAACCTACTATGTGGAAGGCACTGTCCTACTGTGCTGCGGGAGCCAGACAGGCACCCCTTGTCCTCGTGAGCGGACTTCCTAGTAGAAGTGGCCGAGATTAAAGAAAGGACTGCATAGTAGGCCTGTAATAAGAGCAGGAGATTAAAGAAATGACTGCATAGTAGGCCTGTAACAGGAGCCTGGAAACAACATAGGGACAAGGTTTGGACAGTGATGGAGGGATGGCTAGTTTTGATCAAGCAGTTAAGGAAGGCCTCAATTTTGAGGGAAGTTGTGAATGATGAAATGAAGGAGCGAGCCCCAAAAACTTCTTGGGAAAGAGCATTTATAGTTGAGGGAACAGTATTTTCAAAGACCCTGGAATGGAAGTTAACAGGCTCAAAGAACTCAAAGGAATGTGTGGCTGGACTGGAAGGATTCTGGGCGAGTGATGGAAGATGTGGTCATGGTGCATCCACGGTTCATGCCAGGGACTTGTAGGCCACAGCAAGGTCTTTGGACACAATCTGTGTGGGATGGTTGAGAAGCAGAAGAGCAAAAGGTCCAATTTGCATTTTAAAGGTAACCTGGAAAGCTGCGTGGGGAACAGAGTGTGGGTGTAAGAGTAGGAGCAGAGAGAGCAATTAAGAGATACTCGTAGCAACACGGGTGAGAGAGGGTGGCTTAGCCAGAGGGTAACAAACAGATTGTGAGAGATGGTCAGATTCAGAGAGAAGATATAGATGACAGGACCAGCTGATGGACTGGGCGTGGGGAAACAGGACTGGGCATCAAGTTGATGGGCCACAGTCTTCTTCAACTCAGTAGCTACACCACCATTCACCTAGGAACTCATTTTGATTCCTCTCTTGCAAAGACAGTGTCAGAGTTTGAAATGCTTAAGCAGAAAATGGGGAAGAGGAAAGGGGACCACTCAGCTGCATTCCATTCTGGCAGTGATGAAAACCAGGTGGTCCTGGTTATGTGTTGCTCATTACTGCAAGGGTCTTATGCGTAAGTAGCAAGCTTCAGCTTTTGCCCTGCTAGTCAACCTGCCCTAACCAAAGGCAGTCTCTGTTGGGTCTTAGCGCCTTCTGTTTGGCAATAACATGAGGAGAATTGAGCTGTTGCAGAGGAGCTTTTCCCAAAGTGCAGTCTTTAGGCCACTGCATCCGAATTACTCAGGATGACTTAGCATAGATTCCTGAGCCTTGCTGAGAACCTACTAATCCCTGGGGTTGGGTCCCAAGAGTCTGTATTATCCACATTTCCAGGTGATTCCCATGCAAATTCAAGGGTTTCTTTAACTTACGGTAAAAAAAACACATGACATAAAAATTTCCATCTTAACCACTTTTAAGTATACAGTTCATAACGTTAACTGCGTTCACATTGTTGTGAAATAGCTCTCCAGAACTTTTTCATCTTGCAAATCTGGGGCTCTATACCAATTAAATAACAACATCCTTTTCCTCTCCTCTCAGCCCCTGATAGTACCATTCTCCTCTCTGTTTCTATGAATTTAACTACTTTATTTTTTTTTAATTTTTAAAAAAATTTTTGGCCCTGCCGCTTGGCTTGCAGGATCTTAGCTCCCCGACCAGGGAGCAAACCCGGGCCCCGGCAGTGAAAGCGCCAAGTCCTAACCACTGGACAGCCAGGGAAGTCCCTGAATTTGACTATTTTAGATACTTCATATAAGAGGAATCATACAGTATTTGTCTTTTTGTGACTGGCTTATTTCACTCAACATAATGTCTCCATGGTTCATCCATGTTGCAGTAAGTAGCAAGATTCCTGTCTTTTTAAAACTGAATCATATTCCATTGTATGTATATATTCCATTTTGCTTATTGATTCATCCACCAGTGGGCACTTGGGTTGCTTCCACCTCTTGGCTATTATGAATGATGATGCTATGAATACAGGTGCACAAATAAAATTTTAACAGCATTGTTCTCTAACATGAGAGAAACTTTCAGAAATGGAACTGCTCTATATCTTGATTGGGGTGATGGATATAAGCATAGAACTAAATACACAGGCATATGTGCATGCACACACACACAAATACAAATAAAAATCAGGAAATCTGAATAAGATCCAGGATTCTATTGACATCAGTGTTCTGCTTGCGATCCTGGACTATGGTTTTATAAGATGTTACCAATGGGGGAAACTGGATAAAGGGTGCAGGGTATTTCTGTGTTATTTCTTAGACCTTCAGGTAAACAAAAAATTATTTCAAAATAAGTTTACTTAAAAAAGAGAGCATTGCTGTCACTGTCCTGGAGATTAGAGTGTGCCACGAAAAGGGGGGACCCAGTCTGGAAACGGAGGGTGATAAAGGTACGCCTGGGAGGGCAAGGAATCCTAGACATTGTTCCAAAGGAGAAAGTGGAACAGGAATTGAGGCCAACCCAGAGGGCTAAGTGGACCCAGGGACGTGCAGTCCAAAGCCCAGACAGCAGGACCAATATAGCAGCAATGGGGACCTGGATGTCTGAGGAGAGCCAGAAAAACAACGAGGTCATCTCACAGCTGAGTCCCCAGAGTGTGGGCCTGAGCTGGTCACTGACACCTTCCTCAGGTCACGTTGGTTCTGAGTACAGGGTGGGAGAGAGAGAGGGAGGAGAAATCTGGCGCAGGCCCACGAACTTGGCTGAATCCATTCCTCACATGGAGATTGAACAGAGGTCTTGGCACCAAGAGACTGGTGTATCTTCTTGATTCTAAATGAGCTTCAGTTTCCTACAGGCAGCTTCTGCAACATATCAGCGACTTCCCTGAGATGCTTGAGTTTGTGAACCTTCATCAAGACCGTAATGTTCTAAGGATATTTTTCTTGCTTCACAAAAAAACTTAAAGGATGCTGGCAGCCACTATTTATTTAGCACATGCTATGCGCCAGATGTTTTGCTAAATGCTTTACAAACGTCAAGTATTTTACCTCATGACAGCCCCATGAGACAAGTCCCATTCTCCCATTTTAAAGATGAAAAAGTTGAGATTCTAGGAAGGTAACTGAATAGGTTTAAAATCACAGAGTTGATAAGGGGTAAAATCAGGGCCTGGAGCCAAGTCTCCCTCAACCCAAAGTCCACGCTTGGAGTCTCAGCTCTTTGCTGGCTCTCAGAATTTATCAGTGAGATTAAAAGTGAAGCTTCAAAGAAGAAGCAGACATTGATAACAGTGATGGTTCAGAAAATAAAGCTGATGAGACCAAGTTCCATATTATAAAGTTCTGTCAAATGCATGAGACTCTTTTTTATCCAAAATCAAAGACACGTGAAGTTGGGAAAAGCCAACCACCCTCTGTTTTCTACCATAATACTAATGATCTCTTATAAACCTAATGTTCCCCCTGCTTCCCGTTAATCATCAATACTAAGAGATGCTAGATGTCCTAAAGTTTAACAGGTTCCCGTAACTCCCCATTTGTAATAAACTATAGCCAATATGTAATCAATTTCAAAATAAATTTTATAGATTCTCTTTTAACTGTGAAGTTAACACATACCCATCATAGGAAATCCAGAAAAGTGTAGAGAAGCCAAGTTAAAAAAAAAAATTACCTACAATAAAACCACTGTTAATGTTTTAGTATAATTTTAATAGTGTAACGTCTTTGCCTATTTTTCAAAAATTTCATCATGTAGTACTACTTAGCAATTGGATTATTTAATTCATACAATGAACACCATGCCATTAATATTTTTCCATTCCCTCAAGTATTTCTGCAATGTAGTATTCTTTGTGCAAATACCAGAATCTATTTCATCAATATCCAGGTAGAACATTCTGTTGTTTGTAATTTTTCCTATTTTTAAACAATATTGAAATGAGTATAGATGTTACTAAACACCCCTTATTCCCTGGCACACACATATAACAAGTAAAATCACATGTTTTCAAGACTTGTGATGCATATTGACAAATGGCGTTTCAGAAAGATGTTTTGGTATCATCAGTAATGTATGAGATTTGGTTTTCTGACAAGTTTGTCAAATACTATTAGGTTTTTCTAATTATTTTGGCAATTATATAAGCAAAAAGCCATCTCATTTTAATGTTATAATATATTTATTGCTTTTTTCTTTTCTTGCTTTGCTAATTGTTTTTTTCCCTATTGATTTTTAACCAGCTCTTTGTGTATTCAGGATAGTAGGCCTCTGTTTTACATGATGCAAATATTTTGCTTAGTTTTCTGTTTATTTATTGTATTTTAGTGATATAAAAAAACTTGCATTTAAGTAGTTTAACCTCTCAATAATGCACATAATAACTTGTGCCTTTAATACTGGTTTAGAAAGGCCTTCCCTACTCTATTACATAAATATTCAAATATTCAAAAAAATAGACTTTTTTCTTCCTAATACTTTAATCCATCTGGATTTATTAGGCTATAATTTAAATTTTTATATTTCAACCTTAATTTTGAAGAAAATCATGTTTCATAAAACATTTTAATACTTATTTAACTAAATAACTTCAGATCTGTAAACTAAAAAAAAAAAAGAAAGAAACGTATTTCATTGCTTTCTATTCCTCTGAATTTCATTTTAGGAAGGGAGAAGGGCAAGTGAAAATAAAATCACCCATAATTTTCTCCTACAGCTTTGTTTTTAGAAGTATTATATTTCTCATCTTTGCACGAAAATCCCCTTAACCCTTGTACATATCTTTAATGGATCTGGCATAATTCCAACATCCATGATTTATATAAATTCTACTTGAACCAATTAAAATTTTCAGCCTGTGTCCCCTCTTGGCATAGAGGATATTCACTGGGACTTTGCCCAGGCTGCTTCAATAAAATTATTTTGAATATCTGCATAGATTTCTTCCACATAATTAAAGTTACTTTCAAAGTTAAATAGAAAAATGCCCTCAAAGTCCAGCATGGTTGTGAGCATACATTCATAAGAAAAAAAAAAAGTGTTTTCATTATGTTTGGTGGAAAACATACTTTAAAAGTAAAATTTCACATTCACTAAAGAAATACTATGGCTCTAAGCAAAGCAAGCTTTTCAAAGAACATTTGATAATAGTATCAAGATCTTTAATTAATAATTTAACAAGTAGGAAACTTTTATCGCCCCTTTGATCATTTTTTTGAGGGAGCTGTAAACACCACATCCAGTCCATAAAGGGGAAGATTACACACAGAGCTGTGTAAATGAAGGTGGAGGAATGTTAGAAAGGCTAAAAATATCTTTTCCCTGGGAACTCTCTAGGAGTTGGTCCATAATGAGATTCAACTTCGATAAATGAATAAAGCTGAGAAAAATAATTTGAATATGCAAATGATTGGTGTCAAAGAGAAATCTAGATTACTGTAATAGGAAAGCAATTTTGAGGGGGTAATGGCTGACACAGAAGAATTGAATCGAGGGTACTGTATCCACATTTGCAAGTCTAAAGAAAGGTCTGTTGGGAGTGAACAAATGCCCAAGTCGCCAAACCTCATCTGATCTAACAAAGGTTTGTTTAGAATTTCCTATGTGTGTGCTACACACACTCGCTTATCTTTTTATTCCTTTAGCAAAGAGAAAAATGACATTCTAAACATCTTTGTTACATGCGCCAACTTAGATACGGAGAAGTGAAGTTCCTTAATAAGACAGGCTCACCATGTGACCCAGTTAGCCTGGGACAGTCTTGATTTCCACCTGTTGTTGTGGCTTAATTGTTGATAGTACCTGCTTTCATTCTAAAAGTTGTTCCAGTTTGAACAATTAATGATGTGGCCACAGTATCAATTTTCTGTTGCTGCTGTAACAAGTTACCACAACTGTAGCAATGCAAAACAACACAGATTTGTCATCACGTACTTCTATAGGTTTTGAGTCCAACATGGAACTCACAGGACTAAAACCACACGCCAGCAGGCCTGCATTCACTTCTGGAGGCTATAAAGCAGGCCTTGGCTTTTCTAGCTTTGGGTGGCTACTCACACTCGGCGCATGACCTCTTCCTCCACCTTCAAAGCCAGCAATGGCTGGTCAAGTACCTTCTCACATCAAATCACCCAGACTTTCTTGTCTTCCCCTCTCTTAAGGACCCTCATAATTACATTGAACCCACCCAGACGATCCACACTGATCTCTCTATTTTAAGGTCAGCTGATCAGCAGCCTTAATTCCCCTTTGCCAAGTAACCTTACATATCCACAGGTTCCAGGATTAGGACATAAAACTCTTTAGGAGGGTCATTATTCTGCCAACCACAGCCACTTTATAGGTAACAGAGCTGAAATTTGAAGGCAGGCTTTCTGATTCAAAGTCTAGTGTAATTTCAGTGATCGGTGAGGATGTCTTTGGTGGAAAACCCTTGTTTGGTCTTTATGAGATGTTGGTAGGTGGGGAGGGTGTGAGAATTGCAAACAAAAATTCAATAAAAGTATCTATCAGTGCCTTCTTTACTCGAGGCACTTAATTTTGGAGATCATCTGTTATAAATAATCTCACAATAGCCTACTTATGCAAAATCTCTGTGGGATTCTTTATCTCCATAGAATTTTTATGGAATTTTTTTTTAAAGCTGTGAACGTCTTTGAGGTTCTCAGGACATAGTTTCAACTGCCTTCCAGGAATATCATATCAAGTTTAGATTCCCCTAACATGGAACCTGGTGCTTATATCACACACCTTCATAGTCATTGAGTCTCATCTTTTCTTTATCCTTCTCCTCTATGGAGGCAAATGCTGGCATCTTATTTTTCATATGTGTTTCAAGATTTTGTGTAAATCTGTATGTCTAAACTTGTAGTCACGTATAACTGGAGATGTCTAATATTTGTTAGACATTTGTATATCCCTAATTTAATACAGTGAACTTCTAGTTATCATTTTGCATTTCTAGCATTATAACTATTCTTATTATAAAAGATGGTATTTGGAATGAAAGGAACAAGGCCCATCTTTTTGACTTAGAAATTGGTTCAAGTAGAATTTCCTAAACAAGTATTTCAAAGCAGCATCCACGTTGGAAAACGTTTTAATGTCCCAAAGAGGTAACTTGGAGGGGCACCTACTCATTTGGGTAGGAGACATCATATCTGTGTCCAAAAGAGAAACTGAGTCACGTTATGTTAGAGTTGTAGCTAATAAATTCTCTTCATTTTCTGTGATGTACAAGCCTCTGGTTGAAAAGCATGTGAACACACACGCATTCCACTGATAACCAGTAGTTTAACTATATCATCTCAAATAAGTAATTTACTGTGTTGTGTATGTTTTACTTCGTTTGAATATTTAGCCCAAAGCAGAATTAACAGAGTTCAAAAAGGTCACTGAAGTGTTTTCTAAATTATTTTACTTCAAATGACTCATGAGTCTATAGACTGTGTATCTCACACTTTGTTTCTTATCTGATTGATCCAGGTTTGATGTCTGTTACTGGGGTCACATCTCATAGAAAAAATATTGTGTTTTAAGAGCCAGTGTCTTCATTTTGGCCTTCACCCAAAAAACCTTGTAGCATGTTTTTCATCAGTTCATCCCTTTGGATCAGATCACAGTATCAAATTTTGTCTGACTAAGTTGTGTCTTTCATAAACATAGCAAAGAGAATAAGCCAAATGAAGGGCAAGATGTTAATAGCTTGTTGTGACACCAAAGGCCAGGGTGCTTGTACATGCTTTGTAATTTGGCTCGTTACGTTTGTGTTGCGTTGTTTTTTTAAGGGATTCTTGTCTACGCATGTGCACCGCCCATCTCCATTATTATGGTGCAGTAATTGGTTTGAAGAGTCATCAGTTTGTATGTTGTGACTTGCTAGTTCCCACTTCTGGTGGAGACACCCCCAGGATGTGGAAGGAGAATCGAGAACCTAGGAAGTGGGGTTCAGGAATGGTGGCCGAGGGGACCCAACGTGCTTCAGCTAGAGCTCCTCTGGCAGTATAGCTTCCGTTCTGACTCCTGTGGTTTTTCACCACCTCCTCCCCATTTCAGAGGTCAAGCTCCCTCTCACCCTACACACAGGACTCAGTGACCTGGTGTCCACCTACCATGGCCCCTGAAGTGGAGCGATTAGTTCACGTGGTACCTTCATGTGGTACCTTCATGTCTCCAGTGTTGCATAAAGTAATTTTGCCTTAAACAGATTAAGAGTGATTTGCATACCTTGTTCCCCTCCCCATTTTATTCACCTTGGTCATTTGAGAGCTACATTTATAAGAGGTCCAAGTCTTGTCTTTTCTTTTCAGAAAGTCTGTGACATTCCAGAAGGGAACATGTTGTAGTTAGGCTGATGCTATAGTATTTCCCAACTGTCACTTGTGGCAGGGTGTCACATTATACATAAAGGCTCACGGTGTGTTTTATTATGTATTTTCATGTGTCTTAGGAAAAATTTTAAATAAGCTCACCATACCCCTGAATTCATGGATAATTTTGCCTTGGAGGAAAAGTGAAACATAACAATCTATGTACAGCAAAACTATTAAGTAAATAACATAGTTAGTAAAGAGGAATTTTAAAAATGTAAGCGAAGTCCATGAAAGAGCATTTAGCAAACAAGGGCACAGTGGGGTCAGCACACATTTTCAAGTCAGATCTAAGTTTGGATCCAGCTGGATCACAAACTAGCTTTTGACCATAGACCAGGTCCCTAAATTTCTCTGAGTTTTGCTGCAGTGGGTATTTCTCCAGGTTGTTTTGAGCCAAATGAGGCAACACATAAAAAGCCCAGACATGTATTGGACACCAAATAAATGTTAGTTCCTTTCTTTCAAAAGGCAAGTAATCAGTTTAACGTACTTGGGTGTTGTTTACCGCTGTGGTTCTTGTTCATGAGTTAAGACTGCACAGAGTCAACTGGCCTTCGGTCCACGGAGCCTGGGACTGACGGTCAGCTCCTGTGTGCCAGGAATGGAGAGACAGGACAGATGGCCAAAGCTGAGGCCAAAACTTTGGACTCCAGTCTCTTAAAGAGGGATTGCCTCTTCTGAGGAGGGCTCTATGCAGTCAGCGATGAGTCAGGTGCCTGCTGTGTGCCGGGCACTGAATCTCAGCCTTGGGGATTTGCTGTTGGGCACGAACACCCACCCCACCTCTGTCTTGATGGGGCCGGAGAGGCAGACGTTAGTTGAATTGTCACACAAATAAATAAGCAATTACATGTTATGGAAAGTGTTATAAAGGGTACCAGTGCCATGGGAATGTCAACCATGGACACCTGAGGTAGTCTGGAGCAGTAATGAAGGATCTTCTCTGCCAGTGATATCTGAGATCTGAAGGATGGATGGAGCGGGCTGACCAGATGGCAGGTGGGATGCTCATGTTGGCTAGGAGGGTTGCACACGAAGATACCTGTGCTGGGAAGGAATGGGCTGAGTTGGAAGAACTGAGGAAAGATTGGTGTAGCTGGGTAATGAGAAATAGAGGGGCTCTCTTGTGATGTGAAATGAGTTTGGAGAAGTGGGCTGGGGCCAGGTGACAAAAGAGACGTCACAGTAAAGGAATGTGCTGTTACCGTAAGAGGAATGAGAAACGATTGAGAGGTGTCCATTCTGGGGTGACATAAATAAATAAAAATTTTGAAAAGACACCTTGGAAGCCTGTATTAGTCAGCCTTCTCCAGAGACACAGAAGCAGTGATTCTGTTAGAAGGAACCGACTCACACAATTATGGCAGCTGAGAAGTCCCAGGATCTGCCTGGGCCAGCTGGAGGCCCAGGAAACCTGGTGGTGTGATCCAGTACAAGTCCAAAGGCCTGAGAACCAGGGAGGCTGATGATGTTTATTTCAGTCTGGGTCTGAAGGCCTGAGAAGCAAGACCATTGAGGGCAGCAAGGAATGGAGGCCACGCAGGTGGGAAGACAAGGGCGAGTCCCTCCTTCCTCTGCATCTTGTTCCATTCAGGCCCTCAGTGGATTGGCTGGTGCCCACCCCCACTGGGGAGAGCCATCTACTTTACTGAGTCCACAGACTCCAATGTTAATCTCATCCAGACACACCCAGAAATAACGTTTAATTTGAGCACCCCATGGCCAGTCAAGTCGACACATAAAACTAACCATCACAAACCCCTTAGAGAATAGATGACGGCAGGCAATATTAGTAGCAGGGGCACCCATTAGGTGCCTGTTGCAGTGGCCCAGGTGGGAAGTGTCAGAAACTAATCTCTGGAGGTGATGATGGATTTGGAGAAAAGAGGGTGGATTTAAGACAAATTCAGGAGACAGAACAAGCAGTGTAGACCCGACTCGTTGATGGAGTGGCTGGGGATAGAAGGCCTCACTTGGGGAAGAGGGTGGCTTCTGAGTTTCTGCTTTGATCCCTGGGAGAAGAACCACCCTCTGGGCAAAGTTTAGAGCGAAATGATTAGCATGAGACTGGATTTATCGAACTTTATAGTTGCTCAAAACTCCTTGCCTCCAGAGGGAGGAGATATGGGGATATATGTATACGTATAGCTGATTCACTTTGTTATAAAGCAGAAACTAACACACCATTGTAAAGCGATTATACTCCAGTAAAGATGTTAAAAAAAAAATCCTTGCCTCCAATAATGACATTTTGGAATATTTTGATTAAATTATTTAAATATAAAATAGTTCTGCCTTCTCTAGCAAAGGCTGAATGAAGCTGCCCTTTGAAAACTGGGCAGTAGGCAGTAGGAGTTGGGTTAAAATTCACACCCCGAACAGCCAAGGACCTGGCTTTATTTCAACCAAAGACACCACGTATCTTGGATCTGAATCCTAATCCCGCATGTTCTACAAGGCTTGGCTAGCGTCGTAGGCCACAAGTAAGACAGAGGAACAGAATTCACATTTGCCAAATACGCGGATCTATCAGAACTGGGTGGGGCAGACTCTAGATCCAGCTCAACATAATGGAAAGACAGACACTAAGGAGATACAGTTGATCAGGATGAAGGCCAAGTCAAGTTCTTGGCAATTTTGGGAGGACAAAAGGCCAGACCTTCATTATTACAAGAAATTGCTCCCAAAGCTTGATTTTTATTTTCTTCGTTTAGCAGTATTCTCATAGTAGCTTTAAAACTCAGCGTAAAAGCTCATTCTCTGTAAGATCTCCTTTGTGTGCAGATGTTAAAAGGCTCTCCCTATTTAATTTCTTCTTAGCTCAGGTACTCATGCATTATTTTATCTACCCCAGAAATCAAAGTGTGTGTGTGTGTGTGTGTGTGTGTGTGTGTGAATTTGTTAGTGAAAGGATGAAGTAGTGTTAAAGAAAAAATGAAAAACAAATTCCTCTACCCATGTATACCTGGTTTCATGTTTGCTTACTACTTTCAAATTCTGTCCACATGTGTACATCACACATGTATAGTACACATGCTATTTTTTGTGTTTTCACACAGTATTCTAAGTAGATCAACAGAGTTGAATAATTATTTCATCTAATGGCTGTATTCTAGCATCTTGCTACAAACACATTCATTCAACTCATCTTTTTTGCCCTGGACATTTAGTGGACGCCAGTGTAATTTCATTATTAGAAATAACACTGCAGAAAGTATTTCCATGTATGTAGTGCAACCTGTCTCAAATAGAACCCAGAGTGGTATCCAAATGGAACAAAGTATGTGAGTCCTTCATAGATTTGGTGAATTTTGCCATGCGACTTTCCAAAGGGTGAAACCAGTTTATAACACATTCAGGTGGGGTATAACAAACGTGTTTCTCTCTTCTCTTCCTAATTAGGGCTAGTTTTGACAACAGTATTGATGATAACAACAGTAGCAACAGTAGCAGCAGCTAATATTCTTGAGATGAGTTACATAACAGGCATTATATAAAGTGATCTAGAAACATTGTTTATAACAGTTTAAAATGTAAACTCTGGAGACTGACTTCACAGGGCCAAATCCAGACTCCACCACCTAACCTCTAATTGGCTTCATTCCCTCCTCAGAAATGGTTCATAGGGTCACTGTGAATATCAAGTGAGTTAATATAGTAGAGAGCCTCGGTAAGCCCTGGATAATGTTGGTTACCATTATCCCTAATAATGAGTGTTTTATGAACCCATTTTACAGATGATAAAACTGAGAGATTAAGTGTATGAGTTGAGGTCACATGACTAGTGAGAAGTTGTGCTGGGATTCCAATTGCAGAGACCATTTCCGAAGGATTCCAGCTACAGAGACCTTTTCTGACAGAAATACTCAACAGGGTCCCAATGCAGGGACCACCACTGATATCCAAGAAGTGTCACTGTGGCCCCTGAGTTAAATCGAGGAAGTATCAGGCGCAGAAATGAGAGCATAGAGTCTACATAGTTCACTGGAAAAGCCACGACATAATTCCTTGTTACCATGCAACGGTAAAGCTGGGTTTTCTATGCTCTTTTCTTCAGCCTTGAGATCTGAAGGTAGTTCCATGTGGAATTGTGAAATCCCTGCTAGATTATAAAGGCCTGGTGGGCAGGAGTCCCAAGGTCTCATTCAGGACCCCTGCCAGTACCTTCCTTGCCTCAGGAAGGTTCTCTATAAATACTTACTGCCCTGAATTTCTCCCAAATATTACCGTAAACACTTCCGGTTATTTCTTGATATACTCTGTTCATAACTGCTTAGTCAGTTCTTTTTATTAGCATAACCTTCCTTTAAAGCATAATGATGTTGGAAAAACAGAAACAATGTAAGCATATTTTCTCAGCTGTGACTGATTGCTGGTGTTTAGTGTTTGCTTATTTTTTTTTTTTTTACTTTGCAGATTTGATGAATTAATTGTAAATTTCCCAAGTGGGACTTAACATGAACTGATCTTTGTCTTTTATTCTGTAATGTTTAGTTTCTATTCTAGTGCTGGTGACTATCCATTGAGACCAACGTTTGAATATTGCCAAGGGCTCATAAAATTGCTGATATAACCTACTTTCTTTCTCCAGAGCACCCGACTTCAATTTTCATAATGAATGAATGCCTTCTTTCTCCCCCAATCTCTTTCCTCCAATAGCTACTCGTGGAGACTATTGATGTCAACGGTAGAACTCTCGAGGGGCCGGTCCCTCTGGAAGTCATCGTGATTGATCAGAATGACAACAGACCGATCTTTCAGGAAGGGCCTTACATTGGCCACGTCATGGAGGGATCACCTACAGGTATGTTAGGTTGGCTTACCGTTTGCATAATGGCTTGGGAAGTGGCATCCTCTGATCTTTGGGGATTCTGGAGACTGTTTTGTTGCCTCTCTGACTTATTGTTGGTATGCATCAACACTGACATATTATTTCCCTGGATAGCGGCAAGAGCTGGAAAGCTGCAACTCAGAACATGACTGGCGTGTTGCAAACTAGGAAAATGTCTTCCCTTGTGCCCAAAGGTGATCCTTCAAGGAGGACCGACATCTCAGTCTCCCATGTGTGGCTGATGTCGGACACCATGTAAATATCTAGCTCACCCTTGTGAGGGCCCAAGGCTGAGCTTGTGGTATAGTGGAACTTTGAAGAAAATTAAGGTCCCCACTGCAAGCTCCTCAGTTATTTCTCTTCATAAGTGCCTTTTAATAAGAACCATTTGGGGAAAATGGGTAGGACTCTTTTTTTTCCCTTTCCTTAGAAGACATGGATAGAGAAAACTTTTCTCTTCAGTCAAAGGGCCAAAAGCAAGTATTTTATTTCTCTCTCTGGCAACACATGTACCTAGTGTTACAGAAATCACTCAAGGTTACTATGGAACTCCTGGTATCTATTCCCCATGTTTAACCTTTCTATCACAGAAGGTTTCAGAATTGAGAGCTCCCTTTTCTGGCCCATAGCTACTAATTAAAGCATTCCATGACCAGCAGCAGAAGTCACTCCTGAGTATAATGCTTGAGAAAGTGAAGAGCAAAGTAGAAAAATCCCTATTTTAAGTCTGGACTTTGATTTTAAGCTTTCAAATACATTTGAGTGAAAACATGCCACATGAAGAGTGTCAGTGTTGCTGTGTCTGGATTACGCCAAACAACTGCTGTAAGCAAAGGAGTCACTCCTCAGGCCGATGGGAGATGGAAGCTCAGGGGCTGCTTTAGCTGGTTCTTTTTCCCCCTTTACTGAATGGATGGGATGTATCAATTGCATGTAGATACGGGAGGCTCCGGAAGCATTGTCATGGCAACCTGCCTAGACTACCAGGTGAATAATTGTATGCAAGGTGCCTAAAAGCTCCCTTCAGCTTCGAGGAGCTGGGCCTCTGTGCACTTCATCAGTTAGATCCCCAGGGGCAGAAGCACCCTCTCCCTTCCAGGTTTTGAATGCATTCTGTAAAAAGGAGAGGGCCTTATGGGCAGCATCCTGGAGAGATGGAGAGCGGGCAGGTGAAGGTGGGTCAGGTCACTTCAGGGCAGACCTTCCCCATGGCTCCGCTCAGTGGGCTGCTTTTGATGCAGAGATGGTTTCTGGTGAGACACACCCTAGAATTGGGTTGGATGCTTGCGGAAATGTTCTTAAACAAGCTGATGTGCAGAACAAGTTACGAGAACCGATAGGGAAAGCTGTTAAAGAGACTGGAGTTTGAGCAGAGCAGAAAAATGATTCCCAGTTTCCATCTGTGGTACCTGGGCCCTGAATGTGAGTGACTGGAACTCGAGATGGGCAGGAAGAGTGTTCTAAATGTAAATGACAGTGGTTACATCCGAGTCGGCTGTGAGCATGTATATGTCTTTGTATATTATGTGTGTATGTGATTAGACGATGTCCAGTTTTTCTCCCACTGGGCCCTTCCTTAAAGCTTGAGAAAGAAATTTCAAATTTTATTGCTTTATATACATATCGTATTTTCAAAGCAAAAGGGAATCTTTTATGCTTGTTGAATTTCTTAAAGCACAAAGCAGTTCGGTTAGGGTGGACACATACCCAGCAAAACATAAATCACCTCAAACTTCTATTTATGAGTGGTATCATCATATAAAAATACATAAAGGCTTGTATATCTGTATGGAGTAGTTTCTTCCAGCTATGCAGAATTTGGCCTGAGTCATTGTTTTCTTTCTCAGTACCCTCTGGGTTGGACTATAAAGCAGAAATCGACATGGAGTCAGTCAAATTTGAGGTCAAAAATATGGAAATGTTGTGGAAAAGTTTTAGAGGAAAAAACACATAGATTACTTAGCACCCTGTGGGAGAGCTCAGGCAGATGGCCCCCGAAGCGTCTGCGAGGACAGTGGGGAGCTGGGAAAGAAGGTGGGACCCATTTTCCAGTCCCCTCCCAACCTAAGCCCCTTGTAAGTCGTAACAACAAGCCCTGACAGGCTAGAGAAATGATCGCCTCTTCTGTTTCCACAATGTCCTTCTCGTTTGTGGCTTATGGAATCCTATGTGTTGTAGACCTTGTATCACATCCATTTCACAGAGGGGGATGCTGACCCCAGAAAGAGTTCATTGACTTTGCCCAGTTCACACGAATGACTGATGGGGGACAGTGTTCAGGACTCAACCTGCAAATCATGTGCTCTTTCAACTGACCCACAAACTTCACGGTGAAAATAGCCATTGAACGATCCCGACATTTAGGTGGGCACTTGTTGTGTGCCGACAGCTTTCTATCACTGTATCATTTCCTCCACTCTGCCCTGAGGCAGATGAGAAGACTGAACCTCAAAGGGGCCCGGGAACTTGTCCAAAGTCCCTCAGCTGGTGGACGAGCTAGAATCAGGGTCCGCGTCTGGCCTCAAGGCACAGGCTCTTTCTTGGGCACGTTCTCTCACACAGACTCTTTGCATGCCCAGACTCTTTGATTTAGCTCCTGAGATAAAATAACCAGCTCTTCTGACCAAAGAGCCAGGCTCCTTGATTGATGTTTCATTTCATGTGAGCTGTTGCTCCGTCTCTAGGGTTAAACGATGTTAACATGGGAGCCCTTTTCATCACTCACATCACTTTTCTTCTGCGTCCGCATAACCAGAGCCAGCTTCATGGGGTGGGACCTGCCCAGCCTCACAGAGCCCCGGGCTCTGAAGGGCTCCACGCTTGGTTTAATGCTGTGTTGTCGCCGTCTTAAAATTCTTAATAAATGTTCAACAAGGGGCCCTGCATTTTCATTTTGCACTGAACCCCAAAAATTATGTAGCTGGTCCTACACATAGCACTGTGGCCTAGAGCTGGGTTTGATGCTCTGCCAGGCTCCTTAACAAGGTGAGACTGGGGGCAGGTTACTGAACCTGCTAGAAGCCTCAGTCACCTTGTCTGTAGAAGGGGTGGGTGCAGAATAGTACCTACCCTAGAAAACTCTATGCAAGGAGTAAATTAGGCAATGTGCTTCACTTAATGCTTGGAATATAATAAGTGTTCAAGAAATGCCAGTGTATTGTTAATGCTCCAATTATTCTTATTATTCTGGCGGCCTATCCTTTAGGGACGGCAAGGCAAAAAGACATGCAGTTTGTGTGAAGGAACATCCATCTCCCAACCAAGCAAGCATCATTTTCATGTTGCAGTGTACCCAGATGCCATCAGCACCAGTGCATCATGGAGGAAGGTCACCCATATTTATCTGTATGTGCAGACAGGGGGCCATTTCTAGCTGCTCAGCATTAAACTCCAGTCTATTGTTTTGGGGAATCATTACTAGATGAAGGAAGATCAACAGAAAATAATAGTTTTTGAACTTTGCAGATTATGGACTGTTCCTTTTGTGGAGTTGCAAGGCATTGATTTATGGGACCCACGCCCAGGTCCTGGCTGCTCCTCAAAGAAAACGAGAGCTCCGTGTGAGTGTGATGTTTTCTGAATGCCCAGTGCATGCTAAGAGCTCACGAGTAGGGGGTAGGTAGAGGCTGGGACCCTTGACGCTCCTGGAGGACACACACCAGGGCCCCGCAGTGCCTGCTGGCACCACCTCCCCAGTGTTTTTTGCCACTGGTGGTCCTCTGGGCACCATTGAGAAGGGCTATCCGTGAGGAATGGTGTGCAGGGCTTCCAGAAACAGACCCTAATATGAGGACTGAGGGCGGGTGGTTTACCTGCCAGGTACAGGATCGTGAGTGGGGAGAGCTGCAGGAAAGGGAAGCCGGCCAATTTCAGGTGCCGCGTTAAGCCAGCTACCAGCGCAGGCAGTCCTGAGCTTGATCCCTTAGGGAGAGAGGGCTCTGGGAAATGACGTAAAACACACACATTGGAGTTAGCCCAGCTCAGAATCCAGGGAGCTGGGCTATCCAGCCCGTAAGCCCGGCAGACATCCATTAAGAGCTCTCCCCAGAGGGGCTTTAATTAATTCCCAGGCCCTTTCGGTCAACTGGGGCCACAAGCAGGGTTTCAGCAAGCTGGGTTCCAGAAGCTCAGGGGCAACCTTCCAACAAGATACAGGAGCTGGCTGTTGCTTCCATGCTGTTGGCCACCCTGCCTGTCAGCAGGGGCAGCTGGGAGAAGAGAGCCCACCACCCAGACAGGTGTGGCAGCTTGAGATACATCAGGGGAGGGAGGTAGTGGGGGAAATATCATAGTCCTCAAACTACATAACTGAGAAAGGTGAATGTCACGTTGACCTTTCTCTTTAGAGAGAAGACAGGACCACAGGACCTAGAGGTGTGTGTTCTGAGTCCTGAGAGATATCCATTGCTTAGCTGTGTGCTGACACTTCTTGAGGCTATTGAATAGAGGCAGGGATTAGCAGCGAAATCCTCGTCTTCTAACTTCTGAGAACCTGAGGACCCGTACCCTCTCTTGCTCCCTTTATTTTTTTTCCATCCAGTATTTTTACTGAGCATGTACTCTGTGCCAGCAGTATTCTAAGCTCTGAGGGTCCAGCTGTGGACCTGCCAGATGCTGCTCATTCCCTCCTGGTCTGCAGAGCCAAGCAGGGAGACAAGCAACAGATAAATCAGAACTGAAATTGGTGGGCAAGGCAGTGTAGCCATAGGGACCCCTCATCCTGGGAGGGAGGGAAGCCAGCCTCCCTGAAGAGGTGATACGAGGAGAGCAGGGGGCTTTGTCTTTTATTTTATCTCTGGGATCCACCTGACTTTCTGTTCTTCAAGTCTCAGTTACTTTAATTTTTTTTTTCTTTTTTTTTTTTTTTTTTTTTTTGCGGTACACGGGCCTCTCACTGTTGTGGCCTCTCCCTTTACGGAGCACAGGTTCCGGACGTGCAGGCTCAGCAGCCATGGCTCCCGGGCCCAGCCGCTCCATGGCATGTGGGATCCTCCCGGACCGGGGCACGAACCCGTGTCCCCTGCATCGGCAGGCGGACTCTCAACCACTGCGCCACCAGGGAAGCCCAGTTACTTTAATTTTTAAACAAGTCCTACCATGGCAGACATGAGGGAAGCAGCCAATCAAGTGGTCCTTGGGAAAAATGGCTGTCCCAGGAGCTCAGCTTTGCTCAGCAGTTGGTATTTTCTAAAACAGCTTGAGCCAAATAAAGATGGTTTTGATATTCGAGAGTTGGTATTTGAGACCTAGCTCAGCATGAATTCTCAGTTTGTTGGTATGACCTGGTGATAGAGTCCCTTTTCTGGTCACCTGTTTACTTGTTGCAGTAATTGCATGTGGCCTTTTGGTCCACCAGCTCTCCGATTTTCCTCTGCTGGTGTTTAGACTTTCACATCAAAGGTTCTTCCATTTTCATCTATTCCAGCCAGTCCTGTGAGCTTCTGGAATAGTGGCCATGGGGCTATTTTTTTCTTAAGTAGATAAATTTCTTTTAAAAATGAGACTCCACTTTCTTCCCCAGCTTTTTTAAAGTAAAATTACCCTCCAGTCTCACCATCCGGAGGAGACCACAGTTGTCACCTCAGGGAGCATGGTTCTAGGACTCTCCCTGGGCACCTCCACACACAGGGATGCACGCGCACACACAGTTTCACAGAAATGGAGCTCTGCGTGCTCTTCTCTAGCTCACTTTCTTCGCCCTGCAGCGTCCTATGGACGTTTTTGTAAATCATCAAATATCAAGCGACATCATTGTTTTAAACAGCTAGCATCGGGATCTACCAACATCTAGTCAGCCAATCCCCTGTTGACTTAAGTTGTTTTCACTTTTCCCTACTTACAATCAATTCTGCAGGGGAGAGCACGTCTCTTTCTACTTGTGTGACAATTTCTTTAGGGTAAATACATGCAAGTGGAATTGATAGGATAAATGATATGCTTATTACATTTTGATGTATATTGGGGTGACACTTGTAATCAGAGGATTCTATTTGTATCTTGGCTAAACTCATGCATGAAGATACAATAGTCTTTCCGCTCACATATGAGCACACTGATGGACATTTATTTATATTTCTGGATTATACCCAATATCTCTAAGGCTTGTGGTCACTTCACTAACTGTGTCTGTAGGCTGTGAACGGCCTTGCTCTAAACTTCTCCCCGGATTCCCTGGCCGAGGAAGAGGACTGAAATTGTTGATTCTGACCCCTCCCCTGGAGTCATCATTGGAGTCTTAGGGGAGGGAAGTTGCCTAGGAACAGATGTCATTAACAGGCTGCAGTGTCATTCAGATTGAATTATGATGCAAATCACTCCAGTGCAGTTGACCATAAAACAAAATTTATGAAGGAGTTGCATAAGCTAATCAGAGACACCTTCCCAAAAGGAAAGTTCCAGAAAATAAAGAGTATCAAAAGTGTTGAGTTATCTGGACTTTGCTACCTACTCAAGAAACTTGAGTGTCCACCAAGTTGCTTCTAACCATGTCTGGGGTCCCCAAGTGATGTCTTACAGGGGCTCTAAACCAAGCCTATCCACAACCTTGTCGTAGCCACTATTATTTTCCCTCCTTTATACCCCAGCCCCTCCCTGATGGGCACTATTGTGCATGTTGTTGCTGGTCCACTGGTGCCTTGGAGATATCACAGGGCTTGCTGAGACAGGGGAGGACGTCCAGAGCCCTATATTCTGTTCAAAGGATACCCAACCAGTAAAACTGTGTGTCGCATCTTAAATGTGGGGAACTTTGAAAACAGCTCTTCTCATTTTTGTTTGTAGCCCTCTCTCCACCTAAATTCATGTATGAGTCAGTGGGGCTAGAGACCAATTCAGGAAACAAACACCACATTGTTTTTGAATCACTCTTCTCTCTAACCATGAAATCTTTGTTTCTTATGTGTCTGTCTCCCCTCTGCCCATCACCCACCCTTATACTCATTCATGTCAGATCTTCGAGGCACTGAGGATAACCCAGTGACCTGGAGAGATATGGCTTCTGTGCTCATGGAGGTTACTTCCTCATAAAAATAAATACTTGATAGCCCTGACCCACTAATTTGCTGGGTATATTTTAGTCTCAGGCTGGGAGTCATCCTTCCATCCCTCCCCATTTGGGAGAGAGAAGGATTTATGACATCAACTATGGAAAAATAAAATAAAAATTTATTAATTAACTTAATTAAAATAACATAATAGTTTAAAGTGAAGGGAAGGTAAAGAGGCATTGGTAGCCTCAGAAGCTTAGTGATCATTCTACAACATTTTGAAAGAATAAATCTGATGGGGATTTCCAGTCAAAATGGAAATGAGGTGACAGTTGAGCAGCTACAAAATAAATATGAAAACGTCCTTGAGTAGTTAACAGCACCGAGCACGGTGGACTGCAATGCCACTGAAATCCATCCCTGATCCCTGACGATCCACTCTGAACAGCCCAGGAATTCTTAGTGTTATAGATGAATACAACAGAGTGGCAGGTCCACAGTGGCATTAAACAATTATAATTTTAGGGAAACACTTATTTCAAATCAATTCCTGATGACACTTCATTCAGCAAAATCGCTTAAAGAAAATTTATTGGGCAGGGTCTATGAGCCAGATAGTGTTCTAGGTGCTGGAGATGCTGCGGTGTCCAAGACCAGTTAGCTCTCCACTCTTAAGGCATTTGCACTGTAGTGGGAAGAGAAAGATAATTAACAATGAATGGAATAAACAAGGTAATTTAAGACCTTTGGATAAAATAGAACAAGGTGATGTGATAGAATGACAGTGAGGTCAAGGAAGATCTCTCCAAAGAGGTGACATTTAAGCTGAGACCAGTGAGAATGCAGGAGCCACAGTGTCAAGGGGCCAAGCAAGGACATTCCAGGCAGAGGGATCAGAAAGTGTGAAGGTCTGAGGCAGGAATGAAGATGGTGGGACAGAGAGGTGGCCATTGTGGTGGGAGAATGTCAGCGAGAAGGGCACCTGGTGAGTTCCAGGGGATAGGCCAGCAGAAGTCAGCAAACTGTGGGCCATGGGCCTAATCTGTCCTGCTGCCTGTTTCTTTTTAATAAAGATAATAAAGTTTTATTGGATTACAGCCATGCGCATTCATCTAAGCATTGACTATGGCTGTTTTTACATGATGCTCTTAGAGTTGGATAGTTGGGACAGAGACTCAATGTCCCACAAAGCCAAAAATATATACTACCTAGATATATATGTATTTAAAATTTATAAAATATATATTTATATATAAATACCTAAATATATATATATAAACTAAATATATTTTTAATATATGTTAAATATTTAAAATATTAAATATAAATATGTGTGTGTGTATATATATATATATATATATCTCCTTTACCTAGCCCTTTACAGAAAAAGTTTACAGACCCCTGAGTTAGAGCTCTGTAAGTTTTGATTACATTTTGAATTTAGTAGGAATCCCTTGGGTAGTTTTAAGCAGGAGCGTGGTAAAGTCTGATTTTACTGTTAAAATATGACTTGTGCTACTCAGTGGAGAACAGAAGTAGGGCAACCAGGAGATGTCAGCACTCCAGGCACGAGAGGTCTGTGGCCTGGACCGGGGTGGGAACAACGGAGGTGACTAGAAGAGGTCATGTAAGATTTTTGCGATGAGCCCCTGATGAATGGGGGAATACTGAATATTGACTCATTTTATGGTGCCGGATTATTGTAACCAATGCCATCTATTTGGAATTATGGTAATACTGTAAACCTTAATAGGTTTATAAATTTTCCTCAAGTATGAACTGGATTTTACCTTCGGTTTTCTTTCTACGGCATAAGCTTAAGGCCAGGGGACCAGACTGTCTTTTCATCCTCAATTGTCAGCATTTAGCACAGTTCCAGGCACATGGTAGCCCCTCAATAAATTCCGTCAATGAACAAGTAACCCCAAATGGCAGAAAATATGAATCACAATAAACTTCCCTTTTAATTTGATTTTTAAACAAATGCTGTCTTTATTGGCAATTTATTCCTTTTCTAACAAATATCTCTGGAGTGCGAGTTCGGTACCAGATACGCTGATGCTCAGTAAGGATGGGGTCAGGGAGGGATGCATAAAACAGACACGGACCCTGACTCGGAGGATCTTGCAGAGGAGTGAGGAAGGGAGGTGAAAAACACATCCTGAGCCCGCGACAGTGCTGCTTGGGGAAGGCAGGGGCCGCGGGAGCATCTCTCTAGGACCAGGGCAGGGAGGCGGTGCCAGCCCCCCAGGAAAGAAGCCGGGGTAACCACCTGCATAATGTTTCTCGTACTGGACTCTGGTCTAGGTTCTACGCCTACACCTTAATGCAATCCTTACAGTGCTTTTACGGTCGAGGAAACACAGGCTCAGGGAGGTTAGGTTACTTCCCCAAAGTCACACAGTTGGTGGGCGATAAAGCTGGGATTCAAATTCAGCCTAACTCCCGTGCCCTTTCATTTCCTCTCAACTACGGCACCCACTGTCCTTGTACCACTTCACCCATGAAAATACTAAGATCAATTCAAATCTACCATCCTAGGGAGCATTTCCTTGTATGCATATGTGTGAGTGTGTATGTGTTTGTGTGCGTGCACATGTATACACGCCTGTGTACACGTGCATGTACGTGTGTGTGTGTCGCATTTGCCTTCTCAAATACAGCCAGATCCTCCCCCTAGCGTTTGTCCAGGAGACACTCAGGAAGAACTCTTCTCCAGTATTCATGAGGCATGCTGGCCATCAATCAAGACAGTCCACAGATGTCAGTTAGAAAAGATTTGTAATCAGCAGAAAGCTTGATAAACCAGCTTTCACTGCAGCACCATTGCACTAAGAATCCTGTCCCTTCTGAGGGCAGAGTCTAGGGCGGCTGCTTCCATCCACCTATACAAATACCTTTGAGTCACTTCACCTTAATATATGAACAGTAGACTAAAAGAAGCCCTGAGTAATTTAGGTATAGAACCACCTCCCTTCTTAAGTAAATGGAAGAGATTCAATATTCTGAGTTCAATGGGAAGAGGGCATATAAAATCCCTTTTAAGTATATGTTCTTATAAAATATAGGTCATGAATTGAGTTTTCCAGTATCAAAGAAAAAAATTTAATAGACTTACAGCTTTCTTGCTTTAATTATAGCTGCATTTTTAAAAATCAATCATAGTACCCAAAGCTATTTCATTATTCAGAAGCCTGGCTATTTTCAAAGATTTCTTTAAAGTTTGGTTTGGGGAATTTCAGTGTTTTCTTCTTGTTCGTTTTTTGTTTTTTTCACTTCTGTTTAGTGTGCCACAGTTTTTTTCTGTGATGTTCCTGGTTTATAGTGGGCTGCTAACAGGGACACTCGATTCATGGGGAGGGCAGGCCAGGGCTCATGTTTCTGCAGTTGGCTTCTGTATCTTCAGGAAAGGTCACTTTTCAGAATGATGGAGGACCTCACGGTTCTCTTCCCTTGGCCGTCAAAATCAGGCACAGTGAGGGGCTTGCCGTCTGTTCCTCTGCTTCTATTCTCAATTCTGCAACTTCACCCTCTGTCTTGCTGGGCAGGTTCCATGTTCATTGGCTCACACCAAAGTCATAAGCCAGGGTTACAGGTGATGACTTGAATAGTAACGTAGACATGCAGAATTAAGTTAATCTGGTTTTCTGCATGTAACACATCGTTTGAAAATGCCTGGGTGGATTTCTGCTAGTTTGGAAAAGTAGGTTTGACATGGTTTAACATGAAATGTTGACCCATGCCACTAAGACATAACCCAAGAGACCCATGCTGCTGCTGTCAAAGAAACATGTTCTGTGAATGCAGACATCACAGAAAGAGTAATGGTTCAGCTGAGGATGATTTGCCCTCCTCCCCAGGCACGCTGCATGTCACACTGGGGGAGGGGAGAGTGCAACTGGCACCTCGTGGGTAGAGGCCAAGGTTGCTGCTAAACACCCTACAATACACAGGATGGCCCCCACAGCCCAAGGTAATTTGGCTCAAAAATATCAATAGTGCCAAGGTTAAGAAACCCTTCCCTAGATGGAGAAAATGAAGAGTATTGGTTATGAGGCCCAAATCTGAAGTCTGGAGGGGAGATGCTACAGAGTATCGGCCCTGGTCGGTACCAATTTGTGGTGAGCTCGGGGATGAGTGATGGCCAGAACCTCCTCCTCTAAGGATGCCCAGTTAGCACGTAGCTCAAGTTGCTAGTGAGTGCCTGTGAGGAGGAGTGGTGCTGGGCCCTGCGTTCCCTGTGGTAAGGGGTTCCTCTGCAGCACCTCACTGACTCACCCCACGAGTCCTGAGAGGGAGATACAGTGAGCATCTCCATGTCTCCAAAGAGGACATTGAACCTTAAAGTTAGAAACCAGTCTTTCCAGGAGAGCAGAGACCTCTTCTTTTTTTTTTTTTTTTTTTTTTTTTTTGCGGTACGCGGGCCTCTCACTGTTGTGGCCTCTCCTGTTGCAGAGCACAGGCTCCGGACGTGCAGGCTCAGTGGCCATGGCTCACGGGCCCAGCCGCTCCGCAGCACATGGGATCTTCCCGGACCGGGACACAAACCCGTGTCCCCTGCATTGACAGGCGGACTCTCAAGCACTGTGCCACCAGGGAAGCCCCATTCTGGTCTCTTTTAGTAACAGACCCCAACGTATGCCACTACAGTGGCAGTGTGTCCATATAAAAACTCTGTTGTCCAGCCTCCCTTGCAGCTAGATGTGGCCATGTGACAAATACCAGCCAGTGAGCTGTAAACAGTGTTGTGTTGGATTTCTGGGATGAGTTGGGAGCCAGGTCACCTGGGGAGAGTGCCCTTTTGTCCTCCTCCTACCACCCATTTCTTTTTGCTGCCTGGAATGAGGATATGATGGCTAGAACTTGTGCAGCCACTGTGCTTTGTAAGGTGGCTTTGAGAATGGAAACCATGTCCTAGGGAGGTGTACAAAGATAGAGATTGGATTCTGTTGCTTGTGGAATATCATGTCAGCCCTGGGCTGCATCTCCAGAATTATTTTACATAAGACGATAACGGACTTCTGTCTTATTAAACTCACTGTTACATTGGGTTCTCTGTATTTGTTGCCAAACCTAATAACAGCTGACATATGCGGTGTCACTCAACCAGTAAGAATGATAACCCAGACCATTTGACTCCAAGCCATGCTTAACTGCTGTGCTGTGCTGCTCAAGACATTCAGAGCCACTTATGCCTCTGTATGCATTTCATGCCACCAGTTTTTGTATGGTAATCAGAAAATTGAGCCTTTACTGGAACAAAAATGGTCTTTGTCTCCTCTGTTATCCTAGAGTTCTTTCCAGAAAGCATCCTGAAGTCTGTTTGTCATTAGATATTTTTATTAGGTTAAAAACATACTTAATGCCTTGTGATGGCAACTTTCTAGGCACAGAGGTTTCGATTCCCTCCTGTCAGCAATTCCAGGTCATAGTCCAGTAGTGATTACCTGAAAATACTCCAGTAATGCACGTCGTCGTGTGGCTGCCATTTACGTCAGTGTGCTGACCTCCTGTCCAATCCCAAGGACTAGTGAGGGAGGGGAAAGGTACCGGGAATGTTAAGACCGCCCTAGAAGGTTTTCAGAGAATATTAATTTTTTTCCTTGCCCATGGAAATGCATCGTAAGGATGTGCCCGTCAGTCATCAGGAAGATCAATATGTTCTGACAAGAGCACAGCATGAGGGTTGAGACCACTGGCTCCTGGGTCCAAAAGACTTGGTTTTCAGTTACGTTTCCACTACGGATTGCGAGACCTTGAACATGTTGTCTTACCTTCTGAGCTTTGGGTAACTCCTCTGCAAAATGAGGGTAACAATAATGCCTCCAAAGGGAAGGTGGGAGGTTCACTGAGAAAGCGGATGTCAAGCGTTGAGCACGTTGCCTAACGAAATACTACACGTGCTGGAAATACATTAGTAGCTACTGACCAGTTTTTTTCTAAAATGACAATAGATTCAGGAGGGTCACAGTGCTGTCACCTCGCATCTTGCAGAGGAGGGAGGAACTCTGCCAACCACCAAAGCCGCGAATTCCAGTCCTGGCTCCTTCTCTTATCAGCTGTGTGAATTTGAGCCTTTAGTTCCTCGTTTTGAATGGACGATCATCCGCTGCAGCAGCGTTTTGTATGAGTTTGAATTAGACAAACTGAAACGCTGCAATATGGAAATATTAAAAAAATCTCATTTGTCCACAAATTTAGAAATGATGTGATCTCCCAAATTTGAAGCATTTGCCAAGAATTAAATACTTTTCAAAGTGGCTGGCAGGGTTTAGTATAAACCTCAATGAAATCAGTCCACATCCCATACGATTCACTGATTCACCCGTTTCAAGTGTAATATTCAGTGGTTTTTAGTATAGTCACAGAACTGTGCAATTACCACCACAGTCAATTTTAGAACACTTCCACCATCCCTAAAGGAAACTCTGTTTTCATTAGAAGTCATTTCCCATTTCCCCCCCCAAATTCACCAACCCTGCGAAACCACAGATCTACTTTCTGCCTCTATAGATTTGTCTGTTCTGGACATTTCATTTAACTGGAATCACACACTACGTGGGGTGTTGTGACTGGCTGCCTTCATGCAGCAGAATGTTTTCAAGGTTCACCTGTGTCGTATGTACCTGGTACCAGTACTTCATTCCTTTTTATTGCTAAAGACAGGGTTCATTTTTAAATAAATCTGCTCTTGCCATAGTTGATACTGTTTTAGCTTATAAAAATGAATATGTACCATTCTTTGTAAAGATTAGTCTAGAATTATGTGCATTTTCAATTATTTGAGATATTCGAGAATGTGTCCCTTACATAAGGTATGCCTGTGCTCTACTTATTTTGCAGTTTTGTTATAAGAATTAAATGAGATTTTATATATATATATAAGTTCTTGCCAGCCCCAATATATAGTACCCCCTCAAGAAATGGTCCCTCTCTGTTTGGAGTTGTTTGTTTTATAGCACATCTAATTTGTCATCTGCTTTTGTGTTTCCCTCACCCTAAGGAATTCCCATCAGTAAAGATTCCAATCAATTAAGTAAAAGAACTACTCGTAAGTGTTTTCTAAGGAGATTGCTTACCAGGTATCCGAAAAATTCTTTTTAAAAAAATCCAGTGTCCACTAAAATGTCGAGTTTTTGGAACAATACAATAGTTCAAGTTAGATACCCCTTCATAAATTTCCACCAATACCCATATATTCGTGAGGTAATCTAAGACCTTTACTTTTGCCAACCTGAGTACATTTCTGTTATGGCATTGTCATTGTCAGGTGTATGAGATTTAGTGAAAGAAAGCTTTTGAAAACAACCACACTACAGTCTTTCCTGACATATTTCAGCAAGGTGTGTAAATGAGAGACATTTGGGCATCCTCCATCTTTTACCCCCTCCCTTTGCCCTTGGTAACTACGTGCCACATCCAACAGACATCTCTGCTCCTTCACCAAGCCATTACGGCTTGCCTCATAGGGGAGAGACATCAGGACAGTCACTTTCACATTCGTCATTCCATTTCATTCTCCCAGTGATGCTGAGTGTTATTATCTCCATGTTTCAGATGAGGAAACATAAGCTCAGAGATGTTGGCACAGATAATCAGAGGAGAAACTATGAGTCTGGTTGTGTCTGACCTCTAATCCCATCTTCCTTCAAGGGGACTACATTTCCTGTGTCTCAGTGTGGGATAATTACTTCTTAGTACGCCTGCTTATCCTCCACAGTAAGACTGGTTTACCCTTATGCAGTGGTCTCTGATGTAAGCATTCAGTGCTGTTCCCCAGCCAAGGCTGTGCATCTAAATCAGAAATGTTTATTTTACTGCTTACGGGAGATGCAACAGGCAAGCAACAAAAAACACAGTGCAGTTTCGGCTGAGAGTTTTTCAGGCTAAGGAACTGCTCTAGGTTGTGACTGTCTGCATGGATTTTTCCTTATAGCCTGAGACAATCCAGCTGTGTCTGGTCCTAATTGTAACTCAGAGGGTAAGGTCAGGCTACATTACAGAAGGGCAAACACCACCAGAAGAAACAGTTCTAGAGTTAGAAAAACCGTAACCAGGGATCTAGCCATTAGATTCATCTAGTAAAATATCAATCAGGAGCACTTTCTGCTGCAGGTAACAAAACAGCAATTTAAGTGGCTTAAAAGTCTCAGGTTGATTTGTCTCCTATTTCCTGAAGCTGAGAGGTGGGTGGCTGCTGCTTGTGCTTCAGTGATCTGGCAGTCAGTGTCTCTGTGTGTCTTTGGCCTTTCTCTTGTGGCTGCAAGACTTGTCCCAGCGCTAAACGCCACAGCTATGTCTGTGTTCCAGGAAGAAGAAAAAGGGGAAAGGAGACAGTGTCGTCACTTTTCATTAGGAATGCAAAGTCTTTACCATAAGCCCTCAGTGGTGTTTCATTAACCAGTGCCCTGAGCACAGCTGTGTTGTATGATTACCCCTAGTTCCAGGAAGAACCACTTACAAACCAGTATTTTATATATATATATATATATATATATGCGCGCGTACATGTATACGTATATGTGTGTGCGCAGGCGCGTGTGCATGTATGGCAGGCTAGAGAGAAGGGAATTGGGAATAGATTTGGAATAGATTTAGGATTAGCCAGTGACTGGTCCCCACACAGTACACAAAGTTTAAGGGATTTATTTTACTTTTAAAAGGTTAAAATGCAAGAGAAACCAGCATGTTCCAAGATTTTGTTATGAGTTTGAGAATTAGTTGGAGGGTAAGGCATCACTCAAAGGATTTCTTGGTTAAGTAAATGAAGGAAACAAAGTCAAATTGGTTTCTTTACTGCCCAAGTTCTCAGAGGCTTCAAGATGCTAAGGGTCATGTAAACCACCAAGATGATGCAGCACTAGAGAATCTGCTACAAGCAGGATGTTCTATGAGCCTGGCGTACAGGAGATGGTAGACACTTTGCAAAGGCAGCTCTTGGTACTGAACTGCTGGAGCATCATGAGATACCCGAGTAGTTATGCTCCCCTCCAGAGTGGCAGTTAGAGACCCAGGTTGGATCTAAGATGGTCTGAGAGCAAGACAGTGAACATAGTGAGGGGTACCGAGTGTCAGGCAGACGTCTGACCTTGGGAATGTCAGGACCAGCAGTGGAGGTAGGGGAGCTTGTGAGTAGCCTGGGCATAGGGACCACATCATTGATACTTCCTGACCCTCAATCCCTGCACATCCACCCCTCTGGGTTTAGCAAGCTTCCTTCACAGAGCCAAAACTCAAAAAATAAAAACTTTGCTGAATGAATATAAATGTTATATAAATCTTAACCAAGAATTTTACATTTTCATTGGTTTTGGAGGATCCCCTCACCTCTTCTCATGAAGGCCAACCTTTTGGCCAGGTCCTTGGTAGGACATTGACCATCGAGGATCCTGAAGGTAGATATAATCAATTCAAATGAAAAATGACAGACACGTTTTCTGCCCATGAATCTAACCGAATATTGGTAGATGTGTTTTGGCCTTTCAGGTAGCCTCTGCCTCACTTCCTACTTAACAGTAAGTGCCCAGCTTTGCTCTAAGGATAATATGCAGGATCTGGAGCTATGAGTTTAATACACATCACTTCGTTTCAGCCGTACCCCAAAAAATAGATAAAGAATTTTTCACTTACAGATAAGGACCTGGAACTTGGTGGGCAGTCAGCTTACCAGAATCTCACAACTTCCCTCCATGTCTTCCCTCATACCATGCGAACACATCAGTATAAAATAAAGCATCTAAGTGAAAATATTTACCCCAGATGGAAGAGGTGACTTTAAACTCATGGTGGTGTTTACCATTTGGCCCGTAGGAAAAATGGGCCCAAACTGCCATTAGCTTGATGACTCTAGAGACCAAAGAAGGTAGAGGGGTAACTTTGGACGTTAGTTTGTGCATGTTTGTATTAGTCAGCGTTCTCCAAAGAAACAGAGCCAGTAGAGATAGATGGATAGATAGGCACATAGATAAACTAAGGCGTTGGCTCACACATTAAAGGAGGCTTAGAAGTCCCCAAATCCTCAGTCGGCAAGCTGGAGACCCAGGAGAGCCAATAGTGTAGTTCCGGTCCAAACGCTGGCAGGCTTGAGATCCAAGAAGAACCAAAGTTTCAGTTCAAGTCTAAAGATAGGAAAAAAAGAATGTCCCAGCTCAAAGCAGTCAGACAGGAGGAATTTCCTCTTACTCAAATCTTTCTTTTCTATTCAGGTCTATAACTGATTGAATGATGCCCACCCATTGTGGGGAGGGCAATCTGCTTTACTTAGTCTACTGATTCATATATTAACCTCATCCAGAAACATCCTAACAGACATACCAAGAAACAATGTTTGATGAAATGTCTGGGCACCCTGTGGCCCAGTCAAGTTGACATAAAATTCACCAACACAGTGTTGTCAGAATTCTGGCCTTCATGATCTCTACCCTCAGGTCTTACCCCGGGGTTACGTTACCTTACATGGCACAAGAGACTTTGCAATGTAATTAAGGTTACTAATCATCTGGCTTCAACACAGGGAGATTATCCTGAGTTATCCAGGTAAATCCAAATAATCATATGATCCCTTAAAAGAAGAAGAGCAAGGCAGGAGAGTAAGAGAGATGAAGCAGCAGCATAAGGCAGGAATTAGTTCAGGGAGTTTCAGAGCCTGAGAAGGACTTGGCTGGAAGACGGAGTTGGGTAGGATGAGAAGCATGCGACGGAAATCCATTCTGTTGATGTCCTGAATAAGCTTGGAAAGGAATTTTCCTCTGAGCCTTCAGTGAGGAACACAGCGCAGCCAGCACCTTGATTTCAGCCTTGTGAGACCCTAAGCGGGAAACCCAGATGAGCCCCACTGTGCCCAGACTTCTGACCTACAGTCATCGTGGGATAATAAATAAATGGGTGCTCTTTGAAGCCACTAAATTTGTAGCGGTTAGAAATAGAAAACTTAGTACAGTGTGTGCTTTGCATTTCCATACACACCAGCTGTGCGTGAAGTTGCTTTTCACAAGAATGAAAACCAAAAGAACCAACCAAATAACAGAAATAAAATGAAACACACAAACTCATCAACTGTTCAACAACTGTCAAAATTTCAATTGCACATGAATTACCAACTCATAATTGTCAAGTATTCCCAATGCCAACATTGTTCTTAAATTAAAACAGCATCAGAAACAATTTTCAGGATGTGTTTAGCAACACAGCCTAATGAAGCTCCCGTAATTATGAATTCTTCTGATATTCATGCAACGCCACAAATTACAATGAGCTCTCCTTTGAGGAGGTCACACTGACTGCATTAAGGCGCTTTATTGGCAGGTCCCCATCACTCGCCACTGTTCACCTCACTTTCCCAGAGTAGACGTCTTTCATAAAATGCTGGAATTTGAAAAGGAAGCAACATTGACAAAGCAACATTATCTTTGCAGTTGGGATAAACTGCTATCATTAATGAAGTTCAGCAAAACCTCGATGACTTAACAGCACACCAGTCAGCGGTCTGAGGACCATGCAGCCTTTCAGTGTCTCCCTAGATATTCTCTTGCAAAATGAACAGGGACCCCATGTGTGGGAAGTGACTCTTTCTGCAAGGCCCCTTAGCATACTTGTTTAGGAATATAACCTCCCCTAGCCTGTCTTCCATTCTGGAATTCCTAGGATATCGGAATTGAAGATCAGAAAGAGTCATGGAATGACCTTCTCCGGGAGTGCAGTGATTGCTAATGTAAGCATGACGAGCAACAGAAATATTGTAGAATTAAAACTCTAAAACCATTTTCCCTAAGTAGTTTGTGGTCGTAGCAATAGAACTGATCACCTGCATCACCAATTTTAATCTTGGCTCTGACAGCTTTTCCAGGATTAGAGTTTGGGAGTGTTTGGAGATTTCCATGATATTGAACAAATATCTGAAAAATGATATTGAACTTGTTTGCTGTTTGTAACCACATCTCAATAAGAAACAGATGGCACAGTCAAATTAAGAGAGTTGTAGGAGGGCCCATTTTACAAAGGCCTTATTTAAAAGGGGAAGTGCAAAGGAGCCAGGAAGAATAGAGCCGTTATCATCCCTAGCCCTGGGGACTGAGGGAACAGTTACAGAGCTGGAAGGAGAGAGTCATGTACAGGGGCCACCCTGAGAGGGGCAGAGCCCCTCAGTGTGGGATACAGCCAGCCCAGGGCAACCCAGAAGGGAGGGGTCCAGGGTAGTAAGCACCCTGACCTCACTCAATTCCCACAACTTCTCATCTCCAAACCCCACAGGAAGTCAGAGGGCTTGTGCAGTCCATTTAGGCCACGTGCCAAGGACAGAGAGTAGGGTAGGGAATGGAAGATATTCCACACACAATATAAACTTCTTGCACATTCTTGCTGCTATTCCCTAAAGCAAAGACTAGACCCACATGCTTGGATGGAGAAAAGCTTTAGTCCTACCCCTTGGCCTGCAAATTCTGGACTTTTGGAAGAATCAACAGTGTGCCACACACACATTTAAATATAATTACATTTTACCCAAGGTAGAGGGTTTCTTTGTATCCGTTTAATCACTGTGAATGATAGCCATGTAACCTTTGAGAAGGTTTCAGGCCATATTCCATTGGTTTCTAGACTATTAGAGGAAATGTCCATCAACAGATGAATGGATAAGGAAGATGTGGCACATATATAGAATGGAATATTAATCAGTCATAAAAAGAAACAAAATTGAGTTATTTGTAGTGAGGTGGATGGACCTAGAGTCTTTCCTACAGAGTGAAATAAGTCAGAAAGAGAAAAACAAATAATGTATGCTAACACATATATGTGGAATCTAAAAAAAGTGGTACTGATGAACCTAGTTGCAGGGCAGGAATAAAGAAGTAGACATAGAAAATGGACTTGAGGACAAGGGGTGGGAGGGCAAAGCTGAGGCAAAGTGAGAGTAGCATCAACATATATACACTACCGCATGTAAAGTAATTGGCTGGTGGGAAGCAGCAGCATAGCACAGGGAGATGGGCTCGGTGCTTTGCGATGACCTAGAGGGGTGGGATAGGGAGGGTGGGAGGGAGGCTCAAGAGGGAGGGGATATGGTGTGTGCATATGGCTGATTCGCTTTGTTGTGCAACAGAAACTAACACAGTACTGTGAAGCAATTATACTCCAATAAAGGTCTATTTAAAAAATTAAAAAATAAAATAAATAAAATAAACTATTAGAGGTACTTGCTTTTGGCAAAGTTGAGTGTTACTTATTTTTTACTCGTGCCTTTAAAGAGAACATGTTTTCTTTGCTGATAGAGTCAACTATCAGTGTATGTGCTGCTGTGTTCACTAATATTTGACTAAATAATGTAACATCTGTGTAGAAAACAGTCCTCACACTGGAGTTTTCCTGGATTGTGCATTTTGCTTTGTCAAGGTGTAAAGAGCATCTGAGTTGGAACCCATACCCCCTTCAGGATATGAGAAGATCCGGGTCAGTGAATCGTTTCAAGGTAGAAGAAATTTAATGAATACACCTTGGGCTAATCCTCCATTAGCATTATTACAGAACCATTAGTCTGTCTCGGATGCTTTCCCCGCACACCTGATGGCATCAGAGAATGACAGGTCTCTCATTACAGATGCAAGCTATCTTACCTCCTATCTCCTCTCAAACTCTGACTTATTCTAGTGTAAATGGTACACTGCTTCTGTGAGAACCTGATGCAAACCAGCTCAATCCTATTCTGAATTATCTCCTTTCTGCTGCATCTCTGTGTAGGTAGCATGTATACACACACACACACACACACACACACACACATATGTTAGGTTGAGTCAATTCTCTCATAGCCATGGGTATTTCTCATCTCAAGAAATTCTGAAAATGATGTCATGATGTAATGTAGCAGCAATTTAATTTGCTAGGTAGGGATTAAGAGCTGACAAATACCCACTCTTTAAGTTCTTTTCATTCCAACTACCCAAGTCAGAGCATTCTGCGTATTCCCCAGCCTACCAGCTGATGTGCTAAAAATGGTCTCACTGTACTGCTCTCAGACATGCAACAAGCTAGGCAAAGCTGTTTAGTTACTTGTGATCTATTTACATTACATAGAAGCTTGGTTAATTAGAAATACTCATGTTTCTTGATTAAGGAACAAATTAATTTTTAAAGAAGTTCTGAGACCCCCTTGCGTTATGGCAGATAAGGGACTGTGCGTGTGGTCTGTGGTTGTCTGTGTAATTCTTTGCAAGAAGGGACTGAAGTGTGCAGTGACACAGCCAACAACTTTGGAACCAAATATTTGTGGATTAAAAAATGTAAGCGTTCCACTGACATCTGATGACTATCTTTTGTGTCTGAGAAACTGTGCCAGGGGACTCTGAGAACTCAAAGATGAGTACATCAAAGTCAGACCCTTAACAGAGCTCAGGACAGAATGGAGGAAACCATACTTACCAAAAAGCTAAATGCTGAAAGAGAGGTGAGCAAATTACCCCTGGAGAACATTGAGAGCAAAGCAAGCTGATGGGTGAAGAAAGGCAAGCATGATGGATAGCAGACATGCTAAGATACTTTTAACTCCTCGGGACAGAAACCCAGCCCCAGTGAGTTTAAGTAGAAAAAGGGTTGTATCGATGCATATGTTTAAAAAGCCAATAGGGACTTCAGGAATGGCTGTATCTAGGTGATTTAATTATATTGTCAGTAATGTTTCTCACTCTAGTCCCTGGCTCCCATTTTTTCAGTGTTGGTTTTCCCCAGGTGGCAACAAACAACGATGTCCACCTGGCATTTTCCCTACTACCTTAGTAACTTCAGCACCGCCCCCCCCACACTTTATAAAAGCATTATTTACATGTAATTTCTCTGAAAGTCCTAGGTATGGCTCTGTTGGCCCAGTTTAAGTGTATACCCATCTCTGAAATGATCAGTGTGTGCACAGTTATGGTAGATACTGAGTGACCAGATCTGAATCATATGCCCACACCTGGAGCCAGGTGTGAGGGAAGGGTGATGTCAGCTCTCCCTGAACTACAAGGACTAAGAATGGGGGAAAAAGGGTGGTAACTCAAAGGAAAGTGAGAATGCTGTTATCAAGAGCAAAGGACATAAAGAGAAATGATGACTAGCACATGAAGAAGTTTAGAAGTAGAAACACAACATGGACATATTTGCATTGGAAAAAAATATTCTGGCTGCGGAGTGGAGAACAGGTAAGAGAGAGCATGGGCAGTTTGTTAACAAGGGCTTGGTCTGAGGTAGTCATGGTGGAGATGGTAAGGGTGAGGCATGTTCTGGAGAGACTTAGAAGGTAAAAGAGATGGACTTGGGAGTCTCTGGTGGATTATAAATGGCTTCAAATTCTTTGAGAGTCTATGCCCTCTCCCTTTGAATGTAGGTAGTCCCTTTGACTGCCTTGACCAAGAGAATAGGGTGAAAGTAACTCTTGCCAGTTTCCAAGTTCAGGCCTAAAGAGATGAGCAGATTTCATTTACTGTCTCTTGCAACACTTGCTCTGGCAGAAGCCAGCACCATGTAAGAAGTCTGATTATCTAGAGACTGCTCAGAGAAGCCCAGGCCATATGAAGAGGTCTTGAAGGATGAGATGCTAGTTGAAGAGAGAGGCCAAAGAGTAGCAAATCCTCAGCCACATGACTGCAGGAGCCATGTTGGAAGAGATTCTCCATCCCCAGATGACCCCATGTGGATCTGAGATGAATCTGAGATGAACCACCCAGCTGGGCCCTTCCTGAATCCTGCCACACAAAATCATAAGCAAAATAAAATAATGGTTTTAAGTCATTAAATATGGGGGGGGGTTATTTTGTTCTGCAGCACTAAATAACTAGAACAGGAACTGAATTAAACATGAGAAAGAGGGAAGGGTCCATGTAACCAAGTAATGGCAAGGACTACAGCAAATGCTAATAAATGTCAACACAGAAGGTTAGATCACATATCTAACCCACCCTGCCTTGTGTTCCTAAGAACCCTGGTCCATCCTATCCTCTCCTTGCTGAATCCCAAAGTGTGTCTCTGTCTGTGGGTATAAATCATAGATGCAGGCTGCAGTCTCTTCCTCCTGGGATTCTCTCTTTGATGGGGCTATTGAACATTTGGTGAGTTTTATTGTAAGTCACAGGGACTGTCAGTCTTCCCATAGCTGTATTTCATTCAGGTCCTTCATTGTGCCCACTGGAGGTGACAAATCCTCTAACATGCAATCACAAGTCGTAAATGTAAAAATAAAACAAAAGTTACTTGATTGAGAAACAGGAGATACTTTTTGAGGCTCCAGCCAATGGGCTCTTGTTTCTTCTACCTGATCGTGACTCCCACATTTATGCTATTTCACAAGAATTGTAACCTGAAAGCCTTGTTTTGGGAAGTCAGTAGAATGGATCTTGGAAAAGGCAGAGGTAGGAGAGGTAAGATTGGTCTTTGTTCTGGTGTCAAGACGTCTGGTGGAAAGACCCGAGCACACAGCTAACCAGTGAGGCACTTCGTAAATATTAGAAAAAGGTGTCCCCTCTGGGCAGATGAACTATAATAAAGTACCCCTCTGGGTAGAAGCAGACCACTGAGGTCTTGGTTTGATGAGTGACAGATGAGTTGTTATAAAGAAAAATATACCTCTTCCTACAGGAAGTGAGAGGAGGGCAGGCTGCTCATCAGTACCCTGTGGGCCCTCACAGCCATACAGAAGACCCAGGTCTTTGCTTCCTAGAAACATCCTCACAGCAGGAGCAGTTTCACCATTGTCACTACCGTTCATTGAGCCCCAACTCCGTGGTGGGCATTGTGGTTGGCTTCGCATATAATATTAGTTCTAATCCTTGAAACAACCCTGAGGTATAGACGCCACTATTGATAATGAAACAAAGACTGAAAATGTCTGCCTTGCCCTGAAATGTGCTAGGACTAGGAGTGGGAGTGCTGCATCACGAACTTGGCCTTTCTAGCCCATTTGTGCCTTCCTCTTCAGTGGAGAGCAGTTTCTTGGAGATGAAAGCACACGCTGTGGCCGTGAGCTTGTGGCAGTATTGGCTCTCATAGGGAAAAATGGGTCCCATGGAGTTAGATTGGTCATATCTTCAGGAAGGATGCAACTGTGGGTCCATCTACATAGGAAAGGAAGTAATACAGCATAGTCGAGTGGTTGAGACTCTGACACCAAATATGGCTGGATTCGAATTCCAGCTCCATTTCTCTCTCTCTCTCTTTTTTTTTTTAAATTAATTTATTTATTTTTAGCTGCTTTGGTTCTTCGTTGCCACGAGCGGGCTTTCTCTAGTTGCAGCGAGCCGGGGCTACTCTTTATTGCGGTGTGCGGGCTTCTCATTGCGGTGACTTCTCTTGTTGTGGAGCGTAGGCACACGGGCTTCAGTAGTTGTGGCACATGGGCTCAGTAGTTGTGGCTCATGGGCTCTAGAGCGCAGGCTCAGTAGCTGTGGCGCACGGGCGTAGTTGCTCCACGGCGTGTGGGATCTTCCCGGACCAGAGATCGAACCCGTGTCTCCTGCATTGGCAGGTGAATTCTTAACCACTGCACCACCAGGGAAGTCCCCCAGATCCACGTCTTATTTGCATGACTTTAAGCAAGTTACTTGGCCTCTCTAAGCCTCAGTTACATCCTCTTTAAATTGGAATAGTTGCAGTTAGTTATAAGTATGCTGTTCATAGTGCCTTCAATTTGTACAATAGTAAACACCTATGGAAGAGTAGAGCTGTCATTTACCATTGCCCAAAGGTTGGTACAGACACCCCAGTTCAGCCTAAGATCCAGCTAGTGTTGCTAGCCTTCTAAGCTCACAGCATTGGCTCATGGTGAACTTGTGCTCAACCAGAAACTTGAGTATATATTTTGCACAATTATTGCCCAGATAGATCTATCAAACTTAGAACTAGTACATACATATGTTTGTGTATATATTGATGTGTGTATACACATATGCTTATTCCTGATGTCACGTTTGCCAATTATAAGTTTTATTTAATTAGCTTTATGCTGTGGAAAGAATTTAATGTCTTGTCTCATTAATCTGACTTATTACCAAGTATTCCCAGTTCCTTTTTTAAAAAAAATCTTAAAATCTCATATACATTCTAAATCTTCACCTAAGTCATAGCGACTCTGTAGGTTTGAGAGAGTACTGACCACATCTGTCTCAAGTGTCAGCTAACAAATATTATTAGATACCAACCATGTGTCAAGAATTGTGCTGGGTGCTGTTGACTCTTCAGTGTCCAGTGTCTACCATGGCGCCTGGTACAGTGTTCCTCAAAAACATTGGATGGATGGATGGATGGATGGATAGATGGCAGATAAGGTTATTGAATAGAATAAAGTTCTAGATCTCTGTCACACCACAAAGATCTTTTCCTAGAAATCAATTGTACAGTGTTTTAGTGACGTTGATGAACCAGTTATAAATTCACCTAGGAATATGATCACACAGCCCATATGTTTCCCATTGTATCCATAATGTGATCATAAGAGGAGTTTTCAAATGCCTTTCTCAAGTAATTACACTAAATATTTGACATTCTCCTGGTTCACCAGTATGTAACAACAGGCTTCAAGAAGGAAATTAACATACATGTGCACCAGGAGACATACATGAAGATGTCCGTTGCTGCATATGTTAATCAGCTTGATTATGGTGGTGATATGTATATGAACGCATCAAGTTCTATACCTTAAATATATACAATATTTGTTGATTATACCTTGATAAGGCTAGAAAAAAATAATAACTTTGGTTGCATGCAGGAGTAGAATGTCATGCAAAAAAAGTAACATTTTTAAAAAGGTATATTCTCGTTAATATGCTCTGTTCTCCTTATTTCCCCTGGATCTTCAAATCTTCATAAGAGTTGCTATGGATCAGCCTCACATATCACCCTGTGGGTATAAGTTCTAGTTATTGTTTACCTGTTTTAAAACAGGTTTACCTGTTTTAAAACCTGTTTTTATTTTTTTTCTGAGAATAATGAGTATATTGACTGTTGAAATAAAAGAAAGGATTAAACTTAACTTGGAAAAAAAGGCAATAAATTGAAAATTGCCTAAATGTGCATCCATAGGGGAGTGGCTAGATAAAATTAAATAAGTATTAAATTGCAGTAGTTTGTGTATTTCATATGTATACATATACATATATATTCTGTGAAGGTAGAGCTCAGAAACAAGAAAGCCAGTTTTAGTGTGTGTTCCATATGATGCAATTTATTTAAAAATTAATAAATATATATATCTAATATAATATATTATTCATGGAAACAGATATATGCCTAAGATAACCTGAAATGGACTGGAAGCTTACATACTCTGTACTGTGGTTCTTGTTGGTAAAAATGTTGATGGGGGATAGAACAGGGAATGGCAGATATACGGACTTAAGCTAGATCTGTGAGGTTTTATTTCTTTGAATAAAATAAAGGCAAAGCAAATATGACAAAATGTTCATAGTTAGCAATTCCAGATGGTGGGTGTACAGATTTTTAGTCTATTGTTCTTTGTGCTTTTCTTTGTTTTCTTAAGATTATCAAAATACAGTACTGGAGAAAGAAGTTAACCCTCACTGGTTACTGATCATCAGCCCATTCTTTCTATTTTTGTCTCCAGGTTTTTTTTAAGGTATAAGATATGACAGATACAGTTGAAACCTTCCTCTCTACCTACATTATTTAGGATTAAACTCAGCTGCATGTAACAGGAAACCATGTGAAATAGCAGTGACAACTTTATTTTTCTCACATAAAAGACATCCAGAGGTCGTATAGACAGCCTCGAGATGCCATTTGCGACCACGTTCTGCCATCTAAGCACATGGCTTCCACCCTCAAGACCACTTCAGGGCTCAGGAAGGCGGATGGAACTCCAGCCTTTATATCTAGTTTCTGGACCAGCAGCCCCTTCCCTTCCCATACTGTACCTCTGCTTATATCACATTAACCAGAATCAATCACATGATCACGTAACTGCAAGGGAAACAGGGAAATATAATGTTTCACTAGGGAATATTACCCAAATTTGTGTGTATGTGTGTTTTGTTTTGTTTTGTTTTGTTTTGTTAATTAAGGAAGAAGAGAAAAATGTATATAACTTGTATGTTCTTCTCCTTCATTTATTTATTTATTTACTTATTTATTTAGATTAGCATGGGCTCATGGGATTTTACTTTTATTTATTGGGTTGTTTTGTGTTGCTGTCTATTTTTAATGCTACACTCAAATTATGCCATGTTTGGCCAGTGGGAGCCAAATGTTGGGGTTGGGGCTTTTGATAGTTCATCATTTTTTTTGACTACTTTATTACTTTCTTATATAATAAGGTATTCTGGGCTCAAATTGTACTTTTCCTCAAATTGTACCACTGCTGGATTTAACAACTTCACCAAGGAACCCTGGTTTCCTTCAGTGGAGAGTAATATTTAGAAATTAAGGACTGGGTGTTTGGTGAGCTTATTACTGCTCGGATGTCATTGCTTCCAGGCCCTCTCAGCAGACAGAGTGAGGATACATATACACTACACACACAAATATACGCATGTGTATATATACATGTATATACACGTGCATGTGCATAGACATACATCTACAACTGCTACATCTGTCTTTTCATCCATATATAGCATTTTAAAACACAAGTTCAAACCAGTATGTCCAGTTCCAATCCAATACCTCAAGGCTTTTCCTAACCGTCCCACCTTTCCATACTCACCTTCTTCAACAGTGGGAAACCCAACTGGCAATATCCTCAGTGTATTTACTAACTGGCATGATCAAATCACTCAATGTAACTGGTGTCCCAACCACGCCAGCCATCCCTTCTGCCTGCCATATCAGCTCCAGTCCCCCCAGCACCCACATCTCAGGCACCAGCAGGCACTGGTCCCTCCCTTCATCCCATGACGCCATGCATCCATCAGGTCTCCATCAGCTCCTCATGCCAGTGAGGAAAGGGAAAAGGTTAATCAGGTGAATTTATAGACAGATAATGTGGGGTCACTAAGAGGGTTAAGGTATACTAGAGGTAATCCAAAGAGGCTTCCTGTAGGAGTCAACCCCTTGAACTGTCTCAAGGACAAAGAGGCATTAGCATGTTAAACACCAAGAAGTTAGGGGAAGAATGTGTATTCTAGGCAGAGAGAACAGCTTAGACAACGGCCTGGGGGAAGAAAGCTTGGTGATACCTGAGAAATGCATGTGGGTCGGTGGAGCTGGAGTGACGTAAATGGACAGGGGGTGGTGGTGGAGAGAAAGCTGGACAGGTGAGCAGGGCCAGATGGTGAAAAGCCTCATATGTATCAGTTTGGGGTAGTGGTGAAAGCTTTCATTTCTCTCTCTTCAGTTACACATTTGGCTTTTAGAGTCTCTAAATCCCCTCAAGTGAGCCCATCTGTCATTTCCGAAGTACAGTTTCATCTATCAGATGCCAATCTCATGAGGCAGGGACTCTGTCCTAATTACCACTGTACCTCCAGCCTCTAAGAAAGGCCCTGGCACATAGTATTTGCTCAATAAGTATTTGAATCACCAATGTATATTTTTATTTCAAATAGGCTGTTCTGATCCCCATTCAAAACCACACAGTTGGCAAGTCTCAGCCAACTCCCAGCTCAGGCAGCCCCACTGTCTCTACATTTGCATGGAAAGTGTAATGGGCCATAAAATTGCATTCGTTAGCAGAGGCTTATACATATATTTTGCAAACATTTCACCCTATAAAAATATGGGGCCAAACTACAAAATCCTTGAGAGGCAGCAGCTGGAAGTATTAGTTGAAATTAGGATCATCATTTCCAATAAGCAGTGCCAAATTTTGTAATGCAAGTAACATGTTCATGTTAATTCTAAGAAGCTGCCTGCCTCATTAGGCAGATAAGGCATTCTATGATTTGGACACAGAATAACCCCAGTGATAAATGAATCTCCTAGATTATGATAGCTTCCATATCACAAATCCCTCTTTTTGCAAAGTTGCTACAAGCAAGGTGTCCAATTTCAGAGGCCCATTTTACTAGTCAGGATAAGCTCAGCTATGCTACAGTAATAAACAAACCTCACAATCTCAGTGTCTTAACAATGTAAAATGAATTCTTCATGATGAAATCTGGGATACGAATAGGGCTACCCTCCTTGTTGTAGTTGACACATCTAGAACATCTCCATGGTCTCCATGGAAGAGGAAGAGGGATGGAGGTGACATGTGGCTTTTTACCTCCCTCAGCTCAGGAAAGAAACATCAATTCTGTTCTCAGTCCAGTGACCCAGTAGTAGTCATGTGACCCCAACCTAACCACAAGGGAGGCTGAAAACGCAGGGAAGTGAGTGGACTCTTTGGTGAATACTAGCTATCTCTGCCATCCCCGGCATGTCTCACTCTCCCCATTTGGACTGAGAAAAGGAAAGAGAACTGAGACACCTTTTTATTGACTTCCTTCTAACCCAGGACCCATCTGAAGGTACTTGGGTAGTTATCAAGACGCAGTTTATATTAACAGTATAGAGGATAAACTTCGACGGCATGCAGCCCCAGCATCTCCATTTCTAGCTGTAGGCGCTTGGAGAATCACTTTAGCTTTCTCAGTCTTATTTTCCTCATCTGAAAATAGAGTAAACAACAGTACCCACCTTGTAGGGTTTTGAGGATTAACCAGTTGGAAACACGTACATGTTCAGTAAACACGTGCTACTGAAGTGATGCTGGACCCAAAAGCACACGGGCTCCTTCACTATGACAGGAGCTAAATAGCCCCAGCCAGTGTGGAGAAGGGCATACAGCCACAGTCTCTTGAGCAAAACCAGCAGCAGAACCATCCAGACAAACCAGCCTTGGGCCATTGTCCACAGAGGAGTGAGATTCTGATGACAGATGCCAGAGGCAGGGGTATTTAGAGACACCTAGACACTAACCCTGCTTTCCTCCCATACCTCAGGAAGGCTGCTGGTAATAATAGCTTTCTTAAGTGGAAGAAACTCTATTTCTTGTGTAAGTTCTTCTAGCATGATACTAAAACTCATGTATAAAAGAAGTGTTAGGTGGCAGTAAATGGGATTCTCAGTTCCTCCTATCCTTCCTTAGTAGTGTTACCAGCAGATTCTAAAAGCCGATTTAAGCAACAGGGAAGTGTGGTATCCTTGCTCTATGTGGCCACTTCACTTCAGGTAAGATTTTGTATTTGTAATTTTATGAGGAATTATACATTTTAGGATTATGTTTGGCTATACATAATAGGAAATATAGCTGCTGTGGCTTAAGTAATTTGTGGGTTATTTGGTGGCTGCTCTTCAGCCTTGCAATGATGTCAGGGTTGACCTCATTGTAATTGTCTTAATCTTTTCCCTCAGTATTATAAGATGGCTGCCTCAGCTCCAGCCATCACATCTGCACTTGAGGTAGAAAGAAGGAGAAGGAGTGGTATCTATCCCATCTTTTCCACTGCATCTGAAAAGCCAAAGACTCCCTGAAGCATCATCCTTAGCCCACTGCTACAATAAGTTTCTGCCTACATTTCATTGGGCAGAACTATGTCATATAGCCATCCCTGATTGCAAGGGAGGATGAGAAAATTAAATACTTGTTTTCTTACAAATATCAGTGTCTGGAAATGGGTGTTAGGTCAATCAACCCACGATGTTTGCCGCTCATACTTATCCAGATTGTTCTGTAGGAGGAAGAGGAGGCACAGCATCCATTCCTTGGATCACCTGAAAATTCTGTGATCAGTTCCCTTTAATCCATAGTTCCTCAACTAGAGGGTTGTGTCTTCTGCAGGAAGAAAGCACGAGATGTTTCTTACTCTCCACTGAGAACTAAGTGCCTGTGGCAGGTCTTGGCTCCCTTCTGGTTGTTTACTGTTGTCCAAGTCACTGTGATTCTGGAAGGTATTGGTCCTCAGTGGAGCTCAGAATGGACATTAGCTCTTGGATGCATTTTATTGATAGGGGCACAGGAGGGAAATTATACTGCTAAGGACTGTCACCCTGGCCAGTTAAAAATCCAAAGTAAATGAACTGAACAAACCTCCCCCTTAAATAGTGCTCAGAAATCAAAGAGCTGAAAAAAATGTAAATGGGATTCATTAACAGCTGCAAAATTAGCTTTCTTGTGGTACTTTGATATGTTTTTCTTGCAAATCTCAAGAACTTTAGTTTGCGGTGAGTTTCGGACATGGTTGAGACTGTCTGACTTGTGAGTGGGTTTAGTGGACAGTGGGGGCCAAGGAGAGGAGGTTCTCAATATGCCCATCTTATGATGCCCTCTGGCTCCTACCAACTGCCCCCTTGACACATTAGCTTTCTGGTTCTTTTATCTGCCTTGGGACAACGTTTACCCAGCATGTCAAAGTGCTAGCTGGAGTTGATTTTCTCTGTGCTTATTTTAACACAAAGGAGTTGAACGTTCAGGAATTTCTGCTATGTTTGGAATTTTGCCGTCAGTGTCAGCAAGAATAATTATTGGTTAACTTTTATCCTCTGGACTCATTGGCGTTTGTTATCAGGACTGGGGATTTGACTCCTACTATGGGTGAGACCAGCAGTGCAGCACTGATGGCCCCAGGCTGGATCTAGATGGCAGATGTGTTTTGTTTGGCCTGTGCAGTGTTTTTAAAGTAGGAGATTTCATTTCAGAATCACATTTCTGGCTTCTCTTGAAAAATGGGAAGATTTCACGACAGCGGACAGGGGTGTCACCGCCAGGCCGGAGCTGCCTGTTTGGATCAGGGCAGCCACGCCCACACCACGCCCTGCTGCCTCACACCCTGCCTGTGTCGCCTGTTCACTCTCCCAGGAGTCCTTAGGAACGCAGAATCTGGGGCTCTGCGGCACAGCTGCCCGTCAGAATCTGCATTTTAACAAGATCCCCTGGGGGGTTCTTGTGCTCAAAAAGTGGGAGAAGCTCTGGTCTAAAGCAGAGTTTTTCATCCTTGGCTGATAATAGGAATCACCAGGACACTTGTGAAAAATCTACCTCCCAGGCTGCACCACAAAGCCAGTCCCATCCTACAGGGCAGGGACCTGAAAACCCATACATTTAGCAGGTGCCCCAGGTGACTCTATTGCTCAGATAAGCTAGAAAAGCGCTGCTGAAAGAGCTGGTTCTCAAATGTGGATATACATCAGAATCACTTCTTATTTTTTAATTTAATAAAACATTTCATTATTACAAAAACATCACGTGAGCATTGTAGAAATTTAGAGAACGCCTTATTTCGTGACCTGTTTTTCTAGGCAGATATTTGTTTTTTATCCATTTTAACCCAAATGAGATAGTACCATACATGTTATTTTCAAACCTGCTTTTCTCAGTTAACAATCTCCAGTTTCTATACGAAAACAAATTTTCATTTTTCCCAGTTTACCCCAAAGTATTCTTTACAATTAATTGTTCTGTCTCAACTGAAATCCATTCCAGGACCACGCAGTGGGTCTGATTATTCCATCCCTTATGTCTTTTAATCCAGCACATGCTTCCCCCTCCCCCCACCCTTTTTTTCCTCTGCAAAATACTGACTCGTTAAGGGAAAGTCCCACCTTTTGGACGTCTTATCCCGTCACTTCCTCATAGTATCACTTAGCTTGTTGCTCTATCCTGGAGTGATTTTTTTTTAATGCATATGGACTCCACTAGGACTTCCTGAATTAAAGTCTTCAGGGAGCAAGGCCTGGCCGTCTGTAGTTTTTGTAGTTCCCTCAGATGGCTCTGAGCTTGAGAACTAAGTCGTCCTGATCCATTCAGCAGGGAAAGATGACACAGCCCCTAAATCTACCAGGAACATTGCCTCGTGCCTCTGGATTCACATGGGGTACTGAAATGTGATATATAAGAAAACTATACGTTTTATCATCCAGATGATCACATATATTTGGTCTTTCTCTGAGGTTCCTGGCTCGCAGCTCCCCAAACCTTTGGCATTTCCTAAGTGTTGAGAGTGATCAAGATGTCTTTTATCATATTCATGAGGTGAATTTTGGACAGTCCCTAAAAGTGGGAGCTGGTTGACAACGGAGCCAGCCCTGTGATTAGAGGGTTGGAACTTTCAATACCACCCTCTGACCTCTGGGGCGGAGAGAGAGGCTGGAGATTGAGTTCAATCGCAGTGGCCAGTGATTTAACCAATCGCGCTCTGTGACGATGCCTCCATAAAAACCCAAAAGGATGGGGTTCAGAGAGCTTTTGAGTCAGGGAACAGGTGGAGGTTTGGGGAGTGACACACTTGGAGCAGGCAACGAAGGCCGCGTCCTTTCACCATACCTTGCACCTTGCCCTCTGCATCTCTTCCATCCGGCTGTTGCTGAGTTACATCCTTTTACAATAAACTGGTGAGCTAGAAAGTAAACTGTTTCTCTGAGTTCTGTGAGCCTTTCTAACAAATTAACTGAACCCAGGGAGGGGGTCGTGGGAACCTCTGATTTATAGCCTATTGGTCAGAAGTACAGGTAACAACCTGGGTTTGCACCTGTGGGAAGGAACAGGCTTGTAGACCTGAACCCTCAACCTGTGGAATCTGATTCTGTCTCCGGGTGGACAGTGTCAGAACTGAGTTGAGTTCTTGGACTCCCTGCTTGTGTTCAAGAATTGCTTGTTGAAGATGTGGTGAACCCTGCCCTGCCCCCCACGCACACACCTTGAAATCAGGAGCAGACACCAAGAGAGACACTTTAACATCAAGGTCTGGAGTCTCTCTGTGATGCTTTGACTTATAGGATCCAAGCATGGCTGTTTGTTTATCCTTATTCTGTGATAAGAAAGTCAACTTTGCTGGAAGGAGCCTCCATCTGAGGCTGGCAGCTGGGACACTTTCTAAGGCCTTATCTATGCTTGTAGTTTTCCTAGCAGATTTCACTCTCCCTGAGTTCCTGCTCATGATAACAGGGGATGAGTGACTGAGTATGCATACAGGAAACCTGGAGCACTCCAAAACATCTTCAGGTGCTGGGTTTGAAGCTGAGAAACTCAAGAACAGTTGCCACAGACTAAGTCCCTTCATATGGCTTTAAACAGATACGTTGTGAAGTCTGTGGGCTCAGAGGCACGAGTTCTCTGAGCAGCCTTCTGGTCTCCCAGTAGGCCAGCGGCCAGTGGTCTCAAGTCGAAAATTAAATGTTCTGAGGCCCCGCATATCCCCAAATCTACATACGTACCCTGGAGGCAGTAAGTACCACGTAGGGCTAAAGCCAGGGTCCTGGTGCAGTGGATTTTATGTCCCATCTCCATGATAAATGTGATCGTTTTTTCCATGAGAACAGCCACAAAGATTTTTAATTTGCCTAAAGGTAATGTGTGATTTTGAGATGTGATTAGGAATTGTCATTCCACAGTGAACATTACCAACAGGAACTGCTAGCAGTCACTTAATAGGACTCCTGGCTCTAAACCCTGTTAAGCCCACCCCCATCTCCCCGACAGCCACACCCAGAGATCAGACTGTCTCCATCGATTCTAATGCTTGGAAAGTCAAGAAAACTGTGTTGCAGGAGCTGGTTCTCAAACTTGGGCGTGCATCGGAATCACCCAGATTGCTTTTTATCTCTTAATTAAAGGAAAACATTATTATTACACAAACATTATGTGCATTATAGAAATTTAGAAAAAGATAAGCAAAACTAAGAACATGAAATCACCATAGTGATGCCACCCAGAGATGAGTGCTGTTAACAGCTCAGTGTATGTTTTTGTAGATAGTTTTCTAGGCAGGTTTGTATGTGCACGTGTACGGATCAGCCTCTCCTTTGGAGTTTCTTCTTGGTGGAGCGTTTGATCCATCTCAGTGCAGCTTCCCTCTCAAGGAGCTCACACCACGGGCTCCCCCCTCCAGGGTCTGGATGAAGTGTCTGAAAGGCCAGGTTTCCTCTTGCCTCTCTAGAGTGGTGGCGCTGGGTGACGGTAATCAGCTGTGAAGCCCTGATCGCAGGGTCCCATGATCCGAGGGGATCTTCACGCTTTGTGTACTTTCCTCTCCAGTTGCTTCCAGTTAGGGCTTCCTCCTCATCTCAGAATTGCACAGCACCTGTCTTAGCTCAGGCTCCTGTAACAAAATACCGTAGATTGGGTGGCTTAAGCACAGACATCTATTTCCCGTAGTTCTGCAGGCTGCAAGTCCAAGATCAAAGTGCTGGCAGATCTATATCCAGTTGGCTTCTCTTAAGTGAACAAAGCCAGGGAACACGTGTGCCCTCGAGACGCCGTGGTGACAGGCTGGGTCACATACACCTTCCCTGTCTGGCACGGCGACTCTGAGGCTCTGCGTGCTGCCTGCTGGGGTTCTCAGAACACAGGTGTTGCTCCTGTCCCCCTTGTCTGACCAGACCTCTGGTGGAGATGGCTCCTTACAGGGGTCGCTGAAGTAGGAGAGGGGAGCCTCGAACTGGGGAGGTCTGCTCTCACCACCTGCTCCTGAGCAAGTGCCAGTGAAACCCACTGGAGCTGACCCCGGGCTGAGCAGTGACCTGGCCCTTAGCGGGCTGCATCCGGCTTGCTCTTCTCGCTTTCAGATTTCCTTCCTGATTCAAACCACGCAGTGGCATCTGCTGGTGGGGCTGGATGTGTGGGTGCAGACCCCCCCTGTATGGGGTCACCTCTGCTGCCTTCAACCCCAGGGACACTGGGAGGCTAATAAGCACCTCCTAAGACCTTCTTAACACCCCTCTGTGACACTCATCAAATTTTAACCTGCCTACACACATTTTTTAAAAAATAATAAGCCTCCAGTATAATATAAAGGAGAAAATGATAGAATGTTCAGCTTAATATGTAAATGCTCAGGCACGACCACCCTGGAGACATAACGAAGTTCTCCAAGGCAAGAGTCCTTACACGAGATCACCATGAAAGCATCCACTACAGGCGCGGGTAGACACGGGTCTGTTTCATGTTCGTCACTCACATGACACTTAGAGAGATACCACCAGTTAAGTGACTTTACAGGACTGGCAGGCTCTGATCCAAATGAAAACAAGAAGCCCCCTTCTGTAGGCGCAGTGGCTGAGTCCTGAAGAAACGCAGAGTAAACGCAGTTGTGCCAAAGTATTCGGGGTTTAAATGCAAAACTGAGTTACAGGTTCCAGAAAACACCCCACACACTTCCAGGACATGCCCCTGAGCATATTGTTTCTGTCGTCTTCTTTGAATGACTTCGACAGCCTGAATTCCCCTACTGACCCCACGACCTAATAGCCGCCTGGCCCTTTGTAGGTCTCAGTTTTCTCACCTCCAAAATGTGTGCACGGAGGAAGTTCAGCAGTAGTTCCTATCTCAGAGGATACTGAGCACAGTGCTTAATGGGTTAGAAGTATTAAATGAATGCTAGTTGTTATTTATAATTTATATTATATATTATTTATGAGTGTCCTTAAAATTGCCATGAATGAGTAAGTGCTTAAAGGCAATGAGCTAAGGTTCTGAATGCTATTTCATGGATTCTAGAGAACTGAGTTAGATTCTAGAGCCCCGTTATCCTCGTAATGTCTCCCCTGCCAGAGTTCTGAAGCTGGAGCTTTGAAGCTGTTTCTCGAAGAGAGTCACAGCAAGAACATCACAGGAATGTTCACCCCCTCTTAGATGTGTGCTCTGGAATTGCTTGGCATTTCTCCTTGAGTGGCTTCGGGCCCTCACCCAGGACCCCAGCTTCTCCAGACCGAGCCCTAAGTTGAGATGTAAAACAAGAAAAGGTGCCAAGAATACAGCCTGGTTCAAAGACGGAAGCAGCACACATAAAAGAATAACAATGTAAGAGCTTCTGCAATTACATGCTAAATTATTTGGTGCCATCTTTAAATTATGTAGGAAATAGAAAAAGGAAACTCTCAGAGCAGGCAGGAGAAAGCTTCAAGAGGAGGGAGGCCAGAGCTGGTGCTCAAGGATGGAGGGAATCTGGGTCAGGAGAAGATGGAGGAGGGAGGATGAACAGGTTGAGGGAGCTGGGAGGAGGGTGGCTTAGGTGGCCTGGATGGAGGGTGGTGACCAGACCTGGGCAACAGCCCTTTCAAGATCCAGAGAAAATTCCAACTAGAAAAAATACATATATAGTGTATAAGGCAGAATCAGAGTGTCACAGATGTCCTGACAGCATGACGTATATAGTGATAAGGCAAAATCAGAGTGTCACAGATGTCCTGAGAGCATGTCCCCAGGGATACACCTGGTGTTATTCCCTGAGACCGTGTTACCCAGAGCTGGTGATAAGCTGATGGCAAGTGGTGCCTGTGGAAATGCTGCCTCTGGCTCTGTAGTCTGGGAAAGGAAGTGTTCTCATGAGAATACTATTCTTGCCTTTGGGAGGGACTGTGGGAACACGCAGTTACTGCTGGGGGACCTTTCCGAGCACACATGCTTGTTTACGATGATGGATGACAGGCTCAGGACTGAGCCGAATCGATTCCTTTTCTGGAGGTGGCATGAGAACCCCGCCTGGAATTTCTGTTACAGTCTGCTGCCAGAGCCAGTGACTGAGAGACAAAGTTCATGCTTACTGGAAGGTTGCGCCCGCTAGGAACTGGGGTGGCTACCAGGCTGGTGCTCCCTGGCCCAAGTCTTGCGTGGAGGGGGCACAAGCATGTATGTGACAGCAGTGGTATCTCACGGGTGTCCGGGAGCCAGGCTAAACATATGCATTCACCCATTCATTCATTCATTCTACAGATACTTGTTAATGCCTGGCTTCTGGCCTCATGGAGTGTATGTCTCCCTCTAGTGGAGGGAAACAATAAACGTGAATAAGAATTATGTAGAGTATTCGGTAATGAGAGCTCGAGAGAAAAATCAGCACGAAAAGGGACGCACAGGACTGGGGTAAGGGTACATTGGGACATTTTCAATAGAGTGGTCAGAAGGCTTATCCGAGAAAGTAACATTTGAGCACAGTCTGAAAGAGGTGAGTCACATCCGTAACTGGGAGGAAGAGCATTCCAGGCAGGAAATAGATTGTGCAAAGGTCCTGAGGCAGGGACACGCCTGGCTTGTTGGAGGGACTGTAAGAAGGCAATGTGGATGGAGTGCAGTGAGAAGGGAGAGAGAAGCAGGAGGTGACTTTGGGAGAAGCCAGAGCAGCAGATCCTATCCGTCCATGTAGGCATTGTAAGGAGCCTAGCTTATACTCACAAGGAAAGGCAAGACATGGCCTGACCTTCATTTCATAGGACCTCCCTGACATCTGGAAAAGAGACTGAAGTGGATGAAAATCTAAGCAAGGCACCAGTGAGGAGGCTACTTCAGTCATACCGGCGAATCGGGCCAGGGTGGGAGCCATGGTGGGTGACGAGTGATGGGCGGGTTCTACATGCATTTGGAAAGGAAGGCAGAGCTGCCAGATCTGCTGATGAACTGTATGTGAGCCATGAGACAAGGAGAAAAGCCAAGGAACATCTAATGCTCATGACCCCCAGCAACCACCTAGAGACCCAAGCTCTCCAAGGTGGTTCTGTTGCCAGTGGTTACCCGCCCCCTCCAGCAGTGATATCCGGAAGGTGTGATGGCCGGAAGTTCCTGCCTTTCAAAGTGGCTTCCCCTGCCAGCAGCATCAGCTGTACAAAGCTTGACCTCCTGGAGGCTTAGGGTGTGGGTGTGATGATTTATTCTTCCACAAGACCCTCTGCTCAGCTCTCCCACATTGAAGGGTGGGGTAGAGGGTCCTCACAGAGCTTCCTTTCAACCCCATCACTGTTCAAAGGTGATAGAATATAGACCTATGTCAGTAGTGCTAGCAGGCTGCAGGTGTTGGTACAGTAAGGTAGGTATCGTGTAGTTATTAAAAGCTGAGGCCAGCTGTAACCTGAATTCTAAATAGTTTCCACATGGAAAACTAACAATTAAGTAATAGATTAATAATTCAGGTGAATTTATGTCACCCTTTTCGGTCTGTGTTTGTTTGTTTTGGCTGTGCCGCGTGGCTTGTGGGATCTTAGTTCCCCGACCAGGGATCAAACCTGGGCCCTCGGCAGTGAGAGCACGGAGTCCTAACCACTGGACAGCCAGGGAATTCCCTATGTCACCCTTTTGAACATCAGTTTCCTGATTTGTAAAATGGGGTAATCCATTCCCTGCCTCACTGGACCATTGAGAGAAGGATGAAACACTGAGCACAGTGCCTGGAACTGTGCCGGTGACCAGTTATGGAGGAAGTGAACTGATGCTCTTCATCTGTCACATGTCAGCTAATTCCCTCCTGTCATTTCCAAGAGATGTGGAAGGAACCCAAGTCCCTCCTTCCTCTGCTGTTTTGCTGGTCTCCTCCCTTCAAACCTTTCTCCTGTGTGTCAGGTCATAATGATTTTATTTTAAATCACAGCAGGACTTTTTACTGAATGTCTGTGAAGAGTCAAGCTCTGTGTTAGGGGCTTTAAGAGAACTCTGCCTAACCCTCACCTACCAGCAAAGTGAGAGGCATGCTGGCCATGCACAGGGGGTTCTTGAGATTAATGGCTTTTCTAAGGTTAGTTAGCAAAAAGCAAATGAGGAGGGAGAATCAGATTTAAACCCTGGGACTGCAAGGGTGTGAGGTCACACTGTGAATGGTGGTGGTGATGATGATGATGATGATGATGGAGAAGATGAAGATGATGAGAAGAAGAGGATGGTGGAGGAGGAGAGGAAAAAGAAGAGATAATATATTACATATTCTGCCAGGCTTTGTTATTAGAATGTTCTGTGTTTTAACTGTTTAATCCTCATAGCGACCTTTTAAGGTAGCCCCTATTATTTCCTCACATAACAGCGAGGGAACTGAGGCTCTGTGAGGTTCAGTCACTTGCCCAGTGTCACACAGCCACTGAGTGGAGATGCAGGCTTCGGGATCTACTGAAGCCTGTAGCCTTGATGCTGTGCCGTGGTGCCAGCCTCAGGCTGCCACCTGTCCATAATCTCCTGATCTTATCCCCTAGCACGTCCCTCCACAGTCATGGGCACCCCCTCCTTCTTCTCGGGGTGTACCTCTCCCAGTAGGTTGTGTGTCCCCAAAGGACTTTGGGGGTCACAGTGGCACATGTGTCACTTTGATTAAGAAGACATACAGCTGGTGAGAGCCACCCCCACCTCTTTCACACTGAATTTAAGCCAGTCAAGAAGTTCAGCCCTTTAGTCAAAAGCAGGGTCATTTCTCAACAGCCGACGTGTGTTCTTGCCCAGGCTGTGATGTATCTCGATTTCTCTCGGGGTACCCTCAAATGCCCGAATTTAAAAGCACACTAGAAAGTGTATCCACAGGTGAACGTTCTGCTCTGATGCGACTTTTAGAAAGTCTAGCTGTTCTTGATATGCAAACTAATCTGTAAGGAGCGAGAGCGTGCGAGAGAAGCAGGATGCATTATTCATTGGGAAACAGCATCTTGTATTTTAGAAATGAGAGCACGCCAGCGTTGATTTAATGCCACCCCAGTGCTTAGGAGAAATTTGGCTAAAGATACACTTGTAGCCTGAAGAGTTTCTTATTTGGTAAGTTATGAGAGGTGTTTCGAAGACATGATGCCCATGTGAAGCTGGAGATGGAATTGTTTATCTTTGTATCTACTCGTCCTGTTTCTCCAATGAGTTGGCAGAACTCTTCATGGTAAGAATCAAGTCTTATACCTACTTATAACTGCAGTGCCTGGCCCATTGCTCTGTCCCTATTCAGAGCAAAATAAACCTTTGTTGTAAATGAGAAGAACCCCAAGAGAGAAAGCCTTCCAGAGCTGACCTGGAGTAGTTCACTTACCTGCTGAGACTCAGTTTTACTCCAGATGCTCAATGACCATACTTGGTCTATTTGAACATATCTAGAAAGGTCTCTGCTGTCCTGTAAGAAAATAATGTCCACATCTCTAGCCAGTCATAAATAGAGCCATATATTCAATTACTCAGCGATTCTCAACCCTGACTGGTGGTTCTCAACCTTGAGCATACATCACAGTCACCAGGAGGGCTTGCTGAAATACTGATTGCAGGGCCCACTACCTGGGCTTCTTACTCCCTAGGTATTAATTTCTTAGGGCTGCCGTAACAAATCACCACCAAGTTGATGGTTTAAAACAACAGAAATTTATTCCCTAACAGTTCTGAAAGCCAGAAGTCCAAAATCAAGGTGTCGGCAGGGCCACACTCCCTCCAAAGGGTCTAGGGGAGGATCCTTCCTGCCTCTCTCAGCCTTTGGTGTCTCCAGGGCATCCTTGGCTCGTGCCTTGCTTAAATCTCTTCACATAGACTTCTCTCTCTATCTCAAATCTCCCTCTGCTTTTCTCTTATAAGGACACTTGCCATTGAATTTAGGGTCTACCTTGATAATCCAGGATGATCTCTTCTTCAGATCCTTAACTTGATTAAATCTGCAAAGACCCATTTTTAAACTAAGGTCGCATTCACAGATTCCAGGGATTAGGACCTGACACAGCTTTTAGGGAGCCACCATTCAGCCACTACACCAGGCCTGGAATGAGTCTTGAAAAGTTACTTTTTTTGCATTTCTAACATGTTCACAATTGATGCTGTAAGTAGCTCAGAGGTTGGAATATGAGGGCTGGGCCACTACTCTGAAGAGAGAGAAATAACAATGCCTTCTTTGAAATAGCACCTTTTCTTGAGAGTTCTTAAAGTAGATTTTATCTCATGGGATTGATTCATAGTGTCCATTAAGCAAGATGCATAGCTCTACCACTAGAATTAATTTTTAAGTTGCTAACCCTTAATTATTTGTAGAAAATAGGACAAAAAATGTTGGAAGCAATTTGGAAATGGTCTTTATATTCAGTCTATAATGGATGCTATTTAAAACAATTGGTTTTCATATTCTCATATAAATGGTGCTGCTAACAGTCAAAGCCATAGACTGTTCAAGTGCTTTGTATCCTAAAAAGGGTACAAGGACCATCAGACTGTAAGTTGTGATTTTTTCTGTGGCATGTTTCAGTAAAATGGTGTTTCTGAAGAAAGAACACTTCATTCTGGATTCAGATCCTGAGTGTGCTCCCTTTTTGTCTGTGAAAAGTTGGGGCTTCGTTTTCTTGTCTAAGCAGTGCGGGCGACAATATTTTGTCCTAATAATTAGCAGGCTTATTATGATGATCAATTAAGAGCAGTTTGTCAATTGTCAAGTGTTTTGAAATATGTTATCTCTATAATGATGTGGTAGAAATATAAAGTGAAGTTAATTCCTGTAAATCTCTGTACTAAAGCTAGTTCTTAAGAAGAACTCTAGTCCAAAACATGTTAATTTGGCTTCTCCCATGTATTGCCTTTTTCAAAGATGACCACAATATTTACTCTCTCACGTGGTCTTCTTCAACGTGACCTTGACGTTCCTTTCATTGAGTTATAGGGTCTTTATCATATCCTCTTGGATCTAAGTGGACTAGGGAGTCACTTGTGACCAATAAAATGCAGAAGTGACTTCTGAAGCAGGGTCATAAAAGGCCATGCAGCTTTCCCTTTGTTCCCTGGGAATCTTACTTTTAGAGCCCTACCATGCTGAGGCTACCATGCTGTGAGGAAGCCCAAACTAGTGCACACAGAGAGACCACATGGAGGGACCCTGAGACTACATGAAGAGAGCAAGAAAGAGGTGCCTGGCCAGCCAGTCCTCACCCCACTACCGCAGCTACATCCGTCCTCTGACTGCAACCAAGACCCCAAGCTGCAACCCCAGAACCAGTCCAGCTGAACCGTTCCTGGATTCCTGAGCCACAGAAGCCCTAGGAGATAATAAAAGCATTGTTATTGTCTTGAGCCTCCAAGCTGTAGGACAGTTTATTCCACAACAGATAACTAGAGCGTCCCATATAAGTCAGTGTAGCCAATGGTCTGAGTGTCAATTATGGTTGAAAAGACCATTAACACGGTAGTTAATCAAATGTGCTGTCCCTTCTAGCCCTACACACCCCCGCCCACAGCTCTTTTGCTACTTTGCTACTTACTTATCTCTTCAATTTCAAATATACCTTCTAGTAACAGTCTAGATGAGATTCCCTTTTATGCTAACAAGCAAGCACAATCCTTTGCTTCCCAGCCCTACTTTAAATATGTATTAAAGATTTTATTTGAGTGCAATTACTTAGTGTTTTGTCTCTTCCACAAGACTCCTGGATTCCAGGATGTCAGGGATTCTGTTGGTTTTTCCTCGCCTTTCTATCCCCTGTACCTAGCATAATGCCTGACACCTAGTAGGCATTCAAATAAGTAGCCATTGTTTAAGAATGAGCAAACAATGAGGATTGTACCCAACTCATTTAAATATCTTCTGAAGTTTATATAAAGGACATACGTAGGATATCAATATAAACAAATGCCAAGAAAAATGTATGATGCAATATAGCACCTTGTTGATTTCCTGTAATTGTGTGGTGCCTAAAGGTAGCATCTGTTTTCTCAACTGCTCCCTTATAATGCCTGCCTTAAGATCCTGCAAGAAAGCAGAAGGGAAGGAACATCCTCAGGCCTGGAGAATTCAGAAGGGTTTCTTTGGAAAGGATTTAACAAATATCTGAGAAAAGTTAGAGGGCATCTTGGGACTCCTTGATGGCCACAAAAGGAATGACTTTAAAAACAATCGATCCAGGAATATGTCTGCCTGGCCGCCCTTTTCCTTCTCACTGTAAACTTCCTCACAGTGAACACAGATGTTGGAGGGGGGTTGTTTGGTTTTCTGACACACAGATGCGGGGAGTTTGTCTCCTTTCCTAGTCAGGCTTCTCATCTCTTGAACCATAGCTTGTGAGCCGGGAGGGGTACCAGATGGCCCGACTCCAGGGCAGCAGTTATGGAAATTCTGTGAATGGTGACCCACCCCCCGCCCCCAGGAGGGCAGTTGCCATGTGAATGGAGCCTCCAGAACTAGTGCCACTTGGCAACCTGGGTCTTTCCCACTGCTTCTAAGATGTGCAAACCATCCCATACCTGTGTGTTATCCATCTTTGATTCTTTACCACAGTGAGGCTCTAATAGGTCCCTGAAAACGTAGACTTAAATATAGGTAAATACAAGATGGTGACTTGAATCAGGTGTGAATTGAGTCCCATCAATCCTTAATCTTTCCATTTGGCCCACAAGTTGTCCATGTTGCCTTGCACGACTGGTAGCCTTCACTTGAGATCCACTCAAGACTACTGAGATTATTTTAAATGTTGGTGCTGTAAGCCAGTCTGTTAGTATCATTCCTAGGACTAAGGATAGTAGTAATCACTAGCATTTCCTGAGTACATCGATTACACTAAATTCTTTACACAAATGACCTCATTAACTCCTCACAACAGCCCCATATAATGTATATAGTAGTAATATTCCCATTTTAGAGATTAAAAACAAACAGAGGCACAAAAAGATTCAGAAATTTTACTAGTCACACGGCTATTAAGTAGCAGAGCTAGAGTTTGAACCCAGCCTGGCTCCAGAGCTCAAGGTCTTGAGGACTCCTGGCACTCCAGTGGCCATCCAAGGAATGGCTTTTTAAAAAAATAAGGGAGAGCTATCCCAGAATGTGGATGTTGCTATCTTTTTTCTTCTTCTTCTTCTTACATATTGCCTCATAGCATACACAGGTGTTTAAGATCAAATTCTTGGTTTTCTGCCATCCAGAAAGTTACTTTGAACTTCGATACTATAAACTAGCCTATCATCATCATCATTATTATTATTAATTCAGAACTGTCTGGCTCCCAGAGTGCATCCTATTGACCATGCGCTCTACCACGTGTCAGCTTTGTGTCTTATACAAGCTCATCCTCACCAATTATTGAAAAGTTGTAGAACAGGACAGAGAACAGTAACCCACCCTCAAAAGAGCTCCCACTGGCATGTCATTGCACCAGGGGGACGTGATTATCTAGGCCACCTTAAATCCACCAGGTTTTATTAGCCAAGTCACAGGTATCAATCCACAGAAATACTACAGACCATTTCCTTTTGCTGTAACTAAAATACACGTAACCCAGTAATTCTCTCCAGAAAGGATGGCCAGTTTAGCATGATTTGTGTATAGTAAACTCAGGTTGGCTCCTGTACCTCGTTTTGCTCATTTACAAAATAGAGATAATAACTACCTTGTAGATCAGTGCCATTTAGATGCTATGATGCAGGTCAAGCACAGCATTGTGCCTGACACATAAAAGCTAGTAAGAAGTCAAATGTTACATCCATCATTGTCATTATTAATAAGCAATTTAGGTCTTAGTCTTCTCTGAATTAAATTATATTACCTAATTTAAGTAATGAGACTACATTTTCTTTTCTACCCCATTCTCTTTAAACTTAGATATAGTATCTCCCTTTTCTCCTTGTTGGTGTGTCCAAATTTTTACACTGAATTTGGATCCTAATTTTGTAATCTTATCGATAACCAGTTACAATCTGCCCTTCTGGAGCATGCCCCGTCTTAAGCATATCTGAGCTCCCTTTGCCACCCTGATTTATAGTGTGATATTTAGCACCCTCAGCTGCTTCTAAAACCCAAAGGGCAAATTGGTTACCTAGCAACCACATAAATGCAATTGCTAACGGTACAGTTTAGCCCTATTTTGTTATAATGAAATAATGTCTTACAAGAATGGAAAGCTGAGGTGTGCTCCATGAAGTCAGTGCTTTGGAGAAAAAATGCTTCTTCAAGACAGAGTAGCAAAGCAGGAACTGTTCTGGTCATCCCCTGGTTTTCAATGACTCATCGTTTTCTAGAATGGAGGTCCCACCTGGGAGTCCTCAGGGTGGGAGAAGACAGCAGCCACATTTGGTTTGTCCAGAAATCTTTAAACGCTTTGTAACTTTGGATACTTTGGGGTGGAGTGGGGCGTCCACAACCAACAGTATCATTCCCAGGCCACCTCACACAGGCCTGCCTGACCTCCAAAGGCATCTGTCTTTGAACCCCTTGGTGAAGAGCATCATAATGTTCCTTTCTTCTCCCAAAATGAAGTCCATAGATAGCATTACTACCAACACATGTAGTTTGGAAACAATTCTCAATACTATGCCATGATTTTAATACAGTTATAAAGGAGTAATAAAAGGAAATTAATTTACAATGAAATAATTTATTTTTTAAATGTAAATGTTCAGGCATGACTCTAATGGAAGATAAAAATGACATAGTCATATATTTGCACCTATTTATAGTGAATCAGCTTGGATTTAGGAGAAGTAAGATGAATCAGAAACCATTTTGTAGACGAGATCCTGGAAAGGGAAAAGCAGAGGTACACATGAACATGAGGATGAAACAGTGCAGATTAAAATCACACAAAAGGCCTTCTGTTTGTGTGCAGTAGGTTCTCTACTCAGAGAATTATATAGAAGATTCTCACCTACATGAGTGCTGGATGGTACCCTGAGAGTAAAGTTCAAAATGGGATAATTCTTTATTTTATTTTTTTTTAATAGATTTATTTATTTATTTATTTTTGGCTGCGTTGGGTCTTCATTGCTGCCCGCGGGCTTTCTCTAGCTGCGGCGAGCGGGGCCGCTCTTTGTTGCGGTACACAGGCTTCTCATTGCGGTGGCTTCTCTTGTTGCAGAGCATGGGCTCTAGGCGTGTGGGCTTCAATAGTTGTGGCGCATGGGCTCTAGAGCACAGGCTCAGTAGTTGTGGCACATGGGCTCAGTAGTTGTGGCTCGTGAGCTCTAGAGTGCAGGCTAAGTAGTTGTGGCACACGGGCTTAGTTGCTCCGCGGCATGTGGGATCTTCCCGGACCAGGGCTCGAACCTGCGTCCCCTGCATTGGCAGGTGGATTCTTAACCACTGCGCCACCGGGGAAGCTGGATAATTCTTTATTGAGGGGACTGTCCTTCAAATTTTAGAACTTTTGGCCTGTCTGGTTCTGCTACTGAAATCCAATTGATTCCTCCACTGATAGTAGCAACAAAAAACCACCCTAAAAACTTCCAAAATGCCCATCTTGGATTTCAGTACTGGATTATTCTACCTGTCTGATCTTATTTCTTACTTCCCCCCAAACACTAAACACTCATTCATTTGTAATCCATAGACTATGTGGTCCATGTGAAATGCTTATTAACACAGAGTCTGGGCCAGAAGAAACGCTTGGTAAAGGTTGTGTTATTGCTCTACTGAATGCATCATTCAGTACTTTCTTTTTGTATAGCACTGTAAGACATGGGCATGATAAAATTTCTCATATATATATATATATGTAGTATTTTACACATGCACGTCAAATATTTCACAGGAGTAGATAGTGAAAAGTCTTGTGCCAAAATCCTCCTCAGTTCCCCTCCCCAGGACAGCTACTATGTATAGTGTGTCTTCCCGGAATCTTTGTTCAGAAGCAAACACATATATCCCTTTTGCAGTGTTTTTCCAGTGATGGAAGCCTTCTCCACAGCCAGTTCTGCATCCTGCTTTTCCACCAACTCTTCCTCTTGGGGACTGTGTATGGACCTTCCTCATTCTCTTTAATGGTTACGTGGTAGTTCATTTTATGGATGAACCCTAGGTTTTAAAAACATCGGTTAGATTGTTGTTTTTATAATACAGAACTGTCTAAAGCAGAAAACAAAGTAGTCCATACATAACCTCAGGATCCAGAAAAGCAAGGTAACAGTTTTCTTTTAGCAAAAGGAAATAGATGCAGATGGTAAAAAATAAAAGTGGGGTGCAGGTGACAGCACGATATGAAGAGTCAGAGTCTCCTTTCCTCTTCTGAAGTCTCAGTCCCTCTCCCTAAAACAACCATATCAACAGTTAGTGCCATGTGTGTTCTTCCAGAAAAAAGAAAATATAGGGATCTACTGGCTGTGTAGGCTAAATAATGTCCCCCACCCCAACCCCAATGAGATGCATGCATCCTAATCCCAGAAACCTGTGATAATGTTACCTTAGATGGTAAAAGGGACTTTGAAGATGTGATTAAGTTAAGGACCTTGATTTAGAGAGATTATCCTGTTGGTCCCAGTGTAATCCCAAGGCTTCTTATTAAGAGACAGGTATTCAGAGAAGAGAGAAGATGCTGTGCTGCTGACCTTAAAAATGGAAGGAGGATAAATGTCCATGGACAGAGGAGTGGATAAAGAAGATGTGGTACATATATACAGTGGAATACTACTCAGCCAGAAACAAGAAGGAAAGAATGCCATTTGCAGCAACATGGATGGACCCAGAGATTAACATACTAAAGGAAGTCAGACAGAGAAAGATGAGTATCATATGATATCATTTATACGTGGAATCTAAAAAACAATGATATAAGTGAACTTATTTACAAAACAGAAATAGACTCACAGAGATAGAAAACAAATCTATGGTTGCCAAAAGGGAAAGGGCAGGTAGGGATAAATTTGGAGTTTGGGATTAACAGATATACACTGCTATATATAAAACAGATAAACAATAAGGATCTCCTGTATAGCACAGGGAACTATATTCAATATCTTGTAATAATCTATAATGGAAAAGAATCTGAAAAAAATATATATATACCTATATATACAATATATATACATAACTGAATCACCTTGCTGAACCCCTTAAACTAACACAACATTGTAAATAACTATACTTCAATTAAAAATAAAATTTTTTAAAATGGAGGAAGGGGACCAGGTGCCAGTGAATGCAAGTGATCTCTAGAAGCTGCAAAAGACAGGGAAACAGGTTCTCCTCTAGAGCCTGCAGAAAAGAATGCAGCCCCACGGACCCATTTTAAGTTCTGACCTCCAGAACTATTAGAGAATAAATTTGTGTTGTTTTAAGCCAATGAGTTTGGGGTCATTTGCTATAGCAACCATAGGAAACTGATATTCTAGAAAATATTTATTTTTATTTACCTAAGGGCCATACTCCACCCATGGACTCAGTTGTTCTTTACTAATAACACCTTGTTACCTTATTTTTCACGGGCCCAGGTCTTTCCCTAAATTAGGTTTACGAGCACCGCAGAAGCTGTGCTTGGTTTCTCATTGCATTCCTCTTGGCTTCCCTCTCAACAGGAGGCAACATAGCTGCTTAGTTAAAACTAAAAGAGAACATGGATGAAGTTAGAGCAGGCAGCGGACATGCTCAGTGTGTCCCTGTGCCAGGAGCACTCAACCTGCCTGGATCTCAGCTGCAGCTCTGGTGGGCTCCCCACCCTCCATGTCAGCATCTTCCCAGTCAAGTGCTCTTTCAAAGCCAAGGGCATTGCATACCAATACAGGGCAGCCCAGAATGGGGAAAGTTAATGTCTACAGAGGTAGCCACCAGCTAGCTGGGGACAGGAGTCAGGGGATCAATGTCCAGCCCCCTATCTATGGAAGAGCAGTTCTAAGATGAACCTATTCCTGCTTTCTCAGAGGTGCCCAGTGGGACTGAGCCCATTTCCCACGTGGTACCTGGCTGGTTCAGTAACACATCTCTGTAGACTTCTCTCCCTCCTTATCTTCCTCTGCGCCCTCACTCCTATTTCCTGAATCCACCCCCCAAATAAACCACTGGCTCTCAAGCTTTTGTCTCAGACCCAAGTTAAGACAGCACCCCAGCGTTGCCTCCTTTTTCTAGCTGAGGACTCCTTGCCAAGTCATTCTTCTAAACCTTAACTTGATTCTCTATTAGATGAAGATAGATTCTACCTCAATAGATTGTTTCAAAGTTGAAAAGAGATACTGTATTTGAAATGTCTGGCACATTCTTAATAAGCCACTGTTGTTAAAACTATTTGATGACTATTAAATAACAGTAATTGCTTTATAAAAAGTTAATTAATAAAATACATACATCAACTTACTGATAAAACCTGCATTTTCTAAAGTTGCTCTTGACCTTCAAAGGATTTCTCCTTCCTTCTACCATGTTTATTCAGCAGAAATTGTGAATATGTGCCAGGCTGTCCTCTGGGTGCAGGAATACCACAGTGAACACAGCAGAAAAAATCCACACCTTCATGGAGCTCAGGTGCACATGGATTTGTTCAGCAAGTGGCACTTGTGCCCTGGAGGTACCAAGGCCAAGAGAGCACAGTTATTGCCTCCATCTCTGCCCTACCTCTGCCCATTTAGTTAAAATATGCACAGCTTGGGCTTCCCTGGTGGCACAGTGGTTGAGAGTCCGCCTGCCGATGCAGGGGACGCGGGTTCGTGTCCCGGTCTGGGAGGATCCCACCTGCCGCAGAGCGGCTGGACCCGTGAGCCATGGCCGCTGAGCCTGCGCGTCCGGAGCCTGTGCTCCGTAACGGGAGAGGCCACAACAGTGAGAGGCCCGCGTACCGCAAAAACAAACAAACAAACAAAAACAAAATATGCACAGCTGGAAACATTATTGTAGCTTTATTTATTTTGTATGTTTATTAGGCTCCAACTGTCTGCTAGGTACTGTGCTAGGCCCCCTTCTTATATAAAGATAAATACGTTTGGCCCCTGAACTTAGGAAATGTATAGGCTGCTAAAATGTATAGGTTCATGAAAAAGCTCTGCCCACTTTTCTAGCTAGCTTACTTTCACTCCAACTCAGAAAAAATTTCTTATGATCACTGGTTCTAATACAAATAAAATGTAGTGATTCATTAATCTCCTTAGCCTATAATTGCAAATGGGGTTTTCTCTAGAATATACCTAAAGGAGGTAGGTGCCCATTAAGCAGTTCAGGGGAGTTTTATTTAAACTGCAAATACAATTAGTTTACTCATTTTTAATTTAATCCCCAGGAGGCATTTTGGAAGCCTTCCCTTCTCATTTGACCTAAAACCATTTTTTAAAATTATTGTTCTCCTAAATTGGAACCCTTTCCAGCATTGCACATAAGAAGTCTTAAAACTCATCTGTTTTCTTTCTTGTAATTGACTTACAAACGCATAATTGACTCACAAATGCATAATTGACTCTGCATGGCATTTTATTTTATTTATTTATTTTTAACTTTTAACTTTTATTTTTTTTAATACAGCAGGTTCTTATTAGTCATTAATTTTATACACATCAGTGTATACATGTCAATCACCCAATTCATCCCACCACCCCCACCACCACCCCCCACGGCTTTCCCCCCCTGGTGTCCATACGTTTGTTCCCTATATCTGTGTCTCAATTTCTGCCCTGCAAACCGGTTCATCTGTACCATTTTTCTAGATTCCACATATATGCGTTAATATATAATATTTATTTTTCTCTTTCTGACTTGGTTCACTCTGTATGACAGTCTCTAGACCCATCAGCATCTCTACAAATGACCTAGTTTTGTTCCTTTTTATGGCTGAGTAATATTCCACTGTATATATGTACCACATCTTCTTTATCCATTCGTCTGTCAATGGGCACTTAGGTTGATTCCATGACCTGGCTATTGTAAATAGTGCTGCAATGAACATTGGGGTGCATGTGTCTTTTTGAATTATGGTTTTCTCAGGGTATATGCCCAGTAGTAGGATTGCTGGGTCATATGGTAGTTCTATTTTTAGTTTTTTAAGGAACCTCCATACTGTTCTCCGTAGTGGCTGTATCAGTTTACATTCCCACCAACAGTACAAGAGGGTTCCCTTTTCTCCACACCCTCTCCAGCATTTGTTGTTTGTAGATTTTCTGATGACGCCCATTCTAACTGGTGTGAGGTGGTACCTCATTGTAGTTTTGATTTGCATTTCTCTAATAATTAGTGATGTTGAGCAGCTTTTCATGTGCTTCTTGGCCATCTGTATGTCTTCTTTGGAGAAATGTCTGTTTAGGTCTTCTGCCCATTTTTGGCTGGGGTTGTTTGTTTTTTTAATGTTGAGCTGCATGAGCTGTTTATATATTTTGGAAACTAATCCTTTGTCCATTGATTTGTTTGCAAATATTTTCTCCCATTCTGAGGGTTGTCTTTTTATCTTGTTTATGGTTTCCTTTGCTGTGCAAAAGCTTTGAAGTTTCATTAGGTCCCCTTTGTTTATTTTTGTTTTTATTTCCATTACTCTAGGAGGTGGATCAAAAAAGATCTTGCTGTAATTTATGTCAAAGAGTGTTCTTCCTACGTTTTCCTCTAAGAGTTTTATAGTATCCGGTCTTACATTTAGGTCTCGAATACATTTTGAATTTATTTTTGTGTGTGGTGTTAGGGAGTGTTCTAATTTCATTCTTTTACATGTAGCTGTCCAGTTTGCCCAGCACCACTTATTGAAGAGACTGTCTTTTCTCCATTGTATATCCTTGCCTCCTTTGTCATAGATTAATTGACTGTAGGTGTGTGGGTTTATCTCTGGGCTTTCTATCTTGTTCCATTGATCTATGTTTCTGTTTTTGTGCCAGTACCATATTGTCTTGATTACTGTAGCTTTGTAGTATAGCCTGAAGTCAGGGAGTTTGATTCTTCCAGCTCCGTTTATTTCCCTCAATACTGCTTTGGTTATTCGGGCTCTTTTGTGTCTCCATACAAATTTTAAGATTTTTTGTTCTAGTTCCATAAAAGGTGCCATTGGTAATTTGATAGGGATTGCATTGAATCTGTAGGTTGCTTTAGGTAGTATAGTCATTTTCACAGTATTGATTCTTCCAGTCCAAAAACATGGTATATCTCTCCATCTGTTGGTATCATCTTTAATTTCTTTCATCAGTGTCTTATAGTTTTCTGCATACAGGGCTTTTGTCTCTTTAGGTAGGTTTATTCCTAGGTATCTTATTCTTTTTGTTGCAATGGTAAATGGGAGTGTTTCCTTAATTTCTCTTTCAGATTTTTCATCATTAGTGTATAGGAATGCAAGAGATTTCTGTGCATCAATTTTGTATTCTGCAGCTGTACCAAATTCATTGATTAGCTCTAGTAGTTTTCTGGTGGCATCTTTAGGATTCTCTATGTATAGTATCGTGTCATCGGCAAACAGTGACAGTTTTACTTCTTCTTTTCCAATTTGTATTCCTTTTATTTCTTTTTCTTCTCTGATTGCCATGGCTGGGACTTCCAAAACTATGTTGAATAATAGTGGTGAGACTGCACATCCTTGTCTTGTTCCTGATCTTAGAGGAAATGCTTTCAGTTTTTCAACATTGAGAATGATGTTTGCTGTGGGTTTGTCATATATTGCCTTTATTATGTTGAGGTAGGTTCCCTCTATGCCCACTTTCTGGAGAGTTTTTATCATAAATGGGTGTTGAATTTTGTCAAAAGCTTTTTCTGCATCTATTGAGATGATCATATGTTTTTTTTGTTGTTTTTTTTTGCGGTACGCGGGCCTCTCACTGTTGTGGCCTCTCCCGTCGTGGAGCACAGGCTCCGGATGCACAGGCTCAGTGGCCATGGCTCACGAGCCCAGCCGCTCCGCGGCATGTGGGATCTTCTCGAACCGGGGCACGAACCTGTGTCCCCTGCATCGGCAGGCGGACTCTCAACCACTGCGCCACCGGGGAAGCCCGATCATATGGTTTTTATTCTTCAATTTGTTAATATGGTGTATCACATTCATTGATTTGAGTATATTGAAAAATCCTTGCATCCCTGGGATAAATCCCACTTGATCATGGTGTATGATCCTTTTAATGTGTTGTTGGATTCTGTTTGCTAGTATTTTGTTGAGGATCTTTGCATCTATGTTCATCAGTGATGTTGGTCTGTAATTTTCTTTTTTTGTAGTGTCTTTGTCTGGTTTTGGCATCAAGGTGATAGTGGCCTCATAGAATGAGTTTGGGAGTGTTCCTTCCCCCACAATTTTTTGGAAGAGTTTGAGAAGGATGGATGTCAGCTCTTCTCTAAATGTTTGATAGAATTCACCTGTGAAGCCATCTGGTCCTGGACTTTTGTTTGTTGGAAGATTTTTAATCACAGTTTCAATTTCATTACTTGTGATTTGTCTGTTCATATTTTCTGTTTCTTCCTAGTTCAGTCTTGGAAGGTTATACCTTTCTAAGAATTTGTCCATTTCTTTCAGGTTGTCCATTTTATTGGCATAGAGTTGCTTGTAGTAGTCTCTTAGGATGCTTTGTATTTCTGTGTTGTCTGTTGTAACTTCTCCTTTTTCATTTCTAGTTTTATTGATTTGAGTCCTCTCCCTCTTTTTCTTGATGAGTCTGGCTAATGGTTTATCAATTTTGTTTCTCTTCTCAAAGAACCAGCTTTTAGTTTCATTGATCTTTGCTATTGTTTTCTTTGTTTCTATTTCATTTATTTCTGCTCTGGTCTTTATGATTTCGTTCCTTCTGCTAACTTTGGGTTTTGTTTGTTCTTCTTTCTCTAGTTCCTTCAGGTGTAAGGTTAGATTGTTTATTTGAGATTTTTCTTGTTTCTTGAGGTAGGACTGTATAGCTATAAACTTCCCTCTTAGAACTGCTTTTGCTGCATCCCATAGGTTTTGGATCGTCGTGTTTTCATTGTCATTTGTCTTTCAGTATTTTTTGATTTCCTCTTTGATTTCTTCGTTGATCTCTTGGTTATTTAGTAAAGTATTGTTTAGCCTCCATGTGTTTGTGTTTTTTATGTTTTTTTCACTGTCATTGATATCTAATCTCATAGTGCTGTGGTCAGAAAAGATGCTTGATATGATTTCAATTTTCTTAAATTTACTGAGGCTTGATTTGTGACCCAAGATATGATCTGTCCTGGAGAATGTTCCATATGTACTTGAGAAGAAAGTGCAATCTGCTGTTTTTGGATGGAATGTCCTATAAATATCAATTAAATCTATCTGGTCTATTGTGTCATTTAAAGCTTGTGTTTCCTTATTAATTTTCTATCTGGATGATCTGTCCACTGGTGTAACTGAGGTGTTAAAGTCCCCCACTATTATTGTGTTACTGTTGATTTCCTCTTATATAGCTGCTAGCAGTTGCCTTATATATTGAGGTGCTCCTATGTTGGGTGCATATATATTTATAAGTGTTATATCTTCTTCTTGGGTTGATCCCTTGATCATTATTTAGTGTCCTTCCTTGTCTCTTGTAATTCTTTATTTTAAAGTCTTTTTTATCTGATATGAGTATTGGTACTCCAGCTTTCTTTTGATTTCCATTTGCATGGAATATCTTTTTCCATCCCCTCACCTTCAGTCTGTATGTGTCCCTAGGTCTGAAGTGGGTCTCTTGTAGACCGCATATATATGGGTCTTGTTTTTGTATCCATTCAGCAATCCTGTGTCTTTTGGTTGGAGCATTTAATCCATTCACGTTTAAGGTAGTTATTGATGTATGTTCCTATGACCACTTTCCTAATTGTTTTGGGTTTGTTTTTGTAGGCCCTTTTCTTCTCTTGTGTTTCCCACTTAGAGAAGTTCATTTAGCATTTGTTGTAGAGCTGGTTTGGTGGTGCTGAATTCTCTTAGCTTTTGCTTGTCTGTATAGCTTTTGATTTCTCCATGGAATCTGAATGAGATCCTTGCTGGGTAGAGTAATCTTGGTTGTAGGTTCTTCCCTTTCATCACTTTAAGTATATCACGCCACTCCCTTCTGGCTTGTAGAGTTCTGCTGAGAAATCAGCTGTTAACCTTCTGGGAGTTCCCTTGTATGTTATTTGTTGTTTTTCCCTTGCTGCCTTCAATAATTTTTCTTTGTCTTATTTTTTGCCAATTTCATTACTATGTGTCTCGGCGTGTTTCTCCTTGGGTTTATCCTGTATGGAACTCTCTGTGCTTCCTGGACTTGGGTGGCTATTTCCTTTCCCATGTTAGGGAAGTTTTCAACGATAACCTCTTCAGATATTTTCTTGGGTCCTTTTTCTCCTTATGGGACCCCTATAATGCAAATGTTGTTGCATTTAATGTTGTGCCAGAGGTCTCTTAGGCTGTCTTCATTTCTTTTCATTCTTTTTTCTTTATTCTGTTCCACAGCAGTGAATTCCACCATTCTGTCTTGCAGGTCACTTATCTGTTCTTCTGCCTCAGTTATTGTGCTACTGATTCCTTCTAGTGTAGTTTTCATTTCAGTTATCGTATTGGTCACCTCTGTTTGTTTGTTCTTTAATTCTTCTACGTCTTTGTTAAACACTTCTTGCATCTTCTCAATCTTTGCCTTCATTCTTTTTCCGAGGTCCTGGATCATCTTCACTATCATTATTCTGAATTCTTTTTCTGGAAGGTTGCCTATCTCCACTTCATTTAGCTGTTTTTCTGGCGTTTTATTTTGTTCCTCATCTGGTACATAGTCCTCTGCCTTTTCATCTTGTCTGTCGTTCTGTGAATGTGGTTTTTGTTCCACAGGCTGCAGGATTGTAGTTCTTCTTGCTTCTGCTATCTGCCCTCTGGTGGATGTGGCTATGTAAGAGGCTTGTGCAAGTTTCCTGATGGGAGGGACTGGTGGTGGGTAGAGCTGACTGTTGCTCTGGTGGGCAGAGCTCAGTAAAACTTTAATCCGCTTGTCTGCTGATGGGTGGGACTGGGTTCCCTCCCTGATGGTTGTTTGGTCTGAGGCAACCCAACACTGGAGCCTACCTGGGCTCTTTGCTGGGGCTAATGGCGGACTCTGGGAGGGCTCACGCCAAGAAGTACTTCCCAGAATTTCTGCTGCCAGTGTCCTTGTCCCCACCGTGAGCTACAGCCACCCTCCGCCTCTGCAGGAGACCCTCCAACACTAGCAGGCAGGTCTGGTTCGGTCTCCTATGGGATCACTGCTCCTTCCCCTGGGTTGTGATGCACACACTACTTTGTGCGTGCCCTCCAAGAGTGGAGTCTCTGTTTCCCCCAGTCCTGTCGAAGTCCTGCAATCAAATCCCACTAGCCTTCAAAGTCTGATTCTCTAGGAATTCCTCCTCCCGTTGCTGGACCCCCAGGTTGGGAAGCCTGATGTGGGGCTCAGAACCTTCACTCCAGTGGGTGGACTTCTGTGGTATAAGTGTTCTCCAGTCTGTGAGTCACCCACCCACCAGCTATGGGATTTGATTTTACTGTGATTGCACCTCTCCTACCGTCTCACTGTGGCTTCTCCTTTGTCTTTGGATGTGGGGTATCTTTTTTGGTGAGTTCCAGTGTCCTCCTGTCGATGATTGTCTAGCAGCTGTTTGTGATTCTGGTGTTCTCACAAGACGGAGTGAGAGCACGTCCCTCTACTCCACCATCCTGGTTCCTTAATCTCAATTTCTTATGCATGGCATTTTAAAAGGGCAAAGTTTCCATTTGCTTCTTGATTTCTTTGGAGTTTTTCTGTTTTCCTAAGCCCTCTTCCAACAATATTCCAAGTGATTCCTTGGGTCTTCTCCTATTGGTAGCACCATCCTGACGACATCTTAACGGAGGGATCATTTCTGTTCCCAGCAGTACTGGCACCAGAGGATTTGGCCAAGGTGGGGGACAATTTTCAGAGTCCTTATTAGCAACTAAATATGCACCTGGCCTCATTCTTCTGTCACAGGGACAGTTTTTTCATGAGTCATGTGACTATAAATTATCACTGTGATCATTGTTAGAGTAAGAAGTCATCCAAACAACAAAGAATTCTATATTTCCTATTGGCAAAACTGTAAACCTTATTCACAAGTATGAATACACACACACACACACACACACAAACAACCATATACTTTAAGTAACTTTAGAAGAGGCACAAAAATATGGCAGCTGTGATTTGAAAAAGGACTTTCTAAAGATAATAGTTAAAGCAAGCAGGCGTAGCAGTGGCTGCTGCTGTCCTGTGGCCTTGTGTGGGTATGGACACTCATCTCCACCCTGTATGAAGCGGAAGCAAGGAAGAGGGCTAAGGAGAAAGAGGAAGGCAGATGCTAAGCCGAAGTTAGGAGCACAAGGCTGCTCTGTTAATCCAGGTGTTTCGCTTGGGAAAAATTGGTGACTGACCAGTGACTCAGTTGAATCAAGGCATGGAAGGGGTGTCTTATTCTTGGTTTCCCAGAAGCCAACACGGAGGCAAGGATTTGAATGGAATTTGGTTTATTTTGGAGGTGCCGAAAACACCATTAGAAAGTGAGGAAATAGGGAAAGAAAAGCAACTAATAATGGTTGATTATCCAGCCAGTTACTTCCATGGGTGACTAGAGTCCAATCTCACTGGGAAACACTAGAAAACAGTTAAAAAAAAAAAGGCTTCAGGACTTCCCTGGTGGCGCAGTTGTTGAGAGTCCGCCTGCCGATGCTGGGGACACGGGTTCGTGCCCCGGTCCGGGAAGATCCCACATGCCGCGGAGCGGCTGGGCCCGTGAGCCATGGCCGCTGAGCCTGCGCGTCCGGAGCCTGTGCTCCGCAACGGGAGAGGCCGCAACAGTGAGAGGCCCGCGTACTGCAAAAAAAAAATAAAATAAAATAAGGCTTCAGAGAGAGAGAGAGATGTGGGAGCTGTGGTGTTTATATACCAATTCCCATCAGTAATTGGTTGAGGGCTGCTCCTAGGGGATGTTAATTCCCCAGTCCTCCTGGCCTGCCAGGTGCTAGAGTGGCCTCCTCTGCCTTTAAAGAAAGCCCTCAGGGAAAGGATGAAGGTTGCATAGTCAGAAGTCTGCCAGTAGGGAGTGATAAGACCTGGGGCTGTGGATGAGGCAGCAGCAGCCTCTGTACAAGGGATAGAAAGAGTTCCGCCTGGGATGGGAGAGTTCACGCTACCCTAGAGTCACCTGGATGACTAGACTCAGATCTCAGTAAACACTGACTTGAGTTTCACTGTTGATCTTGATGCATTGTGTAATCTACCCATTGCTTGTGCTTCATAAGGACTAAATTACCACCATACATTTCTCTAGCCCGTTTCCTTCTTGAAAATGACATCTCTCGCACAGTGAAACTCCCTCCTTGATTTTATAGAACAACATGACCAGTGAGTCATTCATCTTTTCCCCAGAAGCAGGTTCTTGAGTGGCACAATCTGTGTCATGTCATTTCTCAACAAGACAGAAGAGATTTGATATTCTAGGAGTATCATTAAATCCAGGTTATTTAACTGGCTGCTTCTAAATCCTGACTTGTGTTTGGTTGCTTATCCATGTTAACATGGGATTTCTGGATTAGAAGCTGAGAAGTGTTCCTGGAAGATATTTAAAGCCTCCTTGAGCAGGTTAGGGTCTTATCAAAATGTATTTGACGGGCTTCCCTGGTGCCGCAGTGGATGAGAGTCCGCCTGCCAATGCAGGGGACACGGGTTCATGCCCCGGTCCAGGAAGATCCCACATGCCGCGGAGCGGCTGGGCCCGTGAGCCATGGCCGCTGAGCCTGCGCGTCCGGAGCCTGTGCTCTGCAACGGGAGAGGCCACAACAGTGAGAGGCCCGCGTACCGAAAAAAAAAAAAATGTATTTGACATTGGGCATGTGAGTAAGTTGGTGAAGGGGTCCCTGGGAGTTGCAAAAAGAAATCCTGTTAACAGGTAATAAGATTATGAGCACAACCCATGTAGAACACATGGTTTTATCAGCTGAAGCTGAGCACTGAGATGCCAGGTTGTTAATGGAGTTCAGCTTCTCTGTCTTTCATGGGTTTTTAAGTAGACAAAGTTTATTGCTATCTAAATTATCAACAGAATCAAAGCTACATCCAAGTGTGGAGTGAGTAGTTATTTATTTATTCTACTCCTTAAGAAAAAAAAAAGAAAGAAGGCGTTTTTGCTTTCTAACCATTTTTTCCTCTCTTACACTGCAATTTCCTCCCATTTTCTGAAAATGTTAGAAAATGAACCAAATGTGAAAACTGATGTTGCATTTTGGAGTGTCTGAGCACAATCTACAGACCCAGATAATGCCAGATTCTAATTTCAGTGTTTAGGAGAGTAAAGGTTATTGGCTAATGGCCTTTGAGAAAGGAGAAAAAAGTACTATGTTGAATGCAGCACAAACCCCCATTTTTTGTATTAGGATCTTTTGTAAGCTCTAACTATATAGTGCAATCATAGGATATTCTTTCTTTCTTCTTTTATGTCTTCGTGAGTTGCTTTAAATATGCCTCATTTATATATACTACCCTTAGAAATTCTTTTTTTATTTTGCACTGAACTTTTTTCAAAAGTATTACAAAGAAAGTTCTATTTGATCACATTGAAGCAGCGGAATTCAGTCGTAGTGTTGAGTACCCACCGGTACTACACAGTGTACTCACCCAGATCCCTATTATGATAAGCTACAGGTGTTGAAACATCAGGATTGGAGCAGCCATTTATGATCCAATCAATCTTTTCATCTACTAGTGCTTCCAGTCTTTGCCCAAATATGCAGTATTGAAATTCAAAAGTCAACTCATGCCTGAGTATCTTTTTTCTCTCCCCCATCCAATAGGTCACTTAGTTCATGCTGATCCATCCACAGCAGTGATGGTTTGCATTCCTGCCCACCTTTAGCATCTTCCGGACACACCGGGTTCTTTCTGTTGCCCAAAGATGCCAAGCTCATTCCCATCTCAGGGGCTTTGCCCCAGATACTCCTTTCACCTGAAACCAGCACCCACTGACATCTGAAGAGCTGAGTCCTTGTTATTCACCTCAAATGTTATTCCTTATAGAGGTCTCTTCTGGTTACCCCACCTGAATTAGCATCCCACTCAGCTGCTCTCTGTCAGACCTCTCACTTGTGTTTTCTCTCTAGCGTTTACCACCAACTGAAAACATCTAAGATGTATAACCATTGCCTGGCCTCTTGCCAGCCTCCCTGTTGCTGCATTTAGAGCCCTATGACAGCAGAGGCCTTGTCTCTCTTGTTCTCAGCAAGATCATCAGTGCCCCAAACAGGGCTTAGCACACCATGAACTATTTGAAAGACTGAATACATTTGTAAATAAAACATTGAGACACGTTTACAATCCCTTTAGCACTTAGCACATGCTATTTTTAAAGGTGATATCTCAAATAGCTTATGACACTGCAAAGATCATTTTTTATCCCTTTGTATCCTTGGTACCTAGTACAGTGTTTCATGCATAGTAGGTGCTCACATATACAGGTTAGTGAGTGGCGTGAAAATGCAGGGAAATCACGTACAAGGGAAGGAAGCTAACATGTGCAGAGCATCCGTATGCATGCTGGCATCTGCTTCTCATTTAATCCCCTTAACAAGTCCATAAAATGGATAGTGGCATCCTTGTGTTAAAGATGAGAAGCCCAAGCCTGTGACCACACAGAGCATAAGGACAAATCGGGGTCCAAACCCATATTCACAACCTACTAAGAGCAAGATCTCTGTGAATGTTTGTGAGGGAGGGAGAGAAAGGCAAGTACAAGTTCATGCTAGAACTTCATTCCAACAATGAGCCCTTAAAAAAGAGCTAAATCCACTTGCCCATGTGGAACGGTGGGTCTCTTTTCACACTGTAAGACTGTCTACCAACAAAGGTTTGTGAAAGTCAGACATATGTTGCCACCATAGCCATATTGTTGGGGCCACCTTGGAATGGGAGGCAGGTCTCCCAGCTGTACTTATGGTTCCCCAAAGGAAGGACGCCTCCAGGGGAGGGGGAGGGGGCTCATCAGCTCATTGCAGATGGATGTCAGGACTGGAATATACAGGCTGCTCTAAATGCTTGTCCTCCATGAGTTCTTATCCACTGTGAAGTCACGAGCCTCTTTGAGATCTGATACAAGCAGAACCATCCAGTCTGCACGTAGCCACACATTTATGATTTCAGGGCATCATGAACCCAGGGTAAGAAGTACAGCTTTAGAAAATCCCCAGAACTATGAACAGTGGAAATTTTTAAATAAAAGAAGTGATAGTTCATGTTATCTACTTTTAAAGGAAATGTAACTGTGTTATATAACCCATAGACACATTTGGGGGAAAAAGGAAAAGAAAAAAAAGCCATTCATCATAACCTAGCTACTGTTTTCCTTTGTCTGACATATTGGCATTTTATTTCCCTATGCATATACAGTTCTACATTTGGCTTGTTTTACTTAACACATCATAGCATCAAACAGTTATAACAGCGTTTCACAATCCGTATTTAATTGGAAGTATGTCAGCATAACATTATTGTAATATTCAAATGAAGAAGCACAGTGATGCAATGACAATGGTCTCTGTTTTGTCTAAAATTATTTTAGAGCCCATTAAGTTTTGTAATGCGCGTTCTCTTCTGTCTAGAGGTCCCCCATAAACGGCTTCAGATCTCACAGTAAGTGATGTTTTAAAATGGCACATAAGAGTATTTAGCTTTAATGTGATCACCACCTCAGGCCATAATAAAAACAGAATTTCCCCCCCAATTATTATCAGTCACTCCTCCCCCAGACTATACCGTGGTAAGACTGAGCTACTTTCATTCCTCACCAGGCAACTAATCATTGCTTTGCCAAGCATTCTTTATAAATGGAACGGAATGAATTTCATTATGCAATGCAGTAACGTTCCCCAACTAGAGATTAGGGTGGAATGATCTTGGGGAAAGTGACAAGAGGATTAAAACATATGCACCTTAAAGAGAAATGGTCCCCTCATCGTGCAGCCCATAAACAGGCTGCAGCACCTCCCACCCATCCTCCAAGCAGCCCTCCCTCACCGTACTCGCCTCATCCACCTGCCGCCTTCTCTTTTTGTCCTTTGAAAATTTCAGAAAAGCTGACAATTCACTTCCTTTAACAAATACCCACTTGTCAACCTGTATGGTTTAGTGAAAGTGCTTTCCAGAAAGTTCCAAAGACGTCCTGATTGCTAAATACAATAGCCACTTCATTTATTTGTTCTGACCTCTCCATACGAACAATCATAACTTCTTGTGTATCTCTTTATTTTACCTGCCCTCACCTGGCTCACCTAAGCCACACCTCCATGTCCCTCGCTGGATCGTCTTCCTTGTGTAAGTGTCCCCCAGCTATCAGGGAGCAATGCTTTCTTTTCTCCACAGCTGGAAATCCCACACCCACGGGTTGAGCTATACCATCCATACCAATCCCTGCCAAAGGAACCGCTTCAAGCTCTGGCCCTCTCCTGAGTGTCCACATTTGAATTTCTAACTTCCTATTAGCATTTTCACACAGATGTCGTTGAGGCACTGTTAATAGCTTGAAAAGAAATGTAAAGAGGTGGATAAAAGCACAGATGAGGGAGCCAGAGTGCCTGGGTTTGAAGCCTGGCTTTGCCACTAACGAGCTGTGTGTCTTTGGGCCACCTAATTAACCTCTCTGTGCTTCAGTTTCCTGAGCAGTAAAACAAGTATAGAAATAATACTTGTCTTATAGGATTCTTTTATTAGTTCTGCTAAATAATATGTGCAACTCTTTGGAATGGTGCCTGGTACATGCTAAACAGTCTTGAAGTTTTAGCTGTAATAAAATTTAGAAATTATTTTTATCAATAATATTATTAGCTAACTTTTTCTGAGTATTATCTAAGTGCCTTACCTGGATTATTATACTTATCCTTAAAACGATCTTCTGAGGCAGCCAGTACTATTACTTTCACTTTGCAGATGAGAAAACGGAGACAGAGAGAGGTTAATTCACTAGCTCATGGACACACAGCTTTCTCAAGGTAACATAGTAAGTGACAGAGCCATGATTTCAACTGGTGCAGTCTGACTTCAGAGCCACACTTCTGACACCTTCACTAGGCTACCTTCCCTGCTCAATTGAAGGTTGAAATCAAGTTATTTTCTTCTTTAAACTGCCATCCTCTCTTATTTTCTCTCCCCTCCCAGAGACCACCTTTATGCCCCTTTTCTCTTAACCTGCCAGTCAGCACATGCCGCACTCAGAATATTTCCTTCATCTTTTCCCCATTCTGTTCCTGCTGCCACAGACCAGTTGAACCCTGCTCTCCAGCTTAACCTGCTATAACAGTGCCTTACTGGTCACACTGCCCTTGCTCTCTTGCCTTTACAATTCATCTTTCTCACTGATACCGCAGTTACTGTTTAGAAAAGAAAGCAAAGAGCCTCCAGATTTATAACGTTAAGGCAGAGAGGTTGCAGCAAACAAACACTTGAGCAGGCAAGACAAATACATTTTAAATATTTTTGCAGCAGCCAGAGAAATTCTAAAGCAGCAGTCAATGATTTACACCGATCACCAGGGACATCTCTTATGAAGCAGACAGGCCTTAGAGATACAATTCTGGAGTCAGCAGACATTTTCCCTAGCAAGTAAGCAGTCAGGATTCTCTCTTCAATTTGGATAAATCCCTCTCTGCTTTGATGGGGGGGCCTGAAGTGTCACTGAGATGAAAAATCTGTTTCACAGCAAAATAGTTCCAGTCATCTGGAGAGAGAAAGAGAAATAATCACTTTCCCCTCCCCTACCCTGGCATCCTTCTCAACCCCTCAACTTGGAAAACGTCTGTACATCCTTCAAAGCCCAGGGAAGATGTACCTTTTCTGTTGAAGGCTTTTGTCAACTCTGCCAGACACTTACTTTTTGTTTTTTAAATCATGCAGCAGAGCATGGTAGCTAGGAAAATGGGCTCTGCAGCAAGAGCCCAGGTTCAGACACTGGTTTTCCTACTGATTAGCTGTGTGGCCTTCAGTGAGTTACCTCACCTTTCTGTGCTGTGCTTTCCACATCTGGAAAATGGAAGGCTGTACTAGCTCTAGCTTCATATGATTATTGGGAAGATGTTTTAAAATTTTTTTATGAAAAGCAATTCTTGTGGCATATTGTAAGTATCCAGTAACTGTTACCTGCTGAAATATATAGGCTAAAAAAAGTACAGACATCCTGGAAAATTATAACAGCCATGGCAAGCATTGGGGTTTTTTCCCAAATCAAAAGAAGATATAGTAGTCTGAGTTTCCATTCTTCTTAAAGAGAAAAGAAAATGTCAGGCTTTCTTACATTCTATAGGTCAGTAGGTTGTCCCTGCAGCTTGGGGGCAAGGGGACAATACAGAGAGGGCGTGGGGCAGATTTCCAGTTACAAGTTAAGGTTTGATCCAGTGTCATGGGCATTTGATTGAATCTGTACAAACCAAGATTCTGTTCAAGAACTTCCTTGAAGAGGAAGTAATGTTAGAACTTGGCCTGTGATCTCTGCCTCCTGGGAATTCGTTTTTAAAAAGGAAGAAGATAGAATCTCGGTGATGAGAGCTAGGACATTGTCATAGCTTTTTTAAGTATGACTCACCAGGTGACAGTAGGAAAGGTGGGGTTGACAGGAAGAGACTTTACAGTTCAAACTTAAGTGATGAAGGGCTTCTTTTTCCCTTCTTTTCTGTCTGTGAAGGTTACTTGCCTTCTTTGGGGAGTTGCAGGCCCGTTCGGTAAATGACGTGTCGTATGGAGAAGGTTCGGCAGATGCTTCTGTTCTGATAGGGAATGGCAAAAGTTTCCTACAGTCATGAGGCACCGGCAGATGCCTCCCAACTTCTCACCGCCTTCCTAACACTTCACAGTTTTTCTGAAACAGCAAACAGCACACGCCGCTCTAGTGAAGTGGGCAGAACAGGGGCTAAAGAGCAACGTGTGGAAGTAACTGCTGGCCAGCCTAGAAGCTGTCCTTCATGGATGCTGGCCCTTCCCTTCTGTGAGACCTGTGGCCAGCTCCATCCCCATCCCACCCCCACCCGTGGCCAGACTCTTGAGTCTATGTGTAGGTTTATTGAAATGATACGGAGCTCTTCATTAATGCCATCTTTGGAAGACTATCACCTACCCAGCCCAGGTACATCTAGGAGAGGCCAAATGATGTGTTCCATTTTAATATCTTTTAAGTCCAAGAAACTATCCTTCATTCATTGATTCATTTTCTGGGTGGATTCCAAAAGCATACATTGGTCGTTGTGTGCCTGGTATTATACTAAGTACTGGATACTAATAAGATGATATCCTGCCCTCAATATAGTGGGAAATCCAGGTATACGGATGATCGTAGCTCAACAGATACACCCTATTGAGACCTTAACTATATGTCAAATTCTAAGCTCTCAGTCTTGTGTGGATTATATCATTTAACCTCCTCAGAAGCCCAGTGAAGTAAATTCTATTTTTACGTCTTTTTTCAGATCAGGAAAATGAGCGTGAACAAAATGAAGTAGCTTGCTTGATCTCATTGATAATAGGGGAAGGGCTGGGATTCAAATCCGCGTGCACCTTGCCTCTGCTCCGCATAGAACGTTACAAAGTCCCAACACGCAAAGTGCTATACGTGTACAAACAAAGGGACAGTCAATTCTCCCTTATAGGCGGGATGCAGAAGATCGTAGGGAGGTTTTCACAGGAGGAAGTATTTGTACTGAAGAATGAAGTAGGGGTTTGTTGGGAGAAGAGGCATTCCATGTTAGAGAATGTGCATACACAAACGCCCAGATGTTTGAAATGGCAGAGAACCCTGCAGGACTTCCAGCTGGAAAGGAAGGTCAGAACCAGATTGTGAAGAGTCAGCTGTGGTGTGCCAGGGATTCATTCATCACTGTGTTCTCTAATACCTACCATAGCGACCAGAATTCGTATTGGATGAACGGATGGATGGATGGATGGATGGATGGATGGATGGATGGATGGGTGGGTGGATGGATGGATGGATGGACGGACGGACGGACGGATGGGTGATTAGATGGATGGGTGGTTGGATGAGGTATTTTGACCTTAGTTAAATGTGGCACTCATAAAAATTAATCAATTAAATTAATCACTTAGTACATGTGAATATTAGTTATAAGTTCAATTGCTCTATTTGAGACCTACAATAATAGTAACTTCAAGAGACAGAAATGTATTTCTCTCCTTTCTCATGAAATAGCACAGTGGCAGAGAATTTCAGGGCTAGTATGGTAGCTCCATGTGGTAGGAACTCAGCTTCCTTTAGTGTTGTTGTACATACGGTGCTAGGTACCACCCTCATCCACATGGTCCATGATGGCTGTCCACAACATCCATGTTCCAGAAAGCAGGAGAGGGAAAGAGTCAAGGGGATGGCACCCCCCTTTAAAGGAATAACATAGAAATTGCATATAATAATTGTGTGTACATCCTGTTGGCCAAAATTTAATCATATGACCACAGCTAGCTGCAAAGAGATATGGAAAGTGAAATATTTATTCTGGACAGCCATATATCTGGCTGAGAATTATATTATTATGGAAGAAAGAAAGGGAGAACAGTTGTTGGAAACAACCAGTCATTTCTGCTACTACCTGTGTACATGATCAATCACTAGATTCCCAGTAAAGTAGTGATGGTCTCTTGTCTGTGAGGTCAGTTACCCTTCTGAGTACCAGCTCTGCACCACACCCTGCATAGATGGAGGAGGCATCTGGGACAGGATTCTACGTCCTTTATTGACAGCAATTGAATTGGGAATTACAGAGCAACTGCCATACTCTACCAGTAAGCATACCTAACATTTGTTGAGCCAGTAACAACTGTCAGCCACTGTGCTTATCACTTTACATTGATCAGGCAAGTGCTCTTAGATTCCTGTTATACCAATGAATATACTGAGGTTTTGAGAGGCTGAGTGTCTTATCTACGGTCACACAGTTAGGAAGTGGTGGAGGCAGGATTCATTCCCAGGTTGGAACAGCAATGCTATAGTTTAGGGATACATTTGGGCCATCTATTGATACTGATACTCATCTCCTGGCGTCACCCACTATTGCTTTCATACTGGACCATCCATCACACTGAACCATGGCTGTAGCATTTTTCCTATACAGAGAGGAATTTATGCAACCCCATTCCTGATATGCCACCCCAAACCCACAGTATTATATAAGGTGATTTCACTGATAAGTTATCCCAAGGCATTTCCGTAGATATACTGATATGGTGGTTATATACTAAAAAATATATGTTCTAAAAGGCATTTTTCTCTGGTTATTTCTTCCAGCAGGTTGAGGAGTCACCTAAAATTATTGAACACTCTACTTCCAATCCAAATAAACTATATTGCACACTCAGCTCTATATACTAACAAGAATTTCTTTTCTCTGAATAGGCCAATCTTTTTGAAAGGGTTTTTTTTTTAGTTACGAATACTATATACCTAGATTCCAGCTTGAGAGAATTGATGACTCAAATTTCATCTTCAGAGGTAGATTAACTAGTTTTAAAGAATGATATTTAAATGGAGGACAATGAATTTCCTACTACAGATGGAGAGAATAAAAATATATAATAGAAGAGAAACTCTCATGATTAGGGCATGGAGCTAGGTGCTGTAAATGTTGGCTTGACCCTCCCTCTCAAGGAAGAGCTGTCGCAGTCTCTACCAAGGAATTGTGCAGGTGATAAAAAACATCACCGAACACCACCAGGTGAGGGCATCAGTTAAGGGCAGGTAATGTGTAATTTGGAGCAGGATGTCTGGCTGGACACAGATTTGGAAAATTAGAATTAGTTGAAGTCTCAAGCAGCTTTCAAGCCCAGAGATTAGTGTTGGTTAGAGAAGAAACAATTCAGTACCCAGGATAGCTTCTAATGAAGCTGTGGTTCCCAGGGATCTGTGCGTACGGCTCCTAGGAATATGTGAGTTGTCTCTTGTTCTCTCTCAAGTAGTTCATGGTTCAAGGGTTCTCAGGTGATAATGTATGCACACAACTCAGCACATGTTAGGTGCTGACTGAATGGCAGACATTACCAGTTTCATGAGTGTTTCAGTGATGGCCGTGCCTTCAGCCTTGGCAGGAGGCTCCACCAGGGCCCCATGTCATCTAATATGTTTAGAGCCTCGTCTTGTTCTCCTCAACAGATTTGTTGTCTAATATTCACTTTCTCTCATGCTGAAAGTATAGAGGGGGCTTTAGGTAAAGGTTAAAAGAAAATAGAAGTTATATAATGGTACAAGGGTGAAGAACTAGTCAAAGAAAATAAGCAATGTCACACTGTCAATTCCCCAAATGAAGATAGCGATAGCAAGTACTATAACAATTGAAGGGTGCAGAAAAGGAGGTGGGAAAGTAAAAAACAAAATTCGGCATTTTTTATTGGAATTGAACATTTTGAATAATTCCTAGCTTTTAGTGGGCAGAAGGAAAGTGAGTTCTTCATTCAGAAAGTTGAGATAGCTAAGAAATGGATCCCATTGATGACTGCCACCCACTCTCTCCTGCCCTGAAGCGCATGGTGTTACTGCATGAGCGGGAGTTCTTGTGGATGGCCCCACCCAATTCACCCATGAGAGCTTTATGATTTATATCATTGTGATTAAGGAAATAAGACAGGTTTGGAAACTATTTGCATGTTGGTGATAGTAAAAGCTGTGGAAATGGATAGAGTTAATAAGGGAGAATATGAAGGAAAGTGAGAACAAGGGCTGCATGTAGAATATAGGGGGAATCACATGTATTGTGGGATGGGAGAGGGAAGAGGAACTGGTTAAGAACCCTTTCAAAGGAGAAGAAAAAGCTCAGGAGAGTTCAGAGTTAGTGAAGCCAAGGGAAGAATGAATATCAAGAAGAGGGTTGATTGTTTAGGCTACATTTAGCTGCAAGTAAAGGAATCCAACGCACAGTAGATTAAAGAATACATTTAATGAATTCACATAAAGTGACTGGAAGTAGGCAGTTAAGGGTAGTTCAGCTCATCATGCCATTGAGAATGTAAGCGCTCTGCATCCTTACACCTCATCACCCTCGGCATGTTGGCTTTTCCCTTGCGTTTGTTGCCTAATGGTTACAAGATGGCTGCTGCAGCTCCAGACACATCAAGATCACATTGAAGGGGAATGAGGTGAGAGTAGGCAGGGGAGAGAAGGTTCAAGGTCCTTTCTTCTTCTAGTGGGAAAGAAAAACTTTCCAGAAACTCCTGCAGACTTTTCATAACTTTTTTTAAAAATTTATTTACTTTTAGCTGCATTGGGTCTTCGTTGCTGTGCACGGTCTTTAGTTGCGGTGAACGGGGGCTTCTCTTCATTGTGGCATGTGGGCTTCTCATAGTGGTGGCTTCTCTTTTTGCAGAGCATGGGCTCTAGGCATATGGGCTTCAATAGTTGTGACACACGTGCCCAGTAGTTGTGGCTCGCAGGCTCTAGAGTGCAGGCTCAGTAGCTGTGGCGCACAGCCTTAGTTGCTCTGCAGCACATGGGATCTTCCTGGACCAGGGCTCGAACCCGTGTCCCCTGCATTGGCAGGAGAATTCTTAACCACTGCACCACCAGGGAAGCCCCATAACTTTTAATTATCTAGGACCAATCACAGGGACACTCCTACCTGCGTAGAGGACTAGTGAAGTCTCTGGCTTTTCTGGGCTCTATTCCCAGTGTGCAGTAGGAAGGAGTAAGTTGGGAAACGGCTTTGTGGTGGCCAGCCAACAAAGACTGCTGTGGTATAACTAACAATATCAGCATTCTTCCTGGAATTAAAGTGCTTCTTCTGTTAAGTTATTTAAATAAGCTAATAAAATAGCCAAGATCACCCAGAGAACCTTCTTATTAAAGCAGGAGACAAAGTTTTGGCAATCCTAGACCATGATATTTCAGTTGTTAAAATTGATGGCATTTCTTATTTGTTATAAACTATCACCATCTGGACTTCCCTGGTGGCGCAGTGGTTAAGAATCTGCCTGCCAATGCAAGGGACACCGGTTCGAGCCCTGGTCCGGGAAGATCCCCCATGCCGGGGAGCAACTAAGCCCGTGCACTACAACTACTGAGCCTGTGCTCTAGAGCCTGCAAGCCACAACTACTCAGCCTGTGTGCCACAATTACTGAAGCCCATGCACCTAGGGCCTATGCTCCGCAACAAGAGAAGCCACCACAATGAGAAGCCAGTGCACCACAACGAAGTGTAGCCCCTGCTCGCCGCAACGAAGACCCAATGCAGCCAAAAATAAATATAAATAAATTTATTTTTTTTAAAGAAAACTATCACCATCTGCAAGCATTTAGCTCATGTTTTTCTGACATAAAAGTTAGGTCATAACTCACTTATAATAGGAGTCTTAGTTTTTAAGAATCAATCATTCAGAGAAGTTGGTAGATCTTGTGGATTTATATGAGAGCTACTTAGCTGAGAATTTATCATAATTTGAAGGCCATTTCCCTTCAATTAGATATTCTAGGACCTCAGGATTTTTTCTTGGTACTATTTTCTGTAAGTTGTATTGTACTGTGTAAAAATAATTTGTTTTGAAGATATCGTATCGTTGATCTAAAAATCATATTAACACTCACCTAAGAAATCATAAAGTCACTCTCTTTAGCAGAGAAACTTAAAACCCAGGGCCATTTCATATTATATTTAGGAGATGTTCAATGAGGTTCAGTCATGATAAACTAGAGCATCTATGATTCTAAGTTGGACCAATGTTTTGGAAAAATATGATGGTCTGTGGAAGTGTTTGAGATGATGAATCAGCTGGTTTCTTATGGTATCACTGCTTATAATTTGAAACAGAATAGATTTTAATTTCTTGCATGAATTAATACTTAAGATAGATTCCTTTAAAGCTTTTCCTGGTGTCTGATCAAAAATAACAGTTCTTCAGGTCTATTAAGTTCCTTTAAATTGGAAAAGCAGGAAAAGGTTGAGTCTCTGTGCTGCTAAAGTGATCTGTGAATTAAAGAATGTTTGACTTCTGCCCTAACCTCTAAAATCATCTAACCATTTGCTGATATGACATCTCACTTGCATGTCTAATAGGAATTGTGAGTACAGTGCCAGCTCAGTATAAATGGAACCAATAGCCCCAAAAACCTACCTGTCGTTCTTCCTTTATTTTCCCTCCTGTCCCACATCCATCCCACCCAAAACATATCTCAAGTCTGTCCTCTTTCCCATCCCATCCCATTTACCATCGTGGCCGTCCTGTTATTGCTACAATAACAATGCTTTCTCCATGCTCAAGAATCTCCTCTTCAAAACATAAGTCAGATGATGACACTCCCTGTCGGGCTTCCCATTGCCGATAGAATAAAATCCTAATCCTTTGCCAGGGCTCAGAAAGGCAACCTCCCAGTCATCATTCTTCCCTCTATTGTAAGCTCCCCCGCATCCCCAGGTCCTTTGTTGCTCTCACAACATGCACATGGCTCAGGGCCCTTGCACAAGGTGCTCCCTCAGCCTCCCTCTGCTCTCCCTTCCCATCTTTGCCGGCTTTGAGGCCTCAGTTTAAATATCTTATCAGACCGGCCACCTTGACAACCCATGCTGGATGTTTTCCATCTAGATCCACTCCCTACCCCTTGGTGACCCTGCTGTGCACTCCAGGAGGCCTGTCTGCCCTGTATTAGTGGGCTCCTTTGCCTTCCAGCTTCCTGTTGTGTTCAGCCAATCAGGAATACCAGCAGGAGACGGGAGGGAGGAGTAAGACTGAGGTCAATAGACTCCTTTCTCCCTAGCCCCACCCCCGTGGGGTCAGTGCTGGCTGGCTGTGTCGCTTAACCAAAGACTACCCAGCAGTCTTCTCTCTTCCCCCTCCTCCTCCTGCCTCTCCTCCTCCCCCTCCTCCCCTTCCCCCTCTCCTTCCTCCCCTCCTCCTTGACCTCCCCGCCCACCCCTCCCCCTTCTCCCCTCCCCCACTTCCCCTCCCCTCCCCTCCCCCTCCCCTCCCCCTCCCCCTCCCCTCCTCCACTCCTCCACTCCCCCTCCTCCCCCTCCTGCTGTTCCTCCTCCTCCTGTTGCTCTTCCTCTTCTTTTTCCTCTTCTTCTCCTCTTCTTCCTTCTCTTTCCCTTTCTCTCTCCCCTCTCTCCTTTCTTCTTCCTTCTCCCCTTCCCCCTCCATTCTGTTCTGATGACCATTCTTTCAGATGCTGGAATAGTAAATATAACTATGCCTTGTGTTTTCCCTCCCTCCCATGTATTCGTAAATAGTCCATTTATAAACTTCTCTCAATGTATCCCCATTTGAGTGTGCCTTATGTTTCCTTCTGGGACCCTGAGCTACACCATCTAACAAAAAACTGTATTCTCTTCCATGTCATCCCATTTTGATTCTTTACGCAGCTCTTCACATACCTATGTGATGTTGTTATTTGTTTGTTATCCGTCTCCTCCCATGGGAATGTAACTGCCAAGGGAGCAAGCGTTTTATTTGTCTTGTTCATCACTGTGTTTTTCCCTAGTGCCTAGAAGGGGGCACTGAATAACTGAGTTAATACTTGATCATAATTATCTGTTAATGAATATTAGAAACATTGAGTATGGATTGTGTGTAAGACTGCATTAATTTTGAATGTCATTTAGTAAGCTGTCCATGGCATATGAACCAAAGAGAGAACAGAGACCAGAGAGAGTGAATTCACAACTGGAGAAGATAATTATGTACCAGACAAACTCAGTGTCACTTCATCATTTAATGTATTTCATTAAATGTGTCAATATTTTAAATCCCAGATAGAAAACCAGGAGACAAAGTTTGAAAGGGGACAATATATCTGCGACTGGTCACTGGGAAACAGGTTATTTGCTAATTGTTGTCTTGGGGCATCTTAATATGACTACTTTTAATTTCACTCATCCACTTCTTCCTAAAGAAGTTGGATATTCAAAGGACTGAGAATCATGACCAAAAAACAGGCAATGAAACAATCTCCTGAACACTTGCTAGTGGAGGTGGTATGAGCCAAAGCCCTTACAAATTAACCACAAATAGTAATTGTAACAGGATGGCTATAGTTGGGAAACAGAGAAAAAGGGATGTCAGCTGGTTTCAGTGTTTTCAGTGAGCTTACAGAGCAAGTGGAGATTCTAGGACGTAGATGAGCTTTTTTGGAAACCTAAACTTCCTGAGGGGGATGCATGTATGATGTCCTCTCCTCTCGCAGATTATCATAACTCTGAAGGCAATATCCCAAGATTGGTGTGTTGGCACTGGGGAGGATTTGGGAAACAGGATGAGCCTTGAACATTCTTCTTCACTCACCCATCCATCTGAATTACAGACACAGAGACTTTCCCAGGAGCTGAGTCCAGTAATGGGGGGCACCTAGACAGACACTGTCTCAATTAATCCCTATAAAACTCCAGGGAAGTAGGACTGAATATTTTACAGTGGAGGAACACTTGCCAGGGAGAACTCAGTCAGACAGCTTCTGAGTGACAGCAGACATGGATCTTCTAGGTCCATGACTGGCGGTAACATTTTTTCCAAGGCACAGCTTTCTGGGGATATTGAAATAGTCACCACTAGAACATACAGAATATGTGATAGGGAGTGAGGCAAAACCAGTCTCCATTCATCCAAAGGCACATTTTCAGATGTTTTAGGCCTTTAAACTATCACCCTCCAATTGCCCATCTCCTCCTGAGTCAAAGTAGAGGTTTTTCTAAGAAGGCAAAGAGTTCCTACATTGCTCAATAGAGTTTCTACCCCATTCAGCATGCATCTTGAGAAATACGCAACAGATAAAGGAGCAAAGTAAAAACCCACCACACCAAACAAATGAAGAGGAAATAGGCAGTCTACCTGAAAAAGAATTCAGAGTAATAATAGTAAAGATGATCCAAAATCTTGGAAATAGAATTCAGAAAATACAAGAAATTTTTAACAAGGACCTAGAAGAACTAAAGAGCAAACAGACAATGATGAACAACATAATAAGTGAAATTAAAAATTCTCTAGAAGGGATCAATAGCAGAATAACTGAGGCAGAAGAACGGATTTGTGACCTGGAAGACAAAGAGTGGAAATAACTACCACAGAGCAGAATAAAGAAAAAAGAATGAAAAGAATTGAGGACAGTCTCAGAGACCTCTGGGACAACATTAAACACACCAACATTTAAATTATAGGGGTCCCAGAAGAAGAAGAGAAAAAGAAAGGCACTGGGAAAATATTTGAAGAGGTTATAGTTGAAAACTTCCCTAATATGGGAAAGGGCGTTGTCAATCAAGTCCAGGAAGGACAGAGTCCCATACAGGATAAATCCAAGGAGAAAGACGCCAAGACACATATTAATCAAACTATCAAAAATTAAATACAAAGAAAAAATACTAAAAGTAGCAAGGGAAAAGCAACAAATAACATACAAGGGAATCCCCATAAGGTTAACAGCTGATCTTTCAGCAGAAACTCTGTAAGCCAGAAGGGAGTGGCAGGACGTATTTAAAGTGATGAAACAGAAAAACCTATAACCAAGATTACTCTACCCAGCAAGGATCCCATTCAACAGAGAAATTAAAACCCTTACAGACAAGCAAAAGTGAAGAGAATTCACCACCACCAAAACAGCATTACAACAAATTCTAAAGGAACTTCTCTAGGCAGGAAACACAAGAGAAGGAAAAGGCCTACAATAACAAGCCCAAAACAATTAAGAAAATGGTAATAGGAACATACAGGTCGATAATTACCTTAAATGTGAATGGATTAAACGCTCCAACCAAAAGACATAGACTGGCTGAACGGATACAAAAACAAGACCCTTATATATGCTGTCTACAAGAGACCCACTTCAGACCTAGGGACAGATACAGACTGAAAGTGAGGGGATGGAGAAAGATATTCCATGCAAATGGAAATCAAAAGAAAACTGGAGTAGCAATTCTCATATCAGACAAAATAGACTTTAAAATAAAGACTATTACAAGAGACAAAGAAGGACACTACATAATGATCATGGGATCAATCCAAGAAGAAGATATAACAATTGTAAATATTTATGCACCCAACATAGGAGCACCTCAGTACATAAGGCAAATACTAACAGCCATAAAAGGGGAAATCAACAGTAACACAATAATACTAGGGGACTTTAAGACCCCACTTTCACCAATGGACAGATCATCCAAAATGAAAATAAATAAGGAAACACAAGCTTTAAATGACACATTAAACAAGATGGACTTAATTGATATTTATAGGACATTCCATCCAAAAACAACAGAATACACTTTCTTCTCAAGTGCTCATGGAATATTCTCCAGGATAGATCATATCTTGGGTCACAAATCAAGCCTTGGTAAATATAAGAAAATTGAAATCATATCAAGTATCTTTTCTGACCACAACGCTGTGAGACTAGATATCAACTACAGGAAAAAAACCGTAAATAATACAAACAAAAGGAGGCTAAACAATACACTACTAAATAACCAAGAGATCACTGAAGAAATCAAAGAGGAAATCAAAAACTACCTGGAAACAAATGACAATGAAAACACAATGACCCAAAACCTATGGGATGCAGCAAAAGCAGTTCTAAGAGGGAGGTTTATACCTATACAGTCCTACCTCAAGAAACAAGAAAAATCTCAAATAAGCAACGTAACCTTACACCTAAAGCAATTAGAGAAGGAAGAACAATAAAAACCCAAAGTTAGTAGAAGGAAAGAAATCATAAAGATTAGATCAGAAATAAATGAAAAAGAAATGAAGGAAACAATAGCAAAGAACAATAAAACTAAAGCTGGTTCTTTGAGAAGATAAACAAAATTGGTAAACCATTAGCCAGACTCATTAAGAAAAAAAGGGAAAAGACTCAAATCAACAGAATTAGAAATGAAAAAGGAGAAGTAACAATGGACACTGCAGAAATTAAAGGATCATGAGAGATTACTACAAGCAACTGTATGCCAATAAAATGGACAACCTGGAAGAAATGGACAAATTCTTAGAATAGCACAACCTTCCAAGACTGAACCAGGAAGAAATAGAAAATATAAACAGACTAATCACAAGCACTGAAATTGAAACTGTGATTAAAAATCTTCCAACAAACAAAACCCCAGGACCAGATGGATTCATACGCGAATTCCATCAGACATTTAGAGAAGAGCTAACACCTATCCTTCTCAAAATCTTCCAAAATATAGCAGAGGGAGGAGCACTGCAAATCTCATTCTGTGAGGCCACCATCACCCTGACACCAAAACCAGACAATGACGTCACAAAGAAAGAAAACTACAGGCCAATATCACTGATGAACATGGATGTTACCTTAATATGTGTTAGGTAATATATTACCTTAACATAATAAAGGCCATCTTTGACAAATCCACAGCCAACATCATTCTCAATGGTGAAAAACTGAAAGCATTTCCTCTAAGATCAGGAACAAGACAAGGTTGCCCACTCTCACCACTTTTATTCAACATAGTTTTGGAAGTTTTAGCCACAGCACTCAGAGAAGAAAAAGAAATAAAAAGAATCCAAATCGGAAAAGAAGAAGTAAAACTGTCACTGTGTGCCGATGACATGATACTATACATAGAGAATCTTAAAGATGCTTCCAGAAAACTACTAGAGCTAATCAATGAATTAGGTAAAGTAGCAGGATACAAAATTAATACACAGAAATCTCTTGCATTCCTATACACTAATGATGAAAACTCTGAGAGAAATTAAGGAAACACTCCCATTTCCCATTGCAACAAAAAGAATAAAATACCTAGGAATAAACCTACCTAAGGAGACAAAAGCCCTGTATGCAGAAAACTATAAGACACTGATGAGAGAAATTACAGATGACACAAACAGATAGAGAAATATACCATGTTCTTAGATTGGAAGAATCAACATTGTGAAAATGACTATACTACCCAGAGCAATCTACAGATTCAATGCAATCCCTATCAAACTACCAATAGCATTTTCACAGCACTAGAACAAAAAATTTCACAATTTGTATGGAAACACAAAAGACCCTGAATAGCCAAAGCAACCTTGAGAAAGAAAAATGAAGCTGGAGGAATCAGGCTCCCTGACTTCAGACTATACTACAAAGCTACAGTAGTCAAGACAGTATGGTACTGGCACAAAAACAGAAATATAGATCAATGGAACAGGATAGAAAGCCCAGAGATAAACCCATGCACATATGGTCACCTTATATTTGATAAAGGAGGCAAGAATATACAATGGAGAAAAGACAACCTCTTCAATAAGTGGTGCTGGGAAAATTGTACAGCTACATATGAAAGACTGAAATTAGAACACTCCCTAACACCATACACAAAAATAAACTCAAAATGGATTAAAGACCTAAATGTAAGGCCAAACACTATCAAACTCTTAGGGGAAAACATAGGCAGAACACTCTATGACATAAATCACAGCAAGATACTTTTTTAGGGCTTCCCTGGTGGCGCAGTGGTTGAGAGTCCACCTGCCGATGCAGCGGATGTGGGTTCGTGCCCCAGTCCGGGAAGATCCCACATGCTGCAGAGCAGCTGGGCCCGTGAGCCATGGCCGCTGAGCCTGCGCGTCTGGACCCTGTGCTCCACAGTGGGAGAGGCCACAACAGTGATAGGCCCGCGTACTGCAAAAAAAAAAAAAAAAAAAAAGATCCCACCTCCTAGAGAAATGGAAATAAAAACAAAAATAAACAAATGGCACCTAATGAAACTTCAAAGCTTTTGCACAGCAAAGGAAACCATAAACAAGACGAAAAGACTACCCTCAGAATGGGAGAAAATATTGGCAAATGAAGCAACTGAGAAAGGGTTAATCTCCAAAATATACAAGCAGGTCATGCAGCTCAATATCAAAAAAACAAACAACCCAATCCAAAAATGAGAAGACCTAAATAGACATTTCTCCAAAGAAGATATACAGATTGCCAACAAACACATGAAAGGATGCTCAACATCACTAATCATTAGAGAAATGCAAATCAAAACTACAATGAGGTATCACCTCACACCGGTCAGAATGACCATCATCAAAAAATCTGCAAACAGTACATGCTGAAGAGGGTGTGGAGAAAAGTGAACCCTCTTGCACTGTTGGTGGGAATGTAAATTGATACAGCCACTATGGAGAACACTAGGGAGGTTCCGTAAAAAACTAAAAACAGAACTACCATACGACCCAGCAATCCCACTACTGGGCATATACCCTGAGAAAACTATAATTCAGAAAGAGTCATGTACCCCAATGTTCACTGCAGCCCTATTTACAATAGCCAGGACATGGAAGCAACCTAGGTGTCCATGGACAGATGAATGGATAAAGAAGGTGTGGCACATATATATAATGGAATATTACTCAGCCATAGAAAGAAACGAAATTGAGTTATTTGTAGTGAGGTGGATGGACCTAGAGTCTGTCATACAGAGTGAAGTAAGTCAGAAAGAGTAAAACAAATACCGTATGCTAACACATATATATGGAATATAAAAAAAAAAAAAGGTTCTGAAGAACCTAGGGGCAGGACAGGGATAAAGACACAGACCTAGAGAATGGAGTTGAGGACACAGGGAGAGGGAAGGGTAAGCTGGGACGAAGTGAGAGAGTGTCATGGACATATATACACTACCAAATATAAAATAGATAGCTAGTGGGAAATAGCTGCATAGCACAGGGAGATCAGCTCGGTGCTTCGTGACCACCTAGAGGGGTGGGTTAGGGAGGGTGGGAGGGAGACACAAGAAGGAGGAGATATGGGGATATATGTATACATATAGCTGATTCACAGAAACTAACACAACACTGTAAAGCAATTATACTCCAATAAAGATGTTAAAAAAAAAAAAAAAAGAACGCATCTTGAAGAAGCTAAATATCACACTAGGCTATAATTTCCTGTGTTATTGGCATGCTATTCAGACTCTCTGGGTACCGATCCTGCATCAGTGACTTACTAGCTGAATGGTCTTGGTCACTAGAAGGATTCCATGAGCTCCATGAGGGCAGGGATTTTTGACTGTCTTGTTCATTCTGTGTCCTCATGCCTAAAACAATACCTTGCAACACAGGTGCTCAATAAATGTTGGAAGAAACGAGGGAGGCAGGGAGGGAGGGAGGAAGGAAAAGTTATTGTATATACTTAAGCCCTAGATTTCCCATCTTTAAAAGGAAGATAATAATGGTATTTTCCACATAAGACTGTTTTGAGGATTACAGGTGATAATACAAGTAAAATGCTTAGAATAGTGCCTGGAACTTGTAAACACGCAGAGATGTTGAATGAGGGTCATGACTATGAGGAAGAGGAGGAGGAGGAAAGCCTGGCAATTATCTCCTGAGCGCCCACTACACGTCTGGCGCTGTGCAGGACACTAGCATCACAGAGACAAATTAAACGTACAGGATTCACGTTCCATAAAGCTTCATTTGTTTCCTTCTTCGATTCATTGTCTGTCTTTCTTTCATTTATAATTTTACATAAAATTGCAAATTCATCAGAAACATGTTTGTTTCTTTCAATTTCTGCTATACTGACCCTGAATCTAAAAATAACAAGGATTCCACAAGAATCTCTTTTGTTTCCTTTTGTTTACTTGTGGATAAGGTTTAAGAATTATGTAAGTTCTCCGCAGCTCTAAAGCACTGCAGGTATTTTCAATGTAACATGTGTATGCTTACCCAAGAGAGCATTTTTTAACTGCATCATTATTGAAAGTTCTCATTATATTTGATTCTTATGAAAACATAAAGAGGAAGAAAGGCCTAAAGCAACTTACTCCTTACTCTTTCAGTAGCAACATGACTGAGTAGAAAAAAAAAAAAAAAGCCTTTGTTGTATGGACCTTTTCTAAGAGTCTGAAATAAATTTTTTAAACTGATTTTCAGAATCCCTATAATTTCAGAGGCAAAGATATATATATTGAAGAATACAATTATAACTATCCTCAAAGACTGTAGTCATGGCCATGTACCTATCGCAGTGAAATTCTTTATTATAAATGATTGCATGTGAAGCCCCAATAATATATGAGATCAAAATGTATTTCTCTGTTTGGGGGTTGAAAGATCCACAAGTCCCTCTGCCCCTCTTCCAGCTTCCCCTGGGGCATCCCTGGCAATCTTTAGAGCTCCAGGGAACATCGGGATTGGGTGGGAAGTGAATCCTGGTTGCCTATCCCCATTTCCCGTCATCCTAAAGCAGCCTAGGCCTTGGTTGGGTACCATGACTGGACTTCCAGGCACCCACAAGTAAAGGATGTGAATGAGAACTTTGCCAAGAAAAACAGTTAAGGGAAGGGAAATCTAATATGGACTGAAGACTTTCTACATGCCAGCCTACCTCTTACTCGTATAGTTACCCTTTGTTTTGTGTGTGCAGTGCTCAGAGCTCCATCACAAAAACATCCTTAGAGCCATAGTCAATTAATTCTAATTGCACAAATCAGTTGGATTCCTGAGGCTCCTGCCATGACCGCCCCCCCCTTTGAAAATGTCTGTTACTATTTCTTTTTGAAGCTGCTGTCATAAGACGTAATGCTGGATGGCATATTGCCTAGACTCAGATAAATGAATATAATTATTATTTGACCATTCTCTTAATTTTGGAGGGATTACTAAGGTCCGTCAAAGATAAAAAGGAAGAAATTAAACATTTTCAAAAATGGTTTTGCAAGAATGAAAAAATAATGCTTGATCCTAGACAAATGCTCTTGGAATATTATTATGTAATGTCTGATTTTTTTCCTCTCAATTATAGTTATTTCATGCATGTTACAGATGAAGCCATTGTATCAGTCAGAGACCAATTTTAATCCCAAGGTTGATTAGACAGTTAGCTCTCCCTGGCTTGTGCACCATCTCTTTGTTATACATCCTTATACTCACACAGCCATTGATTTACACACGAATAAGAATTTGGCGTGATTCATTAGTGGAACATCTTAATGAACACTTGGTTGTGTTTAACCTTTTGCTGCAACAAAAGTCTCACGGTTGCCATAGTAATGGGAAATTAAATCCATGGAGCTGTTCCTCCTCCTGAGTAGCTCGAATCCGCTATCGCACCATAGTACGCCTACGACCTGGGTCAAGAGCTGTGATTCAGCTCTTTGCCAATCAAGTTCCAAGCTGTGGGTGATATTTGCAAAAGGTCATTCTACTCCCGCATCATTAAAATGAATGAAACAACTGGAGTGTAAACTGGGAGGAGGAGGGGAAGATTGTCCCTCTGGCCAGTAATTTGAAGACTCAGTAATTGAAAGGAGACCAAGATGTCATCTAACGTTGCTTCTAACCAATGTTCAACTGAGCCATAGGACATCCCTGGAAGATGGTTATTAGGCTGTTGCTTGCAGCTATCCAGGAAGGAGGGTCCAGCTCTGGAGTTGCACAGCTCTTAATATTCTTTCTCTCCAACCAGCCACTTACCGTGTAAGTGCCCAGCCTCTACCAGGTGTCAGTTCCTGAATAAAACCAGCTCCCTGTGCTCTGGAGCTTCACAGAAAAGGGTAGCCAGTTTAGAGTGTCCCAAATTAGATCACGCTCCCAAAATAATTCTTACTTAGCTCATTGACTCCCTTCGAAATATGTTTATCCTGCTGATTCCTCTCCCTTGTCCTCCCTTCCAGTGTTGCCTTTGGAACTTTCTATTCTCAACTTCCTTGTGTCTTCAGTCATGTTCTATAACACATCCTTCCTCCTCACCTCTAGAGAAGCTTAGCCCTTTCCCAGCTAACCTGCAGTATAGTGTAAAAGTATATCTACCTTTCATTTTCCCCTTCTTTCTTTCTCTTCCTTTCTTCCTTTCTTTTTTTTCTTCTTTCCTTTCTTCCTTCTATTTATTCTTTCATTCATTCAACAGTTATAAAGCACCTAATATTGTCCAGCACTGTTACAGGTCCTAAGATATAGTATTGAACCATCATTAAGCTTATATTCTATTGGGGAGACTGAAAATAAACAAGGTTTAAAAAATAAAATATATAATAAGTCAAATGATAAGTGATGTAGAGAAAATTGTTTGTTTTTCTTTTTAAGTGGAGTTGGTTCTTTCTCCAATTCTCTCAACCCTAATATTTCAAAACTAAGGTCAGTATTTTGGGGGATCCCTTGGAAGAGCCTTTCTTCTATCACCCTGTTTCATCAGCTCCTTCTCTGAAGCTCACACCATCTGATTATACTACCTCCACACCCTGGCCTCCAGGTTTCTTAGCCCCATTCATCAGGATTCTGGAGCTCTGAGTCCTGGTTTCCCTGTCTACCCTTTCTCCTTTCATCATCAGAGTGATTTCAGCATCTGATTTGAAGGTCCAGCTTCTTGACTTCCATTATGTCAATGATGTTTATCTCCCTTTCACTTGAGCAGACAACTAATAAGACCACACTTTGCTAATATCCCAACTCCAATATCTCCTACCCTAAAATTTCTCCTGGACCATGACCTTCTGTTCATCCTCTTTTCCTCTCCTACTTAACCAGCTCTTTAACTTTATGAAGATCACAAACACACTTATCTTTTGCCCATCTCCCAGCCTCTTGGGCTCGCTGCATTCTAGAATCAATGACTGTCTTTATTCTCCCCTAGGCCCTCAATGATTACAAGCCCTTTTCACTTGTTCTATCAAATCTAAATTCCTTATTAATACAACCCGTCTGTTTTCTCCCTTCTTATTCTTAAAGTGTGTGGTAGGCACAATAATGCCCCTTCAAATGGTCAAAGTTGTCTTTGTCCTAATCCTCAGGATCTGTGAGTATGTTACCTCACATGGCCAAAGGGACTTTGTGGATGTGATTAAGTTAAGGATCTGGAGATGGGAACAATGGCCGGGATTATCCAGTGGGCCCAAGGTAATCACAGGAATCCTTGTAAGATGGACAGACAAGGCTCAAAGCCAGAGAAAAAGACGTGACAAGAGATACAGAGGCCAGAGTGATGTCACCACAAGCCAAGGAATGTGGGCAGCCCCTAGAAGATGGAAAAGGCAAGGAGTGGGTTCTCCCTTAGAGCCTCCAGAAGGAACCAGCCACACTGACACCTTAATTTTAGCCCCCATAAGACCCATGTCAGACTTCAGATCTCTAGAACTAAAAGATAATAAATCTAAATTGTCTTAAGCCACTAACATTGTGGCAATTTGTTACAGCAGCCGTAAGAAACTCATACAGAGTGTAACACCAGTAGATGACACTGCAAGGCATGCAGGGACCTTCGGGACCCCCGCCTGTGAGGCCTGAGCACAGTTAAGCATTGGTGGCCAGCTGCCTTTCCCCTACCACCTCCTTCTGCATAGTTGACCAGGGCCCATTTGTAACAGCATGAACCTCTATTCCTCTAACAACATTAATAAGTATGCTTCTGCAGCTCCTTTCAGGGCCGTGAAGATGTTTCTTAGAGCCAGTCAAGAGCCTCTGACAGCTTTGGCAGGTCTGTGTCACTTCACTTGTGAAAGGTGACAGGAGGGCCAGAGTGATCTGTAGCTGGCCCTCTGGTTAGTCCAACGGGCCTGAGCTAAAACCTTCAAAAGAAGTGGTCTCTGGTATATTTTCTATTTGTACATGACACAGAGAGGAGTCATCCACGTTTATAAGATTAATGTGAAAGCTTCGGTGGCTAGGTATCAGCATTTTAATAGAGGGAGAATGGTGCATTTTGACTGCTTGTATTTATCCTCTGAGGGGAAAAATGAGTTTTATTATTGGGCTTGATATGACCTTCCATGGGACTTGAGGGGATTCAATGCCTGGGAAACACTGCAAAATAGCAGGAGGCAAAAACAGTTGACTATTATGGAAAATTCATTTTTTATTTTTAAAAACATTGGCAACATTCTGTAAGTCACCGTTAGCTTAGCCTCAGTGGTTAGATTTTTTAATTTCAATACTTTTCTGGTTTGTGTTTTCATTTGTTTGCTTGTTTGTTTTTTCATTGACAAGATTTTCTTATTATGTTGTCAAGTTAAAGGATAGAATTCCACTTTTTAAAAAGCTATGCCTAGTATAGAGATGACAGTGACACTTCATGATTTATAATGCTTTGTTAAATAACTCCCTGAATAAGCCATGAAAATAAGCACTCACCTACAAAATCAGATCTTTCAGTGCTTGGCACCTAGGAAGTAGGGTGCTCTAAAATATTTGCTGCTAGAATGAAAAATAAGTAGACATATTAGAAATCAGTCTGTAAGACAAGGAAACGGACAAGATTCTACATCTGCTTGATAGTCTCTTCTTGCCTTTGTGGAATAAGCCACACATAATCGATGGTTTATATTTTAGGGGAATTCTATTTGGTGCATTGATTCTGTTGTTTTCAGGTTAAATCAGTTGTTTCAAATTTCCCTATTCTCCAATGCATTCAGCCACTATTCTTGGTTTATTTGTTAAAATAACCATAGAACTGGACCATAAATCCATTGCATCTATCTTTAGTAACCAGTTCTAGGGATTTGTTCTACCAGTTTCCCTCCTAAGGGACACAGATACCTGCTCTCAATATATTTCCTGGAGGCAAGTGTCTTTTCCTCTTGGCTTAGTGGGACAGTTACAGAGGAAGAGCACAGCCTGTCATTTAAGGAGATGGTATTGGTACGCTTGTATTTGGTAGTGGGACAGGATATTGCTGTCTGGGTTAGTTGTGACTTCTCAGTACTCTCCATAAGACGAGGTCAGAACATCAGCTTTCACGGAAAGGTCTCTATTGCGTGTTGTGAAATCGCTTCATGACCCAGAACTGTTACCTCATTTGTGGAAGGAGGGGCGCATTTTCCATGATCAGTCCAAAGCAGGTCTCTTTGACCCCTCTTTGACTAGGGTCGAACCCAAATGGTTTCCTTATGAGACATGGGTCTACTTTTTTTTTTTTTGCAAATCTCTCCTCTGACACCGAATCCTAAAGGAAAAGGGTCAGCCCCTTCAGGCCGGAGTTTGTTCATCAGTGTATTCCCCTGCCAGGTGCCGAGTAGATCTGCCATCATGTTTGTGGAATGAACCCGTTGAATTATACACTAAAAGACAAAGAGAAACACGTGCGCACGCATGCACGCACACACACACATCCACACAGCACCGGAGATTATCCAAAATAAAGAGAAAAGAGCCCGAGGGAAATAAAAGTATATGACTAGATTTCCTGTCCAACAACCTAGTATGTTATTTGATAATTAGAACAACTCCCTTTTCCTCAGTTAGGATTGGCCATCGGTTACATTTCCACTGGTCCGTGGTCTCAAGCCTTTCACTGTGCCCCACCTCAGCTCCTCCTCAGAATGCCAAGAAGAGCGGGGCCAATTTTCGCTTATGTTTCCAAGGAATTAGTATTTTGCTTCAGTCACTTGGCCCAAGCAGAGATCCTCCTGTAAAATACCTTTTCAGTATTCCGCTATGACATGCACTCTCTGTTGACTTTTAATTGCTTTACAATTGTTGAAGCTAAAGCAGTTGGTTCTTGTTTATTTTCCCTCTTTTCTTCAATATTACAAATAGTAGACTCTCTGAATTAAAGGGGATATTAAATGTAGTCTCATCACATCTGCCTTCTGATGTTTGAAACCATGCTTCTCTGTCTCATAAATTTCCAGCCTCTGCTTGAATATTTCCAATGGTGGAGAATTTACTCTCTCTTGAAAGGAAATTCGTTCCATTCATTGTCAAATGAAGTTATAAGAAGATTCTTTGTCAGCATTGATGTGAAATCCCTATATTCCTATCCAGTAGTCGTATTTCTACTTAGTGGCGTCCCCTTCCATATTCCAGATATTTGGGTGGGGGGGGGTGGGAGTAGTTTATCATGCGCCTCTTGTCTACTTCAATCTAAACACCAGTTCTTTCACTTGTTACTTAGTTGGGTTGATTGAATCAACTAAGTTGTCACAAGGCAAGTGTGGGTTAGAGTTCTTTAGAGTTCTTTGGACCATGTTGGTCCTGTCTCTTTATGGCTTTCATTATCCATCCAAGCACCATAGCAGGAGATAACAGCAGAGAGGAAGTAGGGCAGAGGTGTATAAACCATGGAGGTCTTTGTAGGTCATTGTGTGAACTTTGGATGTAGTCTGAGTGACACGGGGAGCCACTGGAAGCTTTTGAACAGAGGAGGGACATGATCTAACCTATGGTTTAACATGATCCTTTTGGCCACTATGTTGAGAGACAGACTGAAGAAAGAGGCAAGAGTAGAAGCAGGAATACCAACTGGGAAGCTCTCCAATCACCCAGACCTCAGGGAATAGTCACTCAGGCTGTGCTAGCGCCAGGATCGCTGAGAAATGGTCATTTGTGAGTATAATCCAGTTGCTCAGTTGGAAATTTGTGATTCACAGTGAACACAGCTTGGAAGCGAACAGGGATCCCAGTCATATGGAGCTCTGTATTATCCAGCAGGCTGTCGTGCATGTTGAATAAGTGAGAATGAATTGTCAGAATGAGCTGCTGGGATATGACAGATGCACATGCTGCAGTCATTGTTAGAGCTATTCCAGGCCCAGAACTCAGCACTCACATTGCATCCTACCATTCAATCCTGTGCCATGCTGGTTCCTAATCACAGATGAGGAAACTGAGGCTGAGAAACGTTAGGAAATGTGTCCCAAGTGGAATGACGGGCAGATGACAGATTGTGGTCCTACAGTTGAGATATTTTTCTGTTGTATAGAGAACAGTGAAGGAGGATTCATCACCCCACCCCACCACCTTGATCGCAGCTGCTGTAAATATAGTGGTAAAAATGGAGCTTTAAGGGAAACCTTTAGACTGAAGTCCAGGAGGGCTCTGACCCACAGAGGCCACCACGTGTCTCTCTGACTGTGGGTAAAAAAAAGGTATAGAAGACTCTGAGGCACATATGAATGTCATGAGCTGCTCCGAAGGCCCCCAGGAAAGTTCTGGAATGCAAAGTTGCATGACACAGGCAGCTGGGTCTCTGCAGCTGCCTCTTGCACACAGCCTTGGAGGCTGCATATCTGATCAAGAAGAGCAAACAGGTCTTGGGGAGTATTTTCCTTACTTTCAAAATAACCATGACACCTTCAATGTGTGCTGTTTGAAGGAAGCTCTCACCGCTCTGTTTGACTTGATCCTTGTGGCTCCTCTGCATAGTTAGGACTGGATTATTTTCATTTTGCAGAAAAGAAACCAAGGGCGAAAGAGGTTATATTACTTATCCACGCTCTCAGGGGAAGTCTTGGTATTCTGCCTTCCAGTTCCCTTGCCTCTCTATGGCACCGTGCCTCCGGGAAGGCGAGGCACAAGGAAGCCAGCAGCAATATTTATTAAGCACCTACTGTGCGCCAGATACTAAGGAGCAAAACCAAGTCTCTGCACTCCTGGAACTTACTCGTGGGAAGAAAGTTAGGACCAGGAGGGAGTTGCCCTGCGTTCTAGGCTTGACTCTTATTCCTTTGGGTGTGGTGATCATTGGTTACCCAGTATCTTGGAGCCTCACTTTCCTTACCTGTAAAATGGGGGAAATAGAACTGATCCTACTTTCTCTTTAAGCTTGTCAAGTGGGTCCATTGAGTCAGCAGAAGAAAAAAAAAAAACAACTGTGACGTCTAACTCAACTTCCATATAAATAGGGACTTCTATTCCATGTAACAGAATTCATGATGTGAAAATACATGACAAACTACACTAACCCAGTGTAAGTAAGATCGTGAATGGTTCTCTTCATGCACCTGCTAATTTTACCGAAGGCAGTTGTCTTCATTGTCTGTGATGGGAAGCAGTTCCTCACTTCCATTTTCATTAGCTCGTGGACCAGATGTGATTTCTCCTAAAAATCTTTGACTCAGGAGCACCGCCACCAGAAGATTCATTAACCTGGCACTAGAGAAGGGGGACCCTCCCACATCCAGCCATGTTGACCTGGTGACAAATGAGGGAAACTTAGTGGTGTAGATTCCTTGAATATGCCATTAGCCACTGTCATGTCATGTTACACTTGTTTATGCAGGAACCGTGCAGGAGATGAGAGTGTCTTTTAAATGCCCTTATTACTCAGCATCGTGGTATTGGTAATAGTTCTCAATGATTATTTTTTTTTCCTCAGTAAAAAACACACTCAATCAAAAAATATGAATTACACTTAGAGGCTCATTGAAAAGTATTTTCTTTGCGTGGGGTGAAGGGAAATCAATCTTTTCTATTGCTTATTTTTCTTTTCATTGTAGCAAGGTCAGTATTCAGAGCACGATCGGATGGACTTTATTTTACAAGGTGAGAGGTTTCCCAGAAGTGCAGCGTAGGGCTCATTAGTCCAGTGCAGAAGAAATTGTTCAAAGCAATTTGCAGGGGCACCGTTAATAGCCCAGTCTTGTTTGTACATAAGCTGAGGTCCCACCTTGCAGCTCAGGTTAATGACGATTTTCCAGTAACTAAATTCATTCTGTCTCAGGTTTAAGATGGACCCTGTTAGATGCAGTTTGTGTTACATTGTGGAAAAACCATAGGGTTTTTCATCATAAGACCTGTGTTTGAGTCCCAACCATGCCTTTCAGTAGCTGTGTGGTACTGGCTCTGAACTTACTTCTCCACTGGTATGATGGGGGTACTTTCCTCAAGGATCATCAACAGACGAAATGATTCCAGTGCACATGCTCAAAATCTAACTTAGAATCTCTCCTCCACTCCCTCCATCCTAAACTCAATAAAAGACCCAGCATCCATCCAGGGTCCAAAGTAAGAAAGCATTTAGTAACTGTAGATACAGTCCTTTCCTGTGTTTCCCCCAGAGCCTACCCGTGCCCCAGCCTTGTTGATGTCACCCCTTAATATGTCTGAAATGTGTCTATTTCTCTCTGTGTCTACTGCCACCACTCTAGCCAAGGGTATGCCATCATTTCTATCTTGAATCATTCTAAGAGCCTTATTACACCTGACACACCTGCATCTGTTAAGCCCCATTTAATGTGTCCTTATTGGTGCAGGTAGAGTGATCTTTTTCCCAAACACTGATATCATAGCGCTGCCTTCAAAACCTTCAAAGCTCCTTGTTGCTTCTGAAAGATAAACCACTGTCTTAACTGTGACATGGTCCAGCCCTTGCTTTCTCTTTTTACCCCACCTCATTCCACTCCCGCATGCCCCCTGCACCCCACCCTGGCCTTCCTTGAACATGCTGTGCTCTTCCTACCCCATCCTGGGGTCTTTGTTAATACCATTCTCCCTGCTGACATGCTGTTCCCCGAACCTCACCTCTAGGTCTAGGTGACTCTTCCTCAGCCTCCAGACCCAGCTCAGCTTATAAAGTGTGGCTGTGCCCCTAAGTGAGGCCAAGCCCCTCTGTGACTCCCTCTCTCCACACTTACCACTTTTGTCCTCCTACATTTCCTGTTGTCACTGGTTGTTGCCTGTCTTCCTCATCACACTGCAAGCTATACTGTGTGAGGTAGGAATCTTGTCTATTTTGTCCCCCATTAAGTGGCTAGTGCCAGGCCTGGCACATAGTAGGCAGTCAATAAATATATGGGAAATGAATGGGATGTGAGTGCATGTCATATATTTTTAATTCTTTAATAAAATAAACAACTGAGAGTTTACTTTGTACGAGACACTGTGTTGAGTGTTTCCTCATAAGCAAAGTTGTGGTGAAGTCAGCTTGTACCAGCTTGAGCCACCTTGATTGTGAGAGCCAATTGAGTATGTTTCTTCCCAACACCACCTTCAGAGATTTTGGTAGCTTGAAATCGATTGGCCATAGTGAGAGTATTTACACCACAAAAATTGGCAAACTCAGAAATCAGGTTGGGTCTCCCCCTGCCACCCCCCACCCCGAGGAGAGCTGGTTGTTAAACACTTACCAACGTATCAAATGAAAAGGAATTTCTGATCAAGAGCATCTGGTATTCTTATCAAGAAGTGGTATTATATTAATTATTCAAAACTTCAATGTAGTTGATATATGTCAATGGAGAGGAGAAAATGGAGGAAGGAAAAATGCCTCTGGGTGACTGCGGTTGACATTGCTCCTTGTCTTCCAATCTGTTCTCCTCTTCCTCCATAGGAATAGAAAGATCCTTGAGCACGTGTCCGCCCAGAGTAAAGACTACATTTCCCAGCCTCCCTTGTGGCTACATGTAGCCATGTGGCTAGGTTTGGGCCATTGGGCCACGTGGCTGCCTCCAGGGATCTCCCTTTGTGAAATGCTCGTGCTTATCCCTTGTCATTCTTCTTCGATCCCTGTTTTCCTTCCTGCTGGGTAAAATGTGGGCAAGAAGATGAACCCATAAGCAGCCATCTAGGGAATAGAGGGTCCATGTGGCAGAGCAAGGAAATAGAGTCTGAACACCTCCAAGATTAAAGGGCCTCACCCCAGCTCAGGACTGCTTACATACAGACTTCTACATGAGAGAAAGAAACGTCTGTGTTTTCTTTAGAGGTTCTTTGTCACAGCTCAACTGTCTGTTGAGAAGGGTGTTGTGTGATAAATACATTTATTATATTTGTGTTATGTATATGGGGTGGAAGGTGTATGGAGGAGATCAACTCTTCTACACTAATGAAGAGATTGCAAACTACTGTGAATAAGCTGCTTGCAAAGTATTACACTTTGTTTTAGTGGGTTTTTTCTTTTAAATAGTTACAAATCTATCTATAAGAGATAGCAAAGAAATCAAATCAACATTTACCCCATTATTAAGCTATAGCCCTTGTTCACTATATTTTGCCCACTGCTGTTTCCTCCAAGCCTTTCACCTTACCTGGCATTTAACAAACACTCAATAAATAGCTGTTTAATAAATAAACATGTGGTCTCATAGACCCCAATAACAATTCTTTACTGAACAGGTTTTCATAGCCAATCCCACTGCATAGTAATATTCTAGAGTAGTGGTTTTATTTTGGAGTGATCTTGCACACCCTCCCCAAGGGACATTTGACAATGTCTAGAGGCATTTGGGGTTGTCACAACTGGGGTGTGGTTGTGACATCTCATGGGTAGAGGCCAGAGATGGTCCTTGGTATCCTACAGTGCACAGGATGGCTCCCACCGCAAAGAGTCATCTGGCCCCAAATGTCAGTAGGGCCAAGGTTGAGAGCCCTGCTCTAGAGATTACTGAAGGGCCTATTGCCAGATAAAAAATTTAAGGAAGGATGTAACAAATGCTCTTGGTCTGAAATTCCATTTCATTGGTTATTGTATTCTGGGGCAGTCTCACTGCAGATGTTCCTCCGTATTGGAGTTTATAGTGAGGTATCACGTGTAGTGTATATTATCCTAAAGAAAAAAGCATCGAACAATGAATAGTAACATGCCCAAATACTCAGCTATTTTCTTTGGCTCAGAAGCCTTTATGATTTTTTTTCAAACTGGTATGAGGGCATCAGTCAGATAGTGAATCTCTTAGACTTACCTGGACTGATAAAGTAGGATCTCTGAAAAAATTTGGTGCCTTTAAATGCCTATCATTTAAAGCATATCATCAGTGATTCTCTCTGAGTAATGTATTCCATGTGTAATTTCAGTTACATGATGATAAAAAGAAAACTTTGAAAATTTTGGTCAACTTCTCTGTGTGCAGCTGGGAGACCTTCAGAGTCTCTCAAGGTCTGCTGTGAATGTATGATTTAGACCACAGTTCCTCCATTGTGACATTTAATCCATAGAGATAAATCATCATGCTCCATTGGTAGGGCTCTTTATGGATAAACAGGCCTAAAATAATTACGTTTGAAACTCCATCAGAGCCTCCATCAGAAACTCACCATCTTTTTTCTTTTTTTTTTAATGTAAGAGACTAGGATGATGAAACTGTTTCCTGATTGTTGTGCTTGGGGCCAAATTAAATGAAAGTGAAAACAATAAAATGAACTTTCCCTTGGCTGTCCTTGAGGTATGCTGGGTCCCATTCCTTTCTCACCAGTAGATGGGCGTTCATGAACATTAGGTCCTGACCTTGGCCTCAAGAAGATGCTGTAAGGTGTAATGGTTTAAGAGCACAGACTCTGGAAGCCAACTCTCATTTACTGACTGTGTACCTTGGGCAAGTTATTAGACCCCTTTGTGCCTCAGTTTCTTCACCTGTTGGATGAGATAATAATAGTCCCTACCTCATGGGGATATAATAAGTATTAAATGAATTGATATCCGTAAAGCACTTAGAACAGGCAGCATGTTCAGCTTGTTAAGCTTGTATTAATCAAATACAAATTTGATTAATAAAATAAAGGCTTCACCCAGTGACCTACCTATCTTTATGATTTTTCCAATATGCCACCCAAGCCAGAAAAAAGTTGGGCATCCTTGATTGCCCCTTTTCCCACTTACCCCAGATCCACTCTATGTAATAGACCAGCACTAATTGTCCATAGATGGATGAATGGATAAAGAAAATGTGGTTTATACATACAGTGGAGTATTATTTTGCCTTAAGAAAAAGGAAATCCCGCCATATGCAGCAATATGGATGACATCACGCTAAGCGATATTAGCTAGTCCCAGAAGGACAAGCGCTACATGAGTCCTCTTGGGATTTAACTTAAGGTAAAAAGCAAATAAAGAGTATTCGTTCTATATAAGTGCATTTTCTTGCTCCAAGATAGCCAATCAATGCCCAAGCCCTCTCACATCTGCTCCTGGATGCCTCTCCTACGCTCCCATCTCTCCATCCTCCCAGCTACTCCCGTGGTGCCCGTCCCCAGCCTCTCTGCAGCCCGCCTCCCCCACTCCATCCCACGCTCCCACTGCAGATAGAGCAGCTTCAAAGGCAGAAACCTGGTCAGGCCACTGTTCTGATGAAAACCCCGTGGTGGCTCAAGAGGCGTGTTCCCAAATCAGAGAGCCTGGGTGGCTGTATCAGGCTTCCTACAGGGGAGCATCAGGGACTTGTCCTAAAGGCTTTTCCAGAATCAGATGAGACTGAAATGTTTGGTCTGTGATATTCACCAAGGTCCATCAACCCAACTCCAGCAGTGATTTCCAGCTGGTGGGAATTTCAGATCATAGGATGGAGGGGGACTGAAGGTACCGAACGCTGCCTGGACCTAATGACGTCAGGTCTATATCGCTGACACCTTATCTTACTGTGAGTTCATTTAGGAATTCAAGCATTGGAACTGAATGTATTTAAGGTGGCATCAATGAACACACCCAGCCCAGGGCTGGGTTCACCGTTGACTCTCAATAATGATCTGTTCAGTCCTTATATGTATACATGCACGTATACATATATATTTCTTTCATTTACCACCAACCTTGAGTTTTAATTTCTAGGGAAACTGTTAAATTCATTCATCAGTCAGATTTCAAACACAAAACGCAGGAGACATTATTTAAAGAGCTAGAACACAAAATACAGAAAACTAATGAACTCTGTCCTACTAAAACGCAAATGGAGAACTACCTTTCTTACAAATCTATGTTTTTAAATATTTTCTCCATTTCACAGTTGTACTCGCCCAAATGGCGGAGTGATTGTCTTAAAATGTTTCTTCTGATGCTGAACATATTCTGTATGTCTGAGATTGTCCCAGAAACTTTCTGTGGCAGTGACGTTGAAAGAGCAGAAATCTAAAATGCAAAAATTCAGAGGGCTGAAACCAATAGGAATGTTAATCATTTCAAATGGAGAAACTAGTAGAGGGAGCACATTTATCATGCATATCCTCATTACCAGCATACAGCACCTGCCATAACTTCTAAAGGAAAAGGAGAAAAAGGAAACACTATAATAATGAGAAAATATACAAGATTTGAAGTCAGGAAGGTACAGTTCAAACTGCAGGTCCCCCCCCCCAATAGCTGTGTGACCTTGGGAAGGTACTTATCCAATTTGACCTCAATGTCCTCAACTTTTAAATCAGAATAGTAATAGTAATATCTACATTCCAAGGCTGTTGTATTGGAAATAGCAGTGTCCAGCACGTAGCAGTTAGTCAAGAAGGAGAAGCTATTATTTGTTGAGTTTTCCACTGTCATTGCCTTTCAATGCCAGAGGCCAACAAGAACACACCTGTAGTTAAGCAAGTTGGGTTTGTTGCTCATTACAAGGAGGGAGAACATACCACGGGGAACGGTGGGGATCCTTGTAAGAGGGTGGGAGGGAAGACTTATAGAACTGGAGCGCATGTTAGCTGCCTTGGGGGAAAGTTCATAAAAGTGGAGCATTACTCTGAGTTGGATGCTCTTGGGAAGCAGAGGTAATTCTATGGCTGGGAACCTACATCTCTGTACAGGTGGGTGGACCAGGGCGAGGCCACAGCTGTAGTCAGCAAAGAAGCAGCTGTCACTCTTCTGAGCCCGGAAAGGGGTGGCTTGGAGAATGCTCAGGTCTGTCTGAGCTCTGACGTGATTACAGAGTGGTCTGTTCCTGTCCTGGTCCTCTGTGATCACGTAGTGATCTTGTCTGATGTTGACGTTCTGCGAAGTTGTTTGTGTCCAACAAGAAAACACCAACTTCCAGCTACTGGTGCCAGGCTGGCTCCTCGCTGTCAATGGCCCCTTTTCCCTTCCTCCCCACATCCATTCAACAAGCATTTCGTGAGTGTTGTCGACCCCCGGTGTCCACTTCCTGACAGTTTATATTCTATAAAAAATATAACAGGTCAGCAAAACATGATGATGTGCTGAATGCAAAGAAGAAAATAATATAGCATGGTTGAGAATGACCGAAGAGGAGGGCAACTTGAATCACTGTGGTCAGTGCCCTCCAAGGAAGCGACATCTGAGTGGAGACCTCAAAGGCAAGAAGAAACTGGTCTCACCTGGACTCAGGGGACACGTGTTCCAGGCAAAGAAAGAGCCATTTCAGAGGCTGAGACCCAAAGGAGCTTTGCCAAGGGAAGTTCTTGGGGGAAGAGGATGCCAGGCATAAGCAGCAGGATTTCAAATGCTCGGAAGTGGGAATGAGCTTGAAAATGAGTGTGGCCTTTCTGCCAAGATAGCGCCCAAAGGAGAGAATGGGGCTGGAGAGGTGGGCAGGTTTAAGACCGTGTGAGTCTGTGCAGGCCGTGGCAGAAAGTCTGGCTTTGATCTCAGAGTAAGCAGAAATCACTAGATGATTAACATTTTTTAAAAAGTTGCCTTGGTCCCTGTGCAGGTGGAGACTGGATTGTTGTGGGTACTGTAGAGGGAGGGGAGAGGTGGTACATGAAAAGTGGAAGAAAGCTCTCATTTTTAAAATGCAGTAGCGTTAGAAAGTGGGGACATAGAATTATAGACTCTTAGGCTCATGACACCAAAAGGGAATAGATTACTGGTCTGGCCCAGTCATCTCCTTTACATGTAAGAGAATCAACTCTGACCAGGACAGACAAAGTGACTTGCCCACGTATTGTTTAGTTAGTAGCGGCACCAAAGCAGAGGCCAGAGCCCCAGAACATTCCTCCATCCTAGTGCCCCCAAGCACTGTGCAAATGAGGATTCACTATAGTGGGGGGAGGGGGTCTCTGTAGCTAGAAGTTCCTCCTACGTGGAACAGTCAGGAGTCAGATGGGGAGGAGGGGAGTCCTGGTGCCCTTCCAGCACTACTATTTTTTAGCCTTTCTTAATTGTCCATTTGGGCGTGTCTCCCAAGGGAGGAAACACGAGCCCGTGACCATGACCAACCTGGAGGTGGATATCCTGAAAAGCCTGTCCTCTGCCAGCATCCCAAACCTCTGTTTATCCTTTGACACACACATTACACTTCTAGGAATTCAACCTCATAATATACTTAATGATTTACCGTCTGCACTTTCATCAGAAAAGTGTTGCTATGACCAGAACATTTTTAAAAAAATAAAAGTGAAAGATTTCTAATAAGAAACTGGTTATAGTACAACCATGGCCAGTGATCATCTGGTTTACCCTTATGGTTCTACCAGCTGTTTCTCCCCATTCTGATTGGTTGGTAAATACGTTCTACCAGTTGTTCAATACTTTGAGTATGTGAATGATGGAATATTATGTATCCATTTAAAAGATAACTATTTAATTACTTGGGGAAAACTCCACATTCAACATTGACAAAAAGTAAGCTACAGAACTTAAGGACCACTTTGTTAATCTATATAAAATGTATGTTCCTATCGAAATATTAATGATGACTTTCACTGATCAGTGGAATTATGAGTGGTTTTTATTTCTTACTTTTTGGTCACTGATATTTTCTAAATTTTCATATAGGATCATGAATAAGTTGTGACACATGAGAAAAGTTTGTCTGTCAATTTTGCATGCTGTTCTTTACAGTGAGGCATCTTCTGTGAGTGGCCCTAAGCTAAGCTCATGCTTTTCCTGATATGACTCCTGACGGTCACAGCTGCCACCAAGGTGCTGTGAGGGGTTAAATGCCTGAATTTTCCTGAAGCAAAATGGAAGCAGGGTCTAAAGAGAATGGGTGTGCCCACTGGGACACTCCAAGTAGAATGTACGATGACTCAGCTCTGGAAAAGCTAGGTTCCCTGCAGTGATGGGCCCCATACCCTAGTCCAAGAAAAAATGTTTTAGGACATCAGAGGGGATGAACCAATTCATGAGCCCTTGTTGAGTACTACTATGTACTAGGCTTTGTTCTGAGTATTTTTAAATATAGGATTTTATTGATGCAACATCCTTATGAAGTGGGGATTAGTAATGGGGTTTTATATATAAGGAGGATGGAATTGAGAGGATTTAAAGGATTTGGCCTAGGTCATACAGTAAGGGTTGGATCAAAGTCTGGAAGCCAGATGTTTTTTGTACACAACAAAAATGTCTATACCTGTACCTGTCAGCCAGGTTGGAGGAATACACAGTCCAGCTCTGATGTGTGTCCTCCCCATGCCCCACTGCTACCAGCATCCTAACTCTGGGTTTGTTACTAATTGAGTGCGTTAACGGACCCACATCATTTATTCTCTCTGAGCCTCAGTTTCCTCATCTATAAAATGGGACATGAAGGTATTTGAAGTAGCCCAATAGCCTCAAAGAGTATAGGAGTCTATGTGAGTTGGGATGAGATCTCCCCAAAGACCTTCACGCCTTGTCTTCCACTTCCATGAGCAGCTATTTCAAAGCTGCCAATCTGGTGACTCTGCCCAAACCCCCGTCTTCAAGGGGCACAGAGAAACCGTTGGCCAGCATCTTTCCGGATGCAAATGCTTTGCTCCTGAATCTCAAGCCACCTTGAAGAGAGCGATGTTGGATGAGCGGGATTCAGCTTTGTCCTGAAAAACTTTTACATGGCATTTCTCCTCCTTTTCTTTACAGTCTTTTGAAGTCAATACTTTAGCTTTTCCATGATGTGAGGCTTGTTTTTTCCTGGGCTAGATGTAACAAAGAGCTTTCCAAATAATCAGTGACACCTCAAGTTAGAGCTGCATTTTGAAATCGTTCTTTAGAATCTTTAAGTTCATTGGGCACAGTGAAATCAGAATGTTACCTTAATACCCTGCCAGAAATGCATGGAGAAGATGTAGAATGTTTATAAATGAACATCCAGTGATGTGTGCTTGGTAATTTCATTCAAAGGTGTAAAGGAAGAGATATTACAAGGGACATTTCTGTTATTTTGTCAAATGCTGTTCACCAAAAAATAAAATTTCAACCTATATTCTTGACCTTCAGGGACTTATTTTAAGACCGTATGGCTTTTCCTAAACAGCTGCATTATTTAGTGAGATTGAACTGTCAGAGACTTTAAAATAAAGCCCACCAAGATACCAACCACTCCGGAGTGCTACGGCTGTTCAGGCCCTGATCTACATATTCCACCTCAGCAGACTGAAGCTCACAACTGAAAAACAGCTCGAAAAATACTTATCACTTTCCATGTCAATTGCAAAAAGGAATTCATCGGAAGCTGAGAATTTGCTATAATGGGTGACCTACTCCTACAGTGATGCTCAGCATGGCTGATGGAGTTCTAGCTGCATTTACACTGCTTTACCCCCGAGTAGTCCACACCTCTGAGAAAGGCATCGGTAGCCCCTTACAAAACAGGTGCAGGTCCCGAGTGGGTTAACTTTTAGAGCAAGCTTGGAGCACTGGACCTGCGGGCATGACCATCATTAGTAGCATGTTTTCAGTGCATGTACAACGTTATGAAGAAGTTTAACTTATACATTTTTGGCCTGAACAGAGTGAAATCTACTTTTTTGCTCATAAAGAATTTTTATCAATTGCTAGTACCTCACTTTTCCCAAAGGGTGGAAAAAAGAAATAATAATTCAAGATTATTGTGTTGAGTACCAAGTACTCTAGGGGCTCCCTACAGGAATCAGTGCAAGTCCCGTAGAGGCAGATGGTGATGACAGTGGTGACAACAATGATGTTGATCATAATGATGATCATGGTGAGGATGACAGTGGTACAGACACGAATAGTAATTAGTTACAGTGTTGCTGCTGATGTGATGACAATGACGGTGATGGTGACAAGAATGTAATGATAATCACATGATCATGATGAAGAAAATGATAGTAGGGACTTACATTTACTGAGCCCTTGCTATGTACCAAGTAATACACTGAGCACTGAATATTCATTACTTCATTTAATCTTCTGCACCATCATGTGAAGTACATTACATGCTGTGATTTTTCCCATTTTATAGATGGTGAAACTGAGACTTAAAGACATGAAGGAACTTGCCCTAAGACAATGCTCTTAAATTGTTCTGTGCATTAGAAACACCTGGAAATATTTTTTAAAATCTTGACCCAGAGGTTAAGGAGCTTGTCCAAGTTTGCCCAGGTGTTGTGTGGCCAAGCCAGGATTCACAACCAGGCCATAGGGCACCAGATTCATGCTCTTACCCACCTGTCTGTGCCATCTCCCTTGTGAAGAGCCCCTGACAGTGTGACCGTGCCCAGGGAACTTTCGTGGTCCTCATCCATGCCCTCATCAATGTTTTCAATAATAAGGATAGAGCTGAAATGCAATGCTTCAAGTAGTAGATCTTTGTTGGAGTGCGCTAGAACCAGTTTGAATCTCTGTCCACCAAATTAATTTCTGTTTCATTCACAATATCCCTTCCATGCCAGCTCCTACTTTCTCATTTAATTCCCACACAACACTGACAGGTGGGTAAGAGTGTTCCCATTTTGCAGATTAAGAAACTGAGGTTGAGAGAGGTTAAATAATTTTTACAAGGTTAATAACTGCATCATTTTCACCGAGTTGAGTCATTCTTATACAGAAGAAAGAGAAGTTACTTCAGAAAGGCTTTCTAAGTTTTCCCCAAGATGAATTTCTGGCCAAGAACATCAGATCCTGCTATTTGCACACGTGGCCTCAATTTGTCCACACTTCTGTGTCATTAAGGAGTTGGCTTTATCACCTGGTTGCAGAAATGAAGAAGTCAGGATTCCAGACTGATAGCCTCCCCAGCTGCATTAACATTCCACAAAGGTGTCAAAGAGTTTCACACTTAGCTTTAATTTCTCCTCACACATTTTTGTTGGAGATAAAGATAATCATGTTTTTCCTCTCTCTGTCCTTTTGCCTTTTGCCTTTAGAATTCAGAATGGATGCCTTCATCACTTGGCTGAGTAAAAGTGAATGGTTGAGATTTCTAAACTTCACAGTTAGAAGCTATCATAAACATTTCAAAATTTGGTCAGAAAGGAAGGCAGGGAGGAATGTGAAGTCTAGAAATATAACTCAGAGTTCCTAGTCTTCCCTGATGTAGGTACCTGGGGAAGCACTGAAGTGGCAGAGACATGATTCCTGCAAATGAACTCAAGCATCAGATAGTTCACAATACCTGTGCCTGTGGATGCAAAAATGCAACTTCAAGTTTTGCAAGGAATTATCCCCTTCCTACTCACCCCAAATATTTTATTAGGGATAAAAATACACAAGGATGTACATCAATTAAATTTAGAAATAGGTACTCAGGCAGAGATAGGTCAGCTGAGCCTTTTTTAATGGAAGTTGCTTACTGAGATCAGTTTCCACCGTTCGGAGCCCCATTCCTCTGGTTTTACAAAATAATTTAAATTATTCCCAGCCTCAGAGAGAAAAAGGAGGGTCAGAAAATGAAAATTAGCAGAGTAAAGAGGTTCTTTCTTCTGAACAATGGAAGAAAACCCACACAGGGATATATAGCACCATTTAACTCTGAAGTTATTCTGGCCTATTCTCTCTATCTTCTCTTTTTGGTGCTAATGAAAGAAACAGGAGCTCCAGACAGAGAGGTCTAGCCTTTAATTGATTTAAACAAAGTCCAGTAGACTTCTGTTGTCTAGTCAGCCGCATAGAGGAGTTGCTGAGAAAGGAACATCTGGGCAACTTGAACAAATTCCATGATGATTTCATTAAGGAGTTAATGTAACAAATCCTACCATAAGTCTTGAAGCCATGCTGTTTGGGCTTTTGGCCAGTTCTCAATACTAACTCTAGTGAGACATTACTGCCACCTGCTGGCAGCGTACCTGCATTGAAGGGGTTAAGAAGTAAGGAGATGTTTTCAAGAAAACAAATCCACCACCACCACCACCACCAAACCACCTCCCCTAAAAAAATTGTGTTATTAAGGAGTTAGATGGAAGAAGCAGGAGCAGGACTGTGGAAAAGCTCATCCAATGGGCACATAAACACCATTGAAAGTGTTGGAGCCAAGGAGGTTCAGATGAAATTAGAGCTTTAGGAAGACGAGTCTCATGTCTGTGTACAGGAAGAAGAGTGTGAAAACAGGCAGATTACTGCAATAAACCAAGTGTGCGATGTAAAAAGAATAATAGAAGCAGGAATATAAAGTCGGAAGTAGACGATTTTTAAAAGTCAGTTACACATACTGTGTGCCAGGCACTGTACTGGGCCTTGAGCAGTATACAAATACACATCAGACCATTTCCGTCTCTCAAGAAGCCCCCAGATAAAGCTGTGCTGATCCAGATTCTAGCCTTCAATTTGATTCACTCTTTGTTCTCTGAACCCACCTCTCTGGACCCCAGTTTGCTCATTTGAAATGAGGAAGGCTGCACTTAAAGTTTGCAAAAGCCCTTTGGCTCACAGACACTGACATGAGTTGGTCTACAGATATTTCCAAGGGAAAATATTAGGAAGAGGGCCGCCTGACTCTGTGTAGGTGATAATGGAGTTAAGTGGGTTAAAGTTTGGGTTTTTTTAATGCCAAGGCCCAAGCCAAGCTACGAGGGAATTGTGGCATCACTGATATATAGAGAAGTCAGTAAGGAAAGGCTCATTTGCAGTTAAAGGAGGGGGGGACGGAGGTAGGTGTGGGGATGCCTTAATGTTAGTTAGACGTGCAAATGCCAGGATCCAGGATTCTGCCGTCCAGCTGGGAGGAGCGCCAAGAGTGGAGAAGGGGTTCAGCAGGTCTGTACGTAACAGTTAAAGTGCAGCCTACAGAGTCCCAGATTCCTGGCCTGCTCTTCCCTAGCTGTGTGTCCTTGCACAAGTTATTGAACATCTCTGAGCTTCACTTGCCCCCTGTGTCAAGGCGGCAGGGTAAGAGTGCCTTTCCATGGACCTGTGATGAGTGTTCTGTGGGTCAGCATGAAGCAGGTGCCGGCCCCTGGTGAACATTCAGTGAACCTTAACTGCAATTGCTATTATTGTTCTCCTCCTCGCCATCATCATCATCTATAAAAATGGCAGTTTTTCTCAGAGAAGTGGTGGAGTGAAGAGTAAGACCTGAATGAAGGTCCAGCTGGAGAAGATGAGCTTGGGGGTGGGGGGGGGGGGAGGGGGAGGGAACAGAGGAAGGAGTCTTCAGAAGGCCGGGGTTGCATTGGTTCAGTGCTGCTGAGGCAGTGAAGACATGAAGGAGAGCCTAGAAACATCCCAGGGCTTGCTGACTTACAGGTTATTGGAGACTTTGCAAAGAGCAGCATACAAAGAATAGAGGATCCCTCAAGTGGAGACTGAGGAGACTCGACGGAGGAACTAAGGGTGAAGGAACAGAAGCACGCCCGCTCCTGGGTACTGAGTCGCACCCGGCAGCCCTCGAGCCAGAAGACTGGGTTCATTTCACAGCATCAGGAATAGATCAGGGCAAAGTGCGCGGGCTCTGCAGGCTGCAGCTTCCACATTCACCTACATCTCAGACGTACTACATTCCTCGGGACAAAACCAGCCAGCCACGATGTAGTTCATTTCTACAGTGATCTCTAACGATCTATGATGTGTCGTCTTAGAATGCCAAGCCCACAAGGATAGGGGCCCTAGATGGTTTTTTGAGACCCAAGATGAGAGGATAGTCAATAAAAGCAAATGAGGAGGTTGATTGTAAAGATCTGATGGCACCGAGAGAAAAGCGACCGACAGACGAGAATCACTAAGCCCCTGCCCTCACGCCTGTACTGCCGGCTCACAACTTTGCCACATCCCCAGGTACAGCTCTGATGCTGAGCAGGAATTGTTGACTTTTTGGTAAGGTGCTTGCTCTGCAAATATCACTTCATGTATCAAAACAGAAAGTAATTCTCTCCTTTAGTCACCGCGAACCTGGATTTCTAATCTTTGGTATTTCACTTCTGCCACCTGTCCCTTCAGAGTTTTTTGGTTCTCTACCCAATTCTCACGTCATCCCCCACCTGAACATGGAGCTGCCTGATCATCCTGGTGGTGACAAGGCCCTGGAGCGGGACTGACAGGCTCAGGTCCCTCTTCTGCAACTCACTTGCTGTGTGATCTCGCACAAATCATTTTGGCCTTGATTTCTTCGTCCGTCAAATGGGGACATTAATGCTCAACCAACTTCACAGTGTTGTTTTAAAGAGTGAGTTACTGCAAGCAAAGTGAAGACCAGACTGGAGCCTGGTGTATGGAAAGTGCCCTACAAATGGGGGCTGCTGCTGTTTTTTTTATTGTGAGAAGACCTCTAATGAAAGAAAGAGCATTCAGTGCCGAATCACTGGTCTTCACTAGCAGAACAGAGATGGATGGTTTCCCCCCCTGCTCATCACTAGGGAGGCAGAGATCAAGCTCGCCCCAGCTCCATCTCAGTGGGCAGGCAAATGGGGAAGGCAGATGTGACTACAGCCCTCTGTGATTGGTGCTATGCCAGGAGGTGGACACACAAAGTGTGCATCCCGGGTGGCTCCTGCAGGGAAGTTGCATGATGCCCAAAACCCACCTGGGAGACCCTCAACCCTGGACGTTCTCGCTTAGCCATTTGGGCTCTGTTCTTCAAAGACTGAGGTGTAGGGACTTCCCTGGTGTCGCAGTGGTTAAGAATCCACCTGCCAATGCAGGGGACATAGGTTCGAGCTCTGGTCCGGGAAGATCCCACATGCCGCGGAGCAACTAAGCCCGTGTGCCACAACTAGTGAGCTCACGTGCCTAGAGCCTGTGCTCCGCAACAAGAGAAGCCACCGCAATGAGAAGCCCGCGCACCGCAGCGAAGAGTAGCCCCCGCTCGCTGCAACTAGAGAAAGCCCGCACACAGCAACGAAGACCCAACGCAGCCAAAAATAAATAAGTAAATAAATAAAAATTTTAAAAAACAACAAAGACTGAGATGTAAATGGACAGAGCATGTTCTGAGTCAGAATTACATGGGCTCTGAAGTTAGACTGGCAACACACGACTCAGCCTCTCTGACCCTGTATTTGCTCATCTGTGAAATGGGTAGAGGGACAATTTTCTACCTGATAACATCCTTGTGAGAATCTATGTAGAGGGTAGTTTCTGATCCATTACAGAGGCTTTGTATATTTTATTGGAGTGCCAAATACAGCTATATCTTACTTGACTGAATAAAAAAATTTTTTTGAAAATCAAGTTCTGTATTAAGTTTGAAAAGGAGAGTGTGTGACTTACAGCACTTCTTAAACTTGACGTACATCAGCATCACCAGGAAGACTTTTTAAAATCCGGACTGCTGAGCCCCGCTGCTAGAGTTACTGGTTCCATACATCTGGGCGGAGCCTAAGAAGCTGCATCTCGAACAAGCTCCTGGGTGATACTGATGCTGGTGGTCAGGAACCCACCTGGAGAAACAGCAACTTCAAGACGTCCCATGCTTCTAAAGCAGAGGAAAATCATGTCTTATTTACATTTCTCTCCCCCTAATTTTTTTTTAACATCTTTATTGGAGTATAATTGCTTTACAATGTTGTGTTAGTTTCTGCTGTATAACAAAGTGAATCAGCTATATGTATACGTATATCCCCATATCTCCTCCCTCTTGTATCTCCCTCCCACCCTCCCTGTCCCACCCCTCTAGGTGGTCACAGAGCACTGAGCTGATCTCCCTGTGCCATGCAGCTGCTTCCCACTAGCCATCTATTTTACATTTGGTAGTGTATGTATGTCCATGCCACTCTCTCACTTTGTCCCAGCTTACCCTTCCCCATCCCCGTGTCCTCGAGTCCATTCTCTACATCTGCGTCTTTATGCCTGTCCTGCCCCTAGTTTCTTCAGAACTATTTTTTAATTTTTTTTTAGGTTCTATATATATATATATATATATATATATATAATGTGTGTGTGTTAGCATACGGTATTTGTTTTTCTCTTTCTGACTTACTTCATTCTGTATGACAGACTCTAGGTCCATCCACCTCACTACAAATAACTCAATTTCATTTCTTTTTATGGCTGAGTAATATTCCATTGTATATGTGTGCCACATCTTCTTTATCCATTCATCTGTCGATGGACACTTAGGTTGCTTCCATGTCCTGGCTATTGTAAATAGTGCTGCAATGAACAATGTGTACATGTCTCTTTTTGAATTATGGTTTTCTCAGGGTATATGCCCAGTAGTGAGATTGCTGGGTCATATGGTAGTTCCAGTTTTAGTATTTTAAGCAACCTTCATACTGTTCTGCGTAGTGGCTGTACCATTTTACATTCCCACCAATCGTGTAGGAGGGTTCCCTTTTCTCCACACCCTCTCCAGCATTTATTGTTTGTAGACTTTTTGATGATGGCCATTCTAACCAGTGTGAGGTGATACTTCATTGTAGTTTTGATTTGCGTGTCTCTTATGATTAGTGATGTTGAGCATCCTTTCATGTATTTGTTGGCAATCTTTATATCTTCTTTGGAGAAATGTCTATTTAAGTCTTCTGCCCGTTTTTGGATTTCTCTCCCCCTAATTTTTATTTTCAAACTTGAAATTTTTATGTTTGGTGTTAATTTAAAAAGGAAGCTTTCAGTGCATCTAGTATGTGTGTGAGTTGGATGCAGCTCTGGGATTTTACTCTTCCGTTTAATCTTGGCTCATCCCTGTGGATCCATGAGTGTCACGGCTGATATTTCCAATTCCCCACTTGTGCCAAATTGAGGCCCATCCACCCAGTGAGCCCTGACGATACATGCCCTCCCCACCACCCCATCGTATGAGAGGAGACACATTCCAGCTCGAGGTTCCAAAATACGATTACTCCCAAGACTAGAGAAAAAAATGTATTTGAAATATTTTCTTAAAAATTAATGCTTATTATCAACCTCACAACAGTTGGTTCTATGCCAGTAAATCAGGTAACTTTATGTTTCCTGTTTTATTATTAATATGATTTAGCTACTCATTATCAGTTTAATAATACCTTTCTCCTACAGAAGATGATTCATTCCTTCATTTATTCACTCATGTGTTCAGCAAGTGTTTATTGATTATCTACTTGGTGCCAAACTCTGTGCTAGACTGTGAGAATAGAGACAAATATACACATTGTCTGTTGGGGCAGTAAGGGCTTTATAATGAGTTTTTAGTTGTGCAAGGACAAAAGCATTCATGATTTTTTGTTTCGTGCAGCATCTCACTTCCTTGGTTAGTTTTGTGTTTGGTTGATTTTGTTGTTGTTTGTTTAGGGGAGGTACTTATAGCCTGCCAGCAATTTTGTAAGTAATAATATATAATAACCAGATATTGGGTTCCCACAAAGATGAACAAGATATTTAAAGAAGCTTGCAATTAAACAGAAAAATTAAACAGCTGCAGATATATCTACAATGCAGTGTGATGACAAACAATAGAAGCAGCTCAGTGGAAGAGATGATTTATTTGTCTGGATTACTTAGAGAAATCTTCCTGGATGAAATGATAGCAGAGGTGGGTGTTGGAAGGGGAAAAACTTATTCACACATTGAATGTTAGTTTCTGTCCATTTCCCCTCATGTGGCTCCAGGAACACCAGCATTTCACCAGATTGAGTTGCATGGTGGCATAAGAAACCCAATTGCTACTTTCTCCTCAGTGCCTTTGGCGAAGATCACTTAAATTTTTGAGCCTCAGTTTCCTCATCCAAAAAATGGGAGCAGCATTACATCCCACACAAGATTGTTGAAAGGGATAAAATGAGATAATATTTGAAAAGGGCTTAGCATAGTGCCTGACATGTTATAAGCACTTAATAAGATTAGAGTTGCCTTAATTATTGTAATTGCCACAATGTTGGTGGGTGTCATAGGATACAAAGTGGATTTAGACCCGTTTACAGCCTAATTTAATGGTGGGGTCTTCAAAGCCTTCCATATGGATGGTGCATTGTGAATGGACAGGAGGAATGTACTCGGCTGTATTCCCAAGAGTGTGTGAGAGGAAACCCTTCATCCATTGGGCACCTGCCAGAACCAGGGTTGCACAGATCACTCTTTGGTTCATAGCCCCACCCTGTACCAGCCCACTCAGACTGGGGGACTATATTTGCGTGACTATATGTCACTCCTTTGAATTTCATGGTTGAAAGCTTACCGTGAATCTATGGCTCCAGTTCACACTGGTGCCACTCTGTGCTCCTTGCTTTCCCAGGCAGGCTGCAGGTGCAGGTACCTTCTAAGGAACTGGGTCATAGAGATCTTCTCACCTATATCTTTGCAGCTTTATCTACGGTGGTCTCTCAGGGACTTGGGCATGCCATGGTAGCTGTCTTTGGAAACATGTCTGCTTTTAGGAAAGATTAAGCAGAAGACATCTTTAAATTAACCCATTCCTGGGCATAGTTTGTATGTGTCTGAGAGACTGACTCAAGAGTAGGTTCTGTTTTATATGCGTGGTGCATATCCCCAAATAAGTCCCAAAGAAATCACAACGGCAATTTGACTTACCTTTATGAATTCAAAAAACACCTTGTCAATATTAACATTAGAAATCAGCCCTAACTGCTGCACTCTGATATTGCCGTTTTTGTGTCTTTCCTTCTAATTTGTGTCCACTTGCATCCTATATTTGTCGTTTTATATTTTACTTTCTTTCACCTAATATATCGTAAGCAGGTACCAGATTTCCGCCCAGTCATTACAATTATGCCCTTTAATGGCTACATAATGGCCCATCAGGTAGCTAAATCTCATTTATTTGGCCATTTTCCTGTGGTTAAACATCTAGGCCATTGATCTGCAGACGTTTTTAGCTGCAGAAACTGTGTTTTAAGAAACCATATGTAGAACCAAAAAATACTCTGTTGATTCTTTTCTTTCTTAAATATCTAAAGTAAAAGATGATTAACTTCAGAAAAAGCTCTCAGGCTATAGTTATACAAGCCAAGTTCCCATTACCACTGCCTCCATAGCCCTAGCCAGAGATAATCCCTGTACTAGCCTAATTTCTAGATGTTTTCATCTATGTTTACAAACAGAATAGACATATTTGATATACATGGGATAATACAGGGCATATTGTTTTTAACTTGCTTTTTCCGCCACTTAATATGTCTTGAAGATGTTCCTTGTCATTGCGATTAGATCTGCCTCATTCTTTTTACCTTTTGCATAATATTCCCCAAATGGACCTACCCAGGGTTCTTCCTCAGGCCCTTCCCAGTGGACAGTTAGGCTGTTTACAGTTTGTATCATTAGACACAGTGATTCAGAGTGCTCCTTTATCTACTCTGCATCCTTTTAGCTCCTGCCAAGATCCCTCGTGGTGGTGGTTCCAGGTTTTAAAACCTCCAGCTGGGAGATTTTCAGCTGCTGTAGATAATAGTGCAATGAACATCTAAAGCATATTGTGCATTTTCCCCCTTTCTTGAATGTCGTCAGGAAAAATGGCTGGATGTAGGCTGAAGCAGGGAAGGAAATAACAGTGGCACTTTTGTGACACATGAGACCTACTGTTTTCCAAAATTAGTTTTACCATTTGCTCTGCCTATAGCGTCAAGTGGGGGATCCATGTTCGAGGTCCCCTCGCTCTTCACCCCAGGGCCCTGCGCGTGAGTCAGTGGCTCCCCAACAAACACAAAGTAAGAGCAGCCAACACTTACTGAGTGCTTTCTGTGTAGCAGGTGGATGGTGATGCCTTGGCAAATACCTTAGCTTATTCGATTTTCAAAAGTAGCTTGTGAGATAGGTGCCATTATTATTTCGTTTTCCAATGTAAATACTGATGCTCAGAACGGTTCCAGAGTTTACTCCAGGTCATAGACCTCATAGGTTATGGACTTGGGACATGAACCCAGGTACTTCAGATTCAGAGATCAGGTTCTTAATCAGTGTGGGATACAATGCAAACCATGTGGGGTGGGACAAGGAAAGTGGCAAGATCCAGGCGACTCACTGTAAGCCCCTATACATGGTAGATGGCAGCTGGACATTCAATCAAATATTTCCTGTGCATCTAAAATGCACACAGCCCAGTGTGAACACTGGTCTACCTGGGGGCGGGGCATGCCCCCCAGGTCCCGCTCATTCTGTTCTGGTTGCCCAGTCACAGCCTTGTCTCTTTGGCCTCCATCCTCCCCAGGGATTTGGTTGTAGGTTCTCGTTCCCTCCTTCCAGATGTTCTCTTCTTCCCTAAATATTCGTTTTGTATATTCCCACTGGGGAGTTCCGACCGTTGCTACAGGTGGCTCCTTTGTTTGACGTTTACTGCTCTCAGCTGCATTTTTCCCAAAGGCCCCTTGCATCAGCAAGTGTCCGGATCACTAAGAACGTCAAGCTGTGCGGTATGTTCCTCCTCAGAGCCCTTCACGCCAGTTGGTGTCCCTTTCTGCCAGCAGCCCTGCGTTCCCTGTGGCCATCTCCCTTTTTCTGTGCTTGCTGGAAACAAAGCACTAACTGGATTTCACCTTCTATAGCTCTCATAAAATGACAGGCTAGTGCCTCCAGTTAGTTCCTTAGACGATGTTGATGAAGAGGCATGTGGTGTCCTTACGAGCACAGAAGGGCTGGAGCGGCAGAGTCCCCTGCTGCATCTTACCCACCGTTTTCAGGGAGGTTGGTTTGTGCTCGGCCTTTCTGGTCTGTGTTCCGGATGCTGACCCCACTCATTCAGAGGTCTGGACTGCTGCCTTCTTTCATCTGAGTAATAGTGATGGGGAGTCGAATTTGTGCCTGGCACCGGGCGCCTGCTGCCCAGACAGCAGAGAACAGGCCGGACACATCCCCTGCCCTCCAGGAACTGCCAGGGAAGATGGGGAAGTCGGGATGTGGCAGTTTAACTAACAGAGTCAGGTGTCTGCAAAAGTTTAACTAAATCAAATGTGCCAGGGCCAAAAGCGTGGAGAAAGAGAAGGACCAGTTGAGTGGTGGGGCCCTGTGATGGGTGCTGGGATCCACACAGCCCCTACCTTTGGTGAGAAGGCTGCCCAAGAGATCAGTTACGGCGGAACGTGAGAGGTGCCGCCGTGTCAGCGGTATGTGCAGGGGACGTGGCTTCATGGAATGTGGGTGTCACCCTGTTGAGTTCAGAGGTGGCTTCTGGGAAGAGCAGATACTAGAGCCACCTTCAAGCGTTTATCAGATGCCTGAGGGAGATGTCTTACAATACCAATTCTGGGGCTTTCCCCCCAAATTCTGACTTGACCAATCTGATGCGGCGCCTCTAAATTTGCACTCTTAAGTTCTCCCCATGAGATTTTGCTTCTCCCAAGGTGGCAGGTCTGATAACCCTCACTGGACGTGAGTGCGGCTGGCCTGGCCCAGGGAAGAAACAGAAGAGGGTCCCAGGGGCAGAGTAGGGGCTGCTCGGGGTTTCTTAAGTACCCCCAGGCTCTGACTCCATCAGAGGCCAAAACTCACCCATCACTTCTGTGCCCAGGGGGTACACCCTCCTTCCCAGCTCCACCCAACTGGGAGCTTCCAGGAATCCAAAGGGCTGTGTGCATCAGGCCTGGGACTTCTCTGCATCCATGGCCCTGCTTCTGCTGAATCCAAGGTCTTGGACTGGCTTGATCCCAGATCCGCTTCTCCTCTTGTCCTCTGGGCTCTCACTTTGTTGGTCTGTTTATTTACTTACTGTTTACTTTTTTATTTCCCTCCTTTAAATTACGTAGTAAATTCATGCTTGTGGTAACAACTCAAAGCACAAAAATGGCTAAATTAAAATGAACCTTTCCACCCCTTCCAGTTCCAACCCAATACTCCCCAACATCATCGCCGTTAACAGCTTGTGTGTATTCCTCTTAGGTGGTTTCCTCATCTACACATACATATCTTCACACAGGACTTGACTTTGTTTTCATTTGATTTTACAAAGCATGAAGTTACAGAGCGCAGTTTATTTTATAACCTGCCTCCCCACCCAAGAAAAAAATTGTGATCATGTTTCCATGACAGTAGAAATTCTCTCTTTTTAATAGCTATAGTACCACTGTAGTTTATGTCTGCATTTAGCGCTCTCAGGTCTCTTCCTGTTGTCTTGCAAGCCTGAGCAACCCAGCATCAGTCTTCTTCGTGGACTGTCTTTAGATGCTGGCACATCTCGGTCCTACTGGGTAAATTCCCACCAGTGGGATTGCCTGCTTCTGACATTCAGTCCCCTGATCCTGGCCCCCAACAGTTGTCTCTTCCCCGGATCCAACCCAAGTCTGATGAGATCTCACTTTCACCCCATGGTTTAATAATGAGAAAACAGCCTCCAGGGACTGTCCCTGGATGGTGTCTAAAATGGGAATGTCATCATGCAAAAGCAGTGTCTATTTACCAACTATGAAACGACTGTTTTTCATGGATTTTTCTTTTTATTTGACATCTCAACTGTCAATCTCAACGTAAACACTGCTTTTTGCTCTAGGACTAGTCTGATTTAAATATCGTAATTGTCAACTACACAATAGCATCTTTTCTTTGGTTTGTCAATACAGCAAAGTTATATACAGGATTCCCATTTCACGATTTATAAAAAGAGAAAAAACTTATCATAATGAACATAACAGAACTCAGAAAGTCCACTGACATTTTGTCCAAAAATGTTCTGTTAGCCTTGGAATGTAGCAATGCTGTTGATAAGAAAAACATCTTGATCACCTTGTTTATCCGTAAAGCTCAAAGACTTTTCTTCTTAGCATGCCTTCCAGTGGGAAAGAGGACAGAGACATGATTAAATTTTCAGGCAGAAACACATGACTATAAATAATTGACTCTCATGTTTCATGAGCCTTAACCTCATACTTTCTGAATATTTATTTCTTTTATTTCAAAATGTTTATTTACTTTTCTCCATTGACTTTAATTAATTTTGCCTTTGGCTCATAAACAGGTGAAACTGAACACTTCTATTTGCATTTTTATCTTGAAGCAAGCTAACTAATTAAACTCTCCAGTTTGGTTTCACTACCTCGCACCAGAGCCATAGGAAGATGGCTGACAGATGCACAGATTTGTGGCTGTTTTTCTAGGAAGGAAATGGAAGGAGCTTTTGGAAATTGTGATGGTTTTATGGAAATGCTAAAGGTAAAACCTGTGTTAAGGTTCTCTCCATCACAGCAAGAGAGCTGAGCACATGAGGTACAAAAAGAGGTAAAAGGAAGGGTCTAGAAACTACATGCTGGTGAACTTCCCTAGAGTTCTAGAACAAGAATTTTTCTAGAACGAATTAATATAGAATGAATTAATATGAATTAATATAGAAACAAATTGTGAGCATATAGTTTTCAATAGTGTTACTCAACTGGTGGAGAAGAGGAATGCCCAAAGCATAATATATTAGACCTCAGCCTGATTCATGACAAGTTCTTCCATAAAATCTTAGGAATTATAAAAAAAAAAAAAACACGCAATGTTAATAGTGGTAAAAATCTAAGACTATCTTGGAGAAGATATTTATAGCACATTTAACTAATAAAGGATAAGTAACTAGAGAGTATATAGGCCCCCTAAACTCAGTAGGAAATAAAGCAAAAAAAATTTAGTAGTAAAAAATATAAACAGTCATTTTGAAGATAAGGAAACTTAAATGACCAATAAGTGTACAAAAATCTGTTCAAACTCGTTAACCATCATGAAATTCAAATAACAACCACAATTTGATATTATTTTATGTCTACCTGATTGGTAAATATTAAGTCTAGAAATACCAAGTGTTGGCAGCAACGTGGGAAAACAGGGACACTCATTCATGGCTGTTGAGAGTGTAAATTGAAACAACTTTGGAGAACAGTTTGTCATTATCTACAAAAGTTGAATGTATTCCTCGGTCCATGCCTGCAGGGAACTTTCATATGTGCACCTGGACACACGGAAATGGATGTTCCTAGCAGCATGGCCGGCAGCAGCAAAAATAGGAAACAGTGTATGCGCGAGCTAAGCGTCCCGTGGCTGGTGAATGACAGCTCAGTCGTGTGATGAACTGCTCTGTGGCACTGACAGTGGACCCCCGCACTCACCCTGCCCCTCAGCCCCCGGACATACCACGCCGTGAAAAACACAGTTTGCAGAAAAATACATACAGTGTGATTCCATTTCTAGAGAATTCAAAAACATGAAAAACTAATATGTTTAGATAATATGTTTAGATAAGTTACCAATAACCACTTTCCTCGGAGGGAAGGACGGGGGATGAGATCAAGGGGAAACACGCAGGGGTTACAGTGGCATCATACGTGATATTTCCTAAGCAGGGTGGTGGGCAGAAATGTTGATTATATTCTTTCTTATACCTTGCTATATGTTGTATATGTGTGTGTACATGTGTGTTGTATGTATGCGTATATATGTGACTTTGTGTACATATATTCCTGTGTATGTATGAAATAATTCATAATTTTAAGGAGGAAAGAGAAATATGAGCTAGATGACATTTACCAGGCACTAATCTTATCTTATTCAACATTTATATCAATAACTTATCAAAATCATGCTTCATCCAGAGTGGATGAGGGATAGCTAATCCATCAGATGATTGAATCAGGTTTTCTAAAAGGCATGGACACACTGTAACCATGAGCTGATGATTTAATGTCACGGAGATGAATGTAAAGTCTTTGCCTGAGATTCTTGAAAAACCAGCCTACTAAATCAGAGTGAGATTCCCTATATTAAATAGTATTTCATGCAAAAACAGTGTTGGGGTCCTAGTTGACCACAAGCTCGAAAGGCATTTCTGTGTAAGTGCCTTCTGAGTGAGTTAATTGCCTCTTTAGGAACAGTGATCATCCTCCCACAGCCAGCACAGCTCAGGACACATCTTGCATATTTTGCTGTCAGCACCTTGATTTGAGTAGAAAGTTGACAAATTGCAGCGAGGTCAGAAGACTAGCAATGAAGGATGCGTAGATAGATAAGTTTTCAGTTCATCAGAGGGAGATGTGGAAGAGCCAGAGCAGAGCGAGAGGTTTGCAGTAGGTTGCTTCCAGCTCAGTGTGCACAGGATCTCACCAACAGTCAGAGATGCCCAAAAAAGCAGTGGGCGGCCTTGTAAGGTGTACGCTCATGTCCCTGGGTGTTCAGACAGAGACTGCATAACTCACTCTCCCTGCAGTCATACTGAAGGTGGACTCCACAGCTCTGATAGCCCTTGCACCTCATGGCTTCCATGACTCTGTGAGAATAACCAAAGAGAAGTCACAGGTGGAAATAGGAAGCCATTTGGTTTAACAGAGACCAAGGTGGAAGCATGGAGCATCACAGGGCAGACAGCTGAGTTCAGGACCTTCCACACATGCCCTGCGGTTCCCCCAAGTAGCAGCAGCTGCCCTGCAGGTGACACCTTGGTCTGTTCAGCAGGACCTGTCTCTGTGCTGAACTTGGACCTATAGGAAAGGGGCTGTTGTGGCCCAATTTCTGGCTCTGGACAAGGAAAAGAACTTGGATTTGGGAGGCTGGAGACCTGAGTTTGAATCTTCCCCTGCCTCCTGTTTGACTCTGTGATCTCAAGTCCATTACTCTATTTTTCTGAGTCTTTTTTTCCACTGTTAAAACAAGGATGAGGAGGCCTGTTTCAAGGAGTAGAGAGGATTAAATAGGAAATAGGAAGCAGCTGGTGTATTTAACCCAATACCCCTGAAAATTGTGAATAAGAACACTTGTAGTACTCTTCACTTGTTCACTCATCCATTCATCCAACAAAAGTCGACGTGATACTTATACCCCAGGTACCCTGGTAGCCTCCTAGCCATTCGGAATATGCCTGTGGAGATGGTAAGCCCTTCCCTCAAGCCGCAGTCTAGTAGCTGATTCTGACACTATGTAGACAATTGCAACCCAGTGTGCACAGGACTGGGGTGAAGATAAACCCGGGAGGGAAATGAGGCCAAAGAGAAGGAATATTTAATGCTGCCTCAGGAAGGAGGTTGGGGGACAGACTTTCCAGGGTGATCTAAAAGATGAGCAGAAATTACTGAGGCGGCGCAGGACCAGCGAGGGGGAGAGGAGAGTATGAGAGTCCAGGCCTGAATGAATGGCATGTGCCGTCATCGTGGCAAATTTGGGGAAGTTCAAGGTCAGTGTTTCAGCCCAGATGAGCTAGCTCATACTGCTATAGCCCCTAAAATGCAGTGGCTCACCAAGAAATGGTTTATTTCTTCTCGTGATAATGGCCAGTGGGGGCTGTTTGGGGACTCTGCTCCATGTCACCCCCTCTCTGAGATTCAGGCTGACAGAGCAGAGCAGCTCCCATGTGGAACACTGGCAGTGGCTGTGCAGAGGGAGAGATCGAATGGCACGGGGACCGCCTCTTAAAGCTTCCGACTGAAAGGGACATGCCTCCCTCGTGGTTACGTTTCATGGGTCAAAGTAAGTTTCAGGGCCACACCTAAGTCCAGCAGAGGAGGCGAGCGCAGTCCTTACACGTGGCCAGAAGAAACCAGAAGTATTTGTTGATAGCAGTGATGGCCACCACAGTCAATGTGGCAGGAAGGGGAGGGGACAAAGATGAGGGGAGAGCAAAGGGGAGGGGAACGCCGGCCAGGCCAGGAAGGCCCGTGATGCTTTATTCTAGATTTTTTTTTACTGTATCCAGCAGGAGCCATCAAAATATATCATGTCTGAGAATGACACAAGGAACCGCTCATTTTAGAAAAGTTAAATTGGAGACAGCAGGGATGGTGTTCGTTCATTTGTTCCACAAACATCTACGTTGGTGATACAAAGCAGAAAAAGTCCACATTACATTTGATGAAGGAGGGGAGACCATCAGTCAACAAACTAAACAGACGAATTTATAACATTTCAGAGGGTGATAAGTTGTAGAAAGAAAAGTGAAGATGGAATAATAGTTTGGAGCCTGTTAGAAAACAAACTAGTAGCTTAAAGGTGAGAGAAGGGAATGCATTAGGAAGCCATTAGAAGGTACTGGGTCATCTCTCAGAATCGTAAGAGGGTAAATGAGATAAGGTGTATGGAAATGTCTAAGGCAAGATGCTTCAATAAACATTAGTTGAATCTGAACTTAGAGTTGGAATAGCTGTTTTGAAGCATTCAGTCCCCATGGACGCAGATGTGACTTGAACACTTTTCAGGAGAGTGGATAATAGACAAGCCACTCAGCTGGTTTATTAAGATGGAAATTTTCACAAGGGCTTAAATAAAGATTCAAGTCAATGGGCACTGCCTTTTTAATTGATAAGAGCGACTTGGAGGTAAATGTGAGGTGCTTGCTGCCTGTGTGGCTATAGAATTGGGGGAATTCTTTAAACCTCCCTGTCAGCTAACTGTGAAGTGGGGATCTGTGTGTGATCTCATGAGCCTTTCTGTAGAATAAGTGGATGAGATGAGAAGCAAAGTTGCCTCTCTTACTCCTCTCTTTCCATTCCTCACTCTGAAAGTCAGCACAATTCACAAGTTTATCAGCTGAGGAAGCACCTAACAAACTCTCTCCTCTCCCACTTCCATGCCCTTTTGGCACTGTGAACTTGAAATTCACTGGCATTGTTCTGTGTACCAGAATCACAGATGCTAAAAGTTGAGGGAGTTTTCAGAGGTGATCTGATGGTTCGCTCTCCTTTGAAAGCAGGATTCCCTTCTGATACCCAACAGCAATTGTCATTCAATCTACACACACACACACACACACACACACACACACACACACACACACACACAGCGATGCGAGCTCACCGCTCAGCAGGCAGCGCCTTCCATCACTGCATAGCTCCCTCGGTCGCCATGTTCTTCCCCAAGACCAGTCCCCTGGTCTTGAGTTTCAACATAAACGTGAAATCATTCGAGTATTAGAAGGTAACATACTCCCATTTTAGGACATGCTCTCTTCCAATCATGATAGGCTAGTTTTTGTCTTTCTTTTTCTCTATCCTTCCTTCCCTTTCAGTCTTAAAAAGGTTGAAAAAAGGGCCCAATTACTAGAACTAATCTTTACATCACAGTAGCCCTGCCATCTAGACTGCCTGCTGTGCCCTCTCCTCCTGACAGGCTCTGGTTTGTCTCTTTCCCTTGTATATTATGGGAGCCAGGATGATCCAGGATTCCAGCCATGATCCAAGAAGGGCAGAATCCAAGGGCAGGGGTGGAGGCCTCTAACCCTTCTCCATAAACTTTACTTCTCGGTACTGGCAAGAAAATAACCCGTGATAGTTGACATTCAAGGAAACATTCTTATTGAGCCCCTTGGACTGGATTAACTCCAAAGCTTCTTTCTGTCAAATGTCTTGTGATTCAAAGAAGGAAAAAAAATACACTGTGCACATTTTTCTTTCCTTAAAGATTGGAAAGAAATGAGGAAAAAGCTTGTCTCGTTCATGTTTTTATAGAAATATAAAGCACATGTCCTCTGTGACAAAGATATTTCTTTCCCTCTAAATCCAGCAGAGCCCACGAAGAGCTTAAGTGTGAGCGAATGTCACACATTCATCTTCCTGGGCCACTTTGCTACGCTTCTGTAAAGATAAAATGGCTTTCGCAGTATTGGAAATCGTGAGATTCAGGAGCTGGTCCCCTGCATGTCTTTGGGAATTGAGCCTGGAAAATGTGTCCATCATTAGCTGACCCCAAGAACAGAATTTATGACCTCTGAGGGCAGAGGCCCAGCAGCTGTTCTTCACTGAACTGATTCTCAGGAAACTGATCCAGAAACATTCTTGGGGCCATAGATACGCATATGTTTCTCATGTCTGGTCCTGCTCTGCCCTGTCCCCACTGTCTGCCTCCAACTGCCTCATTCTTGGCTGTACAACAAGAGTCTAGCTTCCTTATATGCCTGGGTTCCAACCCCGATTCCACCAGGCACTGGCTGTGTGACCTCAAGCCTGTCACCGCTATTCCTCCAAGGACAACCTGGGGATGAGAACAGAACCTCCATGAGGTCAAGTTCATGCACTAGGGCTTAGAACAGCTCCTCATGCATTGTGAGCAGTGTGGTAGGCTGAATCGTGGCCACCCAAAGATAGCAAGTCCTGGCCCCTGGAACTGGTAAGTGTGACTTTATTTGGAAGAAGAGCCTTTGCAGATGTGATTAAGTTAAAGATTCTGAGATGAGGCGATTACCCTGGAGTATCCACGTGGGCCAATATCATCACAGGGGTCCTTAGGAGAGAGAAGCAGAAGGTGTTAACACAGAGAAGGTGGTGTGAAGGCAAAGCAGAGAGAGATGGGGCCACAAGCCAAGGAACGCCAGCGGCCACCAGAAGTTGAATGAGGCAAGGGACAGGTTCTCCCCAGAGCCTTCAGAGGGAGCGTGACACCGCCCACACCTGGATCTCAGACTTCTGGCCTCCAGGACTCTGAGAGAACAGTTTTCTATGGTTTTAAGCTGCCTGGTGTGTGCTAATTTGATACAGCAGCCCTAGAAAACGAGTGCAGTCTGTGAGGGTGCATCAGGAGTGTGCCTGGGACATAAGCCCTGAGGCGGCAGACACCTGGTGACACTGTGGGCAGCTCACGGCAAATCCTCAATGCGTTTTCGCTCAGTTAATGAATTCAGACTGCTGCCGTCCTGCCTCTCCCTTTCTCTCCATCTCGTTTTTACTCTGCCTCTCTTCCCTCTGTCCCTGATGAGATTTAACCATCTGCTAATCATCCCCTAGTGTAAGCTTCAGTCTCTCCTGTAGTTGCTGGCTGACCCCTTCCTGCCGTCAATCACAGGTAGTAGGCTTCTGACTGCTCACATTTTGGCAAAATGAGTTGCTTAGGACCCTGTGGCTTACTGTAGTGTTTCTTTTCTCTACTGAGATGGGGTCTTTTGTACCACAATACTTTCCTATTTTGCGGGCCATGTCTGGGGCAGATGGTATTTAAGAGGTTGCATTCAGGGCGACCTAAATGTTCAAAAGCATGGAAGGCACTGGTTGATGTGATGGGTGCTCAGGACCTTTAATTCGGTGCTTTTTCAACTTGACTTGCAAATTCACTTGTCTCAGAGTTTCCAGCTCTTAAAAATTCTTTAACGTGCCCACTCTCTTAGCAGGAGGGAGAGTTTGAAGATGGCCAGTGGTGCTGTTTTGCAGGCTTTAATACCTCTTTGCGCTCAGTAAATGGGCAGGTTATTTTGTGGAAGGAAATGTTTTAAAGACTTAAATGCTAAGTAATAATCAAATAGTCCAGAGGTGAGCAGACCATTCCCAGTGGTAATGCAGGGAAAAACAACTTGAGACTGTCCCCGCCCTAAATCGCAGCTGGGAGCTGCTAAAGACATTCTTAAGTCCGTCACCTTATGCCAGTGGAGATCCATGCTGCCCACCACGAGATGCTTTCAGAACGACCTTGAATGTGCTTTTTACCAAGTGCCTGCGTTGTACTGTGGTGCAATTTTGCGTTTAAGCATTTCTGTCTCTCCTAGTTGAATGTGGGAAAGTTGAGGAGCAGGGACTGTCTTATTCATCTCCGTATCCACGGTCCTAGCTCAGGACCTGCCACAAAGTGGCCCCAGTAGAGTGGAGTTGAAATAAATGAATATTTGCAACACACAGGCAGAATTTCTGCTTTCCTTGGAGTGGGCACAGGACTGGCCCGTGAGGGCATATCTTTTATTGAAAATGAGATTCTTAGGTTGTGCAAATGCGAAGGGTCCATTACACACTGATGAGGCAGCTGTGGTCTCTCCAAGCCCTGCAGGTAACATGGGCTGGTAGAGCACGAAGAGACCTTAAGAGGGGGTCACGTTTGGCTCCCGCCATTTCCATATATCTCTTTTGTCTGTCCTCAAACAGCCTCTGCATCATCCTCCTCTGTAGCAGGCAACTATTACAGTACAAGAAGCCCTGTCACAGATCCATATGGCTCTCCTGGGCTTTTAGTGGTAGTAAATCACCCCACATACACACACACACACACACACACACACACACACCTGTTTGCACACCCTCACTTTCAACTTTCTGTGTATTTCCTGCCTCCAGAACCCTAGGCCGTAAGGGCCATTATGAAAGGGAGGCAGAAGGGTCAGAGTCAGAGAAGGAGATGTGATGAGGGAAGCAGAGGTCAGAGATATGGAGAGAGATTTGGAGATGCTGTGCCGCGGACTGGGAAGATGGAGGAAGGGGCCAAGGAGCCAAGTCACGCAGGGGCCCCTCTAACCACACGACGTTCCCTCTGCCACTTCTTACTCGTGGCATCAGGCCTTTGGGCATTAGAGGGTAGCTCTCCTGGCCCTCCCTTTGCAGGGCAATAGTGGAAGCTTATGAATTGATCTTGGCTAACAGGAAGAATTTCAGAAAAGACAGACATGGCTAAAGGAAAGACCGAGATCAGTTTGGCAACTTGCAAGAAGGGGCTGTGTTTTGATTATCTGCGAGTCACCCAGTGCATGGAACAGACCCTGAAATATTACTGAGGCTTAATATTGAGTTAAAATCATGATCGCCTCCCTTGTATTTGATAGTCTACGTCTATTTATGCAACCTAAGATTACCTTAAGGAAAAAAAAAATCTATTTCACCTAATCGTGCATTTATTCAGACTTAACTTCTACCTCTTTATTAAAAGAGGTTCCTGTGAGCTGTGCCTGTCTCATCTTGTAATAATAATCATATTCTCAAAGAACACAGAGTCCTGGGTTAAATATTACATATATTAACTTCATTTAATCCACAAAACAACTCCATCGGATGAGTACCATTTTTTATCTAGGGGTGCATCCAGTCAGTCCAGCCTGAATCATGTGTCTGTTGGTTCTCTCAGCTTGGGAAGCAGATGTCTTTTGTCTCTCCCCTGCCAGACTATTTCCAAGAAGAGAACATTCCCATCTGGAAAGGCAGCACCATTAGGAGGCTGAAATACACACACAGGAGAGACAATTTAAAAACATAAATGAGGGCTTCCCTGGTGGCGCAGTGGTTGAGAGTCCGCCTGCCGATGCAGGGGACACGGGTTCGTGCCCCGGTCTGGGAAGATCCCACATGCCACAGAGCGGCTGGGCCCGTGAGCCATGGCCGCTGAGCCTGCGTGTCCGGAGCCTGTGCTCCGCAACGGGAGAGGCCACAACAGTGAGAGGCCCGCGTAATGCAAAAAAAAAATAATAATAAAAATAAAAACATAAATGAAATGAGGAAGTGTTCATACAGAGTGAGCCAGACGCTATTGGATCTGTTCTCCATTTACTCCATCACTAAATATTTACTGAGCACCTACTGGGTGCCTGAGTGTTGCGTTCTGTGTGATACAAGTGTGAGTCAGATATGCATCGCTTAGTTTTACATGGTGTCTGAGTTATTCCATGAGTGGTGTCCTGATGGCCTGGAAGAGGTAATGCAGCTTTCAAAAGTGACATTCGCCCTGGAGCGAAACAGTCATTGCAAGTGGAAATGACTCTCCAGTTCCACATGGCAGGATTGTCAGGGAGAAGCTTTGTCACCCTTCTCCAGGCTGAGAGCCCAGACATCCAGAGGGGTCCCGCTTAGATTTCAATCCCAAGCGCGTTTAATTTCAGATTTGTGTGACCCTGATCAAGCTCCTTCATCAAGTTTTATTCTTCATAAAAGATCCAATTTCCCAGACTCATAAAATGACTCCTTCTAAGTCAGTGTTATTTTATAAATACCATTGCTCGCTTAAATCACAGGCAGCTGACTTCCCAGCCATAAAACAACAGCTTGCAACATCACTATGGTACCCAATATGTATTTACTTATCAAGTTGAAGAACACGTGTTTGCAAAATCAGCAACATTACAGCTCCACCAGCAATTTGCCGACACTTTCTTCCCGTTGAAGGCAAAGTCTCGAGTCTCAGATGTGCCGTATTTCCGCATCCTGCCTCATTTTTATCTTGCTACTGCAGTAATCACCAGCCCCCTCCTCCTGCCTCTGCAAACCTCCCTGAGCCCCTCATTGACCATGCCTGTGACTTCAGGCAGGTTATTTACCTAACAGGTGCAGTTCTGGGGGCATCGATCGTCTATCTGTTCTTCACCACAACTCGGGTTGCTGGCCCTGCTGGTCCTTGGGGCTCCTGACATGGCTCAGAGATGCCCCAGACAAGCTCTAGTGGGTCAGAGCAAAAGTGTTCTATAGCCAGTCTGCAGGGAGAGTTCTTGAAAATTAACTGTTCCACGTGCAAAGTGTAATCTGAAATGTCTAAGAGACGTGACCTGTGCTGGAGTGGAGTGGGACAAAGGCATTGTGGCTCAGCCACTGACCACTGGATAGCCTGGTCGGTGGGCGAGTGATGTCACCCATTCAGGTGTCTGCCTGTTTTACAGGTGAGGAAACTGAGGCTGTGTGAACTTGCATGTATTGCCCAGATGACATGGCCAATAAATAGAGTGTCAGAGTCTCCATCTGTCTGGCCCCGTCTATTGCCAGGATCACATTCTCCAGATTCCATGCCGGGTCAGTAGGTTCAGAATTTCTGAGGGTGAGTTTCAGGCATTAGGAGTACTTTTAAATCTTCCCAGTTGATTCAGATGAGCAGCCAGGGTTGCAAGGCATAGTTCCACATGTTGCTTTAATTTCATACTGGTGTGTGACCCACATCTGGTGGGACCCATGTTGTCGAGCATAAGTATTTTATTAAAAAGAAGAAGGCAGCGTAGGATCCAGGAAATCAAGGCAGAGGCCAGGAAGATAGCAGCTCAAGAGCTGGGCGCCAGAAGAAGCTTGCGCAGGTCTCCCAGGGCAGAGAACCCAGAGCTTGGGAGGCGGGAGCCGGCACTGAGCAGGTCGCGTACCAGCGCAGAAGCTGTTTAGACTTCTTGAGCTGTTACGTAATGCTTCCCGCCTAATAGGGATGAAACCATGGGGAAGCAAGGAGTTTTATGAGCAGTAACCGCTGGAGCCCTAATGATGGAAACAAAGGGCTCTGCGTTATGGCCTGATTGGCAGGATCTCTGACCGAGATTCCTGCTGCGCCCAGGGGGGTCTCGATGCCTCTTGTACATTTCCCAGGCCTCTCGCAGGTCTGGCTCCTGGCTCTTAACCAGGACAGGCTGCATGATTTGTGGAATGAAAATGGGGGGCCCCTTGTTCAACAATTATTAAGACTGTCAAGAGGGTGACAGGAGAGCATTAAAACAAGCACAGGGCCCTTCTGAACACAGCACCGCGGCCGACCACACAGGCCGCACACCCGTGAAGCCGGCCCTGCTCTTGAGCTTACCTGAGACACCGACCTGGCCGTAGACTGCAGGTAGTAGTGGTGATCTGCACTTTCTGGATGAAGCACTTAATGAGTCTGCCCGTGGCTTTGCAGCTCTCTGCTTCTCCCACAACAGTCAGGAAACCACGTGTCCCAGTGGCAAGGCTACAAGATGCCAGTGTCTAGGTCCCTACATCACAACTGGGAAAGGAACCCCTTGAAAGGGAGCCACAATATGAGCTGAATCTGAGGGAGAAATTAACCCTATGCGTTAAGCCACTGACGCATGGATTGGTTTGTTATCTCAGTTTAGCCCAGCCTAATATAGGCTAAACTGAAATAACAAACCAATGATTTTAAATAGCAAAACTGCCTCGCCTTTGCCCTTAAAATGATGAGGGCAATAGGCCTATCTTCAGACTTTACTTAGGAATTAATATTTAGTGGAAGTCAGGCATTAATTATTTACTTGTTTCTGCTTATACCTTCACCATTACCTCAAGCTGTAATAGAAGAAAGATGATAACAAATAAAAATATTCATCCTTTATTCATTCATTCATTTACCTTATTCATTTATTTATTCACTCGTGCATTCAACAAATGTTTACGAAGCTCTTACTACTCTTATGAAGCTCATTATCCTGTTATCTTTGAAGATCTTCATGCTTTGAGTTATATAAAATTTAAGCAGGGGGGGCTTCCCTGGTGGCGCAGTGGTTGAGAGTCCGCCTGCAGTTACAGGGGACGCGGGTTCATGCCCTGGTCTGGGAAGATACCACATGTGAGCCATGGCCGCTGAGCCTGCGCGTCCGGAGCCTGTGCTCCGCAACGGAAGAGGCCACAACAGTGAGAGGCCCGCATACCGCAAAAAAAAAAAAAAATTTAAGCAGGAAAACTAAATGATGTTAGAATTAGCATGTTCTTCTTTTTAAAAAATTTCTTTTATTGAAGTAGATATACAATGTTGTGCTAATTTCTGCTGTACAGCAAAGCAATTCAGTTATACATATACATACATTCTTTTCCATATTCTTTTCCATTGTGGTTTACCACAAGAGGTTGAATCTAGTTCCCTGTGCTATACAGTAGGACCTTGCTGTGTATCCATTCTATATATAATAGTTTATGTCTAGTATTAGCATGTTCTTAAACATTATATATTCTGTATATTTGCATATTCTGTGGTACTAATATTTGAGCCACTGTGAGGGGAATAAATACAGAAGAGATAGTATCTCTATGCTCAGTGAACTTCACATCTACAAGAGAGAGTTCCAAAAGAGAGGCAAATTGTTTCAATTTTTTGGGTATGGGATTTTAAAAGTGCCATTACTTTTAGAGACCCAGGTATAAATAACTCGAAGATTGTGTTTCTCAGCCTTAGCACTTTTGACATTTGGGGCTGCGTAATTCTTTGTGGTGGGCCTGTTCTATGCATTGTGGGGTGTTTAGCAGTATCCCTGGCCTCGACCCACTAGGTTCCAACATCACATACCCCGCCCTGGCTGTGACGACCCCAAAATGTCTCCAGACATTCCCCAGTGTCCCCTGAGGGATAAAATCACCCTCAATTGAAAACCACTGCTCTAAGGAGAACTAGAATTGCTTTTTAAATATCTCTTAAATTGGTTAAGCAAACAAACAAAAAATACACCACAATTTCCTTTTGGTTTATTTTTCTTCAGTTTTATGGAAAAAATATTTTCACATTCGAGAATTTCAGCTACTTTGTACTAATCCAGTACTGGGGATAGAGATTCCACTTAAAAATGCTTTTTTGAAGTATTTTAGGCAAGATCAGTTAATTGAGCAGTGTTTCCTGGATCCTTTTTAAAGGGCTGCACAGAAAGGAATTATAGATAAAAAGATTAAATAGAATTTTGAATAGGTTTTGAGAAAAACATTACCTCAAAATGCTGGATGAAACAAAGAAATTAGGGCAATAAAGTGAATCCTGACAGGAGGGACCCCAGTTTTACCATGTGTTACCTTCTATCTCAAAAACAGTTATTTTTCCTAACATCTGGCCCGCTGCAGCTCAAACAACAGCTCACCAGAGAAGTAGGGCAAAGGCACTGTGGAGATTGAACATTTAGCAGGTGCCACGGAAGAATTGAAATAATGATAAGGTGGTTCTGTCGCCACCATCTCTTTATCCCTATAAAAATAAACCACCTTTGAAAACAGATGGGGGACAGCCATTGCTCAACTTGTCATAACTTATTACATATTTGACTGTCAATTTGTGTTTAAAAAACCAACTAGCTCCCGGGAGGGAGAGCAAATTTGAGAGGAGAAGTCGATCACATTTCAAATCAAGCCTGTGGTAATTGCAGCTACACAGAGGCACTCCTGGCTGCTATTAAAGGAGGTGGGCAACTATCTCAAAATTGAAGGTGTTCTCACTTTTAAGAACAGAGTTGTCTTCTTATTTGAAGGTACTTACTCATCTCAAACCTGCGTTGAAAGTATATACTTTGTGCCAGCTTGATTCAGTGCTTTAACAGAGAATATCCATTAGGCAACCACCACGCTCAGCGGTCAGCACATTGCAGTGATTTATGGTGATGTCATTGGTAGCCCCAAAAGCCCAACATTTAGGAAATGGGTTGCATTCTCTTCTCATCAGTTTTTTGCCTGGACCTGTCCCTTTTTAGTTTGGTCCATCCCTTAAATATGGTGTGCTATTCGGTTAGTTAAAATGGCAACTTCCACACTATTTTTTTTTTTGCGGTATGCGGGCCTCTCACTGTTGTGGCCTCTCCCATTGCGGAGCACAGGCTCCGGATGCACAGACTCAGCGGCCATGGCTCACGGGCCCAGCCGCTCTGCGGCATGTGGGATCTTCCCGGACCGGGGCACGAACCCGTGTCCCCTGCATCGGCAGGCGGACTCTCAACCACTGCACCATCAGGGAAGCCCCCCACACTGTTTTTTAAATTATACAGTATTTTCTAGCTTCTATGTGAAGGTTAATCCACTTACACTCCTTTACCTGTTATCTACTGCTGTATAATGATACACACCAAAACTTAGTGCCTTAAAACAACAGCCATTTAGTTGTTCATTATTTTGCAAGTTGGGATGGGTTCAGTGGGACAGTTCTCTTGCTGGTCCTGCCTGAGGTTGGCCATGTGGCTGCTGTCACGGAGCAGCTCAACTGGAGCTGACTGTTCCAAGATGGCCTCAACTTGCATGTCTGATGGGTATTTAGGGGTGTCAGCCAGGGAGCATCAGTTTCCAGACATGTGGCCCCTCCAGCAGGAGAGCCCAGATATCTTTAGATGGCGGCTGCTTTCCAGGAGGACAAGCTCTTGTGAACAAGTACTTCCAAACCTCTGTTTGTATGTTTCCACGTGTCCCATTGGCCAGAGAATGTCAGACGGCTAAACACACAGTCCAGGTGGAAGGGACAATACAAAGTTATGATTTGCTGGAGGCTACTAATAGGACAGTCTTACCACCTGATAGAAAGATTATCTCTGGATTCAAGATGAGTTAGGTGAGTGGAAATCAATTTGAATATTTGAAAATACCTACCAATTGTGACTAGATGTTTCTACACTTGTCTAAATTAGTGCCCTCTAGCTCTAGGCTAAAGCAACAAAATTTACTTTCTCGAGTAAAACTATTTAATAAAATGTGTTTATTTTCTTCAATCTTTACTTTCTCCTTTTTCAGAGAACATTAGTTGTGACCACATGAAATAGCAAACTCAGAATGATTATGGCTTAAACAAGATGGGCTTTCACCTTTCTTTCATTTATTTCTTGTTCATGTAAACAAAGCCAAAGGGAGGAATTCCAAGCTTTCCTTGAAGCTCCGTGGTCATAAGAGACTCAGGGACTCATATTTTTTCTGTCTTTCTGCTCTACCTTTCTATCACGTGGCTTTTATTTGAAGGGCCACCTCGTGGTCCACAATGGCTGCTGAAGCTATAATAGTCATCACATCTGCATCCCAGGCATCAGGAAGTGAGGAGAGAGGGTGTTACAAAAGCACACACATTCTGGATGAGGTCCCTTTAAGGAACCTTCCCAGGAGTCTCACACACTTTACTTCTAATTATATCTCATTGTCTAAACCTTAGTCGGTGACCACGGTAGCTGGCAGAGAAGCTGGGACATCTAGCATCTCACCTAGTCAGCAATGTGGCCAGCTGAAATCAGAGTTATGTTACTAAGGAAGCAAGGAAGAATGGATGCTGGGTAGCAACTCACAGTCTGAGCCACAGTCTCTTCAGTAAAGCAGGGTTCAAATCCTGGCTCATGGGGTGACTATATGGCCTTTTCAGTCTTTGTCTCCTCACCCGTACAAAGGGTTTAACAATATGACATACCTCCTGGAGTTACTATAGGATCAAATAAGTTAGCACATGACACATGCATCACATGTTTGTATTGTTGTGTCTCTACTGCCTCCCACTTGGCTGGGGCTGGGGTCACACAGGGGAACTTCCCTGTTCCAAAAGGGAGGTGGAAGGAAGAAGGGTAAACTCTTTATAGTGGATATGCCATTTTCTTACACTGTAATCTATCACCAGAGATTATAGTAACAATATTTAGTTACTGTCTTTGGGGGAAAGAACCGCCTCTACCTACAGCCAAGATCAAAGGTTGAAAACTGGTGAGCCTGGGACTAAGCCTGCCATGATCTGTTTTATTTGGCTTTCTTTGTCCCACTCAGTGATCTTCTGTATTTTACATTTGAACTAGTGTCCAGCATGTAAATATTTTGACAGTTTATATGAAAATCCAAATTCCCACCTTGTCTTGAAAAATCAAAAGGTCTGGCTTCTCCAGACTTGCATTTCAGAAATGCAGCACTTACCCTGAACTAAAAGGTAGCTGCCTCTTTGGCGGACATGTACCCTCTAGTTAGCCACCACCTCTCCCAACTGTATCAAAATCACTTTACTCATGTAAGTGACCGTGTGGGCACTGGGTGGACATTTGAGCTTCTCACTCCTGCCCCAGCTCTCATGACCCCACTCTGGGAATGGGGCCAGAGAGCCGCACCCTCAGGGCCAACGTGTCTGGGCTACTGTCAGAAGAGAGGCCAAAGGTCATTGGCATCTTCATCAAAACTCACATTATCGAGAACTTTTTAGGTCTAACACACAGCCTGACCACCAAATGAAAAGTGCGAGAGAGTCTTTGTGCTGGTAAATGACAATCCCTAGATAATTGGGGAACAGAGGGTCAGGCCCCCCAAAGGAGAAATGGTGGCAAAGCTGAATCTCCCAGCTTGGCCTTGGCCTTGGATCTAACCTGCTTTCCCCCTTCTCTCCCCACCAAAGTCAGAGTCAGAGCACCTCTTCTGTCTCCTCCGGAGTATCGAGCAGGGCTTTAAGAGTCTCCTCACCCACAGCAGACAGCCCACCTCCTTCCCCCACCCCACCTGCTAGCAGAGTGTTTTGGAGATAAGCAGAAAGAGTTAAAGTGAATTACGAGGAGCAGCTTCTGATTGGACCCCCCCTCAAATGAAGATACAGCAGGTCTGAAATGCTAATGTAGGTCAATGGGGAAATAAGACATTATTTACGATTCATTCCATGGGTGCCTTTTCAGGAATGCATGCACTGCAGAGTGCGGGCTGCCTCTGGATACCTATCAGATTGGTTTGGTATCTTCTGTCAACTACTCTTTGACAGTTTCCATATTAATTCCTGTGTACACGGAAACATTGACAAGATCAGAGGAAGATGAATCATGCGTGCATGTGCTCAACAGAAGTTTCTAGACTTATCTAAGGGAAGAGAGGGATTGTTTCCTTATGAGATTTTAATTAATCTCTGCTTCTATAGATCCTGGGTGTGAGTCCCAGAACTAGTATGAGTTGCAGTCCATGTGGTTGGGTCCCATGAGACATTTGGCCCATCACCATCGTCATGGCAATGAGGTCCGCCCGCCGGAAGTGAGTTGCAAATTGCAGCAGTCAATAAAAATATCAATAAAACTTACAAAAAAATTTAAAAAAAATTTTAGTAAAAAACAGTAAATAAAACTTATATCTCACACTTAATATTTATCACTGCCTAGGCACTGGACTTTATATTTCTTAATTTATACATTCTCATTGGAGACATTATCACCTCCAAGAGGGAAAAAATTGGTGCTTGGGGAGACATTAAAAACATGAGATATTACAGTGGTTTGTGGTCCTCAAAGGGCCATGATAGATATCTATGGCAGGGGATGACAGGTAGGAAAAAAATATCTAAAAAGACTCTTGGTGTCTTACTAGATATTAGTGATCATGATAAATAAAGGTTGAGAAACACTGCATTATTTCATTCAACGCCACAATAGCCGGTTAAGGGAAATGCTCTTTTGTAAGTGAGGAAGTTGAGGCTCCACAAAGTAAAGGAACTTGCCCGAGGATATCCAGATGGTTCCCGGTGTGGCAGGATTTGAAAGCAGACAACCCACATCCTCAGCAGTGCCTCTAACACTGTTCTGCCTGCCTTTGTTCACCCGGTTCTCTTCTCGCCATTAACAACTGTTAGGGGAGATCTGGGTTGTGTCCACGTGTGTGGTCAGAAAGCAGTCCCAGACTGGTTGGCCAGTGGGGAGTTGCATGTCCCAGGCCACTAATGTCACAGTGGCAGCGATTTTCATGTTTGTACTCTGACAGTCGTGACCATGAGATATGTCTGTATATGATAGCAGAACTTGGCCTATAGGGTGACACACGTATTCTGGTTTGCCCAGGTCTGTCCTGGAATGCACTCAGCCCTGGGCACACTGGCTGGTTTGTCATCCCACATCTAGAACACTGATTGGGCGTTTGGAATCAGGATGCCCAGAACCCCTTCAACCTGAAGGACTCCAACAGAAATTTAGTTTCAAATCAGTGTCAGTCCGACTAGACATACTCCACGATACTTCTGTGTCCCTCCCACCCAGCTAAACAAGTCAAGGTGCCTAGAGTCTAAGGGCTTTCCTTCTGACACGGAAATAAACACGAAGGAGTGGGTTATGCTGTGCCGCATCTGTGGCCGTGTTCTCTTAAAAGTAACCTCTGAGGCACATCCCTGAGACAGTTTAGTCGCAGAGACAGATGTTTGGGTGGGGCTAGAATGCCCTACCTCCTCTCATGAGTTGGATGCTTTCTGATGACGTGACATTTTGTCACATCTAAGGAGCTCACTTAGTGATGCCTGCCATCTCTGATCATATCGGTTTTTATGTTTTGCATCCCCCTGGAAAGCATACAGTTGCTTCGACTGTGCTATCGAAGTGTATTCACTGCCAAATACAGACATGAATGTCCGTGTTCATGTCTCAATATATTATTCACTTATAAGAATATCATTTTTTAAAAAAGGAGTCTGACACTTTTGATCATGTGAAGGAAATGTTTGGGGATGAAGACAAAGAAATGTCAAGAACAGTAGAATTCTGTCAACTGTGGCACAGAGCGAGCTGTCTTTTGGAGTCTCCCACTCTTGAGGCTGGCTGACCTTACCTGGAGATTGAAAACAGCCCCTGACCTTCAGAGCTGCACTCCACTTCTCAAGGGTGTGACTATGCCTGAAATCACAAGGAAGCGGAACTTCAAACACCGGCTTCAAGGCCATGACACCAGGCGGCACATGTCTTTAATCAGAGAAACACAGCCAAGAGGAAGGGGCTACTGGCCAAGACAAAACTCTGCTAATTGTTTATCAGCCTATCACACTGGCAGCCATGTCCTTCGACAAAAGAAAATGACGGCCTGACTTGGGGCTTTCAACTAGCAGCCTGTAATTCTTTTGCTTTGGAGGGACCACTGCTAGTTCATCCAGCTCTGGGAGTGACAGAGTGATTATCATTTATGTTGACACATGGGAGAATATTGTGATGGGGAAGAAGACAGAAGTGTACTACATGGAGGACCCACACGTGTGTCTATCGTATAATTATCATTTCTCTGCCATCAGGAAGCACACATAAGCACAAGATAAGCACAGATGAGAAGCTGCTGGGCTGATGGACATAAATGAGCCCTTCTTCTCAGAGTCCAGCATGTGGGCATGGGCAAGGTTAAGGCATAGGGGCCATCCATAGGCCGTGGAACAACTGTCCTGGTGCCTACATGCTGAACATCAGCCCTGGACTTGGAATTGGTGTATGTCTGCTAAACCCAGGTCCAACAAGGACCTCTAGGGGGGGAAAAGAGCTCAGAGGTAGTGGGGGAGCATGCCTGGTTATGAAAAATGTCCAGGCAGTGCTGTCCAATCTTCTCACTAATGAGTTATCCATGACTTCCGGTCACTGTGGAATAAGGCAAAGCTATGGTGAGTTGCAAGAACGCAATTCTACCCAAAGAACATTGACAGAGGACCTATTGAGTGATAGCTACCAAGCTTATAAATATGAATAGAACACAGTCTGTGTCCCCCAAGGGCAAAATTTAGGACCATGTGACCCATCACATAAAGAAGTTCTTAAAATGAAGAGGTTCCATCAACAAAGAAGTTTAGGAAATGCTACAGATGCTGTTTTCTCTTGGAGATTCACAATATGCATTTGCTTCTTAAGGATGCTAGGAAGTTCTCCAAGAGGGAAACCTGCTGAACTGTGCTTTCTGCATATTTCCCAAATGTGTTTCTCTGATGAACCCATGGAACCAGGGTCCCTTGGAAACAATTTAGGAAATGGTGATTTAGGAGGCTTAGCCCGCCAATTGCAGAACCTGGAAGTATGAAAATCATGATCCAGGGCTTCCCTGGTGGTGCAGTGGTTGAGAGTCCGCCTGCTGATGCAGGGGACGCGGGTTCGTGCCCCAGTCCGGGAAGATCCCACATGCCGCAGGGCGGCTGTGCCCGTGAGCCATGGCCGCTGAGCCTGCGCATCCGGAGCCTGTGCTCCGCAACGGGAGAGGCCACAACAGTGAGAGGCCCGGGTACCGCAAAAAAAAAAAAAAAAAAAGAAAAGAAAATCATGATCCAGCCCCCAGAGGAGGAGTAGGACAAGAACAGGGTGTCGGGCCCATCAGATATACCAGGACTCGGGATAGAGCCTTGATCCTAGAGGAGTACTAGAGTACCGTGTGGAGAAGCAGTGGCGGCTCCAGAATGTGTGTGTGAGTGTGTGTGTGTGTGTGTGTGTGTGTGCGTGTACGCGTGCGTGCATGCACACGCATGTGTATGTGTTATCATAGATTTGTGATCTCCACAGTAGAAACCCAAATCTATAAACTAAGACTGTGGACAAGGCGGGAGGGAGAAGGTAAGGCAGGGCAACTCTGAGATGATGGGCACCGGGGCTTCTGCCATAGCAGGTGCCGGTTTCTATGGACAACTTACTTCTGAGCTCCTTCGTCTGAGGTCATTGCCTGCACCGCCATGATAGGCTCAGAACTCAGGACAGAACGGTGATAAAAGGCATCCTCCTCAGAACTCTAACGTACCAGGCACGGCACCAAGTTATTTAATGTATTGTCCCATCAAGTCCTTACAGTGACCATAGAGAAAAGTGTTACTAATGTCCTAACGTTATGAGGGGGCATATGGGGAAACTGAGGTTCAAGGAGGGTTGATTAACTTGCTCAAGTTCACACAGTTAGTTAAGACCTGAACCTAGATGTTACCCCAAGGTCGTTTCCTTCAATGCTGCAAACCTATTTAGATGACTTCAGCAATGCTCATTGTCTACAGAAGTGGGCCTCAGAATTAAATCCAGGTGTGTATTCACAGCAGGGTAAAGACAAAGGCAGGGCTTAAGACCAAGTTCACTTACTCCCTAACAATTCATTAGAATAAAAAACATCTTCTGTGTAACCTTGGGAGTATTCCAGGATAACTTTTTATCATCCCATATTATCAAATCTGCAAAAAATAATACCAAAAAAGACATTATCAATGAATGTCCTGGTGGAAACTAAAAATTCATCACCCTGAGAGATCTTTTTTTCCTTCCTACGAAGCCATGACAATCACAAACCATGATGGCTTCATTTTTTTATACATTCTTGCCTGTTTGTTTCTGACTTCAATTAAAGGCATATTAAATAGGGCACAAATTCCATCACTCAAGCATTCGTTAGACACTAACAAAGTGCAGGGCACCAGGTCACAGGTCCTTAGCTGAGGACTGTTTCCTGTAGGGCATCCGTGGTGTGGAGGCCTCCTTCCAGGTCTTTGCCCACATGGAGCTCACTTAGCGTGGCCCGGGGTGAGATGTGGGCCTGGAAGTCGCCTTTCATTTCTGACAGAGACCCCCAAGTGGGCCTGTTTTCCTAGACCAGGAAGGCAAACGAGTGTACCCTTGACACTAACGCTGACAGACTGGCAGCGGCTTCCTGGACCACTGGGCAGAGAAAGAACCCTGATTGCACAGTGCAGCTCAGTGAGCAGCAGCACAGGAACCAGATGGCTTGCTGACATGGTCCGAAGGCAGGGGACAAGGCAGTGGGCTGCATGTGCCGAGGATCTATTCCGACACTGTCCCTGAAGCCTGCCCTGGTGCAGTTTCACAAAGAAACAAAGAAGGGCAAAGACACAACACAGAGCAGAAGATGTGTCTGGATGCATCTGGTTTAATGGCAACATTGGTGAAATTAAGTGAGACTATTTCACAGATTGATGAGATGAGCTGAGACTATTTAACAGATAGATCTTACTTTAGGATGGTCAGATCCGTTTGCCTGATCATTCGGACCTAATGGCTGATAATCTGATTCTGATTATGGGAAAAAATAAACGGGCTTTGATGGCTTGGGAAGCACTGTTATAAAAGGGAAAGGAATACCGGGATGGTGACTGAACTAGATGAACTCTATGTTTCCTTTAAGCTTGAATATTTTCTGTATATGAGTATTCCTGCTGGGGACGATAGGTCTGCTGGTTCCATCTCTTACCCATTAGCTCACATGTTGTGGGCTCAGAGGATTCAGAATCAGAAGATGGGGCCCTACATTCACAGAAGAGTAAACCACAGTGAAAAATTAGAGTTGGGCACGTCACCCTGAGCCAAATATGGTGGCTCTCGGTTGTCAAGACCAGCAGGTAAATGTGCCAGATTCCACTCTAGACCGTGCTTCTATTGGTGTTTATAATTATGATCCCTTTAAATTAAATTTTAATCACAAAATACTACATGCTCCTTGTAAAAATGATCAAACCATTACAGATCGGCCACCATCTTCCCTCGTCCCTGCATCACCATTAATCCCAGTGCCCTCTCTCCTTTCCCAGGTTTAACCACCAAAGCCAGTGTGAAGTTCACCCTTATAGACCTTCTTCCATCCATTTATGGACATAAACTGTACCTGAAAAATATATGCATAAAGTTTGTGGAATTTTCTGTTTGCAAGTAGGTTCGTAAAAATGATGTTATACTATGGATAACATTTTCCAACTTGCTATCATTCAGTTTTGGAGAGCCTTCTGTGTTAGAGCACATTATCTGTACAACCTTTTCTAAGTGCTGCGGAGTATTTCACAGTGTAGGGATAACATCATTTTAGCAATTCCTCTGTTGTTGAATGGTTAGGTTCTTTCCAAATGTTTCTCGGATCCTCCGTAAACATCCCCGCCAAAACCCCTTGTCGACACGTGCAAGTGCTTCTTGAGGGTAAATGCCAAGAGAGTGAATGCATTTTTTTTTTTTTGTACTAGTTGCTATCCAGTTGTCTTCCAAAGCACCTAATGCCAGTCGCCCTTCATATCAGCTGTGTGTGAGCGAGCCCTGTGTCCGACACCCTTCTCAACCTTGTTACAATCAAATAGTCCCCGTCACTCTCGTCTTTATACCATCTTCGTCTCTAAAGTGTCAGCATTGCGGCTGCGCACAGAGCATGCTCAAGTAACATCCACGCCCATTCCCTGTAACCGGAATTAACTGCAGTACCTTTCCCTTTGAGGCGCCCCTCCTTCCCCTCGCTTACACCTACTCACCCACCTGCACCGGCAACCTTTCCTGAGCCCGTGGTTAGATGAGGCTGTTCTCATCCGTATTCACATCACCCTCTCTCAATGCGCTGTGAATGCTTTATTATTTTCAAACGCTCTCTCTCCTGCTTAGCGCCGACCTGCCGGACCCCAGGGAATGTGACTTTTTGGCACCCCTTTTTCCCGGACACCCAGCCCAGGGCCCCCCACGTGGTAGGCATTCAATAAGAGATTTTAAAGTGAAGGCCATTGTCACAGAGCCACATCCACAATGAAATGAAAGCCCGTGGAAATAAACAGCGTATCAGGAGAAGGAAAAATTAAGCTGTCAATCTGCTGAACAGGAAAGATTTCTTTATTTCAGGTCTTTTAACGTGATGGAGGAGAGAGGGAGGGCGGAAGGAAAGCTAAAACCTAACGGAGCCAGGGAAGGGTTTTGCTTTTTTAATTTGGAAAGTGATTGACGCATCACTCCACTGCCATTGCCCAGGTGCGGGGAGGGGCTCTGCCCATCGCTGTCCCCCAAGTGACCATCCCCTGCTCCTGCCCCCTCAGGAACCACGGTGATGCGGATGACAGCCTTTGACGCGGACGACCCGGCCACGGATAATGCCCTCCTGCGGTATAATATCCGTCAGCAGACGCCTGACAGGCCCTCTCCCAACATGTTCTACATCGATCCTGAGAAAGGAGACATTGTCACCGTCGTGTCACCTGCACTGCTGGACCGGGAGGTGAGCTGCAAAGCACACAACTTCTTTTTCATGAGAATTGAACATGGCTTTCACATGAGGGAAGATGTGCGGCTTCCGTCAGCGGCACTTTATGTAGTAGCGGAAATGAGATATTTACACATGGTTGGATTGGGGAGAATCTGTCAAGGGTGATGGGATGTTACGTGACCCCAGAAAACACACACTGGAAAAGCCATGTCCTTTGCGTTTATTTGCATTCATTCAACTCGATGCCTGTTTCCTCACTGACCACTTACTCTTTTTTTTTTTTTTTTTAATTTTTATTGGAGTATAGTTGATTTAGTTTCAGGTGCACAGCAAAGTGAATCAGTCATACATGTACATGTTTCCACTCTTTTTCAGATTCCTTTCCCATATAGGTCATTGCAGAGTACTGAGTAGAGTTCCCTGTGCTGTACAGCAGGTCCTTATTAGTTATCTATTTTATATATAGTGGTGTGTATGTGTCACTCCCAATCTCCCAATGTATCCCTCCCCCCTGCCCTTACCCCCTGGGAACCGTACATCACCGACCACTTGCTCTTGAGGCCCCAGCGACTGTGGGCTCTGCCTGCCTCACCTGTCTGCCAGGAGGGTGGGGGAGGGAGGGGGGAAGGAAAGGGGAGGGAAGTGACTGTCCCAGATCACTGACACTCTCCTCCTTGTCACAGAGTCAGGTAGCTTTGACTTACTTTTTTCTCAAACCTTCTGCTGCCTGTGCCAGTGTTTCCGCCCGAGCCTTTCTCTCCCCTCAGTCTCTGCTCTTGTCCTGCAAGGCGATCTCTATGGAACCTCACCCATCTTCCAGGTCACGTGTCACAGACAGGTGCCCCGTGGACCTCAGTCAGTCCACATGCCTGCTCTTTGGTTTGGCCCAGGGTGTTTTAAAGTTTCATATTAGTCGCCATATCCAAATATTTTGATTTCATATTTTTTTAAATTCCAATTTCCAGCCTTTCTGAAAATCAGAAATTCTGGAAATCGGGGTCCCAGTGTGGACATGTGGACGATGGGTCGGACCACTTGTGACAGTCAGGTGGAGCTGGTAGCAGCTGTCGCACTTAGGGGGGCATGTGTTCCTGGCCCACTTACATCCCCCTACATTTGTCTGGTGGCCCTGGCCTATTTCCCAAGTCCCAGGGCTACCCTGTCATCCCCCACAGGCTACCTTCCAGAGGAGAGCCTCTTGGCCCTTCACACAGCATGTCAACCCACTTGAGGATTCTCTGCCTCCATCACCCCCCCAGATCTGCCCCCATCCTGGGATCCCTTGTTCCCAGCAGGGCATCGTTCCATGGACGTGCCCCCTGGCAGTCACCCTTGACCTTCTGCAAGCACCATCTGCCGCAGGACGAGGGCTGGGTTTCCCTCACAGTCCTGTGCATTTTCCCCTCTGTGTCTTTGATTTAAAAACTCCTTGGGTGAGAAATGCCTTCTCCCCTCCTTTCTGTTTTCCTCGCTGTAGCTCTTCACAAGCTTCTGGGTTAGATGCGCCCCATCTAGGAAGCGGTGCTCCACCGCTGAGTCTTCCACAGCCTTCTTCCTCCTCCACTCTGACTGCTCTGAGCTGCAGCCCTCACATGGCATTTGTCACATGCTCCTTTACACTGTCATCTGTCTCTTTAAAGAATATCCCCTTCTGTCAGACTTCCCTGGCGGTCCAGCGGTTAAGACTTTCCCTTCCAATGCAGGGGATGCAGGTTCGAACCCTGGTCACAGAACTAAGATCCCACGTGCCGTGTGCCCCGCCCCCCGCAAAAAAAAAAAAAAAAAAAAACACAAGAATATCCCCTTTCTCTTGGTCTAGACCTGATGCAGTAACCGCTAGTCACATGTGGTTATTTAAATTTTAATTCACATCCTTGAAATTAAAATGTAAAAATCAATTTCTTGGTCAGACCAGCCACATCTCAACTGCTCAGGAGCCCTGTGTGGCTAGTGGCCACCATACTGGCCGAGACAGAGACTGTCACCACCATCACAGAAAGTGCTAGTGGGCACCGCTGGCCTAGACAGTAAATTTCTTGAAAACAGATGTGATCGTCTGCATGTTTGTTTGCCCACTACCTACCACAATTTCAGCACTCCTAATTATAGGTTTCTTGGCATATTGGCAAGAATGAATTGGAGATGACACTAAGATTTTACATGTGAAAAGTGGGAAACAGTAGCTGAAAATGGGGAATTATTGGAAAGAGAGGAAGAGATTGAAATTTGCATTGAAACTCTGATTGTCACTTGGAAAATGTAATCGTTTCTCGTTAAAAATAGGAAGCAGAAAAAAGAACATTTTAAGTCCATTTCCTCCATTTTGTCTCTCATTCTCTTTCCAAACCTCCCTATTTTTATGACTGCCTGACTGACGTATTATCTTCTTCAGAGGCAAGTAAGAACTTTCCATTTCTCCCTTTATTCCCCTCCCAGCACGCATGTGCGAGAACACACACACGCACACACACCAGCTTTCCCATAACCTCTAGTTCTCCTGAAGGCACTTGCAAATTCTTCCTACAAGAGAAAGGTGATTTCTCCATCTCAGCTTCTCTTTTTACTGGTAGAAAATGCATTGTAAGTCTCTATTTATAAACCAAAATGATAATATAGTAGATCATTCCATTTTTAAGGTTTATTTGGGGGACAAATGTGTCTCAAGTTCATGTTCTTGTCATTTGGGTTTTTGTTAAGTAGCAATAAGTATATTACTATGGGAGTTAAATTAATAAGCCTTTTCAGCTACAATACATAAACAGCTCCATAAAGGAAAAAAAGATCAACGCAATTTAACCAAAATTGGAAAATCAATGAAAATGAATGAAAAGTGACATGTTTCTGTGAGGGTTTCCAGAGTTCAGTGTTGACCCAGGCAACATGGCTACAATCTGAAGGAAAGAAATGTCCCTGGATTCAGACAAGCCTTGTCTGTTTACTAGTGCTGTGCTAAGATTCTCTTGGGCAAGTTTGCTGAAAGGGTAAAACGTGACTTCAAGTTGCTTATCTTTAAAGGGCCAGAACTTGCGCGTCAGACTTCCCATGAGTATGTTCCAGTTTGCAGTGTTTTCATCTCACTGTACCTTTCCCAGGGTTCATGTCCATATGACAAGTTCCCGCAGCGGGATTATGGAATTGTTTGTTACTACTTCTGGAGACCTTCTGAGAAGGCATCCTGTGTTAGGTGTGGTTTCAGAAGTCTACCTCTGGATCATCTGGGCAGAACACTTAAAACAGATTTATGCACCATTCATTTTTAAGAAAATATTCCATTGGGACCCCTACAAACTTTGATATGATTTAAACCATTGTTAAGTGTGGTTACCATGTATTCACTGACAGTAACTCAAATGGTGTGTTTGCGCGTTGAATGGGTGTTAACAAATAGGATGGGACTCCTCCTAGAGCTGAGGGGCCCCTGAGATTTCGCAAATGGTTTGCTCCTGTCTGGCCCCCGCCTTGTGGGAGTGGAGGTTCCGGAAGTTCAAGCGTTGACCTGAGCTCGATTGATGTAAAGTTTTCACTTTGATTTTCCATCTAGTACGTTCCCAAAGAGGACCCCGACAGGACCCCAAGAGGGAGGTGACAGAAGACCTCAGGGAGGTGGGAAGGCACTGTTTCTTTTGAACCTGCCCGTCCACCTTTCCTGCCTGTCACACAGTCACTCTGTACTAAAGCTTGTCATGGAGGTCAGGCAAGGACGCCAGTCAGTGCTGTTTAATGCTGCCATTTTGGTCGCTGCCCTTTCTTCTTCCCAGGACGTCCTGAGCGGGGCCAGGGGAGACAGGTGCCTTCACTGCGCTGCCCCTTCCCGCGCTCTGAGGAGGAGAGGACTGTGTCAGTGTGTCCTCCCTGCATGGTCCCAGCCCTTAGCTCAGGAACATCTTTGCTGCAAGGTGAAGGGAAGGAAGGATGTCGGGGAGAGAGAGAGGCAGGCAGCGCGAAACGTATGGCCCCTCTGTGTGCTCAGGCCGCTATCTGGCCAGGTGACCTCCTTTCATTGCCCAGGGTGTCGTTGCAGCCTCTAGACCCGATTGCACTGCAGAGCCGGGAGCAAGACCGCCCATCTCTCACCCACTCTGGGCAATGGGAACATGCTAGAAGGCAGCTCATCCACTTCATCTTCTGAGGACCCATAACTATAACTGACCCCCTCCTCTCCCTCCTAACTACGATCAGCCTCTGCCTTGGCTCCAATTCTGTGGGCCACCAGCGTTGCCCAGCAGATGCTGTCTGTCCAGTGGGCATCTCCCTGAGATGTTCCGCCTCCACTGAGCCGTGACCTTGGGGAGAACACCAGGCCAGGTGGAAAATGATATGGTCAGTGGAAGGGACAGTGGGTCAGTCCCTGCTTTCCAGTCTGTCCAAGGTTAACTACATTGTGGCTTCCCCCAAAGCGGGTGCATTTGCAGGCGCCGTGATTCAGGAGTCCTCTGGGGCAGCACAGTTGACTGTGGGCCTCCTTCGGATAGTGGACCACCTGGGAATGTGTAGCCTGGAAAAGGGGGGCTCAGAGGGAACAGGAGGGCTGTCTTCCTGTTTAAGGAGGGCTGGTCTTTGGAAAGAGAGAGTGGATTTGTTCTGCTTACTCCCCTAGAGGGGAAGAGTAGCATCAACTAGGACACTGGTTCTCAAACTTTGCTGAGGAGCTTTAGAAAGCTCAGTGCTGCAAACAAAGCTGGATCCGTAAAATCAGTCTGGGGGCGGGGGGGGCGGGGCACGGGGGGTAGAACACAGGCATCAGTAGTTGAAAGAAGAACCCAGGTGATTCAAATGTGCTGTGAATTGCATGGTCTTCCTGCCTTTGGAGAGCATGTTTCAGTGTTCCTACTGACTTAGGAGGTGGGATCTGGGGAAAGAATCCTGGCCCCATCATTTATCTGGCTTTTGACCTAGGTGAGTGTATTCGTCTCCTAGGACTGCTGTTATGAAGTACCACAGCTGGGTGGCTTAAAACAACAGAATTTTATCCTCTCACAGCTCTGAAGGTCAGAAGTCTGAAATCAAGGTGTCAGGGGGGCCAGGCTCCTTTGGAAGGTTCTAGGGGAGAATCCTTCCTTGCCTCTTCTAGCTTCTGGTAGTTGTCAGCAGTTCTTGGCGTTGCTTGTTTTGTAGACACATCACTCCAGTCTCCAGCTCCATCTTCACATGTCCTTCTTCTGGAGCAGTGTATTTTCATGTTGTCTTCCCTCTGTGCATGCCTGTGTCTTCCCATAAGACACCAGTCATACTGGATTAGGACCCGCCCTAAAGACCTCATCGTTGCTCGATTACATCTGCAGAGACCCTGTTTCCAAATAAGGTCACATACACAGGTACTTGGGGTTAGGACTTCAACATATCTTTTGCGGGGACACACTTCAACCCATAGCAGTGGGTTATTGGACCTCTCTGTGCCTTGGTTTTCACCTATAAAATGGGAATAGCAGCACCTACCTCAAGTGGGTTGTTGGTGAGGATCAGATGTGTCAAAATATGTAAAGTACATTGTCTATTCTAAATCAACACAAGCTATCATCATTATCATTATTGATTTAGTAGGAAATTTTAAGAGTGGTTAGTCAGTTCCCTGTTGTAGGATATAGTCAAACACAGACTGCCCTTTGTAGGACATAACAGAAGGGATTCAGTTAACTAGTAAAGGTTACATCTTTAATGTCTTTTCCAACTTTGAGACTATAGTTCTTAAAGAAAACATTTATTGAATGCCTTTGGTGTGCGATTTGTTCTGTAGGATGCCGCCTGGGAGTGCCAGTTCCCCACCTGGCCAGCTGTGTAACATTGGGCAAATCATTTACCTTCTCTGAGCCCATTTCCTCATCAGTAATCACTGGTAATGACATCTGCACTACCAACTGTATCGCCTTTTCGAGATGTGCACAACCCCCTCTCCTTCTGCAGATAGCAAAGCGTTGTACAGTCATTACCATTTGTCACACTCCCTATGACTGCTGATAACTCGGGCTCCAGTTCCCATCAGATGCTGCTGAGAGCTTTACGTACTGTTTCTACCCACATGTCACAGACATAAGAAGAGTCTCCCCAGATGGTGCAGGGTATGTTCACTTTATTCTGTGAGTCATGACTCTTCATTTTTGCCAATGCTGGGCTGGGTTTTACTGCAGTTCCTTGGATTCACAGCTGAGTCGTGAGAGCAGCTGCAGTGACCATGTATTGCCCTTGCCTTATCATAAGTTCGATGTTAATAGACATCAAGTTTGACTTGGAAACTTGGTGTATTTTCCATTACGAGCTCTTCTGTTCACTTTTTCTGAAACCATTCCAGAACATACCCTTTCTAAAGAAAGAGATCTTGGATCTCTGTCCCATCTCTGTATTCCCATTGCCAAACATAGTGCCAGGTAAATAAGACACTCGGTAAAGATTTGTTGGATGGATGGACGGATGGATGGATGGATGGATGGATGGATGAAGGGCTGGATGGAGGGGTGGATGGATAAAGAGATGGTTGGAGGGGGAGGGATGGAAGAAAGGATGGACAGAGGGATGGGTGGATGGAGGGATAGATGGATGAACAGATAGATGGAGGGACGGATAAAGACATGAATGGAGGGATGGATGGCTTATGTTCCTTCAGTTTGTATCTATGAGTACATAGTTAACAGACTGTCTCAGAACTTACTGCAAGATCCACATCCTAGCATGGGTATATAAACAAAAGAAATGATTTTATTTTAGTTGAGAGCTTACTCTTGCCCTTGTGTAATCATCCAGCAATCTAATTTATTCACCTTATACGTACCCTGTGTGAGGAACTGCACTAGGCTCTAAGAATACCTTGGTGAACAGGGTGGTCACAAGGATCTGGGCCTCTTGCTTAAATGGGGAAATGTTTGGACAAAATAAGGACCATATCCTACTAAACGAAATCGGGTTCATTGGGGGCACTGTTTTATTCTTTTGTATAACCATACTCAGCCCCTCATTCTGATAGCTCTGTCTATGTTTTTAAACTATGTCTGGCTGCACTACAAAGTAAAATCAGATAGAGGTCCCTAACATTTGATAAATGGTTTATTTAGTCGATCATCTTGGCTGCTAGACTGAAATTCATCAGCTGAAATCTGCCAGCTTTTCTGAACATAGCCAGAGCAATTTGCAACTAATCAAAGTAGCTAATGGTCAGTTTGGAGGGTTTGTTTTCTTTTTCTTGCTTGCTTTTTTCTTGCAAATGCAAACAGTCTCCAAATGAGGCCCTTAAAATGCAGTGTTAACATTTCCATTGTAAAAGTATCATTAGTCTTTTTAAGGAGTTTGAGCTGAGCACTTTTCTTTGTTTGAATTCTCCTTTATCTTTTTTTTTTAACATCTTTATTGGAGTGTAATTGTTTTACAATGTTGTGGTGGGAATCATATACTAGGCATCGTGGCCTCTGCCAATATTGCTAGGATCACAGGCAACATATTTAAACTGTCAGGAAAGAATGTTTTTAAGGGTGTATTAAGGTAAATCTTGTCAAAACTTCCCCACTTGAAATGATAAGCATTCTCATTGCTTCAAGCCACATGGCCATGGCAGTGGCTTTCCTTGTCAGGTACATGTGCTGCTTACCTTTCCTTTCATCAGTTCCAGCAGGCAGCTTAATAGATATAGTGTGGTGTGTGTTTCTGTGTTTTTAAGACAGCCATGGGAAATGAAATTTTTTTTGACCTTTGCAAAGAACAGCTGTAGAAATGACTGTTGAAATTCAATGAACAGCATCTCTATTTATGGACCTCAAAAGTAGGAACCAAGATTAAATTCCTTTAGATATTTGCTCCCCTGTGTCTTATAAACTGTTTTGCAGACTTCTTTTACTCCATGGAAGACTCCTTGGGTTCTAATTCTTGTGTTCTGTCTCCTTGAGCTCTGGATTTCTGGGATGGGGAAGGATGGAAAACTCCATTCTTACCTCTTCTTGGTATTCGATTATCTAATACACGGGGTAGTGTATGTTGTACTTCCACTGGACATCTATGGTGTGAACAATTACAGCATCGATTTTTTCAGCCAGGCATTAAGTCAGGGGCATAACCCTCATAGGGCCACCATAGGACCACCATAGGACCACCTACCCATTTTCCACAGGGGCAGCCAAGTTCCCGAGGGCTGACGTGACCTTCCTGATTCACATGCTGGAAATCCATGTGAGAATTGGACTTGACCCCCAAACTTCTGCTTTGTCTACTCCCCGCAGGCTGCTGAGAGAATAGCACAGACCATATTGAGGGGAAAATCTGGTTGCCTAAAGGACAACCTTATAGTTTATAAAACTTCTTCAGGAATTTCTTCGTTCTTTGCTCTGAGCCTCTTCACACGTTTGAAAAGTTTTACTCGGTTTCCCTCAGTTCTCCAATTAGAAAGGCCGTGGGGTGTAACGGCTCAGAACACAGGCCTGGGAATTTTAGAGCCCTGAGGAGGAATCCTGGCTCTGTATCTTGTTAACTGTGTGACCTTGGACAAGTCACTTCACCTCTCTGAGCTTCAGTTTCTTCACCTCTAAAATGGTGCTTATAACGTGACCTATAGGGTAGACAGAATATGCCCCTCAGGACGTCCTCATCCTAATCCCCAGAGCCTGTGGGTATGTTAGGTTACAGGGCAAAAGGAACTTCACAGATGTGATTAAGTTAAGAATACTGAGATGCAGAGATTATCCTGGGTTTTCTATTTGGACCTGATATAATCACAAGTGTCCCTATAGGGGGGGAAGTAGGAAGGTCAGAGTCAGAGAGAGAAAGAGAGATTTAAAGATGCTGTGCTACTGGCTTTGAAGATAGAGGAAGGGGTCACCATCCAAGAGATGTAGGCAGCTTCCAGAAACCGGAATAGACAAGGAAACAAGTTCAGAGAACTTCCAGAAGGAACGCAGCCCTGCCAACACCTTGATGTTACCCGGTGAGACCCACTTTGGATTTCTGATCTCCAGAACTATAAGATAATAAACCCATTTTGTCTTCAAGTCACTAAGTTATGCAAGATGTTACAGCAGCCATAGGAAACTGATACAACCTGCTTTGCATGGTTTGGAAGAGCGAAGGTGATGACATGTGAAGTACATCAGCTTTGGCACGTAGAAAGCTCTCAACCAATAGTAGCCATTGTTACCAGTAATAAAATAATGATGAGACTTGAGGATGACCAGATGTGTTCTATCCAGGGGTGAAGTCTGCTTGGCCAGACCGTTATCAGGCCTATCAGTTAATAGCTCGGGGCCTGTCTGGAAGGTTGAGTGTCTGCCACCCAACCCAAGCAGCCCACTTGAGTCAGTGCAAGGAAATACCAGTGTTGCCTGCAGGAGGTGGCTTCCATTAGCTCTCACTAAGGGCACAGGAGAACCTGTTGCTTCTGCTTTACTTCTGTGCCTTACAGAGTCTGCACCGGAGTGTGGATTTTGCATCCTCTGGAGAGCTGTGATCACAGGTGCTGGACATATGTTATGAGACCAGCCACATCCTCATTAATTAGGCAAAGGGTAGAAGGTGAGGGCTTTCTTCATTCAGGCAAATGCTATAGTGTTGGGGTGCTAGGAGTCCATGAACAATGCCCTTCCTTCTTTCTCCTCCCCAATTAGAACCCCCCAAGGAACAAGACACAGGACAACTGGAGACCAAGCCGTAGGCTCAGTTACCAATGAAACTGATCGACAAGGAGAGCCATGAGTCTGTGGCCAAGGAAACTTGCTGATGCTTTATGCTTGAATTAGAGACTTGGCCCCCCTGAGTCACAGGCAGAGTGGGACAACCAGAGGCTACACCCACCTGCGTGGAGCCCACCCGAGGAATCCTCTCCCAGGCAGAGAGGCAAAGCCTGGGGCAGAGAGAGATGGCGGGGAGGAAGAAAGAGAGACACAGAGGGAGAGCCAGCTGGGGAGATGCCACTCTCACAGCCCAGTATCTCCATCCACTTCCCTGGGGTGGAGTGAGGGCAGGAGGATGCAGCAGGACAGCCTTGGCCCATAAGCTACCTTCGTGCAAGATAGGAAGAGGGACCCTGCGTGGGGGGGGGGGTGGGCATGGGGGGGGGGCCCAGAGTGTCCACCAGCTCAAGTCCTTCCACAGAGAAACCAGAGGATGGAAAGATGAAGCATGGCCCTTGGTTCTTCTCTTCCAAGGGCTCTCTGGGCGGGAGGATTTTAGAGGGGTTTCTTGAACCCAGCACAGAGCAGATTTCCTGTTAAAGAGACAGAAAAGGGTGGACACCATCAAAAAGCACTCAGCATACCAAATGTCCCCACAGGCAGAGGGGGACAGTGAAGGCTTTGCTGGCCACTTCTTTTTCTGTGCAGGGTAGAAAATGGAGCGGGACGTTTATGACCTGGACTCGGCGTTTTCCGCTCTGGCAAGATGGGAGCCAGCCCTGGAGCTGGGTCCACCCTGAGTAACTGGCTGGTGTGGCTTCGGGCCAGATATAACAGCTTCATCCTCTCCACCAGACACCCAGCCAGAGCTCAGTACGACAGCAGCTGGTGTTAGAGCAGATAACGAGATTACCTGGCCTCCCAGGGTGACCAGCGCAGCCGCTTCAAAGAATGTCCTTCTTAAATAACATTTGTTTATAGTGTTTTTTTTAAAATAGGGAATATATTCATACAAGCCAGCAGTTAGTGTCCTGCCAAATAAGGCCCATGGTGACATGTGAATGTAGTTATTATAAAGAAAAATCAGCCTCAAATAAAGCATCAAGATTTCCAACTTTAAAATCTCCCTTCTCTGTAAAAAATCCCTGTAATTTTTCCTAGAGGCAGGGCCCTAATCTGAGGTCTGTGGATAGAATCTAGGAGGGTGCATGAACGTGAATGAGAAAATACTTCATATTTATTTTCATTAACTACTAGCTACAATTTGTACCTTTTTCCTTTGGGAGCGTAGGTAAACCAGTACAGTGCTGGCTGTTTCGGCAACTCTTGATAACCAAAGTCACAGATATTTTCATATCCCATCACAGTGGATGGAGATATATCCAAAAAATTTCCCCTGCAATTTTTCTTTACTTCTTTGAAATTAATGTAATAATTAGATTTAACACTCAATCTTGTTACTGATGAGTTGATAAGGAAGCACATGTACCATCAAGTCATTTTCCTTATATTTTGATAACTGTGTTTAAATATAATTGTCTTCCTTTGTTATCCTATGCATTTATTTTATGTGTTTAAAAACATATTCTGAGAAGGTGTCCACAAGCTTCATAAGGACCCTGAAGGTGTCCATGGCACAAAATGTCTAAGACTCCAGCTTGGAGGAACTGAGTGGAAGCTACATCTCCCTTGTTTAACGCTCCCTCTTCCCTCTGGGAGAGCCCACGTGTGTTGGGTTCATTCTCCTGCCCTCCATCTCACTAAACAGAGACATTCTTGATGGCCACTCTGTGCCTTCCTTGTGACTGGCTGTCACAGAGCTCAAGCATAATGGGTCCCTAGGGATGCTTTGTTAAGTGACCTATCAGTGATTCTCTGAATTGATAGAAAAGGAAACTTATCAGATTGTAAATTTTAAACCTTGGGCTTGTGTGGCCCCCAAATGAATCCATTGATTCAGCCCAACAGTTGGTTCTAGGGAAGGAATAACATCCTGGATGTTAGTTTGGCGTGGTACTTTGCTTGGTTGGCAGATCTTGTAGCCAAGGAGAGAGGTAGCCGTGGTCTACACAGTTAAAAGTGAAATATAGCTTTAAGTTCACATGCCCACTCTGAAGGCTATCAGTGGCTTTCTGGAGTGCTGTGTTGGGAAGGATTCTGAGTCACATTTGGTTTCTCCAGTAGTTGATTAGTAATGTCTTCCCTGAGAGAGGAAGGTAGGAGTGGGGACGCTCTTGCCATGTCATTTGTCATCTGTGACGTGGACGGATAGAAGAGGAAAACATGGGATTATTGAATCTTTGATCGAGGTGGTCAGTGTTTATTGAGTTCCTCTCCTCTCCAGCAAACTCTCCAGCATACTGGCATGACAGAAATAAATAAGTCATAGATACAGACTTTGAGATGCTCGGCCAAATTCGTGTCTCAAATACAACGAGAGTTATGATACAGTACCTACCTGCTTACTGCTACAGCACAGGGCCATGCCAAGAGCAAGGAAGAAGGAATTCTATGACCGCTTGAAGAAGATGAGAGCTATCCTGCTGGATAGCTCCCAGTATTCACCTCCCCCAGTATTCAAATTTTGATCATCCAAACAACATCTTCCAGACTACTGCCTTCTACATTCAGAAGCAGCACAATGATTCTCTGTCTGAGCATGGGTGCCGAGAGGATCTGACAACAACAGTGCCTCCAGAAAAGAGAAGAGAAATACTACTTCAGCGAGATGATAGTATCTAGAAAAATGCCGTCTGTACCAGGGACCTGCTTGGCTGTTGGCCCTACTTGGTTCTAAATAACAGATCAAGGGAAAACCTTTAGCCACCAGCCTTCCATTTATCAATCTTATGGGTTTGTCTGTAGTGGAGGGGGGCCAGGATGTAGAGACATGGCGGGGAAGGGAAAGAAGAAAGGAGAGGGTGAGCATAGTCACCCAACTGCGGCACCATCTCTGTCTTCGCCTCTTACTCTCATGCAAAGAGGAGAAAACATGATTCCCTGATCCCAACCTCTGACCTTAGACTTGAACTTAGTTGTCCCTGTCTCTGGGGAAATTTAAGTCAAATACATTTGAAGCCAATGGTATTTTCAAAGCAGTCTTCATTAGAAAGACTAAGTCCTTTAAAGGGGTTTAGAAGCAGTATTAACTAGTTCATACTCTTAATCCCATTCTTAACAGTAGAATAGTGATATTTGGTTGCTTCTTTGGAAGGGAATTAGAGAACAAAAAAAAAAAAGTTTTTCCAAAGACAACTGGAATGCTTAACTGAGCTAGACTGTTGGTGTCTAAAGCCACCCTGCCTCTTGGCATAGCTCTCTGAATTGCCTAATCCTGTTTAATGGTGCATGCTCAAACATCCTTGTTTTTAAATAAAAATTGACCAAGAGTCTTATCACTTAATTTAAAAATAACTTTTGCTTAGTAAATGTAGAGTCTTCTGAATCAGAGCAATAATTTCCTTCTAGTGTCCCTGGTTCAACAACTTACTCACTGGGGCTCTGAAGGGAGAGTGAGGAGATGGAATGGAAAATTGGGGATAAACCGTGCATCCCCCACCCCTGCTAATGCAATATGGTGGTGGCATCGACCCTCTGACTCTTGGGTTAGATAACGTGGCAGTGCCCTACGCTCACCACTCCCAATGGGCTGTCATCCCTGAAGCTGTCAGCCTGGAGACTTCCTCTTCCCATGGGAGTGTGCTCAGTCTTCTGGGGGAGTTCATGCTCAAGGAGCAGCCACCAACCCTTGAGAGACAAGAGTTATGGATGATAAATATCCCCTCCTCACCCTTTGAGTAGGACAGCTCTGAGACGTGTTCTACCCAGTCTCCTGATAACCCCGCAGGATTGAACCCCAACTGCCCACAGTGATAACCTGCTCATCACCGCCCCATATATTGGGTTTTTTCTCATTTTCTGTCTCACTTCTCCTATTCACTCACTTGTGCTTCTTGGGATCACCTCCTGAATAAGCTGTTTGCACCCAAATCTTTGTCTTAGGGTCTGCTTCTGGGAGAACAAAATGAAATCAGAGAGCCAGCTAGATCCATCCTTCCCTTCTGGTCTCTATATTTAAGATGTCATGCAACAGATACAGGTGCCATGTAGGACTGAGGTGTGTCGACTGAAGAAAAACGCACAACCTAAAAGTTGAGAGTTAATGTTTTATTTGGCAGACATTCTTAGGACTTCAAGCCTGGGAGACAGGACTCTCAGATAGCTCTGAGGGACTGCTCTGAAGAGGTGGGGCGGGGTGGGGGGAGCCAGGATATACAGGAGTTTTTGCAGCAAAGACCAGGTAGTCAGAACATCAAAAGATTATTGTTAATTAAAGAAAACCAGACATCTCAAGTTAATAAAATTAGTGCTTTTCTATGTATGGGAAGATGCAGAGTCTGGGCTCATTGAAATCATTCCTTTGATTCGCACCTCAGCTATCTGGACCAGTATCCTCCGTGTTCTCATCCTGAGTCTCCTCAGGGTGCATTGTCTTGTGGGGTGGCTGCAGCAGTTGACTGCTAGATGGCTGGCATCCTGTTTCCATCCCAAGTTCCCGCAGGGCTCACCTTCGGGGGGCGGCTGTAATGTGGTGACTTGATGGCTGCAACATCCTTTGTTTACTGATATGGCAGGCAGCAGTCCTGGTTCACAGGTATGAAGACCCTACTGATGTGTGTGCATTTGTACTTTGCTATGCTGCTAATGGGTGCATGGAGTTACGGGCTATGCAAAAGTGTGTATATGTGAACATAGCTGTGTGCACAGGTGGGTGTACACTTGTCTGTGTGGGATGTGTGTAGCGTGCACACACCGCAAAAGCCCTCTGTCCTCCCTTCTGTGACCCCTACTGGAAGCTGAGATTCCAGAACCCCTCCACGCAACCCTCTTCTCCTCCACCCCTCAGGGCCTTCCTTCTCCGAAGGCCTTCACCCTCCTAGCCTGGGGTTTCAAAGATGTGAGAGCTGATGCCCACCTGCAAGGTGCTCACACAGTGTAGCAGGGAGACAGGCGTGGAGATGATTGTTTATAGCACAGTGATATGCAGGACCAGGGACATGCATGGCCAGAGAAGTAGCTTTGTCTCAGAGGACTGGGGAAGATGGCCACGAATGGGATGACTTGATCTGGGGGTTCAGAGCAGCGATCTGCACACTTTATCTATGGGAGGCAACATGGTAAATATTTTAGGTTTTCTGGGCAATATGGTCTCTGTTGCAATTACTCAACTTTGCCATTGTAGCACAAAAGTAGCTACAGACAGCACAGCATAAACAGATGAGCATGGCTGTGTTCCAGTAAAACTTTATTGACAAAAGCAAGCAGTGTGCCACATTTGGCCCATGGGCCATAGATTGCTGACTCCTGACTTAGACAGTAAGAAGAAGGTTTCTGCGAAGAGAGGGAGGAAGACTGTTACTGGCAGAGGGAAGAAAACATAAAGGCAAAGAGTAAGACATCAGAGGAAATGAAACAAGTTATCAAAGAGTCCTTATTTGGCAATAAAGAGTCATACTAATAATAGAACTAACTTTTATTGAAGATTCAGTATGAGCCAGTCATTGGGCTGAATACTTTCCATGAATTCTCATTTCATTCTTACACTCTCTGAGTTTGGGGGACTGTTATTTTCTTCATGATACACATGAGGATGCTAAGCTCGAAGGTTGGTAACTTCCCCAGGATCACGCAGCTGGTAGGTGGCAAGATGACAGGAGCCTGGTCAGAATAATGGAATCCTGGTATGATGCTGTGGGCATGTCTCCTTCATGTCTATCATTAACTCAACTTTAAAGGATTTTTTTATATGTTTTTGCTTCGTTTTACAGTGGGATTGGATTTGTCAGCTCAGTCCAGTAAGCCCTCTGAACGGATGGCTGAGATGTGGCTGACGGGTTTCTCCTGGGGCTATTTGGTGGGAAAGAAAAGAAAAATAGTGAGATACTTAAATTCTTCAAGGATATTGGTTTCGAATAGATAAAGTGGAGAACACTTTTTATTCTTATTAGAGGTGGTAGTTGGATGTGTGTGATTTTTTGCTTTCCGAGATGGAGAGAGAACACAGCATAGATCTCAGAATGTGAAATATGAATTTAAATGACATTTTGAGGAAACTGATAAACACACCGTTGCACAATTGGACTGAACTTGCCTGTGAAAATCCTTTTGCAGCCCATAAATGATATAGTACAATTTGAAATTATAGAGATAAGTGGACGAAGTCTAATGGAATATTAAAAATACACAATACGCCAATGAGAGAATAACTTTCTTTGGCAAAAGTTTCCACTTCTCAAAATGTTATCAGGAAATTAGAGCTACCTTGACAGATGAAGTAATCCTTGGAATAAGGAATTTTAAGAGAAGGACCACAATAGGTGAGAAATCCTTTCCGGAATTCTTCCATGGAGAGGATGAGACCCAGAGGCACGAGGCTAGAAGCTGATGTCCTCACCACCAGTGTTTCATTTCCCACATGTGCTTGGGGTGCTTGTCTGCCTACTTAAAGACAGAACCACACATTCTGTGTTTTCAACAAACCGTCCAGATGATGTCAACACACACTAAGATTGAGAACCGCTGATCAAATCCAGCGGGCTTTTTAACCCTGATCCTGGAAAATCAGCTAAGTCCAGAAAGTACTTCACAGATGGACAAAAACACGGGAAGAAAGAAAAGCCCAGATCTCTGTCGGTTGAACCTCATGTTAAGCTCCAGGATTATGCTCGCCAAACAATTCACGAATTGTCTTTGAGCCTCTGATGCCTGCTAGCACCACAGGAAATGGACTTTGAAACAAAGTAAGTTGGGTTGGATTTACTTTTTTTTCCCAAGTTGCAAAGCAGCAAGCAAAGATCAACGGTCAGGTCTGAATATGACCCGAATCCCATAGCCTGTCACTCAGACCCTGCCCCCAGGATGCCCAGTGGAAAGGGTGACAGCAGAGGACTTGAAATGCTGCCTGCTCCAAAGTATCGGGTCCCCTTTATCTGAAAAACTTCTCCAAAAGGTACAAGACAAATTTCTTTTATATCTGGTTCAGAGGCAAAGATCAGGGTTTTGCCAGCCCTCCTCCAGTCTCCAAATAATTGATGAAGACTAAGATTAAAAGTAGGGAAGTAGGGCTTCCCTGGTGGCGCAGTGGTTGAGAGTCTGCCTGCAGATGCAGGGGACACGAGTTCTTGCCCCGGTCCGGGAAGATCCCACATGCCACGGAGCGGCTAGGCCCGTGAGCCATGGCCGCTGAGCCTGCGCGTCCGGAGCCTGTGCTCGGCAACGGGAGAGGGCACAACAGTGAGAGCTCCGCGTACCGCAAAAAAAAAAAAAAAAAAAAAAAAAGTAGGGAAGTAGGGCTTCCCTGTTGGCGCAGTGGTTGAGAGTCCGCCTGCCGATGCAGGGGGCGCGGGTTCGTGCCCCGGTCCGAGAGGATCCCACATGCCGTGGAGCGGCTGGGCCCGTGAGCCGTGGCCACTGAGCCTGTGCATCCGGAGCCTGTGCTCTGCAACGGGAGAGGCCACAACAGTGGGAGGCCCGCGTACCGCAAAAAAAAAAAAAAAAAAGTAGGGGAGTAAAGGATGGAAATATAAGAGAATGTTTTGGGCCAAAAGTTGCCCCATATACCCAGTAGGAAGCATCTTGGAGGTTAAAAATGTGTCAACAGAAGCTGAAAGCATCGACATTAGAATGAAATTATCCTGTGTGCTATGTAGGAATACAGCCTGGGCTTAGAGACAATTCCTAATACAGCCAACATTTATCATGCTTCTACTATGTGGCAGACATAGTTCCCTATATTTATTTACATGCTTTTAATGCTCACCACCACCCTATGCAGTGGATGTCATTATCGCTTTCCCTACCCGGTGGAATAGTGTCCCCTAAAAATTCATGACCCTCAGAACCTTGGAATGGACCTTATCTGGAAATAGGGTCTTTGCAAATGTATTAGATGAGGTCATGTTGGATTAGGGTAGGACCGAAATCCAATGACTGGTGGCATCCTTAAAGAAATGAGAGACACACAGAAGACGCTGGAAGAATGCCATCTGAAGATGGAGGCAGAGACTAGAGTGATGGCCACAAGGAAGAACTGGGTCACCAGCAAACCATCAGAAGCTGGGAGAAAGGCCTGGAACAGACCCTCCCTCAGAACCTGCAGAAGGAACTAACCTTGCCGACACCTTGATTTTGGACTTTCGACCTTCAGAGCTATGAGAGAATAAATGTCTGTTGTTTAAGTCACCCAGTTTGAGGTGCTTTGTTATAGCAGCCCTAGGATACTCATACACCCCCAGTTGGACATGTAGAAATGTGGGCTGAGAGAGGTCTTCTCCTGCCCAGGCTCACGCAGCCCTTCTGTGCTGTGTACTCTGGGTCAGCTGGGGAGGGCTTCAGGCAAGTCATTTCACATTTCTCAGCTCTGTTTTCAGAAGAGTTAATACATTTTACATGAGGACTCATACATCATCTGGATGGTTGGATTGGATTACCTTTAAGGATTCTCCGAACCAAAGATACCAAACTTTGAGCCTCTTCGATTAGATTCTAGAAGCTTTGAAACAGCCGCTACAAAGTTCATTTACACGGCATTTTCCATTTAAGCATTGCTCTTTTCTCTGCAGTAACTTCAGAGTCACTGCTGTTTTATGGACTTAGGAAGAGTTAACAAGCAGTAATAAACAGTCGGGACTGGTTCTTATTTCAAATGTCTGCATGTGTTTGGTCTTTTCAGTGACACAATTGAAGATGAGTTCTGTAATCAGGAGAGGAACCTTACACTGTATTGTAATTTCCCTTGATGGAAGCTAGAAAAAGATAACAGTTTAGATTCACAGGGGTGAATGACTAGAAAATTACCCCAACTGTCAAAGTTTTCAATGTTAAAAAGCAATGCAAATTTTCTCAAATACTTAGAATTTCTTAGATGTCAAAACAGAGATATTAACAAAATATGAAAACTGGGGCTTTATATGCAGGTTAAAAAAAAAAAAACTCATTCTTTTTCCAAAAGCCACAATATTTTGTTGAGTGAATGAAGGAGTGAAAAACACACCAAGCAAAGCATTCATTTTGTTTAGAAATAAATTAATAACTTACGTTTTATAATGTATTCACATACTCTAGCATTAAAGAATTGTGTGTATATATGTGTATGTATGTGTGTGTGTGTGTGTGTGTGTGTGTGTGTGTGTGTATATATATGTATATATATACATGCGCTAGGAAAAATAAAAGAAATGAAAAGCTGCCATATGTGGGTGTAACATTATCTTGTTATGTTCTTTGTATTAGATGAGTTGCTTCTATTTTCTATTCCAACCCAGAAATTTAATTCAAAACTTGCTCCTAGTGGTTTATTCTAAAACTTGGTTTTTGAAGACCCCATCCAGGAGTATGTGGAGAGTTGTTAATCTTTGCCGTGAAAACGTGTAACAGCTATCCTCAGATAGCTCTTGTCACGTGTTGACTCAGAGGGGTGGGTAGAAACTTTCCTCCAAGTATTTTGCACTGTCAGAAGATTTTCTTTGCGGTGCTACAGAATGAAAAGCGAAAACAATCTGACACCGAGACTGGAGAGCGTTGCTCTGTTGAGGTCCTTTTATTCTCAGAGTCGGGAGAAGTCTCTGTAATTTGGATCTTGAGCCAGACTTGCATGACATTTCTCTTTGTGAATACTCCACTAATTTCTAGCCCATAAAAATCATGCCAGCACCATAGTGAGCTTATGTGTGAGGCAGAATCAAGAAGCCAAGGATCTGACTTTATTTCACATTTTCAAAATGAAACTAAGCTTTGCAGAAAGCAATTTGTGGGAAGCAGTTTTTTACAGTGCAACGAGTTATGGGTTATCTCAAAGGAGCGTCATCTCATTCTAGATATGGGATTTTAATGTGAGAGCTGGCTTACTTGTGTTGGGGGGGGCATCTATCTGAATTGTTCTCCCTCTTATTTATAAAGGCAGATAATTTTTATGGATCAGTAGATAATTCTTGAGCACCTACTCTCTTCCGGGTACAGAATTTGGAAATGAGTGTATAGTGGTAAATAAGCCAGCTGCAGCCCCATCATCACAGAATTTATAACTCAGCAGAGAAGACATTAAATAAAAAATGCAAATGCTCTGAGTGTTACCTGGGGCAAGTTTGGGAGTATACAATAGATGGATCTTCACCTAGCTGGGGAAATCAAGGAAGGCTTCCTGGAGGAAGTGGCACTTATTTTGAGACTTGAAGGTTGTTAGCCAGGAAAGGAGGTAAAGGAAGTGGTAGGGATTGGCGCAAAAATATTACTGATAAAGGGACCGGTGAATTTATATTGCTGGCATATTTAAAGAATTGAAAGAAGTCTAGATACATTGGCTGTCATGCTTTCCTGGATGAGTGTATAGTAATTCTGGCAAAGGTAAAAGTGAAGTGAATTCCTAGAATCTCTTACTGACTTCAGAAAAACTCTTTAGAGTCATTCGCTGTGACCAGACCTTTCACTGGGTACAATCAGTTCTAGCATAAGAAGATGCTCAAGAGGGTGGCTCTGAGAGGATCCTGGGAGAGTAGGCCATATTCATCCTGAGAACCCCTCCAGCACAGTTAAGGAATGTGGAATGGCCAAAAGAGGCTCATTAACAGATTGTCAATCTAAAAGCAAATTAGTGTGTTAGTCAGGGCTAGACTAGGTTATGCTGCAGTAACAAGTCAACCCTAATACTTTAGTAGACATAACACAACACAGGTTCTTTCTTGCTCAAGCTACTTGTCCATCATGGACCTGCTGGGAAGCTCTGGTCCACATAGTTACCAAGGGACCCAGGCTGACAGAGGCTCTGACAACTTGTTCTGCATGGAGCCCGTGACCTCCTTTGCGGCTGTGGCAGAAGAGGAAAGAGCCGAGGTATTGAACACCAGCTGTTAAATGCTTCAACCTGGAAGTGACACTTCCCATGGGCTAAAAGGAATCACATGGCCCCAGAAAGCTGAAAGGGGGTGAGCATCCTGGTGGATCATCACCAGGAAGTTACTATCCTTGTTGCAGCTGGAGTCTGGGAAACAAGGCAAACTGGTTGAGAGGCTGGAAGACGGATCCAGAGGGCAAAACTCAAAGGAGAGAGAGAATTGCTAAGAGCCTGAAATAAGCTGATTAGGAACAAAGCAATGTATGAATGGACGAAATGGGCAGTGTGGCGACTTCTTTTAGCGTTAATAATAATAATAGTCAGATTGTCAATTGTACTCACTAAATGCTAGCATTGGGCTTTACACAGACTGTCTCATTTAATTTTCACATCAACCTTCTAGGTGTCAACTTAAAAAATGCACAACGTGAGAGTTGCAAGTTAAGTTTTGTTTGGGGCAAAATGAGCACTGCAGCCCAGGAGACAGCATCCCAGATAGCTCTGAGACACTGCTCCAGAGAGGCAGGGGGGAAGGTCAGTATATATGTGATTTTGGCGAAGGGGGAATACATGCAATCAAGCACATTTTTATTTTATTTTATTTTATTTTATTTTATTTTTTACAGAAGCTTCTGCTAGTCTCGTGCAGGTTACTGCTAGTCACAAGGAACAGACATCAGCATGAAGGATTTTAGTGCTTTTCTAGATACGAGGAGATACAAATATTGAGCTCATAAAATTGGCTCCTGAAAATATCTAACTATTTGAAGACGTGTTCTGCCAGTTTTTCCCAGAGCACAGAGTGCCTCATCTCTGCTCTCCACCCTGAACTCCTTTCAGGGGGTGTTGCAAGTCAGCAGCTGCAGCAGCACATGATGTACTCCTTGTAGAGGTAGATGGCAAGTGCCAATGGAAAATGCCAATTTGTAGTTGACACAGGGTAGGTGCAGTTATGTCTTCCATTTTACAAATGAGGAAACTGAGCCCTGGTGAAGTGACTAACCCCACACCTCAAGTTAGTAATATTGGAGTTAGCATTCATCGATCCCAGCTGCAGCACTGATCCCACTTCTCAGAGCCAATAAACTTTACCATTGCCCTTAAGCCTGTCAAATCTGGAGGAATGGAGAGTGGAGTTTGAAAGAAATTGGACACATTGGGAATCTGAGGTCATTTAGTTAGTTTAGAAGACAGTTTCTACATAGAGATGGAGAGAAATGCCTGGAGTGTTGTCTCAGCCAAGCAGGATGACTTCGGAGGGTATGATCAGGAACGTGGGCTTCTCGGGCCCAACAGTAGAGCCCAGTAATAACCAAGGGCCTTTATGGGGTGGTTTGTGACATGTGGCCTCAAAGCAGCCCCCAGCTTGGAGCCTCTAGAAGAACTGTGGAGTGGCCTCAGTAATATTCCAGATGCATAGAAAGAACCAATACTTCAAAAACCAAACACTTCTGTGAAAACGAACTTCCTATCATATTTTTATGTTCTTCATTTGAAGGGATCTCAGCGAGGTAACAGAGAGAATTAGCTACTTTATAATACCTTGAATGGTAGACTAATCCAGCTACAAGTTTATAGACCCTTTGATCAGGAGCCAGAGAAGTTGTCTAGGAAATGAATTAAAGCCATTTCTAAAATGTCCAAAAAGAGCTGTTTAAAGAAACCTCTTTTACTGAACTTAAAATAGTCTAGGCAAGAGACAGTGGGGGCTGAGAGCAGAGGTGGTGTGAGAGGAGAAAGGAGGGACCCCAATACAAGAAACACTGCAGAGGTACAACCCTCCAAATTCGAGTGGCAGGGAAACAGAAGTAACTAAAGATGCATGAGGAATTTAGCACTTAGGGAGTGTATTGGAGCTAGGACAGAGGAAGACTTGCAAATGGTCAGAAAGGAGATATGAGTCCTCAGCTGACAATGCTGACTTTGAAAGACACACGAAAAGAATTTAGGTGAGAACAGACAGCGAGCAATAGCAAATAAAGGTCTGAAGTTCAGGAAAAGAGACAGGGTCTGGGGGCTTAGGCTTGGGTACCTTCAAGATATCAACATTAACCAAAGGTGAAATCGAAGGAACTGACAATGTCAGGTCCTGGCACGGACGCGGAACAACCGGGATTCTTGAATATTGCTGATAGGAGCGTACCTTGGATCACATTGGAAGTGTGTTGCGATACGTTCCAAAACCCAAATATCTGCATACCTTATAATGTAGCAATTTATCTCTGTAGACTGCCCCCAAGAGAATTAAAAAGCTTATATCCACCAAAGGCACACAAGAATAGTTTCAGCAGTGTTTTGTATAATGGCCCCAAATTGGAAACTATAGAAATGTCCACTAATGGTAGAAAGTTAGGTAGGTAAGTAGGCAGACAGATAGGTAGATAAAGTGAAGTAGGCAGTAGTGAAAAGAATGAACTGCTCTACACACAGCATGGGTGACACCTATGGGCTCAATATTGAGTAAAAGAAGCCAGACACAAAAGAGTATATTGTGAATGATTCCATTTCTATGAAGTTCAAGAATAGGTACAACAGATCCATTGCAACAGAGGTCAGAATAGTGACTACCTTGGAGGGATGGCAGTTAGAGAGCCTGCTGGGCTGGAGAATGTCCTATATCTTGATCTGGGTGTTGGTCACACAGATGTTTACCGAAGTGGGCTAAAGGGTCTGGCCTGTGGGAAATGCTTGGGCTGTGTTTGGTCTTGGAGACCATGAATGATGTGTTTAAGAAAAGATAATCCATGTCTAGATTTCATCACAAGCATCCACTCTGTGATGGCGTTAGAGCCATGTTCTTGCCTGCATATAATTTTGCCAAAGTGTCCGCCATTTGATTGCCAGTTTTGATTACGGCTTCCCAGTCTGTAAAATTGTTCTGGAAGTGTTTAATGGAATGCTCGCAGGAATGAGGTATTATCAACTTTAGAGCCAGAAGGGGGCCTGGCTCCCTCTGCAGCTGACTGGGCAGAGCCCGGACGATGCTGATGGGCACTGGCTAGAGAAAAGCATGGGGTCTGCCATGTGACTCTGCACAGCTCAGGGTCTTCATCCAAGTGAGAAAAATCCCTCAGAAAGAGAGCAATGGGCTGCCCCAGAGTGCCTCTCCTTAGGTTTCAACCAATGTCTCCCAAATGCCAACTTTTAAAGTTTCACCTTCATAATTTTTGCCATATCTGTTTAATACCTGTTCTAACATTTACTTCCTATGCTTTATAACAACACACTTGCATTTATTCAATAAACATGTCCAAGTAGGAAATACCGTATCACCATTGGGCCACTTTAATGGAAAACCAGTATTTTTCTGCCACATATTACATTTAAATTATTACATGTGCCACCTCATAACTATGAGTAATTATCTCTCACTGTTTTAGGTCCCTTCTGGCTTTAAGGCTTTATAGTTTAAATTATAAAGTAATCATCCCCCATGTGTGACTTGGGAAGTCTTTCAAGAGAGAGGGTACTCAACAGAGAGGGTACTCTTTGCTCTCTGAAGTTAAAAACAAAGCAAAAGTGGAAAAACCAATAATCTAAAAAAAAAAACACCTGAATTCTTGTGCTAGTATTAGTATTAATAGCCAGGAACCCTCTGCAGGGTTCTTAACTTCAGGGTGTCAACAACATCAATAAAATTCGGGGTGAAGACAGCTTACTCCAGGGTCTCCTGAGAGAACTGCATGTCAATACTGCCCAAACCCCTTGTCAGGCGTAAAGGGATGTAAAAGTTTCACAAATATTGACGCAGTCATTGGCTGGTGCAGCTGGATATTAGAGAAATCAATCTAACTTGTGTGTGGAGTGGCCAGCCACCTACCGAAGAGAAAGTGACTGGGTGATTCTTAACAGCTGTTGATTTTTCCATGGGTACCAGCTGGCTTCAGAGTCAGATGGGCCTGGTTAGTGTTGCTTCTGCCTCTGACCTTGAGCTGACCGACCTTGAGAAAGAAATTCAACCTCTTGGCTCTTCAATATCCTCACTTGTAGTCTGGGGATAATAATTCCATTCCGGGAGATTGCTGAAACAGCAGAGAGGCTGCGCTCAGAAAGTGTTGTTATTTTTCAAGTGATTTTCTCAGAGTGAGCAGCCCACATGCACCCAGCTCCCTGCCCTCTGGGTGCTGCCCACTCGGGGCGGCAACTCCCTGGCCTGCCCTGTTAGCCGCCCCTCCGTTGCAGCCGCCACGTTTTTATCGCGTCTTCACGGAGAGGCCATGATGGTTGCTTCAGATCCATTTTAATGGATCACGTCAAAATGGGTCCCGCCGTTTTTTTTATGTCATCTATTATTTACCTGCTGGAGCATACACTTCCATCTTATGTCAGTTCGTGGTACGGACTGTCAGAAGTTAAGATGAGTGTATGTAATAAAGCACTTTGGGGAAGAAAGTTCCACGGCATAATATGCAACTACAGAGTTTCCAATGTGAATAATTCAGCCGGTGCCAACGAGGCCTGGCCTCTGTTTTACACTTGAAGCAGGTAATACTTCATTTTTTCAAGTGTAACCATTTTTGAGTCACAGGAACACAAAAATGGTCTGTGGCCAATAAATGTCTAGTTTTATACTGCTCAATAAATGAAAATTAAAAAGCACAGCCAAGTAGCTGAGCACACTGGCTTCTAAACCCCCGTGGAGTCGCTTGTCATCAGCAGGTGGGTGGCACTTGACTTCCCAACCACTGTCCCTGTCAGGATCTGACCTCCTCCGAATTCAGGTGGTGACCAGGGTGTCAGGCTGGCCTGGAGTCCAGCCTCGGAGCCATGCATTCTTTGGGGACTTCCCCTGGAGGCCATCTGGCCTCACCTGTAGGTTCAACCCAACTCAACCCTGACAACTGAAATAATAATTTTTTTTCAACACTTCACAACTCAGCCCCAAAACTAGCCACCCCATGACTGTTCTCAGCGTGATCCCTGCCAGCAGCACCAAGCCCCTTTCACACTCACCTTAGCAGGTGCTGTTCGCTCTGCCTAGAACTTTCTTCATTTCCGTCCTCACCTAACTTATAATTGCCCTTCAAATTCTATAATGGCTAACTTATAATTGCCCTTCAAATTCTAGCTGAAAAGTCACTTCCCCAAGGAAGCCCTTCCTGACCCCCTGACCCCCCCACACGTTATACCTTCCACTAATGCCTTGATCATAGGTGCTTCTCCTCAATGCACCTGGCCCTGCCGCTTCTAAATAAATACACCCACATGTAATGAGCACGGGATCTGTGTTTGTCGTATTCGCCCAGTAGCTCCAGCACCTAGCACTGTCCTGGCACATCCGCAGTAGGTGCTGGCGAATGAGTAGCTGAATACATGGGTGGAGGGAAGCCAGGTTGGCTGGTTGGCTGTCTTGCTTGAACATCAAACTCCACTCTTTGAGCCTGACAGCTGAATCCTCTTCAGACTTTCTAAACCCAATCACCTGTCTCATCATACACCCCGCTCTTTCCATTTTCCTTTAGCAGAGACTCGGATCCCACCCCAGAATCCATTGTAGGGCCTGCATTGTGCCGACAAATGCTTCCCTCACCAGGACTACCTGCCACACATATGCATTCACCTTGGGCTCATCCACTCCCCACCGCTGAGTTGGATATACTCCAGGGACACCCCCTTATCCTGTGGTCGACCCTTGACGGCCATTGCCTTCTGGGTCCAGGCTGTCTTCTGAGGGCCACTCCCTGGCAGCTGGCTGGGGCTCCTTCTAGCCCCTTTGCCTCTACCCGATTGGCATATCCAGTTGTGCGTCCCACATCCTGTCCATTTTCCCCCAGCCTGCTGCATTGCTCCAGAGGCACAAAGAACATTGGGAGAAAGAGGCCAGAGCGACAACAAACCCCATTCCAGTACTCGAGTCTTACACCATACAAGTCCTAGCAGCATCCACCATTCCTGGACGATGACACAGCCAGAGCCTGAACCAAGGCCCTGGAATGTAGGTCACTGTCTCTGCCCCAGCCCAAAGGGAAAGCCTCCTGTACTTCTGAAGTCACCAGTGTAATTGGCACCTTCCACCCAACCTCCTCAGATCACAGCTCTTAATCACTTACCAGACAGTCCGCCCACAGGAACTGGGTATTATTTCAGTTGTAGAAATTAATGAAATGGAGACCAGAGTGTTGAAATGTCACCACATTTGTCATGACCTTACCATTCAGCAGATTTGTTTTCATAGAGATTCTTGTGGATTTGCATTATGTGCTGTTAAGAGAATGAATAATGCATTATTAGAAGAATAAATCAGCATGTAATATGCATGAGTAATATATTCATACCAGGCCCAGTGAAGGAGTAGATACTAATTTAGTTTGTTTATACAGAAATAGATTTAAAGATGTGTAACCACATTGTTATGAGTCCTTTACAATTATAGAAGCAGAAAGTTCAGACATGACTTACAACCATAGTGAATAGACCAAAGAGGCACGAGGTCTGTGCCTCCATTTTACTCCATTTTACTGCAAGGAGTTGGTAAAGCCCTCAGCCCTCTGAGCATTGTTTCTTCATCTTTAAATGGGGGACATAACACTAACCTTGCAAAGCCATGAAGCCCAGAGAAGGGGTTGTCGATGGCGGGGTTTAGTGAGCTCCACATCACACATGAGCAAGACATGGTGAAGCCAGTAGACCAAGGTTTTTCTCTTTGTAGATTCTTGCTGTGTCACCTTGGACAAAATTTTATTTTTACTCTATACATTCACATTATTCTCCATCCCCTTTCTCCTGATATTTCAACCCCAAACCAGAGGCAAACAGTGACAACAGACACATGTCTGGCATCTTACAGCTGGAAGAGTGCTAATTCTTTTCATCCCTGCAGCATCCCTGTGAGGTGGTACTATTTGATGCCTATTTTACAGGTACAGCTCAGAGAGGCTAGGTAATTAAACCAAGGTCACAGAGCCTTTACGTGATAGCAGTAGAACTCAGGTCAGAGCCATCAGGAAGCTTAACCACTGACTCCTTCACCTTCCCCAGCCCCAGCCAGCTCAAGTTTCTCCTTTACTTTAACACTTTGTCCCAGTTCTGGGGGCAGGGAAACTTCTGTGGTAGTCCCAATTATTATCTCAAAGCAGACAAACAGAGTGGGAATTTGGTGGAGGCAAAGGAAATTTTCTCAATCGCCATAACTGTAGTACAGGAGGAAAAATTTGAGAATGGTCAGTGATTTTTTTTTTTTTAACTTCATCTACCCATTGCATTAGAGAGATGACTCTGGTCAACCTGAGTCTGTTTCTCATGCGTAAAATTGGGATAACGATACCCCTGAGAGGACCTGGGAGCAGATGTGAGACATCACCCAGCAGAGGGCTGGGCACGCATGAGCACCCCCACAGACTCCCGCTCCTGTTACTGTGTCTGTTATCATTAGGGTGACAGTGGCATTTGCCAACTTAAATACCTTTGAGATCACAGGCATCAGTATTAGACTGTAACATGGAAACAAATCTGTATTTTCTCACTAATAGTTTAATATTAATTTAAGTATCAAAACTTCAAACAGTATGAGAACCAGAAGAAATCTTCAGGGCTCCCCTTGCGTGGGTTCGGTGATTTACCCAAGGGCACACAGGGAGTTTATTGGGAGCGCCGGGGCTAGACTCTACAGGTTCCAACAGAGCCTTTAATTAAAAGCACACATGATGAGCCACAAGCGTGCTCCCCACCACGCACATACACATATTTAGTTCCGTTTACATATTCCAAACTCGCACAAACTCTTTAATGATCCTCCTAATAGCTGTGATAACTAAACATATTCAGTTTAATAACAGTTTCATGCATGCCTTCTCCCTTAAATCTAAATAATACCCCTGCTGCTGTTCCAAAAGGAATACTATAACTGACTCTTTGCCGTAATAAAGATGGGGAAATTGGGGTAGATCCCATTTTAAAGGGGGAAGTGTATTTAGAGAGATTTTAAATTGCAAAATTAAAAATGCGAAGGTGAAATATTTTTTCCATTAATGCCTTCTCCTTCGGGAAATGTCTCCTATTGCAGCCGGGCTGTCTGCATGGGCTTGTTACCCTTCTGTGGGGCTTAGAGTGAAACATCAGCTCCTGTGAGGCTCGTTCTCAAGGTGATGCAAAATAAAAGCCTCTAATGGGCTCTTCTAAGAGCCCTTTGTGATAGCACTTACATTCACACATATATGGCATAAATTTTGTTTCAGAAGGGATTTACTGCTGTAAATATCAGATCACCTATTTCTAGATACTGTAACTGGTACTTAGCTATAATTGCATCTAACACTATTAAGAAATGCTACTCAGTGAAAGAAATTTACTATGCTGGATGTGCTACTTTTTTATCCTTATTTCTGAATAGTCCATTTATGGTTCAGCTTTGGTTTTAGTCAAGATAGAGACTGATCAAAGTGAGTTTCTCCAAGTTTCTTTTGTTATTCATTATGGCTGAGGAATCGTGGCTGTGTGACTGTTGAACTAGCAGTAGTCACCTTGAGAAATGTCCCAAGAGTGGTCATGCTCAGTTACGAACAGGGTAGTTACGGTTCAATTGCTTGGCCCACCGGACTGAAATACAGTGGATTCATTTTAGGGAATATGAAAATCTCAGATTAGAAGAAAAGATAGAGGTCATTCCACCAGAGCCCCCTCCCCATGAATCCCTCTGCCTTTCTTTGAATATTGCATGTCTAGGCAAGCTTGCTGCTTTGAGAAGTTCAACTCTATGGTTGGACATCTCTGAAGTTAAAGAGATAGCATAGTATTAATGGCTGGGACTTTAGACTGTAGAGGCCAGTGTACATGGATTTGAATCCTAGCTCTGTCACTTACAAGCCACTCTTGCAGTATGTACTAAAATGATCAATAGGCATTGCCTTTTACCCAGCAAATCCTATTTTGGAAAGCCATCCTAAAAATAGAAGACCTCAGTTCTTGAAGATAGATATACAAGGCTATTGTTGAAGCACTGTTTTCTCCAGGCACAAAAAGTAAAAGGTTAAATGTACGCTGTATTACATCCATTCTATGAAATATGAATTGGCTTAAAAAAATAACTTTAGTATCTCTGACTTAATGGCCCAGAGCAGTGTATATAGCTTGAGAGCAGTGTATATAGCTTGAGAGCCAACCTTGAGCTTTGCGTCCCGGCTGAGCTGCGATTCTCCTTGAGGACCCTGATGCTATGCGACCCCCAGTGTGATCTGCGGGAAGTCAGTGATGAGCTGTCAGGATGCACGTTCTTTGTCAGCCTACTTCTCCTACCACCCGACGCCTGCCTTCCACTTCAGCCACTCCTGCGACCCACCTCACAGCAGTCTCCTTTAGTCGGACCATGTTCCTGACTAGATGCAGAGAGCTGCAGAGTGAACAAAGGGTCATTCGTCTTCCCAAATAGACCAGAAGCTTTACATTCACACATCACTGTAACCCACCGTTGTCTCCGCAGCACCGCGCATGATGCCTGGCAGCCAGGGGGGCTTCACAACGGCTGGTTGGTCATCCACGGGAATATCCGAGCTGGCTGGGACCTCAGCAGCCCTCTTCCTCTCTCCTTGGCAGGAGAGGGTCGGCTCCATTACGCCCCGTGGAACTCTCTGGTATGTGTAAGGAGCCACGAGCTGTGCCCACCACCCTACACACGGAATTGCAGCAGCGCCCAGGGAAGAGCCCACAGCCCTACCTGCCCCTGAGCAGCGTGGCTGGTTAGTTGCCAGGCCTTCGGCCACCAGCTGTTTCTACCACAAACCCGCGGCGACAGAGTTTTCCACAAGGGAAGCTGACTGCAGTTGCGCGTGTGCAAGAGGAGTGGGCATGGCTACAAGGATCCGCATCTTCTATTCCGCCTGCTCACATGACTGTCTCTCCCGAAGTCGGCTCTCATTTGGGAAGAGAGCAGAAGACTCGCTCTGCCCCAACCCTCCCTTATGCCGAAAGCCCAGCAGGTGGCAGCAGTGGGTGTCGTGCTGGAGAAGGGCAGGCGAAGGACATCTCCCCTCGATGTGACATCCCACTTCATGCCTGTGTTTATTGCACTTAAGCGTGCTCAGAAGAGCACTGCAGCGCTGCTCCCCGCCTTACGGCTGAGCTGCAGATAAACACTGATTCCAGGGGCGAACCTTTTTCATGGGACACGCCCCCCAGGGACAAGATTGGAGGCTCCTTTACCTCCTCCCGCCTGGATGGCAGGTGCCTGCCTGAAGCCAACAGACAGAATGTCGGGCTTTTTGCTTGGTGTTTCTAGATAAAGTTGGCAGGTTTTTCAGCATTTGTAACAACTCATGGGCCTCAAGGAAAACGCCCCAAGGTGAGGAGGTGGTAGAAGGTGGGGCACACTATTTCCTCAGCTGGGGCAGCTGTGAGGATTGAAGTATTACTCAGTTAAAAAAGAAAAGCAGTGTACTTACCTTTTTATCAAGGTACAATTCACATAACATAAAATTAATCACTTTAAAATGAACAATTCAGTGGCATTTAGTGCATCGACAATGTCGTGCAGCCACCACCTCTCTCTAGTTCCAAAATCTTCCCATCACCCCAAAAGGGAACCTAGACCTATTAAACAGTTGCTCCCCTCCCATCCCCCAGCCCCTGCTAACCATTCACCTACTTTCTGTCTCTATGGATGTGCCTGTATTGGACAGTTCATATCAGTAGAATCACACAATATGTAGTTTTTTGTGACTGGCTTCTTTCCCTGAGCATAATGTCTTCAAGGTTCACACATGAAGTAGCATGAATCAGTACTCTGTTCCTTTTTATGGCTGAATAATATTCCCTTGTACGGATGGACCACATTTTGTGTATCCATTCATCCACTGTTCAGGCTGTATCTACCTTTTGAGTATTGTGGATAGTGTTGCTGGGAGCATGTGTACGCATATAGTTGAATTATTTAAACATGGATTAGCAAATACATATATATACCCAACTGGCTCGTCAAATCCATGATTTTATCAGTGATGATTGAGGGTTTCCTCTTCACACAAATTTGTTAAAGCATAAATGTCGATGTGAAGGATGATACTGTAGGACAACGTGAAGAAAGTGATGGCTCCAGTGGAATACAGATGTGCTCAAGGCTCTTCAGTTAATCACGTCTGCAGAACCCCTTTTGCCATCTAAGATACAGACCGGGATATTGCTGGGGTCATTTTTCAGTCTGCCAGGAGCACTGAGGCCTAAAGGCCCATTAAGAGTTAGCTGGGAGACCAGAGGGGGAAGGGTACTCTGGGCAGCGGCACAGCACATACAAAGTCCCCAAGTCAGGAAGGAGGCTGGCCCCTGCGGGGGCAAGAGAAAGGGGAGGCTGGAAAGAGCCACCATGATCACACTGGCTAGTGTGAGCGCTTGGGTCAGTGTCCAAAGGGCAGTGAGAAGCCACTAAAGAATTTCGGGAAAGGGAGTGATGGGTCTGGTTGCATTGCAGAAGTCACCCTAACCACACGGCAGGTGGGAGACATAGAGAGAGGGAAGAGCAGATTCCGGAGGAAAAGTGAGGAAGCTGTTGAGAGTTCTGGTGAGGAGTGGCCGCGGTGGAGAGGAGTGGCTAACAGCAGGGACCAAAAGAAGTGGGCAGACTAAAAAGTATTAGGGAGCTGTGGCTGACGTTAGAGCAGCTTTGCTACTTCATCTGTTCATTCAGTCATTCTACAAACACTTATTGAGCACTTAGAATGTGGTATTGTGCATGGTGCTAGGAATATAATGCTGATCTGTCTCCGTAATCCTGGACAAGTTCATTAACATCTAGGCCACAGTTTTCCCAGCCACACGATGGAGATATGGTAGTGTCCATCTCTTAAGAGTGCTGTGAGGATTAAACAAGTGAATGCACACAAAGAGTTTAGGACAGTGCTTGGCACAGAAGAAGTGTTTGGAGCAGCTCACAATAGAAATAACCCTTCAAGCTTTGGCTCAGCTCTCTTTAGAGTGGTCAGTGAAAGGAATTCACCCAGGAAAGCGTTTGATTGAATACCCACGAACAGCCATGGATCTCTTTGGCATTATGAATCAAGAAATCCATTCCATAAATATCTTTTGAGTATATGCTATGAGCCAAAACTATGCCAGTTGCTATGCAGGGAAAAAGTGAGCAAAAACTAAACGTGTGTTGTTTCCATGTAGCTTACAGTCTAGTAGGAAAGACCTACTAGTAGTCAAATAAAGATACCAACCAAGGTAACATGTGTTAAAAGCATCATGGTTCCCAGAGAGTCTATAGTAGGGTGGATTGACCTGACAAGGAAGTCATGGGAGGCCTTCTTGTGGCAGTGATATGTGGGGTGAATCAAGAAGATGAGGTGGTGTTAACCAAGCAAGAAGGGGTAGAAGGAACATTCCAGGAAGAGAGAGAGAGTACGAGCAAAGGCCCTGTGGCCAGTGTGAGCATGGTGAGTATTAAAGATTGAAGTAAGGCCCATGGGATGGAGCATGGAGAGGAACAGCCTGGGTGCAGGTGAGCCTGGCAAGCTCGGCAGGGACTAGGCTCTGAGGGACTTGTGGGCCATGTTTTATCTTTATCCTAATGGAAATGGGAAACCCTTTAAATAATTTAAGTGGTAATGAGACATTCGGAGATGCATTTTGGAAATATCACTCTGGTTTGAGTGTTAAGAAGAGACAGAGGTAAGAAAAACACCAACTAGCAGACTATTATGTTGGCCCAAACAGGAGATGTGTGCTGGTCTGGTGGTGGAGACGAGGAAGGGTACAATCCTGAGGGCGGTCTAGGGGAAAAAGCAGCAGCACTTGTGTCAGATGGACTGTCACGGGTACAGAAGGGACAGATGGCAAGGATGACACCAGCGATTCTTGACTGCGGCGAGTAGAATTTGAGATGGGGAGGAGGGAGTGGAGGTGGCTCATATCAGAGTGAACTCATGATCTCAGTAAAGCGAAGCATGGCTCGTTTGCTGAGAAAAAAAGGGTACCGAGGAAAAATGTGGATCTTAAGGGCATGCAGACACTTTGGAATGGCAGCTGTGGGGATTGTAGTAACAAGGATGACTTGCAGAAGTGATGACTTAATTGAAATCAAATTAAAATACAGGAAAACCATAGATTTAGAGTAGGCATTTCATCTGATGTGTCTCAGAAGGCCCAGCAGTATGCTCTATCTACATAGCAGGTACGTGGTTAGTGTTTGCTGAGCAACTAGACGAAACCAAATTTCATGTGACCTTCTCAAGCCACCTGTGGCAATAAATTGGCTCATCTGTACCAGTCAATTTGTCCTGCTTTGTTTCTTTCAGTAGCATTCCCTGTGTAGCACTTTAGGCTACAAGCCGAAAGGTAGAATATGCTTCATTTGGTTTAAGTATTTTATTTGAACGTTTTCCTTATCAGCGAGACCTGAATATATAATGTGTTAGAAACTGAATTCGGTAGATACACAGTTGTTTAATTCTTAGGAATCGGAATATGAATGACATCGAGAGAAAAGAAAAGAACATTTACCCACACCCTGCCTAACCTAAATAAGGTTTAGGTTATGACTGCAGGACTTTTCAGAACCTTTGTAATTCTAAGGCAAAAGCTCCTTAGGCATTATTAATTCTTTGGGGGAAATGAGTTGCAGATAATAAGTACATCTAACTATCACCTGATATAGTAGCATTCTTGGGGGGAAAATGTCTACAGTAGATTGATTGCCTTGAATTTTTACAATATCAAATTTTAGCCCTTTGGAAGGGATCTTACTGCAAAATTCTATCTTGGGAACATTTGATCAGACCATTATACTATTCTTCCCAGGTTTTGCACCATATTTCTAAAAGAATACTCTTTTATACCATAACTATATTCGAGATTGTGCCTATTTCTCTATTGCCTTCCTAGGAATTTAATTGTGTTGTCTAAATGGGGAAAGTCTGTTTCCTTTCCCAGTGTTGGCCCAAATAATAAATGTTGATGTTACTGTGCTATACAAATATGTCCTCTATAAATTGCTTTGCTTGTCATTAAGATGTCTCCTCACCAAGTTGAACACGCACAATGTTTTTGTCAGACACTTGCAGCAATCTTAAAAAATACCTGCTGTGTCTATACATATTCAGAAGGCTGTAATGGAAATATGCCAAGTGGCTCAGGAGAAAACCGTTTATAAAGACTAGGAGGGACTGGGGAGCTTTGCCTCTTGTTGCTTGTATCGTGCACGATCGATTTGTTTCTGGGTAACTTTAGGTTATTTCTTTCCAGATTTATTTCAGTTTGCACAGTTTCCCAGGTATTAGTCATCAATGTCGCCCAAAGCGTTTACACTCTACTCATCTCCAGAGACAATCAGAATCTCGAGATTGAGATGACCAGTTAAGACAGACCAACAATCTGTTGATCTAGTGGAGGAAAAAAATACAGCTTCAATTGAAAGGACTTTTATGAGATTTCACCCAGGCAGTTGAGTCCAAATTTATAGTCAAGCTATAGAGAGAAACTTGAGAGAATAATTTAAAGAAGGAATGCAATCCTCAGACAATAGGATGTCCTTGTGGGTGGGTTGCAGAAAATGTGGTGGTCCCATAGAGGAAGAGTGTAGAGTGGTGGATCGGTGTCAGCTGAGCACCATCATGGGATTATTTTATCAGTGATTTGGATTTCGGTACAGAAAGAAAGGCATAGTTATCACATCAGCAGATGAGGCAAGGTTAGAAGGGTTACTTGTCCAGTTAGAACATATAATGTGTTTTCAAAGACATATTAAACTAGAATGATCCACGTGCAAGTATTTCCAGGTTGGGTAACTGGAACTGGAGCTGCTGGTTGAAGGGTATATAGAATTGTTTTAAATTATATTAGATGATGACTAATTGCCCATCACAAGTATCATGCCAGCCTAACATTTCCACTAACAGGGCACACACATGAACCCATATAAACAGTCCTCTATGCCGAGGACTTTTCAGAACCTTTATTATACCAAGGTATATTATAAACCTTCAAGGGAGGCATCTGGTATACAAAGTGTTTCCCAAACTTTGTTTTTCAAGGAAATACTACTAATACCTTGAGGATCTATTATCCTTAGAATGCAGTTTGGGAAATGATAGTCCAGATGAAAGTGAAAGGCTTGGCTCTCTACAAGAAGCAAAAGCTGGAGAATTGAAAGAGAGAAAATCTGATAGGGGAGAAGACACGGAGGCGGGCCTGAGAGCCATGTTTTTAAAAGTTCACAAAGCGTAATCATGATAATCCTAGCTGTTATTTTCAGAGCACTTTCTATGCATCAGGTACTCACTTTGTCCTCACGAGAGCTCCACGCAGGAGAGGTACTGTAATTATTTCCATTTTATAGATGATGAAATTGCTACATAGAGGCAAAGTCATTTGCCCAAAGTCACGCAGACAGACTAAAATTGCTTTCTCTGTGTGCACCCTCAAAAGGATGGGGTCCACAGAAAAAAGTTTCAGCTCAACATCTGAAAGAGGGCTCAGGCAGTCAAAAACTGTCCATCAACTATTAGGAACACCGAAGAGAGAATTTTTGCATGATGTGGGCATCGTCCATACAATTCCCTGATATTCCATCCATGGTTCATCTCTCCTTCTGCAACTCATTCTTTGACCTTAGATACAATTCTCTTGGCTCTGAGTCTTTCTGATATGTAGGCGGCTTGTCCTGGACAAGACCTACTTAAAAATATTTTGTGTTATTGTCAAACTAGGACAGCAGTTTGTTCAGTAAAGGTGGCTGTGGAGACCACTGTGAATGCAGATACTGCCTTGGCTTCCTCTTGACATCTCCTGGCTGAGGTCTTTATTGTCATTCCCGCTCATTCCCCAATGCATACGCCAGTCCCATCTCAGGCTCTAAGCCCAGCCATCAGCTCCAGCCTCTGGCCCGTGTTAGTGTCCAGTGACCAAGGATGATGGGAATAAGTCCAGATACATCTAGCCCATCTGCCTGTTGAATATTATTAGGAAGGTGCCAACACGCTTCCTTAGACATCTTTTCAATGTTTTTATTGTGGTAAAATACACATAACATAAAGTTAACCATCTTAACCATTTTTGAGTGTGTAGTTCAGTGGTATTGAAGACATTCATCATGTTGTGAAACCACCTCCACCATCTATCTCCAGAACTCTTTTCATCTTGTAAAACTGAAAGTCTGTACCCATTAAACAATCGTTCCTCATTCCCCTCTCCCTCCAGCCCCTGGCAGTCATTTTACTTTCTGCCTCTGTGATTTTGATTACTCTAAGGACTTCATATAAGTGGAATCATACAGCATGTGTCTTTTTGTGAGTGGTTTATTTCACTCAGGATGATGTCCTCAAGGTTTATCCGTGTTGCACATTCTGCATATTGCAGAATTCTCTTCCTATTTAAGGCTGAATAATAGTCTATTGTATGTATAGACCACAGTTTGCTTATCTTTTCATCTGTCAGTGGACACTTGGGTCACTCCCACGTTTTTGCTATTGTGAATAATGCTGCTATGAGCATGGGTGTATAAATAACTCTTCGAGACTCTGCATTCAATTCTTTTGGGTACCCAGAGGTGGAATTGCTGGATCATATGGCAATCCTATTTTTAATTTTTTGAGGAACCACCATACTGTTTTTCACAGGACCTGTACCATTTTACATTCCCACCGGCAGTGCACAGGGTTTCAGTTTCCCCACACCCTTGCCAGCAATTGTTTTCTTGTTTTTCAAACAGTAGCCAGCCTAATGGGTGTGAGATGGTATCTCATGGTAGTTTTGATTTGTGTTTCTCTAATGATTAGTAATATTGAACATCTTTTCACGTGCTTATTGGCCATGTGTGTATCTTCTTTGGAGAAATGTCTATTCAAGTTCCATAGAAACGTTTTATTGTTATACTGTGGAAGCAATGAAGACCTAAGCGGAGTACCATAATTGTTCTTGTAAGGAAAATGGTAACCAGAGAAGCTATGGAAATGTGTTTAGTTTATTATCCTTTACCAAACATCCATTGTAAATTCTTGGTACCCCGCCCTCTTATTACTCCCTCCCTTTCTTCATCCGACCAACCTGACTCATCTTTCAAGACATGTGGTAGAGACAGTGTCTTCACCAAACCCATTTCCTTTTCCTCTGGCCATAGCGTTAGACTTAATTTCCCAGTGTCCTCGCAGTTGGGCAGGGCAGTGTAACAGAGACTATGGACTTTGGTAGAAGTCATTAGACCACTCTTAGGCCTCCTCAGCCTTCTTCCCCATCCACCAGCTGAGCTAAGAGCAGTGCTCCAGGGACAAAAAGGAGGGCATATTCCAAGGAGGAAGGACCTGGATACCGAAAACCCCATGACATTGAGCATACTGGGAGAAATTAATGTTTATCTGTTAAGCTGTTGAGAATTGTAGTTTATCTGTAACAGCCGTTAGCATTGCTCTGCCTGATATAAGACTCAGCTCTACCTTATCAGGTATCCTCACAGGTTCAATAAGGTCCTTTCCCGTAGGAATGCAAAAACGCTAGAGGGAATTCAGGACCCACGATACTCAGGCCACGTCTTTCTCATCTGTCAATGTGTTCCATTCCCTAGCACAGTGGCTGGCATTGGGAAGGCACTCAATAAATATTTGTTAGTTACTATTATTACTGTCAACTTTAGTATTAGTACTACATGACCCTTACTTCACTTACACTTCAAGTAGGCCATGGACAAGCATAGTATCAACCCAGAGCATGTTAGAAATGCAGAGTCTCAGGCCCCACACTAGCCCTACTGGATCCGGATCTGCATTTTCACAGGACACACCCCCACCCTGTGATGCCATTCCTGCTGAGCTGTGCATACTCACATTTGAGAGACATTGCTCTAGACCAGCCATTCTTAGCCTGGTTGCACATTAGAATCATCCTATCAGAATCCCTAAGACACTGTTTTTGGTTTTGCTTTTGTTTAAAGACTACCCTGGTGAAAGTAATACGCAGCCAGCGTTGTGAACCACAGCTCTACATCAGTAGTTCTCACACTCCGGCATGCATCAGCGTCCCCAGGAGGCCTTGTTAAGACACAGATTGCTGGATCTCTTTACATACCACAGTGTCTGATTCAGTAGATCTGGGGTGGGGACCAAGAATTTGCATTTCTACCAAGTTTAGTTTGCTAGGCTGCCATAATAAAGTACCAAAAGCTAAGTGGCTAAAACAACAGAAATGTATTATCTTACAGTGCTGGAGGCTACAGGTCTGAAATCAAGCTGTCAGGGTTGTATGCTCTCTGATGGGTCTAGGGGTGGCTCCTTCCTTGCCTCTTCGTCTCCTGGTTGCCTGCAACCCCGGGTGTCCCTTGGCTTGTAGCTGCATCTCCCCCATCCTCTGCCTTCACATGGCATTTTCCCTGTTTGTCTACAGATATCTGTCTCTGTGTCCTGTTTTCCCCTTTACATAAGGACACCCATCATATTGGATCAGGACCCACACTAATGACCTCATTTTTGTCTTGTTTACCTCTATAAAGGCCCTACTCCCAAATAAAGTCACATTCTGAAGTACTGGAGGTTAAGACTTCAACATACCTTTTGGGAAGGACACAGTTCGATCCATAACACCAGGTGATACTAATATTACCAGGTGATACTATGCTGCCGCTCTAAGGACAGCACTTTAAGACCCACTGCTTTACTGTAAGCTACGAGAGTGCAGGAACAATATCCTTTACTCTCAGCGTGTTCTAGCCAGAGCCTAGCCTGTGGCTTGGCACACAGTAGGTTTTCAATGACTATAAGAAAAATCAATTAGTATTCCTTCCATGAGGCAATTTGGCCTTCATAAAAGACTTCAGCCTTTTCCTGTTGCTGTTAGAGGCTTAACATGTGACATTTCATATAGCAGACGCTCAATAAATGTCGGGTGAGTGAACATAGCTGTCACCCCTCATTCAAAATGTGAAAGAGACCCTTCCTGGGTCCTCATGCTTTCCTTCCACCTTATGAAGCCAAATGACAGAATGCTTATTAAATGACATGGCTCCTTTAATGGGAAATTAACAATCTACAAAACATGTGGATGGGTAGCAGGAGTTTGATGAGCTCACTGGTGATGGTAATTTGTTGATTGCCCTGCCTTGGCCCCCCCGTGAGAATCACCTCTATTTAGCAAGTGCTGTGAGCTCTCAGGGTAAGGGGAAATCTACCTCTTTGAATCCTAGGAACCTCTTGTTGAATCTTCATAAATCACTGTTAATTTTTACCTAACTCAGTGGTTCTTAACTGGGGGTGGGGGAGGGGTGATTGTGCAACCAGGGAATATCTGGCAATGTCTGGAGCCATTTTTGGTTGTCACATTCAAGGGGGAGCCACTGGCACCTAGCGGGTAGAGGCCAGGGCTGCGGCTGAACATCCAGTAGTGCACAGGACAACCAGTTATTTGGCTCCAAAAGTCAAAATACCAAGGTAGAAAAACCCTAACCCAAGCGAAAATAATGTGGACATGAAGTTGCCTCAGTGAACAAGACCTTGATTTTGGAGCCATCTCATCAGTGACGTTTGCTTTGGCCAGTGGCGGGACAGCCAAGGAGAGTGCAGCTTCGTCATTTAGCATCTGGTTGTTTGCAGTGGTGTTGGATCTTTCCCGGAGTAAAACAGAGACCTTTCGGTCACTCCTGCAGTGTGGAAAATGAACTGCATTGAGTGGTTTCCACGTGTCAGGCTCTGTGCAAAGTGCTTGGTTCACGTCCTCTCATTGAACGTGAGATGATGCCCCTACTCACGATATCTCTGAAATAGGAACGACACGATCCCACATTCCAGATGAGGAAGCCCCAGCTTTAAGGCTGAATGGTTAACCCAACATCACATGGTGCTGAGTGGTCAACTCCTACAGCCCAGTCTATCGGACTCCTGTGTCTATATTTTTGATCCCTGTTATATTCTGGGTTTGAACCCGGGTTAAAATCCCTGCTCTGTTACTTACTGATTGCATGGTCTTGGGCAATGGATTTAACCTTTCACTTTTTGTTTCCTCATCCGCAAAATGAGGACAAATAATAGTTCACAGGATTTCTACTAGGATTAAAGTATGTAAAATACCTTTGACAGTGCCTGGCCATTAAGTGTGAACTTACATATTAGTCTCTCTCACGCTTACCAGCCATTACATTTATAGATATTAAGAAAGAGAAATTTATAAGTATGATATGTAATTCTTAGTTGATGGGACCTTCTATAAACTAACTAGGAGACTCCATTTACGGGAAAGATACTTAATGATGAAGCTTTTATTCTGTTCACCTCCCTCAGGGAGTACTTAAAAACACCTCACAAACTCACTGTTAGAAACCCATGTTCTTTACCCAATCGGGACTTAATTAGTCCTTCAGCTTCTTAGCCCTTCTTCTAAGTCATTCAGTGTTAAATCCCAGATGACCCTGGTTGGGAAGACGTGGAAACCTTCCAACCACAGTTCAACATGCTCGGGGCCTAAGAAGACTTTACAGTAAGAGTTGGGGGATTTTAAAGGATATCTGATGTCAACAAAGAAGAAAAAAAACAGTTTTGTGGATGTGCTAAATTAGATACTTACAAATTCTGTTCCTCTCTCCTGGGAAAGATTCATTCATTTTCTTAGTGAGCAGACTCATTCTTTTGGGCCACCAGAGGAGGATTTGTAGATTAGAGATCTGTCCCCACCTTTCTCGTGCTTAAAAAGCCTCATTATCCACAAACATCCTTAGAGGGAAAAGTCTCCTTTCTGGGCGTGGCCTTCGCTCCTGTCCACAACCTGCCCCAGCTTCCTGGCCCACCGCATCTCTCCTGCCACCCTGTGGAGTCCAACATCCCTCTTCCTGCCACCTCCAAGTTTATAAATATTTATATCTAGTGATTCCCTCCTCATCCACCCAAGGAGCTCCTACTTCAGGACCCAGTTTGGATATCGCCTCTCTTCTACAGCTTTCCTCAAGCCTCACCCTCTCCAGGGAGAACTGACTGGCTTTCCCTGAGAATATTCATCCATCCGTCCATCCACCCATCCATTCATTCACTCATTCATTCAATGCCAGCCACCTACCAGATGCTGTTCTAGGCACTAGAGTATGAAGGGGAGCAAGAAAGTGTAGGGTTTACTTTCTAGCTGGGGAGTCAATATAACATAAAACATAAACTGATACTTAATTCAGAAAATGATAAGTGCTATGAGGAAATTAATATGGAGTAATGAGAGAGAGTATAACTGGCAAAGGAGAGTGTGATATTTCACAGGGCAATCAGAGAAAGCCTCTTGGAAGTGAGGTTTGGGCTGAAACCTGAATAATGAGATAGATGCACTTATACGCCCAAAACAGCACTTGGTACATCCATGCAGAGAGAGGTCTGTGTGGCTCCTTCCCTCTTAAGAGGCTATGAACTCCATGAAGACAAGGCTCTTGTCTTAGTAGCCCCAGAATCTTGGCATCCTCAGCACCTAGCGCCAAATCTGCAGGTAGCGAGTAGCCACAGATGAGTGCTCAACTCGCTTGATTTAACGTAACTCAAAGCTGCGTTTCCAGCGGTACCAGTTATTCATCTGTTGGCCACGCCACTGATTTTTTTTTTAATCAAATAAGAAAAAGGCTATTGTGCCTTATTTCTCTGGGTTCAAGGCATTCTGAAAACACGCTTGGAAATCCATTTAGGAAATGCAATATAAATGCCAAATAACATCTTAGGATTGGTGCCATTTCTACAAATCAGTGACATCTGGGTTAACTCATGTTTTATGCTGTGCCTCCCAGTCTTTGCTCAATGAAATGTGACTTCTACTTCCTGGGTAGTTAAGTCTGGGAAGAAACAATGGTGAGGGGGAGAGGCTGTGAGGGCTTCTCCTTCCATGGTCTCAGAGAACACACCAGCCATCTGCATCAGTAACGCCCCCTTTCATAGTCCTCACAGGGCTGTCCTTGCTTGGATGATGTATGTCTCTGCTGCTTTAGCGTCATCATGGCCAAGCCTGCCTTGTCTGAAATATCCAGTGTCAATCTGCATCTGGCACATAGTAGGTACTCAGGAAAGACTTATGAAATGAAGAAATGCATGAAGACACAACAACAACAGGGAATGGAACGGACATTTCTGGTCCGGAAAAACCTTGGCTTCAAGTTCAGGGGCAACTGTTATAACCTACATAGTCCCTGCAACTCACAGAGCCTAGAGTCTAGTGGGACAGGAGAACTTCAATCATATGAGGGCACAGATAAATGTGGAATTATGAACCGTGATAAAAGCTAAGAAGGAAAGACATACAGTGTCTAACTGGGAGCCTTGACACAGGGGGATCTGGGAAGCTTGAGACCCTGGAGAAGTGATTTTGGAAACTTGATCCAAAAGACTGAAGTAGATGAAGGAGGAAGAAGGATGTGTAGCTGGAGGGAACATGAGGCACAGAGAACCCTGCATGGGGCAGCAGGAGCTGATGGGAAGAGGCCAATGGTGTGAGACAAGCTGGTGAAGCAGGCCATGGCTGGATTCTCTTCTTTTTCTTTTTTTTTCCTTTTCTTTTTTTATTGAAGTATAGTTGAGTTACAGTGTTTCAGGTGTACAGCAAAATGACTCAGTTGTGTGTGTGTATGTGTGTGTATTCTTTTTCAGAGTATTCTCCCTTACAGGTTATTATAAGATATTGAGTAGAGTTCCCTGTGCTATACAGTAGGTCCTTTTTGTTTATCTATTTTATATATAGTAGTGTGTATCTGTTAATCCCAAATCCCTAATTTATCCCTCCCTCTCTTTCCTCTTTGGTGACCATAAATTTGTTTTCTTTGTCTGTGAGTCTGTTTCTGTTTTGTAAATAAGTACATTTGTATCATTTTTTTAAATTCCACATATAAGTGATATCATATGACATTTGTCTTTCTCTTTCTGACTTACTTAGTATGATAATCTCTAAGTCCATCCATGTTGTTGCAAATGGCATTATTTCATTCTTTTTTATGGCTGAGTAATATTCCATTGTATATATGTACCGTATCTTCTTTATCCATTTCTCTGTCAGTGGACACTTAGGTTGCTTCCATGTCTTGGCTATTGTAAATAGCGCTGCTATGAACCTTGGGGTGCACGTATCTTTTCAAACTAGAGTTTTTGTCTTTTTCGGATATATGCCCAGGAGTTGGATTCCTGGATCATATAGTAACTCTATTTTTAGTTTTTTTGAGGAACCTCCAGACTCTTCTGCATAGTGGCTGCACCAGTATACATTCGCACCAACAGTGTAAGAGGGTTCCCTTCTCTTCACACATGGCTGGATTCTTTTAAGCTTTGTTAGAAGTCTTCATCTATATCCTCAGAGCATAGGAAAGCTTCCAAAGGTTTTGTGTGGGGAGATGATGTGAGCAGAGTTGATTCTGGAATCATCGACCGGGCTGCTGTCTGGAAAGTGGGTTGGAGGAGCCGGGAGTGGCATGAGAAGATTGGCTGGAGCAGGTGTCCAGGTGGGAAGTAATGATCACTTAACCTAGTGATGAGAGTGCAGGGTGGGGAGAAGTCGGCCGACTGAGAAGATAAACCTGGCAGGACTTGGTGGTGGTTTACTTTAGATCAGTGGTTCTAAACCAGGGACAACTTGGGGCTGTCCCACAATGTCTGGAGCCTTTTGGTGGTTGCAGCAGGTGGGGAGTGAAGCACAGAGGTTGGGGGAAGGGTGTGCCATCGGCATCTAATAGGTGGACACCGGCGATGCTGCTAACGATCTCGCAGCGCACAGGACAGCGCCCTCCGCAGCCTGGCTCCACTGCCGATAGTGTTGAGGTTGAGAAAGCCTGCATTAGATGTAGGACACTGTGTCAAAGAGGACCCTCAGGTCTTGTCGAGCTAACAGGGCAAAAGGTCATGCCATTCTCTGAGAACTAGAGACCCTGGAGACCCAGCTCTTTCACAGGGGGAATGTGGGGTGAGTGAGACCATGAATGGTTTTTTGAGACATTTTGGAGGCCTCAGAAGTGTGGAGCCATCCAAGCGTGGAGATGGCTTATTTTCTTTCCACATGTTCACCAGTCCTAGGAAAGCAGCCTTCTCTACCCTGTTGGTGCCATTTCCAGCCACCCCTACTCTGGATTCTCACCTCCCCAAGCCCTACCATTCAAAATCCCATTCACTCCTTCCTTCTGCCTTGAAGAGAAGCCTCCAGCCCTCTCATTCTACGTGTTTTACTACCATCTCTGTAACAAAATAGAGAAGGGTAACAAACGCTTCAATACATTTTCATTTGAGGATTTTATTTGCCTCCTCGTGTGTCATTCTCTTCTTAGGAAAACTAAGGAAGAAGTGTGATTTTTCCTCCTGTCTGCATAATTTCCTTTCCCATCTGGCTAAGTGCTTGTCAGCAACCAGCAGATCAAGAACCACTCTGAAAGCTTGGAGGGGCAGAAAGAGGCCGAGTGAGCCAGTGAAAGCTAAGCTTAACCTCTGTTCACAGGTCATTAACTGCTCTCTCTAAGCTCTCGGGACGTTGCCTTGGCAGGAAGGACACAGACACGCTGTGATGGAGTCCTCGGGTCTCACCTGTGAGAGCCTGTGGGTGCACCTGAAAGTCAGTCCCCAGGAACAGCCCCCCTCTCTGGCTTGTCCATCCTTGCTTCACCCCATCTCTCTTCCTTCCTCTGTGCTGAGCACCTATTTGAAAATAGGCACACACAAAAAAAAAAGGAATTTCAGACAAAAGTACTAAGTCAGCATGTTGAGTGGATTAAGTTGTGTGCAAGCTGAACAGCCGCACGGTGGGGAGCACAGGAGAAGGATGTGAACCCCCAGGCAGCCCTCGCCCCGTGGCAGCTGCCATACGTTCTGCCAGCTTGTGCCCTCGTGTGTCCCACTCTGGGGTCCCCAGTCTGGCTGGGGATAATATCCCAGCGTGGAGCACCACCCCTTCCACGGCACGGTGACCACATCACACTTACCCACACTCGAAAACAAAACCAAAAACCTCTGCACAGCATGAGAAATCCAGTTAATAAAACCGCTACCACACTGAATTTGCAGTAAGAAAAAGGCAAAGCAAAACCCATCAACTAAAGAAAGAGGCATTCTCCATAATCCTTTAGAGGAAAAGTCGAAGGGGGACTATAAAGTCTTGTTCCTGTAATCAAAGCATTTGTAACTGTTGGTGGCACCAAGGGGAAAGAGAGGGGCCCCAAGAGGGGAAACCATAAGGTTGGTTTTAACTCTGTGTGTCTGTCTTCCCTCCTGGCTTGCTGATATGATCAGTGTTGTTTGTACTGAAAGGAGATTTATCTGACCAAGCAGAAAATACACATTAGCACCAGCTGCTTCGGGTTGGATGCACTCTTACCTTCTAGAGAATAGATCACAGCTTGTTGTTCTGACTCTGCGGGATTCGCAACTTGAGAGCACAGAACACGCTTCTGGGAAACGCATTCTGCCGAGTGGCCGAGCACACTGGGGCTCCAATATTGTTAAAGCCCCAAGTGTTTGACCGAGACACAAGAACACCTGTCACATCTCTTGGTCAGCTGTCTAGCAGGAGCTTCAAGCCAGGAAGAACTAGAAACGTCAAATCCCCTAAAGAAGCCTCTTTCATCCAGGGGGGTGGGGATAGAAGTTGTCAGCGCTCTTGGCAAAGCCTTCAAGCATCTGCTTTGATGACTTATTTGTCATGTGAGGAGTGATGTCGTTTTACAGTAAAGTGCGATAGTGAGCCGTCAGTGACATTTGGTGATTGAACACTGCCGACAGCACTGTCTTAATGACACGTGATTGACTGAAAGGAGGTCAATTGCCAAGCAGTTAATCAGACAGCACATTCTGCCCTTAATGGAGGAGTTGGCCCGTGTATGCACACTGGCTGTGGGAGAAGTTCCTGGGGATTCCAGCTGTGGGTCCGTCAGGAAGGAGGAAAATGTCAATCCTTCTGTGTTTTACTTGTGAAAACGAGGCAGAAAGTTCCACGGAGGTAGAGCCATGTCCACCTTCTTCACCGTGTGTCCCACTCTGGGGTCCCCAGTCTGGCTGGGGATAATATCCCAGCGTGGAGCACCACCCCTTCCACGGCGCGGTGACCACATCACACTTACCCACATTCGAAAACAAAACCAACCTTTGTGGTTGACACATAGTGGGCATTCACTAAACATCCCATAAATAAGTGAAATAGTGAATGAGCTGTAAGTGACCATGCTTAGCCTATTTCATTTCCAGGATTCTCCATTTCTGCTGATGGTAAACCCAACTCCCAAGTTAGAAATCTCTGAGTTGCCTTAAATTTCTCCCTCTCCCTGTCCTACCAGGTCCTAGTGTATTCAACCTTCTACTCCAGGAAAACATCTCTGATATGGCCCTTTGTCCCTCCCACTCGCTGGTAAATGCTCCCACCTCCAATCTATGCTTCATGGCCACCCGTTACTCCTTTCAACATGAATTCCATCATGTTACAAACTTGCTTTAAACCGATCAAACAAACAACTGGTTTTCGACCATGAGATATGCTACTGTATCCTTGCAGCCTGCCTTCTTACTACATTCCAGCCTCCTTCTCATTTCAGTGCACACACCTGGTGCTTCACTGTGTGCTGCTTCTCACCTTTCCACATATCTGCCTTGCACCTTCATGTTTCCAAGTCTTTGCTCATATACTCATTCAGCCTGGACTTCCATCCTTCTCTTCTCTACCTGGCAAAATACCCTCATTCTTTTAGACATGTCATCTGGGGAGCCTTTTCTGATCCCTCTACCCCCTTGGTGAAATCATATCAGCTGCCTTTCTGTTCTTCCATTTATCATCACCTTGCGGTGTCATCAGTTTGTGTACCCATCTCACCTCCTGGCCTATGGGGGCATCAAGTCAGGCGACCGTAACATCTTCATCAGTGATGAATATGGTTCCTGGCACATAGTTACTTAATGTTAGTCAACAAAAACCGATGGATAGGTGGATGGATGGGTGGATGAATGGGTAGATAGATGGGTGAGTTTATAGATGGGCAGGTTAAATGTATAACAGAATGAATGGAAGAAGTTTTTGGGTAGATAATAAATTGATTAATTCCAGGAGAATACTAGAAAAATAATTTGATAACTCCGCCACCCTCATCTATGGGATAAATGATATGACACCATTCAAGGAGAGCTGAGTGTCCTTTTGGTCTGTTTGTCATTTGGACTGGGAGTTCTGAGGTTCTGGGTACACAGTGATCTAGAAGGGACCCATGGGACCTGGCTGGGCCCATTTCCTTGGTCCTGGGGACTCTGTACCATGGAGGAGGGCACAGTTGCCTATGTCTAAAGGCATTATCTCACCAGGAAATGTTGAAGTCATGTGGTCAAGGAAATGTCAATGTGTTAGCCGATCCAGCGACTACTGGAACTCTCAGCTACTGCGAAGAGTGCGCTAATTGCTTGGTGCTCACATGATAAATCCTTCCTCAAGACATCATCCTGGCACAGCCCTCAGTCTCCTAGTCAGGCATTAACTAATAGGGGAAATGCAAAATGTTGATACTGCAGAGTATAGAGACAGAAGAGATTCACACTGAAAGTGCAAATTACTTTCTTTGCAATGGTGGAAAGTCACATTACTCTAAGATGCTGCCTAATTATCTGTAATTATGCCCAAAATAGTCAAGCTAGTTTGCTAGCCAGTTGAGGAATCGCATCTTAAATGAATTTGTCACTAGAGAAAGAATGTGGGAACGTGGCAAAAGAGATTTACTATATTTAGGGGAAAGATGGGGGCAGATCACATCCCAGTTTCTTCTCTAAAAGCCCGTAATTGTGTGTAAACATTTTTGCTGAGGGAGCATTTATTACAGCTACTCCATTTAGTATTTTACAATATTCAGAGGAAACTCTGATGTGAGCTCCAGGCTGTCCTGATAGTCAAATAGTTAAATTATCTGTGAGTGAGATCTATTATCTAAATTCATAAAGTAAACTGTTATTATATTTAAGATTTTTTCCTAAATCTTAAGATTTTTTGAAATAAAGAAATGCAGTTCCATTGTAGAAAACACAGGAAATATAAAAGTTATAAAAATAACATTTATAATCCCATCAGCCAGAGAAAACTACTGCTATTAATAATTGGGTGAGTTTCTTGTTAGTTCTTTACTATGCATAGTTTAATAGCATAGGAATTTTAATATATGCATCATTGTCTAGTCACATTATTTCACTTAACTTTTATGAGCATTCTCACCTAATCAGTAGGCATTAAAGCATAGATGCTTAATGTCAAAATAATATCTGCGGTTTTGATGTACCATCATTTACTTAACCACCAGTTTGTTTTAGACAGTTTTTTTTGCTATTATAAATAATTCTGCAATGGACACCTTGTACAGACATCTTTGCCTGTGTCTCTGCCTGTTTTCTTAATAAATGCCTAGTGGTGGGATGACTGGGTCAAAGGGTGTGATCATTTTAGGAGGTTATAGATTCAGATCTCAGTGCAGTAGTGCCACTCCTGTTTGAGTCTTGCTTCCCAAATTTTCTAAACCTGGATGTAGAAACAGTAGGTGAAAGTCTGGCTGGGAGAAGAAAGGAAGCTGTGAACACTGGAAAAAACCAAAAAAACAAGGAGAGCCAAAAAGCTGAACTCAGCCCGAAAATCATGGGATCCCTGGAGACCGGAAGAGTTAGTGGCAGGGGACAGCAAGCCAAACAAAAATGAGACTGAAGAAGAGATAAGGAGAAACAATTTAATGTAGGTATTGGAGGGGGCATTAAATGGTGACGGAGGCAGGGATAAGAAGGCGATGGGAAAATGGAGAAGAAAATGTCGGACTAGCTCTGATGGAAGGGTACACCACTTCCTAAGAACGTCCATGTCCCAGGAAGGCAGGGCACTGCAGACCCGGGGCCACTGGGTGCAAGGACCAGTCGACAGGTACTGGGTGCAGCCCCTCATGGCCATCGTACAATCAGACAGTGCTCCTCTGACACTTTGCCAGCCCGAACAGCCAGGCAGCTTGAAGGAGGGGAGGTCATTCACTGTAGCACAGTGACTAGATCACCCACAGTGTGCGAGGACACCATGGTGTGTACAGTGGGAACTCAAGCCCAGAAGCAGAACCATGTGTATCTTAGAAGCTTGTCATTCAAAGTGCAGTCCATGGACCAGCCGGATGGAAAACACCTGGAGGTTCGGTAGAACTTCATCATCCCAGACCCTGCCTGGCCCAGACCTACTGAATCACAATCTGCATTTTGACAGGATCCTCCAGGTGATTCATGCCCACATCAAAATTTGAGAAGCCCTTAGAAGACACCTTCCCATATGGATTTCAAACTTTGCTGGTGCTTGATTTAAAAGTGCTGGTCTCCCTGATTCCACATTCATTGGAAAAGCCAAAGATTTACGTGAGTACTCATAGTTAGCTGAATCACGCGTGCTTTTAGAAGAGCGATTTCCAGATGTAGGCCGTTTAGCATAGGTGGAGAAAACCCGTCGATAAGCCCAAGGCTGCTTGAAACCTTTGTCACGTTTTGAGAACAGCAATCTGCTTTGGGGATACTTTCCGAAGTCCATCAGAACAGGTGTTCCTATCACAGGTTTTAAGCAGAATATAGCAGGTTGGCTAACATTGCATGTCCTCTCAGCTCCCAACCCCAGAAAGTAAAATATTTGCCATTCCAAGCACTTTACATAAAATACCCATGCAAGGATATTCTGCTCTGTTTATATCATCTTTTTATGTTTCTTCAATGAAAAATAATTTTGGAACCATGGGCTTACCGGAGGCAGGCAAAGCTAAGGCCTGGAAAAGCAAGGTTAGTACCTGGAATGTTTTAACTGTTTTCTCTACCATCCTAAGTAATTCAACCTGTGGACAATATTAATTTTAAATGTAATTACAAAGAGAGTTAGTGGAAAAATTATGTAGGCACAGTACAGAATTTCAGGTTTTCATTTTCTTTCTGCCTGCAGCACTGTTCAGAGTTAACCATTACGAGGGGCTTGGAGACAGTTTGGGTCTGGCATCAAGTCAGATAAATTATCATTTTTAATTATTGTTATTATGGTAAAGACTTCATAGACTTTAAAGTAAGCCAGCCCTCAAAAATCTTTGCTCATGGTTTTAAATGGTAAGGAAGATTCCTCAGAGTTAGCTTAAGGTGGAAAAGAGGAAACAAATACTAGGGAAGAGGTACCCTGAGATAAAGAAGCCACCACAGTCATCAGAGCCATGAGCAGACATATACTGAGCATCTGCTCTGTGCCAAGCAGGGTGCAAAGTGCTTTACATGCGTCCTCTCTTCCAAATAGAGATAACAAAGTTGAAGCTTGGAGGGGTCAAATAAATTGTCCAGAATCTCACAGCCGTTGTGAGGGGCACCCCTGCTCCTACAGGCACACCAGAATTACAACTCTTTACAGCGCAGCTGTCAGTGAGAGAGAGGTCTCAGAAATAAGCCCAGCTTACGTGGCCAGTCTGCCTATGCCAAAGGAGGCAAGGATATACAACGGGGAAAAGACAGCCTTTTCAGTGGTGGTGCTGGGAAAACTGGACAGCTACAAGCAACAGAATCAAACTGGACTACTTTCTTACACCATGTACAAAAATAAACTCAAAATGGATTAGAGGCTTAACTGTATGACTTGAAACCATAAAACTCCTAGAAGAAAATATAAGCAGTATGCTCTTGGACATCAGTCCTAATATCTTTTTGGAAATGTCTCCTCAGGTAAGGGAAACAAAAACAAAAATAAACAAATGGGACTATATCAAATTAAAATGCTTTCTCACAGCAAAGGAAACTGTTAATAAAACAAAGCATAAACCTGATAAAGGATCAATAGCCAACGTGTAAAAAGAACTCATCCAACTCAAAATCAAAAAGAAAACCAAACAGCCCAATTTAAAAATGGGCAGAGGACCCCAATCAAGAATATTCCAAAGAAGACATACAAATGACCATCAGACACAGAAAGATGTTCAACATCGCTATCATCTGGAAAATGCAAATCAAAACCACAGTGCAGTATCACCTCGCCTTTGTCAGAATGGGTATTATCAAAAAGACAACAAGTAAGCGTTGGCAAGCATGTGGAGAAAAGGGAACCTTGTGCACTGTTGGTGGAATGTAAATTGGTGCAACCGCTATGGAACTAGTATGCAGCCTCCCCCCAAAATTAAAAATAGAAACACTGTACAATTGAGCAATTTCATTTCTGGGTATTTTTCTAAAGAAAATAAATACACTAATTCAGAAAGGTTCATGCACCCCTATGTTCATTGCAGCATTATTTACAATAGCCAATATACGGAAACAACCTAAGTGTCCATTGAAAGACGAATGGACAAAGAAGGTATGGCATGTAGATAGATTGATAGATAGATACACACATACATACATACGTACATACATACATACACACGATGGAATATTATTCAGTCATTAAAAAGAATAAAATCTTGCCATTTGTGACAACGCGGATGGACCTGGAGGATATTTTGCTACGTGAAATAAGTCAGACCAAGACAAATACCATATGATACTGGGTTGGCCAAAAAAGTTCGTTCGGGTTTTTCTGTAACATGAAAAACCCGAACGAACTTTTTTGGCCAACCCAATATCCCTTAGATGTGCAATCTAAAAAACAAAACAAATGGAAAAACATAACAAAACAAACAGATTCACAGATACAGAGAACAAACGGGTAGTTGCCAGAGGGGAGAGAGACGGGAGGATGAATGAAGTAGGGAGATTTAGGGAGAGTATGAGGTATAAACTTCCAGTTACAAAATAAATGAGTCACAGGGATGAAATGTGCAACATGGGGAATATAGTCGATAATATTGTAATAGCTTTGTAGGGTGACACATGGTAACTAGACTTATCTTGATCATTTTATAATGTATAGAAATATCAAATCACTATGTTGTGCACCTGGAACTAACATAGTGTTGTAGGTCAATTACAGTCCATTAAAAAAGTCATATAGACATAATTGGTTCAGTCAGGATTTGAATCTGGAGCTTAAGTCCTTCATCACCACACTCTCCTCCCTCTCTCAGTTTGAGCATTTCTGACAAATCAAGGGACATGGAGAGCAACAGGAAATATTTCCACAACATCAAGAAAACCACTTAGAACTGACCTTGGCCCTGACTTCAGTAATGTATCCAGCAGTGGGGCAAGCTTGTCATGGGGCACCCCACAGTTCACTCCACATTTGGGCAATTGGCAGATGGGCAAGGTGCCAGTTGATGCCAGGGAGCTTTTTAGCAAAAGGAATGTGCAGGCGTCTGCCTGCTGAGGCACTCTCAAGCTGCAGGGGTCATTTCTTCCTGATGCGACAAGAGTCCTTCTGGGTGAACATAATAATATCACCTCTTATTGAAGGGATGAGAGTTTGGGACCATCACATTTGCTTTCTGCTAGCCCTTAGCGTATCAGAGTGAATCCGCATTGTCTGGTAGGATGTTGGAAGGTCATAGGTCATGCGTCACAAAATTGGATCTGGATACACTAAGGACCAGGAGCAGTTAGCAGAGAGGCGATGCTTCCAAAGAGTCCCCTCCACTGGGCACACGCAGCTGTAGGGGACAGAGAATATGTAATACCTGTGAAAGATATTTCCATTAGAACAGAGCTTAAAGGTAAAAAATGGAGGGGTAGAGTACCCGGATTTGTCTGAAATATGCAGCAGCCTCTTTCCTGACCGGTCATGCCTTTGGCGTCAGCAGTGTGTATATAATGGGTGCCTAACGCGTGAATAATGTATGTATAATGTATGTGTCACTGCCTTAGAATAAGAAACGTGGGCACAGGTCTCGGGCACTTTAAATAATTTACGTTTTAAATCTACATCTTGTTGGAGAGCAGTCTGAGCCTGCATGTAACATTTATGAATGCAAGTGAAACTTCTATTTTTTTTCAAAGCCAAATTGCCTTTTATTGAACGTTTGTATTTGAGTAAATTTAGTTGGCATCATTTCAACTTTGTTGAAATACCTAGTGCTTAAAGTGAGTGATGTGGGCCCTTGATAATGATTTAAGGAGAGCAACAGAGAAATTGCTCTGGGGAGGGGTAACCTTTAAATAATTACCCATGTGGTAAGTGAGAAAACAAGATCCATGGTCATGTTCAGTATGTTGGTGTCCGGAGTCCAGTGTCTGCAGTAATGTCAGGTCCTCTGTATCTACGGCAACAGCCCAGAGGGGTCAGTGTCCAATACCGTGAAGAATCATATGCTTGCCTCCCACGTGGGGTCAGCATCTCATAAATAAGTCATGCTGGAGGCTGCAGAGAAGCAGGAGCCCTCTCCTGGAGCTAAAGAGAACACCTGCTCATTTGTTTTAAACACCGCTGTTTTGATCAGAAGCATTGCATGGAACTAGGAAGACAGAGTGAAGAGAGACAGATGCAAAGATTTCATTCTAAAAAGTTAATGAAGTGATTCTGTAGCTAATGATAGCTAGTTTACAATGTTGTTGAGTTATTACTATGGGTTAGTCACTGTTCTAGCCTCCTTACATATGTTATTTTATTTCATCTCTGTTTAGAAAAGCAAAAACCCTGAGGTAGGCACCCTAACTCTATCCATTTTCCAAATGAGAAGCACAGAGTGGTTAATCAACTTTCCTCCTGTCACAAAGAACAAGGAGTCAGCTCATAGCATTTTCTCGAAATTTTATGCTTTTGTGCTTCCCCAAATTCTCTGATTTGGAATCTTTTTATTAAATAAAATTTAAAGATTAAAGCAGATCAAACAACTGACCAGTATACCTGTTGATTACTCAAATGATGGGGGCCACATTGTCTATTACCTTCCATAATGACAGTGGAAATACTGGACCTTAGGGTTTGGAAGGGTTTTGAGCATATGAAACCCTGATCCATTCAAGTTCCTATGACACCCCAGCTCCTTTGAATGGAGCCTGCTACCTCCCTAATTATTTATATGGAAAATAGATGCTCAGTGGCTTCTCTGTGCTAGTCCCTGGGAGAGGAGCTGAGTGAAGTCAAGTACAAGATTCACAAAGTTCTTCCCAACGTGGAGCTTAGACTCTGTGTTCTATTCCTAGCTCTGAGCTGAAATCTTCTCTGTTACTTTTATCTATGGTTCCTAGCTCTTTACCCCGTAGCCACAGTGCTAAAAGTTGCATTGCTGCCCCATGACAGCACTTCAAATATGTAGAAGCATAGTCATACCCCTTGAGTCTCATCAAGCACAATCCACCTACTCTCAGTTCTCTCGTGGTCTCCACCCTGACACCTTCTACTCAGCAAATATGCAGCCGTTTCTCTTTAATATGGCTCTCGGAAGTGAAAGCAGAGTCACACAGCCCAGTTGTATCATAATGTGCACTGGTTGGGGTGACTGTAGGTTTTGGCAAGGATTCATTTGGTTGGAGGGAATAGAAACCCAGTCCATCAACTCAGAGAGTAAAATTACCAAGTGGTTTCCCAGCTCTCCAGGGAAAGATGGACCACCAGGCCTGAAGTGTGGGAGGATTTGGGATGGCTCCAGGGGCCTCAGCAACAGGGGTCCCTGGACCTTCCTCCTGTGAGCTCTGCCATTAATGTAAGTAGGCCACTTTCTCTGTGCAACATCTTTTTGCATTGCTGCAAATGTATTCAGTCTCTTAGAATCTCAATTCCGAATTCACAGAAGGTTTAACCTTAATTATGAGTTGGTTCCCCTTTGGGGTGTGTCCAGCTCTGGCCCAGGAAGCTGTGCCCCTAGGCAAGCTATGCAAGGTTATATGTTCCATAAGGTCACTCCCTCCAGGGGCTGAGGGATGAGCAGATTAACCCAGAAGGGGAAGGGCGAATTGGAACAACCATGAAGTATAACCATCCGTAAACTCATGGTATGGCTCTTAAGAGTCTATTTCCTTTAAGCTTCCTCTCCAATTTCCTGTTATTACCAAACCAATAGATCATTTTTGATTGACTGTTCTTTTCTTCCATTGAAAAAATCCATTCTAGTTTGTCCATCACTCCTTCAAAAGATATTTGGAGGCAGAGAGGGAGTGCTGTCAAAGTATATTTTCCTCCCTCTCTGTGGGGGGGTCAATATTTAAGGCAATAGCAACACAGTATAAAAAGAAAAACTACTAGCACCTAACATTTATTGAGTTTTTACTAGACTGTTGGCACTGTTCTAAGCACTTTACATGTTTGTTTCTTTTCTGCAGTGATCTTAGGCAAAATTGTTCAACCTCAGTGAGCCTCCATTTTCTCATTTGCAAAATCGTGATAATCCCTGATATACAAGGTAATGATGAAATTCAAGAGATAATGTAGCTAAATTTCTTATTAGTGCATAGTATGTGCTGAATAAATGGTGCCTGGTGGTTGCTGTGATGGTGTCATCAACTCTAACAATGCTTAACAGCTCAGTAACAGAGCTGTTTTTTAATTCTTTAAAAGAGACCATTGCTCTGCTTCTGACTAACCCGTTTGAAAGCAGAGTACCAGGCAAAGCTGGGGATTCAGATATCCAAAGGGTGGGAGATGAATAATAAAAATGGTTAAAGTGACATGTTGGAATCCAGGAGAGCTGCAGTGCTATAGAGCCAGGATCCCAGAGAGCACAAATCTGTCCACAGAATATGGTCAGGACTCTGGAGAGCTCCCAGTGGCTTCCGTGTGCTTTCCGTATTCTTGATCTCAAAGGAAAGCAAATCTCTGCATTAAGAACCCCAGCCTTGTAAATGGTCTAGTCTTTTGTTTTATGGGGAGGCTCTGTTGACAGTGGAACTCTAGGTGCTGAAGGGATAGTTCAGAACTAGACTTCTAATCTGAAGAGGGCATTGGAATTCTTTTTTTTCCCACAATATATATTTTTTTAATTGAAGTGTAGTTGATATATATATAATATTATATAAAATACAGGTGTACAATATAGTGATTCATACTTTTTAAAGGTTATACTCCATTTATCCTTATTATAAAATATTTGCTATATTCCCCGTGTTGTACAATATACCCTTGTAGCTTATTTTATACCTTACAGTTTGTACCTCTTAATCCCCTACCCCTATATTGCCCCTCCCCCTTCCTTCTACCCACTGGTAACCACTAATTTGTTATCTATATCTGTGAGTCTGCTTCTTTTTTGTTATGTTCTCTAGTTTACTGTATTTTTTTTTTTAGATTCCACATGTAAGTGACATCATACAGTGTTTGTCTTTCTCTGTATTTCACCACTTAGCATAAGGATACTGTGTTTTTAATTGGATTAGACCAGACATCAGTATCCTTGCCAAGAGTAAGAACTTTTCATCTTTCCATCTCTGGGGAGTTTAGTTCTAGTAAGCCAGAATAGCAAAAACATCAAAAAAAGAAAAAGAAAGAAAAGAAAAAACAGACAACATTAACTTCCTTTCTTATGTAACCCAGAGTGGAGAGGAAGCAAGTATCGTAATCTGGTTCAGCGAAAACAGTGCGTTACATTTGGGTTCTATAAAATATCAGATGTTTGATGTCTGTCTGTCTAGTTCAGTCTTCTATCTTAGTAGCCATATATGAAGTTGCCCAAGTAAAAAGAAGCTCATGAAAATAAACTTTCCGGCAAATGTAAGACTTTGGATAAAACGTATCTTGGCTAAATGGATTATCTTTTCTCTTAATGAACCTTCATGCAATGTAGGCTAGGTGAAGAGTTTCTCTGAAGTTGATGTGCTGACACCCACGTGGAGTGTTTCTGCCTGTCTATTTTGGGTAGAAGAGACTTAGACCGAAAGTATCCTCGAAGGGAGGAGAATGTTAAGAAATAAACCATGTTTGTGCTGTGACAGAACTAATATCAAACACTGCCAGTGTGTGTCTGAAACATAGCTAGACGTGCTGTTCTACTGATAGAATAAACAACCCTGAGTGTATATTTGGTTCAACTGTGAGACAGCCAAAAGGAGCGAGGACCTGCATTGTGTCCTGAGCTTGAACCTTGGAGAAGTCCCCTTTCCTCTCTCTCTGGGAGTGTCTCATCTGTTCCAGGAGGAGACCTGGATTAGCTGGTTTGTGAGGTCCCTCTCATGGTCAGAAGTGCAGAGTATGTGACTGATGAGTGAAGGAACAGATTGCTTCTTGTCACCACATTCCAGAAATAGTTGCTGGATTTGCAGAGAAAGGCAAGAAGTGGCATGTACTGGTTGCTTCCTTTTCCCAGGTCACCCAGCAGATCCTAATCGTGTGGGGAAGCATTACTGAACTCCAATTATGTGACGTATTACTAACTTTAAGGTAATGGTTATTCTTTGGGGGAATGTAAGCAGTCATGGAACCAGGGTGGATTCCTGCTATAGACAGTGCATTTATTCACCTCAAATTCAACATGATGAAAATGTTTTTGAAGGTATATTGTTCTATCCTGGAAAAAGACTGAATTTGAAGTGGTGTTCAAAGAGAAAAAAGCAACTATGAGCAAATGTATTAATGAGATTCTAAATGTTCACTTTTTACTGTAGAATTCATCCATTGGTTAAGCTGAGGTGTTGCTTGGGCGTGGGGAGGAGGGACAGTTATCTCATCTCTCCTGATAATCAGTGTGCTTGAATCTCAGAGATTGCTGAAAGTTGTACATGTCATTCTGTGAACCCTCTTGACTACAGCGTGGGTCTCCCCTAGAAAAGACCACTTTTAGGAAGGCACATATGTACAAAACAGCAAGACTTCTTGAGAAACAGATCAAAAAGACTGTAACTACCCGAACCAAAGCTGCCTGTCCTATCTTCTGCCTTCCCTCTGCCTCCTTCCAGGGTTGACCCACCCTCTATCTGAGTAACAGGGCACCACAACCATCCAGGAGAAGAAGCATGATGTGTTCTTTTCTTTATTCAGTGAAGCAACTGTGAATGTGGGTGCTGGAATCTGAGAAACCCAGGACTGAATATCAGTCCCTTCAAATCCTGCCTTTATGACTTTGGAAAAGTAATCTCAACTCTTAGTTTCCTCATCTGTAAAATGGAGATGTAGATCCTTCCTCACAGAGCAGTTATGAGGCCAAATGAGGTCAAGTATGTGAAATGATTAGCACAATGCCTGGTACTTTGTAAATGTTCAATATATGGTAGGTACTGCTAGTGTTACTATTACCATTGATATTAATCAAGTGCCTCTGCGTACCAGGCACCATGCAGATTGCCAGGGATGCAAACTTGGACCCAGTCTGGAATTTCAAGGAGTTCAAAATCTAGTGGAGAAGAATGTTGGGTAAACAAGTAATTATGGAACAAGGTGGTAAGTGTTATGAAAATAAAGCATAGGCATAAACCCAAATTAGGATCATAAGAGGGTGTGGGAAGACTTCTTGGAAAAGGCAACATTTGGGCTGAGTTTTAACATGAGTATCAAAGAGGTGAAAATATTATGTGACCCGTTTGGGGAACTCTAGGTCCATTCATGAGGCAGAGTAAAGAGACTAGGGATATGAGAAAGGAGAGCAGCCTTTCCCCTGCCTGGCTTCTCAGTTCTCATGTCCACCATAGCCCAGTTCCCTCAGAGTCCCGTTGTAAATGCTGTGAATTGTTCTTTCCAGTGAGAAGTGATCTCAGGTAGAGATGGAATGCCACATAGGGCCACCATGGCAAAGGGAATCTCTTGTTTTGTCTGTTACTTCTCAGTGTCTTTGAGTCTCTGCCTGCATCACTCTCGTGCCCTGAACCTGTCAAGTGTCTGGGTATTTTTGCATGTTTGCAGTTCATCAACACCCTTCAGGTCCAGTGATCCTTCTCGGACCCTTCGCCGTTAGAGAAACAGGTCAAACCTGGCCCAAGGCTTCCTCCTTGGTTTCTGGCTAAAATTGACCTCCTCAAAGAACCCTGACCCCAGACTCCTGCTGGACACCATGCACTGGAGTTCTCCAAGCCCTCTTCTCTGTTGCCGGCACACACTGCTTTTTCAGCCCTGACAGTCCTCATCTCAGATCCCTCCCTGGGATTCTCATCCCTCTGCCATTCTTCTTTTTTTCTTGCTTGTAGAGCTTTTCTGGAGAACTGATTACCAGGCCCCTTCTCTCCTTGAGAGTGCTTCTTTGTCACAAATGATTCCACTCTTTCAGGACATTTGGTGACATTCAGTTCATCTCCTGTTGTCTGCTTGGATGAATACTTGGGAACTCCCTGAGAGGAAGGACGAGGCAGTAAGACATCTGAGAAATGCAATCTTTTTGTGGTGGGTGAGGGTGATGGATTTTTACCTCCTTTCTTATACTCTTTCCAGTTGCATGGGGACCTCTGGGCATTCACCCTCCTCTTCTCTGCTTTCAGCTGATTTATTCTTTTCTGGTTATTATTTTTCTGTGTACCTTGTCTGATTTTTCTTCTTTCAGTGTCCAGTTCTCATTCTGTAGCTTTTGCACTGTATTCTCAAAGTTGTGTGTCTATTGGCCTGACAGTTCCACAGTGCCATTCCCATATCTGGAGGAAATGCCAAATGCCTAATTGATGATTGGCACCTCTGCTCACAGTGGAAGGAAAGGTAGGCATTTCTCCCAATACCCATCCTTCGTTGAGAAGGGAGAGACTGTTCTTCCCCTTTCTACAACTTGTATTTCAATGCATAGAGAATGTCTTCCATATAGGACAGGAGTGGCCTGCTGGGATGGGGACCTCTGCCCCTCTTTGAACCCCTTACCCCTTCTTCTTATAGGAGGATGAGTTGCTAAATGAGTGTGAGTCTGGAACCTCCTTTGGGCCATGTCTACTGTTAGATAAGATCCCTGCATCTCAGAGTCAGTATCCCAGCTCCATTCTTCCTTCTTCCCCTTTCATTTGTTCCATCCAGATATAGCGGGCCCTTTGTGCCTGGGGTCTGCGCAGGCCCCTAGGCAGGCTGGAGGTTTGCCCTCATAGTCCTGTCTTGTAAAGCAGGATAGAGGATCCGGTGGAGTCCCAATCTCCAGTTCATTTCACAGCAGTACTCTGCCCTCAGAGTTATCAGTCACCTGCTCAGATATTAATTACCAAGTTCATCATTCCTCATCTTGCTGGCTCCTTGCATGTCACTTCCAGAGGCAAAATCCCAGAGGAGGAACCTCAGACCCACAAATGTCCCCGTTCCCTTGTCTCTCATCTCATGATACCCTCTGCCCAAGTCTCTCACCTTTCCTCTCTCCACTTCCCCATGTTCACTCCATCCCTAGGGCACTCACCACCTGCCATTCCCTACATGTGAAATTGTAGGCTCTTTGCTGTTGTTCCACCTTCACCTGGAATGTCAGGTCATGAACAGCTTCCCCATTTACCATCTGACCAACCCCTACTTGGCCTCTGAAACTCAGATTCCGCTTCACTGAATCTGATCAGATTCCAGGTGCCCTCTGACTTCCCAGGCTGGCTGAGATGCCCCTCCTCCGTGCTTTTTGAAGCCCACACCATCTCCATCACAGCTCTCATTACCATGTTCTCTGAACCCTCCCCCACTTCCCCAGTAGCTTGTGTCTTTTGAAGGAAATGCCATATCGGTCGAGCTCTCTATTCCCAGAAACATTATGGGCAACCAGAAAAGGCATGAGGCACTAAATCAGAGATTAACAAATGCCCCTTTAATTAAGGGCATGTCTACTAACTAGGAAACGTCTGAACTTATGAGGTGCAGATGGGGAAACCAAGGCACAGGAAGAGTCGCTGGCAGAAGGCTGAGCCAGTAAATGGCAGAGCTGGTACATTGAATATTTATAAACAGAAACACGTACTTGTTTAAATTTTTAAAAGAAAATGTGCACCAGTTCTGATCCTGTAAATTCTGTTGCCTCTAGCAGCAACCAAAGTCACAATTTGCCCAGTAGTATCAATTTGCCCCGTTCTACACAGAGGGATGCTCATGGCCCTGGAGAATCCTGTCTGCTTCCCCCCAAACCCAGCTCACAGGCAGGCAGCAGGCTCATCAACTCATCAGATCCCCTTCTCACAAGTTCGTTTCAAAGACATTTCATTGGTCTGCACACAGGTGCTTGTGGAACGAAATGAAACTTGCCCCAAAACAAAGGGGAAAAAAGCCGATCCGATGCAGAATCTATGTGCGTTTCAGAAGCTGTCAAGATGAAAAATGAAGCCATGCGTTTGGCCTTTAAAAATATTAATTTCTTGTAGAGATGAACTGGAGAGTGGTAGAGAGAAAATTCCCTTATCTCCTAGGAGGAGCGAACAGGACCAAATTCTGATCCTTCTTCCTGGGTCTTTCCAAACCCAGTGAGTACTTGTTTGCACTTCATTTGTGAAGTTTCCAAGCATAATGAATGTCCACATGTGTCCTGGAGTTATCAATGAATCTCCTGTCCTGTTCTGAGCTTAGTTGATACGATTCAATGTGCTTTGGCTCTGTTGTTTGGGGTTGGGGGATGAACACAATGGAAGCAAATCTGACCAACTTCTGACTGGGGCAGGGTTTAGGCTCAAGTAAGGGCACCAGCAATGAATGAATGAATGAATGAATGCCATGTTGCTAATAGACAGGAAGGACCAAGAAGACACAGGAGAAAGAAATGCATCCTGCTAACTTCTGACGGTCAAACTTAAGGAGACGGTGTCTGTTTCAGTAAGGTGCCTTTTCGAGCAGTTATAAAGGGTCCTCAGACTCCCTCCCCTCCCTCATACCCAGTCCATCCCCCAGAAGCTCCTCATGACCTGCTCTCAAAGACGTTCACTGCTCTGCACTGTCAGAGCCTCTGCCCTCTTTCTGCCCCGTGCCTCTCTTGCCTGGACCATTGCAGAGTCTCATAAGTGCCTCTCCATGCTCCCGACTCCACCATCCTCCTGCTGCCTCCAGAACATTCTCCTTTTCTAAAGCATCCTCACCTGCTTAAAAATACTGATAGCTGTATCTTGCCTAGTGCATCAACTCCAAGTCTTCAACATCTGCTCTCAGACCACTCTGCCAGCCTCCTCCCTTTCCCTCTTTCTGGTCACTTCAGACTTCCACGAAATATGTGTAACATTATTCCACAAACATACAAGGCTTTTTCATGCTCTCTGTCTTGTGCACACACTGTTCCTTCAGTCTATGTGCCCTTCCCTCCCTTGTCCATCTGAGGAACTCCTATGCATCTTTTCAGGCCCAGCTTACATGCCCCGCCCCAGCCGCATTGCACGTGGTCTGTCAGTTACTGACCAATTGTCCCTGTAAGCCAGTCTGCTCAGGGCCATCTCTGAGAAATTGGTGTCCTCCCTCCCCAGGGACTCACTTTAGGCAAGTTGCAGGGAACTGTGGGCTATGAACTGGACGCTCTTTTTTCTCTAGAAATGATATTCAAGAGATACTTGGATGAATGAAATAATAACACATGCAGCAAATATACTTTTGTTCTACTTTTTCCAAAAGTCTCATTCCCAATTTTCATCAGATTCAAAGGAGAAAAATCCTCCCAATTCCTAATCATCTCCTTCCCAAGATAACAGGGCTCCGTCCTCTGTTCATATAGACTCAGGGTGTGCTCAAAGATGTCTGGACATCTGGCCTCCGGCCTGTCTGCCTCTCTGCGGAAGCCAGTGGTTTTAAACTTATCAGCCATTCCCTTTCTCAGACTCAGGCCTGTGGTTCTGTGTGGCCTGTGTTTTCTTATAAAATGTACCAGTGCGTGGGGAGAAGTTCCATCTTGTGGCCAGAAAGCAAAGCAAAGGAGACCGGGACATATGAGGGCCTGACTCATACCATGCCAAACGGAGTCTCCACGCCCTCAGTGGCCACACAGCTACCTGGAGAGCTGGCAGAAGGGCCACATGGAGTCCTTTCTGTCTGCCCACCCATCCTCTAAAGCCCACCTCCTCGTGTTACTCTCAGGGCTCATCTGGGGTGACGTTTATCTCAGGGCCTTGGCACTGTGTCTCCGCTTGAGATGATGTCCCGATTTGCTGCTTAGGCAAACACTTCCTGAGCTCGGACAGCATGCCAGCCCCACGCCAGGCGGTGGGGACAAAGCCGAGGAAAGCTGGATTCCTGCCCTCACGGCACTCATGCTCTAGTGAGGGGAGAGCCTTGCCCTCCCTAAGAAGCTGCTGTGAGAAGAAATGAGGGCAACATTCCGAGACAACTGGAAATGATGGCTGGAGGACTCAGCACAGGAGAAAAACCCATCCTAGAATTCTAGAAAGTTCCCTTTCGTCCTTTCCTTACAACCATCTGGTCTCAACTCAGAGGCTGGCAACCCACACTGAATGTTTGAAAGCAGAGAAGCTACATCTTTCACCAGCATGAATGAACAACACCTACCAAAGGAAGCCAAAATATACCCTGTGAACACATACATATTTCTACAAACGTAACAGTCCTTTTCACTTTGTGTAATTACCAAAATGTTTGGAAGTAATTCCCAGTGGAAATCATCACCCAATTTGCTCCGTATGGATTCTTTTTTTTTTTTTAAGACTTTTTTGGATGTGGACCTCTTTTAAAGTCTTTATTGAATCTGTTACAGTATTGCTTCTTTTTTATTTTTTGGATTTTTGGCCACTGAGGCATGTGGGATCTTAGCTCCCTGACCAGGAATTGAACCCACACCCCCTACATTGGAAGGCAAAGTCTTAACCACTGGACAGCCAGGGAAGTCCCTGGATTCTTTAATATCGTATTGCTGCCAAGAAATCTAAATGTCCTACCTGCAAGGGAATTAAAAGACAGAAAATTATCACTCCGCAGCAATTCATACTGATTCAGACTTGGAGGGACAAAAACAAAATTGACAATTGCTGCTGGAGGAGGCTTGAACAGTCTTTATTTCATTTTCCTTAGCTTGGCATCAGTCCAAGGTTTTATTCCCTTTTTAAAAAATTTTGGCCCTTAATACAATAGATATCGACCACATAAATGATCTGTACATTGAATTAGACTAATAACCTAAATGTAAGCAAATTTGAAGGAATCGTCTTGACAGGGAGACAGCAGGCCCTGAGTTAGTTCTTCGAGGTAATGGTGATCTTATGCCTCTACCTACCAGATAATCAGGAAATATTTGCCTGACTCTCCCTAATGTGAGGCTGGCATCTGCCCTGAGAATCCAGCACAGGGAGTTTACTATGAAGGAGAAGCAGGGGTAAGGTTTATTCTCTCTTTCTCTTTCTTCTCATTTTAACTCAGCCTTAAAATAGCCACACTCTTGTCCTCCAGCCCTGCTTTTTCTTTTCGTCCTGATTCCATGGTTGGTCTTAACTCCATCGACTTAGGTGCCCAAGGTAGAAAGTGTCCCCTCGCTCGTCGCATCAAATACACACACTGGCTATGGAGCTGAGAAGTCATTCTGCCTGTGTGCAGATCCTGGCTCTGTTACTTGCTTCTGGAATAATCTGGAGAAGTCATATAAAGTTTCTGAGCCTGAGTTTTCTCATCTGTAAAATGGGGGTGTGTGGTGCTGGTGGTGATATCCTTGTCCCAGGGTGCAGTGAGGGTCAAACAGGATAATGTTTAGATGGTTCACACAGCTTCACCTATCTTCAGTGATCAATAAATGGTATCTCTTTTCATAACTATCATTACCGTAATTGATAACTAGGTCTTTTTGATTCCATTTCCTAAAATTTTCTTTCATTTCCCTCCTACTCTTCCTTCTGAACCATCTCATCTCACCTGGATGGATACAATATTGGTGTCTGATTCATCTCTTAAGTCCCCAGTGCTGAGCACGGGGCCTGGCACCTCGTAGGACCTCAGTAAGTCCCTGTGCCATTGGATTGAATATTCTAGCCTTAGCTCACCAGTTACGGTGTGTTATTCCTGGGTTTTTCCGGGACATGGGCAGAAGAAAAGCTGTCGGATGTGTATAATAGCCAAACATGGTATTCCTGATTTGGAAGAATTTATAACAGACCCAAAATATACTTTGGAAATTCAAATCATACATCACTTCTCCTATAAATTTTAGTGGTCATTTCTGTTTAGTTTGTTTTAAAGATCTGATGCATTTAAAGTTTAAATGTGGGAAAGTTATGCCTTCTCCCTTTGTTTTATTTCCCAGCACTATGACCAATGAGGCAAAGAATCCAAACTCATTACGTTTCACACATAAAGAATTGAAATGTATACAGTACTTACAGACACTGCAGGCTGAATGATGAAGCTCTCTTTTTAGACCTTGAACATGTTGACACACTCAATATTTTTCATCCACAGAATGCGGTATGAGCATTGTCTCACACCACGTAACATTAATATTGTTTTTATGACTGCGCAACGCAGTGACACGTTGCTGAGCTGCTGAGAAATTTGAAGAATAAAAAAGATTTAAGACACTGAAAGAACCTTGAGTCATTGAGTTTGGAGATGTAGGGGGGAAGGTTGAAGTGTGTCTAGGAGCTGGTTACACAGATTCTATCAGATGAACTGGAGCCAACATATGTATTTCTTAGACGGCCTGGACCCTAGGATCTAGTGCCGGTGGGTGTGGCTCAGCTCAGCACGGTCGGAATGTAGCGGGCTGGGGCTTACGCTAGCACAGCAAGAGAACCAGGCCAGACATCTACGAGCTTGGAGGTAACCAGTGAACTTGTAGAAGGTCATACAACCACCAGGGGAAGGAGATTGGCTACTGTGATGGTCATACTCTTGTTTCCCCCCTCTTGTCCCTGGGGGAAGCATCACTAATCAATCATGGCACTCTTGCCTTTTGAGTCCAGATGCAACATCAGTGTCCTGCTCCTGGCGCAGAGTTGTCATAAAAAAAATCTGATCTTCCATGTAAATAGAAATCTACCTAACATTCCTAAAACTATAAAAAAATTAAATATAAAACAAAGGCAGAAAGAAATCGAAGATTTGTAAATGAGGCTGCATGTTTTTAATGCAGTAACTCTTTTCTTCTCACCATAGCAGACTGTTTAAAGGTAAAAAGACGAGATTTGTTTAATCAGCTCATTTAGTTGATAAACATTTATTGAGGACCTACTAGAAGCCAGTTATATACATGCTAAGTGAGTAGCTGCCCACTTGTCTGGGCAGTTCTCAGCGCTGAACCTTGGGATGGGGAAGCCCAAACCATCTTGCCCCAGATTTGAGGGAATTGGGTGTCCTGGATTTAGGGAAGAAACTGGGATCCCCAGAGACCTTCTGCCCAGTCTCCAGGTACAAGAGTTTCTCCAAGTATACCTTTCCCAGGAAGCGCCCTTGGGCCCCATACCCCTCGATTTTCCAGTTTTGAAATCGGAATGCTACTGATACAGACCGTGCAGTGTTCTCATGAAGATTCTGATGAGGGGTGCCTAGCTCAATGAAGATGCTCCAGAAATGGCAGCAGATGTTGTCACTATGGTGATATTGCTATTGTTTTCATTATCCTTCCTCTAGGTGCACACCCTTGACATGTCAGACGTAGATACCCAGCTCTCTGAGCTTAGAAGCCACGTCAATACACTTGAGTTTGCATCCAAAGTCTACAGTCTGATTATTGACACATTTGACTGCCCAGCTCCAAGCAGAGAGGACCCACCAGGCCCTCACTGCAGTGTTCTCTTGGAACCCTGTGCCTCAAACACCCTGGTGAGAAATAGCAGCTGGGACTCCAGACCAGGTACCAAATCCCACAGTCTAGATGAGGTTGACCGTTTAGGCTGCTCTGAGGTCAGACCAAGGCTCAAATCTTGACCTCACTCACTACTTACCAAGCTCAGAACTGGGAGTTACTTCAGCTCTTACTCCCTCAGTGTTCTCATCTGAAGGTTGGAAATTGCACTTAGTGATTCCTAGTGAGTCTTGACATGTAAGTTCCCTCTCTTCCCAAACCATGACCAAGTCATACCAGGCAGATCAGAATGTGATGTAACATCTCCCCAGGAAACGATGTACAAGAAACCATAATTTCACGTACAATTTCTGAGGTTAGGAGATGTCCCAAATTCATCCCTGGGGTGTCCATGAACTCCAGTTTTAAAACCCCAATCCAAAAAAAAAAAACAAAACCCCAATCCATGAAGAGTAGTTTTTTTTTTGTTTTGGCGGTTCGCAGGCCTCTCACTGTTGTGGCCTCTCCCGTTGCGGAGCACAGGCTCCAGACGTGCAGGCTCAGCGGCCATGGCTCACGGGCCTAGCCACTCTGCGGCACATGGGATCTTCCCGGACCGGGGCACGAACCCGCGTCCCCTGCATCGGCAGGCGGACTCTCAACCACTGCGCCACCAGGGAAGCCCCAAGTGTAATTTTTAAAGAGATCAATTTGTATGCCTACATCAAAAAAGACGAAGGCAAATAATATGACCTAGAAATTCCACTCCTAAGTATATACACAAGAGAAATGAAAACATACATCCACATGAAAATGCGTACATGAGTTCTCATAGCAACATTACCCATAATAGCCAAAAAAGTAGAAGCGACCCAGTGTCCATCTGTTGATGAATGGATAAGTAAAATGGGATAGATCCATACAATGGAGCATTATGTGGCCATAAAAAGGACTGAAATACTGTGAGACAATAAATGTCTGTTGCTTTAAGCCACCCAGTTTGTGGTGCTGTGTTACAGCAGCCCCGGGAAACTAATATAAGGGACTGCTAATATGTATGGGTATGTTCCATCCAAACATTAGACCTCGTGGTGCTTTCGCAGGCACAGAATACCACGTGGATAATGGATGCTTTGGGGTAGGAAAGAGTTAAACAGCTCTGATCCTCCTGTGCTTACTGGCCAGATCCTCCTCATGACTTATGGATGACCGCATTAAAGGAAGCAAAGCTGGGAAAAGACGAAGTTTCCCAGCACAGCCTTTAAAGGACCCCCATGTCACACCTCAAGGCCAATTAACATTTAGTCGAATTCTTGGTTTGCACCCCAACCAGCTGTCGGGCTGGCTCTCTGGAGAAGTCTGCATGTTTGCTGAGATATAAACGTGCAGGGCTGCACACTGACATTTAGAGAGCCACCTCGAGGCCTGTGTCCTTTACTTAATGTGCTTTTTCTATTGTAATGGGAGGGCCGCACAGATGCCCCTGTTAGAATTGCTAATGGCTGTCACTTCTCGGTTCAAGGAAATGGTTGTCTGCTTTCAAGCAAATCCCGGGTCTTGGGAATCATGGCTTTGCACTGGAGCCTAGGACATGAGAAGGAGAGAAGAGCAAGAGGCCACATCCAGAACCACACGCCTTGTGATCCATTCCCCCACCCCCACAAATCACATAGAAATGTCCAAATCACCTTGACCTTACATTTCAGTTCACGTAGTAAAGCTTACTCTTGGGCTTCCTTGGTGGCGCAGTGGTTGAGAGTCCGCCTGCCGATGCAGGGGACGCGGGTTCGTGCCCCAGTCCGGGAGGGTCCCGCATGCCGCGGGGCGGTTGGGCCCGTGAGCCATGGCCGCTGACCCTGCACGTCCGGAGCCTGTGCTCCGCAACGGGAGAGGCCACAGCAGTGAGAGGCCCGCGTACCGAAAAAAAAAACAACAAAAAAAAAGTACTCTTTTTCCAACCACTAAATAATGTTTATTGCAAAAAAATTAGAAAGTTAGAAAAGAATACAAAGAATAAAATAAAAATTGCATGACCACACCAGTCAGAGATGATTGCTGTTAATATCTTGCTATACATAATTCTCCTGCCCTATTTAAAAATTGCGTATAGATAGGTCCATTTCTTACAAAAATGGGATCTCCATGTTCATACAGTTTTATTACCTGCTTTTTCCTCTCAACAATGCAATAGAAACATTTTCCATGCCATTAAATATTCTCCGACTAAGCATTTATTTTTAATGTGGGTGCCTCTGGCTTGAACAGCAGCAGTTTTCAATACTGCAGAGAGCTATGCTGGGTGGATTTGAGTAGGTTTTTTTCTCACAGTATTATGATGATGTTTAAATGGTGTATCTGTGAAAATATCCCTGGCCACCCGTTCCTGGATAGGGAAGAATGTCCAGCCATTCTTGATTTGCTCAGACCCTGTAAAATACCCATTCCTCATAGCCACCGGGCCTTTTTCTGGATGGTAAGATATGCTGGGACTGAGGGTTCCAGAGTGCAGACCAGCAGTGAGTGTCTGGCTGATTGAGAGCTTGTCAAGGGGACATGGTTACAGGGGCACACCCCATCTTTCAGGGCAGCTGAAATGTAAATAACCATTGTAGGTTCCAGGCTGAAATATATTACAGGGAAGATGTGAGAGACATGCAAATGTTGTAGGTTTCAAAAGCAGATAACCTACAGCAGGAAGTAGGGGCCGCCTTCAGGATGTGAGGGACCCTTGAGCCAAGCCCGCAAGGGCAGGTACGGTTTGGAGAGACAGAGGGCAGTAGACGTTTGGGTAGGCACTGGTCTGCTAGTGTTTAATGAACATCTACTGTACACCTGACAATAGGCAGGTGTCACGGATATGACAATGAAGAGACATCCGTGATCCCTGGCTCCTGACAGCTTACAGCTTTGTAAACATATGGCACAATTCAGAGTGATAAGTGGTCCAGTAAGAGAGCATCCTGGTGCAATCATAGTAATAATAAATGCTCAACAGATGTTCACTACTGGGTGTTGTGCATTTATCATTTCATTTAGTCCTCCCAGCAACACTGTGGGGTAGATTCTACTATGTCCCCTCTTTTACAAATGATAAAAGTGAGACTTCGTGAGAGTAACTCGTCCACGGTCAACACGTGCAGCTAGTTGGTGGTGTTCCCTTCATGATGCGCTAATCATTTTGCAGGCATCCTCTTCCTTAATCCTCACGACAACCTTTCAAGGTAGATGATGATATACCCATTTTCAGAGGCAGTATTGGAAGCACCAAGAAAGTTAAGTGATTTGTCCAGGTCCACACAGGTAGCAAGGGGTGGGACAGGGCTGCATCTAATGCTGTCTGATTCTGAGGGCCACACCATCTCCACACCTCGTTATTATGACCTCAGCAAGAGGTGGGTCCTGGCTGGTCCAGGGGACTGTTACTCACCAAGATTCAGAGTTTCCTAAGGCTGAAGTCACGCTCGATCATTCTTTCCAATTTTAAGTATTTATTAGGCATCTTTGATGTCCAAGAACTATACTGATGGGTACAGAGTCACAGCCGTTGAGAAGCTTACAGGCTAGCAGGGAGCTAAATGTGCAATAGTGATAAGGTGGGTATTTATTAAACGTAAGCACGAATAAGGCACAGTGTGAGTACAGAAAAGTAGACTCCAAAGTAGACGTGGCAGAATCCGGACAGGCTTCACAGAGGAGTAACGTGGGAGCTGAGACTTAACCGATGAGTAGGTGCCTGCCTGGGGGACACGTGGATGGAAGCCGTCCTAGGCACTGGGAACAGTGTTTGTGGAGGCATAGAGGTGAAGAGAACCTGGCAGGGTTAAGAAACCATGGCCAGCGATTAAGTATTGCTGGGCTAACGAATGAGGGGAGGCGTGGTAGGAAATGCGATTAGAGGGGGACAGATCTCCAAGGGCCTTCAAGTGCCAATCCACAGAGCTGAGACAGGGTCCTGGTAGCAATAAGGAGCCGTGGAAAGATTTAGAGCACAGCAGCAGGGATGAGGGTTGAGTGTTAGAAAGATAATTGTCATGAAAATGCACTTGAGGTGGTGAGATGGCACTCAGGAAGACCACAGAGGCTTATTTTTTGTGCCTTGAACTAAAGGAGAAGTAATGGGAATGGAAAGAAGAGGATGGATATAAATAATTTAAGGGGGTGGAATTGATCAACCTGGTAATTGATTAAATTGGGTCTGGGGAGGTTCCTGAGTCTGAGATCAGTGCACCACCCAGTTTTCATATCTGTCCATTTCATTACTTTCCCGTTTCTTTCACGCTCTCTTATTAAAAGTTCTGTGGGGTCGGAGTTGACTGTAATAAGAAGTCTGAGAACTGCCAAATAGCAACACTTAGCATCCCTGTTAGGTGACAGATCTCTGTTTGTGGGAGTCAGTGTTTATAAAAGAAAGAAAAGCGCATTCCGTGTAGAAGGGGTCATTTACTCTGTTTATTTTTTAAATACTTTTATGTTGTTGAAATCCCAGCCTTTGATGTTTAGGTCTATAATGAAATTTGGGCAGATTGGATTTCAGCTGGCATTTAATGAAATATGCTTTTTATTTTTTGTAAGTTAATGAAAACCTTTTTCTCTTTTATAAAAATCACAACTATATTCATTCGTGTATGCAACAAATGAATATGGGACATTTGGAAGGCAGGTATGGTCTCTGCCCTCATAAAGCTTATAGTCGAGTCATCTATCCAAAACTACATCTTCAGCATTTGCTCCTATTTTAAATAGGTGCTCACTGCCTTGAATATCAATAGAGCAGAATAGCAAGAATGTCAGAAGTCAGTCCTCAAGAATTACTTTCAGTGTTTTTAAAATATTTCATACTTAACTATCCATCCCACGTGCCTCTACCTCAGGACCTTTGCACTTGCTAACTCATCTCCCTGGATTGCTCTCTCCCAGGGTATCTTTGTGGCTCCTCCTTGGTCTCTTCATGGCTCTGATCAGATGTGACCTTCTTTGAGCCTCCACCCTCACTCCAGAACTCTCTATCCCCCTTCTTAATTTTTTCCTATAGCATCTATCTCTGTTGGTTTTGTTACAGTCTGTCTCCTCACCTAGAAGATAAGCTCCATGGGGGGGTGGGGGTGCCTTTGTGATTTTTGTCTGCAGCTCTCTCCCCACCAACTAAACAAACACATGGCTCTCAGTTGGCCCTCAGAGAACATTTGAGGAATAAGTGAATGAACCCTCTCTGTGTCTCAGGTTCTCACCTGCAGCCTGGGGGCAGGGGGAGGGCTTGCTGAGATGTGAGTGAAAGGAGAGCGTCAGAGTCTCAGGATTCTTGGCTGGGGGCGGGGTGGGGGGGAGCGGGGGGGACCGCGGCCAGCGTCACGAGCAAGTCAGGCTGCTTGAGCAGGACAGCACTCAGCCAATGTCTCTGTCTTTATACCGATGTTTCCTGGTTTTTACACAGCTCTTGGCTTAATATGTTTTTCTCCATTGGGCCCAAAATACAATTTAAAAGGGAAAAAAAATATTCTGAGGGTATAGATCTAATGTCATAAGCATCACTTTGGAGAGGTTTTGTGTTTATTTTGTGGTTTTTCTTTTTTAACACTGTAACTTTTAAAATGTAAGGTATTTCCTCGTAACCCAAACCATATATTTTTCTAGTAGGAAAAAATAGTAAATATAGATAACCCAAAACAGGGATGAAAAAATAATGTGTATCTGTAATTCCATCATACTGACCTAACCGTTGTAAACATTGTGTGTGTGTGTGTGTGTGTGTGTGTGTGTGTGTGTGTGTGTGGATGGATAGATAGATAGATATAGAGATGGACTTCTAAACATATATATATAATCTCCCCCTGGCCAGTGGTTACAGCGGCTGGTGCACCATATGCTGGGCCAGTCCAGGTGGCCTTCCCTCCCTCAGTGTCATGATGCTGCTAAACCAGGACCTCTTTCCACCTTCCTGCACCCTATAACTCCTTCCCAAATTGCTCCAAAGTTTGTATTCTGCTATCTCAGGAAATAGCAGTCAAAGGGAGACACAGTGACCCACACTCAGACAAGGGCAGTGGGAATAGTGAAGATGGGATTATGTGAGATTCCTTTTTAAGAGAGAGTCAGAGGGGATGAGAGAGGGTACCAGGGCCTTCTAGTCTGGTGGCCTGAGTGGAGAAGGACACCACAAACCAGAACAGGGAAGGAGTGTGCTTGGCTCGGAAGATCCTGAGTTTGCTTTGGGACCTGCTGTATTTGCAGTGCTTGTGAAACGTTCAGGTGGAAATGTCAAGCAAGCAGTTAGAAGTGTGTATCTGGGAATTAGGAGAGATTTGGACATAAAAGAGACAGGTGGTAATTGAAGCTGTTGGCATCAGAAGGTGGGGAGAATTGAAGCTGGGGGAGTACCGGGGTCTCCAAGAAGGCGACATTTAGAGACTTGGTGGGGCGTGCTCAGAGAGCCGCCCGTACCTGGCGACTGACCCGAAGAAAGCTCCGATCCTTCCAAACCCAGCCCATCCAGGCTGGTGTGAACAGATGGGAAATGGGTTCCCGTGTGGAATCCATGGGCTACCACTAAGAGAGGTGATGAGGGGACCCCAGAGTGTAGCAGTTAGGAGTGTAGGCTGTGGACTCAAGAACTTGCGTTCCAGTCCCAGCTCCATCATGTAAGAGCTGTGTGTCCTTGGACAACAGAATCCTCACCGATACAGTGGGAGCTACAGTCCTACCCTCCTAAGGGCGGGGTGAGTCATGAGGATTGGCAGAGGCAAGGCACACGAAGGGTTAAGCACCGTTTCCAGCACATAGCAAGTGCTCGATGAGGGACGTAGCCATGATTATTAATAATGACTGACGGTCTGAATGGGACCCAGCTGGACTGGTAAGGAATGAGTACTTGTGGCCTGGAGCAGAGAGAGCCGTCCATAGGTTGGGGTTAGAGCCAGGAGGGAGCACGAGGCACAGAGGTATGGTCTCATCCCAGGGCTGAGGTCTGACCCCCATCGGGACCTGAGCTGAGGCTCTGGGATTCCCTCTGAGACATCTCTATAGGCAACAGAGCTCAATTCCCCTCTACTTTGAAAAGGGCACTGGAGAAGATCTGGAGGGAACGCAGAACACTCTGTTTATTGTTATTTTTAAAAAATAAAATGGAAAGGAGCCCTCCAAGGGCATGTTCGCGGGTTTTATTATTTGTGTCTTTATCAACATTCTGTCTGTCTGCGAGACTGGGCTGGCAAAGGGCAAGACCAAATGTTAAGTCATAATATTTGACTCCTTGTTCCTTGCTCAGCTAACATGCAAGGGTGTTAATAGGCTCAGCTCTTGTCAGCCGAGCCAAGACAATTTCAAGACCGAAATGAATGATGCAGCCAAGATCACAAAAGGGCCGCCTTGTGCGAATGGGGCAGGAGATCCCGATACACTGGGTGGTCTTGTCCAGATAATGTGGGAGGAAGCTGAGCAAGAGGACTCACTGTTCCAGGCGTGAAAATGACCAGAGAGCCTTCCAGAATAATCCACGGCCGGGTTATCCTTGTTGCCCTTTCTCCCTAGTAATATGAATTCGCTTTTGGAACAACAGCAGTGGCATAAGTGGAATCCGTCTAGTATGATTTTTCCTCGGATGATTTAGAATTAGTTCAGTCTGTCTTCAAAGAGTGACAGCGTACAAGGGCTATCCTGAATTGCTTTCCTGTCCTCGGGTGGGGTGGGTGGGTGTCAGTGGCCGATTCATTACTCTCAGTGGGGTCCTTTGTTTCTAAAGCTACCTGGGATTATTACAGCAATAGAACTCTAAAGCAAAGTAAGCTTTGCATAAAAACGCATTTGGCTTCAGAGAAAACATACAATACTGATGAAAAGTAACCCTGGATGGCAGATTCCCTTAAGAGGTCACATCTGCATGGGAGCAGCTCTAGGAAACGGGGATGGATCTTGACAAAGGCCGCTTAGACTGTGCTTGTCTAAGGGGAGGAGGTAACGCTGATTAAGCGCCTGAAATTAACGGGCAAAAGGCCATTAACATGCAGAGATCCAAGAGCAGGCAAAGGTGGTAAAGCCGCAATTGCTCCAAGTCGTAGGCATTTAGAACCTGATTTTAGAAACATCCTCCAGCCCTCGGCTGGCTCACGTGCTTTTGTCACTGGGAGTCAGTAATTGAATTTTCTGGATGTTTTGACCAATGTGTATCTTTGTGAAGCCGATTACACAGCAGAACGCAATTTTTAGTCTGACCTTAAAAACATTACCTTCTGCTGTGTGATTAGAAAACATGCAGAGAGTGCCGCCCTTCTCACTGCACTTGATCTGGGGGAGAGGGAAGGGAAAAAAAACCCTTGCTATTCCATGTCACCTAGTAAGATTCATTTAGATTCTCTGCAGATAATGTAATAACAGATTTTGGAAAACCTTAACATAAGGAGCCGCCGTAAAACGTATTATCTTTTATTACCCATACAGAGAATGACATTTTAGAAGGTAATAAATCGAAACCCAAGAAAAGCTATTTGCTTTCGGAGGCTGCTTGGCGGATGACAGGGATACCAGTTTCCCGATTTTATACTGTGACACCTATGGCTCCCCAGGGTCACCTGAGGCAGCCCCCAGATGGGTTTGCTGAGGCCTGTCTGAGAAACATTCCCTGGCCCTCTCTTCTTTTTTGAAAGGTCGTTCCCATCCAGACCTCACTGCTGAGCATTGGGTTGTCCCACCTTTACCGGTCCCCTTTCCATCTTACACAATGGGGATTTGTGACAGGCCAAGAGCTGAGCCTGGGCTTGGGACCTGCCCTGGGGCATCTGCCATGAGGTGGGGGAGAGCTCACCCCACCAGCATCAGAGAAGGCCAAGCCTCCCTTGGCATGGATGCCTCTCTAACGGGGAAGAACTTTCCCTGCTCGCTCCTGGAAAGCTAGAGCCTTATCACCGTGCCCTACCCTGCACAGCCCAGCCTTCTAGAGACCAGCTCAGCCTGTCCAACCTTGCCCAGGCCCTGCAGGCCCACAACTGCTGCAACCCAGAAGAGCATCCCTGAGGCCAAGTTTTCTGCGTACTGATCCACATCACCATCTTTTGATTTATTCATTCGTCAGATATTAACAGAGAGTACCAGACACTTGGATGGCTGTGTGATTTTTCCCCGGGGGGTTTATAATTCAATTTATTTTCAAAGAGTGTAACCCAGTGGCCACATAAAGGCAGTATTTGGGGGCCTCCATGTCTCAGGGGGCCAGGTGTCGGGGATATGGCAGGAGTAAGTTAGAGACAGGGTCCTTGCTTCTATCGACGGCTATAATGAATACTTGGAAAGTGACTGCCTTATTGAAAACCGTATATTTTGAAGAGAAAACTCTCCAATAAACTGATCTGGTATTTACCACTTTGTAGATGGGAAAAAATTCATCTCCTCTTCCTAGTGGACAGAGTTGTAGGAAAGGTCTCGTTGACGTTACGCTTCAAAGGATTGAAATGGAAATATTTTCCAGAGGAAAGATAGCGGATGCTATTCTGGGAAGGTGGGCAGTCCTGGGAAGGGGGCAGCTGGGAGTGAAATGAAGGTGGCAGCTGATAACAATGAGTACCACATGGGGCAGGGAGGCTGGCGAGCATGTTGGCTCTGCAGGATGCTTGATGAGCGCTTTCCAGAGAAGCTGTATCCGTTCCCGACGGCTGCCATAGCAAGACCACAAAATCTGTGGCTTAAACAGTTCTGGAAGTCAGAAGTCCAAAATGAGTTTCACTGGGGTAAAAGTCAAGGTGTCAGTGGGGCTGATTCCTTCTGGAAGCTCTAGGGAAACATTTGTCCCCTTGCCTTTCCCACCTTCTAGAGACCACCTGCATTCCTTAGCTCATCATCCCTTCCCCCATCTCTCCATCTTTAAGGCCAGCAGTGTACCATCTTCTTCATCTTCAAGCCTCTCTCTCTCTCTCTCTCTCTCTCTCTCCTTCCATTATTGCATCTCCTTCTCTGGCTCTCCCACCTCCCTCTTATAAGGACCCTTGTAATTACTTTGGATCCACCCGGATAATCCAGGATAATCTTCTCCTCTCAATATGCTTCACTCAATCACATCTTCAAAGTCCTTTTAGCCACTAAGGTACCATATTCCCTGGTTCCAGGGATTAGGACATGGACATCTTTGGGGGCCAGTATTCTGTCTACCACGGAAGGTATGAAAGCCTCTGGGACCAAAAGCTTGATGGCATTTAGAGCTCACTTCCACTGTGCTCTGTGCTTGACTCATGAACGTGACACTGGGCATCTAACAGCTTAATCACAGAGACAGACATGTGAAGGGAACATTGCTGTGTCATTAAGTCAACCAAGAAGACAGCATTCACCATAACATACACACAGGACTAATGCAGAGGAGGAAGGGGTAATTCTGGGAAGAACAGAAAAGCTTTAGGAGGGAAACACATCTAAGTAAGGTTTATAAGGACGAGTAATTCTCCAAGGGGGTGGAGGGAATCATGGGTAGGGAGGGCCTCCCAGGCAGAGGGCACAGCATGAGCTAAGGTGTCAAGGAGTGAAGAACCCGAGATGCTGGGATTGCAGGTAGCCCGGTGTTACAGGAGTGCAACACTGTGAGTGAGGAGCTCTGGGAGATCAGGCCAGGATGGGGGTGTCTTCTGTGCTTGAGGAGCTTGCACCTTATCCTGTAGCTACCGAAGGGCTGCTGAAGCATTTTGAGGAGGGTCCTGTGGTCAAGTGGCAGTTTAGACAGCTCACTGTGTCTGGCTTTGGGTGGAGAGGGGTCTGGAAGAGAGCAGAGGGAACCAGTCTGGAAGCTGTTGCAGTAACTCAGGTGAGAAAAGATGAGGACTCGAAGTCATGTGACAACAGGGGTGACAGAGAAAAGAGGATGGACTCAGGAGAGGTTGGGGAGGCGACATCAGTAACAGTTGATGATGGGCTCTTTGAAGTGAAAGCGGGAAGAGCTGAGGACACCTCCCAGGCGTTCAGCTTGAGGTGATGCCTCCAAAAGGAGGGCCGTGTTGCAGGGACGATAACACGTTTTGTCATTGGTCCATGAAAATTGAGGGAGAACATCCAAAGGAGACATCCAGAAGATGAAGCAGGCTCGAGGGGCAACCATAGTGTTATTTAATGCCTTACTGGGAGTACATTTTTTCTAGAAAGGGAAAAAAAAGGAAAATTCCACGGAGAGAGAAACTTTGGTAAACTATGTTTCTGTTTTTCATTTAAATTGCATCATAAACAGGTGAGTTTTAAGTTAAAATAAGGGTGACCTGCAGTTCATCAAGTGTTCATTCAAAACGATGCTAATCAAAGTGTGGTCCTCAGATCAGCAGCATCAGCATCTCCTAGAAACTTTCTGAAAATGCACATCCTCAGGCCCTACTCTGGACCTCATGAGTCATTAGCCCTCTAAGTGGGCTGAAAGTCTGTGTTTTAATGCACCCACCAGGGAATTCTGGCACAAGCAAGTTCCAGAAGCACTGACTGAGACAGTCTGTCTTAAGCACCTACTATGTACTGGACATAATGTTGCCATGGCAATTCAAGGCCAAAAGTTTAGAAGAAACAGGCTAACACAGTAAACAGTGACTGTGAAAATATATAAAAACGATAGAGAAAGAGCACTTTAATTTTATTTTATTTTATTTCATGTTTTAGACGTCTGTACTTCCTTGTCTCAATCAAACAGATTAAACCAAGCAGTTCTTTAGCATCTTCAGATCTGCCCCAAGTCAACCATATGCTTCTTGGGATTCCCTAACTCTGTTTCCTCAGGCTGGGAGCTCCTTGAAGGTGGGATGGACTAGATGGTGTCTGAGATACTTTCAAGAAACAATGGGTTGTGTCTCTTAGCATCACAGACCTTGATTCCAGCCACACTAGTGGCCCCGTGTTAGCTGGACCTCCATGCTGGTGCTCAGGCTCCTCTTCCCTCTCTGAATTCTCTGCCTTCACACCTCCTTCAAAGCTCAGCTCCAGTCTGCATTGTCCTGAAGCCACTTAAAAACCACAGTAGCCCTCCCAGATGCACCGTTCACATCTGAAGCTATTGCATACATGTTCAGCACACACTACCTGGTGCCTTGTGGAGCCACTTATACATGTTTTACCTTCAGCCAAGCCATGAGTTCCTTGCAAGTAGGGAGTATATTTTATACTTCGTCTTGTTCCCAAGGTGTCCTGACCAGAATCAGAATCAGTCTTCAGTTCTTATTAAACCATTGAATTTAATAGTGTTTTAGGATTAATAGCTTCTCATCTTCTTCCACAGAAATTCACTTCCACATCAAGACCCCATTTCTAATCCTATAGTAGGAGATTCTCCTCTGCAGGAACGTCTCCTTCCTCCCGCCACCAAGGTCTGAGCTAAGTGGCCTTTCTTTTGCAATAACCACAGCACTCTTCTTACTCCTGTCTCATTTTGCTGAAATTACCTGGGAATTATCTAGCACCAGGTTTGTCTCCCTTTACTTGTTATTGCTCTCTAGCACAATGCCTAATGCATTGTAAGTGCTCAGTAAATATTAAATAAAATTCATATCGCCTTCCTGAGCACCCCATGTCCTGACCCCCTTCTCATAGACCTTAATTGGTACACTTCGAATAACACTTATCTCATCATACCTTACATACTTGCTTTCTGTGCATTTATCTAAAAATGGACTGAAAGCAGCATCTGTATCATTCATCACATCCTCGCAGAGTTACTTGAACCTAGTAGACACTATATAAATGTTTCAGTGGAATCAACCTGAATGTCAAATATTTACCGCCTTGGGTCTGAAGGGTGTGATTTTTCCAGGTATGCTATGAATGCCTTTGGCATTTTATTTGCCGTGACTCATCAGTAACATCAGAAGAAGTACACTTCACATGGAAATGTTTTATTTGATTTTGGTATCCCTCAACCTGAAATCTATCACTTAGGTTATTCCAACTGCATATGTCTAAGAGGCTGTGTTTATTTCCCCTGCTGCTTCCCCATCCTGCTGACTTTGTCAGCAACCAGTAAATCTGGGGAAATGAGCTATGCCTTCTCCTTATCCACTACACCCCAGCCGAAATGAAAACACAGCAGATGACAGCCAAGTACATGAACGTTCACATTAGCGGTGAGCAGCAAAGTAAAAGGAGGCCTAAAGCCAAACACAAGTCAAACCCGACTTGCCGTGTCGCATAGGAAGGTGGAGGAATGTCACTCGCTGTCTGCAGTGGGAAAAGGGCACCTTTTACAAGGGAATGTACACGGTTCCTGCTGGATTTATGGACTACCTTTCCCCAGTGTTATGTGGCCAGAGTGGATAAATCAAACTCCAGACAGACAACAACTTGTTCTGCTCCAGATAATGTTTTCACCAATCTGCTTGCAGTATTTATAAACCAGGTGTCAGGTGCAGAAGAATGTGGTCCCTGTTCAGGTGCCATATCACAAGGAGTCTCAGCCTATCCGAGCAAAGCTGATGAGTAAATAAATAAACAAATTGCATTACATCTTTCCCATAAATCTCATATTAATATTTCTCACTAACAATACCTTCAGTGTTAGACCACAAAAGGATTTATTGAAAAAGACTCTTACAGATTTCCTTGACCCTTAAAGCACAGTTTAAAAGCTGGAGCCAACTCTTACCAGCTGATAATAACTGATTGTGTATATCACTTTCCAACTGTGTACTCTATGACATCATGTTGCTAGCTTGAAATCAGCCATGGTAAGAGTATTTAAACCACCAAAATTGACAAATGCTGCAAATCAGGCACATGTGCTGTTAAACATTTACAGGCACATCACTCTTTGTAATTCATTATTTTATAAAAAATGTATCTATAAGTGACTAATTAGTGCATAACAGCCTTGTTCCAGGCACTGAATTAGTAGCTGGGAGATAAAACTTTAAACAAGACAAGGTCCCTGACCTCATGGAGCTCAAGTCGTCAGGGTCAACATAGCCAATAAACAAGTAATCAATAAATGAGAATATTACAGACTGTGATAGTGCTGGAGAAAAACTGTATTCATTATTTGTTGCAGCATAACAAATTACTCCAAAATGAGATACTTCCTATCTCACAGTTTGGACTGTCACAGAGTTGCAGTCTATGTGTTGGTGCAGAATTTGCAGTCTCATTAGAAGGTTTGACTGGGGAAGGATCCACTTCAGGGCTCTTCAGTGGTTGCTGGCAGCATTCAGTTCCTTCTGGCTGTCCCTGGAGGCCATCCTAGCTTCTTGCCACATCCTTAGAAGACTTTCCAAAGGTTCTAGTACATAATAACAGCAGCCATCTACACATGCCAAGCTCCATGCTTGGCACTTTACCTTACCTATTTTAATCCTCACTTACCCTAGAAGTATTATTATTCTCCCCATTGGACAGGTGAGGAAACTGAGGCAGGGAGAACTTAAGTAACGTGACCAAGTTCACTCAGCTACCAAAAGGTGAAGCTGATCAAATGCTGATATCCTTCCCTAAGTGTCAGCTACCCCATTATGCAATAAGGTCCCTGCCTTCATGGAGCTTCAGTGCAGTGAAGGATGGCCATCAGAAATGAGCAGGGGGGCTTCCCTGGTGGCGCAGTGGTTGAGAGTCCGCCTGCCGATGCAGGGGACACGGGTCCGTGCCCCGGGCCGGGAAGATCCCACATGCCACGGAACAGCTGGGCCCGTGAGCCATGGCCGCTGAGCCTGCACGTCCGGAGCCTGTGCTCTGCAACGGGAGAGGCCACAACAGTGAGAGGCCCGCATACCGCAAAAAAAAAAAAAAAGAAATGAGCAGGAATTCACCTAAAGGAGGAAGTAGAGGTGGAAAGGTCAAACGTAAGAAAAAGTGGGGTACAGTAGAAGGAAATCCAGTCTGGACAAAGTGTGAAAAGAGGTATGGAGGGCAGTTCAAGATGCAGCAAGAGGAGGATGGGGTACCACATGGGTTAATGGCAGAACCTTTCTCCATGTAACATTTATTCATTGATTTCCCCCCCACAGCTACCATTATCCTTGTTATTAGTGATAAATGTTCCGTTAAATGCTCACTCGTATGGCAGTCACGGTAGCTGTGTAAAGCATCAAGGGTCCAGTGATTGATTACATGCCATATTTAGTGACATGGCTTGATTCTTTGTTTTTCAAGATGGAATGTTTGCTTTTCAAATCAGTGTGATCAGTGAACCCAGCCCGTGTCTGTGGAGATACACCCGAGGCTTTTTCTTGCAGACACACCATCTTCCTTTTGTTTCTAGGATATATATTAACTGGTAGCAAGTAGACACCCAGGAAGAGATGGCAAATACAGTAGAGATGCATAGCTGCAGAATTCAAACCAGGAGAGCAGCTTGACTCTTAGATATGTCTTACAGATCAGATAGCTTCAAATAACATCACAGCAGTCAATTTCATTCTCCCAGTTTTTACACAGTGCTTCTCTTTGTCAAAATACAGTCCTATCTCCTTGAGCTGGAGTTCCCCAAAGGATAAGCCATTCCCTGAGAATAAATGGCTCTGGTTTGGAAATGCCACTGATATGCTCAGACCTTTGAGATATAATTTAGTTCAGGGAAACAGTAATATATCATCATTATCAATGATGAAAGTAAATCACCCAGCTTGCGTGCTGCATACTGGCTCGGTGTTTTGGTCAAAGGCATGGTCCTTACCCTTGAAAACTTTGTCATCCACTTATGGGAGATAGTGAATGGGCGTTCAAAATAAGACCAAACAGGAAACATAGCCTTCAAATTAGTCTGGGTAGGCTAGGCACTGTAATAAACTTCCCTTAAACCTGAACAACGGCTCGTCTCTTGTTCACGTCTCAGTCTAAAGCAGGTCAGCAAAGGGTCTCTGTGCCATATAGTCATTTGGAGATGCAGGCTTCTTCCTCTTTGGGAATAGAAAACACGGAGGATTACGTGGGAGTTTTAGGGGCCAGGTCAGTCCATCACTTCTGCCCACATTCCGCTGGCCAGAAGTGGTCACAGAATTTCCTCTTACAGTCTAGCTGTATGCCCTGCAGTCAAAAGAAATAGGATTGGGTGAACAAGTAACTGTCCTCACCACAGTTTCCTCTGATGGCAAGAAACCGAAATTGATTCTGGCTGACTTCAGTGCCAAAAAGAATCTCCTGAATAAACGCCGAGTGTGTCACAGAATCCAGGGGAGAGTTGAAGAGCCAGCACAGGCCCAGATCTCAGAGGCAGAGCTTCCATCTTTCTGGTTAGAGCGGTGCCTTCAGTGTAACTCAGCCAGAAAGGCTCTTTCTATTGGAGTTGATCATACCTGTCTCCCCTCTGAGCCTTGAACCAACTGAGAGAAATAAAGCCAAGAATCAGATCGTGCCAAGGAGAGTACAGCTTGGCCTTTAGAGGACAGTGAGCTTCCTGCCCCCTGCTCAGTTCACTCACCAGTGACAGAACAGCTGGATGGCTGACGGTCTCGTCCCCCAAACGGGGTGCATCCCGTATGGGCGGGGAAGAGCACCAGCGTGGTAACTGTCCTCCCAGAACATTCAAGAAGGTAAAATCCTGGACTTCCCTGGTGGCACAGTGGTTAAGAATCCGCCTGCCAATGCAGGGAACACAGGTTCGAGCCCTGGTCCGGGAAGATCCCACATGCCGTGGAGCAGCTAAGCCCGTGCGCCACAACTACCGAGCCTGCACTCTAGAGCCCACAAGCCACAACTACTGAGCCCACATGCCACAACTACTGAAGCCTGCAGGCCTAGAGCCCGTGCTCCACAAGAAGAGAAGCCACTGCAATGAGAAGCACACCCACCGTAACAATGAGTAGCCCCCGCTCTCTGCAACTAGAGAAAGCTGGCGGGCAGCAACGAAGACCCAACACAGCCAAAAATAAATAAAATGAGTAAATAAATTTATTAAAAAAAACAAAAAAAAAAAGAAGGTAAAACCCTTCTATTGGGCCCAGGAGCAGCATGGGAGAGGCAAGAGGGTTTGCCCTACGTTCTGTCTCCATGATGCCTGGTTTCACATTTCATATTCCTGGAATCCGATTGTCCCACCTGGGGTTAGGGAGTTAACTGTGACTCGCTCAACTATTGTGAGGGAGACAAACGTGCACGTGGCCACCAGGGCCTATTCCTCTGCATCAATGTTTCTTCCCAGACGATGGGCAGCTGTGGGCTGCCTAGGACCCTTGTCCAGCAGAATAACAAAGGCAGAGTGACCTCTGAGCAGTGCAGAAATGCGCATGTGTATGTATATTTCAAGTATGAGGGATTTAGGGGCAGACTTCCTAGAAAAGGCTCAGCTGGAGTGGGAGGCAGGTCAGAGGTGAGTGGAAGGTTTTCCAGTTGTGTAAGAGCAAGGGGGCTCATACATATGCAATTTTCTCTAAGTCTTCCACATTTCAGAGGAGGTGCTTCTATCATTGGCTGCTTTGTTTTTATTACTTTTGTCATTGTGAAAGCAATTATGTTTATTATAGAAAAATCCCCAAATACTGATAGGCCAGTGGACTTCTTATCTTCGAGTTGCTTTTCAAAGTGGAAATCTGGAAACAACTCAAACAAATGACCATCCAGTAGGGAATGAGTGAATAAATTATGCTGGTCTGGAAACAACTCAAACAAATGACCATCCAGTAGGGAATGATTGAATAAATTATGCTGGTCTGGAAACAACTCAAACAAATGACCATCCAGTAGGGAATGATTGAATAAATTATGCTGAATCCATACAGTGGGCTGTTATACAGCTGTTGAAATGAATAGACAGATCTATAAGCAGAGGTGAAAGTGATATGGTAAGACGGATTGTACAGCGGTGTGAATGCTATCATTTGTTTAAATATATGTGTATCTAAAGTGTGTGTGTGTGTGTGTGTGTGTGTGTGTGTGTGTGATGTGTAGGACAAAGGAGGGAGACACCAGGCTACTAACAACATTACCTCTTGGAGATGGGGTTGGGGGTGGGTAGAGAGGAATGCTCACTTTCCACTTTAGAAATGACTGTATCGTTTCTATTTTCCTTATAATAATTGGATATTCTCTGACAGTACAAACATATTCTTTGGTAGCCTTAAGTTTGGCAGAAAATTGAGACTTTGGAACATCTCATCTCAAACCTTGCAATATATCTAGTTCATAGTCTAATTGATTTTCCACTAGGTTAATCAATCGAGTTCCCATTGCAATCATAAAGTTTTATTTATATGAGGAGACAGGAGTTGGCTGGTTCATTTTTTTTAATTATTTATAAAATTTATTAAACTACAGGAGAGTTAAGCCAACGTGTCATTCGTTTGTGCCAGCGAAAGAATTTGTATGTACCTCTGCTTAGCTCTGACTCTATTTTGTTACAGTTATATGTGAACATGCCTGTCATCAACCGTAAACATCTCTGAACCCCTTAAAGAAAAGGACCCTCTTCACATCCCTATATCCCCAACACCATATTTAGACTCGATGTCCAATAACTTCCAACTAAAGGAATGCATGAACTAATGAAAGAAAAAATTATAATAACTCTCTTTGGTCAAAAAAAATATTTCTGCAGAGGGGAAAATTTTAAAAGGAAAAACAATGTATTCGTGAAATTATTGGAATACTCTTGTGAAGAGCCTATTGTGATACTCTAGTGTGATACAATCGCTCTTACACTTTCTTGCAGATAACCAGATAATTGATCATAGCATTCGTTGCAATATTAGTCAGAATTCCCTTGTTGCTTCTCACAGAACATCTCAATTAAATGTCTTAAGGAAAGGAGAAATTTATTAGCTCATAGAACTCACAAATCTGAGGGGTAAATTCTGGCTTCAAGAATGACTATTAAAGAGCTCAAATTAGATTAAAAGAACTCCATCCCTTCCTCTCAGTTCTGTGTTGTCTTCTTTCTCAGGCTGCCTTTCTCTGTGTGGTTGCAAATGGTCACCACCAGCTCCAGATTTTGGTCCTACCACCTTCAAGTCCAACAGAAAGAGGAGTTCTTTTGCCTACAAGTTCTAAAGAAATATGTCCTGGAACTGAGTTTCAATCCCAGGTGGCCTAACTTGGGTTATGTGCCTATCACATGGCAATGGGAATGGGAGGCCCTGATTGTACAAGCCTGAGCTACATGACCATCCCTAGTCCAGGGATAGAGTCAACCCTACCTGAACTCCACGTGTACTAAGAGTGTGGAAGCGATGATACCCTCAAAGGAAGTATAGCATCAGTACCAGAGGAGGATGGGATGGATGCTTGGGGAGGCGGGGCAGCACATATCCAATAGAGTTAGCGCTTGAAGCTACCCTGGGGTGTGTGTCCACAGCTACCTTCACTGCAAGTTGGAGAAGGGCAAGTGCTATGAGAAATTTGCATCCTTGTTCAACAGCCATTATAGAATCATGCTCATCCCCCAATGTGTTTCATGGGGCAAGGTCAGCTGTTCTTTAACGACAAGCCATGCCTGGGGTCATAAACTAAACATCCTGATAGGAATGATACGAAAATCGGTAAGATCTTCTTGAAAGCAATGTTGAAATATCAATAAATACTCTTAAAATGTTCATACTCTTTAGCCTAATAATTCCACTTCCTGGAATCTTTTTTTTTTTTTTTTTTTGTGGTACACGGGCCTCTCACTGTTGTGGAGCACAGGCTCCGGACGCGCAGGCTCAGCGGCCATGGCTCATGGGCCCAGCCGCTCCGCGGCATGTGGGATCTTCCCGGACCGGGGCACGAACCCATGTCCCCTGCATCGGCAGGCAGACTCTCAACCACTGCGCCACCAGGGAAGCCCTAAAGTTTTTTTTTTAAGTCAAAATACATTGAGAGCTTCCTGAATAAAGATGTTCATTGCAGTGTTATTTAAAATTGTCAAAATTTTAAGAAGACTAGAAATAACCTCAAGTTCTAATAATTGAAGATGATGAAATAAATTATAAATTATGCATATGATTAATTTTATGCAACCCTTAAAATAATATCAAGGAATTATGGTGGTAAATGATATTGCATGAGGGAAATGATATTAAGTTTCCATCCCCACAGCCAACTCTAGTCTATGAATGGTGACTGTCTTGCCTTGGAGAGATTCCAAAGACACATTTATGCACAACAGGTAAGAGTGCTATGAAAGGCGCCTGCCCTAGATGGAGGGGGGCACACAGCGTCAGCCCGAGCAACATGCATGTCCCCTACCCCGAGTGATAACCCAGATCTAAATGTCATCCTCTGTTGTGCTTTTGCTTTGTAGACTCTGGAAAATCCCAAGTATGAATTGATCATTGAGGCTCAAGATATGGCTGGACTGGATGTTGGATTAACAGGCACGGCCACAGCGACAATCATGATCGATGACAAAAACGATCACTCGCCTAAATTCACCAAGAAAGAGGTAAACCCCTGTTGAATGCCAGCCTTGTGTTCATGGCCGTGATTGCTGATTAATATTAATTCAGTGTACCACAGCCCTAGCCCGCTCCCTGCTTGGGACATCAAAACCCTCCTTTGTGGAGAGAAGATGGTGTCTTGCTGGAATACTCTTTTACACTTTTCTCTTTTTTTTTTTTTTTTTTGTAAAGCTGAAAATACCAGAGCATTATGAAAACAAAAGCATTGAATCTTGTTGAAGTCCATAAGAAGACAACTTTTAATGCCAAAGTGCCATTTTTGTAGTTTTATTGGTGTTATTTAGCGCTGAATTGTGTGAGTCCTGTTGTGATTTTAGCATAACAATAATTTTTTTCAGCAAGTACAGATTGAGAGGCCGGACGGAAAAGCATCAAGAAGGTAAAGCAGATTTTCTTGGCCATAACAGGGTGGCCCAGGAGCTTATCAATAACAACCAAGTTAGCTTGTCTGGCAGAGACATTACTATTCGCAGCTCCTGTGCTTTTATGATTGTGGATCGTGCTTGCTGTTTCCCATTTTTTCCAATGGAGCAATGTTTGGGGACAGGCTGAGTATGCAAGATTTCATCCAGCTGCTGAATTTGTATCCAGGCTAGGGAGTCACTGGCACTGTGCATCTGATGGAAATGTGCTGCGGTCATGGTTTCTTTGGGGGTCAGGACCAGAGCCAAGGACTTGACACCCCTCTTACTGCACAGGAGTGTAGCATCAGTAATGACAGCCCCGTCGTTTGCCAGACCTTTCCTGGACATCCACCACCACCACGGGCTCTCCACCCTCGATCCATTGCGTCATCTGACCGTGTGAGGTTGGATTCGTGAGCCACATTTTCTACCCAGTGAGAGTGCTTATTTTAAGCTCAGAGAATCTAGATCTCCAGGGTTACAGGCAGAGTAAGTGGCAGAAATGGGATGTGAGCACAGCTCCCTGTTTACCATGCTCTCAGCTGCAGTGCTTTGCTTCCAAGGAAGATGTTGATATTTTCTACGCTCCCGGGCATTCAGAAAAAAGATCCGTGTCTGGATTTGCAGTTGCCCACCCCTCTCTCAAGTGTCTCAGGGCTACCCCAGGTGGCCCTTCTCAGCCCCCTGGCTCCGCAGTGAGCTCTCCACATTAGCAGCCCTACATGACTCATTCACGAGGTGGAAGTCTCCCCCTCTGCCAGTGGTGTCTTGGACACTCAGAATTCTAACCTCAAAACAACAAAGTCCACGTAGCTGACGGTCTATTCTGTTGCTCCCATGACACTGTTTCTATAGCTGCTAATACAGATTGCTTATTAGTCCCATGTTTCTCAAACTGTGTTCCAAGAAATTAGTTCCACAAGTTATTATCATTATAGGGCAGGGGGTGGGGAGAGATTTCAGGGTCAGACAGATATGGAGAACACTGAGATGAATGGTGTGAAAGATTTCTTCTACTGTAGGACTTCTGGGTACCTTTAAAATGCTTTGTGTTTCTCTAAGAGGGGTAGGTGTGGTCTGTAGGGTTTCTCAGACTTATTTGGCCTGGGAATAATTTTTCCTGGTCCATCTCACCATGGCTCATCGAGCTGGTATTCATGGGATATTCATTGGGAGATATTGGTTTATCTGCAGAATTTCCTGCAAACCTCTTTCAAAAGAATAACTCAAGGCACAGTGTAATATTCAATATAGATATAGTAATGAAAATAGAAATTGGATAACCCCAATCTAAAATAAGAAAACCTATTAACGTTACCAGGTGGGTGAGATTAATTAGTTATTTCAGTGGAGCCTAAACTAAGCTCAGAATTGTGTACCTAGTTATGGACTAAATACTGTGAGTGAGAGGCTTTTGTTGTTGTTGTTGTTATTAATACCAATGAATTCAAGGAAAAATTTTAACATAGATCTTAAAGTAAGAGACCTTAAGTAATATAATGGAAAATGTATTCATTTGTGAATATTGGCAAAAGCACAAAACTCTCTTCAAATGGACATTGGGGGCTTCCCTGGTGGTGCAGTGGTTAAGAATCTGCCTGTCACTGCAGGGGACATGGGTTTGAGCCTTGGTCCGGGAAGATCCCATGTGCCACAGAGCAACTAAGCCTGTGCACCACAACTACTGAGCCTGCGAGCCACAACTACTGAAGCCTGCATGCCTAGAGCCCATGCTCCGCAAAAAGAGAAGCCACCGCAATGAGAAGCCCGCGCACCACAACAAAGAATAACCCCTGCTCACCGCAACTAGAGAAAGCCCACACGCAACAATGAAGACCCAAAGCAGCCAAAAATAAATAAATTTATTTTTTAAAAAAATGGACATTGGACAATGAGCTTGAGATTCTCTCAGGGCAGAGCTGATGTCACAACTCATATGGAGATACAAGTAACAAAACGAGAAAAATGGGTAGCTAGCAAGTACATCAGATTCTCTCTCTTAGATGTTAGGTATCCCATAGGAGTCTTTGCCAATGTTGGATATATCAAATTCACAATTAAATTTTCTAGCGTGTTCCAGGATGGCTGATGTTCTTTGTCATTGATTCATACATTTTGGACATGTATGAACGCTAGAGGCAGTATAACAGTGATGTGAAGGGCTGGGCTCTGGACCAGAACTGGATTCATATCACACCTACCAGCCACGGGATCTGAGCACGTTCACCATCTACATTCTCGTTTTGTCACCTGTTCATGGGGCTGATGCTAAAGCCCACCTCATTGGGCTCTTGTGAACGTCAAATGAGCGGAGTGGTGAAGAGCCCTAGTGCTTGTCACTTCATGTTCTCTGGCGTGTTGGCGATGGGGATATGGTGGGCGTTTAGAAGGCGGTAGTGAGGACAGTCATGACGAGGGTAGTGGGACAAAGGCAGCGGCGAGGAAGGTGGTGAGGAAGACGACTGCGGTGAGCAAGATGATTACATGATGGTGATGATGTTTCTAAAATTCAAAAGGCCAAATGACGTTCTTATCTAAAGGGCCATCTCCCCTCCATGTTGAAAGGCTGCTGTTTTCCTTGAAAGCGATCTATGAACCTGCTCAAGCACTTCAAAATACGTGATTAAGACCCTCAAGTTCCAGGGGAGAAGTAATTCTGGAGGAGAGGTGGTGGAATCTGTGAAACTCATCACTGTGGGCAAAAGCAAAGAAGGCTAAGAGGAACCTGTTAGGCAGAAAAAGAGGACTGATAAGGACTCAGCCCAAAGGTAGTGGTCTTGGGTGTGGAAGTGGTCAAACAGGATGAACTAGGAATAGAGAGGAAACATGGACCCTGTGATCTTAAAGATGAAATAATTTTCAGAGATGAAGGTCAAGGTTCAGTCATCCCAGAATAGAAATGGTGATCATTTGGGCTTAAAGGTATCCAGGAACCTGTCCAAGAAGATGTTGCCTTATGTAAGTTTCTGCATATATTAGGACATTTCTTAGGAAATTCATGAAAGTATATGGTTATTATCTCTCTTTTAAATTCTATTTTACATGGTCTTCCATCTCCAGAGAGGTGCATTTTTTGATCTGTTTAAAAGAGGAGTTTCAGTTGGCCACAAATAACAGACAGGAAATAATGCTCTGTTAAATGGGTTAGAGGTATAGTTTCTCTCACATAGAAGTCCATAGGTAGACAGTCCCAGGCCAGTATGGTGAGACCATGATATTGTCAGTTTACCGTATTCCTCTTATCTTTCTTCTCTGCCTTCCCCAAAGCTGCCTCGTGGTACAATAGGGTCACTGCGGTACCAGCCATCATGTGCATGTAACAGGTAGAAAGAAGCAGGAAATGAGAAGGGCAGAGGAGGACCTGCCACCTAAGTAAACGTCATTTAAAGAGATTCCCCAGAAAGTCAAATGACTTATATCTCCTTAGCCTTCCTGATCTGTGAGGGTGACTGAGAAAAACTCCAGCTATCTTTAGTTGGCAGGTTGCAGCCCTTGGTAATATAGCGGTTGTTACTAAGGAAGGAGATATTTTAAAGGGCGTTTTAAACAGCACATTCTTAGTGCAAACTAAGATCATTTGTTCCCCAGTATTTATTCACACTGACCGTAAGCTTGCTGAGAAGCAAAGCCCACACCTCTCTTATTCTCTGTTGCATTCCCAGTTGGCACTCAATAATTCACTCTCTGCCAAATGTTTCCTGAAGGTGATTTTAACTGGAGAACAGTTTCACTGGATATGATGAACCAAGTACTTTAAATTGTTACTGACACATTAAATCAATTTTTAGTCATTGATTTTCATGAAAATTTGGGTTAGAAGCACTAGTCTCCCTATGGAGAGTCTTCCGTGAGTTTTCCTAATAGCTTTCACACGTGGCTTTAACTGTTAGTTCATGTTTGCATGTTAGTTGTGACTTTTCTAGATTAGGTATTTGGAAATGATTTTAGGAAATCTAGTTAAACTTTCCAAACCCAGAGTTTGGATTATAGTTGAGAATCTCAGTCCCATTTAGAGCAAAATGACTTGTCCATTTCTCTCTCTAAAGTTGCTTTTTTTTTTTTTTTTTAAGAAAAGACACGTGATTTGTACTTATAGCATAGCAGATGCTCAACACATACTGACTGAATAACTCATTTTCACATAAACCCCAGGTCATGAGGATTAACAGACTTGCTATTAATTTTAAAAGAATGTGTTTGCAAATGATTATAAGGTTTTTAAATGAGTTTTCATTCATTTATTCAATCAGTTGATTTTCAGATTTTAATTAAAATGGCAATTGGTAATGAAGACTGAATAACAGGATTTTTTTTTTTTTTGGCTATTTGATGAATTCTTTCTAAAGTAAATGTTTCAGTGTTCAAGCTATAACATTACAATACATGTAGTAAAAATGGCATAAATCTTAAAAGGCCCTGTCTTCCTGGAAGATGAGGGATGGGTAAATGCTCTGATTTTCATAAAGGGATGAAGATAAATGGTGTGAGCCGGAAGCCAGCTAGGTGAAACTGAGCCACCAGCAGATATTTGCATTAAGTTATCAAGGGGGTGCTGGGGTCCAGTCTCCAATTCCTAAAAGTCTTCAAGGACCTTAATGCTTTAGGAGTCTTATTTTTCTTTGGACTATGAGCTTTCATAATAAAAATATTTTCTTAATTAACTGCCTAATTTGCCCTATAATACTTTTTCTCTTACATGTTTGACTGAAAACTCTATGGTCTCTTCTTTATATAATAATTATGCAAAACCATTTTCTATAGAAAGAGAGCAAAAAGACTAGTCTTTCCTATAGCAGGGTTGATAGAAATTTGCTCTGTATTACTGAGAGTTTAGAAACATTTTTTTCACCTTTACTACATTATTTCATTGTTGGAAAACTCATGTAAATTTTGAGAATTGTGGTTAAATTTAAGGAAATCTCTATCAAGTTTCTGTCGTATATATGTTTTATATATGTACATATGTATACATATATATATGAGCTCTGCAGTTTCAAATGTTCTTGTATAAAGACTAATCTTTAAATCGACGACACTTGTTATTTATGTCACCCACATCGTTGTTTTGAAACATATTAAGCGTTTTATATTGTCTTTATTGATGTTGGTATTGCAGGTAAATCACAAGAAATTTAAATCTTTACCAATGTGTTCATTATGACTCACTTCTCTTCATTAGTAAGTTTATCAATCAAGGAACTATTTTATTTCTTACATCAGAAATTTACTTTTTCCTCTTAATGAAATATCTGATGCAAGATGATGTCAGGATAACATTTGTTTTATTCCTTAACTTTATCATTTTTGCTTTCTGTAAACCAATAAGAGTAGAAAAGGATGACTTTAAATCAGTCTAGGATTGAATTCGTTCATCGAGTTTCAGTCTTACATGAGGGCCATCGTGGTTTCCCTTACTCCTGGGTACAGCCTTTCTGGGGCCCCAGCTGAAAGATGGGTATTTTTACAAGGGCCCTTCTGCCTTGGACACCCTGAATTTCAGTGGTCTTGTCATCCCCATGAGACTGCTGAAAGCTCTGCTCAGCTTCCTGGTCTCTTAGCAGCACTTTCTTCTGCTCAGATTCTTAGCCTTTTGTCCCTGTGCCTTTATAATTTAGAAACTGCGTTAAGGATAAAAGTTCCATAAAGTATTGGCTTCACTTCAGTAAGCTTCCCTTCTCAACAGGATCCTGGATTCTCAAGTTCTGGCTGTCTTCGTAGCTCTGTAGTGCTTTCAAATAGGTGGGGGGTTTTGTGTGACATCTGTATTCTTGAGCTATCCTAGATTTGAGGGATGGTCTAGAAGCAGCTTGCCCCACTTACCATAAACAAAGAAAAATATGGATTAGCTTTTTAACCTGGATTACTAGGGAAAAGCAGTAGATATTGTGTATGTGGAATTCACTGTAGCACAAAACATCACAATATTTTCATTAAAAACATGGATTGAAGAAATATAATTAGTTTTGACAGTAACCACCCCCTCTCATACCATTTGCTTCAAAATCAACCCATTTTAGTAAAAAGATTAAAAATGTTGTGTCTCCTTCTTGATATTGATAATCAAGAAATCACTAACCCCGAGGGAATTGAACTGCATCATTAGAGGCAGACTTTGCTTTCCCGTTCCTTCGCTCTTGAGTTGACATGAGTATTGGGAGTTTTCTGAACTCTTGGATCTCTTCATTTGTTTTTGGTAGTTTGATGGCCCCAGGTATAAAGATCGTAAATGTACCTTTGTGTGCCAAAGGTCTAACCGAAGTGAATGTATTTATCCACTCCTCCAGGATTCCATGCAATATATTTGAGTGCTTTAAATGAAACTCTCCGTAAGAGTTTATTTCCCTTAGGAGAGCCCTTTAAATTCCGAGGTGCCTGTGTCTAAACACTGACCACATAATTATATATGCTGCTTGCTCAATAGAGATTAATCCAGAAAACCAACCACATACTTCTTAGAAGATCGAACCCATTTCAATTATCTGACACAAGTGACTTTTCTGGAGGGTGGAGTCCAAACATACACTATTGGGATCTTTATCCCGTGCTTTGGCTGGCAGATGGAGGTATCCCAATATGTACAGAAAGGGAATATTTGGAGAGAATAGAGCAGTGTGATTTCAGTGCACGGATACCACCAATTCCCAGCTGTGCAAATGGTCACATCCCTCCAGATTACATCACTTCCTGGTCCATCTTCATCCAGGCCAACATCTTGTCCAAGGACTCCAGGAGCCATCTATTGCAAATTGCATTCCCAGCTTCCCATCACATAATTGAAAAAGGGTTGGCTGCAAAACAGCCAACACCCACGTTCCCCATTTATCTTCACTTGGAAGGGGTGAGTTCATTGCTTTCTTTGCACCAAGGTCGTAGAAAAACACGAAATCATCAACTAAATCTCCTAGTGTTCAAATTTCAGAGGTACTTGAAACAGCAGGTCTACAGCTGGATTTCTCGACTAAAAGAGAGTGAAGTGAAACATTTGTTCAAATGTAAGCAGTGCTCTATAAATAGACGCCATCATCCAAACAAGAGTTTTCCCGCTAAGGAAAAGGGTAGTGTGTGCTTTCCCAGACTTAATTGTTCAAAGACAGCAGGGTGAGAAATCTTGCATTGTCGAAAATGCGCGTGTCGCTTATGCACTGCGTTTGTGATGTCGAAACGTCTGGATTTGTTAAAGTGAAAAACTGTAATCTACCTTGTGGCTGGTTCTTCAAGCCTCTTGTAGAGGTAGACCAGATAGCCACATGATTTATTGCATTAATTGTTCTTTCATAATTATACTCATGATGCATTGATCCCTATTGTCTCTGTGTGAACCTCTATGCAGATTCTGTGCCTTGGCTAAACCTCTGGTTATGCTCAGAGGGTCAGCAGCAACTCAGTGACAATGAAAGCAATTTTTTACTACCACTGGCAGAGTCTCACCACTGAGCCTGTCTCCCAACATCGTTTAGATGCTTTGATATTTAGGGACAGGTCCTTTTCATCACTGCTTCTAGGACTCAGCACAGGGGCAACATCAAAAGTTTAACTAGAGATGAAATTATTATTCATGCAGTAAATTGTTTTTACCACCTGTGGTGTCTCAGCTTCTAATATACTATTAAATATTATTGCAGTTCCATATTATATACAGTGTTGCATGCACACCATCATATGTCGTTATGTAATATTCTGTTATGTATTCTATTCTTTTCTAATATGTACACATCCTAGTTTGCACTTATTTTATTCTAATAATATATAATATTCACCTTCTAATGTGCCATACAATTAAGTTATTTATTTGCTTATTCTCAGTCTCCCCAGATTAGAATGTAAGCTCCACACAAAAGGGAACTTTGTCTCTTTTGTTCCCTGCTCTGGCCCCAGCACCCAGCTTTGGAACATAACCAAATAATGTGCAAATGAGTGAATAAATTATAAATGTTTGACAATAAGCAACAGAGGCCATCGAAAAGTTAGAGAGTGATGTTGCTGAAAGGGGCTTTAGAAAGAACCTCAACCAACCCTCTGGTTTTAGCGCCGAGGGAGGCTGCTCAAGGCTGATTGCAGATCCCAGGCCAGCCTCATTGTGGCACAAAATACTGCTGCCGGTGAAAAACCAAGGCCCTACTGTAGCACAAAGTCATGAGGGATCCTAAGGTTTATCATTTTTCTGTGGTGCAGAGAGCCGAGAGGGTTGGAGTTAAATTCCTTTCCAGAAGTGACTAAACGAATCTGCATAACTGCAGAGAGCCCTAAATCTACTTCCCTACCAGTCAAGTAAAAAAAAGAAAAAGAAAGAAAGAAAACTCAACGTTAATAAATTATACATAAAGGAATCATCAGAGTAGAGACAGACTCGACTTTTCCTGCAAACTTAAAAACAAGAAAGAAAATATTCCACAGCCCCAGAGTTCTGTGTGGGTTCATTCTTCTAAGTGGGATTAAACAAAATAATCCAGAATTGATTTAATATATTCATTTGTTTCCGAACTAAAATCTGTTTTAGTAACAGGCTGAATATCAATTTTCCCAGTATAGGCAGCATTTTATTTTGCTGTCGACCTGCCCAGATCTGAGAAGACAGGAATTTATGAGAAGTATCTTCTTCAAGAAGCCTGTCTTAACTGAATGTACCTATTGCATATCGTAACATTACACTGTTGCCTTCCAAAGTGCATTCATTCATGCATTCACTGACTCACCAGCCCATCCATCAGAAGTGTATTCCATGATTCCTCTTTGCCAGGGACTGTGTTAGACTGGGATGCAGTGTGGTGAGCACAACATCCCAGACTAACAAACATGGTCCCTGACCTCAGGAAGTTACGGTCTAAAGTGGGGACAACTGACCAGCAAAGCAAATAGTTACATATGGTCCCTAGCGACAAGATGGAATCACCGTACATGGACACATTGTGTACACATGCCATGACACTCACTGAGGAGGTGACATTTACAGTGACTGTGCTAGTGTCCTAGGGCTGCTGTAACAAAATATCACACACTGTGTGGCTTGAACAGCATTCATCTGCTCACAGTTCTGGAGGCCAGAAGTCCAAGATCAAAGTATCCGCAGGGTGGTTCCTTCTGCGGGAGCGTTTGCTCATGCCCGTTTCTTACGTTTCCAGTGGTTTGCTGGCAGTCTGTGGCGCTCATAGGCTTGTAGATGCGTCACCCGTCTGCCCTCATCTTCACACGGCCTTCTCCCTGTGTGCGTGTCTGTGCATAATTTTCCCATTTTTATAAGAATGCTAGTCATATTGGATTGGAGCCCACCCTGTGACCTCATTTTAACTTGGTCACCTCTGTTTCCAAAGAAGGTCATCTTCTGAGATACTGCCAGTTAGGTCTCCACCAGATCTTTTTGGGGAGACAAAATTCAGCCCATGCCAGTGAGACGTGGGAGTATGCAGAGGGTCCGTGTGAAGACATGGAGGCTGGGAAGAGCATGTCTTGCTTGAGGAACTGAGAGCTGTTCAGTGTGGCTGGAGCAGCCTGAGAGACGGCGGGGAATGTGAGACTGGGCCCAGTCATGCAGGCAAGGCAAGGAGGCGGTTCACCAGAAGTGCAGGGGGAAGACATTGGCGGACACAGTAAAGGGTAGACCTTCCAAGACTTGGCGCCCCCATGCTGCTCAGGAATACCATTGTTCCTATGGTCAGAGACTGCTGGCGATGATGCCACCAGTCACACACGACCCACCACCTATATCCTTCACAGAACTGGAAATAACAACAGCAGGGAACCAGCATTAGTGGACATTTACACAGTTGTTTTTAAGCTTATGAAGCCCTTCCACACTCCACATACTCTCTCCTACCTAAAACCTGGACAACCCAGTGAAAAGGGTCTCGTTCTCACCCCCATGCAGAGAAGAAAGCTGAGGCTAAGCGGGCTGATTCCTCCCCAGATCACTGGGGAACTAGAGGTTGAGATTCTGAACTTTGCACCTCCTTTTTCCTTGCAAATTCAGAGGTGTCTTCTCTTAGCAGGTGTTCCATCAGTAATAGCAAATATGTAATGAGCTTTTATCAAAGGCAAGACTGGCCATTCTGTCAGAAGTTCTGTCTGTCCAGCACTCCTGGACCTGCTCCTTCATCCTCTGTATCATTAAACAAACATCCAGAAGCCAGTGCAAACATCTGAAAGCACTTGCTTTGGGCCAGGCAGTGTCCAAGAGGCTTACATACATTCCACTGTTCACTCCTGCTGCCAACCCTGAGACTCTCATTGTCATACCCATTTCATGGGTGTGGAGACTGAGGCTCAGAGAGCTGAAGAACTTGCCCAGAGTCTAGGCCCCATGCTCTCAACCGTGCACTAAGCTGCTTCTGCACCATGCCGGCATTAAGGACTCGCCAGCGCAGTGTCTGTAGACCCCATTCTCAGAGCACATCTGCCAACTTCAGGCACAGCTGTTATGTTCCTATTCCATGGTCTTGCCCTTCGGGTCAGCTCTCCAGCATTCCTTGGCAGGGCTTTTCCTCAGAGAACACCCATCTGGTTTTTCCATTTACACTTGGGCACCAGGAACTGCTGAAGATGCAGGGCTTATAACCTCCAATCTCAGTTCTGCCTGAACTTTTCCAGCATCACCTCATCACCTCCTGCCTCCCTGTTGCCACACCTGCCTCTCTGTTCAAATCAGGACAGTGTTTAGTGCAAGCCCTATGTACAACTACAACACACACACACACACACACACACACACACACACACGCACACTTCTCCCCTGGCCTCACCAGGATGAGTGTAAGCTACTCTTTCTCCCTCCACAATTTCTTCAAATTAAAAAAAAGGAGAGAGATATTTTATTTTATTTATTTTTTTAATATATATATTTTTTTAATTTATTTTATTTATTTATTTTTGGCTGTGTTTGGTCTTTGTTGCCATGCGCGGGCTTTCTCTAGTTGCAACGAGCAGGGGCTACTCTTCGTTGCAGTGTGCGGGCTCCTCATTGTCGTGGCTTCTCTTGTTGCAGAGCACGGGCTCTAGGCACACGGGTTCAGTAGTTGTGGTGCATGGGCTCAGTAGCTGTGGCTCGTGGCCTCTAGAGCGCAGGCTCCGTAGTTGTGGCGCATGGGCTTAGTTGCTCTGCGGCATGTGGGATCTTCCCGGACCAGGGCTCGAACCTGTGTCCCCTGCATTGGCAGGCAGATTTTTAGCCACTGTGCCATCAGGGAAGCCCAGGAGAGATCTTCTAATTGCCAGTGAATTTGATTAGTAGTCTTGTGTCTTTATTTTGATAGGTCTAGTGGGCAAATATAACAATCATTTCTTACAAGCAAAGAATAAATAAAAAATGTTTTCATCCAGAAAACCAATTTTTTTAAGCTAACAGTGATTAAGTGCTTATCTATGGGAGGTACTAAGTGCTTTAGGCATCTTAACTCATCTAATTCTCATAGCAGCCCTAGGACATAAGTACTCTTATTATCCCCATCCCCAAACAGATGATGAAACTGAGTCATGGGAATGTTAGAAACACGCCCACGCTTGTAGTATGCTGGGGCAGGGATGCCACCTCCAGGTGCCTGGTTCCAGAGCACAGGTCTCAACCATTACGCTAGACTCGCTTTCTGAGATTTTACACATTGTTCTAGTTCTGTGGGATTCAGAAGTGAAAGAAGCCAGGCCCCCGACACACTGGCCTTTTGTTAGTTTCTCAACAACCAAATCAAATAACCTATGTTGAATGCAGCAGCGTTGTTGGAAGGATATTGACAGTTCCACTTTATATACCTTCACGTGCATATCTAATTCAGAATCTTCCGGTATCGCTGTCAGTGGCTTATAATGGTACACTAATTATTAGATATCTCGATTGAAATCCAGGTTTTACTCACTGGAGAATTCGGGCAAAGGCCTATAAAGCAAGAAAAACTTTGGTTCATTAACTAGGGTCTTTTTTATACTAGTCTGCTATCTCCAATAACGATTTTTAAATCTTTTAAATTTATAACTTTCGTTACTGCAGTTTCTCGAACATCAATGAAATAATGTGCTTCCTCAAGTTCACAGATCTTTTGTGCATTTGATATACTTGTTCTGAGTTAGCAGGGTTGAAAGTGGCCTCAGCTTTCTTTCATGACCTCACCGCGTGCTTAGCTAACAGAGGCAGTGAGCTGCAGGCTGGAGACTTAAAGAAGATGGGCAAGCCCTTGTCTTCTTGTGGCTTAGTAGGGAGGACAGATATTAAAGGAGTGCAAGAGGGGTGCCTCCCACAGGTGAATTCAGAGAGCTTTGGGAACATGACCTAAGGAAAACAGACCTGGTCGGAGATTTGGAAAGGAGAGGTCGTAAAGTAATTTGTCATCCTCTTAAGTCTTGGCTTTGCTAAGAGAAGTGATGCAGGTGGTGCTAGGATAGCTCCTTCTGAGCAAAGCATGCAGCTTATGTAAATGCCCTGAGGCATGCACGTGGCCTTTGAGGGGCTGAAAGAAGGAGCTGGGGCTAGCCTGTACTGTGTACGCACAAGGATGGGTGAGAGAGGTGGCCCACCCTGTGTGAGTCTGCTCCCCCACTAACAGACTTCAGGAAGCCATGCATTCCCTTAAGATCCCTCAGGTCTCCCAGTCAGAATTAACCGGCTCTCTTTCACCAGCGTTTTGTTCCTGCCTCAATCACAGCATTCTTCCCAGCATGCGTTGGGTCAGCATTATAGGTATCCATTTCTTCCGTCTCCAGACTGGAGCTCCCTGAGGGCAGACACAGCTTCATTTGTCACCTTCTTCCCCTTCAGTCACAGAACAGTGTACACAGAGGAAGCGCAAAGAATATTTGTTGCGTTACATCAAATCCAACAAACAGCACTCTTGCCCGGCAGCTCTGCAAATAGAAGCAGATGCCTTTGCTAATCGCCCCTAGATGCATGGTTTAACACAGGTTCAATTCAGAGCTGTAAATCTATATATCAGAGCCAGAAGCAGTTAGCTGTCTGGTTTGTAATAGCCAAGCACTGGCCTCCCACATGACAGGCTCAGAGGAAAGCCTCAACAAACCCCAGCGAAATGAACTGACCGCTTATAGCAGCCTTGTATAGAAATGGTCAGAATATCTTTTCCTTCAGCTCTGGGAAGTTGAAAACACAAATCAATTTGACTAAGACTGAGACTAGAGGCTCAGTCTTCCTCAAGAAAATCTGCTTTTAATTTCTCAGAGTTAAAGATCATTTGCTTGTACTCATTTTGTTGTTGAAAGCAGAAACTCACTTTGAACCAGCATGAGCAAATCCTGGAAGGAACGCATTGGTCCTCATGCCTGGGGAACGCTTTGGTCCTCATCCCTGGGGAACGCATTGGTCCTCATCCCTGGGGAACATTGGTCCTCATCCCTGGGGAACGCTTTGGTCCTCATCCCTGGGGAACATTGGTCCTCATCCCTGGGGAAGGCATTGAAGGGCTTTCTCACCTCAGATGTGGCTGCCTCCAGGGCTCGGACAGCATCATCAGAATGTTCTCTATATGTCACTCCCTCTCTCAGCTCTGCTTGTCTCTCTGTATTGGCTTTATTCTCTGGTAGGCTCTCTCCTCATGGCAGGTGAGATGGCCTCTGGTGACCATAAGCCTATGTCCCCATGGCTTATGTACAAAGGAAGACATGCACACCCTCTTGCCCAGAACCAAGCAGTAATCTCACAGAAAGGCTTTGATTGGTTGTACTGGGTCACAGGGTCACTCAGACCAGACACTGAGTGCCAGGGAATGATGAAATGATTGGCCCACCCAAGGTCACATTCCCATTTCTGAGGAAGAAAAGTGAGGCCTGTGGTTGACAGCACCAGTGTGACCCCAAGGCGTGGGGTAGGATTGTTCCCTGAAAAAGGGGATGTGCACAGATCGAAGCTACATCTTCCGTCTACCCAGAACCTGTCTGAAAGAGAATGAGCTTAGCCTGGTGGCCACAAGCAGGGCTGCACCAGGCCGCCTTGCACTGGCTTTGCGAAAGTTCACTGGGTCCATCTCTTTTCCCAATTTTGTGTGCTTGACATCACGTTGGTAGCTTGAATCAGCCGTGGTGGGGACACAAGCTACAAATCAGGGCTTTTTTTTTGCCCCTGAGGAGTCAGTTGTTAAGCATTTACCAGCACACCGCTGTGTACAAGTTAATCATGTTTCCCCACCTAAATATAAATAAAATTGTGTGTGTATGTATATGTGTGTGTGTATGCGTGTATGAGTGTGTATGTGTCTGTGGTGTGTATGTGTGTATGTGGGGGGGGTGTATGTATGTTTACGTGTGAGTGTGTATGTGGGTGTCTGTGTGTCTATGTGTGTGTGTGATGAGTCCCTTGTGTTCCCTTCCAAGATCCACGGTCCCGGGAGAGGCTTAATTCTTCCAGATTGGTTTATTGGCTTCTGCGTTGAAGCCCCCATGCACATGTTTAAAGAACGGCGCATTCACACCCTGACCACTGCGAGAGGCCCTCACTATGTATTTTTTGCAGATTCATTCTCTCCATCTCCCTCCAACCCCACCCCACATGCCACTGACTGGCTAACAGGGTCTGTTACCTGGTTTCACAGTTATGGGGCCGTCTACTTCCTCTGCCCGTCCTGGGATTTGGTATTTACCTCTCAAACCTGTAGAAAATATGATTTTTTTTATCTTTGCAATTTCTGCCACTCATATTCTCCCCCCTTTTTGCTTCAGAACAGTGAGGGGTGTCATCCACTAGTACTGAGCTGGACCACCACTGGCCCACGGTCCCAAGGGGAGGGGACGGCTCAGCTGCTGGTACCTGGGGAGAGTCGAGTGCATCTGCGCCCTGCGCTTTGTGAGGGCAGGTCTGGAGCTTTCTCCAGGAGGCACCTCAGCCCAAGGGCCTGTGAATCTGAAGGCAAAGTCAGCCTGCGCTTGTGGGTGAGCCGTGGGGTAGCAGGAGACAAACACGAATGAGTGAGGTGGCGCAGAAAATGTAGCATCTCAAAGCCAGGTGAGAGGAGGGCCTTTCCCTCAGAGCAGCTCTGCCCAGCTGAAATGACAGGGAACGCGGTTGCTTCTTATTCTGGGGCTTTTAAATTACTTTCGCTGGCGTTACCACGTGGCTGCTTCACGTTCTTCATCTTTGTAACTGTTTTGAGGCCAGACTTGATGCCAGAGGCCCAAGGAGTACAGGGAAGCCATCAGCCATCTGCACATGTTAAGACACGGAGCCGCCCTGGCGACTTCCTGTGAATAATGCAGTTATAATTGTGTTGCTGGAATATTGTGAGGGATAAATACCAGGATGAGGAATCTGAAAGTGCTTAGGATGTAGTTGACACTCAGGTGTTCCATGAGTATTAATTAAGCACCTCCTATGAGCCAGGCACTGTGATCAGGGAAATTTAAAGGTGAGTGAGTCAATAGATGATTTTTGAATGCAAGTCATAAACATGGTTTCCTAACCTGGGTGGGAGTGGAGGGGTCTTCCATTCTTTCTGTTTAACTCATAACACCCCTTTTGGTACTTGCTTGGCGGCTGACCTCAACCTCTCTGATCTCTCTTTTGTCCCATCTCTCTTTCTCAGCAGTTGGCTTTGTCCCCTGTTTCCAATTCGAAATAGGTCCCGTCGGAGGAGGCGGCAGAGCCATGCTCAAGAGTAGACCCTTCATCCAGACACTATCAAAAACCTTTAAAACCTTTCCTATTCATTGGTCCAGTAAATGCACTTCCAGAAATGCAGCCTGACAGAGTAGATGTAGGTCAGCACAGATGTATAAAAACAATTCCCAGGAGCCCTCTGACAGGACTAGTTCCAATTCTAGGCATTGGTTAAAAAACTTGTTAATTGCAAAACTCCCTGGGGCCTTTATCTTCCTGCATCTGGCCAGTACTTACCGCATAGTCCTGCCTGTGAGGAAAGTGGACATTTATTTTTTTGCCTTTGTCCCATCTCTGTTCTGTCTCCACTGGTAAGCCACACCCTATACCCCTTATCCATGTGACTTCCTGAGATACAGTCTAGATTCCCACAAACCCGGGGAGAATATCTTACCTATTTGGGCAAAAACTGACCTAAGACAAAAACTAATTGCCCTCAATTCTAAGACTAAACAGCCTCTGCAGTCTGTATTTTTTAATCTACAAGGTTATGGGCTAAAGTGTGTCATCTATATCCATTCAGTATTTGATTAGGAGGCAAATGAAATATATTCAAGGTGGTCTGGGGGTTTTCCTAGCTGGGCCTGTGTTATCTATGGCCAGTCAATACGACCAGTTTATTTGTACTTCTTTCCCACCTGAAAACTTGAGAAGCTGATTTGTGAAATAAAATTGAAATTGCTTATTCTGTCAAAAAGCTTTCTAACTTACTTCACTCTGTATGACAGACTCTAGGTCTATCCACCTCATTACAAATAGCTCAATTTCGTCTCTTTTTATGGCTGAGTAATATTCCATTGTATATATGTGCCACATCTTCTTTATCCATTCATCCGATGATGGACACTTAGGTTGTTTCCATCTCTGGGCTATTGTAAATAGAGCTGCAATGAACATTTTGGTACATGACTCTTTTTGAATTATGGTTTTCTCAGGGTATATGCCCAGTAGTGGGATTGCTGGGTCATATGGTAGTTCTATTTGTAGCTTTTTAAGGAACCTCCATACTGTTCTCCACAGTGGCTGTAGCACAGGGAGATCAGCTCGGTGCTTTGTGACCGCCTGGAGGGGTGGGATAGGGAGGGTGGGAGGGAGGGAGACGCAAGCGGGAAGAGATATGGGAACATATGTATATATATAACTGATTCATTTTGTTGTGAAGCTGAAACTAACATACCATTGTAAAGCAATTATACTCCAATAAAGATGTTAAAAAAATAAATAAAAAAAAAGCTTTCTATGGGCTTAATACCCATTTCTGGAGAAATTTTAATAACACTTCTAGGTTTTTTTTTTTTTTTTTTTTTAACATCTTTATTGGGGTATAATTGCTTTACAATGGTGTGTTAGTTTCTGCTTTATAACAAAGTGAATCAGTCATACATAAACATATGTTCCCATATGTCTTCCCTGTTGCGTCTCCCTCCCTCCCACCCTCCCCATCCCACCCCTCCAGGCTTTCACAAAGCACCGAGCCAATATCCCTGTGCCATGCGGCTGCTTCCCACTAGCTATCTACCTTACTGCGTTTGTTAGTGTGTATATGCCCATGACTCTCTCTCGCCCTGTCACAGCTCACCCTTCCCCCTCCCCATAACCTCAAGTCCGTTCTCTAAGAGGTCTGCGTCTTTATTCCTGCTTTACCCCTAGATTCTTCATGACATTTTTTTCTTAAATTCCATATATACGTGTTAGCATACGGTATTTGTCTTTTTCTTTCTGACTTACTTCACTCTGTACGACAGACTCTAGGTCTATCCACCTCATTACAAATAGCTCAATTTCGTTTCTTTTTCTGGCTGAGTAATATTCCATTGTATATATGTGCCACATCTTTTTTATCCATTCATCCGATGACGGGCACTTAGGTTGTTTCCATCTCCGGGCTATTGTAAATAGAGCTGCAATGAACATTTTGGTACATGACTCTTTTTGAATTATGGTTTTCTCAGGGTATATGCCCAGTAGTGGGATTGCTGGGTCATATGGTAGTTCTATTTGTAGTTTTTTAAGGAACCTCCATACTGTTCTCCATAGTGGCTGAACCAATTCACATTCCCACCAGCAGTGCAAGAGTGTTCCCTTTTCTCCACACCCTCTCCAGCATTTATTGTTTCTAGATTTTTTGATGATGGCCATTCTGACTGGTGTGAGATGATATCTCATTGTAGTTTTGATTTGCATTTCTCTAATGATTAATGATGTTGAGCATTCTTTCATGTGTTTGTTGGCAGTCTGTATATCTTCTTTGGAGAAATGAAGTCTTCTTCATTTCTTTCATATTTAGGTCTTCTGCCCATTTTTGGATTGGGTTGTTTGTTTTCTTGTTATTGAGCTGCATGAGCTGCTTGTAAATTTTGGAGATTAATCCTTTGTCGGTTGCTTCATTTGCAAATATTTTCTCCCATTCTGAGGGTTGTCTTTTGGTCTTGTTTATGGTTTCCTTTGCTGTGCAAAAGCTTTGAAGTTTCATTAGGTCCCATTTGTTTATTTTTGTTTTTACTTCCATTACTCTAGGAGGTGGGTCAGAAAGGATCTTGCTTTGATTTATGTCATAGAGTGTTCTGCCTATGTTTTCCTCTAAGAGTTTGATAGTTTCTGGCCTTACATTTAGGTCTTTAATCCATTTTGAGCTTATTTTTGTGCATGGTGTTAGGGAGTGATCTAATCTCATACTTTTACATGTACCTGTCCAGTTTTCCCAGCACCACTTATTGAAGAGGCTGTCCTTTCTCCATTGTACATTACTGCCACCTTTATCAAAGATAAGGTGTCCATATGTGCATGGGTTTATCTCTGGGCTTTCTATCCTGTTCCATTGATCTATCTTTCTGTTTTTGTGCCAGTACCATACCGTCTTGATGACTGTAGCTTTGTAGTATAGTCTGAAGTCAGGGAGCCTGATTCCTCCAGTTCCTTCTTTCGTTCTCAAGATTGCTTTGGCTATTCGGGGTCTTTTGTGTCTCCATACAAATTTTAAGATTTTTTGTTCTAGTTCTGTGAAAAATGCCAGTGGTAGTTTGATAGGGATTGCATTGAATCTATAGATTGCTTTGGGTAGTAGAGTCATTTTCACAATGTTGATTCTTCCAATCCAAGAACATGGTATATCTCTCCATCTATTTATATCATCTTTAATTTCTTTCATCAGTGTCTTATAATTTTCTGCATACAGGTCTTTTGTCTCCTTAGGTAGGTTTATTCCTAGATATTTTATTCTTTTTGTTGCAATGGTAAATGGGAGTGTTTTCTTGATTTCACTTTCAGATTTTTCATCATTAGTATATAGGAATGCCAGAGATTTCTGTGCATTAATTTTGTATCCTGCCACTTTACCAAATTCATTGATTAGCTCTAGTAGTTTTCTGGTAGCATCTTTAGGGTTCTCTATGTATAGGATCATGTCATCTGCAAACAGTGACAGCTTTACTTCTTCTTTTCCAATTTGGATTCCTTTTATTTCCTTTTCTTCTCTGATTGCTGTGGCTAAAACTTCCAAAACAATGTTGAATAATAGTGGTGAGAGTGGGCAACCTTGTCTTGTTCCTGATCTTAGTGGAAATGCTTTCAGTTTTTCACCATTGAGGATGATGTTTGCTGTGGGCTTGTCATATATGGCCTTTATTATGTTGAGGAAAGTTCCCTCTATGCCTACTTTCTGCAGGGTTTTTATCATAAATGGGTGTTGAATTTTGTCAAAAGGTTTCTCTGCATCTATTGAGATGATCATATGGTTTTTCTCCTTCAATTTGTTAATATGGTTTATCACATTGATAGATTTGCGTATATTGAAGAATCCTTGCATTCCTGGAATAAACCCCACTTGATCATGGTGTATGATCCTTTTAATGTGCTGTTGGATTCTGTTTGCTAGTATTTTGTTGAGGATTTTTGCATCTATGTTCATCAGTGATATTGGCCTGTAGTTTTCTTTCTTTGTGACATCCTTGTCTGGTTTTGGTATCAAGGTGATGGTGGCCTCGTAGAAGGAGTTAGGGAGTGGTCCTCCCTCTGCTATATTTTGGAAGAGTTTGAGAAGGATAGGTGTTAGCTCTGCTCTAAATGTTTGATAGAATTCGCCTGTGAAGCCATCTGGTCCTGGGCTTTTGTTTGTTGGAAGATTTTTAATCACAGTTTCCATTTCAGTGCTTGTGATTGGTCTGTTCATATTTTCTATTTCTTCCTGATTCAGTCTCGGCAGGTTGTGCGTTTCTAAGAATTTGTCCATTTCTTCCAGATTGTCCATTTTATTGGCATAGAGTTGCTTGTAGTAATCTCTCATGATCTCTTTTATCTCTGCAGTGTCAGTTGTTACCTCTCCTTTTTCATTTCTAATTCTATTGATTTGAGTCTTCTCGCTTTTTTTCTTGATGAGTCTGGCTAGTGGTTTATCTATTTTGTTTATCTTCTCAAAGAACCAGCTTTTAGTTTTATTGATCTTTGCTATTGTTTCCTTCATTTCTTTTTCATTTATTTCTGATCTGATTTTTATGATTTCTTTCCTTCTGCTAGCTTTGGGGTTTTTTTGTTCTTCTTTCTCTAATTGCTTGAGGTGCAAGGTTAGGTTGTTTATTCGAGATGTTTCCTGCTTCTTAAGGTGGGCTTGTATTGCTATAAACTTCCCCCTTAGAACTGCTTTTGCTGCATCCCACAGGTTTTGGGTCGTTGTGTCTCCATTGTCATTTGTTTCTTGGTATTTTTTGATTTCCTCTTTGATTTCTTCAGTGATCTCTTCATTATTAAGTAGTGTATTGTTTAGCCTCCATGTGTTTGTATTTTTTACAGATCTTTTCCTGTAATTGATATCTAGTCTCATGGCGTTGTGGTCAGAAAAGATACTTGATACAATTTCAATTTTCTTAAATTTACCAAGGCTTGATTTGTGACCTAAGATATGATCTATCCTGGAGAATGTTCCATGAGCACTTGAGAAAAATGTGTATTCTGTTGTTTTTGGATGGAGTGTCCTATAAATATCAATTAAGTCCATCTTGTTTAATGTGTCATTTAAAGCTTGTGTTTCCTTATTTATTTTCATTTTGGATGATCTGTCCATGGGTGAAAGTGGGGTGTTTAAGTCCCCTACTATGAATGTGTTACTGTCGATTTCCCCTTTTATGGCTGTTAGTATTTGCCTTATGTACTGAGGTGCTCCTATGTTGGGTGCATAAATATTTACAATTGTTATATCTTCTTCTTGGATCGATCCCTTGATCATTATGTAGTGTCCTTCTTTGTCTCTTTTAATAGTCCTTATTTTAAAGTCTATTTTGTCTGATATGAGAATTGCTACTCCAGCTTTCTTTTGGCTTCCATTTGCATGGAATATCTTTTTCCATCCCCTTACTTTCAGTCTGTATGTGTCTCTAGGTCTGAAGTGGGTCTCTTGTAGACAGCATATATAAGGGTCTTGTTTTTGTATCCATTCAGCTAATCTGTGTCTTTTGGTGGGAGCATTTAGTCCATTTACATTTAAGGTAATTATCGATATGTATGTTCCTATTCCCATTTTCTAAACTGTTTTGGGTTCGTTATTATAGGTCTTTTCCTTCTCTTGTGTTTCTTGCCTAGAGAAGATCCTTTAGCATTTGTTGTAAAGCTGGTTTGGTGGTGCTGAACTCTCTCAGCTTTTGCTTGTCTGTAAAGGTTTTAATTTCTCCATCAAATCTGAATGAGATCCTTGCTGGGTAGAGTAGTCTTGGCTGCATGTTTTTCTCCTTCATCACTTTCAGTATGTCCTGCCACTCCCTTCTGGCTTGTAGGGTTTCTGCTGAGAGATCAGCTGTTAACCTTATGGGGATTCCCTTATGTGTTATTTGTTGTTTTTCCCTTGCTGCTTTTAATATGCTTTCTTTGTATTTAATTTTTGACAGTTTGATTAATATGTGTCTTGGCGTATTTCTCCTTGTATTTATCTTGTATGGGACTCTCTGTGCTTCCTGGACTTGATTAACTATTTCCTTTCCCATATTAGGGAAGTTTTCAACTATAATCTCTTCAAATATTTTCTCAGTCCCTTTCTTTTTCTCTTCTTCTTCTGGAACCCCTATAATTCGAATGTTGGTGCGTTTAATGTTGTCCCAGAGGTCTCTGAGACTGTCCTCAGTTCTTTTCATTCTTTTTTCTTTATTCTGCTCTGCAGTAGTTATTTCCACTATTTTATCTTCCAGGTCACTTATCCGTTCTTCTGCCTCAGTTATTCTGTTATTGATCCCATCTAGAGTACTTTTAATTTCATTTATTGTGTTGTTCATCGTTGCTTGTTTCATCTTTAGTTCTTCTAGGTCCTTGTTAACTGATTCTTGCATTTTGTCCAATCTATTGTCCATTCTATCTCCAAGATTTCGGATCAACCTTACTATCATTATTCTGAATTCTCTTTCAGGTAGACTGCCTATTTCCTCTTCATTTGTTAGGTCTGGTGCATTTTTATCTTGCTCCTTAATCTGCTGTGTGTTTTTCTGTCTTCTCATTTTGCTTATCTTACTGTGTTTGGGGTCTCCTTTTTGCAGGCTGCAGGTTTGTAGTTCCTCCTGGTTTTGATGTCTGTCTCCAGTGGCTAAGGTTGGTTCAGTGGGTTGTGTAGGCTTCCTGGTGGAGGGGACTAGTGCCTGTGTTGTGGTGGATGAGGCTGGATCTTGTCTCTCTAGTGGGCAGGTTCACGTCTGGTGGTGTGTTTGGGGGTGTCTGTGGCCTTATTATGATTTTAGGCAGCCTCTCTGCTAATGGGTGGGGTTGTGTTCCTGTTTTGCTAGTTGTTTGGCATAGGTTTTCCAGCACTGTGGCTTGCTGGTCGTTGAGTGAAGCTGGGTGCTGGTGTTAAGATGGAGGTCTCTGGGAGATTTTCGCCGTTTGATATTATGTGGAGCTGGGAGGTCTCTTGTTGATCAGTGTCCTGAAGTTGGCTGTCCTACCTCAGAGGCAGAGCCCTGCCTCCTGGCTGGAGCACCAAAAGCTTTTCATCCACAGGCTCAGGATAAAAGGGAGAAAAAGTAGAGGGAATTAGTAGAAGTATGAGGAAAGAAAGAAGGAAAGGAGGGTAGGAAGGAAGGAAGAAAGAAAGAAAGAAGCAAAGAAGGAAAGAAGGCAAGAAGGAAAGAAAGGAGGGAGGGAGGGAGGGAGGAAGGAAGGAAGGAGGGAAAGAAGGAAAAAAGACAGAAAGAAAGAAGATACAGTAAAAATAAAATAAAGTATAATAAAGTTATTGAATTAAAAACTTCTTATTTAGAAAAAAAAAAAAGGGACGGAAAGAACCTTAGGACAAATGTTGGAAGCAAAGCTATACAGACAAAATCTTACACAGAAGCATACACATACACCCTCACTAAAAGAGGTAAATGGGGAAAAATCCTAAATCTTGCTGTCAGAGACCACCTCCTCAATTTGGGATGATTCGTTGTCTAAAGGAGGGAAGGAAGGACGGAAAGAAAGAAAGAAAGAACGAAGGTAAAGTATAATAAGGTTATTAAAATTAATTATTAAGAAAAAAAAATTTAAAAAAACATGGACGGATAGAACCCTAGGACAAATGGTGGAAGCAAGACTATACAGACAAGATCTCACACAGAAGCATACACATACACATTCACAAAAAGAGGAAAGGGGAAAAAATCGTAGATCTTGCTCCTAAAGTCCACTTCCTTAATTTGGGATGATTGGTTGTCTATTCAGGTATTCCACAGATGCAGGTACATCAAGTTGATTGTGGAGCTTTAATCCGCTGCTTCTGAGGCTGCTGGGAGAGATTTCCCTTTCTCTTCTTTGTTCTCACAGCTCCCAGGGCTAAGCTTTGGATTTGGCCCTGCCACTGCGTGTAGATCGCTGGAGGGCGTCTGTTTTTTGCTCAGACAGGATGGGGTTAAAAGAGCCGCTGATTGGGGGCTCTGGCGCACTCAGGCCGGCGGGGACGGAGGGGCACAGAGTGCGGGGCGGGCCTGCGGTGGCAAAGGCCGGCGTGACTTTGCACCAGCCGGAGGCGCGCTGTGCGCTCTCCCGGGGAAGTTGTCCCTGGATCCCGGGAACCCGGCAGTGGCGGGCTGCACAGGCTCCGCGGAAGAGGGGTGTGGAGAGTGACCTGTGCTCGCACACAGGCCCCTCGGTGGCGGCAGCAGCAGCCTTAACGTCTCCCGCCCGCCTCTGGGGTCCGCGCTTTTAGCCGCGGCTCGCGCCCGTCTCTGGATTCTGCGCTTTCAGCCGCGGCTCGCGCCCGTCTCTGGGGTCCGCGCTTTCAGCCGCGGCTCGCGCCCGTCTCTGGGGTCCGCGCTTTCAGCCGCGGCTCGCGCCCGTCTCTGGGGTCCGCGCTTTCAGCCGCGGCTCGCGCCCGTCTCTGGATTCTGCGCTTTCAGCCTCGGCTCGCGCCCGTCTCTGGATTCCGCGCTTTCAGCCGCGGCTCGCGCCCGTCTTTGGGGTTCGCGCTTTTAGCCGCGGCTCGCGCCCGTCTCTGGAGTTCCTTTAAGCAGCGTTCTTAAACCCCTCTCCTCACGCCCCAGGAAACAGGGAAGGAAAAGTCTCCTGCCTCTTCTGCAGGTGCAGGCTTTTCCCCGGACTCCCTCCCGGCTAGCTGTGGTGCACTAACCCCTTCAGGCTATGTTCAAGCCGCCAACCCCAGTCCTCTCCCTGCGCTCCGGCCTCAGCTCGCAGCCCCGCCCGCCCCGGCGGGTGAGCAGACAAGCCTCTCGGGCTGGTGAGTGCCGGTCGGCACCGATCCTCTGTGCGGGAATCTCCCCGCTTTGCCCTCCGCACCCGTTGCTGTGCACTCCTCCGCAGCTTCGAAGCTCCCCCCTCCGCCTCCCGCAGTCTCCGCCCGCGAAGGGGCTTCCTAGAGTGTGGAAACTTTTCCTCCTTCACAGCTCCCTCCCACTGGTGCAGGTGCCGTCCCTATTCTTTTGTCTCTGTTTTTTCTTTTGCCCTACCCAGGTACGTGGGGAGTTTCTTGCCTTTTGGGAGGTCTGAGGTCTTCTGCCAGCCTTCAGTAGGTGTTCTGTAGGAGTTGTTCCACGTGTAGATGTATTTCTGGTGTATCTGTGGGGAGGAAGGTGATCTCCGCGTCTTACTCTTCCGCCATCTTCCGCCTTCTCCTCTGTTTTTTTTTAAAGCATTGACTAATTTAATCCTCACATGCACGGTGGCATTGGTACTTTTTGTTGTTGTTGTTGTTGGTTTTGTTTTTAATTAATTTATTTATTTTTGCTGTGTTGGGCTTTCGTTTCTGTGCGAGGGCTTTCTCTAGTTGTGGCAAGCGGGGGCCACTCTTCATCGCGGTGCACGGGCCTCTCACTATCACGGCCTCTCTTGTTGCGGAGCACAGGCTCCAGACATGCAGGCTCAGTAGTTGTGGCTCATGGGCCTAGTTGCTCCGCGGCATGAGGGATCCTCCCAGACCAGGGCTCCAACCCGTGTCCCCTGCATTAGCAGGCAGATTCTCAACCACTGCACCACCAGGGAAGCCCCAACACTTCTAGGTTTTAAAGTCAGCAGGAAACCTACAATCAGGATTGTTGTATTTCCCCAATATCAAGCATAGGGCTCACATGTAATAAGAAACTCAATACTATTTGTTGAATGAGTAAAATTTCATGGCAACTGGTAATTGCTGGTCTATAAAAGTTCTCTTCCTTATGTTTCTACTACTGAGTAAAAATGATTTTTGTATTTGTAACAGGCTAGACTCATTTCAAATGGAAATATTAATCTACAATTGCCCTTGTACACGAAGCACCAAGTTCAAGGCAAAAATAACAAAGCCGGTTAACCGTATGTTTCGACCTGAACACTTTACCTAAATAGAGATTGCCCAAAGAAGTTTTGTCAGCAGTCTGAAAACTTTCTCATAAGATTGAAAAATACATATTTTATAGTCAAGATGCTGCAGAACCCTCCCAGGACTAATTCATATGTGGCCAAGAAAAATTGCATTTTCCCATTTACATTCCAAAGTCTGAACTTTCATTTTATAAATGAATTTTCCCTCCAATTCAGAAACCACTGGCTGTATTACAAATTTTAAGGCTACTATTACAGGACCATAATTTTAAAAACCCAGGGTTGTCCAAGGGCTTCAGCAGTGTGCCATCTCTCCACTTTATTAAAATGAACGAACAGATGTACGATTTATTTCTACCAAGCTATCATCTAAATTCATAAGCTATTTCTCATGTGTCTGAAATCCACGTTGAGTTCCCATTTTCTTTTCCTTAGAAAAAAAGTTACGGTCCTTCATTTATCACTCTGGGGACATAAACGAGAAGTCTACTCTCCACTTCATTCGCTTTAGACTAATATCCTCGGTACAATTTAAATCCCATCTCTTCAGGGCTATTCAATGCGAGCAAGGCAGTGGAACAACCAGCATCCAATTGGAAAACTCCCCAACCATCTATGTAGAAGATTGACAAGCCGAGTCACATGAGCTGACACTTTAGATGCAGAAGGAAGGGGCTTTGCAACACACCTTGACTCCGTTGAGTTAGACAAGGCAGTCTGCTAGTCTGCTGACAGTGTCAGTAACCAAAATATATTTTAGCTTCTATCTTTTTTAGCACCCTCAGATCACCCTTATTTCCCATGCACTGCCTGTTGTCCGACTGGCAGCAGGAGGCAGATAACAGATGCATCTCGTGTTAATGGACATTTAGCCAAGCTCGGAAGACTAACGTGTTGATCTCATATCTACTTTAGGTCCCTGCACTGCCATTTTCCTGGCTGTGTGAGCTTAGACATATTACTTAACCTCTCTGAGATCTGCTTTATTTAGGAGTAAAATGGAGATAAATGTACCCACCTTGTAATAAGTGTTAAATAAAGTAGAGCATTTCAATGTCAAGGCCAATAATATGTGGCGAGCATAGTGCCCAGCGTGTGGCTCAGTACAGGGGCCATTGTGATGATTATAGCATCCCAGAGATGTATTCCTGCCCCCGTAACCGTTGGGCTGAAATTACAGAGCACTCCCTCACCCACTGTCCCCAGTCTTGAGTTTGCCGGCATGGCTCAAGGGAGACTTAAGGAAGGCATTTTGTAGGCAGCAAGTGCAGCCAACGCGTGTAGGTTGGAAAGGGCACAGAATGAAGCCCTCAGGCTACCTGGCAAAAGTCTGCCCCCTGAAGAATTCTATTTATGAAATTCTGCCATAACTGGCCAGTAAAACTTACCTGAGTTTCTAGGTTGGCATGGAAATCTGCCCTGCATCCATAAATGCATCTTGGGTTTAGGGCTTTAATAAGATTCTGAGTGGGTTGGTTGGTTGGTTTGTTTCTGTGGCCCCGTTGCCTGGAGAAAAACACCCTGTTAACTTCATTTGCTTGAGCTCTATGACCATGCTGTAATGTCAAACATGGCTTGTCTTTCTCCCATGTAACATTTCGATGGGGGAAAGGTAGCTTCTTCTGGTGTCTGGAAGACCAGCATAAAAATGATGGAGGTCTTTGATTTAGCAGAGATGCAGCTTCACGTGGACAGTGTCAACAGGGCAAGCTCTCCAAAGAGCGGTAACAGAGGGAAGGAAAGAGGAAAGAAAGTCACATCAGGAGGGGCCAGCAAGATGGCTTCTCAGGAGCCACTGGAGTGCCATTTGTTAGTGTTCACACATTAAAATATTGTTGAGGGGAGCCGGCCTTGGTGACCTGTAACAGCTCCCGGCAGAGCTCTATCCGTGTACGCTGTCAGTAGCCCCCTGATTAAAGCAGCCGTGTTGCCACCAATGAGTTTGTAGGCTGTTGGGGGACATGGGGCCCCAGGCAATTCTTTCGTCTTCGCTTGACAAAACCATGTGTCAGGGTCATGGACCCTAGACACCCAAAAAAGATTTAAGAGTATCATTCACCAACTGGGCAGAGTAATAAGATAAACTGTCCACATGAAAAGTCTGCTTTGGGGTTTTGAAATTCCAGCAAGGAAGCAAATGCCACTGACAGCAAAGTGATGGAGAGTACAGGATTTTTAAAAATAATGACCCCGTTCTGTGTCAGAAGATAGAAGCCAAGGAGGAGACAACGAGGTGGGGAAGGGGCTTCATTTGCCTGGTTCCCAGTTGTCTCTCTGTTCACACAGTTGGTTTGACTAGAAGGACCCTTTTTATTATGCCCAAAATCCCAGTTTTGATTCTGAGTCCTTGTATCCACAAGGCAGGGTAGAGTGATGTGCGGAGATTGGTCACATGCTAAAATCAGATGACTCTTAGCTTCAGTCCCATCTCCGTCATTTGCCAGCTCTTAGATATTATATGGGTTCCTTAATTCTTTTGGCCTCAGCCTCCTCCCCTGTAAAATGGAGATGTTGGGGACGTGACCAGCACCTCTGTGCAGGACAGGTTAGCAAGGTTAGGTAACATGCCGAGATTACAGCTGGTCCACCAAGGAGCTGGTGTCAGACAAATTAGAAATTATCCTCCAGCTTCCCTGGTGGCGCAGCGGTTAAGAGTCCGCCTGGCAATGCAGGGGACACGGGTTCGAGCCCTGGTCCGGGAAGATCCCACGTGCCGCGGAGCAACTAAGCCTGTGTGCCACAACTACTGAGCCCGCGCACCTAGAGCCCATGCTCCGCAACAAGAGAAGCCACCGCAGTGAGAAGCACGCGCACCACAACGAAGAGTAGCCTGCGTAAGCCCACGTGCAGCAACAAAGACCCAATGCAGCCATAAATAAATAATAAAATTTATTTTAAAAAAAGAAAGAAATTATCCTCAAGATCAGCCATGGATGGTAATGTTTTGTCACCTTTGAACCCACATTACTGAGCCTTAGAGAAATCCCATCACTCTTGGATGAACAAAGGCTGCACCAAGAGTAATTTTATTGGCTAAGAACCCCAGAATTGTCCCATTGTGTATGTTGGTTCAGAGTGTTGAAAAACATCCTTTCTCCTTACTCAGTGTTGAAAAGCGTATCTGAGAAGTATTGCTTTGAACATGTTGATGTACCATCTTTCGACAGTCCTCACCACTCTATTAGCTAAATCAGCACAAAGGCCGAGTTAACCAGATTAGGAAAGAGTTTGTTTTAATGTTGCATGGAGCGTTTTCTTATAGGGGTTCATTTCTCCATTGAAAGATTTCGTTTCACTTCTATTACGATCTTTCTTACTCAGAGGGAAAATGGTATCTTGCTGAGTTGCTTGCTCATAGGAGGAGCACATTGGCTTTCTGTGGCGCTTCCTCTCTCCCTCTCTCTCTCTCTCTCTCTCTCTCTCTCTCTCTCTCTCTCTCTCTCTCTCGCCAAAAAAACTATTTCCTGTCAAAATGGGGTGCATTTGAATCAGAGGTCTGGGCCTGGTACAGTGTATGGGAGCCCAACTGCAAAGTGGATTCCACCATGAACAAGTTGATCCCCCTCCAAATTAACAGTAAAATCAGCCATGTAGCCCCAAATGCATAATTTCAGGCTTACATAGAAAGGTAACTTAATCTTTTCTAACTTTTCATTTTTAAATTACAGACATGCAGGAAGTTGCAGAAATGGTACCTAGAGCCCATTGACCCCTTCATTCAGCTTCCCCAGTGGTAACATCTCCTGTCAGTGTAGAACAATAGCAAGACCAGGAGGTGGACATGGGCGCGGTACCGTCAACCAGACCTGATTCAGTTTCCACCCGTGTGTGTGTGTGTGTGTGTGTGTGTGTGTGTGTGTGTGTGTGTGTGTGTGTGTATGTGGCTCTATGCATTTGATCACATGTAGAGATTTGTATAACGACCACCACCATCAGGATACAGGACTCCTTCATCACTACAAAGGGCTACTCTTGGTACCCCTTAATAGCCGTACCCACCTTACCTTCCCCCGACATCCGGCCTTGTCCCCAGGCACCACCAATCTGTTCTCCACCGCTATAGTTTTGTCATTTCAAGGACGGTACATAAATGGAATCATACAATCAGTAACTCTTTAAGACTGATTTTTTTCACTTAGCATAATGCCCTTGAGAGCCATGGGAGTAGTTGCATGTATCTATAGTTGCTCCTTTTTATTACCTGAGTAGTATTCCATGGTGTGGATGCACTGGAGGTTGTTTAACCGTTCACCTAGTGAGGGACATTTGGCTTGTTTCTAGTTTGGAGCTATTGCGGGTAAAGCTGCTATGAACATTCATGTACAGGTTTTTGTGAGGACGTAAGTTTTTGTTTTTCTGGGATAAATGCCCAAGAGTGTGATCGCTGGGTCATATGTTAAATGCGTATTCGTTTTATAAGAAACTGCCGAACAGTCTTCCAGAGGAGCTGCACTATTATCTCCTCCTGCCAATGATGTCGGAGAAATCCAGGTTCCCCACATCCTCACCAGAATTTGCTGGTATCACTATTTTTAATTTTAACCTTTCTGATAGGTGTTAGCCATATTTCATTAGGATTATAATTTGCATTTCCCTATGTGACGAATGGTGTTAAGCATCTTTTCATGTGCTTATTTGCCATCTTTATTCCCTTCTGTGAAATGTCTGATTGTGTCTTTTGGCCACTTTTTAAATTTTATTTATTTATTTATTTATGGCTGTGTTGGGTCTTCGTTGCTTCACGTGGGCTTTCTGTAGTTGTGGCAAGCGGGGGCCACTCTTCACTGAGGTGCGCGAGCTTCTCATTGAAGTGACTTTTATTGCGGAGCATGCACTCTAGGCTCACGGGCTTCAGTAGTTGTGGCATGCGGGCTCAGTGGTTGTGGCTCACGGGCTCTAGAGTGCAGGCTCAGTAGTTGTGGTGCATGGGCTTAGGTGCTCCACGGCATGTGGGATCTTCCCGTACCAGGGCTCGAACCCGTGTCCCCGGCATTGGCAGGAAGGTTCTTAACCACTGCGCCACCAGGGAAGTCCTTTTGCCCACTTTCTAATTGGATTGTTTAGAGTTGTTTACATGGCTCATGTACAAGTCCTCCTTCGGAGATATGGCTTGCGAATATTTCAGTCTGTGGTTTATGTTTTTATCCTCTTAATACAGTCTTTCACTAAGACAATGCTTTTAATTTTGGTAAAGTTCAATTTATCATTTTTTTAATATAGATTGTACTTTCTATGTCAGCTCTGAGAACTCTTTGTCTAGCAATGGGTCCTGAAGATTTTCTCCTGTTTTTTTTTAATTGCGGTATAGTTGATTTACAAGATTCTATAAGCTTCAGGTATACAGCATAGTGATTCACAGTTTTTAAATGTTATACTGCATTATAGCTATTATAAAATATTGACTGTATTCCCCATGCTGTACAATATATCCTTGTAGCTCACTTATTTTGTACGTAGTAGTTTATACCTCCTAACCCCCGTCCCTATCTTGCCCCTCCCTGCTTCCCTCTCCCCTCTCGTAACCTCTAGTTTGTTCTTTATATCTATGAGTCTGTTTCTTTTTTGTTATATTCACTAGTTTGTTTTATTTTTTAGATCCACATGTAAGTGATATCATACAGTATTTGTCTTTCTCTGTCTGACTTACTTCACATAGTATGATAATCTCTAGGTCCACCCGTATTGCTGCAAATGGCATTATTTCATTCTTTTTATGACTGAGTAGTAGTCTATTGTGTATATATACCGTATCTTATTTATACATTCGTCTCTCGATGGTCACTTAGGTTGCTTCCATACCTTGGCTATTGTAAATAGTGCTGCTATAAACATTGGGGTGCATGTATCTCTTCAAATTAGTGTTTTCTTCTACAAGTTTTATATTTTCATGTTTTACATTTAAATCCATGGTTCATTTTGAGTTAATTTTTATATAAGGTATGAGATTGGAGTTGAGGTCCTTTATTTACCTGTGGATGTGCAGTGGTTCCAGCCCCATTTTATGGGCATGTGTGTGTGGGTCTATTTCTGGTTTCTCTATTCTGTTCCATGGACCTGTGTCTCTCCCTCCACCAGTACTGCACTGTCTTGATTACTGTAGCTATGTAGTGAAGCTTAGCATCAAGTAGAATGATTCTTCCCACTTTATTTTTCTTTTTCTAAAGTATTTTAGAAAACAACTTAATTTTAAATGCATTTTGAATTCAATAGCATTTTATCCCCTCCAAAATTACTTTTTTCTGATTTAAACATAATTCATTCCACTATTTTAAAAACCTTTAAAATATCATACAAGCATATAATACACAAAGTTGCCAGATCTCTCCACTATCCTGAGAGATGAGCGCTGTTAATGTTTTAACAGGTGTCTTTTCCCTACTTTCTGTTTACAAAGATGGGATCACATTATGCATACTATGTTGCAGTTTCATCAGGATTTGTACCTTTGTCCTTATCAGTAAAATGAGAGAAATAATGCTCCTTATTTCCTTAGGCTATGGTGAGGATCAAATGATATAATACGTGTAGGGAGTTTAGCCCTATCCCCGGCACAGAGCAAGCCCTTGGTAAACATAGGCTGTTGTTACTGTTATTTTTATTTTTTCCCCTTTTGCTTCTGCTACCTGCTTTGGGTGATCTTGGCCTTTCTTAGTGACAGCAAAGGGCAGAGAAACACTCCGTAATGTTTAGCCATTCAAGGCAATTGACAGAAGGCTTCAGGAGAATGGGTTCCTCTGTCTCCCAGCTAAGGTTCCTTTCAGCTGGAATGAACGAGACACGGGGTATCGCACCTTCTTGGTTTACTTCCATGAGTGGTCATTTCGAGCGTGTCAGCAGCATCCCAGAGGTTCCACAGCCTTTATGTGTGATTCAAGCTGAGCCCCTCATGGTCTTATCCTTTGTACCCTGCACAGCCCCCCACCGCCCACACACTCTACCTGACCCCTGCTCTGAGTGGAAGCCCAGCAGGAAGATGCTCCACCCCTAGAGACCACTTGCTGAATTCTCACTGGCCTGTCTCTATTTTTATACCTTTAACCTGGGGAGAGGGCTCTACCCAGGCAACTGGGAGCGTCACCCGCAGGGTCAGCCCCGCACTCCCAGCCCCTCACACACAGCAGCTTGGTGAACTCCATCTGTGTCCTTGGCTCCTGCAATCTCGACCCTTAAAGAGTCTGTAATCTCCTCTTTATCTCAGCTCTGCCTTCACATGTGCCCCTTGCATGGTCCACTGTCTCCTGATTTCGTTAACTTAACACATTTTATTTCTACTAAGTAAACCCAAGGTGTTTGCATCATTCGATACAATAGATTTCCCTTCTGATCAATAATGCCAAGCAATTAGCTCCCTCATCATCTTTTTTTAAATAAATTTTTATTTAGTTCTTCGTTTATTTTTGGCTGCATTGGGTCTTTGTGTCTGGACGCAAGCTTTCTCTAGTTGTGGCGAGCGAAGGCTACTCTTGGTTGCGGTGCACGGGCTTCTCACTGCGGTGGCTTCTCTTGTTGCGGAGCACGGGCTCTAGGCACGTGGGCTTCGGTAGTTGTGGCACATGGGCTCAGTAGTTGTGGCTTGCGGACTGTGGAGCGCTGGCTCTGTAGTTGCGGCGCACGGGCTCAGCTGCTCCACAGCATGTGGGATCTTCCCACACTAGGGCTTGAACCTGTGTCCCCTGCGTTAGCAGGCAGATTCTTAACCACTGAGCCACCAGGGAAGTCCTGCTCCCTCATTATCTTAATGGCTCTGTATCGTGTTCTGTTTCATTGGTGTCCCATGGTTTGACCAGTCCCCTATGGATGGACATTTTGGTGGTCCCTGGTTTTTCCTTTTGTAAATATCACAGCAGTAAAAATGCTTGAATGTGTATCTTCGTGCGCACGTGTGAAGGTTTTTATAGGATAAACTCTCACAAGTGAAATGCTGGGTCCAAAGGTATGAGTATTTACTTAAATTGCAGTTTATAGCCCCTTTTCCAGTATGATCAAAGTACTTTTCAATTACCTTCATCTTTTCCATCTCCTGAGCTACACTTGTCTGTGCAAGTCTGTACTTGCATAGACACCTACCTGACAATGGAGGAAGACCTGCCCTGCTGTGAATGGGCTCCAGTGGATGCACAGAAGAAGAGGTTCGTGGTCCAGGGAAGCACCTGACGTTCGGTTACAGAACAGGGACAGAATTCTAGACCCAGGAAAGGGCCCACGTTCGTAGCAGGGACCCCAGTAAAGTGGGATGCCAAGGGCCATCAGCCCAGCACACAACATCAAGGCAGCATGCAAACGTTAGCCTTTGCTAGTGATATTACCATGCTATTAATCATCACTTTGCTGCTGTTAGTCTGCAGAGCGTGGCTTTCTTCAGAAAACAGGCATTTTTTACCCAATTATTTGAGTTTTCTCAATTCAGCCAAATCTCCATGCTACAGCCTGTTCCAGCAATTCTGGGGCCGTGAAACCCCCTCTGACGGCCTCTTCTCTAGCTGTTGGTTACATCAGAAAGAGTCAGCGCCAACCTGTCACCTCTACCTGCTAACGAGCCCCTGAACTCGCTGCCCTCAGGTGTCCTGTTTTTTTCTTTTCATCCCCTGAGGTCTGTACCACGCTGACGTGACCTCAGGCCTCCTCACTTCCTTGTGGCTTAAATTACACTAACCTTCCACCTGCTCCCTGACTGTGGAAAGAACAAGGTCGCAGGCAGGTGACAGAAGAAGCTCACCATTGTGTTTGGTTTGTGAAGCTGTCTTCCTCTTTCACTTGTGTTACTATAGCAACAACGCTAGATGTGGACTCTCTTTGGAAACACTCCCTTCCTGCAAAAGATGTGTGTGTACATGTGCATACGTGTGTGCACGTATTCAGAAGTTGCTCTTATTGACAGAGAAGACAAAGTGATGGATTTTTCCATGTTCAAGGATAGCTATAGAATGTGTATCCCCAGGAATGGCCCATTTTTTCATCTTCAACAATCTTCACAAGTTGACACGTGAAGGATGAGTATTGTCCAGAGGTGGCCATTAGCAGGGTACTGTCTCAGTTGCATATCTATGGGGAGCCCTCCAGCCAAAAAGGAAGAGCTTATGTTCAGGTGTCCCCTTGGCCGACCCCACCAGGGCCCAGAAAGTTACCAGCTACCATGCCTGTTATGGTCCCTGTTACAATTCCCTTGCCCTGGGCAGGCCCTCTGAGATGCGTTAAAAACACAAACTTCACATAAGGTGACTGGAGGCTAAGGACCACAGATTTTGGTTGGTTCCTTGGTTTGCAACCTCTCCTTAAATATTTGTAAAGGCAACAAAAAGATGAGTTCAGGAGACGCAAACCCATCCCTTGGAAGGACCTATGTGGGGTTAATGAAACACAGATGACTCATCATCCAAACATTTAGCTTATACAAGTCTGTATACACTCGAAGTCACATGTAGATTTTTCATACAAGGTGGCCCAAGAGTAGAACAGCCTCCCAAGGCCCTGAGAGTCTCCATAAGGACCCTTTTGGAGGCTTTTAAGGATCATTTTGATCATATCCAATTGTGTCTAATGCACTGATTTTAGAAACTGTTGTAAAAAGACTGGGCCTCCTGGTAATTATCGTGGAGGCAACGCCCAGGGCCCAGGACCCACCAGCATCTTTTCTGGATGGGGGCAGTGGACACGGTCAGCCCTCCTCCCAGGGGTCCTGGCTTAGTCACTGAATCCTCAGTTCCTCCGACTGCAGTTGCTCTAAGTAGTTAGACTGGAGGCCTCAACCATTGGGTTCTATTAATATGGAAACCTCTGTCCTCAGCTTCTTCTGGCACAGGCCCCGGGAATGCCAGAAGTGCTGGAACACCGCTCTCGACTTGCCCAGATTTTCTTATTTAAGAAAAAGCAAAACCAAGCCCTTAAGCCACCCCCATCTCCCTCTTTCTACATCTCTTTCTCCTGTCTTTATTTCCTAACTTATTTATCTTTCCTTCTTTCTCTTTCCCTCTCCAGTCTGTTTCTCTCGTCTCCCTTTCTCTCTCTCTCTCTTTTTTTTTTTAAATTTTTAACATCTTCATTGGAGTATAATTGCTTTACAATGGTGTATTAGTTTCTGCTTTATAACATAGTGAATCAGTTATACATATACATATATCGCCATATCTCTTCCCTCTTGCGTCTCCCTCCCTCCCACCCTCCCTTATCCCACCCCTCTAGGTGGTCACAAAGCACCGAGCTGATCTCCCGGTGCTATGCGGCTGCTTCCCACTAGCTATCTGTTTTACATTTGATAGTGTATATATGTCCATGCCACTCTCTCACTTAGTCACAGTTTACCCTTCCCCCTCCCCATATCCTCAAGTCCATTCTCTAGTAGGTCTGTGTCCCGTCTTAACCCTAGGTTCTTCATGACCTTTTTTTTTCTTTTCTTAAATTCCATGTATATGTGTTAGCATACGGTATTTGTTTTTCTCTTTCTGACTTACTTCACTCTGTATGACAGACTCTGTGTCCATCCACCTCACTACAAATAACTCAATTTTGTTTCTTTTTATGGCTGAGTAATATTCCATTGTATATATGTGCCACATCTTCTTTATCCATTCATCCAATGATGGACACTTAGGTTGCTTCCAATGTTCATTGCAGCTCTATTTACAATAGCCAGGAGATGTCTCTCTCTTTTTCGCATGTGTAGCCCTGCCTTCTTTCCCAGCACTGCCCTCCCCCCACTGGCTCTCTCTTTCTCTCTCCACCTCTTTTTTTCTGTGTGTCTGTCTCTCAATCTCCCCACTCTCTCCTCTCTCTCCCCTCAGCTTCTCTCATTTCCCACAGGCTCTCCCGTGCTACCTGGCAGTTCTCACTGTTCTCTCTACCTGGCACTCTCACTAGGGAGGGAAAAATCAAGCTGGAAGACTTCACTTTTTTACTTAAAAGTCCTTAACTCTGTGAGAGCTCCTGTTTTCCATACTCACAATACAGCCTCACGGCCCTCCCCATACACGTGGAGCTGCCCAGATGTAGCAGCCACAGGCTGGGGTCGGACAGTGTCTGGCCTGTTATGTGTGAGTTTCATGAAAAGCCTCCTTGGCACCTGTTCAGCAGACCCAGTAAGGATTCTTGAACAGTATGTTTTGTCCTGTAATTACACCTCAACAATGACCAAGTTATGTTGTTCCTTGATTTCAGATAAATTTGCAGTCCTGATTTTTGTGCTCCCTAGCCCTCACAGCAACTTCCAAGGTATTTAGCGCTCTGTTATCGCACAGTGGGGGCTGAGGAAATGCAGGCCCCTCTTGCGAAGGGCATGAGAGCCACGGAAGAGTGGAGGGAGGCTTTTGCTTCGCTGCACGTGTTTTGTTGTTGTGTTCTTAATTGGAGAGTCTAGACCACATTATAGCCTTGAGAGGCGGGGTAAGTTGGCAGGTAGGGAAGCAGGACAGGAGTTGAAGGTGGAAGGGGAGGGGATGGGACCCAGGGAAGAAGTTCACATTGAACAGGAGGGAGAAGGACCCCTCTAGTCTCTAGGTTTCCAGGCTGGGAGTGCTGAACGTAGAGGGCACCTGTATTCTGGTCTCTCTGCCCATCAGGGTCAGGCAGCAAGGACCGAGTCACCAAGAGTTGGCAGAGCAGTCAAGAGCAGACGTCTCAGACTTGATGTAGCCCTGAATCACCTGGAAGCTGATTCTGAAGGTCTAGCATGGGGCCCCAGATTCTGCATTTCTAACTAGCTCACAAGTGATACCCATGCTGGCCCAGGGACCACACTTCAAGTAGCAGGGGTTTGGAGAATTGGGAGGGGAAAATGGATCACGGACAGTAATTCTTCACTGCCAAATAAGCTTGGGTCTGAACATAGTTCTTACTGGACCAAATGAAAAAATTCTGAGGCCCATCGAGAAAGCCCCGCAGGTGACAGGGCTGCCCCTCAGAGGAGGGCCCGGGTCTCTGCTGCACCTGGGTCCACTTAGCACGCACAGGCTTGAATGTGTTTATTGAAAAGTGAGAGGCAGGCAAGTGTCAGGAAGAAGGAAAAGCAAGAAAAACTACCTTTCTTCTTTTATAAAAGGGATTATCAGTGGCTAATTCAAAAATTGTAGAGTAATGAAAACTACATCAATAATTTTCATAATAATTACAGTCTTTAGTTTTACCCTTGAATGTTTTTCTGGCAATGTCTGATTCAATTACCCTGGAAAATATTATTATGCTATTTCAGTTTTCCCTTGAGACTTGAGTCTAAGACCAGCTTGCTGATAAATGTTGCTCTGGGGGAGCTCATGGGCTGCCATTTACAGGCAGACACTTGTTAGGGAGCCCCTGACCTGGTTTAGGTAGATTAGTGATTCTCAGCCAGGGAGGATTGTACACACACACACACACACACACACACACACACACACACACACGCACACGCACACGCTCCCCTGAGACATCTGGCAATGTCTGCAGCTTGGGTGCCCCTGGCATCTGGTGGGTGGAGGCTACGGATGGTGCTCAACATCCTACACAGGACCCCCCCCACCCACCCAACAAATCGTTATCCAGCCCAAAATGTCACTAGCACTGCTCTTAAGAAACCCTAAATTAGATTAAAAATACATTTAGGAACTAAAAAGTACTATTGGTCAGGACACCTCTCTAAAAAGTACTATTGGTCAGGACACCTCTGATTATACGTGACACCAAGTCTAAGTAGTTGTAGACAACAAGGGAAATTTATATTGTCAGAAATATTATTTAGCAAAACTAGTCTACTGTAACGACAGCAACAAAAAGCCCAAAAGAACAAAGTTTATTTCTCTGGTCACATTCCTTGTAATTGATGTGCACCATTACAAACTTCATTTCTGTGTTCTTTCTGTCTGTGTTCATCGTAACAATGGGCCTATATTGCTTATTACGTGTCTGGCGTTCATCTTGACATTTATAAATATTCTCAGTCATCATAATAATCCTATAAGGGTAGGGACTATTATTTTTCTCATTGCGCTGTTGAGAAAATCAAGACACAGAGAGGTTAAGTGACTTGACCAAGGTCACACAGCCAATAAGTTATAGAGCTTCAGGGGGTGTTAAACATGAGTAACTTTCCGTCATTCATTCTTTTCAACATGAAAGATGGCCATCGGGGCACCTCTCTCCCCACACAGACTTCCGGTGTGACTCCACCCTGGGATCAGAGCCCAGAAGGGACAGAGAATGATTTTTCTAATCCTTCCCCTCTCACTGGGTCTGATTGCCAAGGGAATGATTCTCATCCATCTCTTCTACCTGTGGGACTCAGATGTTCTCAGAAGCACCACAAGCCACCTCTGGGAAGAAATATGCAGAGGTGCCGATGGGAATTACAGTTGGTCCCATGGGGTCTATTTGAAACAGGAATCAATGGTGCAGACACAGACAATGGATTTAGAGCCGTTTCTTCTGACAGTGACATTTGGGATTTAAATATAAATTAGAAGCTGTAAGGCAATTCCATGTGTGAATTTGTACAAATCCCTTGTAATGAAAGCAGAAGGTTTCTCGTGTCCTTATTTGTACTGGGGCATTAGCATCAGGAGCCTAACCAAGTGTGTCGATTTTCCTACCGCTCAGGAGATTAAAGATGTACTTTCTCTAGTTAGAAACAGCTGCAAGGGGCACGCACGGAGCAGGGCTTTTTCTCCGTGAGCTCTGGAGTGTCCATCTCATTTCTGCATTAAGCTGAGTGATACCGCATGCAAATAGGGGAAAGGAGGCTACTTGAAGTCGGTTAGTCAAAGGAGATAAGGCGCCCATAGATCCCCCTTCTTCCCAACCCCTCCTGCCATTCAAAGAGGGAAGCTTCATTCTCAAATATTGCCTTTGCTCACATGGGAGGGGGCAGTGAGCTCTGAGAAGCCAGCAAACAGTACATGGCCTCATGTGTTTAAAAGGTGCCACCCAAGCGCTCTCTGCATGTTGGTGAATGACTTAGATCTCCACCGCATTACACACAGAGTCACCATGTGACCTAGCAATTCCGCTCCTAGGTATCTGCCCAAGGGAATGAAAGCATACGTCCACATAAAAACATGTCCATGAATGTTCAGAGCAGCATATTCACAATAGCCAAAAAGTGGAAACAGCCCACATGTTGATCAATGGAAGAATGGTTAGATAAAATGTGGTCCATCCATGCTGTGGAATATTATTCAGCCAGTAAAAGGAACAAAGTACCAACACAGGTTACAACAGGGATGAACCTTGAAAACAGTATGCTAATTGAAAGAAGCTAGACACAGAAGACCACATATTGTGTCGTTCCATTACTATGAAATTTCCAGAATGGTAAATCCATAGAGACAGAAGGTAGGTTGGTGATTGTCAGGGGCTGGGGTGGGGGGTGGGGGTGAGGAATAGGATGACTGCTTAATGGGTACAGGATTCCTGTTGGAGGTGATGAAAAAGATGACCTCCAGGAGATGCGCCTGTGATTTCATTGGCAAATGTATTCCGTCGGCCCGTTAGCAGCTCCTATAGACCCCTGGAGCAGAGAACTGTAAGAAACCTCAAGGGTCCCACCAGTGGCATTCTTTGGCACTCCCAGCACCGGCTAGGACCCACACACGCTAGAACAGGTCACAATGATCTTTTTAAAGTTCGATCCTAACACTAGGAGGGGGCCTTCGGAGTCATTTCAAGCAGCTGTTCTCACCTCTTGGCCATTCATCAGAACCATCTGGGGGAGTTTTTAGAAATGCAAATGCCTAGGCCCTACCCAAGGAGGATCTCTGAATGTGGGACCTCAGATCATGAGTAGTTTTCAGGTGATTCTAATGTGCAGTCAGCATTAAGAACTCCTGCTTTGCCTGATACCCTACACCTCAGATAAGCAAACTTGGACTCAGAGAAGTTACAGAATTTACCCGTGAGTTAGAGGTAGATCAGAACTTGCCCCATGTCACTGAATTTTCCACACCTGTAAATTTGCAGAATTGCATAAACCAAATTCTAAGTCTTTAGAGCAGACCATGCTATTGTTCCTAAAGAAAAGTCGTTCTTCATCCAGATTCAGATGTTTGTGTCGAAGGCGTATCCCTGCAGAAAATCTCTTTGCTTCTCAAAATTAAGCTATTTTTCAGTTATCTCATCAAATGTACAAACGTGTTTTGCCTTTTCTTTCATTTTTTTAAAAAGAGAAGCTCAAGCGAAGGAGAGATATTAATGTCAGATGAGATAAAGTTTCCACACCGGGCATGTGGAGAAAAAAGAACGCACGCATATTTGCTCCTTGGTTTTTATTTTTCTCTCACCATCACATGTAATATTTATTTCATCGGTTCCCTAAGGCAGTGATTTTCAAACTTCATTTCAGCAGCAAAACTTTTTTTTTCCAAGCAAAATCTTAGACAAGAACTCTAATATACAAAACGGATAAAATATATCTAGCAGATTCCTCGGGCAGTTTCAGTCTTTCTTGTTTAGAGGAAAATATGTGGTACATTTGTGGGACTCCTGCACCATCCCTCAAACACTGTTTGTTCCAGGGAACATAGTTTGAGAACCGTTGCCCAGCTGTATTATTTTTCTGGCAGTCTTCAGTGGCTGTGTGTTCTCATTTTGTTTTGAGGACAAAAAGATATGTTTCAGTATTTGAGTCTTTTCTTCCTGAAAACTCCCTTTTTAGCTGCAGTATGCATCTGTAATTGGAAAATCCGAGGAGCTTCGGTAGGCAAGGTCACGTGGAGGAAGAATTGCAAAAACAAATTTGGTGGACCATCGGGCCCCCAGCAAGCCAGAACCTGGCTGGGCATCTTCCTCCAAAGTTGGGTACCCAGCACCTCCTCTGTGTCTGCAGCAACCATGGAAACTCCTCCTAGGAAATGAATCAATACGGAAGAGAGTGCACTGAGTGGGGAGGGGAGGATAATTCCTGCCGGAGCACGAAGTGAATATTGTTTCCCTCTCTTGCCTGTTGGCTCATCCCCCGGCACCTGTAGAGCTGGGAGGCTGCGTGACACTTGGTCTTTCCTCTCGTTGGAACAGGATCCCAGACGCAGCCCTCCAGGCATGTGGCTCTCCTCCCGGCCCGGGGCTCCCTGGGCTGGGGGGTTGGGGGTCACATCCACTAGGTGGCGCGTGCCTCGGCTCTCCTGGACCAAGAACCACACTGCCCGGCATGCCAGCGGCTCTGGAGAGTCCTCCCCCCTCAGGCACATGTTTCTTTGTCATCGAGCTGCTATTCCTTATTATCATTGAACTGTTTCCACCTTCAGCTTCTCTGTTTCCTCACCTGTTCAGTAACATTTAACTGAGAAGACTCTCCTAACCCGTGGAGAAGTCTAATAGGCCAGTCTCTAACTGTCCTTTACCGCGGCTATAGTTTTAGTAAAGCATCCGGCACAAAAGAAAAACACAATAATTGTCAGTAGAAGAAATTAATGTTAGTTGGATCAGGAGAGGACCTTGATTCTGTTCTCTTAAAAAGAGTTTTTAACTTTTAGCGACAAGCAGTGAAATCTTTACAGAGTCAGTGATATGTCTGGGATTTGCTCCGAACAGGACAGGCATGGGGAGAAGTGGGTGTGTAGATGAAGCACATGGGGGCATAAGTTGAAAATCTTTGAAGCCTGATGATGGCACGTGTGGTTCATCACTTCATTCTGTCTGCTTTTATAGCTGTTTGAAAGTTTCCATAGCAAGATGTAAAAGAGAAAAAGATTTGAGGAAACATCTGTGAAACCCAAGTCTTCATCAAAAGGACCACATTTACGTCCTGAGAGAGACAGACATCCATCCACCACAGCTGTTTTCCCAGGGCTCCATTAGTTGCAAGGAGTAGAAACACAGTCCGAGATCAAGGGTGCTTCCTCATCTGTGTGTCTCTGAGCGCCCCCAAGGTCTCCTGGGTTTTCTTTCAGTGTGTCCCTTCTTTGGCTTCTCTATGCATCTATTCGTTCATGTCCAAATGACAAAAAATGGCCACTCCATTTCTCTTCTACTCAGAAACTTAGGATTTAAGGACCCTTTGCCCTCTGATTATATAGCCTGTATCTCTCTGAGTTCATATGCTTAGAGAAATCATCTGGTCGTTCATGAAGCAGCCAATAGATTGGTGACTTGTGAGTCCAGTGCCACTTCTGGGTCCAGTCAGCTCTGGCAACGAAAGCTGGGATCGTGTGGTACAAATGGCCCTCTAGTAACACTCTTTTCAGCAGGAGCTGGGGAAGGTATCGTTTCCTCAGATGTTTTATGGATACAGGCACCGTGAGCTAAATCTCAGAAACGTTAAGAGTCTTCAGAAAAGGAAGACTGCCCTCCACCATTACAATGTTGTCATCTCTGGCGTGTGACGCACAATTCAGGTCACTTTCCTTTTTCTCAGTGAGAATAGAGAAAAACTGGTCATTCTTCTTATCGTGAGACCCTCCAACACATGTACACTGTCATCTTCTCCCCTCGGGTTGTATTCTCTAGACAAAAATGATCCCAAAGTTGAACGTCTAATTATAGCGTTCTCACTTCATGAAAGAGGTGGTGTTGGGCATTTTCGGAAACAGAGACAAGACCCGTCTCACAGTTGATAGGCGCACGCCCCAGGCTGCCTGCGCTTCAGAGGGCAGGGAAGTCTTTATTCACAGTTGCCGGAAATCCCAGCTCTAGCATCTGCTTTACGTCTTCTCTCTGTGAACTGTCTCCCATGGGCGTTGAAAACCAAAGGGCTGACACCACTCTTCATTTTCAAAGAGAAAATGATATTTAGAGAAGAGAGAGTGTTGACTAGATGGGAAATGAGTAAAAGATGCTCACCAATGTCTGGGGCCATTATGGGCTGTTGGGTTCCCGAATGGTCCCCTCCCATCTCGGTATTACTTCGGGGCCTGTCCATGCACATCCTACTGGGACATGGCTAGGGAGGGACTCAGTAGGCACAGTTGTCTTGAGGGCTAGCTGATGAGCAGACCGTGGTTCTCAGCCAAGTAACCTAGAGTCCCTTGTGGGACTCTGCTGTTCATCACTTCTTAGACATAAAGCCTTCTTTAAAATACTGAATAAACTCTATACTTACTAAATTTGTTATTTAAATATTATCTATATTATATTATGTGCACTTTATATATATAATTACATTATATATATATATATTTGTGTGTGGGGGGGGGGGTACGCGGGCCTCTCACTGCTGTGGCCTCTCCCATTGCGGAGCACAGGCTCCAGACGCACAGGCCCACCCCCCATGGCCCAGGGGCCCAGCCGCTCCACCGCATGTGGGACCCTCCCGGACCGGGGCACAAACCCATGTCCCCTGCATCAGCAGGTGGACTCTCAACCACTGCGCCACCAGGGAAGCCCCATTTTATATTTTTATATTATACGTATTTTAAATTTTTTACATTATATTACATATATATAAAGTACACATAAACATTAACTGTAAGATGAATTAAAATGTCCTCCTATGTTTTCTTCTAAAACATTGATTGTTTTACCTTTCACAATTTCTGTATGGTGTGAGGTCGGGAATCCAGATTCTTTGTTTTTTCCACATGGCTAGCCAGTGGCCCCAGCACCATTTATTAAAATGACCATTAGCTGTAAACTAAGTCATGTCCAAACATAGATGCAGCCTGGGATGAATGACAGTGGACAAATGGTAGAAAAGGAATTGTGTGAGCAAAGCATATGAAGGAAATGGGGTTATCAGGAGGGAGTGTGTCAGTCTGCTGAGCTGTAAACCCGTGAGGGGAGAGAATAGTGTCCCTCTCATTTACTGCTGGACTTCTTATGCCTGGCAGACCCCCTGCCATGGAATAGACATTTAATGACTATTTATTTAAATGAGGTGTTGCATCTTTCTACCCCAGGATGACTCCTAATCATAGATAGAAGGAAACCAGATATCTGATGCAGCTATCCCTTCTAAATGTGCGTGTGATAAGTTAACATCATTTGTCTTGGTGATAAAGATCAAGACAAGGATATGCAAGCTTGTGAGTGTCAGGAATACACGACTGAAGAGCAAAGTGCTTCTTCCACACCCACCAAGGGAAATAAGCTATCTATACAAGACAACCACAGTGGAAGGCAGACTGTGATAAAAACAGAGAGTCACATTCTCCAATTTATTAGTAAGTATTTCATATGATACAGAATGAAATCGATCATCACCAGTGCTAACAAATACTGATTCCTTACTCTATGCCAGGATCCTTAAATGTATGATCTTATTTATAGCACTCACAGTTTCTACCCATTAGGCTATCAGCAAGAAATTAGATTTTTCCAACAAGCTGCATCGTTTATGTAAATACAGACTCATGAAAGTGCTTGCAAGTTCAGTTTCTGATGATGTCTCCCTCACCCTTTTATCCTCACAAATAGAAACTGAATTGTGTAAAACTTTCCGGGACCTTATCTTTTAATTTTTTCAAAGCCAGGGCCCAGATGACTGTATCCCAGCTTTTCAAGTTCAACATCAATTCTCCATGAAACCCCAGGGTTGGCAGCTCATGAACCTGGACTCCAGCGATCAAGCAGGCAGGCTTGCATGTGTCCTGTCCCTTAAAGTCATCAGCTGTCACTTCTGCCCCACCTGTGGCTTTTAGCCTGTTGATCGTTATTTCCATCTTCCAGGTTAACCTTAATGACCAACTCTTTGCTCTGTGAGGAGCAGTGTTCATTCTCAGTGTAAATTAAAATGCAAGTCCCTCTTCCCCTGGTGATGGATAACCTTTATGTCAAGTCCAAGTAGTCTCTTCCTAAATGTCCATCACAAAATTCACCTCACCTTGGCAAAGAAAAGAAAATGAAATAACTCAGTTCTGAATTGAGAGGAGAGAGCCAATGAAACTCAATATGTCCCAAGCCAGTCGCCCACACTGATGGTGTAAAAACACGTTTTGCATCTCGTATTTGATTTGCTGCACAGTTTAACAGAAAAGTAACTTTATTTTTTTCCAATTAAATGAAGTAATGTTACAATCCGTAATTCCTCCTGCTCTAGCATGGTAAATTAATGTCTGTCTATTGTTTTTAAATCACAGAGTGAGCATTGCTATAGAAATATAAAATGGTACTGTTTCATTTTAATCTACTTAATTTTCCATTCTTGAATTACATAATGGGGTTAAACATTGAATAGAATTAATAGAATGAGTATTTAATTAAGCCATAATGAGTTTCTAAATGGATGCTCAAGGAAACTGGCTTTATAGTTTATGCAAGAATCAGATAATGGTCTTAACAAAGACTATAATAATTGTATTGAATGTTTTCGGTATTTCAAGATTTTTTTCTGAATTCTCCCAGGAGTAGATTTAAACATAATCCAGTTCCTTGATTAGACCTCACTTGGCTCTCAAGACAAATTCTAAATGCCTTTCCCTGGCCCACAAGGCTGTGCATAATCTGACGCAACTCTCCTCTGGAGTCCAATAGCAAACAGTTCTCCCCGAGTTCTCCTTTGCTCTCCAGCCACACCCACCTCCCTCTGGTCCACAATTGCCCCATGCTTCCTTCACCACTGGCCTTTGCACCTGCTGTTCCAGATGCCAGGAAGGCTCTCTCCCCTCTCGTCTCACTGACTCCTCTTCTTTCAGTTCTCAGGGAATTCTTCCCTAATGACCTTCCCTAGACTGGGTCAGGCACCACGCCCTCTCACCACTCCCCTCAAGCTTCAGGCTCTCCAAGAACTATGTTATTTCTTGCCCAACACTTCACATATTTTTATAATTAAACATATGCCATGTCTGTTGTCTTGTTTACTAGTGTATCCCTAGAATTTATTGTTTTATTTTTCTATTTTTTAGAATTTAATACTATATCATGCGTGGTACACAGAAGCCGCTTGACAAGTATTTGTTGGCTGGCTGGCTGGAATATGGATGGATGGGTGAATGGGTGGATGGATGGAGGATGGATGGAGGACGGATAGTGGATGGAAGGATGGATGGATGAATGGAGGAGAAATAAATGGATGGATGGGTGATGGATGGTAGGTAAATGTGGCTGTGGACACATTACTACATCTAAGGGTATATTAGGGTCGTAACGCATGCTGTGAGAATTTCTAAAACATTATCACCTTCCCGTTCCACTTGGACTCATTTGCCCACACACTGAAAAGGTATTCTGCACCAGCCTCTTGGTTGGTGTCATGAAAAGGTGTCATGGGAGAAACTGCACAGGCTTTTCTCACCTATACATGGCCTAAATATTAATTTTACAAATTCATGCATCCATCCAGAAGATCTTCATGTGTCCAGCACTGTGCTGTGTACTGGGGACCAGGCGCCATTAAAAAAACGCACTTTTTAGGGTCAAAGAAAATTTTAATTCTTTTCCTCACATCAGGGGGGAAAAAAATGAAATTTTTAAAGCCTATGAAAATCAAGTATGGTAGGAGGGACCAACAAACGTAACGTACCCAGTGTCTTCGAAAGTCATAAGGCATCCCTGCTAGAGATGTTCTGGAGAACAAGGGAGGTCAACCCATCCCTCCTGCCCTGCACCATGCAAGCAAGTGGCAGAATCAGGCATCCGTCACCATGCCAGTCTCTTAGTCTCACTCCTGTATAGCTTCATCCCTTCACATTTCCTCTCAGCCCTCACCTTTGATGCCAGGCCCCATTTCCTATTTTAAGACCATTCATTCACTCAACAGACACCTACTGTGTCCCTTCTATGCACCCAGCATCATGCAAGGGGTGGAGAGAAAGCCCTGAACAAGACAGACACACCTGGAGCCTCCAGCCTCCTCATCGTGATCTGTTCTTACAGTGTCTTCCTCTCAGCAATGTGACATTCACCTGCCTTGACAAAGTAACTTCTCACCTGTGGACTGGATGTAATGGCATTCGTACCTGACTGATGGTTTCCAGCATCCTCTAGTCTTAGCACTCCCAAACCCACTGAATTGTCTGCCTGGTGTCCCAAGGTACAGGTGTCAGAACAGCCACAGGGACAGGTTACGAGCTGAGGTGTGCTGTGATCAGTAGGGACAGAGAATCAGTCCTCTGTCTCTGGATCACAGCAGGGGGTGGAGGACCGGCCTAAGCAATGGGACTCTTGAGTGGGCATGAGTAATAGAACTTGTGGAAAGCAGACGTTGCTGGAGTCCAGGAGATTTGTATCTGACCTTTGGTCCACTCGAGAACTTTGGACCAACCTCTTCCTTCTTTCTCTGTGCCTGTTTCTTTATCTGCCACCTGTGGGATTGGATAACACATGTGTCCCACTCCTGGACGCATGGCAGACAGCAGTAGCTGATCACAGCTCTCCTTCCTGCTGATCCCACATGCACTGCAGGCCCCTCCCTCAGCATGGGACCCAGGCAGCCTTGCAATGCACAAGGGCAGGCTCTCACATCCCTACTTTGGCCCTTCTTGACCTTGAACTCTCATGCTTCTCTGTCCAAACTACGTATTAGAATTATCTGGGCAGGTCAACAAAACACTGAAACCCACGCCTTACCCCAGACCAACTGAATTGGAATAGGGTTATTTTTTAAAAAAAAACAGTTTTTTTAAAAAGCCCTCCAGGAGATTCTAACAGGGCTGGGATCCACCAGTGTAGATTTCAAGCTCAGGAATTCCATAATTTTTGTGATGAGGGGGGAAAGATAGAAGTTAGGCCTAACTTAAACAAGAATCAGAGGAATCAGGTCAAAATAATTGTCTCGTGGAGCTGTTTCTGTGTGACAGTATCCTCCACTTCCCCTCGCTCCAGCTCCGTTCCATCCAGTGCGCATGTTCCAGGAATTTCCCAGCACCGCTTGTAGGGAAGGGAAACGGGTCACCCAGGTTTGCTGAGTTGTGATAGACAGATTAGTTCCTGTCTCCCCCAAGGCATCAAGATTATGGCTTGTGATTAATGATTTGCAAGTGAATTAATCAGCCACCGCTTTTGAAACGTCATTTCTCAAATTACTTGTCTTTGAACATAAGGGCTTTCTGACATCATCTTACTGTCTCTAGATTCTCTTTCCTACTAATTGAAATTCCAGGATATTTCTTCTTCTTCTTGTCAGCTTGTTGGTATTACTTGTGTGTAAAATATTTGCAAACAGATTACTATTCACCAGTAGTGTATCAGAGGTAAGCACCAAAACAATACTTTATGCTTCCAGCTCAAAGCAGTGTGCTGATGACTCGTGAAATTCTCTATCTAAGCTGATTTTTCATTTATTGATTTATTTTTCACCACACCTACTTGCAACAGATATTTGAGATGTGTCACAATAAAAACACAGGTACAACAAAGCTCCAAACAATTGATTTATATGTTACCTTAGAAAAATGTTTCCTCCCTTTTAAAGTCATGCTAGGTGTGGGCAAGGGGTGGGAGGGATGAAACCGGCTTCCTTCACTAAGGAGGATGCTACAACTGAGCAGAGGCTCTGGAGTCAAACACTGGGGTTCCAATCCCCGTCCCTCCATATATGAGCGATGGTGATGTGATTATCTGGTTACCTTGTCGTTTAGGGTGGGTGAGGCTGTAATAGGGGCGGGGCGGGTGCACAGCCGTTACCACGCAACCGTTACCGCAAGACCTTAAGCACAGGAGGGTTAGCAAGAGACACTTAGTGTGGCAGTTAGAGGTCGCTCGGCCAACGGTCCGCCCGGGGTGGTCCTCCTGGCAAGAGGTAAGAGGTGGATCTCCATGTGGTAAGAGGTGGATGGGGGCCTTCTCCCTGGGGCCCTCCAGGCCCTCCCCGGCCTCAGGCGGTGGGTGAGCTGGGGGGGCCCAGGACAGGCTGGGGGCTGTGTCCCGCCGAGCTCCAGAGCCCTTGCCATGGCCGCCCACTGGCTGGGCCTGGGCCTTGAGGCCACGGGAACCTCTCTTCCATCCCCTCCTCTGCTATCTAATGGCGGCGGAGGTCTCCCTGGGTCCCTGGGACCCGGCCTGCTCTGCCCAAACCTTTGGGTGGCCCAAGGTACCTGAGGGCCGGCTGGGTCGTGGTTGCCTGGCTCCCTCAGTGATGACGGCTGGGCAGGGTCTGGGGACCTGGCCCTGAGGGCACTGCCAGCCGGGCCTGGGCATTGGTGGGAGGACCCAGCCTGGGTGCTGGACGAACGCTCCTGGGCAGGGTAACTGGCCCCCGCGGGGACCCCCTCCTCTCAGCCAGGGCCTGGACCTCAGAGGGCGAAAGTTGAGCCTTGGGACCTTGCCCTTACTTGTCAGAACAGAAAGTAACATTTGTTTCAGTGGAGGTTTACAGGAACACCGTGACCCGACGGTGACCTGACCTCAGGAACGAAGGATCTGACACCAAGAAGTCTGCAACAGCTAACCATGACCCTCCCTCACCTTTCCTGTGAAAGGGCTTCGCTGAAAGCTTTCAGGGAGTTCCGGGTTTTTAAGGCATGAGGCATACATCTCCTTGCCTGGCCCTGCAGTAAACCTTTCTCTGCTCCAAACTCTGATGTTTTGGTATTGTTTGGCCCCACTGTGCGTTGGGCATACAGATTTGCATTCAGTAACAAGGCTACAAAAACAAATGCAAACAAAAATGCGTAAAGGCTCAAACTCAATACAAGTTTTTTTCTCCTTCAACAACAGTTCGGGACGGGCTCCCACCCACCTCCATGTGGTGACTCAGGTACCCAAGCTCATTCCCTCTTGTGGCTCCACCTTCCCCTTGGGTCTCCTGGTTGTCTGCATCCAGGTAGATAGAAGGAAAGGGGCCCACAGAAGAGGCACAGCTGTTCTCTTAACCCTCCGCCCAGGTGAACCCAGGCCAGCCCCGGCAAACATCACTTCTGCCCACATCCTGTAGGAGAGAATTCAGCCTCATGGTCCCACATAAGGCTGAGAGAACCTGAAGCATAGCATCTGTTGGCACACACAGCTTCGTGATCTTCCTCTGTTAGTCTTTATTATTTAATGAGATGGTGTGGGTAATGTGCCCAATACCAGGCATATGGTCAGAGTGCCATCAGTGGTCTTCACTATGATTTTTTTTTCCCCAAAAATAGTGACAGTAACGGTCTGCTTTGTTTGCAGTTTCAAGCCACAGTCGAAGAAGGAGCCGTGGGAGTTATTGTCAACTTGACAGTTGAAGACAAGGACGATCCTACCACAGGCGCGTGGAGGGCCGCCTACACCATCATCAACGGGAACCCTGGGCAGAGCTTCGAGATCCACACCAACCCGCAAACCAACGAGGGGATGCTCTCCGTCGTCAAAGTAAGGGTGCTTCCGACTGCCCCTCCCTCCTCGCCCGAGCACCCAGGGCCCCAGGTCGAGGATAGACCAGCCGCTGTCTCCTCCTCCTGGAATTAAAATGGGAAAAGTCTTCAGCTTAGGGGTGTGCTTGTACTCTCATGGCTATAAAACCAAGTTGTTCTACAGGTTCTGGAAAACCTAAACTTCCTTGTAACCTTAAAAAAAAAAAACTTAATTTTTAAATGAGATTCTTCATATACTTGATAATGAATTATCAAAGATATGCAAAAATGGGACCTGTGAAGGTTTTCTAAAGACCCATGGTCAGATTGTGCATTATTACAGTTCTTCTTAACCTTTCTTAGTAGAGTCTCAGTTACTGTCAAACACAGTATATAATTACACACACGGGATGCTTCTCCGTGTGAAACCACCTGTGAGCACTGCTGCCCAGCAAGCTGACCTCTCTCTGCTACAGGGGGACCGAGAAGGAAAGTGACAACAGTGTAACGGGAGGGCTCAGAAATGTGGGAAGGAGGGGGGTGGCAGCAGAGCATGTGAGGCTGGTGGTCCCCGTGTCCTGGAGGAAGGGATCTGGGAGGTTCTGGGAGAGCTGCTGCCAGACCAGAACGTCCATCGGAACACAGCTTCTTTTCTGGTGGGTGCAGCAATTTGCCTGGAAAGCAGGGAGCAGTCGTGTTTATAGTAATCGTATTAGTGGACTGAGCAGGAACGTTGTTACCTACTTCCTGTGTGCCGTTGGCCAAGATGCTTAATTGTTTTCTGGGCCTCGGTTTCCTCATCTGTAAAATGAGGATGATGGTACAACCCACCACTCCAGGTTGTTGTGAGGAGTTCACAAGCTAATATGTGATTGGCACATGGTGCCTGTGTTTGTTTCCTGGGGCTGCTGTAACAAATGACCACAGACGTGGGAGCTTCAAACAACGCACATTTAGTCTTTTACAGTTCTGGAGGCCGGAAGTCCAAAATCAGTTTCACAGGGCTACAGTCGGTGGGGCTGGTTCCTTCTGGAGGCTCCGGGGGAGAATTGACTTCCTCGTCTTTTCCAGCTTCTGGAGGTCGCCTGCATGCATTCCTTGGCTCATGGCCCCTTCCTGTATCTTCAAAGCAGCAACCCAGCATCTTATCTCTCTCTGACTTTGACCCTCTGCTTCCATTGTCACACCTACTTTGACTTCCTGCCTCCCTCTTTTTTTTTTTTGTGCAGTGTTCTTTAATTTTATTTATTTATTTGTTTATTTATTTATGACTGCATTGGGTATTCGTTGCTGCGCGTGGGCTTTCTCTAGTTGCGGCGAGCGGGGGCAACTCTTCATTGCGGTGTGCAGGCTTCTCATTGCAGTGGCTTCTCTTGTTGCAGAGCATGGGCTCTAGGCACGTAGGCTTCAGTAGTTGTGGCACATGGGCTCAGTAGTTGTGGCTCGCAGGCTCTAGGCATGCGGGCTCAGTAGTTGTGGCGCACGGGCTTAGTTGCTTCGCGGCATGTGGGATCTTCCCAGACCAGGGCTCGAACCCATGTCCCCTGCACTGGCAGGCAGATTCTTAACTACTGTGCCACCAGGGAAGCCCACCTGCCTCCCTCTTTTAAGGACCTTTGTGGTTCCATTGGGCCCACCTGGATAATCCAGAATCTTCTACCCAGCTCAGGGTCCTTAGCTTAATCACATCTGCAAAGTCCCTTTTGCCATGTAAGGTAACGCACGTTCCCGGGATTCGAACATGGACATATTGGGGGCTGGGGTCAGTATTCAGCCTAGCCGCAGGGCCATATAAACGTTCACACCAACAAAGTTCCACAACGTCCCTGGGGGCAGAACCCGGAGCCACTGAGAATGGCAGATCTCAGAGAAGTTTCCGGCTTTCTCCAGAGGATGAGGGGTCTAGGTTTCTCCCTGTCCTTTTCAGAACCTCGTCTGAACTGAGCCCCAAACGTCTCCCTGAAAAGAGCAGCCTCTGGGTCTTCCCAATTCTTCTTCCCTTGCCAGGACTCCCAGGAAATCCTGGCACTGCCCTCCTACATTCAGTGCTATAGTTTCAAAGCTGTGAAAGTCGTAAAAAAATAAAACATAGCCACTGGCTGTTCTCTGAGGCTAGCCCTGTATCTATAGAAGGCATCAGGTAATTTTCCAAACCTGCAGCTGGAAGACAAAGCTTGGGTCAATATACATCCCCGCCATAAACCCTGCAGGAGCACCGTTCTCCCGGCCTGTGTTTGCTACAGCTTGAGGAAAATAAAATAACAAGCAAAGCTAGACTGGAAAAGAGTGTTCTCCTCTCCCCACACTCCCGCTTTGGCCCACAATGCTGTGAGTCTTAAACGTTAGCATTTAGAAGAGTCACCGGGAATGCTAGCTGAAATGCAAGTTCCTGGGCCTGCCCCACACCTGCAGGGTCAGAACAGGAGGGAGAGTTGCCCCAGGAGAACACAGCCTTGTGGACGAGCACTGTCGTAGGACAAGGAATTTCCACCTGCAGTTCCTGGGGAGGAGGTGCCCACAGAGCCTGGGGCCCTCCCTGGGCCTCCATTTTACTAGCAAGTGGACTCCCTTTGCTTCAGAATTGGGATGGAGGCCTCCCCTCTTTGGCTGCCTGCCGCATGAATTTGTATAAAGGGCCTTGAGCTTTCTCTGCTTCTCAGTGCGCCTGAGTTCAAGCCCCAGGATAGCCTTCTGGAGGCTGGCCTGACCATGCTCCCTGGGCTCTCCACCTTGCTAGCAACCCAGTGCAGTAGCTAGGAATGCTTTCAGTTGTACATAACCAAATGCCAGGCTGATGGTGGCTTAAATAGTCAGGAGAACTTCATGGTCTTCATAACTAGATGAAGGTAGGCCAGTCCGGGGTTGGCTGGCAGCTCAAGGCGTCCGAGAGCCAGCAGGTGGCACCACAGATGTTTCTGCTGTTTTCCTCATGGACATAAAATGGCTGTCAAAGCCCCGGGCATCGCGTCTTCCTGCTGCTGTGTTCCAAGGCAGGAAGCAAGGAGGCCGCCAGGCACATGAGCGAGAGTATATGTGCCCTCATGGGCCCCTCTCTTCTCATTAGGGGAAAAAATGTGTTTTCCATGGGTCCTCCAGACAATTTCCAATGATGTGTCACTGACCGGATGACACGTGCCCACCCTCAGCTGCAAGGAAGCCTGGAAAGTCTGAATCTTTCCTCTGGGGCCTCTGCAATGAGAGGTGGGTGGACATGGCCATGCTGCAGCCCAACCACAAGCAGCTCTGCCCTACCCAGTTAGCAGTCGGCATACGGGAGAACTAGAGGAGGTCTCAGGACTGTGTGGTTTCTGGGGGAGTCCTTCCTCCCTACAGGACCGAATCCTAACAATTCTGCCAAATGAGTAGCCGTGTCCTCTTTAAAACCTTCTAGTCAGGAACACCCTTAGTTGCTGTGTAAACCTATTCCAAACTGTCAAAGAGTTACTCTTTCCGCTGAATATAATCCACCCTGCATGTTACGTCTGTTCTCTCTTTTGTCCTCAGAGGAGAAGGAAGCATTGAGAAAGCAGGCATCCTTGATCCCCAAGCCTGTCACAGGCTTACAACTTACTGTCGGGTCACTTCCAAAGCCTCTCTCCTCTGGACAACAAACCCCAGATTCTTTACCCTTCCCATGAGAGCCAGCTTTTCCAGCCTTGAAATCCTCCAGAACAGTGGTCCACACCCTCTTTTGACACTTGATGAAATATTAGTCAAATTGCATCTCTGTAACTTTATTGGAAGTGTTTTCAATTTCCTCCCGTCCCTGACACAGAGACCCGACACCAAACAAATCACGTTAATCAGGTCATATGCCCGAGACAATGGAGGGCTTCTTAATGCAGCATGACCCAGGGCAGGCCTCGGAAGGGGTGGGAGCAGAGACCCATGTTTCATCAGCTCCTGGTAGACTGGCCCTGGGCATCGCCCCACTGGTGTCATTACACCCAGCTTTGTGCAAACGGAATTAAGCACTGCAGAGGTCCTCCTCTCCGGAAAAGGCTGGACTCTCTCTCTCTCTCCTTCCCTCTCTCTGTGCCACTACTCACATCTGCATTCCTCAGAAGCCAGCATTCTGCTGAGGCATGTCAGCCTCGAACATACCTGAAGAGGCAAGGCAAGAGGGCAGTGGCTCTTCCAGCTGTTTCTACCCCATATTCCTCTTCCTCGCTGTCTTAACAGCCTCTTGTTATTGTATCCGACTCCAGGCCAGCTGCTGTGTGAAACACCCAGCATGCATCACCTCCTCTGATCTTACTACAATCCTTGGTACTAGGACTTTACTGATGAGAAAGCTGATGTGCCTGTGGTCCAGTAGTTGTTCATTAGAGTTCTTATGGCCAGGACTTGGTCCCCTCCCCTCTGGCTCTGGGAGCAAATAGCGCTTTCTACTACTAAGCTGCATTGCTTCCTGGTATGAATGAAGTGTCCCAAGGCAGGACAGAGGGCTGAGTCCCCATCAGCATTACTTGTGGAAATACCACCCTGTACCAAAAGCAGTTTATTGTTATCAGCTCAGACTCTCTCATCAGACTCCCTGTGTCGCATCTCGGCTCTGTGCCACTTGTTAGCTGTGTGACTTTGACCAAGTTACTTAACCTCTCGGAACCTGTTTCCTCATCTGTAAAAAGGGTCTAAAATCACCTACTATTATGAGGGTAAGGTGAGGATTAGGTGAGATGATGCACACGGGGCCCTCCTAGCACACAGTTGGTGCACAATGAGAGATGGATTATGTCATGAAAAGTAATGAGAGGTTGTGATGCAGATCAAATATTGTATGTATATTTATACATAATATGTAAATATATTATGAGACATGTGTGTGAATGGGGGGAGCTGTGGGTACCCCACTCATGGGTTAAATTGTGCCTCCCCCCAAAAAGACATTAAAGTCATAACCCCCAGAACCTGTGAATGTGGGCTTATTTGGAAATAGGACCAGTGCAGGTGTAGTGAGTTAAGATGAGGGCATAATAGAGTAGGATGGGCCCCCAATCCAAGATGACTGGTGTCCTTATGAGGAGGCAGCCGTGTGAAGACAGAGACACACAGGAAGAAGGCCAGGTGATGATGGAGACAGGGGTCGGACTCACACGCTGCCAGCCAGGGAACGCCCGAAGCTGGGACAGGCAGGGAGGGCTCCCCTAGAGCTTTCAGAGGGAACGTGGCCCTGCCAACATCTTGATTTTGGACTTCTAGTCTCCAGGACTGTGGGACAGTTCATTTCTTTGTATTAAGCTTTGTATTAAGCCACCTAGTGCTTTGTCCCCACGGCCTTAGGAGACAAATGTCAAGATTCCCGTTGCTGTCGGGGCCCTGACCCTTCTCCACTGCCCCGGCTGCGCCACGCTGTCCTGCTTGCTGCTCACCCTGCTGGCCTCGCATCTGCTGCCTGTTAAGAGCCCTGCAGAGCTAGGAAGCTCAGTAAAACCCCACCCTGCCGGCATTTGCATCGTGGTAGAAAATCCAGTTGGGCTAGATTCAGGATTTCATAGTCGCAGCATGCTGTCCTTAACTTTACTTCCAGGAAGATGGTGTGTTCCTGGGAGTTGGTATAAAAGAAACCCTCGGGCCTCGGGTTGGCTGGCTGGGTCTGCCCGTGCTGGGGTGCGGTCGAGAAGGTTCTCAGGAGAGGTGGACGCTCTGTGTGTCCGTCCTGCTCAGGATGCTGCCCGGCAGACTGTCACTACCCAGCAAGCCCAAGGCTCCAGTCCCTTCAGTGTCCTCATTAGGATGAATAACTCTGCTTTCCAAGCATGGCAGCTCCCTGGCCCGTGTTTGGACTTTATTTCACTGGGGTTGCAGATTTGGGGCTTGACTTGGGAAGGACAGAGATCTATGTTAGAAAGGAGGATGAAGTGGTAAATTATTCTTGTGTTCCAGGGATGGAACCACAATATAACTGGGCAGCTCCTAGGTACCAACAGCCTGGTATCTGTCAGCTCTTAAAATCTTAATACTGACCCTGTTGGGAGTTGCTCTAGGTGAGGGCGGGATGGGCGGTCCTATTACAGCCAGGAAGCACTTCCGCGGTCAGTACTTCCAGTGTGTGTGTGTGTGTGTGTGCCTCTGCATATATATATGCATGTGTGTTTGTGCGGGTGCACTTTCACAGGTGTGGAGTGCAGGGCGTGCGTGTTAGCTGTAATTATCATGAGAGAGAATGTAATTTTGCCTAAAGCTCTCCCAACTAAACCTGCCCGATTCCAGATTCTTACCCCCTGCACCCGGCTCTTTCCCCAGCTTCGCCATTCTCACCTCTGATGCCACATTCCCGGATCCCTTATGACGTGTGCTGCCATTTCCTTCCTTCTGGTTGAGTGTGAATCACCTCCCTGTACTCACTTTAGTCTCGTCCTCCCAGCAAGAATATCCATTATGTCATGGGTCTGATGAGTTAGCTACTTGTTTTCCCAGGAAACATTAGGAAGATAGCTTGAAATAAGCAGTGTGTCCTTATCTCACCTAAATGTCTCCTCACACACACCTCCATCGACAGGAAATGTCACCATCACTGCATCTCATGGTTTAGAAAGGAAGTGACCGAGTGAATGTCGTCCATGACCTTCTGTAAGGGACAGGGCACCATATTAATAATGTCTACAATGGGCTTTCCTTAATATCCTCTGATTTAGTCTACACAGCAGCAAGGGAGGCGGTTACCATCAGCCCCTTTACAGAATCACCTGGAAAGGGCCTCAGCAGGGTTGCTCATTGGTGGGACAGTCTGCCATATGTGGGACTGTCCCAGGCATGGCCAGGTATCTGACATCACTGTCCCCTGCCCAGAAAATGGCCACAGAGCTGCCGAGTCATGGGGACAAATAAAAATCCCCCCCCCCATGTTTTCCAGTGCCCTCAGGTGGGGAAGGGCCATGCAGCTTAACCCCTTGTGTGTCAGCCTCCCGAATCCTCTTCTCTACATGACACCCTACTGGAAGAATGTGCACCCCCTGGAGCCCCCATGAGTGCCGGAGTTGTGAGGTCACAGGCTACCGGTGGGAAGGCTTTTAATGTCAGCGCTGCCAGGGAGTCACCTAAAGAGATCTCACAACAAAGGATCCAGGTGTCTGAGACTCATGTAATTGTTGTAAGTTATTTCTCAATCTGAAAAAAGGAACAACTTCCATCCCTAATTTTGTATCTGTATGTTTCATACTCTTTTTCTTAAAGAGTACCCCAAATTGCATCAAGCTTCTTAGCCCACAGGACCTGGATCCACCCCTGAGTGTCCACACAGCTCGGGGACTGTCAGAGGCCTTTGTGCAAAAGCACCTGCCCTTTGTGGCAGACCCGCGTGCTGAGCCCTTCTCTCTGCCTTTCAGCCTCTGGACTATGAGATTTCTGCCTTTCACACCCTGCTGATCAAAGTGGAAAACGAGGACCCGCTGGTGCCCGACGTCTCCTACGGCCCCAGCTCCACAGCAACCGTCCACATCACCGTCCTGGATGTCAATGAGGGTCCGGTTTTCCACCCAGACCCCATGATGGTGACCAAGCAAGAGCACATCTCCGTGGGCAGCGTGCTGTTGACGGTGAATGCCACAGACCCTGATTCCCTGCAGCATCAGACCATCAGGTGAGTGGGCGGCTGGGTAACCTGAGACGGGAGGGAGGCGGGCAGCAATGGCTTTTCTTTTCTGGTTGCAGGGTCTGTGTTGTCAGGAACAAACTACCATTAAATTAAACTTGTTAATGATCTGGGTGAGCAGGAAGTTTGTGTCATAATGAAGAGCTGGCGGCTGGTGGCACCAGGGGACCAGGCTTACTAGGTGCGGATGTTGCCCCTGCACCTGATTCCTGGCAATAGACTAGCCCGGGAGGAGAGTAGCTCCAGGGCTGTGTTCTCAAATGTCCAGAGGGGTCTGCTGGTGCCAAGCACAGTGTGGAAGGGACAGAGAAAGGAGCCGCCACATATGGCCCCTTGCATCTCAGACACCTACTTTATCAGCTGCCACAACGTGATGAGAAACGCTAACTCCATGTACAGTTAAGGGTATTAGGAGTTCAGAGAGGTTCAGTAACTTGCTCAAGACTGCCCAGCTTACACTGCCCAGTAGTGGAAGAGATTAGGATGCAACCATTGCAGTACAGTCTGCAAAGTCCATGCTCTCTGCTAAGGGCTCTGGACTCTGAACTGTCAGAAGGGAAAGGAGTAGACATTGCCTGGTACTTAGAAATGGACCATCGGGGTTGGGTTTTCCGCTGATGATTGGCAGGCCAAAAAGAAGTTCAAATTTTCAGTGTTCATTTCTTAAGCTCTGTCCAGTACTTCAGAAGAAGGGGTTTTCATAATGAGATTTAATTAAATGGTCATTATCTACAGTGCATCTCATGCTAGTGGAGATGAGATGCCCTCGCTGGTGCGACGTTTCACAGTAAACACGTTGACACGCAGGTCCAAATGCGCGCTTGTCTCCGCTAAAGAAAGTAATTAATCTTCCGCTTCCAAAATCTAATCTCTTCATACGAGGTACCGATAACCAAGTATTAGACGCACTTCAAATGAACATGTCTTATTTTCTTGATTTGAAACACCTGAAAATGTGCCGCTATCTTCGCATCAGCCACAGGACCGTGGAGCAAGGTAGCAGAAGTTATTTTCCAACCCAAAAGGGGGATTTATTTTTACAACAAAACTTTCTGAAATGCCAGACAAACTAGATAAAAGTACAAAATAATACCAAATCCTGTACTAATGTAAATCTGAAGTAGCCATTCTTTTTTTTCCTTTTCTCCTTTTTTTCCCCTTTTCCTGCTCAGTATCTGGCAAAGGAAACATATAATTTAAACATCAAAGAGAAAGCTTTCCTTAAGTACTTAGATCTGGAAACCTGTAGGTTAACAGACTGTAAGGTAGTTGTACAAATTTAGGATGTCTTTAGGGGAGCTTAAGTGTTGATTTGCACTTCTACAAAGAGGTGACTCCAGGGTGGATAGGAAATGGATTTAAATGGGGTTGATGTTGCTAAGCCTGAGGCTGTGCCTTTGTTGGGTAACTTCGGATGCTGCCAGACATGACAGTGTTAATGTGATGGGGAGAGGCTGAGGCAGGTGTCGGGATCTGGGAATAGAGGTACTACTTAGGTGGGACAGACAGTGGAAGAGTTGGGTCTCTCAGAGTTCTTTGTTTAAGACCAGCTCTGGATGACTTAGGCAAAAGGGAGAATTTGCTGGAAGATTCTACACACAGTTTATAGAATTTTTCCCAACTGGTAACCACTAGTTTTTTCTCTATACCTGTGAGTCTGTTTCTGTTTCTTATATACACCTCTTTGTTTTCTTTTTTTTAGATTCCACATGTAAGTGATAACATAAAGTATTTGTCTTCTCTAATTTCACTAAGCATAATGTTCTCTAGGTCCGTCCACGTTGTTGTAAAGGGTAGATTTTCATTCTTTTTAATGGCTGAGTAATATTCCATCGTGTGTGTGTGTGTGTGTGTGTGTGTATATATATATAAAACATCTTCTTTATTTGTTCATCTGTGGATGGGCACTTAATTTGCTTCCGTATCTTGGCTATTGTAAATAGTGCTGCTATGAACATTGGGGTGCATGTATCTTTTCAAATTAGTGTGTTCTTTTTTTTTGGATGTATGCCCAGGAGTGGAATTGCTGGATCGTATAATGGTTCTATTTTTATTTTTTTGAGGAACTCCACACTGTTCTCCATAGTGGCTGTACCAATTTATATTCCCACTCACAGTGTACAAAGGTTCCCTTTTTTCCACACCCTCTTAAGAATGTATTACTTGTGGTCTTTCTGTTGATGGCCATCCTGACAGGTGTGAGATAGCATCTCATTGTGGTTTTGATTTGCATTTCTGATGATTAGTGATGTTGAGTAGTTTATAGAATTGAAGAATATGTTTAGAACTGGGCCAAGATAGCACAGGAATTTGGGCATTGTTGAGTCTCTAGGTAATGGGCCCTGATGGGCTGGCACTGCAGGACCTCACAGGGAGAGTGACCCACCTCCAGCCACTGTCCACTCTTGTGTCACTCAGCTCATGGTTCACATGCCCAGCGGCGAGTCCACTTTACCTGAGCTGGAGCCATGCACCCCCGACTCAGGGCATCTTGACAGGCAAGAGAGATGATGTTCCCAGATGTGGCTGCCCCTCTTCACCCCCACGGCAGGCAGCTAATTGAGAAGGAGGCAGGAAATCCCATCTGGCAAGTGGAGTGTGGTGCTTGGAACATGGCAAGCGGCCACGGATAGCAGCCCCGGCAAACTGAGTCGGGAGACAGGAGCCTGGAGAGGGAGCGCGTGACTGGCAAGAGCCAAGAAGACATTGAGGGGCCCCAAGCCAGGATCTGCGCCCTGGAGAACAAAGACCGGCTGCCGGAACCGGGTGACGGTGCTCCTCCATTCCATCTCGGGTGCAGCATCAGTGGCGCCCACTGTGAGAAAAGGAGATCAGAGAAAGCAATTTGTAAATTACGAGATGTGAGACTTGGTGGTAAAAAGCAGGAGCATAGAAAGCTCTGAAGAGCTTCCTGTTTCTACAGTTGCTCATTACAGCTGTGACCCTCAGTCACGAGTGGCCAGGACCCATCTCAGACTTTTGCCAAAAATGCATGTACTGGCCCACAAAACTGAAAATGAGGACGAGGACGTCCAGCATGAGAATTCAGGTGCTCAGAATATGTTCTTTCCCCACCTCTTGACTCTGCACTTGCCTGGGTTGGCTTCGTCCTCAGCCATATCTGTATGGCTGTAGAGAGTCAAGGCCTCCAGCAATGCCAGTCCTACCAGCAGAAAGAGATGCTTCCTGACCAGTAGTATCAATACTTGCCCAAGGGCCAGGTTTGCGTCTCACTGAGCCAACTTGCACACACACCTGTCTCTGACCCAGAATGGCAGGAGGATGGGGTGTTCCCGGGGCTAGTCCTGGTGCGTGGGCCCACCGTGGACCCAGCATCCAACCATAATGAACTGGGCTGGTGGTTTCCCATAAGAATGCAGAAGGCTCTTCCCAGAAGGTGGGAATGGATGCTGAGTCATCAGGGACCACGGAGAGCCACTGTTGGCCAATTTCAGTGTCACGAGTCCCCTCAGAAAATACAGCTGAGGTGTTTCTGTGGCCGTTTGCCTAAGAGCTGTAACATTTACAAATGGGTCCGGCTGAGCAGTGTCTGGACAAATCACTTTTCCAGCATTGAAGCAAAATAAATGCGTGTGTATGTGTGTATGTGCATGTGCGTGTATGTGTGTGTGATGCACATTTCTCTCTCTGGCCTGACTCCTCAGACACATTCCTTCCTGCTGGGATCCAGAGTTGCCCAGAAGTGGCCCTCTCTCAGCCTGGCACTGACTGGATCTCCCTCTGCCCCTTCCCTCTCCCCTCCCCTCCGCCCTTCCTCTCCTGGTGCTGGTTCTGAGCCCATCAAAGGCAGGGATAACATCCCTGACACGTTGAGCTGTTGTCCCAGGAGCTCTTCAGGGAGAAAAGGCTCATTAATTATCTGCAGCCTTTGATCCTGTACACGAGAAGCACTGTCCCCGATGGGCTGTGTGTGCAGAGGCTGTGCAGGGCTGAGGGGAGGGGCCAAGCTGGGACCTGGTTTTCTAATAAACCGCACTTGGCTCCCCGGAACTCTCAGAAAGACACGATGACCTTGTGAGTGGTGGTGGTGGTGGTGTCTTAATGATTCTTTGGGGAGCAGGCATTGGAAGAGGGAGGAACTGAGAACTCCTATTTTTATCTCAAGGAGAGCTCTGAGTTCAGCTGACAAAGGCACATGCAAAAAGATGCTGCCAGCGCCATCTGCCCCCGTCTTGACTCCCGGCAATAGCACGGCGTTGGGCTCTGCAGTCGTGCAGGTTATGCAGGTGTCCCTGTCTGCGTGTGTGACTCTTTGTGTCCACATTGTCATTCTCCCTTTGTCCCTCTCTGTGCCGATTACTCTTGGTCTATCCTTTGCTCTGTACCTTTCTTCCTTATCTCCCTCTCTGTCTCCCTCTGCCCTTCCTCCCTCCCCATCACTGTCTCTATCTGCATCTTCCCCCTCCCTCTAGGTCCATCTTTCTCTCATGTCTCATGGCCATCTCTTCTCTGTCTGATTCTCTGCACCTTCCTTCCTCCCATTCCTCTCTCTCCTCTCTTCTCTTTCCTCCTCCTTTTTCCCCTTTTCCTCCATCTGCTTCTTCCCCCCCCACCCGCCTCCTTTCTCTCCGTCTCTGTCTCTCCCCCTCCCCGCATTTCTATCTCTATCAGTATCTCACTCCAAGACACTCTGTGCCTCAGCTCCAATAACCCCATCTCCTCTTAGATGACTGGCCAGGCCCTCAAGGCATCTTAGCACTGCAGGAGATGCTCCACCCCAACCAGCCTGATTCAGGTCCTGCCCCCAAGTTGACAGGCATTTTGACCTCCTCCCTGAGGACAGGCTCCTTCCCTTGTCAAAACAGGAAACTCCTCCCCACTCCCAGCCCCGATACAGCTTAGGACCTTAATTCTAACTCATTCCTGGTCCTGTCTTCTGTGATGGAAAGCCCATCTCAGGCACAGTGATTCTGCCGCTGCCACTGTCATACCCTCTTTTATCTCACCAGGGAATGTTAAAATCAGTGAAAGGCGTCTTGATCTCTGAGAAGCCTGTAACTCTAAAGACAGGAGGTGTCCAGGCATCAGAGTGAATATTCTCACTAAAAAGCCTGAGTTATTAAAACCTGTTTAAAAGCCCATAGCATTGTGCTTAGCCAAATCAAAATGGACAGCGGTGGGCTAGTGACAGATGAAATTCTTCTTTGTAATGACTTGTATCTTCTTATCCTTATTATAAAGTTAAGATAGCTCATGGAGGAAACTTTCGAAAAAGCAGTTGAGAATAAAGAAGATAATTTTAAAAATCTGTAATCGTCCCACCTAAGGAAATCCCCTTTTAACAGCTTAGGTATATCTCCAGTCACATGTGCGAGTATTTCCCTTTTTTATTTTCAAAATTGGCTCACATCACCCATTTTGTTTTGGAACCTGTCATTTTTACTTCCCAATATATGGCGAGCAGCTTTCCGTATCAAGAAATAGCCACTATTTTTCCTCACTGAATAGTATGCATTCTACAATGCTGTTACATGAATATACTTATTTTTTATTCATTCCCTTGTTGGCTATTTAGACTGTTTCCAATCATGTGAAATTATTTTTTAAAAGGTCAGTGGACATGCTTATAGCTAAATTGTTTAATACATCATTAATTTTCTGAAGAATTTTCTGAAAATATTTTGCAAATGTGTTGATGTTATTAATGCTTTTTGTCATATAAAGATTTCTTCGTGTCTTTACCTAGGCAATCACATTTCTGTTTTCCCTTATTATTTGAATTGATGGTTAGAAAGTTTCTGTGCTCCGAGGTCATGTGAACGTTGACGTGTTGTAAAACAGCTGGTTCCCACACCCTGTCCTCTCAACCTGCAGTGACAACGAGACAGGCTTCAGCTTTCAGGGTGGAGCCTTCCTCCGTGTACACGAGACAGGAATCTGGCATTTCTCGATGACATTTCAGTGTCTCCAGTGAGGAGTGGACTCGTGCACCTGAAGTTGTTGGCTAAATATTGTCAGAAAGAGCAGCTCACTGATAATTACGCTAAAATGGAAATGACTGTATTTGCCCAACATTCTCTAACAGTGAAATGAGAAGCAGGGACTCACTGTCGCATCAGATCTGTTGCTTTGGTTCCTCTGGGGATGCAGCCGGCAGCTCAATCATTTTGAATGGTCTGAGAGAACTTATTTCATTCTCTGACCAATCCGGGGATTTCTGTTAAGGCAACCAAGTAGCAATTCCTGTTCCAGACATTTTTCAGACAGAACTCATCTTATCCAGGGTCTCTAGTAAACAACTCTGCTGCAGAGACTTCTGCCCACACAGTGAATACATAAGATACGTGTTGAGGAAAAATATTGTCCCCACCCATGTGAAATTACCCATTACTCCTCAGCATTTTTTTGGGAAAGGATCATTCATCCAGGGAACCCCACAAGTGTGCATCTAGCAGCACTGTATCTGTGAGTATTAAGTTTGGCTCAGTATAAAAGGAAAATTCAAAATGACGGTGGCTCAGATAAGATAAAAGTGGGTTTTTTCCCCCCTCATATAAAATAAGTGTAGGGCGGCTGTGGCAGTCCAGGGCTAGGATGGAAGCTCCGCAAAGCTGTCAGGGGCCCAGGCCCCTTCCTGCTCGCCGTTCAGTCACCTCGAGACTGGCGCCCTCTTCCTCATGGACACTTATTATGGTTGCTAATGCTTCTGCCTTCACATCTGCATTCCAGACAGCAGTTTGGGAGAGAGGGAAAGAAGAAGGGAGTCTCTTCTATTTTAAGGAGTCTTACTGAAAGTCGATCACATTTCTATTTAAATCTGATTGGCCCAAATTAGTCACATGGCCAAAACCTAGCTGTAAGAAATACTAGGAAGTATGGTCATTTAGCTGGATAGCAACCAACTTTTAAAACTGGGATTCTTTACTAAGGAAGAAAGGAAGAGTGGGTATTGTGAGGCAACTAGAAGTTTCTGCCATGAACACCTTTGGGGATTGAACCTTTCTGTGTCATTAAAAACTACAGGGTAAATTTTAAAAGATGAATACGTGCCATGAAATTAGATTTTTACACAATCAAAATAATAGATAATTGTGTTGCCAAAGGCAGCTGCTTGAAAAAAGCACAAGCGTTATAGTTTTCCATTCATTCCTTTACTGAATTCATTTACTGGTATTTATTTAGAGGCTACTATGGGCCTAACACTGCTGGGTGCTGTCTTTTCACTTGTGAGAATAATCCCTGCCTACAGCCTCCGGGGAGCTTATAGTCATAAGAGCAAGAGCTTTGTTGCAAATGATGATGCCCCAGGAAAGAAAGAAGAGGGAGGGAGAGAGGAAAAGGAAGGAAGGAGAGAAAGAAATTGTTCCTTGGGAAGTAACAACCAGTGGTCTCCAGCTGTGGAGAAAAAGCCAAGCAACAGAAATTACTTATTTCCAAGCATCATTATGGTCTCGATTATCAACAAATTCCTGAATTCCCCAGAAGTGCCACTATCCCCATGCCTTTGAGCTGGTGTCTGCCTCCTGGGAATTGGGCATCAGACTAAACTAGGCCAAGATTGCCACAATACCCCTGGACACATGTATTTTGCTGGTACTATGACTAAGATGCCTAACATTTTTATATAAAAGCTTACCAAAAGCACTGTCACCAAAGTCTTATTTAACTCTCACAACCATGAGTCTGCCTCTTTGCTGATGAGGAAAACGTAACCTCTCTGAACCTCGGTTTATGGAAAGAAAACACGCAAATGAGGTGAACTCCTGGGGCTTTCCTCGCCACCACCTCGTCCACAGCTGTATGTTCTTCTGATGTTAGTTTAGGCATCGCCTCTGCAGGTGGGCTACCCTGACCTTCAGACTGCACTCCAAAGGGCTTTCTGAACGTCTAGTGTAATGCTCGTCGTGCTTTACTGTGATTCCTGACCTAATGGTCCATCTTCCACTGAACCTCGGGCTCTCTGAGGGGAACGATCATGTTTATATCTATCCCTGGTAAAACACAAGGGCCTCATCAGTACCATTTAATTAATGAAGCACCAAGGCCCAGCACCAAGACCTTCAAACTTTCCAGGAGCCTACAAAAATGTCAAGGACGTGAACACATAATCTATCATCTCCAAAGATGGAAAAGAAAACAGCAACATTGAAGTTAATAAGATCGAGTGTCCACAGCACCATGACTTTAGCAGGTTGAATTTTTTTTTCACATCTTTATTGGAGTATAATTGCTTTACAGTGTTGTGTTAGTTTCTGCTGTACAACAAAGTGAATCAGCTATATGTACACATATATCCCCATATCCCCTCCCTCCCACCCTCCCTATCCCACCCCTCTAGGTGGTCACAAAGCAACGAGCTGATCTCCCTGTGCTATGCAGCTGCTTCCCACTAGCTATCCATTTTACATTTGGTAGTGTATATATGTCAGTGCTACTCGCTCACTTCATCCCAGCTTCCCCTTCCCCCGTGTGCCCTCAAGTCCATTCTCTACATCTACATCTTTATTCCTGCCCTGCCCCTAGGTTCATCAGTACCGCTTTTTAAGATTCCATATATATGCATTAGCATATGGTATTTGTTTTTCTCTTTCTAACTTACTTCACTCTGTATGACAGACTCTAGGTCCATCCACCTCACTACAGATAACTCAATTTCGTTCCTTTTTCTGGCTGAGTAATATTCCATTGTATATATGTGCCACATCTTCTTTATCCATTCCTCTGTTGATGGACATTTAGGTTGCTTCCATGTCCTGGCAGGTTGAATTTAATATTTGCAAAAATGTCTTTACCTTTGCCCACTGTTTGTAGATCTCTCATTGTAGAATGTCTGAGTCGGCACTAGAGAAGTCATAGGGGATTATTAGTGAAATATTTCCAGTAGTCAAATAATTCCAAAAGCAAAAGTAGTGATATAAAAATTATCTCAAAAATTGTACATGCAAAAAATGTACTTGCAATGTGGATACATTTCAATATATTTGCTATGACTTGGGAGGAGGCCACCATGGACAGAGAAAATTCTTAGAGGCTCAGAGGTCCTTTTTTTTTATTATTTTATTGGAGTGTAGTTGATTTACAATGTTGTGTCAATTTCTGCTGTACAGCAAAGTGCTTCAGTTATACATATACATTCTTTTTCATATTCTTTTCCATTATGGTTTATCTCAGGATATTGAATATAATTCCCTGTGCTATATAGTAGGACCTTGTTGTTTATCCATTCTGTGTATGATAGTTTTCATCTGCTAACCCAAAACTCCCAATCCATCCCTCCCCCACCCTCCTTCCGCCTTGGCAGCCACAACTCTGTTCTCTATGTCTGTGAGTCTGTTTTTGTTTCGTAGATAAGTTCATTTGTATCATATTTTAGATTCCACATATGAGTAATATCATATGGTATTTGTCTTTGTCTTTCTGACTCATTTCACTTAGTATGATAATCTCTAGGTTCACCCATGTTGCTGCAAATGGCATTATTTCATTCTTTCTATAGCTGAGTAGTATTCCATTGTATATATGTGCAATATCTTCTTTACCCATTCATCTGTGGACGGACATTTAGGTTGCTTCCATGTCCTGGCTATTGTGAACAGTGCTGCTGTGAACATAGGGGTGCGTGTATCTTTTTGAATTGTAGTGTTGTCTGGGTATATGCCCAGGAGTGGGATTGCTGGATCATATGGCAACTCTATTTTTAGTTTTTGGGGGAACCTCCATACTGTTTTCCATATCGGCTGCACCAGTCGTAGGTCTTAAAACAGCCCAGCGCTTGGCCTTTGGAAGTGCTTAGTAAACAGGTATAGCATGGTTTGCCAGCAGCTGGAGTGGAGTTTCTGCGTGCAGACGTTTTGTGCGTAAACGGACATGGTTCATTGTGATTACTATTATTTTTCATCTTCAGGTATTGTCTAGTGTCTACCAACCATGGAAATATTTGCATGTGGCCTTGTTTTAAACCAATCCCAGGAGGGAAGCCTGAGCAGGACCGATCGGCCTTTCACTGGGCTTCCCAGTTCTGTGAAAGTTACACTAAGGAGTCAGGTCCATCCGCCGGCCCTTCTTCCAAAGCCATGATCCAAATTGAACCCATCCTTTGAACACAGAATATCTGAATCAGATCCAGATTAGATCCTCATCACTCTGAAAACCACAGCCTACTTTGTTCTGATTTCTTTGGGTCTTTTTAAGTCATTTCCCTTCCCTTCCTCCTCTAGACTTGGAGGCTTTTAAGCTCCAAGGTAGCTTCATTCATGGACTCAAACTGGTACCGAATGCAACATGTGGTGATGAAAATTCAGTCCCAAAAGATTTGTTAAAAGGCCCAATTTCGGGTTTTGCTGGTCTTCTTGTGAGTCATCAAGCCTTTTTCTTTAACACCTCATTTAATCTAATATTGGAGCCCATTCAAAGGAAATCACACAAAAAAAAATGATAGGAAATCAAGCAAAAGTCATCAGCTGGCTATGGGACCTTTTGTTCTGTATCTTCTAAGACCTTTGGAAGCAGATGGCAAAAATCAGTTCCCCTGGAAATTAGGATTTTTGCCACCACTGTCATTTCTCAGGAACACAGAGGTTCAGAATGTGCAGTAGCTCACCATTTATTGGGAGGAGAAAGGAGGGCTGTAACTCCCCTTTTGAAAAAACCAGATTTCAAAACCAGATTTAAGAGTTTAATTTGCGGTGACTCCCACCTTTTAAATTTTAATCAGAAGTTAAAGACCAAATAATAACATTTCTACCTGGGGAAATGAAAAGAGCCTCCATCCACTAAAATATATTATTAACACTTCATCTTAATTAAACGTGGCTACCGACCTCAGTAATAGGATTTGGGCTGAGGTCATTTCGGTTTGTTTTTTTTTTAATGAGTTATTCCTCTCTTGAGTCAACACAGAGCTTGAAATGTAAATGAATTGTTTACAGTGGCACCTTTGTAATTTTTAATTAAAGTGACATCCTTCCATTGGAAGTTTATGGTGGCAATACATTGTATCGCATACTCTGCTGTAGAATTTTTAATTATTTATGTAAACATATTAAAACAGCTGACTCTTATTTTTAGCAATCAGATTTTCTGTTATGAAGATGGCAGTGGGAAACAAGGTCTAATAAATTAAACAACTGAATCTTTAAAGATTAAACAGCTTCAGTGGCTAAAAATAGAATTCTGGCTTTTATAGTGATCCAGAGATGGAAGATTTTCATTATTAACCTCAATTAGAGGTGCTCGATTTGGTTACTATGAAACGTCTGACCGTTTGGAAAAACAGTTGAAAGGTTATTTTACAATGTACCCACCTTTTCAACATCCACCTATGTTGTTATAAACTGGTCATGGGCCAGACTTTCATTATTGACAACGTGGTTTCAAATTGGTTATATTTTAGTATAATTATGATGGTCACTCTTTGCAGCCTAAGAAATTAATTCTCAGAACCAATAAAGAAAATACTGAGAAATGTTAATATTGTTTCTCGCTGTGTCTTCTAAGCTGTTAAATCTGCTTGGCTGGTTTTTCTTTTTTTTTTAATAAAGGCATTTGAATTAGATGAGGGTTGCTACAGAAGCTACCAATATAGCATTGATTGAGAAGGCCACATACTTCAGGATCGCAACAGAAGTCAGGGAAAATAGCTGATGTATTTTATTATCTCTATCTGTCAATCACCAACCTTGCACACTCGTGAAGGGCTTATCACAGCATTAGCACTAACACAGGTAATGAAACCACAGACAGAGAATCTTGTAACTAATTCAAGAAATGCGCTTCATCTCTCCTCCCAGTTTGATTTCCAAAAGGATCGTGAAGCTTTGTTTTCAAGTGATGAGACTCTAAACTACAGTTCTCCTAATATGTTTAATTCAGAGTTTTCCTTGTATAGTCTAATGGTGTTGGCAGGAATCTCAGGATAAGATCAGACTTTATGTAGCCGACTTTTAACAGCCTTGGTCTCCCATGTGAGGGCTGCACGTGTGAAATGGGGCCTCTGGATTTGGGTTAGGATGAGATAAGCCACCTCTTTTTTTTTTTTTTTTGCGGTACGCGGGCCTCTCACTGTTGTGGCCTCTTCTGTTGCGGAGCACAGGCTCCGGACACGCAGGCTTAATGGCTATGGCTCACGGGCCCAGCCGCTCCGCAGCATGTGGGATCCTCCCGGACCGGGGCACGAACCCGTGTCCCCTGCATCGGCAGGCGGACTCTCAACCACTGCGCCACCAGGGAAGCCCAAGCCACCTCTTTAATCGTTGAATTTTTCATTCATTCCACAAATGTTTAATGAACACCTAAAATATGCCAGGCCCCTTTTTAGGCACTGGGGATACAGAAGCAGTGGAAACAGTTAAAATTATCTGTCATCATGGATGTTACATTCCCACAGGGGGAAATAGAAAATAAACAAGAAAATAAAATTTAAAATAAATAGTGTAGGGCTTCCCTGGTGGCACAGTGGTTGAGAGTCCGCCTGCCGATGCAGGGGACACGGGTTCGTTACCCGGTCCAGGAGGATCCCACATGCCACGGAGCGGCTGGGCCCGTGAGCCATGGCTGCTGAGCCTGCGCATCTGGAGCTTGTGCTCCGCAACGGGAGAGGCCACAACAGTGAGAGGCCCATGTACTGCCAAAAAAAAAATAGTGTAGACACCCTCTTGCGAGAGCACCGGAATCACCGCTAACTGCTGAACAGTCATCAACAGGAAGACACTGGAACTCACCAAAAAAGATACCCCACATCCAAAGACAAAGGAAAAGCCACAATGAGACGGTAGGAGGGGTGCAATCACAATAAAATCAAATCCCATAACCGCTGGGTGAGTGACTCACAAACTGGAGAACACTGATACCACAGAAGTCCACCCACTGGAGTGAAGGTTCTGAGCCCCACCTCAGGCTTCCCAACCTGGGGGTCGGGCAACGGGAGGAGGAATTCCTAGAGAATCAGACTTTGAAGACTAGTGGGATTTGATTGCAAGACTTCGACAGGACTGTGGGAAACAGCGACTCCACTCTTGGAGGGCACACACAAAGTACTGTGCGCATCACGACCCAGGGGAAGGAGCAGTGATCCCATAGGAAACTGAACCAGACCTACCTGCTAGTGTTGGAGGGTCTCATGCAGAGGCGGGAGGTGGCTGTGGCTCACCATGAGGACAAGGACACTAGCAGCAGAAGTTCTGGGAAGTACTCCTTGGCGTGAGCCCTCCCAGAGTCCGCCATTAGCCCCAGCAAAGAGGCAGGGTAGGCTGCAGTGTTGGGTCACCTCAGGCCAAACAACCAACAGGGAGGGAACCCAGCCCCACCCATCAGCAGACAAGCAGATTAAAGTTTTACTGAGCTCTGCCCACCAGAGCAACAGCCAGCTCTACCCACCACCAGTCCCTCCCATCAGGAAGCTTGCACAAGCCTCTTAGATAGCCTCATCCACCAGAGGGCAGACAGCGGAAGCAAGAAGAACTACAATCCTGCAGCCTGTGGAACAAAAACCACGTTCACAGAAAGACAGACAAGATGAAAAGGCAGAGGGCTATGTACCAGATGAGGAACAAGATAAAACCCCAGAAAAACAACTAAATGAAGTGGAGATAGGCAACCTTCCAGAAAAAGAATTCAGAATAATGATAGTGGGGCTTCCCTGGTGGTGCAGTGGTTGAGAATCTGCCTGCCAATGCAGGGGACACAGGTTCGAGCCCTGGTCTGGGAAGATCCCACATGCCGCGGAGCAACTAGGCCCGTGAGCCACGACTACTGAGCCTGCGCGTCTGGAGCCTGTGCTCCCCAACAGGAGAGGCCATGATAGTGAGAGACCCGTGCACTGCGATGAAGAGTGGCCCCCACTCGCCGCAACTAGAGAAAGCCCACGCACAAAAACGAAGACCCAACACAGCCAAAAATAAATAAATAAATAAAATTTGTAGAAAAGAATAATGATAGTGAAGATGATCCAGGACCTCGGAAAAAGAATGGAGGCAAAGATTGAGAAGATACAAGAAATGTTTAACAAAGACCTAGAAGAATTAAACAACAAACAGAGATGAACAATATAGTAACTGAAGTGAAAAATACACTAGAAGGAATAAATAGCAGAATAACTGAGGCAGAAGAACAGATAAGTGACCTGCAAGACAGAATGGTGGAATTCACTGCTGCGGAACAGAATAAAGAATGAAAAGAAATGAAGACAGCCTAAGAGACCTCTGGGACAACATTAAACACAACAACATTTGCATTATAGGGGTCCCAGAAAGAGAAGACAGAGAGAAAGGACCCGAGAAAATATTTGAAGAAATTATAGTCGAAAACTTCCTTAACATGGGAAAGGAAATAGCCACCCAAGTCCAAGAAGCACAGTGAGTCCCATACAGAATTAACCCAAGGAGAAACACACCAAGACACATAGTAATCAAACTGGCAAAAATTAAAGGCAAAGAAAAATTATTGAAAGCAGCAAGGGAAGAACGACAAATAACATACAAGGGAACTCCCATAAGGTTAACAGCTGATTTCTCAGCAGAAACTCTACAAACCAGAACAGAGTGGCATGACATATTTACAATGATGAAAGGGAAGAATCTACAACTAAGATTACTCTACCTGGCAAGGATCTCATTCAGATTTGATGTAGAAATCAAAAGCTTTACAGACAAGAAAAAGCTAAGAGAATTCAGCACTACCAAACCAGCTCTACAAAAAATGCTAAAGGAACTTCTGTAAGTGGAAAACAAAAGAGAAGAAAAGGACCTACAAAAACAAACCCAAAACAATTAAGAAAATGGTCATAGGAACATACATATCGATAATTACCTTAAACGTGAATGGATTAAATGCTCCAACCAAAAGACACAGGCTCGCTGAATGGATACAAAAACAAGACCCATATATATGCAGGAGACCCACTTCAGACCTAGGGACACATACAGACTGAAAGTGAGGAGATGGAAAAAGATATTCCATGCAAATGGAAATCAAAAGAAAGCTGGAGTAGCAATACTCATATCAGACAAAATAGACTTTAAAATAAAGAATGTTACAAGAGACAAGGAAGGACACTACATAATGATCAAGGGATCAATCCAAGAAGAAGGTATAACAATTATAAATATATATGCACCCAACATAGGAGCACCTCAATACATAAGGCAACTGCTAACAGCTATAAAAGAGGAAATCAACAGTAACACAATAATAGTGGGGGACTTTAACACCTCACTTACACGAATGGACAGATCATCCAAAATGAAAATAAATAAGGAAACAGAAGCTTTAAATGACACAACAGACCAGATAGATTTAACTGATATTTATAGGACATTCCATCCAAAAACAGCAGATTACAGTTTTTTCTCAAGTGCTCATGGAACATTCTCCAGGATAGATCATATCTTGGGTCACAGATCAAGCCTCAGTAAATTTAAGAAAGTTGAAATCATACCAGGCATCTTTTCTGACCACAACGCTATGAGATTAGAAATCAGTTACAGGGGGAAAAAATGTAAAAAACACAAACACGTGGAGGCTAAACAATATGTTACTAAATAACCAAGAGATCACTGAAGAAATCAAAGAGGAAATCAGAAAATACCTAGAGACAAACGACAGTAAAAACATGACGATCCAAAACCTATGGGATGCAGCAAAAGTAGTTCTAAGAGGGAAGTTTATAGCAATACAATCCTGCCTCAAGAAACAACAAACATCTCAAATAAACAATCTAACCTTACACCTAAAGGAACTAGAGAAAGAAGAACAAACAAAACCCAAAGGTACTAGAAGGAAAGAAATCATAAAGATCAGAGCAGAAATAAATGAAATAGAAACAAAGAAAACAATAGCAAAGATCAATGAAACTAAAATCTGGTTCTTTGAGAAGAGAAACAAAATTGATAAACCATTAGCCAGACTCATCAAGAAAAAGAGGGAGAGGACTCAAATCAATAAAATTAGAAATGAAAAAGGAGAAGTTACAACAGACACCACAGAAATACAAAGCATCCTAAGAGACTACTACAAGCAACTCTATGCCAATAAAATGGACAACCTGGAAGAAATGGACAAACTCTTAGAAAGCTATAACGTTCCAAGACTGAACCAGGAAGAAGTAGAAAATATGAACAGACCAATCACAAGTAATGAATTTGAAACTGTGATTAAGAATCTTCCAACAAACAAAAGTCCAGGACCAGATGGTTTCACAGGTGAATTCTATCAAACATTTAGAGAAGAGCTAACACCCATCCTTCTCAAACTCTTCCAAAAAATTTCAGAGGAAGGAACACTGCCAAACTCATTCTATGAAGCCACCATCACCCTGTTACCAAAACCAGACAAAGATACTAAAAAAAAGAAAATTACAGACCAATGTTACTGATGAATATAGATGCAAAGATCCTCAACAAAATACTAGCAGACAGAATCCAACAACACATTAAAAGGATCATACACCATGATCAAGTGGGATTTATCCCAGGGATGCAACAATTCTTCAGTATATGCAAATCAATCAATGTGATGCACCATATTAACAAAGTGAAGAAGAAAAACCATATGATCATCTCAATAGATGCAGAAAAAGCTTTTGACAAAATTCAATACCCATTTATGATAAAAACTCTCCAGAAATTGGGCATAGAGGGAACCTACCTCGACATAATAAAGGCCATATACAACAAACCCACAGCAAATATCATTCTCAATGGTGAAAAACTGAAAGCATTTCCTCTAAGATCAGGAACACGACAAGGATGTCCACTCTCACTACTATTATTCAACATAGTTTTGGAAGTCCTAGCCACAGCAATCAGAGAAGAAAAAGAAATAAAAGGAATACAAATTGGAAAAGAAGAAGTAAAACTGTCACTGTGTGCAGATGACATGATACTATACATAGAGAATCCTAAAGATGCCACCAGAAAACTACTAGAGGTAATCAATGAATTTGGTAAAGTTGCAGGATACAAAATTAATGCACAGAAATCTCTTGCATTCCTCTACACCAATGACGAAACATCTGAAAGAGAAATTAAGGAAACACTCCCATTTACCACTGCAACAAAAAGAATAAAATACCTAGGAATAAACCTACCTGGGGAGACAAAAAACCTGTATGCAGAAAACTGTAAGACACTGATGAAGGAAATTAAAGATGATACCAACAGATGGAGAGATATACCATGTTCTTGGATTGGAAGAATCAATATTGTGAAAATGACTATACTACCCCAAGCAATCTACAGATTCAGTGCAATCCCTATCAAATTACCCATGGCATTTCTTACAGAACTAGAACAAAAAATACTAAAATTTGTATGGAGACACAAGAGACGCCGAATAGCCAAAGCAGTCTTGAGGGAAAAAAACGGACCTGGAGGAATCAGACTCCCTGACTTCAGACTATACTACAAAGCTACAGTAATCAAGACAATATGGTACTGGCACAAAAACAGAAATATAGATCAATGGAACAGGACAGAAAGCCCAGAGATAAACCCATGCACCTATGGTCAACTAATCTATGACAAAGGAGGCAAGGATATACAATGGAGAAAAGACACTCTCTTCAATAAGTGGTGCTGGGAAAACTGGACAGCTACATGTAAAAGAATGAAATTAGAACACTCCCTAACACCATACACAAAAATAAACTCAAAATGGATTAGAGACCTAAATGTAAGACTGGACACTGTAAAACTCTTAGAGGAAAACATAGGAAGAACACTCTGACATAAATCACAGCAAGATCTTTTTTGATTCACCTGCTAGAGTAATGGAAATAAAAATAAACAAATGAGACCTAATGAAACTTAAAAGCTTTTGCACAGCAAAAGAAACCATAAAGAAGACGAAAAGACAGCCCTCAGAATGGAAGAAAATATTGGCAAATGAATCATCGGACAAAGGATTAATCTCCAAAATATATAAACAGCTCATGCAGCTCAATATTAAAAAAACAAACAACCCAATCCAAAAATGGGCAGAAGACCTAAATAGACATTTCTCCAAAGAAGACAGACAGATGGCCAAGAAGCACATGAAAAGCTGCTCAACATCACTAATTATTAGAGAAATGCAAATCAAAACTACAATGAGGCATCACCTCACATCAGTTAGAATGGGCTTCATCAGAAAATCTACAAACAACAAATGCTGGAGAGGGTGTGGAGAAAAGGGAACCCTCCTACACTGTTGGTGGGAATGTAAACTGATACGACCACTATGGAGAACAGTATGGAGGTTCCTTAAAAAACTAAAAATAGAATTACCCTGTGACCCAGCAATCCCACTACTGGGCATATACCCAGAGAAAACCATAATTCAAAAAGACACATGCACCCCAATGTTCATTGCAGCACTGTTTACAATAGCCAGGTCATGGAAGCAACCTAAATGCCCATCGACAGAGGAATGGATAAAGAAGGTGTGGTACGTATATACAATGGAGTATTACTCAGCCATTGAAAGGAGCAAAATTGGGTCATTTGTAGAGACATGGATGGATCTAGAGACTGTCATACAGAGTGAAGTAAGTCAGAAACCTAGAAAAATGGTACAGATGAACCGGTTTGCAGGGCAGAAATTGAGACACAGATGTAGAGAACAAAGGTATGGACACCAAGGGGGGAAAGGGGGTGGGGTGAATTGGGAGATTGGGATTGACATATACACACTCATATGTATAAAATGGATAACTAATAAAACCTGCTATATTAAAAATAAAATTCCAAAATTGCAAAAAAAATTTTTTTAATTAAATAAATAAATAGTATAGTAGCAAAGAAAGAAAATAAAGCAGAGAAAGCAGTGGGGTCTGACATCTCAGTAAAGAACTGAATGAAGTGAAGGGAGAGCCATGCAGATATCTGGGGAAGAGTTGTCCAAGTAGGGGAAATGACAGGTGCAAAGGCCCTGAGGCAGGGTGTTCAAGTGTGTGAGATGGGGTGGGGAGGTCAGTGTGCCTGTGCAGAGTGATCCGGGGGGTGAGGGCAGGTGGGAGATGAGGCCAGAATTGAGTGGGGGTAAAGCTTTTACTATAAATAAGACATAACATGGGAAGTTAAAGGCTCTGGTGCTTTTAGAAGACAGTCGGTGGGGAAAGGAGAGAGCAGAGGACCAGTGGGGAGGGTGCTGCAATAATCCAGGTGAGAGGTGGAGAGGGTTTGGACTTGGCAGTAGCAGTGGACGCAGTGAGAAGCAGGCAGATACTGGAAATGTTTGGAAGGTAGTCGTGTTACCGAATGCAAGTTCATGTGCCCGACGCACAGTGAGGCCAAACAAACTGAAACATCGGGGTTTGGAGCAGAGAAAGGTTTATTGCAGGGCCATCCAAGGAGAAGAGGTGGCTCGTGCTCAGAGAACCCCCAGACTCCCTGAAGGTTTTCAGCAAAGCATTTTGAAGGGCCGGGTGAGGGACTAGCATCCGAGGGTGTGTAATCAGCTCGTGCACAATTCTCTGCTTGTTGGTGATCAGTCCTTAGGCACCAGAAGGTCTGGGGGCTGTGTGCTCATGATCATCAAGTAGTTAATTTCTTCCATTTGGTCGTGGTTTTAGCATCTGAAAAACCCAGGAAATATGCATCAGATACTATTATCTAGGTAGGTACTTCAGAGAAGAACTAAAGCAGAGGGTAGGGTATTGGGGGAGGAGTCTGTCCCTGTCCCAGGAAGGCCCCATAGGGCCCCGCTAGGTTACAGTGGCAAAGGTGATTTGCTAACCAGATGTGTGGTGTGTGTGTGTGTGTGTGTGTGTGAGAGAGAGAGAGAGGGGTATAGAGAGAGAGAGAGAGAGAGGGAGCGAGAGAGAGAGAGAGAGAGAGAGAGAGAGAGAGAGAGAGAGAGTAGAATGAAGGTTGACTCTGAGGGTTTTGTCCTAAACAATTGGAAGAGCAGCGTGGATGTTTATGAAATAGATAAGCTCACTAGAGAAGTGACTTGGGGGAGGGGAATATCAGGAGCTCAGTTCTGATCGTGCTGAGTTTGAGATGGAACCAGGCAGCGGGTGGCCTGGCCAGCAGGGAGAGTCTGGGCTTGAGATAAAAGTCAGGGCGTCAGCCACATGCAGGTGGAATTTACATCCCTGAGCCTTTGAGATCCCCAAAGAGGTGAGCAAAGGTGGAAAAGAAAGGAGGCCCCGGGGTGAAGTGCTCAGACATTCTGACGTTCTGTGGAGCAGCCCTGCCCAGAATGTTGTACACGAGGCAGCTGCTTGAGAGTCACTGAGCCAGCGCAGTTAAATACAGCACGTGCTCTTAGCTGGGCAGCCAGACCCCGGAGCGGCAGATCCAGGGTCTGCCAGGCACTGCTTCCTTGGGCCCCAGGACGGCATGGATACTTGCAACCAGGAGCTGATCAGCCCCAGGTCGGCCTGGCCCCGTCCATCTCCTTCTCTTCTGCCATCAGCATCTTGTGCTCCCTCCTCTGGTCCCCTTTCCTAACACATTCAGTCTAAATCAGCATCTTTCTTGTGGCAGCACTAATGTGCTCACGGCTGCAACAGAGTAGCCAGCATTCACTGTGTCCCAGGCACTGTTCTCCATGCCTTTTATGTACAGTCGCCTCTGATTTCACAACAGCCCTGTAAGGAAGGCACAACGATCGCCCCATTTCACAGGTGAGGCCAATGAGGCGGAGGGAGATTGGAGAACTTGCCTGAGGTCACAGGGATTCACATGCAGGAAACTGAATTGCAAGACAGACCTCTCACCTATCCACACTCTGCCTCCTAAACCAACTAATGCCAGAGAAGCTCACCCCTCAGCGACAACTTTGCTCTACCGGACTTCTACTTTTCAGAATAAAATTGCACATTCCATTTCTGATTTTTGCCTGATAGTCTTCAAATCTATGACATCCCCTGCCACCGAATGCCACAGCCAACACCACTGCGGCCCAGCTGCCTCTAAGAACCACGGGGAGGTGGTTTGGGCAGAGCTGCCTGGACCAGAGGTTGCAGAAAGCCTTCAGGCGGGTGTGCGTCCAGGCGCGGGCTTCTCCTCACACAGAAGCTCTTCCCAATGTCATCAGACAGGGACGTCCTCACCTGCTGGACATGCACCTGCTGCACTATTGATGATGCTACCGTTTTCCCTGGCTGCCCCTGTCTCAGGGCTCTTTTCCATTTAATTCACTTCCCTCTGCTCCTGTATGTATGGTTACCTTAGAGAGAACAAACGGTCCATCATAAAATCCTTTCCTAATGTTGCCAAACTTTAATTAGGAAACATTAGAAAATCGCAACTGTGAAAGATGTGTTTTCTCAATGGATGCGAAGGAAACAGCTCTTGACTTTTCATTCTATCAGAGACTCCATCTTGTCTCCAGGGGCTGCCCCAGAGGGCTTCCCTGGAAAGGGACAGGCCCCCAGTCTCATATGGCCGCTCAAAGAGAAGTAGCAGAGCCCAGGGACTCTGGTGGCCCCAACTGCTGCCTAGTACGAGGCTTCCGGAGCACAAATCCCCACTCATCCATTTTCCAGATGTGTAACCTTGGGCATTCAATTTCTCTGTGCCTGTTTCCCCGCTTGTAAAAAGAGGCAAATAATAGGTTGTAGAGTCACTGTGGAGGAAAAACCGGATCATTCAGGTAAAGTGCTTAGAGCACAGTGCCTGGCACCTAGTATGCCCTTAACTACCCGATTATCATTCTCAGCAAAGAACATAACATGTAGCCGTTCCCTAAAGGTGGCTCTTCGAGAAGGAAAGGAGTGTTTTTCTACAGTCCGTGATATTCAGGCGTTATGGACTCACAGGAAAGCAAGTCTATGGAAAAACTTATTAGGGAAGTGACTTAATGAAAGTTAGTCACAGCTCCCAAGAATGATGATAGGTTTCCACGTTTGCTCCTGGAGAACCCTGCTGGTGGCCCACAAGCCAGCCCAAGGCATCTCACTGGTAGAATCTCATGGTGGCACTCCCTAGGAATGGCCACAATCCCCATTCCTAGGGAAATGGAAGGGAGCAGATAGAAGCTTTTAAATATTATGTTTTGTCATCTGCGCTTTGCTTTCCTGCAAGCAAGTACTCAAAGATAACAGAGCAAATGGATGCATGGTGAACCATTATTAAAAATAAGACTCAAATGACTGGTTTTTGAAGGTTTGCAGGTTGACTCTTTGGTGGACAGGTATGCTTGATTTTGCAGTCTTTCTAGAGCGTACATAAAACATAGTCATATTTTCTACTGGTAAAACTGTTCCTGGTTTAGGCATAGGGGTTAAATTTATCAATATTTAAAGATGCTCTGCAAAGCATATGATGCCGGGCAAATAACACCATGACTTACAGAGACTCTGTCACCCAAACAAGTTTCACATCTGGTTGCATTTTTGAAGAGAGATGAAGCAAGCACACCGTTACCTATGAGCAAAAGAGGACAGTACAGTTCAGCACCTCTGAGTATTTCTAGTCCAAGATCTGTCAGGATCCATGGCTGGAGCTGCAAGCAGTAGAACCACTGTCAGCTCTGTTAAGTGGAATAACACAAGAATTTCCACGATTGAGATAGGTGATCACAGATTGGACAGGAGGTCAAAGGATAAGCTGGGAAAAAATGAGTGGCCACCAAATAGGACTCAAGAGGGAAGACAATGTGGTCCCCACAAAGGGATCAGCCTGGTTCTCAGGTTACACTTCCCATGCCATGAACGTGAGCTCCACCACCCGCCTCCCACATCACTCATTCATTGAAAGAGTGTCGCGTTTGCTGGAGCTAAGTTGCATGTCCCATATCACTCCTACTGCATCCGGGCAAGAATCAGATTGGGGCTACCTCCCATCACCAACATTGCACAAAACGGGGGTTTGTTTGTCCACAAGGGAGCCTGGGATGCTGTGAGGAATGATGAAAGATGGTAAACAGCCAGAAATGACAACGTCCACTAGAAACCCATTCTGCAAATTGGAGTTTCCCACAATGCCTGTGACCTCCCTGTGGCCGACTTCGAGGCTACAGCTGTCCCTGGGAGCACTCTGTGAGGACAGGTGCTTGTGATCTGAGGGGCCAGCGTTTGCACATGCAGTTGCTGTGCTGAGAGCTCCCTGTCTCAGAATGAGCACATGGCGCTCATGGACCAGAGGCAGGTCAGTCTTCACAGGGCACCACGGGTGGAGAGGGAGGCAGAGCAGGAGGTGGGGCGGTGAAGGAGGAAGGCAAGGCTCTGGGCTGACTCTCAGAGACCTCCGACCAGGGCTGGCGAGGTGAGCAAAGCATTCTCCTCGGCACACAGAAATCTCGGCCATCAAGACAGATCCTCGTTCTTTTTTAAAAAAAGTTTATTTATTTATTTATGGCTGTGTTGGGTCTTCGTTGCTGCGCGCGGGCTTTCTCTAGTTGCGGCGAGCAGGGCTACTCTTCATTGCGGTGCGCGGGCTTCTCACTGCAGTGGCTTCTCTCTGTTGTGGAGCATGGGCTCTAGGCGCGCAGGCTTCAGTATTTGTGCTGCGCAGGTTCAGTAGTTGTGGCTCACAGGCTCTAGAGCGCAGGCTCAGTGATTGTAGCGCACCGGCTTAGTTGCTCCGTGGCATGTTGAGTCTTCCCGGACCAGGGCTCAAACCCGTGTCCCCTGCGTTGGCAGGCAGACTCCTAAGCACTGCGCCACCAGAGAAGCCCCCCAGGTCATCTTTTAATGCAGTGATTTTTTAAAATCAAGGTTAACGTAAAAATTCATGGTAAACAAAATATCAAATTCTTAAGTAGAGTAGGATTGGTGTAACTCATTTTTCCTTTTGTGTCCAGCTCTGATATGATTCAGCACAGCACTGTGAAAGCCACTTTTCTACTTTGGGCCCATTTCTTCTGTAAATTTAAAGGGTGGGGTCAGAAATGCTCTATGACTCTGCGGCTCCGGAACAGGAGTGAAAGTGTGTTCAGCCAGAAAATAGGCAGCACCAAAGACCCTCTGTGCCATGAGCCTGCATCATGGTGGGCCGGCAAAAGGAGATGCCCTTTCTGCAAGAGTAACCCCCTCACTCATGGAATCCACAGCTGGGCTCGGAAGGAAAGGAAATCTGTGGGTTAAAAAGAAAGAACTAGACTATAAAATAAGTATGTTTAAAATGGTTAGGGGAAAAGAATAGGAACCGTGAATAAAAAAGGGAGCATAATGACATAGAAAAGGCAAATGCAAAAACTAACTAGATGTGGCATCTAGAAATCTTGCCACTGCCCTGGGCACCCCTGAAGTGTATATGGTTATCTCTGTTCTGTAGATGAGAAACCAAGGTACCCAAATGTGCTGAGGGTTGCACAGTTTGTTAGTGGAAGGGTTGGAATTCAAGTTCAGATGTGTTTATGCCAGAGAATATTTTAACAGGAAAATATTTTTCTTTTATTTTGTAAGAGGAGAAGCTGTCATTTAAAACAAAACAGAACAGAACCTGTATCCAGCAGAATATTCAGCTTCTTTATTTTTTTAACATCTTTATTGAAGTATAATTGCTTTACAATGGTGTTAGTTTCTGCTTTATAACAAAGTGAATCAGTTATACATATACATATATCCCCAGATCTCCTCCCTCTTGTGTCTCCCTCCCACCCTCCCTATAGCTTCTTAAAATTCCCATAAAATTTCTTCAAAATTCTGTTCCAGTTGGGATCTTTATGTCACTGACTAAACTTTAGGGTCAGTGTTTAGAGGATCAGTTTCCTTTCTGGATTCTTTGTGTCTGGAGCGTCTTTTAAAAATCTGTGAAGATGGGAGGACCAGGGGATCCAGTAGACTGAGGTCATGAAAAGATGTCTTTCGGAACCCACGCTGGCATCCATCTGACTGTCCTTCATGGAATGCCTACAACTGAGCTGTTGCCTGGGACTGGAAATCTATGGGCGAGTGATTACTATGTGATGTTTTACCCTGAATGTCTAAAACTTAAACATCTCTAGCTCAAAAACTAAATATTTCACAAATAAGTAAAACATAGGTTGTCTAGTTATTGGTGAAACACATCAACTGTCATAGCAGGTCCATCTCCAATTAGGTCTTCAATCTGTGCATTTCTTGGCCGCTCCGCCGCGCACACTTGGTCTAAGGCACGTCGTCGCGTCCCCACTGATCTCCCCTTGCATCCCTGCCTCCTCACAATGCACTCTCCCGGCAGCATCCTCCCGGTCGGCCCTGCTCCCACCCCTTTCTCTTCTCACTCTCCTTCTGGCTGTCTCCGCTCCAACCTCGTGGTCTTCCTCCAGCATCTTCCCCACTCAGGGACTCTGTGGAAATTATTCTCTCTGCCTTGAATCACAGCTGATCCTCATTGTTCACATATTCTGTATTTGTCAGTTCACCTACACACTAAAATTTACTTGTAACGGAAAAATACTTGCAGTGCTTTCTCGGCCATTGGCAGATGAGCGCGGAACAGTGAAAAATTTGAGTCACCGACATGCACATCCCGAGCTGAGGTCCAAGAAGTGATGCTCTGCCTTGTTATTTCAGCTCGTACTGTAAACACGTTTGCTTCTCACAGTCTGTGAGGTGCCGAGTTACTCACGTTTTTGAGCTTCTTGTTGATGATTTCCCTGTTTAAAATGGTTCCCAAGCAGAGGGCTCAGAGGCTGACTGGTGTTCCTGGGGCTTGTGGAGAAAACTCGTGTGTTAGGTGAGCTTCCTTCAGGCATGAGTTGAAGTCCTGTCCGCCATGAGTTCAATGTAATGAATCAACTAGATAGATAGATAGATAGATAGATAGATAGATATGTATAAAATACGGTATCTTTAAACAGAAACACACATAAGACAAGGTTGTGTAGTGCTTGGTTGATGAAAACATGACCAGACGCTCATAGGAACCTAACCTGCACACAGTTCAGTGTTGGCTAATCAGTGTTGGAGGCGATTTGGTAACTGTTTAACTAGGATTGGCCTGTCTACCTGCATGTTCACTGCCCATTTCCCTGCCCTGCCTCTTGAGGGTAAGAACCACACTGGTCTTAAACAGAGCCTGGTACATAGCAGGCACTCAGGACATTTTTGTTTATTTAATGAATAAATTCAAATAAACAACTTTCAAAGCCAATTTTTAACCAGGCTTTCAGAGGTTAATATTTAATACCTTTTTGCAAAGTCTGGAAAGAAGTTCCATCAGGTCTGACTTTAATAAGCAGCGCAGATAAATGCTCAATTAAATTTCCATATTTGATTATTACTTGATGCTCTTCCTTGGTTTGAGCCTCCCCTTTGGGCTTGAGAGGATGAAAGAAGATGTTCCTCTCTCTCCACTCTCTCCCAGTGTCCCTGGCCAGCCACCTGGGCTCTGCTGAGTCTCCCTGAGGCCACCTTGGGGGAGATGGCGTCACCTGGGTGCTCAGGTACTACTGCCTTGGAAAGCTGATGAGGGACCATGACCACCTGTACTTCAACTCCTCCTGGGGAGAGCGAGACTCCCCTCGGAGGTCCAGTCTGTTTCTCACTCAACCACAAAGGCAGTACCAGAAAGACTTCCACCCGTAGCTGAGCCACCTGGCTTGGAGCGCTGAGAGCTGGATTTGACAGCAGTCAGGGTCGGCAAGTCCTGACCTTGTTGCTTTAGTCACAGCTGCTTGCTCGGAATACTCTGTTAGAGCCGGAATTGGCAAACGTCCTCCACAAAGGTTCAGATGGTAAGTAATGTAAGCTTCACAGACCACATGGTCTGTCTCAACTACTCAACTCTGCTGTTGTAATGCAGAAGCCGCCACATTAACCAATGGATGTGGCCGTGTTCCAATAAAACTTTATTTACACAAGCAGGCAGAGGGCCAGATTTGGCCTATAGGCCAAATAGTTTGCCAACCCCTACGGTACGGCCTTCCCTTATGGAGGTGTCTTGATTTGCTTGTGTTCTACTCTGAGCTGTGAGCTCTTTGAGGAAGACTTGAGTCACATTCACTGTGTTCATCTCCACATCTTACATGGAGCCTGCCCCACAGCAAGCCATTAGCCAATAGATGCGTGACTTGTAAGACATGGCCCCCAAAACACAGGCATCGTCAAACATGCCAACCAGATGAAAGGTGATCTAAGCCCCGGTGACAGCCCCATCCATCATCATCCTGCCTCCTGTTGTCAATACTCAAAATAATAGCAGTTGTTTTCTGACAACAAGTGAAAATTATATTCCTATATTCATTCAACAAACAGCCACGAGTGTGGGAACAGCATCAGATGTCAGTTGGTTCCCAATATAGTAGGGATGATAAAGAAAATGGAAAGTGCCTCAGAAGTTGTCTGAAGGGAAGTATTTCTAGGGGGTGGCATGAGAGCCAGGGCATGGGGATGGAGGGGCTTAGGAAGAGTATGTCTTTTGTTTACAGGTTTTTAGAATGTAATATCATATTTCCTTTTTAAAGTTACTTAAATGCTGTTTAATGAGCAATATATGCTCACTGTAGAAAAATTAACAGAGAAAACTAAAGAAGAAAATTGAAAATCACCTTTAATCCCACCACTCAAATATCACCATCATTATATTTCATTTTGTTAATTACACAGTCACCAGACAAAGGAACACGTTGTGTTTCATTTTGTGTAATTAACCAGGCCACGGGAACTGCTGTCAGCTTCCTGGGGAGCTGAGTTGTGTTTATTTTTTTTTAAGAGCTACTAATTTTTGATTAACAAGGATGAATGTAACATTTATGAGGAATCTAATTACACCCTCTTCCCCTTCTCAACAGCATTATTCCCCACGAAATGTGGAGTCAAGACTCTGAGGATATATGGCTCTGAGCTGGGGAATTATACGGGACATTTTTCATGTCACTGCTTAGACAGTCCTGTGAGCGTTCCAACAGCGAGGTCTCTTGGTTGCAGGTTACATCCCCAGCTGAAGCCAGGCTGGATAATAACTCCCTTTGTCATTACTTAATTCTGTGATGGCTGCAGTTACTGAGCCAGAATAGAGAGCCTCAGTCGCTGAAAAGATGAGGCACTCAGTGTCAGAATGTCTAGGAACAGAAAAGGCAAGGCGGGCAGTGAATGGAGCACTGGTGTGGCTGCCTCAAGGAGGCTGATGCTGGAGGCAGCGCTTCTGGTCACTTATTTGCTGCGTGACATATTTGCATGTTTCATTCATCAGCTCACTCCCTGACATGTATCCAGGGAGTTCATCCCGTGTGCCAGTCATAAAGGCCACGCCCGCGCACCGGCCAAGCCTGGTGCACAGCTGTTCTCCCCACAAAGCTGACACACAGGCCTTCAAGGGTACATGTGTTTCAGCCAAAACCAGAACGTACAGGCTTCTGTGTGGATTCGCCAACATCTGCTGATTCCCCCAAATACGTCACATTCCCCTTCGCCTCTGTGCTAGGACATCTGCCTAGAGTGCCACCCCTTGCCCACCGTGACCTCTCCCCCAGGACCTTCTAGGTCTGTCCTCCGTGCAGCCCCTCTTTCAGCACCACAGTTAGCGCCCACCCATTGCTCAGCGCCCCATCTGTGTGGGGGATACTGAGTATTTGCGTATCTCTTCTTCTCTGTGCCTTTGCTCCTGTTGCTTCCCCTGGCCTCTGCCTCCAAGTAACCACCACGTAGTGAAGGCCTGCTCATATACTGGCAGGATGGAGTCATGTGTAAGCATGCTGGCTTTGATATCCACTCTGCCACTGAGAGCTGTGGGACTCTGGGCAAGTTACTTCACCTCTCCTGGCCTCGTTCTCTCCAAATGTAAAAGAAGATAATGCCTAGGGTTGTTGGGAGGATAAACTAGACTAATCTGGCATCTGGAATGTAGAAAGAACTCAATGCTTATTAGCTATCATTGTAATTAATCCTTCAACAATTATTCCAAACATAGCCTCATCCTCGAAGCCTTCCTCCATCACCCACTCCCAACCCCAGATGGGGTTTCCCCTGTTTGCATAACTTAGCACAGCTTATACACACACACACACACACACACACACACACACATTTTGTAATTCAGTGAGAGTCCTAACAAGGATGTGTAACACTAGCTGCTATAATAGATAAGCCCCCACTCTCAATAGCTTAACACAGAAATTTATTGCTCCCTCATCTCACAATCCATTTGGGGGCATAGGATGGGGAGATGGCTCTGATCCACAGTATCGTCACAATATCATTCAAGGACCCAGGGCATAGGGTGGGGAGATGGCTCCTTCCATCTTGTCAGAGTGTCTCTTCCATATGTGGCCCCCAGGGTCACTGTGGAAGTAAGAGAGAGGGAGGAGGGTCTTACAGGGGTCCTGTGGCCGGATCCAGAAGTGACATTATCATGTCCACCCACTTTCCCTTGGCCAGAATCAAGGCCCCCATCTAGCTGAAAGGGAAGCTGGGATATAGAGCCTACTTGTATATCCCAGCTTTCATTTTCCATCCCAGGTGAGAAATAAAGTTGTCTCACCCACTTGAGTGCTTCTCACCTCCCCCATTCGGCCAGGAGGCTGTTGAGGACACACACCATGTGCCCTGGCTCTCTCATCCAGTGTTTGTTCACTTCCATCTTCTCTTGAGCTGAGTCTTAAGAATTAACTCCAGAGCTGACCAGGTGGCACCGCGTTTCCAAGCCCAGGCAGTGGAAGGTGCAGATGTACAGAGAAGTAGCAAGAAACTGGCCCCTTCAGGGAACTGCACGTAACAGCAACACTCCCTTGAGCCTCATATATTACCGCATAAAAATGGCTCACTACACTAGTGTAGGATGTATATGGAGGTGGGGCAGGGCGGAGGGGCAGCTCATGAGCTCGGAGCCCACAACCTTCTGAGTAACAGCCCATCCGCCTGGGCCATGTAGCCTGTGTCTCCTGGGTTCCAATGACAAGGCTGATAAGAGCTTTCTTCCTTGGTACACCCACCTTTTTGAGTAAAGCACCCACCCTGCAACAAGGAAGTATTGTCTCATGTCAAGTAGTGCTTTAAAAAAAGTTAGGGGAGGAATGCAAACTGGTACAAACTTTCTGAAAGACACGTTTCATTATGTATCAACTTTTTTCAGACAGTCATACTTTTTGATACCAGGAACTCCACTCCAAGGAATTTATCTCAAAGAAATAATCGGAAATGGTGTCAAAGATTTATGTACTAGGAAGCAGAGATTTATGTGCAGAGTTCTTCACTGAAGCCTTATTTATGATAGCAAGAAGTTGGAAAAGAGCCTCAATGTCCAACAATAGGAAGCTGAATAAATAATGGGGCAACCCATAGTGGAATAATACACAGCCATTAAAATTGTGTTTTAGAAGAATTTTTAAGCCAGGGGAAGGTGTTCTTTCCTGATAAAAACTGAAGTGGAAAAAGTAGACATCAAAGTTGGTTAATTGTGTGGTCCCAATTATATAAATCGATTGTGGAAAGACCTTGAATAAAATACCTCACCAGGATAGGAGCAATTCTCTCAGGTTCCTGGAAGTACTGGTGATTTTTTATTTTTTGATTCACACCGTTTTGTATTGCCAAGTTTTCTCTGCTGAACGTGTTACTTTATAAAACAGAAAAATAATTTTTATTGAAGTATAGTTGATTTACAACATTGTGTTAGTTTCAGGTGTACAGCAAAGTGATTCAGTTACATATATATTTCAGATTCTTTTCCATTACAGGATATTGAATATGGTTCCCTGTGCCATACAGTAGGTCCTTGTTGTTTACTTTGTACATAGTAGTTTGTATCTATTAATTGCATACTCCTAACTTATCCCTCCCATCCCTTTCCCCTTTGGTAACCGTAAGTTTATTTTCTATGTCTGTGAGTCTATTTCTGTTTTGTAAATAAGTTCATTTGTATTATTTTTTAGATTCCACATATAAGTGATATCTTATAATATTTGTCTTTCTCAGTCTGACTTACTTCACTTAGTATGATCATCTCTAGGTCCATCCATGTTGCTGCAGTTGACAATATTTCATTCTTTTTTAGGGCTGAATAATATTCCATTGTGTGTGTGTGTGTGTGTGTGTGTGTGTGTGTCACATCTTCTTTATCCATTCATCTGTCAGTTGACACTTGGGTTGCTTCCATGTCTTGGCTATTGTAAATAGCGCTGCTGTGAACATTGGGGTGCGTGTATCTCAGAAAAATAATTTTTTAAAGGAGCAAAAAAATAAGGAAGTAGTAAGAAAACCACCCTTTCTCTCTGCAGACTCACTCAGAGAGGTACTGTGGTCCTTTTCTACGGTCAAATGAGAACTCAAATGTTGGCCTAGACCACGAGGACCCTGAGTCCACAATAGTCACAGACTAGCAATTGCTTCCTGGAACACATCCCTCTCAGCTGTCATAGCATCCATTCAGCCGCACAAAATGTGTCATCTGAAGCTTCATCCCGATAACCCTACAGACAGCACTTTTCTTTACAAGGAAAAATGAAAAAGGCTTACCCCTTTGTAAATTCTGTGAAGACATTTCCTGGCATCTAAAAAACGACAAGGGCCCTTCACCAGATTCTACAGCCTAGCCTTGGTTATGGTTCAGAAATGTTCAACAGGATTTGAAAAACATTTCCGCATTTTCACCTGGAACTGTGATTTACAATTTGATCCGGAGGAGTGAAACTGCCTCGAGACGACTTAAAGGATAGATATGCGTTTCCATTGTTTTCTCATAGGTGGGCTTTTTAATCCACTGTGGTTAGGTTGTTAAGATAACAGATATTATGAACAAAAAATAACAATAATTATCCTAAAAGATACAATAAAATGCACTGAAGTTCTCACATTGATATCAGAATATGAACACTCAGATAGTTCTTCAGATCCCATGGAACAAGCCAATTACAACCTTAAACTCATGTCCCAGGAAGGAGAGTTTAGGGTGTTCGGGGAAATGTTTGCTGCCTGCCCAGTACATGGATTCAGCAGAGCATGTTCTGCCCTGGGATCCACAGGGGACTCATTCTGAGATCCAGCCCACCATGGCCCTGCTTCTCCAGGCCCCGATGCCAGGAAAGTGTCATTTCCCCATCAGTACATTTCCAGGAATTAAGTGTACCTTCCTTGCCAATTAATATAGTGACTATTCTTAGAGTTGAATTTAAGCTCCATTAGAAAATTGTTAAAGCCTTCCGTGCTCATTTTTCACCAAGTCGAACTCTGTAATGTTACCATAATAGAAAAAAACATCTTCTGAAGTTCAATTGGAATTTTTTTTCTATTAACTTATTAATAAGGGTCCAATTTCAGGAAAACGGTTTCAGCGTGTGAGTGAGATCACGCTGTTTGTTGTGCCTCATCAAAGCTGTCCTCCAACATATAGCCGGTGCCTATGCTCCCTGGGTTTGAACTTCCTGGAAGGCCAACACTGATTTGGAAACTTCTAGGCTTTTCTGGCATCATCCATTGACTTTTCTGTGAAACTGAATTCACCCCTTCATGTACCATGGCATTGTGTATTTTGACTAGGTTTCTAAAATAGATGCTTTCCTGATTCTTAGACTATGAGAATGGAATTCAAGGCCATTTGAGGTCATCATTTTTACTGGCTGATAAATGAACTAAAGCAAAGCTTTACTTGATTGGGGGTTTTTCTATCTTTTGTGCTTTCAGTATATCATACTGTGGTCACTTTATCTGCCTCTGGGAATCTCCCTGGAAGATAAACTAGAAAACTAGGTTTTTTAAGATTTATGACTTAAAAAGAAAAGCGGTGATATCAGATGGATAGCCTAACAAAAAGGAAATTACACTTTATTGAGCAACTACTAAGTGCCAGGCATTTTCTGTGCGTTTTATTGTTTCATCTCCCCAACAACCGTAAGACAGGTCTTATAGACCCCATTTCACAGCAAAATGCAGCCGAGGCTGAGAAGTTACACACATTTGTTTGGAATCACACAGCTAAGAAACAGCAGGTCCAAGCTTGTGGGTTCCTGTGAATCTCAGGGCATGGACCTATTCTAAGATCTCTGCAAACATTTACTATTTCTTCCAGGTTCTTCCAAGTTGGAGCTTATGCTGTCAAGAACTAAGGATGGTCAGCTGACTCTCCATAGTGAGGGGCTTAAGGCATATTTTGTACTCAGTCTAGGGCAGGGCTTGCCCTGAGTTCTCTCCTGTTGACAGATGCTTTCAGCTACCTCCTGCTGCTTGTCACCATGTAGCCAGAAACCAGCTGCATCTTCTTGTAAGGGGATGAGTGACAGACAGGGGGATGGCCCAGCCATATCTCCTTTGGGGCATCCTTGGCCCCAAGTTGGTGGCATCTCAGCTCTGCTGGGTGAGATAAAAGGAAAAGGAAATGGGTAGTATCCTAAATGAGCCTCTTCTGCTACTTTTAGAGGGAGAAGTGGGCACAGCATTCATTTATGCACCTGTTCAACAGGTCAGTTGATAAATACCTATTAAGAATTTGCCATATGCTAAGCCTGGTGCTTTCTATCTGTAGGAAGGAAATCACTGTATGCACTTTTGAGATTTATGGGGTATTCATACGTGTGTGAGAGCTACAACCTGTTAAGGAAGTGTATTAATCATGCATTCACTTAACAAGCATTTATTAAGCAGCTGTTAAATTTCCAGGCACTGGGCTGTGTACTTTCTCATTCCTTATCTCTTTTCATCTTCACTCACCACTATGAGATCAGCATTGCAATCCCTGTTTCCTGGGTGATAAAACAAAGGCTAATGTCCCTTAAGTAACTTACTGTGCTCAAAGCTAGACAGATGGACACTCCAAAGTGTGAATTCATGAATAACTGAACTTGTCTCAGACGAGGACCACAGCATCTTCCTGCAGGATTTAGTGGTTGGCAAACACATCCCTAAAACCTGCTCTGGGGACTTGCCTAGTAGCGCAGTGGTTGAGAATTCGCCTGCCAACGCAGGGGACAAAGGTTCGAGCCCTGGTGCGGGAAGATCCCACATGCCGTGGAGTGACTAATCCTGTGCACCACAACTACTGAGCCTGCGCTCTAGAGCCCGCGAGCCACAACTGCTGAGCCCGCGTGCCACAGCTACTGAAGCCCGCGCGCATAGAGCCTGTGCTCCACAACAAGACGAAGCCACCTCAATGAGAAGCCCGCGCACCACAACAAAGAGTAGCCCCCGCTCGCCGCAACTAGAGAAAGCCTGCGCGCAGCAACGAAGACCCAATGCAGCCAAAAATAAAATAAAATTAATTAATTTAAAAAAAAAAAAACCTGCTCTGGAGCAGAGACGAATGCAGTCTTGGACACCATGTGACTCCAAACAAGGAAAGAAAAGTGATATTTAGATGCAGCAAGGCTGGAAAGCATGGCATTTAATTGGGAAGTCCACCGGGATCTTTTGGCTATAACTGTCGAGGGAATTGAAATGAACTAGTTGAACTAGTTGAGCTGGAAACCTTACTGTTACTCAGACCTCCAGCAATTCCAAGACCTCACACTCTGCAGGGTCCCTCCCTAGCCGTCCCCTCTTCCACCCCTTCCTGCCACTCTTCATCCGCCTCATGACCTCTGGCCATCGTCCTCCTCGGCCTTGCCCCCAAAGATCCTCCCTGCTGCTGACCCATCGTGGGGTCCTCACCCCACCACTTCAATGGAGACTTCAGCTCAGTGTGCCTCGGGCTCCCAGGTGAACATCTCAAGCTCAGTCAGCTCTCCTGCTCCCTTGTTCCATGTAAACAGTTTCTGCTAGACATCTGCATTTGGGAACCTCACAGGCCAGTCAAAGTCAAGGTATTCAGAGCTAAATTCACCTTCCTCTTCGCCCCCACTGTTCCCTGTGTCCCTGAAGGGCAGGACCACCCCCATGCTCCAGCCAGAAGCCCGGACTTCCCCCTTGATGCTCCCCTGCTCTTCATCACCCACATACCCCCATCACCAAGTCCTGGGGGCCCCGTCTTCTCAGCATCTCCTGAGTTCATATGCCTGTCTCCAGCCTGCTGCTGCCCCCTGAATCCCACCCGCCGGCCTGAGGCATACAGCAGTCTCTGGCCAACTCCTCTACGTGCAAGTTCTCTGCTCGAACATCACTCCCTAGGAGAAACCTCTCCTTGCCCTACCAACAACATTCTCATAGCCTCCTGCACATACCTTTCATAACCCAATTATCATTTGCAAATCTTTGTTTCCCCTCTGTTTTTCCCACTGACCTGTATGCTCAAAGAAGGCAGGAATTGTCTTTTCAACCATTGCATGCCTTGTTCTTCCATACAGTAGACCTCAATACATATTTCTTTATTAAATAAACTGCTAATGGCCATCCGGAGGTCCTCCCGCCCTTGGTCAGTTACTGGCCTTGGGTACACTCTCACTGTCTTTTTTCTGCCCTGTGCACCTTGGCTATATCTTTGATGACCCCACCTTCTGTACCCCTGCGCAGGGTGGCACCAAGAGCCAGCTCTGCACCTGCACCTTCCATGCTACTTGTGGCGCTCAGGAGGAAGGAGGGGCGAGCTGAGCCAAGTGATCTACAGGTTAAGAGCTGTCGTCCCAATTTAAATTTTATAAAACCGGGGATGTACTTAGGCAGGAGCAGGCAGATCTGCCCTGGGGCTGAGTGCCTCTTTCAGCTTCCAGTGGTGGGTGACAAATCTCCCCAAAACTTAGTGGCTTAAGAAAACATCATTTATTTCTCCTGTGGTTTTGGTGGGTCGGGATTATGAACAGGGCAGAGTGGAGACGGCTCATCTCTGCACCAGCCTCAGCTGGAAACCCCAAAGGCTGGGGGCTGAAATCACTGAAAGCTCATTTGCTTGTTTACGGGCAGTTGGCACTGGCTGTCGGACAGAACACCTGCACGTGGCCTGGGCCCTCTCACTACATGGTGGCCATGAGCATCCCAAGAGCAAGTGCCCGATGGAAGCTCTATCAGTCACCTTTATGGTGTGGCCTCGGCAGGTCATGCAGGGTCGCTTCCGCTACATTCTCATCGGGGCCGTCATCAAAGCTGGCCCACATTCTAGGGAAAGGAAATCAGACTCTACCTTCGGTTGGGAGGAGCATGTGGGATCAGAAATATTCCTGTGGCCTTTTAGGAAAACACAATCTGTGATAGAGCCCGAAGTCTGTGAGCACAGAGGATGGGCTGGGAGTCAGATGGACCAGAGTTCAAGTCCTAGCTCCACTGCTCAGTAGCTCTGCGGCTGGAGGAATCAGTGAACCCCTAGAGCTGTATCCTTTCTTGTAAAATGACTGTAGTTTCTAACGGATTGAGTCGGGACCATGTTACACTGTCATTAGCATAAGGAGAGCCTGGTTGTCCAGGCATCTGGGAAGGAGGTTGAAGCAGTCTCCTTTCCTTCCTTAGTTAAACTCTCCACTGCTCTCAGTTCACTCACACCTTGGCAGGCTCTTTCCCCATTTTGCGCAAATGCTTTGTGATGGGCGTCCCCCTCCCTGAATTCACAGTCTTCCTACCTTCTCCCCCTACTGACTGTGCTGTGCTGAACACTATCCCCCAACCCCTGAAGATTCCCACATCCTAGTCCCTGGAACCTGTGAACGTGTGGCCTTACATGATAAAAAGAGACTCTGCAGTTGTGATTAAATTAAGGCTCTGGATATAAAAATTACTCTGGATTGCTGTGGGCCCAGTGTCATCATAAGGGTCCTTAGTAGAGGGAGGCAGAAAGATCAGAGTCGGAGAAGATGTGATAACAAAACAAGACTTTGGAGCGATGCAAGAATGAGGTTGTGAGACTGCAAAAGGCAAGGAAATGGATTCTCCCCTGAAGCTGCCAGAAGGAGCACCGCCTTGCCAACACCTTCATTTTAGACTGTGGCCTCCAGAACTCTAAGATAATAAACTTGAGCTGTTTTCAGTCACTAGGTTTGTGATAATTTGTTACAGCAACTGTAAGAACCTAATACACTAACCCTCATCTAATTCTCACTTCCAATTGAAGAGAGTTTCCCCACGATCAGTACTGCTCGCTCAACATTTATCCGTGCATACCTAGAATCTCCCAGACCCAGGGTGCTGCCTGTACTGCATTTGGGAAACACTCCCTTGGCACAGGAATTGTGTCTGAATCACCCCTGTGCCCCCCCCACCATGGTGCCCACAAGGGCCTCGTACATAGCAAACACCCAGTAAACCTTTATTTAATTATTGAGAGAGCTCGTGTTCCGTTGCTGTCCTCGGTGAGCCTCTTAAAACCCTTTTATCACCAGACCTATTTGTATTTGTCTGGAGCTAGTCGTCGCACATGATGGTAGGAGAATGAAATGAACAATTTCATTTTTGCTGCAAGGAAATAAACATTTTATTCGTGGACTTTATCATCCTATGTAACGGAAAGTGAGAACGACACTGTGTTTTGTGTCAGCTGCCTGCATCAGACATAGGGCAAATCTATTTGATGTGTGTGCCTCAGCTCCTGACCCTGTCTCTTTCTCAGTTCATTATTCTTACCTCTTTCTCTAGTAGTCTGCATTCGTAGAAAGAACAGAGATTTTTAAGTATTATTCATTCCTCCAGAATCTTGGACTTCCCCAAATAGTAAAAAGCAAGTCGCCCATGTATAGATGCCTGGTTAAGTGGTTCTTAATTAACCAGGGGTGATTTTGCCCCCTAGAAGACATTCGGCAATGTCTACAATGTCTAGAAGGGGTTGATACTGGCTTCCAGCAGGCAGAAGCCAGAGTTACTGCTAAATGTCTTACAATACACAGGACAGCCCCGAATGTCAGCAGTGCCAAGGTTGCGAAACTCTATGCTAGAGCAACAGGCCGTGGGGAAACTGACAGCCTCCCCAAGCCTGAGTTTCCTCCTCTTAGATGGAATTAACAAGGTGGTAATGAGTTAAAGTTAACTGTGAAGCGCTTAGCATGGTGACTGCCACCCCGTAAGCACTCAGTAAACCGGGCTAGTATGCTTGTTATTAAGATGAACAGAAGAGGGCGCCACACTCTGTGACATGAGGCACTCGGAAGAAGCTAGGACTGGAAAAGCAACTCTTGAAGGACAAACACAGTCGCTATCTTGTGATGTTTGGAGGAGGGAGGAAGGCATCTCCATGGGTCAAACTGGGATGAACAGGGCAGAATTCTAGGGAATGTGCTGGGACTCAAAATAGAGAACACTGCCCTTCCTGGCTTCTGGAACACAGACCCAGTGACCTGGACCCTGGGGACAAGCAGAGGGGCCGTGGCACACCCCACCTCACTTGAGGCAGGGGCCGCTGCCTGGGTGGGGAGCAGCCACCAAAGTGGCCCTTCCTTGGGCTTCTCCAGATAGAAGTTCTGTGAATTCAGGCACAGGGAGAGTTCAAGCTATCCCACTGGAAAGTCAATACAGTCATCCGTCCATATCCACAGGGGCTTGGTCCCAGGACCCCTGCAGATACCAAGCTCCACGGTTGCTCAAGTCCCTTATATAAAATGGCATAGTATTTGCACAGAACCCATGCATATCCTCCTATACTTTAAATCGTCTTTAGATTCCTTGTAATGCCTAATTCAATGTAAATGCTATGTAAATAATAGTCAGTACCGTGTACGTGTTATATAAATAGTTACCAGCACACTGCAAATCCAAGTTTTGCTTTCTGTAACTTTCTGGAATTTTTTTTCCCCAAACATTTTTCATCTGCAGTTGGTTGAGTCCCAGATGTGGAACCTGCAGATATGGAAGGCTGGCTGTAGTCTGCCTGCGTTGCTCCAGTGCTGACGTGTCGCATAATTAACCAAGTCAAAGAAGGAGAAGGCCTTTTTGTGCACCGCCTTCTGTGAGCAAGCAGCACTGGGGAACAAATGCAAACGGGCTATTGTAGGCATGATAGATGACACAGTAGGAGCTGGTTCCTTTCAGGGGAGTTTATCTTAACGTAATTTTCTCAGTTAGCAAACTTGCCTAATGGTGGAGGGGCACACCAGCTAGCACACGTTCAGGTACCTAACAGGCACGTTGTTAGTTTGCTAGGGCTGCAGTACAGTACCATAGACTGGGTGGCTTAAGCATCAGAAATGGATTTTCTTACAATTTTGGAGGCTAGAAGTCTAAGGTCAAGACATCCACAAGTTTGGTTCCTTCTGAGGCCTCTCTCCTTGGTGTGTAGACAGCCGTCTTCTCCCTGTATCTTCACATGGTCTTCCTTCTGTGTTCGTCTGTCCTAATCACCTCTTTCTATAAGAACACGAATCCTATTGGATGACCCGCCCCCCAGTGACCTCATTTTAACTTAATCACCTCTTTAAAGACCCTGACTCCAAATACAGTCACATTGGGAGATGCTGGGGGTTAGGACTTCAGCATAGGATTTTGAGACAGAAGTAATTCAGCCCATAACAGACACCGTTAGAATTCGGGGCAGCGCCTTTGAAAGGGGACTCGGGTGGATAAGAGAGAACCTGTGCGTTACAACAGGCCTCGGAGCCTTGTGGCTCTCACAGCCTCACAAAAACCAAACTCCAGGACCGTGCACACCTGAGTTGGGAGAGGCATGATTCAGATTTGGAGACAGGGTCTATTCTGTGCATAGCAGGCACGGTAAGAAAAAATATAGCTAAGAAAAATACAGGCAAAATTTAAATCCCTGTACTTTACCATAATGAATTGTATGTTAGAGAAAGAAATACCCTGGGATGGGAATCCTCAGGCAGCTCTGTGTTCTTCATGTTACTGTGTGTTGTCAGGTGTACCCTCGAGGTGTAGGCAAGCCCCTTTGCTGCGTCTACACAAGCCCGCAAGGCAAAGACACCTTGCTACAGAATCTGAGCCAATGTTTTATATTTTACCTCTTTTATTCGTCTACACATTTTCCTTTTCTTGGAAAAATACCACATTGCCTCTTGATTTCAATGTTATAGACATTGTTTTGCCCTGGATGGCTAGGCTCTCTGTTCAGTTCACCACACGTCATATCTGCCACGTATTATGTTAAACACACACATAATAAAAGTGTAGAGAGGTGTATAAAACAACATTGCTTCTCTAAAGATTCAGCCCTACCACGTTTGTTCATACATCACTTGTATTTTTATTAAGATAGTAAAAAACGTTCTGCAAAGTGACTTTGAAATGACAGTGCATGCTAAGAGGGTGGGGAGATTTTTGCTTTCAAATACTAGCATGATTCAGGCCAAAGAAGCCTCAGGTCAAAGCAATCTGAGCCCTTTGAGCTTTTAATTAATGGACTGATTATATAGTTCAAGCCAGTAACAAGGGAACTGTGTGTTTTAGCCTCTGTCTCTATCACTGCACAACAGATTGACCCAGCTTAGGAGCAAGTGCCTGCACCTCTTCACGGGTTCGTCTCACCCTCTCTCCATCCAATACACTCAGCTCTCTAACTGACAGGTCAACAGAGCAAAGTGTGATAATCCAGCACCCGCTGGAAACGGCCCCTCCAGCAGGGGGAGCTCACCCAAGAGCCGGTCATCGCCCCAGCATCCATCTTTCCCACACGACAGTATGAAATGCCTCACCTGAGTTCAGATAGAGGGTACCTCATCTGCATGAGAAATGAGATTCTTCTGACCAACTTATTGTTGATGAAGCCAGGCTGATTCCTAACAAGCACTACACTCTTTTATAAAGAATTGGGAGAGGGGGGAGGGCATTTCAAAGAAGGGAAACACAATCCAAGTAGATCTTTGTCTCTCTCAAATTTCCCTCCCACCAAAAAAAAAAAAAAGTTTAATTTTCAAATCTATAGGTAGAAAGGCTTGTTACTTAAATTTTAACCCTCACAAATGGTGAATTCATCTATAGTCAAGATTCTCAGTAACAAATGAAACCTAAGTCAAACTGGCATGAGAGAAAAAAAAAATGAACTGATTAGCTCACATAGCTGGGACATGGGATTTTAGCTAGAGCCAGAGCTGAGTGTTGGTGGGAAATATTAAAATAGGAACAGTTAGTGGTGGCACCAGCCAATCAGAACAGCGCACACTGGTGATGTCAGGCCTGCGTGTGCCACTGGGGCGGGGCTCTCAGGAGCCTTCTTTCCCTCTTGACTCCCCCTCCTCGCCCTCAGCTTTGCTCTCAAATAAGTCCTGACCTCCTGTCGCAAAACCCCAGCAATAGCTCCAGGTGCACAGCCCCAGGAAAGTTCCTTCCCAGGGTTCCAGCCGAATTCCTGGGTCCAGAGCGGATCAGGCGTCTAGCCTAGACCAATCACTGACCACAGGCCTGGGTCAACTCAGGGGAACTGGTGCAGGAGCAAAACCCTGGGGTCAGGGTGGCAGAGGGCTGGCTGCCCAAAGTAAAGGCAAGCGGTCGGCCAGAAGAAGAAACAGAGGACGCAGAAGCCATGACAGTCATGTCCACGCAAGTCATATGATAGTAGATGGTGCTTTGGGCCCTGACTATGGTTTCGGGAAATGTCGAGAGGATCATGTTGCTTTAGTGACTTGCCTCAAGTGCCATTAATATCCTTGTCCTTAAAAAGATTTCTTTTATCACTGACGGAAATACTTACTAGATGTAAAATCTGTGCTCTAAGTAATACGCAGCTGGCGTTGAAACACACACACAGGGTGAAGCATAGGTCCAAACTGACCATCTGCCTGAGCCGGCTACCCAGCGATCTCAGGTGTTTCCGTGGGGTATCTGGTGGCTCTGGCAGGGGAGCTATCTCCCGGTTCCCTGCAACCAAGGTGCTCTGCAGATAGCCAGTAACTAACCATGTGAGGCTGCTTCCGTCACTACAGCTGAGCTTTCTTACCTATTGATAAAATTCTCAACCATCAGTAGGAGATACAGTTTTAAAACATTGTTCATAGAGACTGTAACGCAAATTATTGTCACAGAATAGACTCAGGAACTGTTCAGTATTCGTGACTTAAACAGGCAGAGTGTTGACGTCCTGGAGTCTGTGGATTTTTTTGGTTTGTTTACATTTAGTAGCTTTTTTAGGGAAGACAAAACTGGGAAATGCCTCCTTAATCTCCCATAAGGAGGGGTTCTGATGATATGCATCTATTTTCATCTTCAATGAGAATGTGTCTTTAATTCTTTTTTTTAACATCTTTATTGGAGTATAATTGCTTTATAATGGTGTGTTGGTTTCTGCTGTATAACAAAGTGAATCAGCTATACACGTACATATATCCCAATATCTCTTCCCTCTTGCGTCTCCCTCCCTCCCACCCTCCCTATCCCAGCCCTCTAGGTGGTCACAAAGCACCGAGCTGATCTCCCTGTGCTATGCGGCTGCTTCCCACTAGCTATCTGTTTTACATTTGGTAGTGTATATATGTCCATGCCACTCTCTCACTTTGTCACAGCTTACCCTTCCACTTCCCCATGTCCTCAAGTCCATTCTCTAGTAGGTCTGTGTCTTTATCCCTGTCCTGCCCCTAGGTTCTTTATGACCTTTTTTTTTTTTTTAGATTCCATATATGTGTGTTAGCATACGGTATTTGTTTTCCTCTTTCTGACTTACTTCACTCTGTATGACAGACTCTAGGTCCATCCGCCTCACTACAAATAACTAAATTTTGTTTCTTATTATGGCTGAATAATATTCCATTGTATATATGTGTCACATCATCTTTATCCATTCATCTGTCGATGGACACTTAGGTTGCTTCCATGTCCTGGCTATTGTAAATAGAGCTGCAGTGAACATTGTGGTACATGACTCTTTTTGAATTATGGTTTTCTCAGGGTATATGCCCAGTAGTGGGATTTCTGGGTCATATGGTAGTTCTATTTTTAGTTTTTTAAGGAACCTCCATACTGTTCTCCATAGTGGCTGTATCAATTTACACTCCCACCAACAGTGCAAGAGGGTTTCCTTTTCTCCACACCCTCTCCAGCATTTATTGTTTGTAGATTTTTTGATGATGGCCATTCTGACCGGTGTGAGATGATATCTCATTGTAGTTTTGATGTGCATTTCTCTAATGATTAATGATGTTGAGCATTCTTTCATGTGTTTGTTGGCAACCTGTATATCTTCTTTGGAGAAATGTCTGTTTAGGTCTTCTGCCCATTTTTGGATTGGGCTGTTTGTTTTTTTGATATTGAGCTGTATGAGCTGCTTGTAAATTTTGGAGATTAATCTTGTGTCTTTAATTCTTAATTACAGTTTTTGCCAGCTACCTTTACCCATTTCTCTCGTGTTTTTACGAGAAAGGAGAAGCATGAGTGTGTTCCGTATGCCCATCTGTTTCTGTACATCGTTTGTAATCTCAGGTAGTTGTTATTTGTTGAGCAAGGGCCTTCTGGCTAGGGCTGGATAAAGCTGCAGCTAGGTTCGAGAGTGGGAGTTTTGTTGCGACATTTAGTGTATTTTTTCATTCATGCATGCGTGCCTTTGTTCATGAATGCCCCCACCTCATTCCACAAAAGGTATGAAATGGAGCTTCATTGCTGTCAGTTCATGCTGGCATAAATATTAAATTCTGTTTAATAATCACTTGCGCTATTCCTCCACTTGGTGCAGTGTCACTTACGGCTAACGCAAAGTCTGTTTTCTCATCAGAGATTAACGGTCCTTTTTCCTTGATCGGGATTAGATAATGCTTCCTTCACAGCTCTTCTTCAGTTCCAAGAACCCGTCCACTTTATCTTTGCTGACCTTGCCCCGGCAGGCAGTGCCGGGATTTCCTGCGGGTAGTGGTTTGTTTCAGCATTTTTAGGCATTTCTGCCAGCCATGGAGAGGGAGGGGAATTTCAGCCCTGCAGCCTGGGGCTCCTAACTACCAGGCCCCAGCACCTCTCCTGCTTAGCAGCAGCAGTATTAGTAAAATGCATTTCCAAATAGTGTCCTGTGTCTGAAATGGGCTTTTTATCTGTTGAAGTTGGATGCAAGCAACAGAAATGAACTCTGTAAAGCGTATGCAAAAGAAACAACGTCATCAGAAGGCTATGTAGGTGTTCACGAAATCAACAAGCAGGTGTCACAGTAGGTGGGACCCAGAGTCGGGTGAGAGACCAGGGGCAGCAGCATCAGAGCATGGGCTCAGCCCCAGCTGTCTGCCGAGACCTGGAGTCTCGATGGCCTGGTTTGGGTGAAGGCCCACCCATAGCCAGGGGATGGTTGACTTTGATGACAGACTTTAATGGGGATGGGGTGGTAGCAGTCAGAGTATTTTTACCAAAATGAAGGGAGAAGAACTGGCAAGTGAGGAGTGGGGAGGAATATGTCCATTCCCTTCCGCTTTCCCAATCTGTGCTTATATTTCCTGCATGTTTGATGAGTGTTCTATCAGAAATGTTTCACCTGTGTATACAGTTTACCTTTAATATTGTATTCTCGATACCATCTTCCATTTTTCTGAGTTAATTTTATTTCCATAAAGCTGGGAAAACCTAGACTTGCCCACTATTTTAAATAGACTACTTTTTGGAACAGTTTTAGATTCACAGCAAAGGGAGAGGTACAGAGGTTTCCCATACACCCCAACTCCACGCGTGCACGGCCTCCCCATTACCAGCATCCCACCAGAGTGGAGTATGTGTTACAACTGACGAATGTACCTCTTCACGCAAAACCCACAGTCTACATTAGCGTTCACTGTTGGTGTTGTACATTCTGTGGGTTTGGACACATCTGCAATGATATGTGTCCACCATGATAGTATCATCCTGAGTAGTTTCACTCCCTACAATCCCTCTGTGCTCTGCCCATTCATTCCTCCTACCCCCCACCAACCCTTGGAAACCACTCATCTCCACTTCTTTCTCCCCCTGTTGGCCTCTTTAATGATTGTTTACTTGATTAGGTATCATCTAGTCTTGCTCCTTCTTTCCAAAATCAAAAATTCTTTGGAAAGGGCTAAATTTTCAGATTGATGAAATTACCTGCAAAACTTTCTAAGACTCCCCTCAAAATGAGGTCGTAACCATTAAGGGTGTGAGAAAATAGAGGCCTGTACTGATTGCAGTCCTACAGTCTTCTAACCCATCCTGACTTCTTCCCCATTTCCTCTTTTTATATATACTTTCCAACATCTTATAGCTTGTTTAGTGGGAGGATTGGTCTGAATTGCCTACTTCACTAATACCAGATACAAGAGTCCCAACTTTATCTTTCTTCTATGGCATGAAACAGACTCAAACACCTGAGAAATGGGCCAGGCTTTTGTTTTGAGGGGGTACATCAGCACAGCAGGAAGAAACAGGAAATCTTATTAAGTGAGCACCTACTGTGTGCTTGAGTGAGCCAGAGCTGGGTCTCCCCATCTGTGACCTCATTCACGTCTGGTGGGGATTGATGAGGACCTTTTACCCCTCAGTGTCTCAGTGTCTGATTATCTCTCAGTGGTAATGAAATACCTACCTGCAGGGCTTCATTGAGGGTTGAAAGAGTTAGTTTGGGAAAAAGTAGGTCAATTAACCATCGCCCATGCATGCAAAGCCTGTTATCTCTCTGTGATCCGGAGAGGCAGCTCGTTAAAACCTCAGCCTGCAGGTGTGCCAGACACCTTTCTCTGGATTTTCGTTCATGGAAACCCATTCAGGACTTCCTCTGCTCTGTTTCCTCTCCTGTTGTTGAAACACTAAGGAGAGCTCATTGTAATTAACTCACCACTATCCTGGATGAAGTCATTTCATGCTGGTCTAGGCACTGGCTTCCGGAAGAATTAACCACTGCCCGATAGGAATTCTGTTGACACAACTGTCTCAGTTTGGGTTGTCCCAGAAGCAGACACTGAGACAGGGATTGGGTGCAAATTGTCTATTTGGGAGGTGATCTCGTAAAATACCAGCAAGGGAGTGGCAAGTGAGACAGGGAAGGGAATGCACCAGTGCACTTTGCATTGTCCAGCCAGCTACCACTGTGGGCAAAGGGGGCCGTTCCTGCTCAGGGAACCCCAGGAACCCGTGGAGGCTTCGTTGACCCGAAGCGATGGAGCTGGGGTATTTATACGTCGATTCCCATCGGTTATGGGGGAGGGGCGCTCTGAGTGGGGCTGATTCCCCAGCACTCCAGCCCATTGCACAGGTGGGCAAAGGGCTCTGGCTGCCAGAGCAAGATCTCAGACACAGAAATGGAGGTGCTGGCAGGTGGCACCAGCCTGATGTGCACTAAAGGGGTACGAGTGCCAGGGCACTGTCAGTGTCTCTTAAAACTAACTCATCCTCTCTTCTGGTCTCTGCCTCTTTTTAAGGCAAATTAACAGTGAGAGGCAAATGGTCATGTGGCATTGCACTGATCAGGCACAGATGACAGTAATTTTGATTCCAGAATGTGTCGAGCCTTTGTCCTCACTGACTTCACCCTGACCTGGCTCACGAGAGCCACATGTGGACTCCATGCAAACCAAACCCCGGAGTGGTCCGTTCTGGAAGATAAGTCCCGCGGGACCTCTCCTATGGAGCAGGATCCTTGAAGAATGTTTTCCCTGACACACCCTCCATGGAGTGGCTCATAACTGTGTCCAAAATGGATAGGGCTCCAGCAGGGTGTTCCTAGGGGTGGGGTGTCTCGGCATCGAGGCATGAGACTCCCCAAACCTGGGAGTTTGCACGTCTGCACCTACAGCATCATCAGTACTACCATGTTTCCATAGTTTCAGAATCTCACGCTCTTTTTCTGGCTGGAGTGGTTGTTAGATGCAGCCAGAAATGCAGGCACAGCCAACCGCTGCTAGGGTTGGGTGACCACGCTCCTTGAAGGCTCGGCCAGAGTCACCTGAAGGTCACAGCCCGCAGCCATCCAGACCAGCTTCATTTAGGGTTGACAGCCCCATCTATCCTCCAAAACTCTGTGGATCAGAGAATTGAGTTATGATATATCTTGTATCCCATGCCCAGAGCACAGAAGAACTCGAGTCTTTTGCACACTCAGCCATAGAGACGTTGCCTTTTCTTGCTCTTTGTAACAAGTAAATATAGTTTAAAGGGAGGAGAGAATGAGATTTTCTGTTTTAAAATATATTTTAATAGATTGAGTTTGTTCTCGTAAGGCTGCTGTGGGGTCTGAGACCCCAGTATAGCGGAATCCTTCCTTACAATTGCTCTACAGTGGACAAGTCACGTACATTCTGCTCTGGGCACTGTTCTTAAACACCTGTCTGGGCAAGAGTCTGTGGCTCTTTTATAATTATGCAGACCACACTGTCTCTACCTTCCAGTAGCTTGTGGTCTCCTAGAAGCAGTAAGAAATCAAACAGCAGAGTTTTTACAAAAGCCACTGATGCATTCTTCCCTGGTGGCACTGTGGTTAAGAATCCACCTGCCAATGCAGGGGACACAGATTCGAGCCCTGGTCTGGGAAGATCCCACATGCCGCGGAGCAACTAAGCCCGTGCGCCACAACTACTGAGCCTGTGCTCTCGAGCCCACGAGCCACAACGACTGACCCGCGTGCCACAACTACTGAAGCCCATGCACCTAGAGCCCATGCCCCACAACAAGAGAAGCCACCACAATCACAATGAGAAGCCCACGCACCGCAACGAAGAGTAGCCCCCGCTCGCCGCAACTAGAGAGAGCCCATGTGCAGCAGTGAAGACCCAAACGCAGCCAAAAATAAATAAATTAATTAATTTATTTAAAAAAAAAAAAGCCACTGGTGCTGAGGCCCAAGCGAGTAGTCCAGGCATAAACGCTGTAGACACTCAAGAGAAGAAGAGAGCCCCAGGGACTAAGGTGGTCCAGGAGGGCTGGTAGGAGGGGCCAGGATTTGCATGGGACCATCCTGGATAAGCAGGGTAAGGAAAAGCTGATGGGAGACGGTGGTCAGTGATTTTAGGCACATCTGGGGACAGTGGGGAAATCCATTTTGCCAGAGTAAAGGGATTGTATGAGGAAGTATAGGCTGCATTCTAGGGCAAGCTAAGTAAACTGGACTCAGTTCTGAACTGGGATAGATGGTTATATACACAAAAGAGCACTGAGGGAGGACCCCAGGGACACTGCAGTCATGAAGCCTGTTGGGAAGCAAGGTACTAATCCAGGGAAGAAACAGGAGGGCTTGAAATGGGGGCGGGGGCAGAGTGCCACCTTCTCATGGTATGAGCCTGTGTGGGCCACACAGTCCCTCTGAGCTCAGTCCCCTTATCCTTGAACCGGTAGTAACAATCCCTGCCGCAAACAGTGATGGTTACGATTACATGAGGTGTCATGTGTGCATGCCTGACGGTGTACCCAACCAGAGTAGGTGGTCATGACGTTAGGGTGATGACGTGGCAGTCTTGGCCCAGAGCCAGTTCAGAGCAGCTCGCAATCCAGTTGTTACCATCTCTGTCCAATTCCGCACTCCATGGTATCACGAGAGACTCGAAGTCAGTCACGGTGGAAGTATTTACACCACGGAAATGGGCAAATGCTACTAATCTGGGCTTTCTTCTTCCTTCAGAAAACCAGATGCTGAACCTTGACCAGTGCACCTCTGGCAATCTAAAAGGAAAATAAGAGCCAGATGTGAATGTAATCAAAAGAGGGAAGCCTAAAATAGCAGGCCTGAGCAGACTGGGTTTGTGTGTCCTGTTGGCCCACACCCTTGTAAGGTGCTTTGTTTTTATCTTGGTTCCCTTTGGGGGTTTGGGGTTTGCTTTCGTCCAGCACCGTCACTGGTGCCTATTCGGAGTCTCTGGCCCTCCTTCCAAAGCTGAGCTGTTTGGAGACTGGAAGAGGGAAGTAGGGGGTTCAATGTCATCTTACTAAAAACATTTACTAATAAAAGGTTTAGTGTTAATATAGCAGCTTAAGATTCTCCCAGCTTTTACTCAGCAGCAACGGATTGAATCGTTGACTGGATTTTACTACGCTGTGGCTCCACTGAGGAAGGCCAGGTTCTTAAATCATGAGCCTGACAGGTGCCATGTTTTTGAGCCTGGAGCCAAGCTGTGACCTTCTAGTTTCACAGTAACTAGAGCTGAGTGACGTGCATAATGAAGGGAGTACATAGAGTATTTTTTAAATATGGAAGGAAACCGAAGTCAGATAGAAGTGTCAGTCTGAAACTGGTTACCAGAACCTAGGTGAGCAATCTTTTCCCCTGTCTCAGGATTCTGATGCAGTAAGTATGGTGACTTTCACATGGCAAAAGGATTTTGAAATATGTGAGTTTGAGAAGCTACCCCATGGCAAGGACCATGCTCCACATGTGGTGTAATCTTCACAACCACCTTGTGTAAGGTTTTAGTGTCTCCATTTTACATACGGGAGAGAAAAAACTCAGAAAGTCTGGTACCACTCCTGGTGACCCACAGGTGTTAATGGCTGAGTGGGGATTTGAACTCGGGTCAATCTGCTGGCCTCTGTTCTAGCCACTATCCCCAAACTGCTTCCCAATTGGAGGCTCCTCCCTGATTCATCAGCTCACCATGGTTTCCTCTGCCTGGAATGTTCTGCCCATTATATCTCTACTTGACTATCTCCTTTTCATTTAAGTCTCATCTGTCATCTCCTCTGAGAGGTGCTCCTTGGTCACTGCTTTCTAAATAAGCCCTCCCTAACTCTGCCCACCTGTTACTAGGTGCTCCTGTACTGTTGCCCAATGTGATGGCTTCCAGAGCACATGTCACTCTATGAAATTATTATATTGTCTGTTTACATATTGTTAATAATCTTGCTCCTTCTAGAGCATAATAGTTCTGTCATAGATGTAGTAATACGTAAGAGTTCCTAACACACAGTAGCCATCCGATGAATACTGAAATAATGGATGTATGGATACATGAATGGATAGATACATGGATGGATGCACGGATGCAGAGATGGATATGTGAATGGATAAATGGATGGATACGTGGGTGGATGGGTGTGTGAATGTATATATGGATGGATACATGGGTAGATGTATGAATACATGGGTGGGTGAACTTGAACAAGCTCAAATTGGCCATGGGAGATTTCTTCCCAGTTCAGGCCTCCTGAAATTACGTTGGAGCCCCTCTCCTAAGTCCTCCTGAAGGGGTCCCGGGAAGCTCTCCTGGAGACCTCTACACTTACCTCGCCCTTCCCCGCCAACCTGAGCAGTAGCGGCCTCCCCAAAGGAATAATATTATTGATGCAGAGAGGCCAGCAGAGATACGGGCTGCTGGTTGAACAAGAGCTGTGTTGGAACCAGGGCAACCCCAAGAGGAGACCTGGCTAGGATTAGCTCCCCTGGTATGGCCTTTGGGGGAACCCCTGTGCGTCTCCCCAGCCTTCCTACCAGTTCCAGGATCATCCATCCCCAGGATTCACAGGTCCTGAGGATATATAGACATCAAAACATACCTGGCCTCTGCTCTCCAGGCTCACCTAGTCTAGAAGAAAGGGTAACTGTATAAACAAACACTTTATATTTATAAAAGCTGTGATGAAAATGACATTCAGGGGCAAAACAGGACAGTATGACAATGGCAGAGAGGAAGGCACATCTGTGTCTGCCTGTACGAGTCAAGGAAGGAAGAGATAGCCAAGCTGAGACGTGAAGGCAGACCAGGGAAAGGGTGTGCGGGCCCAGGAAACATAGGCAAAGGCACAGAGGCTTGAGCTGCTCACTGAACAAGCGAGCACGACAGTGAAGGGTCTTGTGGGGCCCACTGTGGGATTTAAACCTTGATCTGTAGGCAGTCGGGACACCTGAAGGACTGAACTCAGAAGGATGTTATGATCAGATCTGAATTTTAGAAAAAGCTCATTCAGGCACAAAACAGGTGTTAGGGGAAGAGAGGAGAGGCCACGAGGCCGCTTAAGAGATGATGGCAACCAGGGCCAGAGCAACAAGGAAGAGAATTCAGAGACGTGCAACCGATCTGAGAAGCATGAAGAAAGTAGAATGAAAATGATTTGGTGATTCACTGGGCACGGAGGGTGAAATCGAAGCTTCGTGGCCATCCCCCAGCCGGGGAGAAGGCTCCTGGCCTGCTTGTTAGATCAAATGTACCGGACTCTATACCTCAGCCTTCCAGCTGCTTAAAGGAATGGCACAGCCCCAGGCCCCAGCGAATCCCAAATGCTCAGCCCTGGACCAGCATCAAAAACCGATGGGGGTGTTAAAATCACAGAGGCTTAAGCCCTCCCTCAGACCTACCAGATCAACAAGTCCAGTGTCAGGACCTGGGAATCTGTGTGTTTAATTCCGCAGGTGATGCTGGGGCCAGAACCATAGGGCACCCAGTCCGGTAAACACTGCTTCAGTCTCTCCGCTAATACTGGGGGAGGAGGGTCAGAAGCCCAGTCATCCCTCTGCGTCCACTTGCTCCAGGCCAGCGCAGTGTCTCCCGCAGAGCAGGTGGGGGCTAAGGGTACCTGGGTGGCTTTCCCATCATCCCACGCGCTGGATACCGGTTCTGTGCCACCCAGCTTGTCGTACATGGGCACGAAACCTTTGCAGGGGCCAGCAGTGTAATGTGTCCTGGGCACACTCTGGCTGACTTGGTGTTAAATCTAGACAAAGAAGTCGACCTAGAATGTTCCAAAACAAAGGCAGTAGTTTCCCTGCCCAACGCTGTCAGGAAATTAAATGACTAAACCAGCAACAAAGCAACGGGCCAAACAGTCAAGTTTGGGCGCAGCTTTAACGACTAACTTCTAATGAGAGTTTCAAAACACTGCTTTTCCAGAGCAGAAAATCAGGTTGTGCTCATTTATAACCCATCATCTGCAGTGAGTCGGAGGATATATTTTTCTGTGCTGTCAGTTAACTTTCTGAGCCCATCAGCATACAAAGTAGGGCCGCTGGGCCATAAATCAGCTCCACGGGACCTGATGAATGGTTATTGTACAGATCCTGCATTTGCATTGGATCTGGGGACATAAATCTACTTCTCGTGGTCTTACTTTAAAAAAATTATCCCCCTGAAGTCAGAGTGAGCAATTTATACAGGCATTCTTTGCCAGCTGTTTATTTTTCTCACCTTTAATGACTGACTTTGCACTCTCTGCATTTACACTATATTGTAAAATGTCACTCGTCATGTAGAAGAAACTCCCAGGACTTCAGTTTGAAGTTACCCACCAGGAATAATTTTATAACTTTTTACGCAGCCATGAATAACTATTGTTTGGGTAAAGACTGTCATAATTTACTAGCATTAGAAAGAACCTTACAGACCATCGGTGAACCTGCCCTTTGTCCTATAGATGGGAAACCAAGGCTCAAGTGTGGCAGTAATGTCATCAGGCCAAATTGGTGACAAGACGAGGACTCCTGCTTGGGTTTGGGAGAAGCAAGAATCCTTGATACCATGAAGAAACAGCTGTAACCTTCGTGATTAAGGATAAGTGAAATATCCATTCAAAGACAGTGACGTGAATTGATAGGAACGGCCAAGGCGAGAGCAGGGTGCTTGCTCCCTCATTCATTTGTCAGTCAGTCATTCACCAGGCAGCTAGTGACCATGGCCCATTCTGCTGCAGTCATTACAAGGAAGAATAAAGATCCCGTAGATGAGACTCAGAGAGTTCTTCGTTTGACCGAGCATATGTCAAGCAGGCAAAAATGAAAGAAAATCAAAATACCCCTGTCATTTTTTGGCTTTCTGCAATTCATTAGTAGAGTATTCTGAAGAGCATCCCGCGAAGGGTGTTTGGTTTTTGTCTTGTTTTGCTGTGCTTTAATCACCTTGGAAATCATGGAGAGCTCACTTCCTTGAAGGTATTTTTCTTATATCTAACAGCTTTGGGACTTCCCTGGTGATGCAGTGGTTAAGAATCTGCCTGCCAGTGCAGGAGACACGGGTTCGATCCCTGGCCCAGGAAGATCCCACATGCGGCGGAGCAACTAAGCCTATACACCACAACTACTGAGCCTGCGCTCTAGAGCCCTCTAGCCACAACTGCTGAGCCCATGTGTCACAACTACTGAAGCCCATGTGCCTAGAGCCCTTGCCCCGCACCAAGAGAAGCCACCGCAATGAGAAGCCCGCGCACCGCAGTGAAGAGTAGCACCCACTCGCCGCAACTAGAGAAAGCGCGCGTGCAGCAACAAAGACCCAACGCAGCCAAACATAAATAAATAAATAACAGCTTTATTGAGACATAATTCACATACCCCACAATCTACCCATTTAAAATATACGTTTCAATGGTTTTTAGTATATTCACGGAGTTGCGCAACCATCACAACTATCAATTTTAGAACATTTTCATTACCCCAGAAAAACTCTATTCTCTTTAGCCATCACCTCCATTCTGCCTCTCCTCTGCTATAGACAATCGCTAATCTTTCTGCTAATCTGCTAATCTATTTTCAGTTTCTATGGGTTTGCCTAGCCTGAAGATTTCAGATGAATGCAGTCATACAGTGTGTGACCTCCTGAAGGTTCATGGTCTCTTTGTAGAAAGACATGAATGTGGGAACAGAAGGTGCTTACTGTCCCCAAAAAAGACACATTCATCCTTTTTTTCCCTCAACTTTAAAAAAGTTTCAAACGCGCAAAGTGTCGGGGGAGTTTTACAGCGAGCACTCATTCACCCCTCACCTAGATGCTACCATTTTCTTCTACTTGCATATCGCAAACCTACCCATCTCCCCCATGGACCACCATCTTAGTGGCGGGCGCTCAAGGAGGCAACTTCCAACCTTGCCATCTTGAGAAGGAAATATATTCAGTTTTGCACAATAAAATGTCAATGTAGGAGATTTAAAAGCCAAGAATGTTAGTAAATTGACAGTAGAGGCCCCGAAAGACAATATTACATTCAAAGGTTGAAGAAGGCTTGGAATAGCTTTCCAAGAGACCATGTGTTAGGGACATGAGGCCCAAGGACTGGCCAGGTTTGGGAATGACAGATCTCTTGAAGGGACCAGCCGACAGCCTGGCTCAAAGGTCCACAATGGGAGAGCCAGAGAGTAAACCACGTGGTTTCAGGAGATGGCAGCCTTTCCCTGCATCTGCTAATTTGGCCATTTTTTTGCGATTCAAGGGTTTAGTTTATTTTGTGTCAATTTTGACTCATGCATTTGAAGGGAAGGCGCTTTTCTTTTTCTCTTGCATAGCAGTAGCTTTTAGAAATGTGACTATACCCAGAGCCCCAGCTCCTCCCAGGAGTAAGAGCCCAGCATCATACACTCAGATGCCCTGGGCTGTGGTCTGGACAGGCAGGAGTGGAAATAGTGCATGAAGAGAGGGATCAGGACACCGGGGGGTGCTGGGACCACATACCACTCACTCTCTGCCTCCCAGCCCATCCTTGACCTTGGGCTTCAAGTCCTTGGTGCCCACCCAGTAGCCTGGGGACAAGATGCCCGCTCTTGCCGTCTGATGCCACAAGCCTGTGTGTGTGAGTGGTGTGACTCAAGAAGGGTTGGATGACACTGGGCTGTGTGTGAGTGTGTGTGTGTGTGTGTGTGTGTGTGTGTTTGTGTGTGTGTGTGTTGTAAAGACACATTTAATTTGTATTCCTATGAAGTGAGAAGAAAAGGTCTTGGCAAACATTTCAGTAGCTCCTGCCGAGAAGTGCACGGTAATTCTTTTTAATGAGAGAACTAGCCTTGATATGAGCCATATTAAGCCTTCTATTGGAACGGGAATTCAAAATGCTCATCTTGGTAATTTACTCATCAGTCACCAATGTTTACCAAATGCCAGTAGATGCCTGGGGAGAAGAGAAAGCAAAGATAAATAAGACGTGTCTCCTGGACCTCAAAGAACTCTTGTCCAGTAGCAGAAAACGCACAATTATGACATGTCATTTTTATTGTATGTACACTTGTGATTAGATTGGGCCATATGGAACTGCTGATATTTGATGGGTTTTGACCAATAAAATGGCAACTTTATGATTCAACCTAATATTTATATAGTATTATATCAGTTTGCTAGGGCTGCTTCTCATTGCAGTGGCTTCTCGTTGTGGAGCACGGGCTCTAGGCGTGCAGGCTTCAGTAGTTGTGGCACGTGGGCTCAGTAGTCGTGGCTCGCGGGCTCTAGAGCACAGGTTCAGTAGCTGTGGTGCATGGGCTTAGTTACTCTGTGGCATGTGGATCTTCCCAGACCAGGGCTCGAACCCATGTTCCCTGCATTGGCAGCCAGATTCTTAATCACTGCACCACCAGGGAAGTCCTATCATGCCTTTTTTTTTTTAATTTTATTAATTTATTTTTGGCTGTGTTGGGTCTTTGCTGCTATGCACGGGCTGTCTCTAGTTGGCGGCGAGTAGAAACTACTCTTCGTTGCGGTGCGCAGGCTTCTCATTGCAGTGGCTTCTCTTGTTGTGGAGCATGGGCTCTAGGCACACAGGCTTCAGTAGTTGTAGCACGCAGGCTCAGTAGTTGTGGCTCACGGGCTAGTTGCTCCGTGGCATGTGGGATCTTCCCGGACCAGGGCTCTAACCTGTGTCTCCTGCATTGGCAGGCAGATTCTTAACCACTGTGCCACCAGGGAAGCCCTATCATGCCTTTTAATATATGCATGGTGTTTCATTATCTGGGTAACTAATCACTTTTGATAGACAGTTACCTGGTATTTCTTTAATTTTTCTATAATGAACAGTAATGGAAGAAACATTCTTGTAGCTAAATAACTCTGCCAAATAAGTTTGAGTAATGCTGTGTTCTGAGGCTTTTTCTCGGATATTCACAGTGTGAATCTACATTTTCAAGGCTCTGAGAAGTCCTGCAAAGGAGGGGAAGCTTTGATTTTATTAACCCAGCATTCCCAAATTTTAGAACTTGCTCCGTTACTATTTCTTTAGGCCAAAATATTAGCAAAGGAATTTCTAGATCAAAGAATATATAGAGTTTTAAGGGATTTTCACCTGTTTCCTTCTAGGAGTGTTGTTTTAGGAACTGGAGACGTTGGAGACAACTCTTCCTTCTTGGCTAAACTGAGATGTTCTTTTAATCACAATTAGATGAAAAGTTCAAGACACAAAAAGCATATGCGATGTTCTTTTTAAACAACCAAGCAAAGTGCAAAGAATTACCTGGGTTCTTTTTGAGTCTTCTGGGAAGTCAGTTTAGAAGAGTTTGATTCATCCAGAAAGCATAAGTTTTCCTTTTCTAGAGTTCAGACAGGAAACATGTAAAATGAGTAAAAGTCTCTCATGTGGACCATCCCAGAGGGTCCTGGGAGATTTTAAATGCTGCCGTGGACCGTTGAGGAATGTCCATTGTAAATACTACTTTTGATATAAAACAACAAGGCTCAAAGTAAATGTTTTGGACGGGCTGACTTCTCTTCTTATATTCTGCCTCCATGCAACCATACTGGCTTATTTATTTATTCAGCAAACACTTGCTAAACTTGCACCACGAGCTGGGCCCTAACTAGGCCCTGAGGACAGCTGTGAACAAGCCTTTGTCCTCTTGTAGAACTTACATTCCAGTGGGGAGACGGGCAGTGAACAAGTAAATCAATACATAGCCACATTACCAGGCTGACTGCAGGGTACAGCACATGCCAGTGGGAAAGCAAACAGCCTGATGGGATGGGGAGAGGCCCCTTAGATGGGCTGCGTAGGAAGGAGGTGACATTTGAACTGAGGTCTGAAGAATGATACTGAGCCAGCCAAGCAGAGAGCTGGGGACAGAATTCCCGGCAGAAACCAGCTAAAAAGCAGGCTGGGAGGGTGGAGGGCTGGGGGCCTCAGGTCTGGGGAGCAGGAATCGTGGATGGTGGGGAGGCAAGAATGAGGAAACAGCTGGCGTCCTCGGGCAGCGGGAAGCTCAGAGGCCCAGGATGCGTTGTCGCCCTTGTCAGAAGCTCTGTGGCTCCGCACACCTGACCGCACCAGGGCCACTTACCCACCGCATACCGCGTGGACCAGGCACACGGCCGTCCTCACACACCCTGCAAATCCTGGGACGTTGAGTCCTCGGAATTCTGTAGCTTGTCCTCCCGTTTGCTTTTCACACACTGGCATTTTGCCCATGCGCTCACCCGTCCTTGACTAAGACCTGCGACGGACCAGACGTGTGACAAGTCACTGGGCTTGGGAAGAGAGGGAGACAGCCACTCCCCATCATGTGCAGTCACCACCTCGTGTGCAAAGGGCAGTGTCCGGCGATGAATGCCCTCGACAAAGATCTGCATCAGGGGGTGGGGAGCTTCCCGCCTTGTTCACTGCAGCCTCCCCTGTCCCTAGCAGAGCTCTGGGCTCCTAACATGTCTTCCAAAAATATGCATGGAGTGAATGTAGGACATCAGTGCCCAGGGCTGGGCATGTGTGGCCCAGGGCTCCGTGGTGGGAGATGCCTGCCAGCTCCTTCCCACAGGGGAGCCAGCGGAATCACCTGCTTGGGGGATAACTCAGCTAGACCATGGACCGTGGGTCAGTGGAAACGCGCTCCAGGCGAGGTCTCTCCGTATGAAGCAAGAACCATGTGGCTTTCCCCACAGCCCAGCCTCCGTAAGAAGCAGTGTCTGCAATCGCTCACCACCTGGACTGCAGTGGAGGGAGGAGGTCTGTCCGCTAAGCCAAGCACCCGCCCATGAGTACCTCCTCTGTGGCAGCTGGCCAGGCCGTGCTCACCGACCTTCAAGGCATAAAGCCGGGCTCAGCCATCCATCTGTCCCACTGTGGTCTCTGCGGCAGCCTCACTCATCGACTTCTCAAAAGCGCCGATACCTCTGCCCAGCTTGGTCTGAGCTGAGCTCAAAGGCTCAGGGGTTGAGCAATGGCCATGGCCTGTCAGTTAATCACCCAATAAAAATAAACTCTGAGAACGAATGCAGGGGGTTTGACTAACTTTCCTGTGCTAGTCTTCTGACATCCTGGTTTGCTCTCCCAATGAGCACATTTCTTCAAGACAACCCACCACGGGAAACAGCACCTGGCCCAGACACCACCACGCCATCGCCTTTAGTGGACAGAAGCTGAACTTGACCTGCAAGCTGTACAGCCCTGGGCAGAGAGGCCCCCAACCTGGGCCGCAGGCTGCCGGGGGCTTTATCCATCCCAAACTCTGAAATGCCGAAACTAGTTTATTTTGCTTTTCAGCCTTCTAATAAGTGTTAGTAAAGTTGGGCAATCATGGACGAGGGATGGCCTCACAAGCCACAGGATGCTGAGCTACATGCCTGCAGGGTGAGGAAGAAATCCAACCTCTGTCCTGGAAATCAGAGAAAGAGAGGCTGTTTTGTCTCACGTTGGTCACCCCAGATCTCCCAAAGTGAGTGTCTAGGGAGCTCCGTCCCCATCCTCGCTTGAGTGCTGGCCTTCTGGAAGACCCTTACACACTGGAAACCCTGCCTCCAATCACCATCCAAGGGTCCTAGGCCCACGCCCACCTTCCACCCTGGCCTGACTCTACCCCAGCAGATGGGCTTGCGGGACAGAGGCTGGCCCAGGGCCAGCAGGGCCCCCTTTGCTTCCTTGGGGGCATGACAGTGATCCCTGGGGGCGGGGCTGCAGGGCCCTGGGTGGGCGTGAGGGCTGGGCTATGGGTGAACCTTGACTGCAACGCTTACATAATTAGACCTGAGGAATGTGGACCTTCCCTGTGCCCTGGGGACGTTAAGGATGGGCCCATGAGTGGCTACTGAGAACTGGACCCCATCACACAGCCTAAATATGGCCTGGTGGGATAGAAAAGTGAAAGTCTCCTTTTAAGAAGCCTGATAAGACAGCAGAATCCTGTCATCGTATTAGAAACACACAAAAAACAGAAGGGGCTTGTTTGAGGGCAAAGTGGAGGCTGACGTCGAGAGCGGTGCCTTTAGTTTTCGCTATTTATAAATGTTGAGATTTTCCAGGAAGAGATGGCCGCTTCTCTAGAGTTAGGCTCAGCACGAGTTGTTTTCTTCCTGAGGATGTTCTTTGTCCTCAGCGGTCCTAGGTGGAGGCGTGTGGGCCTGGAGTAATTTCCTAGGGCACGTCTCAGTGTGGGGTCAGCACCCCCAAAGTCCTGCCTCCACAGCCTTCATCCAGCTCAAGTCCTCCAGTTCGCGATCCTTCAAGAGCAGGGACCACCAGCAGCCCTTATCTAGAGAAGATGGGGAGAGAAAAGGACCACCGAAGACAAACTGATTTAAAGTGGGGACCAAAATCCAACTCAAAACCAAAAAAAGATTTGCCTGAGACCTTATTTTGGAACAATAAATGATGAAAAGCAATTTGTTTCTTAGTTTGTTTTAACCCCAGCCATAGGCTGTTCTCGGAGTGAACATGTGTGAAGCAAGGATTGTTTTGCTTTGACATAGTTTTTCCAACAACACGCATGACAGCACACGCTATAGTTCACGCTCTGCTTGGCATGTTTACGAAGAGGTGTCCTCCCAAGCCACGCCAGCGGTTCGTCCCCTTGCCAGAGGGCGTCACCTAATCCTAGGCAAACCACTTGTTTTTATGATGTTAATTTAAATTTCATTGGCTCTGTGTTTTTGTAAATTGGTTTTGGTTTTACAGTTGCACAAGAATTACGTCCATATGTAAGTATTTAAGTCACATCATAATAAAATTATCAGCCCACGTAGAGCTCTATGATAATTTTTTAAAGGACCTCATGTTAAGTTTTTGAGTTACTTTGGTCTCATCAATTAACCCTACTATAATCTTTTAAATTTTTATTAAGCACCTGTCTGCTAAAAAATGTATGCTTTTTCTGTCCTTACACATTTGCCAGCAGACGTGCAAGTACCTCTCACTCAAATTTTTAGCCTCTTTACCCAGAACATGAATTTGCAAATAAATGCTGCAAAACACTCTTTTTTGAGTCCCTGATAAACGCAATCTCCTTTCTCTTCTTCTGTCTGGTGACTGGTTTCTCTCTGCTGCTTCCTCATTGTCTGGGGTTTACTTAGTCCAGCATTGCTTTGAGCCTCTTCCTGGAACCCCTCGTCTTCTGTGAGATGAACATTGTGCTCTGTGCTGGTTGGCATGTATTTGGATGGTTCTAGTCTCTGAGAGGCTGACTCGTAAGTGTGCCGACCAGGGTTAAGCGGGAAGGGATGTTAGAGACCATGACAGACATGGCCAGAAGTTCATTCATGACACGGTCAATGGAATATTCAGACGATGAGCCATCCTTGCTGGCTTGTTCTTGTTTGCCTTCTTGGACCCAGGAACACAGTGAAAGGCAGATGACTGTTCATGGAATCAGCTAATAAGTGAACAAACGGGTGAATATCCTTACACGGAGGAAAGCTTACATTTTACCAAGTTGTACCGAATTCCAGGTCATCCCGTTCCCTTCCAAGTGCAGTTTCTAGTGCTTGGGAAAAGCCACCCAGCATGGATATACAGGTGTGGGAAATTTAACCCTGACCCTGACAATGCACAGAGGAGGAGCCAGGCCTGATCATTAATAGCAAAATTAATAATAATGGGGGCTTCCCTGGTGGCGCAGTGGTTGAGAGTCCGCCTGCCGATGCAGGGGACACAGGTTCGTGCCCCAGTCTGGGAGGATCCCACATGCCGCGGAGCGGCTGGGCCCGTGAGCCATGGCCGCTGAGCCTGCGCGTCCGGAGCCTGTGCTCCGCAACAGGAGAGGCCACAGCAGTGAAAGGCACGCATACCGCAAAAAAAAAAAAAAAAAGTAATGATAATGATCATTAATCATGAAAAACAATTTGTAGTTGCATTTTTAAAGCATCTGTTTAATATTTTCACCAACACTGAAGATATCAACTGACATTCTTGTCTAGAGTTGACAAATGTGTTCTTGGATTTCAGAAATCTGAAGTCTCAGCCTGTTACTGAAAAGAGCCACATGTGTAGTTACTGTATCAGGGTCCCACTTTCCCAAATTTTCTGACATTGTTAAATTTGTGACTTTACACATTGAATCTGTCTTGCTAGATTTCTCCGTATTTCTTTGTGATCATTTTGGCCTGAGTCAATAATGAGGGCACCCTACAAGACATTTATAATCAGGGCTGTGGGGACTTTGCTTCCTTTTTTAATAACTGCTGCCTTCACGTAGGTTTCGAAGGCAGGGTGGGAGACTTCATAAATCATCTTCAGAAATAAGTCTGCAGAATGGGGATGAAGCTCCAACTAGAAAGAGCCCGGTCCCAAAGCCATGTCACAGAAGGTCCTATCAGCACCTTTGTAAGGCCACCGGCAGCAAATTATAACAAAGGATTAATGGCCTCAAACAAGAGAGCAGGCGTGACCTTTTCTGGGAGAGGTGAGCAGCAGACCTGCCTTGCCTGGAACAGGTGGTGAGCCGGTATTCGGAGATGACAAGCATGATCCCGGCAAGTAGCTGGTGCCCGGGAAATGTCAGTTCCCCTCTGCTTGGCAGGGAGGGCTCCATGCACACAGGGAAGGCTCCGTGCACACAGGGCTCACGCACGGAGGAGCAGGTCGGGGGTCGACAGTGTCTTCTGCAGGCTCAGAAGATTCACAGTAAACTTGAGCAAGGTCAGTATCCCGCTGGCTGGGGCCCCGCCCCTTTCTCTCCCACTAGTGAGAGCAGGTGGTGACTAAGAATGACTATCTTTTAGAACAAATGATTCTCAGACCTCAGTTACCAGTGATATCTCCACCGTAACTGAGTAGTTTGTCCCAGTGGTTTAGTCTCTAATTTGACTTAGGAGTTGTCAATATGAACCTTCCAACAAAAGAACAGTTTAAGACAATATTATTTGAGACTTTCTAGGGATGAAGATATTAAATTCACACACATGTGCTGTATTATATTAAACCTTTCTCAAGGGTGTGTGAAATTTTATAAACAGAAATAGAATTTTAAAAGAGTATTATATCAGCTTAATAGTTTGGGTATTTTTTTTTTTTTTAGGAAATGTTACTCTTGTGTAGATTCCAATGCCATGTTCCTGAGTTAACCCCCTAAATAAAACCCATCCACAGGACACAGTCCTAGGGTTTCCTTTCCGAGTTTAATCATTGTGGGTTGAGTGGTAGATCTCAAGCTTTAGTAAACCAGAACCACCTGGGGAACTTGGTAAAAGCAGAAAGGCCCCATCATACTCAGCAACCTGGTAACCCTGATACAAGCCAGATGTGGAGAGCTAATGGCATAGAAAAATTACCAACCCTCACAGTCTATTCTCAAGGCAAACAAAAATGCAGACTACATTCAGGAGACAGAGAATCTGTATTGGAACCACAGCTCTGCCACTTAAAAGCTACTGGCCCAGTCTGAGCCTTTGTTTCCTCATCTGTAGAATGGGGTAATAGTATCTACCTTCCAGGCTGATGGGGCGATGATACGTAATAACGTACACACATCGTGTGGCACCTCCTCGGTGATCAATGAATGTGTGTTTCCAGTTCTAGATACAACAGAAAGCAAATACTGAAAAATAGAAAAACATGATGTGTTATGTGAGGGAAACTGCCTTGGCCGCAGTCATCACCAGTGTAATTAAATAACTAATGTAAATTACTAATCAACATCCTCTCTGCCTGCCAGAGTGTAAGTTCCAACAAAACAGGAAATCCACTGCTGCCCCACCCAGCACCATACTCGGCACCTGGCACACGAGACACCCAGCAAATAGTTATTCAAAATGAGAGAGTGAACAGCATGGTCACTTTAAAAACATGCATGTGTTCGTGTGTGTATCTGTACATAGTATGGCCTCTAGACCAAATTTTAGTAATGCTTATTTCTGGAGGTAGATGAGGGTGCTTTTAACTTTCTTCTTTTTGCTTATCTATGTTGCCTGAGTTTTCTGCAATAAACACAAAAGACCTAATCTGCGTGTCATTGGGTATACGTGAGAGAGTGGAAGCCAGCCATCACCTCACCTACAGAACATGTTCCCTTATGATTTCTGGTGTCCTCAAGGGTTTGGATATGTGGTCTCTAGAATTAACATGGTTTTAGGAGAACCAGGAATTAAATGATTTCTAAAAAGAAGTAGAATTTCTTTTGCCTTTTTTTTTCTTTTTTTTTTATGCTGTACGCGGGCCTCTCACTGCCGTGGCCCCACCTGTTGCGGTAGCACAGGCTCCGGACGCGCAAGCCCAGCGGCCATGGCTCACGGGCCCAGCCGCTCCGCAGCACGCGGGATCCTCCCAGACCGGGGCACGAACCCGCATTCCCTGCATCGGCAGGCGGACTCTCAACCACTGCGCCACCAGGGAAGCCCAGAAATAGAATTTCTTTTGATCCATCAGTCTCCTTGTTCTGATCATGGAACGTGCAGAGAAGAGCCTGAAACTGCTGTCCCCAGAAAGGCCTGCTGGCAAGGTTGGCCCTTGGCTGATGCCTGGAAGGTTGGATTTCTGGAGGGTTCCCAGCACCCTAACTGGGAGGCGGGCTCACTGTGCCTGAACTCAGGCTTTGTGCCAAAAAATATGGTTTGTGCTGGACTCCTGCTTTCCTTCTGAAAGTCAGCCATTTTGCTCCCTGCCTGGTAGCCTCTTTGAGAGGTCTGTCCATGGGGCACCTCGGGACAAAATTCCTTTAGAATTCTGGGTCACCCAGGATCTGGGTCAGTCAAAGCATGTTGAAGAAGGCTTGTTCATTCATTCATTCATTCATCCAACAACTGAGTAGCTACTCAGTGTGTGCCAGGCACTCTTCTAGGTACCAGAGACACAGTCAAATGAGGTAGATGAAAGGCAGGTGGAGAGTTAGGCAAAGCCTTGGAGACATGGTCAGGAGTTTGGATTTTATTCTGTGCCCAGAGGGAAGTTGCTGGAGGATTCTGAGCAGGAACTTACATCATATGACATATACACTGAAAATGGTCAATTTTCAGTTGGCTGCTCTTTGAAGAATTGACTGTAGCAAGTAGAATGGAAGCAAGAACCAGGTGCACTAGAGTGGTCCAAGCAAAAGATAATCCCTAGTGATCTCACCTCCTACTTCCTGTGGCAGAGCAGAGATAATGGACTCACACCAAACGTCCCTTTGTCCACTGAAGGGTGGAAAGTGAGCTCCTTAGGTGTGGTTGTGCATTGCTTGTTGTCACAGTAGGGATCCGGGCAGCTCTTCCTGTCCACGTCTGCTGGTTGTGGCATCTCTCCGTCCCTGAGAAGCCCTTCCTGTTAGCAAGACTGCTTCCTTGGCTCTGGTTCCCCAGGAGCGGGAGAGAACGCTGTCCCCCAGATTTCTGCAGACGCTGTGATGGCCTGTGCTGTGTAACTGAGCTGGGATTCCGGAATCCACTGGTCCCTCAGTCTCTTGTGTATGTTTTGTCAGGAGATTTGAAATATGCCCTTTCCTTTGTACTCAGAGCCATAGCTACATGAGCTATTTCAAAACATTGTATTTCCTTCTGCTGGGAGTTCTTTCTAGTTCTGTTTTTAAATAAAATGGTTGATTTGAATCACCCAAGCAGATATTTCATCTAACACAGGGGGCCTGTTGGGCTGGAATTAAGTGAGGAGCTGATTATACACCTGCTGTTTCCTTTCTTCCCTGTGGTTTTACAGGGTTGTTTGCTTCCTTCAGTAGGAATAGAAAATCACTCTGTATCTCCCCTTTCTTCTTTTCATTTTCCAGGCTCTCATAATCTTTCCCATCCTTACTGACTCCGCTTTGAGAATGAGCTGCGCTTAGGCTCGTATGTTGGTCTAAAAATACCAACCCTCCCTATAATCCATGCCATCACACGGGATATTTCTGATGGTTTCCCCCCATGAGAGCTGGGCCCCTGGCTTGGAAGTCCTTCCAGGTCAATACCAGGCCCGGGCCTCTGGCCTGGGAGCTTCCTTCCCTGCTCTGCCAGGGCCCTGCGGACAGTAAACCCACTTCCCAGGAGGGAAGCAGGCCCGGACCGTGGTGAGGTGCCCCCCTTGCCGCCTCCCCACTGCTCTGATCTACTAATCAGCCTGCCCTGTGTCTTTCGACGCTGACACCTGGAAGAGGTCGAGCTTTGGCCAGCACGCCAGCAGCTCCTGTGAAGCTACATACAGACTGAAATGAGTCTTGTTTTTCATTTGATTTTTCTTCCCCTGTAACAAGCGAAGTTCACATTACAGATAAATTGCCGGGAAATTCCAATTTAATAAGGCATATGCATTTTTCAGGCCCAGAAGCACAGAAAATATCTTGCACGCCAGTATTTTTGCACCAAAGTTTTATTAAAAAGACACCTTTGAAAATGCAGAAACTTACAGAGTGCCTGGCCAGTCGGTCCAAAGGGCTGATTTGACACAAGGGCTCATAGGCCAGGAGGTTGGAAGGGCAGGTCGGTTGATAGGTGTTGAGCTGTTTTCCCCTCTCGGGTAAAAAGCTCCAGGGTTGGGGAGGATCACACCTACTTCCAGGGGCTTCCATGCAGCTCTTAGTTTGGAGGGCGTGGGCATGGTGAAACCCAGCACTAGGCACTTGGGAATTCTCAGTAAATGGAATGACCCCGTCCTCCTCTCTCCGTGGCTGTGGTTCTGAGGAGACGCAGGAAGATGGGCATCAAGGAGATCTGTGGCACGGGCAGACCTCCCTAAGGTCTCCGATTGGAAGAGGCACCAAACAAAATACATCAACTAATAGAGGGAAACAAAGGACCCAGCAAAAATGCAATTAAATAGGACAACGATGGAGACCTGATTATTATTTTTATTATTTTATTTTTTTTAAGGGCAGTTATTTCCTTCTGCCTCATTTATTTGTTTATTTACTTATTTATTTATTTTTGCTGTGTTGCGTGTTCGTTTCTGTACGAGGGCTTTCTCTAGTTGTGGCAAGCGGGGGCCACTCTCCATCGCGGTGCGCGGGCCTCTCACTATCGCGGCCTCTCTTGTTGCGGAGCACAGGCTCCAGACGCGCAGGCTCAGTAGCTGTGGCTCACGAGCCTAGTTGCTCCGCGGCATGTGGGATCCTCCCAGACCAGGGCTCCAACCCGGGTCCCCTGCATCGGCAGGCAGATTCTCAACCACTGCGCCACCAGGGAAGCCCCCTGACCTGATTTTTGTTTTGTTTTGGTTTTTTTGTTTTTTTGCGGTACGCGGGCCTCTCACTGTTGTGACCTCTCCCGTTGCAGAGCACAGGCTCCAGACGCGCAGGCTCAGCGGCCATGGCTCACGGGCCCAGCCGCTCCGCGGCATGTGGGATCTTCCCGGACTGGGGCACGAACCCGTGTCCCCTGCATCGGCAGGCGGACTCTCAAAAACATTCACTCAGCAACTATCTATTGAGTGTTGTATATGTGCTAAGTAATGTTCTAGGAGCTGGGGTCATGACAGTGAACAGATATCCTTGCTCTTGTGGAACTTACATTTTTAGCGATATCTCTGTTCCATATGTTAATTCATATTCTTCTCTTTTCCTGACGTGTCTGTCCTCTCATTCTCTGACAATATCCCCCCATTCCTTCTGTCTTAGTTCAGATACCGCATCCTCTGTGAGGACCCCGGGGTTGCCCTCCATCAGAGATAATTACTCCTTCCTCCAGGTGTCCATGTGCCTTGCCTGTACCTTCATGACAGTGCTTCTCCTGCCTAGTCTGCATACCAGATACATCCAAGATGTAAAAGCAGAAAAAAAAAAAAAAAAAAAAAGCTGGACTTGGACTCAGGAGACAGGCTATGAACTCTGCCTCTATGAGAGCTCGGCAGATAAGAGCTCCTTCCTCCCAGGCTTGTCATGAGGAATAAAGGAGGTGCATGTACAAAATATTTAAAACAGAAAAGGCCCAGAGTTAATTAATGGTCGGTCATTACTTTCTGAATGAACAACTGTGCTATAATGATGTTTGTGGATTTGTATTAAGAATTATCTGGCAGCTACCCTGGGAGCTTGTGCCCAGTACTCCTTGAATATTTCTTGAATCTATTTTGAATGTAATCTGACGTCGTTTGGGGATTTTTTTTTTTCTTTCAGGTATTCTGTTTACAAGGACCCAGCAGGCTGGCTGAATATCAACCCCATCAACGGGACTGTTGACACCACTGCTGTGCTGGACCGCGAGTCCCCATTCGTCCATAACAGCGTGTACACTGCCCTCTTCCTGGCAATCGACAGTGGTGAGTAATTTTTTAAATGCCAATAAGTGAATACTTTTCAGTTTTAAATATATTTTTACATTTCTTCTGATATACCTAAAGGTGTGCTTGGGAAGAATTAAATGTGGGCGGGGGGCAGGGAAAGCAAATGTGTAAACACACGTGAGTCAGTAAAATCCCAAGTCCTGGAATTCCTGGGTCTTTGTCTAGTTAAGGGTCAGAGCAGTGAGCTCTCTGTGCTCCGTCTCAAGTAGGCGCCAAGGCTAGGAAGCCACATTGATGTCCTTCATCTTGGTGTCATGTTGTCATCTACAAGGAGGGTTTTTTTTACCTAATGCAAGTTGAAAGGAAGTCCCAGAGGACATCACCGACCCTGACAATTGAATTGTTCCCTCAGCTTTTTTCCTTTTATGATATGCGCCATGGAAAGACATCAGGTCCCCTCAGCTGGTAGCTTCATAAGCGCGGAACAATTGCTGTTCGTTCAAAAGCTAATAATGCAGTATCCACAACTCAGACTCTGTTCCAGACACTGGGGATACAGTCATGAACAAACAAAAATCACTGTCCTCGTGCAGCTGACACAGTCATGGAGGACGGAAGGAAACTGAGTAAAATACATACTATTCAGAAGAAAAAGAAAGTATACTATTTATGTATGAAACAGGAAAAAGATAGCAAATGAAAGGATGCTACAGTTTGAACCAGACAGCCATGAGAGGCTCACTGAGGAAGTGACATTGAGCAAAAACATGAAGAAAGTGGGGATGGGGCCCCTGAAGCAATCTAAGGGAGGAGCAAGGAGGCTGGGGGCTGGAGCAGAGAGGGCAGTGGTACATGAAGGGGATGGGGATGCAGATCATGTAGGGTCACGTGGGCCTCTGTACAACCCTTGGCTTCTACTTTATGTTGAAATGGGTTACCATAGCCAAGTTCTGAGTACAGTTCAAAGTGCCATGATCATTCTGCTCTGTTGAGATCAGACATAGGAGACAAGGACAGAAGTAGGGACACCTCTTAGGAGACTGAGGGCAACCTGGGAAAGATGGTGGCTTGGACCGGTAATAGAGTAGGGGATGAGAAGAGATCAGATTCTGGAGATCCTCTATATATTTCAGACACAGAGCTAACAGGATTTGCCATTGGCTGAGATGGGGGGAGTCAGAGTCGGTTTCTGGGTATGTTAAGCTAAGATGTCTACTGTGTCAATCACACAAGAAGTTTTGCTCTCCCTGTAATTCCTAAAAGTCAGCTGTTCATAGCTGAAGATTCGGTTTTGAGTCCTATATATATATCAAAATGAATATTTTTATAGGGTTCTTTATATGTGCCTTCATTACCCAATAACGGGTGAACTAAGAATTCTCAGAGGCTGGGTACTTACACAAAACCAAGTAGGAGAGCACGTGTCTAAGAAGTGAGTGATCAGTGTGGCACCCAGTAGGCAGAGCGGGTTTCACAGTAAAGTCAACCTTTGAGTCTGGCCTTGAAAGGCAGGATTTGGATAAATGGCAGGGTCAGGAGGTCGGGGTGCCTGAGGGCATAGAGCAGAGGAGTCAAAATTAAAAGGGAGTGTGGCATGGGAGGTAAGAAAAGGAAAGAGAAGGGTTACATCCACTGTGAGTACATACGTAGAAACCTATTTGGATGTGTACCGGAAAGTCATATCTTCAAGACATCTCAAAATCTGGGCAAGTCATCTGATAGAGCAGGCACCCAAAGGATCCCGTAAGTTCTTGAGGAGGAAACTGACATGATGAAATAGCACATGGACATTCATCAACAGAGAGCTGGACCAGACACTGTGCTTGGTCCTGGAGACTCAAAGATGAATAATAATAATAACTTTGTCCTTGTGCTCAGTGAGCTAAACGAGTTACTTGGCAAGTTAGGCCAGCAAACAGAAGGTGGCAATACACTGTCACAACTGTCCTACTGGAACTAAGCCCAGAGGAGCCCCTCATCCAGCCTCAGAGGTGGTCACGGGGAGCTTCTTGGTTGAGGGGATCTCTAAACCGAGTGATGAAGGATAGGTTGGGAAAAGGGAAGGCATTCTACTAGAAGCCTGAAAGAAGGTGGTTATGTGAGACACGTAAACATTGGTGGGCATTACTGGAGGCTCCATATTTACAGAGATAAGGTTACTAGGTCTTGTGTGGAGTGCCCAGCTCTTATCACAGTGCCTGACTTAGAGCAGGCGCTCATGTATATGTGGAATAGATCATAAAATAGATCATGAAACGCTCCATATGCTATGCGAAGGAGTTTGATTTGGTTACCAAACTCCTCGAGAATAAACGCTGTACTTTAGAAAGACAACCCCCGTGGCGGTGTAGAAAATCAGTCAGATCATGATGCGACATGAGGCAAGGAGGCATTAGAAAGCTGTGCAGAAATCAAGGTAAGAGAAGCAGTGGGAGTCGTTTGGGTGGAGTGAGTCTGGAGCTGGGAAACATTGTAAGACATAGCAGGTATCTGAGTTGAAGGGGTCAAGGTATGCCTGTTGGCAACAGAAACAAACTAGAAAGGATGAATCTAGAAAACATTTGGATGGAGAAAACAAGGCTTTGAAAACAACCCATACTCAATATGAAAGAGAGAATGGCAATACGAAAATTTCTAGTGAGAAATCTAGTCCATTAATAGAAATGGAACTGGTTTCAAAGGCTTGTTCCCATGTTGTACTTATGGGGTGGATGTTGAGATGATCCCATGAGACACTGCAACGTGGGCCTGAAATAGAGGCCAGGAGGTTTTATTCAGGGAGTCACAATGCAAGAGATTGTCGCCATCAGAACAGATAAGTTTTGTGGAAGGAATAGGTCTAGACAGGAGTGCTAAGGGCATCAACAGTGGAGGACAAAAAGCCAAGAATTTTAAAATGCTTTTCAAACAAAAAGTATCAATTATAGATCAGCTAAAGTAATGATTTCAGAGTTCTCTACTACGTAAAAGTATCTGTACTTGTAGAGAAAATTCTCAGCTAAGAACACCATGAAGGAAGTTTGAAACCCAGCAAATAGTTTAGTTACCATTGCCTTATAAAATATTTTATGCAGTTATTCATCCAAAAAACTAAAAATGAAATACACTTTAATTTTTGCCGGAAACAGGAGTCTTCTCTCCAGGTGTGACAGGGCAAGCTGCTCATAGATTCTGAGGCTCAGTTTCTATAATACTTGTACAAAATGAGGAAGATAATTTCTACTTACGAGGTTGTAGTGAGAAAATGAAGTGCTGTGCCCTCTACACTCTCCATCAAAAGCAATATTAAATGTTCAGTAAATGTCAGTCCCACCCCAATGGGGTTATAGACAGGAAAGAATACAGCCGAGAATGGTCCTCAAGAAATAATGCAGTTTGAAATCTATTTCTTATCTAACTCTGTTAATGCTAATATCAGACAAGGAAATCCAAATCTGATGTCACAGATGTTTCCAAAGGATAGAAATGTCCCTGAAGATGGAATGATAAATAAAAAACAAGTTGGCATTACTATATAGAACCATCATTAGAGATGATAATCTTGAATAAGGCCCAAAAGACTTAGCGCAAAGAGAATAAATTTTCAAAGACCTCATAAATCAGAGTAACTTTTGTTTAAAGGCTCGTTTTTGTCACTCACTGAAAACTTATCTCTAGATATTATGGTTAACCAGGAAAAAACAACAGTAAGTGCTGTTAGATCAAAGTTAATAGTACTAACTGATGGCTCAATGTTATACAAAGTAAGCATTTGAGTTTATTAATTTTATAGAAATTCAATGTATTTGATGGAATGAAAGAATAAGGAATTATTGTCATACAACACGAGGGAAACTAAAGCAAAATAAATTGATTTTCTCTAAACAAGGAGTCAACTCAGGAATTTATGCCAAAACATGTCAATAAAATATATGGCCATGGGAACTTTATTGTAGGTTGTAGTAGACCAATGTCCCCACTGCAAAAACTAGAAAAATGTGGATACATTACAAAAGTCTTAATTGTAAAGGCATCAGAGAGCTGCAGAAGCAATGAAGCCTAACTCAACTAAAAACTAAAATAGGAAAGAAGAAAGAACCATTCTAAAAAGAGTGTAGGGCCACCAGCCATTTTTTTTCTCTCTGGGGCTGTTTTAGATTCTGGGTGAGGAACAGGCCTGACCCAGGCAGGGCCCAGGATGGAAAGAAAGAAATGAGAAACACTTGTAACGGTCATGTGGCTGGTGTGACAGAGGGCTCTTAAGCACATGGTTATAGGTAAATGCCTTTTAAAGGGCAGAATAATATCTCCTGGGGTCTCACTGAAACAAAGACCTAACAAAGCAAACAAACTTACCTCAAACACACAACCATTCTCTCTTTAAGACATTTGCCAGATTTTGAAGGTATGAGGGATTGGAGGATGGGATGGCTGATGCTGTAGACTGAATGTTTGTGTCTCCCCCAAAATTCACATGTTGAAATCTAATCCCCAGTGTGCTGGTATTTGGAGGTAGGGCCTTTGGGAGGTCCATGGGGATGGAAGCCTTCATGAACGGGATTAATTCCCTTATAGAAGAGATCCCAGAGACTTCCTTCACCACGTGAGGACACAGCACAAAGACTATATTGAAAACTACAAAACACTACTAAGAGTTTTTAATCCTGTGTAAATAGAGACCTATACCATATCCATGGATTAGGAGACTCAATGCTATTAAAATGTCAGTTCTCTCCAAATGGACCTAAAGGATTCAATGCAATACCAAGCAATATCCCAGGTTTTTGTTTTGAGAAGAAGGGGAAGAAACAGATTATAAAATTCATATGGAAATACAAGGGACTAAAAATAGCCAAGGAAATCTTGAAGAATAAGTTGGAAGACTGACACTACCATATATCCAGACCTATTAGAAAACTATAATAATTCAGGGACTTCCCTGGTGCTGCAGTGGTTAAGAATCCACCTGTCAGTGCAGGGGACACGGGTTCAAGCCCTGGTCCGGGAAGATCCCGCATGCTGCGGAGCAACTAAGGCCATGCGCCACAACTACTGAAGTCCACACGCCTAGAACCCATGCTCCGCAACAAGAGAAGCCACTGCAATGAGAAGCCTACGCACCGCAACAAAGAGCAGCCCCCGGTTGCCGCAACTAGAGAAAGCCTGCATGCAACAACAGAGACCCAACACAGCCAAAAATATTGAATAAATAAACAATTTTTTTAAAAAAAGAAAACTATAATAATTCAAACTGTGTGGTGTTTGCTCAAAGATAGAAAAAACTGACCAATGAAATAGAATAGGGAGTTCAGAAACAGATCCACACATATACAGTCCCTGATTATGACAAGGACAACATGGTAGTGCAGATGAGAAAGCATGGTCTTTTCGATAAATAGTGCTGGGTTTCACACATATGGAAAGAATTATCCTGACCCCTCTCTTATACCATATATAATAACCAATTCTAAATATGTTACAGGTCAAAATATGGAAGGTAAAATAATACATCTTTTAGAGAAAAACATATTAGAACATATTGATGTCCTTGGCATAGGCAAAGTTTTTTTAAACAGGACACAAAAGTACTAATGACAAAAGGGAAAAAATGATATATTATATTAAAATTAAGAACTTCAGTTCATCAGATTATACCATCAAGAATGTAAAAAGGTAACCCACAAAGTAGGAGGTATTTATATTATAAAGGAATCCTACAATCTATATGCAAAAGGCACCACTCAAAGAGGAATGGGTAAGGGACTTGAACAGGTATTCACAACAGAGGATATACAAATGCCAATAAACATATGAAGAGATGCTCAACTTCATTCATCAAGGAAATAAAAAGTAAACTATCCAAATACAAACTAAAATACAAATTGATCAAGGAAATGCAATGAAATTCAATACTCAGCACACCTTCAAAATGACTGAAGTGAAAAGATGGAAGATGCCAAGTGTCGGCAAGGATATGAAATCATTAGAACTCTCATATCCAGCTGCGAGAAGTGTAAACTGGTACAACCACTCTGGAAACTGCAAGTATCAACTAAGGGTGAACATATGCATCCCCTATGATCCAGGAATTACGTGCCTAGCTGTACATCCAACGGAAATGTGTGTATCTGTTCACCAGAACCCCTATGCCAGAATGTAAATAACAGCACTATTCATGATAGCTCAAAACTGGAGACTGTCCAAATGCCCAACAAAAGTAGAATAAATAAATGGTGGAACATTCACACAGCTGGGTCTGTACAGCGCTGAGAATGAATGATGTGCAGCTATTCACAGCAACACGAATGAATGTTGCAAACATAACATTGAGCAAAAAGAAGGCTGAAGCAGAAGATCGCACATGGAATGTTTCCATTTATATGAAGGTCAAACGGGCGAAACTAATCCATGCTTCCAGATTACGTTGTGGAAGGGCTCTTTTTTTAACTGAAGTATAGTTGATACACAATGTTGTAAATAACTATATATATAGCTATAAAAGAATATATATATTCTTTTTCAGAGTCTTTTCCCTTATAGGTCATTTCAAAATATTAAGTGTAGTTCCCTGTGTTATATAGTAAGTCCTTGTTGTTTATGTATTTCATATATGATAGTGTCTATCTGTTAATCCCAAACTCCTCATTTATCCCTCCCCTTGCTTTCCCCTTTCGTAACCATAAGTTTGTTTTCGATATCTGTAAACCTCTTTCTGTTTTGTAAATAAGTTCATTTGTATCATTTTTTAAAATTAGATTCCACATATGATGTTTGTCTTTCTCTGTCTGACTTCACTTAGTATGGTAATCTCTAGGTCCATTCACGTTGCTGCAAATGGCATTATTTCATTCCTTTTTATGGCTGAGTAATACTCCTTTGTAAATATGTACCACATCTTTCTTATCCATTCATCTGTTGATGGACGTTTAGGTTGCTTCCATGTCCTGGCCACTGTAAATAGTGCTGCAATGAACATTGGGGTGCCATGTGTCTTTTCAGATTATGGTTTTCTCCAGATATATGCCTACAGTAACTCTATTTTTAGCGTTTTAAGGAACTGTGGAGGAGTTTCTTGATCTTGTATATACTGGGCTAACTACATGGGTGTGTTCAGATTGTGAAGTTTCTTCAAGCTGTGTATTTGTGGCAACATGAAAGTTTCTATATTTCAATACAACTTAAGAAAAAATATATATATAGCTACACAGAGAGCGTGTCCCTGGTCCACTGTGCCTTCCCCAGGAGGCTGTGACCATTCATGTGCTCTCTAAGTATCTGTTACCCTAAAGCTAGACTCTCAGCATCTTGTCATTCTAAGGAAGGACAATCCCCAGCTGCTGGGGGTGGGCGGGTGGCAAAACTGCCAGCAGGGGTGAATGACAGGATGTCTGCAGAGAGAACAAGGTGAAGCATGCGCTCTGCAGTCCCTGCAACACTTGGCAAAAAGCGAAGTGACCCCATCATAGCTGCTACACACGGCTCTACTCATTCAGTTCAGAACAGTGGTGAGGCAGCACAGAAAGAGAATATACTTTTTAGGTACCTCTTAGAGACTAGAAACTGTGATATCAGAATGGAGGAATGTAAAAAAATAGTCAGATACAGGGCTGGAAATCTGTTCTGAGTTAATAGAAATTAAAAATTCTTTGGACCTGTTTGATTGTGGGGGGCCCCAAAGCAAGTCTATATAGATTCCAGAATCGCGCTTCACAGTAATATTGATAATGCCCGGGTTATGGATGATTTGGGGAGGGAAAGACACTAATCACTCCCTACAGATAGAGGCTAGGTTGTAACCCACAGCACACTCAAGGATGTACAAGGCACTTTTCGTAAACTGTTATCGGTTTTAATGAGCTGTAAATTACCTAACAACATTGTTTTATTGTAAGGGAAATGCTTTTGTTTTGCTAAAGCAGAAGTGGCTGTGGTTGAGTGATCGGCACAGTAAAGCCTTTCATCCTGCAGATCGATATGGCGCGACCTTCCGTGTTGGCGAGCAGTTTACCTTTAGAGACGCATATCATCACTTACCTTATGTGGTCCAGATTAGTGCCTTCAGAGTACAGGAACTCCTTCATTAAAGACTTAAACGAACACAGAATTTCTGGCATGTGTTAAGAAAGGGGGAAAAAAAATGACTGTTAAGGAAAATACCAAGATGGAGAGACGACATTCAGGAATGCAGTCAGGTGGCATCCCTTTGGAGATGTGCTGACAGGGGGGCAAAGCAGCAGCAATTAGCACCGGGCAAATCCCAGTGTGATTATCGTTGCCGCTCAGGTAATCGCCAGAAAGGTCAAGTGTTAGCCTCACTGTCTTATGTGGGCCGAAAACTGCCACAAGCACTTTCTTGTAAGAGTTTTGGAATCCCACTGGAGATGGCCGTGGGCAGGAAGGCATAGCCGGCTGGTGCTTCTTGGCTTACTGCCTTCTGCTCAGGATTCTATCAGGCTGGTCTTCCTACCTCCTTCTCACCTGTAACCTCATCTTTCACTCCTCCTCCTGTTCTGAAATTGTGTAGGGTTCAGCGTTCCATGATTGTTATTGAATGGCTCTTATGCCCTCAGAGAAGTTCTAAATTGTGACTCCAAATACCAAAGACACATACTCTGCTTCAGGAAGTTCAAGTGCCCTTGCTCCCAGCACCCAGGCTATGCAGCGAGTTTAAAGAAAAACGAAAAAAATTATCCCTCTTAGTTCTTACTAAGGCTTGGTGCGTACAAAATAGTTCGAACCAGGAAGCGCGTGCTGTCTCTAGCATCCATATGCAGGCTTTATGCGGTTGTCAAGCGTCACATCCCCATCTATTTTCACTGAAAAGAATGAGGGAATGATAGCATAGAAGCAAGCCCAGCTATCGCTCAATTCAGCAGCGTGTTTTCATAACTTAGCAACTTGTGTAAAGTATGTCTGAGTCTGTCGGTGAAAAATGTGCTGTGGGTTACCAAGAAGACCCAGATAGAGAACCAAGCATAATAGCTGTAAAATTAAAATGGAATAGACTAGGATAATGATTTTTCATAAGCTGTCTGAGGTCCTAACCTGTCTTTTCCCTCAGTCTCCTATATAATAGACGTTCTGATGACGCAAAGTGATTCTAAATTGAAATATTGTGCAAAATACTTTTAAATTGATTAAAAGAGAAAAAAAGTTATTCGGCCCCATAGTGAAATGACCACTAAACCACAGGATAACAACGGCCCCCAAACTGGGGATGACAGGGATCTGAACTTCAAAAAGATGCCTCTTTGTGTAGGTCAACCAAGACTGCTTAGGGGATGTAGTCAGATTACTTAGATTAATTCTACTTAAAAGATGCTAGTTTGGATAAAATCAAGCCATTAGTTATGATGGCAACCCAATTAAGCCAGTTTAACACCCCTTATCTCAGCTGTTATAGTAATGGAGGAAGAAAAATAAATTGAAGGCCCAGTGATCATTCCTTGTTATTTCAAGTACCAGTAGAATATCAGTCACGCTGAGAATACTAGCTACAATTTTGTCACTGACAAAATGGCCCGATAAAAGAGCTCTTGAGATCTGGTAGTAGGAAGGCTGTGATCAGAGCCATCTGTAGGCAGCAAGTACCCTCCACAGAGAGACTGGGGCCTGGTGCTCTGCTAACCCGGAGCAGAATGGAATGGGCCAGCTCCCCAACTTCACTGTGCCACCATCAGTATGAGACTTAGGCCCTCTCAGCCTGTTTCCCCACCTGCAGAGTGAGGATAACGCCACCTGCCCTGCTGGGTTGTTACAAGGATGGGAAATCAGGAATGCAAAATTCCTGGTGCTTTGTAAGGACTTCAATATTGTAAAACTTAAATATTTAAGTCAACCCACTTGAGCTGAGTTATGGATTGATTTTTCTAAACTTATCATTGCAGAATCAACAGTGTCTGAAGCAAACTATGACATGCCATCTGACGACCACCCGCGTGGTGGTCTGAGCATTTTTCTAGAGCAGGGACGGGCTGCAGAGCCCTCCACTCGGAGTAGGGCTCTAAATCAGAGAATTAACCAGAAAATGCTGCCTTCGACATGGGTATCAATTCATGGAGCTTCTGTCTGAGTGGGGAGACTTAAGCCACCCTTCATCTCCCTGACAGCAGGACATTTCCATGCTGACCAGCCAAATCAACCATCTTAAACATGATGTTTTCAAACGTTATTGGGGAGAAAAGCTGACTCGGGCGTTAAAATACCGTCTGCAATGCCCATCTACGCCAGCTCAGTTCATCCTGCCGAGGGGTCTCTTAGCTTGTACTCCTTGGTATTCCCTCTTCCCCAGCTTGGGTAATAGCATCACCAGCTGCACGGTCCCCAAGCTGGAACCCCATCCCCACTGAGGCTCCTGCCCCATCGCTCCCAGCCCAGCTCTCACTGTCTATCCAGCCCCCTGAATCCAGCCTCTGCTCTTGCACCCTGGCTGCCCTCACCTCATCCCCCATCGTCAGTCCGCATTACTGCACTGGCCGCCCAGCTGGTCCTCCTGTGCCCTCTCTCCTCACTCAAGCCCTCTCCTTTCCCTGCCTCCAGCATCCCCTGCTCTTATCAAAGCCAGCATCCTGCTTAAAAGTCTACGAAAACTTATTCCCACAAAATAGCCACACGATTCCCTCTGTCTAGAACAACCTTCTCCAGCTCCACAAAGTATTCTCGCTTCTAAGCCACATCTTCATGGAGCCTTTGGAACTGTCCCCAGACAGTTAATTATTCCATGTCGCAAGCTCCTGTGACATTTTATCCTCACGTCTCTTCCCATACTTAAAGCGCTATCCTCAAAAAAAAAAAAAAAAACAGAAAAAAGCGCTATCCTGCATCTGTTTACATATCTGTTCCTGCCACACTGCTAACATTTCAAGAACAGGCACGCTGTATGGTTGATTTTTGTGCATATCCAGTAAGACACAGGGCAGAGCCCCAATAAATAATTATTGGCTGAATGAATAAAATAAAACTGTCATGTTTAAACATGGCCTTCAAATCAACTTTGGCCTTTTCTTTAAAGTCCATAAAATGGAAACAAAAAAAGCTAAAAGGTGGAATTTTTTTTTTTAAACAGTTCAGGTTTCAGATTATTTCTCCTCCAAAAGAATTTTTGAGTCTGAATTATGTGAATAATTGCCTCAGCTCTATGTCGAGTATCACCCGTGGAAACCTGGCATCGTTTGCAAATCTATTTTCTACCAGGTTTTTGGTTGGTTTACTATTAAATGTTTTCAAAATATAAAATGAGATTGGTAAGATCTCTATTAACAAAGCAATAAAAAATGCTTATGAATTAAAATGCGACGAGATTCTTGGCTTACAGGGCACATGCCAAAAAAAAATAAAAAATCTGTAAAATACTGATCCTGCAAACCATAGTAAATAGAACACAGGGATGAATTAAGCAATACGAAGGGGGACCATACAGAGAAGAATCCTGGTTCACTCCCATTTCTGAGCAAAGGTAAAGATAGCTTAGAGCCCTGTTCACATGAAATAAGAAGTGTGACATTTATTTGCTCACAGCTGCTTAGCTAAGGTTCAACAGATGCCCAGAAATGCGGAAGGAACTTGGGGGGAGTAGCTTGCCCCACCCAAGCATTCTGCCCTGACAGACAAGCCTCAGAATCTAGCAGGGGTGCCCAGCCTTCAGTCAGGGGCCACATCTGAACTGTGGTTCCTCATGAATTGGCCCATCCTCCTGATTTCCCTCCCAGAGTTTAGGCCTCAGGCTTTCCTGAGGCACCCAGCTGAGGTCTCCCTCCTTGTTCCTGGTGTGGACTCCCTACTCTGAGCCCAGTTGCACAGACCCCATCCTATACACACCCTTGTTTCTTCCCTAGGTGGGGGAAAGGAGGACACTTTCTCAGAATAGGAGGAAGCGTATGGAAATACAAACACATGTGATTACAGGCATGGAGAGAGCAACACATCCTTAGCTTTTTCAAATCAACCTCAATTCAAAACTCAACCAGGGGAGTGTAGGCTTTTTGAGCGTGAGCCACCCATTCTCCTTGTGTGGCAACTTATGATAAACACTGCATTTTCCTTCACCACACACACTCACAAAAACCTACCAGGTAGGTAGCTACCAGGTACCTATTATAATAGGATGATGACGGAGAACAGTCCTGATGCTCAGAGCCCGTGGAGCTCAGAAATGAGCTTCCTGTCTTTCCCTCCTCTCACTTTCTCTTCCTGCATTTTATTCTTCAAGCAGGCAACCTCACTGTGCACACTATTCCCCATACAAAATTCACGATTCCCAAGGTAAGACACATGCTACACGCCTCTAGGCCCAGTGACTAGAAAAATGTACTACCTTCCTTTACTTCTCAGAGCTAGCTTCTGAAAGTTCTTGCTGAGATTCAACCTTCTCTGCCTATGAAGCCAGCCCAGCCAAATGTGGAAAGACCAGGGACCCTATTCTTCTAAGGGGACTCTCTTGAGGAGATACACTGGGGTCTTATCTTACTAGTCTAGGGACATTGTAGCATGTGAAAATCTGGTCCCTTGTATGCACATGTTCATAGCAGCATTATTCATAACAGACAAAAAGTAGAAACAACCCAAATGTCCGTTAGCTAGTGAATGGATAAACAAAATGTGGTCCATCAGCTGAATGGAATATTATCCAGCTATAAAAAGGAGTGAAGTGCTAATTCTTGCTATAACATGGATGAACCTCAAAAACATCATGCTAAGTGAGAAAAGCAGGACACAAAAGGCTGTGTTGTATGATGCCATTTATAGAAATGTCCAGAAAACACAAATCTATAGAAAAAGAAAGGAGATTAGTGGTTGTCTAGTACTGGAAGTAGGTATGAAGAGTTAGTACAAATGGGCCCGAGGTTTCTTTTTGGGGTGATGGAAATGTTCTAAAATTAGATGGCGGTAGTAGTTGCAGAACTCTGTGAATTTACTAAATATCAATTCATTGTAAAAACAATTAGAGGAAAGAAAGAGGAATTGGAAAAAAAATTTTTAAATCCCTGTATAGCTTTTGAGTTTACATTTCTGTTTCTGATTATTATGGTAATCATGGTTATTATTAAAGGAGATTGAAAAGAGAAAAGTATTATTTTAATGTTAATTACCTGGAGAGATAATCATTATTTAGGCTTTGATATATTTCTTTCTAATCTTTTTCCTAATCATATATATCTTTTAATTAGAATCACACTGGTTTTGTCTGTTATATCATGCACATCATATATGTGTGTGTGTGTGTGTGTATATATGTAAATATATATCTTCTGAATAATGGAACATATCAGAAAATTTCAGTGTTTTTTTGGCTAAGTGGAAATCCTGTTTGGTCAGGGTTCTGAATAAAATAACATTCCCATAATTTTTTAAAAAACAAAACAAAAAAAAAAAAAACTGGCCCTGCTTCTCATTACATCCACCCACAGCATCAAAGCAGTGCCAGGAGACCCACGTGTGACATGTTTCCTTGGGTACAGGCCTTAGCTCCGCCCACCTTCCACAAAAAGCAATGTATTGTTGGTCGCTTAAGTAACGAAAGCACAGAGATTGTTTTTTACCCTTTCTAACAATACTTGATGTGATGCCAGCCACAAGCAGCAAAATACCTAAACTTTGAGCTCCACAGATGAGTCTGGCGCAGATGGTGGGTTGTGCTACAGTCACCAATCATTCCACTCCCTTGCTAGAGCTCCCAAAGTGTGCATGGCATGGGAACACTGTGTCTTATAGGCCACAGCCCTCAAACAGGTGACACACCACCAATGCTACAGAGCCTTGGACAAGTTACTTAATCCTTCTGAGCCCCAGTTTCCTCTTCTGAAAAAATGACGGAAAATTGGAAGGTAGAACCCCACGGGCTCAAAACAGCAACCTCTCTGGTTTGCTTGAAGTTTTCTTACTCTGATTAACAGGAGGGGTTCAACTTCTCTCCATAAATGCTCACTTTCATTAGTTACATGATCCTGCTTCTCTTAGAAAACGCACAGCTCTGCCCCCAAATAAACCTAGAACACAGAGGTCCAAGCATCAAATGCTGAACCAGCCAGACTGAGGGTTTGGCCGGGACAGCTGGCACTGAGCACAGGATACCAACTCGACCGTCTCATGAGGAAGTTACCACCACCACAGTGGAGAAGTACAAGTCAAATTGTCTTGGTTCAAAATCAAGCGGCAGGATCAATTTGTTCCTGTTTTGATCAATGTGTGAGGTATTACAAGCTGTCAGTGCCGAGTGGGAACGACGAATCCAGAAATGGGAGCAAGCAGTGGTCCAGAGCACAACTTCACGACGTCAGAGCATCTCTGTGGTCTTCAAGGCACAGTCCTCTGGATGGGACAGACTCACTCATTCAGATCCAGGAAAGAAAATGGTGACCGTTTCACCCATGTCAAGCCATTGTTTGGCAGCATAAAAGCTTGCAACAAGATGAATGACCCACGAAGATTTGAAGGCTGTGGGGAGGAAGAGAGAGTTGTCGTTTAACGGGGGCAGCGTTCCAGGTGGGGAAGATGGAAAAGTTCTCAAGATGGATAGTGGTGACGGTTGCACAGTGGGGATGTACTCAATGCCATTGAACTGTACACTTAAAAATGGTCAAAATGGGGACTTCCCTGGTGGCACAGTGGTTAAGAATCCGCCTGCCAATGCAGGGAACACGGGTTCGAGCCCTGGTCTGGGAAGATCCCACATGCCATGGAGCAACTAAGCCCGTGCACCACAACTACTGAGCTTGTGCTCTAGAGCCTGTGAGCCACAACTACTGAGCCCACGTACCTAGAACCCGTGCTCCACAACAAGAGAAGCCACCGCAACGAGAAGCCCGCGCTTGCTGCAACTAGAGAAGACCCAGTGCAACCAAAAATAAATTAGTTAATTTTTTAAATGGTTAAAATGGCAAATGTTTTATATATATATATATATATATATATATATATATATATATAACCACAATAAAAAGTAGCTCATAAGAAAAAGACACAAAAAATAATAATAACCCCAAATCATGGTTTAGGAATTTTAGTTTGTTTTCATGGTTGAAATGAGAGCCTGTAAGAATCAAGCTACACAGTGCAAGTTCAGACATAGAAAGTGAAGGTTAACCCTTGCTCTAGAGAAGGAGGCCTGAGGCTCACAGAGTTTATCTGAGCCCGTCCTCAAACTCTCTGACCTCAGCCTCACAACAACTAAAACCAGGGTGTTTTAGATCAGCAGCTCTGAACATGCTCAGAGCCCAGGCTGCACTTCCAGTACTCCCAGTGACTGCGGACCCCTCGGTATGAACGGACGTGCGTTTCCCTGGAAGCAGGACCATGAGCTTCATCAGACTCCCAAAGGGGAACCCACCTCCCGTTCAATTTAAGACCCACTGACAGGAGTAGTTCATCTCTCGGGACCCTTCCCTCTCCTGACACTATAAAGACCGAAGCCCTTGCAGAGACAAGCAATCCCTCCACAGGTTGCGAGGTGGGACTTTCTCTGAGCCTTAATGTGTCCTCCGAGAATGTGGCCCTGGGTTCCTCTGAGGAGCTGCCCGGAGGAGCAAGTGCAGGTCTAGCTCCATATCCCTTGGGAGCTAGGAGTGGGCCCTTGGGAGCTTGGGGTTGCTGGTGGAAAGGGGGAGAGGAGGGCCGTGGGACTTTTGCTGAGTGCCAGGGAATACCTAGAAGCTCCAGTATTTCCTGGGCCTCCGGAACTATTGGAGCCAAAGGGCTCGTGAGGAACCATTACATATTGAATCACATTTCATTTTGGATGGTGGTTTTTTTTTCAATCCTGTGCATATAAACTGGGAGAGGCTTTCCCTGAGGATTTTGAGAATCAAGTCTTTACCTTCTCAACAAAAGAAAAACAAGCTCATTTTACTTGACTTCAGAAAAAGACATCACCAGCCTGGCCTGGGAATAACACATGGGGAACTGAAGACAGTAGTATAATTAAGTTCACGAAAGGCCAATTCTTATGACCATATTTCAAATACTCATAATGCCTTCTCATCCATTGTACCAAATGACTTCATATTATATTCAGAGTGAAAAAATTATAATGCATTCCTCTGAGATATTCAATTAGTTCCATAAAAAGAGAAAAATATTTTTTCAGTAAAGAAATTCAACCAAATTACTAAAGCTGACAGTGAAAAACCAACTTCAAAGTAATTACGCATTTCCTTTGAGTTCTTGCGCTAACAAAAGTTGATGGTCTGCCACCATTAGAAGTAGCCATCCTTCTGATGATTAATTACATTTGTGTTCCTATTTTAGCAGATACTTATTTGAATGTTTACTCTAGAACTGTCTTTGGGTGTTAATCTATTTAAATTTCCACCAGCCCCACTAAAGAGTATCTGTTCCCCAGATGCAGAGACATAGAGAACAGGCTTGTGGTTGCCGGGGGGGGGGTGGGGTGGGGAAGAGAAGGAGTGGGAGTTTGGGATGAGCAGATGCAAACTATACAGAATGGATCGACAACAAGGTCCTACTGTAGAGCACAGGGAACCATATTCAAAATCCTGTGAGAAACCACAATGGAAAAGAATATGAAAGAGAATGTATACATATGTATAACTGAATCACTTTGCTGTACAGCAGAAATTAATACAACATTGTAAATCCACTACACTTCAATTAAAAATTAAAATAAAAAAAAAACTTTTAAGAGTATCTGTTCTCATGCTTCATGAACCACTGATCAGCTTCCTTCAAGCTTGTTTCTTCCCCACTAATGGAAATCGCTCCCAAATAAGTCACCAGTCAATATCAAAAAAATGAACAACCCAATCCAGAAATGGGCAGAGGACCTAAATAGACATTTCTCCAAAGAAGACATACAGATTGCCAACAAACACATGAAAGGATGCTCAACATCACTAATCATTAGAGAAATGCAAATCTAAACCACAGTGAGGTGTCACCTCACACCAGTCAAAATGACCATCATCAAAAAATCTACAAACAACAAATGCTGGAGAGGGTGTGGAGAAAAGGGAACCCTCTTGCACTGCTGGTACGAATGTAAACTGATACAGCCACTATGGAGAACAGCATGGAGGTTCCTTAAATAACTAAAAATAGAACTACCATATGACCCAGCAATCCCACTACTGGGCATATACCCTGAGAAAACCATAATTCAAAAAGTCACATGCACCCCAATGTTTATTGCAGCACTATTTACAATAGCCAGGACATGGAAGCAACTTAAGTGTCCATCGACAGATGAATGGATAAAGACGATGTGGCACATATAGCCAATGGAATATTACTCAGCCATAAAAAGAAATGAAATTGAGTTATTTGTAGTGAGGTGGATGGACCTAGAGTCTGTCATACAGAGTGAAGTAAGTCAGAAAAAGAAAAACAAATACCGTATGCTAACACATATATATGGCATCTGAAAAAAAAAAAAAAGGTTCTTATGAATCTAGGGGCCGGACAGGAATAAAAACGCAGATGTAGAGAATGGACTTGAGGACATGGTGGGGTGGGAAAGGGAAGCCGGGATGAAGTGAGAGAGTGGCATGGACATATATACACTACCAAATGTAAAATAGATGACTTAGTATGGTAATCTAAGTGCAATCCCACTCCTGGGCATATATCTGGAGAAGACTATAATTCAAAAAAATACATGCACCCCTATGTTCATAGCAGCACTATTTACAATAGCCAAGACATGGAAGCAACCTAAGTGTCCCTCAACAGATGAATGGATATCAGGGGGAAAACATCAGTTTTTACTTTTTAATATTGTATCCAAATAATATTAGGTTTCACTTAGAAGTGAATATATGCATGCAGGATGCTTTCCACTTTGCTTCAGTAACCCATAATTATCCAAAACCTAGTGAATTGATGTCAGCCTCCAGTTAATACGACAATGTAGGAAAGTACTGTCTCCCACTATGGGCATAGGCCTCTAGAAGTTAATAACTGGGAAAAAACGGTCATGAAATCACATATAGGCATTCAACCAAAAAAAAGATCAAATCTCTTTTCTCTCTCGCTAAGGGCATATGTCTCAAACAGGTTTCTTCATATCTGTGCCCCTCTCCCCTACCGCCCACCCCCCACCCCCCACCAAAACCATTTGATCTTGAACCTTTAAGTCTTGCTCTTTTGTGCTGCATCCATCAGTGTATCCTCCTGTTAGAAAGAGAAATCCATGCCACTCAATTGTTTTTACTCAATAGGCTTAGAGTCAGAATTTTAAATTTTAAAAAAATCAAAAAAAAAAAAAACATGAATGGATAAAGAAGATGTGGTAGATAGATGCAATGGACTATTATTCAGCCATAAAAAAAGAGTGAAATAGTGCCATTCGCAGCAACGTGGATGGACCTAGAGATCATACAAAAAAGCTTTTTAAACCACTGAACTTTATACAAAGATGGAAGCTATCCCTGTTCGTCCTGTTTGAAACCTGGTGACAACAGTAAAGGCATCTGGCACGTTGGGAAAAGGTACTGTGGACAGCGACTCCTGCATTGTACCGGTTGTGTGCTGACATCTCCCCCCTTTCTCTGTAGGCAACCCTCCCGCTACTGGCACTGGGACTTTGCTGATAACTCTGGAAGACGTGAATGACAACGCGCCCTTCATTTACCCCACGGTAGCGGAGGTCTGTGATGACGCCAAAAACCTCAGCGTAGTCATTTTGGGAGCTTCAGATAAGGATCTCCACCCAAATACAGATCCTTTCAAATTTGAAATCCATAAACCAACTGTTCCTGATAAAGTCTGGAAGATCTCCAAGATCAACAGTAAGTCCGCCTAACATTCTGTAGGTACCCTTAAGCTTTGAAGCCTAGTTTCCCTGGCGTGGTTTCTGTTCCCAGCCTGTGCCTCCTCTATGCTCTCGGGTTTCCTCACATGGTTTGTTTCAAGCTATTCACACATCACAAATACTGACAGTTTTCCTACCAGCACCTGTATACGATTTGTAAAAATATTGAATATCTGTTCCTTAGAAATGCAAACATGAAAGTTTTCTCTTTCGCTTCCTCTCTTTTCTATGCTGTACCCTGTATACTACACAGCCCGTACTGTACACTCCACACCCACCCAGTCTTCAGCCTTCAAAAGCCAGGGGTCTTGGCTCAGCTGCCTCTCCTCTGTGTTTACCCTAACTACCTTAATTTTCACCAACACTTTGCAGAGATTTTCCATGCTATGCTTGCTTTCCTAAGAAGCACCAGTATGAGAATCTTCAGAAAGTGTTAACCTCTAATCCTCCAACTTCCGTTTTATGCTGCAGATCTCAGAATTGACTTTCTAAAATGACCTTGACTTTGACTTTCGACTTTGATATCTTCTCCCATCTGTCCTGTCCCTCATTTATGAAACTTGCAAACAATGTCCCTTTCTACCAGTCCCTGCACATGGACAGGTGGAATTTAAAAATTTAAATTTAAAACTTTATCATCTGCCTTATTAAGACTGAAATATCAATGTACTGAATTAACAAGTATCCCTGTATCACAACACCCCCTCCACCTCCCTCCCCATGGCAAGTGTGAACTCGCTACTAAGATCACCTTGCCTCACAATAAAGCCCCAAACCGGAACTCACACATTATATGCACTTTGCCATCAATAGCGAATTTATCCTGCGATCGACCCAGTCAGGGCTGGGCGCCCTGTTCTTACTTCAGCAGTACAGTTTTTGAGAGGGATGGGGAATTACCCATTTCATGAAGTTTTGAAAATGTATTGTACAGTCGTACATAAAATTTTCTATTAAAAAATGTCACATGTATTGTTATGGCCTTATCTCATATCTCATTTGATTGGTGTCTTTCTCTTGTCATTGATTCTCTTTGCCTGTTTGTCTATTTTATTGCTCTTTAAAGGATGAATTTTGTTACACTGATTCTTTTTAATTAAAACAGCTCTTCTCTTGTTTGAGGGGTTAGTGTTTTATTTGCTAGTTTTTGTGACTGTAGCTCATTTGAATAATCATCCCCAGTTCTTTCCAGCTGGAACTTTCTCATTTAAGCGTTTCTCCTCTCCTTGCGGGAGATCAGAGAATGTTCCTCGTGTTAACCTGCCATTTCACTGGGGTAATCATCCACATTGGTTGTTTCTGCTGCTGTAGCCTTCTGGATAGGATAATACTTCAGCTGTTTTTGTTTTCAGGTCATCACACTCTCTTTTCCCTCCTGGTTTTATTTAACAGTTAAAATGCCTTCTCAATTCTTTTTCTTGTCCCAGAATTTTTTTCTGAGTACTTAGCATTGTTTATGCCCAGAAAGGAACAGTTGAAAAAAAAAAAAAGGGACTTCCCTGGTGGTGCAGTGGTTAAGAATCCGCCTGCCAGTGCAGAGGACACGGGTTCAAGCCCTGGTTTGGGAAGATCCCACATGCCACGGAGCAACTAAGCTGTGTGCCACAACTACTGAGCCTCCACTCTAGAGCCCGCAAGCCACAACTACTGAGCCCACGTGCCGCAACTACTGAGCCCACATGCCGCAACTACTGAAGCCTGTGTGCCTAGAGCCCGTGCTCTGCAACAAGAGAAACCACTGCAATGAGAAGCCCACGCACCACAATGAAGAGTAGACCCCACTCGACACAACTAAGCCAACGTGCAACAACAAAGACCCAACACAGCCAAAAATAAATAAATAAATTAAAAAAAAAAAAGAATCCGCCTGCCAATGCAGGGAACACAGGTTCGAGCCCTGGTCCAGGAAGATCCCACATGCCGCGGAGCAACTAAGCCTGTGTGCCACAACTACTGAGCCTGCACTCTAGAGCCCGCGACCCACAACTAGTGAGCCAGCATGCCATAACTACTGAAGCCGGCATGCCTAGAGCCCATGCTCTGCAACAAGAGAAGCCACCAAAATGAGAAGCCCACGCGCCACAACGAAGAGTAGCCCCCAGTCAACACAATTAGAGAAAGCCCGTGTGCAGCAATGAAGACCTGACGCAGCCAAAATAAATAAATAAATTTATTTATTTATTTATTTATTAAAAAAAAATCCGTAGTCATCTGAGTGATTGAAAAGCAAATAACCTGAGGTCAAAAACAGTGCCAGGTGGGGTGGCCACTTTTGAGTGCTTGCCCAGTGGCCTGGGTAACAGCAGATAGTCCCACCACACGTGGGCTTAAAGATCCAGTCTCCAAGTTGTGCACTGTGCCATGGATTCCCACCCAAACCTAGGGGTGCAGGCTGAGGCCTGATAGAGACTACACTATAGAACCCATCCCCATAGCAACACGTGGGGACCTACCCACCTTAAGAGTAAGTGGATTTTTCAGAACTACAGTGAGGTATCACCTCACACCGGTTAGAATGGGCATCATCAGAAAATCTACAAACAACAAATGCTGGAGAGGGTGTGAAGAAAAGGGAACCCTCTTGCACTGTTGGGGGGAATGTAAATTGATACAGCCACTATGGAGAACAGTATGGAGGTTCCTTAAAAAACTAAAACTAGAGCTACCATATGACCCAGCAATCCCACTACTGGGCGTATACCCAGAGAAAACCATAATTCAAAAAGACACATGTACCCCAATGTTCATTGCAGCACTATTTACAATAGCCAGGACATGGAAGCAACCTAAATGCTCATCGACAGACGAATGGATAAAGAAGATGTGATACATATATAAAATGGAATATTACTCAGCCATAAAAAGGAACGAAATTGGGTCATTTGTAGAGACGTGGATGGACATAGAGACTGTCATACAGAGTGAAGTAAGTCAGAAAGAGAAAAACAAATGTCGTATATTAATGCATGTATGTGGAACCTAGAAAAATGGTACAGGTGAACCGGTTTGCAGGACAGAAATAGAGACACAGATGTAGAGAACAAACGTATGGACACCAACGGGGGAAAGTGGCAGGGGTGGTGGTGGTGGTGGGATGAATTGGGAGATTGGGATCGACATAAATACACTAATATGAATAAAATAGATAACTAATAAGAACCTGCTGTATAAAAAATAAATTTTTAAAAAAAGTGAGTGGATTTTTGTTATTGTTCCAAAAATGTATTTTGATTATTTGAATTTGTATTCTTATGTAAAAATGCTCTAAGCTGACAATTTCTTTTTTTTTCTTTTTTTCCCAGCTTTAATGACCTTTAATTGACAAATAAAAATTGTATATATTTAAGATGTACAATGTGACAATTCGAGCATGGGTTTTTACATTATTTCTTCTAAATGTTGCATGGGATCTTTGTGAAGATGGCTTTATCAGTATAATAAATTTTCAGGGAGGAGTTCTTGGTACTCAGTCATCTTCACAAAAGTGGGTCCTCTTGAAATTGATTACAGTAGCCCTGAATCATAGAACTCCTCGATGCTGGGAGTGTTTCATCTGGCACTTCCTGGTATGGTGGCCACCAGCCATGTGTGGTTGCCAGAAACTTGAGATGCTACTTCTGCAGCTAAAGAAGTGAATCTTTATTTTTATTTGATGTTAATGGACTTATATTTAAGCACTCTTCCAGTTAAATGAATAAACTGCCTGTTTTGTGTGGGTTTAGTGGCCGAAACTCCACTCTTTGATTTGGAAAGGTCCAGCCCTCTCTCATGAAGGCCTCCCTTTGTCTTCATAGATACGCACGCCCTGGTAAGCCTTCTTCAAAATCTGAACAAAGCAAATTACCACCTGCCCATCATGGTGACAGATTCAGGGAAACCACCCATGACGAACATCACAGACCTCAGGGTACAAGTGTGTTCCTGCAAGAATTCCAAAGTGGACTGCAACACGGCAGGGGCCCCGCACTTCAGCACAACCGCAGTCCTGCTCCTGTCTTTCTTCAGCTTAGCTCGTAAGTTGACCAAACTCCAGTGCATGCACAGTACAAAAACATAACTTCACCAAAGCTATTGTTTTTCCATATATCCTTCCCAAAAAATTTATCCCAGAGGAAACATTCATGTTTAGTTTATGTCAGTGTAACAAAGTGTTACCTGTAAAAGTTCTCTGACTAATGGTGAAAGGCACCTTCACATCCCCCTGCCCAGTAATGTGAGGAACGGTGCAAAGGCACCCAAGGCTGTCCTACAGAGCAGGTGGTAAGAAACTTCCTGCAGATGCCCCTGAACTTGAGCTCATACAAATGTGCCCAGATTGCTTAACTGGTCTACTAGGGCCCTGTTTCTCTCTGCATTGTGTGGAATTATCTTTAGTGAGGTTAAAGGAGATTCCATGCCTTTTTAAGAAGAGTCACGAGAATGCATGGAGAGAGGTTGACGCCATAGGAAAAGAGATGAATGCATAACTCACACATTTTTTTTACTGACCAGTAGTCAGTCATGACTATGACATAATGAAGCATTATTTTAAACAAATGAATTATTATGCGGAGTAATATAGATGGGAGCGTGAAATGAATAGATACGTGTGTCAGATATTTCCTATTTATGGCATACTAGTCCAATTTCAACCTTAGAAATTATTCACATATAGCTAATGCCATTCAAAAGCCTTTGGGGCCTCAGTATTTACATTTTGAGAAGGTTATTTGTGTTGTTGTGAATTAGGAGGTTGAGAAATTGATGATTAGAAAATAAAGAATAAAAGTTATTGTATCCTGGTGACAGTGGTGAGTGGAGTCAACAGGAAATCACACATTCCAACGTCAGACACTTATAGCTGTGCTGAGCCAGAGCCCTGGGCGTAGAACTAAAGAGGAGACCTTACAGTGAGGAGTGTCTCATTGGATGGATGGGTGGATGGGTGGATGGGTGGATGGGTGGAGCAAGGGAGGGGGGCAGAAAGGAAGGGAGGGAGGGAGGGAGGGAAGAAATATATATTCCTCTCTCTCTCGTTCTTATATTCTCTTTCTTTTTCTTTTTCTCTCTCTTTCTTTCTTTCTCCTTCCTTCCTTCCTTCCTTCCTTTCTTCTTCCTTTTTCTTCAAGATATAAAATATTACAGATGAAGCTGAAATCCCCTGAGTTCCTCTCCCTAGTTTCATTTCCTGTTCTCTCTCCCCAGAGACAATAGCTATCATGAGCTAGAGTGTGTGTGGACGTTGTTTTATACTGTTACTACACACACACACACACACACACACACCCCAAATATAGTTCTACTTTGTGCAGTTTGTCAGACTTGATCTAATCCGTATTATATTGAGCCTGATGTTCTGCAGCTCGCTTTTCTTCCTCTCCACATTACACTTCCAAGCTCCATCTATGTTGCTCTGGTTCAGGGGTCGGCAAACTTTTTTCATCAAGGGTCAGGTGGCAAATATTTTGGGCTCTTTGGGCCACATCAGGGCTCTGTCACATATTCTTTTTTATGGCTTTTTTGTTTCTGTCATCTGCGTCTTACTACCTTTAAAAGTGTGAAACTCTTCTTAATTCGAGAGCCATATAAACACACTATGGTGACCAGCCAGGTACCTCTGCTCTGGTTCATTCACTTTAACTGCTCAAGAGCATCCCATCCCGTCCCATCATAGGAATTAGGCACAGTGTTTCCCTATCAACAGACGCATGTGGATTATTTAGTGTCCTGCTCTGACCAGCTAACTCTACTGCAGTAAACCTCTGGAATGTTTTCCACGAGCTTCTCAAGTGAGCGCTAGACATACAGCGAGCCCAGCACTGGGTCTGGGTTCTGAGACCCATTGGAATTCACATATAGCAGAGTCTGGGTAAACTAGAGGGCAGTACTTCCAGGCTGATTGTACAGAAATAAGAATGCTGTATTTGTGCACGTGTGTGTGTGTGTGTGTGTGTGTGTGTGTGTGTGTGTGTGTATGTACACAGATGGAGAAGATAGCTGAGTAGCCACTCACACGTCACCCTCTGTAAATACAATTACACAACATCAAAGCCTGACTCTTGACGAACCGAGCCTCTGCAGGACCCTGCTCATTTATCAGCACCTCCAGATGGCCAGGGAGGTTTTTAAATGGAGACTTCCTACTGCTGATTGTGGAAATACGGATTCCCAGGCCCATCCAACCCATGGAACCAACATCCCAAGAGACAGTGGCCTCCAGCACACACACCGAGTGTTTGTATATTTGCACACAATATATTTTATGATAATACACATGCCTGCTACTCCAAATCCATGTATTAAACATTAGTAAGATGTAATCTGTCTGTTTAGATTAAAAGGAGTATAAATAGCCATGGCAGTATTTACTTCCTCCCAACAAGGGTTTTCTTGTTCGCCCTACTTTGGGGACCCCTGACGTACAGGCATCAGTAATGAGCAGGTTCCCAAGGATGGCTCACTTCTCATCTCTCCCAGCTGAGCTCTTGGATCACAGTTAATCCTGATAACACCTCAAGAACTCATGTTCATTTTATACTCGAAGTAGTATCACTGAGAGAAGACAGATGCATGCATTCTGTGTTTGAGATATCAGGTGTGCTTTCTTTTCTCACCTAAATGGAGAGCCACCTGGTTATCCCACTGCAGGTAAGGGCACCTGAGATCAGGCCAAAATCATCCTCAGAAAGGAGCCCTGAATCTCCCTACACAGCTGGAAAGGTACTCAGTTGACCGTTCCATGTTTTTCACCACAAGACATGTAGTTGCAGCCCCCAAAATAGTTAAGAACAGGTGTCATCACCCATCTGTCTGGCTTCAAAACGAACCTCAGTCTGGCCTTATATCAAAGGTATAAGATTATTCAATAATGTTCATTTGAACATTAGAGATGCCTGCTAAATGTAATGATTCTTGTTTTATTATAGACCTAGTCCAAGTTGTTCTTCCTAACAGGAAAAGAATGAAACTAATAATGTAGGCATGTGAGGAATAAGTAACCATGGGTGTCCTATGGCTCAGACTCTCTCCTAAGAGCAAGGTCAAAGTGGCTGACCCACCTGTGCAGCTGTTAACGTGACAGTGGCAAGAGGGCACACAGAAATGGGCCTAAAACATTAAACAAGGTGTGCGGCGTGGGCCCGAAGAGCACTGAAGTTAGGTCATAAGGTGGAAGAGCAAGGTGACGTCCCCACCCAGCCATTGTCCTTGAATGGATTTAGGGATGTGGTAGAATCTGGTTGGTTTTGTTTTTTTTGAATTTTATTTTATTTATGTTTTTATACAGCAGGTTCTTGTTAGTTATCCATTTTATACATATTAGTGTATATATGTCAATCCCAATCTAGAATCTGTTTGATGTTTCTTTAAAGCAGTGGTTGTCAAACTACAGCCCGAGGGCCAAATAAAGCCACTTCCTGCTTTAAAGCTTTGATTAGAACACAGCAGGTCCATTTATACACTGTCTGTGTCTGCTTTCTGCTACCACCGCAGAAAGAGTTGAGTGGCTGCCCCTGAGACCCTTTGGCCCGAAAAGCCGAAAACATTTTTACTATCTGGCTCTTGGCAGAAAAAGTGTGTCAATGCCTTCTTTAAGGCCTTGTTCATAAAACTGCAGGGGTCACATCATCCAACCTGGGAAGAGAAAATGGGTTTTCCTCCTCCTCTCAAATAATATTCCGATCCAAGTAGACTAGCATTAACGAAACACCCCGTGTTCTGTGGCTTTTCTCTTTATTTCCGTCATTGCCCTGATGGTTTTATCCCACTCTGTAGATGAGACACTGATGCTCAGAAAGGTCCCATGGAGGCCGGTGTTCGTCATTAGACTGCCTCCCTTGTGGAAAAAGATAATAACATTTCAGTTTATTACAATACCGTAGGTGGCTTTATTGCATCTGAGAGTTGAACTGAGAGATACACACTTCCTTCTTTGACATCTAAAAGTAAAGGAAATAAAACTACTGACATTGAAAGTAATAGAAAATGTAAATGAAATTATTTTCACTGCCAATTTTGTTGTTTAAATTATGTGTTGATGGGGCTTCCCTGGTGGCGCAGTGGTTGAGAGTCCACCTGCCGATGCAGGGGACATGGGCTCGTGCCCCGGTCCGGGAAGATCCCACATGCCGTGGAGCGGCTGGGCCCGTGAGCCATGGCCGCTGAGCCTGCGCGTCCGGAGCCTGTGCTCCGCAACGGGAGAGGCCACAACAGTGAGAGGCCCGCGTACCGCAAAAAAAAAAAAAAAAAAAAAAAATTATGTGTTGATGACATTGAGGGGAAGCATAATTCTCCCCCAAGACCCTCCCAAGGAAGCAAGCTGGCATCTCCGTTAGGGTTTTTTGCAGGGCTCTGTGTGGTGTGACAAGGCAAGTTCAAGGAAGAACACTGTGCTGAAACCTTCCTGAACATTGTTTTAGGCCTAATTAATCAGCAAGAGCAAGAATATAAAAGGACAGATGAGGTGAACCATTTGAACAAGTACCAAAATTAAATGTCTCTGTGTTGGAAAGGAGAGGGCATTGAATCGTAATCTTGATCACAAGGAAGAAGTTTAAAGAGGTGACCAAGAAGAGCAAAAACAGCCACTGGAAATACTTTTCATTCTAATGCTTTTTATTGAGGTATTATTTGCATTCCATAAAATTCACCTATTTTAAGGATACAGTTTGATGAATTTTGGTAAAGTGTAGCCACTCCACAATCAAGATGCAGTTTCCTTGTATCCCTTTGCTGTTGATCCCCTCCCCCCAATCCAGACTCTCAGTGATCTGCCTTCTCTTACTAGTTTCTTGCCTTTTCTAGAATTTTCTACAAATGAAATCATACAGTCCATGTCGTTGAGTGTGTCAATATTTTGTTCCTTTTCATTGTGAAATATGTTATGGGCAGAGGCAGGGCCTGGAAGCACCAAGCCCAAGTAGAGCAGGCTGTGCTCTGCCTGCAGACAGAGCCGATCCCTCCAAGTAGTACAAGTTCATGGACAATGACAGTCGACCTCCGACCTCGCACATGCACCACTGAAAACATTACATAATCATGGACTACTTCATGTAATCAACTCAACTGTCACAGGAGATAGGTTATAGTCTAAGCTGACAAACAGGGATTGGACAGTTTCAAATGTAGTAGATCTTATTCAGCCCAAATTTTTTTCCTATTTTTCTCAGTGACCAAAATGATTATTTTGAGTTATTGATCTCACACAGGAAAATATTTTTAAATGAAATTAGTGATGCCATTTAATATGTTCTTTTCCAGTCTTTCTTCAAATAGGTGAATCTGAAGGATATAGTTTACTGCAGCCCAGGTAACCAAAGAGTTTACGGCGATGGTAGCAAGGGCAATGAAAAATTCAACTGAAAAGAAGGAAGTGAAATGAGTTCAGACGACTCCTAGCCCCAAAGGAATTCACTTGTCAAGCAATATAAAGATCCCTAGGTGTAGAAAATGATGAAGACTTGCATCTCAATTAGCATGTTCATTTCCATTGTCCTTTCTGTTAAAACAGCTTTCACCCTTAACTTTCTCAATATCGTCTTTTTTAGACTCGAGTCATATTACAAACACTTTTAATCTAAAATTTAGAGCAGCAGCTCTAAATTTTCCAAACAGATACATGACTGCTTTAAACTCTAAAATCAATGGCGTGCAGAATAGGTTCATACTGAGCCACCCCTTAACACACGGTTCCCCAACCTCCGGGCTGCGGACCGGACCGGTACCGGGCCGCGGCCTGTTAGGAACCGGGCCGCACGGCAGGAGGTGAGCGGCGGGCGGGCGGGCGGGCGAAGCTTCATCTGCGGCTCCCCATCGCCCGCGTTACCGCCTGAACCATCGCCCCTGCCCCCGCCCCCGGCCCCCCGTCTGTGGAAAAATGGTCTTGCACGAAACCGGTCCCTGGTGCCAAAAAGGCTGGGGACCTCTGCCTTAACAGATTTAGAATGAAAACCCCTAAGCTTTACAGAATAACCCGTTATATTCCAGCATTCAGTTCATTCCAGAATAAACTATACTTGCATTGTGGGTTGACCTTTTATACATTTTTCTTTCTTTGTAACACGAGTTTTTAGTGGTACCATTTCCCTGTACATTTCCAAGATATAATAGTAATTAAGCAAAAATGGCAGAGAACCGAGCTATTTCCATTCATACTATCATCAGGCAGAGTAGAAGTCCCTCAGCTGGTGTAAAACCTAGAGAATAAGCACAGTCTGGCGACCTCAGTAAACTTTGATGCAGGCCACAAAGATGCAGGAAGGGGCCACAACCAAACCCAGGTGGCCTCTGGAAGCTGGAAAGGGAAGGGGGGCTACCCTCTCAGAGCCTCCAAAAGGAACGCAGCTCTACCAACACCTTGACTTTAGCCCCATAAGAATTCTGACCTCCAGAGTGTAAGAGAATAAATTTGTGTGGTTTTAAGCCACTGAGTTTGTGGTCATTTGTTACAGCAAGCATCAGAAATTCATACACCATCTCTGGAGAACCACCACTAACTATCTTGCTCTTCTGTGTGACCAAAAAAAAAAAAATATCTGGGATGATCGTCAATTTCTAAGCTACCAAGTAGGCTTGTCTATAAAATAGCCAAGCTCTGGGCTGACTGCAGAAGATAGGGCTCAGTGAAGCAGCAGTAGTGGCTGCGGCTGGTGTGAGATGAGGTGTCTGGCATTCGCGTTTTCAGAGGAGTCCAGCTTTTTAAGACATAAACCAGTGGAACAATTCATTCTCTCTTCAAATGTTATGCTTAGGGGAAAAAAAAAAAACTTCCCCAAGGTAGGGCAATATTTATAAATGCATTTATTATAGCTTGTCAGTCATGTATCTAGTATTTAGCTAAAATGTTTTGAATTGAGTTGTTATATTTCTTGACTTGACTCTGAATCTTTTCCATTCAGGTCTGTGAGAACTCCTGACATCTGAAGCTTGACTACCAAGTTTCCATAGCAACAGGAAAAAAAGACAAAAAAAATCCAGATCTGAAGATTGCAGTTTACAGCTCTCAAACTTCACAACTAGGCCTCAATTGTTCCAGATTTTTGTTTTCTTTGCAATTTTCACTTAGTCTGTACTTCACCATTTTGACAGCATCTCCCTTTCTCCTTTAATTAATGGAATCCTCTGAATTTTCCCTGAGTGTTTAAAGATCGTGGCATAGAACTTGACCTTCTGGGAGGAGGAACAATGACTACTCTTCCTGATGTGTTGCCATGTTGCTAGTCAGCACTCCACACATCCAGTTTGGTCTGTGGGTTAGTATTTGTATATGTATGTGTATCTATACGTGTATATACCCAGTATTTATAGAGACAGACTCTACAGGAGAAGCTTGGTTTTGGTATGTCACCCTTCCTTGAGAGGCTAAGCAAAGAAGGGGTAGAAGCTATAGCAGCTGACCCCACCAGGGCCTCAGCATCCAGTTCAGCACTGGGGCAGACCACAGAGCTGACGCTTCTCCAGCAGCCCAGCAGCCAAGCAGGTCCGCAGAGGGGGAGAGCAGAGACAGAGCCCTTTCTCTTTAGAATGAGGGCGCCGAGCAGCTCTCACTGCCATCCTGTATGATGATGATCCCGAGCGAGAGAGGTGAGGAGCAGAGCTGGGCGTTTTACCATCAAACGCACGGGCATCTATCCACCTGCATTTGCAGCTGTCCAGAATCCACATTCCCATTGGGTTTTCTGGGGGCCCGGATCATGACAGAATCTCGCCCTCCCCGGCATATGTACAACAGCCAGTGTCATCGTGGAGGTCATACATGCATCCGAAGAGGTCATCAGGTACCATGTGTATACATATATCTGCCTACATGTACAGACATACATTTATGCACATACACACCATTCGTTTCATATATACATGCATACAATAGAGTAAATACAGGTAGTTTTAAAAGTACCCTTTTGTGTGAATCGACGACCGTCATTTGCAAACCTGAAAATAAAAGATGTTCATTATGTATGAAAAGTAATTGGTTTTTATTCTGTGAGCATGTAAAAGTAAGAAGGAGATTAGTGCTTGTACTGAGATTATCTTCTTGTCGATAAACTGTAACTGAACCATCAAAGCTCACACCAAATTTTTCTAGCAGATAAAACTAGTGACAGCCTGTGGCTTTTTCTTAGAGCTCGCCACGACCTAGGGTCAGGTAAGTGTCTTAGCATATTTTAATGCAGTTGCTTACTAAAGGTTTTAACCACACTCGCGCACACGCTTTCTTATGCAATCTCTGTTTGCACTTGTGCTTTTCAGTTCACCTTCTGTAGGAACTAGAAGTCATATGTTGTCTTTATTGTAGTGAAATTATGCAGATAGAGTTCCATATATTGTATTTGTTTTGATAGTAAATCTTTTTGGAGCATATAGAATGCAGAGACTTTTTTTCATTAAAATAAATGGGTGTTGGTGGTTAAAACTGCTGGACAGTAGCTTTTCTCTGATTTCTATGTTGTGTCTGATGTCACTGTTGCTGGGTCTGGCCTAGTGCAAGTTCACATTTTTGGCTGGCCGTTTGGGTCCCCTGACGTCTCCTGTTAAGTGGGTAAGTCTGTAAAGCCAGAAGCCCCCACCAGCACACAAAGCAGGCTCGGGGGCAGGGGGTCCAAGCCTGCACAGTCACACTTTACCAGATTTCGTCTTCTGGCCTCACAGGACGCAGCCTTGTGTCTCCCCGGTGGACCTCGCTCCCCTCTTCCCGTAAGGCGGGGGGAGGGCTCAACCTGGAACACACCCGGGAACACCCTCAGACAGCCAGGTGGTTGGCAGCCTGGCTCAAAGGCTAGCTAACTAAGCATCAGAAATCTCGCCCTCCTCCATGAGCCGGGGCCCTCCGTGGGGAGGAATACAGACCTCGAGTGACCCATCCACTCAAGTAGGCAAGTGTCAGATTCGCCTTTTTCTCTCAAGCCCACAGGCTCTCCTGCACTTTACCAGTCAAGCTGGTAGCTCAGCTTAGAACACAGAGAAATCAGAGTATAGGGCACACTTCATCAACAAGCAGGATGTGCCTTAATTATCCCCTATTTAAGTATATTCCCTGTCCCCAGAGTTCTTATCAGGACAAGATATTTCTGTCATGTTGTTCTTTCTAATCCCTTCAACAACAACAAAATAGCCCAATTCTCAGAAGCCAAAGTGGTAGCGTTTCCTGAATCACAGGGTGTTTTTAACTTGCTAGAATATATTTACATTGTTTACTGAAACCAAAGGTAGAATCAAAACATTATTTCACAATTACCACTGCATTTTATTTTAGTCCAGGTTATTGAAAAAAAAAAGTAAGAGCCAGAAACTGCTTTCCCATTACTGAGCGCAAGATTGAGGATTTTATTTTCATTGAATAAACAGTCACACCTTCTTTTTATTAGCATATTGATCACCTTAGCTAATTAAAAATTACATTTTCTCCTCATTTGACATATGATAAATTAAGTATTTTAGACGATTTGTTTTAATAAGCACATGTGAACATTTTCTAATTTCTATAAAAGTTACCTTCGAGGCTGCCAGTTCTCTCCAAGTGGACTTCATTTCAGGTAGAGGCACCTGCCCTGACACTCCAGCAGCACCTGCAAATCTGAACATCATAACAAAATAAATCCAGCTACGTTTCATGGTAAGTATCACCTGGTATCAAATAAGACTTTGATTCTTAAAGAACATTTTTAGAAATTTTGGTGACTCATCCCAGATTTTCAAAAGGACATTTTAAGCAGTCCGATAAATGGAATAACCATCTACCATGGAACTCTCGAAGTCGATCAGATTGCATTTTATCCAAAATGAATACATTGATCTTAAGATTGGCAACTAAGAAATTGTTACCAACGCCATGTTTGATGCTGGGTTTAGTGCAATTCTACCTGTACACAAGCTCTCCAGGTGGTTCTGAAGAAAAGGGTCTACAGTTGTCCTGGTGTGTGTGAACAGGGTACAAAAATGCAATTAATAATAATAGTTTACATGTATTGATTACTTATTATGTGCCCACACTATGTAAAATCCTTTATACTTATTAACTCGTTGAATCCTTACAACAGCTGTGTGAGGCAGTACCATTATCTTCTCCAACTAACAAATAAAGCTGAGGCTCAGAAAAATCAAACAGCTTGCCCAAGGTAAGTGGCCTCCAGAACTGGAAGCCGGGCCACGTGGCTCCAGGACTCATGCTGTCCCCGCTATATCCCGTGCCACCCCCATCTCTCAGACACAATGTCTACTTCAGACCAGAGAGCCCTGGTCTGAAGCCTCAGTTAGCATCACTATCTATCCAGACCAACTAAACAGACCTTCTACTACTTCTTAGTTCTAAGAACCTTATTAACACTATTCTCAATTAATATTGGAACCTTAGAAATTTTTCCTATACAAGATATCATCATTTTCTTAAGTATTTCCTCCCTTCCCTTCTATGGCTTGTCAGGTCCATGAGGGGAGTCTACCAGATGAATCAGAGATCTCAGTTATCCAAAAGTTAACTCCTGTCCTCCCAAGTACCCGGTCACTACCAAACCAACTGAGCGGAGGGAAAGCTAAGGGCGAAAGTCATGCGGGATCTTCAAGAGCTTGTTCTGTGCTTGGCTATAGACAAATTCTAAAGGATCTCCAAGCAGTTTCTGATTTTGAAGATGGAGCATATTAATCTATTCACGTGTAGTTGACTTAAGCAGGAGTCAACAGATAAATCACCAAGGAGAAAAAAATCACTCCAAGAGAAAGGTGAGCACTGAGAAAGACAACTTCCTTTTCCGTTTAACTACTAAAGAATAGTAATAATAATAATAATGATCTGGCCCCGCCTTTCACCAAGATGATACATCCCACCTTCTCTCCTTATCTGGCTGTTGAGATTTGGAACCTCTCATAATGCGATGATAAAGTGCTTTCATAATTGTTCATCTAAGGCAATTAACAATCCTTTTGCTATGTAAACTGTGTTACCCTTATTGTATTTCCTATTGCTAATGGAATAGCCCACTACTGGAAACATTCTCTGGTTTTGACTATGTTTCTAGAAAAGCATATATGAACTATGTAGAGAGAGAAAAAAATGGTGGGACTGAATGTGTGAACAAGGATTTCAGATAAGAACTTTACTTCTGTAAATTGAGAATAAGTCTGTAATGTAAGCAGAAGTCATTTAGACATTCATCAGATTCGGGAGGCAGAGACGCCTCTTCCTGTCGCCCACGCTGCAGCGCTATCAGAACGTTAATCCTTGGAGGGCTGCTGCGCTTGACGAGCCTGTGAGATTTTGTTTGGTCCCAGGTGCTTGCTGGTCGGTAGGGATACTGTGAGAAGCAGCGGGGGTAGTAAAAGCACAGTAATTATCACCGTGAAGCTACGGAACCTTTGAGGAAGTGGTTCAGAGCAGCCCTGTAAGAAGTATTCGCTGAAAATGTCCATTTTCTGCTGTTTTTTTAAAGCTTTTCCTTTAGGAAACAAAGGGATTCAGCGTTCAGTCGTACAAGCGTTCGGATTATTAAAGAATTGAAAATGAAGGCTATATGAAAACGGTTTTGCGTTGTCATGCACATGTCAACACTCTTCTGATGTTAAATATTATTTATCCCCCCAAGATACAAATTTTCAGAAATTAAAAAAAAAATTTTTTCATAAATGCTCAAAAAGGATAAAAGTTTATAATTAAAATTTTTTTCATTCTATTGTGGCTACAGTAGTTTTGGGCCCTAGTTACTGAATTGCTTATAGTTTCTGGGCTGTAAATTAATATTTGATTTACTTTGTAGTTACCATGAAATTTGTAACTTCTTTTGTGAAATAGTCAGATAAAGGTGATCTGGGATTTTTAATGTGTGGACCTGGTCTTAGACCAGCTTTAGTACAGTTTAAACACAGTGACAAAGCAAAGGTGTATTTTTTCAAATGGTGCTCTGGTTGGCCTATAATATTTAAAGCCAGAAAGTAAAAGTAAGTGCTGCCTGCCTAATAACTAACTCCTTTCCTTTCTTCTTTCATAACCGTCAAATCCTTCTGACTTGGAAAAAAACATACAGATGATTGCTAGATAGATAAATAATACATAGAAAGATACACAGACAGACAGAGAGATACAGAATGAAATAGATACAGGATAGACAGACATCAAGAACTTTACTTAGTTAAGATCCTTAACAAAAAAAGAGGAAGGGGAGGATGCTAATACTTTATAAGTGCCTCCTATGGGCGAGCTTTCACACACTGATGTATGTATATTTACATATTATGTTATACATTTTACATGTAATATATAACTATATATATAATTTATATAATTCATGGACTGTTGAAACAGAGATTATCTCCACTGTACAGATGAGAAAACGAGGTTCACAAAAGTTAAAACTATCTTACACCACGTCTCACTCCTAGTAAGTGGTATGTATGACTCCAACACCAATACTTTTCCTCCTTATCCTAAGCCAGCACCACACATATGTCACCAGGAGTCAACGGAACAGTTTGTATCATCACACACAATACATGAAATTGATGATGACAAAACAATTGGATAATGACGGGATCAGCGAAGCAAACCATAACCAAACTTCCAAGTCAGAGTCTGTAAGAAACATTTCCTTCCTCCCTGGGCATTCTGTCTCCAGGAAATTGATTGTTTGTCAGCCAATCATGGTGACACTCATTTGGAAAATTGCCACAATGAACATGAGAAACATAAACCAACACTTCAAACCAAAAGCAAAGCAAAGCGATTCAAGATGCATTAGGATGCCACCGGTGACACCATTCTTCCCCATGAAAGCTGTTTTCTGTTCTTTTGTTAACACAGCCTCAAAGAGACCCTCCCAAGTCACAGTCCCACGTGGCTCTACCTAGGGTGCATGCCAGGGATTCTAGGAAAACTTGATGTCACAAGAATCCAAGCCAAGAGGACTGGTACTGGGGTGAAGGCGTTTCTAAATTAAATTGGCCGGAACTAGACTTTTCTCTCCATAACAAAACCCTACCTTTGCTCCTCACCAAGAGTGGATCCTGAATCCCTGCCCTGCCCCTCCTCACACCAGCAAGGCAGCGTCTTCCCTGCCGAGGATTATTGGTGCCCTCATGGATTGTTCTATGTAAAACGGGTATCCGGTACCTGCAGAAATTCCTGTCTGAGATTCATCCCCAAGGAGAAGAGACTCGTTACTCTGATTCAGCAGCATTTCCCAAAGTGTGTAACAATGCACTATTTTAAAGCAAGCACTACTTCTTTACCCTCTGCTTCCCTGCCTTCTCTTAGGGCAGAATTTTCTAAACTGTCATCCTACAAGAGCATACTCATGATTTAAGGACATCCCTCTCCCACAGTTGTCATAACTATGACACTTAAACAGAAATGAGGGGTTTTGACAGATGAATAGATAAAGAAGATGTGGCACATATATACAATAGAATATTAGCCATAAAAAGAAACGAAACTGAGTTATTTGTAGTGAGGTGGATGGACCTAGAGACTGTCATACAGAGTGAAGTAAGTCAGAAAGAGAAAAACAGATACCATATGCTAACACATACTATGGCATCTAAAAACAAAATAAAAGGTTCTAAAGAACCTAGGGGCAGGACAGGAATAAAGACGCAGATGTAGAGAACGGATCTGAGGACACAGTGAGGGGGAAGGGTAAGCTGGGACGAAGTGAGAGAGTGGCATGGACACATATACACTACCAAACGTAAAGTAGATAGCCAGCAGCCGCATAGCACAGGGAGATCAGCTCAGTGCTTTGTGACCACCTAGAGGGGTGGGATAGGGAGGGTGGGAGGGAGACGCAAGAGGGAGGGGATATGGGGATATATGTATACATATAGCTGACTCACTTCGTTATATAGCAGAAACTAACACACCATTGTAAAGCAGTTATATTCCAATAAAGATGTTAAAAAAAATTGTTCACAACCAAAGTTTTAAAGGTTAACTGCTAGTGCCTCACACATAATACAGTACTTTTGTTAGTAGAACAATATTCAGTTACATTCGGTATGTCAACCCTGCAAAGTAAGTAAGTATATCAGCCATGACGATAAATTAGTGGAGTTTTTGCATAAAGCAGCTGTTTAAAAGACCCTGGTCTCCACACAGAGAAAATATGCTGTCTTTCTGCTTAAGTGGAAAAGAAAAAAAGCCTCCACAAAAAAAGTGTCAAGTTAGCTTGCTATTTATGCAAAGAAAATTTCAATCAGGATAAAAAGGCCTTAAGTCTCCTGCCAGAAACACACACACACACACACACACACACACACACACACAGCAAAACTCCAGATCCAAGTGCTAATTCATGTTCTGTGTTGCTCATGGCCATATGCCAGACCTGACTAGAAATCCAGGGTGTGGGTACCCAGTCTTCTGTGCTGAGTCTGGGAGCCCCAGAGATTGGGGTCCAAAGTGAGAGGGCCTGCAATCTCACCCAGCCTTGACTACTTACGAGCTAAATGATTTTGGAGCTCTATGTAAACACTTTATAAAATACTAAGTAGGATACAAATGTAAAGTGGTATAACTTTACCGACTGTTACGGGTTGAATTGTGCCCCCCCAAAAAAAGACACATTAAAATCTTAACCCCTAGTACCTCACAATGCGACCTCGTTTAGAAACAGGGTCTTTGCCTGTGTAATTAGTTCAAATGATGTCACCCGGGAGTAGGGTGGCCCCTCATCTAATATGACTGGTGTCCTTATGAGAAGAAGAGAGAACACACAGAGGGAAGGCATGTGAAGACGAAGCAGGGGCTGGAGTGATGGGTCTGCAAGCTGAGGAACACGAAGAACGGCCAGCGGCACCAGAAGCTGGGAGAGAGGATGGAACACATTCCCCCCCCAGAGCCCTCAGAAGGAACCAACCCTGCTGACACCTCGACTTCAGACTTCTGGCCTCCAGAGCTGTGAGAGAATCCATTTCTGCTGTTTTAAACCACCCAGTGTGTGGCGCTTTGTGACAGCCGCCCTAGGAAACTAACACACCAAGCTTCACTGTCAGTATAGAGGAAAATTCTCAAGAAATGGTCCAAGCGAAAATAAATTCATGGTTGCAGAACAAGTGAACAGAACTCTAGGCGATGTTCATAGATCCCTCTAAAGATAGCGTTTCTCATCTGAAGGTGATCCCCCCACCCCAGGAGACACTCGGCAGTGTCTGGAGATAAATTTGGTTTTCACGACGGGCAAGGGGGTGGTGGCATATGCTGCTGGCATCTAGTGGGTAGAAATCAGAGAAGCTGCTCGACATCCCACAGTGTACAGGGCACCTCTCACCTCCACCACAGCAAAGAATGACCTGACCCAAAATGCCAACAGTGCCACTGTTGACTAACCCTGCTCTAAACTCACACAACTCAGAGAATTCTAGAAAGATAGAAAAAGGAGAGGGTAGAGTCAAAGTCCTGGGCTCAAGTCCTGTCTCTTCCTAATTTGACCTCCTGATTTAAAAGACTTAGTCCCTCCTGTGTCTGTTTTCTCAACGTTATAAAACGGTGATAACTCTGTCACAGGGTTCTTCTGAGAATTAAGTTTAAACACCAGAGAGCGGTTTATTTTTAGTCATCAGTTAAAGTGCTAACTAAATACCAGTTAACAACAACCCAATTATAAAATGTTTTGCCCCTTGGCAAGGGAAGGAACCTGGGGGCTGGGGGAGGAGGGCAGGGAGGGAGGCAGGTAAGGGGGGAAGGCAGGTAAGTGGCTGGTGAAGAGACTCGAGTCTTATATCCCTAAGACCAGCCCCCCAGGTTTGTTACAGATGCTGGTTCTTCCCTTACAGGCTCTCTGCAGCCAAAACCAAGCTGGAACTGACCCCCAAATGCAGTCCTTAAATGAGATAAGGAATGTGAACGTTGCTGGAACACGCCAGGTCTTCATCCTAGGGCTCTCCTACCCCTTTGCCAACAAGACCCAATCCCAAGACCACCTGCCGGGCTGGAACTTGAGGTCCCAACTCCGCAGTGCCCCCCTCCGGAAATAGCAAATCCAGTCTCCTAACCCTGCACACTGCTCCCTCCTTGACCAAACCAGAAACCTTCCCCACCCAACACCATGGAACACCCATGCTGAATGAAAGAAGCCAGGCTCTAAGGAGGGCTTTCGTATGATTCCACTTGTATGAAGCTGAGCCGCTGGCAAAACGAAATGACTGTGATAAGAGTCAGGACGGCGGTCGGCCTCGTGGGTGGGTAGGTGGGGGTGATAGGAAAGGGGCGGAGGGGCTTCCAGCGAACTGGTCATGTCTCTTGTCTTGGTGCTCACAAGAGTGTGAGGACTTTGTAAAAAGTCATTAGGATTTTTGCACCATCCAGAACGTATCTTACACTTAAAAGTGAAAATCAACCTGTCTCACAACGCCGGCACCTCCGCTCGACCATCGTGGGGAGAAAGAAAAGCACTGTGTCCAGGGCGCAACGAGTCTGGCAGCTGGGCACTGGGCGAGTGGTGGGCGCGCCCCTCCCCCCAGGGACGTCGGTTTTCCCTCCAAGGGACCCGACTCCTTCTCCCTTCTCGGGGTTTGCGGGGTTTTGTTGGAGGTCAGGCGGCGACACAGGTCTGGGCTTGACACCTCGCAGGCGCCCTGAGAAAGCCAGCGCGGCCTGTAACGACGGTCTGGGAAGAGACTAAGGCCACTTCTCCATCCGTTAACCCCACGGCAGGTTCATTTCACCTTTTTCCTCCCGGGGCGGGGCCAGGAGGGAGGCGCGGTAGGGGCGGGGCTGGGCGGGGCTTAGTGGAAGAGGCGGAGAAGTGGTGGGCGGGGCCTCGCCTCGGAACGGAAGCGCGAACTACAGCTCCCACAGCGCCCCGCCGTCCCGCGGTTGGCCTCTGACGTCGCGAGAAGCAGCTGCTGGGCGTCTGCGCGGACAGACGGAAGTGTAGGTGACCGTCTGAGACAGCACCGCCAAGCTGGGAACCGGGGAGATGGCAGAGACAGAACCCAAGACCGTGCAGGATCTCACCTCGGTGGTAAGGGACGGCTGTGCGTGGCGCGCCCGAGGCCGCCGCACCCCGGGGGGCGCCGGCGAAGTCCGCGGACCGAGGCTCCTTCTCCGAGGCCGCACGGGGCAGGTCTCTGGAAGCCAGGTTTCTAGAGGCTTCGCGGCCGCGGCCTGGCCACCTTGACCCCCCGGCCGCTGGCTGTAGGCCCCTGCTCCTGCTGACGTGCCCAGCCATACCCGCCCCCCGCACCCAGCCCCACTCAATCTCGGTGACCCCGGCTCCCCCCAGCTCCCCTCCTTACCCACTCTGCTCTGCGCGCCCCACCCCAAAACACCCGACGCCTTGGGAATCGCAGCGGGCCCAGACGGGAGGGGGCGTCACCAGCCCCCCGAGTCTAATTTGACAGGTGGGGAAACTGAAACCCGGACAGGGAAATCGAAGGCCACGGAGCTACGGAGAATTGGGGCCGGAACCCGGAATCCTGGTCTCCCCGTGGCACCAGGGCTCCTATCCTGATCCCGTGAAGGTGTCTCGGGGTAAGCGTGGGCTGTTGTGTTTTGTTGTTTCACAGGTGCAGACACTCCTGCAACAGATGCAAGATAAATTTCAGACCATGTCCGACCAGATCATTGGAAGAAATATCCTTTATTTGTAGTCAGTTTCTGATGGGCCTTTGGATCCCAGTTTCCGGATGCTGGTGGCGATAAGTGGGTGGTTTGCAGGTCAACTTCCACTAGTCATTTACCAGATTTTTTTTTTTATTATTTTTTACTGAGCTTAGATGCACACTTCCTGAGAAGTACTGTGCAAAGAGCTGGGCTTACAGCTGAGCTAGATCCCTGGCTGTGAGGAACTTACAGTCTACCGGTAATGCTGCCTAGTATGATTGACTGTTGACTGTGAGCGAAGCATTTCATGTGTATCTCACCTGTGATCCTCACCATCACCTGATGAAGAGGTTGTAGCGTTACCTTTGTGTAGCGGATGAGGAACCAGGAAGCTTAGAAAAATGAAAGAACTTGCCCAGGTCCCATCACTAGTAAAGGGCAGGGCTGGGATTTGATCCTCACCCCGGACTCCCGTGCTCTGAACCAGATTCTAACAGTATCCAAAGGAAATTGGAAAACCACTTTCATGAAGACACTGTGTTGAAGGTTGTAGTCTGCAGGGCCCTGGAGGAGAGGGGTAAGAAGTGGAAGGTGTTGGTGCCGTCTTTAACTTCCCCACTTGATGACATGAGCAGTCGCATTGATGACCTGGAGAAAAACATCGCAGACCTCATGACACAGGCTGGGGTGGAAGAGCTGGACGGGGAAAACAAGATCCCTGCCACACAGAAGAGTTGAAGGTGAGGGGAGCGAGGGACAGTAGAAGTGTGGTGCGTGTCCCTGTGATTTTGATGTAGTCGGACTTTCTCTGGATCTGTCCCCAGCCAGGATCTAGCAAGCGTCCCTTGTATTGTTCCCCTTCTGGACTACAGGCTTTGAATTTTTCATGCCAAACTAATTCCTTATGAAGAATTTATTTTTCCTGTTTTTATCAATGAGACCTAGATCTCTGGTTAAGACCATTAGTTAATATTAGATAACCCCTGAGTTTATATCATTATAGCGAAAACAAAGAAGTGTATTTTGTTGGCCTGATAATTCTTATCACTGGCAGATTTTCCAATGGTTTGTTTTGTTTTGTTTCTTAAAGAGAATACGCACATTGCCACCTTCATAAATGCCATAAGTTCTAAGGATTCTCATGGGAACACCCCCTGCACTAGGTGAATGCCAGGACAATGACTGATTATGATTTAGATGACCTAGGTTGTGGCCACATTAAGCCTTCGCTCTAGAGTTGATTTGTTTTTCCATTGCATAGTTACAGGTATCAGGAGAGACTAATAATCAGAAATACCCGTTACAGCAAGATAGCTAGACGCACAGATGAGTGCCATGTTCTCACCATAGTGGGTTCCTTCATGACAAGCCTTTTCCTGAGTGTGGCGGTTACTTCATTGCAACCCACAGTAGTTTTTGAACTCCCTTTGTTCCCATCCCATTTTTAGCATTTTAATTCCCTATAAAAATAAAGGTTACTGTGAATGTTTAGGTAGCAAAATACACAGTAAAAGACACCAAATTCCTTTTTTATTTTCTGAGCATGTCCTGGCTGGACCAAATGATAGGTAACTATGAAGTACGGGTTGCTTTGAAGTCCGAGGAAATAAGTAGAGGTTCAGGAGGTAAGAGACTTAAATTTACTGTTATCTTAACAGTAGATTGGGTTGATGCAGTATGTTAGTAAATCAAGTAGTTGTTTTGTGTGGTTGTCACCTTGATTCCTTATAGACTTGGGCAATGTCCTGCCAGTCTTAGGAGCGTCTCTGGGTCTCGTATCGTCCGGCATTCAAAAGCCCCATCAAGTGAAAGAGAACAGATTGAAGAATTTCTCGAGTGACGGGCATAATGCAAGGAAAGGAGTGGGAGTAGAAAACAAATGCACAATAATCTTTTTAATAAAGATTTTCATTGTAGTTTTGCTAGGATATTGTGCAGAGAAAGTACAATTAATTCAGACGAGGATTGTGAAAGGATTTTTAGTTGCTAATTCTATGTATTCTTTTTATGTGTCCTTACAGAATGAATAGCACATTGATGGATTTTGCTTTTTCAACAGGTTGCTCATCTGCACTGGAATCTGGAACACCCTTTTTACAAGCCAAGAGAAGACAGATGGCTTTTTGCAACTAACTACTATGTGTAGACAGGTTTTATATTATAAAGTGTGCATTCTTCTTACCACATACTATAGAGTTAGTTTATAGAGTGATTTCCCTCCCCTGCCTCCCATGTTTCCTGAACATGGTGAATTCACGTCTTGGACCTTGGTCAGTTGTGCTATTAAACACTAAAACTTTGGCAGTTCCTGCATACAATTGTCAAATTTTTGGGGGTATTTTTGTGAAGTCACTTTTTTTCTATCATTCCCTTTGTAGTAGTTGCTGTTTGATAAAAGTTGCTGTGTAATTTTTTATTAGACATAGGGTAGATCCTTGGTTATAATAAGATTTTTGTGAAGTAAGGCATTTATAGTTAAGGTTCTTTGATTCTCAGAGTGACTGATGAGTGAACACCAAATAGTGTGTTGGCGATACTTTCCAAGTGGTTAAAAACATTTAAAAGTGTGTATTCAGAAACATCTGGCACTACTCTGTCACCAAAACTCGGAACGATGGTTTTATGCCTGAGTCCTTGAGGTCAGATGCTACAGTAACAAAGAGTGATCACGGCCACTTTAGTGTTAGAATGTTTAAATATGGACAGTGACAGAGTTGCCCGATGTGATGAGGCTTCCAGCAGTTAGAGTTTTGCATGAGGTTTGAACCTTCAGTAGGACCCTACCTTGTCCATCTACAGCAGTTACCATAGGAAATCTGGCAGGACTTTACAGCTAAGCTACTCCATCTTTTGAGCTACTGGCTGGGAAAAGAAACAGAAAAGGAAAACAGACCACGTTAAGTCCGTGCCTACTAAATAACTAGTTGTAGGCTTGAGTTTTTAAGAAATAGTTTCTTTAAACTGTTTCTTACCTAAATTCGAGCAGAGTAGTGGCTTTATTGCTGATAACGGGAGACAGGGAAAATAACTCCTGCAGCTCAGCCTGCAGTGTCAGGAGTGCTGAGCCCCAAGGCAGTGTTGATGGGAAGGAGACCCACGCGGCTGTCGCAGCAGGATGATTTTGTATAGAGAATATGGAAGAAGTTGGGGAATGGAACAGTGCTTTGGAGAGGGAAACCCGTAGTCAACACAGTGTGATTTTTTTCAAGTTTCCTATGTCACTAGTCTTAATTGTTTGAATTGCAAATATATAATAATATTAAGGAATAATTTGTCCTATTTATAAATTATATGGGGAACACAGAGGAGTCGATTTCTTCTGGGATAAAATGAGTTCCCCACTGTTATCACCGAGCCGCAGAAACTCCCTCACTGGGCCGGTAGGTCGCAAGGTGTGGCCCTGAAAGCCCAGAGCCAGCTGGACTCAGGGACTGGATGGGACCGCGTGCAAGAGGCTTCCAAGCCTGGGAAATGGCAAGTGGACAGTCGGGATGTAAGCAGTTGGCTTCCTTAAGTAACAGGAATGTTTCCCCTGACCAAAAATACCTGCCATGAATAAAGGTGCCTGAAATCCTGCTGTTGACGCTTCCTTTGTGTCAAAAATGATTGGTTTGGTTTTCTGCATTTTCATACCATTTCAGATGATCGGCTAGAAGCTCTGGAAGGATTCAGTACCCATAGCCAAAGTGGGGCCGGGAGGCGCGGGGGAGACTGTGGTGCCGCAAGGGAAGGCGAGGAGTGTGGAAGCCTCGGGCTGCAGGGCTCACCGGCCAGAGCGAAGGAGAGCGACGCCCTCCGGGGTCCCCAGGGAAACTTCACGAGTGTGCTCCCCGGGACACTCGTCCCTGAGAAGCTCCAGCAGAGAAGGGTTTGTGCTCACTTGCGGGTAGCATCTTCCCGGCTCATGTGATTCACCTGATGAAAATTCGCCACGTAAATTAGCTCAGGAGAGGCCCTGAGCCCCCAGAGCAGAAACGGGATTGAACTCCTCTGCCAGTTTCCAAGTTACTTAACCAAGGATTTTTTTTTTAATACTTGGCATTTAATTAACATTTCATAGAACCTGCAGGTGGTGTGAAACACACGTGGGGAGATAGCGGTTAAAGGAATCCAATAAATAGCTCCGGGTTCACCTTATAAACAGTCGCTTCACGTTCCCCAGCCTCCAGGTAAGGCTTCAGCCTGGGCTGGGGTGCCTCCACATTGTACAGAAGGATGCTTTTCCTCACACGGTCCCTGTGAAGTGCAAAGTGCAACACACCTGCTAAGTTACGGGCCTGATCGCCCATAGTCGGGTGCTCAGGCCACAGCCTCCTGGGCCCGAGGCACAGCTCTTTCCCCTCCAGCCCGCCCCGGCGACCAGGGTTCCAGGCACCCTCCCTGTCCTGGAGCCTCTGCTCCGTGAAGGCTTCTAGCATGGTCAGCATGGCCCCTGTCTAGTTCCAGGCATAATCTTTGGGTGCAGGAAAATCTGTCTGCCTCTCTTATTCTCCCAACTATTTTTTGTTCATTTACAGGCCCATGAAGTTCCTACTCAGCTAAGAAATACAGCTAGCATGGAGTTGTTTGCAGCAAGCAAAACAGCCTTAGGTTTGACTAAATGCCCTCTTTTTCCAAGCCCGGAGGCCCCATCAGCTTCCTCATTTGGCCTCTAGTTAATCCTGCTTTCATTCAAGCCACAGGATTTTTAAATGTTTTTTTTAATTAATTAATTTATTTATTTGGCTGCATAGGGTCTTTGTTGCTGCGTACGGGCTTTCTCTAGTTGCGGCGAGTGGGAGCTACTCTTCGTTGCGTTGCGTGGGCTTCTCACTGCGGTGGCCTCTCTTGCTGCAGAGCACTGCTCTAGGTGAATGGGCTCAGTAGTTGTGGCTCGTGGGCTCTAGAGCGCAGGCTCAGTAGTTGTGGGGCACGGGCCCAGTTGCTCCACGGCATGTGGGATCCTCCCAGACCCGGGCCCGAACCCATGTCCCCTGCATCGGCAGGTGGACTTTCAACCACTGTGACACCAGGGAAGTCCTTAAATGTTTTAATATTTTATCAATTTATTTTTTCTGCTGTTTCATATCTGAAGTGCCATTGTGTTTGAAACTTACCAGAACAAACATACAGTACTTCAGGCGACTGAAGGTTCATCTGCCTTACTGAGTCCTTGGAGCCCTTAACCGCACTTAGAGCATCGTTGCTGTGGGGACGGAGAGTGCAACAAACAACTTACAATGAACTTTTTAAAATTCTGTTTGTAAATTGAAGGTTTCCTGTACGGATAACTATGTTCCCTTTTTTTATTCGGTAGTTCAAATATTTTAATTAGATTAAAGTGGAGGAGTTTTCACAGTATGTTGTCAGATGTAACCCTGAAAATTAACTGGCAACAGTTAATGATTAGTGACAGCCACCAGCACCTATGAAAGCGTCTATCGTAAACCACCGTGCTGTGCAAGCATGTTGTTTACATTATTTGGCTTCATCTCTTGACAACCCTGAGTTCAGTTTTTATCTGATCAGCCCGTTTTAAACAGAAGGTACCCAATGCCGGGCGACCGTTGACTGAGGTCACACAGCTGGAAGCAGGGACCATGGAATCGCCACCCACAGCTGTCCACCCAGGTAAGATTTCCAAGTATTCATGGCCAGGCTGCCTGGCACTCAACAACCCAGCTCTTGAAGTTCAGTTTCAAAAGAGGCTAATTTTGCACTTTCAGTTAAACGTGACCTAAATTATATAATAAACGTGCTTGATGTGAATTTTTATTCAGAATTCAAAGTATTCAGGGCTGCTAGAAATGTGCTGGACCAGCATTTTTAAGTTCTTTGAGAACAACTACAGAAACAAATCCAGTCCAGTTCCTCACAATGTTTGCCTTGATGAACCGCAGGGAATACTGGCTGCTGATTTTTAGCTGTTTCCCTGCTAACACCCATGAGTACAGAGGTCTTAAAAAGGTGCCTTTGCGGGCATCACCTGGAACCTTGGTCTCCTGCTAATGATGTTAAGCGTCAGCCTTTAGCTGCGGCCTCTTTAAAACTCTCCATGAATGCAAAGGGGGTGGAGGGTAGGAGCAGGGGACGTGAGTCACTGCCTAAAAGCAAAAACCAGAGGGGCTGTGACAGAGCATCACGCTCACCAACCTCACAGATCACTCTGGAAATAGGAAAGGAGCTTGTTTCTACAAGTCAGGTCGACCTGCTAGGAAAGAATCAGTTCCAGTGCTTGGCCCTCACACGCTGAGGCTTCCACCAAGAGAGGTGCCTGGAAGCTCCTCGGACACCTGCCGAGGACGAGCTCTAGATCCAACAGACACAGAACACCTGCGTCCGCGGGACCCTGGTGATGCTGGGGAAATGGAACATTCTGTGGCTCCCTCCTTGAGCAAGGCCGAGTGCGTTCACGTGCACGTACGTAAACCATACAGGTCACAGGGATGCTGTGCTGCTGCGCGGTGATCATCTTGGCTGTATATTTCTACTTTCCTACTTTGTGGACATCTTTTGACCAATGATTCATATTGATCACGGGCAGAACATCTGCCTTTCAAAAGGAACAGTATCATTTCCCAACAGTTAAGAATTCAGGATGGAGCAGTTTGGAAGCACCCAGCTGCAAAGGGGGCTGTAATGTCTCACGAGGGAGGGCAGCCCCAGGGAGAGTGAATTCCACACCCACAGGGCCATCGAGGACCCAGAATGCCCCCGCAGAGGCGTGGCCCACGGAAAGAGAGCGCCTTCCTCCTTCCCTCTCGTCCCTGTCTCAGAGTGAAGAAAATGTTTTCCCCAAGTTGTTCCTACTGTGCTGCCCTGGCCTCAGCCCCTCAGAGCGCTCGAAGGTCGTTGACATCAAAAAGTTTTCTAGCTGGAATCTTTGTCCGTCTAATCAGCCCTCAAGAAACCCCACTCCTAAACCACTGCTGTAGTTTTTCTACCTCTTACCTTTTATGGGTCGTTAGAAGTTGCCAGCCAAACCCAGTGTTTCCAGAAAGAAATTGTAAATATTAAATATCTTAAAACTACAGGCCTGTTATGTGGAAGAAAACCCAGTTAATTTTAATGGGCTATGGATAATCATCAGAAAAGTCATTTCTGGAAATTTAAAAAACATGGTTGTTTCTTTTAATGACACATATTCTCCCGGAAATAGACCACTGGACTGATTCTGCTCCAGAATCCTGCTGAGGCAAAGGATGGGCCCAAATTCTTCGTGGAACAGAAGCCTGGGACTGGCCTGGCACACGGATTGCAAAGCTGGAAAAGCTGCAAAACAATGTCCTGCAAAGAAAATCAGACTTCCGCCTTGATAGGCAGACAGCTCTGATGGAAGCCCCTCAATCACAACCTATGTTCCTTGGGCCCATAATTAAGAAACTTAGAAAGACTCTTGAAACCAGCTGGAAAAGTATGCTGTCTTGCCGGCAGAGTTTCAAACAGGCTGATGATTACCATGGGTCAGCCTTGGCGTCCATGAGCCCTCATCACAGTTGATTATATGAAACATATTTTTTGCCAGCCTCATCAAAAGGAAATACAGTAAGATTCGGTGGGTCGATCTCATTTTCTCGAGCGCAGACAAGGCTTCACAGTGATCTGAGACTCAACTTTGTTCTCCCCAGAAGGAGCAGCAGAGTCTGTACGACCCCTCTGGCACAGCTGAGCCAGTGTTTCTGGAATCACTGACTGAGAACATTTTCCTCCCCGTGAACTGCCAGAAGTTTCTTGGGTTTATTCAAGCTAATCTGTATTCCAGAACAATTCCGGACGAGATTTGTTAGGAATACTTCAACAAGGTGCTGTTTGGTAAGTTCTGAACTGAAAGGATCTCTTTTTGTATTATACGAAGTGATCTAGTAAACGGAGCAAGAATTCTTTGAAATGAAAGCAGACCCTGAGGCTGGGGCCCAGCAGCCTGAGTTTTAACACGACCTCCAGGAGATTCTGACCTCCCTCAAGTGTGAGAACGAGGGCCCTAGGGTGCCAACTTGGGTTGTCTGATAGCTCTGGGGAGTCAGACTAGTCTAAACACAAGAAATCCCTGGGGGATTAACATGCAGGTTCCCGGGCTCCTCTTTTGTAGATCCTGATCCAGTACGTATGGGACAGGGGCTGGGGATCCGTGTCTTTAATCAATTCTCCAGTCATTTTTTTTATATTCCTTCCTACACAGGAAAACACTGCATGGAGAAATGGGGTGGCAGGGAAAAGCGTCTCACTCTGAATCACTCGGGCCTGGGCCGGTCCTAAGGTAATTGAAAAGGAATTGATTCTTAATTACCCAGCACATCGGAGCACAGGGATAGAGCATGACCTTTCGGCCCCGTGAAATGAGGAGCTCACCCTCCAGTCCAAGGAGCTGAGCATGAAGAGCCCTCACTCCACGAGGACTTGACTCACTTTAAATCAATTTGCTTCTTATTAAGATGCACTTCAATGAAAAATCATTCCAACTCTTCAGCCACAAAAGGATAGCCCATCATTTAAGGCTTCCTGAGTGTGTCAGTTGCTTAAAAAGGTTTTAAAGAGTATGGTAAATATTTTACCAGAGGGATAAGTTATTCAATAAGGAGATTATTTATTAAAAACTAGTAATTTATTAGTTCATGTATCTCTATTTTCATGAAAATGCATTCTTTTCATCTGGGCATACTTTTCTATGCCCACAGCAGATTAACCTGTGAGTTGACAATTCTGTTAATACGTAAATATAGTGAAATATAATTTAACTTGTGAAAGTAACAGGTTTTACTAGTAAGAAGACATATCTGTAAAATTACATTTTAAAAGAACTCTTGGAGGGTTTTAAGCATAGTTTCATGTACTTAAAAAGAAATCATGTTTGCTATTTTGGAAGAAAGAACAAGTTTCTCATTTATCTTTTGAGTCATCCATCCTAAAGGAAATAACTAATGCATGACTTTTTTTCTTCTTATTGGTAAGAAGGAAAGCATTTAATGCTTAGGCCCAAAGCCAAGGTATTGAGTTCAAGTATTTACGGTCAGATATTTTATTTCGATAATAAAAAAAATAAATTAGAATAGTTTTCGTTGCAAGCAATGACTAAAAATGGCTTTAACAGTAAGGATATTTAATGACCTCATAAAAAAGTCCAGAGGTAGGCAGCTCTGGAGATGTTTAATTTATTGGTTCCACACGGTCCCGACTCCAGGCCGGCTGCTCTGTACTTACCTCGACTTTCCCCTCATCCTGACACACTGTCTCCACGCATCACATCTAGGGACCAGCCAAACACCCCTCCCAAAACCCTTTCTTCCTGTCCGCCTCTGCTGTGGGTTGAGTTGTGTCCCCCCAGAAGGTATGCTGAAATCCTATCCTGGGACTTCAGAATGTGACCTTATTGGCAAACAGAGTCTTTACAGATGTAATCAAGTTAAGATGAGGTCATGCTGGATTACGATGGGCCCTCATGCAATGACTGGTGTCCTTTAAAGAAGAGAAGAGACACAGAGGGACACAGAGACAGTGCCCTGTGAGAACAGAGGCCAAGACTGGAGTGATGTGTCCGCAAGCTAAGGAGTGCTGACAACACCAGTAGCTGGAAGAAAGGCAGGGAACAGATTCTCCCTCACAGCCTCTAAACAGGAAGCCGCCCCAGGACACCTTGATTTTGGACTTCCCTCTCACCTTGATCTCTGCTGGGGATCTGCCCTTTGTTCCGGAAGCTCAGAACCCTCCCTTCTTTCCCAGACCTCACTAACTCATTCAGACTATCTCTGGGTGCCTGGCTTAGCATTTTACAGCCAGCTTTTTAAAAGAAATCGTAACTGGTATATCAAGGGTTAATTTGCTTTCTAGAGGTTTTTTTTTTTTTTTTTTTTTCCCCTAAGCAAGAAAATTGGCAATTCAGTTAGGTCTAAAATTCATCTGAGGCTTCTGACAACTTGTTTGCGGACGTAACTGCTCTGGTGCTGGCAACTTTAGTAATCAAAGAGAAGCTTAAGAAAAACTGAGCACTGCAAAAGGAAGAGGGAAATAATAAATTGGAATTGAGTCCACTCTACCAAACATTTTATTATGAAGATTTTCAAACATACGGCAGAGCTAAAAGAATTTCCCCAGTGAGCACCTGTATCCACACCACCTTGTTTAACACGTGATGGTACTTGCTTTATGGTAGCTCTACTCTCTTTCCATCCCTCTCCCCATCTGAGAATTAATTTTTTAATTAGATGATTACCAAATTGCTCTGGGGGCTCTTTGTAGGGAAAGTACAGAGCAGACTCTGGGCACTTACTTTCCAAGTTCATCAGCCCGGGATAGAAGCCCTTCATACCTGGCCCCCCACCCCTGTGATACTGTGATTTATAGTAAGAAATATGTATTTGGTCGTTGTCCCGTTTCTGGCTCGGATCCTAAAGCCCTTGGAATTTCCTAAGTGATAAGAGCTGTAGAGGTGTCTTGATATCCAGAACAAACCACACCTGAGTTTATGTTAATGAGGTGATTTTTGGAAACACCTAAGGATGGGGGCTGGTTGCCAGGGGAAACAACCCTGTGATTGGAGCGTTGGAGCTCTCAGTCCCACCCCCCCAGACTTCCAGTTGGCAAGAGGGGCTGGAGGTTGAATCTATGGCCAGTGGCCAGTGATTTAATCAATCACGCCCTGGTGATGAAGCCTCCGGTAAAAACCGAAAACGGGGCTCAGAAAGCTTCTAGGTTGGTGAAGCAGAGGGGAGAGTGGTGCACCTGGAGAGGGCATGCAGGCTCCCTGCCCCTTTCCCACACCGCGCCCTATGCAGCTCTTCTGTCTGCATATTATCTATGAAGTAAAATATCTTGCTGAGTTCTCTGAGCTGCTCTAGCAAATTAATCAAACCCGAGTAGAGGGTCATGGGAACTTCTGGTTATAGCCGTTAGGCCACAGGCACAGGTAACCAGCTGGACCGTGACGGGAGCCTGAAGTGGAGAGTGGTCTTGCAGGACTGAGCCCTTCACTTGTGGAGTTCGATGCTGCCTCTGAGTAGATGGTATCAGAGTTGACTTGAATTACAGGACACCCAGCTGCTGTCGGGGGATTGCCTGGTGTGGAAAAACCCATATGTTGGGAGTTGGAGTCTGAATCTTACCCCTCTCCCTGCTGCACCTCAACCAACACATTTCTCTGTTCATTGCCCCTGAAATATGTCCCCAACCCAACCTGCATCTCTGCCTGGTAACCTCCTATTCAATGTTTAAGACCCAATTCAACTATTCCCTCTCAGAAAAAAAAAAATAACCTCCATTCTCTCAAAGAGAGGTAGTCTTCTTCTGTGATCCCCAAAGTATTTTGAACATGCCTTGAACACTTGTCACATTGTCCTCAAACTCCTTGCCGTGTGTCTGTCTCCCCCACTGTCTGAGGGACCCTGGGGGCCTCTGGGGACTTTATTATCTTGAAGTTCCCTTTGGTGCCTGCCACAAGTCCTGGCACGTTGCAGGTATGCAGGTGTTAGGCAAATGGACCGCAAGAGAGTTAGCTGGAACTCTCTAAAATAAACTAAGTAGCCCCACTTGTAAGTATGCAAACCTACTTAGAAGTGTCATGTCAGAATTTAAGTCCAAGCTGCCTTGTCCCTCCTGTCATCGCTCCCATTAAGTGGACCAGCCTGAAAGCTCACATACATGTTAGTGAAGATGCCCACCGTGGCCCTTGTTCTTCTGTGTAAAGGATAATTCTGCCGCAACTAGAAACATGAAACAGTCTAATGTCTGAGCAGGTGTTTCCTAACGAGTGTATAAAAATAGCTGCTTCTCAAAACCAAACAAACAAAGTTCAGTGGTTAAGCTGGGGAAACACCGAACTAAGCAGACGTGCACAGGTTTCTTTTCTACAGTATTTCTCAGAACTTTCGGTCCAACGTGAATTTCAAGCAGCTGGGGAGAAGGGTTTCCAGCACAGAGCCCTTTTGCGAAGCGTGGGAAGGCCGGCTGCAGCGACACGCCGTGGAAGACCCCGCTCTCTCTCAACTCTGTTTACCTGTTTTGCTTCCTACCCCTTGACCACCATCACGTCCTGCATTTCAGGCTTAATGTTGAATTTCTCATCGTAAATATTGTGCCAAACATGGAGGTGATGGAGTTACACTGGGCTTTGCTATCTTTCGGTCTGGACATAGCCCGTCGTTCAGCTTAACTCAGGGCATCTGGTGTGGCACCAATCAGCAGGAGGCCGCCAGGAGAGGAAGGTTCCAGGCACCCACTGAGATGTGTCATTGTTGCGAAAGAAACCTGTCCTCAAAAAGAATCTGTGTTATCAACATCCAAAGCCTTAAGGAAGCCAGTACTGCCATTGGAATCCCTGGGGAAATGCCCATGACAGATGTGCGGTTTAGAAAGAGCACTGCTGAAGGCGATAGGGCACTGGGTTTGGAATGAAGCCGATCTGGTTTGAAGCCCAACTCTCACTGCAGGACTGGCTGCGTAACTGGCAGGGCCCAGTGCAAAATGGAATGCGGGTCCTTTGTTCCGAAGCTATTAAGAATTTCTAAGGGGATGGGGGTCCCTGAGCCCAAAGCCCTGTGCACAGGTTACAGGCCACGAACCTGGCCCAGGCTTATCGCTCACAACCTTGGGAAAATCATTGGACCACCCCAGCGTCCTGACTCTCATTTCTGTGAAGGGATTGCTGTGCACATCCCAGTGAGACCATGGATGTGCAGTGCTGGGGGGCAGGGGGCTCATGTACCCATTTGGTGGGCGAAGGGAAGGAGAGAGAAGAGGGGATGGGAGGTAGGTGAGTGTGAGTGGAGACCCCGTCTCCACCCACAAATTGAAAGATGAGCCTAGTGTCCAGACCCAGCCTAAGAGCCGCCCCAGACCTCTAGCTGCAGTCAGCCCCTGGAGTCGGGCAAGTCCCCAAACTCAAGAGAACTATTCACAAGAAGGTATGGCCGGGAGCCTGCATGATTTACTGCTAATTCTCAAAACTAAAGCAAACAAAGCCCCAAGAAATACGGCCTACCCATGACCTTCAGCGTGAGACCAGAACAATAAACAGGTTAAAGCAAAAGGCACCTGACCCACGTGCAATGAAGAGGCAACATGAAGTAATCGCTTTCCTGGGACCTATAACCCAATTCCCACGCCCTCCTCTATCCCCGGATGAGGAACTTGAGAGCCCTCCCTGCCTGCCTTTCCCAAGCCTGGAAAGAGGAAGCGCTTGATGGGCACTTCCTCACACAGTAATTCATTTGATAGCCACAGTGACCTGGAGGCATTTTTATATATTCATTTGTTTGTAAACAGAAGAGTCAATGACACCCCCGAGCTAATTCTAGGATGTGCTGGCTCTTTTCCACCCCAGGGCCTTTGCATGTGCTGCTGCTTTTGCCTGAGATGCTATTCCTCCGCTCCACTCCTTACCTAGCGGACACCTATGTCTACTTAAATCTCAGCTCAAACGTCACTCCTCAGGGAGACCTTTTCAAATCTTGCAGACCTTGCCCTGTTTATCACTTTCATAGTGACCTGTCCTTACCTTTCAGAGCTCCTCTCATGGTGTGTAGGTATATCTGTGGTTATCTGATTAACGTCTTTCCCTCTAGTCTGTAAGCACCAAGAAGGCAGGAACTCACCATTTTGCACACAACTGACTCTCCAATGTCCTGGACATTGCCTGACCCACACCCATGAATAGGTATTCACTGAATGAGTGAATAAGCTTGCCCAACATCACACAGCTAGTATGAAGCAGAGCTGGCATTCAACCCAGATCGCCTGACCCCTAAGTCAGTCCACGTCCCCACTTTATCTTGTTGCCAAATAGGAGAAAATATCCGTTACAAATAGGATAAAGAAAATCACTTTTTTCTTTTTCCATGATAAAACTTTCCACTGTATTATGTCATGTTTTCTTGAACCCATACAAAAACATGAGCCTGCCCTCAGAGACAAAGCCCACTTTCTATGCCTTCTCTGCCTTCAAAACATTAATAAATAAAAAAAGTTATAATAAATAGATGAGCCAGGCGAAGAAGTTGTTGAAAGTCGCAGCTGCGGAGGAGCAGGCGGCCGGATCCCAGAGTCCCAGAAACACAAAGGATTCTAGAGGTCGTCTGGTCCCCCATCACGGCTCTAAAGAGGGGGAACGGAGGCACAGAGAGGTTAAGTGACCTGCCCCAAACCACACAGCTAGTTAATCCAACGTGAATCTCCTACTCTCAGACATATGCTCTTCCCACTTTCTGTGTTTCTGCAGCCAGATTGCAGCAGATGCCTTTTTGGTAGCTCAAGAAGATGCTTGCCTTGTTAAGCCCTGCCCAGCTGTGCCACCTCCTGCTTTCCTATCGCAGGGGAAGGACTACTGAGTGTCTAATGTCTTATTTGGGTTCCCCCAGCAGTGAACCCTAAGGTGTAAGTATGTGAGAGGTGAAAGAAACACATCAGGGACTGGGAAAATGAGGCAGAGAAGGGAACGCAGCTGATAAAGGGTGGGTTGTCAAGCCAGCTTCCACTGTGGGCACCACGGCTTGGTACCCCTGAGGCACTCTGGGAACCAGTCTAGGGCGTGCCTCAGACTTATCCCCCAAGGGGTAAGGAGGCTGGAATATTTATATACCAACTTCCATCAGCCATTGCTTGAGCCCTGCTGGGGGCGGAGGGAGTGGGAATGAAGTGATGTTAATTCACTGGCATTTGTGGCAACAGAGGTTCCAGGGGCAAAATAGAGCTCTCAGGCGAAGAGCTGAAGGTTGCTGGCAAGTCGGGGGTCAAGTGGCAAAGGTGGGCGATATGGGAAGGGCACTATGGTGACTAGAATTGTGTCCCCCCAAAAAGGTATGTTGAAGTCCTAACTTCTGCTACCTATGGGTGTGAGCTTATTTGCAAATAGGGTCTTTGCAGATGTAATCGAGTTAATAGGGGGTCATAATGGATTAGGATGGCCTGAAGTTCAAGGACTGGGATCCTTATAGGAGGGAAATTGGGACAGACACAAAACACCCAGGGAGAGGCCACATGAGGATGGAGGCAGAGATTGGTGTGATGCAGCCACACCAAGGAACGCTAAGGATGCCCAGAGCCACCGGAAGCTGGACGAGCCAAGGAAGGACCCTCCCTCAGCAGTTGCAGAGGGAATGTGGCCCCGCTGGCATCTAGATTTCAGATTTCTGGCCTCCAGAATACGAGAGAACATGTTTCTGCTGCTGTGAACCCTCCACATTGTGTCGCTTTGTTGAGCAGACCCAGGAAATGATTACAGGCCCCCTACATCACACCAGTCGAATATTGGTGATTAAAATTCCCTCGCAGCTCCCACCGCTTGAAAGACACTCCGTGCATGGCCACACAGCGGTTGGCAGAGCCAAGATTTGTATCCAGGTGTGGCTGCCCCTGAAAGCCATGGGATAAGTTTCTCTCCTTTTCTCCAGTCGACCTTCCCCCCTAGCTTAGTAACCAAGAAAGCTGAGCTGACACTGCCAGCGTCCTCCTTAGCAGGCCAGATGGCAGACAAATCCAGAATATTCCACGTGGTAATCATTTTAATGCTTCAAGCCAGTTGAGGCGGAGACCTTTCTAATACTCAGTACTCGGTTGACAGAATGAGGGAAAAGGCTGGGACCTTTGTACTGAAGATACGGGAAGGTCAGGGGAGAGACAAATGGCAGAGCCGGACACTGAACAGCGGTCCCCTTGCTGCAGCCAAGGCCCCTGCGCAGACCACCCTTCCTCCCCAGCCGACTGCCCCTCCTTGGCCGGTGTTACCGGTTGGGGGCACGAGCATAGGAAAGAAGCTGCTCTGCCCTGCCTATTATGGGACGGTCAAGACATACTGGTTCCTGGGCTGACACCGGGCCCGTCAACATCAACAAGAGGGAATAGGAGGCTCGGCCTCTGATGAAAGGAGAACCCATGTGGCCTGGCGTAGCTGCTCCCTCAGAAATGCCAGGTCAAGTTGCACTTTAGTGTAAGGAATCCTGGCTTCTTTTTACAAGCCTCCATTTCTGTATGACTCCAGAAGTTCCAGGGAGGCAACAGCAGCCTGGGAAGGAGGAGAGAATTCAACTCCTAAGCACCACACAGGACAGAAGTTTGAGGACAGCACAGATGGTTTGGCCAGGCCCGTGGACTGTGGAGAAATGAGCACTCGGGGACAGCCAGGAGGCAGAGGCAAGCGGAGATCACGATGTCAGCCTGCAGGGAGAAGGGTGAGGGATGAGTTAATATCTTTCCTTTGTACATTTCTTTATTGTTTGAATTTTATAACGGTCATATTTATGCATTACTTCTAGAATCATCTTTCTTTCTTTGTATTTAATTCCTTGACAAGCACGAGGGCCCCTACTGTTCTCCCGTGGTAATGGAGCTGCAGGGATTGGCGGGGAGAGGAACCCTGACAAGGTATTAGTTCCAGGTCCCTGAAATGACGGAGAAATCCATACTTTAAAGGAGCATCTGGTTACTTCTACTCTGCTCTGTGGTAGCCTGGCCAAGGGGATGGGCAGTCCAAGGTCACAGCCACCACGAGCAGCCCTAAATAGCTGGTTGCTTGGATTCGCGCTCCAGTTCTTCACTCCCTTGCTGAGCGCTGGGGGTCACATCCACCTACCGGACCCGCGGGGGGCGTGGCGCTACCCACGCTCTGCCGCCGGCATGGCCACGTGACTTGCTGTGGCCAATGGGAAGTGGCGCCGGGCCTCTGCACGAGGGGCGTGCCGGGACGTGCGGCACCAAGCCGACCGCACGCGGACAGTGAGACTTGGGAGCCTTCTCCTGCCAACCTAAGCACGAGACGGGGAAGCCGAGGCCGAGGCTCGGCGCCACCGCGTACCTGGCGTGCAGGTGTGTGTGTGCGCGTGTGTGTGTCTGTTGTTTACCCGCGGTTAGGCTCGTGGGTTAGATGGCGGCACCTGCGATCACCTTGAATGATGTGAGAGCCGGCGCTGAGCTGCTGCTGCCCCACGGACGCTGGCAGCGCCCTCAGGTGACCTCGTTGGGTCACGTGACAGGGCACGCCTGGTCCTCAGGTGGCCTGTGGACCCTGAACACTCAGCCATTTATTCACGGAGTATAAGTGGTCCCGGGCGCCGGGCCTCTGAACTTTCCCTATGTATAGGCATAATGGGGACCTGGAAGAAAAGTGGCATGGACCCCAAGATACCAAAGGGAGATTGTGAAGACCAACACGTGTTTAAGTAAATATTGTCAACTGAAAAAAAATGCACAGGGCTTCCCTGGTGGCGCAGTGGTTGAGAGTCCGCCTGCCGATGCAGGGGACACGGTTTCGTGCCCCGGCCCGGGAAGATCCCACATGCCGCGGAGCGGCTGGGCCCGTGAGCCATGGCCGCTGAGCCTGCGCGTCCGGAGTCTGTGCTCCGCAACGGGAGAGGCCACAGCAGTGAGAGGCCCGCATACCGCAAAAAAAAAAAAAAAAGAGTGAGAGTTGTGAGTTAATTTTTCATTGAGGCAGAATGAGTATAGCCCAGGAGACAGCATTTCAGATAGCTCTGAGAGAGTGCTCTAAAGAGGCTGGGGGGAAGGTCAGTGTATGCGTGACTTTGGTGAGGGGGGTACGTGCAACCAAGCACAGACTTTTGCATAAGGTTGCTGCTAGTCACGAGCGGATGTCACCATACGTGGTTTTAGTGATTTTCTGCGTATAAGGGGGCGCGAGAACTGGGCTCATAAAATCTCCTGGAAGTATCTAACTGTTGGAAGGCCTGTTGTGCCAGCTTTTCCCAGAGCCCAGAGGGCCTCGTTCCTGATCTCCTTTCAGGGGGTGTGGAAGGTCCGGACTCACAGCAGCCTGTGACTGCATCCTTGTAGAGGCAGACGGCCAGTGCCGATCTTTAGTTGGCAGTATCTATGAAATGTCTCATTGCGCCAGCCTTGTGAATGGTTGAGGTAATATGCTGAGAACATCACTGCATTTGAGGGTAAGTTGCAGCTTTTGTTTTCTCACGTCACAAAACTTCCCAGGTGTGTGGGATACCTGCTGAGAGCTCATAGCCAGCTGTTGACTGAGGCACTGATGGTGGAATTATTTTGTTAGGAAGGCTTCAGCAGTGACTATCAGGCCCCCTTGATGCTCCATGAAACAGGTGGGGGCTGTTTTTTCTCACACAGCAGTAAGTCAGGAAGGGGTCAGTTCCCTCTCCTGTATGTTTGGCTGGAGACAGTCACGTCGTTCCTGAACCAAATACTGCGAATGCGAATGAGATTGGCTTTATTTATTAAATGAAATGCTTACTCTCTGTCAGGCATCATGCTAAGCACTTTACAGTACTAACTCAATCCTCTTGCAGCCCTGTAAGAAGGGTGTAATTATTATCCACACTTTACAGAAGAGGAAACTCGGGCCCAGAGAAGTTAGGCTACTTGGGCAAGGTTGCACAGCTTGTAAGTGGAAAAGCTGGGATTTTCGTCTAAGCCGGCTGACTCCAGAATTTCCGCCCACGCTCTACTGTCTGTCAATGCCCTCGGATGGTACAGACACATCCTGGAGCCAGGGGTGGGAGCAGCTTCTCCTGAGGGGTGTCTGCTTTGAGAATGGAGTACCTGCTGAATGGAATCACAATACCTTTAGGAAGGAGAGCTGGGACAAATGCCCAGTAGGTCCCAACAGTGGTCTCTCCCCTCTCTCTCCTCCCCTTCATCTCTTTCTCGCCCCGCTCCGGGTCTGTGCTTGCATAAAGTGGACAGCTAAAAACTAGTAATTACTCCTCTCCCATGATCTGTGACCCTTGTCATCCCTCTGCCCTTTCCTCTCACTTTCTTCTTCTCGCTCTTTGAGTCGTACTGTGAAATGACTTTTGCAATGTCAGCCATAAATAGATTATGAGAAGAAAATCTTTTGTTTAAACAAATTCTAATTTTCCAAAAGGTGGTAAATAAACACTCTGGGATGCATTAGAGATCAGCAAATCTTGTTTGTGCAAAATCACACTTCAATTTCTTTATATAAGCAGAAAATAGCGGTTCTGAAGACCTTGCCAGAAGCGTCTTTGTGTCAAAGGGTTGGTCTCACCATTTCAGTTTGCGTTGCTCAGAAGAGGCTGAGCCTTCCCACCCGGGTGGGAAAACGCTTCTCATGGAACCATGTGGGTCGTAGGCTTGCCCAGGGGCACTGAGCGGCTCGTTCCTCCCATTCTACTGCAAGCGCCCAATCCCTTCAAATGAACACATTTTTAAGGGTGAATTATAAAGCGCCTTTACCAAGGAGGAGAAACACCCATGGCCTGGGTGCAGGAGGACTGAGCCCCAGGCTTGGAAGAGCTCTCAGTGGCTGTGCAGTTTTTGCTGCTGTCAAAAGCAGAATGTTCCTCTCAGCACCCTTCACCGGTGTCTCCAGAGACTGCTTAAGCCACAGGCCAGAGAGGGTCTTCAGTGACGCTTCAGGGTGGATGTCACAGAAGCCACCACGGCCACATCAGCAAAACGGGGGGTTATTATAAGGGACAGGCTGTCCTCATGGACGTGAGGCGGGCAGCGTTCCAGTTACTGGCACTGCATGACACATCACCCCAAAACCTAGTGGCGAAAAACAACCACTTTTTTAATGCTTGAACGTTCTTTGGGTCAGGAATTGGGATGGGGCGCGGCAGCAAGAGCGTGTCGCCGCTCCGTGGTGCCCAGGGCCTTCTCCGGGAGGCTCGGACGCTGGCGGTCTCGTCTCTCAAGTGGCTGGTGGTTGATGCTGGTGGCTGCCTGGGACCTCGGCTGGGACTGCCAAGGGAGCGCTTACATGTGGCTTCTCCCTGTGGCCCAGGCTTCCATGAGGAGGTGTCCCAAAGATCTCCAACTGCAGGGAGGGGGACTGCCCCACAGACTCAGCTGCCGCCTCCTGAAAGCCATTGCCACGTCTGTACCGAGGCCACACTTGCCATGGCCACGCTGTGCCCAGCCAGTGACGGAGTGTGGCAGAGACACTGAGCCTGGTCCACTCCTGGAGAACGCAGGCTCCTCTGACGGAGACCCTGGCTGGGGGACTCCCTGACAGACCTGCCGAGCCTTCCCTGAATGGCTCTCTGGGGGAGCAGAACCCCCCCTCCTTAGGTGTAGGCGGCACAGAGCGACCTTCCCAAGAGCAACTGTACAGTGGAAAAACCAAAGAAATCGAGGTCAGCATCAACAGTGATAAGTCATGTTGATCGTACGTACCCTTCCTTGATACTGATGTGACGAGAAAGACACTTTACCTCTGAAAGTCTTGGTCCCCAAAACTCATCACCAAACTCTTACCGTGAGAATAACATCAAACAAATTCCGAAACGGGAACATTCTACAAAATACCCAACCGGTGCCACTCAAAACTGTCAAGGTCATCAAAGCAAGCAAAGTCTGAGAAACTAGGATACGGGTTATAAGAAAGTCCAGGTCTAGCGGGGAGGAAGATTTACAGGAGCAGAAAGAATTGGGCTGGGCAAAGGAGTGAGGAAAGATGGGCACAGAAATTGGTCATTGCGAGCGAGGCTCTGAGCTCGAGAGGTCCTGGAGCTGCTGGCAACTCAGAGGAGACATCTGTGGCTGGAGCCCCAGGCCACCCGCAGTGTGCTGGCCTCACCCTGGGGCTGGTGACCCGATGGGGGCCCTCCCTCCAGGCATCACATCCACGTACATCAGTATCCAGAGGAGAGAATATCAACACCTCCAGTACCTTTTTCTTAGCAAGGAGGAAACTGTCCTCATGGCCCATTGGACCATCCACTGCAGTGAAAACAGGGCTACCCTGATTGGCTGCGACTAACCAGAATCTACCCCTGGGGTGGAGATGGGATCACCCTCTCTTTCGTTTTTCGGGTGTTCTTAGCAAGGAGGGTGACAGTTGCCGGATTGGTACCAAACTACATCTGCCACCCAGAGCTGGAGTGGATGCCGGAAGAGCCCTGGGAGGCTGCACTGGCGCAGGCAGGGGTCCAGACAAGGGATGGTGGTGCCTTAGACGAGCAGTGGACACGGAGAACCGGATGAATCAGATGTGTATTTGAGAGGTGGAATCAACAGGAGTTTCTTATGGATTGGATAGCTTGGTGCAAGAGGTGAATTCTCTATATGGGTTCAGTATTATACGGTGGTTTTCTTAAATTCAATTTCGTAGTGATCACACCCCAAAACCACAGAAAGCACTGTTCTATTATAAGTGTGAGCCTTCCGAGAGGAGTGATGGCATTCTCTGTGAGTAACGTAACATGAAATTCCGTAAGAATAAGGGCCTAGTTTACTGGGTGTGTTTTCTATCCCTACCAGTGACTTCACTAAATGTTCCAGTCTTGAGCGCTTAGAATCAATTCAGTCCAATTTGGAATCATTTTTAAAGGAAAAAAACCCCATTGTATTCAGTCAATTCCATGTTTAATAAAAGTATGCCACTTAAGACTTCAACTTATTAAATTTAAAATATAAATGTTTTAAGTATAAAGTAAAACATAATGGCTTTTATTAAACCAGCCCCGGTCGAAAGCCCAGTTCAGATTTCTTGTGGTTTCACATCTGCATTTACTGAGTCATTCTTTTCATAAACAACTTCTGAAATCATAAAGCCTACGTTTATCAATGTGGCTAGTACCACCCTTTCTTGATGAATGCAAGGAATAGAGCATTATCACATTTACTCTGCTCAGAAGGAAAGGTGGCCTGCCGACGTGTGTTATTACCCCCAAAAGGAATTCTATAATGCGTAAGCCCTAGGCAAATCACGGATTCCCTGCCCATATATGCTCTTATTCTGATAGCCTTGTAAGCGCTTCGAAATGGCTCTGAGCCGTTACTTTGATATCCTTCAGACCCATACGATTTGCTATAAACCTTAAACTTCATTTGGAGGCAGCGTAACCCTCAATTCATCCACAAACTTTTAAAGAAAACTGGGCAATTTCCCAAAGCAAACTGCTCCTGGAAAGTGAGATAGTGTCTCATAAACTCAGCCACTTTACAATTGATGAGGACTACACTGAAAAGTAGGACGATTCAAGTTCAAACTACCTCAACAATGATAAATCAGGATTGTAGTTGGTTTTTGTTTATTTTTGCTGTGGTGGTATTGTTTGGGGGTTATTTGGGCTTTTCGGTTTGTTAGATATTTTAATGATTGATGATACCTAGCATTGGCAGAGGAATGGATACTCTCCTTATACGTTGATAAGGATACAAATTGGTACAGCTTTACTGGAGGGTATTGTCGCAGTAGCTATTAAAATGTTTAGAATGCAGCACGTTCATTTCTAGATATTAAAGAAAAACTTACCCATGTGCAAAGAGACAAGAACAAAGATATTCCTGGTAGCCCTGGTTGCAAAAGGAGAAATTTATAAAAACCTAAAATCCATCAAGATGTAAATAAACAGGGCTTCCCTGGTGGTGCAGTGGTTGAGAGTCCGCCTGCCGATGCAGGAGACGCGGGTTCGTGCCCCGGTCCGGGAAGATCCCACATGCCGTGGAGCGGCTGGGCCCGTGAGCCATGGCCGCTGAGCCTGCGCATCCGGAGCCTGTGCTCCGCAGCGGGAGAGGCCGCAACAGTGAGAGGCCCGTACCGCAAAAACAAAACCAAACAAACAAACAAAAAGAATGAGCTAGGCCAGTCAATACCGATGATGATTATCAAGACATGTTGGTGGTGTGAGGGAGGGAATGTGGTTAAAAAACAATGAATCAAGTTTGAACATATGTTAGAGAATGCCCCCCACTCTTCTTCTATATGGGTACATGTTTGGGTAGATCCTTGGAACGGATCTGGAACTGTAGAATCTAGTCTGCACTCAGTAGTTGAATGAATTAATGATTGGACTAACACACATGGCTAGAATGTTTTCCCATTTGGCATCTGCCTTTCTAATTTTGTTCTGGAGTTTTAAACGGTGCAACTTATTTTCAAAACCTGTGGGTGATTCTCCTAAGAGGGAGAAGTCCTCTCAGGGTTCCAGGTGAGGTAGCCCTCTTTGCTGCCCAGCATGGGGACACACTTTACCTGGTCGGGATTTCACTCTGTACTGTGGATTAGTGGTGACTCACAAACACTGGTGACTGTGTTCCTGGAGCCTTTCTCCCTCCCCACCCCTCTCCCTCTCCCTTATTCTTTTTTGTATCCTTTAGATGGGAGTTTGAACACCCCTTCTGGGGAGAGACCTTCCATAACAACGCCTAGCATAGGACAGGTCACTCTGTGATCTGTGCCCTGATGGTACCGGCTACGATCTCTCTTCAAACTCAGCATAACTGTGATTATACAACCATCCTGTAGTTATGTTCAACTAAGAAATATTCCTAACCTGCAGAAAATAGTGGCAGTAGACTTGTATACAGACCACCTAGACTTTTATACATGGTTCGTTTATTCACGTCTATCTCCCCTAGACCCCGAGAGTTAAATAACCTCTTTGTGCTTCTGTGTACTGATGTTAAAAATGGGGCTCATACTCTATGTCATAAGGTTTTGGTGAGAATTAAATATCTTTTCTCTGTTTTTTATTAAAGTATAGTTAATCTACAGTGTTGTGTTAGTGTCAGGTATACAGCACAGTGATTCAGTTGTATGTATATATAACTATATATATATAACCAGAAAAGAATATATATATTCTTTTTCAGATTCTTTTCCCTTATAGGTTATTACAAAATGCTGAGTAGAGTTCCCTGTGCTGTACAGTAGGTTCTTGTTGATTATTTATTTTATTTATAGTAGTGTGTATGTGTTAATCTCAAACTCCTAATTTATCCCTCGCTCCACCTTCCCCTTTGATAACCATAAGTTTTTCTCCTATGTCTATGGGTCTATTTCTGTTTCGTAAATAAGTTCATTTCTTGCCTGCTTGCTTGCTGCGTTGGGTCTGCGTTGCTGTGCGCGGGCTTTCTCTAGTTGCGGCAAGCGGGGGCTACTCTTCGTTGCAGTACGCGGGCTTCTCATTGCGGTGGCTTCTCTTGTTGCGGAGCACGGGCTCTAGGCGCATGGGCTTCAGTAGTTGTGGCACGCGGGCTCTAGAGCACAAGCTCAGTAGTTGTGGCACACGGGCTTAGTGGCTCCACGGCATTTGGGATCCTCCCGGACCAGGGCTCAAACCCGTGTCCCCTGCATTGGCAGGCGGATTCTTAACCACTGCGCCACCAGGGAAGCCCCCATTTGTATCTTTTTTTCAGATTCCTCATATAAGCTATATCATATGATATTTGCCTTTTTCTTTTTTACTTAATTCACTTAGTATGATAATCTCTAGGTCCATCCATGTTGCTGCAAATGGCATTATTTCATTCTTTTTTAGTCTGAGTAGTATTTCATTTTATATCTGTATATATCTACATATATATCTATCTATATCTATATATCTCACATCTTCTTTATCAATTCATCTGTCGATGGGCATTTATGTTGCTTCCATATCCTGGCTATTGTAAATAGTGCTTCTGTGAACATTGGGGTGCATGTATCTTTTCGAATATAGTTTTCTCTGGATATATGCCCAGGAGTGGGGTTGCAGGATCATATGGTAACTCTATTTTTAGTTTTTTAAGGAGCCTCCACACTGTTCTCCATAGTGGCTGCACCAAATTACATTCCCACCAGCAGTGTAGGAGGTTTCCTTTTAAAAATATCTTAATACTTGTAAATCAAACTGAGTTTCAATACTAAGTAATAGTGTGACTTGTTACCCAGCAAACACTGACTGCTACATTCATCATTGTTTGTTTCATGCTTAGCGGGGTGCTGGCACTAGTAAATTCCCAATAAGTATTTATTGAATGAATGAATGAGACCATGAGCAAAAGAAAGAATTGATGAATGAATGAACAAATGAAGAGAGATACCAGGGAAGCAACCCTTTATTTCTGTTGGATGGATTAATTCCACGGAGTAGGAGGATCAAGTTACAACAACAAGGATCTCTTTTTTTATTGCCAATTTCATAGACGATATGCTTAGAAAGAGAAATGTGATCAGGCATAATCTTCTAATCGCATTAGAACAACTTGTCATGTCTTTTCTGTGGATTGTAAAGAACATCCAAATTTCAGTTCCAGGTCCCCTGCCTGCTTTAAAAACCAAACCATGCATTAATACATTCCAGGGAATTACACTCAAACTGGTTATCTTACTTATTAGCAAGGTTGATATTTCTCCTTCCCTCAACCACAGATAAAAAGTGCCATTTGGGAACACTGACAGTAACTTGAACTCTGTAGAATTCCTTAGTTTGTCTTTGTTGTATATACCAGAAATCTTAATTTTCCACTCATATTAAGTTCTTACTGCTGAGGCAAAATCAGAAGGCAAAAAATCTTCAAAGCCACTGAATTGTGTTTTTGTCTTCTTGGATTTCAGCTCTAAAACAGAGTCAAGAAGACAAAACTAATTAATTCAAGTGTCACAACTGTAATTATCTAATTTGCTTTACTCCCCAGATTTTCAACATTTAAAATTTTTTTCATGCCAGAAAGTCAGTAAATACCATCTAGAGTTAAAACATGGAGTCTTAGAAAAAGTTAATGAATTCAGCTTCTGTGGTTTTTATCAGCTTTTTTCTTAGGTTTAAAGGGACAGTGAACTTGTTTCTCTTGATCGTGTGCATGTGTGTGTGTCCAAAATGTGGAGATTTCTTTAGTTCAACTTCAGATTCTGTTACTATCAAATGTAAGTAAAATCAAATGCTTTCTCATTAAAAATAGTATGTATAGTAAAATTCCTCCTTTTCAACAAAGCATATTGGTTGCTTTTTTTATCCATAGAGCAGAGACCAAATACTGAGAAGGATGGTTGTTTGCGGGGAGTAGACTACTGAGGGTGTTTTTTTCTTGAGAATTATTCTTTGCCCTTTTATACATTGTTCAGCTTTTAGAAAACATAACCGTGTTATCATTTTTTGAAACGATAAAGGTATTAATGTTTTAAAAAACCAAATAACTAAATATTCTTCCTAGTTTCCTCCAAGTTAGCACTCCGCCTCAAAACGTCTTGCTTTAAAAGCATACAGCAGAGATAACACGTTTGCAAGCGATCAGCATATAGAGGGTTGCTGTGGCCATAGTAGGAAATGACCCAGGGGGAGAGGAAGAGGAAGTGAGAAAAGCAAGCGTCTCCTTCCTCAGAAGACAAGCTGATACCAAAGCCTGAGAAGGAGTGAGCTCAGAAGTGTCAGGACGGAACAGACCCTCCTACCGTCAAGGGTGCAGAGTTTCCAAGAAAAGGCACCTACAGGATCCCCTACCCTCAAGACTCCTCTCCGGTTCACTCATATTTGGATTTCTTTGAATCCCAACGAGATAGAAATTCCAGAACACTGTGTGCTAGAGCCCTGTCACGGGGTTTCACCTCCCTAGGATTCTTCTGCAGTGGATGCCATGTCCAGAAACCTCAGGAGGCTCCCCAGACAGCCTCCAGCCCTGCGCCGGGGCGGGGGGGAGATCTTCATTACTGACCCTCTCTGGACCTCCAGGGCAGCACCACGAGCGGGACAGCTGCATAAGTCCCCTGACACGCAGCCCGTCCCCCAGCCCCTGTGGTTTTTAGAAACCACGAAAGACACCTTCTAACCACAAACCGTGGTGCTTCAGTTTTTGGTGTTTTCCCTGGGACAGACTTTGTGGGCTCACAGTAAATCAAAGGATAACTTCCTGGCCTGTTGCATGGAATACAAAGGGTCAAGTCTACTCCTAATCTGAATGCAAACAGCAAGTAAAAGGATCACAAAAACATGCATGAAAAATTGTGTATAATTTTTGAGTAAAGGAAGCTTTTCCATGGCTTTGCAGCCATGAAGGGTATTGATACATTTGACAGGGAAATGAAGCTGTTCTGTGTGAAAGTGCACGCCACAAACAAGCGAGAGGATGTGACAGACTGGGAAAACCTATTTGCATATCCATAGGCCTGATTTCTTTAACATGAAAAGCGCTCTGATGAATCAACAAGAAAAAAAATGCGTGAGGCAATCAACAGACAGTCCTCAGAAAAAACAGCTATTAACTGCTCTTAATAAGAGGCGTAGTCTCACTTGGCAAAAAGAAACGCAAATTTAAATTTCACTTGTGGGGGGCTTCCCTGGTGGAGCAGTGGTTAAGAATTCGCTTGCCAGTGCAGGGGACATGGGTTCGAGCCCTGGTCCGGGAAGATCCCACATGCCGCGGAGCAACTAGGCCCGTGTGCCACAACTATTGAGCCTGTGCTCTAGAGCCCGTGCGCCACAACTGGAGCCCACGAGCCACCACTACTGAGCCTGCGAGCCACAGCTACTGAAGCCTGCATGCCTAGAGCCTGTACTCTGCCCCGCTCGCTGCAACTAGAGAAAGCCCCGCGCCCAGCAACGAAGACCCAACGCAGCCAAAAATAAATAAAATTAAAAAAAAATAAATGTATAAAAATAAATAAGTAAATAAATTACACTTGAGCCACCCTTTCCATCTATGGACTGGGAAGGGGAGTGGTCTCCCTGGTTGGGAGGAGAGCTTCATGTTTACTGTGTACGCCTAAGTCCGTGTCTTTAGAGTTTTACGCCAGGAGCATACTTTGCCTTTTCAGAAAAAATGTTTAAATGCAAGCAAACAGAATTCCTAAGCAAGAAGGTTTGAAACGGAGAATTTGTGAATGTTACAGCTTCTCCCGCAGGGCAGAGCCGTTTGGCCGTTCCGTTCATTCATGCAACAAATATTCTCTGAGCAATTATTGTGCCTGGCATTGTTCTGGGCCCTGAGAAACAGCGAATAAAGGCCCTGCCCTCGTGGTCCTGGCATTCTGGCAGCGGAAGACAGACAGTAAATAAACAACTCAGTATGTGGTACGCAGATGATGATGAGAGAGAAAAAACAGGCAGGGAGGAGAGATGGAGAGATCTCTGGTAGGCAGTTGGGGTGGCCCTTGTCTTTTTTTACATAGGTTTCTCAAGAAAGTCCCTATGGAGACAGTGACATTTGAACTGAGACCTCAAAGAAATGGGGGAGCCAGCTATGGGGATATCAGGGGCAGGGGGAAGTGTCCTAGGCAGAGGGAGCCCTCCGTGCAAAGGCCCTGTGGCAGAAGCGAAGCTGGGATGCTGCAGGAGAGCAGGGAGGCCAACCAGGCTGCTGCTAAATGAGCAAGGGGGAGAATGGGAGGAGATGAAGCCGGAGAGGCAGTGCAGGAGCAGAGTGAGGTTTACACAAGGCGGAGAGGACAGGCGAGGCCCGCCCAGGCCCTGGCACCGTGCCAAGCTCAGAAGGCAGGCTCTTGCTTAAATCTGTTGGATTTGAATTTCAAATGCAAAGGGTCATTGTGTTAAGGGAAAACTCCCTCTAACTACTGTTTTTCCAGCCTTTATGAAAAGAGGGCATCGAATCATTTTTTTTTTAATTTTCTGCTTCAATTATTAATGCTTTTAAATGTTTTGTTTTATGTAGTGATAAATTACATGAAGAAGAAAGCCGATGTGGTCTGGGCGACCCTTCTCTAATGAGTTGTTCTATGCCGGTTGCTAAGATTTTATCAAAGACTTCTGCATCTGTCATTCCAACTGTTGATGATCTGTTTTTTGTTTTTTTGTTTTGTTTTGTTTTGTTTTGTTTTTTTGTGGTACGCGGGCCTCTCCTGTTGTGGAGCACAGGCTCCGGACGCGCAGGCTCAGCGGCCATGGCTCACGGGCCCAGCCACTCCGCGGCATGTGGGATCTTCCTGGACCGGGGCACGAACCCGTGTCCCCTGCATCGGCAGGCAGACTCTCAACCACTGCGCCACCAGGGAAGCCCCTGATGATCTGTTATTTTTGAGAAATAAGATTTTTTTCATGGTTCTAGAACATTCCATCATAAGGGTACCGTAATCATTTAACTTTCTGGGATTGAGTGTTAGAGGAGGGTTTGATTTCACTATCTTCCTCTTCCACCCTCTCTTCCCCCCTCTTCCCCCCCTACACACACACGTGCACGCACACACGCACCCATACACCACACACACAACACATCCTTCCTCTATCTTACTAGCAGAGGTTTTCCGGAAGGGACATTTTCTAGGAAGGCAGAGGGCACATGTGCTGGCATGCTAGGAGGAGAGTTCTGGAATCCTGGTAGGGAGTTCCATGTATGCTGATTCTGGAGCCCATCTGCCCGTGGCTTGGTGAGAAAGCCGTGTGAGCGAGATGCAACCCAGGCCCCTCCCACACGCAGGCCACCTTGAACTCCCCACTGGTGCTGAGAGTCACGCTCTTTCCCACCCCACACGTTTATCCCAGCTGGGCCCTGGGACCTTTATCTGGAGTCCCCCCTCCTTCTTGGCCCCCAAAATAACAGTTTGTGGGCGATCTGAAACAAGGTCTCTCCCATACAGTCTCCCGGGCAGGGGGAGCCGCCCCTACTGCTCTGGCCAGGGCACTGGGCCACATCCTTACCAGGGCGCTCCTCCCGCCAGGCTGGCAGTGGAGCCGGGCAGTCAGGGCACGGGCTCTGGGGACGGGCGGTCAGCGTCAAATCCATCTCCAGCCTTTGGCGTTACGTACTTGGTTCATGTTGGGAAGACACACACTACACCTACCATACACGCACATGCACAGACACACACACACACACACACAAAGGGAGCGGGGACAGTGAGGTTGGGAATTAGTTCCCTCCCTGCCTGGGCCTCTCCCCCAGGCCCAGCTCTGCAGGGCAGCCTGTCCGTCCAGCTTCGCCACACCCACCCCGCGGCCTTGTGCGGGCTGAGGAGGGCCAGGGCTCTCTGCTTTTGCTGGCTTTTCTCTGCTCTGCCCACATCTTCGTCAAGTCCCCAGTCTGAACTGACCACGTGTTTCCTGCCAGGAGCCTGCCCGGCCCTTCAGGCCTTCTCTTCTAATCTTGCTGCATCCCCAGCTTCACCCTGACGTGACTGGGACCACCCGGGGTGCAGCCCCCTTCCAGGTCCTGAGCAGGAACCAGGCAGAAGCCCTCCACCCTCGGGTTCCCCCATAACTCCCCAACCAGGGTCTCCGCCGAAGGACCCACGTGCCTGATCTTCCCTTCTGCTCCCCAGACATTTCCTGTGGAGTCAGCAACAGAGGGCGTGCCCCACGCGGGAGCCTGTACAGTGTCTTTGTGCAGTTTAGAAAGAGGCGTCCCTTCCTCAGGATACTTTACTTCCATCTGGCAGAAAATCACTGTAATGTACTGATTTTGTATCTAGAAAACTCTCAGGGTAAATACACAAATCTACAGCATCTCTGCCGTGAACGGCAGGCACCCCTTAGAGGGCGTCCTTGTGCAGTGCACAACCTGCCCTCCCAGGCCCTGCCTTCCTGGCTTTTCTCTCTATATCATATATGTGTTCTTCCCAGCTCTACTCTCATGACTGAGCATTCAGCATTTCGACATCTTGGGAGGAACTCTAAGGTCAAATGGTCAAAATCAACATCTTGCTAGAAAGATCAGGTACCCACCTGCCCTGTCCTATCTAGAGGTGATAACTTCCGGTTTAGTCTTAGGAGGTGGACTGTTTCAGGGAGAACATGTTAAAAGATATCAATCTAAATGTCAGCAAATATATTTTCTCCTTTACATGTGCCAGAGACTCTACTCATCTCAATCCTCACTGGCTTGTGAATTTGTTCTCTTCTCCATTTTACAGATCCTAGAAATCGAGCCTCCCCAGGACTAAGCACCTCCCCCAGGGCTTTTCTGTACTGCGTTGTCTTCCCACCCTCAAATCCTCTAACTCAGTACATTGGAACAAGAGACCAGAGAAGGTGGGACACGTGACCACGAGGACAGGGTTGTCTGAGTACCTTGGGGCGTGAGCTTGGATGTCCCTTTGCACTTAGGGAAAATTTCTACACCGCAGTCAAAAGCCATTTTAGAAATATACGCTGGGAAGATGATAATCGTAACCTTTAATGACAGTGGCGCTTGCAAAACGTACAGTTCAGGAAGGACTGATGCTTTATCCAAAAAGCTCTTGTTAAAATCCAATCATCTTGAGCAACAAGCATTAGCAGGAGATGCCTGCAATGAACAAAAACACAGGAAAGGTTAATGGCCTTCTTTGCTAAAAACGATTCAGGGCTTTATCTCGCATTCCAGCTCAGCCTCAGATCTGTGCATATGCTGAAGATTTTTTTTTTTTTTCGTTTTGGTAATCAGGAGAAAAATTGATTACCAAAATTATAATTAAGAGCTGGGAAGATATGCAACAATTTGGCTGCTTCATTTAGCGTGTATTTCAGGTTAATTGCATAATTTTACTAATGAAGATATTTGCATGAATATCTTCAGTGGCTACATTCAATTTATTGTGTAATGAACACTCTGCTAAGCAGAAGACTTCACTTCTTGTTGGATTCAGGGTGAGACAAAGGCTGAAACTCTCAATGGGTTTCTAGTCTCCCATGTCAGGCTCTTAATGAGTAAATCCGTTAAAGTCTCCTGATGGCATTTACACTGCCCACTGATACGACTGGATTTTTCTCTAATTTTGAAAAAGACTATAAGATTCCAAAGGAAGTGGAACAACCCCTTTTATTACCAGTTCTTGAAAAAGTATATCAAAAAGAAGTATTTTTCCCATGCCTATCCAATTTTAGTTTACGTGGGTCATCACACCTTATTTCCATTTAAAGAAAAATAAATGTGATGCCTAAAATTATAAAGAGATTAGAAAATATAAAAAATCAAAAGAAAATAAAAATTACCCATAATTCTGCTATTCAGAAAGAACAGTGTTAAAGTTTGGGAGTGTATGGCTCTAAATATTTCTCCTTTGCGAAAGTGTACTTTTCATTTTTTACCAAAATGGATTTACCGTATGTACAGTTTCTTATTTAAGTTATTTCTTCACCTAACAGTAAACTGCGAACACGTTCTATATCAGTAAACATTTTTTCTACTGCTGTGTAAAGGTACGAAGTTTTTCATGGTGTGGACGTGTCATAATTTATGTAAATGACCCCTTTTTGTTGGATGTTTAGGTTGAATCCAGTTCACTTTATAAGCAGCAGGCAGTGAACATTCTCAAAGCTCCTTGAGCACGTTTGTCATTATTTCCTTAAGATAAATTCATAGATACTCAATGCTTAGAAAGCCTGGATAGATGTTGCTAACTTGACCCTAGAAAGACGGAAATTTTAAATCCCACCAGCAGTGTGGGATAAAGGTGCTTTTTCCTGCAGTCTCACCAACATGGGGGCCTGATGCTATCATTTGAAAATGGTAGCTAAAGAATTTCTCTCGCTGTTGATTTCGTGTGCTTTTCTTCAGTGACTGGTGGAACTCATGATTATTTATCGGCCATTTATGGTTCTTCTTTGTGAATTGCCAGGGCAAGTGCCTTGCCCATTTGTAAAAACTGGGTTGTCCGTTTTTCTGTTTCAGGATCTTCCTATGTTTTAAGAATATGACCATTAATCTGTACATATGGTCCAAATATGTTTCCATTGATTTCAATATTTTTCTACTGATGCAAAAAATAAAATGATTACATTTTGTTCACCACGTTCATTCTGTGGGAGGAGCCATCCCTGGGAGGGCCGGCAGGTCGGTGTCCCAACGCCAGCAGCTAGCAGGGGGTGTGCTTGCCGGCTCAGGCACTGCCCAAGTGCTTACTGCCCCAGTTCACTTAATTCTCATACTATTATCTGCATCTTACAGGTGAGGAAATGGGGGTTCAAAGGGCTTCAGTACTTGACCCAGGTCACTCAGGAACAGCGTCAAGATTTGAACCCAAGCAGTGTCTCTCCAGGGCCAGAATCAGACTGCAAGGTGTTGCTAGTAGCAACGGATGATAGCGCAAGCATCCATTGCTGTGAACTTCAGGCTCCAGCCAGCTGTACCTGTAGGAAGTTGTATCCATTAGGAATGCGTGACAGATGGCACAGAAACTCCAACCACAGTGGCCTGAACAAATAGGGGTTTTCATAAAGGGTTGTTGAATTATTGCTGTGTGTGATATGCCAACGGTGAATTGCGTGTGACAGTGTCTGTCCAAACCTTGAAGCACCTCTGACAGTATCCATGACTACGTGTGTTTTTATAGATATTTGCCCTGCTTCTGGGTGAAGGCAGAAGAGAGAAGGCAGCGGCTGAACGTGTTAAGTCGGAGGCCCGGTTGATAGTGGAAGATGGCTGGGCACCAGCTGATGGTGTGCACTCGTGATCAGGGGCTTCAGCTCTTGGGGCCAGTTCCGATGGGCGTGCAGGACGCCCCGTGGGGCTGGAAACGAGGGGAGCAGCTGCATGCGATTTAGAAGCATCCCTACCCAGCTCTACCCAACCTAAGGTGCGTACTCTCCCAGCTCAGCAACCCTGCCCAGGTGCACACCCGAGAAGCCTGGTGGGTCCAGAGCCCTCATCATGAAGGAGCTTGGGCCTCTCAGTGGCTTCACTCCCCTGCTTGCTGTGGGGAAAGACCACAAGTGAAAGAGCCGGACGACACCTTCCCCGGGTCACCATTAGCATCCTGGGAGGATGAGGGCAGCGTACAGAGGAGAGAGAGACAGAGAGGGGTGCCTGGCTCGGACCCTCCCTCGCCGGGGCCAGCTGAGGGGGCGGCTTCTCTTTCCGCGCCGAGGCTCCCCGTGAGTTGAATCTGGAAAATGCCAGGAAACTTCCAAAAAGCACAAAATAGTGTTCCTTTAAAAAGCTATTTAGCGTGACTCTAGAATGCAAGGAATGATCCTAGGTGGATCCTGGATTGGGGGGAACTTGCCGCCCAGCATAGGATTGGATAGTGAAATGTGGATTATTATTAAGTAATATGTGCAATCATATTAAGCTTCCTGAACTTGATCGTCATATCCTGATTATGGAAGGGGAGGTTCCTGTTCCTAGGGGACACAGGTGACCTCTCGAAGGATCAAGTGCCGTGACCCTGCACGTGTCCCCAGAAGTCGAGGGCGGCTTCCTGGGAAGATGCTGACAGAGGACGTTGTTAACAGGTGAGGATTCTGGGTGAGGGGCATGTGTGAGGGGTGGTCATTGTTCTGTCCTTGCGACTTCTCTGCGGGTTTGAATTTTCTTCAAATTGTACCTCTTTTTAAGTGTTATTTAAAATTCTAGGTGTGATCATCATGGGTGCTAAGGAATTGTTGAGAGCCCAGTCCAGGTTCCTGAGTCCTTCATGAATTTGCCCCAAATGACCTGGGGTGGCAGGTGACCTGTGGGGCCCCCCGGACCCCCTTAATGGGGACACGTCTCAGCTCCTGGCGGCCCTGTCAGCAGGTGGCTCAGCTGCACCCACCGTCAGGCCCTTCCCGGCGGCCCTCGCCCGGTGACCCACCAGTGCTGGTGTGTGAAGGCCTGGCCGTCTCGGCCCAGCTGGGGACAGCTCTGAGGGCCACCTCAGCTCCACAGCTCCCGGGGGGCAGCTGACCTGTCCCCTCCCCCCTCCTCAACAAACGCCCACTTGTCAGCACCATCCCAGAGCCGGCTTCCCGGGGGTCCAGCCTGCCATAGGCCTCCAGCCACGTCCCTGTCACCTCCACTCACACGCCCACGTCTCCCCTCCACCATCACCCCTGTTCTGCCCACACGCGTCACGCACCACGGACATTTCTTCCTTTAAAGCAGTTTTGTCTGAACTATTTCCAACGCATAGACAGAGAGAGAGACCAGGATGATGAATACCTGTGTGCCCCTACACAGCTTTATCAGACCTCAGCCTAATGTCACGTTTGTTCAAATGTGGTTTTTTTAAGGAACAAAGCATCACCGATTCAGCGAAGGCCTCCTGTGTACCCGTTCCAGTCCTTCCCCTCCCCACCCGCCCCTCCTGACGGTCTCCCGCCATCAATTTGGTGTTTCTCCTTCACGTGTATGTTTCTATACTTTTAACATAGCTTTGTGCATCCGTAAACAATATGCAGTATTGTGTTTAAGTTTTTAATCTTTATGTAAATATTATCATTCAGACCGCATCATTCCACGGCTTGCTTTTCCAGCCCCAGGTTGTTTGTGAAATGCCTCTGGATGTCTGTGGTCTGGCCCATCCGATCTGCCTGTAATACACCCCATGGATTTCAGCCTGGCTCCTGTTAAGGGACGTCTACGTCTTTCCTCCGGACAAGCGGTGCTGCCGTTGCCGTTCTCACCCACGGCTGCTTGAGCCTCCGAGACAGTGGCCCAGAGGTACAGTGACGTATCAGGGAAGTAAGTGTGGGAACAGGAGTGCGCAGCAGGAGGCCGCCGTCTGAATCCCAGACAAAGCTCATGGCTCAGAGTGTGGGCCCCGCGAGGCAGACCCCCTTTCTCGCTCCTTCCCCACCGCTTGCTTCCAGCCCCCCAGCACCTGATCAGCCACCACAGAAGTCAGGTTTCTCTGTAGCAATGCTGTGTAATCGATAGTCCCAAGCTCCAGGCTTACCCCAGGCATTTATTTCTCATTCATGCATCTGCGGGGGAGCAAGGCTTGGCTCTGTTCTGGCCACTGGGCTGGGTTCCAGTCTACTCCATGGGTCTTTTATTCCTGAAGGGCTGACGGCTTTCTGGGACACGCTCTCCTCAAGGCCAAAACTGGAGCGCAAGAGGCCAAGCCAAACCACGGAAGCTCACGTAAAGACCCTGCTCCCGTGCGGTGTGGACTGTCTGCTTGTAGAGTCCATTGGACAGAGAAGTCCTGAGTTGGTGGCGGAGCCCGCTCCACCCGCAGTGACGTACTGGTGAGAGCAGGAGGGCGAGGAGAATGGTGCGCAGGCCAAGCCGCCCGCCACGGGTGCAGACCTTCTGCTGCCGTGCCCCTCCTCCCACACGCGTGTGTACGCACAGGCACGCACATACACTCAGCCACAGCCTGTCCTCACCCTTCCTCCACCGTTCCCTCCTGCCCACTCCCCCCCGCCCCCAGTTCTTTCCAGAGCTGAATTGGGTTGGGGAGTGACCAGGTGAAAGCAAAGGCATCACCAGGAAGTAATGTATCAGGATTTTCAACAGCCAAGACGTGGAAGCAACCTAAATGCCCATCAGCAGAGGAATGGATAAAGAAGATGTGGCACATATATACAATGGAGTATTCCTCAGCCATAAGAAGAATGAAATAATGCCCTTTGCAGCAACATGGATGCACCTAGAGATTATCATACTAAGCGAAGTAAGTCAAAGACAAATATCATATGATATCACTTATATGTGGAATCAAAAATATGACACAGATGCACTTATTTACAAAACAGAAATAGACTCACAGACATAGAAAACAAACTTACGGTCACCAAAGGGGAAAGGGGGAGAGAGAAAGTAGGAGTATGGGATTAACATATTATATATAAAATAGATAAACAATAAGGACCTACTGTATAGCACAGGGAACTATAGTCAATATCTTATAATAACCTATAATGGAAAAGAATCTGAAAAAAATATATATATATATATATATGAAACTCAGTCACTTTGCTGTACACCTGAAACATTGTAAATCAACTATACTTCAATTTAAAAAAAGACAGTGATGTATTAGGATTTTCCAGAGAAACACAACCAACAGGACGTGTGTGTGTGTGTGTAATGTATATAAGTGTATATAAAATTTTATATATGTAAAATGTATATATATGTATATAAAATGTATATAATGAGGAATTGGCTCATTTAGTGATGGAAGCTGAGCAGGCCTGCGAGCTGCTGTCTAGGAAGCTGGGGCCCTAGGAAAGCAGCTGGTGTAACTCAGTCCAAGTCCAAAGGTCTAAGAACCAAGGGAGCTGATGATGAAAATCCGGGCGTGAGGGCAGGAGGTGAGATGAGATGTCCCAGCCCAAGCAGGGAGGCAGGAAAAAGGGGGGCAGCTTCCTCCTTCCTCTGCCTTTTGTTCTACTCAAGCCATCCACGGGTGAGATGAGGCCCACCCACCCCGGGAGGGCATCTACTTTACTGAGTCCGCAGTTTCAAATGCTGACCTCATCCTGAAGCGCCATCACAGACACACCCAGAATAGCGTTGCATCTGGGCACAGCATGGCCAGTCAGGTTGACATAGAACATTAATCATCCCATACTCCTCTTGCCTAAGCCTGTAGAACAAGGTTATTTGCTAAAAGATCTGAGAGTGCACTCGGTGTTACACAGGAAGTGGAGCGTGGGTTATAAATTCCATTCCAAATTGTCAAGGAGCCACAGGCTTCCATGGGCACAGCCTGTGACAGGTGTGTGATGGCTCGTGTGCAAAGCCATTTAGCTTGTTAACGAGTAAGAGTCTGGGTCAGCAGCACACACTCAGGGACTGTGGTTTGTTTAAACAATAAGAGGATGGTATAGGGATCAATACTCCATTCCATTCTCAAAAGCCAGCGACACCCAGCTTCTGTGTAGGTCATCCGTGCTGTGGATTAACATGCCCCCAAAATACTGAGGCAAGTAGCCATCATTCAGCACACCCTGGCCTCTTCATTTCGTCCTGGCTGGGTAAACGGGAACCATTAGCTGCATTATCCAGTGTTAGGAAATCAATAACGTACTGATTATTGATAGACACGCACTGCTGGCAAAGGGGAAAAAATTACATGAGGGCTTTATGGGGTGATCGCTCTGTTCTTTAGAGCAGTGGCCAACTTCAGCTTTCAGTTCCCTGTTACATACTCACCCAGATTTATGGAGCTTTTGTAATATCTAATTGGGATTGGTGACACGACCCTTGCTTTCACTCTGTGGGATGTTTTAAGCATCCCACACGTCTAGACGAAAAGGAAAGAAGCAATAGAATCGCATCCAATCTTAGAAATTATAGGGAAGGGACTTCAGGGTAATTGAAGGCCCGCCTTATACTCTGTATACATTGTTTCCTTTAATCCTCAAATATTATTCTCTCCACCTCACAGGTGATGGAAATGGGGCTCAGAAAGGTGAACTAACTTGACCAATGTCACTCAGCCAATCAGTGGAGGAACTGAGATTCAAAAGGACAGTTGATTAGGAAGGCCACTCCCCCCCTTGCACTGGGCCTTATCCCAGGTTCTCTCAAAGCCCCAGTATTTTAGTGATGTCCCTGAGGTGCACGTAGAGTGAGGGGGACAATGACAGTGGGGCAAGGGGGTCAGTAACAGCAGTAGTACTGGTGTGATTTGGAAGTCAAGAACAACTGCCTCTCCAGTGGGACTGTCCCCTCCCTGCATCTGGACCCAATACCTTTCATAATGTAGCCAATGAGTTGCATTTACTTTATGGCTACCACATGCCATTGCTGGTCTGGAGGTACTTAAGCCTCCTGGGGGTTCTTCGTAGGAACCTCCCTCAAGCTGGGTCTGCCTTGTCCTGTACTTGTGGGGATTGGGGGTATTTAAGACGGATTCTTAGCATTCAGCCTCGTTAGATTGACTCCAGCTGTGCTCCTACCATCCTTCCAACCTGTTAAGATTTTTCCAATCTCGATCCTATCATCCAGCGTAAGCGCCGTCTCTTTTTGTTCTCATCTCCAAATCTGACACATATATCTTCTGTTTCATCTGAGATGGGCAGACAGACGGGTGTACACGTGAAAATGAACTGTCTAGGGCATCTTCTAGGAGCGCACCAGCACTTGTCTGAGAGGTGCGAAGTCCTGCCCAAGTTCTGTAACTCCTTCTTCCGGAGCATTCTAACCAGTAATGGTGAAAGCGCGTGTCCATCCAGGTCTCAGAGACCTTCCCTACAATCTGCCTTACAACACTGGGGGGGAAGCCCCACGAAGGCAGGGGCTGTGTGAGGTTCCGCTCACCCCTGGGTCCCCGGCACCCAGCCGGAGCAAGCGCACGCACACACAGGTGTTGAATGGGTGAGGGGGTGAGAAATGACGCCACACCATCACTCCGCAGCTCCACCCCTGCCCTGCATCCCAGCAGGTGAGTCTCTCTGGGTAAAGCAAGTCTCTTGGGTTTCTAGAGTGGTGGCTCTTGAATGGGGGCGTCATCACCCCACCCTAGGAGGTGCTCTGGAAGTTTGGGGGGGGGTTGTCACGATGCCTGGCGTAGGCAGTGGCCTTCAGAGGGACACGCGATATCCTGCAGTGCATGGGACAGTCAAGAAAAGGTTGTCTCTGACCTGCGAGACCTTCCATTATGTGTGTGGGCATTCATGAAGGTGGACACTTCTGCTTCCCTGTAAACACAAGACATCTTTTACACAGTTTTAATCCACATAGAATATACTGGTTTATATTCTTACGTGGATGAGTACAAAGGCGAACAATAGATGCAGCTGGAGACCTTCAAGGAACGTTCAGTCTGGCTAAGGAATTGAGTGGAATGAGAGAGCATAAGAGGAACTCTGGCCCCTCCCAGTGGAAAAGAAGTGAGGTTGGAACCGGGAGGAGTGGCTAGGAGTCAGCTAGGTGAAGGGAGACAAGAGTGAGCCAGACAGGAAACAGCGCGTATAAAGGCCCTGCAGCAAGTAGGGCAAGACATTCAAGAGAGGTCACGAGGGCTTCCCTGGCGGCGCAGTGGTTGAGAGTCCGCCTGCCGATGCAGGGGACACAGGTTCGTGCCCTTGGTCCAGGAAGAACCCACGTGCCACGGAGCAACTAAGCCCGTGCACCACAGCTACTGAGCCTGTGCTCTAGAGCCCAGGAGCCACAACTACTGAGCCCACGTGCCACAACTACTGAAGCCCACGTGCCTAGAGCCGTTGCCCCGCAACAAGAGAAGCCACAGCCATGAGAACCCCGCGCACCGCAACAAAGAGTAGCCCACGCTCGCTGCAACTACAGAAAGCCCGCGTGCAGCAGCGAAGACCCAACTCAGCCAAAAAAAAAAAAAGTAAACACAATTTTAATAGAAGTTAGATGACATCAGCCCCAGCACTCTGGTTTGAAATGGAACCGACCATTTGAGAGGCAGAGTTGGGGAGAGGGACCAGAACCAGCTGCCGTGGCCGCTCTGCTCAGGATTAGCTTGGGGGCTGCAGCCTCGGTTTCTTATTCCCTTTAAGGAAACCCAAGGGCTTTTTCAGACTCACGAAGAACCACCGAGGGACCAGGAAAATGTTCCAGGGGTACTTTGTGCCTCTACCACCCCCCACCCCCCACCCCCCGCAGGCTGTCAAACGCTGGCCGTTATAGACCCAATCATAATGACGGTGCTTTCTGGAAATCTCTGCATTAATTACCATCATCGGAGAGACGTCGTATGTAGTTACATAATAGCTTCCCAAGTTTTGCTGGTCTGAGGCAAGCTAACAAATTTGTAGCTATTAAGGAACACAAATTGCTCTGCTATGTTTTAAATTCGGCAAATGGAAAACTTTGTTTAGAGAGGTGGCTGGAATGCAGAGCAATTAGTGTCTAATAATTGGTTAATGTTGGAGATGCTGCACAGAGATACGGTTTAAAATGCCTGCCTTAATGTCTTAAGCGAAAAGAGAGAGGAATTTGAAGAAACCATAATAGGGTTAGGCATATTAATATAATAGCATATTTTTACAAAATGTAAAAGGCTCTTGTTCTGCCTTTAAAAGGAACAGCTAATGCCGCATCCTTATTTTTACCACTTAATTGCCCTGTCTTGGATACTAATGATGGGCTGATTGAAGTTTAATTACGGAGGGATGGAGATGGAGAGGCCGGCTGGATTGGGAGGGAGGGACCAAGGGTTGAAAGACACCTGGGAACGCACGTGGGGAAGGCGGGTCATCAGGCCACCCCATCGGTGCACGGGTCCCGGTGACGTCATCACACCGCAAGGTCTCGGCCCCTTCAGGCTCCCTGACGCATTTACCGAAACATGGTGAGAACTCACGGCACCTTGGTTCAGAGAGGCTGGTGGGGTGACGGATAACAATTTACTGTCTTCCGCCCAGAGCCCTTCTCTTCCTGTAGACGTGGCTGCTCCCCTTCCTCTAGGGCGGTGGTTCTCTCACCTGAGCATGCGTCACAGTCACGTGCAGGATCGACAAATCAGATTCTAATTCAGAGAACCTGAAGGCGGCCCGAGAATTCGTGGTAAGCCCTGGCCGATGCCGCTCCGATGCCACACTTGGAGGCCCAGCGATGCGGGAAACTGCTTCCCTGTGACCCAAGATGGACTTTCCCATGGATTGTTGGCAAATCTCAGTAGAAGCAGACGCCCCTCGTGGACGAATGTGAGTCTGGGAACTGGGCGCAGTTGATGGGCAGAGCAAAGAGAGAAGGCAGGCCGGGCAGAGAGGGGCGGACAGGGAGAGGAGACGGCTTCCTGGTTCCAGTCCCCGAGGCCCGTCGTTTCCAAGGTTTGACGTCAGCTAATGAGTTGCCCTTTTGCTTACCTAGTTTCCGTGGGATTTCTGTCACTGTAACCCAGAAAATTCTGACCACCACGGAAGTGCAGACCAGAATGCCAGTCTGTGACTGTACAAGGCCTCACTGATAACGGTGGTCTGTGCAACGTGGTCTCTTCCCGTAAGAGGAGGCGGGACGGAGATGTGGAAAGAGCAAGAGCTTGGGAGAGGGTTGCCAGATAGAAATCAGGACGAGCAGCTAAATGCGAATCTCAGAGGACAAATGATTTTTAAGGACAAGCATGCCCCCAATATTGCATGGGATATACTTATCCTAAAAAATCATTTGTTGCTTATCCGAAGTTCAAATGCAACTGTATTTTTATTTGCTAAATCTGGCAACCTGCGCCGCGGAGCAGGGCAGACCCAGGTTTGCCTCTCAGCTCTGTTACTGGCTGTGACGTTGCCGGTGTCCGTACCGGACGTGCGAGCTGGCCTGGTCTGGGCAGTGGAAGCAGTGGCAGTGGTCGGAGAGCAGGAGGAAGGGAGAAGGCAGAGTGTTTGCAGTGGCCGCCCTTCCTACAGGGTCCCCGCTTCTGCTGGATGGCCCTCGGTGGATCCAGAGCCGCAGAGGCGCACGTCCTGATTTTTTTCACCCTAGATCGTTTGTCTGTCTAGGACGCCATATAAACAAAGTCATACATTATGCACTTTGGGGGCCTGGCCTCTTTCATTCAGCATGATGTTTTTGAGATTCCTCCATGTTGTTGTGTTTATGAGTTCATTCCTGTTAGTTTTTTCCCTGCTTTATTGAGATATAATTGACGTATAACATTGTGTGAGTTTAAGGTGTACAACGGGTTGATTTGATACACTTGCAAGTGATTATCGCCATACCTAACAGCTGCATCACATCACATAATTACCATTTCTTTTTCTTCCTTTTTTTTTTTTAAGTTTCCCCTACTTGTGCTACAGTTCTGACTGCTACCTGCTTCTTTCTTTGTTTTTTCTTTTGGCTCCCTTGGGTCTTCATTGCTGCACGCGGGCTTTCTCTAGTTACAGCGAGCCGGGGATACTTTTTGTTGCGGTGCACAGGCTTCTCATTGTGGTGGCTTCTCACGTTGCAGAGCATGGGCTCCAGGCGTGCCGGCTTCAGTAGTTGTGACACGTGGGCTCAGTAGTTGTGGCTCCCTGGCTCTAGAACACAGGCTCAGTAGCTGTGGCGCACGGGCTTCATTGCTTCGCGGCATGGGATCCAACCCGTGTCCCCTGCATTGGCAGGCAGATTCTTAACCACTGCTCCACCAGGGAAGTCCCAGCCGTTTCTTTTTCATGGTGAGAACATTTAAAATCTACTCTCTTAGACAACTTTCAAGTGTAAAATACAGTATTATTAACCATAGTCACCGTGCTGTACATTCGATCCCCAGGACTTATTCATCTAATTTCTGGAAGTCTGTACCCCTTGACCAACATCTCCCCTTTTCCCCCAGCCCCTGGCAACCAACATTCTAGTCTCTGTTTCTGTGAGTTCAGCTTTTTTTAGGTTCTCCATGTAAGTGAGATCATACAGTACTTGTTTTTCCCTATCTGACTTATTTCACTTAGCATAATGCCCTCAAGGTTCATCCAGGTTGTTGCAAGTGGCAGGATTTCCTTCTTTCCCGTGGCTGAATAATATTCCGGGGTGTGTGTGTGTATACACACTGTATCTTCTTCTTTATCCCTTCATCTATAGATGGATACTTAAATTGCTTTTCATATCTTGGCTATAGTGAATAATGCTACAGTGAGCATGAGAATGCAGATATCTCTTCAAGATCCGGTTTTCATTACTTTGGAAATATACCCGGAAGTGGGATTGCAGGGTTATATGGTAGTTCTATTTTTAGTTTCTTTAAGGAACCTCCATACTGTTCTCCGCAGTGGCTGCACCAGTTTACATTTGCACCAACCGTGTGCGAGGGTTCCCTTTTCTCCACACTCTCAGCAATACTTCTCTCTCGTCTTTTTGAGGAGCACCATTGTAATAGGTGCGCGGTGATATCTCACCGTGGGTTTGATTTACATTTGCATTTGTTTTCTGTGATGATTAGTGATGCTGAGCGCCTTTTCGGTACCTGTTGACCATTCGTATGTCTTCTTTGGAAAAATGTCTTTTCAGTTCCTCTGCCCATTTCTTAATCGGCTTGTTTGTTTACTCATCCATTCCCTTTCATTACTGAGTGGTAATCCATTGTCTGAATATATCACTTAAAAAAAACCTCAATCTGTTGACAGGACATTTGGGTTGTTTCCAGTTTGGAACTGTTATGAACAAAGCTATGGAGAACATTAATGTACATGTCTTTGTGTAAACACGTGTTTTTATTTCTCTTGAGTAAAAATCTAGGGATGGAAGTGTTTGGTTGTAGAGTAGGTGGATGTTTAATTTTAAAAGAAACTTCTAGGCCTTTTTCTAAAGAGTTTTGCCCTGAAACTGTATATGAGCATTGAATTTGTTAGGATGGCACAAGTTCTCTGATGATGAGGCTATAAATCAGGATCTGAGATTGTTTCAAGTCCGGGGTTCTCTGCTTCTCTTGCAATGCTTGTGTCACTGTCTTCCGACACAAAGTTCTGTGGGTAACTAGGAACACAGAAGCTTGCTGAGTTGGCAAGTCCTCCCTTTTCCCAGAACACCTGCAATGATCAGAAATAAGAAGCAAGACCTCACGCTGCAGCATTACACTTTTTCCCCAGCTTTACTGAGGTGTAACTGACCAGTAGAAATTGAACGTATTTAAGGTGTACACCTTGGTGCTTTGATATACATAGTGAATGATCACCACGGTCAAGGTAATGAACAAAAATCTATTGCCTCACATGGTTAGCATTTTCTGTGTGTTTGTGTGATGGGAACAAGTAAGATCCACCCTCTTAGGAAATTTCAAGTGTACCATACAGTATTGCAAACTAGGAACGTATTGAACAGAATGTGGGAGGCGGGCATGAAGCTGGTGAATTCCTGGTGGATGTCATCAGCTCGGGCTTGGAGAGTGGCCTGTGAGAAGGGCCTTTCCATCAGGCCACTTGGAAGCCTGCCGGTCACAGATAGCCCACAAGCTAGCCTTAGGGGACACAGTCACTCTGCCCTGTGCCTTGACCAAAGACCTTTATAAACAGGAAAACAGTCTTGAAGGTAAAGAACAGGGTGTAGTGGTTCCTCAGATGTTCTATAGTTTGAAAATGACCATAAACAACCCAAATAGCCAAACACAAAAAGGGGGGCATTTTTTGGTCCACAGCCCCGAGGGCAGGCAAGGCTGAAGGAGGAGCTCAAACTACCCCATCAGGCCCCCTGTGTTTAAGCAGACTCTTCCCAGGTGGCCCAGGCTTACAGCCGCAGGTTCAACAAGTGCAGTGGAGAGGCACCTTCTCTTTCCTAATATTCCAACAAAACCCTAGAATTGAATCTCATTGGCCTGGGTCACGTGCCCACCCATGAGCCAATCAGGATCAGGAGGCTGGAATAGGCTGATTGGCTGGGTCTGAGTCACGTGCTCACCTCTGAGCAGGCTGGTGTCAGTTGCGCAAAAACTCTGAGAGCGTGCGATGACGACTCTGAATCGAATCAAGGTGGGGCCGGTGGGAAGGAGGCGTGGACGCTGGGTCCGTAAAGCACGCCTTTCTCAGACTACCCGTTGTTACGTCTATGGATACTAGCTAATGAGAGTCGAAATGGTCATGACCTTGAAAAACTGAACTTCCAAGACGTGAAGCCAAAGCCGCACAATTTTTTTTCAGTAATGTGTAAAACCAGACAATACTAAGTGCTTTGTAAAACTGTACTGAATATAATTATAAATATACTAACGTCTCTCTTGAGATTTCTTAGCAATAGGCGAGAGAGACACATACCATTGAGGAAACGCTTGTTCTTCCTGCTGCGGTAAAAATGGGTCAAATAATATAAAGAAAAATGCAAAAAGTAAAATTCGTCTCTTTGTCAGCATTGCCATTGGAAAAGGCATAGAAAACACTGAGGATCTGAACAACCTAGAATTAGAGGAAAGTAAGCTGCGTGGGAGGTTTTCTATACAACTGGTTGAGAGTATAGATTTAAAAAAAAAAATCATGTCATAGCTAATGGTATTGGTTAGATTTTGTTTCAGTAAAGAAATACATAAAGACCAGTTTTTTGTGAGCCATGAAATGAAAGATGTACCAGGGAATATATATTCTCAGTAGTATATCACTTCTTTAATAACAAAAACATTTTATGGAAAAGCTGTGTAAGTATAACCAGTGATGGAATAGGCGAGCTCAGACCCAGGTGTGTGTGTGTAAGAATTTAATATGCAATAAAAGTAGCATCACCAATTAGTGAATAAAAGGTAGATTGCTTAGTAGATGGTATAAGGATAACTAGCAAAGACAAGATAACCGTGTAACACCTTACGTAAAAGTGGACTCTGAGGAATTAAAGAGTTAAAAGTGAAAGATGAAACTGCAAAGCTAATAGAAGAGACTTAGGAAAATATCTGTGGGCCAGGACAGAGGAAGAAATTTTCAAAACACGTTTCAAAGCATAAGCCAGACAGCAACAAAATCAGTGAATTTGACTACATCAAAATTCAGGCCTTTTCAAAAATGAAAGGCACCGTGAATAAAATTTTGCCCTTTTCATTAAAAGGGGACAGTGTAGGAGACAGCATTTACAATGTCAAAAATGGGCAGCCCAGTACTTTTCCCCAGAAATATAATTTGAGCCACTTAGGTAATTTAAACTAGTCTTGTAGCCACATTTAAAACCATAAAAATAAATGAAATTAATTTAATAATATTTTTAATCTGATATGTCCAGAATAAAACCGTTTCAACGTAAAATCAATATAAAAATTATTAATGAGGCTTCTGCTTTCTCTTTTTCATCCTGAGTCTTTCAAACTGTAAGTGTCGTTTACACCATCACAGGACATCTCACTTTGAACCAGCCACATCTCAAGGGCTCAAAAGCCACACGCACTTAGTAGTCACCATATCGGACAACACAGTTAGAGACTATTCGCAGGACTCCTGAAAATCAGTAAGAACAGAGAGTAATCCAAATAGGAAGATGGACAAAAGACATCAACAGGCAACTTACAAAAGAGGAAAACCACGAAGATCACGGCATCCGAAAAGATGCTCAAATTCAGTAGTCATCATGGAGATTAAAACTGTGAGATAGCATTTTATACATGTTAGACCGACAGTTGGAAAGCTGAATCACGCCGATTGTTGGCAAGGATGTGGGTACATGGGATCCTCATGTGTGATGGTCAGGAGACCAGAATGGCATAGCTATTCCTGGGAGGAGAAAATCAGCACTTGGTCCAATAGAAGCGGCACACACGCCCAGTGGCCCAGCAGTGCTACTCTCAGGTCTGTTTTTCAAAGAAGGGCTCACACAGTTTTATAAAGGGCCAGGTACAAGGATGTCCAATCTCTTATTTTTTTCATGGTGGCAAGGAGTCAGAGGTATGAATATCCATCCCTGGGAGAGAAAGAAAATACAGGGCTGCATGTGGTGGCAGGGAGCTAGAGGGAACGGTTGAGAGGTACACACAGCAATATGAATGGATTTTGAAACAGGAGCTCAGTGGGAAAAGGAATGAGATAACCACTTACATACATTAAAAATACATCACACAAAACAACAGTCTATATTTTGCAAGAGCGTGTACCCCCCGCTACCCCTGAAAAAAACCCATTAAATACATGAGAAGACTTGCTTGGGGGACTAGAGAAATGCGAATGACCTGTGGGGCACAAGGGAGAAAGGCTTCTTCCTAATGGGGGATCTTGGGTGGACCAGTGATGATGGTGTGTTCTGTAACCCATCCATCTCTACCTGAGGTCAAAAAAGGGGAAGAGGAGGATGAAGAAGAAGGGGAAGGGAAAACGAAGGAAAAGAAGTTGGTGATGTGAGAAGTACAGGAGCATCAATGCCGCTAGGTGTCACTGGGGCAGTTAACCCTATGCGATCCACAGCTCGCAATGAGATGGGAAGAAACCTTGTGGATACCTTGAGTATCTCATGGCGGAAGCCATAGAAGAGTGTCAAAACTTAAAGAAGTTACACTTTTTTAAAAACAAAAGGACAGGTGTTTCAAATTTGCTAATATTTTCTCCAATGACAAGTAGCTCTGAGGAATTAATAACCCAGCAAATAATTTCAGAAGTATAATCAACAGGGAACTCTACTCAGTGCTCTCTGGTGACCTAAATGGGAAGGAAATCCAAAAAAGAAGGGATGTATGTATACATATAGCTGATTCACTTTGCTGTACAGCAGAAACTAACGACATTGTAAAGCAAATATACTCCAATTTAAAAAAAAGTATAATCAATCTGTCCCATAAAAATTCCACTTTTAATACTAATAAGAAAGGAATTGCTTTTTTAAAGAAACTCCTGCTATGGAGAGAGTATTTGAGGGAAGTTTTTCATTATTGTGTCACCTTTTCCCCCCAGAAACCCACTTTTAAAATTATCACCTATAAAAGTGCCCATAGCTGTGTGCCTAAAATTTTGGAAATAAACCATTCTAACTATTTACAAAATCTCCTAAAAAGTTATAGTAGGAGGAGTTTAGTAAGAAAAGTTTTAGTGGGTTTTGAACCCACTTGTAAAAATATCAAAAGTACCACCTTCCCATTAGTTTGCAAGAACAACATCAAGATCAGGAAACATGGAAATTTACTGGCCACGTGTCCACAGAAATTTGCATAATTGGTGGTTGGGATTGGAAAACGATCATTATTAGCTTCCACATAGAGCCACAAATCTTTGTGGGAAATATTTTTCAGTTATGATACTCTTTCAAACCATGTGTTAAGACCTACTGAGGGCTTCCCTGGTGGCGCAGTGGTTGAGAGTCCACCTGCCGATGCAGGGGACACGGGTTCGTGCCCTGGTCCAGGAAGATCCCACATGCCGCGGAGCGGCTGGGCCCGTGAGCCATGGCCGCTGAGCCTGCGCGTCCGGAGCCTGTGCTCCGCAACGGGAGAGGCCGCAACAGTGAGAGGCCAGTGTACCGCAAAAAAAAAAAAAAAAAAAACCTACTAAACCCAGAATCAGGTTCTTAAATTTTGGTATCGAGAAAAAGTGTTAAAGAATTTAAAATATAATGAAGCATATTCAATCCTTCACTCTGATTGAAAATACTATTAATATTTTAATACAAATAATTGTAATTATAGCCAAAAGGGGTTTTGTACTGTTACTGCACCTAAACTTAAAAATGCATTTTGAAATATTTCTTAGGTTCTCTTTATTTTATCCTTTTTAATTTTTGATTTTGCTTGCTTTATAATGTACATATATCTGTGCAGTGTACATTTTTTTTACTGAAAGGTGTGTATGATCGAAAATGTTTGGAGACTGTATCAGTTTCCTATGGCTACTATAACAAATTACCATAACCATAGTGGGTTAAAACAATACAAAGTTATTGTTTTACAATTCTATGCAGCCGAAGTCCAAAATAGATCTCACTGGGCTAAAATCAAGGTGTCGGCAGGGCTGTGTTTCTTCTGGAGGCTCCTGACCGTCCTTTTGTCTTCTTTTCTGACCCTGACCCTCCTGCCTCCCTTTTACAAGGACCCTCGTGATGACACTGGGTCCACCTGAACAATCCTGGGCCAAGGTTACTGACTCAACCAAGTCTGCCAAGTCCTTCTTTCCATGTAAGGAAATATATTCATAGGTTCTGGAAATTAGGATGTGGACATGTCTAGGGGACCATCATACAGCCTGCCACAAAGACCATGGAAGAAAGAAATTGTGATGGCCAGGGTCAGATGGGGTGTGAAAGCTCCCCTTTAGGGAAGTTCTCACAAGGTCACTTTTTGGGCTGCACTTTGAGGGGCAGCTGGACCTCATCTTGAGCTAATGCATGTAGCATCTCTCATCGCATTTCTGTCGTTTTGACTAAAGGTAATAAACCTCCTTTATATAGGTAAGAGGAGACTGGGATGATTCTTTGTTTTGCTTTCTACCGAGTCAGCTAGACCATGTTTCAAATCTTGATTCAGGCTGTTACTCTCTTCCTGTATGATCTGGACAAATTCCCCAGCCCCTCTGATCCTGAGTCACCCTGTCTTTAAAACAGAGAAACTCGCCACAACTACTGAGCCTGCGCTCTAGAGCCCACGTGCCACAACTACTGAGCCCGCACGCCTAGAGCCCGTGCTCTGCAACAAGAGAAGCCCCAGCTCAACACAACTAGAGAAAGCCGGTGCGCAGCAACGAACACCCAACGCCGCGAAAAATAAATAAAATTAAATCTTTTACAAAAACAAACAAAAAAAACCCCACAGAAACTAATCCAGACTTTGCAGGATAGCCAGGAAGCTAAAGGCTGCAATGTATAAACTCCTTGCACAAGGGGCTGCTGAAAAATGTCAGTTTCTCTCCCTCTTCCAGTAAGAATTTCCATCTCTGCCTCTGTGAGAACAAATGGAGTCCAAGGGTGAATGCCGCTTTGCAGCGATTTTTCATTTCATCTAGGGATTTAAAAAATACAGCTTCATTCACGACTTCCTCAAAAGAGTGCCAGGCGCGGCAGTGGAAGTCAGAAAACTAAGAATTAAATGCACACTTGACAGGGCGATGGGTGTCAAAGTCATTTCCCTAAAAACCCCTGAAAAACAAAGGTCTTGCTAATTGAATAGCACCGCGCTTTAACCATTTCCCAAATCCTCAGAACGTGAAAAAATCAGCCAGTATTTGTTCAACCGAGGGCCACAGTTCTCTTCTGAGATCCCAAACAGGGTGGGTGGTGGGGAAGCCCTTCCGCAGGCGGACATCCTTTTGGAGGAAACATCTTCATTTTCCCGCTCCGAAGTGGGACTTGTCAAATCCCGTTTTCCTGCCAAAGGCTCTCTTTCTTTCGCGCAGTAACACCCCCCTCTGCTGGAACATGTAGGTTTTGCCACCGTATTTATTAAGGACAAATAAAAATCGAAAATGGGATGCATTTTGCAACCAGATGAGTGGTTCGTAAAGCTCCTTGTGCGTCAGAATCTTCTGAGGTGTGGTTTCTGATAGAGATTTTTGTATCCTCATTCCCATCTCTTGAGATTCAGAATGAGTAAGGTTGGAGGGGGCCCCAGATCTACATTTAAACCCCTTCCACCCCCCAGACCGCCACCCCCCATCCTCGTCCCAGAGAGTCTGATACACGTGGACTTCTCAGGAGAATGTCGCTGAATTCTAGATGAAAGAGGATAGTGTGGTGGAAAAACGTGGGTATCAAAGTTCTCCCTCTAGGTAGATTCAGCAGGAAAAGGGGGAGATTTTCAAGCTCAAGAAATCTGTGTCTTCTCATTTTATTTCAGCTTTATTGAGTTGCAACTGATATATTTAAAACTACACATATTCAATGCATACAATTTGATGCATTTGGGCATATACATACACCCATGGAACCATCACTGCGGTCAAGGTCATAAACACATCCATCACCTCCAAATGTTTCCTTGTATCCTGTTCGTTTTGTTTTTCATTGTTTGTTTTTTGCGGTGATGTTGCTGAAACTCAGGAAGCTCAGCCCCTGTTCACATGTGCCGAATAGAAATGCAGAGACAGTTCTGGATGAAGTAGAGAAGAAATAGCTTTATTGCTTTGCCAGGCAAGGGGGGCCGCAGCGGGCCCGCGCTCTCAAGACTGTGTCCCGCCCTGGAGCGGGTAGTGAGGAGTCAAGGAGGAGGGCGTGGTCAGCTCGCGGACCTTCTTCTGATTGGCTGGTGGTGAGGTCATCGGGAGTCAGCCTCCTCAACCGGCTGGTTGCAACTGGTCTGGGGTCCACATGCTCGTGGGCGGCAGACAGTTAACTTCTTCCACTTGGTGGAGGTTTCAGTACCTGCCAAACCGCTCCCAGGGCATGGCGCAGAGTATCATCTCTAGACCTTGACGAAGAACTAAAGGTCCTTGACTTTGTTTAATGGCTAAAGTATTGTTATTTTGTCTTGCTTCACTGTTTTCCTTTCTTTCTACACTTTCTCACTTCTCTGATTAAATGTATTCTTCAACTAGAGTTTTTCTGCAGACAGAAGGCAGGCGGAGGAAATGGTGGGGTCTATTTTGGGAAGGCTTCTGAGGGTCCTGCTCGGTTACAGTAAGAACACTTAGCACCAGATCTACGCTCTTGACCAATGTTGAAGTGCACAATACAGCCTTGTTCCCTGGCGGCACTGTATCCTGCAGAAGGTCTCTAGAACTGACTCGTCTTGCATAACTGAGACTTTATATCAATTGAAAATTCCATTTTCCAGCAACTTCCTATTTCCTTCTCCCCTCAGCCCCTGGCAACCATCAGTCTGTTCTCTGCTTCTGTGAGTTTGATTATTTTAGATGCCTCATATAAATGGAATCACAGTATTTGTCCTTATGTGTTTGGCATATTTAACTTAGCGTAACATCCTCCGGGTCCATCCACATTGCTGTAAATGGCAGGTTTTCCTTCCTTTTTAAGGTTGAATAATAGTCCATCGTACTTATATACCACATTTTCTTTATCCATTCATCTGTCCGTGGACATTCGGGTTGTTTCCTATACCTTGGCTATTATGAATAACACTGCAGTGAACATGGGAGTGCAGGTGTCTCTTCGAGATCCTGATTTCAGTTCTTTTGGATAAATATACCCAGAAGTGAGAGTGCTGGATCGTATGGTAATTCTATTTTTAACTCTTTAGGAACTTCCGTGCTATTTTCCAAAGTGGCTGCGTTCCCACCAACAGTCTAAAGGGCTCCATTTTCTCCTTACCCTCACCAGTGCTTGCCATCTCTTATCTTTTTGATGATGTCCATCCTGTGGGGTGTGAGGTGATATCTCATTGTGGTTTTGATTTGCATTTCCCTGATGATTAGGGATGTTGAGCACCTTTTCGTATATCCGATGGCCACGTGTACGTCTTCTTTGGAGAAATGTGTATTCAGGTCCTTTGACCATATTTTAATCAGGTTATTTGGTTTTTTGCTACTGCGTTGTAGGAGTTTCTTATGTATTTTTGATATCAACCCCTCATTGGATATTTGGTTTGCAGATATTTTCTCCTGCCCCATAGGTTGGCTTTTCATTCTGTTGATTGGTTCCTTTGCTGTGCAGAAGTTGTTTAGTTTGATGCACTCCCACTTGTCTATTTTTGCTTTGGTTGCCTGTCCCTTTGATGTCATATGCAAGAAATCACTGCTGAGACTAATGTCAAGAAGCTTTTCCCCTGTGCTTTCTTATAGGAGTATCACAGTTTCAGGTCTTACATTCAAGTCTTTAATCCATTTTGCGTTGATTTTCGTGTATGAAAATCTTCTTGGACGAAGGCCAAAAAAAAAAGGGGAGTGGGGAAAGGTGAGATGTGAAAAAGAATATAACAGCAGTAATCATGATAATTGTATCAGTTTCCTATGGCTGCTGTAGCAAATTACCACAAACTTAGTGGTTTAAAACAACAGAAATTAATTCCCCTATAGTTCTGGAAGTCACAAACCTCAGGGAGTGTTTGGGGAGCTGAAAGTGACGGCGATGTGGGGATAGGAAGGGGCCAAATCACAAATGGCTTTCCTCTACGTCAGGGTTTTCAAATGTGCAACAAAGGGGCGGACAGTATTCCCACAGGCAGTGCAGCCTGGGCGAGCCTCCACATTCATGCAATCCCAGACTCACTGACTAGATCACCCCTTCTTTTCCTCAACCCCCCAAAGTTTCTCAGAGTGTAAGTGAGAGTGATGTGATCATTAACATGTGGATAAGATCAAACCCACTGTTTCTATGGGGCTACAATGCATAAATCTTAAGGGTACAATTCTGTAGTTTTTACATATATGGCTGTGTAATCCACACCCATAAAAACACAGAACTTTTCCGACACCCCAGAAGACTCCCTTCCCAGGGGGTACAGAGGCATACCCCCCACCGCTGTAACCCCTGTTCTGGCTTTTGTTACCATAGATTAGTTTTGCCTGATTTTTAGTGTGATATAATGGAATCTTCATCCCACGGTCATTGTGTCTGGGGTTTTTTTTGCTCATTATTACATTCACGAGAGTCATCCATGCTGTTGTGCGTACCTGTAACATGTTCTTTTTTAGTGCTAAGTAGTATTCCATTGTATGAATAGACCACAATTTATTTATCATGCCCCCGTCGATGAATATTTGGGCTGCTTACAGTTTGTGCTATTATAAACATTCTCATATAGACCTTTCAGAGATTTCTAAGTTAAACGTAATTTTAAGTCATCCGAAAACAGCCATATTTTAACTATTCACCATAACAAGTTATTTGGAATACAGCTGCGCAACTGCTCCAAATCCCAAATGCCATAGCTTTGAACTAGTGCTGAAAAATCTGTTTTGGGTGACCGAGGGTATTGGCAGGCTTTGAGCAGGAGAGCAATGAAGTCGTTTAGAATTTCAGAATGATCCCTCTGGTGGCTGAACACCAGCATTTCTGTGACTGAACCCATGTCCTGGTTTAGGGCAGCCCTGTGCTCGGCAATTGAAAACACAGAGGGTGTCATCGAGAAAGAGAATGCTCACTATTATTTGTTCACTTGTTTTGCTTTTTCGCTCCCGCCATGTCTCATTCCATTTTGGCAAAGCCTACAGCTGGAATTAAACTTTCAACTCAAGGAGCAGATCTGTTTCCCTTAGCCCTGCATCTGTCAGAAATGATATAGATTCAGCAGACTCGTGTCCCGTCCCACGGTGACAGCACTCCCCTTTCATCTGCACAGCCGGGCACTGGGGAGAACACGGAGCAAAGAGTTCTTGTCGCCGGCAGCCTGTGCAAATGAGTCGGGGATCAGCCACCTGCCACTGCCTCCTGGCAGGAGAAGACATATATATAGTGCGATGTTGGTTTGGCCAGAGAAACCCGACCTGAAAAGGGAGGCAAGGAGTTGGCTCAGGCCCGGAGCATGAAGACGTGTGTGACGGGGAGTTTGGGGGGGATGTCATTGGAGCCGTTTCTACAGCTCCTTCCACGGCTTCCAGAAAGCATTGCCTCGTAGCCCAGCTCCTCTGGCCATCACTGGTCGGATGAGGGCTGCACACCAGCTTCAGAATCTGGAAATGGTTCAGAGATGCTTCTCAGCCTCTGCTGGTCCCCCTCTCACAGGAGACGTGAACTGGGAAACAGGAGGAGACTATGTGTTGCTGTTCACCTGTCGACCCCGGGATATGGCAAAGAGCAGGACACGTGTGGTCCCTGCTTTCACAGAGCCGCATCCTAGTGGGGAGGAGAGAGACAAAAATCAACTTAAAAGTAAATCAATAAAAGAACTCCATATTTGTGATAGGTCTGCTGTGGTGGAAACAAAAGGTTCCCACAGAGAAGCAGTAAGAGGAAGGGAGATGGTTTTAATAAGGATGGGCCTCTGGGACAGGTGATGCTGTGATGGAGCCAGCCAGCTGATGAGTGAGGAGACGTGGTCCAGGCAGAGGAGTGAACCCATCACAGTGAGTTTGCATCGTGCTGGTGAGCACAACCCTGTAACCAGTATCCAGGTCGAGAAACAGAACGTGACCACCACCAAAGCCCGTCATATCTCATCCCAGTTGTCAATCTCCCGTTATCCCCGAGTAACCACCATCCTGGCTTCTGACAGCAGCGGTTGGTTTTGACAGTTATTGAACTTTCTGTAATGGAATTGAAACCGCACAACTCAGATGGGAATTGAACCCACGGGCTAGGACTCGAACCCGGCCGGAACCCAGATTGGGACTTGAACACATGGTCTTTTGAGATCACACACCTGGTCTCCGGACTTAATGAAGCTCAGCTTCTTGATGTCTCATCGCAGAAAGAATTCAGTGAGAGACAAAGTGATAGGTAAGAAATGGATTTATTCAGAGAGATACTCCATGGACAGACTGTGGACCATCTCAGAAGGCACGAGGCCCCAGCATATGCAGTGGTTAGTTTTTCTGGTCTGGGTAATTTCACAGACTAATAAGTGGGAGGATTATTCCGATTATTTTGGAGAAGAGGCGGGGATTTCCAGAAATTGGGCCACCGCCCACTTTTTGGCCTTTTACGGTCGCCCTTGGAACTGTCGTGGCGCCTGTGCGTGTGTCATTTAGCTGATCTGTTACAATGAGGGTATACTGAGGCTCAAGGTCCGCTGGAAGTCGAATCTTCTGCCATCTTGGACCTGATCAGTTCTAACCAGTTTTTGTCATGTCCTGAAGGGCTGTGTCATTCTCTTAAATGTTGTGCCCTGCCCCCTCCCCTCCTGTTTCATCGTCACCCTTTGGCGTCTGGCTCCTTTCACTCCATACTGTGTTTGGAGGTTTACCCACATTGTTGCATGAGGTAGAATTTGCTCGTTCTCACGGCTGTAGAGTATTCCACCGTGCGACATTCCATGCTTTATGTGTCCACTCTACTGTTGATGCGTATGGTGGACAGACTCGAAGGTGGCCCCCTCCCCTTGTTAGTGGGCAGGGTGTCTGACTCAGTTCTAGCCAACAGAATACAGCAACAGTGATGGAATTTGCTTCCATGATTAGGGTACATAGGATGGCGACCTCCATCTCGCAAGGAGACTCTCTCCCTGGCTGGCTCTTCGGAGGACCACGTGGCAAGGAACTGAGGACAGCCTCTAGCTGACAGCCAGTGAGAAACCAAAGCTTCAGGGTTACAGCCACAAAGATCTAAATTGTGCTAACAACCACATGAGCGTAAAAGTGAACCCTTCCCCAGTCGGGCTTTGGAATGAGGCCCCTGCCCAGTAGATACCTGATTACAGCTTTGTGAGATTCTGAAGCAAAGCCCATGTGCCCAAATTCCTCACTCACAGAAGCTGTGAGATGAATAACGTGTGCTGTTTTGGGGGTTTTTTTAATGAAAAAAAGTTTTTTTATGTATTTTATTTATTTTGGCTGTGTTGGGTCTTTGTTGCTGTGCACAGGCTCTCTCTCGTTGAGGCGAGCGGGGGCCACTCTTCGTTGAGGTTTGTAGGCTTCTCACTGCAGTGGCTTCTCTTGCTACGGAGCCCGGGCTCTAGGCGCGCAAGCTTCTGTTGTTGTGGCATGTGGGATGTAGTGCGCAGGCTCAGTAGTTGTGACACACGGGCTTCGTTGCTCCATGGCATGTGGGATCTCCCCAGACCAGGGCTTAAACCCATGTCCCTTGCATTAGCAGGCGGATTCTTAACCACTGCGCCACGAGGGAAGCCCGTGTGTGTTGTTTTAAGCCACTAATTTTGTGGCAGTCTGTTACGCAGCAATAGAACATGAATACAGTGGACCTTTGGGTCGCATCCAGGTCTGAGTTTTTAAACCGCTAGGCTACTGTGCACATTCTAGGGCATGCCTTTTGGTGAACACTTCTATTCGGTTCATACCTAGGAGGGAACTTCTGGGTCATATGGAATGCATACATTCAGCTCTAGTAGATTCCGCCAACAGTTTTACCGACCAAGTTACATTTACATCGGTGAAGATGAGATTCAAACCCAGCTGTGCCCAGCTCAAGGATCTTCATGTTTTCAATTACAGTATTTTGCTTCCTAAGCTACTTGACAAGCGATCCTTACAACAAGAAAGCAAATGTCTCTTCATAATAGTTCTAAGTGAGCAAAGCTTCCATGTGTAAAGTACTTTAAGGCAATAAATCTCTTCCCAGGCATATCTCATTGAATTCCCACAACAGTCCATTAAGGGAAGGGTCCTGTTATGATTATTCCCCATTTACAGATGAGAAAACTGAGCCCAGCAAAGGTGAAGGATTTCCCTGAGACCAGACAAAGCACAAGTGTCTGAAGCTACACACTCCTGGGCCCAGAAATTTTCACTACATCATGCCTCTTTGTTTCTTCTCTCTTCCCTTCTTTCTGTCTCTTCCTTTTTAAAGATATTGCAGCCTGTGTCAGGATTTGTGATGGGCTGAGGAGACACAAGCACAACTTTGCTTTCCTTCGTCTCAACTGCACTTGTCTTTATATAGACACTGGTCAGGAGCCAGGACCTCATCACAGTCATTTCTGCTCATTTGACAGTAGGGGTTTCATAATGTTGAGCTTTATAGTCTCATAATTTTAATCCCAGCTCTCAGAAGTACCTTCTGTTTCTCTTAATTAACAAATGTTTGGAGGTTGTCTTAGAATGGATCCTCATCACAATTTAATTAGAAAGGAAATGTTTTCAACCGCTACGCATGTATTTCGAGGCAGCTCAGATCTAGTCCATATTTATAATCTTATTGAACATGCAAAGCAGTAACAGATGTGTGCTGAACACCTACGATGTGCCAAGCTCTCAGACAGCAGCAAAGATGCTTAAGTATTAATGGAAAATGACAGGCCTCAGCCTCACACACTCTGTCCACAGGGTGCTTCTACCAATTATCTATTGCTGCCTAACAAATGAGTCAAAACTTTGTGACTTGAAACAGCCAACAGTGATTTGCCAGTCACCGTCTCAGTGGGTCAGGAATTGGGGAAGGGCTCATCTGGGCAGGTGGCTGAGGGTCTCATGTGGTTTTAGCCCAGTGATGGCTGGAATTAGAACAGCAGGAGATTGGAGTAGGGGGTGGCTGACCAGGCACATCTCTCTCTCTCCCCTCCTCCCTTCCCCTTCCCCTCCCTCTCTGCACCACCCCTTCCTTCTCTCTCCCCCCAGTCTCCCCCACCCTTCCCCCACCCCTTTCTTGTCATCTCAGGGCCTCATGTGGTCTCTCCAGGTGGGCTGCTTTGTACTTCCTCCCCACGCGGCAGCCTCATGGCAGCTGAAGGCTTCAAGAGCGAGTAGCCCAGTGAATGGTGTGAAGGCTGCCTCAGCTTTTATGCCCCAGCCTTGGAAGTCTTGCAGCAACACCTCCGCAACATTCTCTTGGTTACAAGACAGCAATAGGCTGTGTCACATGAGTCCTCTGGGAAGCGGCCACTGAAACAGAGCTTGGAGTCCAAGAGGTCTGTCGCGGGTCACATCTGAGAGAGAACAGAGGAAGGAGGCAGAAAGAAGCAGGAAGAGCCTTTAGACCGAGGTGTGGATCCGATACCTATGAAGGGAAAGGGGTGGGGCGTGCAGGACGGGGCAGGGGGAGCCTCAGAGGGCAGCGCAGATTGGACAACCGTGGGCGACCCAGCCTCACGCTCTGGACCAAAGGTTGTCTGCTGGAAGACGCCCATGCTGGGAAGTGGCCAAGCCCCAGACCTCCGCTCTGCTGAGTCATCGTCAGTGCTGCCCAGGAGGAGCATGGCCTTGGCTCGAAAGCTGAGGCGCGTGCTGAGGGCGTTAACCGTTGCAGGCTAACAGTCTTCCTTGCAGCTCAACTCCGAGTTCTTTCTTGAGGGGAAATCTGAGCGGCGAACTGCATGGCTGCTATACACACCCACTCAGATTCAAGGAGAGGAGAATTAGGAAGATAGGAATTATTACCGCCATCTTTGGAACATACATTATGCTGCAGCCCATGAAATGTGTCGTGCATACAGGAAAGTGGTACTGCGTAGAGATGAACATCTTATGCCTTAGAATCGGCCCGAAATGGGTTGAATTCTTGGCACTTTGCTAACTAGCTGTGTGATTTTGGACACATTACATAACCTGTCCGAGCCTCAGTTTTCTCATCTGTAAAATGGAGAAGTAATAAAGCTCCTCCTTCAAGGGTTATCTGAGAGTTAAACGAGATGAAACGTGTGAAGGACTTTGCACTTTTCCTAGCATGTAGTCAGTGCTCAGAAATACGAATATCATCACCATTAGTTCCGACCAGCAAGAGATCGTGACAGTCTGCGACCACTCAATTTAAGGAGTAAGTGACCCCATGTGTTGCAGGAGCCCCCAGGAGCATGAAGAAATGCATGTCCTGAGACAGGAATTGAAACCAAGCAAAGCATTTCACACTAACTTGGGTCTTGGTGAGAATACTGAGACCCCAGGAAGAGACTGCATTGCGTTTAACGTAGTTACTGAGGCAGGAAACGTGAGACATTTACAAACACGGGAAGTGATGGCTTGGGTGCCCTGAGCTGTCTGGACGCAGGACCTGAGCTTTGTTCATCCTTGTCGCACGGGGGCCGAGGGCTGTTCACCCAAGTGCCTCCAAGTGTCCACCGCGTCAAGCTGCGTCGAAGAAGGGGTGAAATGTAGCTTCCTGGAAGATGCACAAGTTATGAAGGTAGATAAATATAGGTTCTTTTCTTCCATCCAACATGGAAGCGTAAAAAATATGACTTTTTCTTATTATTAAAAGTCACGCATGCTCATTGTAATCCAAAAAAAGAAAAAAAAAAGGTTGGGCAACCCAAAAATATATTTTAAAGTTGTTTGTTTGTTTTTTGCGGTACGCGGGCCTCTCACTGCTGTGGCCTCTCCCGCCGCGGAGCACAGGTTCCGGACACGCAGGCTCAGCGGCCATGGCTCACGGGCCCAGCCGCTCCGCGGCATGTGGGATCCTCCCGGACCGGGGCACGAACCCGCGTCCCCTGCATCGGCAGGCGGACTCTCAACCACTGCGCCACCAGGGAAGCCCTAAAGTTTTTTTTTAAAAAAGAAAAGCCATTACCCAGAAATAACTAGTATTAACATTTTGGTGAACGTTTTTTCAGGATGCGTTTTTTTTTTTTTTTTTTTAATAAAAATACAATCGTGGTGTAAGAGTTTGGGAACCAGATCTTTTTCACGTGGCAGCGTGTGATCCCCATGAGGGAGGCTGCTGTACGGGCCCACAGGGAATGGAAGCAGAGGGTGGATTCTGAGCAGCCCTCTTCTCTCGCCCTCCAGACGACCACCGCCGTGTACACCCTGGAAGGTCCTTGCAGGCTTGGCCGAAGCTCCAGCCACCCACCCTCTGTCCTTGGAAACGCCTGGTTCTCCGGCCGCCTGCCCACCTCTGGCCGCTTGGCCCTTCCCTCTGGGTCCCTGTCAGCTGTTGCTTCTCACAGGGCCTCTTCTTACTTCTGTGCCCCCACCAGCATCACCATCTCTTGTCCCCTCTTCAGCAGAAGGATGGGCTCCTCCCTCCCGTGTCAGGCAAGCGGAAGGACCAACGCCCACTGAGTTGCCTGAGTCCCCAGCACCATGCCACATACTTTACCCAGAATACCTTTCTCAGTTTCCACAACTGCTCTATAGGGGGTACTAGCTTCACTGCATCCATTTTAAAGATGACAAGGTTGAGGCTAGAGAGGGTAAGTAACTTGCTTCTGGTTACTGTAAGCAAGTGGTACCTCGAGGGTTTGAGCACAGGAAGTAAGACTCACTCAGTATCTCTCTCAACCACTTCCCTGCTACCCTACATCAGAAAACCAGGCAGGGGCAAGAAGTGAAAATACACTTACGGAGTGTTTTCTCATACTTTTCCTCATGTCACTGAAATGCCAGCTGTTTAAGGTAGAGTTGAGTTGTGTTGTCTTGTTTCTGGGGAGGAAACTAAAGCTCAGAGAGGTTCAACAACTTGCCTGGAGTCCCACAGCTTGTAAGCCACAGGACCATCATTTCAACCCTTCAACCTGCCAGATGCAGAAGCTTGCTTGTTCCACAATAACACAGGCTTGCTCTGTGCACATAGCCGCCCCCACGGTTTTGCCCCATCACATATCTAGAAGGGCTGCGATCTTACCAGAAAGAAACTGACCTTTTGTGTAATCAGTCACAAGCATGGCAGCATTTTCTGTGGGCTCTGGAGCCAGACTGCCTGGGCCACCTTGGACAAGTTACTTAACCTCTCTGGGCCTCAGTTTACCTGATCAGTACAAATGCAGATTAAAAATAGAACCTACCTCTCAGAATTTGTTGTGAGGGTTAAATGAATGAGTTTGCATGAAGTGCTTAAGACAGTCTCTGGCACCTAATACATTCACCACCAAATATTAGCTATTCTTACTATTAGCAGAGGCCAGAGTTTGATACAAGACATACTTTCCCCGTTGCGTTTCCAGGGGAGATCTGTCCTCCTGCCTTTCCCAGGCAGGAGGCTGCCCGTGCTCCCTGGTCTGGGGCCCCTCCCTCCATCCCACTCAGCAGCTTAGCGGCTTCGAGTCTCTCTCTTATTCTGACTCCTCTGCCTCCCCTTCCACCCGCATCATCTCCCCATCTCAGGTTCAGCTGATTAGCAACGTTAATTCCCCTTTGCCATGTCACGTAACACGTTCACAGGTTCCAGGGATTAGGACAGGCATGTATTTGGGGGGACATCATTCTGCCGACCACAGAGTGGTACCTAGGAGTCCCGTCACTCCCATCTCCACCCACCTTCTCTTTGCTCAGCCTCCCTATCCGAGCCATGACTCGTTTCTGCCAGCACCCCAGAGCCCCTCATTCCTGGCACCCCATTCAGACAGCAGGGAGGCCCCTCATGGCCGTTTACGGTCCTCAGAGGCATCAGAATGAAGCATCAGCAAGTCCTCACACTTGCTGATACTGACCACCTTTCTTAGCTTGACTCAAGCTAAGACTTGAGTTAAAGACTCATTAAAGACTCTGTTAAAGACTCCATAGGGCCGCTGACCCCCATCTCCAGTCACTACAGTTCTGCTGCTTTCCCTGCTGGCTCTAACTTCAAGGTGTTTTTCAACCGCAGCAAAATTATAACCCCCTTCCAATCGTTCAACAACAAATATACGTGAAGCAGCTACTGTGTACCGGGTTAGGCAGCAGGAATCTAAAGGTAAACGAGACACAGACCCTGCCATGGCAGAGCTCAGGGTTGGAGGCATGGATGTGGGGAGGATGGCAGACGTGTGTAAAAGAAGAAGTGGTAGGGAAACAGTCTGCCATTACTTAGTAAAGTGGAGCCCTACCACCCAGCAGTTCCACTCACGGGCATTTGCCCCAGTGGTTTCGAACGTGACTGCACGTCATCTAAGGCTTCACTTTTAAAAATCCCAGTGCCCAGCCCCCCACTCCAGACCAATTATATCAGAACCCCTGGGTGTGCAGCTGGGATATCAGTGTTTGTTTTTCTGTAAAGCGCCCAGGTGATTCCAGTGTGCAGGCAATGTGAGAATTGGCATCTAGCAGTGTCCCTGGGGGGGACTGATTTAATTGGACTGGGGTGCAGTCTGGGCATGGAATATTTCTTTTTTTATTGAAGTATAGTTGATTTACAGTGTTGTGTTAGTTTCTGCTGTACAGCAAAGTGATTCAGTTATACATATGTATACATTCTTTTTCATGTTTTTTTCATTATGGTTTATCACAGGATATTGAATATGGTTCTCTGTGCTATATAGTAGGACCTTGTTGTTTATCCATCCTATATATAATAGTTTCCATCTCCTAATCCCAAACTCCCACTGCATCCCTCCCCCAACCCCCTCCCCCTTGGAAACCATAAGTCTGTTCTCTACGTCCCTGTTTCTGTTTCGTAGATAAGTTCATTTGCGTCATATTTTAGATTCCGCACATAAATGATATCATATGGTATTTGTCTTTCTCTAGTTTACTTCACTTATTATGATAATCTCTGAGTCCACCCATATTGCTGCAAATGCCATTATTTCGTTCTTTTTCATGGCTGAGTAATAGTCCATTGTATATATGTACCACATCTTCTTTATCTGTTCATCTGTCGATGGACATTTAGGTTGTTTCCATGTTTTGCCTATTGTGAAGAGCACTGCTTTGAACCTAGGGGTGCATGTATCTTTTTGAATTGTAGTGTGCTCCAGATATAGGGCATGGAATATTGCTAAAGCTTCCCCATGTGATTCTAAAGTGCAACAAAGTTTGAGAACCACTAGTCTAAAGCAGTGGTCCTCAACAGTGGGAAGGCAGCGTGGTCTCCCAGGGGACATTTGGCAATGTCCAGAGACATTTTTGGTTGTTGCCACTGGGAGCTGCTATTGGTATCTAGTGGGTAGAGACCAGGATGCACAGGACAGCTCCACAGATACAAACACATCACAGAGAATGATATATTCCAGTATGTCTATTGTGTCAAGGGTGAGAAACTCTACAGGGAGTCTGGCCCTAGGACTGGAAGACATGTCTGAGGAAGGTCGTGGTAGCACTGTAACAGCAAAAACAAACCCACCTGGACGCAACCCAAATGAAGAGATAAATCCACATTTGTCTATTCACAGCACAGACAACTCAGGGAACTACTAGCGGGGAGAGAGGCATAAACACACCAGGGGTGAGAGAGCAGAGGCTTCCCGGGGGCGGTGGGGTGGGGGTGGGGTCTCCAGGAGTTGAGTCTGTCTTCCCAGGGAGCCCCAGTGAGTTTACGTGTCTCTCTCCATGCTAGGTTTCTTGGTTAGTTTGACATTTCATGGGAAATTTTATCCTGTTTGGTCTTTTTAAATAATTTGGGCAACTCCAGTAAAGAAAAAATCAGTATGCATGAGAATATTTCCTCATATATATATATATTAGCAGAAAAAAATTAGAAGCCATGTAAATATCCAGAAATGGCCAAGTGATTAAGAGATTATGGTACATCAACTCAATTGAATGTTATGCGGCCATTAAAAAGGATGATTATGAAGGTGATTTAGAAACATGGGAAATGTTTGTGATATGATGGGAAGTAAAATAGAACAGGAAATAAATAGCACAAACATAGTGATTACAACTCAGAAAAATATGTTGGCCTGTGGACAAATACTGGAAGGCTTTGCAGAAATAAAAACCGTCATAATTAAGATGCTAGAATTATGGGTGATTTATTTTTTTTTCCAAGATTTTCTTTAACGCTTTTTTTATGCTTAAAGTAAACATCTTTTGGGACAGCTGCCTGGCCCATAACCCTCTCCTCTGAATACTGTGTCCCTACCCAAAAGGGTGAATCCCCCCAGCCCCATTTGGTCTTTGTGACCTTTTATACCAGCCTGGTCACTTAATCCAAGCTGGACCAATCACATTCTCTTGATGGAAATTGGCTAGAGAGATGCAAATCCTTCTGAGGTGGTCTCTTTTCTTTTTTTGAGATAAAATCCACGTAACGTAAAATTCATTTTTATTTTAACAACTTTATTTTTTTTTCTTCCAGTTTTACTGACATATCACTGACAGAAGTTTAAGGTGTACAGCATAATGACTTGGCTTACGTACATCATGGAACGAGTCCCACAATAAGTTTAGTGAACATCCATCATCTCATATAAATAAAAAATAAAAGAAATAGAAAAAAAATTATTTTTACCTTATGATGAGAACTCTTAGGATTTGCTCTTAACAGCTTTCATATGCGACATACAATGGTGTTAATTATATTAATCATGTTGTACATTACATCCCTAGGACTTATTTGTCTTGTAAGTGGAATTCTGTACCCTTTGACCACATCCATCCAATTCCCCCTCCCTCCTCCCCCCTCCTCCCTCCTCTCCCCTCTCCCCTCCCCCTCCCCCTCCCCCTCCCCCCTCCCTCTCCCCCTCCCCCCTCCCTCCTCTCTCCTCCCTCCCCACCTCTGGTAACCACCAATGTTATCTCTTTTTCTTTGAGTTTGTTTTTGACGTATAATTGACCTACAACACTGTGTTGGTTCCTGTAGCACAAACAGCAACTCAATATTTGTCTACCTTTTAAAATGATCACCATGGTAAGTCTAGTGACCATCTGTCTCCGTACGAAGATACTGCGTAACTTTTGACTGTATTCCCCACGCCGCACATTTCATACCTGTGATTCATTTATTTTGTAACTGGAAGTTTGTACCTCTTTCAGCCATTCTGAAGTGTGCAATTCGGTGGTTTTTAGTACATTCACAACGTTGTACAATCATCACCGCTGTCTAATCTCAGGACATTTTCATCAGCCGAAAAGAAACTCCACGCCCGTTAGCTGTCACTCCCAACTCTCCCCTCCCCTCAGTGCTAGGCAACCATTAATTTACTTTCTGTCTCTATAGACTTGCCTATTCTGGACATTTCACATAAATGGGATCATAAAAAACGTGGTTTTTTGTATCTGGCTTCGTTCACTTGGTGTCATCTTTTCCGGATTGGTCCATGTTGTAACATACATCCGTATTTCATTCCTTTTGATGGCTGTTAACGTTCCCTTGGATAGATAATGTGACATTTGTTTTATTCCATTCATCCACTCATGGACATTTGGGCTATTTCTACTTTTTGAGTTTATAATATTGCTGTGAACATTCATGTACAAGTTTTTCTGTGAACGTGTGTGAACATGTACCTAGGAGTGGAGTTGCTGGGCCATACGGTAACTCTATGTTTAACTTTTTGAGGTGCTACCAAAATAATTTCCACAATGGCAGCACCATTTTACATTCCCACCAACAGTGTATGTGAGTCCCAGTTTCTCAATATCCTCACCAACACTTACTTCACTATTGTTGTTGTTGTTGTAATTATTGTTATTGCCATACCAGTGGATTTGAAGTGATATCTCACTGTGGCTTTGATTTGCATTTCCCTAATGACTATTGATGTTGACAGTTTTTTCATATGCTTATTGGTTATTTGCATATCCTCTTAGGAGAAGTGTTTATTCAAATTCCTTTGCCCATTTTTAAAAGTGGGTTGTTTGTCTTTTTGTTACCAAGTCATAGGAGTTCTTTATACATTCTGAATACTAGATCCTTATCAGCTATGCGACTTGCAAATATCTCTCCCATTCTGTGGACTGCCTTTTCACTTTCCTGACAATGTCCTTTGATGCATGAAAGTTTTAATTTTGATGAAGTCTACTGTATCTATTTTTCTTTTGTTGTTTATGCTTTTGGTGTCATATTTAAGAAACCATTGCTTAATCCAACCTCCTGAAGATTTACACCTGTTTTCCCTTCTGAGAGTTTTATAGTTTCAGTTTTTACATTTAGGTCACTGATACATTTTGAGTTCATTTTTGTGTGTGGTGTGAGGTAGACATCCAAATTCATTCTTCTGCATGTTGATATCCAGTTGTTCTGGCACCATGTGTTGAAAAGTCTATTCTTTCCCCCATTCAGTGGTCTTAGAACCCCTTGTGAGAAATCAGTTGACCGTAGATGTATGGGTTTATTTCTGGAGTCTCAATTTTATCCCATTGATCTATATGTCTGCCTTTTTGTCAATACCACACCGTTTTGATTACTGTAATTTTCTAGTGAGTTTTGAAATCAGGAAGTGTGAATCTTCCAAGTTTCTTCTTCTTCTTAAAGAACAAACAAAGAAGAAGTTTTGGCTATTCAGGGCTCCTTGCGTTTTCCTTATGAATTTTAGGTTCGGCTTTTCCGTTTCTGCAAACCGGAATTTTGATAGGGACTGCATTGAATCTGCACATTCATTTGGAGGGTTTTACCATCTTAACAATATTAATACTCCAACTCATGAACATGGGATATCTTTCCATTTACTTAGATCTTCTTTCATTTGAGTGTTCTGTAGTTTTCAGCGTACGTGTCCTAAATGTCCTTGGTTAAATTTATTCTTAGGTTTTTTTTTTCTTTTCTTTTTGGTACTCTTGTAAATGGAATTGTTTTCTTAATTTCAGTTTGGGATTAGGACAATGTTTTGAACCAAGGGCACAAGCAGGGAGAAGCAGAGAATGGCCGTTGACACCTGGAGGAAAACAAGTATGAACACAGAAAAAAGCAGATTCAAGAAATTATGTGAAAAGGGAGGAAGTTGTGAGAGAGACAGGTTGAGAACCATACTTGAAGCAAATACCTGAGCAAAGTGGACAAGGTCCCTGCAGCAAGGCAGGAGTATCCCAGGACAGATGAGAGCACATGGGACAAGGAAAATAAGGACAAGCACCAAAGGAACCTGTCTGCACCAGGCAGACTGCTTTCACCAGCTGGAGATGAGTTTTCACCACTTCCTTAGAGAAGAGGAACTAGTGTTCCTTCAGAAGGCTTTGTGTATTTCTGTCTCTGCAAAAGGAGCCAGAGTTCCCTGGAGCCCTGTAAGATCCGGTATGCCCAACAAAGGCTGGCCCCATAAAGAACTGCTACCTCTCGGTGTTTTTATACTGTAATGCTTGGACCAGAGGGTTCTACCTATAGGAATTCTGGCACCTGGTCAGCCAGGTACCGGCTCCTCTACCGTTGAACAAAAGATGCTTTGGATTTCTATCTGAGTGCAACAAAAGTCCCACGTACTCCTAATGCTTCCTGCAGTTTTGCTCCGTGGGAGACCTGGCTGGTGTGGGATATTCTCTCCCATAAATGTGGTGGTGGGGTGGGGAATAGAAGGAGAAAATGGAAGGGAGGTCAGAGCCTCACTTCCTAGAGGACGAAATCATCTCCCTTGATAACTGTAACTATTTGAAAATTGTTTCAAAAGAAAAATCTTTTTGTTATCCTGGCAATTGCTCAAGGAAATGGCTTTCCATCAGCCTCTCTCTCTGTCTCCGTCTCGGTCTCAGTCTCTGACTCTTTCTCTCCCTTTCCACCCTCTTTTCTCACACTCAGCTGCCTCTTCCCTCACTTATTGCAGAATTCCAGGAAGAAGCTGCACAGGAATCAGAGTGTCTCTGAGCCCGGGGTCAACATGGTGCTTCATTTTTGGATACATGCAAATATACACCCACCCCCAAATATTAATGACCGTAATTTTGCTAAAATGTTACAGAGGCTTTACTACTTGCCACGTGCTTAACATGAATTGTTTCATTTAATCCTCACAAGCCTGCAATAGACAGTTACTCTCAATTACATCTGTTAGATGTGGAAACAGCCTTTAAAAGGTGACTAAACCTACTCAGGGTCACTGAACTGGAAAGCAGCAGGTCCAGGATGCGTCCCCAGGACCTTCTGCTGACTTCGGAGCCCATGGTTTTTATTAATGTGCTGTCCCAGCCCCCTGTACTCGCCTCTGGGGATGGAGATGCGCCAACCAAGCCCCTCCCCCACCTTTATTTTGCTGTTTCTTCCTGGCCAAGGTGCTCCGGCAGAGGATTTTTGAGCCTGAGTCCTTGTTATCGCCAGAGATGGCTGTTCCACCCTCACCTCCGTCTCCTTGCAGGGACCCTGCTGTTGTCCTGGGCTCCCTGCCTGATTCCTGGTCCTGCCGATTGAGAACCCAGGTCTGGTCAACCTTGTCATTGACCCATTCAGCAGATGGAGGATGTGTCTGTGCACATTGCTGGGCCAGTTTGTGATGCTGAGAGATAACTGCCAAGGCACCCCTCACCCCCCCACACGGGCTGTACCAGGTGATGCTCCCACCAGTGGTGGAAGTGGATGCCTGCTTCCCCACAAGCTCGTGAGCACAGACTGTCACGCAGCTTTTTGATCATTACAACACGGTAAATCAAAACTGGTAGCTCACTGGAGTATTTTAATTTGCATTTTTTAATCACGAATCAAGTTGAGCGCTTTTCATATATTTTTTAAATTTATTTATTCTATTTATTTATTTTTGGCCGCGTCGTGTCTTCGTTGCTGCCGCGGGCTTTCTCTAGTTGCGGTGAGCGGGGGCTACTCTTCGTTGCGGTGCACGGGCTTCTCATTGCGGTGGCTTCTCTTGTTGCGGAGCACGGGCTCTAGGCGCATGGGCTTCAGTAGCTGTGGCTCGTGGGCTCAGTAGTTGTGGCTTGTGGGCTCAGTAGTTGTGGCTCGCGGGGTCTAGAGCACAGGCTCAGTAGTTGTGGCGCACGGGCTTAGTTGCTCCACGGCATGTGGGATCTTCCTGGACCAGGGATCAAACCCGTGTCCCCTGCATTGGCAGGCGGATTCTTAACCACTGAGCCACCGGGGAAGCCCACCTTACAGATTTTTCAGAGCCATTGCTATTTCTTCTTCTATTTCCTCTCATCAGAACTCTCTGGTGAGATCTTTTCTCCATTTTTCTGCTGGGTTGACAGCAGAAAAATGGTGCTTTGTAGTTCTTTATATATTAGGGAGATTAGCCATTTCTATGTGATAATAGCTTGCAAATATTTCTCCAAGGTAATGTTTGTCTTTTGCTTTTGTTTTTAAGTATAAAGAACTTAAAAAATTTATATACTGAAATTTACTTATCTTCTCTTTTATGCATTCTGGGTTTGTGTCATGCTTCAAAAGGTTTGTTGCACTCTGAGATTATTTTCTTCTAATACTTTTGTTTCATTTTGTGAAATTTTAAACCCTTAAGCCATCTGGAATTTCTTTTGTACAGTGTGAGGACACAACTTTGCTCTTTTCCCCCCAGTGATGTGTGATGCTACCATGATGTGGGCCGCTACACCCAATACCCAAGCACCTCTGGGCTCTTCTGTTATTTTCATAAATGTTTGTGTATTCATTGAGTTTTAATTACTGGAGCTTCATAAATTTTAATATCTCTTAGGGATGGCCCCCCTCTGCATTTTTCCCCCATTATAAAATAATAGTTATCACTCCCTGTTGGTTCCCATCATCCCTGGGTTGGAACTTGGGAACAGATGGATGATTCCCGTATGGCCTCTGAGGAAGGAAAACCTTTCCAGAAACTTAACTCACGAGAGTGGGAAAAGCAAAAGCTTCGGGGCCGATAGACAATGGTCAAACCTGGACTTTGCTTCTCACTAACAGGATGACCTTGGTTTGTCACGTGACCCCATCAAGCCTCGGCTTCATCTGTAGTTGGGGGACAACTACCTGACAGTGTTGATGTGAGGATTGAAAGCAGTCAACCCTCGGCCATGTGGGAGGGAGTTGGTATTTATTAGATTCCTGTCTCTCCTGTCTCTTCCTCAACATCTCAGCATGAAAACAAACTCAATTCTAAATAACGCAGGAATCCTCATTTTAGCAGAGGCAGGATCCTGGGGTGGAAGGAGCGCAGACTTTGGAGAGACAGCAGCCCGCGCCCAGATAGTCCTTCTGCGCCCCAGTCTGGGAGAGACCCAGGGAGCACTGCTGCGTTTACTAGTGGGAGCTCTTGGGCAAGTCCCTGTATCTCTCTGTGCCTCTGTTCCCACCTCTATAAAATGCGAATAATAGTGCCGGCCCCATAGGGTTACTGGGAAACTTAAATGAGATACTGCAGGTAAGTGCTAAGAACAGGGGATGGCATTTAGGAAGTGCTGAATGACTGGTGGTCCTATTAGTGTACAGAGAGGCACATGAGGGGCTCGGCCAGGGCCTGCACACATCCTTCTCACGGCACAGGGGACATCAGAGGGACTTCAGTGGGACATCAGTTACTGACTACTGTGTGACTAAGGAAGGGAATGGTTCACCGTCTTCTGCCCACCCATCGCTGGGTGCCCTGTAGCTCCCGAAACACACAAGAAAGGCCCTGCCCCAGAGCCCACTTGCCCCGGGCATACTGCCCACCATGTGTTCTCAATGGTCTCTTTGATCCTCTCCTTCATCCTTTGTACCTAGATGAGGCTTCTCTTTCTCCAAGAGCACAGTGGGACCCTGGATGGCTTTTCCTCTGGACTCCACTGAATTTGGCTTCAAGCCCTGTGAACTCCCCCCAGTCTCTCACTAACTGTGGCAGAAATCTCACTCCTGGAAGGAGGGACTGTCTGAAGCAGGGGCGTGTGTCAAGGCTGTAGACGGAAACGATCCCAGCCACCTCCCCACTCCCTGTCCTCTGTCCGTCTTCCCAGTGTTTAAAAACTGATCCCCAAATCTAAACATCTGGGAGCCACCAGGCCACAGAGTAAGGGACGTGAGGTGGGAAGAGAGAGAACACGGGGCCAGAGAGGGGAGCAGGGGCCGTCCGTGCCAGGCTCTGCCTGCCAGGCTCTGCCTGTCAGGCTCAAAGCATTTGGTCGTTGAACAAGTGAACAATGTAGTTAGATGGATAGTTTAGAAAGTTCACCCAGCGGCTGATGCAGAGAATGGATTGGAGCATTCAAGCCTGGAAGCAGAGAGGCTACTGCAAGTGGCCCTCGTAAGAAGAGACACGGGCTGCAGGAGCAGAGAGCCAGAGAGAAGAGATAAATGCAGGAGTCCTTTTAAAGCAGATTCGATAAAATTTAGATGTTGGGATGAAAGGCAGGGAAGAGGTTATAAAAAACGGTGCTTTTGAACTTGGGAGAATGGATAGGTGAGCTTCTCCCCACCTCCCCACCTCCCCCCCGCTTCCGGTATCAGTTGAAATGTCACCTCCTCAGAGAGGCCTTCCCTGATGACCCTGTCCACAGTGGGACGTCCGCTCTGACCCAGCTGTATCACTCCACCCTGTTTATTTCCCTTATAGCACTTAACACAATTTGTAGTTATGGTATCATCTGTCTCCCTCGTTAAACTGTAAACTCCCTGCAGCAGGTTCAGGTCTATCTGGTTCATTATTTTATCCCCGTGCCCCGTATAGGACCTGGCACATACCAACCGGTTAATAAACACTCTGTTGAATGAAGGAACGAATGAATGAATGAATAAGGACCAAGGAAGGAGGAACAGGTTGGGGAACCAGATGCTTGGGAGAGCCCGGTTTGCCGTATCGGTGAGAAAGTTCTCCAGCAGGCAGCTGGAAGCCTAGCTCTGGGGGGTCATCTGGGTAAGTGAGAGCGCCTAGGCAGGGGCCAAGACAAAGCCTACCTTGCCAGAGAATTACCACCACGAATACTTCGTAGGCACGCAGATTGCTCCGCTCCTCCCCAGACACACTGCATCAGAATCTCCGGAGTAGGGCCAGGAATCTGCGTGCGTAACAGGTTCCCTAGGTGACCGTGATGTTCCTTGGGGCTGGAGAGCTCGGCCCTAGAGGAGAGGGACTTAGGCGGTGACTTTGGGTGGCTAGATGACAGGGCAGAGGCCTGCCCTGAAGTCGCCACCCGCGCCGTCGCTCGGCCCTCCGATTGGTCGCCTCCCGGGTTACCTTTGGCCACACTTGGCCTCGCGCCGCCCTCCGCCCCGCCCCCGTCGCTCCGCCCTCCGATTGGTCGCCGCCCCGTCCGTCCCCCGGGCTGGGGCAACCGGACTGGCGCGTGCCGGAAGCCGGAAGCGCGGCGGCGGCTGCGGCGGCGTTGGCGTTCCTCAGGCAGCTGTATCCTTACGCCATGCCAGTCCTTCGGCCGACCGTGTCGGCTGGGCGCCTCCTCCTCCTCTGGCTGCGGCTCCCCCTGCGGCCGCCCGGACCCCGGCTGTCGAGCGGACGGGCGGCGGCGGCCGGCGCCCTGGAGCGGGCCATGGACGAGCTGCTGCACCGTGCGGTGCCCGCGATGCCGGCCTACGGGCTGCGCGAGAAGACGCCGGCGCCGGCGGAGAACCAGTGCGCGGACTTCGTGAGCTTCTACGGCGGCCTGGCAGAGGCGGCCGAGCGTGCCGAGCTGCTGGGCCGCCTGGCGCGGGGCTTCGGCGTGGACCACGGCCAGGTGGCCGAGCAGAGCGCCGCCGTGCTCCAGCTGCTCCAGCAGCCGCGGGAGGCGGCCGTGCTCCTGCAGGCAGAGGACCGGCTGCGCTACGCGCTGGAGCCGCGCTACCGCAGCCTCTTCCACCACATCAGCAAGCTGGACGGCGGCGTGCGCTTCCTGGTGCAGCTGCGGGCCGACCTGCTCGAGGCTCAGGCCCTCAAGCTGATGGAGGGACCGCACGTCCGGGTAAGGCCCCGCCCGGGCCGCCCCCGACCCTTGGCGGCTCTCCCCATGTCGTCCTCACTCGCCCCTCAAGCCCCAAGCATTCCACCTTCCCCTGCCTGGAGCCGCGCACACTTCGCCCTGAGTCAGAGCCCCCGAACCCTGTCCCCTTCCTTCCCACGCCTTCCCAGTCCTTGCCTCCCTCTAGGCTCACCTCGCTCGTCTTTATAGAAACTCGGCCCTCGCGTACTTTCAAGGTGACTGTCACGCCTCGTTCCTGATGAGCGTGCTCCATAAAATCTCTTTTTCATTCTTTTACCTGAGAGGTTTCGTCCATGTGGTACACTTGAATGCGGACCGAACCGAGCATCCGGTAACTTTCTGAAGACCTGGATGGGGTCAGTAAAAGTTAGTCGCAGGACCCACTGTGTAAGCCCTTGTCCTAAAAAGTCCTGTGAAACGTACAAAGGTGACTAGAACTCGAGATCGCCACCGTCTAGGAGTCTGGATGCCTTCTATTTTCTCTCTGCCTCATAACTGTGACCAGGGTATTTTTACCTTCCTGAGTTCAGCCCTAAAATAGGATTCTAAGTTGACTTCTTGAGGAAATCAGGCGTTTCGCACAGTGAGCTCAGGTTAGATGCAAATAAATAGATTAAGATTTAAATAATGATGACTTGAAAGGTGGCTGATAGGTGACTATAGTCCTTTTATTACTATCGATGTTAAATATGGTGGGACCACTAACTCGCTCTTTTAGTAAACCAAAAATGCTGTAAACGTTCTGGCATTCAGAAGGTTAGTAGGTGCAGTTGGCTTTAAAAAGAATTGAACAGTTGAACGATTCCTTTAAGAACTCTTGACACTGGCGTAACGGTTTTTACGTTCATTGCCTCAGTCTTGGGGAGGTGATAAGCGTGTCTCCACAGGTCGACCTCTCACGTGAGGTCACATGACATGACCAGGCCCTCAGAGCAAATAAGCATGTCTCTGATCATCCACCCACACCCACATTTCCCAGGTTCTTTGCTCTGCACTTTATATCCTCATCATGTTATGTGAGTTCTGGTGTTTATCAGAAACCTTCGTATCTTTCTTGGCTACGTAGCCCTACACGCATAAAATTGTGTGTAGTTAGGATAGGGTTAATCTCAGGATGATAACAGTAGCTATGATTTGATTGCTCATAATAGCTGGCTATGCTAAGTATTACCTAGGACCAGTGAGCCTTCAGCTATAAGAATCACAGGCTGAGAACCTCAGTTGTTTATTGCATTGGCACCAAATCAGTCCTGGAATCCCAGTGTGTTGAATCGACCATGTTCCCAACTAAATCCCCATCTGAATGGCTGAGACCTTGTGTTCCACACACTGTGTACATACCCATCTGGTTCCTCCCAAGAGAGGCTTGGGTTTCGTCTGCAATCCAAGCAGACCTTTTTTTTTTTCCTCCTTGAAGTGGAGACAGGTGCTCCTGAAAGCCTTCTGAAACTTAATTCTCATTGCATAGGAGGCTTGAGAATTAGGTAGGATGTCTGTCTACCTCATCCAAGGTAGGATGTCTTTTGGGTAGGTGACCTGTCCCCAAATGGAACTCTCCACCCATCCATTCAGCCATTCATCGGCTGTCTGTATGGTACCAGGCGTGCTCAGGCTCTGAGATCACTTGGTCCAGAAGCTTCCCTTCTAGTATGGGAAGAGTTAGGGGCGGGCACGGTATGTGTGAGTGCCTTTCACGCACTTGCTCATTTCATCCTCAGCAAGATGTGGTGACTGTTTGACAGATGAGGTGATTAAAGCTTGTCGAGGCCCAGTGCAGCGCCTCCCCCCAAGCCCCGTCTCCACGCTCCGCGGTGTGTACTTCATCATGGCACCCCAGCTCTCTTAGTTGACAACCTAACTAGATCGAAAACGGGCTTATTCTTTTAGATTTGCCTTTTTCTATAAAACTGAAGGGAAGGTAAGACAACCCAGCTGATGAATGGCTTTGTTTTATTTACTTTCACTGACTCAGGAGTTTAATATTCTCTAGTTGTGACTGTGTTTATCTTTCCAAGACTTTGTGTAAGCTTCCATCTTATCAGCAACCTCAGCACACACCTTGTTCTGAAACCTCAGGTCAGTCTCTGCTCTTCTGTCGAAAAATCATCAAACCTTCCGTGGCCAGGAGGATGGCATTCGGTGTCTTTCCTTTGGCATTTTTGCTGCCCACCAGCCATCCTGCGCATTCCCACTCCCCCAGCATTACTCGCTCCCCTCCACGGACCCTCCTCTCCAGCCAAGCCGGCTCCTGGATGGAACGTTCCTGAACCCGCGCCCCTGCGTGATTCCTGTTAGGAAAAGAGCCGCCTGCACTCCCAGCTCGTTTGCTAGGCTTTTCCAGCCGCTCCAGCTCAGGGTGGCCTCACCCGGTTCTGAGCTTCATAGATACGTCATTGTACCACTCAGTTGGATTTGATACATTAACCACAGAATCTGTTGTTTGAAATGTATTTTTCCCCCGCAAGTGGATGATCAGCTCCTTGAAAACTGGGACCTTCGTCTTGTGTAGCAAAATGATGAATGAAGCGTGAGATAGACTCCCGGGTGCCCTGCCATCTGGCGAAGTCAGCAGCTAACCACTCCCATTCGTCCTGAGGTCAGACTGCTCCATTCAGAGGTCTGAGCCTGGAACGGAACCTGGAGGCCAGGGAAGGTTTCCGTGCGTGAGAGAGAGAGAGAGAGAGAGAGAGAGAGGGAGAGAGAGAAAGAAGACATCCTAGCAGACGTTGGGACCGCCCTTGTCCTGGGGGATTCCTGATGTCACATCCGATTCTGTGAGACATAACTGGACTCGTTTCCTTACTCTTCCCCACATACAAGAGAAGACTCTTGGTTATGAGGTTGAGAAGGGACATCATCAAAGCTCAAAGCTGTGACCCTGAGACTTGACTTGTGGGAGAGGAGCTGGCCCCAGGGAGATTCAGAGCTGCCAGCAACACCATGTCCTCAGACGTTCAGGGTTCCCTTGTTTCATAGCCAAGGCCGTCCACACACGTAAGGGAAAAACATCACCAACCGAAAGGCACAAAGTCACGTGGAATCAAGATATGTCTCAAGCAGAGGGTGAGTGACCCTAGACTGACCTTGGCCTCTGCGCACGGTCGGGACACGCTGGGTGCAGAAGCCTTTTCAGGTGGCTCCGTCACACCTCTTGCGTTTCTCTACCTAGAAATCCTGCCCTTAGCCCGAGTGCCTCTAACCGCTAGCAGCTAAATCTGTCGCTCCCCTTCCCCTTGCTCTTTGTGGCTACGTAAATGTTTTTTTATCCCTATCATTCAAAACTTTCAGAGTTGACTTTTTTTTAACCCATAGAAATCGTCACTGGGATCTGATACTGTAATTAATCACCAGAATCACTTAACGTGTGTGTGATCCATCTTGATTCCGTGTTTGTTTCATTCTGGATTTTGCAGCCAAGTTAAAGAGGTGGTTAAAAAGCTAGAGCTTTTCGCTTGTAGGAATCCAGTGTTGGAAACCACCAGCAGTTTGGCCCTCGAGCTTCAGCGCAGGAGCCGCAGATCCCCAGGTGCCTAGGATGCCGCGGGACGCCCGGGAGGCAGGGAGTAGCGGACCTGAGCACCCCTTGCTGTGCACACGGCACCCCATCACACGGGTGTGCTTCTCCCCTGGCCCTTGCTGACCTTGGAGCTGCCAGCTAATGTCAGGTGGACGAGAGCTGCTGTGGGCTCAGGCCTGGGCATTGCCCTGGACTGGACTCAGCGCCCTGCTTCTCCTCACAGCTTCTTGTTTGCTGAATCTCGTGAGCACAGAGGCATCCTTAGAATAACTGGCATGTGTGAGGCCCAAAGGGATGCTGACTGGGCATCTCATACGGAACAGTGGGTACAGCAGAAGACGCACCAGGTGGGGAAGGAAGGCCCCGGTTATGCTGGTTTGAAGCGTGATTTTAGGTGATCGTAGCCACGTCCCTTAACTGTCCTGGGCCAACCAGCTCTGCTGCTGAGGCGATAGTGGTCAGTCTGCCCAGGGTCAGCCTGCTTCTCTTCTAGAAATACTGCGGGGCTTGGCTAAAAACACAGTTATGAAATGAGGACAGTTTGTCAAGATCTTGGTCTCTGACCGAGGGCTGTGATTATTGGAAATACGGGAAGAATCCAGAGGCTGACACTTCTGTTTAAGTGGAGTCCAGCGTGCAGCCCAAGGTGGAAGGCCCGGCGGGGGCAGGTCTCTTTTCTTGGGTATTTTAAATCCGATGAGGTTTCTCTTCTTATTCTTAATCCTTCCTGATAGGAACTTCAGAGTCGGTATCAAAGTCTATTTGCTGGGAAGATGCAAGTGCTGTGTAGAAAGTTTTTACAGCCCAGCAGACGTCAGATGTCTGCTGTGGTTTTCAAGATAGCAGATCCGCTGCAGAGAGGATGGACGTTGCTGCCCATCAATTAAAAGGTTGTTAGAAGCCTAAGTGTCTTGGAGGCCAGCCTGGGACTTCTTGATTCATCCCAAGTCTCTACTGCGATGGTCCGTCCCTCTGATGCCACTTTGTAGCAACTCTTGGATTATAATAAGTGAGTTGATCTTAATGGATTTACCCCAAGAAAGGGATTTTAGTTGTTTTCATAATTAAGGAATTTGTAGAAAAGGGACTTGTCAATGTCCTTGAATTCTCTGATCGCAGGACCCCTGCCCCCCACCCCGAGTTTTAATCTTAGGAAATAGAACAGTAAATCGGTCATCCAGTGTTGGGCAGGGGTGGGTAATACCAAATCCACAAAGCAGCTTAATCACACAGGAAAAGAAGCGGTCCCTTTGCTTACAAGACCAAATGCTCTTTTTGTTACAAATGCTCTTCTCCTCTGTTGAGGTTCCAAGTGAGTTGAGAGGCTTATTATGATGCCTGGACACGTGGCCGCCAAGTCCGGGTTTGCGTGTTCTTTCCCGAGGCGGCGAAGTGTGGGCTTTGGGCTCTGAGGTGTGAATCCAATCCACCCGTCAGTTGCCCTCCTCAACGAGACGCCCTGTGAACTTGCGGTTGTGTGTCCAGCTCCTGAGCGGGGTACACGGTGTGCGGGCAGGCGCGTGCTTCTTGTGTGTGCAGTTTACAGGCTTTTTGTTTTTCTTCAGAGTTATTTCCAAAAGCCCTTTGGGGTTGAAGAGTTCAGTCTCTTACAGATACAATCCCCAGTGAAGCCGAGGGGACTCCCATTCTAAGAGAGGGTCTGGGCACCGTGAGATATTTGTGGGCAGCAGAAGGGAGCTGGCATTTAGGAAACGATGGGCGATTTGAATGTAGAAATGACGGTGAGACCTGTGGGAATCTTAACAGAAGCCCGGGCGGAACACTGGAGAAGGGACCACACTCGTATCAGGCAGGGTCCCCACGCCACCACTGCAGCGCCCAGCCGCACCACGGTTTGTTGTAAACCTTCTCTGGTGTCTTGTCCTGTTTTGAAGTTAACCTGGTGGTCCTCGTGGTTCTACTAAATTCTGCACTTAGCTAGACTAAGAGATGAACTCATTTGTAGATGGGAACGTTGTCCCAGCAGTTGTATTTTTGAGTCCTGGGTCGCTGATAAATGATTTCTCAATCACTGAGCGTGACACATACACGATTCCTCTGCCTCCTGCTGTCTGAGATCGGGTAGCCTTGCTGCCCTCGGCACCTAATTCCAGCCTGAACAGCTGCGGCCCTGTTAGCACTGGGCGGTGGAGATGTGTAACCTTTAACCTAGATTCCCGGATCTCGTGTCCAGTGTCCCACGTTATAGCTGTCAGTAGCCCAGAATAGAACGAAGGGACTTGTAGAAGAGGCGCTTCCGTCAGCCAGACCATTCCTTTCGTAATCAATACTGAATGAATGCCGAAGGCAGATTTTTCCAACTTGTTCCTATTGTGCGTCTCATAGAGATGCCATAGAGTTCCATGTACATCCTACATGGAACTCGGCTGGTCCGTTCCTAACCTTTCAGTGCAGAGGTTCCCAACCTGGGGAACCTGGTTGGGAACTGAGTTTCAAAGGGCTCCATGAACCCCAGGAAGCTGTGTGCAGAGTTTTATTAATGTGTTTGCATTTTTCTGGGGAGAGTGTCCCCAGTTTTTAGCACAGGTGCAAGAGTGTATGAGGACCCCAGGAAGACTGAGAACCACTGTAGTCAGTGCAGGAAATACAGTTTTATAAGGAGCCGTTCTGTGTTGCCTGGTGAGCCATCCCTTCTCCTCCCTTCCTGCTACTTCCTGGTCACTGTTTTCCAGTTTGTCTTCTCTTTTTCATTTGCCATCAATCTGTTAAATCATCTTCCACATGGAGGACCCCACTGATGGCTTTGAGAACCAGAGGACTAAATCACAAATGACCTCTGCCCTTACAGAGCTGAGAGGCCAGTAGAGGAGACTAGACCATGGGATAAAGAGTTACGAGGGCCGGGCGCGGTGGCGCGCGCCTGTAGTCCCAGCTGCTCGGGAGGCTGAGGCAGGAGGATCGCTTGAGCCCAGGAGTTCTGGGCTGTAGTGCGCTATGCCGATCGGGTGTCCGCACTAAGTTTGGCATCGATATGGTGACCTCCCGGGAGCGGGGGACCACCAGGTTGCCTAAGGAGGAGTGAACCGGCCCAGGTCGGAAACGGAGCAGGTCAAAACTCCCGTGCTGATCAGTAGTGGGATTGCGCCTGTGAATAGCCACTGCGCTCCAGCCTGGGCAACATAGCGAGACCCCGTCTCTTAAAAAAAAAAAAAAAAAAAAGAGTTACGAGGAATTACAGAGATCACATGGTCCAGTCGCCTGTCGACGTGGAAATCCTTTCTAAAAAATCTCCACCGTGTTCTTGCCCACCCTGTGCTCATCTCGTCCCGTGGGGAGGGCCGCTGTCTCCCAGGAGGACCTCTGTGGGCAGCCCTAGCTCCTCAGAAGCTCTTCTTTACATGGAGTCTGACTGTGCCTTCCCCCTGTCGGTCCTGGACATGCTCCCTCTCCTTGCCCCCATGGGGCCTCTTGTGTGCCCGAGGCCTTCAGTGTTTGAAGATGGACCTCGCTTCATCCTGAAACCCTTTCTGAGCCACCCACCCCCATGCCTGCAACTTATCCTCAAGTGACAAGGCTCTGAGTCCTTTGACCTTTTACCAGAGATTAAAATGTGAAATGGCCCTATAACAGTTTCATAGCTTGTGTACAGTTTTACAGGTGTTATCCATCATGGTCTTTGCAATTCTTATACAGGGATTCATAAGGTCAGTTCTGTACCAGACATACTGAGATGTTTGCTGTTATTCAATAATAATATGCAGTGTATCTGTTAGTATGCAGTTCATCTATAACTAACAGAGACTCAAAACAGCAGTGGTTTGAATAAGAGAAGTTTGTCTTTCATGAAGAAGTCTGGAGGTAGGCAGCCCAGGGCTGACTCTGCGGTGCCCTCAGTTGACCCAGGCTTCTGTTTGTTGCTCTTCCCTGAAAACCTCATCCCCAAAGTTACCTCGTGGCCCAAGATGGCTGCTCCAGCTCTAGCCATCACATCGCCTTCCGACCTGCAGTGGGGAGGACAAAGAAAAAGATGGAAGGACATCTCTTCCCTGCAGTGGGAAGGACAAAGGGAAAGAGCAGCCCTTTGCTGCTCCTGCCATCTTCCAAGGTTCCCAGAAGCTGCTGCAGGATACCTCTGCTTACATCTGAGAAGCCAGAACTCAGTCTCATGATTAGCCCTAGCGGCAGTGCAGACTTTATCCTGAACAGTCACGTGCCCAGGTAAAAAGTGAAGCTTCTGTCGATTTGGGAAAAAGGGACGCAGCCATTGAGGAACAACAGCCTTGTCTCTCGCCCTGGACGTCCCCTCCGCTCTGGCTGTCACGAAGCTTACCACTATTACATGGGCAGCAGTCACCACAGACTGAACTGGGATGGTTCCGCCCCTGCATTGTGTCCTCTCCTTTCCTTACCTCTTATTCTATTCTTGCTTGAAAAGTTTCAGTGCGAATGTATCTCTGATGGTAAAGTTGACTCAAATCATTTTGGGAAGTAGAATAAATACAAGTAAGTGAAATTAGAATAATGTCATCAATTCTAAATGCATGGATTGCCCGGCACACTATTATTCTACGGCCCACTCAGGGGGGAAAAAATGCTGCCGATTAAACCGTGACCCGCCATCATTTGAACAAGGTGTCCTGCCCACCAAGATGTGAAAATAGGAAAACACACACCTTAGAGCTGTCGAAATGTGGGGTCCTCGTTTCTCTTGGGAAACAAGAAAGGGTGTTTTTGGTGAACCAGAGAATGTTCCTGAGAGGGTGTTGGAGTTTCTTGCACTGAGACGCCGTTCAGCGTCAGCTTAACATCACGTGTGCAGCTGTGTTCACGGCGGCGAATGTATCGGCACACTTTATTTGATTTGGGCAACTTAGCTCAGATGGAACCCAGGTGTCTTACAGGTGGAAGGAGGGAGGGAAGACGTAGAGCTGAGTTCGGTCTGTCGTGGCCGAGAGCAGAGCCCGGTGGAGCTGCCTCAGAACAGCCTCATCCTGCCCACTCCTCTTTTGTATCAGGTTTTGGTGTCGAATTCCCCGTGCTGGCAGCGATGCGGGGATGGGCTGGACGTCTTTCCCTCGGAAGGCCAGCGCTCCCCCCTCTCCATTTCAGGAAATGAACGGGGTGCTGAAAAGCATGTTCTCAGAATGGTTTTCTTCCGGGTTCCTGAACCTGGAGCGGGTCACCTGGCGTTCACCGTGCGAAATGCTGCAGAAAATCAGTGAGTAAGTATTTATGACGTTTCCGCTTTTCTCACGGTTCAGCGGAAAGCCAGTCTCCATTCCCGTGTACGTTGTGTTCCAAGCCTGGTAAAACCCAAACACAGGATCCACAAAGGTGGCTGTCCTACCAGGTGATGCCGAGACCACGGAGGAGGAAGGGGCACAGGTGGAAGCTGGTCCTCGTGCCGGTGAACCTGCGCTTGGGGTCTCGGTCAGCCCTCAGCCCCGCGTCTCCCCAGCAACCCCATGATCAGAGCTGCTGCCCGGGTTCACTGGACCCAAGCATTGGCGTTAGTAACTCAAAAGCCGTGTGTCTCACCAGCTGTGAAAATGTCTCCCTTGGATAAAATCTCCAAATTCACAGTACAGCGCGCGATTCCCACCTCCCCGGGCACGGTAGAATGCAGGCCGGCCGACAGTAGCGTGCTGCCACGTCGCGTGTTGAAACAAAAGAGCGGTGGCCGAGGTCGCCGGACACATGGAAGCGGCCAGGCGATGCGTGTCCTCAGGCAGCGCGGACTTCAAACTGCGGAGATTCGGGGGAAGCAAGAGACGTAGGCTGTCCGGTGACAGGCATCTGGTCAGGTCTCTGTGTTGAAATCTGCCACATACCTGCTCCCCCGGGGCCTGGCAAACGAGTCTTAAGACCGGGGATGAGAGCACAGTTTTGTGTGTAAAACGGTCACCAGTTGTGCTTCCTCTCAGTCAGCGCTGTTTCGCGCTAAGATGATCTTTGAATTTCCCGCAGAGTCCGCTGAAGCTGTATTTAAAGGATTGCTTTGACTTGAGTGAATAGAACGAGTAGGAGTCAGCCCCGCGGCTCTTTAACTTGTGATCTGTACTTTTGTCTTGCCCTTTCATCACGTTCTCGTCAGGGCTGAGGCTGTGCATCCCGTTAAAAACTGGGCGGACATGAAACGGCGCGTGGGGCCCTACAGAAGGTGTTACTTCTTCTCTCACTGCTCGACCCCGGGGGAGCCCCTGATCATTTTGCACGTGGCCCTGACCAGTGAGATCTCCAGCAGCATCCAGGTACCTGTGCGCGGTCAATTCAGAACGGGGCAGACGGCCCAGGGTGCCTTAAGTTTTCTGTTAACTTAGTTTTCTCCCCTTTTTGAAAATAAATTGCCTTTCGGCCTTTGTGGATCTTTGCATTAGCTAGATACGGGCTCCAGATCTGCAGCCACAGAGTGGAGACGGGCAGTGTGTGGGCAGTGATGGGACGGGGCAAGCTTTTGCCAGGGTGTGTGGACCTTGGGTTGAGACGTGGTCCAGGCTGTTATGGATGAGAGGGGTACAGGTGCAGGGGCACGGGGATCAACTCTTCAGCATCTGAATGCCTGTGGGTCGTTTCAAAAGACAGCCGATTGAGAAATTGGAAAGTCGGCTGGGCTGCGTGCCTGACGCGGGCCCAGTGCTCTGCCCGGTGTGGTGATTCCCCCCCGGAGCAAGCTGGGCTTCTCCTCGAGGCGTTGGTGAGTGTCTGAAACACTCAGTCCGGAGGCCCATGGTGGGCAGGGGCTGGGGCTGCAGAGCAGGTCCGTTGAGGGGAAGTGGGCACACCTGGGTCACTGTGGCTTCGGGGTCGGAATGGCCTGTTCGGAGGCTGAGAGGTGATGGCAGACGTCAGGTGGGCGCTGGGCAGCGTCTCCTGGCATGGGAGGGCGGAGGACTCGTCAGCAGGGAGACGTTCCCGTAGGATGCTTGTTTGGAGGCGCCTGCACTGTGATGACGCACTAGAAGCCATCACGGCCTCCCTGGGGGCAGTTTGGTAATAACTATTAAAATATAAAACGTGTGTTCCTTTTGACCTAAAAATTCCACTCTCAGGAATTTATCCCAGGAGAGGCTCAGAGCTGAGAGTTTGGGCGGTTGCCCCCTGCAGCATCGTCTGGAGGTGGGAGTGATAACCCAAGTGCCCACCGGGAGAGGCTGCTGTAGGGAGCGACGGCGTGTGCGTCTGGCCTGTCCTCACACACCCTGCGGTCCCACGTGTGGGCTTAAGTGTGGATTTAGCTTTGTACTTTTGACCTGGCACGTCAACCTTGACTTACTATTGACTGAAGATTCAGGTTCCAGCCTAGCCCACCTGGTGTGACCTTCTGCGTCGCGTGAATCCCTGCCCGCCCGCGGCGCGCCCTCCTGTGTGACTGCTCACAGCGCCTTGTGACTCAGGCTTGTTGCCGTTACTGTCCTCACCTTAGACATGGGGACTCCGAGGCTGGGAGGGACTGCAGAGCTTTGCCCAGGATGATGGAAGAAGTGGGGACGGTGGAGGGCCGGGGTCCCAGCCCTGAGGGCAGGTGCCTTCCGTGTGAGGAGACTCGCGCATCCGGACACATACATGAGAGACGCGTGTGTGCGTGGTTTTGTATGCACACGTACTTATGTGTGTACCTGCCTGGGGCCAATGAGACCGACCTGGAGAGGCGCTCCCCAAAACGTAAACAGTAGGACTGGGTGTTCAGTTCTGGAGTGATTTGTGATTTTTTCTTCATGCATTTATTTCTTGCCTCTTTGATACTATGCATATCTCATTCATATAATCAAAGAAAGGTTCATTTGTTTGGGTTTTGGGTGTTTTTTTTTGGAAAACTTAAAAAAAAGATTTGCTGGAGACAAATTTTGAGTCCAGAACCACGAGATAACCTACAGACTTCTTGAAAAACAAAGGAGGTGATCCAACAAGATGAGGAATGATGGGAGGAGAGCTCCTCCGGCAGCTGCCGGTGCAGGAGAGGCTGGTGGGGCCCCGGATTTCACGGCCTCTGCGTCACCATCCGCCCAACTTTCCTTATGGTGACGGTTCATGGCTTCCCAGGAGTCACAGAAAAGACCCTCCGAGCGTCTGAAGGGGATGAGAGCTGAGGATGTTTCTCCCGAGGGGGGTACGCGCAGACCCACGCGTCCCATTGGCAATTTAAGAAAGTCTGTGGGCTCCAGACCTCAGCCTGGACTCTGGGCCAGACTCCCCTACTCCAAGCATCCAGGGTAGCTGGTAGGAGTTGAGAGCAGCATAAGCGTGTCCTTCAGAAGCAGGCTGGCAGGCCTGTGTCCACGCCAACTGCAAGGTCTCCACCAGTACTGTCGTGGCCCTCAGGGTATTAAAGCTCAGAACGCCCCGCACTCACATCTCAGAGCAGATCAAGTCGGACTTGGCTAAGGGACTCACATCTCAGAGCAGATCAAGTCGGACTTGGCTAAGGGACCTTCCAGTACGAGTCATGCTGATTCTTAGATCGCTGCTCGTACGTGTCTGTGCGGGCGTGTGGTTTCACTGTGGAAATATAAGGACGTGACAGAAAACCAAAAAGGTACATAGGAAAAGCATAAAAAGGTACACTTCCTGAAAGAAAACTTAGGTAGGACTGCATCCGGCTTACTGGGAAATGTAAACAGCTAGGATTCAGAGGGGAGGAGGGACGCCTGCAGGACGCAGTGGGCAGCCTGCGCACAGGAGCCGCAGGCAGTGGGCCCCGTGGCCTTGGCAGAGGGCTGGCGTGCTGTCTGGGGGTGTCGGAGGGCAGCAGATTGCACAGAGAGAGAGACCTCCCCTGAGAGAGACCTAGGGGACATCAGTTGTGATTCAGCGAAGCTTGTGGGAGAATTTCAAAGTGGTAGAAATGATACAACATTGAGCAAACAGCCAGGGAAGTTGTGAGACCACTGCCGCCTCCAGAGAGGTCTCAGAACAGGGTGCTTGCCTCTAGAGCCTGGTCCTTGGGTCGAGGGACCCCCAGGAGGGGTGAGGGCAAGGCGGGTGCGTCCACAGCTGCCCGTCACCGTCCTTTATGTTTTCCAGACCATCATAGTGAAGGAGAGTCCCACGTCGGAGACGGAGGAGCGGGACAGGATCACCACAGCCGTCCTATACTCGCTGAGCCTGACCCAGCAGGGGCTGCAGGGCGTGGAGCTGGGCACCTTCCTCATCAAGCGGGTGGTGAAGGAGCTGCAGGTGAGCGAGGCTCGACCCTGACCCCGCCGCACCGCTGTCGGTGTCCCCGCCTTGGGATGGCCCAGCGGTTCTGCCCTCATCTCTGCGGACAGGGTGAAGCTGTTGGGCCGGAGCGATCAGGAGGGGTGGAAAAGTGCCAGGTGCCCCTCGGCACTTCCTAGGAGCCCCGAGACTCGTCAGGGGGTGGAAGGGGTGCCAAGGAAAAGGCCCTCAAAGCCGGCTTCTCATGGGCCACAAATCCAGATGCATCCTGGGGGCGGCGGCTTCTGCAGGGGACCCTGCACCCTGGCTGGCGGGGCAGCTCCTGATGGGCACGTGCTGTCCCGGCATAGTCGCCAGCAGGGCCCCCTTCGCTCCCACTGTCCAGTCCTGGCTGTGCCAACCTCCCTACCCACCCTCGCCCACTCGTGGCCCGGGAGGGAGCATCGAGGTTCGACTTCGACCGGGCGGTTGGAGGGTAAATGCACTGGCACCTCGTTTTTTTTTATAATTGCCTTCTCTTGGTTGCCCTGGTAAACACAGAAATGTTCAGGTCCACGCTGGGTTTGGGCTTTTTAAAACTGTCTCATGAGGGGCTGGAGTGAACTCTAATGTGCAGAATCTAATTTTTAGGTAAAATAATTAGATCATGACTAATTGGCGCTGACAGCAGCACTCTCCGCTTCTGGTGGTTTCAACACAGACAGCTGCTGCAGAAGCTCTTCCTCAGAGAATGACAAATAGGGTGGAATTTAAATACTTGCGTGCTTCGTGTTAAATTCACAGTTTTAAGTCTGAGAACTTGGGATTCAGTTGGGTATCAGCTTCGTTAGAATCACTCCCTGCCACTTTTTCCCCAGAGGCGATAAGAAGCACATCTGATTACTCTGAGTTTCTTCTTTTATTTCCTGCTTCTTTGCTGAAGGTGCTAATGCTTGGGGCGAGGGTGGGCGGGTAGCAGGGCTGGTGTGAGGCAGAAAGGCAGTCAGAGGAGGGGCAGACTCCGGGGTCTGGGTGATACAGCAGATTCTGTTTCTGAATCAGGCAGCCCAGGAGCCATCCTGCTGCTGACCTCTTCTCCACGTCTGGGCTGGGAGCCGGAAAGTCACCTGAGAAATCTGGAGGGAAGGGCAGCCCTTCCTCCACAGAGGTGTTCGTGGAGGTTTATGAAGGAGGCACCTTAAATGCCCAGTGAAAAGAACAGGGTTAGGAAAAGTCATGGGATCGTTTTATCTTTTAATATTGTTCTGTCGTTAAAGTTACGGTTCTGAATTTTGAGTGACAGTGAGAAAGCGCTCATGATATAAATGCACAAAGCAGGATGAGGGTGTAAAACTTTTGCCCTTGCAAAAGTTGCCTAGAGAAAGACCAGGAGTTATACTCTGTCAGACCTGGAGAGTGTGGTGGTTTCTTTGCTTCCGTCCTAAATTTAAAAAAATTTTTTCTATAGTGAGCATATATTACATTTTTAATTGGAAGATACTGAGTTCTTCGAAATGATCATTGCGATCTCTCTGTAATTTGAACAACAATGATTGAACCGTGTTATCTGATATGGAGACATAACCGTTACCTCCCCTTCTATCCCATCCTCTGCACCCACTGTGCTGTATAGTTGAGCGATCAGTCATTCATGCAACAAACAGAAGACAGTCACTGGGTACTTGTGTGCCAAGCACCAAACCAGGTTCTGTGGCGGCAGCAAAGTCCATGGGAGGGGCCTGTTGGGCTAGAAAGGCAAGACCTGTAGTCAGAAGACAGCACCCCACATCGTAGCAGCCCACCCCTCCAATTTCAGGCAGGTCCCCCAACTTGCCGTTGTGGATAGTGGTGCAGATTGGAGACCCCACAGTAAAGGCTTGTCCTGGGGACTCAGGTTGCCTCCAGCACCTGGCACACATCAGATCCTTAATAACTATTCCTTGAAAGAAGATTCGTCACTTTGTAAACCACGCAGCAGCACACGGAGGTTAATGATGCGTAAGCGAGAAATGAGGAGGTGTTTCTGAATCCGTGACTCACCTGCTGAATTTTGTGTGTGTGTGTGTGTGTGTGTGTGTGTGTGTGTGTGTGTGTGTGTGTGTGTGTGTGTGTGTGTGTGTGTGTGTGTGTGTGTGTGTGTGTGTGTGTGTGTGTGTGTGTTTTCTCCACCTTCCTTTCCCCACCCCAACTGTGCCCTGCAGAAGGAGTTTCCTCACCTGGGGACGTTTTCAAGTCTGTCCCCTATCCCCGGGTTCACCAAGTGGCTTCTGGGGCTGCTGAAGTCAAAAGCAAAGGATCACGGGAGGAACGAACTGTTGACAGATTCCGAGTGTAAAGAAATCTCCAAGATCACGGGCGGTCCCGTGAACGAGACCCTCAAGACCATTCTCAGCAGCAGCGAGTGGGTCCAGTCTGAGCAGCTGGTCCGGGCGCTCCAGGCCCCCCTGATGCGGCTCTGCGCCTGGTACCTGTACGGGGAGAAGCACCGGGGCTACGCCCTGAACCCCGTGGCCAACTTCCACTTGCAGAACGGGGCCGTGATGTGGCGCATCAACTGGATGGCCGACGTCAGCCTCAAGGGCATCACGGGCTCGTGTGGCCTCATGGTCAATTACCGCTACTTCCTGGAGGACACGGCCACCAACAGGACCACCTACCTCAGCTCCAAGAGCATCAAAGCTTCCGAGCAGGTCCTCAGCCTGGTGGCCCAGTTTCAGAAGAACAGCAAACTCTAAGTCACCTTTGCTGAAGCCAACGTCCCCGGCTTGGAAAAGGATAATTTTCCGAGGGGTTGGGGATGGGGTTATGTACCCAAAGGAGCTTCTAGAGTGAACCAGAGTTGAACTGTGCTCTCTGGCGTGTGGTGGGGTCACACCGGAAGGCCGGGCCCGGGCTTTGCACGAGGGAAGATGCGTTACCGCTGCAAGGTAGTGGTGGGTGCAGGTAGGCGTGGGCTGGATGGGGATGCTGTGCTCTCTCCAGAAGATTCCATCGTGGCCTTCGGCCTGGCTCCCTGCCCTGGGATGGTCTTCAGAAACCATGGAGACTCTGCCGGCTCTCGACCCAAGGTGGATGGGTCAGCCACTCTGGGACCCGGGCAGGTGGCCCAGGTGAGAACAGATGTTCCTTCCAGCGTAGAACGTGGTTCAGCCATGATCGTTTTAGCCGTTTCTCTCTGCTGATTGCAAAGGGATAGAGGGCTGTGCTACACTTCACTAGTTAAATTCTGGAGATTGTGAACGTGTGAAAAGGTTTGTGACTTTGCACAGACTTCACTAAGCCAAGTTATTGGACACGAGAGCTCTTGTCGCCTGGGGCTTAAATTGCATTATAGACTTGACAGTTATAGCGATTCAAGTTCGTGATGAACTCCGTAGCAAAGAACACGTTTGTCCTGTGAAGCATTAAACACGTGGTTACTCACGATCGCATAGTGGTCGTCTTTGAGGTCTGAGACCTCGTTAGCCGTGCCCTTGGTCCCCAGCCAGCCCGTTGGCAGGTTTGATGCTCTGTGAAGCGGGCCTGGAGCGTGTGGCCTGAGGACAGAGGTGATGGCAGAGGTGCTGCTGTTTGTGGGTGAGGAGACGGGTGTGAAGTTGAGTCAGGCAGCAGGAAGCAGCCCCCTCCTTCTTGGTTTTGCTTTGAGCTGATGGTGAAGGCCCCCGAGCTCTGCAGGCCTGACGTCACCGCCGTCCAGGAGCTTGGAAAAAGTTAAGGCACCAACTGCTTCCGTGTGGCAGGTGGCCCCGGAGACCGTAGCCCCTGATTCCCACACTGCACGCCTTATCTTTGTTCAGCCTCTTATATGGGAATCTTCAAACAAAATACACAGAAGTGGAGAAAATAGTGTAATGACCCTAGGTACATACCACCCAGCTTCCACAACCATCAGTAATTTTCCATTTTTATCAAAACTTATTTCTTGGATTTCCCTGGTGGCGCAGTGGTTGAGTCTGCCTTCCGATGCAGGGGACACGGGTTCGTGCCCCGGTCCGGGAAGATCCCACATGCCGCGGAGCGGCTGGGCCCGTGAGCCATGGCCGCTGAGTCTGCGCATCCGGAGCCTGTGCTCCGCAACGGGAGAGGCCACAAGAGTGAGAGGCCCGCGTACCGCAAAAAAAAAAAAAAACTTAAAATGTGTTACGTTTAGGTGTTCTGTGAAGACTGGATGATGGGTGGGTGGATATGGATGGTGCCGTGCTCTGAATGTTTATGTCCCACCAATTTACATGTTGAAATCCTAACCCCCAAAGGTGATGGCATTAGGAGGTGGGGCCTCTGGGAGGTGATTAGGTCATGAGGGTGGAGCCCTCCTGAATGGCATTAGTGTCCTTATACCTCATGACCTCAGGAAGTTCCCTAGGCAATTCTGCAGCTGAAAGAGGGCCCTCATCCAACCGTGCTGCCCCCCAATCTCAGATTTCCAGCCTCCAGAATTGTCAGCAAGCAGTTTCTGCTGTTCTAAGCCACCCAGTCTGTGGTATTTTGTTACAGCAGCCAGAGTGGACTGAGCTGATGGATATAGGTGGCTGGATAAGGACTCCGCACCTCTGTCCACATGACTGAAGAGAAAGCTTATGACGCTTCCATTACAGTGCACTGGGTTGAAATCCCCCTCACTTCATGTGTGTTACAGGGAACCCCCTTCACTTCCCACACTTACCCTACAAGCCCTAGAAGGGCAGAAGATGGCTGAAACAGCCCAGCCGCCCACTTCCTCTGAGGGATGGTCAGACTGCCCACTTGTGCGTATGTTGTCCTTCTGGCAATGGCAGCCAGGCAGGAGTCAGACAGCAGCTGGCTTTGGAGGCAACAGAAGTTCACTCACGGACCCTCCTCACGTTGCGAATTTACATCCTATGGAAGAGTACAACCACTGCCCGGGGGCATCATCGCAAGGGGGATGCAGTAACACGAGCACGGACAGTGTCTCCCAGACCTGTTTTCTATCCCACTTGCTCTCAAGCCATCACTCTGACCACCAGATCTTCCTCTACTTGTGCCTGGCAGTATGGTGGGCTCACAGTAAGGGCTCAGTAGACTGTCATTAGTAGTCAGTTAACACAGCGCCCAGGGTTCAAGGCTGCAGCCACCCTCCACCCCTCCCCAGCACGGAGCCTGCTCCCCCTGGCATTCCCAGCCCGCACCCTACAGACCCCACCCGTGGGGTGGCTGTTCTCCCCTCCTTTCCCGTGCACGGCTCTCCTCCTCTCTCATTGCTTTGGGGTCTGTGGTTCAGACGGACCCCAGATCTCTCCAGCCTGTTGTCCAACAGTCTTGGGCTATTCTGGAATTCAGATTAATTCCGTTTCCAGGGCTGCAAGTGGCCTTGGGGCTGACCTGCTCTGACTTGTTCATGGGCGGCTTTTGTTCTGAAAGGCAGTAGGTGCCATAATGGTTGACGTCACCAGCTTTGGCTCCAGCCAGTGGCGGGTTCAAATCCCGACCCCACCACTTCCCAGCTGGGTGACCTGCAGCAAACCACCTACCCTCGTCTTGCCCATTTTCCCATCTTTAAATGGGGGCAACCACAGCACCTACCTCGGGGGCTGCTGAGAGCCTCCAAGGAGATGACGTGCATAAAGCTTTGAAAAGGCACCAGCTGTTGTCTCTATTACAGATGTTTATACATCTGGACTCTGGGACCACCGTCACACTCATGCAGATGTAGGTTCTGGAATCTGTCGTCCCCCTCTTTGGAAGTTAGAGTTGTGATGGTTTTCTGGCTTCCGTTCTATACGGTGACTAAGTGCACTAATTCATTTCCAGGAACTTCTGTGCACTGAGGTCTCCTCATCGCCCCATGGCAGCTAAGCAGCACCTCACTTTCAGACGAGGATCCCCAGGTTCAGTGGCTTGGCCCAAGCTGAGCTCTCCCGGCTGGTGCCTTGTCCAGAAAGCCCTGAGCCGGCTCTCCCATGCTGGCTTGAGGCACTCCGATGCCTGCCCCCGCATTGCTCCTCTGCACCACCCACCCCATCTTCCATCTCAGAGGGCTGGACCTTCTCTGCCCTCCGGATCTAGGGCAGCTGAGGGTTGCACAGCCCTGCCCTCTATCGGTCATCTAGGGGCATAACACTTCTGCAAGAGCGCCATGTTGTTCTGTTTGTGGCTTTATATTTGTTGGAATATAAAGTCCATTTTGATCTCTTCTTGGATAGAAACAAAAGCTACTCCGTGATTCCTGTTCACCACAGAAAGCTGCTGCATTATTTGCAGTTTAGCAAAATCGGTAGAGTGACCCCAGGTCTCTTTCTCGTCTTTGGTGGTTTTTTTTTCCTTTTTTTCTTCTTTTCTGATTGCATTTGCATTTCTCGACTAGCTAATTTTTTTTAACATCTTTATTGGAGTATAATTGCTGTACAATGGTGTGTTAGCTTCTGCTGTATAACAAAGTGAATCAGCTATACATATACATATATCGCCATATCCCCTCCCTCTTGCGTCTCCCTCCCACCCTCCCTATCCCACCCCTCTAGGTGGTCACAAAGCACCGAGCTGATCTCCCTGTGCTATGCGGCTGCTTCCCACTAGCTACCTGTTTTACATTTGGTAGTGTATATATGTCCATGCCACTGTCTCACTTCATCCCAGCTTACCCTTCCCCCTCCCCGTGTCCTCAAGTCCATTCTCTACGTCTGCGTCTTTATTCCTGTCCTGCCCCTAGCTTCTTCAGGACCATTTTTTTTTTTAGATTGCATATATATGTGTTAGCATACGGTATTTGTTTTTCTCTTTATGACTTACTTCTCGACTAGCTAATTCTTAGTCTTCGAGGAAAGGAGGAAGAAACAGCATTTATCTCTGCTCTGGGCCGGAAGTTCTCCGCACCTCCCAGCCCCGAAGCCTGAGGGAGTGATTCCCATTTGCAGATGAGGAAACTGAGGCTCTGGGAATGCTGAGAGCAGCTGCTGAGGCTGGAGCTGGGGCCCGAGCCCAGGCCTGCCCAGCGCTGTCCACACAGCCCTGACTTCCAACCTCACAGCGCAAGCAAAGCCCCAGGGCAGGAGGCCAGGGGCACCGTGGCAGGAGTGAGGGGGATGGAGTCGGGAGGGCAGCCCGGCCGGACAAGACGGCCAGGGATGGAGATGTTGTGACACTAAAACTCCAGCAAGGGGGAGGCTGCTGGGAAGGTTTAAATCCAGTGTCCTCTAAAATCTGAGCAGTCGGTATTTGCCAGTGGTTCAGGGATGGACGCCCCGCTCCAACCAGTTCAGGGCAGAGAACCTCAGCTCGTAAAATCCACCGGACGAGGGCAGAGCCACTGAGCGCACATGGGCGGAGACAGCAGGACTCCGGGAGCCTTGGGAGAGCAGAGCAGGCCTGCTGCCTGCCCAGGGCCCCCCCCCCCCCATCTTCTCCGCTGCCCTCTCCGCTCTCCTCCAAGGCCTCGCCACTTTCTGGAGACCCGCTTCAGCCCAGGGGTCTGCCCACAGTCCCACCGCTGTAGAGACCATCTCTCTGGGTCGCCCCGCCGCTAGTTACCCGGCCTCAGCCGTGGGCAGGGCGGAGGGATGATCGGCCCAGTCTGGAGACGGGGAGACGGGCCCCGCGAGGGGTCCAGCTGGAAGGCGACTCTGTCTCTGGACCAGTCGAGTGGAGCGGTTGGCGTCCACTGTTCCCATGGTGGTGGGAGGTGACAAGTGTCGGAGGTGGGGGACGGTTCCTAGGGGCGGGGGCGGGCCGTAGCCCATCTACCACAGAGCCTGGTGTGTATGGGTGACAAAGGCTGGAACCCCCCCCCCCCAGGCTTGTCCGTTTCAAGTACGTTGCTATGAATCTTCCCACCACACCTGGCTCGTAGCAGAGGCTCAGTACGTATTTTCCATCCACTGGAGAAACGCAGCCCTCATTCCTGTGCACTAGACAGCGCTTCCTGAGCAAAATTTAGTCCCTCCTTGATAACTGTGGCAGGGAAGGAGGGAGACCAGAGAGCTGCCTTAGCTATTGCAAACGCTGTTTTCCTGGGAGAGAGGTGCGGCTCTTTTCCACGCTGCTCCAGAGAGGACTGCCACGGGCACTTGCTCCTTCCCCTCGCCCTGCTCTGGGGTCCACCTCTCACCGGCTCTGCGATACTCCCAGCCACCCCGAAGGGGTAATCCTAGCAGGTGCCCTCTGGGCAGCAGTCAGGCCCGGGGAACGTGCTCTTCCCCCGTCGCTACTGGCCGTCCCGCTGCCTCCTTCCCGCTACCCTCAAGTCTTGGCAGATGGTCCCTCAAGGCCTGATCCCAGGAGTCCCTTCTTTCCCCTCGAGAATCTCATCTCCATCCACGTCTTCACTTGCCACCTGCACACCTGATGACAAGAGTGACCGTCGTCTTTGCTTGCCTGGGGCAACGCCCGTCCGAGGTGCCCCTGTCCTGGCGTAGTTGTTACGAGAGCGTCCCTTCCCTCTCGGAAGCGTCCCAGTTTGGACCAACAGTTCTATGGTCTGCCCACCGAGGACGCGCACGTGGGTATCGACAACGCAACTCAGCCACCTGCAGAGGGTCCCCTGGCTTTGACAGCGACCATCACCCTGGGCGCCCTGCATCACGGCCCCTTACGGGCAGGGTCTTTCTGACCAGCCTTGGCCCCCTGCCCTGGCTCTCCCCACAGAGTCCTGCCCCCTGGGGCTGCTGTGTGGGAATAGGACACAGTCCCCACCCACCCATCCCAGGAACCCACAAGACCTCACTTCCTGCAAATCCAGTTCCTGCCCAGGAAGCACAATCCCAGCTGCCTTGGTGGAGGGCTGTTGGGTGCAGGCATGTTCCGGGTGATGACTTGCATTCAGTCTGAAGACCCCAGGGGGGCCTGTTACAGGAGCGCCATTGTCCCCACTGACAGCTGAAGACACAGGCCCAGAGGGACGGGCCTGGGAGCTGCTCTTACAGCCCTGCTGTGTGACCTGAGACCTACAGGGCAAGTTCCCTCTAAACACAGAAAAGGGAAGTTAAAAGACATGCTTCTCTCCGCAGTCCCACTTCCACCTCTCCCGAGCTACACAGTGTCCCCAGGGCCCCTGCCTGGCAGTGAAGGCAGGTCTGCAGGGAATGCTGGTGTTAGCGCCCAGTCCTGGGGCTGTGAGGGGGGATTTGAGGGGACAGGTAGGTCTGGAACCCAGCACGGTGTCTGCGGCACGCAGGCTCTTAGGTGTGGTGGCTCCGTGGGTGGTGACCTGCCGTGTCTGGAGAGGCGAGGAGGCCACAAATCCCCCTTTGCCACTGTCAGCAGGGTCAGAAACCTGTCTGATGCTAAAAATGGTTCTGAGCCTGGATCCCAATCAGCAGGCATCGCGGGTGCTGTGCACACTATTGGCCACAAGATGGCGGTGTTGCCTTTCCCTTTCCTGAACTTGGGGCCTTTTTTTATATATATATATAAATTTATTTATTTATTCTTGGCTGCGTTGGATCTTCGTTGCTGCGCGGGGGCTTTCTCTAGTTGAGGTGAGCGGCGTCTACTCTGTTGTGGTGCGCGGACTTCTCACTGTGGTGGCTTCTCGTTGCGGAGCACAGGCTCTAGGTGCGCGGGCTTCAGTAGTTGTGGCACATGAGCTCAGTAGTTGTGGCGCACGGGCTTAGTTGCTCCGTGGCATGTGGGATCTTTCCGGACCAGGGCTCGAACCCATGTCCCCTGCATTGGCAGGCGGATTTTTAACCACTGCGCCACCAGGGAAGCCTGAACTTGGGGACTTTAATCACAACTTAGCAAATAACAAACCCACCTGCCACCCCCAGCCCCCGGGCGGGTGTGAAACCTGCACCCAGATTCCGCACAGCAGGCTTCCCATCCTCTCACAGGAGCTGACAGCGCTCAGAACCGCTGCAGTGACCTGAGCTGTCCAAGCCTGCTGTTCCGCTGGCTTTCACCAAGTTTCCCCGCAGGCTCTTGGGGGCCCCCCAGCCGGAGCTGGTCGTCATCTCCAGTGGAGCAAGAGTGGGCATGTTCGCAGATGTCCCAGGGCACCCCCTCCCCAGGCCCTCAGATGGGTCACCGTGCAGGCTGACTCAAGACACGGCTTTCTGGTTCCGGCACGGAGCCCAGATCACAAATCCCTCCCGCTAAATGTAGAGGCCGTGGCCTCAAACTTCAGACGTTTGGTAACCACCAGGGCGAGTTTTATATCACTGCCATAAAGAAACACTCAGTGTTTCCTGTCAATAAATAGAATTTAAGAGTAAAAATAACACGTTAAAAACAAAGCAGTATTACAACATTCTAGATAAATTTGGTTGCTTCTGAGATGCACGTTAGGGAGTGGGAAAGATGGACAAAGCACCAGACAGACTTACAGACGTTCCCCTTGAGGATCCAGAAAGTCCTCAGAAGACTTTTGGAAGAATGAGAATCGGAAAAAGATTCAATGAGATGCTGGCTTTGTCCAAGAGCCTCCAGATTCGCGCACCTCACACTTCGGGAAACTTCTGGGGGACCCTGTCTCTGGACACACACAGTGCGCACTTCCGTTGGGCTTATCGACGTCAGTTGCTGCAGATGTGCTCTCGAGGGGCCAGCGGTCAGTACGAGGACCGGAAGGAAAGCCACGTGCAGGCAGAACTCAGAGCCCGGCGAGGAGCTGCCCTCGGGGGCCAGGAGATGGGCGGCTCCCCAGCCCCACGTGGCCAGCGGCTGGCACCCTGATGCTGGGGGACTGTCCAGGCTCTGTGGGCCTTCCGGAGCTCTGCAAATGCTGGATTAAGCTTTCGCTTAAAAATCTCGCACACGGGTCTGCACGTCACCTCCCTGCACGGACGCTGGTGTTAGCGGCCATGCTGCGGCTGTGGGATATTTGACAAGATAAGGCCAGCATGGTGTCTGCCGGGCAGCGAGATGCTCTCAGATATGCAGCAGAAGCAGCCCGTCCATAAATGTGGCGCCTCAAATGCGAGCATACGGGGGGCTTGGGGCACCAGGTAATCTCAGCTTCATCAGGCCCTCCGAATACCCAGGCTTGCCCCCAGATGTGTTCAGTGGAAGCCCACGCCGACAACTGCCTTAAACTCTGAACATTTGCACCTTTTTGTCTGCACGACTCAGCGCTCTCTCTGGGTTCTGTGCAACCACAGAGACGGGTCAGCTTGTTGAAATAAGCACTGGACATCCCAAACCCCTCGGTTCCAATTTCTGCAATTCTCAAAACAGCCTTGTCGCTGAAAGCTTTTTTACCCAAGACCTCAGGATCACGAGGCCGCCACCCTCCAAAGCAGCAGCTGATAGCTGACCTTCTGAAGAGGAAGGTCATGTGTTGCAACAGCCATGGGACTCATCAGTCCTGGCCTGAAGCCAGGCAGGAGGGGGCCTGCCAGGGGCGTGGGCTTTTGAGGGTCTTACACGTCACACACGAGAGAAATTTATTAACAAACACGTGACACCTCCGTCCCTCCAAGCTTAACCTCCACTCCTGCAGTGACACCAGTCGAGCCCAGAGGAACACTCTCCATGTCCCTTGTTTTATGTCCTTGAATCAAAAGGCCGCTGTGCCCAGCACCGGTGGTTGGCAGGCTGTGCTGTCACCGGCAGACACAGCGCCGCTTCAGAGCAGAGGGGGGACTGGAGCGGCAGAAGAGCGTAGGTGACAAGGAAGACACATCATTCAACTGTCAGGCCCTTCCTTTCCGATGGCAGAAATCCAAGGGATTTTGGCAGGCCCAAGTGTAGCCGCCCAGGAGGCCAGGACGGTTCATGAGTTGGATACGCCTGTACTTTCTGACCATCCCAACCCACGGCCCCATCCACGGAACCCTCAGACATAACTGTACTGTCATGATTGTTACATGGATGACCTTCAGACACATAAAAACTGTAGCTTTACAGTACTTTTTTCCCTTCGATTTTGTCATCACAAGACTACCTGTGACAGTAGAGGTTAGGACCTAATTTATTTGAACCCAGATACGGGTTCTAACCCTGGTGTCATCACTTATGAGCTATGGGGCCATTACTGAATTTACAACAAGTAAATGTCACCATTTCAGTTTATAAAACAGATGTAGGGCTTCCCTGGTGGCGCAGTGGTTGAGATTCCGCCTGCCGAGGCAGGGGACGCGGGTTCGTGCCCCAGTCCGGGAAGATCCCACATGCCGCGGAGCAACTGGGCGCGTGAGCCATGGCCTCTGAGCCTGCGCGTCCGGAGCCTGTGCTCCGCAACGGGAGAGGCCACAACAGTGAGAGGCCCGCGTACCGCAAAACAAAACAAAACAAAACAAAAAAAACCTTGGCTATTGTGAATAGTGCTGCTGTGAACATAGGGGTGCATGTATCTTTTTGAATTACAGTTTTGTCTGGACATATGCCCAGGAGTGGGATTGCTGGATCTCATGGTAGCTTTATTTTTAGTTTTTTTAAGGAACGTCCATACTGTTCTCCATAGTGGCTGTACCAGTTTACATTCCCACCAACAGTGTAGGAGGGTTCCCTTTTCTCCACACCCTCTCCAGCATTTGTTACGTGTAGACTTTTTTTTTTTTTAACATCTTTATTGGGTGTTAGGTTACAAGGGTGTGGGTTACAAGGGTGTGTTAGTTTCTGCTTTATAACAAAGTGACTCAGTTGTACATATACATATGTTCCCATATCTCTTCCCTCTTGCGTCTCCCTCCCTCCCACCCTCCCTATCCCACCCCTCCAGGCAGTCACAAAGCACCGAGCTGATCTCCCTGTGCTATGCGGCTGCTTCCCACTAGCTATCTATTTTATGTCTGGTAGTGTATATATGTCCATGCCACTCTCTCACTTTGTCACAGTTTACCCTTCCCCCTTCCCATATCGTCAAGTCCATTCTCTAGTAGGTCTGTGTCTTTATTCCCATCTTGTCCCTAGGTTCTTCAGGACCTTTTTTTTTTTTTTCGTAGATTCCATATATATGTGTTAGCATACGGTATTTGTTTTCCTCTTTCTGACTTACTTCACTCTGTATAACAGACTCTAGGTCCATCCACCTCACTACAAATAACTCAATTTCGTTTCTTTTTATGGCTGAGTAATATTCCATTGTATATATGTGCCACATCTTCTTTATCCATTCATCTGTTGATGGACACTTAGGTTGCTTCCATGTCCTGGCTATTGTAAATAGAGCTGCAATGAACATTTTGGTACCTGTCTCTTTTTGAATTATGGTTTTCTCAGGGTATATGCCCAGTAGTGGGATTGCTGGGTCGTATGGTAGTTCTATTTTTAGTTTTTTGAGGAACCTCCATACTGTTCTCCACGGTGGCTGTATCAATTTACATTCACACCAACAGTGCAAGAGGGTTCCCTTTTATCCACACCCTCTCCAGCATTTATTGTTTGTAGACTTTTTTGATGATGGCCATTCTGACCGGTGTGAGATGATATCTCACTGTAGTTTTGATTTGCATTTCTCTAATGATTAATGATGTTGAGCATTCTTTCATGTGTTTGTTGGTAACCTGTATATCTTCTTTGGAGAAATGTCTATTTAGGTCTTCTGCCCATTTTTGGATTGGGTTGTTTGTTTTTTTTTGATATTGAGCTGCATGAGCTGCTTGTAAATTTTGGAGATGAATCCTTTGTCAGTTGCTTCATTTGTAAATATTTTCTCCCATTCTGAGGGTTGTCTTTTTGTCTTGTTTATGGTTTCCTTTGCTGTGCAAAAGCTTTGAAGTTTCATTAGGTCCCATTTTTTTATTTCTGTTTTTATTTCCATTTCTCTAGGAGGTGGGTCAAAAAGGATCTTGCTGTCATTTATGTCATAGAGTGTTCTGCCTATGTTTTTCTCTAAGAGTTTGATAGTGCCTGGCCTTACATTTAGGTCTTTAATCCATTTTGAGTTTATTTTTGTGTATGGTGTTAGGGAGTGTTCTAATTTCATACTTATACATGTACCCGTCCAGTTTTCCCAGCACCACTCTTTGAAGAGGCTGTCTTTTCTCCACTGTATATTCTTGCCTCCTTTGTCAAAGATAAGGTGACCAGGGCTTCCCTGGTGGCTCAGTGGTTGAGAATCTGCCTGCTAATGCAGGGGACACGGGTTCGAGCCCTGGTCTGGGAAGATCCCACATGCCGTGGAGCAACTAGGCCCGTGAGCCACAACTACTGAGCCTGCGCGTCTGGAGCCTGTGCTCCGCAACAAGAGAGGCCGCGATAGTGAGAGGCCCGTGCACCGCAATGAAGAGTGGCCCCCGCTTGCCACAACTGGAGAAAGCCCTTGCACAGAAATGAAGACCCAACACAGCCAATAAATAAATAAATAAATAAATAAATAAGCCAAGCATTTGAAGCCCTTAAAAAAAAAAAAAAGATAAGGTGACCATATGTGCATGGGTTTATCTCTGGGCTTTCTGTCCTGTTCCATTGATCTATATTTCTGTTTTTGTACCAGTACCATACTGTCTTGATTACTGTAGGTTTGTAGTGTAGTCTGAAGTCAGGGAGCCTGATTCCTCCAGCTCCGCTTTTTTCCCTCAAGACTGCTTTGGCTATTCAGGGTCTTTTGTGTCTCCATACAAATTTTAAGATTTTTTGTTCTAGTTCTGTAAAATATGCCATTGGTAATTTGATAGGGATTGCATTGAATCTGTAGATTGCTTTGGGTAGTATAGTCATTTTCACAGTATTGATTCTTCCAATCCAAGAACATGGTATATCTCTCCATCTGTTGGTATCATCTTTAATTTCTTTCATCAGTGTCTTATAGTTTTCTGCATACACATCTTTTGTCTCCTTAGGTAGGTTTATTCCTAGTTATTTTATTCTTTTTGTTGCAATGGTTAATGGGAGTGTTTTCTTAATTTCACTTTCAGATTTTTCATCATTAGTGTATAGGAATGCTAGAGATTTCTGTGCATTAATTTTGTATCCTGCTACTTTACCAAATTCATTGATTACCTCTAGTAGTTTTCTGGTAGCATCTTTAGGACTCTCTATGTATGGTATCATGTCATCTGCAAACAGTGACAGTTTTACTTCTTCTTTTCCAATTTGTATTCCTTTTATTTCTTTTTATTCTCTGATCCTGTGGCTAAAACTTCCAAAACTATGTTGAATAAGAGTGGTGAGAGTGGGCAGCCTTGTCTTGTTCCTGATCTTAGTGGAAATGGTTTCAGTTTTTCACCATTGAGGACGATGTTGGCTATGGGTTTGTCATATATGGCTTTTATAATGTTGAGGAAAGTTCCCTCTCTGCCTACTTTCTGGAGGGTTTTTATCATAAATTGGTGTTGAATTTTGTCAAAAGCTTTCTCTGCATCTATTGAGATGATCATATGGTTTTTCTCCTTCAATTTGTTAATATGGTGTATCACATTGATTGATCTGTGTATATTGAAGAATCCTTGCATTCCTGGGATAAACCCCACTTGATCATGGTGTATGATCCGTTTAATGTGCTGTTGGTTTCTGTTTTCTAGTATTTTGTTGAGGATTTTTGATCTATGTTCATCAGTGATATTGGCCTGTAGTTTTCTTTCTTTGTGACATCTTTGTCTGGTTTTGGTATCAGGGTGATGGTAGCCTCGTAGAATGACTTTGGGAGTGTTCCTCCCTCTGCTATATTTCGGAAGAGTTTGAGAAGGAAAGGTGTTAGCTCTTCTCTAAATGTTTGATAGAATTCGCCTGTGAAGCCATCTGGTCCTGGGCTTTTGTTTGTTGGAGATTTTTAATCACAGTTTCAAGTTCAGTGCTTGTGATTGGTCTGTTCATATTTTCTATTTCTTCCTGGTTCAGTCACAGAAGGTTGTGCATTTCTAAGAATTTGTCCATTTCTTCCAGGTTGTTCATTTTATTGACATAGAGTTGCTTGTAGTAATCTCTCATGATCCTTTGTATTTCTGCAGTGTCAGTTATTACTTCTCCATTTTAATTTCTAATTCTGTTGATTTGCGTCTTCTCCCTTTTTTTCTTGATGAGTCTGGCTAGTGGTTTATCAATTTTGTTTATCTTCTCAAAGAACCAGCTTTTAGTTTTATTGATCTTTGCTATAGTTTCCGTCATTTCTGTTTCATTTAGTTCTGATCTGATCTTTATGATTTCTTTCCTTCTGCTAACTTTGGGGTTTTTAATTCTTCTTTCTCTAATTGCTTTAGGTGTAAGGTTAGGTTGTTTATTTGAGATGTTTCTTGTTTCTTAAGGTAGAATTGTATTGCTATAAACTTCCCTCTTAGAACTGCTTTTGCTGCATCCCATAGGTTTTGGGTCGTCGTGTTTTCATTGTCATTTGTTTCTAGGTATTTTTTGATTTCCTCTTTGATTTCTTCAGTGATCTCTTGGTTATTAAGTAGTGTATTGTGTAGCCTCCATGTGTTTGGATTTTTTACAGATTTTTTCCTGTAATTGATATCTAGTCTCATAGCGTTGTGGTCAGAAAAGATACTTGATACGATTTCAATTTTCTTAAATTTACCAGGGCTTGATTTGTGACCCAAGATATGATCTATCCTGGAGAATGTTCCATGAGCACTTGAGAAGAATGTGTATTATGTTGTTTTTGGATGGAATGTCCTATAAATATCAATTAAGTCCATCTTGTTTAATGTATCATTTAAAGCTTGTGTTTCCTTATTAATTTTCTGTTTGGATGATCTATCCATTGGTGAAAGTGGGGTGTTAAAGTCCCCTTCTAATGATTGTGTTACTGTCGATTTCCCCTTTTATGGCTGTTAGCATTTGCCTTATGTATTGAGGTGCTCCTAGGTTGGGTGCATAAATATTTACAATTGTTATATCTTCTTCTTGGATTGATCCCTTGATCATTATGTAGTGTCCTTCTTTGTCTCTTGTAATAGTCTTTATTTTAAAGTCTATTTTGTCTGATATGAGAATTGCTACTTCAGCTTTCTTTTGATTTCCATTTGCATGGAATATGTTTTTCCATCCCCTCACTTTCAGTCTGTATGTGTCCCTAGGTCTGAAGTGGGTCTGTTATAGACAGCATATATATGGGTTTTGTTTTTGTATCCATTCAGCCAATCTATGTCTTTTGGTTGGAGCATTTAATCCATTTACATTTAAGGTATTTATCAATATGTATGTTCCTATTACCATTTTCTTAATTGTTTTGGGTTTGTTATTGTAGGTCTTTTCCTTCTCTTGTGTTTCCTGCCTAGAGGAGTTCCTTTAGCATTTGTTGTAGAGCTGGTTTGGTGGTGCTGAATTCTCTTAGCTTTTGCTTTTCTGTAAAGGCTTTAATTTCTCCATCAAATCTGAATGAGATCCTTGCTGGGTAGAGTAATCTTGGTTGTAGGTTTTTCTCCTTTATCACTTTAAATATGTCCTGCCACTCCCTTCTGGCTTGCAGAGTTTCTGCTGAAACATCAGCTGTTAACCTTATGGGGACTCCCTTGTGTGTTATTTGTTGTGTTTCCCTTGCTGCTTTTAATATTTTTTCTTTGCATTTTATTTTTGATAGTTTGATTAATATGTGTCTTGTCCTGTTTCACTTTGGCTTTATCCTGTATGGGACTCTCTGTGCCTCTTGGACTTGATAAACTATTTCCTTCCCCATATTAGGGAATTGTTCAACTATAATCTCTTGAAATATTTTCTCAGTTCCTTTCTTTTCCTCTTCTTCCTCTGGTTCCCTATAATTCGAATGTTGGTGCGTTTAATATTGTCCCCGAGGTCTCTGAGACTGTCCTCAATTCTTTTCATTCTTTTTTCTTTATTCTGCTCTGCAGTAGTTATTTCCACTATTTTATCTTCCAGGTCACTTATCCGTTCTTCTGCCTCAGTTATTCTGCTATTGATCCATTCTAGAGAATTTTTAATTTCATTTATTGTGTTGTTCATCATTGTTTGTTTCCTCTTTAGTTCTTCTAGGTCCTTGTTACACATTTCTTTTATTTTCTCTATTCTGTTTCCAAGAGTTTGGATCATCTTTACTATCATTACTCTGAATTCTTTTTCAGGTAGACTGCCTATTTCCTCTTCATTTGTTTGGTTTGGTGGGTTTTTACCTTGCTCCTTCATTGGCTGTGTGTTTCTCTGTCTTCTCATTTTGCTTAACTTACTGTGTTTGGGGTCTCCTTTTTGCAGGCTGCAGGTTCGTAGTTCCCGTTGTTTTTGGTGTCTGTCCCCAGTGGTTAAAGTTTGTTCAGTGGGTTGTGCAGGCTCCCTGGTGGAGGGGACTAGTGCCTGTGTTCTGGTGGATGAGGCTGGATCTTGTCTTTCTGGTGGGCAGGTCCATGTCTGGTGGTGTGTTTTGGGGTGTCTGTGGCCTTATTATGATTTTAGGCAGCCTCTCTGCAAATGGGTGGGGTTGTGTTCCTGTCTTGCTAGTTGTTTGGCATAGGGTGTCCTGCACTGTAGCTTGCTCGTCGCTGAGTGAAGCTGGGTGTTGGTGTTGACATGGAGAACTCTGGGAGATTTTCGCCGTTTGATATTACGTGGAGCTGGGAAGTGTCTTGTGGACCAGTGTCCTGAACTTGGCTCTCCCACCTCAGAGGCACAGCCCTGACCCCAGGCTGGAGCACCAAGAGCCTTTCATCCACACGGCTCAGAATAAAAGGGAGAAAAAATAGAAAGAAAGAAAGAAGATAAAATAAAATAAAGTTATTAAATAAAAAATAATTATTAAGAAAAAAATTTTTAAGTAAAAAAGAAAATGCACAGACAGAACCCTAGGACAAATGATACAAGCAAAGCTATACAGACAAAATCTCACACAGAAGCATACACATACACACTCACTAAAAGACAAAAAGGGAAAAAAATGTATATATCTTTGCTCCCAAAGTCCGCCTCCTCAATTTGGGATGACTCGTTGTCTATTCAGGTATTCCACAGATGCAGGCACATCAAGTTGATTGTGGAGCTTTAATCCGCTGCTCCTGAGGCTGCTGGGAGAGATTTCCCTTTCTCTTCTTTGTTCTCACAGCTCCCAGGGGCTCAGCTTTGGATTTGGCCCCGCCTCTGCCTGTAGGTCGCCGGAGGGCGTCTGTTCTTGGCTCAGACAGGACGGGGTTAAAGGAGCCGCTGATTAGGGGGCTCTGGCTCACTCAGGCCGGGGGGAGGGAGGGGTATGGATGCGGGGTGGGCCTGCGGCGGCGGAGGCCTGCGTGACGTTGCAGCCTGAGGCGCGCCGTGCGCTCTCCCGGGGAAGTTGTCCCTGGATCCCGGGACCCTGGCAGTGGCGGGCTGCACAGGCTCCCCGGAAGGGGGTGTGTGGATAGTGACCTGTGCTCGCACACAGGCTTCTTGGTGGCGGCAGCAGCAGCCTTAGCGTCTCCCGCCCATCTCTGGGGTCCGCGCTTTTAGCCGTGGCTCGCGCCCGTCTCTGGAGCTCCTTTAAGCAGCGCTCTTCCCCTCTCCTCGCGCACCAGGAAACAAAGAGGGAAGAAAAAGTCTCTTGCCTCTTCGGCAGGTCCAGACTTTTCCCCGGACTCCCTCCCGTATAGCCGTGGCGCAATAACCCCTTCAGGCTGTGTTCACGCCGCCAACCCCAGTCCTCTCCCGGGGCTCCGACCGAAGCCCGAGCCTCAGTTCCCAGCCCCGCCCGCCCCGGCAGGTGAGCAGACAAGCCTCTCGGGCTGGTGAGTGCTGGTCGGCACCGACCCTCTGTGCGGGAATCTCTCTGCTTTGCCCTCCGCACCCCTGTGGCTGTGCTCTCCTCCGCGGCTCCAAAGCTTCCCCCTCCGCCACCCGCAGTCTCCGCCCGCGAAGGGGCTTCTAGTGTGTGGACACCTTTCGTCCTTCACAGCTCCCTCCCACTGGTGCAGGTCCCGTCCCTGATCTTTTGTCTCTGTTTTTCCTTTTTTCTTTTGCCCTACCCAGGTACGTGGGGAGTTTCTTGCTTTTTGGGAGGTCTGAGGTCTTCTGCCAGCGTTCAGTAGGTGTTCTGTAGGAGTTGTTCCACGTGTAGACATATTTCTGATGTACCTGTGGGGAGGAAGGCGATCTCCGCGTCTTACTCTTCCGCCATCTTGAAGCTCCTCCACGTGTAGGCTTTTTGGTGATGGCCATTCTGACCGCTGTGAGGTGACACCACACTGTAGTTCTGATTTGCATTTCTCTAATGATTAGTGATGTTGAGCGTCTTTTCATGTGCCGATTGGCCATCTGTAGAAAATACGTTTCTTTTATTTAGAATTTTTCCTACTGGCGTTCCAAGTGAGACTTTTTGGTTTGTTAACATTCTCTGAGTCTGCATGTGGGGGAAGTTCGGGAACGTTGGACGAGATAGTTTGCAGGCCTTTCCGAATGGCAGTGGGGCCCCTGGAGTCTGAGCAGCCTCCTTCCTCCGCTTGGTCCGTCCTCACCTCTGCCCTTGGGGCAGCAGCCTGCATGGCGGCAATGCCTCGGGTTCTCCTGGCTCTGGCGGCCTCCTTTGGGAATGAGCCGCGATCTCGCTTTTCCTTTAGCAGCTCCATCCAGAAACCTCCAGTAAATAGAGGGACGTCTGCCCCATCCCAGGTCTGGAGGGTGCCCGGTGCACGCCCACGCTACAAGTGAGGAGACAGGTCTTGCAGGCCACGCTGCGAGCAGGTGGTGGCGGTGGGCTGGCCGTGGCGATGTCTGCCCCCGAGAGCAGAGTTCTGAACCGTCCAACTGTGGGGCCTCTTGCCCACCTCCCCTTGCGTCGGGCTCACCTTGGCAAGAGGTGCCCATTTTCAGGGTGGCCACCTTGAGGCCGAGGATGCTCTGGTGGAGGTGCTGCGAGGGAAGGAGCGGGGCCCAGGCAGGACCCTGGGGCAGAGGCTGTCCAGGCTTCCCCCCACCACAGACCCCCACCCGCCCAGGGTAGGACTTTGCGATACGACAAACAGGCCAGCCTGGCCTCCTGTCCCCCTGCTCCCCTGATGCCACATCCAGGTTGGCGGAGTGCCCCCAGGGGAGGGCCAGCTCCACTGTGCCCACTCCTTCCCAGCCAGCGCTGGTCACCTGTCAGCCCTGCAAACCCAGCCTTACTTGTCACCAGGTAGGGAAAGCGGGCTGTGGCGAGAAGGGGCCAGAGAGGAGGGGGAGCTCCAGGGACGTGGCGGCCAGACCCCGTGGCCCCGTGGGCCCGGAGCGAGGAGGGTTAAGCCCGTGGGCTGTGGAGTCAGGGGGCCTGGGCGGGAGCCCCCGGGCTGTACTTGCCGTCACGCGATCTGGGGAGAGTGCTGTGACCCCTGAGCCTCAGTATCCCCAGCAGTAAAATGGGCTAACTCTGGTCCCTCCCCTGCGAGGGTGACGGGAGCTCCCTCTGGAGGCCCTAGCACACTCCCCCCACCCCACCCCCCCGTTCAGAAGGTGCCAGGACCCGTCATCGTCCCTTGTCATCAGCCCACGTAAGTGGCCACCATCACTCCCATCTCAGCCCGGAGCCGGGGCTCTCCTCAGAGCGCCAGCTGCTCACAGACGCCTGTGGACCCTCCACAAGAAGGAGCCCTCGCCAGTGTGCCCACGCCCCTGCCACTCCGGGGCCGAGGGAGAGGGTGGCCAGGCCTCCCTCCCTGCCTCTGTCCTCCTAGGCCTCTGGCGCCCACCTTGGCCCTGTGTCCGGCTGGTGGAGACAGGCCCGGGCGCTCTGACTCAGTCTCTGGCGAAGCAGCTCCCCCAGGAGACCGCGTGCTTCACGGCGCGGGCCCGCCTCGAGTCCTGCAGAGGAACCGCAGCCCCCAGGGATGCCCAAGGCCCCAGCCAGTCCTCCCCCCGCCCCCCGGACAGGGGATGCTGCGGCCCCACTGGGTCCTGGCCCCAGCCCTGCCACTTTCTGCGGGGGTCGCTTTGGGAAGGTTGCGCAGCGTCCGTTTCCCCGTCTGTGAAACGCCTGTAACCGCAGCTTCCCGGTGGGGAAGCTGAGATGCCCCGTGATGTGATGCAGCTGAGGCGCTGAGCCCCCGGGGTTGGGGTGAGTGGTCTGTAAATGGTGCCCCCCGACCCCATCCTCCTGGGGAGAGCCCCGCCTCCGGGTGGCTGGTAGAACTCCACTCCCACGGTCTGTTCTGGTTGAAATGGCTGGCCTCCAAGGCTGACAGCAGAGCTCCTGGGGCTTCCGGGCCGCAGCCACCGGCAGCTGAGCTCAGGCAGAGCCGGGCCGCACCCCACGTGCTGCCCTGTGTGCCCCGCCTCGCTGGGCTCCACCTCAGGCAAACACCATGCGCAGGCGTTGCCCGGGCGTTGCCGGGGCGTTGCCCAGGGGAGGTGGTCCTGTACCCGGAAAGCTCCCTGCCCAACGCACCCCACCCCAATCCCAGTGCCGGGAGCAGCCGGGCAGTTGGGTGGGACCAGGCTGAAAGCCCAGAGCTGAAACTTGGAGGGAAAGGTAATCCTCGACAGTCCCCTCCCCGCAGGCTTTAATCCCTTGCAATCCCTCCTGTGGGAGCTTTCTGGGACAGCCGTAGCAGAGGACCACAAACTGGGCGTCTTAACACAACAGAAATGTGTCCTCTCACGTTCCCGGGGCCAGAGCCCCCGATCAGGGCGTGGGCAGGGCACCACCCGCAGGCTCTGGCGCGCCCTCCGTTGGCTCGTGACTGTATCGCTCTAGGCCCTGCCTCCGCGGTCACGTGACCTCCCCTGTCGGAGCTCCCTCTCTGTGACAGGGACAGTTGTCATTGGATTTAGGGCCACACTAAATCCAAACGATCTCATCTCAACATCCTTACCGTGATTAACTTTGATCTGCAGAGACCCTTTTTTCTCAATTGGCCGCATTCGTAAGTTTCTGGGGTTACAGGACTTGGATGTACCTTTTGGGAGGCCACCATTCCACCCACTCCTCCAGTTTCCTCTCCCCGAGATGTGATGACGTCTAAACAAAGATGTGGAGACACATGGGGTTTGCCTGCTAGCAGTTCACGTGGCTCAGCTTACATCTTGACCGCCAATTCCTGTTGCACACTCCCAAGCCCCTGGATATTAGAATGGATGGGGGGATGGGAAGGGCAGGTCCAGAATGTCTGAGATGGAAAGTCCCAGGGGAGGAGCCCAGGCCGACCCCCTCATTTACAGATGAGAAACCTGAAGGCCAGTCGACACTCCCAGGGAGCCAGGGGTTTGAAGGTGCCCTGGAAGAGCTGACGCCTCTGATGTTATGTCTCCAGGAACAGAAAGGTCAGCCCCAGAGGAAGGAGCCCAGGAGCCTCTGGTCTTAACTGTCCCTCGCTTAAGGAGTACTCTTAGGCCCAATTCATGCAGTGGTATTTACGGAACACCTACGTGCCAGGGCCTATCCTAGGCATTTGTGATCCACCAGGGAACAGAACAGAAAACACCCTGCCCTCTGGGAACTGGCAGCCCAGTGTGGGGACCCAGACAAGCAAACGGGCAAGTAAGTGTGTAGTGTGTCAGTGCTGGCGAGGGCTGTGTGGCGAGAGACAGCTGCGTGAGGAGGGTAAGAGCTGCTTTTTTTTTAATTTTAAGATTTATTTATTTATTTTTGGCTGCATCGGGTCTTAGCTGCGGCACGTGGGATCTTTCATTGTGGTGCGCGGGCTTCTCTCTAGCTGTGGCATGCCGGTTTTCTCGTCTCTTGTTGTGGCGCGCGGGCTCCAGGGCTTGTGGGCTCTGTGGTTTGCGGCACGCAGGCTCTCTAGTTGAGGCACGCAGGCTCAGTAGTTGTGGCGCGCCGGCTTAGTTGCCCCGCAGCATGTGGGGTCTTCTTTCCCTGACCAGGGATCGAACCCGAGTCCCCTGCATTGTAGGGAAGATTCTTTACCACTGGACCTCCAGGGAAGTCCCAGGAGCTGCTGTTTTATACAGAGTGCTCTGGCCACTGAGAAGACATATGAGCAGAGACCCACATGGACTGGAGGAACAAGGCACGTGCATGTCCGAGGAAAGAGCATCGTAGGCCCAGGGCACAGCAAGTGCAAAGGCCCCGTGGTGGGAGCAAGCCTGGGGGAGGCCCAGGAAGGCAGAGAGGCGGGAGAGGAGATCAGACGGGTGATGCCAGGTCGCAAAGGACTGGTTTACACCCCAGGTGAGAGGGAAGTCGTTGCAAGGCTAGGGCCCCCTCCCTCTCCTCGCTCCCTCTCCCCCCTTCCCTCCCCCCTCCCCCCCCCAGCTTTGTTTGATGCGACTGTCCTAGCTGCTGCGTGGAGGCTGGGCCGGTTTAGTTAGAAGGCTCTGCAGCAACACAGGGCAGAGATGTGGCAGCAGCTGGGGTGGTGTCAAGTGGTCAAAGTCCAAATACATTTGCAGGTACAGTGGGTGGGATCTGCTGATTGAGTCGGGGTGTAAAGGTTGCCTCTGAGCAGCTGGAAGGAAGGAAGAGCAGCTCTGGGGAGGGGGGGAGGGGGAGGGGGTCGGCGGGGAAGAGGGAGAACCGGCTCTGGCACCCGGGCAGGGCGGGCTTCCCAGTGCGGGGAGCCGAGGTGGCCAGGCAGGTCCTGCCTCTTGAGTCCCCCCTTCTCCACCTGGCTGCATCTTCCCTCTGCCAGTCGCTGCCTGCCGGGGGCCGGAGGGCTGGGGCACAGAGTCAGGCCCCCGCCCAGGGCCCTGCCCCACCCAGTCCCGGCCAGAACCAGGAGGATCGCAGGAAGGGATGCCTTGTCCCCAACCGCCTGGAAGCCGCTTCCCTGCCTGCAGGGGTGGGCGGGGTGCCAATCCTCCTCTCCAAGAATGTGGTCACAGCATTAGAGACACAGAAGCTCCCCGTGGGGGGCCTGGAAGGGATCCAGACCCCGCGCCCCTGCCAGCGCAGACACTTCCACATGGGGGTGTGTACGCAGGGAGAGGCGGGAGGGGGCAGTCGGGATGGAGAAGACCCAGAACCCCAGATACCCCCCCACCCCGTGGCCTTGTTTCTAGGCTGGCTCTGCCTCCTGGGCGGTGGCGGAGGCCAGCCTTTCTGCAGGGCTCCCCATGAGCCGGGAGCAGTTCTCAGGGTTCACGGCCATTCGCAAACCTGTGCTGTTTTTATCCTCCTGTTACCTGTGGGGAAACTGAGATCCAGAGTGGTTGAGTCACTTGGCCCAGGCCACACAGCTCGGAAGCACCCCTGAGGCAAGTTCCTCAGCACACTGCCTCTCAGAGCTCTGTGTAGTTGGGCCTCCACCCTCCTCCCCAACACCCCCTCTCTCCCCCCCCAGCACTCGGCACCCTTGGTCCCACTGTCACCCTCACGCTCACCAGGCCGTCCCAGCCCCAGGGTGTCCATCAGTGCTGTCCCCTCTGCCTGGAGGCTCCTCACCTATCCTTCCGGTCTTAGTGGGAACATCACTTCCTCAGAGAGCCTTTCCCTTCCCGTTGATTACTGATCAGTGCTGAATCAAGCAGGACCGCCACCTCCCGCGTTCTGTAGGTGATGCCCTTATTGATGTGACCCGGGATCGCAGTACAAAGGACCATCCTCTGGCCCCACCCACTGAACCTAGCTCTGGAGCGGTGATCCTCAACCCTGGCTGCACGTGAGAATCACCTGGGGAATCTTTTAAAACCCCAGCGCCCAGGCCTCTAAGGGTGACAGTGGTTATTTATATAACCATCTAACCCAGGGTTCCCAAAGTGTGTTCCAGGGAACACTAGTTCTGCAAAACGCACCTTGAAGAAAGGGTGCGTGGCCAGTGAGTTTGGGAAATGCTGCTGTAAAGCCATGCCCCTACACCTGGGCATCAGATGCGTCCGGGTGGAAACCACCCTCCCTCCAAGAAAGGAAGGCCAAAACGCCTGAATCAGCCTGCCTTCACTGGAAGGACCGCTTCAGCCGAGAGCAGCTGGGTCCTTGTCCAGCGGTCAGTCAATCAGAGACGTTGCCAGCCTACCCTGAGCCAGGCGCAGATGCTGCAGGGTGTACGAGGCAGATATGGTCCCCACCCCTCCCCGCCCGAATCCTGGGCATGGCTGTGGGCGCATCACTCTGTACCCAGCTCTCGCGTCCCTCTTCTCAGGCGGGCGCAGCCACGCTCCGCCCACGGAGCTGAGCGGAGGGTTAGGGCAGGGTGGACATGAAGCCCTTGCAGGAGAGAGAAGTCACCGCCGCAGGGTCCCTCCTGCCAAGCCGGGGCTCCTGGAGGGCCTCGGCTGGGTGCCCCCACCCTGCTCAGCCAGCAGGGGGTCGGGGGGCCGGCCTAACTCGAGTTCAGGGGTCCAGGGTGGTGAGGCCGAGTTGAGAACGAACAGGAAGAGGCATCTGTTAAGTTTCGGGAGCCCGTATTCAGTCCTGTTTGAATTGTATCTATTTATTGACCAGATAGTACAGGAAACTGGCTCGGCATCCAGCAAGTGCCAGTGGGTTTATGGTGAGAAATCAGTCCCCAGCCAGGCAGGTCCCCACTCACACGCCTGCTGCAGGTGCTGGCGTGCCCCCCCAGGCAGCAGACCCGTCCTTCCCCTCTTGCCACTCTCTCCTCCCATCCCCCTCCCTCCTCCCATCCCCTCCCATCCCCCCATCCCCCTCCCCCTCCCATCCCCCTCCCATCCCCTCCCCCTCCCATCCCCCTCCCTCCTCCCATCCCCTCCCCTCCCATCCCCCTCCCCCTCCCATCCCCTCCCCCTCCCATCCCCTCCCTCCTCCCATCCCCTCCCCCTCCCATCCCCTCCCTCCTCCCATCCCCTCCCCCTCCCATCCCCTCCCCTTCCCATCCCCTCCCCCTCCCCTCCCCCTCCCCCTCCCATCCCCCTCCCTACCTGCCTTCTTTTCCTGCACAAATGGAGGCAAAGTCTACCCACCATCCTGATGCCCTGTTTTCACTTGCAGTCATGGAGAACCTTTTGTGTCATCCCCAAAAGAACGGCTGCAGCATACTCTACTGTAAGAATGTGCCAGAACCTACTTAACGAGTCTCTTGACCATCGGCACTTGGGCCGTGTCCCGTTTTCTTCTAAACAATGCTGTAGTGGATAACTCAAGGCAAACATCATTTCACACAGGTGCGAGGCTGCCTCTAAGACAAATACCTCCCGAGGCATTGCCAGGTCAAGGCCATGTGTGCTGTCATCATGACAGATGCGGCCACAGCACTTCCCGAGAGGGTTCCCGCCGCCGCGCCCACCCGCGATGCCCGAGGGATGCGAGCACTTGTGCTGAGTGCCTTTCTGTCCTCCAGAAGCTCACCGGACCCCCCGCCCCCCGACCACCCTCACCCCGGGTTTCTGGCCTCTGGTCTCAGAATCATTTCCTCCACTGACATCCTATGCAGAACGTTGATAACTGACAGAAATGGAAGTGAGCCGGGGTTCAGGCAGGGATGGGCTTCTGCTTCATTGTCTCCCACCCCCAGGACCCCACCTCTGGGCCACCCAGCCAGGGCACAAGGAGAGACACTGAGTTCTCCCCGGGCTAAAGAGGCAGGGGGAGAGAGCATCTCTGGAGCCGGGAGAAAGCCAGACCACGAGGAGGGATCACAGGGCTGGAGCCAGGCCACAGAGGGCGCTCCAGACAGGCCGGCTGAGGAAGTGTCTCCCGGCCCAGTGGCCTGCCCGCCAGGCCGACTGTCAAGCCTTCAGAAATTCTGGGAACCAGTTGTTAAGCACTCCCGTTACTGAGAATTAAATTATATGAACTTACAATTAATACATTATACTCAAAGCAAAGATAACACCTACTCAAAATTCATCGCTCCCTAATGACTTTGCTCCATTTCGCTGCGAGCTGTGGTCGTGAGGTTCCCTACAGGGACGCATCTGGAAATACTCCTGCACGTCTCTCCCCAGCTCTGCGGGCAGACCTGCCATGGGGGTAGCTTGAAATTGACCGTGGTGGGAGCTTTACACCACAGAAGTTGGCAGACGCTGCCAGGTGGGGCCGGTTCACCCCCTGTAGCTGGTTGTGCAACGTCTGCCCTGAATGCTCCCTCCTCCTGCCCTCTGACCTCCTGCCTCCTGCCTGCCTCTCCCTTTGATCAAATCCAACCAGAGGCAGCTGGCTAGGGCCTCAGCCTCCCGGGGCTCACAGCAGGACAGAGAAGGGAGAGCATGGATCTGGGAGAAGCCAGTGGAAGATAATTGGCACGCCAGGCGCCTGCTCTCGGGGAGACAAAAGACACCTTGTGGTCCGCATCACCCTCCGTGTGGGGCAGGCGTCTGTGACCAAGGAGGCTCGGGCTGGTGCTCTGACGACGGAGCAGACCACGTCAGCCCTGAGCTCCAGAACCTCTTTGCAATTTCTAGAGTCATGATAACATGCTTCTAATCCAGGGAATTTGTGTTCCCATTTTGATTGATTCATCACCAACGTGTTCACAAGCCAGGAGTCAGGGGTTCTCACACTTGAGCTGCATCAGAACCCCCGGAGGGTTTGTGGGAACACAGTTGCCAAGCCCCCGCAAGTTTCTGATTCAGTGAGCACGATATTGTGATATAATAAGACATACGTATTTTGCTCCTCATCCCTGCTTCCCGGCCAGAGCTCCTAAAGCCTTTGTCATTTCCTACATGATGAAATGCTAGGAGCATGTTTTATACTAACGGTTGATCTCTGACCCCCACTTCTGGACGCAGGACTTCCAAATCCCTTGGAATTTCCTGGGTGAGGGGAGCATCTTTTGTTCTAATGAGGTGACCCTGGGTGGCCTCAGGGACGGCTTCAGGAGGGGGCTGGTCACCAGGACCACGATGGGAAGCTTGGAGCTTTCAGCCCCACCGTCATCGTCCAGGGAGGGGAGAGGGGCCGGGGAGTCAGTTAACAATCGATCGTGCCTCCGCGATGAAGCCTCCATAACAATCCCTAAAGTATGGGGTTTGGAGAGCTGCCAGGTCAGTGAATGTGTCCCCATGCCGGGAGGGTGACGCACGCCAGCTCCACAGGGGACAGGAACTCCTGTGCTCAGGATCCTTCCAGACTTCCCGTCTGTCTCTTCATCTGCCTGTTCATGTGTATCCGTTCAAATGTCCTTTGTAATAAATCAACAATAGTAAGTAAACTGTCTTCCCGGGTTCCCTCTAGCAAATTAGTGAAACCAGGGAGGGCGTCGTGGGAACCTCTGATTTGTGGCCAAGGCGGACAGAAGCGTGGGTGGCCTGGGAACCCACGGCTTGTGCCTGGAGTCTAAGTGGGGCAGCAGGGACTGCGCCCCTAACTTGGGTCTGTTCCATCTCTGGTTGGTGGCAGAATTGAATTGTAGGACACCCAGCTGGGGTCTGAGACTCAGTCGCTGAGGGCAGACACCCACACATCTGGGGCCAGAGGTGCTGTGAATATGAGAGTAAAAGAAAGAAGCAGTGAGTGACCCAGAGAGTGAGTCTGGACTGGAGCCTGAGAACTTGCATCTCTGAGTTCGCAGGTGGTTGGTGCTGATGTGGGCTTTACTGTACGAAGCTGAGCATTTCCTGCTCTGGGACCCCACTTGGAGAATTCAGCTCAGAAGTGTGGCCAGGTGGACCAAGGTGATGTGCACGGGCCAGAGCTTACAGTGATTAAACCACCAGCTCGTTGCAAAGAGGGGCTGCAGTGAGGCACAGGAAACAGGGACGGTTGCCCAGGAACCCCATGCGCGTAGGACCAGGGCAGTGGCACAGCTTGAGTCCCTGAATTTCAAAGATAACTTGCTGATAACAGGAAGAAAACTCCTCTCCCGCTTAGAAAGCAGGGACTTGCTGACAAAGCCCCGACCCGGGCTGAGGATGGAAGGGGAAGAGAAATCTTGGAAGAGGGAGGAAATCAATCAGGCAGGGGCTGCCAAGGTCGCCGGCCACCGAGGCAGCAGGATTCAGGGCCAAGGAATGTGCCTCTAAGTCCGGAGTCCGGAGCGAGCAAAGGACGGCAAACGTGAGAAAGAACATTCTGTGTGGTTCCTTTGATGTGAAGTTCAAGAACAGGCACCACTAACCTCAGGGGCCAAAAGTCGGACAGAGAGCTGGGCGTGTTCCATGTCTTGCCCTGAGTGGGGGTCACACGGGGGTGCACACTTTGGGCTTCACTGTGCGGAGTACAGTACTTAAAGTACAGTGTGGGCTTCACTGTACGGAGCTGAGCATTTACTGCACATTTACCGAGGCCTCCTGTGTGCCGGGCATCCTGCTGGGCTCTGAGGACGTAGCTGGGAGGAAGGGGCTGCCCTGACTGTGTGGCATCCCTCCCGCGGTGCAAACCCGGTGTGCTCAGAAGAGCCCCGGCCAAGGTGGCTTCGAGCGGGCAGGTGGAAGTGGGCCGAAGGATGCGGGTCAGGGCCCGGGAGACGTCGGCAGGTCGCCACGATGCTCTGGTTAGATCTGAGAAGACGAGGCGGCCGCCTGCAGGAGGGCGACGGAGGGACGTGTGCTCCCAGCGGAAAAGACAGTCCACGCAGAAGGACAGAAATGACGTGTGTGCAGGGAACTGTGGGCCTTCGATACGGCTGGAATGTGAGGTTCAAGGTGGGACAGAGCCGGAGATATTCGGCTGGGGAGATAAACAGGGCCGGTGGTGGAGGGCCGGGCGATGCCGCCGAGTTGGAACTTCTCCACCCCTGCCCAGCACCCCCCCCACACACCGCACCAAGGCAGGGGCTGGCTGCAAAGCAAGCTTCCCGTGCAGGAAGTTGGCTGGTGTCGGGGGGCGGGGGCCAGCCGGGCGGCGGCCGCAGGGACCCGGCCAAGGTGGTGCGTCCCTCTGGAGAGCCACGTGCAGTGTCTGGTAACCTCACACACTCGCCTTCCCTGTGACCCGGCGTTTCCGCTTCCATGCATTCACCCCAATAAACGAAAGCCAGTGTCCCCGCAAAGGCTCGCTCTGGAACCATCAGAGCAAAAGCTAGAAACAACCAAATGTCCAGGAAACAGACACACAAGCTGTGGAGGATGCAGACGGTGAGGCTCTGCCCAGCGGTTAAGCGCAGGGACCCACGACCCACGCACCGGCGTGAGTGGACCCAGGGCCAGAGATCCAGACATGAGAGAACATTCCGTGCGATGCCGTTGGTGGCAAGATGGAGAGCCGACAACACTAATGTGTGGGGACCGGAGTCAGAGGAGGGGGCATTCCAGGGGGCCGCGCGTGTCCTGCATGGTGGCCTGCGTGGTGGCCACGTGGGCGTGCACATCTGCAAACTTAAGCGTGCACTGCACTGTGTGTAAGTTAGAAGTTACACCCACTGCATAGAACTCACGGGGACAATGCAGGTTACTGCATTGCAGGACAATGCAGGCGAGAGATGGGGAGGCCCTCGGCAATGGACAGACGGGGGGTTGTGCATGGTGGGGAAGTGACAGGACGTCATGCCCCCTTGCTCTGGGGACCCCCTCCTGGGGATCAATGTGTTCAGCCATCCAGTCCCAGGCACCTGAGTGTGCCAGGGGGAAGCCCGCCACGAGCTCCAGGCTGGTGAGCGTTGGGAGGCCTGGTGAGGAGGGCCCATGGAGACCTTGGGTGCGGGGGGCCCGTCCAAGGCCAGAGTCAGGACCAGCCTCCAGTCTCGGGGCCTCTGCGGCGCTTGGTGTCTGGCGGGAGCTCCGAACCTGATCATGGCGTGAATGGATGCGAGAAGGAGCTCAGGGCCACACTGCTGGTAAATTCTTTTGCTGGGAGGCATCTCTTACCCTGAAAACGACTGGCTGGCAGGCCCCCACTCCTGCACCTCTAAATGGGACGAGGGCCGCTTCACAGGCGTTCGGGGCTCAGAAGGGCCCTCGCTGGGTTTAAGCTCTGCTTTCACCATCTTGATCTTCTTTTTTTTTTTTTAACTGAAGTATGGTTGATTTCCAGTGTTGTGCTAGTTTCGGGTGTACAGCAAAGTGATTCTCTCTTTTTCAGATTCCTTTCTGTTATATGTTATTATAAGATATTGAGTATAGTTCCCTGTGCTATACAGTAGGTCCTCACTGTTTATTTTATATATAGTGGTGTGTATCTGTTAATCCCAAACTCCTAATTTATCCCTCCCCCCCTTTCCCCATTGGTAACCGTAAGTTTGTTTTCTATGCCTGTGAATGTTTCTGTTTTGTAAATAAGTTCAGTTGTATCATTTTTTAGATTCCACGTATAAGTGATATCATATGATATTGGTCTTTCTCTGTCTGACTTTCTTCACTAAGTATGATAGTCTCTAGGTCCATCCATGTTGCTGCAAATGGCATTATTTCATTCTCCTTATGGCTGAGTGATATTCCATTGTGTGTATGTGCCACATCTTTATCCATTCATCTGTCAATGGACACTTAGGTTGCTTTCATGTCTTGGCTATTGTAAATAATTCTGCAGTGAGCACAGGGGTGCATGTATATTTTCAAATTAGAGTTTTTGTCCTTTCTGGATATATGCCCGGGAGTGGGATGGCTGGGTCATATGGTAATTCTATTTTTAGTTTTTTAAGGAACCTCCACGCTGTTCTCCATAGTGGCTGTATCAATTTACATTCCCACCAGCAGTGCAGGAGGGTTCCCTATCATCTTGATATTCTTACTAACTGTTGAACAAGGGGCCCTGCGCTCTCCTGCTGGAGCCACTTTTCCCTCCCTCCCCTGGGCCACGCCGCCACCTCAGCTGAGCCAGTGGGACCTCTAAGCTTCTTTGCAAGATCCTCACGGGGTCTGCCTGTGGTCCAGGGGGCCCCAGAGTCAGCGGCCCTGCAAAGATGCACCCGTTGCATTGCTCAAACCGGGAGAATGGCTGGTATTCGCTTTTTTTCTTTTATAAATTTATTTATTTTTGGCTGCATTAGGTCTTCGTTGCCGCGCGCGGGCTTTCTCTCGTTGCGGCGAGCGGGGGCTTCTCATTGCGGTGGCTTCTCTTGTTGCGGAGCACGGGCTCTAGGCACACGGGCTCAGTAGTTGTGGAGCACGGGCCTAGTTGCTCTGCGGCATGTGGGATCTTCCCGGACCAGGGCTCGAACCCGTGTCCCCTGCATCGGCAGGCAGATGCTTAACCACTGCGCCACCAGTGAAGCCCCCAGAGTCCGTGGCCCTGTGAAGATGCACCCGTCGCCTTGCTCAAACCCGGAGAATGGCTGGTATTCTTGACCCCTGGGGTCGGCTCTCACGGGACTACGCTTGTCTCCTCCCAACTCCGCACATCGAGTTGGTAGCTTCAGATCAGCCGTGGTGGGAGTTTTTAGGCCGTAGGAATCGGCAGGTACAGCGATCCTGGCTTTTCCTTTGGAGGGAGTCAGTCAGCGGTTCCACATTTAGCAGGACAGCACCGCTCACTCCCCAAGTATAACCTGTCATCGAGTCGTGCTGACGCTGGCTCCAGGAGGGACCGAGCACCCATCTATTCCCGGCCTAAACCGCCAGCCTCGTGGCCCAGGGCACTGCCATTTCTCGCCAAGTAGCCACCACAGCCTGCCCACTGCTCTGGGGCTTCGCTGGCCGGGCAGGGGCTCCCACTGCAGCCCAGGTAATGTCCACGTTGTTTCTCTGCACGGCCTGTCCTTGGCCAGCCCCTCTGGCTCACCTGCACCCTTCTAACTTCCTTTAGTTCTTCAAACAAAGCAGTCCAGCTGATGATCTGGGGGGCTTCTGCTTGGGAGTGTCTCTGCCCTGCCTTCCCTTGGCCTCCCCCACCAACTCCCTGGGTGACCAGGCCACCTCAGCAGAAGTGCTCGCACTGCCAAGGGGCTCCCCGTCACCCTCACCGCCCTCACCCCCATTCCTCCAAAGCTCCCCCGTACCGTCTTCTCTCGGACGCGGGACACTTGGGCATGAAGCGCTTGTTGGCTCTGGGCTGGTTGGCAAGGCCCGAGCCTCCTGGGTTATAAGCTCTTGGTATATAAGTCCAGCGCACTGTAGGGCTCAGGAAATGCAAGCTCCGGTTATCCCTGCTTCACGTGAACAGCAGAGCGCTGGGTCCAGAGAGGTTGCCCGGAACCAGAGGAAAGTGAGGCAGGGGATCGCGGGCAGAGCAGGGCAGCCGGCGGGAGACAGCATGGGCGCTGGGTGCTGGGGGAACCCTGAGAGCCGGGGCAGGTGGGGCCCCCTCCAGGTGCATTCCTGCCGGGCCTGTCTGCTGGGCCTGAGGCCAGGCAGGTCCGAGGACAGCCAGGAGCCCCTGGAGGTGGCACAGCAGAGGAGGTACAGGGTCTAATTTGCAGTTTATAAGAGACTCTGGAGGTGTCTCTTATGGGGCCTCAGTAAGGAAGGACAGGAGTCTGGAACTCTCTTCCGGCAACCACGAGACCCCGAAGCCCCGCAGCTCTCTTCCCGGGAATTCACAGGTGCTCTCTGCAGAGAAACATGTGAAACGCCCCTGGGGCTGTTCTCCCAGCCCGTCCAGTCCCTGGGGAAAGGTCTAGCTCGCAGGACGCAGGACGAAGGACGGTGAATGAGGTCACTGAGGCCTTGACCTCACCACCGCCCAGGAAGGCAAGGCCTGAAGGGTATGTGAAATCCAATAAGGACAGCAAACAGGGCTTTTTTTAGCAGCATGTGGGGCAAAAGAAAAAAGGAAAGGGATGCCGCTGCTACCCTGGGCCAATGGACAACAGCAGCGGACTTCCCCAGGAGTGCTTATCCGCCCGGACAATGAACTTGGACTAGAAGGAACCACATACCTGCTAGGAGGGCCCGGAAGCTTGGAGGAGGGGCAGGTCAGGGCAGGTCACAGCCCTCGGCAATACCACCTGGGACATGCCCTAAGAGGACTCACAGGACACCGGCAGGCCCCTCCAGGTCAGGAACAAGCAGATGGGCCCCGGGTTTCTGAGGGACGAGGGGGCACGTGCTCACTGTCCAGCCCCAGATCACAGATTGCTTCTGGATTACCAGCCGGAGGGAGAAGGAAGCAGCGGCCCAAGGACCCAGCACGGGTTCTCCAGGAGCAGTCGCGTCAGATGACGGTCATTCCTTTGTCTTGTGGGGCCTGCAGACGGGTCCGGAGGATGGCGTGGACGGCAGTGGTTCTCAGGGTCATGCAGGAGACTGGGGACAATGCAGACAGTGGGGCTCATCCCAGAATTTCTGATCTAGTGAATCTAGGGCGGGGCCTGAGAATCTGCATTTCTAGTAAGTTCCCCGGTGCTGCTGAAGCTGCTGGTCTGGGGACCACGCTTTGAGAACCACTGCGCTAGAGGATCTTTGTGGGGGAGGGGTGGAAATGTGGGCTGGATGATTGGAAAATGACTCTCTGCCCAGAGTGAAAATGTCTGGATGGTGGGAAGCACAGGTGGCGGTATCCACAGTTTGCTGAGAACCCACAACGTGCCAAGCAGCAAGCTACCCTGAGGGACAGGTGTCCCTATTTTATAGACGAGGAGATGGAGGCTCAGAGAAGTGAAGTAACTTGCCCGAGGACACACAGCTAATAAGTTCCAGAGGGGCAACCCAGAGCTTCTGACTCCACAGACAGGACCCTTTTCACTCACCCCTCTGCCAAAGATAGAGCTGTGTCCACTAGTGGGAGGGTCTCTAGTGGCGTACCACAGGGCTCTGTCTTCAAGCCCCTGCAAAGTTGTCATCCAAGATTGAAATATATACAGAAGGCACACCAATCTATATGCACGTGATATAAAGCCAAGGGGGGCCATTCGTGCTCAAAATCTTTTAAGAATCTGTCAGCAGGGCTTCCCTGGTGGCGCAGTGGTTGAGGGTCCGCCTGCCGATGCAGGGGACGCGGGTTCGTGCCCCGGTCCGGGAAGATCCCACATGCCGCGGAGCGGCTGGGCCCGTGAGCCATGGCCGCTGAGCCTGTGCGTCCGGAGCCTGTGCTCCGCAATAGGAGAGGCCACAACAGTGAAAGGCCCACGTACAGAGGAAAAAAAAAAAAAAAAAAGAATCTGTCAGCAAAGTGTGAAAGCAACAAGATTCATTCACTCATTCATTTCGTATTTATTGAGCTGCTACTGTGTCTGTCCCAGGCCCTGCATAAGGCATACATCAGTGAACAAAATGAAACAGAAAATCCTTGTCTCAAATTGCCTTTCCTTATGATTATTACTATTGATTAGACAGAGATAGTGAAACTTTGAATTTTAAAGGTCCATCTACAGGAATTCCCTGGCGGTCCAGTGGTTACGGCTCTGTGCTTCCATTGCAGGGGGCACGGGTTTGATCCCTGGTTGGGGAACTAAGATCCTCTGTACCACGTGGCACAGCCAAAAAAAACAACAAAAAAATCCATCTACAATTCCTTGGCCCTGGCAAAGATTCTAGCTTCCTTCTTTTTTTTGTTTTTCCTTGATTCCTTTCCACTTCCTGCCCTCAGGCCCACATCGTCTGCTTCCCTTGTTTCTATCATAGTGAGTTTCCACATTGCCTCCTGGCTCTGTGGCTGGCATTTCCAAAGGCTGCCGAATGGTCCTCTCCGAGCCCTGGCTCCCGCTGGCTGGACTGTGCTCAGTGGCCAGCACGGAAGTTGCTTAGTTCTTGTTATAAATATCAATGCTTGGTGCGTGTCTCCTTGTCTGTCGTGGCCGGGGTTTGTCTCTGCTTCCAGGTTTTCCCTTAGGATTGGAATTTAGGCTCAGGGGCTGGGTGTGCATAGAGGGAATGAGATGAGAAGCCGTGGGGGTCAACGTCGAGTCCTCCATCAAGTTCAAAAGTCAAAGCTGAGGAAACCAAATCTCGGTAAATGAGCAAGGTGACATCGAGGTCTGTCCCGTTGGTCGAGGCCCCACCAGGGTCACCAGCTGGCCCCTGCCATCCTGGTAGCCTGCCTCTTCCAAGGACGTGTTTCTCTTTTAGACCTCATGGCTATTCCTGCAACAGCATAAAGACTGTGGTTTACAAAAAGATGGGCCGCCAGGATGGAAGGGAGTCCAATGTATTGGGCATCTCCACGGGCCAGGCAGTTCCTCGGCTGTATCTCAGCTCATCCCCCAACAGCTGCAGGGACAGAGGCTACCAGCCCTGCCGCACATGGAAATCACCAGTGGTACTTCCCGTGTCTGGCCGCATCCCAGCCCCATGATGTCAGAATCTCTGGGCCTGGGGCCTGGGTGTTAGTGTATCTTTAAACCCCCTCCACCAAGTGATTCTGACGTGCAGCAGGGATGAGAAGCACTGCTGTGCCATCTGCAGCTCACAGATAAGGAAACGGAAGCTCAGAGAGGTTAAGTCACTTGCCCAAAATCACACAGCTGAAAGTGATGGAGCCAGAATCCTGGTTGGTCTGACTCCAAAGTGGAAGCCTTTTATACCCTGGGCTGGACCCCTGTCCACGCTGACTGTTGGCCAGACACATTCATTCTCCTGCCAAAACTTTCCTCCTGGTTTTTGAGGAAAAGAGGGGGCAATCAGGAAGCAGGGAATGTGGCTGAAGACCCCCAGCCTCAACCCTGCGCAGACACTCCTTCCCGGGGCCCTCCTTGGTTCTCTCCATGTGGGGGCAGGATGTGGGCTTCCCCACCTTTGACACCGTCTCCCCCAGGGGATCTATGGTGACTATCCAGGGCGTGAACCTGCCCTGCGTCCTGGCAGCTCACACCGATGTCCTGGGGCAGCAGGCACAGGCTCTGCCACCAGACAGACCCAACTCTGAATCCCCTCTCCCCACTTCATTGCCCCTGGCCTTGGGCAAGTCCCTCCGGGTTTCTTCATCTGTAAACGAAACTTGTCATTGAAAATATTTGCCCACCTCTGTGGGTCATCGGGGGAATCGATGGGATGCGGTGGATGACAAGGCTCTGCAACCGGCAAGGGCAAATATTAGCTCTCCGGTCATGCGCTGGCCTGGCCTGGCCTAGTCATGCCAGGGCGCTGGGCCCAGCTCTGCCGCCTGCCGTGACACAGGGCTACGTCTCCCATTCTCGGGGCCTCCGTTTCCTCATGGGAGGAATGGGAGGATAACAGCACCGAGCCTTCCTCGCTGGACTGGTTAACAGATCAAATGTATCAATCCCCCAAACACCTTACAGTGTGCACACCTCACAGAGGGGGCGGCCGTGGAGATAGGGGGCCCTCCGGGAGAGTTCAGGGGTCTGTGCCTTTGTGTCTGAGACAGGAAGCAGGCTGTCTTCCTTCCTTAGTTCCTTCGTAGTCAGCCTTTTTCTTGCAGGCACCCAGGCTCTGCAGTTGCAGCGCTGGGTTCAAGCCCCAATTCTGCCACCTACGCTGTGTGACCTCAGGCTCAATATTGGCGGCCTCTCTGAGCCTCAGCTATGTATAAAGAACCTTGTGTCCACGGTGCCCGGTGCCTGGAAGTGCCCAGCAAGTGGCAGAGCCATGGGAGCTGCCCCAAAGGAGAGGGATGAGGAGAGGCCAAGAACAGCCCCTTCGCACCATCCTAGGATTTCTTTTATTTTTTATTTTTGTTCTTATTTATTTATTTATGGCTGTGTTGGGTCATCGTTGCTGCGCGTGGGCTTTGTCTCCTTGCGGTGAGCAGGGGCCACTCTTCATTGCGGTGCGCGGGCTTCTTATTGCAGTGGCTTGTCTTTGCTGTGGAGCATGGGCTGTAGGCGCGCGGGCTTCAGTAGTTGTGGCTCGTGAGCTCTAGAGCGCAGGCTCAGTAGTTGTGGCGCACAGGCTTAGTTGCTCCACAGCATGTGGGATCTTCCCGGACCAGGGCTCAAACCCATGTCCCCTGCATTGGCAGGTAGATTCTTAACCACTGCGCCCCCAGGGAAGTCCCCGTCCTGGGGTTTCTTAGGGAGGGAGGAACGGTGGGCTTGGTGTGAGGGCTGTTTCAGGGTCCCCGGGGAAGCACCCTGAGGCTACCCCTCCCCTCGCTTCCCCTGGTTCCCCAGCTCCCCAGCACCTGCAGGGGAGGTTGGGGGGAGCCTGGGGGGCAGGGGGCTGCACACCAAGCACAGGCTGCTGTGTGGGCTCCTCCCGTGAGCCAGGCCCCTGCCCTCAGCTGCACGGACCAGTGGTTGTTACCACCTTGCCAGCCCCGTGCTGGTGCTACAGGGCACGGAGGGGGAAAGTGAGGCTCAGAAGCGAGGTGCCCAGCTGCTTGCAATGGCCCAGGGTGACCAGCCATCCTGGTTCACCTGGAACTGAGGGGCTCCTGGGACGCAGTGGGGTTTTTGGTGCTAAACCCGGGAATGTCCCAGAACGTCCCCGTTTGCACGAGCCGCTGGTGCAAGCGTCCCGCACAAGCCAAATGAGAGTCGTGTGTGTAACTGTGAGTTTTCCAAAAGCCTCGTTAAACAAAGAGGCGGGTGATGCTAATTTTAATAATCTATGTCACTTAACCCAAGATGTCCAAAATATTTTCACGATTTTCATCTCAGCCTGGAATCCATATAAAAATTATTGAGCCATTTTGCCTTTTCTTTTTTAGTTGCTTTCTGTTTTTGCTATAACCGTTTGAAATCTAGCGTATATTTTACACTTATGGCTAGATTTGCCAGATGAAGTGCAGGCTGCCCAGGTAGCTTTGAATTTCAGATAAACAATGAAAAAAATTTTTTTAGCATAAGTGTATCCCAAATATTACATGGGACATACTCAAAGTTTATTTCTTGTCTATCTGAAATTCCGGAAGTTACCTGGGTGCCCATATTTTTTTTTTTAATTTTTTTTTGCGGTACGCGGGCCTCTCACTGTTGCGGCCTCTCCCGTTGCGGAGCACAGGCTCCAGACGCTCAGGCTCAGCGGCCATGGCTCACGGGCCCAGCCGCTCCGCGGCATGTGGGATCCTCCCAGACTGGGGCACGAACCCGCGTCCCCTGCATCGGCAGGCGGACTCTCAACCACTGCGCCACCAGGGAAGCCCTGGGTGCCCATATTTTTATTTGCTGCATCTGAGCCCTACTTTCAGCACATCAGAATGAGGAAGCTCACACTTCTGGCGCTTAATATTCTAAGTCATGGCCAAGAAGGGGTCGGGGCAGGTCTAAAGGAATCGGGGCACCCAGTGGAGTCCAAGAGAGCCAGTCCCCCAAGAGTGAACCTGCAAAGACCCTTCTTTGCTCTTTCTCTGCGGCTCCTCTAACCTTTGCCCCTTTGTCTGCCTGTGACATTATCAGTCTTTGTCTTAGTCGAGCTTTCTAGAAGCAACTCAACACATTTTATTTCTGATCATCTGCGGTCAGGTAAACAGGCGACAGGGAAGAAAGTCCATGTCCCGCCCACAATTCTCCCATATCAGCAAACTTTCAAAATCCGGAAAAGGGGTCAGGGCCAATGGGGGCAGCGGGGCAGGTTGGGAGGAAAGATCGACCAGACCCAGAGATGGGGGTGCCCGGAGCCCACTTCCTTCCCAGGCTCTCCCTCCGGACCCTGAGCCTCAGCCTCGCCCTGCCCCACCACGCTCCGGGTGGGAGGCTCTGACCCTGGAGTGTGTCTGTCTGCCTCTGTTTACACACCCACCAAAACCACCGGAAGGCTGCAGGCCAGAGCCCTGGGATGGAGAAGTGGAGACAGCAGGCAGGGCTGCTGGGGAAAGTTGCAGCCTGGGCCAGAGGGACAACCAGGGTCAGCTCTGCTCCTCGGCCGTCACGGCTCCTGGTGTGTGCAAACCCCAGCCTAGGTCCTGGTGTGTGTGCGGTGAACACCAGGGTGTCAGGGAGTTTTGCTAACAAAGCCCCACTGGAACAGGGGCCCAGAGAGGTGGGCCACCGGCCCAAGGTCACACAGCACATGTGCAGCAGAGCTAGAAGCCAGCCAGGGAGCTGAGGCCTGGAGCGATGGACTTCCTGCCGCCACCTGCATGTATGTCACACTGTGTCACCTGACACCAAGGGTCCCTGCTGCCGAGGACCCCAGGAGGAAAGGACTATGAGTGCCATTTCTCCTGGGTAAACGGAGGCCCCGAGGGCGCAGTGCCTCACCCAAGCTCACCTGCCCTTAGAGCTGAGCCCAGAAACCAGGTGTCACCCACCCCACCACGCACCGGCCGCAGCCCTGCCTGGACCAGTCACGTGATTTTGGGGCCCGGTCCCCCGGGGTCTCTCTTCTCATCCCAGCTCCTCTCACTGCCCCCCAAACGCTTGTCACCAGCCCCTTCCTGTGGGGCACCCCTCTCTCCCTCTCCTCCCCCCTCAACCTCTCTCTCTCTCCTTTCTCCCCATTCTCTTCCGGTCCCAGCAGCACTCTGCATCTTCAGAGCCATCCTTCACCCGGGCCCTGTCCCCTGTCCCCAAAGGAGCCCAGCGGTCAGACCCGGTCCCCCCCCTCCTGGTGCCCCGCCACCCCTCTGTGCATATTCCACGGCAGGGCCCTTGTACCCTGTGGCCACCGGGGCCAGGACTAGGAGAGAGGTATCACCTCGAGCACAAAATGCAAGGGGCAGCAAAGCACTCCATGATCAAGGCACGTAGTGTGTTCATGCAGTATTTTTTTTTTTTTGGGCCTCTCACTGTTGTGGCCTCTCCCGTTGCGGAGCACAGGCTCCGGACGCGCAGGCTCAGCGGCCATGGCTCACAGGCTCAGCCGCTCCGCGGCACGTGGGATCCTCCCGGACCAGGGCACGAACCCGTGTCCCCTGCATCAGCAGGCGGACTCTCAACCACTGCGCCACCAGGGAAGCCCCATGCAGTATTTTTGAAAATCAAAAGTAACGCCTCAAATCCAGGATGAACAAAATATCAAAGTTTTAAATACAGGCAGCATGGGTATCCTGATTTTTCTTTTTGCATCAGGCTCCAGTACAGCTTGGCATGGCATGGTTACAGATCTTTGTTTGAAATTTTAACATTTTTGTTTATCTTGGATTTTTGGCATTAATTTTTATTTTTTTCAATTGCATCAAAATACTGTTTTCTTGATCACTGAGTGTTTTTGCCATCCCCTTAAATTTGGTACGCAAGGTGAGTGCCTCCTTGCTTAACCCTGGTCCCAGCCCTAGTGGGGCCGCCCACAGGGTGGGGCAGGGCTGGCAGGGAAGTCCCCAGGCCAGTGCGGACGATGGGGGTGACAATCACATCCGTAATGAAATGACATCTAACATGCACTGAAGTCTCTGGGCCAAGCACTGTTCTCGAGCCCTCCTGTCCTTCCTTCTGGATCACCTACGATGTGCTGAGCGCTCAGGATAGAGCAGACCGATACACTTCCCTGCCACTCAGAACCCACATCCCGGTTTGGGCAGAGAGATGATAAAATAATAAAATGCGTGAGAATCGGCAAAATGTGAGGCGCGCCGTGCTACAGGCTAAAGAGAAAAAATAACGAAGAAAAGAAGACATGAACCATGTTTTAGGCACGGTCACCAAGAATGACATCCCTGAAACGCCACGACCACCCAGGAGGGAGAGTTATTACTCAGCCCCATTCTCAGATGAGGAAACTGAAGCAGCCTGCCCAGGAAGTGACAGCTGGGCTCCCAGCCTGCTCCGGCTGGTGCCAGAGGGCTTTTTATTGTGGGGAGGGAGAGGGAGGGGAGGAGCGGGAAGACATCACGTAGAACCAGATGGAATGAGGGCACCAGGACGTCTTTCTCCACTTAAAGGGGCCGCCTTGACTGTACGTTGGGCAGGACTGTCTCCGCCTCCCTAACGGGAAAGGCCAGGTTGGCTCAGCCTGGCCACCACCGGGCCCCACCCCACCAGGGACACCCCCCCCACCCCCGCCCCGGGTAGGGGCCCTTTAAGGCCGTCCCCCCCCCACCCCCGAAGCTGGCAACGTGACCGCCCTCCCTCAAGTGCGCAAATTCATTCATGCAGGGGCCCCTGCTGACTCACGCTTATGAAAGTGATTTCCTGGCCCCGCCCACCGCCCGCCTCCTCCCAGCTCGTGAAATACCCTCGCTTCCCGGCCACTCATAGCCTCTTGGATCCCCACGGGGTAATGGGTGTCCTGCTCCCTCGGCCGGCACCGTGAGCCCTGGTTCTGCTAGTGCCTGACGAGGCCAGGCTCACGAGTGTCCTCGACCCCTGCCCGTCAGGTGAGTGGCCCAGGCGAGGCATGCGGGGGAGGTGGGAGAAGCTAGTCCCGCCCAGGCAGGGGTGGCCACGGGGCCCTGGAGCCACACAGGCTCCCCGGACCAGCATGATCGCTCCCACCCCAGGGTCCTCCCTCGCCCCTCCTGGCCATGCCCATCTCCAGGTGCCTGGCACCCTCAGCTGACAGCTGCCCTGCCCGCTTGGAGTACACCCCAGCCCGTGTGATGCTGCTCTGGGCAGGAAAGAGAGGTGTGGCCAGCCCGGGCAGGCTGCCCGGCGCCCCGAGGCCACTGGGTCACAGAGGCAGGCTGGGCGCTGCCCTCCGGGACCCCGCCTCTCCTGCTTGCAGGGGACAGAGGTCCCAGGCACCTGCCCTCGGCTCCCGCCGCAGGGTCCCGGGGACCTGGCTTCTCCCAGGAGGGTTGGGGTGCCCAGAATGAGGGGCCCCAGAGGGTCTGGGGAGCCTCGGAGCTCTTGGGGTTCCAGATGGGGGAGGCTCCGGGGGCAGGCGGTGCCACGGGGCGCACGCTGGGGTTGAGGCGTCACCCTGGGGACTGGCAGCGCGTCCTCAGCGCCCCCCTCCCCCCCGCCACTTTCTTGGTGGCACTGTTGTCATGCTGTTTTCCTCAGAGGGCACTCACCCCGCCTCTGACAGGTATCAAGGGGCAGGATTTGGGCTCGGGGGCGTGGTCTCCAACAGTCCTGGGAAAGACACCTGCTCCCTCCTGACCCCAGTTTTCCCCTCTGGGCAATGGGGATAAGAAAACCCACGGGGCAGGGGGGGTGGGGGTTGTCATTAAAGTGAAATGAGCAAAAAGCCACCACAGGTACTCAGTAAATGTAGCCATACAGGTGCCCCGAGTCTTAGAGCGGTTTCAAGCTTTGATAACCCTAGAAGTTCCAATGCTGCAAACTCCAAAGAAAGAAAGAAAATAATTGCACCTCGGAAGGTGCAGTTATTCCCAGTTCTTTTAGGCTTCTTTTCTCTTGTGAACTTGAATGAGTTTTCAATGTTAACTTTTTTCGGTGGACATTTGCCATCTCCAACCAGAGGAACTCCAACAAAACGTTCGCATTAAAAACTGACCGTTCCAACTCCACAAAACTAAAAAGCATAGCAGAAATGGGAAGTTAAACTTGCAAATGAAAGTTGGCAGCATGCGTTCTTCCGAGGTTTTGAGAGCTTTGTCTCGGGACTTGGGGCTGTATCGCTGCACAGGAAGTAACCTCTCAGGTCAGCCTCTGGGTGGTGACCTCATGTGTGTGGCATCCAGAAGTTCTGGCAGCGAGCACTGGACTTGGAGTCCAAAAGCTCTGGTGGTAAATGGGGCCCCTTTGCCTCCGAGAAGCGTGAAAAGGGGGCAGTCAGTTCTGATTCCTCATCTGTAAACGGGGGCTTCTGCAAGTACCCTCCTTACTGGCGCTGGGAGGATTCAAAGGGACTGGGATCCTCAGTCCTTTACTGAAGCTTCAGGTAAAGGACTTGGCCCGGGGTGGGCACTCCATGGGCGCGGGGAACAGGTTGGCACCCATTGTGGGGGGCTATGGGGTGTCTAGGTGGTCTGAGCCCTCAGTGAACAAACTAGTTTCATGACCCACTGGCTCTGTGACCAGGGGGGCATGGCCTCACCTCCCTGAGCCTCAGTTTTCCAGTCTGTAAAGTGGGCTCCATGAGGATTAAAGGAGCCGATGCAGAAGGAGCGTCTTGCAAGGACATCACCTGCGTCCCGTTGCTGCTATTCCTGGGGACAGTGAGGACGTGCAGTGCAGGGCCCTGGGGCTGTTTGAAGGAACCAGGAGGAAGAGTTCTGGGAAGCACAGCCCTCCTCCCCAGGGCCACCAGGCACACCCAGCGGCCAGTGGTTAGTGAGAAACTGTGCCCTCCCAGCTGCGAGCATTGGCCACCTGGCCTCCCTCCCCCGACACCAGTGCTGGGACAGAGCAGCAGGGTGGGCAGGGATGGGTACGTGTGCTACACTCAGCCGGGTAGGAGGGGCCTCTGTCACACACTGTCACACTGTCACTCCAGCTCGGGGGGCACAGAGAAGACTCTGGAACAGGCCATCCCGGGCTCAAACCCAGCTCGGCCTGCGCGAGCTGTGGCAAACTCCTCGCAAACCATACGGGGCTGTGAGAAGCTCGCTGGGCCTCAGTTTCCCCCTCTGTAACACGAGAGTGATTGCGAGAGTCCTTATAACAACGCAGTTAAATACGGATTAAGTTAGTTGATGCACGTCAAGTGTTTCGAGCACGCCTGTCACCTGGCTAACTCCATGGAAGTAGGGAAATGTTGGTCATTCTGTATCGTTGGCAGTGGTGTCACCCCAGAATCCTCTTCCCAGGCAGACAGCCTGGGCCCCTGCAGGGAACCAGGCGTGGAGAGAGCCACGTGGTCCCTGATGGGGAACACGGGGCTCACCAAGACGGGATGAGGAGGCTGTCCCAGCCCAGGCCCCAGCTGAGGTGAGGAAGGCCATTCTCAGGGGACCTGAGGGCACTGGGGAGGGAGTCCTTAAATGTCACATCCCCCTGTGTGACACTGGAGACACCCTTCACCCTCTGAGCTTCCCTTTCCTCACCTGCCAGATGGCGGTGACGCCGCCCACCTCTCAGGGTGCCCGAGAGTCCCAGATGCTACGGCTCAGGTGGAAGCTCCTCTCCTCGCAAACTGCAAAGTGCTGTGCGAAGGTCCATTGTTGTTGCTGTGGGAGTGACACCCAGGTCCTCCCACCAGCCTGTCTGGGCGGCTGTCCCTCGTCCCTCTGCTCGGGACCTACCTGCCCAGCAGTGGACACTGGTGTTGCTGTCACTCTGCGCACATCGGAGGTCGTACGCTGGCCTCGCTTGTGTTGCACCAGCCTGTTCAAGATTTTCAAAAATTGTGAATGAGTTGCCCACTTTTCCAAATCAGAGAATTCACATTAAAAACCCAGATTTCAGCCTTTTCTGGAAGAATCCTGAAGGCCAGCGATGCCGGGCCCCCATCCCTGGCTGCTCTGGGTGGTCTGGGCCCTGTGCCCCCCATTCACCCTTTTACTTGCTACCAGCCCCATGTCTCCCTGGGGACAGGCCAAGCAGCGTGCACGGTGCATTCAGGCAAAGCCTCGGCACCATTAGCCCTGAATTTAAAAGTCGGCTGCGTGATACTGAGCAACTTGTGCGACTTCTCCGAGCCCCAGTTTACCCATCTGTAAGTGGGATAATAGCACCGACAGTGCTTTCTGCATAGGGTCAGTATGAGGAGGACATGAGAAAAAACATGTCAAATACCTGGGACATAGAAAGTGCTAAGTGCCTGCCTGCTCCTCACATGCTCGTGTGCATGTTGCCCTGTGGTGGTCAGGACAGCAGGGCTGCTGGACAGTGGGTGATGCCAGGGCCCCCGTTAGCTCGTCTAGGGGAATGTGGAGAAGGTGGGTCTGGACTCTCCTCAGGCACCTGCAGCCCTAAGAACGGTGTTTGGGTCTCTCTGAGTGATTTGGGCTTGTGGCCAGCAGGGGGCGCTGGTGCTCCAGAGACAAGCAGGTTTGCACGCTTTTCTCCCCAAACCAAGGGGCTCAGGCGTCCGTGGTTTCTGCATGTCCACCTGTTCTAGCCCAGCCTCTGGAGGAGACAGTCAGCTCCGGTCTCTTCTCGGTGGCCCGTTTTCTCGAGGCAGTTGCTTCACGTACAGTACCTGTGTCCTCCCCCCCCCCCCCGCCTCCAACAACCCCATGGGGTAGAGACGATTATTATTCCCATTTTACAGATGAGGAAACTGAGACCCAGAGAGGTCGCCAGTTCAGAAGTGCCTCTCCAGGGCCAAGTCCACTGAAGACCCGAGGGCCGGATTGTGGGGTGAGGGCTGTGGCCGTCACAGAAGTGCTGGGCAGGGCTTGCCCACAGTTGGGCAGAGGGGGGCCTCATGGAAGCTGAATAAGCTTCGAGGACAGTTACTGCCCCTGATGAGATGGGGAGTGTGGAGTGAGGCTCAGAGAGAGGAGGTGACCAGGCTGGGGGAGAGAGCCCTGCATAATTGGACCTGTTTAGAGTATAGCAGGTATGAGAGGGGAGTGTCATCCTGATAAGACTCAGGGAGGACCTTGGACTTGATCCTGAGGGCCACAGGAGGTCACCCTGCAGCTGGGAAGTAAGTGCATGACACCCCGGCTCACCGAGGGCCCCCTCCTCCCCTGTGCCCCCAGGTTGCTGCCAGCCCCAAGCCCCCCCCGAGAGCCCAGCCATGAGCAACGGATGGAAGGACCACCTTGGTGCCTGCAGCTCAGAGCCCCTCCCGGTCGTCATCATCGGTGAGTGCCGCCCAGGGTGGGGGAGGGGCTGCCCTGAGCCCCAAGGGTTAGAGGTCAGGAGCGGGCAGGTCCTGGAGCTGTCACTCTGTGCCCAGTGCTGTGCTCAGCAATTTATAAAACATCATCTGAGTAACCGTCCCAAGAACGCTCGAGGCAAGAGCAGGGTGCTCTGCAGGGGTTGCGCAGTAAGGGCGGGGCAGGGGGTCGGGGCACTGGTTCTGTGCCTGTGCCCGTCCTGTACTTGCCCTGTGCCTGCGTGCCTGTGTGACGGGGACGCAGCCGAAGCATGTTGTCCTGCCGTCAGGTCTGAACAAATGGGGGACAGAGGGCCCCTCCCTCCGGGCAAACACCAGGTCGAACCACATGAAATGGCCATTTTTGTAAGTTAAAAACAGTTGCGCATCGGCGATTTCATAGGGTTCGTCTGAACAGCTGTCGACGTGTGAGTTATGACTGAGAACAGCACAACATAAGACAGGGTAAAGACAGAGAAGAATAGGAGTGATGTCATGAGGTTAATTGCCCAAAAAGTGCCTCTGATAAGCAGTGTGGTTCATCCAGACCTGGGGGCAGGTGGCCCCACAGGTGGCTTAGCGCCCACCCTGAGCACCCTTGGCCCCCGAGCTCATCCCCAGAGCACGTAGCCATCTGTGCTGTAATATTTTACACATCCCTCTGACCGACCTGACCCCACTGTCAGTTCTCAGTAATCTCAGGATCTCAGTCATGCCGCTGTGTGACCACAGGCAAGTCAGTTAACCTCTCTGTGCCCCAGCTTCCTCAAGTAGAAAAGGAGGAAAAGTAGCATGTGTCTGGCTCAGTGCACTCGGGGCTATGGAGGGGCCTGGTACAGCAGCCACGGCAGTCAGTTTCTTATTATTTTGTTGTTATTAAAATCGCTTGACACACAGTAAGCACTCAGTAACTGTCAGCGGTTATTTCCACCACTTTATTGTTGTTCAAGTGGTATAGTGCTAATAAATGTTCTATTTTTATTTTTATGCCTGAAGAGCAAATCAATGAACGAGACAGATGGAGACCAAAGCCCTCGGTGGTGGTGGTCTCTTGTGCTCAAAAGCGCTGCCCTCTGACCCCGCCCTCTCTCCCCAGGCAATGGTCCCTCGGGCATCTGCCTGTCCTACCTGCTCTCGGGTTACAACCCCTACGTGAAGCCAGATGCCATCCACCCACACCCCTTGCTGCAGAGGAAGCTCACCGAGGCGCCGGGGGTCTCCATCGTGGACCAGGTGGGCTTGAGCTCCGGGTGGGAGGGACACCCCCATTGCGGGGAAACTCTCCCAGGCACAAATGAAAAGGATGCATTTATGAGACATAAGACCAAACGTGCGAGAGCCCACGAAATCAGCCACAGAAACTGGGAAGAGGAATCACAGCTGTCTTTGAAGACTTACAAATCCCACATCAGCTTGTCTCAGCTCCCCTAGACCAGTGCTTCTAAACCCAGGGATGATTTCCGCCCCCCTGCCCGCCCCGGGGACACTTGGCCACCTGGAGACAGTTTCGGTTGTCACGACCAGAGTGGTGACACCACAGGCGTAGAGGGTCGAGGCCAGGGATGCTGTTATACATCCTACGATGCACAGGACAGGCCCCACCACAAAGAATTATCCAGCCCCAAGGCCAGTTGTGCCACAGCTGAGAACCCCTGCCCTAGATATTGCAGTTCCACCAGCCCCTGCTCAGGAGGGCTCACCAGCCTCCCCTCCACGCCCCTCGCCTTCCAGGAGGCCACTCAGTGTCTGCCCCCCACTTCAGGCAGCATCCATCCTCCTGGGCCCCTCCCAGCGTCAAGCTGGTGGGTGAGGAAGTAAGTTGGCATTGGGTCTAGATAGGCATTTTCCAGACTGCCTTCTACAGCAGGGGTTGCCCCCCGCGGGGGACCCCCCCCATCCAACCTGGGCCACACAGCAGGAGGTGAGCGGCAGGCAAGCGAACAGAAGCTTCATCTGCCTCTCCCCATCGCTCCCCGTCGCTCACATTACCGCCTAAACCATCCCCCTCCGCCCCACCCTTGTCTGTGGAAAAATTCTCTTCCATGAAACCAGTCCCTGGTGCCAAAAATATTGGGGACCACTCTTGTACAGGACAGCCATCCCTCGGTATAATATGCAGAGAAAAATGTCCCTGCTCCAGTAAATCTGAGAGACACTGGGTTTGGCAAAATTAAACGGGTAAGTGACAGCTGCAGGACTTGTCAGAGCCTTTAATTTGCTGATGTGCACTATCTCCTTTTGAGAGGCAGCATTTCCCAAGCTTATCTGACACCCTGATACTAGGGTGGAAAGGCAGGACCAGGTGGCCTTCCTCCAGTGGGCCCTCTGACTTGTGTCCCCCCGCCCAGGACCTGGATTACCTGTCCGAAGGCCTTGAAGGCCGGTGCCAAAGCCCTGTGGCCCTGCTGTTTGATGCCCTCCTGCGCCCAGACACAGACTTTGGGGGCAACGTGGAGTCTGTCCTCACCTGGAAGCACCAGAAGGAGCGAGCCATCCCCCACCTGGTCCTGGGCCGGAACCTGCCAGGGGGCGCCTGGCATGTGAGTGGGGCCCAGAAGGGGTGAGGGGACTTGGGCCAAATCTACGTGAAGTCTGGGGGAGGGGGAGGGGAGGGGGAGGGTCCCTCCTCCTCCCTAACTCGGGTTAGGACGCTTCCATTGCCCACCTTTCTCTATTCACCTCCCCCTCCCCCCGCCTCCCCTCAGCCTGCCCTCCAGCCCTCAGTGGACTGGGGGCCAGCAGAAGCCTGGACTTTGGTCTCCTTTCCTCCCAGTCCATTGAAGGCTCCATGGTGACCCTGAGCCAAGGCGATTGGATGGGGCTCCCGGACCTGCAGGTCAAGGACTGGATGTGCAGGAAGCGAAGGTGAGGCTGCGCTGGAAAGCCCCAGATGGGCAGGGAAGACCTGGGCCCGACCCGACATTGAACTGGGAGCCAAAGGGCTTCGGGGCTCATCTAGCCCGCCCTTCCTCTTACTCCAGCGGGGGAAGCTGAGGTTCGGCTGGGGAAAGGACTTGCCCAGGACCACACGGGGAGTGAAGAGCAGAGCTGCGGTCACCTAGGACTCCCTGTCCAGTGCGCCTGCTGCACGACCTCGACCTGGCCTCCTTGTAGCATCCCAGGCTCTAAGGAGAGGGTGACAGCTGGCCTCTGCCCCCCACGCCCTGCCCCGGAGCCTCCAGCCCAGGCTCCCAGCCCTCTGGCCTCCCACGATTCTGAGCGTGGCCTGGAACAGTCTCTTTTTGTCTAGGTCAGCTAATAGCATGCACTTTTTTAAAAAAATATTTCTGCATTAGAAACATAACCATACTATAGAAAACTGAGAAAAGGAAAACAACTGATGCCTACCTGGCACCGCCGCATCTCGGGGGGTTCTCTTCCCATCCGGTTTCCTGCTCCATAAAGACCACACTGCACACTTCTCTCCACCCCAGAGAGACAGCAGAATCACTGAATAGATAAATTCTAGCCCCCGCTCGCCCTCGTACGTTTCCGCCGCCCTCGGGGCTGTGACAGGGGGCCTGTTGTCCCCACCAAGGAGGCGGTCGGCCTCTCTGGCAGCTCCGTTTCCACCCCTCTGGGGCTCACTGTCCCTTGGACACAAAGACTTTTTGTCCCTGAAAATTTGATAGGAAGACATCCAGGCTGGTGTAGCGATGTGTTAACAGACAGATGGGAACGTAAATTTAACTTGTGGACATGCCCTTTTCTATCGGACTCTTAAAATGTAACATTATGTCATGAGGATTTCACATGGCCATTACACAGTGTTTGCAACCATCCTTTCACATGGCCACTTACACTCCCAAGAGACGGTGAGCATCTTCACTGAGTACTTCCTCCATACCCAGCCTTGTGCTTAGATGTTGGAGCCAAAAGCCACAACAGATGCACTCCCGTCCTCATGGTGCTGCCACGGTTCCTAAACCACTTCCCGGTCATGGAGCTTTTATTCTTTCCAGTGTGCCACTATCATAAAGAACCCCGGATGCAACATCTTCTCAGGACAGTCCCTCGAAACAATTTTTACTAAAATAGAGGAGGGGAAATGCCCAGCCCACAGGCATGGATTCCAGACTTGCAGTTTCGGGAGCAGACTAGCAGTTGGGTTGGTTGGAGCAGCCTTAGGGGATGTGCTCTGAGCTCACTCTGCAGTCAGGAGTTGTATTGAAGTCCTGCCCGTCAAAGAGGATTCCCTTCCAGTGAGTTAATCCGTAACAAAGTGTCCACAGGTCAGGAAAAGTAACTCACCTAAGGTCACCCCGGTAGCTACAGGGAGGAGCTGAGATGATGTCAAAGTCTGTGCGTCGGGCTTCCCTGGTGGCGCAGTGGTTGAGAGAGTCCGCCTGCCGATGCAGGGGACGCGGGTTCGTGCCCCGGTCCGGGAAGATCCCACGTGCCGCGGAGCGGCTGGGCCCGTGAGCCATGGCCGCTGAGCCTGCGCGTCCGGAGCCTGTGCTCCGCGACGGGAGAGGCCACGGCAGTGAGAGGCCCGCGTACCGCAAAAAAAAAAAATGCGCGTCACCCACTGGCAATGCTGGCCCTAGTCATGGCCCCAGAAAGGATTGCAATAATAGCAATAGAAATAACAACAACAACAGTAGTAGTAATATCATAATAATAATAGTCTCTGCTGCTACTGTGTGGGCTAAGAACTATGCTAAGTGCTTTACATGGGTTACGCTTTAACCAACTTATTTACTGAAATACAGGGACATACAGAGAACTACACAGTTCACATGCCTACAGGCGGGTGAAATTTCTCAAAGTGGATACACCTGCGCTTCAGCCGCCCAGACTCAACAAACAGATTCCCCCCATCCCCAGCAGCCCCCTCAGACCCCTCCCGGTCACCACCCACTTCCTAAGAGGTAGCCACTCGCTTGACCTCTAACTCTGTAGATTAGGTTTGTCTGTTTCTGAACTTTATAAAAACGGAATCCTACCACATTTATGTAAAATATTATTTAGTCATTTGAGGAAATAGTAGTGGCCGACCTCCTGTCACTTACTACCTGTCATGTTCTATTCTAAATTCTTCATTCGTATTATCTAAGCCTCTCAGCAATGGCAGGGAACGGGTGCTGTCACTACGGTCATCCTCATTTTGCAAAGGAGGAGCCCAGGCAGAGGGTTCCAGGCCCCGAGCTCACTGGTGGCAGAGCCAGGATTTGAACCCAGGCTGTCTGGCACCGGAGGCCACACTCTGAACCCCACCCTAATGAGGCACCCTTATCAGCTCCATTGTACAGAAGAGGAGACTGAGGCTCCGAGAGGTTAAACCACTTAACCAAGTCCTACACGTCTGGGTGGTGCAGCCACCGTCCAGCTCCAGGGCCTGGCTCCAGCCTGTCCACCTCCCCCGCAGTCCGCTCTGTGACACTCACCTTCCCTCGTCCTTCCCCGCAGAGGTCTTCGCAACAGCCGGGCCACGGCCGGGGACATCGCGCACTACTATAGGGACTACGTGATCAAGAAGGGCCTGAGCCATAATTTTGTGTCTGGCGCCGTGGTCACGGCCGTGGAGTGGGGGACGCCCGAGCCCAGCAGCCCCGGCGCCCGGGACCCCAGCCCCCTCTTCCAGGTGAACGGCTTCGTGACCACCGCGGACCAGAGCCAGCAGCCCTTCTCCCTATGCGCCCGCAACGTGGTCTTGGCCACTGGCACGTCTGACAGCCCAGCCCGGCTGGGCATCCCCGGGGAGGCCCTGCCCTTCGTGCATCGTGATCTGTCGGCCCTGGAGGCAGCCACGCGGGCAGGCACCGTGTCCCCGTCCTCGGACCCCGTCCTCATCATCGGGGCGGGACTGTCGGCGGCCGACGCGGTCCTCTACGCCCGCCACTACAACATCCCTGTGATCCACGCCTTCCGCCGGTCCGTGGACGACCCCGGCCTGGTGTTCAACCAGCTGCCCAAGATGCTGTACCCGGAGTACCACAAGGTGCACCAGATGATGCGGGAGCAGTCCATCCTGTCGCCCAGCCCCTACGAGGGCTACCGAAGCCTCCCCGAGCACCAGCTGCTGCTCCTCAGGGAGGACCGCCAGGCCGTGTTCCGGGACCCCCGGGGCCTCCAGAAGGTCTTCGGCATCGCCCTGGTGCTGGCCCTCATTGGCTCCCACCCTGATCTGTCCTTCCTCCCGGGCGCAGGCGCTGACCTCGCCACGGACCCCAACCAGCCACTGAGCGCCAAGAGGAACCCCATTGACGTGGACCCCTTCACTTACCAGAGCGTCCACCGGGAGGGCCTGTACGCCGTGGGGCCACTGGCCGGGGACAACTTCGTGAGGTTTGTGCAGGGCGGGGCCCTGGCTGTGGCCAGCTCCCTGCTGAGGAAGGAGGCCAGGAAGCCGCCCTAGCACCTGGCCTGGCATCCTTGCACCCAGGCCCTAAAGAGGAGGGGAGAGCACCACGGCCCTGCTGGACGCAGAGCCCATCCCAAGATGCCCCAGTGATGGAAGGGGGCCTCTCCTGGCAGGAGACAGGAGCGGCCACGAGCCCATGCAACGGCCCTCTCAGATGAAGAGTGAGAAACCCAGGCTGCCAGGACTCAGACCAGGGTGGAAAGAGTGACCACAGGACAGGGGAGGCCCAGAGCTGTAACTGGGGGTGAGAGCTGCCGGTGTGAGCTGGGGTCACCGGGGCCAGCTGAGCACCGAGCCAGGAGGACCCCAGGCCCTGCTTTTCCCAGAACCGGGTCCCAAATAAAACCAGCGCCTGCCTGCACTCCTATGTCTGAGGACTCTGTGCTTGGGGAGGGGGCCAGGTGCCCAGGACCTGCTCTGGGAGCTGGGGAGTGGGGGCGGGGGGAGAAGCACAGGGCCTGGTGGGAGAACGTCCTTGGGCTGGGGGGTTGGGAGTCCATGGACGGTGCCCCAGGAGGAAGGGCAGCTGAGTGGGAGCAGAGGAGACAGCAGCTGTGTTTGAGGAATGGGTGCTGGGGAGGCGTTCCTGCTCTGCCCACCCCTCCAGTCTAGTCCCAGCCTCTCCCACTCTCCCTCCAGCCACACTGTCTCCTTTCAGTGGGTCCTTCTTGTTCCCCACACTTGCACCTGCCACAGGGCCTTTGCACAGGATAGGCTCTAGCACAGGGCACTTTCCCCTCCTCTCTTTAACTCCTCTTCCTTCCACTCTCAGAGCATAAGGATCATTTCCTGTAGGAAGCCTCTTCTGACACATACTCCTCCATGGCCTAAAGGCAAATTCCCCTCTCATGGCCCAGGTGCCACCTCTTCATAACAGTTCAGTTTTAATTGTTCATTTATCCGTGGAATCATTCCAGTATCTGGCTCCGCCCACTTGGATGTAAGCTCAAGGAGGCCAAGGAACTCGTCTGTTTTTCCTGTCCTTGGAAGCCAGTACCAGCACCAGGCCTAGCACCTAGCAGGTGCTCGTTTAATTCTTTGGGTCGGTGGGTGGATGGATGCGGGGAGTGAGGGGAAGAGGGTGTTCCGGAGTGAAGACTGGTTCTGGGCGTTAACAGGCGGGTGAGCGCTCACCGGGCGTGCACCTGGAGGAAGGGAAGAGTGAGTACCAGCGGAGTGGTGGGGGAGATCCCCCGTGCGTGGGCGCTGATACCCGGAGCCGGAGCCGGCAGAGGGCGCTCCGGCCCCTGCGGCGGTGCCAAGGCGGGGCGGGGCACCTTCCGAAGGGGGGGCAGCCCCCAGGGACGCACCCCCGCAGCCAGACCCCCAGGACCCCGCGCCTGTTGGGTAGCGTCCAGCCGCCGCGCCCGGCCGCGGGGGGGTGGGGGCTGTGGCCACGGGGCACGTGGCTCGGGGTCCGGGCGGTGCGGCCCCTCCTCCACTCCCGTCCCCGAGCGCCGGCCAGTCCCCGCGCGGCCGCGGCCGCGGGGGCAGAGGGAGGGAGGGCAGGAGGGCGGGGCGCACGGGCGGCGCCGGGGAGGGGGTCGCGCGGGGGCGGTCCGCGGGCCGGGCGGGGGTCGGCGGGCTTCCGGGCGGTGGCGGCGGCGGGCGCGGCGCGATGTGCGAGCGGGCGGCGCGCCTGTGCAGGGCCGGCGCGCACAGGCTGCTCCGGGAGCCGCCGCCGCAGGGCAGGGCGCTGGGCGGGCTGCTGCGCTGGGTGGGCGCCAGGATGGGCGAGCCCCGGGCGCCGCTGGCCCCCGCAGTCCCCGCAGCGGACCCCGGCCCCAGCCCGGGCCCCGCCTCGCCGCGCGGGGGCACCGCGGTCATCCTGGACGTGAGTACGCGCCGGCCGGGACCCCGAGCCCCCTCCTCCGTCCCCGCCGGGACCTGCGAGGCCCCCTTCTCCCTGGGTAGGGACCCCCCTGCCCCTCCCCCTCGGCGGCCCGGAGCAGGACCCGCACCGGCCCCTCTACCTCCTGGCGGGTCTCCATGCGAATCCTGTCTCGTCCCTGGACCGGGACGACCCCTTCCTCCCCGTCCTCTCCGTCCACTTCTGGGGATCTACACGTTCTCAGAGCCGGGAGCCTGGAGCCCCTCGACCCGGCCACCGCCCCCCTACTTTTGTTCTGGCCAAACCCTCATCTTTTTCCCATCCCGACACTTCATCCTTTACCCCCATCCCTTCCCGGGACGGGAGCCTCTGGCCGCTTCCGGCCCCTTCCTCCTCTCCATCCCGATTCCTGCCCCAGTCGTTACTTTTCTAAGACCACCTCCCCGCAACACACACACAGGCACACACGCACAACCCCTAGGTCCGGGGCCACCTTTCTTGTCCTGGCTGTAGACCCTAAGCCCTTGTATTCTCTACCCTAAATACCCTTCCCCCAGGCACCACCTCTTTAAAAGTGAGGCCCCCTCCGCACCTCTGTCTTCCCCTCTCCTGTCAGCAGAGGCGGAGCCATTCCCCGTCCTCCCTGAGCCTGGACCCCTCTGGGGACCCCTATCCACTCTGAGCCCCGTCATTCCCTTCCCCACCCTCCCTCCCTCACCTCACCCCCATCCATCCCCTCCGGGGCCCCACCTCGCCCTCCCACCCACTCCCCACCGTAGGAGGGAGATCCTACAGGATGGATGTCCCCGGTAGAGTGCTGGGGGGAGGTGGAGGGAGCTTTGCCCCCCCAAGGGACAGCATGGCAGTGGGGTGTGCATGTCCCAGTGAGGGTGTCCTGTGTGGTGGGTGACCGCGGGCAGGGGTGCCTCTCTTGTGCATCGTGGGTTTCTGGGAGGTGTGTGTGTGTGTGTGTGTGTGTGTCACACATCGTTGTGAGTGGGGGGAGCGTGGATTTCCGCTCTCCCCTTCCTCCTGGAGCCCCCCCTTCCTCCTGGAGCCCATAGCTGGCTCTGGACGGAAAGGGCTGGGCAGGGAAGGGGGATCTGTGCTGTGAGTGCCTGTGGCTCAGTGCCCCCCGAAACAGGCTCACACACAGCCCGACACGCACTTGCACAGCTGAACCCTCTCAAAGCCCCAGCAGCGTTCACAGCTGAGAGTCCTGGGCCACCCTTGCAGGGAAGACCTGTCCAGACCTCTCCTGGTTCTCACAGGACTGGAGGTGGGCTCTGGAGTCCTCGCATGCTGGCCATGAGCTGGCTCTGAGCCTCCATTTCCTCATCTGTGAAATGGGCTGATGAGCAGGCATGGGGGCCACATCACGTGGTCGTGTCAGCCACTTGTTTAACGCTCAGGCCGGCACGGGCACCTGAGGGTGGGACCCCTGCCTCCGGGAACCTTGCGGAGCAGGCGTGTGGGGTGCTGATAACTGCTCCCTTCTCTGCCTCAGCCAGTGGCTCCTGCCCCGTGCCGAGGACTCAGGGTTCAGCTAAAGGAAGGGGAGATGTTTGCAAAGCCTTCCTGAGCTGCTGCTTTGGTTTGTCACAGCCCCAGGTGTTTGCTGATGGATGCCTGCCCCGTTGCTTGGAGGGAGGGGCCTAGGGGGCTCTGTCCTTGAAGGGGTGATGGTCACCCAGGGGGGCCCTGCCTCTCCTCCTTCCATCAGCAAGGCTTACTAGGTCCCAAAAACACCAGGAGGAGGAGTCATCTGGTTTCAGCTGAGGCTGGAGGGGATGGGGTTCCCCCCTCCCCCCCCCTTCCCCTTCCCGTGGCAGCCGGCAGCCGAACCTTGCATCTGCACCAGATTTCTGAGCTGCTGGCAGCCTGCTCCTACCCACTCCCCCACTCCCCAAATAATCCAGTTCTGCCCTGGCTGATCTAGTCATCAGGCCTCGAGGTTCCCTTAGCAGACACCTCTGTTCAGACTTAACCCAACCTTCCTGGAGGAAACCAGGCTCCCAAGGGGTCCTGGAGGGGGGATGTATAAGGCCAGTGGCTGCATCCGTGGGACAGGAATTCTGAGTGTGCGACTTGAGCGTCCAACAGGACGTGCAGCCCAGAGACCCACAGCTCTGGAAGCACACACGCAAGCACGTGATGGGTGTGAGCGTGTGTCCACGCGCATGTGTGCGTGTGTCAGCGTGGCCGTGGGCAGGCTGCCGGCACAGAAGGGAGAGTGGGCAGCTGCTTCCGCGCAGGTGGCGGGAGGACCTCTGCCTGAAACGCCCTCCCGCCCCTGGATCCCATCCAGGGTGTCTTCCCCGGGGAGGGAGAAGGGGGCCCAGCTTCCCCAGACCACCTGGGGTTGGGGACGGTAGTCAGAAGCCCGCCCCTTCTGGGCCAGCGCTGATTCGACCTCTCTTCTCTGCAGATATTCCGCCGTGCGGACAAAAATGGTGAGTTTCCCTCCCAGGCTGTCCCCTGAATGAGGACCTGACTCTTTCTGGTTGGGAGTGCAGGACTCTGAATCCTGCCTCTGCTCTGTTCCTCGGTTTCCCCATCTTACAATGGCACTGCCCGTAGTTCCTGCTTGGTAGGGGAGCCGTGCGGATTCAGAGAGCAGGTGCTGGTGATGCTGTGATGCCTTGCCCGTGGTAAATCCTTGATGTTCTTGAATCTCATGCAGCTGGGCTGGACCAGAGCAACCCAGGCGGGGGCCCAGGAAGCCCCCAGCCTCACTGCAGGCCCTTCCTGGGCCCTGGCACACCTGCTCCTCAGAGCCACCTGATACACTCGGTGCGGTTGCCCCCATTCTGTCAACTCCGTAGTGGCCCAGGGAGGTTCTGTGAGTTGCCCGGGGTCACCCAGCTGCATGAAGACAGTCGAAGCTCTGCTGCGGACCTCAGCAGATTTCCCCACTTCACGCGGCTTCCCGAACAAAGTGAGCCCATTGTCGTGAATTCAGGGCCAGTGAATTCAGGACACTCCACTTCTCCTGACTTGCTGGAGATGTTCCACCCTGGACCTTTCTGGAAGGCAGAGGCCAGAAGCTAACAAGGTTTTTACTAAGGCCCATCCGAGCCTCACAGTGGCCACAGAGAGCGTTTGTATAAATACCATAGTCATTATTCTTGGGCCGGAAGCAACTCTCTGTGGACTCTAACCAAGGCACAGCCCCTCTCCAGGCCTCAGTTTTGCCATCTGTAAAGTGGGGTGATAACACGTAACCTGTCGGCTTCCCTGGGCTGTTGGGGAAGTGCAGGGAGGAGATGGGTGGTGAATTTTTAAAAGAGAAGCAGGCAGTGCTCAGTGTTGATTTATTCATTATTCATCCATCGAGAAAATACTAATGAAGTATCAAGGCCCGTGCTGGGGAAGGAGTGGGGAACAGATGGCCCATCGCTTGCCCACACCCCCCCCCCAGGGCCTTCAGGTCCCAGGCCCACTCGTGCATGGGCTAGAGGTCAAGATGGCAGCACTCTCCCGGGCCCCAGCACCCCTCCCTCCTGACCCTGGGAGTTACCGTTGAGCTATCCCCGCACTGTGTTGTGGGGTAGAGCATGAGACCCTGGGCTGGAAGCTAGTACCCAGGGGTCTCCCTCTCTCACCCACCATCCCTGGGTGTGGCGGTGGCCCCTCCCAGGCCTCTTGGGATACAGGACTGTCAGAGGCAGCAATTCCCTACGGAGCACGGAGAAAGAGAGGGATGCGGTGGGGGGACTTGAGTGGCGCTCGAGAAATCGTCGTGGCCTCGCGGCCTGAACAGTGTCAGACTAGAGAAGGGGGTTTGGGGGGCCTCTCTCTACCTTCTCTTGTGCAGACGGCCTGGGATCATCACCGTGTGTTGGCCACGCCCCTCAGCAGATGAGGAGGATTTTCCAGGGAGGGATTTGGGCTTGTCCCTGTCGTGGGCCCGGCCCACAGTAGGTCCTCAGTAAATGGCTGCTGGCTTACAGGTGACGGACTCACTCACCGCTGGGAGTGCGGTGTGTGTGTCCCTGGGATGCAGCCGTGTGGGTCTGGCTGTGCGTCACCATTCATGCTTTTGAGAGTGTGTGTGCACATGAGGGTTGAACGGCCATTCTCTGACTGTTGCTGTACATACCAAGGGTGTGTGTGTGGAGCTGTGTGTGTGTGTCTGTGTGGGTGGGCGGGTGGCGCCCTGGTCTCCCTTCAGGCACGGATGGGGTTTCATCCTCGTTGCTCATCCCCCGCCCCCCCGCATCCCGGCCCATCAGAGGCCGTGTTTCCGCCCCCTGAGCACAGCTGCGGGGACCCTCGACTTTGCTCCTGCGGTCCCCACAGAGGCTGAGCCCAAGCCCACTCCTGCCCCTGGGGCCTTCGTCTTCCCGGCCAGCACCAGTGGCCGTGGGGGGTTGTCACCAGGGTTAATGGGGTGTGTGATTCTGGTTCCCAGGAAGCTTCCCGGGCCTGTGAGAAGGAGGTAGGGCCCCCGCTTTGCTGCAGGGGCTGCCAGGGCTCAGCCGCCTACCAGCTCTGTGACCTCAGGCAGTCACCAAACTCTCAGGGTCTCAGTGTCCCCATCTGTAAGTGGGGATCATCATTCTAGTGCCCGCTTCGAGGGGCTGGCATGGGGGGTGGGGTGAAGCGCGGGTCTTGGCGTGCTGTAAGGAACCGGCGAGCCCTCACACCAGCTGATGAGCATTGAGTGCCCTGCAACACGGGCCTTGGTTTGTCAACAAGTGTTTGATTCTCACCCCGTGCTTCACGGGGCGTTCACCATCGGGTGGAGACTGCCCGCAGCTGTGCAGCATCTATTAGGCCCCAAGACGTTAATAGACCTCATGTGACGTTCCCTGGGCTCCTAGTGGGAGAAGCAGCATAACCCCCCACCCCTTTTCTACAGGTGTCAAAAATCAAGGCTCAGAGAGGACAAATCAGAGATCGCAGATGCTCAGGTGGGGAGCATAGCGGGCGGTTCTGACTGAGCCCCGCCTAGTTTGCCAACATCGTGTGGGCAGGGAATGGATGCCGGCTCTGCCCCAGTTGTCCACGGAAGCAAGATGCCAGCCCGTGGCCCCCGGCCGCGGGTTGGAGTGGAATCGGCCTTTGGGATCACAGGAACAAGGGCTTCGGCTCGGGCTGGCCTGGCGGCTCCCAGGACAGAGGCATCTTCGTGGAGGTGGAGCCGGAGCCTGGGCGTGGCGCCCGCGGGGAGGCAGAGAGTGGGGTGCCTGCCGGGCAGCCTGGGGTGTAGGACCTGGAAGGGTGGTGTGGCGGCCGGTGGAGGGGTGGGTGCCACTCTGCGTTTCCTCCAGAGAACAGGGACGCTGGCAGACTCCTGGCATTTGAAAGGTCACTGCAGCAGAGGCTGAGCTCATGCTAATTAGCGAGGACACCTGCAAACGGCCCACTCGGGGCGGGGGGGCGGGGCGTCCCGGAGGTGCTAGGCGCTCTCGCTCCTCTAATTGGGCAGAGGCCCTGGCGGACGTTGCTTCCCTCATTAGCTGATCTGGGTTCAGCAGGGCTGTGGTGGGACTTCCAAGCTAAATGTCACCGAGAAGGCTTTGTGCTCAGGAGGCCTGGCGGGCCTCTCTCTGCTTGTTCTCCTGAGTGCGGACTGGATGGAGGTGCCTGGATGCGCAGAAGGAGATGGTGGCAGGGATGGTGCCGTGCCCGTGGCAGACGTGACTAATCAATCACAGCACGCTTCCACTGAGTCCAGACTTGGCTTCGGCTTTTCCATGTAGCCCTGTGGCTGGGGGTCTCCACACAAGACCCTGCCCCAGGTTGGGTCGGGAGCATGGACTCAGGAGCCAGGTTCGACCTCCCGCTGAGGGACCTGGGCAAGCCCCATAACTGCTCTGTGCCTCTCTGCTCTGTGGAGGTGATGGTATACCTATGTGGTGGGGTGTTGTGAGGACCAGATGCGTGAACACACAGAGCCTGTGTGTCTGCCCAGGTTTTGCTCCCTGGCTCCTGGGTCGTCATCAGTCTTGTTAAAGGAAACCTGGAAAGTGTCCTCTTTCACAGAAGACAAGGACCATAACTTAGCATTTATGTATGTCATGGCTGGTATCGTGCACTGTTTATGGTTGGTTTCTGGGTCTTTATGTGTGAATGGGGGGGATTGTTTTGTTTTGGGGGGACTCTGGGTTTTGAAAGTTAGAAATTCATTCTCCCGTCTGTGACATTAAAACATGAGCCGGGAGAATTCCCTGTTGGTTCAGTGGTTAGGACTCCGAGCTTCCACTGCAGGGAGCGCAGGTCCGATCCCTGGTCGGGGAGCTAAGATCCCGCATGCTGTGCGGGCGGGCGAAAGAAAACGAAAGAAATCTGAGCACCTGAGACGGGAAGTTGGAGGCACGCCGGACATTGCCCCCGCCCCCACGTGCAAGCCCGTGCCCGCCCTCCCATGTTCCCCCTCTCTCAACACGGGCGGGGCGGAGCCCAGCGCAAGGCGTGAGGGTCGTCTTCTCCCTACTCAAAGTTGCCCTACTTTGAGCCCCTGCAGAGCTGTTGGCCGCAGAGCTAGAAGCTCCAGAGCCTTTGAAATGGACGAGTGCCTTCTGCCTGGGTCCAAGTAGGTCTGCCGCGTCTGACTGGGCGGGTTGTGCCCTGCTCAAGGGCAGCTACTCGAGAGAGTTGAGGGCCTCAGTCCAGCCTGCGCGGCCCTCCCCTCACGTGCTCTGATGCTGTACCACGTCGCCCCACCCCGCCATCAGGAAGCGCGTTTCTTTCTAATCAACACAACGTGCCACGTGGGCTCTCGAGGGCTTTGACTGCAGATTTGCCATAAGTACTGAAGGGGGTCTGCAGAGAGGGCCTGGGGCTCACCCGTTTCCCTGGCCTCCGCTGTCTCCCACAGATGCGGCCCCTTTAAGGAGGAGCAGGAAGCTAAGATCAGTGAGGAGGGGGCTGTGGCTTCCGGGATGGGATGGGGAGGTGGGTGTACTGAGCAGGAGAGCCCAGGTGGGAGGAGCGGGGGCTGGAAGCTTGGGGAGTCGCTGGAGTTCTGCTGGGAGCCCCTCTCTCAGGGGCCCAGCTGCCCCCAACCCATGAGAACTTCCCCAGCAGATGCTGGTACCCAGGGCAACCGCAAGTGGAGGCCGAAGAGGTGAGACGGGGAGGGAGGCGTTGGGACAGATATGTCAGCTGTGAGGGCCCCTTGTCCAGAGCCCAGCCCCTCCCCATCCCAGAGCCCCAGGCCTGGCACCACCTCCCCCAGGGTTTGGCATGCTCAGGGCTGCATCCGTGGCACGGTGAGTGCCACCGTTGGCAGCGGGCTCACGTCAGACCCCGTGAAGGCAGAGTGGAGAGGGGTCATTCCCTCCCCAGAATCCGGACCCGGGTGCCGAGGCGGAGATGATCAAAGTGTGCGGAGGTGTTCTGGGTTTTTGGAACCAACAGAGAGGGGTCGTCAGACTACCTCCATGTGGTCAGGTGACTGGGAGAAAAGGTTGCCTGACAGGCTCAGGTGTGCTCTATCTACTTGTTGACTGTGGGGCTTAATGAGCCCCAGCGTTTGCTGGTCTGGGGATTATCTGTAAATGGTGTTGGTCTGTTGGTTTGGGAATTAGCTAGATGAGTCTGTGATCTCCGTGAACTGGAGCTGGCTGGTTAATTTGGATTCGTGGCACCGGCAGGGATGATCTGAGCTGGGGTTTATCTGCTACTTTGGGGTTTATCTGCTACTTTGGGGTTTATCTGCTAGTTTGAGCTGGCTGGTTAATTTGGATTAGCGGCACCACCGGCAGGGATGATCTGAGCTGGGGTTTATCTGCTAGTTTGGGAATTAGCGGGGCAGGCGGGGATTACCTGGCTGGAGTTTCTCTGTTGATTTGGGAATGGTCTGGGGATGTCCCATCTGTTAGACACCAGCTGCTCTCCCCTCACCCCTTCCTCGCAGATGACGGGAAGTTATCCTTGGAGGAATTCCAGCTCTTCTTTGCAGATGGCGTCCTCAACGAGAAAGAACTAGAGGGTCTCTTCCACACCATCGACTCCGACAATACCAAGTGAGCTAAGTCCTGGGGGCTGGGGCCGAGAGGCAGCGTTTCCCTTCTCGCGCAGTGGCCAGTCTCCACTGCCCACTCCCCTGGAGGCACAGAGACCTCAAAGTCCCCAAACCAGCTAAGAAGTCCCATCTGTTTGGCCCCGACTGGCCGGGGCGATCTGGGGAGTGGACAGGTTGATACTGCGTCGGCAAGTGTTTGTCTTTTCTGAGCACACGTGGCTCTTTTCTGAGCACACATGGCGAACCTGGGAGGGATCGTAGATTTGCAGAATACACACCGGATAACGAAAGGGAGAGATGAGCCACCTTGACCCAGTTCGGACCCCAACGCCTTGGGCTTAGCCCTGGTCTCACCGCGAGCTCTGTGATCCTCTCCGGATCCCATCTTAAACCAAACTGTCCTCACTCTGACCTGAACTCTCCTTCTCACCCTGTACCTAATCACCTTTTCTCCAACCCAGCCGGAACCCTAACCTGTGTGTCAGTCAATCCCAAACTCCGGCCCCAACCCTCAAACTCTAAATCCCTAAATCGAGTCCAGAGTGCGCGTTGTACTCACACACGCCGACCCTTCCCAACCTGAACTCCAGCTTTGCCCTCTCTGAGTGATCCCCAGGCAGGTGAGGCCCGAGCCCCGTTCTCCACTCCACACCTGAGTTCCTCGGGGCTGTTTGGAGCAGATTTGATAAGCTGGGGTCCCCTGCGACAGGCTAGAGATGGTCTGGACGATGAGCTGCCACCAGGCCCGTTGGCAAGGGACACAGCATGGGGCCGCCTGGGGCCAGAGGTGGGGCTGAGCGTCCTGGGAGCCAGGGTGGGGCAGCTGGAGGGGGAAAGGCCCCTTGAAAGAAACGGCTTCCTGCCGCAGGCTCCAGGGGAGGCCTTTGTTTCTGGAGCGAGATGGAGGGTGTGAGCAGTTCCTGCAGCGCCCCAGGGAGCTCGAAAGGGGAGCTTGAAAGGGCTGCGGCAGGTGCCTGTGGACTATTCATTCTCGTTGGGGCAGCTGGGTCTGGGAGGAGGCGGCAGGGGTGAGCGTATGTGAGTGCGGGCGGGCGGACTTACCACTAGCAAAGCCCAGACCTCTGAAGACCTTTGGGTGTCTTCTTTCCAACGTTCCCCAGATTGTTTACCGTAAACGTCCCCTCCTTGGGATGCTAAACAGGTTTTCTGCCCAAAACCGTTCACACGGCTCAGAAAGGTCGGTGAAATGCTCCTTTGAGCACAATTAAACAGGCTTCGTTTCTGCAGGACTTGTCAGCACTTTTCACCAGGTGATGCGGATTCGGGGAACCTCCAAGACAGAGTTTGCAGGGCCTTTTCCTAGAAGCCTCTTGACGAAGCCGGCACACTCTGTAGGCCGGCGTCTCTCAGTGAGGGAACTGGGGCCCAGAAAGGGAAGGTCATCAGAACCTGCCCAGAGCTCAGGTCCCTTGGCGTCCGCCGCCAGCGCACCGCCCCGCCGTGTCTGCGTTCTGAAGCTGCCGCCTGCGCCTTCCCCGGCGTGGGTGGCCTTCTCGTGTTCAGCCTCCTCTGAGGAAGGACAGGAGGATCCCAGGCCTAGAGTGAGAGCAGGGAGGGCAACCCGCACCCCCAGCAGAGCCCAGGACCCAGCAGGCAGGGATGCCCGGGGCAGTGCGTCGCGGGAGAGTTCTGCTGACAGCCTGTAATAGCCGTGGGCTGTTCCCCTCGCTTTTCCCAGCCCCCGGTTTAGCCCCATCGGCTCCTGATGTGGTGGGCAGGCTCTGGGAGAGGAAGGGGTGGTGAAGCACGGTGAGGGGGTCAGACAGACGCACACACATGGAACCCTCTGGAGGGGGCGGCATCCTTCACCTGCTGTTCCCGCACCTGTAAAGCCGGGGTCACTGTGCCAGCACATGGGGTGAAAAGAGAAGAGGCCCAGGAGGTGTTTTACCAGCCACACTGGGCTGTGCTCGCTAGGGAGGGAAGGAGGGCGGGAGGCACGGGACAGGCCAGTCTCTGAGTCCCTCTCATTCTCTGTCTCTGCAGCCATGTGGACACCAAGGAGCTGTGTGGTAGGTGCTGGCTGTGCAGGGACAGAGGCTTGGCTGGGGTGTGTTTTCTGTGAGGGGAGGGGACCGGGGAGAGGCAATGAATGAGGGGCACAGATGGGATTGGTGGGAGGGCCCAGGGGGAGGGGCATGGTCCTCCTATGACCTGTGACCCCTGCCTTCCTTTCCCCTAGATTACTTTGTGGACCACATGGGGGACTACGAGGACGTCCTGGCCTCCCTGGAGACCTTGAATCACTCTGTCCTGAAGGCCATGGGCTACACCAAGAAGGTCAGCGGGCGTGGGAGGCCCTTGGGGGTCCAGGGCTTGAGTGCTGGTTTGGGTCTACATTTCCGCAGAACGTCCTCGCACAAGGGTGCCTGGATTTGTGATGACAAGTGTTGGGCGAATGTGGCTCTGAAGTGGGCTTTGCTTGGGGCTTCTAGAGAGAGTGAGGGAAACTGAAGTACCTGGAGTGGCTTGTTGAACGGCACTGTCTAGCAGTGTCTGGTTCAGAGCATGAGGCCCTTTCCCACAGTTGGACTTGGTCCTGGGTTGGAGTCCTAGGAAGGGAGCGGCAGTCACCCTGAGGACTCCGGGGCCTTGGACAGGTGTCAGACCTGACGATGCCACGCCCTTTACAGGGTTACGGATGGGGTGGGATGGGGGTGGACTTGAGCATCTGAACTTGACCAGGAATCTGAGGGTGTCTGGGGTGAGAACGCCGTGTCCAGACGAGGAGACGTGAGCTGGGCTGTGGGTCCATTAGGAGTGTTGGGAGGGAGCCGGGGGCAGGACTCTGCGTGTCCTGGAGAGAGGGCTCGGGTGTGGCTTCAGAGTCTGTGCCCGCAGGCCTGTCACCTCCTTGTTGGCATTTATGCCCTGGAGGAGGGCAGAAGGAGGGAGATGGGGCAGGTTGTGGGCTGGGCGTCATTGTAGCTCAGATGGGCATAAGCAGCCCGCCTCCCAGCTCCGTTTCCCACCTGTGAGTCTGCACCGACTCTGGCTGGTGCTTCTGGGGGGAGCAGGAGGGTGTGTTCCTTCTCTGTATCCACGGAGAAGAGTCACCGTGAATTTCCCGAGGCTCTGTGACAGCCAGGATTAAACGCTCACTTAATCCCCCCAGCAGCCCTGTGGGTAACGACAGTCAATCATAACTATAAGTGACATAACCATGGAAACATAGCTTTCATAACTATGGAAACAGGCTTGGAAAGGTGAACCCTGTAGGGTCGTGGCCAGACAGCCAGAGCTTCCTGCTGAAATGGGAGGGGAAACTGAGTCAGGGACCTGGCCGGAGGTATGGAGCACAGCATGGGACCAAGCTGACCAAGGCGTGTAGGAGGGAGTGGGCCACGCTGTGATGGACGTGTAATGCCTGAGGGCGTGCGGCCTATCTGAGCTGTGGGAGCTCAGGAAAGACCAGCCCCGCCTGCTGGTTGAGGCCAGGGAGCTTAGCGGATGAAGTCAGCCAGACCAGGCTGAAGGACCCCAGCCAGTCACTTCTCTTTCTGAACCTCAGTTTCTCCATCTGTGGAATGGGAGCATTCATAGAAGGCAGCATGGAAAGCCCCCAAGCTCTGGAACCCTTGTGCAGTGTGTCAGCCCCAGCCCCTCTCCTCATGGCTGGATGAGGCACACTGGTTGCCCACGTGGGACTCCTTGCGATTGAACTCACCGCCTTGAGCCTCAGTTTTCAAATCTGGGAATGGAGCCACTGCGCAGCAATGTTGTCTTCCGTATTAACAAAACGCATACTTGTTTCTTGGTCTTTGGGCATAACTATTCAGAGATGGGACACAATTCTCTATCAAGAGACGATTTTATTTTATTTTTTAAATTTTATTGGAGTATAGTTGACTTACAATGCTGTGTTAGTTTCAGGTATACAGCAAGGTGATTCAGTTGTACATATATTCATTGCTTTTCAGATTCTTTTCTCATATAGGTTATCACAGATTATTGAGCAGAGTTCCCTGTGCTATACAGTAGGTCCTTGTTGGTTATCTATCTTATATGTAGTAGTGTGTGTATGTTAATCCCAAGCTCCTGATTTATCCCTCCCGCCTCACCACGTTTCCCCTTTGGTAACCGTAAGTTTCTTGTCAATACCTGTAAATCTGTTTCTGGCTTTTTTTAATCTCTTCAAAATATTGTGTTTTTTTGGTTGTTTAAAACTTTCTATCAGAGTATACTTGGTTTACAATGTTGTGTTAGTTTCAGGTGTACAGCAAAGGGAATGTTATATGTATATAGCCATTATTTTTCAGATTCTTTTCCCATGTGGGTTGTTACAGAATATTGAGTAGTGTTCCCTGTGCTATGCAGTAGGTTCTTATTAGTTATCCATTTTATTTATAATAGTGTGTATATATTAATCCCAGCCTCCTAATTTATCCCTTGCCCCCTTGTTTCCTCTTTGGTAGCCATAATTTTGATTTTGATGTCTGTGAGTCTGTTTCTGTGTTGTAAATAAGTTCATTTGTATCATTTTTTAAAAAATTAGATTTCACATATGAGCGGTATCATATGATGTTTTTTTTTCTCTGTCTGACTTCCTTCAGTTAGTATGATCTCTAGGTCTATCCATGTTGCTGCAAATGACATTATTTTGTTTTTTTTAATGGCTGAGTAATATTCCATTGTATGTATGTGCCGCATCTTCTTCATCCATTCCTCTGTCAATGGACACTTAGGTTGCTTCCATGTCCTGGCTATAGTAAATAGAGCTGCAGTGAACATTGTGGTACATGACTCTTTTTGAGTTATGATTTTTTCAGGGTATATGTCCAGTAGTGGGATTGCTGGGTCGTATGGTAGTTCTATTTTTAGTTTTTTAAGGAACCTCCCTACTGTTCTCCATAGTGGCTGTGTCAATTTACATTCCCACCAACAGTGCAAGAGGGTTCCCTTTTCTCCACACCCTCTCCAGCATTTGTTGTCTGTAGACCTTTTGATGATGGCCATTCTGAATGTGTGAGGTGATACCTCTTTGTAGTTTTTTTTGGTTTTTTTTGGTTTTTTGGCTGTGTTGGGTCTTTGTTGCTGCGTGCAGGGTTTCTCTACTTGCAACGAGCGGGGGCTACTCTTCGTTGCGGTGTGCAGGCTTCTGTTGTTGTGGAGCACGGGCTGTAGAGCACAGGCTCAGCAGTTGTGGCGCACAGGCTTAGTTGCTCCGCGGCATGTGGGATCTTCCTAGACCAGGGGTCGAACCCATGCCCCCTGAATTGGCAGGCAGGTTCTTAACCACTGTGCCACCAATCCCTCTGATTGTAGCTTTGATTTGCACTGCTCTGATAATTAGCGATGTTGAGCATCTTTTCATGTGCTTTTTGGCCATCTGTATGTCTTCTTTGGAAAAATGTCTACTTTGATCCTCTGCCCATGTTTTGATTGAGTTGTTTGGTTCCTTTTGATATTGAGCTGTGTGAGCTATTTGTATATTGTGGAGATTAAGCCCTTGTCAGTCGCTTCGCTTGCAAATATTTTCTCCCATTCTGTGGGTTGTCTTTTTGTTTTGTTTATGGTTTCCTTTACTGTGCAGAAGCTTTTAAGTTTAATTAGGTCCCATTTGTTTATTTTTGGTTGAATTTTCGTTAGTCTAGGAGGTGGATCAAAAAAGATATTGCTGCAATTGCAAAGAGTGTTCTGCCTATGTTTTCCTCTAAGAGTTTTATAGTGTCCAGTCTTACATTTAGGTCTTTAATCCGTTTTGAGTTTATTTTTGTGTATTGTGTTAGAGAATGTCCGAATATCATTCTTTTAAGCTGCTGTCCAGTTTTCCCAGTGCCACTTATTGAAGAGACTGTCTTTTCTCCATTGTACATTCTTGCCTCCTTTGTCATAGATTAGGTGACCATAGGTGAGTGGGTTCATCTCTGGGCTTTCTATCCTGTTCCATTGATCTACATTTCTCTTTTTGTGCCATTACCATACTGTTTTGATGACTGTAGTTGTAGTATATTCTGAAGTCAAGGAGCCAGATTCCTCCAGCTGGTTTTCTTTCTCAGGACTGCTTTGGCTATTCGGGGTCTTTTGTGTTTGCACACAAATTTAAAAATGTTTTACAGGGAAGCCCAGCCATTGATAATTTGATAGGGATTGCATTGAGTCTGTAGATTGCCTTGGATAGTACAGTCACTTTGACAATATTGATTCTTCCAATCCGAGAGCATGATATATCTTTGCATCTGTTTGTGTCATCTTCGATTTCTTTCATCGGCGGCTTACAGTTTTCAGAGTACAGGTCTTTTGTCTCCTTAGGTAGTTTTATTCCTAGGTATTTTATTCTTTTTTTTTTTAACATCTTTATTGGGGTATAATTGCTTTACAATGGTGTGTTAGTTTCTGCTTTATAACAAAGTGAATCAGTTATACATATACATATGTTCCCATATGTCTTCCCTCTTGCGTCTCCCTCCCTCCCACCCTCCCTAGGTATTTTATTCTTTTTGATGTGATGGTAAAAGGGAGAGGATTTTAACATCTACCAATACAACCTAAAGCAGTTTGCAGGATTTTTGCTGTTAGAGTGTACCAAAGGCTGCATGATTTCCTAGTGATGGTGGTGATGCTATGATAGGTTGTCACAATGGTGACTGGCATTTCGTGCATGTTTTCTAACCAGTTTTTGTTGGGAGAAGTGCAGCTCGTTGATTATTTCAAATACGTCTCTTGCATCCACTGATTTAGGGTGACTCACTTGCTTTTGTAGACAGGCAGTCATAGTATCAGGGTTAACCAGTGTAGTTACTGTCTTCATTTCTGATATGTGTTCCTCCTGTTTCTCTGTTGTGTCCTGCTGCGTTTACCCTGAATTCTCACACATTGTAATGGCGCTACGTCAGACATCCTTGTTTTGCTCCTGATGTTCAAATGCATCTCTCTAGTAGTTCTTCACTAATTATAATATTAATAGCAGCTCTTATTTTAGAAACCTCTTCAGTCTGATAAAAAATATTTTTGTGTTCCCTTCGTTAAAGGTTGCCTTAGCGGGCGGTAGTGAATTTTTTTTCCAAATGCCTTTTTGGTATTTTTTTTCAGGGATCATACGATTTTTCTTAAACTATTGATGGGGTGGATTCTATTATTAGATTCTCTCCTATTGAACAGTCCTTAGCTTCCTGTGATAAACCCTAATTGGCACATTATTCTTTTACCACGTTGCTGAATCTTGTCGCTAGCTGAGTGTTTTATCTCTGTGTCTATCAGGAATTGAGATTGGGTGATAGGGAGTGAATTGTAGGTGGTTTTGAATATCTTTCTGTGTGTGAATCAGCTTCTCTAACTTAGGATCATGTTTCTATTCAAAAATAGAAAGAATTAATCCATAGGCTTGGGTGGAGGTACTAAGCAGGGGGAGGGGATTATTATAGTAGTGATTTTAAAGTCAATCCTAATTTTAGGTAAACTTTTGGTGTCCATTTTAGTATATTTTTAAACAAAACTGCCATGGACATGTTCAGGTTTATGATCGATGATGCATAGTATGTTCTTATGATTTTTTTTTAATTCTAAAACATTGAAACAAAACCCGCACATGACGCAGATTACGTTTAATAAAACATCTACTGTTACAGCTCAGGTCTTGATTTAAATTTTGTACTATTTTGCTGCATTTAAACTTCTATTTAACAGAGTTTTGCCTGTTTTAATTAGTTGTTTCTAGAAACGAGCCCCTGACATGTTTATTTAAATTTAATTTATACAGTATGTTTTCTCCTGTATTTATTTTTTTAATTCTTTTCTTTCCTTAAAAAAAAATCTTTTGTATTGAAGTATAGTTGATTTGCAATATCGTGTAAGATTCAGGTGTACAGCACAATTCAGTTTATATATATATATATATATATATATATATATATATTCTTTTTCAGATTCTTTTCCCTTGTAGGTTATTAGATAATATTGAGTAGCATTCCCTGTGCTATACAGTAGGTCCTTGTTATCTGTTTTATATATAGTAGTGTGTATATGTTAATCCCAGCTTCCTAATTTATCCCTTCACCCACCACCCTTTCCCCTTTGGTAACCATAAGTTTGTTTTCTGTGTCTGTGAGCCTCTGTTTTGGAAATAAGTTCATTTGTGTCTTTTTTTTTCTGTTAGATTCTACACGTAAGCGATATCATGATATTTGTCCTTCTCTGTCTGGCTTACTTAGTATGATAATCTCTAGGTCCATCCGTGTTGCTGCAAAGGGCATTATTTCATTCTCTTTTTATGGCTGAGTAATATTCCATTGTATATATGTACCACATCTTTTTTATGCATTCCTCTGTCAGTAGACATTGAGGTTGCTTCCATGTCTTGGCTATTGTAAATAGTGCTGCAGTGAACATTGGGGTGCGTGTATCTTTTTTTAAAAATTTTTATTGGAGTGTAGCTGATTTACAATGTTGTGTTAGTTTCAGGTGTACAGCAAAGTGAATCAGTTATACATATATGCACTCTTTTTAAGGTTCTTTTCCCGTATAGGCCATTAGAGAGTATTGAGTAGAGTTCCCTGTGCTGTACAGTAGGTCCTTATTAGTTATCTATTTTATATGTAGAAGTGTGTACATGTCAATCCCAGTCTCCCAATGGATCCCTCTCCCCCCTTACCCCCTGGTAACCAGAAGTTTGTTTTCTACATCTGTGACTCTGTTTCTGTTTTGTAAAGAAGTTCATTTGTACCCTTTTTTTAGATTCCACATATAAGCGATATCATATGATGTTTGTCTTTCTCTGTCTGACTTAATTTCACTCAGGATGACAATCTGCAAATGGCATTATTTTGTTCTTTTTTTATGGCTGAGTAATATTCCATTGTATATATGTAGCACATCTTCTTTATCCATTCCTCTGTTGATGGACACTTAGGTTGCTTCCATGTCCTGGCTATGGTAAATAGTGCTGCAGTGAACACTGGGATGCATGTTTCTTTTCAAATTATGGTTTTCTCCAGGTATATGCCCAGGAGTGGGATTGCTGGGTCATATGGTAGTTCGATTTTTAGTTTTTTGAGGAACCTCCATTCTGTTCTCCATAGTGGCTGTATCAATTTACATTCCCACCAACAGTGTAGGAGGGTTCCCTTTTCTCCACACCCTCTCCAGCATTTATTGTTTGTAGATTTTTTTGATGACGGCCATTTTGACTGGTATGAGGTGGTACCTCATTGTAGTTTTGATTTGCGTTTCTCTAATAATTAGTGATGTTGAGCATCTTTTCATGTGCTTTTTGGCTATCTGGATGTCTTCTTTGGAGAAATGTCTGTTTAGGTCTTCTTCCCGTGTTTTGATTGGATTGTTTGTTTTTGATACTGAGCTATATGAATTGTTAATATATTTCAGCATTTAATTTCTTGTCAGTCACATTGTTTGCAAATATTTTCTCCCATTCTGTGGGTTGTCTTTTCATTTTGTTTATAGTTTCCTTTGCTGTGCAGAAGCTTTTAAGTTTAATTAGGTCCCGTTTGTTTATTTTTGGTTTTACTTTCATTACTCTAGGAGGTAGATCAAAAAAGATATTGCTGTGATTTATGTCAAAGAGTGTATGTACTGCCTGTGTTTTCCTCTAGGAGTTTTATAGTGTCTGGCCTTACATGTAGGTCTTTGATCCATTTTGAGTTTTTTTGTGTGTATGGTGTTAGAGAATGTCCTAATTTCATTCTTTTACATGTAGCTGTCCAGTTTTCCCAGCACCACTTATTGAAGAGACTCTCTTTTCTCCATTTGTATATTCTTGCCTCCTTTGTCATAGATTAGGTGACCATAGATGAGTGGGTTTATTTCTGGGCTTTCTGTCATGTTCCATTGATCTATATTTCTGTTTTTGTGCCAGTACCATACTGTTTTGATGACTGTAGGTTTGTAGTATATTCTGAAGTCAAGGAGCCTGATTCCTCCAGCTGTTTTTCTTTCTCAGGACTGCTTTGGCTCTTCGGGGTCTTTTGTGTTTTCATACAAATTTTGAAATTTTTTGTCCTAGTTCTTGAAAAATGCCGTTGGTAATTTGATAGGGATTGGGTTGAGCCTGTAGATTGCCTTGGGTAGTATGGTCATTTTGGCGGTATTGATACTGTATCTACTACTGAATCTACTGTATTTATAGTTTTTATCATTATTATTTCCTACCACCTATTTCCTTTGGTTTATTGTTGTTGCTATATACTTTTTCATATGTGAAAAGGAATGCTTAAATTTTTTTGGATAATAAAGTTTGAAAGTTTAGAAATCTACCTTTGAATGATACTTTCACTGCAGTGATAGATTTTAGTATATAGGATTAATATTTCCTCTCTCAATATTCTCTAATAGTTTGTTATATCCTCACTTATTTCTCATTTCATGGTATTAGGATAAAACCAAGTAACCAGTAGTTTGTATTCTATTTTTTTGAGATTTCTTCACTGCATATTATTTTGACTTAAAAAATTTTTTTTTAATTTGGTTGTGCAGGGTCTTAGTTGAGGCAGGCAGGCTCCTTAGTTGTGGCATGCAAACTCTAGCAGCATGCATGTGGGATGTATTTCCCTGACCAGGGCTCATACCCAGCCCCCTGCGTTGGGAGCGTGGAATCTTATCTACTGCGCCACCAGGGAAGTCCCATATTATTTTGTTTTTACAATTCTCCCATAGATACTTGGGAAGAAGATGTGGATCATACTTTGAGAGTATAAAATCTGAAAATAACTATCCCTTCTTTGTTGTGAAATATATGTTGTTTAAAAGACAACTTTGGGGCTTCCCTGGTGGCGCAGTGGTTGAGAGTCTGCCTGCCGATGCAGGGGACACGGGTTCGTGCCCCGGTCCAGGAAGATCCCACATGCCGCGGAGCAGCTGGGCCCGTGAGCCATGGCCGCTGAGCCTGTGCGTCCGGAGCCTGTGCTCTGGAACGGGAGAGGCCACAACAGTGAGAGGCCCGCATACCACACACACACAAAAAAAAGACAACTTTGTAAAAAGGTAAAGTTGTCTCTTGTACAAATATAAAGTATACACATGTGAAAGATTTTATTTAACTCCTTAATTTGAGAACCAGTAGGATGTTACACTGTGTCCAAGGAAAATTCAAAGAACATTTGCCATGTATATAGGCAACCAGGAATTCTGAGATGAATCTGTGAATAAATGCAAAATCGGTCACTGTCCACAGGACAATAGTCAGTTGAATTCTGCGAGACAAAATTCATATGCATTTCTGTGGATGAGAATTATTTGCATTATTGTCAAGTTTTTACATGCTAGAGTTTTTTGTTGTTTTGTTTTTAAATTTTATTTATTTTTTGGCTGCATGGGGTCTTCATTGCTGCACGCAGCCTTTCTGTAGTTGCAGCGAGCGGGGGCTACTCTTCATTGCGGTGGCTTCTCTTGTTGCAGAGCACGGGCTCTAGGTGCACGGGCTTCAGTAGTTGCGGTGCGTGGGCTCAGTTGTTGTGGCTCACGGGCTCTAAAGCGCAGGCTCAGTAGTCGTGGCGCACAGGCTTAGTTGCTCCGCAGCGTGTGGGATCTTCCTGGACCAGGGCTTGAACCCATGTCCCCTGCATTGGCAGGCGGATTCTTAACCACTGCACCACCAGGGAAGTCCTACATGCTAGAGTGTTAAAAGTAGCTCCCAAACAAGGAAAGACCTAGATAACCTAGAAGGGTGTATTAGACGAGGAACCAGTCATCTTTTTTGCCCATTTTAAAGACATTCACATTTTCCCAGTAATGCCCTTTACAATAGACATTTATTATTTCCAATTTATCTGTCCTGTGGGACACTGGTGAACTAATTTCTCACACTAAATTGTGTTTTGATATTTAATCTTTAAAATGCTAATACTTCCTTCCTGTTTATTTAGCCATGCCGTTTGACGCCTATAGACCTTGTTGTAATACTTTTGTTACCTAAATGGTACGTATTCAATATTCAAAATTTAGGAAGTAGAGAAAAATTTCAAATCACTTCTAATTCCCACTATCTCTAACCACTGTTACCACTTTATTACCATTGAGCCTTTTTTTCTATGGGTGTTTCTCTAATACACTTAAAATCATTCTGTGTACAAAAATTTTCTGCTTTTTTTCACCTAGCATTTTAACAAACACCTTTCCCTTGTTAATAAAACTGTTTAAAAGTATCATTTTGAATATTCTTCCTTAAATTTACATACTATTCCTGTTCTTGAGGATGTTAGATTATTTCCAGGTTTTTGCTATTATCAATGAACACTAACCTTGGGACATCAGTATTTGTCCACATTTTGCATTATTTCTTAAGAATAGATGATCAAAAGTAGAGAATTACTGGGCAGTCTAAGGCTCTTGATATAAAGTAGAATTGCTTTATAAAGTGGTTTTATTCATCTAACCCCGCAGAGCCGTACTTGTAGCGATATCCTCTCCCATTGCACAAAGATTTAATAATGCACGAAGATTTAATAACGTCCTGTCCTTGTAATGCATTATGCCGTCTGCCGTTTATTCTTACCCTTTTAAGCTTGGTTAATGCTTTCCCATTAGCTTCTACCTTGATCGTGGTATCGCAGCTCGTCCCAGTCATTCGATCAAATTTGGTAGCAGAATCTTTGCACAGGCTTTTCTTTGCAAATCCTTTGGTGCTCCTTTGCTTTGTATATGCTTCCAGATGGACCTCGTTTGGTCAAATCTGGGACTGTGTCTTTACGTGGGGCAATTTAGGCAGATTTTCTTTATTGTTATGATCTGTCTGGCCTGGCTGCTGTCATAATCTTAAATGCTTCCCATTTTTTAATGATCCTTCGTCTTTCTTGACATTTTACCTTTTGGTAGTCTGCTTTGTGTATAGCATTGATTATGATTTCAAAGGTAGACATTCTAGTTTTCATTTTACTAGGGACTTCTAAAACATACATTATTAACACTCTTAATCCTGTTTTTATACCTGGCTAATAAAGAACACTTTCTATGCCCTCTTGTGAAATTAAAACAGTTTTTGAGGTGATTGGCTCTTTTCCCATACTTTGACACTCTTTATTCCCTGAATCCAATGTGATTAAAATTTAACTATTAGTGGTCAATGTTTTTCTTTCCTAACCTCTGTAACCTTCATTTTCATTCGGGCGATCACCCTCACTTTTTTTCCACTTCCCTATTCAAGGATATTTTTCTGTGATTCAGCCCTAGAAGATCTGGGAGAAATTCCTAGGCATTCTTTGCCGGAAAGGTGCTCATTTGATGAACTTTCAGAGATCTGCAGATTTCCGAAGGTTTCCCTGTTATCCTGCGTGTGAATAACTCGTCCACATATTGTGGAATTCCCAGCTCTGCCTCTTTCCCTCTGAAATCTGTGGAGCTGGCCTCTCGCTGAGGCATCAGTGGTAGTGGAGGACGAAACTGTACAAGCTGCATTTTTACTCTTTTGAAAATTTTGTCTTTTTTTTTTAATTCAACTAACCAGTTACACTTATTGATCCCTGACTGCACCCTGAGTCACTTACCTGTGGGTGCTTTTAACAGACTCACTTTAGCTCGCTTTTCTGCTTGATGGCTTCTAGCAGCCTTTCTCTTTTTGTTCAGTTTTGGTTTTGTTTTTTTTTACCTCGTTCTGTCTTCCTGTTCTTTGGGGTCATTTGTTTGTCCAGAGCCCATCGATCACTGGATTGCATGTGAGTTCAGCTGTCTGCTAGGAAGGATAATTGATCACTGCAGTGCGTTAGGCTGCCGGAACCCGGCATGCTTTCTGCCGTGGGCTCCTTCCCCGTCGGGACCTGCCGCCAGCGCGCCTGGTCTGATGGGTGGCGCGGGAGGTCCACCTCCACACCTCCCCGTCTGCGTGCACCTCTCCTCTCGGCCCCTCTCCACCCACAGCCGTGTTCCCCTGCTCCCCACCCTGGCCTTCATTCCTCAGTCTCTCTGTCTGTAGCCGTGGTTCCCTTGTGCAATTATTGCTAATTAATTTCCAGTCAGAGTGATGGATGGTTTAATTTTCTTTCCTTGATAGCCCTTGCCTGGCCAAGGTGCTGGGTCAGGTGGCTCAGGAGGGTAGGGTCTTGGTAGAGGAGGCCAGAGAGCAGCACAGGGCTTGAGGGACCAGCTTCCCAGCAGAGTGTCATTTTTTTTTTTTTTTTTTTTTTTTTTTTTTTGCGGTATGCGATCCTCTCACTGCCGTGGCCTCTCCCATTGCGGAGCACAGGCGCCGGACGCGCAGGCTCAGCGGCCATGGCTCACGGGCCCAACCGCTCCGCGGCATGTGGGATCTTCCTGGACCGGGGCACGAACCCGTGTCCCCTGCATCGGCAGGCGGACTCTCAACCACTGCGCCACCAGGGAAGACCCCACCTTTTTATTTTTAAAGGCAAAAGTTTATTGTTTATTTAGGGGACATGCAGAACACTTAGGAGATGCAGAATTCCCTTAACGAGAGAGATGGGATCTCGCTGTGTTGCCCAGGCTGGGGCGCTGTGGTTATTCCCAGGCACTATGCCACTGCTGATCAGCACAGGCAGGTTTTGGGGTTTTTGTTTTGTTTTTTTATTGAAGTACAGTTGATTTACAGTGTTGTGTTAGTTGTTTCTGGTGTACAGCAAAGTGATTCAGGTATATGTATATACAGTTATATATATATTCTTTTTCATATTCTTTTCCATTATGGTTTATCCCAGGAGATTGGATATAGTTCCCTGTGCTATATAGCGGGACCTTGTTGTTTATCCATTCTATGTATAATAGTTTGCATCTGCTAACCCAAAACTCCCACTGCATCCCTTCCCCAACCCCCTCCCCCTTGGCAATCACAAGTCTGTTTTCTATGTCTGTTTGTTTCTGTTTCATGAATAAGATCATGTATGTCATATTTTAGATTCCACATATAAGTGATATATGGTGGTATTTGTCTTTCTGACTTACTTCACTTAGTATGATACTCTCTAGATGATCTCTGCAAATGGCATTATTTCATCTTTTTGGTGGAGTAATGTTCCATTGTATATATACATATACCGCATTTTCTTTATCCATTCATGTGTCGATGGACGTTTAGGTTGTTGCCATGTCTTAGCTATTGTAAACAGGGCTTCTGTGAACATAGGGGTGCATGTGTCTTTTTGAATTATAGTTTTGTCCAGATATATGCCCAGGAGTAGCATTGCTGGATCATATGGTAGTTCTATTTTTAGTTTTCTGAGGAACCTCCATACTGTTCTCCACAGTGGCTGAAGCAACTTACATTCCCACCAACAGAGGAGGAGGGTTCCCTTTTCTCCGCACCCTCTCCAGCATTTGTTGTTTGTAGACTGTTTAACGATGGCCATTCTGACCGGTGTGAGGTGGTACCTCACTGTAGTTTTGATTTGCATTTCTCTAATAACCAGTGATGTTGAGCATCTTTCCATGTGCCTGTTGGCCATCTCTATGTCTTCTCGGGAGAAATGTCTATTTGGGTCTTCTGCCCATTTTTCGATTGGGTTGTTTGGTTTTTTGTTACTGAGTTGTATGGGCTGTTTGTATATTTTGGAAATTAAGCCCTTGTTGGTCACATCATTTGCAAATGTTTTCTCCCAGTCTGTAGTGTCTTTTCTTTTATTTCTTTCTTTCTTTTTTATGGTTTCCTTTGCCGTGCGAAAGCTTATAAGTTTGATTAGGTCCCATTTGTTTACTTTTCCTTTTACTTCTATTGCCTTGAGAGACTGACCTAAGAACACAGTGGCATGTTTTATGTCAGAGAATGTCTTGCCTCTGTTCTCTTCCAGGAGTTTTATGGTGTCATGTCTTGTGTTTAGGTCTTTAAGCCATTTTAAGTTTATTCTTGTTTATGGTGTTAGGGTGTGTTCTAACGTCACTGATTTGCCTGCGGCTGTCCAGCTTTCCCAGTACCACTTGCTGAAGAGACTTTTTCCCCATTGTATATTCTTGCCTCCTTTGTCAAAGATCAACTGACCGCAGGTGTGTGGGCTTACTTAGCACAGTTTTGACCTGCTTCTTTTCTGACCTGGGCTGGTTCATGCCTCCATAGGCAACCTGGTGATCCCCTGCTCTTGGGAGGTCACCACGTTGATGCCAAACTTAGGGCCTAGTGCACTGCAGCCTGGAACTCCTGGGCTCAAGTGATCCTCCTGCCTCAGCCTCCCAGGAAGCTGGGACTGCAGGCGTGTGACACCATGCCTGGCCCAAAGAATCCACCTCGGAGGAGGGAGGAGGGAAGGAGGCTGTGAATTCTTCTTCCCTAATACTTTATCCCTGTCCACAACAACATCAAGAACACCACCACCATCACCATCTTCATAACCATCACCACCATCTTCACCAACATCACCATCATCAGCAGCATCCTCTTCATAACCATCACCACCACCATTACCGCCATCTTCACCATCATCATCACCACCACCATTACCACCACCATCTTCACCAACATCACCATCATCATCAGCATCCTCTTCATAACCATCACCACCACCATTACCGCCATCTTCACCATCATCATCACCATCACCATTACCACCACCATCTTCACCACATCACCATCATCATCTTCATAACCATCATCACTACCACCATCTTTTTTTACATTTTTTATTTATAATTTAGTTATTTTATTATTATTTTTTATTGAAGAATAGTTGATTAACAATGTTGTATTAATTTCTGCTGTACAGCAAAGCGACTCAGTTATATACATGCATTTTTAAAATATTTTCCATTATGGTTTTTCCCAGGAGATTGGATATAGTTCCCTGTTCTATACAGTAGGACCTTGTTGTTTATCCATTCTATATATAATAGTTTGCATCTGCTAATTCCAAACTCCCACTCCCCCTCCCCCTTGGCAGCCACCAGTCTGTTCTCTATGTCCATGAGTCTGTTTCTGTTTTGTAGGTACATTCATTTGTGCCGTACTTCAAATGCCACATATGAGTGATACCATATGGTATTTGTGTTTCTCTTTTTGACTTACTTCATTTAGTATGGTAATCTCTAGTTGCATCCATGTTGCTGCAAATGGCATTATTTTGTGTTTTTTTATGGCTGAGTAGTATTCCATTGTATATATATATGTGTGTGTATATATATATGTGTGTGTATATATATATATATATGTGTATATATATATATATGTGTATATATATATATATACACACCACATCTTCTTTACCCATTCATCTGTCTGTGGACATTTAGGTGGTTTCCATGTCTTCGCTATTGTGAATAGTGCTGCTGTGAACATAGGGGTGCATGTATCTTTTTGAATTATAGTTTTGTCTGGACATATGCCCAGGAGTAGGATTGCTGGATCATATGGTAACTTTGTTTTTAGTTTTTTGAGGAACCTCTATACTGTTTTCCATAGTGGCTGCACCAACTTACATTCCCACCAACAGTGTAGGAGGGTTCCCTTTTATCCACACCCTCTCCAGCATTTGTCATTTGTAGACTTTTTAATGATGGCCATTCTGATGGGTGTGAGGTAGTACCTCATTGTAGTTTTGATTTGCATTTCTCTAATAGTTAGCAGTGTTGAGCATTTTTTCATGTGCCTTTTGGCTATTGTATATCTTCTTTGGAGAAATGTCTGCTTAGATCCTCTGCCCATTTTTGGATTGGGTTGTTTGTTTGTTTTGTTATTGAGTTGTGTGTGCTGTTTGTATATTTTGGAGATTATGCCCTTGTCGGTCGCATCATTTGTAGATATTTTCTCCCATGCTGTAGGTTGTCTTTTCGTGTTTTTTTTTTATGGTTTCCTTTGTTGTGCAAACGCTTGTAAGTTTGATTAGGTCCCATTTGTTTATTCTTGTTTTTATTTCTATTGCTTTGGGAGACTGACCTAAGAAAACATTGATACATTTTATGTCAGAGAATGTTTTGCCTATGTTCTCTTCTAGGAGTTTTATGGTGTCATGTCTTATGTTTAAGTCTTTAAGCCATTTTGAGCTTATTTTTGTGCATGGTGTGAAGGTGTGTTCTAATTTCATTGATTTACCTGTGGCTGTCCAGTTTTCCTAGCACCATTTGCTGAAGAGCCTGTCTTTTTCCCATTTTATATTCCTGCCTCCTTTGTCAAAGATTAATTGACCATAGGTGTGTGGGTTTGTTTCTGGTCTATCTATTCTGTTCCATTGATCTGTGTGTCTCTTTTTGTACCAGTACCACATTGTTTTGATTACTGTAGCTTTGTAGTATTGTCTGAAGTCTGGGAGAGTTATGCCTCCTGCTTTCTTGTTTTTTTCCCCCCTCAGGATTGCTTTGGGAATTCTGGGTCTTTTATGGTTCCATATAACTTTTTGGATTATCCTAGTTCTGTGAAAAATGTCATTTGATAGGGATCACATTAAATCTGTAGATTGCTTTGGGTAGTTTTGTGAATTTTAACAATATTCTTCCAATCCAAGAACATGGGATATCTTTCCATTTCCTTGAATCCTCTTTTATTTCCTGTATTAATGTTTTATCGTTCTCAGCATATAAGTCTTTCAGCTCCTTGGTCAGGTTTATTCCTAGGTTTTGTGTGGTTTTTTGGTGCGATTTTAAAAGGTATTGTTTTTTTGCATTCCCTTTCTGATGTTTCATTGTTAGTGTAAAGAAATGCAACCGATTTCCAACTGTTAATCTTGTGTCCTGCTACTTCACTGAATTCCTTTATTAGATCTAGTAGTTTTTCTGTGGAGTCCTTAGGGCTTTCTATTTATCGTATCATGTCATCTGCATATAGTGACAACTCTACCTCTTCCCTTCCAATTTGGATACCTTTTATTTCTTTTTCTTGTCTGATTGCTGGGGCTAGGACTTCCAATACTATGTTGAACAGAAGTGACCCACCACCATCTTTCTCATCATCATCACCATCACCATCATCATCACGATCATAGCAGCTACTGTATACTGAGTATTTGCTATGTGACAAGCACAGTGCTGAGCATTTTATGTAATTTTTTCATTCCGTCCTTACTACAGTGTTATGAGATAGCTACTACAGTGATTTCTGTTGTGGTGTGGAGGTCACAGTACTAGTAATGGGTGAAGCTGGGGCTCACACCGTGGTCTCTTGAGTCTGTACCCCTGCCTTCATGCTGGAGCCCTGTGATACCCCCATCCCAGTGCAGAGACACTGACCCTAGGTGTCCCCCCACCCCTGCACCAGATCTCCACCCACGATCCCTCCCCAACTCCTTTCCCCTCTGTGCCCCTTCCCTTCCCGCCACAGGTGTATGAGGGTGGGAGCAACGTGGACCAGTTTGTGACACGCTTCCTCCTGAAGGAGACGGCCAGTCAGATCCAGTCCCTGCTGAGCTCGGTGGAGAGTGCGGTGGAGGCCATCGAAGAGCAGACCAGCCAGATCCGGTGCGTTGGTGGGACCTTGTGGGGGCCTGTGGGAGTGGGCCGTGTGTGTGCTGACCTGCTGCCTGGTGGGGACGTTCGTGTGCTTGGGGGCTGGGTGACCTTGGGCAAGCTGCTGTTCCCCTCTGTGCCTCCACTTCCCCAGCTCTTTAAGTGGGGACGATATATACCTGCCTCCTCACAGAGTTATGACTAGTTCCTAGACTCTGGTCCGTTTGGCCCCATTTCCATATTGCTCACGTTATTGTTTAGCTAAAACTATTCTGTTGTTTGACTCATTTTTTAAAACCTGGGAATAAATTTAGGAAACTCTGGTGGCTATTACCATCATTCGAAAACAAGTATCACATGCTGTGAGTGAAGAAATTGTAAAAATCAGCGCTGTTGGTGCCCGCAGTCAGCTTGGACCCTGAGGCCTGCTCCCTCTTTGTTCAAAAAGAGAGGCTGTGAGATCATAGATGGGCATTGAAAACAGAGGAGCATCAAAGCATGACTTCAGAAAGATTGAAAGAGCAGTGAAATGGAGTGGTTTTCTCCCAATGTTAGTTAGTGTTATTTAAAGCCTTGTTTGTGGGCCCTTGAAGCCGTGGAAAAGTACCTGGTGTCCCCCCTCTTTGCAGGGGGACACTGTTGGGGCGGTGAGATGGGGGTCCGGAGAGTTAGCAGTCTCGTTCCGGCCTGGCAGGGCCAGCCCCTGGGGGCCACGAGCCCTCCCATTTGCTGTCCTAAGTTCCGGCCAACTCCTCTGTGCCGGTTCTTCCCTGAAGAGCTGATGTGCCCGGGGCAAAGGGGGAATAAAGAAATAGAAACAGGCGGGGGCAGCTGCCAAGTGCCCATGCGTTACTGAGCCTTGAGTCTCTGCCGCGGTTTCCCAGGCAGAGACCCGGCACAGCAGGGTGTTGGTTGCTGGGCCTGGGGGGTTGTGTTTTTTTGGTTGGTGGGGGGCTTGTCCCAGTCACATATGACTGCAAAGGCTGCTCAGTGATGCTGTTCGCAAAATGCCTTTGCTCTGAGCACCTGCAGCCCGGTCACCTAGGATATGCACAGTGCAGATTCCTGGGCTCCGGCCGTGCCCGCTGGATTAGGGTCCCTGGGAGCTGGGCCCAGGACTCTGCATAGCTGATCAGTCTTGTGATTCTGAGGGTTCCCAAGGTTAACAGCCTCAGCTCTGGAAGCTGTCACATAGATTTTCTTCATTTTTTTTTTTCATCACTATCTTGATTTAAAAACCTGCGGTTTCTCTCCTGCTGCAGAACAGATAGGACCGCTGCGTGATTTTCAGAGCCCATTTCCTGCGCTTTGCCAGTTCCGTCACGTGTCAGCCGTTACACCTGCCTGCCCCCTTTTTGGAAGCTTACTTGGGGATGTTGTTGGCAGGAGTGGCACATCGCGATGGGGAGACACATCTGCTTCACAGGCACTGCCGCCTCAAACTGCCCAGATCTCAGCTGTTTCGGCTCTCAGCTGCAGGTCCCCTGAGCATTCTCTTTCCCAGGCCTAGGGACGCCGTGACCCAGGCACGAGCCACTGGTTCAGACCCTGCCGCCCTTGGGGGACTCCCACGGTTCCCACTCGTGGTCTGAGTTTGTTGAGGCGCCCCGATTGACACCTCAAGGAACCTGCCAGCCTTTCTCCTCCCTTGGCGGAGGGGTGGGGGGGGGTTGGCCCCTCTGCACAGGGAGAGGCTGCTGGGCTTTCAGGCTCACAGGAGGCAAATTGCAGAACCTTACCAAGGCAGCCCTGGGGACCAGGCGTGTCGGCCGTGCACACAGGAGTGTGTGTGTGTGTGTGTGTTGGGGGGATATGTGCGTCTGGCTGTATTTTTACGTCTGTGGTGAGTTTTCCAGCATTTTTGCACATGGGGTTTGGGCATTTGTTGAGTCGCTACTACGTGCCAGGCAGTGTTGGGTGGGCTGTGTGTGCACGTCAGGGATGCCGGGTGCTGTGCGTGTGTGTGCACATCAGTAGTGTGCGTGGCGGGTGGTGTCATGACGGGATGGGGCCAGGCTGAGGTCAGGATCACGGGTCTTTGTCAGATGCCCGCTCTCGACTGTGTCTTAGGGCTTCCTTTTTTGGACAGGGGGCTTGTTAGCCAACGCAGGCCCCCACCCCAGAGGGCAGTGAACGCTGAATCGGCTCCCAGCGAGGCCGGCAGGGCCGGGGAGAGGGGCAGCCGTGGGCTGTGGGGAGGCTGGGGGCCTGGCTCAGCCTCGCCCGGCCCTGGAACTAAACCTCCCGGGAACAGGGTCTGGGTTCCTGGAAAGGATCTGAGTTCATCCCAACCCGGCCCCGCTTGCAGCGTGGCCTTGGCCAGTGGGCCTGTTGTCCCCCTTTGTAAAACAGAGGCCACGATGTTCACTTCACAGGGCCGGGGCTCCACGGAGTGAGTTCTCTGCACGTTTCAGCCCCCAGTTGGTGCTTAATGTTTGTCGAAGCTGCCACAGGCGGCCAGAGCCCTGCAGCCCCCCTCATAGTGTGTGTTGCCCCACTCCTCTGCAGACAGAACCACAGCGTGGTGGAGACCTGGTCTGGGAGCTCCACTCCCGTCTACGCCCACAACCACAAGCTCACGGCCGTGGAGCAAGGGAAGAGCTTCCCGCTTGGTGAGCGAGCAGTGGCCCAGAGTGGGGGGCACTGGCTGGGGGGTCCTGGGGGGAATTCTGAGAGTGGTCCACATGGGGCTTGGGCCTCCCATGGGGACCGAGCCTGGGAGGGCTGGGGACAGGTCGCAGCGCCGGGGCAGGGCCGGGAGCGCCCCTCCACCTTAGGCCTGGCCCTGCCCCCCCCAATCAGCATCTCTGTTCTTCCTTCCCAGTCACCTCAGACTCCAGGGAGGAGGGCCTGGAAGCCCAGATCAGCAGGTTGGCGGGGCTGATAGGACGGCTGGAGAGCAAGGTGAGCCCACTGAGCCCTCGCCTCTGTCCCTGCATCCACCCTCCGCCCTCCCAGCCCCCAGGGAGTGCAGAGTGAGGCCAGAGCTCGAGACAGGAGTCAGGAAGCCTTGGAAAGGACATTCCCCGGGTGGAGCGCGGAGTAAGGGTGGACGCCGGGAACGGGTCCATTGTGTAGGAGCCGAGGAGAGGAGCGGCTGTGGAGGGCGGGCGGGCAGCCAGGAGGGGCGTCTCGAGGAACAGAAAGTAGTCGGCAGGACCACGGGCAGCAAGGGGCAGAGCTTCAAGGAGGCGTTAAGGCGGCGGCGTGGTCTGGGCAGGTGGTAGCCTAGACCCAGCAAGGTGGTGGGTGAGGGATGGTGACGTCCCAGGAGAGATTAGAATGACCGGCAGCGTGAAGTTTCTTAAAATGGGACGTGACACATCCACAAGTGATGGAAAGTGGCACAGCCTTTATGGGATCGTGTTTTCGGAGAACATTTCACGGCTCGGTAGGCAGTCAGGATACGATTGTGTTCGCTTTGCAGGGCTGCCAGAACTGGGGCTTAAACCCTGGCATTTATTCTCTCACAGATCAAGGCTAGAAATCTGAAATCAGGATGTTGGCGGGGCTGGTTTCTTCTGAAGCCTCTCGTTGGCGTGTAGACGGCCGTCTTCTCCCTGTGTCTGTGTGTGTCTGTGTCCTGATCTCTTCTTATAGGGACACCAGTCATATTGGATTAGAGCCCACCCATGTGACCTTATTCTAACTTAATCACCTATTCAAAGGTCCTGTCTCCAAATATAGTCACGTTTCGCGGTACTGGGGATTGGGACTTCAACATATGAATTTTGGGGGAACACAGTTCAGCCCATAACGATTACCATTCGTTGGAAGAAAGAAAATAATTTGCCTTAAGGTTTACCAACAGGCTCCAGTATCGGACTGCCTGTATTTGAATCCTGGCTATACCACTTAACAGCTGTGTGACCTTGGGCCAGTGACCTACCCTCTCTGAACCTCAGAGTCCTCCTCTAACCACAGAGAAAATAATCAGAATGGCACCTCTCACAGGGTCATTGTGAGGATTAAATTAAATGGTGTCTTAATGGCTTAGCACAGAGCCTGCTGCATAGTTAGCATTTAATATTAGCAATGTTGTTTAGCAGTTATTATTAGACATTCTGATGCCAGAACCTATACACACACCATACCTGTATATCAACATAAACCAAGATAGCAGGGATCTCCAGGCTGTGGGGTTGCAGTGGCAAGTTTACATTTTTCCTACTTCTCTGAATTTTTTTTATATCTTTTGCAAAAGGGCAAAAGAAAAATAGTGCTTTGATGGGTTTGTGGGTTCTGAGGGATTCGTGAGGGCAGTGGGTGGGGCTCCCCAGGAGGAGGTGAGGCTGAGACTTGGAGAGGAGTCCGAGGGAGGAGGTGGCCATCCCACCTGCAGGTCTGAGGCCGAGGTGGGATCTCCCCCCCCCCCCCCCCCGCCCCCGCCACCCCGCCCCGCTAAAGCCAGCTGCTGGGTGGGAGCGGTGGGAAAGGCTCGGCGGGGACCCTGAGGCCCGGTTGTCATAACAACTCTGCGGGCGCCCCCAGGGGGAGGCTCTTTGAAGTTTATTTTTAGCGCCCCAGTCGCCCTAACAACCGGCTGGCTGGAAACCAAGGAGCACCTGTGCGTCCTGGAGACGGGGCGGGGGGCCCTCTTCCCAGCCTCTGATTGGCCCGAGCTGCGAGCAGGGGCCAATCCGGGACCTGCTCTGGACCCCGCCCTCCAAGGGCGAACCTGAGCGCTCCTAGCTGTGCCTGGGCTCCTGGATCGCTGGGACGGCGAGGCAGGGAGACGGGGCGGGGGGCGCAGACGTGGGTGCCGCCGTCCCTCCTCCACCCTCCCCTCATCTTTACCTCATCCTCACTGCCGCGGGGCCCAGCTGGCCAGGAGAAATCTAGGGAATCAGTGCTCTCCAGGAGCCCATCTACACGGTTTTAAAAGCACGGAAAGAGACTTGCTCTGCCAAGCAGACCTTGGCCGCCTACAAACGCCGACATGCACACCCTATGTCCCCGGAAAGTCAGTACCCTCTCTGGGGCCGGCTGTGTAATTTATGGGGCCCCTTGTTCCAACATTATTAAGAATGTCCAGGTGGTGACTGCATGGGTCATGGCCCTGCAGATCGGCCGCGTGGGTGCGGGATTGCGCCAGGGACACGGGCTGCCCTCGTGGAGGATGGACAGGGATGGGCACAGAGGTGGCCTTTATTGGGGTGCCCAAGAAAAAGGAAGAAGGATCCTGATTCCGTGGATCAGGAGAGAGGCTTGGCCTCAGACTCAGACTCTGACCCTGGACCAGCTTCTGTGGCCTCTGGGTTCTCTGTTCTGCAGTCATGGTGCTGGGCACCATTACAGACACAAGCACGCGGTCAGGAGCAGAGTGCACGGGCTTCCTGCTTTCCTAGAGCTCGCAATAGGGCAGCCATGACCTCGGGGAGTCTGGCAAGTTACATGAGATTTCGTAGAGAGGGTTTAGCCCCCAGGGCCGGTGGAAGGCCAGCGAGCACAGACCACCTCATTCAGGCCGTTATATTCATGAGGCGCCAGGGGCTGTGACTGGGGGCGACGTGTAAGTTGTCGGGGAACCTGTTGCCAGCAAGGCTGTCGGCGGAAGTTGTGACAAAACCCCAGCGTCCTGGGTTCAGCACAGTGGAGCCTCCTTCGTGTGCTCTGCAATTGGCGTGCTTGGCCTCTGTGGCTCCAGCGCCCCCTAGATGCCACGGCCAGAAGGGATCTGTGCCACTCCCTGTGGGTGGCCTTGCAGCCTGGCTTCCCGGCTCCTGTCTTGAGCCGGCACTGCCTGGAGGGTGGGCTGAGCCCTGCCCAGAGAGGCCTGGCCCTGGGAGCTCCCACCCGCTCGGGGACTCCAGAGCTGCTGGAACCGTGGGGTGGAGGGGCTGGAGCTCTTCGGTGGCCCTGGGAGCTCCCACCCGCTCGGGGACTCCAGAGCCGCTGGAACCGTGGGGTGGAGGGGCTGGAGCTCTTCGGTGGCCCTGGGTGCTCAGGGGTCACTGTGGTGGTCCTGGGAGCCTCCCTAGCAGCGGTGGCCTCTGTCTCAGGCATCTCTTCATGCTTTGTTGTTGCAGACCCTTTGGTTTGACTTCCAGCAGCATCTCTCGGATGAAGAAAGCACCAACATGGTGAGGACCCCTCCCTCTCCTGTGGCCCCATCCCTGCCTGAGCCAGGCCTCAAGATGCAGGCGGCTTAGTGTCCCTGACACCTCTACCCTGGGACCACCACAAGGGGAGATGCAGCCCCAGCACTTGGCCACCCTCCCCTCCCATGAGCATTCTTGGAGGCTCCAGGGCTATGATCGGTGGGGCCCGGAGCAACGTAATCAGCAGGACAGTGACGTCAAAATGCTGATTCAATCAGAAACAATTTTGCTGGTCACTCGTTTTGTTGTGTCCTGGACCCGAAGCCTTGCAGGTAGCTCCCAGTCTCTCTGGAGCCTCTTTAAGCGACCCTGTCTGTTTTTTCAGCACTTGTGGGACTACTCCCTGCATTTGGCTTCTTAAGTTTAGCTCACTTTTCGCCAGTTTCCACGTGTAAGAATGAAAAGTGTGTGTGTGCAGCGGGGGAGTGGGTCGGTTTTATTCTGAAGAAGTTGTCCTGTCCTGGGGAGGCGGGCTCCTGGGCTGGGCGGGGTCCCGGGGGAGGCGGGATGCCAGGGAGCCCGCAGGGTGGCTCACTGGTCCTGTGGCCCCGGAGCATCTGCAGCTGGTCCGGCAGGAGATGGCCGTGTGCCCTGAGCAGCTGGTCGAGTTCCTGGACTCCCTGCGTCAGTACCTGAGGGGCACCGCCGGAGCCAGGAACTGCTTCCAGTGAGTAAGCCGTGGGGCGCGGTGGTGGCTGGGAGCTGTGTCTGGGGTGGAGGCACAGGGCAGGACTGGCCTCACCCCTGAGAACACAGCGGACCCCAGGGAAGCCCCCTAGCGGGGTGGTCCTAGCGCGGGCTCTTCCTTGCTGCGCAAACGTGCCAACTGACTTCATCTCGCGGACCTCAGCTTACTCATCTGTAAAGTGGGTCCACTGCCCGGACCCGCTCCCTGGTGGGGTTGGAGGTGTCAGTGGAATAATGACCGTGGTGGGTACAGGCCAGTGCCTGGCCCCCAGCGCCCACTCAGCGTTAGCCGCCACTCGGGGGCTTCACCCTCTGGTCCCTGCGGCCAAGGCCTGCATCCTTGCTGGGGGTGGTCCCAGAGGGCCGTTGGCGCAAGCTGCCGGGCTGTCTCCCGTCCGTGGCCCACCCGTCGGTGCCCAGCGGTAGGCTCCGTGCCTGTTCCCTGCCTCGAGCGTCTCCCTCCCCGGTTGCTTTTTTCCTACCTCAAGAGCACATGTGCCTCCACCTGCTTCCTGGTGAAGCAGGGGGGCCAGGCCTGGGGGTGCAGCGTGACTCAGCTGCTCTTGCTGCACGTTAATTCCAGGTGGTGGCGGAGGGCAGGTGAAGAAAGATGATTCCGGTTGGCGGTGGGCGCTGTGCAGGCCAGCGAACAGGGGGCTTTGGGGAGGGGCTGCGTGTGTGCTCAGGCTGAGTGCTGAGCAGCTCCCCCCGCCGCAGAAGGCCTGGCACAGGCTCGTGCCCAGACCTGGTGTGGCAGTGAGGGTGCCGTGTTTGAGAAAAAGCAAGCAGCTGGTGTGGCTCGACAGAGTGACCCAGGGGTGGGTGGGTCAGATGGCCAGAGAGGCAGGCAGGCCCTGCTCGTTCCGGGGACCAGGGACCATGGGGGAGAGATGCTTAGGCAGGAGGGAGACTCGGTCTTGCCTCCTTTGTGTAAGAAGGGGTGGCAACAGGTGTGCAGCTGGCGGCCAGGGAGAGGCCATGCAGTCACCCGGAGAGGGCACTGGTCTTGGCACGATGTGGGCAGAGCTGGGGTCTGTGTTGGAGTGGGGCTGACTGGACTTGACCATGGCCGGGATGGGGTGGGGGGGCTGCAGAAAGAGGCCGGGCGGGGTGTGAGATGCTTCAGGAACTTGATGGAGGACGGGGCCACAGGCTGAGCGGGAGAAGCCGCGGAAGGTCAGGCGCGTGGGTGCGGGGAGTAAGGCCACGTTAAATTTCAGATGCCATTCGAGGTGCCGATGTACAAGTGGGGAGATCTGGGGAGTGGTGGGCATGCAGGTGTCGCCACGACGGCGTGGAAGAAGGGGGCCTGGGGCTGGGAAGGGCCGGGAGGGGGCAGCATGCAGTAGGGCGTCCTCTCTGCAGCCCCAAACCTGGAATGGCCTGTAGTAATGCAGCAGACGCCACGGGGGCAGGCTTCTCCTGAGGGATGCTTGGGGTTCTGTGCTACTGAGCGTGTGGGAAAAGGAGAAGGAACGGGGGTGGCCGAGAGGCCAGATGGGGTGGTATCGTGACCTCGGAGGTGGCCGGCCCTCCCTCTCCCGGGGTCGGCCACCTTCTTAGAGGCACCCCCCCCACCTTGCTCCATCCCCCCGTCTTACTTGAAATGGGGTGAGTACCCTGGTGCTCACACAGGGACGACAGCTCTGGCCTTGGGCCATGTCTGATTCTCCTACTTTTAAGGATTAGATGAAAAAATGATTATGAAGGGCAACGTGGGAGGTGGAGATGCTTTTAGTTTTAAAGGTAGGTTTTTCAATGACTAGAAAGCCTTTTTCAAAGACGTTTCACTGTCGTTCATTCAGCAGCCACGCTGGCCCCTGTACCGGGCCAGGCCTTGCTCTAGAGGGTAGAGAGGTGCACGGAGCTGATCAGACTAGGTGGCTGGTCCTGGAGGGTTCGGGGGGCCTGATCAGAAAGGGAGCGTCTTACTGAGGGCAGCCTCGGGTGGTGACAGGCTGCCTTGCGGGCCTGTCACCACCCCCGGCTGCTGCAGCTTCTGCCAGCCTCACGTTTCCAGGGTCTTCAGGCAGCCCCGAGCCTGGCTCGGGCCGCCCTGTCTGGGGGGGCGTGTGGCCCTGTGTGCACCCCATTGGGGAGCAAGCAGGCCGGCAGCCCCGTGCAGCCACTGAGTCCGGTCTCTCTCCTCTTGCAGCATCGCTGCCGTGAGGCTGGCGGACGGCGTCACCTTCGTGGTCTACGAGTTCTGGGAGACAGAGGAGGAGTGGAAGATGTAGGTGTCAGCCCTCGGCCGGGGGTTAGGTGGTGGGACGGGGGGCGGGGACCTGCCCCGGCCCCCTTTCCAGGCCCTTCCTTGTCCCAGAGGCTCCTTGGCTGGGAGGGTGAAGAGGCGGGGTTCCAGCGGCCTCCACTACTCAGACGGCTGGGCCTCAATCCACTTGGAGGTGGCGTTTCTCAGGCTGGAGCTTGACCCCCTGAACGTGCTCTGCTGGGCCCTGAATCTGGGAGCGGAGGCCAGGGTTGCTCCTGTTTCAAAACTGCTGCCCAAGGATAAAAATCCAGAAAGTTCTTTCAGTGAAGGTTGCTCAGGGGGAGGCAAGAGCCAGGCTGTGCCCCCGGGGCCCCGGCCCCACCTTCGCACCAGGGCTCTGAGCCCCGAGCTTGGCTGACTGGGGTGTGGCCCCGAGAGCTCACGGGCGGCCCCCTGCGTTGCAGGCACCTGCAGAGCCCCGTGTGCAAGGCGTTCCGGCACGTCAAGGTGGACACGCTGAGCCAGCCCGAGGCCCTCTCCCGGATCTCCGTGCCAGGTAGCGGGGAGGAGGGCCTGGACCAGCTACAGAGGAAGCGGGGACGCCATGGGCCCGGTAGAAATGGCTGAGCTGAGGCCCAAACCACCCTAGCCTCTTCTGTTCCCTTAGCTGCCGGGAAGTGTAGTCCACCAGAGGGGGTCCTAGACAAGGCAGGGAGGCCGGGCCTCAGCCGCGCCCAAAGGCCAGGGCAGGGCAGGCCGCGCTGTGGGACGCCCCCAGGACACGCACCTCTGTGCCCTTCGTAGGGCCCGGCCCCTGGCTTTACGCACCCACCTCCCCACGGCGCCCCCTGCCGCCCGCCTGGCACAGAGTTGGCACCGGCAGAGGAGCGGCAGCCTGCAGGCCTCACTCTCTGGCCCGGAGGGGGGAGGGGCCACTGCAGCCTCCTCCCCCTGACGCGTCTCCCTCCCTCCTCTCCAGCTGCCTGGTGCACCCTGGGCCGCGACTGAGCCCCTGCCGCCCTGCTCCCTCTGATGAAGGACGTGCACTCTTTTCTAGAAACTGTGGTATACGAGCTGTCTTTTCAGTAGAAGGAGGTCTTTTCCCGCTGGTTGAAGTGAAGGCGAACCCCCGCCGTGGCACTCCCCCGCCCCGCTTGTTGACAGAGCAGCCCGAGGGCGGCAGTGAGTGAGGGGGGAGCGGCCCCGCCCCCAGCGCATGGCCACACAGGACCAGCCCCCACGTCCTCGGCCGGGCTCGCCCCTCACCCTTCTCTCCCCTCCTGGTTGCCACTCCTGCGAGGAGCTGGGACCCTGTAGTGCCCCCCCAGGCCCGGGCCGAGCCCGCAGGCGGCAGTAGACCCCATGTAGCCAGTGCCCTGCTAGGCAAACAGCCGCCCGGGACAGGCACCAAATAAACTAGCGTTGGGGACGGCTGCGTGTTTGTTTCCCGTTTTCTAGTTGATGACAGCGGGCGAGTGAAGCTGTCAGGATGCTCGGGGCCCCTTATTAGCCCTGAAACCTGAACCAAGTCGCCTCAGCTGTCTTATCTGTCAAGGGGAAGTGATGCCGCTGAGGTATGTATCTTGACAAACAAGTCACGCCTGTTGCGAGGTGCAGGGGGGGTCCCCGCGCGGTAATTCACTAGAAGGACTCTCAGAACGCAGCCAAGCCATTCTACTCGTGGTTAACGGATTATGGCAGCAAAAGCATACGTACAGACTGAACTCAGCACGGCAGAGGGTCCCGGAGGGACCAAGCTTAGGGTGTCCCTTCCCAGTGACACGTGCAGACAGCACCTGGTTCTCCCAGGGCTGCCCTGTGACATTCCTTACGCATAGGGAACTGCCAACCAGGGAAGCACCTTCAGAGTTTGCACTGCCGACCTTAGCCTCCAGCCCCTGTGGAGGTCAGGCTGACCCCAAGTGGCCCCAGGTAAACAAAGATACACGTGTCAGGACTTTCCAAGGTCCTAGAGGTTCATCACCTCCTAAGAGCCGAGCGCAAAAGCCAGACCTCCCTGGACACAGTTCCAACAAGCCAGAAGACCCGAGACTTAAAGGTGATCAGGACTTTCCAAGGTCCATCACCTCCTAAGAGCCGAGGGCAAAAGCCAGACCTCCCTGGACACAGTCGATCCTTGACTGCACACCCTGTTCCAACAAGCCAGAAGACCCGAGACTTCAAGGTGATTCAAGTCCGATGCTGGAAGTTACCTCTGTAACTTCCTATTTCCCTGGCCGCAGTGCAGGAGAGACAATACACAAAAGTCCCAAGGGACAAGAAGAGAGACGTGCCTCCCTTTCCCAAAGCAGGGCAGAAAGGAGGGCAGGTAGGGAGGCAGCTGCCGGGGCTGCTGGGGAGCCGGGGAAGGGGGAGACAGAGAAAGGGCCTGGACCTGGGCCGCGGTGCCCAGTGAAATCATGGGGGCTTGTTGGAAGCGTAAAATGCAGATTCACATCCCAGCTGAACCTACCTACATCCCAGCTGACATGTCAGCATCCTTGCACTCAGCCTCTGTTTTCTCATCTGTGAAGTGGGGAGAAGACCCCTCCTTTTCACGAGAAGGCCACTGCAGGAGGTCCTGCTGACAGCGTCACCTCACCCCACCCTGAGCTGCTACCGTTCCAGGCTGTTTTACAAAAAATAATCTCGGGGTGGAGGCTCTTGGAGGCGCAACTGAGGAAGCCTGCCCTCTGGGTCCGTGACCCTCTGCCCCAGCTCTCGCCTCTTGTAGGCTCGGGGCTGACTGCCCCCACGGGCACTTAGCGCCTCCTCAGATTCTGAGTGGGTGGAATAGGCTCTGAAGAGAACAAACATCAACTCTAAAAGGGATAAGGGCCTCCACTTAACTTTACACTCCAGTGCGAGGCACTTGGCAGCCGCCGTCGCTGCTTCCTGCGTCATCCTGGGATCTGCAGGTAGGGAAACCGATACCCAAAGGCAAGCAGCTCAGCAGAGGCCACACAGCCACGTGGCACTGCTTCATCCAAACCCAGAGCAGCCCTCAGGGCAGCTGTCTGCCCCCAGTGCTGTGCTCTCACACAGCAGAGACAGGTGCAGAGGAACGGCTCCGGGTTAATACGGTCAGATCCCAGTCCGGTTCCCCCACGTGACCGAGAAATTCCCCGCCCCGGGTCTATAGCAGGCCCAAAAGAATTGAGGCGTTTAAGCCAGCAAGCACTTGTGCCCGCAGCTTATTCACACGAGCCAGAAGGTAGAAACATCACAAATGCCCATCGTGGACGAATGGACAAACCCAGGTCTATCCATGCAGTGGACCGTGATTCAGCCATAAAAAGGCACCTGACCCCGCGGCCACAACACGGGCAACGCTTACACACCCTACGCTGAGTGAAAGCAGCCGGCCACGGAAGGCCACATTTGCACGATCCCATGCACACGACACGTCTGGAAGAGTTAAATCTATAGAAATGGAAACTAGAGTAGGGGTTGCTGGGGGGCTTACTGCTGAGGAAGGCGGTGCTTGTGTGCCAGTGCGGAGGCACCCAGCGCCCCTGCAGCGTGCACTTCAAAATGGTTAACTTTATGTTACGTGAATCTCATTTTTAAAAAAGTCACAACTCACCTGCTCAAACAGATGTTCAGCATCTGTGTCCCTTGCCGTGTCCCATTCAAAACCCAAGCCTTCCACGGGAGGCATGTGGCCGCCATCCTGTGTGCGACACAGGCAACCCTCAGGTACTGGGCAGCACCTGGGGGCACCTAGAGCCACTGGAAGGGCACCTCCCCAGGACACTCGAACCCCCTGTCCCATGCTGCTCAGAGCAGGAGAACGAGTCCCCTCGACTGCAGAACGTTACTGGGCCCCATTCACAGCTGTCACTTGAGACAGGAGGTTCTCTGCACTCAAGCACACGTGTCACAACTGACCGGGATCCTGAGACAGGCCAGGCTCTGGGGGTCTATCTGAGCTCATCCCTATGGCTATGCTGGGAGGGAGGGGCTGCCCTCAGTTTCGTTTTAGAGGGGAACAAACAGGATGGGAACCAAGGGCTGGAGGAGGAAGGAAAGGAGGAGGTGCTGACCCAGGTCCCAGGAAGGACACCGAGGCTAAGAATAGCACTCACGGAGGTTTTCCTGGGTCAGCAACCTGAGGACAAGGGCTGTTTAGAGCGGGGACGGAGCCTGCCAAGGAGACAGAGCCGGTAAATGGCAGGCGGAGTCAGCTCCGATGTTCCAGACCCAGAGCCCGTGCTCAGAGCCCGGTGCCACCACCCTGATCTCAAGCACGCCGCTTGAGCCCCTCTGTCCTCCAGCTGGTATCCCAAACCAGGGGGAGGCGCTCGCGGCTGGAGGAGGTCAGTCCAGGAGATGATCATACCTGCCTCACGAGCTCAGACATCAGAGGGCGGCATCCCAGCCTGCATTTCTGTGCATCATGTCCTTGCGTGATCATGGCCGATCTGAGGCTCAGTCCTATGAGAATCCCCTCCACCTGTCAGAGAGATGGAAACGATCGTACCCAGGGGTGACACCTGTCATCCCTGCAAGAGCCCCACCCTCATCTCTGCTTAGCATTAGTGCCAGGCCACCACCTCCCTGACGTGCCTTCCGGCTTTGGCATAAGCCCTGTGGTCCTATTTCCCTTTTCCCCTTAGCTGCCAGGAAGCTCAGTGTTCACCTCCTCATACTCTCAACCTAGCTTTTCTGGAAATAAAACTACCATTGCTTGGGTGCCCCCACCAGCTGCTGTAAGTACACGATCACCTTTAGTTCTCACACCGTCAGCCCACATTGCCTCATACACAATAAGGCTGGTCTGTTTTGCTGGTGGGGAAATTGATTCTTAGAGGAGGTTCATGAACTTTCCAAATCTTAAGCAAATGGCAGAAAGTATTCACAATCAGTAGTCCAACTCCAAAGCCACTTCATACACTGTATTCACAATCAGTAGTCCAACTCCAAAGCCACTTCATACACTGCCTCTCTTTTTGGCACGACCCTTAACCGCCATGCTTCGTTCTTACCCAGGACCCTCCGTGAAGGACTCTCCGTGAAGGGTCCTATCACAGCCCAGCCTTCCTGGGCAGCAGCACAGTGCCAAGCACACAGGGTGTAGATGATAAGTCTCTGACCATCCAAACCCGCTGCCAGCTCTGGGGTGATACATGCTCCAGGAAGTCAATTCTGCCAGCACATGTGCCTGTTCTGAGGCCCTTGTCCAGGAGGACGCTGTGGCCACTGTGGCCACTGTAGGGTGTGGCAGGCCGTGGTGGGGCTGGTCAGAGAGCACTTGGAGAAGGGGCCTGTCACTGGGTCAGAGTCTCCGCCAACAGCCAGGGCACTGGGGGGCAGGGGCCCCATCCCTACCCCCTGGGTCAACTAGTTCCCACCCCCCTTGGCCACTCCTAGGAGCGGACAGAAAATGGACAATGGAATTTAACCCAAAATCAGTCGCAACCCAACTCTGCACCTCACGCGACAGGCGGCCTTGAGTTTCCCAAGCCTCAGTTGCCTCACCTGGAAAATGGGCGAGTTTGAAAACATCACGCTAAGTCAAAGGAACCAGACACAAAAGGCCATGTATTCATGTGGAAAGTCCAGAACGGGCAAATCCCTAGAGACAGAAAGCGGATCCCTGGTTACGGGGAACTGGAGAGAGGGCGCAACAGGGAGTCAGGGCTAACGGGTCCTGGGTTCCTTTGGGGGTGATAAACGTACGGGAATCGGATATTGACTCTGTACGTCTAATGCGCACCGAATTGTACACTTTAAAAGGGTGGACTACGTGGTACGTGAATTACATCTCAAAAACCAAAATTAATACAGGTGGATAAACTGGAAAAAACCAAACTCCAACACAGTTCTATCACCACCAGCCTCACACACACGTGACACGAGATAACAAACAAGGCCCGGCTGCTGCCTACCTGGAGGGAGGTGTCTGAAGGACGTCAGCCCACGCAGGCTCTGGCACTGCTGGCTCCTGGCAGACGTCCCAGGGCAGAGGAAGAGCGGCCTGAATCCAGCAACATCCACCCGGGGGTTGCCGGGCCCTGGGCAGGGTCAGTGCCGGGGGCGGCGACGCGGGAGCCCCTGGCCCCGTCCTCCTCTCCTCCCCGGCCGCGGGCAGATCCCTGCCCCCTCAGCCGCAGCTCCAGGCGTGGTTCCTCACCCCCGGATCGGGGAGGGAATCATGGAGCAGACAGCGCACTTGGCCTCCAGGCTCTTCAGGTCCAGCCAGTGGAAGGGGCGGGGGCTCTCCTCGGGTCCCCCCCCGCCACTGGAGCGAGGCCAAGCACAGGCTGTGTGGCCAGCTCTGGGCACGCATCTCCTTGGGCATTCCCCCGTGCCGTGGCACTGCCATCCCCACCGGAGGCCGCCCCAAATGCCCTCTGGGCTCTCACCCACCGAGCAATGCCCTTGCCTCGTGCCTTTGATCTCAGCACCCCAAAGTAGGGCTCTCTGGGCCTCAGCACCTGCCTCCCAGTTATGGGTTTAACTTATTTTTCTGGGGGACACAGTTTAAGCCCTAACCTCTGGAAACCGTGAATGTGACCTTATTTGGAAATAGGATATTTGCAGATCCCAATTAAGTAATTAAGATGAAGCCATACTGAAGTAGGGTGAGCCCTGTAAGAGGGAAATTGAGACAGATACATAGGGAAGACGGCCACATGAGGGAGGCGGCAGAAATTGGACGCATGCAGCCACATGCCAAGGAGAACCAAGGATGGCCAGCAACCAGCAGAAGCCGGAAGAGGCAGGAGGGACCGTCCCCCTAGAGCCTGCAGAGGGAGGGTGCCAGCCCCGCCCACACCTTGATCTCAGACTTCTAGCCTCCAGACTGTGAGAGAATGCACTGCTGTTGCCAGAAGCCCCCAGTCTGTGGTCACTTGCAGGACAGGCCCAGGACACTAAGAAACTCCTCACCACTGCACCAGAAACCCTGGGAACCGGCAGAAGCCCAAATGAGCAGCCTGGGAAGGCAGAACGTATCCGTTTCTCCAGCATCTTTATGATGAGATAACATCGGTCTCACGGCTGGATGCAGGCAGCCGGACCAGGGCAGCCGTGGAGACCCCATCCCGCTGGGCCGCGGGCCGCCCCTCAGAGCAGCTCCATGACAGCCGCCACCGTGCTCTGCCCGAAGATGAAGGTGCCGACGAGCACGGAGACCACCCCCCAGGCCTCCAGGAAGCACCTGCCAAGTCAACAAACGCGCGTCAACACGCGCTCTTCTTCCGGAGATTTGCACAGACGAGCCAAACACATGTAGAAAACTTACGATGTGAAGCCTACTAGAGTCACCAATTTGGAAAAAATTCAGGTTACCCCCCTTTACCTGTAGGGATGGGTTTCTGAGACAACAGGAAATAAAGTACCCATGCAATTGAAAAAACAAAAACAACTCTCACCCGATCTGTTGTTTCATAACCTCGTTCCTTCCCAATATTTTATCAAAGACAAAGAAATAGCGGGAGGGAGACACTAGTTTCAAACTCCCTTCTCTTCCACTTCTTTTCTTTAGGGGGTTGACGCCCCCGAAAGTGAGGAAGGAGAAGAAAGCCCTAGGTCACACAGATGGGAACAGCGGCGGGGGGGCCACGGAGGAGGGGACAGAGGTGGCTGGAACTGGTGGTCACGAGACCACATCCACAGGCTTCAGAACGTAACCAGGAGAGACGGTGCAGACAGTGAGGCAAAAGCCACGATAATAAGATTCCCACGAAATGATAGGGATATTTCTGGCCCGTTAACAAAGGCCACAAGGATCCGTTGTCATGGAAAGACCATCTCCAGTTACGCAGCGTGGCAGAGCGGCAGCTCGGTGCCGTGAACACCCGCCTGCCTGAACGCGGGGAGAGAAGTAAACGTGATGGGGCTGCTGGCTCCTCGGGGCAGCTTTGATGGATCAGGAAGCCCTAAAGCAGCGCTAGGATTAAAAATATCTTTAAAGCCCATCAGTAACAGCTGCTGTGAACTTGGGCTGAGGCACCACACAGAAGTAGCAAGACTTGAAAGGGCGCTACAGGGAAAGAACCGTGTAGGAGGCCCCCAGGCAACCGGGGCTGCTGCTAAGCCCAAGGCAGCTTTAGAGATACCCAGAAAAATGCTTCTCAACCCAGAAGGGAGCCCAGCCAGGCCTGCCGCTGTGGGAAGACCAAGCTCGGGCTCCATGTGGCTGGACGAAGGGGAACGAGAGGCTGCAAGTGGGCCCCAAGTTCACGGCTGCTGTGACATAAGAGAATCTGTACTGGGCTGAATGGTGGTCCCCCAAATTCACATCCACCTGGAACCTGTGAACACGACCTCATTTGGAAATAGGGTCTTTGCGGATGTGATGAAGTTGACGATCTGGAGATGAGATCACCATGGACTGGGGGTGGGCCCTAAGCCCAATGACAGGTGTCCTCAGAGGAGAGAAGCAGAGGGAGACTTGAGACACAGACACAAGGGAGAGGCTGTGTGAGGACAGAGGCAGGGATGGGAGTGATGCGGCCACAAGCCAAGGACCACCTGGAGCCACCAGAAGCAGGAAATAGCACAGAACGGAATCCCCCCAAGAGCTTGCAGAGGGCGTGGGGCCTGCTGACACCATGACTTTGGACTTCTGGCCTCCAGAACTGGGAGAAAATACATTTCTGTTGATTTAAGCCACAAGCAGCCCTAGAAAGCTACTAGTGTCCTCTCTAGCCGTCTTGGCCTCAGTTTTCACATCTGTGAAATGGGACCAAGATCTGCACAGACTCCCGGGTCCCTGGCACCGGCTGAGCTCTGGCCCATCACCCGTGCACACACTCTCTTTCTCAGTGGGGTCCAACTGGGCCCCTCGGTGGCAGAGTACATGGTCCAAGTCACACCACAGGCCGACCCAGCGGAGGGTACTCCGCTGAAAAAAGGGATGGTCCAAACTGTCTTGTCTAACCAGCAACGTGGAGCAGGGAGGGGGTAAGCGTTGGGCCCCACGTCCAGTTGGCCAGAGTTGAGCCCCAGCTCTGCCCTGCTCGCCACCTGCCTGTGGGTTGGTTTCTGCCTCCTCGTCTTTGGGATGGAAATATCCCAGCATCGCAGGGAGAGGAAGGGGTAAAGGGGCTGAGCGTGGGGCCCAGCACTGAGGCATCGTCCAACCAGGACCTGCTGTCCTGTTAACAGAACGTGTTGCCCTGGTGCATGGGGGAGCCCACGGCCTCCGGAACTCAGGGACCTGTGGGGCAACAGGACCAGCCTGCCCGGGGTCTGAGTGCAGGATGGGGAAACACGCACGACTTGGGCCTCAAGACGCCGGGAAGACCCCAAATCACATGAAGCTGCAAGCAGAGGCCACAGCGCTCGGAGCGCAAGGGCGGCCGCGCATGGGCTGAACAGGGAGCGGTGTGCCGGCCTGGGATGTGTGGACAAGGCCCCCCTCCCGGCCTGGCCTGCAGAACCCTCACACGCAGGACCCGGCGGGCGAGCAGCCTTCGCACGCCCCTCCTGCTGAACCCCGCACACGCTAGAGGCGACACCCTCACGTGCACACACTTACTTAACTCGGGGTCCGACGGGCTCCACACTGATGGCACAAATGAGGCACAGACCTGCGGAGGAGACCCGGGGTCACACCAGCTCTTCGTTATTGAACCCAAAGCAGCCCTGAGCTCGCAAGGGCTCAGCCGACACCCAGCAGTCCCCGGGGACCTGGGAGGCCGCCAGGGCCTTTGCCCGAAGTGGCCCCGCAGGCTCACCCTGCCCCGGAGAGTGGGCATCGAATGGTGGCTAGTGGCGTCACTGTGGGGTCCCCGCTCGACGACCCCTAACACCTTGGCCTCTCCAGCGACAACGACGGCGCACACTCACGTCTCTGACGAGATGCAGTGGGTCAGGGCCAGACTCGGGGCCTCACCCCTGGGACGCCTTTCACAACTACCAGCTGCCTTGGTTATTTTTTTCTTTCTGTCATTTTTTTTTTTTTTTCTTTTTTAATCGTGCTGCTGAGATTTGAAGCCAGACAGCTCTGCCTAAAGAGCCTGTGGCTCTCCCCGCCGCCAAGCCTATCCTGGCCCGTCCTTTCCAGCACGGGAAACAGCTAGAGCTACAAGGCCCCACTCAGGACATGGACACCCAGCCCGTACTGTGTGTTCAAGACAGAGCATCACTGGTCCATCCGCCCTAGACGGTGGTTGGCCGGCGGGGGCAGGAAGCCAAGGGAGGTGGTGAGGCACTCGGACCCCATCACTCATGTCTGAGAGCGCTTCCCAGGGCCAGGGGCCGCAGGATCTGGGGTTTCTGCCCCTTAAGTGCTTCCCCTTCTCCGGGAGCCCCCAGCCTTGGCCACCCTGGGTCTGCCAGGCCGGGCTAACCATCAGGCCAATTTGGCTGGAATTTCACATCATCACTCACTAACACTGGGAAGGTTTCCTAGGAATCCGTCCATCATGGAAACTGTGTTTGCCTCCCAGATTGGGGGACAAGGAGGAAGAGGTTTGTGGGCCACCTTTCAACCATAGGAGTTTCATATCATTGAAAATATTAAATGAAATCCTACAGTGAGTGGCAGCAGCGGGAGGGTAGACAAGGCTGTGAGGCTGACTCAGCCCGGCTACATGCTAGCTATTCCACCCAGGAGGCCTCAGGGCCTCCGTCTTCCCATCTGTAGGTTGATAACAGCACGCCCATTGAGATGTTAAATGAGGGAAGGTGTGCGAAGCCCCGGCCCCCACCCCCCACCCCCCCGGCCCAGTAAACAGGGCTGGGAGCCATCCCTCCTCCGCGGGCTCCCACCCCCCACGCACATGGCCCTCACCTGGGAAGATGAAGATGAAGAAGGAGCTGACGCCACCGATGACGCCGATGATCTCGCTGAGGTCGGGCAGGAACAGGGCCATGGCGAGCGTCACGGTGACCCACAGGACGGTCAGCGACATCCGGACCCACGGCCCCGAGGGCTCGGCCAGGGGCTGGGGCCCACACGCCCAGCAGCAGCCCCTCCTCCAGAAATCCTGCATCACTGACCTGGAGGCCACGCACTGTGGGCTCCCACGGGCTCCCGGGGGGCGGTAGCCCTGCACTCGCCCACCACTGGGTGCCCTAGAGTGCCCCCCACCACTGCCCCGCACACCGGCGGGGCTCACTCCCTGGGAACCCCCGCCGCACATGGGTAGCCGACAGGGCGGGACCACATTGGGCCGCCAAGCTCCGGGGGCCAGGCTCCAGTCCTGACACCAGCTGGGCGACGCTGGCCAAACCACCTGACTCCCCTGCCCGTCTCCTCCTCTAGGAAACAGAGGTGAAGACAGTCCCCACGCCACGTGGGCTGGCGTGGCGCCTGGCACGTGCTAATTTTCGACGGGTGCTGTGCTCTGCACTGAACCATGTCCCACGAGCTGGCCTCACCTCCCCAGGAAGAGCACGATGGGGTAGACAGTCACGATGGACACAGTGAAGAGGACCCGGGCAACGATGATGACCCCATCGTTGCCTGGGTAGGACATCAGGATGTCAGCAGAAACGTCTGTCCCAAAGGTCAGGAAGCCGTACACGCCTGTGAAGGGTAAAGGGGGGAACACAGGAGAGCTGATTAGAAAAATGCTGTCCCCCCACCTCAACTCCGACACGCAGACAGCACCCAGATCTACCGCTGCTAAGGTTTCCCCTAGGAGCTGACAGAAGGTTCTAGAATCTCCCAAGGCTTTCCTGTCCTCAGTCTACAGGGTCCTGGTCCTTCTGACTCAAACTCCTGCTGGGCAAAACTGTCCCTTGTCCTTCTTCCAAACAGCTCACAGCACCCGTACAAGGCACCCACTCATGGGCGTGGACTGACTGGAAGCAGTCTGAACAATGCTTTCCGTGCCGTGTCCACCCCACCCTTAGAGCACCTAGAGAAAGAAGCTGTCAGTGCGCCCATTTTCCTGATGGGGAAAATCAAGACCCAAGATGTCAATAACTGTCTGGAATAACACAGCTCATTACAGCAGAAGTCAGGTCCCTACCCCACAACCCAGCACTGCCTCTCGGCCTCCGCATCACCTGCCCGGTCCTGAGACATCCACCGCTGACCAAGAGCTGTGGTTTGCTTTGGTTTTTCTCCAGTCCCAGGATCCTGCTGGCCCTGGACCATCTGAAGGAGACTCTCAATCACCGGGTCCAACTCAGGGGCCACAGAATGAGAGAGACCTCCCCTGCTAGACAGAAGTCACCCAGCAAGTGTCCAAGGCCCCTGACACATCTGTGGGAGCCCAAGAGCTCCCTGAATCAGAGACTCTGATAGGCTGACGAAAGAAAGGGCTGCTGGGCTGGAGGAAAGCGGCCAGCAGTCAGCCTGAGCCCGGGCCCTGGGCTGTGCACCGGATGTGCCGTGGGACCTCAGGTGTGGCACAGCCCCTCTCTGAGCCACACCTCTGTCACCTTTGAAGACCCTCCTGTGCCAGTGTGTGGACGGTGAAACCCACTGCATCCAAGAGAGTGTCCTGTAAACCATGGCCTGGATATAATGCTCCGACAGCCAGCACTGACGCCATCCCACGAGACGGGCAGGCAGGGGCGTGGGGCGTGAAGAGCAGGGGCTCAGGAGACAGACGGGCCAGGGTTTGCATCTCAGCTTTGCCACGTCTAGTTGGGAGACCCTGGACAAGCCATGGCAACCCTCTGAGCCTCAGTGGCCTCCGCTATGAATTGTGGACTCTCCTGGGGGTGTTAGGGACAAAAGCAGCACAGGCAGTCAAACCGCTTAGCACTGCACCCGGGACGCGGTAGGGTCTCTATACACACTTGTGATTATCCCGGTTTCTCCCACTGCTCCGCACCCAGGTCCCGGGCACCCCGCGTGGGCCTTACCTGTCAACGAGTAGACAAGGCAGCAGGCCAGCAAGGACAGCACGGAGACGAGGGCCCAGTGCCCGAGGCTCTGGTGGCGCATGCTGCAGTAGATGGACACGGCAGCTTCGTGACACTGCAAGGGAGCAGCAGGGTCAACGGGAGTGGAGCCAGCTGGGTGCTAGAATCACCTGGCGTCATCTAAAAAGTCTCAGTGTCTTGGGACTTCCCCGGTGTCCAGTGGTAAAGAATCCGCCTTCCAATGCAGGGGACATGGGTTCAATCGCCACAACAAAAATCCCAAGCGTCACAGCTAAGACCCGACACAGCCAAAAATAAATAAATATTTTTAAAAATACAAAAAAAAAAGTCTCAGTGTCCCCAAACGTGGGTAACAACCCAAATGCCCACCAAGAGCAGAAGGTAGAAGTGCTCAGATATTCATGTGTAGAATATTACACAGCACTGAAAAGGGGTGAACACAACTGCACACCTCAACAGACAGCCCTGCAGCTGTAACGTGGAGCAAAAGACGCCAGAGAAGAAGAACGTTTCCATGTACGTGAAGTTCAAGTTACAAGCCAAGCAAGCCAGGACGGGGTTCTCAACCGCAGCACTGCTGATGCTTGGAGACTGTCCTGTGCACGGTGGGATGCGGACCACATCCCCTGGCCTCGACCCACTAGATGCCAGGAGCCTCCCCCACAGTTGCGACAATCAAAAATGTCTGCAGACATTGCCAAATGTCCCCTAGGGGGCAAAATCACCCTCAGTCGAGAGTTACCGTTTGTGGTGACACAGGGCAGAATAGTGGGGTGGGGTGGTGCTATTGAGGGAACATTCCAGGGGTGCTGACGATGCTCTATATCCGCATCGGGGTGATGGTTTCATGGGAGTACACATACTTAGGGTTTATATACTTCCTACATACTGTATCACATGGTCAATTTTTTTTTTTTTTTTTTTTTTTTTTTTTGCTGTACGCGGGCCTCTCACTGTTGTGGCCCCTCCCATTGTGGAGCACAGCCTCCGGATGCGCAGGCTCAGCGGCCATGGCTCACGGGCCCAGCCGCTCCGCGGCATGTGGGATCCTCCCGGACCGGGGCACGAACCCGTGTCCCCTGCATCGGCAGGCGGACTCTCAACCACTGCGCCACTAGGGAAGCCCACATGGTCAAGTTTTTAAAAATATAAAATACATGTAGCCAATGCCAGCAGCCCACCTGTGATGTGGACCTTATTTATCTGGAGCAGGTCCTGGGCAGCGGTGTTTTATCAGCAGCCCAGGAGGCCCTGATGAGCAGCCAGGGGTGAGACGTGCTGCTGTATCTGGATGTGCCCTATGGGTTCTGGGATTTTCCCAGGCTCCCGGGGCAGGGTTCCCACCACCACATCCATTTACTCACTTGTGATCAAAGCCAACAGGATGACCGTCCATGCCTGCCCACTCCCCAGGCTCGAGAGCCCTGCTCCCCTCGCCCACCGAGCTCAGCCCACCACGGTCCCTCTTCGCTGCCTCAGGGCCTTTGCCCGTGCTGTGTGCTCTGCCTGCGATGTCTCCTGGTCCAGCCAGCTTCTACTCATCCTTTAGGAAAGCCCTCCTCCCCAGCTGGCCGAGTTCTGCTCTCACGGCCCCCAGGTGAACACATCTGGGTTTGCTGGTTCAGCGTCTGTCAGGTACGTGGTGTCAGACACACCTGCCTCCCGCATTCGCAGCACAGAGCCTGGCCCGTGGGCGAAGGGCACTCCGGTGGTTACTCAATCATCCATCCCTTTGCCCCACTCGCAGTCACGAGGCCTCCCTGCACCCAACCCCAGCTCTCCACACTCAGGTCCTTATATCAGTGCCCCTTGTTGCGAGTGTGGGGTACCCATCAACCAGCCTCACACAGTCCCCACCCTCATGGAGTGCCCACTGTGAGGGGCTGGGGCACACCAGCCTCAGGCCTCCCGATTCCAGCCACAGAGGCGGCGTCCAGCCTGAGGCAAGCACGCACACACACACACACACGCACACGGGCCCTCAACCAACAAGCAGCGGAACTCAGGATCAACGTTCCCACCTCCTATACTCCGGAACCCAGACATGGGGAAAGGATGCTTGGTGGTTGCAGGATGGGGCCCTGCCCTTCTTCCTGTTTCTCCTATGACTCCTGGGTTGTGTTTCTCTTGGTCTTATGCCGGGAAATAAAGCTTCTGAGGGCAGGGCTGCCCTGCTGGGACAGCATCTAGGACGCTGACTGGCCAATAGCAAGCTCACTATTCACTAAGTGATGGGATGCAGGGCAGAGGAGCATGTGGTGGGTAAGAAGTGGAAACGGTCCAAACGGCCACCAGCTGAAGAAAGGAAAAACAAGCTATGGACTCTCCAAACAGTGGAATATCATTCAGCCATGAAAAGGGACGTGGTCCTGACACATGTACCACACGGACGATCCACAGAAACACCATGGTGAGTGGGACTTCCCTGGTGGCACAGTGGTTAAGAATCTGCCTGCCAATGCAGGGGACATGGGTTTGAGCCCTGGTCCGGGAAGATCCCACATGCCGCGGAGCAACTAAGACCGTGCGCAACTACTGAGCCTGCGCTCTAGAGTCCGCAAGCCACAAGTACTGAGCCTGCACGCCACAACTACTGAAGCCCGCGCGCCTAGAGCCCGTGCTCCGCAACAAGAAAAGCCACCGCAATGAGAAGCCCGCGCACCGCAACGAAGAGAAGCCCCCGCTCGCCGCAACTAGAGAAAGCCTGCGTGCAGCAACAAAGACCCAACGCGGCCAGAAATATAAATTAAAAACAAAACAAAACACCACATCGAGTGAAAGAAGCCAGCTACAAAGAACCATATACTGTATGATTCCACTTACCTGAAGTGCCCAGCACAGGCACATGCAGAGAGACAGAAAAATCTGTGGTTGCCAGGGGCCAGGAGGGAAGCAAGAGGGGGATGGGGAGTGACTGGTAATAAGTACAAGTTTCTTTTGAAGGTGATGAAAATGTTGTAAAATTGATGGTGGCGATGGTTACACAACTCTGTGAACATACTAAAAACCACTGAACTGTACACGTTAGAGGGGTGAGTTGTATGCCACGTTAAGTTGTATCTCAAAACCGTTTAAAAACACCAAGGGGAAAGAAGACACACAGAGGGCCAACAGGCACATGAAAAGATGCTCAACAACGCTAATTATTAGAGAGATGCAAATCAAAACTACAGTGAGGTACCACCTCACACAGGTCAGAATGGCCATCATCAAAAAGTCTACAAATAACAAATGCTGCAGAGGGTGTGGAGAAAAGGGAACCCTCCTACACTGCTGGTGGGAATGTAAATTGGTACAGGCACTATGGAGAACAGTATGGAGGTTCCTTTAAAAACTAAGAACAGAACTACCATATGATCCTACAATCCCACTCCTGGGCATATATCTGGAGAAAACCATAATTCGAAAAGATTCACGCACCCCAATGTTCATTACAGCACTATTTACAATAGCCAAGACATGGAAGCAACCTAAATGTCCACTGACAGATGAACGGATAAAGAAGATGTGGTGCATATATACAATGGAATATTACTCAGCCATAAAAAGGAATGAAATAATGCCATTTGCAGCAACATGGATGGACCTAGAGATTATCATACTAAAAGAAGTAAGCCAAAGAAAGACAAATACCATGACATCATTTATATGTGGCATCGAAAAAAAAAAGATACAAATGAACTTATTTCCAAAACAGAAAAAGACTCACAAACATAGAAAACTAACTTATGGTCACCAAAGGGGAAAGGGGGATGGGGGGGGATGAATTAGGACTTTGGAATTAACATATACACACTACGACGGATAAAACAGATAACCAACAAGGACCTCCTGTATAACACAGGGAACTACACTCAATATTTTGTAATAACCTCTAAAGGAAAAGAAATCTGAAAACGAATGTGCATATATATTCAGCTACATATGCCTGAATTGCTGGGCTGTACACCTGAAACTAACACGGTGTTGTACATCAGTCATACTTCAATTAAAAAAACACAAACAAGGGAGAAGTACCGCGTGTGGCCAGAGTGTCTGGGAGCAGAGCCTGCACCCACAACCCGTGCTCCCCCAAGCCCCTCCTTCCGACTCTGCGCAGGCTGGACGGGGTGCCCCGCTAAGTGTGTGGGGAGCGGTGTGTTTGAACCCGACCTCCCGATGACGCCAGGTGACCGCCCACGCCTTCCCCCGCTCAGCAGCCCCTCCAGCCCAGCGCCACTCCTCACCCGGCTCCCTTCCACCTTCACCTGCACCTAGTTCCCCCACCCCCAGATCCCTGACTCCCCAAGCTGGACCCTGGCAACCCTATCCCCGGCCTCGGCAACTAGTCCTCTGCCCCACCCCCGCCCTGCAATCCACATCCTTTCCCAACTCCCCCATCTCCGCATCCCGTGTCCCTGGAAACGGCAGCCCAGGTCTCGGTTGCTAGGAGAATGGGATGAGGGAGCCGAGGCAAAGGTGAGGGGGGCACCTCTTCACAAGCATCTGGAAAGCACCCCGCACCCCTGCCCGGCGCGAGCCTGCTACACCATATGGTGCTCGGGGACCCGAGAGAGGACTGGCTAAACGACATCCAAACGGTTGACAGCAAAATCGTCGCCTTCCATCTTTCAAAATATTGGGTGTGCAGGAAGAAACGTGAGAAATTCTGTAAGCGGCTTGCTAAGCCCCAGAAACGCTACAGCGACTCATTTATAAAAAAGAGCAACGGAAATGTTTCAGGACTTTTCTTTTCCCCAAAAAGTGGTTCTCAAAGAAAACATAAGCTGACAAACACAAAGTGGAGCTGGTTGGTGAGCACAGCAAGAAGCCGCTCAGGCTACGAAGCTGAGACACTGTCAACCCCGAGCCACTTTCCCTCGAGAACTGGATTTCACTGGGGGCGGTTTTGTTGTTGTCGTGGTGGGGAGGTGGTTGTTTTTAGGAGAGAGACAAATCTTTCCTAAAATAAACAATGGAGCAAGGGAGTCAGCTGCCGCCTGCTAGGAGACTGCGAGACCCCAGGAAAGCCCAGAAGGCGGGGAGCGAAGCCCAACGCCAGCCCCGCCCCTCCAGCCCCGCCCCGCCCCTTGCAGCTCTCCAGCCTGGGACCCCCGCCCCCTCCGGGGCTCTCCAGCTGAAGCGCCCTCCCCTTCTAGCTGGCCACCTCCCACACATTGCTCAAGACTCCTCCCAGGCATCTGCGCCTGGAAAAGGGCATCTCTGAATCTGCCCCACCCAGCGCTGCGGCGGAAGACCCTCCACTGGATTCCACGCACGGAATTCCTTACTCCATGCCATTCTATCAAACTCTATATATTCTGCCCAGTACCGCCAGCTCCCCACGCACCTTCCCGCCCTCCTAGCCGGCAAGCCTCCAGGCCTGCGCGGCAGAAGCCACCTGCACGAAGGCGTTCTACGTAAAAAGGCCGCTCCAGGTCCCCAGGCGTGGCGACTCGGCCGTGAGGACTTCGCAAAGGAGGGGACAGGTCCCGGGCCCACACACTGGACCCCAGACCCAACAAAGGTGCTGCTGCTGGCTGTCGGCGGGGCCGGTTCCCAGAGCCCAGATGCCGGCCACGTGCACCGTCTGCCAAAGACAGCCCATCTCACCCCAGCACAAGTCCTCGAGCTTCTCCCGACAGGGAGGCCACACTCTCCTGAGGGAGCAGGCGGTCCCCAGAGCCTGCAAATGCCACCCTCTGCAACACGGACGCCAAGGTTACCTGAAATCCGAAGCAGATGGTGGGAAAGACACTAAATACGGAGGCCCAGGAGGAAGGACTGTAAAGAGATGAAAACGGGTGCTTGTTACAAAAAGTTAAACTCAAAACAACCTTCAACTTGAAAATGAGTTTTCAACACCACCAGCAAGATGTAACTAAGCGTGACTGTAAGACAGGTTTTAAAAACCATGTCCACTGCCGGGTTTGGGGGGTTGGAAAAGGCTGCATGTTAAATGCTGCACTAAGTACATCTGTGCTGACATATGGTAACTTGACATTCTCCCTGCAGGCACAACTTGGGCAGGGCGTGGCTGGGAGGAACTCCCAGCCTCCCTTGGAGGCTGCCTGTGCCCAGTGAGCTTAGGGGCTGGGGTGGTTGGGGGCACAGGCAGCCTCCATCCAACAGACCCCACAGGGCAAGGATGCTTTGACCTCTGTCCAAGCTGCCCAAGAGAACTGAGGTGTGCATGGGGCAGAATCTTCAGCTCAAGCCCTCTCAGTGGTCCCCACATGGTGGCCCTCCAGCTTCCTTTAATAATCAGCTCTACGTACCAGCCTCCGGCACCTTTAGGGACACATAGTGGAGGGAGCATATACAGCACCCGCTATAGAATCGGGGTTTCCTGGTTGTGGTAGAAGAGTGGGCCCCAAAGAGACCCATGTCCTAACCCTGGGGACCTTACACGACACAAGATGACCCTGGAGGATCTCGGCCCAATGTAGCCCAAGGATCCTTGCAGTCAGAGAACCTTCCCCAGCTATGGTCAGAGGGAGCTGTGACCAGAGAAGCAGGGTCAGAGAGATGGAACCTTGCTGGCTTTGAAGATGGAGGAAGAGGCCCCGAGCCAAGGAATGTGGGCGCTTCTAGGAGCTGGAAACAGCAAGGAAATGGATTCCAATCTAGAGCTTCCAAAAGGAACACAGCCCTGCTGACATCTTGATTTTAGCCCAGTGAGACCTATTCTGGACTTCTGATATCAGAACTGTAAGAGAATAAATTTGTGTAGTTTTAAGTCACCAAGTTTGGCAGGAACGTGTCACAGCAGCCACGGGGCAAGTCACACGGTGGTATCTCCCTTCTGTGCTGCGCTCCGGCCGCCTCTTAACTCTGGTGCAAATCACGGAGCCTCCCCGCCAAGCCCTGCCTTCCTGGACTTTCCTCAACAGCACTGTCAGCCGATGGCCAGCTTCTTAGCGCCCACGCTCCCACAGCTCCATCTGCCTGCCCGCGTCCTCTGGGCCTCACGTGCTGTCCTCTCCTGTTCCCGTGGGTGAGACTGCCCGAGCTCCAGCCTTGGAGGCTGCATTTCCAGAGAGCAGGACCCTCCCCTCTGCAGACTCAAGGCCACAGATGAGCAGTGGATCTGGCCCTCTTCTGATCGGGTTTCCTCCACTGCTGGGTCATGCCGTCGGTGTGCCGTGGGCCACACGGGACGTGGCCTCTGTGCCCCGGTACTTTCCGCTTCTCCCCTCTTCAGAAGAGCTCTTTCCCGGCTTTTCCCTTCCCCCTCTCCTGAACCCAATCCACCTGCGCCTTCAACCCCGCCTCCTGCCCTGATGAAACAGCCACATCGAGCGGCCTCCGTGGCCAAATCAGGCGCCAGGGCTCAGCCCCATGTGACCCAGAAGTGGCAGCTGGTGGCGATCACCCCAACCTTCTTGAAATTCTGCTGACTTCTGAGACCCAGATTCTATTATCCTCTGTCCTGGGTTGTACAGTGTCCCCCTAGATTTATAGCCACTGGGAACCTCAGAATGAAATCTTATTTGGAAAAAGGGTCTTTGTAGATGTAATTGGTTAAATGAAGATGAGGTCATACTGAAGTAGGCTGGGAGTTAACCCAACAACTGGTGTCCTTATAGGAAGAGGAAACACACAGGGCAGAGGCCGTGTGACCATGGGGGCCGAGTCTGGAGCGAAGCATGTGCAGACCAAGGAAGGCCAAAGAGTGCTGGCAACACCGACGCTGGGAGGGGCAGGAAGGACCCTCCCCCGGAGCCTCCAGAGGGAGCGCAGCCGTGCCCACACCTTGATTTTGGACTTTAGCTTCCAGAACCAGGGGAGAAGTCGCTGCTGCTTTCAGCCACCCGGTTTGTGCTCATGTGTTACTACGAGCAGCCCCAAGAAGCTAACACGTGCTGCTAACTTGCCATCCCTCTCGCTGATCCCCCAGGGCCTGGCGGAGGGCCACCAGCTCAGTTCTCACCTGGGCTCCTGGCCTTACTTCCACGCCATCTATGGGTTGATGTTCCTCTCTCCAGCCCAGGCCTCTCTGGACTCCAGGCGCACAGTCTGACCAGCTCCCTGACGTCTTTATTTAGCGTTTCACAGCCGTCTCCAACCTTACACATCCCCACCCGACCCCTCCCCGTCCCATCCAGCCCATGAAACGGCATCGCCAAAGCTCAGAGTCACCCGGACTCTCTTCTCTCTCTCTCACTCCACTTCCAACCTACCCTCCAGGAGGGTCCACACGATTTGCGGGACCCAGTGCAAAATGAAAGTCCCGGCCCCTGTTCAACACCGGTTAAGCCTTTCAGGATGGCGCCAGCAGGGCGTTAAACCAAGCGCAGGGCCCTTCTCAGCCCAGGACCCTGGGGGACGTCACAGGTCACAGGCTCATGGAGCTGGCCTGCCACCAGCCGATTTGATTTCAAGCCCCTGCTGTGATCAAAACCCTGCAGCGGCTTCCATGCAAAACTGAAGTCCTCACCGCCGCTCTACATCCCTACAGGATACCCCCCCCCCAGGCCCACTCCCACTCTTGGCCTCGCTCAGGCTCGTCGGGCCTCACTGGCCTCTGCCCCTGCCCCTGCATCTTGCTAGCTGGTTCTGCGGCCCCTAAGCTGTGGGGAACGCGTCTGCAACAGCCTAGGAGCCCCAGGCTGGTGGGGTGTCCAGTGCTTCCGTGTCCCTTAGCCTGTCCCCTGTCCTCACTAGTGATAGCACTGTCGTTCTGAAGAAGGAAAGGAGCTTTTTTTTCGCCGCACCGTGTGGCACGTGGGATCTTAATTCCCCGACCAGGGCTTGAACCCGCGCTCCCTGCAGTGGAAGCACAGTCCTAACCACTGGACCGCCAGGGAAGTCCCAGGAAAGGAGGCTTTGCTGAGTTCTATGGCATCAGAGACTTGAAGGATTTCACGGGACGAGCCAGGGCTCTGTGCAAACCATGGGCAGGGTCGGGGGAAGAAGCGTCCCTCGGCCCTCACAGCAGCCCTGGGAAGCCATCGCCCAAGACTCACCTCGATGCCAGGTGGGGCTCACGAGCGAGGTCTTGGGGCCCGAGGTAGTACTGTGCCACGATGACCAGGGCCAGGTAGCAGGCGGCCAGGGTGCCTAGGATGCTAACACACGGACGGACCGCAGCGTTAGGGGCCTCTATGGTGAGGTAGGGCCTGGGGAGCCACACGGAGCGGGGTCTCAATGCCAGCTCTGCCCACACAGGCAAGGTGTCGGGCCAGTGTCTGGACTCCATTTCCTTATCTGCACAACGGGGACAGCGGGAAGAGCATTCCAGGCAGGCAGGGCAGGGCCATGCTCAGGCCCAGCGAGGTCAGACCTGCGAGCCTGTGATCGCTACGGGCGGCCCCGTCTCTCCAACAACAGCCGCTGGGATTCAGCATCTAAGTCGGGACACTGCCCGCTGGGCCACAGCACAGGGGGAAGGAGGACCCTGACTCAGCTGGTGAGGGCTGGGGGTGCCCGGGGGCCAAGGGGGTCCTGCCCACTCTTTCTCTGCTCCATTTCATTACACGACAGGGGAAGGCGGGTGGCACACTTGTGTGAAGACTTTTGCCAGGCTTAATTTTTCCAAAAGTACACGAAGAGCCTAAGACGGTAAAATGGGAAAAAGTGTGTGTGTGTGTGTGTGTGTCCGTACCAGCATGTGTGCGTGTGTGTGCAGAAAATGTCTACAATCATTAGGTAACAAAATGTCAGCTGCAGGTCCTGTCATTACGGGTAAATTTCTTTTTTGTCTGTATTTTCTATCAGGCACATGTATGACTTGTGTAATTAAACATTTTTTCCCCCTTCTGCAAACGGGAAGACCTGTGCTAGCAGCTCCCCTACCCCAGGCGGACAGAAACCACTCACCAAGCGCCCGCCGAGGTGGGGACCCAGCCCCAGCCATCGCCCTGCCAGGAAGGGGCTGCAGCCTGTACCTTGTGTATTTCTGGAAGCCGATCTCACGTGGGGCGGACAGGGGCAGGATGGCCAGCATGGAGAGCAGTGTCAGGGTGAAGCGCTGGTCGGTGTACCAGGGCTGCAGGGCTGGCGGGGCGCCGGGCAGCAGCAGGTCGCACACTAGGGGAAGGGAGGGAAGGAGATGCAGCGAGCCCCGCGTGGCCTCCCCCAGCTGAAGAGCCGCGGCCACGGGCTTCCCAGCTCTGGGTCCTCGGGTGGGTTCGCCGTGGGCACTGAGTCATCCCCGTGAGTTTAAAGGGATGGGATGACAAGCATGATGGGGATCTTGTCACGTGCCACCAGGACGGAGGGAACACGCTGTAGGCATTCATTCAACAGACCTTCACCGAGTTCCTTCCGCCCGGCAGGCGCTGCTCTAAGTGCTGGAATCGGCAGCAAACGACACAACGGTCTGCCCTTGGGGCACCCAGGCCCTCCTGTTTGTGAAAATTTACTCAAGGGCTCAAAGGGTGTGTGCGGAAGTCGGGGCCTGGAATACAATTCCCCCAAACAGCAGCCCCGGGCAACCCCGTTATCAGAGAGAGGAGAATTAGGGCGGGGCTGAGCTGGCCGCTTGCACCAGACAGGCTGGGGGCCCTCGGGGGTACTTGGCAGGGGGCGGGGCTGGAGGGTCCTCGATGGCTGCGCTCACACAGGGTGCCTGGTGGGGATGCCTGGGCTCCGCGGGGGCCCCCCCTGCAGACCGTCCAGCAGGCTGGTCCATGACAGCTGGGGGGTCCCGAGCCCAAGACGGAAGGTGCCGTCCTATTAAAGGCCGGGCCTAGAACTGGCAGTGTCCCATCTGCCCTCCTCCGCCAGGCCGAGCCGTCACGGAGCCCGCTCTGATTCGGGGGAGGGGACACAGACCCCATCAAACTCTCAAGAGAAGGAACACCTAAGAGTCTGGACCCGTTTTGATTCCACCACAGTAAGACGGAGAATTTGGAGTTATCAGATAGAAGAGGCTAGACAGATGGGGGAGAGGGGAGACAGCGAGATGGCTTGAGGCCGGAAGCACGCGGATAGAGGTGCCGAGAGCTGGTTCCCAGCCCACTCTGGGGGCTGGCACTGCTGTAACATAACCCTTCCTTCCCACCACGTGCTCCGTAAAGCACGCGATGAAAAGAGATCAACGGCCTGACCACAACGGCTTGCTTCTACTGGAGTGACGCAACGGGACAGCTCCACGTGGAGCTCAGGGGACAGAGACCTCCCCTGAGGGAGGCAAAGCAGGCTTTCCTGGCCAGAGAGGCCAAGGGAATGCGCGTACCCAAAGGTGCACAGAGACCCCACGTGGCCTGGGACGGGGGGCAAGCCCTTCTTAGCCATCTGGACTCCTGAAGCCAGGAAGGCACCCCCTCTGCCATCTGGGCTGCCCAGCTCCTTCCTGAGCCCTCACTTTCCAGGCCACACCTTGGTGTCCTCGGCACCATCGTTTACAGTCACTTGTACCCGATGAACGTAATGACTCCATCAAAAGCCCAACCTCCAATTAGCCTTCAGCCCAAGTAACCTGGACTTGCCTTCAGAAAGACATATCCCTAAATACCTAACCAGAAACACGCAGACGATGCTCTCCTCCCACCAGTCAATCCACCCAGAGCTGGGGTGGCATGCCTCCAATCAATACTCTCTCCAGGTGGTCCACTAACTGAGCCCAGAACCTTCTCAACACAGCAGCCGCTCAGAATCCTCCTAAACACGGCAGCACCTCCTCCTTCCGCAAATGGCAGCCCCTCAGAACCCTTCGTAGCACAGTACCCCTCGGATCCCAGGGACACGACAGCCCCTGAGATTGTTCTAAACATGGCCGCCCCTCAGAACCCTCCTCAGCATGCCAGCTGCTAAGATTCTTCCCAACATAGTGGCCCATATTTTCTCAACACTGAGGCCCTCAAAAGCCGCCTCACATGACACCCCCTCAGAATCCTTCTCAACAGGGAAGCCCTCAAAATCAGTTTCAACATGGCAGCCCCTAAGATTCCTCTCAACACTGAGGGCCTCAGATCCTCAACACAGCAGCCCCCAAAATTATTCTCAACAGGGCACCCCCTCAAAATCATTTTCAACATGGCAGCCCCTCAGAATCCTCTTCCACACGACAGCCACTAATTTCTTCTCAACACTGAGGCCCTCAGAAGCCTCCTCAACAGGAAGAATCCTTCTCACGTGGCAGCCCATTGAACCCTTCTCAAGACACAGCCCCTCACATTCCTTCCCAACACGGAAGCCCCTCAGAATCTTTCTGAACACTGCAGGTCCTCAGAATCCTTCTCAACACAGCAGCCCTTGAGAATCCTCCAAAGGATGGCAGCCCCTAGGGTTCCTCTCAACACGGAGACCCTCAGAATCCTTCCCAACACAACAGCCCCTCACAATCATTCTAAACATGGCAGCAGCTCAGAATCTTCTCAACACAGCAGCCCCTCAGAATTGTCCTCAGCAGGATAGCCACTCAGAATCCCTACGAACACCACAGCCCCTCAGTATCCTTCCCAAGAAGGCAGCCCCTCAGAATCCTCCTCAACACAGCAGCCCCTCAGAATCCTTCCCAACACTGCAGCTGCTAAGATTCTTCCCACTGTGGGAGCCACTAGAATCTTTCTCACACGGCATCACCTCAGAATCCTTCGCAACACAGCAGCCCCTGAGAACCCTCCAAATCACGGCAGCCCCTAAGATTCTTCTCAGCACGGAGGCCCTCAAAATCCTTCCCAACACGGCAGCCCCTAAGATTCTTCTAAAGAAGGCAGCCCCTAGAATCCTTCTCTCATGGCAGCCCATCAGAATCCGTCCCAATACAACAGGCCCTCAGATCCTTCCCAAGAAGTCAGGCCCTCAGAATCCTTCTCAACACTGTAGCCGCTAAGATTCTTCCCAACAGGGCAGCCCCTAGTATCCTCCTCAAAAAAGCAGCTCCTAAGATTCTCCTCAACACGGCAGCCCCTAGAATCCTTCTCACAAAGCAGCCCATCAAAATCCTTCCCATCATGGCAGCCCCTCAGATCCTTGCCACTAAGTCAGGCCTTCAGAATCCTTCTCAACACGGCAGGACCTCAGAATTCATCTCAGCAGAGCAGCACCACCAGTTGACCAGAATTGAAATCCGACATGACCTCTACTTGTCACTGTCAGGCAGGGCATTTCAGTGCCAATTTAAAGTTGGTTCAGATCTACCAACTTTCATTTTTGTGGAGGATAAGAGTCCTTCCCACAACATGGGAGCCTTTAATTTCCATATCCCTGCATCAGGGACCTTTTTTCACGGTTCAAGAGACAGAACAAACAGCAAAATGATAGACCGAGATGCAACCATCAGTCATTATTACATTCCAAGTAAAAGTCTAAATATGCCAATTAAAACCCGAGACTGTCAAGATGATAAGAAAGCAAGACCCGACCATATGCTGTCTACAAGAAGTGCATTTTAAAATTCCAAGGTTCAGAGTAAAAGAGTGGGAAAAGAAATTCTGTGCAAACACTAATCTTAAGGATGTGGGAGAGGCTATATTCACAGGTGTATTCACAAAGCATTACAGAGACAAAAAGTGAAATTTCATAATAAAAAGGCAATTCACTGTGTGTGCTTATTCATAAGAGAGCTTCAAAAACCATGAGCAAAAAATTCATAGAATTAAAGGGAAAAGTAGACAGATCTGCAATCATAATTGGAGACTTTAACACTCTCTGTCTCATAACCTGACAGAATAACTAGACTCCCCCACTGCCCCAAAAATCTGCAAGGCCATGGAAGATCTGATCAAAGCTCTGGATCACCCTGACCTAATAGAGAGTTCTAGAACACTGTACCAAAGAACCACAGAATACACACCCTTTAAGAGCTCACCAAGAGAGACCACATGCTGAGCCAGAGAGTAAGTCTCACATGGCAAAATTATACAGATGTGTTCTCTGACCATGGTGCATTTAAGGCAGAAACCAAAAAGGCGACATGCACAGAAAGACAGACAAGATGAAAAGGCAGAGGGCTATGTACCAGATGAAGGAACAAGATAAAACCCCAGAAAAACAACTAAATGAAGTGGAGATAGAAAAAGAATTCAAAATAGTGTTAGTGAAGATGATCCAGGACCTCGGAAAAAGAATGGAGGCAAAGACTGAGAAGATGCAAGAAATGTTTAACACAGATCTAGAAGAATTAAAGAACAAACAAACAGAGATGAACAATACAATAACTGAAAAGAAAACTACACTAGAAGGAATCAATAGCAGAATAACTGAAGCAGAAGAACGGGTAAGTGACCTGCAAGACAGAATGGTGGAATTCACTGCTGCGGAACAGAATAAAGAAAAAAGAATGAAAAGAAATGAAGACAGTCTAAGAGACCTCTGGGACAACAGTCAATACAACAACATTCAACACAACAACATTCACATTATAGGGGTCCCAGAAGGAGAAGAGAGAGAGAAAGGACCTGAGAAGATATTTGAAGAGATTATAGTCGAAAACTTCCCTAACATGGGAAAGGAAATAGCCACCCAAGTCCAGAAGTGCAGAGAGTCCCATACAGGATAAACCCCAGGAGAAACACACCGAGACACACAGTAATCAAACTGGCAAAAATTAAACACAAATTGCTGAAAGCAGCAAGGGAAGAACGACAAATAACATACAAGGGAACTCTCATAAGGTAAACAGCTGATTTCTCAGCAGAAACTCTACGAGCCAGAAGGGAGTGGTATGATATATTTAAAGTGATGAAAGGGAAGAAACTACAACCAAGATTACTCTACCCAGCAAGGATCTCATTCAGATTTGATGGTGACATCAAAAGCTTTACAGACAAGCAAAAGCTAAGAGAATTCAGCTCCACCAAACCAGCTCTACAACAAATGCTAAAAGAACTTCTCTAAGTGGGAAACACAAGAGCAGAAAAATACCTACAAAAACAAACCCCAAACAATTAAGAAAATGGTCATAGGTACATATTAATAATTACCTTAAAAGTGAACGGATTAAATGCTCCAACCAAAAGACACAAGGCTTGCTGAATGGATACAAAAACAAGACTCATATATATGCTGCCTACAAGAGACCCACTTTAGACCTAGGGACACATTCAGACTGAAAGTAAGGGGATGGAAAAAGATATTCCATGCAAATAGAAACCAAAAGAGTAGCAATACTCATATCAGATAACATAGACTTTAAAATAGAGAATGTTACAAGAGACAAGGAAGGACACTACATAATGATCAAGGGATCAATCCAAGAAGAAGATATAACAATTGTAAATATTTATGCACCCAACATAGGAGCACCTCAATACATAAGGCAACTGCTAACAGCTATAAAAGAGGAAATCGACAGTAACACAATAATAGTGGGGGACTTTAACACCTCACTTACACCAATGGACACATCATCCTGACAGAAAATTGATAAGAAAACACAAGCTTTAAATGACACAACAGACCAGATAGATTTAATTGATATTTATAGGACATTCCATCCCAAAACAGCAGATTACACTTTCTTCTCAAGTGCTCATGGAATATTCTACAGGATACATCACATCTTGGGCCACAAATAAAGGCTCAGTAAATTTAAAAAAACTGAAATCATATCCAGCAACTTTTCTGACCACAACGCTATGAGATTAGATATCAATTACAGGGGGGGAAAATGTAAAAAAACACAAACGCATGGAGGCTAAACAATATGTTACTAAATAACCAAGAGATCACTGAAGAAATCAAAGAGGAAATCAAAAAATACCGAGAGACAAATGATACTGAAAACACGACGATCCAAAACCTATGGGATGCAGCAAAAGCAGTTCTAAGAGGGAAGTTTATAGCTAAACAAGCCTACCTCAAGAAACAAGAAAAATCTAATATAAACAATCTAACCTTACACCTAAAGAAACTAGAGAAAGAAGAACAAACAAAACCCAAACTTATCAGAAGGAAAGAAATCATAAAGATTAGAGCAGAAATAAATGAGAGAGAAACAAAGAAACCAAGCAAGGATCAATAAAACTAAAAGCTGGTTCTTTGAGAAGATAAAATTGATAAACCATTAGCCAGACTCATCAAGAAAAAGAGGGAGAGGACTCAAATCAATAAAATTAGAAATGAAAAAGGAGAAGTCACAACAGACACCACAGAAATACAAAGCATTCTACAAGACTACTACACGCAACTCTATGCCAATAAAATGGACAACCTGGAAGAAATGGACGAACTCTTAGAAAGGTATAACCTTCCAAGACTAAAGCAGGAAGAAATAGAAAATATGAACAGACCAATCACAAGTCATGAAATTGAAACTGTGATTAAAAATCTTCCAACAAACAAAACTCCAGGACCGGATGGCTTCACAGGTGAATTCTATCAAATATTTAGAGAAGAGCTAACACCCATCCTTCTCAAACTCTTCCAAAAATTGCAGAGGAAGGAACACTCCTAAACTCATTCTATGAGGCCACCATCACCCTGATATCAAAACCAGACAAAGATACTACAAAAAAAGGAAATTGCAGACCAGTATCACTGATGAATATAGATGCAAAAATCCTCAACAAAATACTAGCAAACAGAATCCAACAGCACATAAAGGGATCATACACCATGATCAAGTGGGATTTATCCCAGGGATGCAAGGATTCTTTAATATATGCAAATCAATCAATGTGATACACCATACTAACAAATTGAAGAAGAAAAACGGTATGATCATCTCAATAGATGCAGAAAAAGCTTTTGACAAAATTCAACACCCATTTATGATAAAAACTCTCCAGAAAGTGGGCATAAAGGGAACGTACCTCAACATAATAAAGGCCATATATGACAAACTCACAGCAAACATCATTCTCGATGGTGGAAAACTGAAACCATTTCCTCTAAGATCAGGAACAAGACAAGGATGTCCACTCTCACCACTATTATTCAGTATAGTTTTGGAAGTCCTAGCCACGGCAATCAGAGAAGAAAGAAATAAAAGGAATACAAATTGGAAAAGAAGAAGTAAAACTGTCACTCTTTGCAGATGACATGATACTATACATAGAGAATCCTAAAGATGCCACCAGAAAACTACTAGAGCTAATCAATGAATTTGGTAAAGTAGCAGGATACAAAATTAATGCACAGAAATCTCTTGCATTCCTGTACACTAATGATGAAAAATCTGAAAGAGAAATTAAGGAAACACTCCCATTTACCACTGCAACAAAAAGAATAAAATACCTAGGAATAAACCTACCTAGGGAGACCAAAGACCTATATGCAGAAAACTATAAGACACTGATAAAAGAAATTAAAGATGATACCAACAGATGGAGAGATATACCATGTTCTTGAATTGGAAGAATCAATATTGTGAAAATGACTATACTACCCAAAGCAATCTGCAGATTCAATGCAATCCCTATCAAATTACCAATGGCATTTTTTTTTTTTCTTTTACAGAACTAGAACAAAAAATCTTAAAATTTGTATGGAGACACAAAAGACCCCGAATAGCCAAAGCAGTCTTCAGGGAAAAAAGCAGAGCTGGAGGAATCAGGCTCCCTGACTTCAGACTATACTACGAAGCTACTGTACTCAAGACAATATGGTACTGGCACAAAAACAGAAATATAGATCAGTGGAACAGGATAGAAAGCCCAGAGATAAACCCACGCACCTATGGTCAACTAATCTATGACAGAGGAGGCAAGGATATACAATGGAGAAAAGACAGCCTCTTCAATAAGTGGTGTTGGGAAAACTGGACAGCTACATGTAAAAGAATGAAATTAGAACACTCCCTAACACCATACACAAAAATAAACTCAAAAAGGATTCGAGACCTAAATGTAAGACCGGACACTGTAAAACTCTTAGAGGAAAACATAGGAAGAACACTCTTTGACATAAATCACAGCAAGATCTTTTTTGATCCACCTCCTAGAGTAATGGAAATAAAAACAAAAATAAACAAATGGGACCTAATGAAACTTAAAAGCTTTTGCAAAGCAAAGGAAACTACAAACAAGACGAAAAGACAACCCTCAGAATGGGAAAAAATATTTGCAAACGAATCAACGGTCAAAGGATTAATCTCCAAAATATATAAACAGCTCGTGCAGCTCAATATTAAAAAAAACAAACAACCCAATCCAAAAATGGGCAGAAGACCTAAATAGACATTTCTCCAAAGAAGATATACAGACTGCCAACAAACACATGAAAGAATGCTCAACATCATTAATCATTAGAGAAATGCAAATCAAAACTACAATGAGATATCATCTCACACCAGTCAGAATGGCCATCATCAAAAAATCTAGAAACAATAAATGCTGGAGAGGGTGTGGAGAAAAGGGAACACTCTTGCACTGCTGGTGGGAATGTGAATTGGTTCAGCCACTATGGAGAACAGTATGGAGGTTCCTTAAAAAACTAAAAATAGAACTACCATATGACCCAGCAATCCCACTACTGGGCATATACCCACAGAAAACCGTAATTCAAAAAGACGCATGCACCCCAATGTTCACTGCAGCACTATTCACAACAGCCAGGTCATGGAAGGAACCTAAATGCCCATCGACAGATGAATGGATAAAGAAGGTGTGGCACATATATACAATGGAATATTACTCAGCCATAAAAAGGAACGAAATTGGGTCATACGTAGGGACGTGGAGGGATGTAGAGTCTGTCATACAGAGTGAAGTAAGTCAGAAAGAGAAAAACTAATATCATATATTAACGCATATATGTGGAACCTAGAAAAAGGGTATAGATGAACCAGTTTGCAGGGCAGAAATTGAGACACAGATGCAGAGAACAAACGTATGGACACCAAGCGGGTAAAGTGGTGGGGGTGGGGGTGGAGGTGCGATGAATTGGGAGACTGGGATTGACATGTATACACTGATGTGTATAAAATTGATGACTAATAAGAACCTGCTGTATAAAAAAATTTTTAAAAAAAAGAAACCAAAAAGGCAACTAGAAAACTCCCAAATAATTGGAAATTGAATCACACAATTCTAAACATCCCATGAGTCAAATAGGAAATCATAGCAAAAACTAGCAAAGGACTGAATGGATTAAAAGTGAAATCAGAACATATCAAAATCGGTAAGACGCAGCCAAAGAGGTGCTTAGAGGGAAATTGTTAGTGGGGGGACTAGAGGCCAAGGGAGCATGGGGCTGAGCGTCTTTGACATCCCCAAATTCAAGGTGTTGCCGGTTCTCTCACAGGGGTGTCTTTGCAGTTGGGGCCGCCTCCCCGTCTGTAGAATGAGTCCCTCCTGGATCCCCAGCACAGCTCCCTCCAGCTCCTTGACTCTCACTGTGGTGGTAATTGCTAACCCTGCACCTCCCTTCGCCACGACGTTAGGAGCTGGCAGTGGTCTCGGCCTCCACTGCCTGCCAAGGGCCCAAGCCAACGTCCTGCTCATCCACCAGGAGCTCGGGAGACGCGAGCTCCACACCCGGGGTCAGCCCTGACTCCAGGGCAGGTACTTACACTTCTCCAGCTGGTCCCCGATCACCCTCAGGAAGGCCACGGAGATCATGAGCAGGTTGACGATGAAGCAGGCCTCACACAGCTTCCTGATGGTGGGGCCACACAGCCCTCCGACCACGCCCTGGTAGGTGGCCTGGCCACTGACAGAGGCGGCATAGCCCAGGATGACCAGCCCACTGATCAGGAAGACCAAGGAGACCTGCAGAACAGGACCATGGGGCCAGGCGTGCCCACAACCGCCCCCCAGGATGCTGATACCACTCCCTCCGGGTCTCACCTGCAGAGGCCACGGCTGCCTACAGCCTAGGGCCTCTACCTGACAAGCGACCAGCCCCCTCCCTTGAAACCAGAGCTGCAAAGCAGGTGGATTCTAGAGGCCGCACTGGCTCTACGTCTGTGAGTCTGGGGTTCCCACCACTCCACACCAGTTGGACAAATGAGGCATCAGAAACTCAGAGTTTAAATTACTTTCCTAAGATCACATGCGTTGCAGGTGAAGAGCCATAAAGCATGATGGTTAGGAAGCAGGCATACTTGGGTTCAATTCCAACTCTGCCACTCACCTGCTCTGTGGCATGAGGCCCACCATCAACCTCTGTTTTCCCATCTGTGAAATGGGGATGATACCATCTACCTTACTGGAGAGTTGTGCCAGCTCAGTGCCTGGCACGTGGTAACTGCTCAAGAAATGATGGTCATTCTTATTCTCCAGACTCCCTCTCCAGTGCTCTGTTGGAATTTTTTCCAACACTGAAAAATTTTCAAACATCTAGGAAAGTTGGAAGAATTTTACAGTGAACGCCCTGTACCCACTACCTAGATTCTACTAGGAGCAGATCACTGTGCTTATCTGATCACATCTCTACCGTGCGTCCATGTCTCCATCTAAACTTGGGTGTACGTTTCAAGGCAAGTTGTGGGTATTAATTAGCGTACTTCCCCCTAAAGACTTGGGCGTGCGTATCGTTAATTAGAGCTCGATGTGTGTTTACAGTCCCTCTCGTAAGATAAAATTTACACAGTGAAATGCAGTCTTAAGTGTATATCATTGGAAGGGGTATAACCAACGTACAAGTGCATCCTAAACCCCTACCAAGACACAAAATGTTACCACGTCCCCGAAGTTCCCTCCTGTCCCTTCCCAGTCACTTTCTGTCCCCGTGCCCAGAAAAAAACCACTAATATTTTTCTGCTTTTAGCCATTTTCTTATCTGCCTTTCCACTGAGTGGTAACGTTTGTGAGGGCCAGCCCTATCGGGCACATCGGTAAAGTTTATTCCCATTTTTGCCAAGTGCTATTTCACTGTGTGGATAGAAGCACAATTGGTTGATCCAATCCCGTTGCCAGACATCTGGGCTGTTCTTCGTGTTTGGCTACTATGAATGAAGAGCTGAGCATCCTAGAATAAGTCATTCTGAGGACCCACGTTTCCTTCTCCTGGACACACACCGAGGAGTGGAATTCCTGGGTGTCAGGGTAGATGTGTGTTCGACTCTAGCAATTTCTTACAAACTGCTTTCCAAATCATCTGCGCCACTCGACAACCCCCCTGCCGCCCCCCCCACCCCCGCCTCAACTGATGCATTTGAGACCCACTTGCCCCACGTAGTTAAATGTTTTTGAGCCTCTCCAGGATGGACGGCTACCTGTCCCTAAGCTGGACCTGGTCTCCACGGCCAAACACCCCTCCCACACTTCTATGGAGGAGAACAATGCAGGAGCTGTGAGGTACTCAGTCAAGAAGCCCGGGGAGAGCCAGCACGGCCGTCTTCACACACAGTTCGTGCCCCTGAACAGCAGACGCGTTCTTACGCCAGCAGCCACAACTAGGGCTGCTGAAGGGAACATCAAACTGGACCGCCTGAGAGAAACTTGGAAGTTCAGAGCCAGGAGGAACATGCATGCTCCCTCCAGCCCCTCGACCTCTGCCCGTGCCGGTTCCTCTGCTTGGAACACCACCCTCCCCGCCTCCACCATCGTCCCTCACCTGGGGAACTCCTACTCTTCCCCCCTCCTCTCCAAGGTCACCTCCTCCAGGAAGCCTCCCCACACTTCACCCCCGAGGTGGGCTCAACCCTCCGCTTCTGGCAGAACCACACCTTTCGTGGGCCCACTTTTTTCCCCATGGTGGGTGGAATCCCCCAGAAGGTTTGTCTACATCCTCATCTCCAGAACCTGTGAAAGGGACTTACTGGCAGTCCTCTTAGCAGATGCAAATAATGAACATGTAATTAAATGAAAAGGGTCTTTGCAGGTGAAATTAAGGATCTTGAGATGAGGTCATTCTGGATAAGCCAAGTGGGCCTTAAATCCAACAAGTGTCCTAATAAGAGACAGAAGAGGAGACACAGAGAAAGCTGTGTGGCGATGGGGCAGAGACTGGAGTGACATGGCCACAAGCCAAGGAACGTCTGGAGCCCCCAGGAGCTGGAGAGGCGGGAAGGACCCTGCCGACACATTAGTTCGGACTTGCAGTCTCCAAGACTGGGAGAGAATACACTTCTGTTGTTTTACGCTGCCCAGGTTGTGGTCCTTGGGTCCAGGGGCCTGAGGCCACAGCCTCACACCTGTGCATACAGCGTGAGGATCCCCATCTCGCTCATCCACCAGACTCTAAGCTCCAGGGAGACTGGGATCCTGTCTTTTTTGCTTACCGTTTAGCCCCAGAAAAGCACCTAGAACACAGCAGGTGCTTCGTAGGTATTTGGGGATGAAAGGAAGGGAAGGGGGGTGGGGGGTCAGGCTGAGCCTCTCTCTGCCAGTGAAGGTACGTCTCTGCTAACGCAGTGAGCTGTCCACGCAGGAGTAGCTGACCCTCGAGACGGTCCCTGAGCCTCTTAGCAGCCAGTGAGCAAAGAGCCCTCACAGCCCCTGGCCAGGCGCGCCTCTCTTTGGAGCCGAGGAGGGTCCAGGCTCATTAATTTCATTAACCCTCCGGTGCTCATGGGGCCATCAGAGACCTAAAACCTCACACCACTGACCTCCCAGTGGCAGGCAGCTTTAAACATTCCTCCCGTCCAAGGGGAGGCCTTGTACCTGGGGACAGGGCAGAAGTCTCACTGGCTAAGAGGAGGGGAGTCAGGAAATGATGGGGGAGTTTGACTTCTCCCCTTGTCGGGAGTTTCCACTTATTCATATTTGGGGTCCTCTCCTGAAGGCTGGCTGCCTGCCCAAGATGGGATCTTTAGACCATCCTGTGCAAAGGGCAAGCCACCCCCGCAGCATCCGTGTTACCCGGGAGCCTGTCAGAGATGCACTATCTCAGGTCCACCCAAACCTGGGCAGTCGGCATCCGTACTCCCGAAAGGTGCCAGGAGACCCCGCACGGAGCCTGCGGAGCGGCGCGCCACGTCCCTGCCTCCGCCCTGCCTGGCGTCCTCGGACTGGTCCGTCTGTGCCTGACCACGGACCCCCATGCGGGCCCCATCCGCTCTATCGCTGACCCTTTGCGGCTGGAGGTCGGGCTCCCTGTTCCGGAAGCGCGGCCTTTCTGCCGCACACATCCAAACACCGCTCTGTTGCCCGTCACGTGCGCCTGGACAAGCTGGGGCTCAGCGCCGCCTTGGCGGGGGCCTCTCTGCCCCCCTCCCGCTCCCACGGATGTCATCCCACCCATCACGCTGCCCACCATCTGACACTGTGTCATTCGACTTCTTGAATCTTGTCCCAGTTCCCTGTTAGAACAAGCTTCACAAGGACGGAGACCACAGCGTCTCAGCCACCCGGCGCCAGACAGGCGCTCAGCCAGCATGGGGGTGGCACGGGTTACACCAGACACTACACAGGGCAGCATGTGGCAGCTTCCAGAAGGACAAGAAAGGCCCCGTGGGCCCACCAATGGGGCCATTATCAGCCAGCTGCCAGAAAAAATCACTCGAGATGATGCCCGTCAAAGAGCTTACCACGAAATGCCTGGTTCCTATCAGCTCAAGGAAAAGACTGCTAATAACATGAAGCTGTGCTAAGCAGCAGCTCTTTCCCGCTGAGGACGGCCGGGCCCTGGAACTTTCTGGGAAGGGAGAGAGTTCAGGCTCCACACGCAGCCAGCAGAACTGGCCAAACACCGCTGACACCGTGCAGGTTGCAGGCGTCACGGCGGCCTCAGTGCTGACCTGCCCACGAGATTTGGGCTTTCACTGGGGAGCCGAGACCGGGAGGCAAGAGAAGTCAATCCGTGGCTCGGAGACAGCGCCTCCCCAGCTGAAAGGCCAGGTTCATTGGCTACAGGTGCCGAGCGCTCCGCATTGGAGCGCTGATTGGCTACAGGTGCCGAGCGCTCCGCAGGGACCCAGCACGCCTCTACCTCCCCCCCTCCCCACACCCCGCCTGGCTGCGAGGCCCTCAGCCGCCTAGAGGATGCTCTCGCCCCGGGTCTACAGGGGGATTCCCTCCTCCCTTCGTGAGCTGAGCGGGATGGAAAAGCAAAAGCCACAGGAGTAATTTCGGAGACAGGCAGCTCTGCAAAAGCAACACCCAGGGCTCTAGCTGGAAAAATAAAATTAAGCTCCTACCTGCCCCCGGAGACCCGCCCCCCGCCTCAAAATGCTCTCCACGGGCTTACCAGCTCCGCTAGGAAAGCGGGGGCCACCCCACCCGCCTTGTGGAAGGCCCACGGGAAGCTGAGCAGGCCGGCGCCCAGCGCGGACTTCAGGAGAATGAAGACAGCACCCAGTGAGGACAGACTGGGGCGGGCGGCCGTGGGGACCGGCTTTTCCGAAAGGCCTCTGTCTCCTGGCGTCTGTCCCTCCATGGCTAGAAGCAGCAGAGGGGCAGAGAGAGGGGGTGGTCCCGGCACTGTCTTCCCAGTTCACGGCACCCTTCTCCAGCTGGGATGCGTCTCTCCTCGATCCAGCCAGAGCCAGGATGCCTGTCCCAACCACCCCAGCCTCTGTACCCCTCTTCCCGAGCATCTGCTCCCCCCTTTCCAAAGCGTTATGCAACCACCTGCCCCCCAGCTTCCGGTCCGCACGCCTTTCCCCTCAACCAACGCTGCCCCCGCAACTTCCAACCTTGTTTACGGGCACTCTTGCCCTCCCACCCCCTTTCTGTTCCAAATCCCCAACTCCTTCCTCCCCATGGCTGTTCTCACCCACCCACCCGCCTCCAGGCCAACTTCCACAGCGAAGGGGCTCCAGCCCCTGGTCCTTACCACCAAGTCCAATCTTCAAGGCGACAGACAGTCCTGGGCCATCAGGGACGGGGACTCGGGCTCACTTCAGAGGACCCAGAGGGGTGGGAGGAAGGCTCTAGCTCCACCGGGGTGGGCAAATGCGTCATGAATTATGGGAGCCCTAGAGAGCACGTGCTGGGGTCACGTCCCCGAACCTAGGAGGACACGGACAAGAGGTCGAGGCCATCCGTCCCAAGAACTCGTAGCTTCTGAGACCTCTAGCCTGAGCACAGGCGTCTTAAGACTCCCGGGGGCGGGGCCTTCCCGGCCGCCCCGAGGGTTAGAGGGAGCTCAGCTGGGAGAAATCAGGGAGGCTGCACCAATCTCACCATCTCCAACGCCTCCTCCCGGGATGCCTCCCAGGCCCCCTACCCCCCTCTGTCACCTGCTAGGGGGGCCAGCCCAGTTTCCCATCTGCAGAAGGGGGTCCGTGTGCCCTCCTGGTGGGGGGGTGCTGTGGACTCACGCATGCAAAGGCTCTGGAGAGGCGCCCCAGTCAGACGAGCACGGGAATCATCTGGGGTCTTGTTAACAGGCAGGTGCTGATTCGTCCCACCTGGGGTGGAGCCGAGACTCCACGTTTCTCGCGAGCTCTGCGGAGGTGGGTGCTGCCCGTCCCTGGACCACACTTTGAGTAGAGACTACCTCTCCGACCCGATACAGTCGGCTAGGACGGCAGAATTCTGGAAACAGTCCCAACCGGGAAAACACAGCCCCGTGAAGGTCGGATCTTGAATTCAGAGGTGAACCTGTTTATTCCTGGCGCCCAGGCTCAAATCCCCCCGAGAGCATGTTAAAACACCGAGTGTGGGATCCATCAGCAGCGTTTCTGACTCAGGGGGTCCGGGGCCCCTTCCTGAGAACCGCTGCTGTAAGTTAAACATGTTCAATGCCTCCCCCAATCAATCAGTCCTTCTCCGTCGAGATCAGCACCAAAGGCTTTGCTCGTATGGTCTCAAGCCCCTGACCGTGCCACCTCCCTGCAGCGGCTCCGTTTATACTTTGCGGGCCCTGCTCCATCTGCTGAGTGGCCAGCCTGTCCACGGGCTCCAGGGGAAAGGGAGCCCGGAGCTGGACGGCGTCGTGCGCCGCAGTTCTGCTGCGACCACGTGAGCGGTGCTCACCGTGACCCAGGCCTGGCAGCAAGCGCCCCCCGCGTCCTCACTCTGAATCCCAAGGGCTGTCACCGCGGTCCGTAGGGCGCAGGGCTCCCACGGGTGGGGCAAGAGGCTCAAAACGTGAGCGCTGGCCAGGGCCAGGTCTGGAAATCAGCCCCGAGTGTGTGTCATCTCAAAGCCAGCAGTGTCACGCTGGCTCCTGCACCCGCCCGGACCCTGATGGTGCCCGGATGGGAGCGGACACGTAAGGGAGGGAATGAATGGGTGAGCAGACGGCAGGATGTGAGGGGCTGGGGCGCACCCCTCCGGAATTCACATGGCTCTCTCCCCCCACATCCACCCCGAGGCAGTGAGAAAGGAGATCAAGGGCTCTCAGAGCGGCCTGGCTTTGTACTCCTTAATCTCGGCTCTGGGCGCCCGGGGCACGCCCCTGTCCTGCCTGGGTCCCTCATTAGCTGCCCATTAACGTGCATGACTTAGAAATTGGCCACTGGGCTGTGAAATTCCACGCAATGGGGGAAACTTCTTAATTCTGAGGGGCTTTGATTTGCACTCTACCCAGTCTCAGGGCTGTGTGACCTTTCCCGGGGAGGAGAGGTGCCTGTGGGGCCCCATCTGTGTGGGTGGGCAGCCCTGGTGGCACACGGGGCTCAGCCCAGCGCCCCGCACACGGCCCCATGTCGCCCCCCATGGGAGCACCCGTCAAGGGATGTTCCAGGCTCCCTCCTTTCCGTCGCCACAGAGTACTGGTCACCTGACAGGTTGGGAACTTCAGGGAGAAAGTGACCTCAGCTCATTTCCGCAAACCTTTGTCTCACCCTTTAGAAAGTTCTGGAAGACAGACCGGGGCAGGAGTCGGGGGGTGGGATGGTCTCAGCAACCAGAGTGCCTAGGACTGAGATCCAGGCCTCACTGCGGTCCCCTGCGAAATGGTGGTAACAGCCCCTGTCTACCCTGCAGGGCCCTTAGGAGGACCCAGTGAGAAGAGGGTTGCTGTTGTTGAAATACGCACGGGGCAAATCCCATGACCTGCACATGTCTGTGTTTCTACCTCCGCCGGCCTCTGAGCTTCTAGGACAATGCTCTGAACCTGGGCTGCACAACACCCGAGGGACCCTTCAAAGTGCCGGCGCCAGGCCCACCCTCAGAGCTTCGGATGAAGCTGGTCTGGACTGGCCGGGCACCTGGTTTTCCATAACGCTCCCCAAGAGGTGTTCACGTGCCATGTGGAGAAGGAGGGCAGCCCTGTGCGCCTGGGCTCACGGCCCCTGCTCAGCCGCAGCTCTGTGCCCCGCCTCGGCCCTCAGAAGCAAGGGAGCGCGCATGTGACTGGGAGGGCAGGCAAGTGCGCAAACCTCAAGCCCGCCTCGGCGGAGGCCGGGGCCTCGGGGCATCTGTGGGATCAGAAGGGAAGAGGTCTGAGGCCTGCGCGGCCTGGGCAGGGAGGAGAGGCGCGCAAAGGTGACGGGGAGAAGGCACGGGAACCGGAAGCACGCAGCAGAGGACGGCGCTGGCTACCGCCTGCTGAGACAGGGTGGAGCCCCAACAAGGGCTTGATGAATGAAACTAGCTGGCACTCCTGACAGTATTTTCTTGTTTCTAGTTTCATATTTTGATCCCAATAAGCAAATACCACCTGTGGGCCAGCTGTCAAGGCAGCCACAGGCCCAAGACTGTTAACTGAACCTGCAAGATATTCCCTCAGGGGGCGCACAGAATGACACACGTGGTTACCATTTAGAATGTTTAGGGCTTTTGCCTAGGACAAGGTCAAGCAGGGACTGCTTCGTCTTCAGCTTTGTGCCCTGGCTTGGCCCTCAAAAGGCGGCTTAATAAATGAAAGGTGGAGTGAACCAGACGCTGCGGGAATAAAGCCTCAGGCCTGCAGATACAGGAGCTCGTGGACCTTTCAGGGCGACAGTTAACCTCTGCGGGGAACAGGCGCCAGCGCAGGGGCAGGAACCCAGTGCGGTTGGTGGGCAGACTGGCGGCTCCCAAAGATGTCCTCACCCTCGTCCCAGAACTTACGGCTGTGTCAGCTGGCCAAAGGGACTCTGCAGATGAGAGCAAGTGCCGACCTTGAGACGGGGCGAGTATCCGGGGTGGTCTCGGTGAACCCTGATCACCATCACAGCGTCCCGAGAACAGGGACACAGCAGGGTCAGAGGGCAGAGACGTGCGGACAGAAGCAGAGGGTGGAGTGGTGTGCACTGCAGGTGGCGGAGGGGCCCCCCGGCCAAGGGATGCGGGCGGCTCCAGAAGCTGGAGAAGGCCTGGGAATCAGTTCTCGCCTGGAGCCTCTGGAGGGAACCAGCCCTGAGTTTAGCCCCACGAGACTGATTTTGGACTTCCAACCTCCAGAGCTGCAGGGGATAAATGTGCTGTTTCAGGCCACTGCTTCCTGGTAACTGGTTATAGTGGCAGCAGGAAACGGACACACCCAGCATCCTGAGTGCTGGTGGTCGGGCACCTCTGAGAGGCTGGAGGCCCATGGCGTCCCCACCCCCCGACCCCCAAGCTCAACAGCAGGGGTCTTTTCCCAGCCGCAGAGCAGAGGTTGGGGGCCTCCAGGTGACACACAGCCCAAGGGCACAGGCCTTGCTGTCCCCTCCCTCTTTTTGAAGGGCTGGTGCCCTGAGTCATGATCCGGAGTCCCACTCTGGGTGAAGGAAAAGAAAACTGCACCTTGGATTGGAAAGTGAAAGGGAGCATCTTCACACAGTCTTAAGGTTGACCCTCCTCCACCCACTGCATCCAAAGGGAGAGGCACCCGGGAGGCATCAGCGGCCAGGCTGGAGGCTGAGTCGCAGGGCAGCGGGTGGGCTGGATCCTGGTCACCTGGATCCTGACCCCAGATCCATGCTGACGTGTGGTCTGGGGGGCCGGAGAGCCTCTCCCCGTCTCCGAGCCGGGGGCTCCCACCTGGCCTGTTCACAGGAATCCTCTGGGGAGATCTGTGTGGGGGTTTTCTGGTAAAATTACATGAAATTCACCATTTTAGCCCAAGTGTACAGTTCAGTGTCATTTCATGCACTCATAATGCTGTGCAACTGTCCCCACTGCTTAGTTCCAGAACATTTTCAACAGCCCAGCACGTCCCCACCAGCAGGCACACCCCATCCTCCCGTCCCCCAGCCCGAAGCAGCACTAACCTGCCTCCTGTCTCTGGATTTGCCTGTTCGGGACATTTCACCCAGATGGAACCCTACGCTATGAGTGTAATGTTTGCGAGGCGCCTCCACGCTGCAGCGTGCTCAGAGCTCGGCTCCCTTAGGGCTGACCAGTATCCCACTGTCCGATGGTCCTGCTGCTGTCGTCCATTCATCCATTTGATGGGCACTTGGGTAGTTTCCACCTTTTGGCTACTGTGACTCACGCGGCTATGAACTTTCAGGTACAAGTTTTTGTTTGAACACCTGTTTTCAATTCCTCTGGGTCTACGCCTAGGAGTGGAATAGCTGGGTTGTATGGTTATTCTGTTTACCTTGGGGAGCTTCTAAAACAGATTTCTAGGCTCTTCCCAAGGAGCATATGATTTAGTTAAGTCTACAGCAAGGCCCCGGAATCTGTGTTTACGACACTCGCCTGCACTGCTCTCATGTTACCAGCAAATTAAACCAACATTCTGCGTGTTAATATCCTCTTAACGGCACCACCGTTAAAAAAAAAAAAATCAAAAAATTGTTTTCTCTGAAAACTTCTACTTACTCTACATATGAGTCCTTAACTCACTTCATTTTCTAGCCGGTGAACCTAAGTAGCACCCCGATTATTACCAGCAAGCGGGCATCCTTCCCGCCATAAGGAAAGGGGAAGCAGTCTGGCACTGGGCGCTCAGAGCTCAGGCCCAGGCCAGACCTGGGCTGGAATGCTGGTCCCATCTCGGTTTTCTCATCTGAGAAATGGTGGTGAGAGCATCACGGGACCGATGAGACCCCAGATCCCACAGTGCACGCAGACTTTGCCAACACCAGGCCAGCGGTGTGCCCAGCAGAGGTAGCACGGTTGTTCAGGGCAGGTTCACCGAGCACAGACCTGTTCTGGTGGGAGGTCCTCAGGGTCCTCGTGCCCAGGCACCGGAGGGCTAAGTGCATGTGCAGGGAAGACCCTAGCTAGGCCCATCTGCCGATACAGGGCGGGGCTAAGGGTGGGCAGCTGCAGGTGTCCTGCTGCCCTTATTTCTGGCCCATCTCCACGCAGTCAGGGCGCTGCCTGGCTAGATGAGCACGGTTAGGGACCAGCCCTGGGGCCCAACCCCCATGCCCGGCCCCTCGGGGACCCCAGGGCCCCCGAGGACTCCCAGGCCTATCTGTGGTTGTGCTGGGTTGGCTCCTCCGGTTTCTGGTTTTTAAAAGAAATAGAGCTGTTCCCTAGAACAATGAGAGCTCACGCCAGGGCATGAAAGGGGATCTTTGAAGCAGTGAGTAGGCCTTAGGCACATCTGTCGCCGCGAAGGGACCCGCCACTGGGACAGGTGACATAACTGAGCACTGGCTCTGTGTCCGGCCCGGGGCTGTCCGATATCAGACAAGGCCCACGGGCAGCAAGTGGCCAGGTGGGAACTGGATGGACCCCAGGCGGTCTGAGTCTACAGCCAGAGCCCTGGATGGTGACACCCTCTCTGGAATGTTCCTCGCAGGTGGACCTGGGTATCCCACCGCAACACCCGACAAGGCCTCCCTTCTCGGACAGGGCAGCACACAGCAGACCCCATCGACTGGTCCTCCGGAGAGCCGATCCCCTTCCTGCGTACGCTCGCCTCAATGAAGCCCTCTCTCCAGCTCGGTCTCACTGCTGCTTCACCACCTCCCTCCTCCCTGACTGTCCCAAGGCAGGCAGCTCCCAGTGGGACCGTTCTGGCTGGCAGACAGGAAAGGATCCACACACGTGTGACCCAGCTGGTCACGGCAGGCAGGTCCTGTGTCTTTGGTGCTGCTCTGATGCTCCCTTCACACTGGGCTGCTGCTGGCCGGCACCTGTACCTGACCCCCACGCAGGGCTCCCTCTGCAGCGGCAGGAACCACGGGGCCCTACAGCTCTCAGTTCCTTAACAACTCTCCTGTGGTGTCGACCTGGCCTCAACGTGTGCCCTGGGGATCCATGCTTGTCCATCTCTGTCCTCGTCCTGTCCCAACTACATGACCCTACAAATGCCCACACCCAGAGGACACACGTGTGCACCGAGGCTCCTGTAAGAGCACTCGAGGCTGGGCCAGGGGCTGCACCAGCTACAGGGGACGCTGGTCTCTGGAGAACAGGGGGGGCAGTGACCAGCCTCAGCACGGGGAAGGGACGGGAGCAGGAGACCTGGTCCCCAAAGCAAGTAACGCGTGTAGATGCAGACCTCGAAGGCTGGGCGAGGGGTCCTCCCAGCAAGTGGGAACAGGAGACCCCAGGTCCAAGCTCCATCCTTAGGGCACGAGGTATCCAAGTCCCCAGAGAGACAGGCGAACCCAAAGCCTGCAGCCAATGTGGAGATGTGGAGACCAGGTGCCCAGCTCAATGCTCTGAGGTCTAGAACCTCCTTTCACAACCACATGGCTGCAGCATTAGGATGGCCTTACGATGGAGCTGGAGAAACACTCTGGTTGGCAAACAATTACTCTAATTCAGTCATTTGCCAACATCAATACTGGGAGATGCCTCAACCAAAAGACACAGACTGACTGAACAGATACAAAAACAAGACCCATCTATATGCTGCCTACAAGAGACCCACCTCAGACCTACGGACACATAGACTGAAAGTGAGGGGATGGAAAAGATACTCCATGCAAATGGAAATCAAAAGAGACCTGGAGTAGCAATTCTCATGTCAGACAAAACAGACTTTAAAATAAAGACTACTACAAGAGACAAGGAAGGACATTATATGATGATCAAGGGATCAATCCAAGAAGAAGATATAATGATTGTAAATATCTATGCAGCCAACATAGAAGCACCTCAATACATAAGGCAAATGCTAACAGACATAAAAGGGGAAATTGACAGTAACACAATAATGGTGGGGGACTTTAACACCCCACTTACACCAATGGACAGATCATCCAAACAGAAAATAAATAAGGAAAGACAAGCTTTAAATGACACATTAGCCCAGATGGACTTAATTGATATTTATAGGACAACCCATCCAAAAACAACAGCATACACTTTCTTCTCAAGTGCACATGGAACATTCTCCAGGATAGATCACATCTTGGGTCACACATCAAGCCTCAGTAAATTTAAGAAAACTGAATTCTTATCAAGCATCTTTTCCAAGCACAAGGCAATGAGACTAGAAATCAACTACAGGGAAGAAAACATAAAAAACACAAACACATGGAGGCTAAACAATGTGCTACTAAACAACCAAGAGATCACTGAAGAAATCAAAGAGGAAATCAAAAAATACCTACAAACAAATGACAATGAAAACACGATGACCCAAAACCTATGGGATACAACAAAAGCACTTCTAAGAGGGAAGTTTATAGCAATACAACCCACCTCAAGAAACAAGAAAAATCTCAAATAAACAACCCAATCTTACACCTAAAGCAATGAGAGAAAGAAGAACAAAAAAACCCCAAGGTTAGCAGAAGGAAAGAAATCATAAAGATCAGATCAGAAATAAATGAAAAGGAAATGAAGGAAACTATAGCAAAAATCAATAAAGCTAAAGGCTGGTTCTTTAAGAAGATAAACAAAATTGATAAACCATTAGCCAGACTCATCAGGAAAAAAAGGGAAAAGACTCAAATCAACAGAATTAGAAATGAAAAAGGAGACGTAACAACTGACACTACAGAAATACAAAGGGTCATGAGAGACAACTACAAGCAACTCCATGCCAATAAAATGGACAACCTGGAAGAAATGGATAAATTCTTAGCAAAGTACAACCTCCCAAGACTGAACCAGGAAGAAATAGAAAACATAAACAGACCAATCACAAGCACTGAAATTGAAACTGTGATTTAAGGTCTTCCAACAAACTAAAGTCCAGGACCAGATGGCTTCACAGGCGAATTCTATCAAACATTTAAAGAAGAGCTAACACCTATCCTTCTCAAACTCTTCCAAAATACAGAAGAGGGAGGAACACTCCCAAACTCATTCTACGAGGCCACCATCACCCTGATAACAAAACCAGACAAAGGTTTCACAAAAAAAGAAAACTACAGGCCAATATCACTGATGAACATAGATGCAAAAATCCTCAACAAAATACTAGCAAACAGATTCCAACAGCACATTAAAAGGATCATACATTATGATCAAGTGGGGTTTATCCCAGGAACGCAAGGATTCTTCAATATACGCAAATCAATCAATGTGATACACCACATTAACAAATTGAAGGATAATCTCAATAGATGCAGAAAAAGCGTTTGACAAAATTCAACACCTATTTATGATAAACACTCTCCAGAAAGTGGACACAGAGGGAACCCACCTCAACATAATAAAAGCCGTATATGGCAAACTCACAGCCAACATCATTCTCAATGGTGAAAAACTAAAAGCATTTCCTCTAAGATCAGAACAAGACAAGGGTGCCCACTCTCACCACTATCATTCAGCATAGTTCTGGAAGTTTTAGCCACAGCAATCAGAGAAGAAAAAGAAATAAAAGGAATACAAATTGGAAAAGAAGAAGTAAAACTGTCACTATTTGCAGATGACACGATACTATACATAGAAAATCCTAAAGATGCCACCAGAAAACTACTAGAGCTAATCAATGAATTTGGTAAAGTAGCAGGATACAAAATTAATGCACAGAAATCTCTTGCATTCCTATATAATAACAACGAAACATCAGAAAGAGAAATTAGGGAAACTCCCATTTACCACTGCAAGAAAAAGAATAAAATACCTAGGAATAAACAAACCTACCTAAGGAGGCAAAAGCCCTGTATGCAGAAAACTATAAGACACTGATGAAGAAAACCAAGGACAATACAAACAGATGAAGACATACCATGTTCTTGGATTGGAAGAATCAATATTGTGAAAACGATTATACTACTCAAAGCGATCTACAGATTCAATGCAATCCCTATCAAATTACCAATGGCATGTTTTACAGAACTAGAACAAAAAATTTTACAATTTGTATGGAAACACAAAAGATCCCGAATAGCCAAAGCAATCTTGAGAAAGAAAAACGGAGCTGGAGGAATAAGGCTCCCTGACTTCAGACTATACTACAAAGCTACAGTAATCAAGACAGTATGGTACTGGCACAAAAACAGAAATATAGATCAGTGGAACAGGATAGAAAGTCCAGAGATAAACCTACGCACACATGGTCACCTTATTTTTGATAATATACAATGGAGAAAAGACAGCCTCTTCAATAAGTGGTGCTGGGAAAACTGGACAGCTACATGTAAAAGAATGAAATTAGAACACTCCCTAACACCATACACAAAAATAAACTCCAAATGGATTAAAGGCCTAAATGTAAAGCCTGACAGTATAAAACTCTTAAAGGAAAACATAGGCAGAACACTCTATGACATAAATCACAGCAAGATCTTTTTTGATCCACCTCCTACAGCAATGGAAATAAAATTAAAAATAAACAAATAGAACATAATGAAACTCAAAAGCTTTTGCACAGCAAAGGAAACCATAAACAAGACGAAAAGACAACCCTCAGAATGGGAGAAAATATGAGCAAAAGAAGCAACTGACAAAGGATTAATCCCCCAAATTTACAAGCAGCTCATGCAGCTCAATATCAAAAAAACAAACAACCCAATCCAAAAATGGGCAGAAGACCTAAACAGACATTTCTCCAAAGTAGACAAACAGATTACTGACACACACATGAAAAGATGCTCAACATCACTAATCATTAGAGAAATGCAAATCAAAACCATAATAAGGTATCACCTCACACCAGTCAGAATGGCCATCATTAAAAAATCTACAAACAATGAATGCTGGAGAGGGTGTGGAGAAAAGGGAACCCTCCTGCACTGCTGGTGGGAATGTAAATTGATACAGCCACTATGGAGAACAGCATGGAGGTTCCTTAAAAAACTAAAAATAGAACTACCATATGACCCAGCAATCCCACTACTGGACACATACCCTGAGAAAACCACAATTCAAAAAAATACATGTACCGCAACGTTCACTGCAGCAGTATTTACAATAGCCAGGACATGGAAGCAACCTAAGTGTCCATCGACAGAAGAATGGATAAAGAAGATGTGGCACATATATACAACGGAATATTACTCAGCCATAAAAAGGAACAAAACTGAGTTATCTGTAGTGAGGTGGATGGACCTAGAGTCTGTCATACAGAGTGAAGCAAGTCAGAAAGAGAAAAACAAATACCGTATGCTAACGCACATATATGGAATCTAAAAAAGTGGTACTGATGAACCTAGTGACAGGGCAGGAATAAAGATGCAGACGTAGAGAATGGACTTGAGGACACAGGGGGGAAGGGGAAGCTGGGATGAAGTGAGAGAGTGGCACGGACATATATACACTACCAAATGTAAAATGGATGGCTAGTGGGAAGCAACCGCATAGCACAGGGAGGTCAGCTCGGTGCTCTGTGACCCCCTAGAGGGGTGGGATAGGGAGGGTGGGAGGGAGGCTCAAGAGGGAGGGGATATGGGGACATATGTATATGTACAGCTGACTCACTTTGTTGTACAGCAGAAACTAACACAACATTGTAAAGTGATTATACTCCAATAAAGATATTTAAAAAAAGAAAAAAAAAAAAAAAAGCACTGGGAGATTTCACATTCTCCAGATTGTAGGCTTCTCTAGAAAGATCAAAACACGTGCCATCCCCAAGATGTGGCCTGAGCACTCTGGTGAGTCCCAGCCCCCCGAGACCCGCTGTCTCACTAGGGCCGTGTCCTCACTCCCTGGACCCCAGCTTTCACAGTGCTGGGCGCAGGTGGTGAGCCGTCCACACCTGTGGAGGACAGGCAGGAAGACCAGAGGCACAAGCACCTCGTCCTGAGATGTTGAAACCACGCTTAGGTCTACAGCCCGTCTCTGAGGACAACACACCACCGTGAGCCTGCAGATGCTGACACGCTGTGGGCTGCTGGGGACGGGGAGAGCTCTGAGGGGCCCTCGGCAATTCCTCTAAAGTCCTCGAAGCAACAGCAGCCACGAAAGGCGGTGACAAGCTGCCAGCTCACCACTGTGACCTGCCAAGGGTGGCACGTGGCAGAGAGAGTTGGGCGTTGGCAGCTCCTCCCTCACCCCCCGGCCTGGGCCTGTCTCTTCGCAGGACCTCACCAGCACCCCGATCCCACAGGCCCTCTGCCCTTTCCGGTCAGTCTGTCCTCACCTATGATCCGAAAGCTCATGTTTGGCCACTTGGAGGACAGAAAACGGTACAGGCAGGGGTTAAAACTTAACAGGCTGCCTTGGGTTAGGCAACTGTTTCTTTCTCAGAAATGGCCCCTCATACATAAAAAGGACTTCATCAAAATGAACAACTCTTACGCTTGTAAGGATACCATCAGGAAAGTGAAAAGACAACAGACAGAATGAAAGAAACTATTTGTAAGTCATGTACCTCATAAGGGACTTTCATCTGGAAGCTATCGAAGAACTCTTACAAGTCAACAAAAAGACAACTCAATTAAAAAATGGGTAAAGGATCGAAATGGACATTTCTCCAAAGAAGACATAAAAATGTCCAATGAACACATGAAAGGATGCTCAACATCATTATCTTTAGGGAAATGCAAATCAAACCACAATGAGATGTCACTTCACACCCACTAGAGGGCTATCATCAGAAAGATGAGTAACAGTAACTGTTGGTGAGAATGTGGAGAAGCTGGAACCCTCATACGCTGCTGGTGGGAATGTAAAACGGTGAAGCAGCTTTGGAACAAGAGTTTGGCGGTTCCTCAGAAAGTGAAGAATAAAACTATAGGGTTTTACTCCGCGGTGCCAACCCAACAGGAATGAAAACTTATGTCCACACTAGAAACGGTACATGCATGCTCAAAGCCACACCATTCACAACAGACAAAAAGTGGAAACAGCTCAGTGGTCCATCAAGTGAGGATTAACAAAATAAGACCTATCCATCCGACGGAGTGTCATTCAGGTCTAGAAAGGAGGGAAGTACGGAGACAGCTACAACATGGATGAATCACTAAGACGCACTCCACGAGAGCAGCCAGTCCGCCCAGGCCGTGTATTATACGACGCCCTTTTTATGAAATGTTCAGATTAGGCAAACTCATAGAGACAGCAAATCAGTGGTTGCCTGGGGCTGTGGGAGGAGGGAATAGAGGCTGACTGGCTGCTGGGTAGGAGGTTTCTTTTGGAGGCGATGAAAATGCTCTGGAATTACAGCGGTGATGGTTGCACAACCTTGGAATATACTAAAAACCACTGAACGGTACACTTTTAAACAGAATTTTGTAGGACGTGAATCACATCTCAAAAAAATACTTAACAGGTTGACTCAGAAGCCATTCCAGGTTGTCATCAAAGAGAAATGGACAGGTGGGCAAGAGCCCGTTACACACTTCTTTTTAGCTTCATACAGGTAATGCGTATTTATTGAAAATTTTCTTCACCAATAATGGTGAAACCAAGACCCAAATTACAAAACACGATGGCAGTTGGTACTTATAAAAATAAAGCGAAGGGCTATGTTTCACAGATTTGTGCAAGTTTCTGTCAAAATCTCAGTCTGTCCTCTCATCAAAAAGGAGATCACGGCATCTGTGTAGTTCCTCATGATGTAATAGTAAAAAACTGCGTTCTGTTGACAAAAAAAAATAGCTTTGCTTCCATACAGCACAAGTCTTTAAAGTGACTTTTCCCCAACAATAAATATAGAAAATAGCCTTTATGGAGCACGTCTAGCTTGGTCAGAACCGTTTCCTCCCCGACAGCCTTTAGAAGTCGTCCGAGTCTTTGGTGCACGGGTGGCCGGCGAGGTCTGACTCCAGGCTGCCCCGCGGGGCCCTCCCGCGGCCCCGCGCCCCGCACGACACACCGTGAGCCTGCGCTCCGCGCCAGGGGAGGCCCGCTCAGCACAGGCTCTCAGAGCGTTTCGAGCAGGGGGACCCCGGGAGCCCACGGCTCCACCCGCCCGCCGCGGCCACCCTCGAAGGCGCTCCCTGGCGCTCACAGCCAGCCGGGCGGACGTCACACCGAGGGGGCCTTTGGCGGGTGAACCTGCTGCACGAGCTGTGGGCGCTTCACCCTGGGCTTCCTCCGCTTTGGCCTGCTCTTGGCCTTGTTGATCTGCACCACGAAGAAGGCCAGGACCACCATGGCTCCCAGGAAGGCGAAGACGGGAATGGTCTGGCCCACCTCCTGGTTGTAGCGGCCAGGCATGATCCCTGCAGGAGGACAGCAGGGGACGGTCAGTGCACACGGCCGTGGCCTCGGTGCCTACAAGGTGAGCTGGGCTCGTAGTGACCCAGAGAAAGAATGAGAGAGAAGTGCATCCAAACTCAGACGAGGGCTTCCTGGGGCAGGGGGTGGGATGTGAGGTCTCTGCCCCGCCTCCCCACCTGTGCTCCCTCAGAAGCCAGCGTGGTCCTTCTGCTGCCGCGGATAATCTGCAACGGGGGCGCCCTATCTCTGTTATCATGAAAACCACGGAAGACGGACAAGTCTAGGTGCTGGTGTTACACTAGCTGGACGGGGGGAAGAGGGAGGAGGCCTGGCGGGAAGGTGAGGACGGCCGGCCACGCTCCCGCTGCTGGGAAGGACTCCCGCAGATGGGACACGTAGTCGGGAACTGAGAGTGGCCATCGGAGGAACCTGGTTTGTGCTATCACACGGCTCTGTAACTGAGCGACGCCGGGGTTCCAGAACTAACCTTTACCAGTGCACCCCGGGACCTGCAGGCAAGGCCCTCAGGAGCTTGACGTAAGCACACAAAGTCCCCAGGGTTGGACCACGTGGGCCAGGGTACCCCTTCCTGATCCCTGGAGTTCCTGGCCAATTCCTAACACCAGGAGAAGTGCCCGTGGGGAGCTGTGAACTCGTGCAAGAGCACAGGGATTTCCGGAACAGAAGAGGAGCCCGCACTCTACTGGAATGACTTGGTCCAATCATCCCAGACAAAGGATGTCCCCAACAGTCCAGTGAGGCCAAAGCCATTATGTGGCAGGTGGGGGGGGGTACCATTTGATGTCACTTAGGGTGAGGGACACCCCACATTTAACTGAGAATCCCAGCTCAGGGAAGTCCCATCCTAGGGGGGCCGGGGCAGAGAATCGGTGAAGACGTCTGGGTTGAGGGTTCAGGGGCCATGCTGTGACAGACGGACATCATAAAAGAAATTCTAACTTGAAAATTCAAGTAGAATTTTCTAAGAGACGACAGCAAGTGAATCCTTTAGGTCTGCTTTGGGCCTTGTTGATTTGTACCACGAAGAAAGCCAGGAGCCCCGTGGTCCCAGGAAGGCAGAGACACGAACGGCCTGGCCCACCTCCTGGGGGACAGAGGGAGGCTCTTTTGAACAAACCATAGTATGAGTCAGCCCAGCAGTCAAACGCCGAAGAACTGACCTCCAGGGATGTCCCACGCTCCGCTCTCTCCCGGAGACAAGGGTCTCACTTGAGGGCGATTCGGTCGGAAGCTGGGTAACACCACCTTGTCCAGGTCGATGGAGAGTAACTTCTGGTGTTTCCAAAGATTACTTCAGGAAAACGGATTCAAACAAAATAAAAATAAGCAACTGTACTGGCCCAAGGAAGCTGAGCCAATCCCTAAGAAACAGAAAGTGATTTAAACATTAATGTGAAACGCTGTCCCACCTACGTCTACCTAAACACAACTGCTGAGGTAAACACAACTGGCAGCACACTTCCAGGCCCCGAGACAAGAACGTCAAGTGAAGTCCATACACGCAAGATTCAGTTCTAGAGGGTTTACACCACTAGCAACTCGAGCTTGCCTTGGCCTCAACCAGAAACGTCACCCAGAAGAAGGAGAGAAAACTACACGTAACCTCTGAAAGGAGCCGGCGGACGCAGGCGAGTGGACACGGCCCGGCTGGAAGGTGCGCGGTCTCCACTGCGAGGCAGCAGAGCCGTGGGCACTGCTCTCTGACGGACGCAAACCACGGCGGCAGAGGGGGCAGATCTGGTGCCAGGGGCCAGCCGTCACCTTGGTCCTCAAGGACACCCCTCTCGGGAGGCAGAACAAGGCAGACGCACGAGTGACCGAGGCGTGGACAGAAACCATGGGCATAAAGGGATGAGCATCTGCCTAGCCTGCAGGGCCACAATGAGGAGAAAGGAAACACACGTGCTTTGCGAAAGGTACTGGACTTGCTACGATGGTACCATTATTCGTATCACTAATTCTAAGATCGGAAGAAGAACTTATTCAGGCCAATACGGCTTGTAACCGAGGAAGAGAGGCTGGTATACTGCCAAGAGCAGCCTGGGAAGACACAGAGATTAGAGCAAAGAGTGCGAATGGAAACTCTGAAGACTGCTGTGGCTAAAATCAGGGAAGAGAATGAAATATGCTTGCAAATTATGAATTCGCCATTTTTCCGCTTCTCATTCATTTGGAAATTGCTGGCCCATCTCTCACTCTGGCCAAGAGAGAGCAAAGAGTTCAGTTCTATCAGCAATCAGGATGAAGGTCAGCAGGAAGCCGACACTGGCTCTGTGAAGAGGTTTTCCAAGCAGGAAGCAGATAAGCTGCTATCTTGCCCGTCCAACCGGGCAACTGCTCAGAAAATGCCGAGTATTATAACCTGTTCTATTTTATGTAATTTAACTTTACTTTTCAGGTTTAATCAGTCTGAAAATTAAACTGACAATGCTAAGTTACAGAATCAATGACATTTAAGCTTTATAACCCTGCAGGTGAATATACATGGGGCTGTATGTTAATTCTCACGGTGCTTTCCTGTTCTGGAATTTAATTACCTGGCAGTGGCCCCTTCTCGTTGAGCAGACGGGGTGACAGCGCACCACATTATCACTTGAGAATTTCACAATGTCCCGATGGGAGGACAGGAGGTTAGCCTCACCCAGGGGCTCCTTACAGGTCTGACATTCCTGCAACTGCTCTGGGTACAGATGCCTGACGCCCAGGAACGACACTGGGAGATGAGTCCTGGTTTCAGGAACGGAGTGGACGCCTGCACTCAGCACTGGGTTGACGGACCCTGAGCCTTCCCAGGGCTCTCTGACACTGTCTCGCATCGCTTCAGAGATTCAGAATCTAGACCTAGATCTAGGTCGATGAGAACTGAGAACAATTTTCAACAAGATGTGAGATGTGAGGTAAAGGTGAAGCCTGGTGGGTGTATTAAGGAGGAATTCTTGAGAGCGACAGTGAAAATCAAAGTCTAGGAGCCGCACAGCAGCAGCATCCTTGACGGGCCAGGCTGGGACTTGACACGTTGTTCGACGTGGACACGCAGACACCAAGGATACTGTTATCTATGCTCAGAGCCCCGAGCAGCACTGTGGAGAATAACTGGGTTTCGGGAACCTCTGCCAACAGCCACTGTCCACTGGGCATGAACTGCTGACCACAGCTGGAGAAGTCTGGTGTGAATACTAGGATGATGATACGTTATAAATAAATGAGATGTAAAAATGGAATCTTATCAGAAATTTTTAAATGATGGCATGGTAACTGAAATGGAAAAGCACTCAGTAATTAAAGTTTCAGGACCAAAAGTGCTGACGAGCAGAGAGCGTAATGAATCTACAATGCTGTTTTCCATCGAGCGTGTTCTGAAGAGGTCGTGCTCCTCACTCACTGAGTGACTGGCGCACTCAGTGCTTCTATTCATGACAGTAAAGCAAAGGAAGCTTCGGGGCCTCCTGCGGGCAGCCCCCTCTTTGTGGCTCACAGTGTAGACAGTGGCTCCCCATGCCCTGCCACACACACCCCAACACCTGTACACACGGAGACCCAGACAAAGTGGGCAGGCTAGGCGGGGGAGAGGAGGCAGGGGCCCCCCTCAAGGGGAACCTGCCACGTGCGTGAGGCGTGCCGCCTGTGAGGGGAAACAGCTGCTCGCGGCGTCGCTCAGGGAAGCGGGAGCCGTGGGGGTGGGACTGCTCCCACAGCCACGCCCAGAACATGGGCCCCTGCATCACGTACCAGGACCTCAAATCTCCTCACCAGAGCAGGAAATTGTCCTGCTGGGGCCAGCCATGCCTAGGAGAGAAACAGGGAGAGGGACTGATCTAGAGAAAACCTGGAACCAGCGGCCTGCGCTGGCTCTTCTGCCCCAACAGAGAAACAGCAGGGGTCGCTCAATTTTTGGCTTCTGAAAGGAAACGACAGAAATGAAGAGGCTGAGCTTGACAGATGGAGAAGCAGGCAGATCAACATCTGTCATGGTTAAGAAGTCACTTTACCAGGGACGACACTCAGCCCAGGGTGAGGGCACAGACGCAACCCCGGGCCCGGCGACAGGCCAGAACCCAGATCTACTCCTGAAGTCTCTGCCCCTGGGTGTGACACAGTAAGACCCTGTCTGTATCCCAGAATCAACACCACACATGGGGAGCGCTCAACTCCTGAACCTCGAACTAAGGGAGCCAGAGCTTCCCTTCAAGGGGACATCACTGTCAGATCACAAGCTTTTTAACCAAGAACCAACCAAACCTAACGGGAGGCTAATTACCCAAAGCACTTTTTATGCAGGATACCACCAGGGCGCATAACTCCAAAGGTCAATACAGGAGTTCGCTAATTTAAAAAAACATCACAAGATGACAAGCTAGACTGGATTATTCGATAATGATGTCAGTAAAATTCCGCTCCCTCTTACTAAAAAAAAAAAAAAGAAAAAGGCAATGAATCACAAACCCAGCAGGAGTGGAAAAGCACAGTGTCACCAACCTGGGAGCCGTCTCATTCAAAGGCTGTGGCTTGGCCCACGACAGGTGCGGACAGGCCGGCAGTGCCCGAGGCTCAGGGCCTCCCAGCCGGGCCTCAAGGACCTTGGAGTACCGGTGCAGGTGGTTCCCTGGGCAGCACCCATGCCAGCAACCAGGCCATCGTTGTTAAGAAGATACAGGGAGAAAACAAGGCTTCATTAGTTGTCTGTCTGCTCCCGGCCGTCAGGCCCACTACACGCGCTTCTCACCTGCCTGCCAGGTGCTCAGGGGTGAGGCCTGGCTGCTGCCGAGAGTGAGCGAACAGATCAGGACAGCCGCTCCCTCTAAGGTGGCCATGCTGTACACACGGCAGCGGCCGGGCCACCCCACTCACCGGAATGACACGCACTAGGCTGTACTTGAGGAGTCTAACCTGTAGATACACTTCGTGGAAACAGCTTCCTCTTTTCAAATATTTAATGCTCAGGCCAAAAAGAAAACCTGCATTTTCAAAATTCAAAATTCTTTTTGCTTCTCAGATCTGTGCCGTCCCTCACTGCAGCCACTGCCCACGTGCGGCTACTGAGCGACTGAGAGGGTGGGTGTCACATGTTTAAATAATGGCGCTGGTGAATGGGGCTAAAGAGTTTTATCACAATGAACTTAACCTGTTTCTTTTTAGTCCTTAAATGCGGCTACTGGGAAGTTCAGAACCACACCGCGGCTCGCACCGAGCGTCCAGGGACAGCCTGGGAGGAGGGGGCTCGGGCTGCGCGGCCACGGGGCTGTCACCCGCTAGGCGACCTGGGGCCCTGTCTCTTCTGTGAACCGGAAAGAAGTACCTATTTTCAAGGGTCCGGAGAGGGCTTAGCGATTAATTCCTGTGAGCAGCGCCGGGCTGGCGCCTGGTACCTAGAGAGCGCTCTGAGCTGCCGGCCGCTCCCAAGAGCCCGTCTTGTGGGAGCCCGCCTCGTGGGAGGACAGGGCAGGGGCGCCCCCCGCGGCCACTCACCTTCCATCCTCTCGGGAGCCACCGAGCGCGCTCCGCTGGGGGGGCGCTGCCGAGCGCCCGAGTGGCTGAGGCTGGGGGGCGTCACCCCGTACGACGTGAACTGCAGGAGCGCATCCAGGAGCCAGAAGCAGTCTGCGGGTTCAGCAACAGGCTGCTTAGCAACTAGACCTGTTTACAGCGACCTCTACAGGAAAATCAAAGCTGGCCCCCGAACAAGGGGGAAACGGGACGGCAGAAGGTCGGGTCCCAGTACAGCCCTGTTTGTGAGACACTCGCGTCCTCCACGGTCATCGGCAGCCCACGCGGGCCTCACTCCCAGCCCCCAGGCGCCCCTCGGTTCTGGGTTCCTCACGACAAGGACAGAAGGGGCTCCTGCAGGGACGGTGGGACCACGCGCCACCAGAGAGCAGAACCGCCCGGAGATTGGGGGTCTGCGAGAGAGGAGGGGAGAACCGGGCACCAAAGCTCCCGCCAATGCCCGCAGGCTGTCCTGGTGGAGGGATCTAGATTTTCAGGGGAGGGTAGAGCCAGGACCAGTGGGTGCACGCCACAGGGAGGTGGGTTCAAGGTCAACGCAAGTACAAAGTCTAGCAGTTTGGGCCGCCCTGAGTCAGTGGGCCCCGACCACAGAGCAGGAAAGCTGAAAATGGTCCGTTACTTTGGGGGGTCATCCCAGGGAGTCTAGGTGCTGGGCTGCACTCAACAGCCTCCGTCACAGGGCCACACGGACGGATCCTTCCTATCAGGAGACGAGGAGCTGCACGGACTTTAAACCTGGGATCACCGCTCCCCAGCGGCCACCTCCCTGCATCCCATCAACACCAGCGCAGACGGGGTGAGGGTCACAGAGAGGGGACGGCAGGAAGCACTTGTCTCCCGACGGAGCACCCAGTCACGTGCTCCCGGCCCCAAAAGCTCCTCCAGGCGGACACGGGAAGTGTAAGGACCAGGACACTCTCTCAGGCATTTACAGTTTTCATAAAGACTCACCAGAGATCTCAGGTCTTAAAAGACAATCTCTGTAGAAATAAAACATTAATCTTCTTTCAACTATGACTTTAACCTTCACTTTGGACTGTTTTAAAAGAAAACGTTCTATGGATTTATATGAAATGCTAGGAACGTAGTCACTTGACCTTCACATCACAGAGAGCGAGAGACGGAGAGAGAGAGAGGGGGACGGACGCAGCGCAGACGCCCAGCTCACGCCCAAACCGCCTCGGCCCCTCTGCCTGCACATGAGGACACGGCTCCCCCGGCCCCTCCTGCCCCCCATCCTCAGGGACCTGAAAGACTAGGTTCTGGTCTGGTCTAGTCATCATCTCACCGGCAAAGAGACGGAACACTTGCACCCATCCATGCCTCCTTTACAAAATGAGAAAAATGAAAGCCTTCGTCCAAGTTCAAACCCCCAGACCTGAAGGTACATGGAGAGAGGCCGAGGAGGAGGAGGGGCGCTGAGGACGAGCTGCGCCTCTCTGCCCCCACCTCACACCCAGCGATCACACCAAGCACCCCTCACGAGGGCCAAAACTCCCGAGTCTGGGATGAGGGTGGGTCAGACCTGAGAGGGGGACTGCGCGGCAGTGCCAGGGACACAGCCTCCAGAGGGGGACACCAGGGAGGGCAGAGACTGGGTAAACTGGCCCCCCTACCAAAACACGGGGGCCTGGCCTCCGCTGGCCTCAGCACAAGGAGCGTGGAGGGGGAGGGGAGGGCAGCGCAGCCTGCGAGCGTGCTTTTGTGTTGCTCATTAAACACACCCAGCCCGAGATACCTATCAGAACATCCCAAGCACCTGGCTCACCTGAGCAGCCCCTAGGTACCAGCATCTCATGGGTGCCTGTCCAGGGACAAGGGCGAGAAGGGGCAGGAACCTCAAAGCCACCAAGGCCCACCCGCTGCGGCCGCACCAGCACTTCTCACCCTTCTGCCGGTGACTGTCATCCAAGCAATTGGAGTCTCCGTACAGCACGATCCGGCCTCCACCCTCGGTCGGGATCTGATACAGCCCCAAAATGGGGACGTTTTCAACCACCGCTGCTTCCTGCTTTAAGACCTCCAATCCTGAACAACACAACAGAAACAGCAGTGAGAAGTTCTGTGGAGGCATGAACAACTTTCCAGATGCCCCTTACCTTGACATTTATTCCATATGACCCCCCTGCAAAAAAAAAAAAAACCCACAGCAAAATCCAGTAATCACAACCGTGCCAACTTTTAGGATAAGAAAACAACATGTAAAGTGCCACTAATTTGGGCTGCAGCAAAATTCACGTATGTGTATACGTATATTCCCATAACCCTCCTTTTCCATTTTCACTTGAAACGGTGGTACATAGTATTCACAATCCTAGAGGCGTTGCTTCTCCCTTTTTATCCACCAAACCCAAATTTCTGTCTCTTCTTATTATGCTGAGAGGCTTATGTCTTCGGATCACACACACAAGGGGCAGCTCCTGCCCAACACACAGGTGCCTCTCTGGACACAGTTATACACACTGGTGCCCAGGCTTCACGCTGAATACCTGAAAGCTAGGACAACCAGAACTAATTTTTAGAACATACGCCCATGTAGTTTTAGTTTAGATTTAAGGTATCTGTTACATGAATCTCATAAATACAGTAACAAACGTTCCAACAGCAGAGACTTCTCACCTCTACCCAAACAACAGTTTACAACGCTGACCACACCAAGAAGCCAACAGTGCACAGGTGCCACGCAGCAACTGCTGGTGACACCATCACATAATCAAAGTCTCCACCCGTGAAGCAAACGCATCCCGCACACTGGAGACGACACACGTCTGCACCAGGATCCAGCATCCACTGCGCTGGTCACACCTAAAATGTCTGTGGCTCTAAAAATGCAGCGCTTCCTGCTCTCTACGTATAACCCCACTAGGAACTGAGTGGAAGGGAAAACAAGATTTTCTTTGTTGGGAGGGAGAGACACAGCAGTGAAACAGATGACGTGGGGAAAGTGCACACAGCATTGCCACTTGGTCTCGTGGTTTGACAGAGTTTTGTTTCTGACAATAGAAACAAAATGTTGATCCAGCATAACCCAGATTTTCAAATTCCTATTTTGTACCCAAAAGATTACTCAACTTAAAGCCTCTTTGGAAATAAAAAGTCCCTTAAAAAGGATTCCCAGGTAATTAATTTTCATTTTCAGGCTAGCAGAACACCAAAATAAAGTACGCACCCTTAAACCTTTTGATTCCTCTCCCCCCCCACAAAAAAAGGAGCTACCAGATGGCAACAAGGTGACAAGGAGACCACGGCCTTCACCCCAGGGGAGTTTCCAGAAGCAACACTGCCCTGTGAGCAACGGATCTCAGAAAGAATTACTAAGCCACGGTAAACTGTGCCAGGGGACTGGGAAGACAGGATCATTTATGTTCTAAAAGTTAAAATATACCCTTATGAACACAGAACTACTTACTGACTGACTCTGCCCTGACCGGAAGGAAAGAGCCCCTTCCAGGCAACACAGAAGTAAATTATACGTTGCAGACACAAACCGATGAGTGAGAAATCCTGACTTCTTGTCATTTTCAACTAGGGAAACTGTCCCCGACTTCCAGTTACAGAAAATGACAAAGTTCACAAGGAAGGGGGCCTTCCCTTTTGAAACAGAAAATATCAACGTGCAGGAGGAAACGGATCCATCCTGTGAGTTTCCATGAGCCCATCACATCGGTCACGGAATACTCTCTCACAGCCTTGTACAGGTGAGAGGGACACACGGTGCAGAACCCTGGCTCTGGAGGGGCGGGGCTGGGGGAAGACCACCCTGGGCAGCACGGGGGCGGCTGCCACCTTCGGGAAGGGCAGAGGCAGCCCGGGGCACCCCGCTCCTCCCGCACCCCGGTTTGCTCAGCGCGCTCAGCAGTGTCACAGGTACTGATGCCAGGGGACATGGCATCGTTTGCCTTCCTAGGTGATGGCTGTCTGTAGTAAAAAGGCAAAACTGAAAGTAAAGACCTTTCTTCCCTTCTAATTCTTCAGGGAATTTTAGGAGATGACTGTCGTATTCTTTATGTTTACACAGTTAAGAAGTTCAAAGCACAGTCAACATTTTTCTAAAATTTTAGTAATCTGGCAATCACAGAGCAGAACAATTCATAACCAGTAACAAAAATTTCAAGCAACTTTGAAGACAGTCTTAAAAAAAGACCCTACAAATATTCAAAAGCCCCTCTTCTCCTGCAGGAAACTCAACTTATTTTGCAGTGGTCACTACACACATATCCCAACTAGTAGCAAGAGACTGTCTTATCTTTCTGCGTATCCCCCAGAACGTATTACACAAGACGTCTCACCTGAAGTACCATACACATACTGCAAAGAATTTTTTAAAAATCCAAACTGCTAATGGGCACGGGGTTTCTTTTCTGGTGATGAAAATGTTCTGGAATTAGATGGCGGTGATGACCGTACAACTTGTGAAAACACCACAAATCACTGACCTGCACACTTTAAAAGGGCGAATGCTACGGTCGGTGAATTACATGTAATAAAACTGTGATTGGGCTTCCCTAGTGGCGCAGTGGTTAAGGATCCGCCTGCCGATGCAGGGGACACGGGTTCGATCCCTGGTCCGGGAAGATCCCACATGCCGTGGTGCAACTGAGCCCGTGCACCACAACTACTGAGCCTGCACTCTAGACCCCGCAGGTCACAACTACTGAAGCCCATGGGCTTAGAGCCTGGGCTCTGCAACACAAGAGAAGCCACCGCAGTGAGAGGCCCACGCACCACAACGAAAACCCAACGTCGCCAAAAATAAATAAGTTAAATTAAAAAAAAACAAAAAAAACCCTGTGATTTAAAAATGTGAAAGAGGGCTTCCCTGGTGGCGCAGTGGTTGAGAGTCCGCCTGCCGAAGCAGGGGACACGGGTTCGTGCCCCAGTCCGGGAAGATCCCACATGCCGCGGAGCGGCTGGGCCCGTGAGCCATGGCCCCTGAGCCTGCGCGTCTGGAGCCTGTGCTACGCAACGGGAGAGGCCACAGCAGTGAGAGGCCCGCGTATCGCAAAAAAAAAAAAAAAAAAAAAAAGTGAAAGAAAGAAAAAGGGAAACCAGAAAGTATACGAATAGCATTCCTTACCTTGGTCCTTAAATGTCTGTGTTATCACTATGCCATCTTCTGGAAATTTAGCAATGCTGCACCCCGACGCGTAATACACTAGAAAACAGTCGTTCAAAGTTAGAACGTAGAAACACTGAATGCTTCCAGCAGCAGCTACACATCTACGGCAGATGCAATCTTCAGGCATGTTATGTATTTGCTAAAATCGCTTCTCATCTTAAGAGAGGAGCTGCTATTATTGCCTGGTCACACAAACTGCAAGTAATTACGTCAAAATTCAAGCTGAATTATTCTATTAATCTAAGGTTTCTGGGTAGATTTTAGAAGTTGCAGCTGTCAGACTTGGGGACAACCTAAGTCAGGATGAGCAGAGTTAGTGACAGTAACGTTCAAGATATTGTTTTAGAAACTAGTCACCAAAATGAAAGGGGGCGACTTCTTAAATGAGATATGCCATTATTCCATAAACAGAATTTATACATTATCAGGGGCCTGGCGGGGTATGACATATTTGGGAACATACAGGACACAAAGAACCTTATAGGTGGGTTAGGAATGCTCACAGGAAGTACTTTCATTTTAAAAATCTGGACAAAAACTAGGGTCAACACCCAGTGTTACAGGTGCCCGTTGTGAAGACACTGCGCAGTTCTCTCCACAGACCCTGCTTACTTAGGTGATATCACATCATTCTCTCTCTCTGAAACTTAAGACTTCAAAGACGCATGGCTTCTGCTTGCCCATCTCTGGGAATGATGAGCCCTACTAAAAGCAAACACAAAACCTTACTGTCATGGTTTGCCAAGGTGAAGTCCCCCTCGTACAGGCCATCGCTGAATCCCATGTTCCAGACCGACAGCAGCTCATTCAGGGCTGGGATGTTGGCTCCTCCGGTGTCTGGCATCCACCACTGCCTGTGAAAATGACAGGGACTTAATGAAGGACTGAAGCGTCCCACAAACGCCTGATATTTTTGTCACAAAGCTGACTTCTCCCACCAGAGTCCAGCCCCTCCGCACTAGGTTTCAGCTAAAAACGAGCCTAACTGCCTGGGTTTCACTAACACTGCAATGTAAATGCTGCCGCCAGCGTGCAGAATAAAGCAAAGCCCAACTTATTTCATGAAATGCGCCACATTTAACATAAACGCGCTGCACGTAGAGCCTAGACCTTGAGAGGATGAGTAAACGCAGAAAGAAGCTCATGAAGTTCAAGGCACAGACTCTGAAGAAAGAACGCACATCGTAAGGATGAGATATTCATAACACGCCGGGAATTCTTCAGCGATAACCAACCTACTGAAAGGTTTCTTTAAATAACTGTCTTCTCGGTGCATTTAAATGTACACAGATTCGGTAAAGGAGAGGGGGGAGAGCGGAAAAGAACTCAACAGAAATTTAAAGCCGAAGGGTCTGAGATCAACAAGGACAAGGAACCCTTTCAGTCACAACTTGGGTCAGTGAGCAGTTTACTTCCTTCCCAAGCAACTTTCAAGAACATCTCTGCCAACGAAGAGAGAGCTTGTCGGAACCTGACAGCCGAAAGGACCACCGACAGGCCAAACAATCTACGTCTTTGCTGGGTGGAATTTAATTCCCAGAGAGTCAACTTTCTTACCCAAACACCAGTTGGTATCAGTACCTTGTGTTTTCGTCGTAAAACTTGACCTTCCTCATCACGGACGTGTTGTACCAGTCGCTGAAGACGATGAGCGAGAGGCCGTTGCCCACGTCCCTCCGGAGCTTGGCCACCTCCTCGGGGAAGTACTCCTCCTCGCTGTCCACCATGAGCAGCGTTCCTGAGGGAGAGAGCCCAGGGTGAGAGCAGCGGCCACTGCGCCCACAGGGCCGCACCCACAGGACATCACCGTTTCAGGAGCACGGTACTTCACTGGCCTCAGCAACTCCAGTCACTGGCCTCTAGTACTTTGGCCTGTGCCCTGTTCCGCTTTACAAGGGGGTGAAAAAGAAAGGATCAGGGTCCAACAGTACGCGGACACCAGCCAGCTGCGGCCTGTTTCACTGGTGATGCTCTACGTGAAGGATATTCACTCACCTGAAGAGAAGCAAAATTCTGTGCTAGAGTTTCTTTTAATTAAAATAAAAAATACAACGGAAGTGTACAAACGTCCTTGTGCCCAGTGATTCTGAGAGCTTCTCATTTCAGCTGAACGCTAGGAACATGGGCCACTCTCTCTGGTCCTGGCCGCCACTGGGAACGGGAGAGCCTACCCTGCCTCCACCCTTCCCCAGCTGAGCGGGACCGCCGCGCCGGCACCTCGTGTCCCTCACCATACTGACTGGCGTCAAAGCACGTGAAGGGGGAGCCGAGGACTTCGACGAAGTAGCCCATGCTTCTCAAGTGCTGATACATGTCCCTGAAGTTGGTGTGGATGTGGTCACCATTCCTGAAAGACAGGAAGCCCGGCACTAAAACCAACAGTCCTTACTCGGAATAAAAGCCACGTGGCCACAGGGCGCATTTCTGAAGGAGCAGCTCCACCGCCCACAGAGGGTTGGGAGCCAGTCCACTGGCAAGAAAGTCAGCCTTTCAGAGCAGCTCTCTCCGGGCTGCACATAAAGTGGGTGATAACAGGAAATCACCTGCGCGGCACAAGCACGAAGGAGGTAAGATGACGAGAAGATGTGGCCAAAGAAACGTTTCGTGAAGGGCCCTGAAGCGTCACTCTAGCGGTGGCGCGGGAGTGAAAGGCCAACAGCCACCTGCACTGGACAAGTTCAGCATGGCAACGCAGACATGCTGGGAGTGAACCAGGGTGGTCACACACAGGTGACCTTACATCACTGCCACTGATCACCCTTCCTCCTGTCCCAGCCCCGCGGAGGAAGGACAGGGGCAGTGGCGGGGACGGACGCCGGGTCTGGCGGCCACTTACCAGTCCAAAGGGTCGTTCTTCATCCTCAGGTTATCCCTGGGGAAGTAGCCGGGCGGGTAGCGCAGGTTGTGGTACTGGTCCCAGAGAACCCTCTTGCTTCGAGGAGGAGCGGGGATTATCTTCACCTTAATTGGGAGCTTCACTGTTGAAGTCTGTTCTGCACCACTGTTTGACTGAAAAAAATAAATTTGAAACGTCCCTTTGGCTCAGAAGAAACTTTCAGGTTTTCAGGTTGGAAACCTCACTTCTATTTATCAATTTAACCCAAACAGAACACAAGAATTTCTCACAACAACGGTAGGAGAGGACATTCGTGTATCATAATTAATTCCATTCAGAATTAGGAATTCAATTATGATGGTTTCAGAATTCAAATTTAAGGCACCTGGTTTCTAAAAACGACTAGACTGCATAGCATGAGCCTTACATTTTACAATCATTTTAAGCCTGAAATTTGGCACAGAACAGCCCACCCACGCCCCGTTCACCAAGTGCGTTGTGACCCCCCTGCTCGCCGGGCCGGGACCCCGTGGACGGCGCCTCACAGCCCAGCGCCTGGCGCTCAGCCCGTCCCCCTTTGCACATGAGCCCCCGCGCGCGCACTTACGTCCACCTCCGCCGGGGAAGCCACGGTGACTGTGACGTGCCCCTGCGCGACGCCTTCCCAGGAGGCGGCCTGCTTGGTGACGGAGATGGAAATGGCCAGGTAGCCCGACCAAGGCCACAGCACTGAGGAGTAAGAGAAAGCCACCTCGATGCTGTCTCCGTTCTGCGGTAAGTAGGGCTGCCACTCGGGCTGCGGGAGGAAAGTGGCAGAGGCTCCGGTGAGAAGCTCCGTCCGGGTCACAGCCCGCTCAGCCGGTACCACGGAGCCCATGCCCAAGGCCGCCGTGCAGCGCCAGGCCGTCACCCACCGGAGGGGCCTAGGGACACCGCCGCTGACCAACCCCGCCTTTAAAGACAAGTTCCCCGCAAGCTTAAAAGGAGGCAGGGAGTGTGGACGCACACGGCTTGATGAAGAGCTTGCATCTGCAGAGAACTTACAGAAAAGAATATTCCCAGGTTTGGGGTTAGATCTCAACTGGCTGTACGCTTAACGAATCACATTGCTTGAAAGGAATAAAATAATAAAATGACACGGCTGCAAAGTGTCACCAGTCAGGTTCTGGGCCAGCGACCGGGCAGGCGGAGTGTGCGCGGCGCCCGGAGGAGGCCTCTCCAGGCTTGGGGACAGGCGAAAGGGAAGCACGAGACGGGAAACGCACATCAGCTCGCACAGCGAACCAACGTTTCAAGCTAACCTGAACTACTCATTTCCCTCACAAGCCAGAGTGCAACGACATACTCCCTCCAAGCGAGTCGGCATGTTAAAAAAAAACTGTGAAAAAGAAGAAAAACTAGGGCACAAGACCACTGGTTAACAACAGAGAAGAAAATTAACTTTTATCCATCGCTTGTAACACATATCAAGTTAACTCAACACAGGTGAAAACATTAAATATTTAACAAGCATAAAAGGAAAGTGAGTAGAAAATAGAGATTTTTCTTATATTTCTGGAGGGATAAGCTTCTAATTTTTGAAACAGAAGAACTCACAAAAGATGAAAATTCAACTACATGTAAAAGTGAAACTTTTACAGAACCCACCCCCCAAGTTTTTAAACCACCTCTAACATTAAAGAGACAACAATAATCTGGGCAATCTTTTTGCATGACACACAACAGTGGTTAATCTCTCTATGAAGTGAAGATCTTGTTCGGATTGACAGGGACAACCTAAATTCTAGCGAAAAATGGGCCAAGGAAATGAAACACGAATTCACACAAGAGGAAATATAATCAGTAAACAAACGTGCAGACACGCACCTTACGAATCATTAAACAAGGTACCGACTACCCCCTGCAGATTTGAAGTTAAAAGATGAACCATGCAGAAACAAACCAAATGTCCACCGACTGACAAAGCGGGGTCTTATCCACACAATGAACCACGTTTCAGCCATGAGAAGGAGTGAAGCACTATATACACTGCAATGCAGATGAGCCCCTTTAAAGACATTACGCTCAGTGAAAGAGGCCAGTCACAGAGACCACGTAACATACCACTCCATTTATAGGAAACGTCCAGAAAAGGGAACTCCATGGAGACAGAAGGGGATTAGGAAATGCCACGGTCTGGGGGAAGGGGAATGGGAAGTGTTAACAGGGGTTTCTCCTTCAAGTGATGAAAATGTTCTGGAATTATCCAGTAGGATGGTTGCTGCATCACTACTTGTGAGTACACTAATAACCACTGAACCGCACAATGTAAAAGGGTGCACTTTATGGCATGTGAATTTTATCTCAATGTTTTAAAACCTCATGCAACTGGGAAAAAAAGGACGTACCACCAGAGCAGAGACACTACCCCTCTGTACACCATCAGCGGCAGTCTGAGCTGATGCACCTCTTTTGAAAAGAATCTGGTATTACGTACCAAGAGCCATTAATAATGTTCACACCCTCTTACTTGGGATTCTAATCCAGGGAGTTTATGTTAATGATTCAGAACAAAAGAAAACGATCTATACAAAGATATTCAGTGAGATGTTTACAGTTGGAAACCACCTAACTGTTCAAGCAAGAAGAAACAGTAAGCACGTAAGGATTCAACAACTCTACAGAGTATTAAACAACCATTGGAAAGAACATCGGTGCTTATGTATAATAACATTTTTAAATGTTTATAACGTGAGAACTGAAAAAGGAAAAAGACTAAATTTTTGTCTGCCACACAAAGATAACTAAAAATATCTATTTCAGATAAGGGCTGGAAAAGATTCTTTTTCTTCTTTCCTGCAGGCAACTGACTTTATTAATCTCACGAAATCATAAGAAATGTACTTTCTGTGACAGCTTGATGAAAAGTGAAATCCTGCAGTCAAGAAACAGATGAAATGAGGCACCTGGAAATGAAAAAGCAAGGACGAACACAGGAAGTGTTGGGGGGCACTGAATCAATTTAAACACACCTATTGAAACAACTACAGTGCTTTGTTAGAAAATATGATTTGAACTTTTTCTTTCAAATCGTGGCTCTAGAGTGTGTAGGGCTGAAGTCGCTTTTCTGCTCTCTTTCCCAATCCTTTATTTTTGTGATAATGTTTATGTAGTAAGTGTAAAACAAATTATAAACACAAAATTCAGATAAAGACCATGCCTTCTAAACATGAAGGCCCATGTGTCCTCATTAAACAATAAAATAATTGTAAGTGAGCCTTTAATTACAGACGGGAAACTGTAAAAATGAAGATTCAAATGCAATTAGCTGATTCAGGAGTCAAACCCAAGATGCCAAAGTAGAAGAGTGGCACACTGGCCTCATTACTGTATCCCTGACTTATATACAAAGCACTCAGGGGAGAACAAACCACTACTTCCAATCCCCCGGCACCCAGGCAGGAGGAGGACCTGTCCCTTTTAACTGCAGGAGTAAATCTGGGTCACGTCTAAGCTCACCGCTGGCCAGACGGCAGTCTCACCTTGTCTACGATTCTTCCTGTGACACCCATGCCGTTGAGGATGGTGACGTTGACGATCGTTGGCATCCCTCCGTAGTAGATGGGCTGGGAGCAGTAGGGCCACATGTAGGGACACTCGGTCAGATCGATGTAGCTGGGGCTCAGACTGAAACAAAAAATCCAGTGTTACAGGGCTTCCCTGGTGGTGCAGTGGTTGAGAGTCCACCTGCCGATGCAGGGGACGCGGGTTCGTGCCCCGGTCCGGGAAGATCCCACATGCCGCGGAGCGGCTGGGCCCGCGAGCCATGGCCGCTGAGCCTGCGCGTCCGGAGCCTGTGCTCCGCAGCAGGAGAGGCCACAGCAAGGAGAGGCCCGCGTACCGCAAAAAAAAAAAAAAAAAAAATCCAGTGTTACCGTAGACGGCGTTGGAAAGCGTCAACGGGGCGGCCCTGAGCCTCGGAAGGGCCTGCCTCCGGGGCTGCCCTCGGCTGAGGTCTGGGAACCTGGCTTCAGAACACGCCCTGTGCTGCGGAGGCCTCCCGGCCAACCTGCCTCACCAGCAGCACAGCGGGATGCGTGGGCATCACCTCTCCCCTCTGCGAGCCTGGAATCTGGTGGCTGCGGCTGGTGGAGAACGAGTATGTGCCCAGCCCCAGAGCAGACGCAGGACTCAGTCTCAAGGCACTGGAGCAAAGATGGACTTTTAAAGAACTGGAGCGGGGACAAATGGGTGGTCACTCGGCAAAAGATAAAATCAGATGCCCACCCCAGACCATACACAAGAATAAACTCCAAACGGATCAGATCCTCTCAAGTAAATAAAAGAAAGCGCACAGGCATTAGAAGGAAACATGGGCGAGTCCCTCCTTCACCTCAGTGCAGGGAAAGGCTTCCTGTGCCTCAAAATCCAGGGGCAACAGCAACGACAGGCTAACAAATACGGCTGTTAAAAAAGAAAGAAAACACATGGCCGAAAACACTTTCACAAAGTCTAAAGGCCACCAGCAAACTGGGAGAAATACTTGCAATAAAGGGTTGCTTACCCTAACATAAGAACACGTAAAAACCAAGGGACGAAAGCCCCAGAAAAGAGAAATGGTGAAAGAAATGAACAAACACTTCACAAGAAAGATATAAAAACAGCTCTTAACTCTAGACAAAGTGTTCAAACTCACTCATAACCTGAGAAAGGCAAATTAGAACAACACTGAGATAGCACTTCTCACGTGTCAGATTGGCAGAAAGGAGAGCACGGCCGGACACTGCAGGTGAGGCTCCGGGCAGACAGGCGAGCTCCCACGGCACAGCCCTTCTGGAGGGCAAGGGAGAGACCTGGAAGAGTGCCCTCTGTTCTCAGCTTGGACCCAGCAACCCCACTTCTAGGAATCTTCCCTGGAGACACACCTCCAACAAAACTAAAATGCACAGGCACAAGCAGCTTAAAATTACAAAATACTGGAAAAAGTTTCAACGCCCATATATAGATATGTGCTTGAATAAACAGAGGTATCTACACTATGGAGCTGTAAAAGAAAAGGGAGGAGAAAGATCTCTGTGAACCGACACAAGGTGATTTCCAGGATACTGTTAAGTGAAAAAAGTACAAGAGAGTATTTATGGTAATGCTGTCCCCTTCATGTAAGAAAGGGGATATGAGATGGTAGGTATGTATCTGCTCGCATGTGAAAAAAGAAATGCAAGGATAAAGCAAAAACTAATGGCGTGGTTACCTACGGGGTGGAGGGAAAGGGGCAGGGGGAGTGGCACAGAAGGGTTGAGGGGAGCCATACCTGGCCCGGTGCACTCTGTCCAGTTCCAACCTTAGAGTCATAACCCGATACATAACTAGTTGAAATCAACCAGGATGTGGGAGGAATCCGAAAAGAAATAGAAATGCTGACAAATGAACTCAACTGCATTGAAAATAAACAGCAAAACCAGATTGAAAGGGGTGTGGTGGGGAGGAAGATATTAACCTAAATCACTGTGACAAACAGTAGACTACATGCTATAAAGCTAAAGATAAAAAGAACTACACACAAACACAATCCTCTGGTTAGCGTATCTGTTTTCAGCACGGTACGAGCTAGCAGTTCTAAAACTTGTCCACAAGCGTGTACTAGGACTGAGCAAATAAACATCGTGGCGAGTGACAGCCAGGTTTCTGGCTGCTGGGGAAGGACAGCCAGCAAGAAGGAAGACTCAAGATGAGGGCCGTGGCGTCAGGTGGGATCAGGAGACAGACGACTTCACGGACAGACATAGAAACAGGTACAGGTGTGTGTGTGTGCAGACACTCACCAGCTCTGTCTGCTGAAAGGGGCTATGAGCACAGCTGCCAAGAGCACGCCTGGTGCCCAGCTGTCCGTTTCTAAACCCACCCTCCAATTAAAGGACCAGGGCTGCTCGGGCAAAGAAGCGATACCAACACTGGGCACGGAAATGCTGCCATAAAGTGAGAAAGTGCCCCCAACTGATGGAGACGTGCTGAAAAGACACGGGAGCCAACCAGCGGGAGCCCTAGAGAGCCAAACCTGGGACAAATGAGCAATAAACAATGACACTAATGGATCATGACCCACAGAGTCAGATAAGTACCTATGTGTCCACGCTGATACCACTGAATAAATAAGACAGGAGGACAGCTCTTCCTTACAGCAGAATTTCATTTAATATATGCAGAAGGGAATGAGAGAAACAGAAAATCACCATGGGACAATCTCTACAGTAAGAACTGTTACAGGGAGGAACCATCAAAGGATGCTAAACTTAGTGATGGAAAGTATGTTAAGAAACAAGATCATCTGCTTTTTTTTAATTTTTATTGGAGCATAGTTGCTTTACAATGTTGTGTTAGTTTCTACTGCATAGCAAAGTGAATCAGCTATACGTATACATACATCCCCTCTTTTTTGGATTTCCTTCCCATTTAGCTCACCACAGAGCACTGAGTACAGTTCCCTGTGCTATAAGAAACAAGATCACCTTCAAGGGCGTCCCCACAAGACACTTCGCAGTCACAAAGGGACAGTCACTGCAGTGGACACCTGGCAGAGATACTCACCGCACCAGATCTCCTGCTGCGGAGCCCAGCTGACGGACGCCAGTGGACCCTCCACTACATCTGTGCCAAGGACTGAGCACAGAGGGCACCAGGGTAGGCCCAGCCCTGGGGGACACAGGTGCCTCTACCAGGCGACTGCGGTTCAGGGAATCTCGGTGACCGGGAAAATTTCAGACCTGTGCTGGGTGTGAGGGTCCTCCTCCCTCCTCGCCCCTTCATCCTTCATAGGCCCCTCCCCCAGGAAGTCTCTTGGCCGTCTGAGTCTACGTTGGCACCTGCTTCCTGGAGGCTCCAGCCTGACACATCACCTGAACTTCATGATGCAGGTGAGCACCACCCAGAACAAAAGGAAGGACACTGAGACAACTGTCCCAACTGGAGGAGACCAAGGACACGCGGCGACTGAACGCAACGTGGATGCTGGCCTGGATCCTGGACCAGGCCAAGGATGTGGGTGGGAAAAATCTGGGTGAAATCCAAATACGGTCTGCAGCTTGGGAGATGGTAACGTATCAGTGCCAACTTCCAGGCTCTGAGGCTTCTACTATGGTTATGTAAGTTGCTAGCATCAGGGGAAGGTAGTGAAGGGTTTATGAGTCCTCGTGCACCAATTTTTAAAACTTTGTTGTAAATCTAAAATCATTTCAAAATAAGAAGTGAAAAAGAATTCTTGCCAAAAATACAGCACCTCACTAATCACGAGAAAGCATCAGAGGACTCAGAGTCATGAATGACGAGACAGATGAACTGTCAGGGGTCCGGGGAGCCCAGGGAGACATGGCAACTGCTCGCAACGTGGGGCCTGGACCCTGGACCAAAGAACATGAGGGGAGCCGGCCACTGCGCGTCTGTCTGCAGACTAACCCCAGCACAGCATCAGGGTGCACCTGTTGGCTCTAGCAGAGGAATCACAGACTACCAAGGTGTTGGCCTGAGGGGAAGCCGAGGAGAGGGTATATGAGAACGTCCGTACGATTTGTGCAGATTTTTGTAAACCTAAGATGATTTCAAAGGAAAGGGAACCCCTGACGTTACAAACAGCAGAACATGAGGAAGTGGGGAGCAATCCTGTCGGCAGCGCCCCAGCAGAAGCAGCACTGCAAAGCTCTCCCCGAGGCCCCCGAGCGCTGTGTGACTGGCGCTGGTTCCACGTGGAGGCTAATACTCTGTGCCGAGGAGGCCGGTGCAGAGAAGGAAGGCCTGTTCAAAAGGAAAGCGCACCGACCTGGCCTGTGGCTTGTAGCTGCTGAGGATCTGGTAGGCTCTGAGGAGGTCCAGCTTGCCGTGGCCTTGTTCAAACATATTCACGCCGGGCAGCCTCCGGGCTGCCGCAATCAGGGCCTGCTTCATGCTGGCCGGATTCACCAGCTCCCGTCTCTGGACTGTGCTGGGGGCAAATACCATATTCGCTCATTTTCTCTCAGCAACAGAATGAAAACCAGACTATCCCTACCCTGTTCGTGCGCAGTCATGTGACCTCCAATCTTGATCTGTATCTAACAGGAGCTTCTTCGGTAAAACTCATGCAAGATGCAAACGAACGTACTCGTTTCCGCACCTGCCTAGGGACTGACCACTCATCAGCCTTCCGTGTGGCTTGTGAGAACACGGACTCTTGGGCTAGCGCCTGTTTTTACTAAATCGATCGGGAAAACACATCTTCCCACTAACTTAACAGTCGACCTCAGAGGTTGCAGGAGACAAGAACAGGTAGGAGTTACAGGCTCCGGACACGTGGACGCAGCCCGGCCGGGAGAAGGGAAGGATCGAGGTGGGTCCTGCGGGGACTCGAGGCAGCGTGGCCAAGAGGCCCGGCCTCGGAGTGAGGCCCACTGCGTCCAAGTGCTTGTTTTGTTCGGAGGCCTGTGTGTGACGCGTCACCCCGGTGGGACAGGCCTGGTAGAGGGTTCATCGCTGGAACGCAGCTGGACTCGGGCAGCGGCGCCCAGACGTTCCCACTTGCTGTAGAACACCAGCATTAAAACACGCGTCTCTGCGTATCTACGTATTATAGATACAAGTCAATTTTACGCCCCTAAATGCAGGGGAGAAAATCCAGTAAACAGTAAGGAAAACCTGACTCTACTAAGTTGCTAAATATTTTTCTACGATGATGGGTGGTCGTGGAGTGTAGGTGGACCTTTTCTAATCGGTCTAGACGGGAGATCCGACTTCAGGAGGAGTGAGGGGAGGAAAGTGGCATCAAGTCTTACTGGCAGAAAAAAAGAATTGCTCACAGCTCAGCCCCCCTCCCGCCGACAGCGCAAGACCAGGCTCAGGCTCTGGCTCCTCGCCGGGCTCTAAGGCTGGAAACGAAGAAGCGCTTCTCTGCCGCTCGGCATCTGTTATGAGCTCCTCCTCACGCCATAAAAGCACTTCTGACCCACCACAGAGGCATTTTACCTGCTGCAGGGAGAAGAGGAAAGCAAAAGCTTCCTCACCACTGAAAACATCTGTACGTAGAGAAGCCGCTTGGCTGGGCACGGAAGACACAATGGCCTCCCCTCCTCACTCCTCTGACAGCAGGAGGCTTGACGGGCTCATCTAACGCCCACAAGAACCATCTAAGAAAGAACGGACTCCTGCCTCTTCTGTAGAGATGGGGTGAGGCCCCGGGATGTGCTCTACATACAGCCAAGCTGGTGACAAGCAAGACTCAGCTCCTGGTCCCCTGACGCCACCTCCTCCCAGCTGGGCCACACTCACCTCACCAGCAAGGTGACAGCACCTGCCACCACTGGGGAAGCCACGCTGGTCCCCGAGAGCGCCCGGCACCCGCCTTTCACGCCGGAGCCCCTCACTCCAGCGCCGTAGGTGACAATGTCAGGCTTCATGCGGCCGTAGCCTCCTGGCAGCTCCTGTAAACAAAAGCAGGGTGGTCTCTACCACGGCACATACACTGGCACGTGGCCACGCGCAGTTATGAGTGGATAAAACCAGAACAGAAATGTGGGTCAGCTAAACACACTGTAGCCTCAGTACGATGCTGGTTTTCATCTGAAATTCACTGCAATTCAGAAGAAGCTTAAATGACAGTATACAAAATAAAATTATTTTTGGTGCGTTTTGTAATGACCAGCATGACAGTAATGCCATAAAGCGTTTTAAAAGTGAATATTTTAAATTTTGCTAACATGCAAGGCTGAAAACTGGAAACTGATTTATTTCTAGATAATTTTAAAATTAGAAATATGCTAGAAAAATCAGAAAATAAAAATTAGAAATTAGGAAAAAAAAAAAAAGAAACATTTTCCTTTACAAGAAAAAAAGTACGTGATATGACTGGATATTTCAATCTTTCACCAGAGGGGAAAGAATGACTTAGAAGAGTGAGTATATAACCATACAAGTAACCTGGGATAAGAGTTTAACTGAGAACTCTCTTAAGCTTCCCAGAAACTGGGGCAAAGTGAGAATTACAATAGGAGTTATATTCTGTAAGAAAGAAGTACACCAATCTGAAGTGACAAAATCCTTCCCGGCAACCAAGCATAAATGGACCCTGGAGCCTCACACGCGGGACACTGAGCAAAGACGTCTTCACCTGCAGCCCCACAGATAATTCAGGAACGTTTCTCAAAATGCCGTCAAAACACAGGCCTCGATAAAGGCCGAGGACATGGCAGGGGGGTCGGAGCAGCAGGGGGACGCGGAGGGCAGGTCAGGGTCCCCAAGTGCCGCCCGAGGGAGCGACCCCAGCTCTGCTCAGATGGGAGGAGTCGGCCACATAATTACAGCTCACGCAGCTGAACTAATTACCTTGCTAGAGTCGTTTCAATTTTGTCCAGCTAAATGCAATCATTCCCACGTTAGGGAGCTGATATTAAGCCGTGCTCACTGGCTTCTCCTGCTTCCCAAGGCCAAAAAAAATCATCCCACCCAGCACGGAGGACTGCTGGCCCTCCTCCTACCAGTTAGGACCAGTGCACATGAATCCAACCAACCTAAATGACGAGTTACTCAGAAACAAGTTAAAAAGAAGTGGACCCGGGAAACACAGTGAGAACCGGCACCTGCCCGCTGGGCCACAGGGACACGGCAGGGAAGGCGCTAGAGCGTGTCCTCGTGGCGGGCTGCCTCCAGGCTGCTTTTCTCTCCGTGCTCACAGACAGCCCCGAGGCCCTTGCACGCGGCTCCCGCGGGCACGCCGGACAAAAGGAGCAGCGCCTACCCAGGTGGTCATTCCCCGCGATGAGAAGCGGGCGATGTTGTCCTCAAAGTCAATGCCGCCCACTCCGATCACATCCATCTGGTCAGCAGGGTTATTCAGAGTGCTGCAGCGAGGCAAGAAAAAGACACAAAAGGCGGGGGGAGAGGAATCACTCTAAGTGAGAGAGTCAAACAAGGGCAAGCAGCCCCGGGACGGTCGGAGCCCACAGCAGCTCTCCCGCGGCGAGGCGCGTGCGGCTGGGAGGGCCCGGCCCGGCACTGCCACCTCTGCCGGCCCAGTGGTCTCCCCACACCTGAGACGCCCTCTCCTCCCCTCCCTCTCTCCTCCCCTCCCTCCCTCCTCCCTGTCAACTTATCGCCCTCCGGCCCAAGACTCTCTTCTGCCCTCACTACTGCCAGGCGTGCAGGAGTCCCCTTCCTCCGAGCTTCACAAGACTGGCCACGACCAGCCCTGTCACCTGCGTACACGTCCGTACACCACTTCCCAACTGCCGCGAGCGCAGCCCCCCCGAGCTCGGTCCCCGGCTCCTCTGGGAAGGAACTACAGCCACACACGTGCACCTGCCACCGTCAGAAAGTGAAAGTTCTCCCTGGGTCTCGGGTAGGTGTCTCCCTTCCTCATGGGAACCGTGGGGACCACTCATCTCTCCGTAACCCCGGGCTCCTCAGCGGGAAGGCACGGATGCGCGTGAAAAAGCATGCGGTTCTCCCCTGCACTTCAAGGGCGCTAGGTCCGCAATGACACGAACATTTAAACTACGGAGTCAAGATGTAAGTCAAGATGAACTATTTGACAGTATGAAACAACCACTTATGGAACTGCACTTCCCAGCTTTATCTATTTCCGCTCCACCACCACAACATGAACTCCTGAACCACAACTGAATCCGAGCAGCTGAAGCGACAGCAGCAGCAAGATACTACTGTTTCAACCACACGGGGCCGACCCTAGCATCACCTCCTTAGCTTACCCACCACCAGCATGCTACCAGCTGGTTGTTCAGAAGCACCAACAGTGATTTGTTAATCGGCTGACAGTAAAAGTTTACAAATTTCTATGACATCAAAGAGCAGAGATTAGAACAGAAGTCACTGGCAGTATTTCCCACTGAAGTTGATAGCAAAGAACACCAGCTTCCCACCCTGCCTCTACCTGCCAATCCCTATACTTTACACCCTTAAAATCAGGGGAAAGCATCAGAAAATCTTTGTTGGTGCTGAGAAGGGGGAAGTGCAGCTGCAGACTCCTTGGCACCATGAAATCTAAGCATCGAGGGTGCCGGACCCCAGAGAGCTCCCAGAAGGGGTACCCGTGGGGACATGTCGGGCAGCGTCACGCCTCCGATAAACAACCGGGCTCTTCAAGTGCATGACTGTCACGTGACCAGCCCTATCCGAGGCCCCGCAGTAAGCCACACCCGTTCAGGCTGTGGCACCGTGACCGCGTGCCACCCCCAGCCTACCCAGCAGCTGGCGGACACCAGATGCTGTGAGGCTCTGTGGGCAGACATGAGTCCGACACCGGGGCTTCCTCTCCCGAGATGCCCCTGACACACTAAACACGAGCAGCTCTTTGATTAGAAGCCCTCACGTGGACCGCCCACAGAAGTCACAGGATTTCAGAAGAGTGACCAGTGTGTGCAAAGCAGTCAGGATGGCACGTGGAAGAGCTGGTGTGAACGGAAAGGCAGGCTTGCGGCAGCGGGGGAGGGGGGGCGGTCAGCAGCAGGATCAGGTGACGGAGACCGAGAGGAACACGGTTTCCCCAGGGAGACCCGAGGAGGAGCCTGCTCTGAGGAAGAGTGCACGAGGGAGTGGGAAGTGTTTACCGGGACACAGCCACGCCCGTTCGTCTACGCATCCATGCTGCCTTCGCACTACAAGGGCAGGCGAGTAGGGGCAACATACCATGTGGCCCACAACGACTCCACTAGTTACTACCTGATCCTTTACAGAAAATGTTTGCCAGCTCCAGGCTAGACTACTGAAGACCTTGAAAACCAAGGAGAAAAGTTTAGATCTGATCAGGCAATAACGATCCACTGCAGATCCTTAGTTAAAGAAACTGCTAGACTCTGTTTTAACAACAGAAACACAGAGAAACGGAAGAGAAAGGAACAGCTACCACTCACAGAGGCTCCGTGTTCGCGGTGCTCTCCCTCGGCTGGCTCATTTTATCCTCATCCTCACAGCCACCAACCCGGGCGGGTCTCGTGCCCTCCAGAGCCAGGCGAGGGGGCCAGGGCTCGGAGAAGCAAAGGTCCCACAGCCCAAGGGCAGGTCAAACTTGCCTGGCTCCGTCCCCGCACCCTCCCCGCCACCCCACATCCCCCATGAAGGGAGAGCTGGGCTGGGGAAGACTGGAGGCAAGAGGATGGGTGGGGGAACTGACAGATAACCTGGGGATGCTGAGCTGCGGTGGGCTGGCCTGGAGCGGGGACGTCAGAAGTGGGGGGAGGGACAAATGGAGAAGCGTTAGAAAGAGAAGACATGGAAACTGGGTGAGGTTACTAAGTAACTGGTGCTTTTCGTGGCAGAACTATAGCCGGGACGTGTTTACACCACTTACGCCTGTGAGTCACAACACACATGACTGAGGACCCAGCCAGATCCCCAACCGTGGAGCCCTACAAGGAGATGGGATCGCTGACAGAACAGCTCTTAGGCTGGAACCACGACTGCGCATGTGCACGGGTTGTGACTTAGAGAATCGTAATTTCACAGAGTCCAGCCTAATCCCCACCCTGGATGAGCTCAGTCAGCGCTCGAGACGGCCTGCTCTGCCCCAGCAGCACGGCCAGGGTGTCCCTGAAGACAGGGCACGTGCTCCTGAAGGCACGAGCAAACGGCCATGCCAGGCGGCTCTCCTGGGTCAGGGCACGCTGGCAGGCTCCGTATGTTCTCTCCTTCCTGTGCAGTTACTTTAAGCCCTCTGCCACGGCACTGAACCACACACGTCCCGGGAGCCTGGTAAAGTGGGGTGACAGACATCCCACCGCAGAAGTGATTCAGCACAAGAGGTTATTTATATTATCTACAGAATAAAAACTGGAGGTGTAAGCAGAAGGAAAATTGGGATCACTAACCAGACAAACGCTTACGACTGCCTGTGATTCAGTGACTGATGTCCCGCATCTCAAGCCACTTTAATACACCATAACCCGGCACAAAGGGACATTTCTGTGACACTGTTCTCTGCTCCCTATCTGATCCTTCTCCTCAGTGCCCCAAACACAGTGTCTGTTACGCCACCCTGCACTTTCTCCTCATATTAGTCTCATCGTACCTGTACCTTATTTTTCCTAAAAGGCAGGCACCTCAACTTACCTACCTCTTTACCCTGTGCCTTGTGCACACTGGGTCTCAATAAATACGGTAGAATCCATTTATTTCTAACAGATTTACTTTCCTGCTTGATTTTGGGTTGGGGGTAAAAAGAGTAGAATAAAAACTTTAGGCCTCCAAATTGCTATTTCCAGCAAAGTTAAAAACACAAAAAATAAAACAAAATCGGCCTTGAGTTGGCAACTGCTGGAGTGAGTGGGCACATGAGATTCATTACAAAGTCTTTTGTATGTGCTGAAAATATCCACAATACAAAGTTTTAGACAGATATAAACAGGTATAGCAAGAGACAGACAAACAACAGGTTTTCAGTTATTTCAAGGAAAAAAATACCTCTAAGGTTATTCCTATCAGGGGTACTTACCCATAAAGAGGCCCGTCATTGCCGATAGCAGAAACCATGATGACGTTGTTAGCTGTTAATTCCCACACCTACAAAATTAACAAGCATTTATTTATGAAAGTACACCACTCTTTTTCTTTTTTTTTTTTTTGCGGTACGCGGGCCTCTCACTGCTGTGGCCCCTCCCGTTGTGGAGCACAGGCTCCGGACGCGCAGGCTCAGCGGCCATGGCTCACGGGCCCAGCCGCTCCGCGGCATGTGGGATCTTCCCAGACCGGGGCAAGAACCTGCGTCCCCTGCCTTGGCAGGCGGACTCTCAATCACTGCGCCACCAGGGAAGCCCCACCACTCTTAATCAATATATAATTGTTCAAAAATAACCACAACTTCCAAAAACAGAACTAAAAAAAGAAGGTATCCCCCTGAAAGCGCAACACCAGGCCAGTACAGACGTGGTATGGCTGGCAGTCAGAATTTCCAGAGACGATAGACTCCAGGACACAGATCCACGCACACAGAGCAGACCCGGGCTTTCCAGGCACGCCCAGAAAAGACAGGCCGTGTGCTCAGGTGAGAGGAAGCAACACAGCACCCTGTGCTGCTTCCCACACAAGTCACCGTGGCTCACGTCCTCACAGAGTGGTCACCATGTGGGCGACTAGCCACCAGCACACTAGACACGAAGCAAAGCGGGGCGCGAGGCAGAGCAGGAGTCGTCACCAAACGCCTCGTCCTCCGCACAGCGGCAGGACCAACCTTGTCGACGAACGGGTGGTCCATGAAGTCGGGGCCCCCGATGCTCAGGTTCAGCACATCGATCTTCTTCAGGATGGCGTAGTTGAAGGCGTCCAGGAACCAGGACGTGTAGGAGACCTGGCCCATTTTTAAAACAGTCCTTTAGGTGTTTCAGTGGAAGTCTCCAAATGCTAGATTCTCAGCAGCATGAAGTATTCACTTAAACTTCAGAAACAGATCCCAAGAACAACAAATGCTCTGCGATGTAAACCACTACACCCAGAGCTTCCAATCCTTGGGGCTGGACTCTGGGGAGAGGCAAGGTTCCCAGGGTCCCGTCCCGCCCGGCCTCACGTCCAGCGCCTTCCTGACCTTACAGCCTGCCTGCCCAGGGAAGACCTCAAACTTCTAACTGCCCCTCTTATAAAAGGACTTGTCCTAAGACACGTCTATTCAGTTAAGTGTTTCTAAATAGTTTGATGTATTTGTCTAATATTCTTTATTCCTAAATAGACTGAAGAATAAATGGTATCAATGAAAGTTATTTCACAGAATTACTTCTGATAGTTATTATTTCTCTCATAGTTTCCTTACAAAAGTTAAATTTCTTTGTGTATCGCCATTCACGTGTTTTGTAAGGTACAAAATTAAACTTAGAGTAAAAAACAACAGATGACAGAAAACAATAAAATAAGCGCTGGAGGGAATGAAAAGACTTTCAATCCAGAATTCTATATTCAGTGAAAATAGTTTTTTGAGAATAAAGATGAAATAAAGATATTTGCAGATAACTAAAGCTGGGAGAAGTCATAGCTACTAGACTGCGTTACAAGCAATACTAAAAGCATCTCTTCATGCTGAAAGGAAATTACGTGATGTGGAAACAGATCTACAGGTAGAAATAAAGAGCACTGGAAACTGAAAATATGTGAATAAATACAAAATGTTAAAAAAAAAAACCTTACAGTGGAAAAAGAATCAACATAATGATTAAGAATTATGTTTTTTAAAGGCTTTTAAAAATAAAACATTATATTTGCTTGAATGTGCAAAAGAAATTCTAGGAGTGGGTATGTGAAAAAAAGAAACTACCACATAGGGAACATGGGGAAGTAAAGGTGAGAACCTGTCGGACGGGGACAGGGTTGGGAGAAGTATCCCTGTGTTGCCTTTTGATGTTTTTGAACTATGCATTACCTATGCAAAAATTAAATTTTAACAGTTAATAAATACTAGGACCCTCCCTTTTTTCAGTAACGTTTCCAAATGCAGAGTGAGGGAACAAGCTTCCAAATCCACGTTACCCAACACGACACTGGGTGCTGGGCACAGAGGCTACCCTCAAGGCGGTCAGTCCAGCAGGGGCAGCGAACACACAGACACGGGGTTGTTCTCTCCAGCACAAGAAGTGTGCCCGAGACATGGTGGACAGGAACCCTGGGTGGGCCGGCCGGCGGGACAGGAGAAATGGGAGGTCAAGGAATCCCCTCGGAGCAGGGTCTTTGGGGTTCCAGTGAGGCCGATGAAGGGGGCGGTGGGAGCAGGGCAAAGCCGCCCCGCGGAGGGACGGGAGGGACAGCACGGCACACGGGGGACGCCAGCCGCAGCTCAGCATCGCAGACATGGCTGCTTTTAAAGCAGCACGTTTTCTAGAGTTTTGACTTTTCACATTTTAATATCAACGCTTTACGTTTCAGGGGTCCTCAAAACACCTACCTGGTTGTTGGTAAAGACCCTGAAAATATGAAGTTCTGCATCCGGAGCAAACCCCTGGCACTCCCTCATGCTGGCTATCACACCCGCCACGAACGTGCCGTGGCCCAGCCCTGTTGTCCAAAAGGAAAAAGGCACGAAACACAGCTGATACAACGTGTGCCAAGATGCAGCATTTCAAACGAGCTCATTCTCCGAGCCCGAGACACAGACTCCCCAGCACCTCTCCGGCCTCGCCAGCCCCACCTCGGGGGGCAGCCACTCCTGCTCTCCCCCCAGAAAGGAGGTTCCCTTCCACCAGGCGTCCCTCTCTCCTCACTCACCTCCCGACCTACTCTGAAAAGCTTCTGCCAAAAGGCACAAAACAACTTGGGTCTGCCTGAGTAACTGTTGTACACGGACTGTTTAAGCATCTACACTGAAAAATACCCTCTCAGCTGATAAAACGGAGGATGGGAGTGATGCGAAGCCCGCCGGTGACCAGAAAACACCCCCTCAGGTTCTCAGGACATCAGCCACCCACCGTCGTCCAGGGTTCGCTCGTTGGTCCAGTTGGTTCTCTCCTTCACGTTTTTGAAGTGGGGATGCTTCTCACTCAGCCCGGTGTCAAAAACGGCAACCCTTACGTTAGCACCTTATGCCAAAAAGAAAGCACAATGGTGTTTGAGAAATCATCGTTTATGAAATACATCCCTCTTTGGGACCCAGAGAGAATGACAGGCGACCCAGGGCCAAAGCCTGCCCAGAGGGCACACAGTAGGCCAGGTGCGAAGGAGAGGAGGGGACAGCAGGGGAATACCATCACCTGCCGCTAAATGAGACCTGAGGACACACAGAAAGTCCCTCCGGACGCCCCTCAACGTCACCGGCTCTCAGGGGGGCGGGGGGACCACCTCTCCAGATCCTCCACCAATGACTGACTTTCCCCTCTGGGCAACTTTCTCCAAGTCTCTACGTCCTCATCTCCTTAGAGAGGCCCATGGGGCGAAGGGCACAACAAAGCACTCACTTCCGGGAGAGCGGGGGCCGCTTCTACTCCCGACCAGGACTCGGTGCTGCTCCCTAACGGACAGTGACTCTGCAGAGAGGGGCTGTCCACCACACGCAGGGAAAAGCACACTTTAAGGAGAACCACTGTATTGCACACTTTTCTATGATAACAAGTCTACTTCAGATACTGGCCAAAAGCCATCTGTTGCGATGGGAAACATGACTCATGCTGTTAGATCAAGGAATTCTAGAAAACACGTAGGAAAAAATACAAGATACTCACTGAAAGGCTAACAGAAGTAACAAAGGTAATGTCTTTTTGGTATGAGGGTTGTATTTATGTATCAGTACTACATTAAATAATCAATTACACTGAGATAACCAACAAAGTGTATTGTTTACTTTTTAAAAATGCAGACACAATACTGGAAACCAGCTGGTTTGGGGGGAAGGAAAAATGCTTTTCTGATGATTAGAGAACTTCTGTTTTGTGAAGTTTTCCCCCTAAAAGGATAAACCAAGAAGAGACAATAATTTAATAAAATGTCAGCCCCCCAGGTTTTAAGTCTGAGGCGCGGTTAGGGAAGGTCTTTGGTTCTCTAAGGTAAGGGTCTCTAAGCCAAGGAGAAATGGAAAGACACTGAGACAAACTGTGACGTGTGAGGCGCCAGAGACATGGGCTGATATTTAGGGTCCAAACCTCCACATTCGTTAAAACAGGAATCTTCTGCCCGGATGTATCAGCAAGAAAAAAAATCTGATGGGTTGTGAGTTTTATTTCCCAGGGTATGGTCGTTACTATCGTTTCCTGTTCTGAAACAAAAGGTAACCACCTCGACAGTCAATCACTTAGCCATGCCGAACACAGGGCACCACACAGGAGGGACGTGCTCCATTTCACGAGACTGCCCAAATCAAGGTAACTATCTCTGGATTTGATCTCATTCCCTGGGAAATTACAGAACTCTGCTGGACTGCCAGTCAGCTCTGGCAGGGGCAGTGCTGTGTCTGTTCACGTGTGTCAACAGGAAAGAAACACTCCACAATCTACTCCTTGTCACCTCAGAAACAGTACAGGGAAATAAGACACAAAAAGTGAACAGGACTAAACAATTAGAAAAGCCACAGAAACAGATGCCCCCCACAACAGGAGCCAGAGACGAGGGGCAGCTGACTGCGTCCAGCTCAACCCGCAGAAGGACAGACCCGTGAGGCCCTGGAGGGGAGGCCACCCCGGCTGACAGGCCCACCTGTGTAGCCCATCTGCCACAGCACGTCGGCCTGCAGCGTCTGGGCGACCTGGCGCGGGATGGCCCTGAGCAGCCGTCTGCTCGAGTGTCTCCCGGTGGCGTGCCAGAAACCCGAGCCCAGGGAGAGGCTGGCCCTGCGCAGGGGGCGGGACGACTGCCACTTCTGGCTCCAGCGGGTCTCGTTGCAGGGCGCGGCGGGGTCAGCTGCAGCCACGGGAGAGAAAGATCAGAAACACAGGGGACACGTACCTGTCAGGGAAACAGCCACTCCCCCAGTGCAATGACTCCCGTCTGAAATCCCTTCTGCCGGGTGGTGATATTCCCTCCCCTCGGCCAGAAGGAGCTTCTCCACGTGGCTAGAGTCAGAGGATATTACTTAGCCATCACGTTATTCCCAAATAGGTCTTTACCTGGAATCTTCTAACCAATGTAAGGCAGGGAAAGACTGATAAGATAGTCATTTCTGAAGAAATAAAGTCAACTGTGATAATAAAACTGAAGGAATGCCTGGTTTTTCATCAGCCACTTATTCCCACTGAACCAGAAGTGTGTGTGTGTTGGGTGGGGAGGGCGGAGTATAAGAAAATGTCCACTAAGCAATGGTGACACTTCACCGTTTACAGTGTGATCCCTGGGACAGGAAAAAGCCGTGTGATCCCAGGACACCTCGCTCTGACCTTTTCCTACTGTGACCCGCCCAACGTCCTCAGCGTGCATATCTGCTAGAACGTCACTCTTCAAAAAGCAGAACAGAGGGCTCGGGGGATTGCTGGGGGTGATGGAACTGTCTTGTATCTTGATTTTGCTGGTGGGCACCTGACTGCACACTCTTACCACGACTCGCCAAACTGCACTAAAAAGCATGGATTTTACTATCTGTAAATACTTCTTTTTTTCTTAGTGGAAGAAAAAAGTAGAAGAAATACCACAAGGGTTGTCCCTTTACCTTTCAAAAACCATGCTATAATGAAGGAAAAACCATATGTCACATCCGTTTCTAAAGGGCAAATCTGTAATACCACTGAGGTTCTGTTTCTAAAGCCAATTACTTTAGCTTTCCTTCCAGTCTCACCAGGCTACACCCATGAAAGCACAGGGACCGGGAAAAATATACAGTCATGTCAATTCTATTAAGTAATTATGTGCCCAGTGCAACTGAAATTATTCTATACTGAACCTCCCACGTTGATTCTGTTCCTTCGGTCAACAGCCTGGGCACTAACTGAAGGACAGTATTCGAACTAAGGACGGGTCTGCTGTGCTCTCCTTTCAGCAGACTGGACTGCAACCAAAGGACTGCATTCAACTCCGGCTTCAGTCATTAAGAGAAAACAGGAAGCATTCAAAGAAAAGCAATTAAAGTGGTGAGGGGACTTGACGCCAGGTCACATTAGTAACCCCTGGAGGAACTGGCTATTTTTATTATCCTGGAGAGAAGGAACTGTTAAGGGGGACACCAGGATAGCCTTGAAATACAGTGCTGTCTTGGGGAACTCAGGTTAGCTCTGTCTTATGGCCCATGGAGAGACCAGGGATGGGATCCAGAGCGTAACAGATTCCAACCCAAAATAAAGCAAAGCCTTTGAACCACAGAGCCACAGAAAGAAATGAACTTTTTTTTTTTTTTGGCCGTGCCACGTGGTATTCGGGATCTTAGTTCCCTGACCAGGGATTGAACCCGGGCCCCAGCAGTGAAAGTACGGAGTCCTATCCACTGGACCACCAGGGAATTCCCCAAAAATGAACATTTAATGTCTGCTCACAACAGCCTAAGAAATCTGCTAAGCTCTCTTCACACGCACTACTTCCTTTTACCTTTGTAAGAACTCTGAGGTAGGTGGTATTATCTCCATTTTCTGGATGAGAAGCACTGAAGCTTAAAGAGGCCTTGCTTACCACAGAAGGCCACGGCTAACAAGGAGATACATACTATTTCCTTACGGGCTGCCGAGCACAGCATCTGACGACCGTGGTGGAGAGGATACAGAAGGGAACCCCCACCATGAGCCCTACGCTTCCTGTGCTAAAATCAGCCCTTCTATGTTTCCTAAAATATTCTGCAGCTCTTTAAGATAAGATTAAAAAATAAAAAAGGCCGAATTTATATATTTGGCTAAGTGTACAAGTTTTGGGTTGCTTTTATCTTCCTGGATTGCTCTGAGGTTATTGCTTTTCAAAGAGAAAAGGCACCACGAAACGTGGACTAGCAGAGAGAGCTCTGCAAAGCCAGACACCTGAATTCCACAGCTGACGCTCCAACTGGCTGTCACAGGATGCAAATTAGTCAGGCTTGTCCCCTGGCTGTTTTTGAAACCTCAGAGGTTCTCAGGCCTAGTATACGACAGACAAAAAAAGAAGAGCAAAATTTTCTTTTTCCATCTAATGAAAGAAATGACAATAAACGGTAATGGAACTAGCAATCTGTTGCCCCAGTTTACGTCAAATGGGGGAAAAACCCCCTTTCCTTTGGTAATACATTTGCTTTGGAAAATATTATGCAATAATATGCAACTTGTTATCTAAGGATAAACTTATCTCGACAGGCCCGAGTTGTAAGGACTATAGGAGAGTAAGCCCTGGAGCTGAAAGGGACTCAGCAAATTCCTTCCATCACTGCCCCTGCCCAGCTCCCAGCTTAAACAAGCCCAGCGGAGGCGCGATGGTACGCGGTCGGGAGGGTCTGAGAAAAGCAAAATGAAACCCAAGGAAGAGGTGTTTTGCGAGATGCCTTCAAAAATAAAAACATGCGCTGAAAGAAGCAAAATGCAAATAAAAAGGAGACTCAAAGACACCGTCTTCGTTTCAGAGTGTGACGGGGCGTCAGGGCCTCAAAGCCTGAACGCTTTGAGAGGAACCTGGTGAAAATCACTTCCCACACGACAGACACAACCATCACCCTCTACTGCAAACCTGCATTATTTGTTTCTATCAGAAGCACAAAGTCTCTTTTTGGTTTTTTAAATTCCTGCCAGGAAAACGTTCACGACTGACGAAACTAGATGGAGGGACAGGAATATTCCCTGTACTGCTTTTCAAATTCTGCCACGTGTGAATACGCACATCCTCCCCCTATTCCCAGCTCAGCAGAAATGGATACAGACCAGCCCAAGGTCACAGTACTCACACTCCGTATACTTGAGGGAACGAAAGACTTTCCGTTGGGGTGTTACCCGTTTGATGTTTGGATGGTCTTCAAGTGTTAGCAGCCCCGCTTTCTGTTTTTCTTTTATCTGAATCACCTCAAAATCACTAGGGTAGTCACTGGATGGATTGTTTCGAGGTATAATTCTCCAGTTGTCGATTGCACTGCTCTTCAGGGCGCTTGAAATAAATGAATTTCTAGCTTTGGCTGTAAAGTACCCATTGAAAGCCACGATATACTCTGCAATCAATGACCACAAAATAAAAGTGAGAATTTACGTACCTATATTATGACATAAGATTACACTTAATCTAAAACTTCCCTGGTAAAAGAAAGCTTACATATCATAAAACCTAGTAGAAAGAGGAGTAAACGAACAGACTGCTTTAAACACCCTGGATGGCAGCTTCCAGAGCTCTGAGTTAAAACGATGTGGATGAACCCCCACTGATCACAGGACACATCACTTAGAATCAGATACCTGGGCTATTTTTCAAAAACCGAACGTTAACAGAAATTTGAGTGTACGGCAGAGAAATGCATGCAAGGTTTTCAAACAGGAAGAAGGAATTCAGAGAAGCGAAGGCTCAGTTTTATTTTACTGAAAACAGTAACAAAATGTAGAGCAGATTATGTAAGACTAATTGCTTAGTTATCCACAACTGGTCACATAAACTTTCAGCCCCTCCAAAGTCCCCACCCTCACCAGCTACAATGACATCTGTTCCATGGAATCCAGTTTTAGGGAAATAATTCAGAATGTCAATTTACTTCCTTCATATAAGCTAATTATACTGGAAGAACAAACTTCAGCAGAACTAATATCCAAACACTATGCACTCAGCCCATTCGAAATTTATTGTTTTTGGCAAAAGCTGATGTTTACAATAAATCTGAAAAAAAACCGCATTGGGGGTGGGGGGAAGTCCCTGACATTTAAAATAATATCATTACCATATTCCACAACTGTTGAGGAGAACTCCACCTTCAAGGTCAGGTGGGAACAGCCAGGGCATGGGGCCTTTTCAAAAGATTTCTTTTCCAGTCTGTCACCCAGATGTTTCTTCCCACAGAGCAAAACCACCAGCAGAAGCAGCCAGATGTGGACAAGCTTCATGGTCATGAGTGAATATGGTCATAAAATCGCATAAATTCAAATCGCACTTTTTTCTTCCTTGATTATAAGTTAATTTTTGTTTCAGCTAAAAGCTGAAACATTACTGATCGGCCATTTTACAGTCTAGTCCAAGGTAAATAAAAGTTAAATTTCATGGCCTTTTGTGGTTTGGGCCGAAAAGAGGCTTTCATTTCTTTCTTCGTTTCTTCTCCATCTTGGGCCTCAGGCTTCGCTCACTCTGGCCCAGACACCTGAGTCCTACGCTCCATCTGCACCACAGAACCAAAGTCCAACAGGGATGAGTGATCACTCCGTGAGCCAGTCTATAAAACAAAGCAAGCGCACAGAGACATGAGCAGTGCGCTGACAGAGCCGGGAGGGTTAGTGATCCCTGCAATTTAGATAAGAGGGCTACAAGACGAAATAAATGTATGACACAACCATGGAACATCTTATTATTTCACTTTCATTTAGTTACTCCTCACTTCTTTCAGGGGGAAAAAATGTTTTAAGACAGCTTCAAAAATAAAATAGGATAAAATAAATGAGAAAAATAAGGATGACAAATAACCCCAGGAATATTAAGCACACTGGCCCTGAGCACCCAGCACCACGGAGGAGGAGGAACCATGACCCTCTGCCTATGGTCCTTACTACGCCTCTATTTCAGATGCTGTATTTTCCCATCATTTGCAGCTCTTCATTTCCAGGGCACTTCCCCAGTCAGCACTTTAATTCCCGATAAATTTTACCAATTTTTCAGGCAAAAGCTTGGTATACACCCTTACTTTCTGCTTTAAAATTAACACCTGAGAGCAAACTAATTTCCATGCAAGTCATGTACTTACCACCTTCTTTAAGAGACGACATAAATGGTCTAAAATTACTCAAACTATGCCTCTTCAGATTTTGAAATACTTTCTGCCAATTCTATGAAGAGAGCACAGAAGAGTTTTTATTGTCACTAAGTGTATTTTACCTGAAGCCTCAACTTAAAAGATTTTCAACCTGCTGAATATGTTATAAAATCAAATTACCTCTTTACTGGGAGTGACATGAGAGGACAGTTCGTGAGGTAAAAGCTGTTGCCAAAGAAAACTGCTGAGTATTAAACTGCACGTGAGCACGAATACCTTTCAAAGTATCTGAATGGTAAGGAAAATCATAATTCTTCACAATGAAGAACAGAGCAGTGATAAAACGACACCACAGGCTGCAGCACGCCCAGAAAAATCCGTTGCACAGCTCACACCAGAAACATAAATAATCCAGCAGGGGGAAGACAGACCAATGAGACAGACGGGCCTTCCATTCCTACTTGTTTCTAAAAAGAAAACACGCAGGACAAGGAGTTAGCCCCCTTTCAAGAGAGGGATGTCAGGGTGTTAAACCTATTCTTCCGGCAGAAACTGGTACCTGAGAGCAACAAGGAGTCTGTGGTTTCTGGAACTATTCATGTGTGCTTCTATAAACAGGAAAGCACTGATAAAGAAAAGTAAGGGTTTGGGCTTCCCTGGTGGCGCAGTGGTTAAGAATCCGCCTGCCAATGCAGGGGCCACGGGTTCGAGCCCTGGTCCGGGAAGGTCCCACATGCCGCGAAGCAACTAAGCCCGTGCGCCACAACTACTGAGCCTGTGCTCTAGAGCCCGTGAGCCACAACTACTGAGCCTGCGCTCTAGAGCCCGTGAGCCACAACTACTGCAGCCCACATGCCTAGAGCCCACGCTCCGCAACAAGAGAAGCCACTGCAATGAGAAGCCCAGACACCACAACGAAGAGTAGCCCCGCTCACCGCAACTAGAGAAAGCCCGCGTGCAGCAACAAAAAGCCAACGCAGCCAAAAAATAAACAAATAAATAAATTTATTAAAGGAAAAGAAAAGTAAGGGGTTAAGAGTATCTAAACAATCTTTGAAGTTCAAAAATTAGGACATTCATTGTTATAATAACAAACGAACCTGAAAAGCAGGCCTATCTCTGCAACTGGAGACCAAGGTTGGTGGAACAGAGTTAATCAGATAGAAATGAAATATTAAAACTTATTTCCATAGCAACATGAAGAACAATGAGAATGCCAGTCATATAAACAAAGAAACTGAAAACAAAGACCAGAACAGAAAGATGGAAGAAAAGCAACAGGGGACACCAACAGTCACTCCGACCTATTTTACAGCAAAGCCGCTTGGGAGTGAGGCCCAAGTCCTTGTTCATACTTGATACCTGCAGCAGTATCACAGAATACAACTATCTGAAGTATACAGCTGACTTAATTATAGTATTACGGGTCAAAGTAGAGAAAGCTAATCACTGGTGATAAGAGCTCTTATGTTCATAGGAAATGAACTTACAGTGAAAAGATTTAAATGGGTCTCAATTAAGGCAATTAAAAAAAATAAAATAAAAACAGAATGCTAAAGAATCTATGACACATCTTTACACTACCAAATGTAAAATAGATAGCTTTAAAAAAAAAGAATCTATGACACATTTGGACTGGATATAACGCAAATATTAGTGAGCCATACTAGTGAGCAAATATTAGACCTAACAAGTTGAGTTACATCAACTTCAATTAAACCTGTTCCAAAATAATTCACACACAGGTAAAGACAGTGAACTTACAATCAGCCTGTGGGGGAGAGATGGCTGATGTTCTCTCACAGCTGAGGGCAGGAGCCTGACTTGAAAAGAAAGAGAAACGGAAAGAAAAGGTCAGGGATTCTGAAATTTTAAAATGACTAAAGTAATCAGTTCTCTTCCAAACAGAAACAGGAAACTTTTTAGGTCTTTGGAAAACAGGACACTGCACGATCGTAAGACAGTCTACCTTAATTTACTCACTACATCGTACAAATTTATGAAGTGCTAACCAAGTTTCAGACACTGCCAGGGGTTACAGAGGAAACACGTGTTGTTAGTAGGTGAGGGACGCAGGCCTCCAGGTGGGAGCCTGCAAGGAGGCCAAGCACAAACGCCAACGGCCAAGCCAAGCGCAGGAAAGGACGACAGCAAAGGAGAGGCACAGGGCCCGCGCGGGGACGGGGGACGGAAGGAGGAGCCTTCGGGAGAGGGGGCTGGCAGCTGGCTCTGGCCGACTCTACCCCCGCAGGGCTGGAAGCGTGGAAATACGGAAGAGAAGCGGGGCATCCTGAGCAGAGCTACGTCCCGGCGAGGAAACGCAGGGTGCGCGCAGGAGCAGCCAGTGAGCGGTGCCAGGCTGGAGAGGGTGACAGGGCGGGCGCTGAGGCAGGCACGGGTCTGAACAGCAGGGCCAGCGACAGGCGGAAACAGCCGCTCAGAGCGCCAGCGGAGCGCCCTGCAGAACGAGAACCCCGCGGCGGGGCGGGGGGTGGGGGGCGAGCGGCTCAGTTCCCTCCTCCGACCCATTTCCCCGGAGCCCCAGAGCCAGGCACTGCTCCGGCCGCCCCGCAGAGCAGTGAGCACAAGACAACCGAAATCTCTGCCTCGTGGAGCGGCCCTTTCAGAGGGAGACAGGTATCACGCACGATGAGAAGACGTGGCATTTAGCTGGTGATAAATGCTGTATTTTGAAAGCAGAAAAAAGAAAGAAGGGGGATGTGACAAGTCAGGTGGAGGGGTGAAGCTGAGACAGAGTGCTGCAGAAGCTTCTGGAAGGGGACTTCTGAGTGAAGACCCGATGGAAGCGGAGCGCTCACCAAGCCCCCTGGGGAAGGGTGCCGCGGGCGCTGGGGAGACAAGGGCAGGAGCCCGAGCAAGGGCACGCCTGGTGTGTGCCAGGAAGAGCAGAGGCCAGGGGCGAGGGAAGGGGACCTCGGAGGGGAGATGAGAGGCCCGTGCCCTAGCGCTGAACGGGCAGGGAAAGCATGAGCAGAGCAAAGGAGCCTCACCGGCCGGCTGGAGCTCCGTGTGGAGCGGACACAGGCGGAAGCGGGGAACCCCTGGAAGGCCCCTGTGAAGAGGGTGGCTTGGGCCAGGGAGGGGCAGGGGTGGCGAAGGCAGAGCCGAAAGGCTCCGCTGACGACCAGATGTGGGGCGCGCCCGTGAGGAGGCAGGGACAGCACCAAGGCCTCCGGCCCAACGCCCAGGGCGTCTGCCCCAAACGGGATGGCGAAGGCTGCAGGAAAAGCCGGCTCAGGAAACACGGGCAGGACCTGAGTGCTGCCCCAAATTAGGGGAAACATTTCCATAATGAACAGCAGTCACTGGTTTAGTAATTGAAAGGTCACTGAACCTCTCACCAGAGGGCCACACTAGAGGAGTCTCCAAACCACAGGGGCTGGAAAGCAGACACCCTCATGAGGACAATCCCCATGGAGGGGGAGGAAGGAGAAGGCTGGGAAGGACGGGAACAAGGAGACACTCCCTATCTGGACCTGGCTGACCTGCTTCTGTTCTTTAAAGGTGAACTAAAATCTGGTTCTAGGAAGACACTCTTTTTCAAGGGTGACAACAGATATGGAGGTTTCTACGTTTCCCAGTCCCAGAAAGAGAGAGCTTCAAAACATAAATTTGCACTGAGGAAAAGAAAAATGCCACGGGGGACCTAGAGGCGGGTGAGTGACGGCGTGGGCGCTGGGGAGGGAAGACCCGCCACCGCCTACCGACCTCTGCGCCCTTGGCCTGTTTGTTTTAAAGATACGGCTCCCCCGACTCCTCCGCAGCGCTCTGAAGGCACCCCGCGACCGCGTGCACAAGGGCTGCGTTCCGCTCTCACTCCACAGTTCAGCCCTGGAGAGTGTGTCCCCAAGACGGGCTCACCATCTAGTGGCCAACACGTACGCAGCAACAAGCGTAAGGTGAGCACAGAGAAGAGGAGCACAGACACAACAGGAAAAGAAAACACTTTCTGTAAAAATAATCGGCCGAGGATAAGGAGGAGGCAGCGGTGGGAGAGCTGCAGCGGCCTGGCGCGGAGTGACGGAGGCTGAGGGGAGAGGCCCCTGGCGAGGGGTATCAGAGCCTGCGTGAGGCGCCGGCAGTGACGAAGGGACACTGATTTGATCAGATAAATATTTTGTGGATAATGGGAGGCAGATTTCTCACTGACAGGGAAGGAAGTCTCAAATATGAAAGGGGAAAAACTGGAATGAACCATGCAGGATCACAATAAAACTGGAAGTAGTGGTGTGAACTCAAGCTTTTCAATATACAGACATGTAGAAAAATACACTCACACAAACACACACACATGTATTTCCTAGCTCTGTCTGCTGAAAGGACACAGAGGCAGTGACATCCCAACAGGAGGGAAGCCAGAGCTGGTTTTCTAAATAACTATTCTCCACTAAAAGAAACCAGGCTCCTTGGAGAGAGAGCTAGTTCCAGGCTGGGCAGGGTGAACAGAGATGCGTCTGGAACATCTTCTTGCGCCAGAAAGTAAGGAGAAGCTCAAAGAATGGTGGGGACGTGTCAAAGGGACACAGAGGCCAGCACAGGACAATCTGAGCATCGAAGCAAATAATGAATGTAACAGATCCTGACCCACTGAATACAACAGGAAAGCATGAGTCCACTGTAGCATATATACGTAAAATAAACTTAAACTGTGAAGAGGAATAAGTTATTCACATGGGCTCAGAATGGCTCCCAGCAAAATCCTGATTTACGAAAGGAAATAGGGTAACCCTACAATGGAGACGCTTCATCAGGTTAACCAGCGATGGGACAAATGGACCCAGGTCCACCGGGCAGACGCACTGGAAGAGCCTGGCGTCACCTGAGGGGCTCCTGCCAAAGAAGCACAACCTGAATCAGATCCTAAGGAAACATCAGGACCCCAATCGAGGGACATTTTTCAAAACAACTCGCATAGAATTTCCATAAGTACTGAGGTAATGAAAGTCAAGGAATGGCTGAGATTGAAGGCGACTCAAGAGACATGACCGCTAACTGCAACTCAAGACTCTGAACTGGATCCCTTTACTGTAAGTACATTACCGGAATGAACAACTGGCAAAACCTGAATGGGGCCAACCTGTGATCAGCTAGCAGTGGCGTATCAAGACTAACTGCTGGATTTTGAAGGCTGTGCCGTGACTGCATAAAAAGGTCCTTGCTTGCAGGAAATGCCCACTGAAGTATCCAGGGGTAATGGACATCAGGTGGGCAACTTACTTTCAAATTGTTCAGAGGGAAAAAAGGGCTTCTATTGTTCTTGGACCCTTTCTGGCAGGTTGAATGGTTTCCAAAATATGCAAAAAAAAGGTCCTACATTTAGTCTCAGTTGCTAGCGCTGCCCTCAGGAGGGTGGGAGTATGAATTTGAAAATGTGGTGGAGGACTTCCCTGGAAGTGCAGTGGTTAACAATCCGCCTGCCAATGCAGGGGACACGGGTTCGAGCCCTGGTCCAGGAAGATCCCACATGCCGCGGAGCAACTAAGCCCGTGCGCCACAACTACTGAGCCTGCACTCTAGAGCCCGCGAGCCACAAGTACTGAGCCCATGTGACACAACTACTGAATCCCGTGCGCCTAGAGCCCATGCTCCGCAACAAGAGAGGCCACCGCAATGAGAGAAGCCTGCGCACCGCAACGAAGAGTAGCCCCCGCTCGCCGCAACTAGAGAAAACCCGCGGGCAGCAACGAAGACCCAACGCAGCCATAAATAAATAAAATAATTTATAAAAATAAAATGTGGTGGACGGGTGGGGGCAACTTTAAGCCTCTTCTGTGAGACTCACTCTGCACAGACCCATGTGTGCACAACCAGACCATGGACCTTATCAAATAGGTTTACACCCATCACCTGTCACACAGAATGATATCTGAACACACCAAGAGATGGACTGAGCCAGTCAAAGAGAAATTAAAAGTATTTCTCATTCTAAGGAATTAAGGAACTGAGATAGTAAACAGCTGCTAAGATTAACCCCACTGCCTCTATAATCTACATGATAAAAATCAAGTAACATTTTGACAAAAATTGAGACAAAAATTGAGTATAAAATAAAATCATGTTTAAGAATTCAACCCAATAAAATGAGTACTCTCATAGGTTGCTAGTGAATGTAAAAAACTCTTATGACCTTTTAGAGTAATTTGCCAATATATGGACGTAAAAAACTTTTAGTCTAATAACTTCAGTAATAACAACAACTAACACTTACTGAGCATTTATCATGTGGCAGGTGTTATCCTAGTAGCGTGCATGTATTAACTCACTTAATCCCACGACAACCTGTTCCTACCCATCCCCCCATTTTCAGATGAGAAAACTGAGGCCCACGGTGGCTCAGCACCTTCCCTGGAGTCACCCCGCCAGTAAGTGGGGAAGCTGGGCTGGGAACTTGGGTGGTCTGGCTCCAGAGGCCACACTCTTACGAGGTAGGTTACCCTGCTTTCCTAAAATCCATAGAAGTATAAACCTGAAAGCATACAATAATTTATGTCCAAGGATTTTAACTGGGAAAAATTACAGACCACCTAAATGCAATAGGGGACTAGCTAAATAATTAGTGCACCCATACTATGGAATGCAATGCAGCAATTTCAAACTATGGTCCTTTGGAAGGCTGAATAATGGTCCCCAAAAGATGTCCACATTCTCATCCCCAGAACCTATAAATGTTACTTTATATGGCCAAAGGGACTTTGCAGGTGTAACTAAACTAAGGACGTCTAGTGTCCTGGACGATCCAGGTGGGTCCAATGTAATTACAAGAGTCTTTATAAGAGGGAGGCAGGGAACTGATGACGGAAACATGAGGCTGAAGTGATACAGGAGGAGGTCAGGAGCTAAAGAATGCAGGTGCCTCTGGATGCTGGAAAAGGGAAGGAAACACATTCTCCCCTGGAACTTCCAGAAAGAATGAAGCTGACACCTGGACTTCAGCCCCGTGAGACTGACTTCAGACTACCGACCCCCAGAACTGCCAGAGAATAAATCTGTGTTGTTTTAGGCCACCAAGTTTATAGAAATTTGACACAGCAGCCATAGGAAACTAATATATTTCCCGAAGAATATGGGGGAAATGTTAATGAAATATTAAGGAAAACAGTTCATGTACAGTGTGATCCAAATCTTGATTTTTAAATATGTATCTATGTGCACAAGGAAAAAAGAACACGAAAAACTATGCACCAAAATGGTACCAATGATTCTATTACCTTCCGATACTATGATTACAGGTAGTTATGTTCTTAATTCTATTCATACCTTTTCACAAAGAGCACATGTTACACTTTTAAATTAGATAAAACATATTATTTAAATACTTTAATAAATCTTTTAAAATAAATTTTATAGAAAAACAAATTTTCTGGTAAGACAGCGGCACAAAGTCAAAGTATGTTAAAAATGTAATTTTATTTGTACATATAGCAGCGCTTAAAAGGGATCTATTTCCTAGGAATTGTTTTCAAAAATCTGTGTCTACCTTCTAGCTTAAGGTTATGCTTTTAGCTAGTACATTCTGAACGAGTTTATCATCTGTAATATCACTTACTCATAGGGCCTGGTTAGGGCTGTTACTGGATCCACTAAGTGTTTACTGGATTTAATTTCTATAAATTCTTAACGTAGAAGACCTGGTTATCTTTGCATACAAAGGTACACCCTAAAAGATGGTATTTACAAAATTATGGATTTTCCATAAATAAGTATAATTATGCCTCCAATAAAGGTACAATCAAAAAATATTTGACATTAAATGCTAAATGTAAAATAAACAGCTCAAAAAATACAATGCCAGGAATAATATTTAATGAGATATGTATAAAAGGGAGACAAGGTAGAGGAGATGTATTACTTGGGCAAGTGACAGCTAACATTCCTTACAGCTCTGAGAATCTTCTACTTTGCATTATAAAAGGGTATCACTAGGATTATGATGCCCCGTATAGCTCAAGTACATCCAAAAGGATTTCTTTGCAAATAATTAAAGAACACAATTCAGATGAGAGGAAATGACTTATATCACCTGATGATAGTCGTCTAATTATGAAGATGTGCCTTGCTTTTTAATGACCCTTTACTGAAATAGATCCAGAGAAAATTGAACTGTTTAGGCTATGGAAGAATACCACTCAGTTCAATTAAAATTTGACAGTAAAAATACCACTTTTGTAACTAACTGCATACTTGACTGTATTACCATTGTTTAGCAGGCTAACATTTAAGAGATGCCAGACCATGCCAAAACAAAGGTGTATTCTTAAGCCTGACTGAACCATTCATTCTGGCACATTCTGTCCATTAGTAGGTTTCGTAGGGGGGAAAAACACAAGCAATTCAGTCCCAAGAGTCAAGAGTGCCCAAGTGAAGGACCATCATGGTCCACACTGCTTTTATTGCCTATTCTTTCTCAGATGTGGCTCCTGTCTCCTTTTTCTCTTGACCCTTCAGCCATCCAGTACTGGCCAGCCCCGTAGAAGGCTAGTACTTTCCTCATTTTACTTGAAACTCATTTTCTTAAGCAAAAAGACATTCTCAATATTAATAAACCAAGTTAACAGATTTCTCAGCGTGTCAAAACCGATTAGGCCACAGGGAGGAGGAAATCAGTCTCCCTAACCTGACTCAGGCCAAACACTGAGAAACCAAGGTCCAGCCTCCCATTCTTAATATTTCAAGTCACCGAGGGCTGGAGTTGCCAGGTTGTTCCAAAATATAACCAGTACCTTAACTCTCCCCTGGTGTCAGGGGGCAGATGCAAACACACGCCCACCCCAGCTCCACTTACAGCGCTACGCTAGGAGCCATGTGTAGTCTGCCCAGGCCTGCGGCCTCTCACTATCTGTGGCACTTACTGTGGCTGCCACACAAATGAAAGAGGCAGCAGGCGGGGCAAGAACTATCTACCACCAGACCGACAGAAAATGCGATCAAACAACACGTGGATGGGAAGGGAACGCTAAAACCTCCTGACTCTTCAGAAGACAGCCTGCTTGATCCCATAGGACCCTAGGTGCTTCTAAGGCTCTGCAAGAACCGAACCAGAATTTCTTTATTTATAGACGCAACCAACTGTTGATTATAAGCCTTATAATCAATTATAACTATAAGCCTTATAATATAAGGGATATAAAGGATACTTGGGGAGCACCATTGAGACAGCTTATGGGCAAGAGTCCCACCCGCCACCCCTGCTGCCACCTCTAACAAAAAGGGCTCTGGCCATCTGCATCATACATGGAAACGTAACATTTTATTTGAGAAAAGTGTCCAGGGGACTGCCCTGGCCGTCCAGTGGTTAAGACTCCGCGCTTCCACTGCACGGGGCTCGGGTAAGATCCCTGGTCGGGAACTAAGATCCCACATGCCACACAGCCCCACCCTCACCCCCAAAAAAGTGTCCTGCATGAATGGATAAACAAAATGTGTTATATCCATACACTGGGATATTCCTGGGCCATAAGAAGGAATGAAGTATTGGGGGAAGGCATAAACTAGGAGTTTAGGATTATCAGATACACTCTACTATATATAAAATAGATAAACAAGGACCCATTGTATAGCACAGGGAACTATATTCAATATCTTGGAATCACCTGTAATGGAAAAGAATCTGAAAAAGAATATATATATGTATAAATGAATCACTCTGCTGTGCACCTGAAACTAATACAACATTGTAAATCAACTCTACTTCAGTTTAAAAAAAAGGAATGACTTACTGATACAGGGTACAATGTACATGAACTCTGAAAAGAGTACGCGAAACAAACGAAGCCAGACACGATGGCCACATACGATCTCACCTGAATACACGAAATATTCAGAAAAGACAAATCTCAGGAGACAGGAAATAGATTAGTGGTTGCCTGGAGCTGGCGTAAGAAATAGGCAGTGACTGCAGATGGGCACCAGCCATCTTTGGGGGATGTCACCTTAAACTGGGTTATGGTGGTTGCAGAACTCTGCAAATTTACTAAAACAACAACTACCAACAAATACTGAATAAGTACACTTAAAGCAGTTGAATTTTATGGTATGTAACTTTACCTTAACAAAGCTCTCACGTTAAAAAAATATATAAATAAAATGGGTGCTGCAGATTAAAGGTTGGGAAGAGTCACTGTTCTCCAAACCCCTCATTTTTATACTCAGGCAAACTGAGACCTCGAAGTGAGAGCGCTACTTACCAGCACAATCGAGACTAAAGGGCCATAGGAAACGAAATTCTCCAGTTCAACTCAAATCTTAAGCCACTCGCAAAGGACACTTGGAAGTGTCCTTCAGAATCTAAAGTAACTGTAAATATTTAACTTAATCTGCATAGGCAAACAGGCCATAAGTCTCAGGGGCTCTAACCCAAACAAGGGGTAAACATCTTAATGAACAAATGTAGACGGTGTATAACCGTCTCACGCAGCACATTCAGGACAGGGCAAGGCAAGATTTTAAGATTCTACAGGTCTGAAAGGCATTCTTGTTCTGAGAGTCAACCAGAGCCTCCCGAACCCAACTTGCCGACGAGCTTCTTACCCCGCATGTTTGAAAAATCAGTGGAGCAATGCGTACAGACCGAGACGGGGAAGAGAACCGAGGTCCCTTAAGATCTGATACCAGCTCCCTCTGGGAACAGACCCGAAAACTGCGGTCTGTTCGGAGGCGGAGGGCCAGGGCCAGGCATATGGTTTGACTCCGTTAAAGTGTATTTCAGATAAAGAAAACGGTGAAATGGAACAAGCTACCGAAGAGTGTCAACACGCAGAGAGGGCCAGGCGGGGACACCAGCCGGGAGCCGGGCCGGTCTGAGGCGAGTGGAGGGGACCGCGAGGCTCCCACGGGCAGGCATGCAGTGCACCGGCGCGTCAAGCCGCCCGTCCTCCCCGCTCCCCGCACCGTCGCCCCCGCACCACCCAGTCGGCGGCCAGCGGTTCCCGGGTCGCAACGAGGCCCCGCCGCCGCCCGCCGCCCCCGCCAGCGCAGACCCCCGCCCTCGGGGCCTCGAGCACGCCGGAGAGCGCGGGCGGCCGCGCGGGTCCGGAGAGGCGGCGGCTCCGGGGAGCGGGCCGCCTGACGTACCCGCGGCGGCCTCAAGCTCGGGTCCGCCCGGCCCGGGATAACGGCGCCTCCGCGGCGAACACGCCTCGGATCTCCATGCGGGGTGTTTACTCCCAACGCTCGCGATACTGCGCGATCCGGGCGGAGAAACCGACGGCCTGGAGCGCCGGCCCCGGCGGCCGTGCGTGCCCTGCGTGCGCGCTCCGGACGCCGGGGGCCGCGGGGCCGGGCCGGGAGGACAGACGAAGGTCTCGCGAAGTTTGCGGCCCTGGGGCGGGACCGGGTCGGAGTCCGGGTAAAGGACTGTTAGAATGGGCCGGCGAGGGATGCGTAGGGATTTAGGGCAGGAGCTCATGGAACCTGCACTGGCCCGGGCCGGGCTCGGTCCTGCAGAGGACAGCCATGGCGAAACGGCCCCTGAAAGCTTCTACTCCAGCGCTCTCCTCCTGGGGCCTTTTGGTGTCCGGAGCAAGAGCCGGGTTCAGCGCGCGCCCCCTGCAAACCGCTACCCGTTTTACCCGCGCGGCACCTGGGACGCGGGCGGGTGAAGTGCTTGCTCAGGGCGTGAGGATGCGAGTCCTCCCCTGACTCCCACCCTGACCGGCGAGACCCCTGCCCCAAGTCGGTCCACTCCACTCCTAACCCCTCGCGGCCTCGCCTGGAGCACGGACGCCAAGCGGCTACCCCTTTTGAAGAAACAAGGATTAATGTGTTGAACTCTAGAAGCGCGCCCCCCCCCCCAAATGTCCGGGTGATTGAGATCACGGGCTGTTTTGTGTCTAAATGTTGAGCCGGTCCACACTTGACATTGGACACAACTGGGGGACTGAAAGCCTGTTTTACGTAATGCTGATGACAAATGATGTGCTATATAGTGAGACAAAACTGCTTGCATCTTGTTTGAACTTTCCACGGCACCATGAAGATACTGCATGGCCCCAATATTAGAAACCACAGCACTGCATCTTCCCTTTAAGAATATTTAACCAAACTCATTTGACATAGTGGCTAAATACAGAATCCCCGACTGGCTTTGTGATCTTCGGCAAGTTGTACCTCAGCTCTTCTGTACCTCACCTTCCTCATCCAAAAAAGAGATATGAATACCTACCTAATAGGATGAGGGTTAAATGAAACATACACATACAGAGCTTGACACACATTCAATAAATGCGGTCGTTACACTAGATCAACTCACACCTGATTAAGTTCTCCCCCCACCCCCGCCCCGCCCCAGGTCGCATCAATGTTAGGAACTTTCAGAGAATTCTTGACCCTCGCACTTGCAGATCCTCAAAATTAAGCACTCCCTGCTGCCACCACGTAAGGTACCTGATCTTAAACTTAACTGTGCTGTTCTACTCAGGGTTCTTTTAACAGCCCTTTAGGTCACTATGCCATTGAATACAAAGCCCAACTGTTAGGAACAGAGGTAGGCTGATGAATTGCAAACATCCTTGTCACGTGATAGTGAAGTCGGAAGCGGGGGAAGAGAGACAGCTGCCAGCTCCTGAAAACCCTAGAAACTGCAGGGGGCCTGGGGCATGACAGGAGGTGGCCTGGAAATTGACCAAGGAAGGCTGAGAGCCCCAGAATCCTGGTCTACCGGTTTTCCACCACTCCAGGTTATAATAACTTCCTAAACTAACCCTTCACGTATATAATAAAGCATTCACAATTCCATGGGAAGGTAAATCTTTATTAACACTAAGTGCTATTTTAAAGAGTAACAGCCTGAGCCGATACTGAGACAGAGACACAGAGAGACTAGTTTCCCAGGGCAAACAATGTCAACACTGAGGACACCACTTAACCCTCTGGTTCCCAAATGCGCCAAGATTTTAAGTAACTGAGGTTAAAACAAAACAGACTCCTCCAAAGAGCTGTCTCTACTCACTGACTCCCTTTTTCTTCCCACTCTTTCTTGAACCCACTACTTTTCATCCCCACCACGACTTTCATCCCCACCACTCGATGAAAATGGATCATGACAAAAGCACCAGTGACCTCCACATCGCCAATGTCAGTGATCCAAATCAGCCTTCATCTTACTCAACCTATCAGGAGAATGAGAGCAAGAAATCAACTCTGTAGTTTCACAAGATTTATGAGACACGTGGTTACACGCGCAATTTTCTTACTGAGTTACCAGCTTTTAATGAGTTACTATCACAGGTGTTTAGAGATTAATTTTTTGTAACTTTTAAATAACTGTTCCTACGGGGAAAAAATGTGTCTCTCTTTCCAAACAACCAATTTACAAACATATGGAGCAAAACCTCTTCCAAAGGAAGCAGAAGCAACTGCTTTTATTGTTGTTTTCAGGCCACAGACTCTTTCAAAGGTTCTTATTTCCCACATTCTTAATAAGAAACCCCATCTACAGTGGTCCGATTATGACTCTCAAATGAGCTCTGGGAAAGGTAAAACCTAAGGAAGAGTCTTGGTTTTGATCTTTCATGAACTTTGCACCAATCAGCGTATTTACATATGTCCTGCCAAGGAGAGAAGTTTAAAACATCACTGACATGGTTTACTTAGTCTCATCATATAACAATGATCCAACACCTAATCTATAAATATAAGACACTGCTGTACCACATAACACCTTAGATATAAATACGGTATTTTTACATCAAGTTGCTGCTTCTTATTATATGTCAATTAAAGTTCAAGTCACTGTGGCATGAAGTCAAATTTTCGCTAGTCTTAATGACCATAAATGGTCGGGTAGGGAAATGCCAAATATGACAAAATAAAGGTTTCCAAGCCAACTTGGAAGCAAAACAGTTCTACGTAGTAGTATCGTAGAAAGGTCAGTTCTACGTAGTATCACTAGTGTGTAAATTTTCACACCTGAAGTTCCTCCTCTTATGTGATGAAGGCCTGATCTGTAAGTTGAAGAGCTCTGAACTGAACTTCTGATCTTGAGTCCAAGTCAGATCTGGAAATACTAAGGCAATGTCACTGGCAAAATTGTGGGCATAACATAAAAGCATGCTTTAGGCCTACTCGTAATGGAATATTATCTCAGGAGAAAGCAATTTCATAAAAGTCCTGATTTCAATTTACCGGTTTCTGCATCAATGTTGCAATATTAAACTGTGAATTTCAAATTTGCACATACGATCATATTCGTACAGTGATTTACAACTGTCAAAGCACTACGTATGTGATTCTCAAAAATGTTTGGCTTTACAGGACCTGAACCAAAAAGACTTCACAGTAGGTTTCAGTGCAAACCCGTATTGTGGTGGATTGTGCGTAATTATCTTCATACCAATAGAAGTATTCACTGTAACGCATAAATCCATTACACGAACCAAGAATGAGCTTCTAACTTATTTCAACAGACACAATATGTCATATCACACACACATAATCTGTCCATATTTTAACTACTATTCTATAAATCTTTGATGTTTACACCAATAATGCCATTGGAATGGACTAATATTACATAGCAAAGTGTTTGACAAGGTAAAACAAGCTCTAAAGGGTTAAATTTGTTATAAAATGGGTCATAGGCTGAGAAGTCATTACTCATCCACAGTAATTATAAATCAGAGGATGACTGAGGGTCAATTACTACATGTCCAAATCTAGGAATGAATTAACTCCTTAGTAGATTAAAAAAAACAGAATGTCGTAAGTAATATTATACTTGGCAAATCTATAGCACAAAATTGGGTAGCCTTGTTTAGTATGAAAAGGAAAAATCTAGAATTTTAATACCCTTAAGATTCCACATTAAGCCATCTTGACGAGAAATCTTTCTTAAAGTAACTTACCCATACATAAAGTTGCCTAGATGCACACAACATACACACGTATATGGTTCTCTAACGAAGCATCAGCTGAAGAGCAGCATTTCATACACAGAGAGCCGAACAACTAGAGTTACACAATATAATACAGAGTTCCACTAATTATACCAGCAATCTGACCTAGAAAACAACACTTTTAAATAGTTTTTCCTGATGAACATTTGAAAACCAATACTATAATTCATCTACTGAAATAATTTCCCTTAAGAAACAACACGCGAAACTGTAAGAGCTGACAAGTCACATCATATTTCAATATCAGACTGCGAGTAGCTCTTAGAACAACATAAATCACACAGCTTTCGAACAGCTTAAAAAAAAAAAAAAAGCATCAAAATTTAGGTTGCCTCATGGTTCTTGTGTGGTGGTCGTTGTTTACTCTGTGCCTTCCAAGCGGCCCTTGAGGCTTTTCCACAGCATTCTTAAAAGTGTTATGTTTATTTTGCAAACGATGAGTCAACAGTATGCTAAATGATCAGTAGAAAGAAAATGCAGAAGATAAATTACATGTGTTCTTCCAAATGTAGAATGCTGCAGGTTCCCCGAGTTGGCAACACTTCCCAACCATCAGCCAGCTTCACGCTTTGCAGGATAAGGCCTCCTTACGTAGGGAACGATTGAGAATATTTGCTCCCCACACCCAGAGCCATTCAGGCATATACTGTGCAAAAAGAAACTAAAAATGAAAGAGAAAAAGACTGTAAGGTTAGAACCCAAAGTCATCGACAACAGAACGCACAGATCAGCAATCGTTTAAACCAACAAACATCACCAATCCCATTAAATACAAAAAAGGGAAAAACCTTAGGTGCTACTGCACTGAGCACCTACTTTTGTATAAGACCGTATGCTAGACTCTCTGGGGAACAGAAATGTGATCACCGCCCACCCGCCCCCTTTCTCTAATGAGGCGGGACAGACCTACACGCAGTGATACGATTTCATCTTTACTTAACGTGACATGAATAGTATGGAATGTGGATAAGAATTACAAATCAGCCCAGGAATAAAAGGCAGGTGAAAGAGAAAACTGCATACGTGCTTAGTACTGTGTGAGAAAACTGGGGACTGAGGGGCAGAGTGGTGCTAAGTTAAACAAACGCACTGAGTCAAAAACACCAGGACCCTGAGAGAGTGTCTTGAGGTGTGATGTGGAAGCCTCGGGGATACAGGGAGGATGTCCGCTGATGCTGCTCTGCTCCAGGGGGTCTCCAGGGCCACGTCCCCACAGGGGACATTCGGCAAGGTTCAGAAACAGTATTAGCTGTCACAAGTGGGGTGGTGGTGCTACCGGCATCTCGTGGGCAGAGGTCCAGGACGCTGTGAGCATCGTACAGCGCACAGGAAGGTCCCACAACAAGGAACGAACCAACCTCTACGCCACTAGTGCTCAGGTGGAGAAGCCCTGCGCAACACTGACGGATCTGTCCGAGACCGAGCAAAAGTTTAACACCTTGTGTGTGAAGGAGGGGAGATGATGGGCCCCTGGCAGGTGCTGATGTTCTAGCCTTGACCAGAGGTGTAATAATACAGGTCACTCCTTAAGAAACAGACCCAGGTCACTCTGCTATTCCAGGAACCACAGTGAACAAGGAGGGGGTCCCAGCACGATGAACTGTGGGGTGAGGGTCCCAGAGGTGCAGGTGTTCCCAGCAGGTTCCACAGAAGCTTCAGCTTAGCCACCTTGGAGACAAGGGTCCCGTGTTTGGCCTGGAGCCGTAAGTAACTACCTGTGAAAATGACCAAGGTCTCTTTGGACCTCTTTAAAGAGTCAGGATTTCATGGAAAAAAATACCCAAATACTCCTCCTTGGGGCCACTGTCCTAAAGCAAAAGGCTCTAAAATCCAAGGAGATGAAAGAAGGCAATATATGGTCCCTTAGGAGGACTCTGTAAGGAGGGTCACATTGAAACATGGGGGCGCCTGACACAGGCTAGGTAATCGGATGCCCCTCCAAAGGGCATTTTATTTTCAGTGTTTATTGAGTGGAGAGTGAAGCAGCATCTAGAAATCTGTTTGTTTTAAATCTCCTCTCATGACCTCTTGTCCACTACAGGGGGGACCAGCATCAAGATGGATTCTGCCCGTTTCCTAAGGACGGGCAGGCGGAGACTCATTGGCTTGTCCCAGGGAGGTTTCAGCACACTGGGCAGTGGGAGGGAAAGAGCTAATGGAAGAGGAGAGAATTTCATCCTCTGGGTACTGACGGATCAGCTCCGGAGGCTGACTCATCCGCCTGTTGAGATAACAGCAGTAACAGGAAAGGGATGCCAAGTGTCCAGGCACCGGGAACTGCGGAAAAGCCGGGGTGGGGGGGGTCTGGTTCTGCAAGGCTCTGGGCGCCTTCGGGGATCCTGACCCGTGTGTCCAGGCCTGCTCCTGACCAATGTGATACAGAGTAGCCTCCCCGGGGACCCGGCTCAGTAGGACTTGGGAACAACGAGCTGAGGGGAGGACGTCCACAGCGAGGGTACACATCCAGCTCATCGGAAAAGTGCACAGTGCTGAAAACACAAATGCCATGCGCTCCCCAGAGACTGAGACAGGCGGGACTTAAAAAGGTAAGAAACAAACGGGAATGGAGAAGATGGAAAGGAACTCAAAGAACGTGAGCTGGATCCTTAAACCGGAGCACTCTAAGGTTGAGAATCAGAATTCACAATCCTCATCTTTCAGCATCATGCTTCAATCAGATTCCCAAATGTCATTTTAAAAAGGTTTAGGATGCATTAACCTAATTACGAGAGCTGAGCGCACACTGTTACCTGGATGGAATGGGACCAGTATCCTGTGGTCCTTTTTGAAATGCCAAGGGTAGAAACAGCATGATGTGCGTACACTTGTGGCGAAGGCACCAACCACGGGCACTTGTGCAGAAAGCTGCCAGGGGTGGACACGTTGGTAGCTACGTAGAACGGGATTAGACTCTGTACGAAAATTCCTTTGGAAGCATATTCATACTGCAATGCTCTGCTGAAGTGGTCTAAGTAAGCCTGTTGAAACAGGAGGGGAAAAGACCTAATTTTTCAGGAACTCGGAAGAAATTCAGGAGAAAAAAAAAGACTTAATGGTCATTTCAGGGAAAAAAATACAGCACAAGCAAACACGAGCTGCTGACAAAGAGCTCAACAAACTGGACCAAACCATCGTGATAAACATTGTCCTGCATGGTGATTTCACTTTCCAACTGGGGACGCGTTACCTTAGACGCAGAAAACGCCGCCAGCTGCGGGGTTGGCTTGCAGCAGGAGCCGGAGGAGATGGTGACGATGGCCCCTTTCTTCCTCTCCACCATCCCGGGTAACACTATGTGCACCATCAGACTGGCGGCGGCAACGTTCACGTTGACGATGTCCCAGAGCATGTCCTCCGAGACCTGTGTGAAGTACTGCGGGTAGGGGTAGAACACGCCCACGTTGTTCACCAGGATGCCAACGTCTCTGTCCTTCAGGGCTTCCCGAATCAGGCCGTAGATCTCGCGGCCATTGCTGAAGTCCGCGACAATGACGTCAGTCTCCACTTTGTAGGTGTCAGCTATGTCTTTAGCGACCGTCTGCAGCTTCTCTTGGTTCCGACTGATCAGGACGATGTTGAGCCCACGGCTGGCCAACTCCTCTGCGTAGGCCCTTCCGATCCCATCTGTTGCGCCTACAGTACAAGCGGGGACAAGAGAGCAAACTCGTTTCTCAGTGTGACCTTTAAAATGGACTTTAAATACACTGTGTCTGGGTTTAATCAGAGAAGGATTCACAGTAGAAATAAACCGAGTTCTGTAAGTGATCAGTCAAGCACAAGGTCAAATCCATGACACAAGCTAGTCAAATACTCGCCCAGACACTCTGACAGGCAGAGGAAGAGCTGTTTTACATTCACCAAGTTGACTGTGAGACTCAGTGGGAAACTGTTTTCAAACTCTCATCTGGCTTGAATGAGTGCCAGGGGGTACTTTCCTGGGAAACAATGGTAAATTAAGATGAAATTTAAAATAAGGGAAGTGTTTCTGAAAGTGGTACCAGTTTGTAAGGACACTTTGAAAACAGAGAGCAAAAAGGAAAAGCAAAGGCTAGGAAGGTGGGGCTGGAGCTGGACTGGGAACAGGAGGGGCAGAATGAGAAGCACAGAAATCACAGGGAAATTCTTCCAGGACGAGGGCGGTAAGAAATGCGCACATAATCGTAACAGAGTGGTTTTATTTTTTTATCCCATGAAAACATTACATCAAATTCAGTAACTCCAGGAATGATGCATCCAACCTAAAACACAGATTAAACAGGAAAGATGATTTCATTTTTAGATTAGGCAAGAACTGAAAACTCATCTCTTACCACTCACGACTGCCCATCTTCCATACTGCTTGATCAGGTCTGCTCTGCTCACCAGGCGCGGGATGAAATGCAGCCTGATGAGGCTGTAGAAGTCACAGACGACGGTGATGCTCTTTCTGGCCGTGTACCAGGCTCCAACCAAGGCGAGGGCTTCCATGTAGCAGTTGCAGGACCTGGCGATTTCCCTGTACAAGAGGTAGAAGCTGTCGACGGCAGCCATGGCAGCCTGCAAGGGAGGGCAGCGAGAGAGAGGTGGCTTCTGCTTAGTAAGTTAAAGGAACATGCACAGTGCGCGGGAAGAAAGGAATCCGAGGACATCAGAGCTTAACAATTTTGCATTCAATAACAGTAACCGTTCAGATGCACATAGCCCATGGATCCAGACAACTTATGATCTCATTATTTAACATCTGTAGCTTATAAAGTTCTTTCCTTCCAAGAAGATTAGTCAACATAGTTATCAAGAGTTACCAAATTCCTACTAAAATCCAGGCACTGCGGCGCTAAATGTTGTGGCTACGGGGATAAACACAACATGCCCTATGCCAGAAAAAGCTCCTGGTCCAGCACAGCGGCAGACACAGAGCTTTTAATTCACGTAACAGCTGAGAGGTATGTTTCTTTCTTTTACTGAATTTATATGTATTCAAAACCGGCAAGCGCGGAGGGCCTACTATCCCTGAAGAGACAGAGGAGAAGAAACAGAGGCAATATTAAGACAGGGCCTTGGCCTCAAAGACCTTACAACCCATTTGTGACAAAACTAAGCTCTAATAAACTTTAACATCAAATAAACATAAATTAGATTATGTATAAATAATATTCATAAATGTATATTTAAAAAGAGATACTCCCCAAACTTGAAGAATTGTTTTCTCAAACGATACTGCATAAGCACGCTCCACTGTGCTGATGTCACTGGCACACCACTACCTTTCCCTGGCCCCTTAACGTTTGGGGAAAGAAAAGCCCAATTCAATTCTTGTGAGTATTCACACAGCAAGCATCGCGACGCACCTATTATGTGCCATGTACCGTGACAGATGCTAAGGACTCAAAGATGAAGTAAATAACTACCTAGAAGAAGAGACGAACATTTAACAAAACAACTTTAAATGCCATACGAACTGGTGTATGTACGCCTGTGCTCAGAAAGGAAGAGAAAGCCCGGGCACGACCAAGGCTGATGAACTTCATCCTGGACTAGACCCAGGAAGCCACTGAGGCCTGAGCCAACTGTGTGCTATCAAGTGAGGGTCAAACATCAAGAAGATCAGAACAGACCACAATTAAATTCCAGGGAGCTCTGATATGCACAAACACAAGGATACAGCATTTATTGTATATTAATAAAAGAAAATAGATTTAAGCCAAACAAACATTTATATAAAACTTCTGGAAGTGGCCCCTTTCATAGAAACTGCATTAGAATAGGAAAAAAATAAATCCTGAAACTAAGAAAAATCCCTGACAATAGCAGCAAAAGTTGGCATAAGCTTAAGGAAGAATAAGTGAATTCCTTCCCACTCGACCGCAATGCAATTTGAGCTCAACCAAGGTTTGCAGAGTGGAGAAAACAAATTAACCTCTGGAATGGAACACAATGTAAGAATGATATCACACTGTGGTAACAGGCACATAAAATAACGAAAAAACTACTGAATATAAATATGTATACGTCGATATCTATCTGTGTGTTGAGTATGCACCTGAGTGTGCAGTCCAAATTACAAACCAACAAAACATACAAAAGAAATATGACAGAAAACTGAAAGAAATAGGCAGCAGGATTCCTAAATGCCTCACAATGAGGATATAACCCCTCAAACGTTAAAATTTCCACTCCTACTGTAACTCTAAATGGGTGTGGCATTAAGTAAGTTAAAGAAACGTCCTTCTCAAATAGCAATACAGGAAATGACTGAAGGGGCCACCTTATTTCCAGTAAGTAAAGTGCTGTACACTTTGGGGTTCTGTTCAGAGAAACTTACCTCCTACGACAAGGATGCCAAGATTGGTCAAGAAAAGAAAACATTATAAACTTGATTCAGCACACAAACCAATTACTTAATAAGATAAAAACAATTACATGCTCCTCTGGGGTAATGCTTCTTCATGGACCACACTGGCTGAGATTCCCTAAAACATGAACTGTCAAGATCAATGCAGTCTGGGCTGAAGATGCTTTCTTTTTCTGGTCCGTCCGCCCCACTAAGGCCGTACACTCCGGGCACTGCTCCAAATCCTCTGAAAGACGCTCACAGTCACGGTCATCCACCTTAAACGTGTTCACCCCTTTTCTGCTGTGCATGAGCGCCTCTCAAAGCTTCCGGATGCTAGCGATGAGGTAGTGACGTGTCACCCCCTCCAAGGGTCCCCGCTGCTGCACCAGCTCAACACACGGCCCCCTCCTGAGGAGGCAGGCGCCGGCTGCAGAGGCCCCTGCCGGGCACTGAGCACACTCACACTGGCTGCCGTCCCCGAATGGCGCTAATTCGATTCCCAGAGCAACAGCCAAAACATTAGCTTCTTACAAGGAAGAACTTTATAAAAACTGAGAATCCAAACCCAACCACCCTAAGTTAGGAGTTCCTGAGATAACTTTTTAAAGTGGACACGTGCCTTTTGTCATAATTAAATACTAGGCCATGAAGAAAGCAAATGTGAAACATAATACTTGTATGCACCAGTACTTTTCAAACAAAATGTGATAAAATTCGAAATAACAAAACTATGACCAAGAAACTAGATACTTGGAACATTAAATCTATTCTTCAAAATAACAAGTGGGCATACATCTAAAATGTTAAAACAGTGTTTTCAATGAAAAACTGAAAACCACGTATCAAGGACTAATGGATCGTAGCCAAAGAAATACTTGTGAGAAAATGAATTGCAGGAGTGTCTGTAATAGGGTTCCAGTTAAAAAGGTCAGGTATGCCTCAGAGAATGACTCATCCCAAGGGGAAGCTGTGTAAAGGGAACTTCGACCCTCTCAAACACCATTTTTTTCAAGAATTGAACATCTCAGAAGGAAAAACTTCAGCAAAAGAAGCCTGACTGCGACCGAGTTCCCCGATTTTTCTGCTCAAGTCATTAAGTACCCGTGGTTTCCTCTTACCTCCTCTGCCAGCCCTGGGCCTTCAGGAATACACTGCTCTGTCTTCTCTTCAGGACAAGCTGTGAACAAAAACCAACAGGAAACAAATGCCTCTCCTTCACAGCTCAGCTGGGATAAGTTTATATAAAACTACGACCAAAGCGTTTTAAAAGTTAAGGAAACGGAACAACTCTCGTGCCGTGATTCCCTGCGCAGGCAGCGACACATCCCCTGGTCTGGGAAAAAGGCAGGCGCCGCCAGTGCCCGTCTGGTGGAAGGCTGGGCTGGGAGGCATCCCGGCTCCTGCACCTTGTTCCTTAAGGAACATTTCGTCACACAGGACAAAATCTGTCCAGACAGCTTGGAGGGAGACCCAGGACGGCAAGCATACGCCCTGCCCCCGACCTGTCCCGGGCATCTGCTGGGCTTCCCCGGACCTCATCCTCCTCTCTGCAAACCACTGTGCTCGCTCCAGCCACAGAGCACTAGACCCTCCGCTCGGCCGCAGCACCTGTTCCACACTCCAGGCAGATCCCGGCTGCCCACCTGAGCACGTGGGTCCTGGGCTGGCGGCAACAGCAGGGAGGAATGGCCCCTTCCAGCCTGCCTGGGGCCGGGGGCTTACGGATACGGAGACGGAAGGAAACGCCAGTGCCACCTTTCCCCTCTCCCTCCGCCCTAGACACCGCCTGGTGCCTGTTTCGGTTTTGAAACCCCCCACCCAAGGCTGTGTTCCCTGGGGGGCCGCATCTCCCCACACACCCCTCCAGCACCTCACACAACCCGTGGCGCGGACGGACAGGAGCGCCCAGACCAGCTGCTGCATGAAATCGCACCACCCAGCCTAGCTCAGCTCAGTCCCGTCCCACGGGGAGGGGACCACCAACACCTGCGATCCTTTACAAAGAGAAACCCCTCGTGGGCAAGGCCCCCAGGGCCGTCCTGCGCAGGCCCAGCAGGAGCTGTACAGGCATCGGAGGGGAGCAGAGACCAGCGGTGCCAGGGCCTCCAACCCCGCTTCTCAACTCCACCCACTGGATACCCTGGCACCACCAGTCAGGGGGGACCGTCACGGTATTTTAAATTGCAATTCCGTCACAGACAGCTACCTTACACGTTGATTATCATTGCTGGATTTTATTTTTAATCGCGGATCATCAGAGGGCTGACGGCATTCTAGGTCTGAGATGCATCTCATCGTTCCCCAGAGGCAGCTCAACGTGGACAGACCTGACTCACGCCAACCAAACTCACAAAAGACTGATAAATTCAAAAGCCAATTTAGTTATGAATAATAAATGATGCAGCCAAGAAGTCTAAACACGCACGGTCACTAGGCTGTAGGAAAGTCTACAAACTACTAGAACAGCAATGAAGAAAGCAGTAAGTGTGGGACGCCGAGGACCCGTGCTGGGTCTCTCAACAGAGCGATTCCCCAGGGAGGAGGGCAGGGGCGAGACGTGCCCAGGAACAGCCCAGCCTGCCGGGAAATGGTGACAACAGCAACGAGCTCACAGCACGGGATGCGCACCCAGGGGTGGAAACAGGGCCGGGAGGGGAGCCCAGGCTGTGAGATGCCTTTATGCCACACAGAAACGTTGGGCCAAAGGCAGGAGCTCATCAAGTTTAGCGCAAAAGGCAGCTGGCGGCGGTGGAGGGGCAGTGGCCTCGCGGGCAGGAAGTCAGGCGGCCTGGGCCCTGGTCCATCCAGACGGGGACGAAGCAAAGCTAGACGGAGAGCACGCAGCTTTGTGACCGACTCCCTGCCGCTCCTCAGACACGCCAGATATTTTCACCCATTTGCTCACACCTCGATGGACCATAAATGGCAAAGGACTGGAAATTCTACATGCCCGACATCCTCTTAATCCTCTCCCCATCGGTAAGTAGCTGATGGAAAATAATGTCTTTCTAATGGAGGAAGAAATCAGGACTCCCCCCAAAGCCATTCAGTTCTAGAAAAGCTCGTGGAAGCAGTTTTAAAGGGGTTTCCTACACACTTAGGTCGAGAAGCCTACCAAGGCACGCACAGATAGCAGGCTGCTCTTCACTTGCTTTGGGGCTTTGACTAGTTCATTGTTCTGTGGATAGGTACTAGTCTAAAACCTAGAGAAATCCATTACTTAGAAAGCAACACTGAAACACAGTAAAATCCTGGTCCCTGTACACCCTACCTGTACAAGTTATTATAAAGCTTTGTTTTCTTGCCTCTACGGAAACTAAGACATCAGCGAACAACAGAGGCAAACAGTCAGAACTGTCCCCGAAATAGGAAACGCAGTGCAATTCCCTACTGTCTTCTAGGCATTTTCTACTTCTCCAGGGCAATACTCATCAGGGCTAAAGGACCCTTAGGTAAGCTACGGAGTCTGAGTGATTATGACGTGTCAGGGTAGACGCACCCTCGGCAGAAATGGCACCACTGGCCAGTGACGCTGATACACGGGAGGCTCCGCACGTGCCGGAGTAGGGGGCACATGGGGTCTCCGTACCTTCCTATCGAGTTTATTATAAACCCAAAACTGCTCCAAAAGAGCCTAAAAAACCCCTTTGAGGTAACATCACAACTATGAAGGCATCATGGGAAAACTATGGTCGAGACTCCAGGAGCAAAGTCACGTCTTCAAAGCGCGGCTGCTGTGCCTGTAACATTATCCTGACCTACAGTTTAGCTGACTCGACATCACTGTGAAAAAGGCGATCAGACCTAATACAAAACCCTTCGGGAATCAAAGAGCTCTGGGAGCAGTGTCTTGGCTGAAACACAGGCATCCCCAGGCTATCCAAATGAATGCTACCTGGGGGTGATGCTACAAGAACATAAGACAGATTGTCCAAAATGTTTTCAAAGAAAATAAAGCAAGTATGATGGAAAAAAGACAATTAAAACACCACCAAACAAAAGGTAGTGGGGTGGGTAGATAATGGCCCTCCCATATGCCCACACCCTAATCCTCAAAACTCGTAAACATGTCACCTCGTGTAGCAAGGGGACTTTGAAGATTAAGGATCTTGAGATGGGGAGAAGATCCTGCATTATCCAGGTGGGTCCAACGTGATCACACGTGTCCTTATTAGATGGAGGCAGAAGGGTCAGAATCAGAGAAGGAGTTGTGACCAAGAAGCAGAGGTCAGAGAGCGCGAGGGAGATTTGAAGACCAGAGGCTGCTGGACTGAAGATGCAGAGAGGGGTCACAGGTCAAGGAAGGCAGGCACCTCCAGAATCTGACAAAGGCCAGGATACGGACTCTCCCCAGAGCCTCCCCGAGCGACACAACCGTGCTGACACCCTGGCTTTAGTCCAGTGGGACTGACTTGAGACTTCTGACCTCCAGAACTGTAAGAGAATAACTATGCTTTGTTTTAAGGCACTGAGCTTGTAGCACTTTGTTACAGCAGTCATAGGAAATTAAGATGGAGGGACGGACAGACTGCCAGTCTAGTTTTTAAGACAGTATAGAGACAAGTTGCAAATCCTGAAACATCCCTCAAACCAAAACCTTCCAGTGTATTCAGGAAGCAGAAAGTATCCTCAGAGGCTCCTCAGATCTTCGACTGGCTGAGGCCGTCCTCACCACCCCCGTCAACAGCCGGCACTTTCCAGTAAGGCTGCAGGGTTAGGACTTTAAACCTTTTTTTAATAGAAATCTCACTTCACTCAGACCCTTGCTCTCAGCACTCCCATCCTGTCTCTCCTCGCAAGCCCAGCTCAAGTCCCATCCCTTCTCCCCAGCTCAGTCCCAGGACCCGCAGACAAGCACCACGACACGCCAGCCCTGGGGATGGACCCATGGACGGGAGGCCCACGCCCCTCTTCCTTTCCCTTCCCAGGTCTCCACACCCACCAGCATGAGTTCCCCTCCGTCTCTCTCCCCCACGTGACACTTAAACACTTAAACAGAATGCGGAGCAGTGCAGTAACTGGACTCTATCTTGGTTCCTCAACTAGAACACAGGCCTCTCGAGGGCAGGAAATATATCTAAAACTAATTTTTCTGTAATTTAAGAAAACTGGAAAATGTACACAAAAGTTGTAAAACCTATTATGCACAGTTCAAAGAGTAATGAACAAAACACCCGCACAGACACCCTACTTCACAAATCAAAGCAGTCTTGGAAGCCCCGATGCTTCCTCCCTGGTCACATCCCCTTCTGCCACCTGGGGTCGGGGGGCGGGTAATCAATCTCCTAAATTCTGATGTAATATTCCCTTTTTTTTTTTTTAATAGTTGTACTATTACTGCAGCGTGGATTCTGAAATATTCCGTTTTCCCTGGTTCTGACCTTTACATAAAGGAATCAAACCCCTTCGGTATGCTTTGGTGCCTTCTTTCACTCAGCGCTGTCTTTGAGACTCACCCACGCCTCCGTAGCTGTAGGCCATATACTCTCACTGCCACGCTACCTCACGGTACAGACACACAATGCATATAACCATTCTACTGCTGATGGGTTGTTCTCGTTGGTTTTCACTTTACAATTATGAACAGCACTGCCATGAACCTTCTCGTGCATGTCTCCTAGGCACGTGTACAAGAGTTCCTCAAAGGGATAGGCCTATGAGTCGAACTGCTGGGCCACAGGGCATCCAGGCATACAGCGAGATGTTGCCAAAGCGGCTGCACCGATTTACACGCCCACCAGCAGCAAGTGTGAGCGCACGCTGTCTCCTCTCGATGGCTGGCAACGTCCACCAGTTCACTTCCTGCCAAAGGCTGGCTGTGAAATGGGATCTCACCATGGTTTTCACTGGCATTTCCTGACTACTAATAAGGCTGACTGGCACTCCTTTGATGTTTATGTGCTGTTTGTGTTTTCTCATCTATGAAATGCCTGTTCCTAGCTTTTGACGTGTTGTCTTCTTTTTCTTTCAGAGTTATAAGAATTCTTTCCATATTGTAGATACTAGTTCTCTGTATGCTTTGTCTCTTTATAGTGACTTTGATGAACTGAATGTCTTAATATTAATGTAGTCAAATTTATCTATCTTTTCCCTGCATGGTTTGTGCTTGTCATGTTTTATTTCAGAAATTCCATCCTAGTCCCAAGTCATAAAGATATTTTCCCATATTATTTTCCAAAATTTTTTTTACAGTTTTGTTTTTCAGATTTAACTCTTTAATCCTCCCACAGCCTTGTGATGGTGTGAGGCTGGGATCACATCCATCTTTACTATTCCTCCTCAGCACCTGGCATGGTGCCAGGTATATGACATTTATTTAACAAACAGAAGCAAATAATGCTTTGTGTTCAAAGTTCAAACTTCCCTCTCGGGGAGAGAAAACTTGAGAAGCTTCTCAAACTTTGCATCAGCACTTTGACGAAGTTATTATTGGTGTATCATGACTTTCTGGAATTTCCTTACCTTCCTTTGCCAAGTTTCAGTATACCACTACCATGAATTGCATGGAAAGAGCAGAACACGGGAGTTCTCATCCAAGATCCGATAACCCTCAGGTTCAGGTCTCCCTTTGTGCAGTGGGAATTAAAATAATAATAGCATCTTCTCCTAGATATAGACCCAAGATAACCGAAGACTTAGGCTCACACAAAAACTTGTACAGCTGTGTTCATAGCAGCATTATTCACGAGCTAAAAAGTGGAAACAACCCAAATGTCCAACAACAGAGGAATGGATAAACAAAATGTGGTCTATCCACATAATGGAATACTATTCAGCAATAAAAAGAATGAAGTATGGATACATGCTATGCCATGGACAAACCTTGAGAACAGTATGCTGAGCAAAAGAAGCCAGACAAAAGGAGACACATCATGGGATTCTACGTATATGAAATGTCCAGAAAAGGCAAATCCAGAGACAGAAAGTAGATTAGGGCTGCCACAGGGGGAGTGGGAAATGGGGAGCGACTGCTAATGGGGTGGGATTTCTTTGGGGGATGATAAGAATGTTCTGGAATTAAATAGTGGTGAGGACTGTACACCATGAATATGCTGCTATGAGCAGTACATGTTTAAATGGCTAAAATGGTGAATTTTATGTTATGTGAATTTTATCTCAAAAAGAAAAAATCTGCTAAAAAAAATACCAATTTGTTGAACTCTATGCCCCTGGAACATTACTGTAGTGATTATAACCACAGACTTTGAATATAGACATCCTGGATTCGAATCCACGCTCCCCATATAAGAGCTGTGTGTCTTGGGTGAAGGTGACATTACTTCACCTGAGCTTTCCTTACATCACCTGTAAACACGGGGCTAATAGCTCCTGCCTAAGATTATAATGAGAATTAAAGTAGATCATATGTAAAAAGCACTCAGAACAGAGCCCAGAACATAACTGCTCCATAAACCTTGGCTATTAGCCACTATAGTTCAGTGTTCAACGTTAGCTCTTGTCTATTTGTAGTGCTCAGGGTTAAAACTGAGAGCTGGCTTTATGCAAAAGACTCCACTAAGTGCTTTATTCCCATCATTGTACTTGCCCTCTCATCAACCTTACGAGGCAGAGTTTTAATCGTTCCCAGTTTACAGACGGGGAAACTGAGGCTTGCCGAGGTAAAGTGAAAAATTGGGCTGTGGGAATTCAGATCAAGGTCTACCAAAGTCCTGAGCCCTGGCTGGCGACGCCCACTGTAAGACCCCCAGGCAGGCATCTTGCTAGCATCACCGAGAGGGCCGCTGAGTTTGGCTTCAAGCGCCGGTCTGTGTCTGGGCTGCACGTTCATTGGGAACAGCGACAGCCTCCCTGGTCTCCAGAACCCTTCCCCTCCAGCACCGGGCAGGGCCGAACAAATGACCGCCGCTGGGGAACTGGTGGGGCCCTTTCTCCAAGAGCTCCCTTATTCTGAATTACTTCTACTTCAGAACAAAGACGACGACAACGAATCCCACTCAGACCAAGTCCTTTGGAAACGACAATAAAGCACAAAGGGGTGATCTTCAGAGCCTCGTGCGGAGCACCTGGGTCAGGTCTGGGAAAGAGTGGGACCCGCGCTCGGGGTGGCTGGGGCCCCAGGTCGGCCGGGTCCTGGGGGAGGGGCAGGCCCAGAAAAGGGAGTCCTGTGTGGGTGCAACGCCGGGATGGAGCTGTGGAAGGGGCGCTCTTGGGGGACACTCTGGAAGGAGGGAAGCTGGGGGCGGGGTCCGAGGGAAGGGAGGGACGAAAGGGTCCGGGAGGCCTGGGTGTCTCGGCGCTGAGGGCACTAGTCCAGGGGGGCGTGGTGGGGCGCAGAAGGAGGCGCCGGGCCGAAGTCCCAGTGGGCGCCGAGGGAAACCAGGAGGGTCTGGGGCCCAGGGCCTGGCGTGGGGGGCGCGGTACCTGCAGAGGCGACGCAGTCTCGGAGCCGGTCCCACCAAAGACGCTCGGCCACCACCCCGTCGCCGCCGCCGCAGCTACAACGGGCCGCGCCCCCACGTGACCCGCGCACGCGCTGTGGGCGGGGCCGTTGCGGGACCCGCCCCCCGGCCTCCCGAGTGCGCGTGCGCAGTGGTTGCCGTGGGGACCAGGGAAGCGTATGCCTGCCAACGACGCACACGCAGACGCAGAGTGCCCTGGCGGGCTGGGGCACGTAGTGATCCCACACAACCGGGCTTCCCCACTGCTACGGGGTGTTCAGTGTTTCAGGAATAAACATGAACCGCGAGGCCTCGGAGTCCGTGGCGGACGGGGGAGCGGAACAGGACTGCGCGCGGGAGCCGGGCTTGGAGCCAGCCGTGGAGGAGTCGGCGGGTGACCACGGGAACGCAGGCCAAGGGGGCCGCAAGGAAGGTGCAGACAGCCGCCCCAGGGAGGCGAGGGGGGCGACGGCCTGCGCCCAGCACCACACCCCTAGTCTTCACAGCCAGCAGTAATAGTAATAATAATAATGGCGGCCGACACTTACTAAACGATGCGTGCCGTGCGCTCACTGCATTCGAGCCATACACCCTCCCTCTGCGGTAGGCACTCCTCTCCCCGTTTCATACAGATGAGGAACCTGGAACTTAAAGAGGTTATAGAACTTTCTCCAAACAGATTACCCTCAGCCAGTCAATGACAGAACAGACTCACGCCTGGACAGTCTGACTCCAGAGCCCAAGCCCTCACTGAACACACCATTCTCCCCACCGCCCAACTTTTTAATGTTTTGAATGTTTCCCTTTATTGCCGTCACCATGCAAGATCAAAGCCTCTCTCCCCCTCTAGATGGCAAGCTATGTCAGGGCAGGACATCCTGATTGAACTGGCAGTGTCCGGTCCAGTGTCTGATCTCTGGTAGACAGAGTGAATGACGAGCTGGTTCTTCTGAGGTGACTCCTCACCAAAGTTTTCCGGAACGGGCTTAGAAAACAGCCTCCCCTCCTGCTTGGCTTGGACTGTAAGGGAAACTTTTTAGGAGCTGGTAAAGAAACTACTTGATTTGTGTCTCATGTTTTGAACCCAGCCAACAAATATATCGTGAGCATTGACTGTCCAGGCAAGCCCTGTAAGAGTTGCTGTAGGGAAGCCATGTTGCTCTGTGCACAGACACAGGTTTGAAGCCACTCCTGCTGGGTTCACGCTACCGTTCTGCAACTTGCCGGTTTTATGGCTGTTTGCCCAGAGCTTAAGCTCTCTATAGGGCAGTCTCTTTTGCAAGCGAGATAGTTATAATTAGAGTGTCTGGCATACATTGGGCCAGTAATAAATAGCAGTTCTTGTTATTAATATAACCAATCAATTATTATGTATATTGAGCACCTAGTCTTTATTCCGCAAACCTTTATCTGGTGCCTCTTGTGGCTAGGCAGTATATGCAGTGGGAAATAGGAAATTATAAGATACAGTCCCATACACGGAGTGTTTAATCTCATTCGGTAGTCCACAGGGACACCCAGAGAGCAGCAGCAAACAGCCCTTAAGATCAAGTGCATTTGAATCAGCCAATTTTAATTGACCTTTAAAAAAAAATAAGTGCATTTGAGCGTGTTCATTTTCTTTCTACCAAAGATATTCCCATAATTTTTGTTTCTTCTTGTGTGTTTTTTGAGAGCTTTTTTTAAATTGAAGTATAGTTGACTTATAATATTAGTTTAGGTGTACAACGTAATGAGTCAAAATTTTTATAGATTATATTCCATTTACAGTTACTATAAAATATTGGCTGTATTCCCTTTGCTGTACAATACACCCTTGTAGCTTATTTATTTTATAGATGGTAGTTTATATTTCTTAATCCCCTACCTCTATCTTGCTCCTCCCTCCTGTTTGGAGAACTTTTTTAAAAGAACAGAGAACATTATAACAAACACCCATGTATCACCACCAAGAATTGAAAATGATTAGCATTTTAATCATATGTACCTCAAGTCTTTTTTTTTTTTTTTTTTTTTTTGCGGTACGCGGGCCTCTCACTGCTGCGGCCTCTCCCGTTGCGGAGCACAGGCTCCGGACGCGCAGGCTCAGCGGCCATGGCTCACGGGCCCAGCCGCTCCGTGGCATGTGGGATCTTCCCGGACCGGGGCACGAACCCATGTCCCCTGCATCGGCAGACGGACTCTCTATCACTGCGCCACCAGGGAAGCCCCCTCAAGTCTTTTTTTAAAGAAATAAAGCATTTCAGATAAATTTGATGTTTTTTGCCTTACCCCACCTCTACTCCTAGCCCCATTCCCTTCTCCCCACCTCCAGAATTTTGTGTGGGTTCTTTCAATCTCATCTGTCTCTCTCTCTTCCTATCCTATCTATCTACCTATCTATCTGTCTATCTAAAATGTGTCCTTAAACAATGCATAGCATAGGTTTGTGTGGGTTTGATTTATGTAAATGATATCCTGTGCTTATTACGAAACTTGCTTTTTTCACTCCATATGTGTTTCTGAGAATTATCCATGTTGATTGACATAGCTCCAGTGCATTCTATTCCAAGGCAGAATAATAATCTGTTGCTTTATTTAACCAGTCCCTATGGATGGACATTTGCATTAATAGGTTTTGGCTGTTACAAGTAATGCAGAAGTGAATATCTTCGCACACGTCTCCGTGTCCAGCTGTACAAGAGGTTTCATCAAAGATCTGCCTAGAAGTGAAATTTTCATAGTCCTTATCAGTGCTTTAAAAATCACTGTGATACATTTAAAGAGTACCAGTTCCATGCTAAAAGCAGACAGTTATTCATCAAGTTGAAATTGGGGGACATTTTTTATACATTTCTCGATCTCTATAGAACCAATCTCTTTATTTTACAGAAATTAGTGACCCTAAGGAAACATGCGTAGGTCCTTCGGACACTTCCTACCTCAGCGAGCAGAAACACAGTGGTGATAGCTGGTCAGAGGGTCACTTAGCACAGCAAAGAGATGACAAAGAGGATCGTGGCCCCAGGTACGTGGGTGTGCTCTTGCCACTCAGCACGACGCGTTTACCCACTAAGGTGGATGTTACAATCACCCCTTTGTCCAGATAAGGAAGTTGAGGCTCACAGAGATTAAATAGTCGGCCCCACGTCTGAGGATTAGTGGCAGAGGCAGGAGGGCGTCGCTCTGTGGCTTAACTAACCACAATCTATACAACTTGAATGCTGGACCTGGAGAGAGAGAAACATTAGTAGTTCTTGATGACACAAAGGTATTTCTATTAGAACACACTTTGCAGTTTTTGAGAAGGCCGAAAGTCACAATACTGGATGAGGCCCTGAAAGCTATAAACAAAGTCATCAGGCATATAGAATATTCTGGAATTTGTGGACGGAATGGGTGTGGCAAAGAATTTATGGGATATATTTTACAGCTGACAAATTGAAATAACTTTCTTGTTCATGTTTTTCATTCCACAGAATGACTAAAAATTTTCTGCGAAAACTATGCAAGCAGCACAAGCTTTATATCACCCCAGCGCTGAACGATACGCTGTACTTACACTATAAAGGTAAGCGTCTGGTGGAGGCGCGACCTCATGTCAGGTGGAAAGACTCTAGTGGTGTTAAGAATTACTTGCAGGGATCATCTGGTGTTCTTAACTTATATTTAAGTAGAAATTTCAGAGTTTAGTGGAGATGCATGGAAAAGCAATATTTCTTTGAAGAAAAAGTCTTACATGACTGGAGTTAATACGGGTTCAAGGGAAACACATTGGTATCTTTTATTTATATTTGCTAAAGGACTCATACTTTTTCGAGCCAGTAGCTACTTGTAAATACTTTGGGCTTGGGAGGGTTACATTGTGAAGGACTGTGTCGGTGTCCAGTATCACACATAAACTTAAGTTCAGGTTCATAGACAGGGCTATTCTAGCAATGAGGAACCAGAGTGAGAACTCCCAACCTCGTGCTGAACTTGGGATGGCCACCCTGCTTCATCAGACCATCTTTATGTTCATTTGTTCAGTAAATGTTTACTGAGAGCCTTCTGTGTGCCTGGCAAGTGCTGAAGATACAGAGACGGATATGGTAAAGATGCTTTTGGTGTCTTGGGGGACAGGGCGGCCACTGTGAGAAGGTTCACGCTGTGCCTGGGAGATTCACGGAGGGCTCCAGCTGCACAACTACTCTAAAGGTGTGCAACGACCCCTAACTGGTCTCCTCACCTCCACGTTGCCCCCTCCAAAATCCTCCACCCAATATCTTGGTGTAACAGTGATGAGATGACTTAGGAGGGCAGACCCCAGAGGACCAATATTTAAGAGGTGGGAAGAAGAAGAAGACCCAGTGGGTTAGACCAAGTAGAAAGAATCAGAGAGAAGAATTAGGAGAGAGATATACCTATATTATCTACTGCTGCCTAACAAATTACCCCCAAACTTACCAACTTAAAAAATTATCATTATTTGATACTGTTTCTGAGGGTCAGGAATCTGGGAATGACTTAGCTGGGTGGTTCTGCCTCATCGTTGCTATTACCCTTTTTTAATAAAAACTTTTGGTTAAAACTTTTCAGGCAACAAAACAAATGACTTTGAAAAAGTTTTGGTAATAGCAGGTGCACTGTGAATTACAAATCTATAATGAGTCACTCAAGGAAACAAAAATGTTTGTTCTCCTCACCTTAAATGTGGCTCATAAAACTGAAAAATACCGTCAAACCAGACCCGAAGTTTGGACTGGCTTCAGGCACAGCTGGATCCATCCTGGTGCTCACCGCATCTCTTCACGAGGCTGTTTCTCCCCTTTCCTTGGCCCTGCTTTCCCTTGTGCTCATTCATTTCAGGCAGGTCACCCCTCACTTCTCCCCACTCGCAGGCGAGAAGGGAAGGTGGCTCCTTCAGTGTTAGGCTCCACCCTTCCAGGCTGGCAATTCTAGCAGAAAGTTACCTCTTTCCAATGGAGCGAGCAAAGCTCCCCGGGATTCATGAAGGTTGGCTCCACTCGGCTAAGCGTGACCAGCTCCCTGCAGAGAGCCATGGGGTAGTATCAGGACAGGGATGTCCCTCCAAAGAGGCAGTGGTGTAACTGAGGAAGGACATGTTGATGCTGGGCAGATAGGCAGAAAAGAGGGTGACCCCTGTGCCTCTGAGTGTGTAGAAGCTTAACCAACTCCCCCTTCCTCCCCACTAGGCTTTGACCGCATCGAGAACTTGGAAGAGTACACAGGGCTGCGTTGTCTCTGGCTGGAGTGCAACGGAATACAGAAAATCGAGAACCTAGAGGCCCAAACGGAACTGCGATGCCTCTTCTTGCAAGTGAACTTGCTCCATAAGATCGAGAACCTAGAACCTCTGCAGAAACTGGATGCTCTCAACATCAGCAACAATTACATCAAGAGCATTGAAAACCTCTGTAAGAAGGCCCTGACGTGGCGGGGCGGGGCAGGGCAGGGTGGAGCGTCCTCTAGGCCCCCGCGTCCACCACCGTTTCCTAGCGGAGGTTCTTAACATTCTTTTCCACCCGTGTCGCTTACTTCTGCTGACCTCCCCTTCCAGCCTGCCTGCCGGTCCTCAACACGCTCCAGATGGCCCACAACCACTTAGAGACCGTGGAAGACGTTCAGCATCTCAAGGAATGTTTGAAACTCTGTGTCCTTGACCTTTCCCACAACCAGCTGAGTGACCCAGAGATCCTGAGCATTCTCGAGAGCATGCCCAACCTGGTAAAACACACACACGCACACAACTTGCGTTATCTTGTGTTCTGTAGACAGCAGATCTCTTTTCTCTTTCCCCTCCCTCCCTTCCCCCTTCCTTTCTCCCTGCTTTCTTCACACCCATCACACTTTTTTTTCCTCTCTGTATTTTTAGCTGGAGTGTTTTCAATGCCAGATGCTGTATCGTTTCACCCACAAATATTTCAGTGTGTATTCTTGACAGATAAGGACTTTTTAAAAGCATCATGACAATACTATTATTATATCTAAAATATTACCAGAAGGACAGTTAATAACCAGTCCATATTCAGTGTTCCCCATTTGTCTCAAAAATGTGCTTTGACTGTTGGGTTTTGCAAATCCAAACCAGATCCACACATCACGTTTGGATTACGCATCTCTCAAATCTCTTGATCTATCACAGTCTCCCCTTGGCTGTTCACACACACACACACACACACACACACACACACACACCATAAATCTGTAGAAGAAACCGGGTCCCTCCTCTGGTTGTCAGCCACATCCTGGATTCAGCTGACTGCATCCTCATGGTGTGGTTTAACGTGTTCTGCTGTCCCCAGTATCTCTTGTAAAATGATGGTGGAGCCAGAGACCTGATCAGATATAGGCTCAGAATCTAACTTTGAGGTTTGCTGTTGCATCAGTCAGGGCACCTGTAAGTCTGGTCGCCTCTCGTTTTGTAACTTTCAGCTTGATTCGTGGGTTTAGCTGCTGGCAACCAGATCCAGCCTTCATGAAGTCCCTCACCCCCTTCCCCTGATCGTTTCTGCAGCTCCCGAAGCATGTTGCCTCCATGTGTGATTTCATTAGGGGTCACACAGTGACCGTATTCTAAGTCTCTTATTCCTTCTGCACCTATTAGCTGGAATGCTTCCACAAAGAGCAGTTTTGCTCATCCATTCATGCCTCCCTAATATAAAGTCCATATAGAAAAGGCTGGGATAGGGACTTCCCTGGTGGCGCAGTGGGTAAGACTCCGTGCTCCCAATGCAGGGGGCCTGGGTTCGATCCCTGGTCAGGGAACTGGATCCCACATGCATGCCGCAACTAAGAGTTCACATGCCACAGCTAAGGAGCCAGTGAGCTGCAACTAAGGAGCCCGTGAGCCACAGCCACCTGCCACAACTAAGACCCAGTGCAACCAAATAAATAAATTTTTTTTAAAAAGAAAGAAAAAGCTAGGATAAATGCTTGTTTTTTTTTTCTTTTTATGTATTCCTTTTCAGAGAAATGAGTCAAGAACGTAGGAACCTCTAAAGGTGACAATGAGGTTGAACTTCTAAAGGTTCACGTTATCATCGTGAACACAAAGATTTATAGATACAGTATTTGATATGACTTAACCCTTGCTGTCATTCTAATTTGGGGTGATTGAATGGTCCCATCTTCTGGCCTGTGGCAACCCCTCCAGGCAGCTCCTGTGTCCATTGGACTCCACTCCAGCAGCCTTTGATGACTTCCTTGCTTTTTAGTGTATATGTGTTGTCATGTGAACTAGGAAAAAATATTCCAAATAGCACACAAAAAACTTGAGTTCACTGTTTACTGCTTAGGGTATGGATAAGAAAGAAAAAGTAAGTCCATTTAAAGAAAAACAGTAAGCAAATCATAGTTCAAGAACAATCTGTAGGGCTTCCCTGGTGGCGCAGTGGTTGAGAGTCCACCTGCCGATGCAGGGGACACGGGTTCGTGCCCCGGTCCGGGAAGATCCCACATGCCGCGGAGCGGCTAGGCCCGTGAGCCATGGCCACTGAGCCTGCGCGTCCACAGCCTGTGCTCCGCAACGGGAGAGGCCACAGCAGTGAGAGGCCCGCGTACCGCAAAAAAAAAACAAAAAAAAAAAACCAAAAAACCAATCTGTAGAGCAGACTGTCACCAAAGAGTACTTTAGAATTTATATCATCACCAGTATATGGTGATAATATAAAGCTGTATCATGATACCATTTTTTGGGCTGGCTGCCGTAACAAAGTACCAGACTGAGTGGCTTAAACAACAGAAATTTATTTTCTCATGATTCTGGAGGCTAGAAGTCCGAGGTCAAGGTGTCAGCAGGGTTGGTTTCTCCTGAGGCCTCTCTCCTTGGCATGTAGGTGGCCATCTTCTCCCTGGGTCCTCATATGGCCTTCTCGGTGTGTGTCTCTGTGTCCTAATCTCTTCTTACAAGGACCTATTGGATCATGCCCCACCCTAATGACATCATTTAATCTTAATCACCTCTTCAAAGACTGTCTCCGAATACAGTCACATTCTGAGGCGCTGGGGGTTAGGACTTTAGCATATGAGTTTGCTGGGGGGAAGCAAGTCAACCCATAACAAGAACAGTCAGCCTCGTGGTTGTTTTGTGATGGCTTTTACATTCTCCCTACACACGCAGCCCTTTAGTCCCTGCCCCTGGGGCACATCGCTCCCCCGACTCAGCCCCACAGAACAGGTCACTTGAACCAGTATATTTATTTTCCTGAACAAGAAAAATCACTTTGGATATGAAAAACATTTCACCAGTTCAGGCAAACTGATGTTAAATGTTTCACCCACATGTCACCTTGACCATTCACCTTCTTGAGTTTCATCGGCAGGAGGGGAGGTGACAGTATTTAAAGAGGGGTGGGGACGGCGCACTGGCACTGCTGCGTCGCTTTCCCTTTCCTGGTCCCGACTTGACATCCAGAAGACCTATAAGCTTGGCAGTAGATAAGCAGGCACTTTGCATCCTATGCCCTCAGTCACCACTTCTTATCTGTCTAGCTGCTGTGTACATTTTCTTAAAATGGGTCCTGGCTGGGAAGGACAGAAAATGATCAATTGGAGATTAATTTCAGTAAAAGAGTGGGCCAGCAAAACTAATGCAATCACTGCCCTCGGGTAAAGGCCTCAGGAAGTGTTTTCCAGTATTGTTTTGGAAGGACAATGAGATTTAGGACCTGAAGTTCAAGTGTAATAGAAGAAAGGGCTGCCCAGTTCTCGGGACAGTTCTGATGGCACAGAAACAACGAAAGCCTCTGCCTTCTCTGATATCGTCTTCGTGATTTGATGTAAACTCTCCCTGTTTATTTATTTATTTTCAGAGCACTGCACATATTAAATGTTTTAATCGCATCCATTTTTCAGTGATTAATGTGGTTCTGCCTGTGTGCTTCCAGCGTGTACTGAATTTGATGGGAAACCCAGTGATTAGGAACATCCCTAATTATCGACGGACAGTCACTGTTCGACTAAAACATTTAACATACCTGGATGACAGACCAGTTTTTCCAAAGGACAGGTAAGGAAACAAAAAGCCTTTTGATCATACTTAATAGGTAATAGTTGAGCATACTCAATATTAAACTTTTAAAATTTTCTGATTTTTGAGCATTTCCACACATCATTAAATATTTCAGTGAAATAGGTTTAATGGCTTACATGATTGTTTTTAATAGGAAATTCCCTGTTTTTGAGCACTTATTCATAGATTTTTCATAATCCTTTGATAATTATCCTTCTATATAAGTCTCTGATCTCATGGCCGGTTATTTCCTTAGGATGGAACCCTGAGTTGTATTATTGGATTAAAGATAAAGACTGTGGTTTGAGACTTTTAAAAGGTGTTTTTAAATATTTTCTAATTGTTTTCTAGAATGTTTGTATCAACTTATAACTTCCCTAGACACAGCCATGTAAAAAAACAAAACAAAACCTTTGCCAGGCCAATTGATGAGTGAAGGTGGTACCTCGCTTTATTTATTTATTTAATTTTTATTCATTTATTTATTTATTTTTTGGCTGCATTGGGTCTTTGTTGCTGCGTGCGGTCTTTCTCTAGTTGCGGTGAGCAGGGGCTACTCTTCATTGCGGTGCGCGGGCTTCTCATTGCAGTGTCTTCTCTTGTTGCAGAGCACGGGTAGTGCTCTTTGGGTATACTTTAGGTAGTATAGTCATTTTCACAATATTGATCCTTCCAATCCAAGAACATGGTATATGTCTCCATCTGTTGGTATCATCTTTAATGTCTTCCATCAGTGTCTTACGGTTTTCTGCATACAGGGCTTTTGTCTCCCTAGGTAGGTTTATTCCTAGGCATTTTATTCTTTTTGTTGCAATGGTAAATGGGAGTGTTTCCTTAATTTCTCTTTCAGATTTTTCATCATTAATATATAGGAATTCAAGAGATTTCTGTGCATTAATTTTGTATCCTGCTACTTTACCAAATTCATTGATTAGCTCCAGTAGTTTTCTGGTGGCATCTTTAGGATTTTCTATGTATAGTAACATGTCATCTGCAAAGAGTGACAGTTTTACTTCTTCTTTTCCAATTTGTATTCCTTTTATTTCTTTTTCTTCTCTGATTGCCGTGGCTAGGACTTCCAAAACTAAGTTGAATAATAGTGGTGAGAGTGGACATCCTTGTCTTGTTCCTGATCTTAGAGGAAATGCTTTCAGTTTTTCACCATCGAGAATGTTTGCTGTGGGTTTGTCGTATATGGCCTTTATTATGTTGAGGTAGGTTCCCTCTATGCCCACTTTCTAGAGAGTTTTTATCATAAATGGGTGTTGAATTTTGTCAAAAGCTTTTTCTGCATCTATTGAGATGATCATAGTTTTTCTTCTTCAATTTGTTAATATGGTGTATCACATTGATTGATTTGCATATATTGAAGAATCCTTGCATCCCTGGGATAAATCCCACTTGATCATGGTGTATGATGCTTTTAATGTGCTGTTGGATTCTGTTTGCTAGTATTTTGTTGAGGATTTTTGCCTCTATATTCATCAGTGATACTGGTCTGCAATTTTCTTTTTTTGTAGTATCTTTGTCTGGTTTTGGTATCAGGGTGATGGTGGCCTCATAGAATGAGTTTGGGAGTGTTCCTTCCTCTGCAATTTTTTGGAAGAGTTTCAGAAGGATGGGTGTTAGCTCTTCTCTAAATATTTGATAGAATTCACCTGTGAAACGATGTGGTCCTGGACTTCTGTTTGTTGGAAGATTTTGAATCACAGTTTCAATTTCATTACTTGTGACTGGTCTGTTCATATTTTCTATTTCTTCCTGGTTCAGTCTTGGAAGGTCATACCTTTCTAAGAATTTGTCCATTTCTTCCAGGTTGTCCATTTTATTGGCATACAGTTGCTTGCAGTAGTCTCTTAGGATGCTTTGTGTTTCTGCGGTGTCTGTTGTAACTTCTCCTTTTTCATTTCTAATTTTATTGATTTGAGTCCTCTCCCTCTTTTTCTTGATGAGTCTTGGCTAATGGTTTATCAATTTTGTTTATCTTCTCAAAGAGCCAGCTTTTAGTTTTATTGATCTTTGCTATTGTTTTCTTTGTTTCTATTTCATTTATTTCTGTTCTGATCTTTATGATTTCTCTCCTTCTAGTAACTTTGGGTTTTGTTTGTTCTTCCTTCTCTAGTTCCTTTAGGTGTAAGGTTAGATTGTTTATTTGAGATTTTTCTTGTTTCTTGAGGTAGGCATGTATTGGTATAAACTTCCCTCTTAGAACTGCTTTTGCTGCATCCCATAGGTTTCGGATCACGTATTTTCATTGTCATTTGTCTCTCGGTATTTTTTTTTTTTTTTTTTTTTTTTTTGCGGTACGCGGGCCTCTCACTGTTGTGGCCTCCCCCATTGCGGAGCACAGGCTCCGGACGCGCAGGCTCAGCGGCCATGGCTCACGAGCCCAGCCGCTCCGCGGCATGTTGGATCTTCCCGGAACGGGGGCACGAACCCGCGTCCCCTGCATCGGCAGGCGGACTCCCAACCACTGCGCCACCAGGGAAGCCCCCGTCTCTCGGTATGTTTTGATTTCCTCTTTGATTTCTTCAGTGATCTCTTGGGTATTTAGTAACGTATAGTTTAGCCTCCATGTGTTTGTATTTTTTACATTTTTCCCCTGTGATTCATTTCTAATCTCATAGCGTTGTGGTCAGAAAAGATCCTTGACATGATTTCAATTTTCTTAATTCTACTGAGGCTTGATTTGTGACCCAAGATGTGATCTATCCTGGAGAATGTCCTGCGTGCACTTGAGAAGAAAGTGTAATCTGCTGTTTTCCGATGGAATGTCCTGTAAATGTCAATTAAACCTATCTGGTCTATTGTGTCTTTTAAAGCTTGTGTTTCCTTATTTTCTGTCAGGATGATCTGTCCATTGGTGTAAGTGAGGTGTTAAAGTCCCCCACTACTAGTGTGTTACTCTCAATTTCCTCTCTAAAGCTGTTAGCAGTTGCCTTATGTATTGAGGTGCTCCTATGTTGGGTGCATATATATTTATAATTGTTATATCTTCTTCTTGGGCTGATCCCTTGATCATTATATAGTGTCCTTCCTTGTCTCCTGTAACATTCTTTATTTTAAAGTCTATCTTATCTGAAATGAGTATTGCTACTCCAGCCTTCTTTTGATTTCCATTTGCATGGAATATCTTTTTCCATCCCCTCATTTTCAGTCTGTATGTGTCCCTAGGTCTGAAGTGGGTTTCTTGTAAACAGCATATATATGGGTCTTGTTTTTGTATCGTTCAGCAAGCCTGTGTCTTTTGGTTGAAGTATTTAATCCATTCACATTTAAGGTAATTTTCGATATGTAGGTTCCTATTACCATTTTCTTAATTGTTTTGGGGTTGTTTTTGTAGGTTCTTCTGTTGTGTTTCCCACTTAGAGAAGTTCCTGTAGCATTTGTTGTAGAGCTGGTTTGGTGGGGCTGAATTCTCTTAGCTTTTGCTTGTCTGTAAAGTTTTTGATTTCTCCATCAAATCTGAATGAGATGCTTGCTGGGTAGAGTAATCTTGATTGTAGGTTCTTCCCTTTCATCACTTTAAATATATCATGCCACTCCCTTCTGGCTCGTAGAGTTTCTGCTGAGAAATCAGCTGTTAACCTTGTGGGAGTTCCCTTGTATGTTAAATGTCATTTTTCCCTTGTTGCTTTTAATAATTTTTCTTTGTTTTTAATTTTTGTCAGTTTGATTACTGTGTGTCTCAGTATGTTTCTCCTTGGGTTTATCCTGCCTGGGACTCTCTGCACTTCCTGGACTTGGGTGGCTATTTCCTTTCCCATGTTAGGGCCGTTTTCGACTATAATCTCTTCAGGTATTTTCTTGGGTCCTTTCTCTCTCTCTCGTCTCCTTCTGGGACCCCTATAATGTGAATGTTGGCGCGTTTAATGTTGTCCCAGAGGTCTCTTAGGCTGTCTTCATTTATTTCCATTCTTTTTTCTTTATTGTGTTCTGTGACAGTGAATTCCACCATTCTGTCTTCCAGGTCACTTATCCGTTCTCCTGCCTCAGTTATTCTGCTCTTCATTCCTTCTACTGTATTTTTCATTTCAGTTATTGTATTGTTCATCTCTGTTTGTTCTTTAATTATTCTAGGTATTTGTTCTTTAATTCTTCTAGGTCTTTGTTAAACATTTCTCTCATCTTCTCGATCTTTGCCTCCATTCTTTTTCTGAGGTCCTGGATCATCTTCACTATCATTTTTCTGAATTCTTTTTCTGGAAGGTTGCCTATCTCCACTTCATTTAGTTGTTTTTCTGGGGTTTTATCTTGTTCCTTCATCTGGTACATAGCCCTCTGCCTTTTCATCTTGTCTTTCTGTGAATGTGGTTTGCATTCCACAGTCTGCAGAATTGTAGTTCTTGATTCTGCTGTCCGCCCTCTGGTGGATGAGGCTATCTCAGCCCACATTTTCTTTATCTATCAGTTGATGGACATTTGGGTTGCTTCCACTTTTTGGCTGTTGTGAACAGTGCTGCTATCAATGTTCGTGTGCAGGGTTTTGTGTGTGGACATTTGTTTTCAACTCATTTGGGTAAATACTTAGGAGCACGATTGCTGGATTATATGTAAGATTGTTTGCTTTGTAATTGCCAAGCTGTCTTCCATGGGGCTGCGCCATTTTGCATTCCCACCAGCAATGAAGGAGCATTCCTGTCGCTGCACATCCTTCCCGGCATTTGGTGTTGTCAGTGTTCTGGATTTTAGCCGTTCTGTTGAGTGTCAAGTGGCATCTCATTGGTTTAATTTGCACTTCCTGATGTCCTATGATGATGAGCTTACTTGCCACCTGCCTATCTTCTTTGGTGAGGTGTCCAGTTCTTTTGCCCACTTTTTAAAATGTGTGTTTTTTCATTTTTGATTTGTAATAGTTCTTTGTATGTTTTGGATACAAGCCATGTTTCAGTTATCTTTCTTGCAGATATTTTCTCCCAGTACAGTTTGCCTTCTCATTCTTTTAACCTCTTCCCGTTTTTAAGTCATCTTTGTATTAATGAGTTGCAATAGGTCTTTATATATTCGAGATACAACCCCCTGATCAGGTATATGATTTGCATACCCATTCTGTGGGTTGCCTTTCATTTATGGTATTCTTTGCATGACACACATTTTTAACTTTGGTGGAGTCCAATTTCTCCATTTTTTTCTTTGTCACTTGTGCTCTTGGCCTCGTATCTCGCTGGCTTTGCAAACCATTAGACTTTACAGATTAAAAATGTGCACGTGTTAATACGTATCCTTGCAGTCATATGTCCTGTGCCTTTAGTTTGATTTTGGGGAAGATGCGCAAGTTTGGTCAGATAGTGTATGTTTTGGATTTACTTTGAACCTGTGACAATTCAAACCTCCCCGATTTCTGGGGTGTTCTTGTTTCTTTGTTTTTTGTTTTTAATACTCCTAAACAGAGCTTGTGCAGAGGCCTGGGCACGAGGAGGGTACAAAGCTGAGCAGGAGGAGAGACAGCAGTGGGAGAGCAGAGAGCGGAAGAAGATCACAGACAGCATTGAGGCCTTAGCCGCAATCAAGCGCCAGGCCGAGGAGAGGAAACAGCAGAAAGCAAGCCAGGAGCAAGGTGCGTGCTTGAGACACAGGGAGGACCCCGAGCTCCGTTCAGATGAAAAAGCTGGGCTGTTGAACCACAGTCTTTCATCTCAGGGATTGGGGGTGGGGGGTGGGGGGTGGGGACCATTCGTTCACGTACCTGCAGATCCATCTGCCCTTGACCTCAAGGACGGTGCTCAGGGCACCTTATTAAGTAGGAACCCCCTTCCTCCTCTTACACCCAGTAGAAGAGCCAGAGTCTCTATGTGTGCTTTTAAATGACATTTAGTGTTTTTCACCTAATTACAACATGTAAATATGCTACACATAGAAAACATAGAAAGGCAAGAGTAATAACAGTATCATAGCAAGAACCACTCAGTATTCAGTGTGGGTATTTCCTGGCTTTTCCCCACGCATGTAAAACATATGTATTTTTTTTAATAGAAAAAAATGGCATAGCTCTATTGCTTTCTTTTTTATATATATAAATTTATTTATTTAACGTATTTATTTTTGGTCACATTGGGTCTTCGTTGCTGCACGCAGGCTTTCTCTAGTTGTGGGTGTGCGGGGGCTACTCTTCTTTGCAGTGCACTGACTTCTCATTGCGGTGGCTTCTCTTGTTGCGGAGCACGGGCTCTAGGCGCGCAGGCTCAATAGTTGTGGTGTGTGGGCTCAGTAGTTGTGGCTCACAGGCTCTAGAGCGCAGGCTCAGTAGCTGTGGCGCATGGGCTTTGTTGCTCTGCGGCATGTGGGATCTTCCCAGACCAGGGCTTGAACCCATGTCCCCTGCATTGGCAGGTGGATTGTTAACCACTGTGCCACCAGGGAAGCCCCTGGCATAGCTATATTGCTTTTTGCCTACTCTTTTGAATCAGCATAATAGTACAGTCCCATAAAATAGATGTTCCCCTGTAGCATGGTTTTATTTCCCTTTTCCCAACTTTTAATTTTGATATTTTTCAAGTTTTAAGAAAAGCTTAAATAATAGTTAAAATGAACAGCTGAATTGTCTGTTTAGATCGGATGGTTGTTAATATTTGGCACACACAGGCACACACACACACACACAGTCTTTCCTGTTCTGCTGACCCATTTGAAAGCAAAGGCAGACATCTTGGCCCTTAACCCCAAATACCTCAGCCTGCATCTCCTAAGAGCCCCCTGCACAGTTTTCTAGTGGCTGTGTCCTGTGCTGGCAGTGCATGCGCTAGGCATCCCCCTGGTGGACTTTCAGCCCGTGTATTTAGCACCTAAACAGCACTCTGATGACCATCCCGGAAGTTCACTGCAGGTCCCCCTTGTCCTCCCAGGACGTTCCCAGCTCACTGTGGACTTCTGCTCAGGGGAGATGCTCGCGCCAGACAGTGCCAGGGACTTGGGTGCCACTGTGGAAGGGGAGGAAGCGCCTGAAGAGGACAGAGAAAGGTGGCAGAAGACGGAGCTGTTTGTCAAGGAGAGCTTCGAGGCCAAGGACGAGCTATTCCCAGAAAAGTCAGAAGAGTCGAGTCTCCCGGAGGAGCTGCCTGTGGATGCTGACGGGGAGCCAGGAGCGGCGCTCCCTGCCAAGGCCCCGCCACCGAGCCCCGGAGCTGCCTGGGAAGGTAGGTGGTTGAGAACAACAGGGGTGCAGATGGGCCAGCACCCGTCTGCAGGCCTCGGGTTTCCACTTCTGACTGCTGAGTCTGCGAGTTATCTAGAACCACAAGGGGAGCCCGGACTGCATTTCTAGTATCAGCTTCAACAAGGTGCAAAGAAATGGGTGAGATGCTAACTGTATTTTATCTAACCCAGTACATCTAAAATATAATAATTGATATCATCATAAAATTATTCATGAGATACTTTCCCTCTTTTGACACTAAGTCTTCAAAATCCAGCCTGTATATGCCACTTAGAGCACATCTCAATTCCCACGCTCACTTTTGAATGGTTAAGGTGAAATGCAGCTCTATGAAAAGAAGCAAGTTGTTTGGGGCTGCTTCATTTTTTCAATTGAAATGAATTAAAAGTAGCTACAATTAAATCAAATGTAAAATCCAGCCCCTCAGGAGTACTGGCCACACTGCTGGCACATGGCCACAGCTACCACAGTGGATGATGGTGATCTAGAACAGAAGCCCACTAGCAGGTTCTCGCCAAGTTCCTGGGGTCCTGCTGACTAACAGATAAACCCAGGACTCGGCCCTGGACACTGCCCATTACTGCTGTGTCTGTGCAGCCCTGGGGGACCCGAACCTTCTGTTCCCAGCCTGAGCAGGATTTGAGGTCCATCTGGGGAGGTCAGCTTGTCTGGCCCCCACTGTCTGGGAGAGACCTCGAAGTAAGCCTAGCCTCTAGACTGCCGAGGGGGCAAAGGCCACACCCCAGGGCCCCAGAGATGGGTGAATTCTCTTTCCAGCTGAAGATAATGGCAGGGCAGACTGTCCTCAAAGATTAACTCAGCTGAGCTCTATTTTAATTATTCTTTTCAAAACCTTACTGGCCACTCCATACCCCCAAACAATCAGTGCTCCATTATTCACTGGGATTTACTACCCACCCCGCTTTTGTTCAGTAACATCTGAAAAATGTATCGTGTAGCCTACAGTCTTTAACAAGACGTCTGTGGGAAATAGAAACGCACCTTAGGAAGGAGGGGTGGTGTAGGGAGTGAGGTGACCTGTGACTGTGCTGACATCCATGGCCCTGGCCCCCATCTGGGATGCTGGAGCTCATGAAGTCCCCAGGGGTTCCAGCAGGTGAGGCAGGAGCAGTGGGCGGAGAGCAGGGAAGGAGCAGGAAAGTGCGTGGGATCTAAACAGCCACTGCCGCCGGGAGAATAGGCCCGGGGAGGGGACATGCCCCACCCGTCCCTCTGCCGCCCTCCTCACACTTGCCGGGTGGCTGTGCCGCTCCTCTTCTGACTTTGCCATGAGACTGCGGCTGGAAGGCATCTGTGAGAAGCGTGACTTGTCTTAATTTCCCTTGGGAGGCACTGAAGCCCTGCTTTCTGTGGCTCCTGGCTCCACTTTGCTGGATGGGATTGTAGACCCTCCAAGACCTGGTCACTCCTTGGTTTCTGGGAGAGAATTTCTACTAGACAAGGGTCACGTTTTCCCTCAAGCTTCCCACAGATGGCGATGTTATAGGTTTTGTTAGTTATTTAAAAGGGGCACTAATCATGTATTAAACACACGGGGAAAAGAGCATCCTCTGAACTACTGATGTAGGTGTTGGCACGTGTATTCTGAGACCCAGATACAAGGTTTTGCCTGCATCCTCACTCCCCCTCCGGTAAGTTTTTTGCCTTGAAACCGCACCTAGCCTAGAAGCAGAGTTTTCTATGAGTGAAACCATCAATTGCCTTCCTGAACGAAGGGCACATTTAACGAGGAGCTGGCAACCTGCGGCAGGTCGGAAGAGGGAGACGCAGCCAGATGTTTATCTAACGTGTCAGCCAAGGCCATGACTTCCAGCTTAGCCTCCCCAAAATCCCACGATCAGGTGCTCTCACTAGTAACCCATGTTACTGAGTTGGCAACTGGGGCTCAGAGAGGTGAAGTAACCTGCTTCACGTCACAGAGCGAGTGATAGTGGGGCAGAACTGAAGCCAGATCTGCCCGCACAGACCAAGCTGGTCTCCACCTCGATTCACTGCCATCCTCCCTGCTTTTAAGCCCTCACGGCCTTTGCTGCCGACCCCTCCCCCATAGTCCCCTCCCTACTGAGCTAAAACCCTCTGGGTGTCCTGAGTCCCAAGAGGGGAGCTGAGCTGTCAGAACAAGGAGGTCCCTCTTCCACGCAAGTTACTCAACCCCAAGAAAAGCAAATCTAAATATAAAAGCCATCTGTTTTTAAAAAATAACTTTTCCATTTACCTTTCTTGCATGGCGCACAGTCTTCCCTTACAAGTCACGAGGCCTAGTGAAGGATGCAGGAAATTAGGAGATAAACGGTACGAGCAGCTTTGCTGCGTTCCCTGGGCTCATCCTCTCTCATCATGGAGTCAGGAGCCAGGGAAGGCGGCCTGGGGACCGAGTCAGGGCTCGGAGGCTTGAATAGCTCCCCATCCCGACGCTGAGTCTAAACAGGACCGGGGGAAACGTGATGTGAGCGCACACCGTCACGGAGACACACGTTTCCACCTCTATCTGATGACACTCTGTCTAGGGGAGCCTTAGCTTCCTTCCAGTGGTCACCAAAACGGCACAGAGGATGACTCACGCATTTCACTAAAACACTCTGTGAACAGGCGAGGCAGCGAATTTTCTAGACAGACACCCTGAGGTCAAACCCAAGTCCAGCCCCTTAACCAGCTGGGACACCTCAGGCAAGCCACAAAACCTCTCGGAGCCCGTTCTAGCCCCTGCGAAGTGGGAACAGTCTCTGCCGTGGATCGCATGAGGCAACGTGAGGAACACACCCAACAACTACTCTTCCCTGCCTCGCCTTTTCCCGGCACACAAAGCCTAGGCAGGTAGGTTTTAGGAAACAAAGGGTCTCGGCAGCTGCCTGGACTAGAAGCTTCTGCTGGCTGGGAAGCTGGACGCCACGGCGCCACGAGCAGGACACGGGTCCGGGGGAAGGGCTGGTTGGAGGGGAAGCAGACTACTGTCGTAATTAGAAGCTGCGAAGCCACGGGCACAGCCAAGTGGAAGAGACCACGACAAACCGGGCCTGGGAGGTGGGCCTGGGATCGTCCACAGCAGCCCCGGAAGCCCCTGCCCACTTCCTTATATCATTCTTTTTTTAAACGTCTATTTATCTACTTTGCCTATTTTATTTTATTTATTTATTTTCGGCTGCTTTGGGTCTTCATTGCTGCGCGCGGGCTTTCTCCAGTTGTGGCGAGCGGGGGCTACTCTTCGTTGCAGTGCGCGGGCTTCTCATTGCGGTGGCTTCTCTTGTCACGGAGCACGGGCTCTAGGCGCACGGGCTTCAGTAGTTGTGGCATGCGGGTTCAGTAGCTGAGGCTCGCGGGCTCTAGAGAGCAGGGTCAGTAGTTGTGGTGCATGGGCTTAGATGCTCTGCAACACGTGGGATCTTCCCGGACCAGGGACTGAACCCGTGTCCCCTGCACTGGCAGGTGGATTCTTAACCAATGCGCCACCAGGGAAGTCCCCCTTGTTTCATTCTAAACGGGTGCCCCAATGCGGCTCTCGAGTCAAACTGGGCACGGCCAGTCCTCAGGGTGGACAGCGGACCAGCATGTTGTGAGCAGAGCGGGGCCATTCATCTTTAATCACGGAGTCTGGAGAGGAAGCAGAGGGCAGGATAGGAGGGCCCTGGGGGAGGAAGACAAGCCCTGTCTGGACTCCACGTTCCACAGGCAACCCTGCGGTGACTTCACAGGTCTCCCTGACGCTCGTGGGGCAGGAGGGGCTGTGAAAGTTGGCCTTTGGCACCACGGCCTTTCTTTCTTCATCTCCTGGCCCATCAATCATGCCTTTTCCAAGGTTCCTGCGTATTCTTCACAGATTCCTGGCTGGTGCTTCCATCTCCAGGCTCCAGAAAGGGGGCGGCTGTCTCCCTTTCCTTTCAGACATAATCTTGTCCTAACCTGGGATTCTTGCAGCTCCTGTCACAGGGGCTGGAGGCTTTCGGACCTGAGGGCTTTGTCCTTCCTCTTGGAATCGCCTTAACCTCAGGTTTACCTGTCTGTCCACCATGTATGAAACTAACTCCGAGATTAATATAACTCTTTGTTGTTCCTTAGAATCAGCTCCCCAGACGGTGGCCACTGAAAGTGCATCAGGTACAGAGCTCTGTGGAGCTGAAGATTTGGAAGCCATCAGACTGGAGACGAAGGAGAAGCTCTTCATCGATGTACGTAATTGGTGCATCTGCAGAGAAGTATCTGCGGTACGGCCGGTATCAGATCAGGCACAAAACTTCCAAATCCTCGCTGCCCAGAGTGTGGCCCTTGGGCCAGCAGGCATGGTCTCCCCTGAGGGCTGCTCAGAAGGCGGAACCCCGGGCCCCACCCCAGACCCACTGCTCAGGACCTGCAGTTAATAAGCCCTCCCCCAGGGGCGTCCGTGCCTGTGCCCCTTCAAGACTGAGAAGTGATGGCCCAGGCTGAGTCCCCTTGAACTACATCTACAAAGCTCCTGCCGTGTTTTCCCCGAGGAAGCTACACTGAGCGCAGCTCCGTCTGGCGAGCCTCTCCCTCTGTGGACAGCTGCCCGTCTTCCTGGCCTGACTGTCCAGCGGCCCGCCCCCTGGGGCTTGTTCAGTGAGGGGCCGCCTGACCTTGGGACTGATCACGGCCCGGAGCACGGCCCTCCTCCCTGAAGCCCTTCCGCTCTGGTAACAGTCTGACATGCTGTGCCCACAGGAATGGGTCTCTGGGGACGTACACACTTCGCCATGACCCCCGGGAACGGTGCTTTGGTGGGGCGAGGGGTGGGGGCCGGCGCCCCACCCTGTAGCCTCACACCCTGCCCGCCCAGAGGACGGCCCGCCTCTGCCCACGAGTGAGCTCCTTCTGTTCAAGCCTGTGCACAGCTTTGCCCGCCCCCTCCCGCTTCTTCTATAAACTCCTACACGGGTGTTTCATTCCCAACCTCACAATTTCACGTGGCTCAACAAGTGTTCAACTGAGTACAGCCAATATTCAGAGTGGGTTTCTGGTTTTCTGGGCCTGCATATACAAATGACAAAAACAAAAGTGGGCAATTCTTCCCTAACATTTGATAACTGACTGTATACAGGACCCCAACACTAAGCTGGTACTGACCTTCCTCTTTGTCCGGCACTATTTTAAACACATCTTGTTATCGATTGATTTAACCCTTCCAATAACTCTAAGACATAGGTACCATTGTCATCCCCATTTTACAGATGAGGAAACTGAGCAACACAGAGGTTAAGCAACTTGCCCGAGGCTCCACAGCCAGGCAGCGTGGCTCCAGAGCCCACACAGCTAACACAGCCCGCGCCTGCCTCACACGCTGGACGGGGTGCTCTAGATGAAGACACCCCGATACACAACACAAAACACAAACCCCCCCTAGTTTGGGGGAGGTCCAAAATAGACTCGTTTTATGCCACAGAGTCCTAAGACAAATTTGTGTGTAGGAGGTACGTCTCCCCACAGATGAACGGGGTGAGTAACACCAAAGTGAAGTGGAGAAAGAGGTGGAAATTTCTGAAATATGTCACACCTTGCAAATCTCTTTCACTGATCAGATCCAGGTACCTGGTGTTGCCTTGTGCGTGTGTTTCGAGCGTGCACGTGGCCTGAGTGGTCTGGGTCACGCCGCGGGCCCCTCCACACTCCAAGCATGTAGCGCAGGCTTGGTTGGCTGTGCGGCCGCATCTGTCCCATGGACTGGGCGTCGGGAGCGTGCCCTCCTGCTGACGGGGATCGTTTTCTCTTCCAGGACCTGCCTGACTTGGAAGACGTGGATGCAGGCGGATCTCCGGGAGACCAGCACAAGGTGACCTCTCACACATCCCCCCAGTCCCACCTTCCCTTCCAGCCCTGTCACTGACCAGGTGTCTGGGAAAGCTGCATGCCCTTTGTGCCTGAAGCCTCCTCACCTCACCTAAGGAAAGGCGGCTGTTTACTGCTGCTCCCCTCTCTGAGGTTTCACAACTACCCACTTCGGGTTTTTTGAACGGATCTTTTATCACTGATTTTTAATAATCATGTTCTGTACGTAATTATCTGAACATTTTTTCTATCCTTTTGATGTATCCGTATGTTCATCTAGTGAATGTCTGTACCACAGCGACACATGGGCAGGGGGGAAGGGAGGGAGGAGAGCACAGAAGGCCCTATGGGGACCTCTCCCAAGGTGACCCGACCCTCCTCCCTCTGGCAGTACTGAGAGCCAGTGTGGGCCAGCCCCGGGAGCCCCAAGGAGAGGGAAGCCTAAGGTGTAATCTCAGGGCAGGAGCTCGTCATCGAAGGAGGGACACAGACAGGGGACCACAGTTCCATGGGGGCCTGACCTCCAAAGCACGACTAGGTGGCCGGGTGAAGGTGGAGCCCGTCAGAAGCCAAGGCTCACAGATGAACCATTCAGGGACCCAGGAGGGTGCTGGTGCAGCAGGAACAGAGTGGGCGAGGGCTGTGCCACACGGAGACCTGACAAGGACCGGAAGGAGTGGAGACCTGGCTGCAGAGCTCACCATGGCCTCCAGGGCTCACAGACGGCTGCCAAGGAGTGTCCATCCTGAGGCCCGACTTTCAAGCAGCGAGTGCTGTGCTCCGTCGGGCCCACAGTGTAATAGATTAAAAAAGCCGAATTAGCATTGTGCATTTTAGAGACTATTGTGGAAACAGAAATGTTCAAATACATTTTTTCTTTTAACAGAAGATGTGCTTTCCAAAGATTACAGCCATCTCGAGCCTGGGTGACGACAGTGACCCTGAACTAGACTACACCTCACTCCCAGTGCTGGAAAACGCATCCACAGACCCCCTTTCCAGTATATTTGCAGTCTCCAAGGACACCTCCAGGAAGGCCGAGACGGAGATGCCCTTTACAGGCATATTCAAAGCAGCAGCAGAGAGGGACTTGGCAACCCACAGGAGAGACACCAAGGCCCCTCGCCCACTGATTCAGGAGCTGGACGATGACGAGCCTTCAGGGCAACCACCCTGGCCCCCAGCCTGCAAAAGGGAAGCCGCGCCAGCCCCGTGCAGTGAGGACAGGCATGGGGACCTGCTTCTGGCCTCCCCTCCAGGTACTGTCACCCAACTTTCAAGGCTACAGGGGCCAAAAGCTTCTCAGGGGGAAATGGACTGTGGACCACCCAAACCCAGAGCAGGTGGCCACTTGGGCCTTTGCCCTAGGAATCCCGTGTTCTCAGAGCGGGTCACTCACGACCTCTCCAGAGACCACGGAGATCGCTAGAGCATGTTCCTAAGTCGCCGGCCGGGGCCAAGGAGCTGCCAGACTGACCCCCTCCCCAACCTTCCCCATCCTTGGCCCTTCCAGACGAAGGCTGCTGAGGGAAGGAGGGGACTGGTGATACCGCAGCTGGGAATATGGGACAAAATGAGGGTGACAGCTGGCCGGAGGGTGTGGGTCGTCCACATGCAGGCCCAGGACCAGGATGAATGACTCTGAGATGCTGCTGGCCGGGAAGCAGGCGGGGACGGCGCCCACAGTGCCCGGCTGGGTGGGACCGGTAAAGCCACACCCTGACGTGCCCGCCGGCCTGGCGCTGGGGCCTGTGCCCATGACCAGGGAGAGGCACTTTGGGGGAAGCTGGCTAGTGCTTGCTGGTCACAAGCGCAAGCGCACCGGGGGTAGCTCTGTGTTCAGCTTTGTGCCTCCGGGTATCCAACTCGGGGAGCCTGTTGAACACAGACGACTCCCGCTGTAATCCACGCTGGATGGCAGCCAGGCTTCTTGCTGAACACCAGCTCGCGTGGCCGCCCCGAGGCCTGCACGTGGGAAGGGGTGAGGGCTGGCCGCACTTCCCGAGGACACCGAGCCTGCACGCGGGAAGGGGTGAGGGCTGGCCGCACTTCCCAAGGATACCGACTTACCCATTTCCTGGCTCTTTAGGAAACAGCCCCGAAAAGGGTGAAGCCCAGTCTGAAGTGGAGCTGGAGGAGCGCCCGGAGCCCAGGGCCAGAGAAGACTGGGACTCAGCCACAAAGGCAGCCCCTCTGCTCTTGGACTAACAGGGACAGGCCCTGGCCTGACCCCCCAGCAGGGGCATGTCACCCCCTTGGCTGGGCTCCCCTTCCCTTCAAAGAGTTGCAGTTACTGCGGGCGTGCAGGGCCCTGGACATGGATGGCACTGTGCTCCCTGCTCTCAAAGCCTAACACAACCCCCGGTTATTTGCAGTATAAACCATGTAACTGTAAATGTCTCCCTTGAGCACTGTAAAGATTGTAGCACCCACGCAAGTCCCTGTTATTGGATTATTCGATGTCCAGTGAGTCACACGTGATTCACTTCATCAGGTACCCGAGACAAGGACCATTCCTCTCTTCACGTGTGATCAGAAACCTAGGTCCCGCCCCAGGGACCCCAGGGGGTGTGTTCCCTGCAAGACTCTTCACCGGAGCCACAGAGCTGCGAAGAAAGCGAACCTGACGCACTGAATGTCGAAAGCCAAGTAAGGGGACGCAGCCCGGCCTGAGAAACTTGATCGTTCAAAACCAGGCTCAGCTGACAAGTTTATTCAACCCCTAAACGTGGGTCCAAAGTGCCTCCCTCTATAAAACGTTAGATGGTGCTAGAAACCGCTTCACACACACACACCTAACCACCAGCAGCGAGCTGCCGACACCCAGCAGCGGAGCACCGGCAGGCTGGGCAGCTCACTTCACCATCACCCGCCACGTCCCCAGGGGCCCATGCGTGGCGGAGCCCTCAGCTGCCTGGAGCCCCTGCTTTCTGGCACAACACTGTCGGCTGGAGGGGATCCCGGCGACACTGACCTTCAGGACGGGGCTCCCAGGACTTCTCAACATGCCCCTGGGAGCAGGAGCTGCAGGAGAAACGACTACCTTGTTGTCCTTCTTCCTCCAACGTGGATTCAAATCGCTTCTGAATGTCTCCCGCAGTCACGAAGGCCTTCGGAAAGCAGGAAGGTCTGCACCCTGGCGACTGTTCTGTTTCCCGTTTCAACCACAAAAGGCACAGCTTATCCAGGACAAAGGGCTCCCTGGAGGTGGGGGGCAGCTTCCCCGGGCCTCAGAAGCCCATGCGGGGCTTCTTGCAGTGTGGCTGCGAGCCGGAGCGGACGGCTGCCCGCTGCCGGGAGGGGGTGGCCCGGACACTGGAGGTCTGGGAGGAAGGCACAGAGGCACCCCCCGGGGCGTCCCCCCGGAGCGGCAGCTCAGCCATGTAGTCCCGGAGGGTCTGCTGCCGCTCCGAGGGGACGGCCCGGGCCCACAGCTCCTGGGTGGACTCCTGGGAGGGCGGGGTCACTGGAGGCTGAGGCCTGGCCGCAGGGAGTGTCCGCTCTGGGCTGGGAGGGGGGCTGGCGGCGTCTGAGAGGTCTAAGCGGCCGCTGAGCGAGGAGAAGGTGTTGGACAGCTGAGTCCGGCGCTTGTGCCGCTTGGGCTGTTTGCCGGGCCCCAGGCTGCTGCCCCGCCGCCTCTCCCACCAGGCCGCCGCCTGGCCCTCCCAGGCTGCCTCCAAACGCTCGCTGAGCTCGTCCTCGGGGCCTGGCTCAGGGGCTGGGGCCCGCTCTTCCGTGGGGAGCAAGCCCAGGTCCCTCAGCTGCAGGAGACGCCCTTTGGCCATGGCCGTGCGGAGACCCTCTGGCGCTTTGCCCTCTGCCTTCTGGGGCTCAAAGCAGCCCAGCAGTCGGCGGTGGGAGAAGGTGGGTGCAGCCCACACGGGGGGAGCCGGGGGCACCTCCAGCAGGGCCTTCAGCCACCGGCTGCAGGAGGCAGTGGCCTGGGGGGTCCAGGAAGCCGTGGGGGCAGGAGAGTCAGGCCCGGGGTCTGCCTGGAGGTGGAGGCCCTGGTGGAAGACGTCTCCAGCCGCCGAAAGTTGGAAGAGCGACAGCAGCGGTGTGTTAGCAGAGGGTGGGATGGCGGCGGCCAGACCTGGAGGTGGAAGGACCGTGACCCTACGGCCTGGTGCGGGTGCGGCTCGTCAAACCCACTCCCCTGCCCCAGCGCACCTATGGCTGGTGCTGTCAGACGTTCCTGCAGCCGCCACTGACTCTTGGGCTCCAGTGGGGGGAAGGCAGAGAGGGAGTCGCTCCTGGAAGGGAGAGACTGGGGGGGCCCTGCCAGCCGGGGTGTGGAGGCCCCCTCTCCTGGAGGAGGGACAGACAGCTGAGGCCCTGCCCAGGCCCGGCCCCGCCCGCCCTCCTGCCCGCCCCCCGCCTGCGCCGCCCCTCACCTGCGATGTGCAGCAGCTGCAGCTCCCCACCCTGGCCTGCCAGGAGCAGCGGCCGCGGGAGGCCTGTGCGGGGCGGGGGCAGCAGCCGGGCCAGCAGGGGCGCGGAGGGGAGGCCGTGGTTCCACTTCAGCAGGGGCACCAAGGGGAGGCGCTCATCCACCAGGTAGAGCGAGAACTGGAGGCCCAGGAAGAAGACAGAGGGGCCGTGACTGAGGAGTGGGAGAGAGGGACGGGACAGGTCCCCCTGGGTGGCCCCCTCCGGGGCCCCATGTGGCTCTCAGGCTAAGTCTCAGCACTCCAGGACCGGCCCTGACCACCTCTGCAGCGTCAGCTGCCCAGCCCCGCACAGGAGGCACCCCCGAGCAGGTGGCACTGTCCCCTGTCCTGATGGCCTTGCTGGGAGAAGGGCTCTCGAGAGAGGCTTTCACCCAGCCTCCCCCAACCTCACCTGACCCTGGCACATACGCCTGAGACACACCCACTAACACCCAGGGTCCTGAGGGGGCAGGGTGGAGCCAGACCTCCTCTCCCCTTCCGGACACGGGGGGACTGTCCAGCTCTGGCCATTGCCCCCACGCCCACGCCCTTCCCCCTTCCCCAGCAGCTGTCCAGGACCGTCTCCAGTGACCGCTGCGATGGTGCAGGACGGAAAGAAGGGGAAGGTGTCGCTCACCTGGGTGCAGATGAGGTGGAGCGTGGGGTGCAGACACTCGGGGCCGCACTCCCCCAGGTACTGGGTGAGCAGGACCCGTTCCCCTTTCTGGCATGACGCTTCTGCCCCTCCACGAAAAAGCAGCAGACCACAGCCCTGCGGGCCCTGGGGGACACGGCCAGGTCAGCCAGCCCACGGTCCGCCATCTCTGGTGCCACCTGCTGCAGCTGGCCCGGGGCTCGCTGGCCGTGCAGCCCATCACGACCTCTCGGGGGAAGCCCCCCCCCCGCCAAGGACCTGCTCTGTCCCCTCACCTGAGTGTCCACCATCTTCACTCCGGTGCGATCACCCACAGTCAGCACTCGAGGGTGGGCGGTGAAGTCTGCCCAACGCCAGGGAGAGGGGTCCCGGAACACAAGGGTCTCGGGGTCCTTGTAGATTTGCTGCAGCCTTGGGGAGACAGGCCAGCCATGGTGGGGAGACAGGCCAGCCATGGTGGGGAGACCGGCTGATGGGGGGAGGCTGGGGTGACCTGGCCTGGTGTCCAGGACATGGGCCGGGTTCTGCGGGAGCCGTTGGTTGGGGTGGAGGGCTTTTATGGGGAAGGGGCGTTACCCGTCCTGGGGAGTCCACAGACAGATGGCTCCGGAACGGCTGCAGATGGCCAGCTCTCCAGGCAGGTGAGGGCTACAGGGCACACACGTGATGAATGCCGGGCCACGCCCTTCTCCCACGCCCATCTCCACAGAGACCAGCCTCAGTGAGCCCCTCACCTGAGGCTGATCCCTGTGGCCCCCTTCTCGACCTGCAACACCTGGAGAGGGGCCGGCTGCCCCTGCTTACTGACCTTCCACAGGGCACAGTGGTAGTCAGAGCGGACAGCCAGCAGAGCTGAGGGATGGAGAGGGTCAGGGTCAGGGTCAGAGTCAGGCAACAGGTCAGTGAGCGGACGGGGGAGATGTCTATGGGCCTTACCTTCTCCCTGCACGGTGCGGGTCACCACCTGCCGGACAGGTCCCCGGAGCCGGATATGGCCAGGGTCTCCGAGAACCCGGGGCTCACTGCCTGGGGTCAGGTTGACCTTCTGGAAGTCTGGGCATCTCGCTAAGGATAAGTTCATGCGTTATGGCCATTCAAGGTTCCCAACTTCCCACCTGTCCCTAGAGCATGCACAGCGAGGGAGGATACACAGCCTGTCCAGGGCGCCTCCTGCAGGATAGACCAGCTGCCCAGCCCCGGGCGTCCTGCCGGGCACCCAGGCCAGCGCGCCCCCAGTGCAGGCGTCGTCCAGGAGCAGCTGCTCCCACCGCAGGGCCAGCTCCTCATGCAGCAGCTCCCCCAGGAGGCTCGCCACCGACGTGCTGAGGATCGGGCCCCCAAGGATGGAGAACCGGCGCTGGCGGTGGCTGAGGTAAGCCCAGGGACAGCTGGGGGCGAGAGGAGGAGGGTCAGGCTGTGGGTGATGGGGAAGAGGGCGGGTACCATCCCGAGGGAGGCCAGGTGTAGCAGACGCATTCTCGGTCACCCTAGAACTTCTTCCTCTGGGAAACCAGCCCACCCGATTCCTGTGCTGCAGTCACATGATCCAGGCCCGGCCACAGGGATCGGCTCACGGCGGGCATGACACCCAAGCCAAGGCAAGCCGACCGCATTGTTCCCGGGACTTCTGCTGGTGCCTCAGGAAGGACACTAGCCCTTTCCCTGGAATCATAAACCATCCTGCTGCCGCTTGCAAACAGTCTGTCTAGGAATTAAGCCAAGCAGAGGCAGGAGGATGAGGAAATAAAGAGGCAGAGCCCTGTTAACATCTGAGCACCTGGATGCAGCCGTGCCTGTAGCGCATGAACTTCCAATCTTTTTCCCTTACGTGGCTAGTGCAGCTGGGAGTTCTGTATGGGGCAGCGTGGCTCATGACTGCACGGGGGGTGTGGAAGCAGTTTGATGGAAACCAGCATCCAGGCCCTGGTTCCCTCCATAGCCCCACCACCAGCTAGGCACACTCATCCCATCCTTTCTCACTAGCCACTTGCCCCCAGGGCTGGTGTCCACCGAGGTCCTGGAGTAGCCTCTTCACGCTGACCACTGTCTTCTTCTTAGAGCGGCTCTGTGTGGAAAGGCCTCGTCAAGCTCACATGCCCTAGGGCTTACCCCGACAGGAAGTGGGGAGCCCCCTCTCCTGGCTGGCCAGGGGTTACTCACCCGTGCTCCCTCCAGTTTGAAATTCTCCAGCATCAGCTTCCCCAGGGGTGCAAAGGCTATGTCCCCATGGTCCCACAAGAACCGGCTGAGCTGCAGGAGGAAAGGAGGCCAGGTCACTAGGCACAGCCCCGGCCGCGTGGCACTGTCCGCCGTGGGGCCGCTTACCTGCTCAGTAACGTCCAGCACAGCTTGGGGCTGTCTACGGAACTGGTAACCTCCCCGGAAAAGCAGATCCTGGGCAGTCACACCGGGGTCCCAGGGATCTGAGGGGAGAGTGAGGCTGCGGAAGGGCCCGGAAATGGAACCAGGTGCCCTAGGTGCCTAGAGGTGCCAAGGGCCCTGTAGGGCAGAATTAGCAGGGAGAGGAAAGGCCTCGCGCGGGAGTTGGGGGAGAGGGGCAGCGGGGAGCAGCTTGGGAGGGGGCCCCAAGGCCGAGATTCTTACCGGCACCAGGAGGCAGCAAGGGCAGCGGCCCAGGGGTGTCCGGCTCCCAGAGCAGGCCCTTGGCCACGTGCGGCGCCGTGTTCTGAGGAAACACAACCGTGGCCACGAGAGAACAGTGAGTGTGTGCCGGGCCAGGCGCCGTCACCCACTCTTGTCTTTTATTAACTCATTTAATCCCCCCAAGGCACCGGCCAAACTGGTACTCCCCTGCATCGGCAGGCGGACTCTCAACCACTGCGCCACAGGGAAGCCCCATCGTCACTTTAATGGTGAAGACAATGGAGGCACAGCGAGGCCGTTCCTTGTCCCAGGCAGCAGCCACTAAAGAGAAGGCCTGGGATTTGAACCCAGGCAGTCTGACTTCAGTCTGTGCTCTCGACCTCCAGGCTGCACAGGCTCTCACAGGCGCCCCTGGCCTTTGAGTCTCACTTACACTCAGGAGACCTTGTGGTCACTTACTTGGGACGCCCACAAGCTGCTCCATCCCACTGCGGGGCTGGCCTGAGACAGCTCAGCTCCACACCTGGGGACAGAAGAGCAGCAAGCAGGCGAGCAAGGCTCCCGCAGGGGCGGATCTGACGTAAGCCCTTCCTTGTCAAGGGAGCCCCTCCCGCCCAATGCCAGCGTCTCTTTTAAATTTCTCGCCCACTTGCCTCTGCCGGGCGTAATCCTTAACCAGCCTGTCTCCAAGTGGCAGCCAGATGGCTTAGGCTTCCGGGGAAAGAGCTGGCGTCCTTCGTGTCCCAGATCTCCCCTCCCCTCCCCACCTCACCCCTACTGTACGGTTTCGGCACCCTTCTGGTTTCGCTCAGAGCTGTTCTCACTTTGTAATGATTTTATCCATTTGTCTATTCTCACTCAACCTAACTCTGTTCCATGGGGCTGGGAGCGCATCTGACTTACTCATTCTGGATTCCCAGGGCCTGGTAAGGCACCTGGCACATAGTAGGGGCTATTCAGTGAGTATCTGTTGGACAAATAGAGGAAAAAAAGATGGGGGCCAACAGCTCCCGCTCAGTAAACCCTCTGCGGATGGCAGGGCATCCCAGGTCCCCAAAGGACGGGATTCTGGCTCAGCCTGTGTCTTAGCAGATTTGTGCCAATGCCACCCCACTCTGCACTCCTGCCAACTGGTGTGAAGGCTAGGATAGGGGGGCCAAGGGACGGCACCCACCCTGCAGCCACCAAGGCTCTCCCTGCCAACCTCACCTCAGAACCCTGGGGCAGGGACTCCGGCAGGGTCAGCGCGTCTCTCCAGCTGCACATGAAGGACACGTCAGGGACATCGCTCAGACCAAGGGGGCCAGTCGTAAACAACGAGGGCGGGAGGGAGCTGGGGAAGTCCATCCTGGAAAACAGGAACCACCCTGGCCTTCCTCGGAGACCTGAACCTGACAGCCACTTCCGGGGTTCCTGGAGGGCGAAGAGCACCCTAAGAGGAGTACAATTTCTCTGGAGAAGCAGATAACAAAGAACAAATGACTATGTCACCTAATGCCTGATAGTAATAAGCGCTACGTTAAAACCAACCAACCAGCCAGGAGGGAGGGGATGGCGGTGGCCGAGGGGTGTGGTCTTAGCATCGTAAGAAGGTGGCGCTCAGCATACCCTGAGCTAATGACAAGGCCGCTGGGAAGAGGGTACAGCAAGTGCAGAAGTTCTGGGGCAGGAAGCGTGTGAGAGACAACTGGGCAGCCATGGACCGAACTAGGAGGTGAGCGACAGGCCGAAGTCAGACAGGTGGCGAGGGGTCCGCTTCCAGCATGCTCTTATGTATTAATTATAATTACACGTTCATAGACTACACACCCCACACTCTATGCTACGCTCCCAAGACAAACTCAAGTTCCCCAAAGCCAGAGACGAGTCTTATCTGTCTGCCTTCCCACTGTCAAGTACAGTAACTTCCAGAAAAAGGAACTGACTGTGTGTTGAATAATAATAAACTTATGTCAAAGGGCTTTGGTCAGTACAAAGTGCTCCAGAAGGATAAACAGCCATCATCCCTCTTTTTTATTACCTGCAAAAATAAGAGCAGTGCTCGCTCACTGAGCGCCAGCACCTGCCAGACACGGCACTACGGGTTGTACTCTTCTGCCCCGATTATGGAGTTCAGGAAACTGCGGCTCGGGAAAGAGCAACTTGCCCGAGGCCAGCAGCCTGATCCCCGCCCTGATTCCAAATCCAAGTTCTGCACCACCACTCTCCCACGCACCAGAAGCAAACACCAGCCTTAGAGTCTCAGAAGCAAAAACTTTTCCCCTCGGAACTGCATCTGCATCGTATCCATTCAGTCTGTAACCTCCGGACATCCATGTACCCTCGGCACCTGGCAAAGTGCCCACCACACAGTACATGCCAGGAAATACTTGCCAACTGAATGAATGTGTGTTTCTTAGGGCATGTGTCAGCCTCATTCTAATTGTGGTTTATAGGTACAACCTTATTTCTTCTTCGAGACTGCTCTCCAGGGGCAGGAACTGTATCTGATTCATTTCTGAGTTCCTGGCATCTGGCTGTTGCAGCCATTCTCTTCCGCAGCAGGAGAGGACAGTGGCGGGAATGCGTCTTTTCACTGCAGGACCCTTTCACGCTATCTGCCGCTTAAAAGGAACACCATTGCCCTTCCTACTCACCTACAAAATCCTCCTCATCCTTCAGATTTTCAGTCAGGAAGCCTCTCCCAGTTCTCCCAATACTATCCCACAACACCCTGCATCCCTTCTCCAGAGCACACATTGCAATGTGGGATTAGATATTTAAAGGTAAAGCCGTTTAATTCCAAACTGCTCTAAGAGTCCCCATGGGGAAGAGCCTTTATTCCCAGTGCCTTGGTACTTACTACATGGTAACAATCAGTACATTATAACTGAAGGAGCAGGGCTTCCCTGGTGGCGCAGTGATTAAGGGTCCGCCTGCCAATGCAGGGGACACACATTCGAGCCCTGGTCCGGGAAGATCCCACATGCCATGGAGCAGCTAAGCCCGTGGGCCACAACTACTGAGCCTGTGCTCTAGAGCCCGTGAGCCACAACTACTGAAGCCCGTGCACCACAAGTACTGAAACCCACGCGCCTAGAGCCTGTGCTCCGCAACAGAGAAGCCACCGCAATGAGAAGCCCACGCACTGCAACGAAGAGCAGCCCCCGCTCGCCACAACTAGAGAAAAACCCGTGCGCAGCAACGAAGACCCAACGCAGCCAAAAATTAATTAAAAATGAAAAAATTTAAATTAAAATTTAAATAAATTTTTTTAAAAAAATTTTAAACAAATGTTACTCATTGTTCTTTTTTTTAAATTTTATTTATTTTATTTATTTTTGGCTGCATTGGGTCTTCGTTGCTGCGCGCGGGCTTTCTCTAGTTGTGGCGAGCGGGGGCTACTCTTCGTGGCGGTGCGCGGGCTTCTCATTGCAGTGGCTTCTCTTGTTGCAGAGCACGGGCTCTAGGCGCACGGGATTCAGTAGTTGTGGCTCGCGGGCTCTAGAGCGCAGGCTCAGTAGTTGTGGAGCACTGACTTACTTGTTCCACGGCATGTGGTAATCTTCCTGGACCAAGACTTGAACCTGTGTCCCGTGCATTGGCAGGCGGATTCTTAACCACTGCGCCACCAGGGAAGCCCTAAAATTTTTTTTTAAAAACAAAAAAACCCAAAAACTGAAGGAACAAATCCAGGAATGAATGAAGGAGAGGAAAAAGGAGCCAAACAGCCTCAAACAAACGCAGGCAGGCTGAAGGCGCTGGTGGAGCCCACGACCTCAGAGAAGCCCCGAGACAAGACAGCCTCGACTTCCCGCCCTCGCCCTGGGCTCTCTCGGCCCGTTTAGACCGCCAAGGCTGCAGAATCAGTCGGGTCTGCATTCATGCCAGGCCGGGCACGACAAAAAGTGCGCCTGCAATGGGATGGGAGAGGGGATCCGGGCGGCTCTTCCCCTCAGACATCTACTCGCCCACTCCCTCCCTATCCACCTCTTCCCACTCCACCTCCAGGCCCCAGAATTTCAACCCAACAACAATAACAGAGGTCTCGCATCAAACGCCGTGCGCCAGACAGCTGTTGCTACCACGCTTTACATCGGTGGGATGTTCCCTACTCTATGAGCCGGCGGCTGCTAATACCCCACTTTGTAAACCCTGGGCGACTTGTCCCAAAGCCACAAAGCTTGGCGCCCGTGGACTTGAGCAGAGCGACCTGCCTCTCCGTCCCGTCCGGGCGGCATGCGTACTTACGTGGCCCCGGCCGTTCCGTGCTCGTCTGGGAAACGAACCTCCGCGTGACGCTCGCCTGACCCTCGAGCCACGAGGGAGCCCGAGAGTACCAACCTCGCTCCGGCGCCCTCGACAGGACCGCCCCACGACGGCGTTTACCCGTCGCTTGGGCTGGGCCGGAAGTGCTCCCTGAAAGGCAGGAAGTTCCGCCTCCCAGCCTGGCCTCACGGGCGCTCCAGAGCGCCACCTCCCGGGCGGAGGGGGAATGCGAGTGCAGGCGACGCTGTGGGCCGTAGAAATCAAATGCCTTCAAATCCCAATAGTGAAGTCCAGGTTGACGGGCGTGCGAAACTCACCTCTGCTTAACTAACTTCCTACTTTACAGAATTGTTGCATTAATTCACTCAACAAACACTGAGCACCTACTATAAGCCAGGCACTTTATTGGTCAGTAGGAATCCTACTGACTGTCTTTATATCCTGTGAAGCAGGCTTTCCAAATAGGAGTACAGGTACTGCTGGGAATGCATGAGGCTTTCCCAGTAGTCAGGCAAATACAGCTTTAGGCACTGGTTCCCAGATTCTAGCATGCATCAGCATCAACTGGAGGGTGTGTTAAAACAGAGTTTCTGGGCTTCCCTGGTGGCGCAGTGGTTGAGAGTCCACCTGCCGATGCAGGGGACACGGGTTCGTGCCCCGGTCCGCGAAGATCTCCTTATGCCGCGGAGCGGCTGGGCCCGTGAGCCATGGCCGCTGAGCCGGCGCGTCCGGAGCACAGGCTCCGCAACGGGAGAGGCCACAACAGTGAGAGGCCTGCTTACCGCAAAAAAACAAACAAACAACAACAACAGAGTTTCTGATTCAGTGAGCCCGGGGTGGGGCCTGATAATTTGTATTCCTGAGTTCCCAGGTGACGCTGATACTGCTTGTCTGGGGGCCAAGCTTTAAGAGCTACTGTGCGATCATAAATATTACCCTTATCCAGCCCAGTAGTCTTCAGACCTGAGCATGCATCAGAATCCCCTGGAGGGCTTGTTATAACCTTTTGCTGGGCCACACCCCCAGCGTTTTCTGGTTCAGTAGGTCTCGGATGTGATCCAGGAATTTGCATTTCTTTTTTTTTTTATTCAACTTTTTTTTCATTTAAATGAATTCCTCTTAGAATTTAGTCCCAGAAAAAAACTTTCTTCTTACAAACTTTTTGCTACTTCTTTTTTTTTTAAGAATTCCACATATTACTTATTTTAAATTTAATTCCATTTTTTTTTAATTGGAGTAAAATTGCTTTACAATGTTGTGTTAGTTTCTTCTGTACAATGAAGTGAATCAGCTGTCTGTGTACCTATATCCTCTCCCTCTTGGACCTCCCTCCCACCCCCACCCCCAACCCACCCATCTAAGTCGTCACAGAGCACCGACCTGCACTCCCTGTGCTATACAGCAGGTTCCCACTAGCTAGCTATTTTACACATGGTAGTGTATTTATGTCAAACCTAATCTCCCAATTCGTCCCACCCTCCCCTTCCCCCCCAAAATTTGCATTTCTAATGAGTTTCCAGTGATGCTGATGCTGCTGGTCTGGGCACTACACTTTGAGAACCATTACTTTCAAGAGTCAATTTCCAAATTCTTGGCTTCCATCTATATAGATTTTATCTGGGAGGTGCTTGGCTTCGGAAGCTTCGAGCTTTTTTCTCCTCCGTGGAGTGTTGCCTGAGATGAGCGCAGAACAAGGGGGCTATTCCAAAAAGCAGAGTCCCTGCAGGAGAAAGTTCACATAAGACTAAGAAAAGCAGGCTCAGTAAGAAGTAGTGATGGAAGGGTTCAGGAGAGGGTCTGTTTATATATTATATTTTTTCAATTCTTTATTATTTTTATTATTGTTATTATTATTTTTGGCTGCAGCATGCGGGATCTCAGTTCCCCAACCAGGGATCGAACCCACGACCCCTGTAGTGGAAGCAGAGTCTTCACAACTGGACCGCCGGGGAAGTCCCAGGGGCTCACAGTGTTATGTTCGTTCATCTGAGTCCTGGTTACATGGCTCTGTGCCGTGTGTGAAAATTCATTGAATGATCCGTGCACTTTTCTGCGTGTATGTTATACTTCAGTAAAGAATCTTTTTTAAAAAGAAAAGGAAAAAGGAAGAAAACTGCTGGCTGTGACACTTGATATTACTGAGACTTCAACCTCTAGGTCAGCCTTCTACCTTAGAAATAGAGTCCAGAAGTCCCCCTACGAGGGCAGGGATTCTTCCGTCTGTGTTGGTCCCTGACACATCCCAAACAGCCAGAAGATGCTTCATGCATATTTGAATCAACGGAAGAGGGCATGAATGAGATGGCTCTTCTGAGAAAGTATCAACACATTTACTTCAATTGAAAAAGCTAAGTCAGACTATTTCTGATGAGAAGTAATTCCATTTTAGCTGAGTGCTTTGTCTATGAGAGTAAGCTTTGACGATTAAATCATTTGGAGGGTGTTTTTCCTAAATGGAATAAGCTAAGTCTGCATCTCCGTGGTTTTGGTGAAAACATATTGGAAAGATGATTACAATATACAATAAACTAGAAATTGCACCTTTCGTAACTCCGTGTGACTAAATAATTGGGGGATACATAGTCTTTCAAAATTATTTTAGGGGTATATATGCCAAAAATATTGAAGGCCTTTTATACTAGTTTCCTATTGCTGTTGTAACAAATTACCACAAACTTAGTGGCTTTAGACAACAAAACATCATACAGTTCTGGAGGTCAGAAGCCTGAAATGGGTCTCACTGGGCTAAAATCAGGGTGTCAGTAGGGCTGTGTTCCTTTCCGAAGGCTGTAGGGAGACTTATCTTTTTTTTTTTTTTCGCCTTTTTCAGCTCTGAAAGCTGCCTACACACCTGGGCTCATGGCCCCCTTCCATCTTCAAAGGCAGCAATGACCAGTTGAATCTTTCTCACAGGCCATCTCTGATTTTGACTCTTCGGTCTCTTTCTGGTTTAAGGACCCTTGTGATTACATTGGGCCCACCCAGCTAATCTCCCTCTCTTAAACTCAGCTGATTAGAAGCCTTAATTCCATGTGCAATCGTAATTTCCCCTTGCCATATGATGTAACAGAGTCATAGGCTGAGGCGATCATGATGTGGACATCTTGGGGGTACCATTATTTTGCCTACCACATCACTATTCACATCATCCATCCAGCTTCTGCTCGGGGAGGCCAATTCCATTTCCTCCTTCCTTCTTCCCTTTCTATAAACAAGCTGTTAGATTTCCTCCTGTTACTGATATATACTTAACATGCAGTAAAGTGTACAAGTCTTAAGTGTACACTCATCAAGTTCTTACATACATATAAACCCACATAACTACCACCCAGATCAAGAGAGAGAACATTTCCATCACTGCAGAAAATTCCCTGGTGCCTCTTGCCAGTCAATACCTCCTTGAAGAAGTTACCACGATTCTGACTCATCACCACAGATGAATTTTGGCAGCTCCAGAACTTTATATAAATAGCATCATGTGGAAGATAGTCTTTTTAGTCTGGCTTCTTTCACTCAACACGCATATGTGATTGTTAGCACAAAGTTAGCTTGTTTATTTTTTTAAAAAATTATTACTGAGTAATAGTCCATTGTCTGAATATATCACCATTTGTTTGTGTAGTTTCCTGCTGGTGACGTTTCTGGGTTTGGTGACTCTGGTGAAGTCTTTGTGGATTTGTGTAGTCCTCATTCCACTACTGAACACCTGCTATGCTGTTCCTCTACTAGGTATAATTCTGCTCTCTGGGCTACACACGAAAGAAAAACCATAATTCCTGATGCCAATCCTTGAAACGTCTGGGAGTTTGCATCTATGCCGCTCCCCGCAGCTGCTCTTCCCGAGTCAAATGTTACTGGTTCTACCAACTGCTCCTCCTATGCCTCTGTATCCACACTGCCCCAATCCTGGCTAGTGTTCTCAGACCCAAAGGTAGCAATCAGCAGCCGCGGCAACAGTGACAAAGCTTACAGACGGTAAACTGAATCATTGGTCACGTTTTCCCATTCACTGGCTCGAAGACTGTTAAAATTTCCAACCCCTTCGAGTAACTGCGTTGCATCGTAGCAGGCCATATGTAAATTGTCTTCATCCCTAACTTCATTTTATTTTTGTTTTATCTCCTTCATCCCTAGTCCCTCATCTTAAAGCACTGCTGTCTTGCGATATTTTTAGGAACCAACCCAAAATCCCTTCTGGAAAAAAAAAAAAAAAAAATCGGGGGGTGGATGGGTGGACAGGGTACCAGATGAGTAATTTTAGCTAGAGCACACATCGAGCATTTACAGTTGGTTTCAGGAAGGCCTACGGTGAACAGTTTTTAAATGTAGGTCCTAAAGATTCTGTGGGGCTGCTGCAATTGAAAACACCTTCATTTATCAAAAGAGGCCTGACTTTCCACCTCCCCCCGCCCCTCCGCCCCCGCCAGGTTCAATCAAGCAGCTGGGGGCAGGCTGGCATGATATGGCGTGATTTGGGAGGCATCCTAGGATGGGAGCAGGGGTGAGGTGCTGGACTTGTGTCCCCAGACCCCTCCCCTGGTCTTTGCCTCCCCAATACCAGGCAAGGGCGGAGAAGAAGCTAATGGGAGTGCCCAGTGCCCCATCCCCACCTCACACCTGAAGCCCCGCCCCCCGGATGTAGGATGTTGGTCAGGTGGCCACTCAGTCCACATCCAACGGTTTGGGAGACTGGCCTTTCCATTGGCTGGGCACACTGTCGGCCACAGCTTTATGGGCTCTCATTGGCTAGGAGAGAGGTAGGAGGCGGAGCTCTCCATGCGCTGTCTGTCGTGTCACGTGCTCCCCATGCGCGAGCTCGCTTTCGCGTGTAAAAGGGCCCGGGTGGCGTGAGAACGTGCCCACTGTCCTCTCGGGTCCTCGCGTCCGGCCATGGCTTCACAGGCCAGCGCAGCCCTGGGCGCGAACGCCGGTGCCCGCAGGAAGACCCGCCTGGCGGCGTCATTGCAGATCAGCCCTGGGCCCAGCCCCAGGAGGCCTTCGGCCAACCTGGGCCAAGACCCCTGGGAGATCGTGCCCGCTCCCAACTCAGACGACACCGAGCAGGGCGGGCAGCTCCAGGCCTCGGCGACGGGGCATGGTGGGCCTGGGGTGGGGGCCCGTGTCTGGGAACTGGGGGCAGCCAGGGCACAGGAAGACTCGAGGGGAAGGATGCGGAGGTCCCACAGGGTCTCCTTTCCGTCCGCCGGGCCCGCCGGAGAGTTCCCGACGGCGGCCAGACAGCTGGGCCTACAGATCAAAGACCCGCCACCGGGCCAGGCCGTGGCCTTGCTTACTCAGTGCGCGGCCACTCTGGGAGTCTCCCTGATCTTCCGAGAGAACCAAACAGCAGGTGAGGCCCAGGGGGCTGGGACGGCCGCGTGCCCTGGGCCGACCCCAGATGAAGGGAGGAGGACTGTGAGTTGGGCCTGAGCCTGGGGCCCGAGGGTAGGCCCTGCTGTGAGCAGCGCGGGGCCAGGAGCACCAGGTACATCAGATTTCTAACTGGCAGGTCATGGCCACATCTGAAGCTTGGGTTGCTTAAAGGACCTGCCTCAAGCTACCCCAGCCTTTCAGCAGGCTTTTCTGAGGGCCAGTTACATACAGTTAGAGTTGCCATGCCAGCACTGGAGAGGAGATACCTGAGCGAGGGCCAGCCCCAAAGTCAAAGACATTATCAAACACAGCGTGATGATGGCAACACCGCAAAGAGATGTAATCATTACAGTCCTCCCCCTGCCCTCCCCAAGAGCAATACACCAGGTCCTAAATTCAGGTTCCCAGCTTTAAGCCAGGACATTCCCTGCTTCTCATGAGGCAGCAAGAGAATCATCGCTTCAGCTTTTGGGAGCATTTGTAAAACCTCCTAGGAGAACCCCAATGGAACAGCTCAAAAAGAGATAATGTGTTCAAAACCTGCTCGGGATTTGTTTTCATCAGGTATGGCAAGACAGCAGACGTGAGAATGATTGCCATGAAGGAAAAAGGAAATACAGATCCCTAGAAACAGGAGACACAGCTTGCCATGCCGGACCATGTGGGAAAGGATGGGGGTGGTCCGGAGGTAGAGGAGAGGGCAGAGCCCAACCCCACAGCCTTTATGGGGTTTTCTTGGGACAGAACGGTTGAGGCAGGGTAGGGACGCAGAGGAAGTTTAGGATTGAGGCAGGCAAGACAGTAAGTTTAGGGGTTAGGGGTTGGTTCCTAGTTGTCTAGTACCTGGTCTGGGGGGGGTGTGATTTAGGGTGTGGGGAGTGTTGGCTTGTGTGAGAGTTTGATGGTTGGGGCGCGAGCTCTGGATTGGTTGGTTTCTATATGAAAGGGCGTGCTTGCAGGGGACTCATCTGCTATGTCCAGGAATTAGCTAGCCCTGGGAGGGTCAGTCTCTCCAGGATCAAATCCCCAAATGCCAGAGCATCGGGAATACAGAAGTAAGGACATCGGTTCAACAGCAGTGATGCTAGCTAACGTTCACGAGTTCTGGAGATGGGCCAGGTGTTGTTTGAAGGCCTTCAGACAGTAACTCCTGGAGTCCTCACAAGTATTCCTCGAGGGAGCACAATACCGTTACCACCACTTTACCCATGGGGAGACTGAGGCCAGAGGGGCTGTAGCCCAGAGGGGGCACTCTGCATTCAGAGCCTGTGCTGAACCACTGGGTAATATCGGCCCCTCCCTTCTGCCTAAGGTACCCCTTTCCACCGTTTACGTGCATAGGCATATTTTCAGTCATTTTTATTTTTTATTTTGGTAAAATTTCAAAGACTAGTATAAAAGAGTTCCCATAAACTCTTCATCCAGTTTCTGCAGTTCACATTTGCCACACTTACTTTGTGTATGTCTCTCTCCCTCCCTCCCTTCTATATATTTATATATGAATATCCACATTAATTTGTCGTGCTCAATCTGAACACTGATTTACTGCTCCTTAAACACTTCAGTATGTATTTCCTAAGAACAAGGACATCGTCTTATATAATGGCAGTCCAGTGATCGAATTCTGGAAGTTGGACATTGATATGATCCTATTAGCTAATTACCGTTCACATTCAATTTTTGCCACTGGTCACAATAAGGGCCATTTTTTCCCAACCCAGCAGGACCTATCACATTAGCTCTTACACCTCTTTAATCTCCTTTCATCTGAAACAATTCCTCGGAGTGTCTCTGGCTTCAGGACATTGATGTTTTTGCAAAGTAAGGGCCGGTTGTTCTGTAGAAATTCCGTTCACTTGGGTCTGTTTCCGCAGGATTGGGTTCAGGTGATGCATACCCGGCAGGAGCGCCCGTAGGAACCTCGTGGCCCTGGCTGTGCATCCCACCAGCAGACCTGAGACCTGTTTGTCCTACCCCTGGGATGTCAGCTGGGAGGGCCTCACTAGGGTGGCGTCTGCCAGGTGTCTTCACTTCCCCCTGGGTGCGTCATCAGTCATCCGAGGGGGGCATCTCCAGATGGCGTGACTATCCTGTTCCCCAGAACACCATCACCTCGTGTCTCTAGCAGCCTTTGATGATTGTTGCCAGATTTAATTGTCACCCCGTTGGCTGCCGTGGATTCCTGATGCTAGCCTTCCTTCTGCATCTACTAGTTGGCATTTTTTTTTTTTTTTTTTTTTTTTTGCGGTACGTGGGCCTCTCACTGTTGTGGCCTCTCCCGTTGCGGAGCACAGGCTGCGGACGCACAGGCTCAGCGGCCATGGCTCACGGGCCCAGCCGCTCCGCGGCATGTGGGATCTTCCCGGACCGGGGCACGAACCCGCGTCCCCTGCATCGGCAGGCGGACTCTCAACCGCTGCGCCACCAGGGAAGCCCCTAGTGGGCATTTTTGGTGCCCTTTTAAAGTAGGTGAATCTCTGTGCTAGGGAGGGGCACTGAAATGTGGGTTCTCTCCTGAAAGGGAGCCCTTTGGGCAACCAGTTTAGCAGCAGGTACCAGCAAATACCACGAACGGACCTAAATTTATGCCCTTTGACCAAGTGATCCCAGTTCTAGGATTTTTCATCTGTCTCTGTTGTGTCATAAGTAACACCTGAAGTGGTAGGGTTTGGAAGATGACCCTTTCAAATGTAGAAAAGAAATAGAGCTGTGTGTTTGGGGGAAGACAGGGGACCTTCATCCTGGGAACAGTGCAGCCCTGGATGTGGGTCCTGGCACCACCTGGGCACGCTACCTGCCCCTTGTGTGCCCCCTCTGTAAAGTGGGGTCATAGGGCGCTGTTTCAGAGGGCCTAGTGAGGATTCTGAGTGGGCATGGCCTGGGTGGAGGTCCGCAGGCCTGTCACCTTGTCATTCTTGTCCTGCTCACTGGCAGGTGTCATGGCCCTCTTAGAAGGGGCCCATGATGCGGACAAGGTGCGTGGTGCTACTTCTCAGCCCCTCCTTCCCCAGACCCCTGCTTGCCCTTCTCCATGTCCGTGGAGCTGGATGGGGTGGTCTGCCCTGCGGGCACCGCCTACAGTAGGGCAGAGGCCGAGCAGCAGGCAGCGCTGGCTGCCCTCCACTACATCCAGCATCGGCTGGAGAGCCCAGGTACCGGGGGAGGGGACCCAGGGCCCTGAGCCCCAGCGGGGGGCAGATGCACGTGTGTGGGGAGGGGGGAGTCGCTGCGGAGACCATCTGGGCATCAGGACCCGGCCCGCAGGGAGCTGACCTGGCCCTAACGTCCTTTGAAGGATGTTAGCAGTTCCTGAGGACAGGGACGGCTGGGGGCAGCCCAGGAACTTTGGGCTTCTGGAGGATGAGCCCCCCACACACACACACACTGCTTGCCAGTGGGACTTCTGGGATTCCTGAAGGACACAGGACAGGAGGGCAGACCCCAGCACCTACGGCAGCCCGCCCCTTGTCTGTCTTCCAGAGACCCCAAAGACCCCCAGCTGGCCTCCACTCGCCCCCCTGAGCATTGGTAGGTGGGCCCCCATTGACCTGACCCCTGGCATGGGAGGGGCGTGGCCTGTGGGCCCCCCACCGCTGCCCTCTCCCTCACCCGCAGAGAACATCCTGACCCACGAGCAGCGCTGCGCGGCCGTGGTCAGCGCCGGCTTTGACCGCCTGGTGGACGCGAGCTCGCAGTACTGGGCCTGCAAGGGGACTGTGGCCGCAGTCATCCTGGAGAGAGGTAGGGCTGGCCCTGCCCCTCACCTCGGAAGGCCTCTGGGCCTCTTGCCTCAGTCTAGTCATCTCTGCCCCCTTCCCCGCAGAGGTCCCGGGCGCCCAGGGCCACGCCAAGGAGATCTACCAGCTGGTGGCGCTGGGCACCGGCAGTGGCAGCTGTGCCGGGTGGCTGGACTTCTCGGGCCGACAGCTCCACGACTGCCACGGGCTGGTGGTGGCCCGCCGGGCCCTGCTGAGGTGAGGGGTCGGGGGGACCCTCTGCGGCCGCTCCAGGTGGGCCGGGCCGCCCCAGCTGCTGCTCCCTCCGCCCCCAGGTTCCTGTTTCGGCAGCTCTTGCTGGCCACGCAGGGGGGCCCCAAGGGCAAGGAGCAGTCTGTGGTGGTCCCCCAGCCGGGGTCCGGGCCCCCCTTCGCCCTCAAGCCCCGGATCTTCCTGCACCTGTACGTCAGCAACACCCCCAAGGGAGCTGCCCACGACATCTAGTATGTGGCGCGCCCGGGGAGGGCCGTGTGGGCGGGGGTGGGGAGAGCGGCCCTGAGCCCCGCGTCCTCCTCCCGCACAGCTGCCACCTCCGCCTGCAGGCCCACATCCAGGGGCGGCTGATGCCCGTGTGCTACGTGGCCCCTGCGCTCCGCGACACCCACGTGGGCTGCCTCTCAGCCAGCGACAAGTTGGCACGCTGGGCCGTGCTGGGGCTGGGCGGTGCACTGCTGGCCCACTTCCTGCCCCCCGTCTATGCCAGCAGCCTGGTCCTGGGTGAGGCCCGAGGGCGGGAGGGCTGAGGCGGGCTGGGGCGGGCTGGGGGGTGGGGTGGGGGGGTGCGGGTGCGGGGGAGCGTGGCGGAGACTCAGGTCTCGTCCTGGGCCTTCTGTCCCCCCAGCCGACCCCTGCCAGAACACCCCGGCCCTGGGCAGGGCCATCCATGCCCGGCCTGACCTCGACGGCGCCTTGGGGCCATGCCTGCCGCCCCCCTACACCCGGACCATGCTGCACCTGTTTGCGGGGCCCTCGGTGGCCCCCTCCGACCTCCCCTCCAACACCTGCCAGGGCCTGAGCCTCAACTGGAGCCTGGGGGACCCTGACGTCGAGGTGGTGGATGTGGCCACCGGGCGTGTGAAGGCCGAGTGAGCAGGGCCCGGGCGGGGGGGCAGCGGGACGGGCGCCTGGTGGTGGGGGTCCCCGGCCCCCTGCCCATGGGGAAAGAGATCGCATCTAGCTGCCAGCCTCTTACCGGTAATGTGACCCACCCCGTGACCCACCCCCCGGATTGTCACGGCGTGGGTGGTGTGCGGGGCATGGAGTGGGCCTGTTAGTTTTGTCCTCCCTTGCCCTCCCCCGACGTTCGGTCCCTTTCTCTCCATCCCCAGCGCTGCCCTGGGGCCTCCATCCCGCCTCTGCAAGGCTGCCTTTCTCTGGGCCTTCCGCCAGGCTGCCCGTGCTCTCGGGAAGTCCCACCTCCTGGCCTTGAAGACCTACGAGGCAGCCAAGGTCAGCTGCTTCCCTGCCCGCAGCCCCCTTTCTCCTGCACCCCCAGCAGGCACCCTCTCTCCACCGTCTCATCTCCTGCCCTAGGCTGGGCCCTACCAGGAGGCTCGCCAGCAGCTGTCTCTCCTCCTGGACCAGCAGGGCCTGGGGGCCTGGCCCTCGAAACCACTGGTGGGCAAGTTCAGAAACTGAAACAGACGTCCGGCCCGAGGTCCCTGAGCCCAGGCGGAGCTTGCTGGAGGAGGGCCGTTTCTGGGCGGGGCACGGGGCGGGGGAGGGTGGCGCACGGGGACACAGGGTGAAGCTGGGGGTGGAGGGAGGGCCTGGAGTGCTGGAGAGGTGGGGCGGCTGCATATTCGGGGCTTGCATAAAGAAGCTGTTTCTGGTAGTTCTGTGTGTTGTTGGCTTTCTGGCGGGGAAGAGGGGAGTCGTAGCCCCTCGGTTTGTGAGGGGAGAAGCCCCCGTGGTGGCCGGGGCTCGGCTGGAGCCTCCTCACAGAATCACTGCGTCGTCGCCCAGCCTTCGCGCCTTGGGGGCGGCAGTGTGGTGTCTCGGGCGGCGGGTGTGGGAGCCTGTCCTCCCTGGTCTCCTTCCTTTCCCAGGACTCGCCCGGCAGGGTTGGGGGAGAAGGGTGGCACCTGGCCAGAGGAGGCAGCCACGAGGCCCGTAGAGCCAGCTGGGTCCGGCCAGCCGCTGCCGGGAAGAGCGGCTTTGGGAGAAGAGGCGGCCCCAGGCAGGCGGCAGCCTCAGTTCCTGCCCTCTGCGTCCTCTGGGTTCCCGCGAGTGGGTGGGGCAGCGCTGGGCGCCAGCAGGAGGCTCACGCAGAGCTGAGCCCAGGCTTTCTCCGGCCGCCCCAGCTGTCACACTGGCTGAGGCTGTGACCGGCCCGAGCCCCTGTGCCCACTGGATGGGGGCTGCCTAGCCTGCCTCTCAGGCCAGGTGGGCGGGTCTCCTTCCTTCTCCTCGGGGGGCTGCAGTGAGTCTGTGGGGACTACCGGGCTGTCCAAGGACCTTGAGTGTGGAGGGAAATGCTGTACACTTCACATGTGCACACACGCACACGTGCACACACACCCACGCACAGGTCTGCAGGCCTGGGCACCACCCCAGCCTGGGCAGGGCCTGTTGAGCGGGAGTACAGGCAGCTTTGAGGTCTGGGGACCTGGGGCCAGGGGGGCTTGAGGACCACACCAGCCCGCAGCTCCACACCCTGTGGCCGGACGCTCCCTGCTCCCTCAGCAGTTCCAGGGTTTAGAACTACAGACTGCTCTCCCTGGTGGGCTGGGAAGCTGGGCCAGGCCGGAGCAGATGATGGAGCCCTGGAATCGCATCCCCTCCCTCCAAGCCACCTCCCGGCCCCGGGTGTGTGTGGCCTCAGCTGCCGCTTAACCTCGGTGCACTTGGGTCGACTCATCTGGAGAAATAACTGGAAGGCCAGGCCAGGTGGCCTGTTCTCCTCCAGCCCATCCGGCCTCAGGCTGGGCTTTCCCTCTGCCTGTCCACTGGGCCCGTGCTCCCTCCCTTTCAACCAGTGCCGCTGTCAACGTGGGGACCTGGGAGGGACGTGGGGGCAGAGGAAATAGCTGAGAGGCTAGAGGCTCTGGAGGCCCTGCACCCGAGGCTTTACAGATGCTGTCATATGGAAGAGGTAGATGCTATCGCTGCCCCATTTACTGGTGAGAAAACTCCCAAGGTGAAGTTGGGTAACCTCCACAAGAGCACGCGGGGTCAGGATGGAGCTGCGGTTCCCGTCCAGGCACCTGACTTCCAAGCCCCTCAATCCCACTCACTGCCTGGGCTGCCACTGGAGTTGCTTCTGTGACCTTGGACAGAACCCCCGACCTCTTTTATAACGTGACTGGACCGTATGGCTCCAGGAGCTTCCTCCTGGCTCCGACCATCTCTCCTCGGCTCTCCTAACGGCCACGAGGGTGGGAGACACAGCCTTTGCCATTGAGAGAAAGAGCTGCGGGCTGGCGGGCTTGGGAGAGGGTGGGAAAGGGGCTGGGGGAGGTGGGAGTAGCCGCCAAAGGCAGGACAGGTGTCCAGGAACGCGCACGTGCAAAAGAAGGGCGGAGGGAAGTTTGGACCCGGATGGAGGGTCTCCAAAGCCAGGTAAGCGCTGATTTTTTTTTCTTCTTCTTCTTTAACTGAGAAAACAGCGAGGTTATTTACCCGTGTTGTTATTTAAAAGAAAACAAACTTAGGCCAGCTTTGAAATAATGATTTCTCATGGTTATTTTTTTCAGGGATGGAGAGGATTTTTAAAACAGCCAAGCCTATTAATTAGCACATTTACTACACGTTTTTCCCCCTGGAGAGCATTTAAATTGATTTCCTTTTTGTCCTGCGATGGTGACTACAACCAGATCCAGAAATATACCAGCCATTCCAAATGGCAGTTCTGTGCAGCGAGCCTTTTGATATTCATTAATCACATAATCAGTGGGTAAACAAGCTGTTCAGAATGACATTAACTCTGCTGCGTTCTGCCCAGTAAGCAGTATTTGTCCCCATGTTGCATAAACCTGCCTGGCCAATCCCCCCCTCCCAAGACAGTCCTCATTACACAATATTCGCTCAGTTCCTTTGACTCAGCTTATGATTGCAGGGTGACGATGAAGGCTGCTTCTGAAACGGAGAGCCTGTTAATGTCTTCTTGGCCCGATCCCCTCTGAGTGAGGTTTTGCCAACAACAGCATATTTGAGCAGGGAGGTGACGTAACGCAGCCGGGCACAGCTCAAACGCCGCTTCCTCCACGACGCCTTTGCCATCATGCCCACCTTCCCTTCCCTGCAGCTCCAAGCTCCGGGGGTCTGCCCTGGACCCCAGCACTGCGCTGCCCCTCCCCGTGTGTGGTCTTCACCGCTGAGCGCAGGTGTGGACCCAGCGGCTGAGGGGCTACTCCACCTTTCCAAGCCTCAGTTTCCCCACCTGGGAAATCGGTCACAAACACGTGGCCTGCAGGGTCATGGTGGGATGAACTGAGAAGTGTGCCGAGCACTGTTCCCGATGTTAGCAGTCATCGTCGGTGGCTGTCATAGGGCCTGGCTGCTCCCAGCTCCCGGAGGTCAGCCTGTTGCCTGTTTCTCTCCATCCCTTCCTTGAGGTCCCCCACAAAGAGCATGCCCAGCAGATAAGCGTTGAATGTAAAATGAATGAATGATAGCGTCTTCTCTTTACGGGAGTGGGTTAGAGGGAAAGAACAAAATCCCCATTCTAAAGTGCGGCTCTAGAAGGCATTTTGAAAATTCCCATTTTATTGTGAGCTCTTTTTTGCTGAGCCGCAGAAGCATTCAGAAAGACCTGAAGAATGTGATTACACCACACCTGAACTCCTGTGTCTTGTCAGTTATAAGAACCAATAAGTCTCCTTTAGTTTGTCTGCTTGTTAAATGAAGTCTGATTAGAGTTTCCTGTCCTTGGAAACAAAATATTTCTCACTGATATTTGTGGGTGTGTCCTAAAGATGTAAAGTGTTGGTTCAGTTCATCTCCCAAACTGCCTGCATGTAAATCCTGGCCGTGGGGTCGGCTTCCGGGGGGACCCAAACATCTGGGAGAACCAGGGCAGACCTCCTCAGGGCCGGTGCCACGTATGTAACGTTAGTCCCGTCACCACTCTGCCCTCTTCCCTTGTAGGGCTTATCACAGGCTCTGCTTGTCCTGTTTATTTCCTTCTTGACTTATCCTGGGTCTCCCTCTCTGCCCCACTCTTCCCCTCTACCCAGGTCTACAGGAGCATCTGTCTTGCTGACAGAACAACACCTGGCACGCGGCAGGCATTTAAGAAACACTGCCCCAGAAACTAACCATTGCCCTTCCAACTTCTGACTTGGCCACAGCCCAGGGGTTGGTGAGCCCTGACCTCTGCCACCCATCACCTGGGGGACCCTCCCACCTCCTCCGACATCCCTAGGTCAGCCCCAGCAGTCCCCGAGGCTAGACCTGCCCCAATACACCGGAGCAGCCACTTATCGCTTCTTAGTACAGTTTAATGTTTCTCTAGGAGTTGCAAGCAGGGGTGGGGTGGGGGGAGCCCGGGAAAGCTTAGTTAGGAAGGCGCCAGGTGAAATTGCTGAGTTTCCCAGGGGATCATATTTCAAGCCAGTCATTGACTGAGTACAATGGAAGCCTTTGGAACAGCGAGATTGGCTCATTTTAGCTCAGGGCGCCCAATTTCATGCTTTTTTCCCTTTGTTCCTCTTGCAGGAAAGGTGATTTATGAAAGTCATGTGCCTTCTCTGCGCGTCACCTGGAGCTGGCGGCCAGGGAGGCTGGGCTCGTGCGGCCTCAGCCGGGCTGCTCTGGACGGCCCCAGAGCCACAGGACTGGTGGGGACAGCGGCGTCCCTTTGTTTTACTTTTAGCTGACATTGTGTTCTCGGAGGTGCCCCTCGGTTAGATGTCAAATGATGGATGAGGCCAGCGCTGGGCGAGGGTCCGGAGGCTCAGAGCTGCGGGCGCTGCCTGCTAGTCCTGGCTTTGCCGCCTCTGACCGTGTGACCTGCCCCATCACGTCCCCTTCCTGGGCCTCCGGGTCCACACCCATAAAAGGGCCGGGTTGGGCCCAGTGACCGTAAGGGACCGTTTAGCTCTGAGAATCTGTGAGGCAGGCGGTTGGTTCCCGGGCTGGCGGGGTCAGGAGGGCAAGGGACAGTCCCCTTCTCGTGGCAGCTGGAGAGTGAGGACCTGCTCTGAGCCTCGGGGATGGGGTCACCTGCCAGGCGGACCCTCTCTCCTCCTCACCGAGGCGCCAATGGTCCATGCACTGCCGGCCATCTGGCATGTTCTATCCGGCCCGCATGGGAGCAGAGGTTAATTTTGTTTCTTATTTGAATGCCTTGGGCCCGGCCACCACTCCCCTGCTCTCTTTCTCTTTCTCACTCTCCACTCCCTTGCCAGCATTTCCTGGGGTCACCTCGCAAATAAAGGGCTTTTATGTCACCGGTGATGGCGCCCCCAGATGTGATACCCTGAGAGGGACACAACCTCACGGATATAGTGTGTGGCCAGGAAGGCACAGCCTCAATCTCAGCACAAGGAGATGGGATGGGCACAAAATGAGGCGTGTTTTACTGAATAAGGAGAGGTCCATACTCACCCCAAATTGCCATGTCATCTGTGTCGAAGAAAGGCTGTGGAAAGATCCAGATCACGGGAGGCTAAAGAGATAGGACAAGGAAATGCAACACCCAAGCCCGTGCTGGACGCTGTCCCAGACGGAAAAGCCTATAAAGGATATTATTAGGGCAGCTGACAGAAGCGGACCAGGCAGTAGATTAGATTAAAATAGTGCGTCCAAGTTAAATGTGCTGACGTCGGTAACTGCATTACGGCTTTGTGCGAGAATATCCTTATCCTTAGGATCTACGTACCAAAGCGTTTCGGGTCTCCTTGGGCTCTCCACCTTAAAATGAAGGAGTTGGTTTACCTTAGAGCTTCTATCCTTTCACTTGGGGGAGGAGTCATAGGTTCCTTTGAGAACCTGATGAAATCATCGAACACTGCACTCTGAAATGCACATAACGTACACGTGCTTTGTTTCACGTCATCTCCAGAGATTCCCAAAGCCCTTGTGGAAGCTCTTGGCTGGGAATCCTTGGACCCATGGGCTTCTGATACGCTTTCCAGTTACTACCTTCTAAAGTTCTGAAAGCAAGGCGCCGTGATATAGTCATCTATTCTCAAATGGTCCAGAAAAGCATACTATATAGGGAATAAAAAAATAGAGCAAACGATAAAACAAATGGGGCCAAATGTTTCTTAAAAGGTGTATTGGAGTTGTCTATGTACTGTTTTTGCTCTTTGCAACTTTTGGTCAGTTTGACGTGTTTCCCAAATAAAATGTTAAAAAATCAATTGCAGGGTGCCTAGTAATCATTCAACAAGTGATGCCCGTTATGAGCATTTCGACAAGAACGAGAGGAGGGAGGGAGTTTAACGCCGCTGGAGGGAGGTGGGCAGGGGGCATGTAGAGCCGTGCAGCCAGGCACCGGGGCGAGGCACCCAGGTGGGTGGGTAGGCGTGTGGCGGGCAGCTGGTGGACAGATCTTCATGAACTCCTATTCAAACTTGAACTACTTGCTGATTGTTGCTATGGGAGCAATTCTGCGGATAGTCAGGGACTGTGGTGAGCTTTTCTTTCTCACCTCTCTCCCTGTTTCTTACCTGCCCCTCTCTCTCCATCGTATAAGTTGTAGCAATGAACTTCCAGAATCCCAGACTGTCCACGCTGGGAGGGAATTTAACAACTACCTCATCCACCTTCTCCACGGGATCAATGAGAAAAGGAAGGCCCAGTGAAATCAATTTCCATGCCCATGTTATACAAAGGGTTAAGTGTTGGTACCCAGGGACCCCAAGACCACCCTCCTTACTCTGTTCAGGGTGGCATGGCAAAGTGTTAGAATCTTGTCTTGAATATTTTCTTTGAGGTCTTGGGCAGTGTTTCAGATGAACCTAAGAGCTGATATACTAGCAAGAGTGTCCTGCTGGGAATCAGGCTGCTCGGATCTAACTAAACGAACATGCTGTGTGGCCTTGGGTAGGTGGCTTTCCCTCTCTGAGCCTTGGTCTCTCCATCTTAAAATGCAGAAGTTGATTTACTTAACTTCTTGTCCTTTTTCAGGGATCATGGATTCCCTGAGGGTTGATAAAATCATTGAACCCTTTCTCAAAGCTGTTCATTTTGAGACACACTTAATCACCAGACGTTCAGGGACACCTCATGGAAACCACCTGCTTAGGTTGTCTTCTGATGGGCCTTCCAGGCGTCAATTTCTCCAGTCCTAAAAGCTATGAAAATAGAGTCAGTGGGTCGAGCCCCACTTGCATTGCGTTGAAGAATTAACCCATCCATCCTCAATTCACTTGGGCTCAACTCTGGCTAGAGAGGTGTTGAACCAACACTTTAAAGTTGCCTCTGGAAGCCGCATGAAAATAAGCTTGAAGTAAAGGGGCCTTTGCTCTTTTGCCTTCAGCTGGAAAATTTTGACTTTTGGCTGCAGTCATGCCCATTGGCCTCCGAGAAAAACAAGCCCTTCTGGGAATCGCAAGACTCCTTTCAGCCAATGGGGATGAAGAGACCGCCTAGCAACTCGCTGGTCATCCCCATCCCACCCAATCAGCATGAAGGAAAAGCTGCTCTGCCAGGCTAGACTAAACACAAGGAGACCAATCCCCCCGGGACATTGCAGGGAAGGGAAAAAAATAGAGCCTTTAATTAAGCCCCACATGTAAGCGATCAATTCCAATTTTCCACTTCTAATTTGGTAAAGAATTTCCACCGGGCATGTACTGAGACGTTATAGAGCCTTATAATGTTGGGGATGGGCTCACCTATTTTTCTTTTAGTCCTGGCACATTTTGTTCAGATGACTGGTATGGGAAACAGAGGAAAACGGAGAGGCCTGGGTGGGAGCCAGTCACAGGATGGGCTGAGCCAGAGTGGGGAGTTATTGCCTCAGGCACGCAGCACAGAAAAGTCTCCAATGAGAAGAAGAAGGACCGATATGGGGCCTGATGTGGGTCCCAGGCCTTCCCTGATCTGGGGTGAGCTCGCCCCCAATGGGGGCCATGACTGAAATGGGGAAGGGTATCTAGAAATTTGCACATTCTTTTAAAAATCATTATTTGCAAGTGCTGCACCTTGGGATTCAGAGCTCTCCACCCACACAGCCGCCCTGAGGGTCTTTGTGAGACCCCAGCTGGAAAACCACAGACCTAGCCCAATGCGTGAAACTGACAGAAAGGGGCTAAGGTCACAGGAGGCTTTTCCAGGGGGTAGGGCTTTTCCTTGTGAGACTGGCCACCTCGCCACTATGCAAAGCGCCTATTTGGTGGAACAGCATGGGAAGGACTGGGGGGTGCCCCGCTGACTTTGGGGGAGTTAGAGGGACGGGGACATGTGTGTCTGTCAGCTGGGAGTGCACCCGGAGAAGTCAAAGGGAACAAGGGCTCCCCGCGAGATCAAGGCCAGCTTGAAGCTAGATGCCGATGTGGGTGCCCCCTGTGCCAGAGGCCGAGGCCACACTGACCCTGGCGTTGAGGTCAGGGGAAGGCGTGTGCCCAGCACATAGTAGGCCTGCACTAAATACTAGTGGAATGAATAAACAGCACGTTAAGTTGTCCCCACTGATGAAATGCTAACGCGCCTACACATGAACTACATCAGATCCACAGGTCCACGATCTTCTCTCCATCATCCATTTGCAACCCCGTGCTCTTAGCGGATTTACAGCCGACGGTGCGCAGCTGTGCACGGCCGAATCACTGGTGGGAGGTGCTATCGAGGCCCCTCCCAGGTGTGCTCAGCTGGGGAACAAAAGATGAGACTCCAGGGGTGTCACCACCTTGTACGATTAATGACGTGGAGGAGGCAGGCCCTCATAGCTTGCCTGACCTGCTCGACTGTTCCCTGTTCCCAGCTGGTACTCCTGCAACCCATCCCATCATCATAATCATTCACACCTGCAGTCCGTTCACATCACCCCTTTCTCCAGCATCTGCAATATCTCCTCTCCATCTACCGAAATGTCCAAGTCCGCTACACAGCATCTCATCCCAGCCCACCTTTCCAGCTCCATCTCCCCAAACAGCCCAAACAGCCCTCCGCATTCAACCCCTTCCTGTGTCTCTGTGAAGCCCTCCGGGAGCCGACTGCCCAGAATGCACTGCTCTTTCCCCTCTGCTCAGGGCGCACTGCTTTTATCTCTAAGGACCTGGTCCTACCTCTGCCTCCTACTCTGGATGCAAAGGGCCGGGTCTCTTAATGAATGAATGGATGAGCAAATGAATTCATTGAAATATCAGCCAAGGACGTCTATTCTCTGGCATCAAGGGGTCGGGGGAGCGGGGGAGCAGGCAAGGGGCAGATCCTAGGTCTGCCCTCGTTTCTGCGCTGCATCTGTGGTGGCTTAGCTGAGAGTGGAAGGCCGAGGTCCCCACAGTGCTGGGGGAACCAGCAGCAGGAATGGTTCTCTCAAGCGACAATGCAGTGCCCTGTGAGAGTTAGCCTCTGTCAAGGCCAAGGACCGGATAATTGGACGATGTCTCACCAAGAGCCCAGGTGGCCAAGGAGGACCCGCTGTGCTGACAAGTGCCGCTCCTGTCCAGGTCCCAAGTGCGTCAGGAGGGGTGGCAGGCCACCATCCCCCACTGTGGGACTTAACGTGGAGGCCAGTTCTGCCTTCTCGGCTAAGAGCTTCCAGAGCTGGGGGAAGGCAGCTGCATTAGAAAAATGCCATTGGTGGTGTGAACAATAGCAAAACTGACCCCGGCTAGAACCCCCAGTAGAGCTGGGTGGAGAGATCTGATCAGAAGGGTTTGCAGTGACTGAACCCTCCAGGTCCTGGTGGTGGGTTGGCCCAGGAAAGAGGGTCTTCGGGGAGGAATGGAATTCTGTAGGCTTGGTTCTCTAGGTGTCTGGAAGCTAGCCTGGGTTGTTGAAGACTCTGCAGGAAAGGAAACGAGATTAAAGGGAGACAGACCTAACCCAGCAAGCGAACCTGCTTGTGCTCAGCGAGGAGCAGGGAGAGAGGAAACGGCAAGTGACGTGAACGTCGTGGCCAGGAGGGTCAAGAATCACCCAACCAAACATCTCTGGCCTCGAGCCCCTCCTAGCCCTGGGAGTGACCCCCAAGCTCTAGGAACACACCACTGGATGACGTAGGTGCTGGTGCTCTGCAGTTCATGTGAGCCGAGGGCGATGGGCTGAAGATCTGGAATATTCAGGGGGGATTTGGAGTTAAATGTATGCCATGGGCAAGGCAGGGCCCTCCAGGATCAGGTCTTTGACGTCGTTTAAGAGTTCGCGTTCACTGGCCGGGGCCGCGCTCCGCAGGCGGCGGAAGCGAGCCTCCAGCTGCTCCTGCCGTTTCTTGAGCTCCAGGTACGAGTGCGAGAAAATGTGAAAGATGGACGTGGCCGGGAAGGCCATGATGAGGATCCCGCTCAGGATGCCGCTGAGGGCCACCATCTGGCCCGGCACGCTGCTCGGGACCATGTCTCCGTAGCCCACGGTCGTCATGGAGATGACGGCCCACCAATAGGAGGCCGGGATGCTGGTGAACTCCAGAACTCGCCCGGACTCGTTCTCGGCCACGTAGACCAGAGGAGAGAAGAGGGTGATGGCTACGCAGAGGAAGAGGAGGAGCAGGGCGAACTCGCGCGTGCAGCGGCGCACCGTGAGGCCCAGCGTCTGCAGCCCTAGCGAGTGGCGGGCGAGGCGCATCACGTAGAGGATGCGCAGTGCCCGCAGCACGCGCAGCGCCAGCCCCACCTTCTCCACGTACGAGCTCCGGCTCGGCCTCTCGCCGTCCCCCTGGGGCTCGTCGGACACGGCGAGGGACACGTAGTACGGGGAGATGGCCAGGATGTCGATGATGTTGAGGGGCCCTTGGAAGAACTGGCACTTGTTCTGGGCCTGGACAAACCTCAAGCAGAACTCCAGGGAGAACCAGGCCACGCAGACGGTCTCCACGATGAAAATGTAGTAGCACTTCTGCGAGCACTCGCCCTGGAGAGACGACAAAACGCAGGGTAGAGAGGGGACGGAAATGGCGAACTAACCACACTGAAAAGCAATTCCATAGATCTGTAATGATACCGATATCGATTCCGTATGCAGAGTCTCTATACTAAAGGTATATTCTCTCTCTATTTTATATATTAAATATATATTAATAATATATTAACACGTACTAATATATTCTATAATATATTAATATTTATAATATACATAATGTTACTGTAATATATATTATATAATACATATCACAATATACTGATATATTAAGTATAGCATATATTAAACATTCAATATATATTCTCTATATATTCTTTGTATAGTATATGGTCTCTATATTCTATATATTATCTATCTATCATTTAGCTGTACATCGATGGAGCCCTGTTGTAGACTCTTAGTCATCTACCAAAACCCCCTTTTTACATAGTTCTCAAGTTGTGGCTGTGCGCATGGCCAGTCAGCTAGATCAGAGACCACTTTTCCAGCCTCCCTTGCAGCTAAGCATGGCCACATAACTAAGCCCCCACCCACAGAATATAAACAGAGGGGATGCATGCCACCCCCAGTTCCAGGAGTTTAGTGTTGGCGTGAGTTCCTGCACACTCTTTCTCCCCTTCCTGTGAGCCAGGGCTCCCCAGCTTAGAACCAGCAGATTGGACCAACGCCCTGGGAAGGACGAGCATCATGGTGGGAAAAATCCAGGTGTCAGAATGAGAGCTGCCCACTCACCTCGGTCCCTGTTTATGAGACAAACCAACTTCTACCGTGTTGAAAGCTGTTCTATCGTGAGGCCAAGTTTCTCCTTTATGACATAAGCACCTCTTGTGTACCAGGCACTGCTCTGGTGCTGTCACTTAAGCCCCACAGTGATGCCGTGAGCAGGCAGCCGGCTTCAGTTATGGCCCAGGAAATGGTCCCGAGCGCTGAGATAAATTGTCTGAGCTCACGTTCATAGTAGATGGCCTCCCAGAGATTATGCGCTGTTTTGCCCGCCATCCCTCATTCATTCATCCAACAAAATTGCACGGAGGACTCACCTTGTGCCAGGTGCCATGCTAGACTCCGGAGGTAAAGGACTAGAGAAGCAGACATGGTTTCTGGGGGCTTGGAGCCTGGGGCAGGCAGAGAGGACACCGGCAGCCCTGTGAGGCGGATTGCAACTATGTCCCTCCTGAGATCCCAGCCAGGTGGGGCTCCAGTGGGTTCCTCACTGTGTCATTCACACCCCTACCCCTGCCCCCAACAGCGACTTCCGCTAGCCCCTCTGCTACTCCAAGTGTGCCCTGGAACCTAAAGCATCAGCCTCCCCTGGGAGCTTGTTAGAAACATGTAATCTTGGGCTCCACGGCATCCCTGCGGAGCTAGAATCTGCATTTCAACAATGATTTGTGTGCTCAATAAGCTTGGAGAAGCTCTGCTCTAGTGCAGTGGTTCTCAGCCTTGACCGCACGTGTTAGAATCACCTGGGGGGGGGGCTTTGAAACAATCCTGATGTCCAGGTCGGGATGCCAGAGATTCTAATTTACTTGATCTAGGTTTTAGCCTGAGCAGTAGAATTTTCCAGAAGCCCCATCAATGATTCTCATGTGGAGCTAGAGTTGAGAACCTGACTCTAAATATTACATCTACATCTTCATCTCTATCTGCATCTATCTCTATATTGTCTCCATCTGTGTCTATATCTTCTATCATCTGTATCTTATGATAGATGAGTGAACCAATGACCAAAGCCAGTTGATTGAGTGAAAAGCAAGATGCTGACAAGCACAGTTTTCTTTGGATTAAAAACCTCTGATGTGGAAAAAGAAATTATTTCCAGTGCCTGGGCTCACAGGAATACTAAACTGAAATAATCTTTTTGTCTGGCCTTTGAAGAGAAAAACAGGCTGGGCCGTCCTGATCTCTATTCGCCGGTCCAGTGCTGGGTAGCTCTCTCTCCCGGTTCACTGCCTCGGGAGGGTTGAGACAAACGGAAATGACGCAGGTAAAGAAGTTAGCAGGCTGCTGCCTCCGAAGGTACGTGAAACATTGTAGCTACCCGGATGAGATGATTCACTGGTTGCAGACATAGCCTGCCTGGTCTGTTTAAGGGGAACTATCCTTCTCCTATCCTGGATTTTACAGGAGGCTGCGGAAATTCTCCAACACACTAGAGGTCTTTGCCATGACTGCCTGGGGTTTGCTTCAGGACTCTGGAAGGCTCAGGAGTTTTGGGTCCTGATTCCCCAGTCCTGCTACAAACTTGCTGTGTGACTTTTCTGGGGTCACTGCCGCCGCTCTCTGTGCTTTAGTTTCTGATGGAGAGGGTGGAACAGAATCAGGATTTCGCAAAGCTGATTCATAAGCCCTGCATCAGAGTGCCCTAGAGTGCTTGTTACCAATGTGGATTCTGGGGGCCCCATCACAAAATCAAAGCCCTGGAGCGAGGCCCAGGAATCTGCATTTTGGCGAGGCCTCCTGTTGACTCAGAGGCACCTGGAAGTTTTTCAGCCTCTGGGCCAGATCCTCTCCATAAGGCCTCTTTCATCACTGACATTCTGGGAGTTTTTTTCTTTTGCGTAAGAGCCTTCTGTGGCCTGGGAATAGTCTTCCCAGACCAGCGACCCAATAGCTCAGGAAGGTGACTCCTGGGAGGCAGAGGAGGCCCTGTGGGTCCTCCCTCCCTTTGCCTCTGGTGCTGGCTTTTGGATGTTCCAAGCATGCACCACTCACCTCCCACCGGCCACCTCCCTGCCCTGCAACAAGTGCTCTGCCGAGTCACCCCCTGCATGGCTGCTCCGCTCTGCAGCCTAAACCAACCTCCCAGCACTGGTCCTCAGACAAATGCCCTGTTAGCGGCCGGCATTGGAATGGCAGGGATTTATGGGGTTCGAGCTGAGAAAATAATTCCCAGGCCAGGCAGTATTTGAAGAAAACTAGAATGGAAGGAAAGAAAAAAGTCACCCTCTCTCTGAGGAAGTTTCTGGTTGTATTCTGTAGGTAGGATGAACAACTCATCCTGGTTTGCCCAGAACTTTCCAGGTTGAGCAACAGACAGTCCCAGGTCACCAGAACTTCCCCTCAGTCCTGGACAAACGGGGATGCTTGGTCACCCCCCTGAGGGGCTTGTCACCACGAATGAGGCGTGCTCTGATTCCTTCCTGCAATGAAGAGAAACATGACCAGCCCCAGGTAGGCCGGAGGGGTGAACGGTGTGACAGCATGGACGAATGTCACAGATGGATGCGGGGCTATGTTTCCATCCAGGTGAAGTCCAAGAGCGGGCAACACTCACCTGAGGTGGACAGAATCACCAAAAGAGTGGCTGCCTCTGGATGGGGTAGAGAAGACCACAAACAGATCTGGAAGAACATTCTGGGGTGATGGGAATATTCCATATTAAACAGGGCTGTGGGTGTGCCCCATTTGTTACATTGGACAGCTAAGACTTGTGCATTTCAGTGTACGTAAATGTCACCCATAAAACTGTAAAATAAAAATAAAATGAATGATCGTGGTGCTAAATGATTGTGGGTGGGAGGGGGTGGAGAGAGAGAGAGCCAGAACGGCAGACTGTGGACAATCGTGAAAGCTGAGACATGGGTACTTACTGGGGGTTCATTAGATTATTCTATTTACTTTGTAAATGCTCCAAATTTTCCATCCAGAAAAGTTGGTTGTTTTTTTTAAAATCAGAGTTGGAAATCAACACCACAATGAGATACCACTCCACGCTCACTAAGATGGCTGTGATTATAAGGACAAAAAATAACAAGTTTTAGGAAAAGGGGATTAAGTGGTATAGACTACTAGGGATAGAATAAATAAGATACAAGGATGTGATGTACAGCACAGGGAATACAGCCAGTATTTTATAATATCTTTAAATAGAGTATAAGATACAAAAATATCGAATTACTCTGTTGTATACCTGAAACTAATATGATATAGTAAACCAACAATAAGAAAAACAAGTGTTGGTGAGGATGTCGAGAAATTGGAACCTCCCAGTCATTGCTGGTGGGAATGTAAAGTGGTACAGCTGCTGTGGAAAACAGGTGGGCGGTCCCTCAGAAAACTTAAACATACATTTGCTATATGACCAAGCAATTCCGCTCCTAGGTATGTACCCGAAGGAACTGAAAGCACACATCCACACAAAAACTTGTCCATGAAGGTCCACAGCAGTGTGATTGATAACAGCCAACAAGTGGAAACAAGCTAAATGCCCACCAACGGATGAATGAATAAAACAAAATATGATCTCTCTATATGTTGGAATATTATTCAGCCATACAAAGGAAGTCCTGGGCTTCCCTGGTGGCGCAGTGGTTGAGAGTCCGCCTGCCGATGCAGGGGACACGGGTTCGTGCCCCGGTCTGGGAGGATCCCACATGCCGCGGAGCGGCTGGGCCCGTGAGCCATGGCCGCTGAGCCTGCGCGTCCGGAGCCTGTGCTCCGCAACGGGAGAGGCCACAGCAGAGAGAGGCCCACGTACCGCAAAAAAAAAAAAAAAAAAAAAAAAAAAAGGAAGTCCCGACACGTGCTGCAAAGCAGATGAGCCTTGAAAGCCTTATGCTCAGTGAAAGAAGCCAACATAAAGACCATATATTGTATGATTCCATATCTATAAAATTCCCAGAAAAGGCAAATTCATGAAGATAGAAAGTATGTTCGCAGTTGCCTGGGGCTGGTGGAATGGGGGCGGGGAGGGGATGGGGAATAATTGGAAGTGTGAGCAGTGTTGCTTTTTAGGGTGATGAAAACGTTATGGAATTAGTGGGGATGGTTGCATTACTGCATACTAAAAATCACTGATTTGTGCACTTGAATATTTGAGGGTATGAATTATATCTTAATAAAAAAGAACCTCGAGTTTGAGTCTGAGTGGCCAAGTCAGTCTGGGTGAGGCAGGGAGTGAGGTCCACAGCCTTGCCCCATCCTTTCCTGAAGCTCCATAGCAGAGCTACTCTGAAGGGCTCTGGGGTCAGAGGGAGGCCAGGGCTTTCTGAGGACAAAGCCATTGTCCATGAGGGACCATCTGGACAGGCTGACCAGCAGATGGCTGCAGGTACAGCTAGGGCCAGTTCTAGAAGTTCCATCTGGGAGGGACTCGGGGCCAAAGTCTTGACCTTGGAGCCTCCCCTGCACCCTCTGTCTCTCTCACAGCAATGCCTGCCATCTCCTCTTTGGGAATGAGGCCAGAATCGGCCACGTCTTACCCGCTTAGCTCAGTGCTGGTCCCACTGCCCCATTCAGCAGTTCCACCCAGTTCCCTCCCTTTCCTTCCTCCTGGCTGTGAAATCCATCATTTGTGCCTCTGGTGCTGGCGTCGGTCCTCCCCGTCCCGGTACCTGGTGGTGCTGACTCATGCCTCTCCCCGAGAGCCAGGTCTCTCTGCCCTCCTCCCCTCATGCAGGCCCCTTCCACGATCCTCTCCCTTGTCGCCCTCGCCTTGAGCCGCCGTCCCTCCTCCCCAGCCCTGCCCCTACCCTTGGCTCCCTTGTCCTAGCCGCCCAGACTCCCCAACCCTGGCACATGGGGGCTCTGAGTGGGAGGGGCTCGGAATTGAATGCACAGAGACCAGGGGAGCGTGGTGAGGCAGGAGGGACAGCATGAAGTATGTATACTCAGGAAAGGGGGGCTCATACAGGAAATGGGGAATAGTGCTTGTTGGCTGGGATATAGGGAGACTCAGCAGGGGGCAGGGAACACCCCCCCCCCCCACACACACACACAACTCCCAAAACAGGTTAAGAAGAATTCCGTAAAGCCATTACCAAATGTCACTGAACACAGAGAAGCTACAGAGCGGGCAGTTCTCTCTGGAGCTGATCCATGATCCAAGAAGGGGCCAGGTAGGAGGAGACACTGGCTCCGGCACGAGACTTTTTATCAAAGGTGGGGAGGAGGGGGAGGATATTGCAGCCCCAAAGGTGAGCTGCACCAGCGCCAGGAGGGAATTGTTCCATCAGGGCCCCCAGTGGTTCCACCTGGTCTTTAAAAAGCTCTCTGTAAAAAAAAAACAAATCTCTCGGGCTTCCCTGGTAGCGCAGTGGTTAAGAATCCACCTGCCGGGCTTCCCTGGTAGCGCAGTGGTTGAGAATCCACCTGCCGATGCAGGGGACGCGGGTTCGTGCCCCGGTCCGGGAGGATCCCACGTGCCGCGGAGCGGCTGAGCCCGTGAGCCATGGCTGCTGAGCCTGCGCGTCCGTGAGCCTGTGCTCCGCAACGGGAGAGGCCACAACAGCGAGAGGACCGCGTTCCGCAAAAAAAAAAAAAAAAATCTGTCTGTGCCTTCCTTCCTTCCCCATCCCAGCGAGACGCAGAAAGCACAGCACAGGGCACAAGGGGGCGGGGGAAGCAGAGCCCCACCATCCCACCCCCAGCCGCACCGAGGCTCTGCTCCCATCCAGTGCACTTTGCACAGATGCAATCCAGAGTGTGTCCCTTTGCAACATCCCCGAAGTCCCAAGCAAACCTCTGGGCAGAAGTAGAAGCTAGAACAGGAGGGGATGTGCGAGCATGTGCCTGTGCTTGTCCCCAGGGGTCCCACGGAGCTGGGAGAGAGTTTGAGGGACAAAGCAGATGCGCGGGCGGGAGGGGCATGAGCGAATCCCAAAGGTGGGTAAACATAGCCAGTGCTGGCTCTGTGCCGGCACATCGTGAATAGACCGTCGGTCCTGTTGCCTCCTTCTGAGCAGGTGCTGGCATTATCCTCATTTATGGGAGAGGAAATGGGGGCATAGAGAAACAGAGTGACTCGTCCGAGGGCAGAGCCAGGTAGCAGCAGTAAGGAGGAAGAAAAAGGTCAAGAGAAAAGGACCATGTGTTCAGCTGTAGCAGCCTGGTGACCTTCTGACTCCCCCAGAGGGCGGACAAGGTGCTCTGAGCAGCAGAGAGGCCAGGCAAGGGCTACAAGGAAAGGGCGCTAGGGCTAAATGGCAGGGGTGACAGCCCCGGTAGAGGACTTGGGCGGAGGGAAGCAAAGAACCTGAGGAATCCATCACTGGCTGGATGGATAAACACATTGTGGCATTTACAGACCGTGGAATATGACTCAGCCCTGAAAAGGAATGAAGTACTGACATAGGCTACCACACAGATGAACCTTGAACACGTTATGTGGAGTGAATGAAGCCAGAAACAGAAGGCCACATATTGTATGATTCCATTATGTGAAGTGTCTGGAATAGGGACACAGAGACGGAAAGCAGACTGCTGGTTGCCAGGGGCTGAGGGTGGGGGTGGGGAGCGGCTGCCTGATTGGTCCAGGGTTTTCTTTTGGAAATGTATTGGAACTTGATAGAGGTGTTGGCTGCACAACCTTAAGAATGTGCTAACTGCCACTGAATTGTTCACTTTAAGATGGTTAATTTTATGTTATGTGAATTTCACCTCAATTTAAAAACGGGAGCTGGGATGCTCAGGATATAAGCTCCAGGAAAGTGAGAAATTTGTCTTATCTGCAGCATCTAGAAGAATAGACTTAGTAGGTACTGCGTGACTGTTGATGAATGAATAAAAGGACAAATGTGGTGACTTCCTGTTAACTAGTACCTGATAAGTGAACAATGATGACGACTAACGTTTTTTGAGCACTTCCCGTGTGTCGACTTTGTTCCAATCCCTTTACACAAATTACTCTTTTAATCCTCACCATAACCCCCTGAGGAAAGGGCTAATAGCATCCCCATTTTACAGATAAGGAAACTGAGGCTCAAAGAAGTTAAGTGACTTTTCTGAGATCATTGAGTTCATGAGGGATGAGGCCAAGATTCAAACCCAGGGCGTCGGCACTCAGAACCATTACCCTGGACAGAGAAGCACTTCACAAAGTCCAGATGCCTTAGAAGTGCTAAGTGCCATTGAGGCTGAGGGTCTAGCCTACAGGTAGAGGGCCGAGCATTGGAGGAAGGGGTGTAAGGGGTCAGGTTTTAGAGCCAGGCAGAGGTGAGCTCAAATCTTGGCTCTGCCACTTACTAACTTTGAGCTTAGGAAAGTGATAAAAAGCTTCCCTGAGCCTCAGTTTCCTCATCTGTGAAATGGGGGTAGAAGTGGTATTCACTTCCCAAAGCTGTTACAAGGATTAAGTCCATCCTGTGAAATGCCAGCCTCCTGAAGGGCACTTAATAAGCATCAGTTCTCTCATCCCTTCTGGGCCGAGCTCTCCCAGGGAACCCAGCAGAGCCTGAATGCTCCTGGAGGTGCTTAGGCACTTGGCTTGGTCTTTCCCATCCACAATGCCTCCTGCCTCCTCCATCTTACTTTGCAATCTCGGGCACAGACCTTGCACCCCAACTGCCAAGTTTACTCAAGGGATGTTGCTGTAAGAAGCTAGAAGAATTAAGGGCAAGGAAAATGCTTTCTTCACAGGTGTGCTAATTCTCCAACCCTGCGTGACGCCTCTTCCGTGTCTGATGGAGGTGTTCTGCAAGTCACATCCCCTCAGGATGACTTGAACCCTCACACCTCTTGGGTACTTCCTGTCCCCAGAAGTAGCTGTCCAGCTTTGCAGTCAGTGCTGAATCGCTGCTTTCAGACTGATGTCCCAGAGGACAAATACGAAATACCAGGCACGTGTGGCTGGGAAAGGACATCATCTTTTTATGTGAATGTAAGGGCGCAGTTTGAAAGAACGAAGCCCGCCTGGTCCTCAGCCTCCAGGCTCTCTGAATCACCATCGAAATAGACACACATTTTTTTGGAGGGCTGCATCTCCCAAGCCCTCTCTGGGCAGAACACCCAGGGGTGGCTTCACAGTTGCACAGAGGTTGCAACTGGACCGGGGGCATCACCTCCCTTGACCCACGAGTAGAAATGGCTGCCTGATTCCCCGGTTCTGCGGGCCTCTTACCCACCTCTAATTTAATTTTCCAAGTCCCTGTTACACCAACCTGTGTTCGTACCCTGGGTAATTTTCAAAGCATTAGGCTTTGAAAAGAGCTTGTCCCTCTGCACAATCTAAATCCCGGCTCCCTGAAAATCCATCCCTAAGAGGAACAGGCTTGTGAAAAATCCAGGGGTCCTTCCTCAGCAACGGGGATCAAGGGCACCCTTAGGGGACAGAGGACGGAGGCCCCTTACTTTGTCCTAATCTTTTTACTACAGCGTCCACATGTAAATATTTCTGTGAACAACCAGGCTATTAAATTACATGATTTCGTTCTAAAGAATGAAAGAAATGCCTACAATCAGAGCTACAGTCCTCTCTATGGGGAAAAAAGCTGTTTGAAACTCGAAACATTTTGGTTGGTTTCCTTTAGGACAAAATATTAATAGGTTGAACAAGATACATTTTATTCAGCAAAAATTTATTGACAGCCTACTCCGGGTGTGAAGCACTGGCTAGTTCTCCATCTAAGTCCTCTCTATCTGGAAAGTTCTCTGATCCTCCCTGGGATATATGTGTTTTTTTGTTTTTTTTGTTTTTTTTGCGGTACACGGGCCTCTCACTGCTGTGGCCCCTCCCGTTGCGGAGCACAGGCTCCGGACGCGCAGACTCAGCGGCCATGGCTCATGGGCCCAGCCGCTCCGTGGCATGTGGGATCCTCCCGGACCGGGGCACGAACCCGTGTCCCCTGCATCGGCAGGCAGACTCTCAACCACTGCGCCACCAGGGAAGCCCTGGGATATACGTTTAAGAGAAGGGAACTTAGGTCAACCAACACCAGTTATAAACCATATACAGCCTGCACTGCCGTATGTATATGTTTTCTTTATCGGCTCTCTCTCTGCTATAATGTAAGCTCCATAAGTTAGGTGCTGCAGAGCCGTGAGGATTATAGAGCAACATTTTAACTTAGGAAACAATCCAGTTCTCAGTTTGAAGCTCTCCAATAACCTTCCCAACAAAATGTTAGATTCTTATCTCATTTCTCAGACCATCTGGCCCCCTGGGGGATGTGGGCAGTCTCCCACAGCTTCCCAGAAAGACACGGCAGGAGTGGGCAAGCAAACGTTTCTGCCCTGGCCTCCCGGGGCAGGGTCACTTCCAAATCAACTCAGCTGTGAGTTCCCCAACCGGTGGGACTGACTGGGAGGCTCAGGAACAAGGGCCGAGAGTCTCTGTCATCATCGGCATCTTCACTTGGTTACTCCTAGGAAGCTAAGTGGCCTGAGCCGCAGTTTACTCATCTGACAATGGAGCTGAGATGCCCACGAGAAAGTTGGCTTAAGGAGGTAGGGAATCTGGTTCTGGTCTAGTGCCTGGCACACAGTAGCTGCTCAGTTAACATGCGATGGGTGCATGGACTGTGTGCACCTTCATAGTGATGTGAGCCGTCTTACAGAGGAGGAAACTGAGGCTCAGAGAGGCGGAGAAATTCGCCAGTGGTCACAGAGCCAGGAGAGGCTGGGCTGGGCCAGCTCAGCCCACTAAGACCACGGTGGCTTTGTCAGTGCCTGGGGCTCTCTATCAGAGGCAGGGCCCCTCATGACTTTCATGGGTGCCCTTTATGTGCTTCCTTCTTCAAAAAAAATGTATAAAATTATCTTTTACTACTGCATCGGTGTGAAAATGAATACAATTCACACTGGATCATATTCATTGCTTTCTTTCTTTTTTTTTTTTTTTTTGGCTGTATGGCGTGTGGGATCTTAGTTCCCTGACCAGAGATCGAATCCACGCCCCCTGCATTGGAAGGGCAGAGTCTTAACCACTGGACCGCCAGGGAAGTCCCTCTTTCCTTCTTGTTTGCAACGATATTAAACGTTTTCGTGGGCCCTCAGTGCCGCGGGTCCCGGGCACCACGCCCGACAGAGAGACGGAACACTCACCTTGTCCTCCTCTGCCCTCAGGTCCGGCATGGTGCTAACGCACAGGCTGACGGCCATGGTGGCCACGAAGAGGATGGACAGACAAGCAAAGATCTTTCCCGGGAGCCCCGACTGCGGGTTCTCCACCATCTCCTGCAGCCGGTTCATGAAGAGCGCCCAGCGGGACGTGTGCACGGTGGGGCGGCCGGCTGCCCGACACTGCAGCGTCTCCTCCGTGCGCAGCTCGGCCACTTCGTCCAGCTTCCTCAGCAGTGTCTGCAGGCAGCACGTCTCCAGATTGGCTTCTTCGATCCCCCAGTAGGTCAGCTCCTCCTGGAAGGACAGCACGCACATCTCCTGGAGGAGGACAAGCTTGCCTGCCGCCAGGAAGCTTGCGATCACCCCGAAAGCGCTGGGGCTCCGGTCAAAGAAGAACTCTTGGTTATCCTCGTCGTAATCGTCGCAGAGCTGAGCGATCTCTTCGTGGCTCTGGCAGAAGCGGAGTTTGCTCAGGCGGCTCAGTGGAAACTCATCCAGCGTGCTCCACGGAAGGAGGTACCGCTTGCCCCCCACGTTGACCAGCATCTCCTTCTTCAGGTCCGCCGTCCAGGAGGCGTCCTGCGCTCCCAGCTTCCGGGCCCTGCGGTAGTAAATGCCCTTGATGGACGGGGGCTCCACGGGCCGTGGCAAGAACTGACTCAAAGGGCCGCAGGAGCCGAGGTGATGGTGTCTGGGATGCAGGCCCCTGTCTCTGGAAGGCATGGGTATCACCGAAGACGTCCTGGCACCCAAAAGGGACAAGAGCAAGAGAACGGGGAGACATCAGTCTCAGGGCAGAGTCCTAGACAGCATCTCCTCATGTCTGCTTTCCTGCAACTGCACCTGCATCATTTATTCTCTTAATCTTCCATCCAACACAGATTTACCGAGCACCTACCACTATGCGCTTGGGATCTATCAGTGAACAAAAAGAGATGATGATGACATCCCTTCCCTGATAGAGCATTTATTTATATCTCAGAAGAATCTCCCTGGAACAGCTGTGTCACTTTCAGGCTGTGTGGTCTTGGGTATGTCGCTTAACCTCTCTGATCTCAGCATCATTATGGCAATGACAAGACTCATCCCAACTTTGCAAAGTACGGTTGTTGAAAATAGAGCTTAGGGTGTAAAACTTTGTCAAGTTCACTGCCAGGTGAACTGCGATCCCTTACGGACTGCCACCCCAGGTAGGTTTCTCAGCCTCTCTGAGCCCTTTGCTTCATCTGCACAGCTAGGGTAGTTTGAGTGCCCACCTCACTGGACACAGTGAGGGTTACGTGCAGTAACACACGTGAAGTGTATATTAAGAACAATTCTAGATGCTTCTGACATGGCAGGCACTGACCCACATGCCTCTCCTATGTTAACTCATCTCAACAACCCCATGAGGTAGACATTAGTATACCCATTCTACAGATGAGGAAATTGAGGCCCAGGAAAGTTAAGTAACGAGGAACTGTATGTGGCACAGTGTCTGACTCCCAGGAGAAGCTCCACAACGATCACCTGAGCCCTCTTATTTGCTTTCCCACTTAGAGGACTTTGCTATCAATGAGAGCACTCCTCCGTGTTCATTGGGTGCTTTCCTCAGCCACCTTGCTGTGTGACCTTGAGTCAGTTACTCCCCCTCTCTGGGCCTCGGTCTTGTTATCTGTGAAATGAAGGGGCCTCTAATGCTCTCTTCATTTCAGACCTATTTGGGGTGCTTGACTTACAGGGAAGGGTTTTAGATTTAGCCCATGCATTAAAAAAAATCATCGCCACAATATTTCACATCCTCAGCCTCCCGCAACTGTTTCCTGTGCTATTCATTCTAGCCAGAGCTGTTTCCAAAGCGTCCATAACCTTACATTCCAAGATGCACTCCAATCACGAGAAAAACTCATCAGCTGAATGGAAATAAAAGTTCCTCTCAATTTCAGAGGCAGTTGGGTTCCAGCAGACAGCGAAGAGTTGCATCACAGCCGATGCATTTCACACTTGCTCGCCACACAATCGTCTGTTATTCTGCGTGCGTTACTTCGTTTACAATGTACGGCCAGAGAACGATGAGCAACCTGCAGAAAGAAGCGTATTTTGAGATCAGGGGAGCCGCTTCCCAAGCGTTCTTGTTTTCCGAGTGAAAAGACGCAGAGCCAGAGAGCTGAAGTGACTCATCCAAGGTCACACAGCGAGTCCCAGTGCAACCAGGGACTCTGTCTCCCAGCCGGAGGCTCTTTCTAGAACCCCCCAAAGTGCTCTTTCCGAATTCACTGCACAAACCCAACTTTGTAACCCACTGCCCCCCAGAAGTAGCCAGCACACAAATGTCCTTCCAGAGCGTGGGAAAGGTGTTCACTCAACACGGTGCTTTGACAAAGGATGTTTAAGAGCACCGTGCGATCCGCAGCCCCCGCCGCTGCAGCAAACACTAACTTCTTCCCCCCAAGTTTAACTCACCCTCCTGTCTCAGGGAGCCTCTTTCCAGCTGTTTCTCTGCCGGGCAAGGGGAGCCCATGTCTCGATGCCCAGGGAAGAGCCAGGTTTGTGGTGAGGATGAAGGAGGAGAAAAGAAAAAGCCCGAACACAGCAGTTTCTGGCTGAGTTAGTTTTCAACCTTCCTTTCCTCGCCTCCTTCAGAAACCAGAAGTCCGTTCATTCTGCAGCTCTCTCTCCAGCAGCTGCAGAAAAGCCCAGGAGGAGTGGGGTGGTTTTTTTTTTTCCAATCCCCTTTCCCAGAATCCCTTTTCCCCATGAGAGGTGAGGGTCTGAGGGATTCGTGCTGGGAGGGAGCCGGGCCAGCTGTCCTGCTTCAGCGGTGGGCTCTGCACTCTGAGTCCCACCGGGAAAGCCAGTGTGGTCCTGCAAGAGAAGAGGGTGGGAGGATGGGAAGGGCTTAGAAATAATCTCTCCATCAGCCAGACAGCAGGCAGGAGCAGCCGCCGCTCTGCCAACCGCCTGGAAGGCAAGGACAGCTGTCCGCCCTCCCTTCCAAGGAGGAGCAGAACTCGGAAGGAGCGGAGGGCACCTTAGGGCTGGGGCATCTGCAGCTACCTGTCCCAGGCATCCCGGAAGCTCCTCGGGATGTGCTGATGATGGGGGGTGGGGTGTGCTCACGTTGAGGCTGCAGGAGGAGCTGCTTTTAACTAGCCCAGGCCTGGGACAAGTGCAGAGAAACCCAGCATCCGAGCGCTGGGTGGGAGTCCCGGAGGCTCTGTGACGGACCCGGAAGTGGTGTGAGCTTGGAGTTGTACACACCTGGATCTCTGGTTCCCATGTAAGTGGATGGGTGGCCTTGGACAGGTGACTTTGTGCCTCTGAGCCTCAGTTTCCTTGTTTGTAAAATATATGAGAAGGAGAGGGGGTTGGGGGAGAGTCACGCCGGAAGGCACAGGGCAGCCTCCTTCTGGTGGGTTTGACAGCATGGTCGGGATAAAGAGGAAGAGGCCCAGTTCTAGGGCCTGCGTCCTGGCTTCAGCTCTGCACTGCCTTGCTGTGTGTCCTTGGGCAGTCACTTCACCTCTCTGGGCCTCAGCTTTCTCCCCGGTCAAATGAGTACAGTGAAAGCGGTGACGGCGAAAATTGCAAAAGCATCTTCTCAAGTAGGCGCTCAGTGTACGCTGGCTCTTCCTAATTTTCTTAAGAGGTTCTGAGGCCCAATCTCTTGGCTTCCAGAATGGAGTTATTATTATCAGCTGCATTTTGCAGATGAGGCCTGGAGGTCTAGTGAAGAGGCTTGCTCAAGTCACCTTGCTGGTTGGAATGTGCAGTTAACAGAGACTCCGGGTTCTGGTGCAAGGATCTGCGAGGAAGTCCGAGCTTGAGTCTTCCGAAGCTACCTGGAGGCGGGTGGCAGGAGTGGGGGGACCTCTGTGGGCTTTCTGCAGCCCGGGCAGTGGGAGGAATCCAGGCAGGAGCAGAGGGGCTGATGGAATGGAGCCGGTCTAGGGTAGCACTTTGCAAAGGGTATTGCCTGAAACCTGAGGGCTCTGCATGAATGATTAAGGGGGCTGGAATTGGGGGGCGGGAGACAAAGAAGATGGCAGGGAGGGATGAGATTCTGCCTCACCATGGCAGCTTCAATCGGATCAGTTTCCCATAGTGCGTCTATAAGTGTAACCCAAATAATTGCTGTGGCCCCGCAAGGCCCAGTCACCACACTCCGCCCACTCCAAGAGACCCCAGGGCGCCTGCTAGTGATGGAGACCCTCTGCCCCCTTCACCTGACTCCCCAGCTCTCTCAGACCTCACAGCTGCTCCAGCACCTCTCATAGACGAGGTACCAAAATCACCTTTCAAGCTCCTGCTGGCTTCTTCCCCTCCTCTCTCTCTCTGTCTCCCCACCTCCCCCAGCTCTTTATTACTTATCTCGATTTAACATCTCTGGCCAAATCTCCCCCAACCTGTTCCCCTACCTCTCAGCTCTCTTTGGATCTGGAGTGCATGGGTTCCAATCAAGAATTTACCACGTCCCTGCTGGGTGACCTTCAGCAAGCTTCTTAACCTCTCTGGGCCTCAATTCCCTCATCTGTGAAATAAAGATGATAGAACCTACCTATTGGTTTGTTATGGGTACTGAACATGTCAATTTACATTTATAAGGCAAGCAAGTCCCATTTAAGTGCTTGCTGTTATCATGATTATTATCTTAAGAAGTCACCCACAAGAGACCCAGAAAAGGGAGGAAAGAGTCTGAGCTCGCAGGGCCAGCCAATGGCAGGCCAGTGTGCTTTCCACAGCCTCAGTGCCTTCTATCAGCACCGTCACTTTGTCCAGGCATCCTGGCCCAGGGTATTCAAATGAGTCCTTCCACAGGGCTTGGTAAAGTCCTAATTCCCTTTTAACTTAATGCCACTGCCTTCCTGCCCACAATATTTCCCCCGTTGTGTACACTTGACCTCAGCTAATCAGAGAATATAGCCAGGCCCCCATCCCTTTCTAGCCTCTTCTAAGTCTGGGATACAGGACAGCCTAAGCCAGCCCATCCTCGTTCTCTTCTGAAAGACTGCCACCTGCCATATTCTTCTGATAAAGGGATGACCTGTGACCATGAATGAGTCTCCTAGGGCTGCTGTAACAAAACACACAAATGTAGTGGCTTAAAAGAACACATGTATTACCTTGTAGTTCTGGAGGCCAGAAGTGCCAAGTGGATCTTAGGGGCTAAAAGCAATGCATTGTCAGGGCTGCGCTCCTGCTGGAGACTCTTGGAGAGAGAATCTGTTTCCAGTCCCTGGGGGCTGCCCACACCCCTTGGCTGGTGGCTGCATTACTCTGACCTCTGCTTCCACCCTCACATCTCCTTACCTGACTCTCCTGCCTCCCTCTTATAAGGACCCTTGTGATTGCATTGAGCCTGCCGGGTAATCCAGGATACTCTTTGAATTTTAAGATCCTTAATCACATCTGCAGAGTTCCTTTTGCCCCCTCAGTAACATATTTGCAGGTCCTGGGGATTAAGATGTAGATGTCTTTAAGCCCGGTGACACCCATGTTGGACTTTTGACCTCCAGAACTGTGAAATAATAAATGTGTGCCGTTCCAAGCTGTTAGTCTTGTGGCGTTTACTACAGTAGCGAGAGCGAACTAATAGAAACCCTGACTGGGGGAGGGGCAGGCAGGTCCCAAACCGGTCATCAGAGAGACTTGCAATTTGTCGAGGAGAAGGTCCTGCCTTGTCTGCACAGCCAGGCCCGCCAGCACCTGCTTCCAGAAATTAAGATCCATCTATCCATGCAACAAACACTCACTGAGATCTACTCTGCTGCAGCTGTCCCTCCCTGGCTGTGTGACTTTGGGCAAGTCACCTTTCCTCTCTGTGCCTCGGGAGAGATGGGGTAATGATAGTCCTTACCTCACAGGGTGAGTATAAGGCATGAATGAGTAAATGCACGGGAAGCACGACTTCAGAGCCTGGCACATAGTAAATGTTCCATAAGAAATTATTATTTCCATCGTCACCGTCGTGTATTATTACAGGAGCTCAAGCCTCCTGATAACAGAGCATGAGAAGAGCAGATGCCAGCGTGTTATGAGTGAGCAGACGAGGCAAATAAACGGTGGCGGGCTGTTCAATGGTAATAACTGGCTTTCTGGGGGGGAGAATGCTGATTTGTAGCATTTGCCAATTACTGTGGTGTAAATACTCCTATCACGAGACTTCGTGCTGACAACAAAACATCTCGGCTCTTGCAAGCCCGTGCCCCTCGGCTCTGTGTATCACAGCACATGCAGCTCACCAGGCGACCAGGCTAACACTCCCCAAGCAGGACCCCCCCACCCCCCCGTTAAGCCTCAATGGGCAGGCAGCGAGTACGTGATGCCAGAGAGCAGAGAGGCAGGTGGGAATCCAAAACGATGTGCTTCTCTACCTTGCCGAGGACTACAGACTTTACGCTGGCCTGGGGGAGCCTTTGGTGATGAAAGCTGCGGTTCTCCACCCTGGAACATTCTAGCATCACCCTGGGGAGCTTATAAAAAGCCCCAGAGACTGGGCCACATCCAGATCAGTGAAATCTGATAAATTATATGTGTTTTTCAGAGCCCACTGTAACTCACTCAGATACTGCTGGAAGCAGTGTAAATTGGCACGATCCGTTTTGGTTTTTTGTTTCGTTTTTTTTTTGGCTGCATGGCTCGCGGGATCTTAGCTCCCCGACCGGGGATCGAACCCATGCCCCCTGCCATGGAAGCTCAGAGTCCTGACCACTGGACCACTCCCCTGGTACCACCCTTTTAAAGGGTAGTTTGGCACTATTGACCAAAACAAGAAATGTGGGTGCCCTCTGACCCACAATCACATGTCTAACGATTTATTCAGCAGATATGCTTGTATATGCATGCAAAGACAATTGTATAAAGATATTCATTGCAGCATAGTCTGGGATAACAGTGGATTGGAAATGACTGAAATATCCCTCAGTAGGGGGCTGGTCATTTATTTATGACTAAATAACTCGTAGTCATAAAGGCAAGAGAAAACTCTTGCTTTAACTCTGCTGTGAAAAAGAAACAGGAGAATCTGTATGTACTGACGTGGAAGGACCAGCACGATGCGTAAAGTTCAGGGTGCAGAACAGATCACCCTGAAGGCACTAGTTTGTTTGAAAATAGACAAGAGGGGTGTGTGTGTGTGTGTGTGTGTGTGTGTGTGTGTGTGTGTGTGCAGAGAACAGTTGTTTCTGAAAATGGGTAAAATCTAGAAATTGGGGTTGCCTCTGGGGAGGGAAACCCAGGAGTTTGGGGAAGAGGGAAATTTCCTTTTCTCTCTATCATTGTGTACTATTTTATTTTTAAAAACCATGGACATGTATTGATTGAAAAACTTCTTTTTAAAGTTAACTGAAAAGGCATCTTGGTGCCAGGGTGGGAGGAGGCACCATCCGGGAACAAGGAGATCATTTATCAGCACCCTCACTGCAGTGACCTGATCAAGGTCCTTGGGCCACTGGGGTCATTCAGCATGACCTCACGGGTGAAACTGAGGCAGCCCAGTAATCTTCATTATGGACTCGCAGTGAAAGCACACCGGCTCGTTTCCCACTGAGAGTCCCAAAGTCAAGGTGCCTCCAGGAGCCAGGAGGATGGCCTCAGGCAGGCTGGGCAGGGGTGGTGGGGGAACCCAAACCCCAGCTCACAGAGAGGGAATGTGGGTACCATATTGTGGGACCTTCACTGTTTGAAAGGAGAGCTGTGAGCCTGATTTGTATGCTACGTCTCTCAAATCCTAAATGTTGCCAACTAATAAGAAATGTATAAAGCGCCGTGGAGCTGAACATGGGCACATCTGCTGACCTAGCAATTCCTCTCCTAGGTGTACACCCACGAGAAACGCACACAGATGCTCGCCAGAGGCACGCGTTAGGAGGCTTGTCACCGCGCTGTCGTAACAGTGGAAAACTGGAACACCCACTAACAGGAGAGTGGGTAAGTAAATCACGTGTGTCCTCACGGCGGAATACCATACGGCAACGAGGATGCACACGCCACAACCATGTGCGACAACACAGAAGCATCTCATCGCCATCCTGGTAAGTGCGTGGAGCCGGACATAAAAGAGCAGCTACAGCGTGACTCCATCGATAGAACATTCAAAAACAGGCAACACGAATCCATGGTGATAAAAGCCTGGAGAGCGATTGCCTTTGTGGGGGCATAGAGGGTTCTGGAGGCTGAGTACACAGTGTTTTAAATCCGTGCAAGGGATGTGTGTACCTTAGTATGTATGTTGTGTTTAATCTTTGAAAGTGGGTTGGTTTTTTTAAACTACCACTGACGTGGAGGACCAAATAAGCCATGTCAGTGGGCTGGATTCAGTCTTGGGCTCCCCAGTTAGAACTAGATTGTCACAGTGAATGTCTTTGAAGCGGCTAGGCTTTCAAAGCTACTCCAGCCCCGGAACCTCTATTTTTTGTCAGTCACCCGTGAATCCTGCAGTTACGCCCAGCTCTGTCTCTACATGGACCACGCCTGCCTTCCCTCCCTTGCATCCTCCTGGAATTCTGATGTCCTAGAGAAAACTCAGCAGTGGAGGTTTGCCCTCTCACCTCCTACCTCCCTTCTACCTTCCTTTTCTGGAAGGAAGGAGAGAGATGGCTGGACCAATGACAGCTGCTTCAGCTTTCTGTTTAAAAATATTGCTCAACGGGCTTCCCTGGTGGCGCAGTGGTTGAGAGTCCACCTGCTGATGCCGGGGATATGGGTTCGTGCCCCGGTCCGGGAAGATCCCCCATCCCGCGGAGAGGCTGAGCCCGTGAGCCATGGCCGCTGAGCCTGCGCGTCCGGAGCCTGTGCTCCGCGATGGGAGAGGCCGCAACAGTGAGAGGCCCGCGTACCGCAAAAAAAAAAAAAAAAAAAAAAAAAAAAAATATATATATATATATATATATATATATATAGCTCAAGATGTAATTATCCCCAGTGAAAGATGCAAGCGCTTCCCAAAAGCGAGGCTGTCCTCAGGCAGTTTGCAGAAGTTGTGGGTTGTCAGGGACAAGTCTCTGCTTCAAAGGAGGCATGTGCCACTGCTTCTGAATGCCAGGCAGCTGAGTCCTTTCTATTGGAGGACGAATCGCCCTCCAAGGAGATCAGATGTTCTATATTCTGGTTGGGGGATTACAGAGCGGAACACATGCTAGGGGCTCAGCTCCCGCCACCCTCCAGGTGCCTGTCGCTTTTTATTATGACATTTTTCAAGCAAGCAGAAAAATTGCAAGACTAGTACAATGAGCATTCCCTGCCTAGGCTCATAGCTGCTAGCATTTTGTCATATTGACTTTATATATGACTATATGTATATTTTTTTCTGATATATTTCAAGGTAAACTACAGGCACTGAATTCTTCAGCATGGACATCTGGAAAAATAATTTCTACATAACCAAAAAACCATTATCACACCAAACTCGATGAACAATAATTAATAAAAATTCCCTAACATCATCTAATAGTCTATAATCAAATTTCCGGGTCTCCAAAATATCTCGTGCAGTTGTTTTTCAGACCAACATCCAGTTAAGGGTCGCGTATGATTCTCCCAATTAGATTAGATTCTCTCAATTAGATTGATGGATTATATTTCTTTACTCTTTTTTTTTCTTCTGCCTGCGTTGGGTCTTTGTTCACCTCGATCACTACTGTGAATCGCTGAGCTCGTTCTGTGTACCACGCGCTGAACGAAATAAACATTTTAACCCTTACGACAGCCTGATGATTGGTGGTAGATTCAATTATTCTCTCACTTTAGAGATGGAGACACCGAGGCTTAGAGAAGTTAAGGAATTTGTCCGCAGGCATCCAGGATTCAAAACCGGGTCTGTCTACTGCTAACTCTCTGCTACATTGCACCAACCCTTCAAATTCCAAGACCAAATTTCTGGGGCTGCGTCCCTGCCTCAGGAGGTAACAGAGGCTGGGAGAAGGGTTGAAGGTTGAGTAAGAAATGCGAGATGAGACCAGGTACAGATTAAGCTGCCATTGGTAACCTTACGGTTACGAAGATCCTGAATTTTACTTTCCATTTAACCTATTTTGAACATGCATGTATCATTTTGAAACCTACGTATGATCATAATGACTTAATACAACAGATATTGGTAACGATCATAAAGTTATTATTATTCTATTAATTTTATTTCTTAATGTTCAAGACAGTTGGCTAGTTTATGGGGCCTGTTACAAAGGGGTCCACGCAGATCATGTTGAAAGTGCTTGGTTCCCGCTGGAGTTACACTCCCTGCCGGGTTCTGCCGCAGACAGAGCTTAAGGGTGGAGGCTGAGGGGTGATCAGGGGTGAGTAAGACCCAGCCCTGGACTTTAGGGCTGCATGTTGGGGAGACGGACTCACAACTGCCTGCAGCCAAGATTTAGAGAAACGTTAATGGGACAAAACACTGAGTTTCGGGAGGACAGGGAAATCTGAGATTGATTCTAACTGGGAGAATCCAAGGAAGATTTTTACAGGAAGGGCCATTTGAGCTGGGTGTGGAGGTATGAGTAGGAGTCTGAGCAGTGACACTGACAAAGGCCTTTGGGGCTAAGGGGAGTACAGGAGTGAGAGAAAGTGTGCAGAGTGAGGCATGTCTGGGAAGTGAGATTTGTGGCCAGCTCAGAAAGGGAAATAGGAGTCAGAGAGAACATGGCTTTGAATGTTGGATTGAACACTTGGATTTTTTTTGCGGTACGCGGGTCTCTCGCTGTTGTGGCCTCTCCCGTTGTGGAGCACAGGCTCCGGACGCGCAGGCTCAGCGGCCATGGCTCACGGGCCCAGCCGCTCCGCAGCATGTGGGATCTTCCCGGACAGGGGCACGAACCCGTGTCCCCTGCATTGGCAGGCGGACTCTCAACCACTGCTAGGAAAGCCCTTGGATCTTAATTTGAAAGGCATTACAGAGTTGTCAAAAGAACTCAGGAAGAATATGACCAGATCTGACCTACCTTAGGGAAGATATGTCTGGGGGGGATGCAAAGACCAGATGAAAAGACAAGACAGGGACCCCAGTTAGGACACCATGAAAAGAGGGTGTGAGGCAGACAGCAGGGAGCAGAAGAGGCAGAGGCAGCAGGAAGGATGCAGACGAGATTCAGGACGAGTGTCGGCAGGATGCTCGTGGGGACTGGCGGATGGTGGGTGGAGGAGGCTACGTGATCCCGAGATCTCCAGTCTGTGTGGCAGAGTGGATGGGGGGGCCAGTAACCCACCTAGGAAGCAACGGAGGAGAAGAGGTTTAGGGAAAAAAGATGTCAGCCTGGTGGAGCTCGTTAGGTTAAGGGCGCCCAGGTGCAAGTGTTTGGGCAATTGCGTTCAGAGCCCAGAGAAGACCTCCGGGCTGCAAGCTCAGGCGTGAGTCTCCTCAGACCCCCTTCCGGAAGCGGAATCACCCTCGGGGAGGTACGGCTGAGGGGGCGGGGAGGAGGGAGGCAAATGATGGGTGACCCGGAAGGGATGCTGTGTGGAATTTCCTCTGCGTCCCAGGAGGTGAGAGGGAGGCCGGAGCAGCTCCAGGTCCTGGGAGGCCTGGAGACCACTTGAGGGAAAGGATTTCCCCCCAGGCCAGGTCCCCCATGAGAGGCAGGAAGTGAGTGGGGATCTGGGCTTGAAGGGAGCGGAAACGGGCTGATCCGGGTGTGTCCTGGAACCGCGAACCCCCTGCCTGGTCATGGGGGGCCTGGCAGGATTCTCCTCGTGCCAAGAGAACCCCCCAGAGAGCCTTGAGGAGCCCCCTGAGGGCCTCAGGTGGGACAGAGGGCCTTTCAGAGTTTCCCAGGTATTCTGAACGACAGCCTGGCTGAGTCCATCTGGTCCGGCGAACTAAGCCGCCACGGGGGTCACCACACCTCGTCAGGCTGCAGATTAGTTCCTGTAAAGGGGTGAAAGAGGGTCTTAGAGGGCCTCACCTGTACCCGCTACCTCTCTAACTCCCCTCCCCCACCCCCAGGAAGCATTGGAACTTGCATGGCTGCCCCTGAAGACGCGTGCTCCAAGGCCCTCAAGGAGAAGGATGCTGTACCAGGTGAGTTTGGGGCCAAGCGTTTTCCCCCCGGGGATCTGCTGACTAGCAACCTGACCAATCCGATGTGAGAAGTGCCTCTCCTAGACCAGGGGCTGGCTGGCTGGCTGTTGCCTGTGATCCCCCCGACTTCTTGCTCCCCAGGGTCCCCCTTTTCGACAGGCCGGCTCTCCACCCTCCGTTGTTGGGTAGCTCAGCCTGGTACCCACTGGGCTTGGCAGGATCCCTGGCAGGACAGCGAGGCAGCACCGCCGCGGGGGATGGGCTGGAGTTTCAGCAGGGCCCGTGACGGTGGACGGTTCTCTCCAGTGTCATTCTGCAGGGGCGGAGTCGTCTCTGCAGGGGCGGAGTCTCTGCAGGGGCGGAGTCTCTGCAGGGGCGGAGTCTCTGCAGGGGCGGAGTCTCTGCAGGGGCGGAGCTGGCAGGGGGCAAAAATGCCCAATGGCAGGAGATGTGAACTCTGGAGCCCAGGACACCCCTGTTGGCAGTTGGGAGCCTCCAGGTGGGCACAGGGAGGGAGAGAAGCAGGCCCACAGCCAGGTGTTCTTACCTTTGGGGGTCTCTCCTCACGGAACATCCAGCTTCTGAAATGTGCCCCGACCCCTCATCAAAGATGTGGGGACATGTTTCTTGAGTATCGTGCTTTTGCAGTCTTTTGGCTGCAAGGAGCTGGCTGAATTCAGGATCGGTCCAACTCCTCAGCGTGCTCTGTTCCTGTTTCAGATAAGCCTTTTCAAAATGAGACAAGAAAGCGACAGATTGGTTCGGATGTAATGAAATACTTTGGATGTCATTGGCCAGTGAACAGATACATAGGTTAACCATCAAAATCTACATTAATAGCACTTGTATTTTTTCTCATGATTTGGAAGCTTTGTTTTTAGAATCGTGCATCTTTTAGTCGGTCTCTGAGAAGCTTGAGGGTCCAGGGGTCTTGGCCAGAGGGGCCCTAATGGGGGCAAGGGAGGAGGGGGAAGGGGCGCTGGGGAGGGACCAGGGGCCTAGGAGAAGGGCTGGGTCTCCAGGAGGACAGTGGCCAAGCAGAGGCAAAGACTCATGTCCAAGTTCAGGAGGACAGGAGAGTTGTAAAGGAGGGGTCCCAAAGTCCCAAGGGCAGCTGGTGGTGTGAGGTCAACGTGGCAAGTTGCCACCAGGACTAAGCAGGAAGGTGACGAAAAACTTGAGAGTAAGGCACATGGATGCCTCTCCGTCCTTTCAATGTCACACTGCAGCCCCAACTAACAGGCCAGCCCGGGAGTAATTTATGTTTAATTCTCCAAGGAACCGTGCCTTTCTTCGACTCACTGATTACTATTCATTAGGGTCCGGATTCTGAAGTGAACATGCTAAGTGGCAAATTTGTGTCTGGTAGAGATGAATATGATCTCTCTCTGTTAGCAAAGAAACCCCCAGGGATATGGTTGCCTTGCCCTGCAGAAGTTCTCACTGGTTTTGAATCTCGCTCAGCAATCTCGTCCCGACACTGTCAGGTGCCTATAAACACTAGGTGCTCGTGTGCTTCTTGGACCAGCTTTGCCATCCCATCGGCCCCCTCGTTCGTGAGCAAAATAGATTTTCCGCACGTGTTCATCCTACAAGAGGCATTTTTTTTTTTTAACTTTTTGAAAGTTATATTTTGATGCCTGTTAGAGGCCCAGGCAGGGCAGGCCCAGGGGGCTGTCGGGACCTTTTAGAGGATTTTTGGTCTCGTGGTGCCTAGATGCACGTGGAGTAGCACAGAGTTCGGCTCCGTTTGTTTAAGTCAGTCTGTGTTTCCAGGTACCAAATCTTGTTCCAGGAACCTATTGCTGTAAAACAAACCATCGTGAACTTAGTGTCGTAAAATAACGAGCACTTTATTACGCATAAAAAAGAATCGTGGATTCTGCGGGTCAGGAATTTGGATGCAGTAAAAAAAGGCTAGTGTCTCCTCTGTGATGTCGGCCGGGAGACTCGGCAGCCGGTGTGGCTTCAGCATCTGGGGCTGGCATCTTGGCAGGGATGGCCGGAAGCTGGGCTCCGTTGGGACCGTTGGCCGGAGCATCTCCTGGTGGCCTCTCCAGCACGGTGGCCTCAGCAGGTGGTTGGACCTCTATCATGGCAGCTCAGTGCTCCTGTGGGCCAAAGGGGAGCTACATGGTCTTTTATGACTCAACCTAAAAAGTCACATGGTGTCACTTCTGCTGTACTCTATTGGTCAAAGCTGTCACAAGCCTGCCTATACTCAAAGGAGGGGTCACAGCCCTGCCCCTCAATGGGAGGGGCGTCAAAGACTCTGTGGTCGTGTTAAAGCTGCTACTGCTTCTTTAAATTTCTTTCCTTTTTGGTCATTTGATGACTTGTAACCTCCCATGTATCATAATAAACCATGAGGCTTTGTCAGAGCCAAGGGAAGAGCAGACCTCCAGGTTTAATCTTTGTTTCCAGTTCTGACTTTTGTCCTTGGGGTTTTTATCCAGTCATGGTATCTCCTTTCTCTTGGTTTTCTGATCATGAGGGTGGAAAATATGCCTATTGACATAAGAGAATATTCATTGTACACTTGGTAAGTGAAAGAGGCAAAGGAAAAATAAAATGGAAGGCTATCTACCAAGGTGCTAAGTGGTTATCTCCGAATGGAAGGTTTAGACATGATTTCTATTTTGTTGTCACGAATAGGTGTTTTTCTTTCTGTACAAATTTCAAGTATCATGTGGAGATCAAGCTTGCAGGCTCTGGAGTCAGATCATCTGGCTTCAAATCTCAGTTCTTTCAATTTCTAGCTTGGGCAAATTACTTTGATTCTCTGAAACTCAGTTTCCTCATCTGTAAAATGGGGCTATCAATAGGACAATAGCACCTACCTCAGAGGTAGGATGGTTGTAGGATTAAACAAGACAATGCATGTAAAGCACTTACCATAGTATCCAGCATAAAGTAAGCAGTCTAGGTTCGGGATTATTCTTAGTGGTATTATTACTAACAACTTTTTATAAAAGATAACCAAGCAAAGGTTGTACAATTATACAAAAAAAAAGGCACATTATAGAATTAGAGAGAACCCTTAAAAAAAATAACTGGGTCTTAACTGTTTCTAATGTCCTGACAACAGCATCTCATGTTAGTGTTTGTGTGTGTGTGTGTGTGTGTGTGTGTGTGTGTGTGTGTGTGTGTGTGTGTTTTATCAGGAGCCTAAAGCCAGTTTTATTGCTGGAAAAATATCTCGTAATTTGCTCTCACACCTTTTAAGAGCTGATTGCTCCAGATGTATTCCACCTTCCTGAAGACTTTGAAAATCTAGGGCAGTTATTTTCCTTAGAGGGGAGCGAGAAGGTCACAGAAAAGTGTGCTATCCGTGGATCCTCAATATTCTAGAGCGAGCCCTCAATCGGGCAAGGTTGAGAAGCTAAAAGCAATGAAATCATTGACCTTAATTTTTTTTTAATGCAGAAGCTTTGTTCTTTCTCTGCTGGAACACAAAAACATTTGTTATCCTAAGAAGAAATGTTTCTTTGACTGCTTTTGCACCCAATACCCTTTCTAACTAAATAAATAGGAAGGACAGACAGATTATCAGTTGTGCATTTAGAGCAAGTCTGGAGGAGCAGGCAGTGGTGGGGAGGTGGCGTGATGGTCCCCTCATCCAGCCATGGTGGAAGACGGATCCCCTGGCAGCACTGTGTCTCAGGAGCAGGGCCGGCCTGGGTCTGATGAGATGGGGCCACATCTTACACTGTTGCAGAGGGTAAAGTTGGGCCAGAGCTGGAAGTCTGTCAGTTTTGCTCCTGGCATAACAGCTGGCATGGAATGGACATAGTTATTAGTAATAATATCACTAAGAATAAAAAGTCCCATTGTCTCCCCAGCTCAAAGTTATTAAACGCCTGGGGTTGATGTAATTTTTAGAGGGTGAGATGGTAACTGTTGCATTTAATGGGGTAGAATTTGCAATTCTGGTTAAGCCTCGGGTAACTGGACAGACCCATGCAGAAACCCCAGCTCACCCTCCTCCAAGCAGCATTGCTCAGGGAGAATGCTTCACTTTGCCAACTAAGGCTCTATCCCCTTGTCATCTCAACTGGATAAGGGTAGTGTCTACAGCATAGCAGCACTGTGCAGGGAGGCCTGCCCAGTGGCTCCTGGGTTCGTAGCAAGCCATCAGTAAACATTCACCGCTGTTATTATTTTTGTTGCCAAAGGTAGTGGCCGTGTGCATGTGTGCATGCGTGGGTGCACATGCATGTCTTTTAAGGCCATGAGAATGGCTAGAGATTAGGAATGGGGTCTTGGGGACCTGAGTTCTCATTTCCATGCAGCTCATTGATGATTCTAAAATCCTGGGCAAGTTATCTTCTTTGGGCTTCCCCTTCTATGAAACAAACTTAACCTAGATTATCTGTAAATTTCCTGTGTATATAAGACATTCTTAGAGTCTGTAATTCCTGTTCCAGTTCATGCAGATGGCAAAACCTCACCGGTGGGGAAGGAGCTGGTCACAAACACAGGCTGGGAGGGGAGACAATAGGGAGTGGTGGGGATTGTGGTGAACTAGGGAGGGTGAGTCCCATTCGAAGGGGTCACTGCAACTTAGGAAAAGCTGCCTGCTGCCACATGGGAGAGTGGGCTCCTCGCAGCCAGGTTTCCCTGTTTGTTCAAGACAAGCCGGAGCAGAGATTTTAATATAGAACTTCACAATTCTTAAATGCTGACAGCTAATTTAAAAGGAAATGCAAATACCCGACATCCCAAACAAAACTGTCTGAATGTCAGATTCAAACTTGGCCCACGTTTGTGGCCTCTGAACCAGCCATACCTCCAGGCCAGCATAATTCCCAGGCAAGATCACCCTGGGGACTGGGTGATCTTTTATTCTAATATTTTCTTTTAACATTAAGACCCATATTATAGTCTCGTTAGCACCAAGAAGGAGACAGAAAAGGTCCCTGTTCTGGAAATGGTTCATCTGTTTTTAGCCCTCTGGGCTCAACGTGGTTGATTACATCATCCTGCAGGACTGCTCTTCTGGCAAAGGGCTTCAGGGGAGCACCCTAAATCTTCCTCAGCCACCTCGACTTCCACCATTAATGCTGGAGACTCTGACCTCCTCGGACCCACACAGAGTCTCACAGTCTGTTACCAGATATTTTTTCGTAGTACAGATGAGTTTGAGTTCTTTGGGGTGTTTTTTTAAAATTTATATAAATAAAAATATAAATTATATAGATAAAAATATGCATATCCTAAAATTGACCATTTTCATCATATTTAAGTGTCCAGTTCTATAGCATCAAGTGCATTCACTTTGTTGTGCAACCGTCCCCACCAACCATCTGCAGACTTTTTTTTCACTCGCAAAACTGAAACTCTCGTCACTATGAGATGACATGTCTCTATGAATTTAACTACTTTAAGTACCTCATATGAGTGGAATCATGTGTTTGTCTTCTGTGTCTGGCTTATTTCACTTAGCATGATGTCTTCAAGGTTCACCCATGCTGCAGCCTGTGTCAGAACTTCCTTCTTTTTAAAGGCTGTATAACATTCCATTGTATGTACATATAGGCCACATTTTGCTTATTCATTCATCCGTTGGTGGACTCTTGGGTTCTTCTGGCTGTTGTGAATAACGTTGCTGTGCACAGGGGTGTGTAAATATCAGTTCATGTTCAGTACTTTTGGATACATACCCAGAAGTGGCATTGCTGGATCATGTGGTAATTCTTTTTTTTTTTTTTTTTTTTTTTTTTGCGGTACGCGGGCCTCTCACTGTTGTGGCCTCTCCCGTTGCGGAGCACAGGCTCCGGACACGCAGACTCAGCGGCCACGGCTCACGGGTCCAGCCGCTCTGCGGCACGTGGGATCCTCCCGGACCGGGGCACGAACCCGCGTCCCCTGCATCGGCAGGCGGACTCTCAACCACTGCGCCACCAGGGAAGCCCCATGTAGTAATTCTGTGTTTACTTTTTTGAGAAACCTTTATACTGTTTTTCCAAAGCAGTTGCAACATTTTACGTGATTCCCAGCAGTGCACAAGGGTTCCAGTTTCTCCACATCCTCACCAACACTTATTATTTTCTGTTTTTTGTCTTTAAAAAAATAATAGCCATGCTAATGGGTGCGATGGGTGGCTTTTTTAAGGGCTCAAGATAAGGGGAAGAGGATGATAGCACGAGGGACCTGGGAGATAGAAAGTCCTTGAGAGGAAACAGTATAAACGGCTCCATCACATGCAGCAAGTGCTCCAGAGTTGTGCTCTCCAATAAATGCTACCAAAAGTCCAGTTTCTCTATTGTAGGTGCACGTTTAAAGTGCTCGGAAACACATGTAGCGGCTGGTGGCTGCCATGTTGGACAGTGCAGATCTAGAGCACTCCATCATCACAGAAGGTTTTATTGGCTAGAGAGCTGCTACAAAGTTCAAAAAATGCATGTTCACAAATATGTCTCATTTTGATGTTTGGGACTCCAGTACTGGCCCTGCTGGTGACTTGATCTATGTCATGCAGCCTCTGGGTGGCAGAATCAAAAGGGGAGTCCCTCAGATTCCTGATCCAGTGTCCCATGTTCCCTTCCTCTTACCCTAAGTTCACGCAGAGCATGGAGGGCAGGTGGGGGGGGGGTGGTGGGCAAGGGGGAGGGAGTTGATTATAAAGGATGCTGGTCCCACAGCATTTCCCAGGATTTGTTTTTAAAGATGAGTAGGCTGTGCTAATATTTCCTGTCTAGTGGTTTATTAAAAGTAATGTACCAGATGCTCTAAGGATTATATCACACTCATGGCCTGGTGGCTCTGACAGCCCTTAATCAGCTTCCTGACTGCAGCAGGCTCAGGAGATTCCATGCCCTTGTGTAGCCAATTCTCTCTTCTTCCACACTAATATCATGTCAGCTGAGCGCATGGCCATGCAGAGCAAAGACTACATTTCCCAGCCTCTCTTGCAGCTAGGTATGGTCATGTGACCAAGTTCTGCCAATGGCATGTCAGTAGAGGGTCAACCTGCCAGCATCTAGGGATCTTTTTTTTTTTTAAAGAAGATGTTGGGGGTAGGAGTTTATTAATTAATTAATTTTTGCTGTGTTGGGTCTTCGTTTCTGTGCGAGGGCTTTCTCTAGTTGCGGCAAGCGGGGGCCACTCTTCATCGCGGTGCGCGGGCCTCTCACTATCGCGGCCTCTCTTGTTGCGGAGCACAGGCTCCAGACGCGCAGGCTCAGTAGTTGTGGCTCACGGGCCTAGTTGCTCCGTGGCATGTGGGATACTCCCGGACCAGGGCTCGAACCCGTGTCCCCTGCATTAGCAGGCAGATTCTCAACCACTGCGCCACCAGGGAAGCCCCTGGGGATCTATTTTAAGAGATGGCTGGCAGGCATGTGCCCTCTGCCCCTCCCTTTCCCTCTTATCCCTTTTTCCATTCTGCTGTCTGCAGCTGTCACTGTGGCTCCTGAGGACAAGACTGAGTGTTAGGGATGGAGAAGAGGAGCAGAGCCACCATACAGCCCTGAACTGCTAACGTTGGGCCTTTTATGTGAGCGTGAACCAAGCTGCTGTCTGGGTTAAGTCACTGTTATTTTTGGTCAATGCTAGTTGCAGGCAAACCCAGTTTTAACTGATGAGCTGGGTGGTAACAGTGGCTAACTATAGGTCAGGCCCGCTCTATAAACCCTTAACCCTCAGAACAGCCTTAGGAAAGTAGGGATTCTCAACTGGGGAGGATTTTGTCCCAGAGGGGACCTTAGGCAATGTCTGGAGACATTTTTGATGGTCCTGACTGTGTGTGGGTGTGGAGCGCTACTGATATCTCCTGGGTCAAGGCCAGGAATGCCGCTTAACATAGTACAGTGCAGAGAACAGTCCGCCCCACAGGAATGATCCGGTTCCGGATGTCAATAGTACTGAGCTTGTAATGCTCTGCCTTATGTTTTGTTTTGTTACATATAGGAAAACTGAAGCCAAAGGGCATAAATTACTTGCCTGTGGTGACAGAGCTTGTAAGTGGCAGAGTCAGGACTCAAACCCAGGCAGTTTCAGTGCAGAGGTGAGGGTTGGTACGCACCGTGGGGCGAGGTGTGGGATGCACCGCACACGCCCCCCCAAACACCCTGCACAGTCCCACCTTGTCTACAGGAGTCTGGCAGCTCCTGGCTTTGCCACTCACTGAAAGAGTGACCTTGAGCTGGTCACCTCCCCTCTGGGTGCCCCAGTTTCCTCTACGGTAGGGGTGGGGGATGGTAAAGCCCAAGTGCCTGTTGCGTGTATTGGTGAGCCCAATGCAACACCTGTACAGCAGCTCTCTGACCAATCAGAATGGACTTAAGCCCAGTGCAGCACCTCTATAGCAGCCCCTGACCAATCAGAATGGACTTGAACGTAGATCCCAGAGGCCCCAACTGTGCAGAGCCAGCCCTTTAGTTGCCAGACCATGGCGGGGAAGCCGAGGAGGGGGGTGGATCTTGGAGGCTGGAGTCGGGGGGAGGTACTTGAGCACGTGCTGTTTGCTAATTGGTATGGAAAGATTTCAACACTTCAACAACCTGTACAGTTAATTCTTGTACCATCCGCCACATGTCAGCATGAGTAGGAGATGTAGAAATCATTCAGGTCGGGAGGGAACCTGGCCTCGTTTGGAAGAATGAATCTGAAGAGCTGGTCTCCTTTAACCTCCAAATTATCCCACCCATCTTGGGTTTAAAGAAATTAAAACATACCCACCATTCAAATGAAAGGTTAGGGGTGAGAGGGGACTGCCCGATGAGCTCTACCTAAGACCAGGAGCTTTGCTATCGTTTAATTCATTTCATTTCCACAGCTGTCCTGGGAAGCGGTGTGTTTATTATTTGCTCCCATTTTACAGATGAGAAAACTGAGGCCCAGAGAGAGTTAGTACCACTTCCAGGATTTTGTAGCTGGTAAGCAAACTCAGGAGTTTATTTATACAACCACCCAGTTAGAAGGCAAGGGGTGGGATTTGGGGGCCTGTGGCCATCTCTGATTTGTGCAGATGGGCAACTTTTAACACTCAGAAAGAAATAGGGAAAGGACTGGCCTCAAAGTGCATTTTGCTTGCTGAGTTTGCTCAGTTGGGCTCAGCACCTAAGTTCACCAGGGCAGAAACTGACGCATTCCATTTCTGTTTCCTGCCACCTGCCTCACCTTGACCCCCTAGGACCCACCTACCCCATTTGCACTCCCTGACTGGTGCCCTGTCAGCAGCAGCCCAGGATCTTCATGCCCCTCCTCCACACTCCCTGGAAGGTTTGAGCCACCTCTGGATTAAGGAGGCACAAATGATTTGATATCTCAGCCTGGGATTTAACTGACCTCTTAGCTCAGTTGGAAATATTTCCTCTCTCAGATAGCTGTTTTATCTTCCGCCCCTGCCACCACGTTAATTATAGTAACTCCTCATCAGATGCCTGAAATGAGAGGGGAAAAAAAAGGCAAGAAGACAAGACACTGGGACAGGCTGAGTCGCCTTTCTAGACCATTTGGAACACAATTGCTTGTTATCACCCTCTGAATCACCAGCTTTCACCTGGAGACTAAAAGGCATCCCTTGAGACCGCTTGGAATGAACAATAAGGCATACAGAAGCTTAATCTTCTCAATGGTCATGAAACCTGGGTTTTACGGGACATTGCCTCCCCCAGCCTCCAGTTTCCCGTCTCAGGCCATCAGTTCCCTGGGCAAAAATGGGGCCCTGGGAAAATTCACACCTGCACAAAGTGGTTAATGGCACATGAGACCATTTCACAGTGTAACTAGAAATGACATGTTTCCAACCTTAAGTTAACCTTCAGTGGAAGGACACCACTGACTAGACTTGGAACTTTTGAGTTCCAGAAGCTCCCAGAATGCTTTGCTTTGCTCTTTTCCTCCCTCCCTCCCTCCCTCCCTCCCTTCCTTCCTCCCCTCCTTCCTTCCTTCCTTCCTCCCTCCCTTCCTTCTTTCCTCCCTTTCTTTCTTTCAACAAAATTGAAGACTTTTATTTAAACTTTTTTGTTTTAACATAAATTATAAATCTTAAACCTTTAATATCAACTTGTCTTTCACAAAATTGGAAAAACCCCAAGTTGAAACAACATATTGATACTAACACATAATTCAAGAACAGTTTCAAGAGAGAACACATTTTTAATACAGCTATTTTATAATCGGTGTGGTGTCACAGAACCCAGGCATCCGAATGCAGTTTCTTAGGGTTCAGAGGGATGTCATAGGGCTTGACCTTCTGAGGGTTGATACAACTTAGCTGTATCAGTTGTGGAGTAAGAAATGTCAGTGCTAATCAAATGTTTATCTTTAGCAGTCAGTATGTACCAGTGTGAATGGGTTTTGATGAAAGGTGATAGACCCAGGTTGAGAAAACCTGACAGTGGCCTCAGCAATTACAACTCACATCTGTGCAGCACCCGTAAACCAGGCACTGTGCTAACTGCTTTCCAGGCATTGTTTTACTCGATCCTCCCCACAACTCAGTGTGAGAGATGTTATTACTGCCCCACTTCACAGATGAGGACATTGAGGTTTGAGGGGCGGACAACTTGCCCACGAATATGCGTGCTGCTATCACGTTGCTCTGGGACCCTGGACCATTCGTGAGTGGAGTTCTTATATGGCTCTAAAAATGTAGCTCAGATTTTGACCTTGGCAGCTCGCAGCCAGGGTATAGCCTGCAGGAGTGTTTTGGGTCGGCCGTCACAGTGTTATTAAAACGATGTGAATGAAGTGGAATTTGGAACAAACACGTTGGGAAACCAGCAGTTTCTACTAAACTGAATTCATGCCTACCCTAGAACCCAGTAATCCCACTCCTAGCTCTTTCCTGAAGACGGTAAATACTCTTGCCCACCGAAAGACACAGACCAGAAGAGTGTCCACGGCAGCTCCATTTGGAGTAGCCCAAACGTAGAACCACTCAAATGCCCATCAACATGGATAAATGGATTACTCTGTTGTCGTACAATGGAAAACTCTACGCCAGAGAAGGTGACCGACCCACCGCTGTGTGTCAACATGAATCTCACAAGCACCGTTGAGTGAAAGAAGCCAGCATGAACGAAGGCACACTGAATAATTCCGTTCATAGAAAGGACTAGAAAGGCAAAACTAGTCTAGTAGAAGTCAGAATCGTGGTTACCTTTTAAGAATGAGAGGAGGATGCAGTTGTGTAGTTAATGAGATAGGGCGTGGGAAGGGGTCTGGGATGCTGGCAGGGTTCCCCAGCTCCTCTGAGTGGTGGTTACGTGAGTCCATCTGCTTTGTGGAAATTCAGCAAGCTCGATACTCTTATGTTTTTTATATGCCTATCATTTTTTTGGAACAGTTTTATTTGAGATATAACTCACATATCTAAAACCCACCCATGGGGCTTCCCTGGTGGCGCAGTGGTTGAGAGTCCACCTGCCGATGCAGGGGACACGGGTTCGTGTCCCGGTCCGGGAAGATCCCACATGCCGCGGAGCGGCTGGGCCCGTGAGCCGTGGCCACTGAGCCTGCGCGTCCGGAGGCTGTGCTCCGCAACGGGAGAGGCCACAGCAGTGAGAGGCCCGCGTACCGCAAAAAAAAAAAAAACCAAAAACCAAACAAAAAAACCCCACCCACGTAGCGTGTACAATTCAGTGGTTTTTAGTATACTCACGGAGTTGCGCAACAATCACCACATCTAATTTTGGAACATTTTCATCTTCTCAAAGAGAAAACTGGTACCCGCTAGCAGTCATTCCCTCTGTACCCCCTTTCTCTTGGCCCAGGGCAACCACTGATCTACCGTAAGAGTTATATACTCTTTTTTTTTTTTTTTGGCTATTATTATTATTTTTTAACTTGTCTTCCAATCTTTTTATTTTTTTTATACAGCAGCTTCTCATTACTTATCTATTTTATACATATTAGTGTATATATGTCAATCCCAATCTTCCACCACCGCTTCATCCCACCACCGCTCTTATTTTTTTTAATTGAAGTATAGTTGATTTTTAATGTTGTGTTAGTTTCAGGTGTACAGAAAAATGATTCAGTTATATAGGTGTATATATAATATTTATATATTCTTTTTCAGGTTCTTTTCCTTTATAGGTTATTATAAGAGATTGAATATAGTTCCCTGTGTTATACAGTAGGTCCTTGTTGGTTATCTATTTTATACATGGTAGTGTGTATCTATTTTTTTTTTAAAGAAGATGTTGGGGGTAGGAGTTTATTAATTTATTTATTTATTTTTGCTGTGTTGGGTCTTCGTTTCTGTGCGAGGGCTTTCTCTAGTTGCGGCAAGCGGGGGCCACTCTTCATCGCGGTGCGCGGGCCTCTCACTATCGCGGCCTCTCTTGTTGCGGAGCACAGGCTCCAGACGCGCAGGCTCAGTAGTTGTGGCTCACGGGCCCAGTTGCTCCGTGGCATGTGGGATCCTCCCAGACCAGGGCTCGAACCCGTGTCCCCTGCATTAGCAGACAGATTCTCAACCACTGCGCCACCAGGGAAGCCCCAGTGTGTATCTATTAATCCCAAACTTCTGATTTATCCCCCCCCTTTCCCGTTTGGTAACCATAAGTTTGTTTTCTGTGTCTGTGAGTCTGTTTCTGTTTTGTAAATAAGTTCATCTGTATCATATTTTAGATTCCACATGTAAGTGATATCATATGGTATTTGTCTTTGTCTGACTGACTTCGCTTAATATGATCATCTCTAGGTCCATCCATGTTGCTGAAATGGCATTATTTCATTGTTTTTATGGCTGAGGAGTATTCCATTGCATGTACGTATCACATCTTCTTTATCCATTCATATGTCAGTGGACATTTAGGTTGTTTCCATGTCTTGGCTATTGTGAATAGTGCTGCTATGAACATTCGGGTACATGTATCTTTTCAAATTAGAGTTTTTGTCTTTTCTGGATATATGCCCAAGAGTTGGGTTGCTGGATCATATGGTAGCTCTGTTTTTAGTTTTTTAAGGAACCTCCATACTGTTCTCCGTAGTGGCTGCACCAATTTACGTTCCCACCAACAGTGTAGGAGGGTTCCCTTTTCTCCACACCCTCTCCAGCATTTATTATTTGTAGAGAGTTATACGCTCTTAAGTGTGTATGTAGTTATATTTAAATGAAACAGTTACTGAAGAGCCAGTGTGCCTGGTAGGAGTTGCCCTGAGCTCCTAATTCCTGTGGTCTTACACTTGCTTGTCTTGTACATTTACATTACCCGCCTGGGTTCCCCAGGCGTTCAAATCTGTGACTTTGGGAATAAACAGTCTTGAGAGTGTTTTCCAACTGGAGTATCTCTTGTTTCTGGTTTCTTTCACCTGGGAGCAGGTCTGGGTCAAATCATCCCTTAATTTAGACAACACAGTGGAGATGTATTTGACAGCCAGATGTTGAAGTGGGTCAGCTTCCTTCTGTACCCACGTCACAGCTCTCCCTGGAGAGCGGATACCCATCTGGAGGGAGTCATTTCTCTGACTCCTTCACTGCCCCTGGGACCTGCTGCTCTGGGTGAGTGGGAGATGGCCCTGCCCGATGTGCCTGGCCAGTACGACTGGAGCCCAGCACAAGGCTGGTCTCAGAAGGACAAGGTAGGGGAGGGAGCAGAGAGTTGTATGTCTGGGCGACTTGAGGATATGAGAGTGGCCTAGCCTTGGGTCACAGTGGATGGGGGAGAAAAGTCGAAAGGAAGAGTTGTTCCCTTGGCTGGTCCAAAATTAAAAACTGGCAACCAATCACTGACCATCTTCCTTACTTTCTCACAACAAACATGGAAGGTAAAAATTGCTCTCCCCATTTTTCAGATGGGGAAACTGAGGCTGAAAGATGAACCAGGCCAGGGACTTAAAACAGCAATGATTTGTGATTTTCCCACAATTCCATGCATTGGCTGGGGCTCTGCTGATGGTTCTGGCTGGTCTCCCCTGAGCCCAGTCCTGCAGCCGGGAACTTGGCAGGGAGCTCGGCTGGGGCTGGAATGTCCAAGGTGGCCTCATTTGCTGGGGCATCTCTCCATAGAGCCCCTCCTTGGGAGGCAGTCCAGCCTGGACCTCTTCAGAGCATGGCAGCCGGGCTCCAAGAGATGTTAGGGGCTATGCGCGGAGTGCCAGCTGGGTGGGAGCTCAGATAGCAGGCAATAAACCTGGACTGGGGATAGACAGAGGGCTTTCTTGAGGACATGGGACCTCCTCTTGCGTGGCTCCTTAGGGAAATGGTTAAGAGGAGGACTCTGGAGTCAGACTGCCTGGGTTCAAATCCTGATTTCAATTGCCAAGAGCTTGGACCAGACACTTGAGCTCTCTGCCTCAATTTCCTCATCTATGAAATGGGCATAACAATCATCCTTGCTTCATAACCCAACAGGATGTTCCTGTAAAACACTTAGCACTGTGTCCAGCACATAGTAAGTTCTCAAATTTAGCTGCCGTTGCTATTATTGTGGTTAACATCATGATGATGATGTGATATTGACAATGCGGAGGATTATCCAGACTAAGGGGGATAGGAAAGAGGGTCCTAAGCAGAGGGAACAGCCTCTGCTCCAGCCAGGAGCTGAGAGAACCTGATGCCCAGAAAGCATTGAAAGGAAGCCTATATAGCAGATGGGCAGAGTTTGGGGGGATGGTAGTCACAGGCTGGAGAGGTAGGCGGGGGTAAACCAGAAAGCCTTTGTGAGGTGAGGAGAGGATTGGGGATTTTATTCCAAGGGTAGCAGAGGCCCATAGGACCCGGGGGCCTGCTGGGGCCAGTTTAACAGTCGATTGCGGTCCTGCTGGCTGCAGTGGGAGTGGGTGGAGGGAGCAAGGACGGGGGTGGGGCAGTGAGTGTGGGGGCTTCTGCCTCATCCATGGCAGAGGGAAGGGGGCTGGGAGCTGGCGGCTGCAGGGAGGGTGATAGGCCAGGAGAGCTTGAAGGCTGCAGGAGAAGGAGTTGCTGACACTTGGCGTTCGATGGGATGAGAAGGATGGAGCAGAGGGCAGTGTCCAGGTGCCTCGTGAGTCTGTGGTCTGGGGTACGGGGCGGATCCTTGAAGCACCTGGACAATACAGAAGGACCAGCTTTGGCAGGAGATGATGATGGCTTCAGTTGTGAAGACGCTGTGTTTGAGGGACCAGCGCTTCCATTCCCTGACAAGTGAGCTTCTAGAAGGAAGGACATGCCATAGGTGGAGAGAAGGGAAGCCTATGTGCCGGGTCAATAGCATGTATGGGGCTTGGAGGCCTGAGGGAGAAGGATCTGTCCTCAGACCAGAGAGGAATTTCGTATGATGGCAGCACAGGGGGTTCAAGTGACAGGAGCAAGAGGGTGATGAGAAGCGAGACTGGAGGGCTATGCCAGGACCACGGCGTGAGGACTTCGAGCGCCCTGGAATTTGCACCTGTCCTGCGTGTCACACATTGCTTCCTGAGGCTTTTAAGCAGGGAAGCGATGTGAGCAACGCTTGTTTTGTTTGGAAGGAGGCCAGAGCGCAGAGGGACCCCACTGGTGGCAGGAGAAGTTAACGCTAATGCTTTGAACCGGGATTATCAAGCCCTGTGATAAAGCTGCTACGTCAATAGCTGGGCGTGGGTGGGGAATTCATTCAATATAGATATTCGCCGATGAGTTAAGGTGATTATGGAGTCTGCTTCCAAGGATTAGAGGTGCAAACAGCCTGTTGACTTCTGTCACTTGGCAACAAAAGTCCTCACAGCAAGGTGCAGAGCAGCCGGGCCCCCTTCAGACACAGATGGGAAGTATTTAGCCTCAGCGGCATCCGGCCAGCCTAGTCTGGCAGCCACGTCGTGGAGCTGTCACATCTCTCCTTCCTTCCATCCATCTTCTACTCACCCATCCATCATTCTGTCCATTCCTCCTCCTATCTTTCCTTCTATCTATATCCTTCCATTCACCTGTCGTCCCATCAGCCCATCCTTTCTTCTACCCACTCATCTCTCCATGCATCCACCCATCCTTCCAACCATCTATCCTTCCATTCATCAACCTTTCAAGTTTTCTTTTCCTTTACCAGTTTTCCACCCACCCATCCTTCCATCCAACCATCTACCCATGCTTCCGTCTTTCTTTCCATCTCTCCATCGATCCATTTTCACACTCACCATCCTTTTGTCTTTCTTTCATCCACCAGTCTTCAATCCATCCCTCCTTCCATCCACCCATCCATCCATCCATCCACGCATCCTTCCCTTTACCCATTTGTCATCCTATCCATTCATCCTTCCATCTTTCCTCCCATCCACCTATCCTTCCCACCCAAATGGATTTTTTCATCCACCCACCAATCCTTCCATCTACCCATTCTTCCAACCACCTATCTTTCCGTTCATCAACCCTTCCATTTTTTCTTGCATTTACCAGTTTTCCACCCATCCATCCTTCCATCCAGCCATCTACCCATGCTTCCATCTTTCCTTCCATCTCTACATCCATCCATTTTCCCACCCACCATCCTTTTGTCTTTCTTTCATCCAACAGTCTTCAATCCATCCATCCATTTATCTCCATCCATAAATATTTGAATGCCTGCTTATCTCAGGTTCTGTTCTAGGCACTGGAGAGTGACCAGCACACAAGATAGACAAGGTCTCTTCTCTCGTGGAGCTGACCTTCTTAAGCAGGAGACAGGCAGTAAACAAAGTAAACAACAAAATAGGAGAGTGATGGATGCTGGAGAGACAATTGAAATAGGGCAATGAGATTGACTGGGTGGCTGCTTTTGCTAGAGTAGTAGGGAAGACCCCTCTCTCAGGAGGTGACATTTGAGCTGACACCTAAGTGGTAAGGATACAGACATACACACTTTTTTTGGTGGGGGGACAAGAGCATTCTAGATGGAGGGAATAGCAAGCGAAAAGGCTTGGTCCAGGAATGAGTTTGGTGTGTTTGAGGGACAGCACGGCCAGTGGGGCTGGGAAGGGAGAGGCGGGGAGAGAGCAGAGGGTGATGATCTGCGGGAGGGTGGAGCCAGGTCTGAGGACCCTATAAGTCCCACTAAGAAATACAGAGAGTGATCACCACTGGAGGAGTGTGACTCGATCTGACCGTATGAGTGTCTCCAACCCCATCTTTCCTGCCTTAGCCCTGTATTATTTTCTTACTGTTGCTGTAACATTTTGCTGCAAATTTAGTGCCTTAAAACAACACCAATTTAATATCTTACCGTTCTGGAGGTCATGAATCTGAAGAGGGTTTTACTGAGTTAAAACCAAGTTGTCGCAAGGCTGGTTCCTTCTGGAGCCTCTGAGGGAGAAGCAGTTTCTTTGTCTTTTCAGGTTCCCAGAGGCACCTGCATTCCTTAGCTCTTGGCCCCTTCCTCCTTCTTCAAGCCAACAGCACAGCATCTTGACATCTTTCTCTCTCTCTGCTTTCATTGTCACACCTTCTTCTCTGACACTGACCCCCACCCCTGCCTCCCTCTTATAAGGACCCATATGATTACTCTGGGCTCACCCAGATAATCCAGGGTAATCTCCCCATCTCAAGATACTTAGCTGACCTGAATCTGCAAAGTCCCTCTTGCCACGTAAGGTCACACACTCACAGGTTCTGGGGATCAGGATACAGATGTCTTTGGGGGGGGGGGGTCTTTGTTCTGTCAAGCACAGTTGGGGTCCCATCCTCACAGCCTTTTGCCATCACACTCTTGTCCATGCTCCACAGTTACCAGGAGTGCTTTTCTGGGAAATAGAATGGTATAGATGAACTTATTTGCGAAGCAGAAATAGAGACACAGACATAGAGAACAAATTGGACACCAAGGGGCGGGGGTAGGATGGATTGGGAGATTGGAATTGACACATTTACACTATTGATACTATGTATAAAATAGATAACTAGTGAGAACAGACTGTAGAGCACAGGGAACTCTACTCAATGCTCTGTGGTGATCTAAATGGGAAGGAAATCCAAAAAAGAAGGGATGTAGGTAGTGATAGCTGATTCACTTTGCTGTATAGCAGAAACACAAGAGTGTAAAGCAACTATACTCCAATTAAATAAATCAATAAATAAAAAATAAATTCCTTTAAGGGCTTCCCCTTGACCTCAGGATAAGGTTCCAGCCCCTGAGCACATGTCCGAACCCAAAGTTCAAGTCCTTGCCCATTTCCTGTTAGCTCCGTGACCCTGGTAACCTGATGGAAACTCCCCAAGCCGTGGTCTCTGTACTAGATGTCCTGCTGCCCAGAAGCCCCTCACGACTAAAGGACTTAGTCCCCCAGCTACAGGGAACACTGCTGGCAGCACACGGCACTGAGCTACCAGCCGTCTGGAAAAGGCCTTTGCTGACGTTATGGTTTGAATTGTGTCCTTTCTCCTCCCCCGCCCCCAGCAGCAACAACAAAATGATATGTTGAAGTTCTGACCTCCCGTACCTGTGAATGTGACCTTACTTAGAAATCGGGTTGTGGCAGATGTGATTAGTTAAGATGTGGTCATATTGGATGGAGTAGGGTGGACCCCACGTCCAATATGACTGATGTCTCATGAGAAGAGACAGACCCACAGGGTGGAGGCCATGTGAGGACAGAAGCAGAGATGGGAGTGATGTGTCTACAAGCCCAGGAACATCAAGGATGCCGGCCGTCGCCAGGAGCTGGGAGAGATGCATGGAACAGATTCTCCCCCAGAGCCCTCAGAAGGAACCAACCCTACCGGCTCTTGATTACAGGCTTCTGGCCTCCACGACTATGAGAGAACAAAACAGCCTCTCTCCTGTGACTTGTCAGTGGGAAAGGGGTCCCCCTGCTCTACCCCAGGACACCTCTGAGGACCATCCCAGGTTCAGGGCTCCGGTGGGATGGGCTGAGGCTTTTGTGGGGACTGCACCTCCACCAGCGTGCCCCTCTGCCCAGCCGGGCTCCTACCTTCCCTTCATGGGAGTAGTTCCTCCCAGCTTTCCTGATGAACCTTGGGCCGCAAGGCTCCATCAGTCTGCTTCCTGGGAGCCTGACCCAGAACTGCTTCTTTCTAGGGACTTGACTACAGCTTTCCCAGTTTTTCTTTCTTTGTTCACAAAACAGAACTAACAGAACCTCCAGTGTCAGGGTTAAATGAGACACTGCATAAGCCCGCGAGATCAAATGCCCTTTACTCCACAAATGGCCTGTTAGTGGTAGGGCAGCGGTCAAACACTCCTGTAAATCTTGGTTACATGTCTCCTTCCCCTGCCACACCAGAATCCCCTTGGGGTCAGCAACCACTTCTTCCTTCCTTCATCCATCCATCCATCCATCCATCCATCCATCCATCCATCCCTCCCTCCTCTCTCTCATTCATTCATCCCATTCCGTTTCACTTGTTCATTTTGGTCCATGCACTGGATCCCATCATCCCCTTCCCCCATTCACACTAGCCCACTTTGCTTCATTGTGGACATCCCACTCCATTTCATTCATTCACTCCCCATATTCCGCTAGTTCTTTTCAGTTCTTACTATGCGACTGTGATGTGAACATTTGCCCTCTCCCCGTTCATCATGTTTTACGATGATACACAATGCAGTGATGGGCTCTCTTGAACACACATCTTTCCCGATTTGTCTTTATTGCTCTTTGCTTAGCAAATCAGGCAGAGGGAATAAAGTCAGACCAGTTACTCTTCCTTTTTTAAAATTTTAACGTCTCTATTGGAGTATGATTGCTTTACAATGTTGTGTTAGTTTCTGCTGTATAACAAAGTGAATCAGCTATACGTATACATATATCCCCATATCCCCTCCCTCTTGCGTCTCCCTCCCACCCTCCCTATCCCACCCCTCTAGGTGGTCACGAAGCACCGAGCTGATCTCCCTGTGCTATGCGGCTGCTTCCCACTAGCTATCTGTTTTACATTTGGTAGTGTATATATGTCCATGCCACTCTCTCATTTCGTCCCAGCTTACCCTTCCCCCTCCACTGTGTCCTCGAGTACATTCTCTACGTCTGCGTCTTTATTCCCGTCCCGCCCCTAGGTTCATCAGAACCATTTTTTTTTTAGATTCCATATATATGCATTAGCACGGTATTTGTTTTTCTCTTTCTGACTTGCTTCACTCTGTATGACAGACTCTAGGTCCATCCACCTCACTACAAATAACTCAATTTCATTTCTTTTCATGGCTGAGTAATATTCCGTTGTATATATGTGCCACATCTTCTTTATCCATTCCTCTGTCACTGGACACTTAGGTTGCTTCCATGTCCTGGCTATTGTAAATAGAGCTGCAATGAACATTGTGGTACATGTCTCTTTATGAATTATGGTTTTCTCAGGGTATATGCCCAGGAGTGGGATTGCTGGGTCATATGGTAGCTCTATTTTTAGTTTTTTAAGGAACCTCCATACTGTTCTCCATAATGGCTGTATCAATTTACATTCCCACCAGCAGTGCAAGTGGGCTCCCTTTTCTCCTTTCTCCAGCAGCGGCTGGCTGCTTCCAGCAGGGGGTGTCGTGACCCAGTCCTACATCCATCCTTGACACCTGGTACCCGCTTCATAATTAATGGTAGGTTTCAGTCCCCGCTGAATATTGCCTGGGGCCGTCCCTAGCTTTCTCAGAGTTTGTTGGCAATTCTGAAATCTGTTGTAGATTTCATATAAGTCTCCTTCCGTCCCTCCCTTCCTTCCATCTCTTCTTTCTCTTATTCTTTCTGAAGATTCAATTGTGCTCACTTCCTCTACCCATCTTGGACCAGTTTTCCTAGCCTTCTGTTAGACACATTTATCAAGAATCGGAGATGTCACTCCTTGATCACTAGAGGGGTAGGACAAGCTAGAAAAGTACATAGGGGCCTGGGTTTTTGTTACTAAGAGTGACCCAAAAAAGTTTTGAAATTTTTATCAGTTTTATCTAGGGGTGGGAAGGAGAAACTGAGATGCAAGTATGAAGGGGCATCGCTGGAAGCAAATTGCTTGCTACCTGCTGCCTTAGGGTCCTCGCTCAGTGAGCAGATGACCTGGGAGGTGGGGAGTAGCAAAGATTCTCTGGTTGAAGAAAGCGGGGGTTCATGGCTCCCAGTGGGGCTGAGAGCCTCATCCATTTGTTCTCCAAGGAGCTGCCACCTCCTCCTTTCCCCAACCCCGAGAGCTTTGGGTTCTGGCACTGAGTAGTAGGATTTAGCTAGAAGCAGGGAAGGACATTTGGGGAGGAGGGAAGGGCACCAGCGAAGGCGCGTTGCCGTGCGTGTACCTGGGCTGCTTGGGCATCGGACACACAGCACACTGAGACTTCACCACTGAGGAGATGCTCAGGGAGGGTCCAAATTCCTGTGCAATCCCCGGGGAGCCGAGCAGGGTGTGTGGACATTTCTGCCAGTTCTCAGCTGGGCCAGGCTGGGCCAGGCTGACCCCAGCGTGCAGGAGCTGGGTATTGTGTCGAAGTGGAATCCTTGGGTCAGGGAAGCTGGGGCCCCTGTAACTGCAGGTACTTGTGTGTGGAGGCAGGAGTGAGGGGAGTTCATGTCTTGGGCCATCAGGTAACTTGAGACTCATCTCCATGGTGACATATCAGGGCAGCAAATGGCAGAGCCCCGGGCGACAGTGTTCCGATTATAATGCAGCCATCCCAGCCCTTGACGGGCTCGGTGACCCTGGATAAGCTACCTCTGACCCTCAGCTTCCCCATCAGTGACATAAGGCTTATGACAGTACCTGCCCCATAGAGTTATCATACGCATCGAGCATGTGAAGTTCACAGCTTAGAGTAAGACTATTTAAGTGTGATTATCGTTATTTTTATTATTAGGATTAGTTATTATTATAGCTATCATTGTCCTATGCCCTGCCCCAGACCATGTACACAAAATTCACATGTTCCATCCAAGGGCGTGAAACTGCTAGGAATAAGGGGTGTGGGCAGCAGTGGGTGGGGTTTCCACAGGTTCTCGGTCACGTCTGGAAGCCTACAGGATCCCAGCTGCTGCCTACACCCCCCAGCTGGGGTGGGTGTCAGGCACCCTCTGAGCAGCCCGCTTCACGTCAGAAGCTTTCAGCTTTGGTCGAGTGCGGCTGGTCCCTTTGACACTGACACATGACTTTGTGTCCCAGACATGCTCATCATTCATTCACTCCCGTCTGATTTCCAGTCCTTCTGGCTGATCCAGGGGCATGAGATCATTCCCCAGCTTTTTTTTTTTCCCAGTGCCTTTTGCAATGTCACTTTGTGGTGACCCCAGATCACAAGCACCATGAAAGTTAGTTATTTAGAGTGACTTTGCAATTTTCTATAATGAGATCACCATGATAAACATGTAAAGAAGCACTGACTATGTTATGTTCTATACAAAGTTTTTTTTTTTTTTTTTAATTTGCACAATAGTCCTATGGGCCAGGTGCCATTATTGTGCCTTTTTTTTTAAAGATTTAATTTTTTTTAATTTTTATTTTTGGCCGCGTTAGGTCTTCGTTGCTGTGCCCGGGCTTTCTCTCGTGGCGAGCAGGGGCTACTCTTTGTTGCAGTACGCTTCTCATTGCGGTGGCTTCTCTTGTTGTGGAGCACGGGCTCTGGGCACGCAGGCTTCAGTAGTTGTGGTGCGTGGGCTTCGGTAGTTGTGGCTCGCGGGCTTTAGTCACGTGGGCTTAGTTGCTCCACGGCATGTGGGATCTTCCCGGACCAGGGCTCGAACCTGTGTCCCCTGCATTGGGGGGACACTGTGCCAACAGGGAAGTCCCTATTGGGCCATTTTTGATGGGGCAGCATGTGAAGCTCAGAGAACATATGCATTTCTGCCCCAGGGGACATTTCTGGGAAGTGGCAGAGCTGGGATTTGAACCCAGGGCCATGCTCTGAGTAATAGACGATCATTGTAGGCAAATTGGAAACTATATATTAGTAACAATGGAGCTAAAATTAAACCCACTGAAATTCTACCATCCAGAGAAAGCCATGAGCATTTTTTTTTTTTTTGCGGTACGCGGGTCTCTCACTGTTGTGGCCTCTCCCGTTGCGGAGCACAGGCTCAGGACGCGCAGGCTCAGTGGCCGTGGCTCACGGGCCCAGCCGCTCCGCGGCACGTGGGATCCTCCCGGACCGGGGCACGAACCCGCGTCCCCTGCATCGGCAGCATCGGCTGGTGGACTCTCAACCACTGCGCCACCAGGGAAGCCCACATGAGCATTTTTGATGGGAGATGCAAGGCTATGAATGGTGTTCGCTGTTCATCCTGGCTTGGGGCTTTCTTCCTGCCCACTAATGTGTCACAGGTCACTGTGGCTGGTAGAGTTGGGTGCCCCCAACACCACAACTCTCCAACCCACCGTCTACCTATTTGCATTTGTTAATATGCTTGGGAAGGCTTTGCTATTTAGGTTCAAAGAAGAGGAACAAGAGTCTTTGGGGGCTTCCCTGGTGGCGCAGTGGTTGAGAGTCCGCCTGCCGATGCAGGGGACACGGGTTCGTGCCCCGGTCCGAGAAGATCCCACATGCCGCGGAGCGGCTGGGCCGGTGAGCCATGGCCGCTGAGCCTGCGCGTCCGGAGCCTGTCCTCCGCAACGGGAGGGGCCACAGCAGTGAGAGGCCCGCGTAACGCAAAAAAAAAAAAAAAAAAAGAGTCTTTGGGAGGAAGAGCTGCCCCAGAGGACAAAGAACCTGAGGTGCCTGGGGGGATCAAGGAGGGACAAGCCTGGTGTGTGGTCCCCTGGAGCCTCCAACTAGCCTCCTCTCCAAGAGAACTCAGAACTAGATATGAGCTTGGAGTTTGCATAGCTGGCCAAGATTTCATAACAAAGTGTCCTGATGTGCAGGGTGGAGCCAGGAGATCCCACATAGCACAGTCGAGAAGCTGTTGCTTGGTTTTGCACCGCTGATTCAAGACCCTTTGGCATGTCGATTATATTACGATTCTTACAGCAAGCCAAGCTGGTGCTCACCTCAGGGCCTTTGCACCTGCTTTGCCCCTTGCCTGGAAAATGCCTTGACCTTCTCTCCATACAGGTGATTCCTTTTCATCACTCTAATCTTGGCTAGGATGTCACCTGTTCAGAGAGGCCTTCCCTGCCCACCACCCTACCCATCTCATTCTCCCTGCTTATGGCTGTTTTATTTTCTTCACAGTACCCATCACCCTGAGATTACCTTGTTCTTTCATTTGTTTCGTGTTCTGATACAGGGAGCAACTCTCCCCACTCCCCCTATTAGAATGCAGGAGCCCCAGGCCTACAGTAATACCTGGCACATAGTAGGTGCTCAGTAAATATGTTTAACAGATGAATGGGAAATTTCTGCCATTGTTGCTTGGGTTCTGTCAGCTTTTGATCCAGTTAGAGGAAGGACAAGAGGAGGAAGGGAAGGGAGAAAATGAAGCAGTCACCGTGTGTGTGTGTGTGTGTGTGTGTGTGTGTGTGTGTGTGTGTGTGTGTGTGTGTGTGTGTGTGTGTAAGGGGTGGGGGTTGTTTTGCAGTGACTGCCTGTCTACCTGTGCTGGGCCTGGGCTCGTTTGCTCCTAGATCCACCCTCCTCTCCTGCTCTGGGGGATTTTACAAGGGGACTGATTCCGGTGTGCAGCTTGTCCCCAGCTCTTGTGTCACTGGGTTCAGCCAATGGGAGACCCTGATGGAGGGTGGGAGGGCACGAGGCAGAAGCCAGGGGGTTCTCCCCATCTCTGCGCCTGGGGCAGGGCCCCGAGCAGTGGCCATGTCTCCTCTGTGGTTCCAGCATCACCAGGCATCATCTTCCCGTGGTTCAGCTTCTTCCAGGTGACCCCAGATCCTGGGCCTGAGAAACACCACCCCATCTCTTTGTGCCCTGCCCTGGGGATGGGGCAGCACTGAATTGCTGTTGTTTATCTCCAGGTCATCTCACTGTCCCATGCTTAGTTTCTCAGCCCTTCTGCAGCCTGTGTGACCAAGTCCCTGCGCTATCCCTGTGTTAATCTGTCTGCTTTAAATGCCCATCATTATTTTCATTTTCCTGTGACACAAAATCTATGCCTCTATAATAAGAAAAAAAGATAAATAAAAGCCAGAAAAGTGGTTGGGGGCTGGTTTTTGAGGAATGGGCGAGGGGGAGGGTAGGACAGGGGCCCGAGAAGGGCTGCCACCTTTCCCGCCCGCCTGCCAGGGCCGGAACCCTGCACGCCCAGCCAGGCAGAAATCGCTTTCTGAATTTATGTGCCCATCACACCACGATTTACGATGGGACAGCTTGTGTTTGCCTTGTGATAGACTTATGTGCACCAGGCACACTACATAATAAGGGTCAAAGATTATTTCTTTCTCTCTTTCTCTCTCTTTTTTTTTTTTTTTTTTTTTTGCGGTACGCGGGCTTCTCACTGTTGTGGCCTCTCCCGTTGCGGAGCACAGGCTCCGGACGCTCAGGCTGAGCGGCCATGGCTCACGGGCCCAGCCGCTCGCAGCATATGGGATCTTCCCGGACCGGGGCACAAACCTGTGTCCCCTGCATCGACAGGTGGACTCTCAACCACTGCGCCACCAGGGAAGCCCCTCTCTTCTTTTTTTAAACTCATGTCAAGCTAAAGCATTCTTCAAGGTCTGTGCGGGGAAGGGGTGTCCTGCTGTACCTGTTGACCACTCCCAGTCAAGTGGCCCGAATCACTGACCCCCAGGAAGGGAGAAGGAAGAAGGAAGAAGGAAGGGTTTGTGTGGAATCATCATGTGGGTTTTGACAGTGGTGTCCCTGTGGTCAAATGGAGCCCAATCAGGCTCCCAGTCTCTCGCAGGTGGGCTCCTGGCTCTCGGGGGCTGCTGGCCACCGGGCAGATCCGCGTCCTTGGCTCTTGGGAGATGCTGGATGTCTGCAGAAAACCCTGGCTTAGCCCAAGCTGAGGCTCCTCCCCTGCCAGGGCAGCACCATCATGCCTCCAGGAAGCAGGCTGTGGCCAAGTGCCCAGGCAGACCTGGGTTCACATCCTGCTCCCACTGCTTGGAATCAGGCAAGTGTCTTCAGCTCACAGCTTCAGTTTCCTCGTCTGCTAAGTGGGGTAACGTTGTAGGAACCACCTCAAAGGGCTGGTCTGAGGATAAAGGAGAGGCCTATGTAAAGTGCCTAGTACAAAGTGCGGCATATAGTAGGTGCTCAAGAAATGTGAGTCCCTACTGTCTTTCTCCTTTAGCTTCTTTCTCCTTTAGCTTCTGCTTTCATAGATGCTCATCAGTCAGGTTGGACGCAACGCAAACTTGATTTGTATCAGTTGGGATGTATTTGGCGGTCAGTAAGAAAAAGCTCCAACTCTACCCGCTTAACCCTAAGGAAGATTAGTTTGTCCTTGTAATAACAAGCCCAGAGGTAGGACGGCTCCAAGGCTGACTAAATTCAACAGCTCAGCAATGTTCCCAAGAATTCAGATTTTTTGTTTTGTTTTGTTTCCCATGCGGCCATTTCAGCGTTGGCCTCACTGTCCGATCAGCTCCCCTCATTGTGGCAAAGTGGCTGCTGCAGATCCTGGCATTGCATCCTGACTGGGTAAAGTCCAGACACACAAAAGAACCACCACTTTCCTGCTAGTCTCTGGGGTGAGGACCACTTTCCCAGAAGCACCTCCCCTGATTTCCCCTCACACCTCATTGGCCCAGATCAGATGACAGACCCATTCCTGAGCCAATCACCAGTAGGTGGCGGGTGGGAATACATGACTGGCTTCAGCCAATCATCCAGGTGGTTAGGGCTATGGGGTGATCCGCCACCCTCATCACTAGATGACTGCTCTTTGAAATCCTGCTCTCCACCCTTTTCTCTAATTCCTCCCTCATCTCTGGATACAGCTAGAGCCGCCTTCTTACCCCTTAAGACCCTCATGACTTTACAAGCCAGCAGAATTGGAGCCAGAGGCAGGTGGCCCCTGCCTGGAAGATTCTTCCCACCTCCCATCCCAGACGTGTGGCTCCTTCCCATCTCTGGGTTTAGGTTTCACCCCCTGGACGCTGCCCCTCCCCACCCAATCTAAAGGGGGTTCCCCATCCCACACGGCACCCCAGAGTCACTTCCTCAGACTTTTGTGTCATTTCAGCACTTAGCATAATTTACCTGCTTTCTTGGTCTGTGTCTCCCCGCTGGACCGCCCCCTTCGTGACAGAGGGGATCTCCCCCATTTTATCCGGGTCCTACTGTGTCACAGGACACAGAGATACTGGATACCCCAGGAAAACACAAGATGAGGCTGGTGTGTATGAACGTGGGAAGCATTTGCTTCCCTGGAAAGTTAAGCGTTTCCCGGGGAAAGGATTGTGAAACCCCCAGCTCCCCTCCCAGCCATGTATCAGCAGAGGGGAACGGTCTGGCGTCCAACTTATCTGGAGTCAGAGGTTTTTTTTTTCATTTTTAAAAAATGTCATCCTTGGCATTTAAACAACATCTTGGGTGGTTTCACCTAGCTTAGGTGTTGTGGAGCCCACATTAGCAGCATCCTGGATTGTCTGCCCTTGACCCCCATGAGGTTGACCCGGTCGAGCGATGGTCCGAAAGAAACAGCTACATCATGCTTGTCTTGGTGGTTGAGCTGAGTTCTTGGTGATATTGCTGAGCTGTTGAATTTAGCCACTCCCTTGCCCTGGTGTAGGATATGGGCACAGATAACTGGAATCTGTTTCTGCCCTAGTCCTTTTTTTTTTTTTTTCCTGGCCGTGCCACGTGGCTTGTGGGATCTTAGTTCCCATGCAGGGGCTCAAGTTTGTCCAACCAGGCCAGGGGACTTGGTGCCAGGCGGTCAGCGACTCGGATCGCTGGCTGGCATTAGGATGGCCCGTCAAAGCCATCTGGGCAGGAGCCCTGGGTGAGGAGTGTGGGAGCACCCATTTAGCCCATCAGTGAGTATTTGCTGAGACCCTACTACGTGCCAGGTGCACAGTACGTGAGAAAGAATAAACCAGAAACAATAAAGATGCTGTCCCTGCTCTTAGGGTGCTTTCTGTCTATCAGGAAAGTCGGGCATGGTAACAAAGAATTGTCACTTCCACCATCGGGTTGTGTGAGCCCTGTACAGCAGAGGTACACGGGGCCGTGAAAGCCTGTTCCAGCGGAACTGAGCTACTCTGGAGATCAGGGAATGTTTCTGGGATGAAGGGACTAACTGTTTTGCCGAGAGCTGAGATATGAAGAAGGCTTAACAAGTTTATTCAACAAAGAAAACAGGGAAGAGTGTTGGGAAGTGGGAACGGCATATGCAAAGGCACTGTGGCTAAGGCACGTGGTGAGTGTGTGTAGGGCGCAGTCCAGCACGCGGCAGCAGGGAGAAGCAGGAGGGAGCGCGTAGGGACATGTGGCCCCCCGAGGTCAGGGTGGGGGCCAGTGGAGGAGAGGCCAACTTTATCAGGGCTCCTGGCCCTGGTAGTTCATTAGAATCAGCTGGGGAGGGACTTCCCTGGTGGCGCAGTGGTTAAGAATCCTCCTGCCAATGTAGGGGACATGGGTTCGAGCCCTGGTCCGGGAAGATCCCACATGCCGTGGAGCAACTAAGCCCATGCGCCACAACTACTGAGCCTGCACTCTAGAGCCCGTGAGCCACAGCTACTGAGCCCACGTGCAACAACTACTGAAGCCCACGTGCCTAGAGCCCGTGCTCTGCAACAAGAGAAACCACCGCAGTGAGAAGCCCACGCACTGCAACGAAGAGTAGCCCCTGCTCGCCGCAACTAGAGGAAGCTCGCACACAGCAACAAGGACCCAGTGCAGCCAAAAATGAATGAATGAATGAATAAATTTATTTATTTAAAAAAATAAAGAATCAGCTGGGGAACTTTGGAAACCACCAGTTCTGATTTCCTTGATCTGGGTCTGATTCACTTGGCCTGTGCTGGACCTGGGTATGGGTGTGATTGAAACCCCTTCCCATGGGTGATGCTCCCGCGTGGCCAGGTGGAGAAAGGCCGGGCCAGACCAGCAAGGCCCGTGGGGTATGCATTTTTATCCGTATCCCAGCAGGGCCATGGCAAGGTCTTCAGCTTGGGAGGTGGGACGAGGAGGGGTTTCACGATCACATGTGCTTTGGGGGAGAAACAAAAGCGAGCAGCTGAGGGGGTGGGTCCAGGTCCTGCAGAAAAAACCGAGAGAAGCCTGTTAGCGACCTGGCCTGGCAGATAGAGAGGGCCTGAGCCTGCTGATGGAATGGGTACCAGCCTCGGCTGCGGGAAGAAGGGGGTCGCGAGCCAGCCAGCCTGCCCGCCGGACCTTTCCATCCATGTCCGTTGGCTTCACGGCTTCCTACTGCTTGAAAGGGGACCTTGTACTGCAGCAATCCCGAAAGGCAGAGGGAAGCGAGGGAGGTCCCATTGGCCAGAGAGGAGGGGTCAGTTCCAGGTGGTGGTGGGGTCTGGCCCTGGACCAGTCACTCTGGGGCGCTGGACGAGGGAAGCTGGGAGTTTCCCGGCTGGGAGGGCATCCGCTGTGAATTAAGTGGGGAGAGGGACAGTGAGTGGAGGTCAGGAACGGGGTGGCGGGGTGGCGTGACGTCAGGGCCTGGCTGTCCAAGAATGGGCGGCCCAGGGGACATCTGCTTTCATTCATGGGCTGGAGCAGAGCTGGGCGGGGCTGTTCTGCAGGCTGATTGTGCAACTCCAGGGCCTCTCCCAGCGGGCCTCCCTGCTCTTGCAGAGGACGCTGCCGAGAACCAGGCACGTCCTATAGAGGCTTGACTACCCTCTCTATTTAATCTTGGCCCAGAGGGTGCGAAGGCTTACCCGACGTCACACAGCAGTATTTGGAACCAGGGCCATCTTCAGGCATACGTCCCAGGGCCCACAAGGCTTTTAGGGGCCCAGGAGAGTGTTTTAAATTCTCTTAAAATCAGAGGAAATAAAAAGAATATATTCCAGGTTGGATTATATTTGTCCTTTTATCAACGCCGTCATAATAGATCATTGTTAATTTTTTTTTTTTTCTGATAGAGGAAAGGGCCCAGGAAGGCAAAAGCACTAAGGGCTCGTGGAATAACATGGCTGTTTGGATGGTGACACCCCCTCGCCACTTAGGTAAGGCGAGGCTCTCCTCCTGGGCATCGGGCTGCATCTCCAGCCCGTTCTCTGTCCAGCCTCGTCCTTCACTTCCCAGATGTGTGGCCACTTCACCAGGGGACCTCTGCTGGCTTCTGTGACTAGGTCACTCCCCCTCCCCCCATACGCCCTTGTTGCAGCTTGGTCCTGTGGACACACGGTGCAATAGTTTTGAGCCCAGACTCTGAGAGCGAGTGTCTGGGTTGCAATCCCAGCTCTGCCAGTTATCGGCCATGCATAGCTGGGCAGGTTGTTCGTTTCTCTGACCCTCAGTTCCCTGTCTGTAAAGTGGGGATAGTAAGAGTACCTAACTGACAGGGTTTTGATCGATTAGATGAGTGAATATTTTTAAAGCACTCCATTGTTAATCTGAGACTCAGTCTCATCTATAAAATGGGATGATGATAGTAACTAGCTAGTAGAGTTGTGATAGATTACATTAGTATTCTTGAAGCACTTGAAACCATGCCTGGAGCCAAAAAGTGTCATCTAAGTGTTTATTAAAAACACTGATTATTATCTGACTCCTCTACTTGTTAAGCTCCATAAAGGCAGGGACTGGGCCTGGTTTCTCCCCAGCATCCCCAGGCCTGGCACATAGTAGATATTCAAAGGTTTGAATGAATGAATGTTTTCTGCTCCTCCTTGTATGCCTGTATGTCTGTTTCTGCTGGAAGTCACTCACACTTTAGTATAAAGTATGAATGAATGCCACCCTGTCCCCTTTCCTAGAGCACTTATTTGCCTGACCTGATCACTGTGGAAGAAATGTTCTGCCTCTTTGGGGAAGGAACGTGGTACCTCAGTGATCAGGTGGGGGAGTTTCATGGGGGTTGGAAGGGCAGGATTTCTTCCTAGACCCTGGCACCACGAGCCATGTCCTCTGCTCCTTAGAGGGAGGCCCTGAGCACTTGCACCCTTTGTATTTCCTTTTTTTGGCTGTATTACGTCTTCGTTGCTGCCCACGGGCTTTCTCTAGTTGTGGCGAGCGGGGGCTTCTCTTCGTTGCGGTGCATGGGCATCTCACTGCGGTGGCTTCTCTTGTTGAGGAGCACAGGCTCTAGGCACGCAGGCTTCAGTAGTTGTGGCACGCGGGCTCAGTAGTTGTGGGTCGTGGGCTCTACAGCGCGGGCTCAGTAGCTGTGGTGCAAGGGCTTCGTTGCTCCGCAGCATGTGGGATCTTCCCGGACCAGGGCTCGAACCGGTGTCCCCTGCATTGGGAGGCGAATTCTCAAGCACTGCGCGCCTAGGGAAGTCCCACCCTTTGTATTTTTAAAGGAGATATTTTCCTCCCTTTCTGGAGGGAGCAAAGCTGCCAGCAGGCAGCGGCTGTCAGACTCCTGTGGGCAGGCCTCGCCAGCTGGCCTCTGGCAGCAGAGGAGTTGAAAAACCTTGCCAGCTCCAAGGCTTTCCCAGAGGAAGCCCCGCCCACAGATCTGCAGGAAGTCACACTCAGGCTTGATGAATCCCAGGAGTGCAGCCCATGAGGCTTGGGCTCAAATCCAGGTCTCCGGAGCTCAGATAAACCAGAAGGCCCTCCGCCACTTGGAACATAAAGTTCTGAGGCTTGGCAGGAATTGCGGAGGAGTTGCCCGCCCTGACGTCACGAGGGGCCCCAGGCCCTGGCCGGCCCCCTCGGCCCCAGCTGGGAGCGCCCAGGCTGGCTGGCATGCCGGGATCCTGCCTCGTCCTGGTCAAAGGAAAGCGGCTGCTTTCCTGGGTAGATTTGTACCACGTTTATTTCTCGACTCAGAGCCTTTTCTCCTTCCACATGAAACCCGGAGGGCAGCCGTGTTCCCAGAATAGCCACCCCCTGTCTTCAAGACGTGGGAAGATCATTTTTGTAAGTTAACGTTTACAAGAAATCAACGGATGGCACACAGCTCGGTGCCTTGGGTCCCTGTGGTCTGAATACATCTGAGGAACTGATAGCTCAATTGAGGAACATGTATTAAGCCCCTACTGTGGCCAAGCCCTGTGCCGTGTCCTGAGGAAGGCGCCTGGGAGGTCAGTCATGAATGGGGGCTTTGGGAAACACGCCTGGCTTTTGTGACCACCTCTCAGTCCGTAGACCAGGGATACGCCTTTGTGTCATGATGATGACATTTGTTCTGTGCAGTGGGCCAGTGCCTACTGAGCGCTGTGCAGGGCACAGGGGTGCAAGCAGTAAGAGAGACGTGGGTACCTGACCTTGAGAGCCTACAACCTGCTCCAGGGTGTAGCAACTTCCCTCTGCCGCTGTAGCGAATGACCACAAACTCAGTGTCTCAGATGAGAGAAGTGCGGAGCAGCGAGCATCCCACAGACACAGAGGCTGAGCTGGGACTCAGCCCAGGGGCTCTGAATCCAGAGCTCGGGTCCCTTCTGCTTCGCTTGGTAGGGTGTCATGGTGATCAGATGGGGCTTGGGTTGAGCCCCAGCTCTGCTACTACTGCCTGACTTCAGGCAAGTATTGTACCTCTATTTCCCCATCTGTAAAATGGACATCAAAGCAGTGCCTGTCTTGGGGTTGCTGAGACAGGCGATAGAGTATAAAGCTTGTGAAATATGGATCCTTGTATAAAACACACGCAAGCCAACATTTATAGCACACTTATGACGTCTGTGAAGCGCTTTACACACACAATTGCATAGAACTCTCCCAAGAAACACACGATGTAACCGTCCACACACCCACATTAGAGCGGAGGTCACCAGGGTTCCAGGACGCTCTTCCCACGGTGACGCGCTCCACTGGTCCCCGTTCGGCAACAAGTCTTCCAAAGAAGCTTTTGTGGGCAGAAGAGTTTGTCAGACCAGCTCAAAACTTGGACAAAGTAGCAGCCGGAAGCCCCCCACCCATTCCCTGCGTGCCCACCCCCGCCCCCCCAGAGCCAGCACACCTCCTGGGGAGGGGACCGCCCGGCCTGCAAGGAAGTACTCCTTATCCCAGTGTGACAGGGCCGCTCCCGGCCACGTCTCCTAGCAGCGTGATACCCCCGCCTGCTGCCGCCGCCACTGACTTCTGAGCTGCCTGGGCTGCAGACGTCTGTCTGGCTTGGAGTCTCCGGGCCAGATGCAATAGGGCAAGCTAAAAATAACCCGGTGGGCGGCCCCCATCGGGAGTGCGGGTCGGGGTGGGGGGGCCTGGGCTGGGCGCGGACACATGATCCCCGGGACCCGGCCGAGTGGAGCTGAGACCGTCCGGCAGACCGTGCACACTTCTGCTCCACACTTCCAGGACCGCCCCCCCCCCACCCCCGCCCCGGCCAGAGGGCCCGTCTCCTCTGACCATCTGGGAGGAAATGCCTTTGACCAGCTGCAGGATGGGCAGCGGCTGGAGGAAGGTCAGCTGGACTCTGTGCTGCCTGCTGCTGCTCCTTGAAGCCAGTTCTGCCAGGAATATCCGGAAACGGGCATCGCACGCGAGGCTGGCGGAGAGCACCCATGTAAGTGCCCGGGCTGGGGGGGGCTGGGAGGAGATGGGTGATGCCCGCACTGTACGGTGTACAAGCGTACCCAGATGCGGACAGCACAGGGCAGGCGTCCTTCTTTCTTTATCTGAGTTGTGCCAAAGTCGGGTGGGGAGCAGAGGGAACTCACAGCCCTCCAAAGATTCCGAGCCTGGGAGTAAAGAAGCCAGGGGCCCCTAAAAATGCACAGGGGGCCGGTGACGTGCTTCTGCCTACCCATGTTTACTTTCTCCTGACAAAGAGCACCTGATTTTAGAGTCCGAGGACTTAAAACTGAGTGTTTGTCTCAACAGTCAATAACCAAATGTCGATAGTCGATAGGATGCAATCATGCTTCCGTGCCATTCCTGACTCATTCAGTAAACATTTAGGGGAAACTGCTCCAGGCCGGGCGCTCTGTGCGTTCCTGTAGGTACAACATGGAGACACCAGCTCCCACCCTGCAGGGTGGTCGAGTGGGGGAGGCAGTCAGGTGACATGTGACAGCAATACAAAGGGTCGGCTCGCTGTGGTGGGAGGCGAGGAGCATGCGCCCTGCAGCCCTAAGTCTGAATCCAAGCTCTGCTGCTCACAGGCTGTGTGACTTGAGGAAAGTTGTTGGACGTCTGTGAGCGCCGGTGATCTCATCTGAAAAAGACAGATTGATGCGTTCCTTTCAGTTCCTTTCATCAAATATGTATGTCTGATCGCCACTATTTACCTAGGTCACTGTTGCCCTAAGCTGTGGGGATACAGACTTATATGTCCCCAAGCCTTGGGAGACTCGTGTTACTCCACAGGGCTGGGCTTGCAGAGAATGAATGAGAAGTGAAAGGAAAATGTATACAAGCACACCTGATCTCATTGTGCTTTGCAGAAACTGCGTTTTTACAAATTGCAGGTTTGTGGCAACCGGGTCTTGAGCAAGTCTCTCAGCGCCTTTTGTCCAACAGTGTTTGCTCATTTCTTGTCTCCGTGTCACATTTTGGTAAATCTCCCACTACCTCCAACTTTTTCATTTTTACTCTATTTGTTACGTTGATCTGTGGTCAGTGATCTTTGACGTGACTATTGCGAAAAGATCGCGACTCCCGGAGGCCTCAGAGGATGGTTAGCATTTCTCAGCAACAGGCTCTTTTTTAATTAAGGTGCGTACATTGAGTTTTTTAGACATAAGGCTATTGCACACTTAATATGCTACGGTGTAATGTGAACCTAACTTTTAGATGCACTGGGAAACCAAAATATTCTGTGACTCGCTTTCTTGCAGTGGTCTGGAACCCAAACCACAGTATCTCCAAGGCGTGCTGGTAGTGTATTTGGTGACAAGTGTTGAGAAGGGAAACAAAGCAGGAAGGGGACTAGGAGGGAGAGTGGAGGTGGGAAGGGTGTCACTTTAGATCCCCCACCCCAAAAGGGAGCACAGAGGCATAGAAGGTTCGGGAAGACGATACCAGCACTCTCAGCATACGGGTGAGCGTGTAAATGACTCCGTATCTGTCAAACACAGCGCATAGCGAGTGGTCCTTGCGTCTTGGTGACTTTTACTCAAATATTAGAAAATTGGTTGGTGTTTGCTTCCCCAGGTGGAATGTAGGTTCCTCACAGTAGGGCCTGATTCTGTCTCTGTCAGTGCAGTGTTCCTGGTGCCTGCCATGAAGTAGGCGCCCATACATTCTTGTGGGTAAATTATGGGCAAGTGCAATGGAAGCACAGAAGAGTGTGTGCAGCTCTGCCCCAAGAGAGTCAGGGAGGGTTTTCCAGGATCGGGGACATTCAACCCAGGGCTTTGAAGGATGAATAGGAGTTTTCCAGGCAGAGAAGAGGGAGAAGGGAATGTTTAATGACCCCAGGCACCATGTGAAATGAAACTGTATTGAGGCTAATCTCAGCCTCCAGGGCTCACACTATAGGTCAAGCAGGAGGCCACATGGGTGTAGAAAAGCACAGTAGCAAGTGAAATGGTGGTAGGTATTTGGAGGGAGAAGAGAGACCCTTGTCAGGTTGGACTCCCCCATGCTTTTCGTTGTTCCAACAGGACGATTTAGGCCTCAAAGCATCCAGCACTTTGGTTCTAGGACCACAGAGAGATTTCCAATACATCATCTGGCCTTATCTCCACCTTGTCCTGGAGCGTCACAGGGGCTGATGCCGTGACATCTCACTAGGAGGAACGAGGAGGCTAGGAGGTTGGGGACGATATGCACTGGGTGTCAGGGGGAGTCTCTTTAAAAACACAGGCCTGGGTGGGCTTCAGGAACCAAATTACTTCTAGCCACCATTTGTCAGAATGCAAGCACTTTGAGTTTGTACTCACTAGACTAGAACTCTTCCCTGCTATCAACAGATATCAGCTTCCCCCTCTGGTGCCTAGACATGGGAGAGGTTTGTGCCCAGATTGTGCCTCACAGAGAGCCCCTGGGGAAAGACAGGCTGTCGACTGGTGGCTCAGAGGATATGGAGGTTGGGCAGGGCGCCAGGCCTAGGAATCTTTCAGTGACGTCTCTCATGAGCTGTGCAGCCCCAGGCTGCTTGCTGCCCCTCTCTGGGCCTCAGGTCATTACCTGGGAAATGAAGACGAAGGACCAGATGACCTCCAGGGCCCTTTCAGTTCTAACATCCATGCAAATGTCCAACAGGGAATCTAGGAGTAATAGGAAGCAGCTCCGCATATCCAGGGGCAGGACTTCTTATGTGGCCCCCATTGCCCACCCCAAGCTGGGTCAGCCCTTCAGCCTTGGCCCTGGACCCCATGGGGCAGGTCAGGGCGAGGAGAGGCCAGGTGTTCAGGATTATGCTGAAGGCAGCTCATACCTACTCCAGAGAGTTAAACAGCCCTTATTAAAAATGAAGTCATATAAACTTATATAATTTACATGAAAAAGGAAGGAAGGAAATCCTCCTTATCAGAAACATATCACTTCCTAATTATATTTCCATTCTCCCTGCTCTCGAGGTCATTCATGTCTGTGGCATCTGCCTGGTAGAAACACCATCCCTCGAGGAGCTATTACACGTCTCTTCCCAACTCCTCATTCAGTGGCCTCACATTGGTAGCTTGAAATCAGCCGCAGTGAGAGTATTTACACCATGGAAATTGGCAAAGGCCGCACATGGAGAACTGGGTGTTAAACCCGTACCCGCACGTGGCTGCCTGCATCTTGGCTCCTCCCCTTCTCAAAGCCCCGCCCCTTGACAGAGTGGGCAGAGGGGCCTGAGGGGGTCCGGGGCACTTCCTGGATGCTGTGTGCATTTTCCTGCGCAAGAGACAGTGCCTGAGAGGAAGACACGGGAGGCCCTGTAGGGAGGCTTGTAGGGAGAAGAAGGCTTGTCCGCCGTGAGCCTCCGTTTCCTCGTCTGCAGCGTGGGAGACGGCAGTGCTACTTTGCGATCCAGTGGAAAGACCCCGAGAGCCTTCAGCCTGGTGCCTGGCCAGGGAACACCTCTCTCTGTGTACTAATAAAAGGAAAACAAAGATGTTTACGAGGCTAGATAAGACGGAAAGGAATAGGCTAGGAAGAGGATGTTTGTCAGTAGCCCAAGAGGCTTTCTGGGGAGCTCAGGGTCAGTTCTGTGGAGCTGGTGTTTTGGGACTTGCTTTCCTGCCGTTTGGTGAAAGTTGTAAGGACAGTTCTTTGCTGAGCGTTCCTGTGTGTCAGGCCAGGCTGTCTCAGGATCCTCTGAACAAACGTACCAGGTGGGACTTATTGGAGCCGCCATGTCGCCTTGGGGACTGGGTAGCCCTATGATCCCCATGTGTCACTGTGGCTGTGTGTCTGTTTTGTACCCTAAGCTCCCATTCGGGGCGGCTGGAAATGGCTAGGCAGTTTGCACCCTGCCCAAAGGTGCCTGCCCAGTGGAGGGGCAGCATGGGGCTGCAGCAGCCCAGAGAGAGGATGTAATGCATCCTGCCGGACGGGGCACCCCTTTGCAGTTGGCCTGCCCAGAGCAGCATCTTCTGGTGACGAGCACAGAGGCCCCGTGCAAGGCGTGTTCCCCAGTCTCCCCAGGCTGATCCTCCTTTCCCTTGTTACTTCTGTGAGCTCGAGAGCTTTCTGGTGCATCTTTTATTTTTTGCTAAGTTAGCAAGAGTGGGAGAGGCAGGTGGCCTGGAGCTGTGGGTACCTCCCCTCTGCTCTCATCATTCCCTGAGTCCTGAATCCTCACCTTCAGCCTGGAAACTCTGTCCTTGGAACACGCTCGGCCGGCACACAGGACGGGCCAAGGTACTCGGGTCCATAACGTGGGAGCAAACGGAGCTGAAGGACCACGGCCTGGCTTCCTCAGCCCAGGCTGGGACACCTCTGAAGAGTGATCTGGACAGTTTCTCAGAGGTTGCCCTTGGGTTTGAGCTCCAGGTGCCCAGGGCAGTCACCTGGGCATTAACAGTCCCCAGATGGCCCCCCCTTCCCTGCCTCACGTGCCCCCTCCCCTGCTAGAGCTGCCTGGGACCCTCTCGCAAATATACCACCTGCACTAAAATCCTAGTCTCAGGGTTTAATTTTGTCTCCCCTACCCCCAAAAAGATCTGTTCAAGTCCTAAGCCCTGGTGCCTGTGAATGTGACTTTATTTGGAAATAGGGTCATTGTAGTGTAATTAATTAAGATGAGGACATATTGAAATTAGGTAGGCCCTTAATCCGATGTGGCTGGTGAAGAAGACAAGAGAGACAGAGACACACAGGGAGAAGGCCGTGTGGAGACAGAGACAGAGATTAGAGTGTTGCATCTCAAGTCGCGGAACTCCAAGGATTGCCAGGAGAGAAACATGGAACAGATTCTCCCTCACAGCCTCAGAAGGAACCAACCCTGCCGACACCTTGATTTTGAACGTCTGGCCTCCAGAGCCGTGAGAGAACACAGCTCCATTGTTTTAAGGCCCCCAGTCTGTGGTGTTTGTTACAGCAGCCCTAGCACACTCATACGGTCAGCCTCTGGGAACCAGCATAGTCAGTTCTGTTGCTTGCAACCAGCAACCCCAATGGTAGACGCTTCCCAGACGAGGGAATTCCAGCCAGAGCAGAGAGTGACTCACCCTGCACCATTCTGGCTGTGCACTGGTGAAGCTGTCACTGTGCCCTCAGAGTCCTAGAGGCTTTCCTTGCTCCTTGAAGGATGTGAGATGGATTGCACCCCGGCAGGACCCCATCATCAGCACCACTAGGACGCCTCCATCTGGAGGGGAGGGGCTGCTCAGTGGGTCCCGGAGTGTTCATGGTCAAGACCCCGCAAGTCCCCCCTGGGGGCTGGAGAGGGGGGGACGTGACATACCGCGGTGAAGTGCCCCACTGGAGGCTCGGCCCTCCCCGAGCCCCTAACGCAGTGCCTGACGCGTCACAGACTCTCAGAAACATTTGAAGAACTAGGGGGAGGAGCTGGATGGATGGGCGGATAGATGGAAGGGAGGAAAAACAAATGAACAGTGTGACCTCGGGGGTGACTTCCTCCTCTCTGAATCTGGCTTCTGTACCTGAGGTTTCAGTCCTGAAATTGATTCCAGGTGGAAACGAGCAAGGGGAAAAGTATCTAAGAACCATGTGGTTATAACCTGGGACCCTGCGTGCGAGGAGGCAGGAAAGCAGAGGGAAACTTACCTGTCATGGTGGCACTAGTCACGGTGACCAAAGTGGACACAGCCCAGATGTCCATAAGCTCAGAATAGATCAACACCACGGGGTCCATCCACACAATGGAATATCACTCAGCCATGAAAAGGCATGAAGCACTGAGACACACTGCAGCGTGGATGAGCCCTGGGAACATCATGCTCAGTGAAAGATGCCAGTCAGAGAAGGCCACGTAGCCTGTGCTGTCTGTACGAGATGTCCAGAAAAGGCACGTTCATAGGGACAGAAAGCAGATTAGACGTTGCCAGGGGCTGAGGGCGTGAGGGTGAAGGAGGGACTGCTTAATGAGAATAGAAGTTTTCCGGAAATGAACACAACATTGTAAATCAACTATACTTCAGTTAGAAAGAAAAAAGAATTTGTTTGGGGTGATGTAAATATTTTAGAAACAGATAAGAGGCAGGTGTTGCACAATACTGTGAATTTAATCAGTGCCATAGAATTGCACACTTAAAAATGGTGAAAATGGCAAATTTTATGTTATATTGAGTTGGCCAAAAAGTTCATTTGGTTAGTGAATATATTGTTCAATAAAATTCTTGGTGAAAACGAAAAATGTGTCTTTTATTTTTGCTTAAAACCAAACAGACTTTTTGGCCAACCCAATGTATTTTAATTACCACGGTGAGTTTTTTAAAAAGCAGTGGGAACCTAAGGTACATCTTAGGGATTCTGTGAGGGGCTCCTGGTCAGGCTTGTCTCAGCTTCATGGTCCCCTCCTCAGAGGCCTGTTCCCTGATCCCCTGTTTAGACCTCTTCTCGACTTCTTCATAACGTTTACCTCCCTTATTATGATCTGCATGAATTTTTTTTTTACTCTGGCTTTGTTTCATTTTTCATTACCTACCTTCACAGATAAACAGAAAGAAAGCAATTCGTTTCCTTTCTGTGTGGTGTTGGGTTGGTGTTTGTCACATGTCCTGGAGCTGAGCCACGCGTGAAGGCAGGGCCAGTGTCTTCTGGTTTAGGTCAGCTCTCCTCACATGCAGCCAGTGCCTGGCACGTGGTAGGCCTGGGAACTATGAATTTACCGTGAAATGAATGACTAAATTACATTAAAACCCTCTAGAGCGGAAGAGCAGGGATGGAAAGTTCCAGAAGACTCCCAGGTGCACAGCAGGGCTCAGTGGACACCAGCTGGAGGAGCTGGCCAAGTGTGCACTCTTGCCCTCGACATGCACTGAGATGGCTTGTCCTGGCGTGAGATCCTGGGTTTTTGAGTACCTCTCCGAGGACGTCCCATTAGCCATGCACCGAACTTTGCTCCCGGAGCCCAGCGTGTCCTGGAGGTCTCAGGGCGTCAGGAAATGGCATTCAATGCACACTAAACGCTAAGCCCTCTGTTCCAGGGAGAGACATATTTTTAGATCTTTGACATCCGAATTCCAGAGGAAGAGCAAGTAAAGCTTAGAAGAAAATTGGCTTTCTTCCTGCACCAAGCAAACCGGTCCTGGGGTGCATATTTGCTGGTCAGGCCATTAACTCTCTGGAACATTCCAAAGACGGGTAAAGCTCTTGCAGGGGAATGAAGGGGGTGGAGTGCTGAGGGAGGGATGCGGTAAACTGGGGCAGCTCTGGAGACTGAATTCTTTCTCCTTAAATGGAAATGGTTTCAATTTTTTTCCGGATTATGAAAACAGTGATGTTTACTCTGCCCACATTCAGACAATACAGAAAGTCACAAATAAGTAAAAATATTCTAAATTCTCCGAGACACGAGCTCTGTTGGCATTTTGGTATGTGTGAGTGCCTAGACTTTTTCGTGAAGCAGTTATGATCGGCACACGTTGTTTTCTTAATGGTATTTTGTTCATATTGTTTAAAATTTGTTTATTGAGATGAAATTCACATACTATACAGTTGACCACGTTACAGGGGACAATTCAGTGGGATTTAGTGCATCGACAGTGTTGTGCAACCACCACCTCTCTCTAGTTCCAAAATCTTCCCATCACCCCAAAAGGAAAACCCAGACCTATTAAACAGTTGCTCCCCACCCCCCTTCCCATCCTCGCCCCCTGGCAACCACCAGCCTGCTTCCGGTCTCCATAAATTTCCCTATTCTATTATTTATTTATTTATTTTTGGCTGTGTTGGGTCTTCGTTTCTGTGCGAGGGCTTTCTCCAGTTGCGGCGAGCGGGGGACGCTCTTTATCGCGGTGCGTGGGCCTCTCACTATCGCGGCCTCTCTTGTTGCGGAGCACAGGCTCCGGACGCGCAGGCTCAGCGGCCATGGCTCACGGGCGCAGCCGCTCCGCGGCATGTGGGATCCTCCCGGACCAGGGCTCGAACTCGTGTCCCCTGCACCGGCAGGCGGACTCTCAACCACTGCGCCACCAGGGAAGCCCAAATTTCCCTATTCTAGACGTTTCATATAAACGTGATCATACACTACGTGGAATTTGTGTCTGGCGTATTATTCATATTGTTTTGTACCGTGCATTTTTCATTGAACGATATATGGTGAATATGTTAATATGATAGATCCGTGTCCTCTTCTTTTTTTTTTTTTTTTTTTTTGGTACGCGGGCCTCCCACTGCTGCGGCCCCTCCCGCCGCGGAGCAACAGGCTCCGGGCGCGCAGGCTCAGCGGCCATGGCTCACGGGCGCAGCCGCTCCGCGGCACGTGGGATCCTCCCGGACCGGGGCACGAACCCACGTCCCCCGCATCGACAGGCGGACCCCCAACCACTGCGCCAGCAGGGAAGCCCCCGCGTCCTCTTTTCAAAGACGTCTGTGGTGTTCCAAGGTGTGGATCTGCAGTTATTTGTTTATCCAGCCTCCTTTGGTTGCACCTCCAGGCACTTGCTTCAGTGGACCCTGCATTTGGGCTAGTGGAATTGGGCTTCCCACTGAAGCAGCCCAGAATTGGCATTTCCCTACCTGCTTCCTGAAGATATCAGAAGAGGAATGGCTTTGCAAATCTACAGAGGCCTCCAAAAACTACCCCCAGGGTATGAAAAAGAAAATAGCCACCAGGTCAAAACCTTAAGGGAACCATCTTTACCCAAGTAAGGCAAAGAGCGCTGGGACATTCTTGTCCGAGCTGTACCGTAAATGTATGTTCACAGCTACTTTGAAGCAGCCTTGCTGTACCATCCTTTTGCAGGGATGAAAATGAAAGATGGAGATCATGGGTTGTCTGGGATGTTCATGAAGGACGTTGTCAGTCAGGGGTGAGCTGGGATTTGACATGCTGTTGTGTTGTTTTCAGCGGAGTGGCAACGGAGGGCTGGGGCTGGCTGGGGCTGCAGAGAGCGGGGGCCAGGACGAGTTCTTTCCAGAATGTATCCCTTGGGGAGGCAGTTACATGACTACATCCAGAGCTGGGGCTGGTCCAGAGGTGGGCAGGAGGCAGGGGCGTGTGAGAGAGGGGGACCCCGAGCCGACAAAACGGGAAGAATCTCACAGGCGAGACTGAGAAGCAGCTCCCCAGATCCAGGCTCCTGGGACAGGAAGTTGCCAGAGTCGGACAGACCCAGGTTTGAATCCTGCCTCTGCTGCTGGCCAGCTGTGTGACCTGGGGCAAGTGCCTTTAATATTTCTGTGTCTGTTTCCTCATCCGTAAAGTGGGTAAATAATAGCAGTGAGGGTTATGCTGAGAATTCCGTGAAACTCAGTATGTGAGGACCTAGCACGGCGTTGGCACGCAGTGGGAGCTTAATAAATGCTGCCTGCCCTGCAGTGATTATGAATCAACCTGCCCGAGTTCCGACCCTGACGCTTCCCCATATGCTGAGTATGCGCCTCAGTTTCCTCACCTGTACAATGGGGTCAGCAGGTGTAACTACAGGGGAGCGATGGATGCTACCTCAGGGGACCCTCAGGGAGCAGTGCTGGGGCGGCTGCTTCCTCTTAGGAACCTGCCAGTTGTTTGCCCCCATTCCCCCCACCGCCCCCCCCCCTCCCTAGAAATGATGGCGCTGCTGCGGGAGGGTTTCTTGCTTGCGGACCTTTAGACCCCAGTTAGATCCTGAACTCCTTGGGGGCAGGGACCGGCTCGTAGGTTTCTTTTGCATCCGCCTCAGCATCACACCTAAAGCATCATCAGTGTGTGAGTGAATCGAGGGTGGGAAGGAGGGAGGAAGCAGGAAAGACCAAAAATAAAAGTAATGATAAAACCAAGCGATCAGCGTCGCCGAGCAGAGCACCCACAGATGTGGTCTCATCTGCTGCCTCCGCAAACCCCCGCAGCGGGCACTTAACTTCTGGGCCCATTTCACAGGTGAGGAAGACGGAGGCTCAGAGAGGTCATTTTCCTGTATGATGACACAGCTCCAGGGGTCCAAGCCAGGCTCATCTAATTCCCACACCTGAGCTCAAATCCCTGACTGTTGAAGTCACGGCCTCAGCGCCGTCCATCTTGGTACACTTGAAGGTGGGATGTAACCCCTAAGTTCTCTCCCCAAAGGAAGAGGAGGCATTAGCTGGGCAAGGAGAGGGAAGAGTTCTGAGTGCAAAGGACAGTGTGCGGAAGGCTGTAAGGCGAGGAGGAGTTTGGGGTCCTAGCAAACCTTCCAACACTGACCCCAGACTTATATTCTGGATGCATTATTTTGGCTTCCGGAGGGAGGAGTGTAATATGACCCTTCTCCGCCGGTGGCCTTGGGCAAACCTTTAATTCTCTGAGCCTCGGGGGGCCTCGTCTTTAGAGTGTGGATAAAATAGGACCTGCCCCTCCTGGACTCACGTGACCAAAGGCGTGTACAGGTGCTGGGGGAAAGGCACAGCATTAAACAAACACGAAGGGACAGCTCCACATCCGTGCAGGCCACCTGGCCTGCGGAGCCACCTTCACAGGGACATTGCGCAGGTTGTTAAACGCCTAGAAGGATGAGGATGCCTGGCACGTGGTGGACCGCCAGTAAGAGATGTCCGTCACTGTCACGCCTCCATCATTCTCAGCATCACAGCTTTCAATCAACCACAACAAAAACGAACTGAACACCGGCTCTACACCAGGCACGGTCGTAGGTGCTGGGGACACAGGTGGGAAGAAGACCGAGTCCCTAGGAGGACACGTTGTAGCAGGGAGAAAAACAGTAAACCGAACAGTGAATCAATACACTGTCCTCCCAGGGTGATCAGAGGTTTGGAGCTATGTAAGGCAGGCAGAGGGGAACGGGGAGCATCAGCTACGGGCGCGTGTGAGCAGAGACCTGGACCAAGTGAGGGCTGGACCCAGCCCGGCCTCTCAGGAGGGAGACACAGCCTGTAAAGGCCCGGAGGTGGGACCTCAGACAGGCCAGGGCGCTGGCCAGGAATGAGCGAGGGGAGAGTGGTGGGACGACAGGAGGGAGGCCAGAGAAGTGGAGGGGCAGGGGCATGGGGCCAGCTGGGGTCTGACCTTTAGCCCAAGGACTTTGGCCTTTAACCTTTAACCCCCGTGGGCTGGGAAGGTGATCTATTTATTTCGTTTATAAAAGTCCGTTCTTTCTCAGAACACCAGGAAACATCCTTTGTTTAGGACCCTCTGTGAGCATCACCTTGCATGACATGAAATATTTTTCAAAACATTTAATCCTTTAATCTGGGCCCCTCCGTGAAATCGGTTCTTTATCACCCAGGACCATCTGTTGTTCCGGCAGCACCATAAATCACTGGGGCATTTGACTTCTAAGGCGCTTATCTCTTTTGTTTTCTCCAAATTCTGAGAACCGACATTTGAATTTTCCCTGGAGAACGCCCCTGTTAGGGGCTGCCCTTAGGAAGTCACCCACCTGGGAGGCCTTGGAGGTGGGTGGAAAGCGTTTCCTGTCTGATCTCCAGGTTCTGTTAAATTTTATAAATGAGGCTTGATGTGAAAACAGGCTGGGCGGAAAAACCAGCCGTCCCTTCCCAGCCACGCACAGGCATCCTCCCTCACCCTCCGAAGGAGGCCAGGGCAGCTGTCACCTCCAATTAGGATTCAAATGGCGGGGCCCCAACGTGGGTCCGATGTTGCTAATTCTTAAGAAAATGAACTGAGTTAATGGTGCGGGATTATGTGCCCTGCCTGCATCTTGGAAATTATTCCTGAGGATACAGAAATTTGGGGCACCCAGCCGAGCAGAGGATGGCAAAAAGGCTGAACCAGGAGTTAGAAGATCCAGGAGTTACAAGATTGCCCCTTTATTTTGGCTTCGTTTCCGCCAAATGTTGGCTTTGTATTCATTTTTGCTTTTCACAAATTAAATGATTTATATAAGGGAGAAAAGATGAACTCTCTGGGTACAAACTACTATACACAAAATAGATAAGCAACAGGGGTCTACTGTAAAGCACGGAATTATATGCAATATCTTGGAATAACCTGTAATGGAAAATAATCTGAAAAAATATATATGTATAACTGAATCACTTTGCTGCACACCTGAAATTAACACAATATCGGAAATCAACTCTGCTTCTATTTTAAAAAAAAAAAAAAGGAATTCGCTGGCTGAAGCAGGGAGGGCCAGGAGCCCCACCCTCCCCAGACTGCACCCCTCCCGCGCTCCACTTGGTCACGGTTTCCTCCCCACCCCCCACCCCGCCCAGTCTTAGCCCCTGGTGGGGGGGAGGGGTCCCTGGGAGGTAGTTTGAGAACCACTGGTCCTTGTGATTGCACGCATCGGCAGATGCGTCTGGTCGGGACCTGTTCTCTGTGACCCGACGCCCCCTACTGGGCGCTGGGAGCAGCGCGTGGAGTTTGCAGCCACCGCAATAGCTGTGGCGGAAGGACGTTCATACATCCTTGACCTTTGAGGGCATATAGCATTGTGTAGCTTGCCTTTTATTTATTTATTTACTAACATATAAGGTTTTTCCTGTCCTTAATCATTCTTCTTAAGTACTTCTACCTTTTAAGTTTTTTAATTGTCTTCTTTAAATTGAAAAAAACTCAATGTGTTCATGGCAATATATATATATTGGAACCTGTGCAAAAGAGCATGCGATAAGGGAAAAAAAGTGTACAATAAGGAGAACTCTCCCTTGGCTTCAGAACTTAATTCTTCTCTCCAGAGGCAATCTTTGACCAACGGCTGCTGTGTATTCTTGTATATCCTTCCAAAGATGTTCTAGGCCTGTTAAACATATGCATATTACATGTGTGTGCATATGAATATTTGAAAACATAGGTGAAGAGCAGACAAACTGTTCTATATCTTAATTCTCTTCATGAACCACCATCTCTTGGGGATCTCTCATCAGCAGGTTTAGTGGCTGCGTGCTACTCCAGTCTGCAGTCTGCATTATTTACTTGGACAGTACAAGGTGCAGGATTTTGCAATACATATATGTTGGGGGAGATCGGGGGATCAGTGGGTAAAGCATTTTAGATGGGTGGAGCGGTTCAGGCATAAGCCAGAGGCGGGGCAAGCCGGGGTGGGTTTTCCCCCAAAGAACCTACTCTGTATCTAACTCTGTGCGTGAGTGTGCACGTGTGTGTGCGCACACCTGTGTCGGGATGTGTAAGACCTGCCCTCCATACACCCCACCTCCATATTCAGAAGCAGAACAGTGTTCCCGGCATAGATGGGGTCTGGTGTGACTTGAACTCTCCCAACCCCGCCTCTAAAATGCTTATTTTATTGGTAATGCGTCCACACTTCCTATATGTTAAATAGGATATCTTTTTTTTTTTTTTTTTTTGCGGTACGCGGGCCTCTCACTGCTGTGGCCTCTCCCGCTGCGGAGCACAGGCTCCGGGCGCGCAGGCTCAGCGGCCATGGCTCACGGCCCCAGCCGCTCCGCGGCACGCGGGATCCTCCCGGACCGGGGCACGAACCCGTGTCCCCTGCATCGGCAGGCGGAGTCAACCACTGCGCCACCAGGGAAGCCCAGGATATCATATTTTTAACTCTTTCTGGAAACATAGTACCAGAAAGTGTGAAAATCCTGAGTTCAGCTCCATGAATCCCCACAAAACGAACACACCATGGAACCAGCGCCCAGATCAGGAAGCAGAACGGGGCCGGCCCCCAGGGACCCCAGACCCCCTTCAGGTCACCACCCACCAGGGGACCACGCTCCTGTTCTCACACCAGACATCAGCTTTGCCTGTTTTTGAACGAAAACTGTAGATGGATTCATACTATATGTTCTCTTGTGAGCTGACTTCTTTTTTTTTCTCGGTGTTATGCCTGTGACGTTTATCCAAGCCGTTTGCTAGGTGAATTTATTCATTTTGTGTGTGATCTGTAAATTCTCAAAGCTCTATATAAACAGATGAATTATAAGAAGTATATGAATGTGTGTGTATCTATTGTGTTTGTATACGTATATATGCCGTATTTTATATGTAAATACATACATATATGTACATACATACATATAAACATCAGGATGGACGCTTAACATACAGCTCTTATCCAGATTCATTTCTCCTTTTTGCTGCTGATGGGCTTACAGTCATTTCAGTTTGGGGCTATTACAAAGAGAAACAGCAGCCTTTCATCCTCAGAGCAACCCGCTGAGGCTGGTTCTGCTGTGATCACGCGAGGACGCGGCGGCTCAGAGAGGCCCAGCGACTCGCCCGCGGCGCACAGCACCCGCCCCGTCCCGCTAACGCCCCCTCTTCCCGCAGGCCGAGGAGGCTGGTGGTCCCCGACAGGCGCGAGCCGACCGCTGCCCGCCGCCCCCGCGCTCGCTGCCCCCCGGCGCCTGCCAGGCGGCGCGCTGCCAGGCTGACTCTGAGTGCCCGCGGCACCGGCGCTGCTGCTACAACGGCTGCGCCTACGCCTGCCTGGAGGCCGTGCCGCCCCCGCCAGGTAGGTGCTCCAGGCCGGGGGAGACGGGGTGGGGGGGCGCGGGGAACTGTCCTACCCAGCGCTGCCCGACTGGAGGAACAGCTGGGCTTAAACCTGGACCACCTGGGCGGGCCGCCCTGTGAGATGGGAGCATAGCGCTCCTGTAGCAAGCGTCCAGCTGCATGCACTGAGCGCCTGCTGTATGCGGGGCTCGCCACTGCGGGCAGAGAACTGCAGTCCAGGGGCCGCCCGTTAAAAGGAAAATACCCCTCTTATGAAGATGGGGGAGATTTCTCATAAAAAATGCAGATTTCCAGCTTTTCTTTTAAAAATTTTTTTTTAAATTTTATTTATTTTTGGCTGCGTTGGGTCTTCCTTGCTGCGCGCGGGCTTTCTCTAGTTGCGGCGAGCGGGGGGCTACTCTTCTTGCTGTGCGCCGGCTTCTCACTGCGGTGCCTTCTCTCGTTGTGGAACAGGGTCTCTAGGGCGTGGGCTTGGTTGCTCCGCCTCCTGTGCGATCTTCCCGGACCAGGGGTCGAACCCCTGTGCCCTGCATTGGCAGGCGGATTCTTAAGCACTGCGCCACCACGGAAGTCCTCCAGCTTTTCTTAAAAATACTGGACCGCATTCCCTAGGCCACCATCTGCTGGAGCCTCAGGTGCCCCTAGAGGGCAACGGGGGCGGCCTCCAGGTTTCCAGGGACCCCACAAGGCCCACTTCACTCATGACGCCTGGCCCTGGGGGTATTTGAGATGGAGACCTGACACCTTAGTGATCCAGGTGGGCATGCAGACTCCTGGGTTCAATCAAATCCACTGGCTAGCTGGTCACCAACTTAAACCCCCACTTGTAAAGCAGAGCTGAAAGGAGAATGTGCAGGTCACACGGAGTGCCGCATCCGGAAGTGCTCAGCCCCGCCTCCGGCTAGGAGCAGAGAATCAGTAGGATGTTTGTTGCGTCTGAACCGGGAATCTCTTTGGGAGACACAGGCCTCAGGGGTTCATCTGTGGAGCGAAGGAGTTTCAGATCCCTTCTGGAGAGGTTTGGGAGGGGAGGGAAGGGAGCCTGGGGGGAATACAGGGTGGGGCTGATTATGGGCAGCTGAGTGGAGAAAAGGTGCCCTAGAAGTTTCCTCCGCTCCCAGCCTCCAGGGGCTGAGCCTTTGGAGGACTGCAGCCTGTTAGGACTGCACTTTCGGCCAGAGGCTGTGGTCCCCCGGGCCTTCATTACTACCCCCTCCTCAAGGCCAAGGTAAGAACGAACACACTCAGTTCTCTTTGGGGTGAGGTCACAGCGACGACAAGGGACTCGGCACCCTTAATAATGCTCATAATTACAGTCTGTGCTGCCTTTGAGCACTGCCTCATGGCCACGCTGGCTCCTACAGGGCCTTTTATGAGAAAGACAAAATAGCACCCCTTCCTCTTGGAGGAAGCACGTAAAAGTATGCCCATCTGGTTGGACAAGTCAAAAAGGTGCCCCTTCCTTTGGACTGAGACAGGGCATAGGAACTCCAGCCTTACTTGCTGCCTAGAACAGGTGCTTCTGAGCAGTGCACAAACTGTACAACTGTCCATGACATTCCAAATAGCCTTTCCTTACACCATCTCATTTAATGCTCACACAGTCCCACGGGGTGGAGAGACCACTATCAGCCCTGTTTTATAGCTGAAGACACGGGAGCTCAGAGAAGCTGAGTACGTTGCCCAAAGTCACACAGCAGGCAGAGCTGGCATTTCCATTTAGTCTTCTGACTGTGGAGAAGTGTCCACTGCCTTAGGCTCTGAGTGTAGGGTTACGGGGCCCCAGGCTCATTTGTGGGATCCCTCACAGCCCAGAACATCCTTCCCCCAGACAGCCACACAGCTCACTTCCTCACCTCCTTCAGATCTCAGGCAGAGGTGGTTACTTTCTCAGGGAAATTTCCCTCTCTAAATGGTAATCTTTCCTCTGGCCATTGCTAACTGCCTTCTGGCTTAAGCTTTCTTTATAGCCCAGTCTAGAATATTGTGTTTCATTTGTTTCCTGACCATTCCCCTGACTTGAAGGTCAGCCCCATGAGGCAGGAGGTTTGGTTTGTTTCATTCACTGCTGTATCCCCACTACCTGAAATAGTCTCTGGACTCATAAAAGGTACTCGATGAAGAACAGATGAAGCAATGAAGGCCTAGCTTTCACTGGCCAACGGGAAGAGCCGACAAAATATTAGTCATAATAAGAATTACGATAATAATATCTAGAACAAGGTTCCTCGCCCTCGGCACTCTTGACGTTTGGGCTTGGGTAATTCTAGTTGGGGTGGGCGGTGGGGCGCTGACCTGGGCAGTGTAGATTTTGAGCAGCATCCCTGGCCTCCACCCACTAGGTGGCAGTGGTGGCCCCACCCCACACTGGGACAACCAAAAATATCTCTAGACTTCACTAGATGTTTCCTCGGGGCGGGGGCACAATCGCTCCAGATTGAGAACCGCACATCTAACATGACTTGAAATGCACCGGGCCCTGTTCTAAGCAGCTTACACACTTCCTTGCAGGCAGCCTGTGGGTCTCCTCCAAAGCAGACCCCGAGATAAGGTCTTGAGTGAGGGGAGTTTATTTAGCAGGTGACCCCAGGAAGTTCTAGTTGGGGAGCAGAGAGGCGAGACCCTGGGCCTCCAGGCCTTTAGGGCCTGCATATTGATGGGAGACCTGGACCAAATTTCAGTATTCCAAAAAGTATAGCAAAATGTGTACGTTTCCCTGTACAGGAAAAATTAATACATTTCCTGTTTAGTAAAAAATAACATTGAAAATACATTTTCTGACATTAAGTCCGAGGCAGTGGGGAAAAGGAGGGAAGAACCAGGAGATTGGAAATAGAGGCTCTGGAACCACATCTCACCCCTCTCGTGTGGAAGTTGTAAACTGCTGGTTCTGCTGTTCCCCTTTCCACACTGAGAGCAACCTTCTTATAACCATATTGTGCTCTTTTAAAGAAAGAGCTAACTGGTATTTTTACCAATCCCTATCTAGGTACTTTCAAAGGCACTGGACAGCACATCAATCTCTTTATTTTGGAGTCAGACTAAAGCAGAGGTCATAAACGATTGTGATCCCAGACCAGTTTTATTTAATCTCCAAAGTACTTAAAATTAAAAAAAATTATTTGCCAACATTTAAAACCAAGAGTTTATATTTTTTAAAATATAGACCTAAAGTTTAAAAACACACACACACAAAAACCACCCAGAAGTTCTGGGAACAGCTGGCCAGAGCTGACCAGCCGCTGACCCACTGAGGCAGGAACACTCTCCTGTTGGCCGTGATCCTACCCAGCCTACCGTCCTCCTTTATGTTACCTATCTGTCTCCAGAGGCATTTGGGTTTTCAATCCCTGTTTGGGGTTTTGAAGACCGTCCAGTCTACTACATGGTCACTCTTCCTGTTAAAAATGTGTTGGTTAGAGAACAGGCCATGATGCTGTAACAAAAAGACCCACAAACTCAGGGGCCCAACCTATTAGACATTTACTTCTCCCTCGGTTAAAAGGCCGGAGTCGACAGGTGGTCCATGACAGGCAGGTGGCTCCGCTCCAGTCACCCAGGGACCCAGGTTCCCTCTGTCTCGTTGCTCCACGTGGTGGCTCCCAGTCTGCAGGAAGCTGGAAAGAGAGAGGGAGGGGAGCCGACAGGTAACCATACCAGTGGAAGCTGGGATGTGGCGTGGTTACTTCTGCTCATATCCAATTGGCCAGAACTCAGTCACATGGCACACCTTGCTGCATGGGAGGCTGGGAAATGTAGTCTCCAGCTTGGCCAGCCAGTGCCTAGCTGAAACTCAGGAGTTCTGTTACTAAAAGGAAGGGATGAACTTTTGCTGGGGAACTGAGTTGTTTCTCCTGCGGGGAGGCTCTGTGTTTCATCATGAGATGTAGGCTCCCCATCCCCAGAGGCTGGGGCATTTCTCAGCTGCCTGAGGAGGGCCTCGATTTAACCATCTATTATCTTGTCAGTTTTAGACTGGCTAGTGCAGCCGAAACCTCGATGGCTTGGGGGCAACGGCTGGCTCCTGGACGGCCCTGAGGAGGCATTGCAAGGTACCTGCAGGGTGATGCCCAACCCGACAGCAGAGCCAGGGTCCCCCCTTCTCAGGTGCCCCCAGAAAACTGAGAACCAGGGTCAGCCTCTGCTCCGGCAGGCTGCCTGTCATCTAATACCTGACCCGCTTGGACCCTCCCCACCCCGACACGGAAGGGGGTGGCTGGGGCTTGGCCAGGCTCTCAGAATCCGCAGAACAGTGTGGGGTTTGACTGTCCCTGGCAACGGGGCCTCCTCCCTGGGTGGAGAATTCAGAGGGAGGGGGCTTGGGGTTTTCAGATCCCTCAAGTCACCATAAGGGGTTCACTGTTCCCTGCTGACGAGGCCTCCTTCCGGGGTGGGTGGAGAACAGTTTCTGAAAGGAATGGCAGGAGGCCCAGGGGCCTGGACCACTGTGGGGGTGCGGCTGTGCGGGAGCACCTTTGCGTTTGTGCAGCTGTGCTTGTGACCCTACGTACATCCGAGTGCGTGACCGTGGCTGTCAGGGTGTGCGGCTGTGCGTGAAGCCAGCTGGCTGTGCTTGTGGCCGTGTGTCTGAGAACTTGTGCATCCGTGTTCGTGCAGATGTGTGTGACTGTAGGGGTGTGTGTGTGTGTGCAGGATTTGTGTGCGTGTGAACGTGGGTGTGGATATGGCTGTGTGTGTGTGTGTATACGTGTGTTAGGACTTGTGGGACGGCGAAAATGTGTGTATGTGATATGTGTGTGTATAGGATCTTGGTGGGTAAACATGTATGTACGTGTGATTATAAGCACGAGCACGTGTGTTTCACTGTGTGGGGATGAACATACATGTAGTGGGTTGGCCAAAAAGTTCGCTCGGTTTTAAGTAAAAATTGACGTTTTTCATTTTCACAAAGAACTTTTCTGGAACAACGCATTCGCTAACCGAACGAACTTTTTGGCCAACCCAGTATGCATGTCACGATGCATGCATGCGAGGGCGTGTTTGGGATCATGTGACTCTGGGCTGCCCCCGTGTGCATGTGTGTGTGCAGAGACCCCAGGCACAGCGTGCAATCTGGGGTGCCGATGAGAGGCGGCCCCCCTGCCCCCATGGGGGCCACCCCTGAGCCCCCCGCGTGTGTGTCCCCCGCAGCAGAGGCCTGCAGCACCACAGAGGACGGGGCCGAGCCACTCCTCTGCCCCTCAGGCTATGAGTGCCACATCCTGAGCCCGGGTGACCTGGCTGAGGGCATCCCCAACAGCGGGCAGTGTGTCAAGCAGCGCCGGCCGGCAGGTGAGTGTGGACACCGAGCCCCACCCCACTCTCCCCGGAACCCCCCACGGGAGACCCGTCCCAAAGGAAGCCCCCGCCCCTGAGCCTGGCCACGCCCTCCTCCTGTCCCCTCTCTGCCCTGCTCCTCTGCACCTTCTCCCTCCTCATGTGAGCAGGATGCGGGCAAACCCCAGCTCGGCCACCTCCTGCCTGGCTGACCTTGGGGTCAGTTGTTTCAAATCTCTGAGCCTCGGTTTTCTTATCTGTAAAATGGGGCCACTTCATGCTGGGTTATGGGGATTAATTGAAATCATACGTGTGATGCCAGAGCAGAGACTAAAGGTGCTCAGTAAAAGGTGGATAATTTGTATCTATCTGTCCCTTTTAAACTGCACAGAATTTGAATTGTCTGAGAACCCGTAACTTCTCTCTGCTAGGACTGTTCAGTGTGACTTAATTAGTATTTGTCTTTGGAGACAAGGCAATAAATAGTTCAGTGAAGGGCCTGAATAGTGGGGCTTTAGTTTGCATACTTTTCCCCAGGGGGGCAAGGACGGCAGAGGAGGGACTGCTGAGGGTACCTAAAAGCCACTCCTGCCTCATGCAAGGTGTAAGGTGGAGAGGCTAGGCATGGAATTTGCCAGAAATGTGTGGCAAACGAAGAATCGGGAACTCCAGGGAGATGGAGGGTAACCATGTCAAAGTTGAGCTTATTGGAACTTTGAGACCATACCCTCCAGGGCCCACGTCCCCACTTTAGCATCTCTTAGTCCTAATAGCTGAGGATAGCACCTCGGTCAAAATCGAGGATAATCACAGCGACCTTACCGGCCCAGAGAACCCATCACATGCGCTATCTGGCAAAGCATTTCTTTTTCCTCATTTGAGAACTTATTTCTCTGAGGCGTTTCAAGAAAGACATAGATGTTAAATCTGTCATACATTTAGTGTCAGCGTCATTGCAAGTAATAAAATTAGGAGACATGGAACTGTCTCAGGAATCCTGGTTCCTGGAATTCTGAGCTTTGAAAAGAATTACTTATAAAAGGATTGGAACCAACCAGGAATCTGAGATTTCTCCTACATTCCACTCGCTATTTAGGGTTATGAGTAGGTTCTCCAGCCAGCCAGCCAGGGTTCCAGTGGCCACTTGGCCCCTTACTGCTGTGTGTGGCAGATCGCCCAACCTTTTCAGGCCTCGCTTTCCTTATCTGTAAACAGGGCTAATAGTAGTTAAGCTACTTCATGGACTCTTTGAGGAGCCAGTGAGTTAATCCATGTAAATAAACCATGTCTGTAGTTTCTCAAGCACAGAACCGAATCCCTTCTGTTGGCACCACTGCTGTCTGTAGACACCACAGTGGACGGAGTACGCAGGTGGACGGGATACGCCGTCCTTCGGACGTACAACCCCAAGAACAGGCCAGCCTGTAGGAACCCGCTGGAAGGAGCAGCTTTTTCCAAAAGAGCTGGGGATGGTGGGGGTTAGTCAGGAGTCCTCTGAACCGAAATGTCATTTTTATAACTGGAAAGGCCTGGAATTATGTGGCCTTTCTCATCTCCTGATCTCACTCATTCAGTTATATGACCTCCAAGACCAGAGTAAGCCAGACAGGTTCAAATCCATTCTCGAGGGACCAAACCAGTTCAAAAAGGACCCACTTCAAGGGTGGAGATAAACAAAGAGACAGCCAGGTGGCTGTACCGATGACACCCAGGGTTGACTGAGGCCCTTGTGGGCGCTCCCCTAAGCTTCAGTGCGAGCCTGCAAAGGCAGAAGTATGACCAGGAGCAGTGTCGAGTGGGATTAAGACTGCAGGCCACTGAAATGGGTTCAAATGCTGCGGCGTTCTTCCTGGGTGACCTTGGGCAGCTAACCTAAGCTTTCTTAGCCTCAGTTTCTTCATCTGTAAAATGGAGCAGTGAGGGTCACGATAGTAATTGCTTCTTGGGGTAGTGATGAAGCTTGAATGAGAGAACACTTATAAAGTGCTTAGGGCAGCGCCTGACGCATAGTAGGTCCCCAACCAATGTGCGCAGCCGTCACCTGTCTTCCGGAAGAGGGAGGGCTGGAGATCAGAAACGTGCCCAGACAATGCATACACCTACCAGGGAGCAGAGTGAGAATTCCAAGCCTGGCCACCTGCTCCAAAGCCCATGGGTGTGTGTCCTCCCCCACCCATAGGAATGATCGAAGCCTTCTAGATAGAAATGTAATTGAAATTTCCCCTAGCCTTGTCCCCAGAGGGCTGTCACTTAGCAGTAATTATTGGTAATTGTACAGGAGTTTGGAAACATCTTAAATTCCAACAACTTCCCTTGGAGCAATGGTCTCTGGGAATAGAGGAGCACTCTTGTCCCAGGGTAACCAAACAAGAAGCCTCGGATTTTAAGTGTTTAAAAAACTGCATATTTGAGGCCATTTCTTTTTTTAATTTTTTAAAATTTTTTGGTTGCGTTGGGTCTTCGTAGTGGTGCACGGGCTTCTCATTGCAGTGGCTTCTCTTGTTGTGGAGCACGGGCTCTAGGCGTGTGGGCTTCAGTAGTTGTGGCACGTGGGCTCAGTCGTTGTGGCTCACGGGCTCTAGAGCACGGGCTCAGTAGTTGTGGCACACGGGCTTAGGTGCTCCACGGCATGTGGGATCTTCCCAGATCAGAGCTCGAACCCGTGTTCCCTGCATTGGCAGGCAGGTTCTTAAGCACTGCGCCACCAGGGAAGAACTGAAGTAATTTCTGACTTACAGAAAAGCGGCAAGGAGAGTACCTTGGAGCCTCCACCCTAATTTATCAATTGTTAAATACTCTTTCCTTTATTGTGCTCTCTCTGCCTCTCCCCCAACCCTGTACTCTCTCTATATATAAATCCACATAGTTACTTTTGGGGACTATCTGAGAATAAGTTACAGATCTCCTGCCCACGCCTAAGATGCAGGTCTCTGCTGAGAGCTGGCTGCTACAGGGGGCCAAGGACCGCTGTGAGTTCAGCCTGGACCCTGACGTCTGAGGAGTTCATGTCTTTCTTGAGAGGAAAATGAACATCAACACAGGCAGTAATCTGATTTCTCAGAGAGCAGGGTCGGGGTCCTCAGTGCATCTTTTTATTTTATTTTATTTTACTTTATTGAAGTAGAATTGATTTCCAATGTCACGTTAGTTTCAGGTGTACAACACAGTGATTCAGATATACGCACACACATATATATATCTGTTCCTTTTCAGGTTGTTTTCCCGTAGAGGTTATTATAAGATACTGAGTAGAGTTCCCTGTGCTACACAGTAGGTCCTGGTTGGTTATCTGTTTTAGACATAGTCGTGTGTACATGTCAGTCCCAACCTCCTAATTTATCCCCACCTCGTGCATCTTCTGAGTGGGTTCCATGCTGCTCCGATACTGACCATCCAAGACTGAGATGTGGGAGATGAGCCCCCCCCCCCGACTCTTCCCTCTGACAAAGTGACTTCACTGGATGCTGCCTGGGAAGGACAACAGGGTGGCACAGCCCAGAGCAGGGGCTCAAATCCATAGGTTTATTTTGTAAAAGTGACACCTCTGGTAAACACATCTGGTGTGAGGAAGGGGTCCGGCTCCGCACAGACCACCGTCTCCTGCCCATGGCATCAGGGGCCATAATTCACCCCCAGGGAGAAGGGAGGAGCAGGAATGTTTCCGAGAGCCTCCGGCCTGGAAGAATTTTGCCGTTTGCTTCAGGAAATAGCCGTAAATGGAAAAATTGTGGTAAATGGTAGTCGTTGAGCTTGCTGATAAGCTCTCTGCCCGAGGGTGCGGGTCAGCCGTTGGTTCTGTCGCCTTGTACAGTAAACGTCACTGCTGGTCCTGGACACCCTGATGACTGTTAGGATAGCCACAGAAGAGAAGGAAACAAAATGCCCCTGCGTACATAAACGTGATTTTGATGGAGCTATGACTGGCGTAGAATATTAGTTTCAAGGGCACAAATGTGATTTATTAACCTTACAGCGGTCAGAGGAGACGATGCACAGGGGGGAGGGGGGCGTTTACCGATAGACGCGTTGCCACGTGCAACGTCTGCGCGATCTGGCCAGACTTCTCCGCTCTCCCACGTGAAGTTTCCCCAACTCCCACCAGAAGATGTTTTACTGATGCGACAGGGCTGGGCCTGAGGAAGGAGGTGGTTGATGACAACCAACAGTGGGGATTGGGTCGTTCTGCTTCTGCATTTAATCAGCCGCAGTGTCACACGCCACTGTAGCTTCTGGAAAATTCCACCGGACACCTGTGAGAGAATGAGAGTGGAAAACACAAATAATTTCTAAGTTTTGGCCTTATAAACTCCCCGAAAGGAGTTTAATCCTCTCACTTCTTTTCCAGATGGGCGATTCTTACGACACAAATTTTACAAAGAATATCCAGGTAAGAGAAGAACCGTTCGTACTTTGCGGAGGGTACTAAAAAGGGCAGTGGGCATTTCTGGGGTGAAGAAAAGAAACCCAACGGACTGTTCTGAGAACTACGGTTTGACGCTGCTCTGAAGGAAGATGACTGTATTCTCCGTGGTTGATTTTATGCTGTCAGATGGCATGTTGGGGGTAAGGTGCTAGGATGCCAAGATGCTTCTGTTGTGAAAAATCTCTCCTCTAACCTGTGTGGTCCTCCACGTGGGCAGGAGCCATTCCAGGCTGCAGGCCGGGACTGAGGCAGCAGCTCAGGGATGGCTCATAGCAGACAAAATGGGAATTAGATTGGGAAATAAGATAGAAGCCCTGTTGTCTGATGGTGGGCAAGAGGGGCTTACAGCAAACACAGCTTCACGCTAAACATCAGAACCTGGGACTAGACGTGCAAAAGTTCCCCCTACTTTCATTGAGGGAATTAGAAAATATGGTTGACACCATCCCTCCAGCCAGTCATCCATCCAGCTGTCCACCGATCCATCCATTCTTCCATTCATCCACCATATCTTTTTAAAGAATTGACAGTACACAGGGCTTCCCTGGTGGCGCAGTGGGTGAGGGTCCGCCTGCCGATGCAGGGGACACGGGTTCGTGCCCCGGTCCAGGAGGATCCCACATGCCGCGGAGCGGCTGGGCCCGTGAGCCATGGCCGCTGAGCCTGCGCGTCCGGAGCCTGTGCTCCGCAGCGGGAGAGGCCACAACAGTGAGAGGCCCGCGTACCGCAAAAAAAAGAAAAAAGAAAAAAAAGGACACCTTAGACTAGGATGTCAAGGAAGGCTTCCTGAGGAGGGGATATTGAAGCCCAGTATCGAGAATAAGAAATAGCGGGCAGAGGGACAGCAGATGTGGAAATCCTGAGGTAGGATGAACTTGGCCATCACAGCAGCCGGAGTGCGTCGTGAGCATGGGGCTGGGGTGGGAAATGGCAGGAGTTGAGGGCAGACCATACGGGCTGGGGGAGCAGCTGCAGGGGGGGACTGGGGGACCTCTTTGGGGGAGGAGAGGGGCAGGGCCAGGGCGCCGGGCCAGGCTGAGGTGTTTGGACTTGGTTTGGCCGGTGAGCCGTGAGCATCTGAGCAGGAATAAACACACCTTCCCTGACAGAGCCCACTTCCTTTCGCAGAGGGTGGCTTCAAAAATGTGGCAGAGCACGGGAAAGGACGGCAGAAGCACTTTCAGTAAAGCGACGGCAGTGGGTAAGCGGGAGGCGGGATGGGTCAGCGACAGCGGGTGGCTTTGGGCAGCCAGGTGTCCGAGGTGGCTTTCGTCACGAAGCTGGACAGTGGGAGGGCGAGAATTTGAAAATTCCCTTCTAATTTCAAAGGGAACATATGAGAGCTCTGGGCCTGCTCCGAAATGGAAGTTTCTATAGCCCTACATCCAAGGACCAGACTAGATTGTAACTTACACGTTCCTTTGCCGTCACGCCTCTGTGAACAGACAGACGAGCCCTCCTGTGTCCCATGAAGTTGGTCCCTCTGTCTCCCTCCCTCTGCCACGCGGTGCTATCCGGGGCCAACTCTCAGGCACGAGCCGGGTGCCCAGAGGTTCAGCAGTCATTCGTGGAAACCTCCAGCATGCAGGCGTGGTGCTGGGGGGACGCCGCGGATGAATCAGGGCTCCTGCTCTCGGGGGCTTACATCCTAGTAGGAGACTAAACTGGGCAACCAGTAAACCAGCAAGAAAGGCCCAGACTGCAATAGTGTCGTGAAGGAAGCTGGACAGACAGGTGATGTGATGCGGGGTAGCCAGGCGAGGAGGGAGCTGCTTCAGATCCGGGCGGGGAAGGAAGGCCGCTGTGAGCAGAGCCACGATATCTGAGCCAAGATCTGACATGGGCTCCCAGGCAGGCGGAGCGGGAAGGGCAGAGGTCCCGAGGCAGGAAAGATCTTGGTTTGAGGAACCCCAGGGAGGCCACTGGGGTGGGAACAGAATGATGGTGGGGAAGGCTGGCATCAGAGGCGACCAGGTAAGGAAGGCACAGGCTCTGCTCTCAGATGCTCTTCAAGGTGAGATGCAGGTGGACGCAAAGGTCCAGGGGTCTTGGCCAGGAAAACCTGAACACCCACCTAGCGCTGTGATAGCTCAAGTCTGTGCATGGTAAACAAAAGCCCTTGAAAGGGGATGATTCCCCCACCCACCGCAGTGCCCTTGAAAGGCAAACATCAGGTTTGAGATTCAGAATACTCAGGTGTGAGTCCTGCAGGAAAGTCTAGAGTCCACGGGGATTGACGCCAACACATCTATTACCTAATGATGACAGGAACAGTTCTCGGAGTGGGTCTGACCCACCTGAGTCTGTGAACCTTACACAGGGACGTGCTGGGGCCAGTGGGAAAGAAAGGGACAGTGAGAGATGATTTGGGATGGCTCTTAAGAACCAGCCGGCTCCACCACAAGGTGACCTTAGGCAAATGACTTCCACTCTCCAAGCCTCAGTCTCCTCATCTGTAAAATGGGAGTGACAGGGAGGGATGCGTTAGGAACTAAGTAAGATAGGAGGGGAGACAAGATGGCGGCGGCGGAGGACACAGGCCCATCCCCCGCAATGAATGCATCAAAACTACATCTCCACGTGGAGCACCGCTCACTGAAAACAAACTGGAAACTGGCAAAAAGATTCTCGTGCAACCAAGGTTGTAAGAAAGATCCCCACAGAATCAGGTAGGAAGGGAAGAGGAAGATGGAGCCTAGAGAGACTTAGCAGTGAGTTAAGAATTTCGTCTTATTGGAAACTGGCATCTTTCTGGTGTTTCTCGTGGGTGTGGAGGAAGTAGATGACACACTTTTGACCCCACGTTCTTGGGTTCATATGAACCCAAGCAGCGGTTCATATTCATTCCCTCTTTGCTTCCCTTGCAGCCAACCTGGAAGAACATTCCTCCACTTTCTGCTAAGCCTCAGAAACCGTTGGGTAAACAATGATTTGACCCCCAGAGGTCATGCCCAGCTCAACAGAGCATGACCCCAGAGATGCTTGGAGACAGGACCCCTGGCTCTCAACCCCTGGGTGGCCCCACCTGGCAGGGTGACTTCGTGGGAGCCACTCGCCTGTTCCGGGTCCCTGTTTTATTGTCCTGGAAACGAGGCCTACCTAGCAGTCCCCTTGACCTTGCAGCTCCCCAGATCTACCGTGGGAAGTCACTGCCTCTTGAGCTGTGTGAAGCCCCTTTCTAAGACAGATGTCAGTGTCTTGGCTGGTACAGATTTCTTCCAGGTTTGGCTCTTGGAGGCATGTCCCCATCCCAAATGTCCTCAAGATACGTTTGCTCATCATAAAATGGAAATGAACTTACCTACTTACGCGTGATTCATAGAGTTCACCACCTGATGATCTTAAATCGGAGGTGCTGACGCCGTAGGGTCCTGGGAGTGGGAGGTGGGCGGGTGTGACTGGGATGAGGTTTCAGCTCAGCTCTGCTTCTGGACCCCCACACTGTCTGGGCCACACGTGTACCGTGTCAGTGTGGGTCCCTCTGAAGCAGAGGGAGGAGGATTGGGTTCATTAGGAAGGTTCCTGGGAAGAACTAGCAGAGGGGTGGGGCAGTGGGACAGGAAGAGAAGAGGTCCTACCAGGTGATGTAAGACGGTCCCGAGGCAAGATCCCGTGGGGGTCCCAGAGGCGGCCTGTGTCCCACCAGGACCAGCTCCAGGGGCGGCACCAATACAGGTGCTCACAAGGGGCCCTCATGTTCATTTTGCAAATGAGGTAAGTGGGTTTGAGTCCCACTGTGGCGCTGGCCCCTTGAGAAGGCAAGGGAGCCGAGCCCCGCTCAGCGGTGGGGTGAGGGCTGTCCCTTGGAGGAGCAGTTGTCAATTCCAGGGGCAGCCCACCCCCTGCCAGGGAGGGGACCCAAGAGGACACGGGCAGAGCCCTGGGGGCATCTGTTACACAATGCAAACGGACACACACATCCACCGGCTTTTGGGGGAAATGATTCAGTTCACTGGGCATGTAACACAGCCCCACTGGTGACCGATAGGGATCGATGATCAATCATTGGGCAGGGCTTGACCTTTCAAATTCCAAGATGGGCTTGTGCGGAGGCTCCTGAGTGCCCGTATTTTAAAAACAAGCATGTCTCCTCACCCCTGCCCCGCCCCTCACGGTCCTCCCCCGGCCCACACATCCACACTTTTTCTCCAGATACCATCCAGACTCTCTTGGAAAACACGCCAAGTGCAATTTAAAGTGGAGACTGATGACCGATGGGCCTTTTTCTGGTCGTTTCTGAGCGTCCGTGCGTTCACATTGCTCAAGAATTATTTTGATGGTTGCTTTGTTTTTGTGTATGGAACATGTGAGAGAAAAACAGTCAAGCGATTCATGTCAAAGTTGTGTAAAGTGTGCCTTTGTCACACTGGCTGGGGGAGGTTTTGACCTTCCCGTTGATGGAAAAGGAAGACGCCTTTATCCAAGAATGGCAGGTCCGACCAGAGACAAATCTGGTTTCCATCTCAGATGCTGAGGTTTATGTCAATCCATTCCAGGCATGTTGTGGAATTTATACACGTGATTTCAGGGGTCACAGTGTGGGTCACCCATGAAATCCCCAGCGCCCCATCTGTCTGTGCTGGAGGGTCCATCTCACTGGTCTGGACGGGACCTGAGCCTGCAGTTGGCTGAAGCTCCCTCCCGGGGAGGTGGCGGGGATGAACAGCCAGACCGTCAGGGCCGAGGACCAGAGGTCTAAGGGACTGTCCCCTTCGTGGCTGGCCATACGTGGCAGGGGTAAACAATTACAACCAGCAGAGACTTGGGTGTCAGAAATCTGAAAGGACTCACCCAAAGTCACACAGCCCGGAAGTGGTCTGGGTTCCAAACTGGTCTGACCTGCTCACAGCTCGGGCTCCAGGGACCCATCAAGCACATTCCCTCCAGCCGTGGAGGCCCAGAAGGGGACACTGCCGCTGTACGGATCTGCAGAGGGCCCTGGGGACAGGGCGGAGCTCACCCCCACTTCTGGGGGGCTGTCCACTAGATGGGGTGGAGAGAGCAGAGGCTGGTCAACCTGGGTTCTGATCCTGGGCAAGGCACTTCCCCTCGCTGAGCCTCAGTTTCTTCCTCTGTGAAATGGGTACGATAAGGGTAACTGCCTTTCAGAGTTGCCGGGGAGGATTATGAGAGATGGTGTATAGAGAGCAGTCAGCGGGTATGGTTATCATTCTTTATTATTATTACCTTGGCCCCAGAGTCCATGGGCCCCCAGCTGAGCGCCTCTGTTTAAGCCCAAATACCGAGACTCTAATTATCTTACTTCATCCATCAGTAAGTTTCATTGGTGCATTTCCCTTAGGTTCAGGGTAATTAATTAACTTTCCCACTCACTCATCGGGTACTCATTCACTCATTCATACATTCCATCTATCAAGAAATATTTACCAAGCACGAACCACCTTTTCTTGGCGAATGCAAGATGCACGTTTTTTTTCACCTTTCCACGTCCCCGAAGCTGGGAAGTGTCCTAGTCGTGACCACCAGGCGTCATTGCCTGCACGTGAGCACGTTTAAACATGCAGGCTGGGTGTAAGCAACCCAGTGGAAACTTCCAGGAAAAACCAAGGAACCGCCTTCTGGGAAATCCTGCATCATCAGAATCTTGGGGATTCAGAGGCCGCGTTGGCAGAAAAACTCGGACCCTGGCAACTCTGAGTGAAAAAGTGATTCGGAAAGGTTGGATCCAAGCACGATGACCTTCTAGGAAAGACCTTATCCCATGTGTGTCACTTAACATTTTCTTTCTGATGTATGCACAAGAATGAGGCATGATTACAATCTATGTCTAAATAAATCTGAAAGAGGTCTTTACTAAGTTTACAATAGAAAGGTGAAGGCATCATAGCAGCTTAGTTGGCAGTGCCTTTTATCTTTTCATTATATATAATGTTCTGCTTGGGTTATTATGATATATGCTGCCTGTCTTAGTTTCCATCTGAGACACAGAGGGGAACAGCACAGAAACGGTCCCTGCCTGCATGGCGTTTATGGTCTAGTGGGAATTGGAACCACCGCCTCCTGACTCCAGGGCTCTGCCCCTCCATCACACAGCCCCAGGGGTGGGCTTGCAAGCCCCCTTCCTGGTGGAACCTCCACCCTGCCCTCACCGGCTTTCCCCCTTATGTCCCTGCCCTGGGTCCTCATTCTGGAGGAAGACACACAGGTGAATGGGTGATTGCAGGCACTGGGGTGTGTACCCGGAGCTCAGCTGTGTTTCTTGGCTTTGAGCCCAGAGCACCGTCCCCTTGGGAGCTGGCACAGCCCTTCCTTGGACTTGATTGATTTGGAAACGAGATGACAGGGCTGCTCACCTGAGCTAAAGTGTGAGCAGAGGTCCTGTTGTCCAGGACGTGAGAGACCTCTGGACTTGGAGCCGGGTTCCAGTGGTGGTCACAGCTGTGTGCCCCTGGACACAGAGCTTAGCCTCTCTGAGACTCAGTTTCTACCACGATGGAACGGGATGACGCCTGCCATACCTGCTGCAGGATGAAGGAGATGAGAGTTGTGAGAACAGGTGGGAAACCCGGAAAGGCCTGTCCTGGGTCCTCAGGGTGAAGAGGCAGAAGGAAGGCAGACAGTGCAGTGGACCGGAGTTGAAGGACCCTCAGGGGCTAGAGGTCCGCTGTGCTGCTGGCAATGACAGGATCCCGGCCGAGCAGCTGCGGCGAAGAGGGCCGCCAGGAGAGACAGGAGGAGTGGGTGGGGGCACTGATTTGGTGCCAGGCTGATGGGGTTCGAGTCCCGGCCCTGCCACTCGCTGGTGTGTGACCTTGCACAAGTTAGTCACTGTGCCTCGGTTTCCCCATCTGCAAAAGGGGGTGATGATGAGAAGTAAAAGCGTTGAAACGTGTGCAGTTCTCAGAACAGTGTCTGGCTCGTAGCTCGGCTTCTATAAGCGATCGCTGCTACTGTTGTTCTCGTCTCTAAGGCAGAAGTGAGCGGCCACACCTTGGGAGGACAGGACCACACCTGGGCTTCAGGGACAGCGGGAACCAGGGATGGAGTCCCCCTCGTCTCTCTGTTTTCTCTGGGCAGAGCCACTGTCTCCTCAGGACATGAGAGTGGCCCCAGGCAGCCCTAGAGCTCCATCCAGCGCATGCTCCCCGTGAATGGGATGCCTCCCCTGTGACACCCTGGGGAAGGCACCCACATCTGGGCCCATCAACTGAGGCCATGGGAAGCAGGGAGGAAGAACCGGCAGGTCCCCCATCAGCAGTGGCCATGGGGGTGAGGGTGGGGATGCCGAGCCAGGAGGGGGTCCCAGGAAAACGCGCACGTGGGGCTGGGCAGGCAGTCTCCTAGATTCCACCTCTCATTCCACAGGGGAGGGCAGCAAAGACCCCACAGTGTCCTGTGACTTGCCAAAGGTCACACACAGCCAGGCAGCCATGGGGGACAGTCAATTCTTACAGGGATCTCCCTCCGCTCAGCCCTCGCCCTGTATTATTTCACTGCTCTCGTGGCAACCTTAACGTGGTCGCCAGCACCTTCTGAGAGCTGACCACGTGCCAGGTGCCTCTGGAAGCCCTTTACAGAAACCAACCACTCATCTGAGTTCTTCTAACCCATGAGGAAGAGACTCTTGACACCCATTTTACAGATGAGGGAAACTGAGGCATGGAGAAATAGTCACTTAGCAAGGATCACAGAGCCAGTAAATGGCAGAGTGAAGATACAGACCCAAGTAAACTAATTCCAGATCTGACTCCTTGGGAGGTTCGACCTTTGTCTTTTTTTTTTAATCAGCGAGAAAAAGCCTTTAATTTGTGTGGTTTAAGAACACATCTAGGGACTTCCCTGGTGGCGCAGTGGTTAAGAATCCGCCTGCCAGTGCAGGGGATTTAGGTTCTAGCCCTGGTCCAGGAAGATCCCACATGCCGCAGAGCAACTAAGCCCGTGCACCACAACGACTGAGCCTGCGCTCTAGAGCCCGTGAGCCACAACTACTGAAGCCCGCGTGCCTACAGCCCGTGCTCCGCAACAAGAGAAGCCACCGCAGTGAGAAGCCCACGCACTGCAACGAAGAGTAGCCCCCGCTCTCCGCAACTAGAGAAAGCCCACATGCAGCAACGAAGACCCAACACAGCCAAAAATAAAATTAATTAATTAATTAAAAAGAAAAAGATAACACACCTAGGTATTGAGTTTTGGATGCAATAGTTGACTTGATTATGACGTTCTTATATCTGCAGCCATTCAGAACAGTGATGTTACATAGTTATTGTCAGTCTCCCAGGAAGTACACATTATAGGAAGACTTTCTGGAAAAGACTAGGAAGGAAAGAATGCACCTGCTCTTTTTTTTTTTTTTTTTTTGCCATTAGTTGTTGAAGTCAGATTCTATTTCATACTATGGTCATCTACCTGTTTTTATTTTTCTTTTCTGAAAATAATTTTAAAACATTTTTAAGGGACTTCCCTGGCGGTCCAGCGGTTAAGACTCTGCGCTTCCATTGCAGGGGGTGTGGGTTCGATCCCCGGTTGGAGAACTAAGATCCCGCGTGCCACGCAGCGCGGCACCCCCCCAAAAAATTTAAATTTAAAATCATAGTAAATTCACAGAACATGTGAGGAAAAGTCCAGAGAGGCCCACCTCCCCCATGGTAACACCTTGTGTAACTACAGCGCGGTACTGCCACCAGGAAGCTGGCAGTGGCACCATCCACAGAGCATGTGGGTTTTCTCTGGTTCCACAGAGGAGCCTGGGAGGGGAGAAGCAATTCACCCAGGGTCACCTAGCTTGGAACTGCCCATTTTCCCACTCTCCCAGGAAGTGCAAGAGGCCGACCCCACTCCCCCGAATCCCCAGTCTGGAGTTTTCTCTCTTGCCACACACACGAAGCCTCCCATATTGAAGAGACCACAGAGACCACGGCCACGTCTTTGGCTGTCTGGGGACCGTCCCACAGCTGTGGGGGGCTGAGTTGCGGGGGGGATGCCCAGCCTCTGAGAGAGCTGCGTCCCTCCAGAGGGTAAGCAGGGCCCCAGGAAACAGCTGGGCAAGTCAGCCCTGCCTGCTCCAAGGCGCCTGGAAAGCAGCTGGACCCTGGGGGCCCTTGGGTGAGGACAGACACCTCAGCCACAGGGGCAGCTTTTCCATGAGAACAAAATTAAACAGTCTCTCTGTCCCTTGGGCTGGCTGACATAGCCACTGTCTTCCCTGGGGCCAGTTTCCACCAGAGTTGCCAGGATTAACTATCTTCCCGACCCCAGATCTTTCTGCAGACCATCTCACAGAGATCAGCAAGGCAGTGTCAAGGGAAGGCAGAGGGGCGCCCTTCCAGGGGACATAGTGCCGGACAGACTTTATCTTATGACCCCAGGGAAGGCCTCTGCATGCTTCCACCTGGGAAGAGGTGAGCAGGCCCTCAGGTGAGACGGTGGTGGCACCCAGCTCCAGACAGATTTCTCCCTGTGGGCGCCTGTAGGCTGCTGCCTGAAATTCCACCATCAGAGTATCATCTGTTGTCCACAGCTTGGAGGTCAGTGGAGTGTGGATTCCTCTGGAAGAGGGGGGAGGGGGAGACACTGGTGTGTGGGTGGTCACAGGCACGGTGGAAAGGGCTAGGATAAAGCTTATGTAGGCTCTGGGCATCTGTGCAGGCTGAGAGGTCAGGGAGGGCTTCCCAGAGGAGGGGCTTCTGAGCTAAGTTCACCGGTACAAGTTTTCTGTAACTACCATACACATTACCACAAACTACAGAAATGTAGCCTCTCCCAGCTCTGGAGACCAGAGGTCCATGTCAGGGTGTCCGTAGGGTTGGCTCCTTCCAGAGGCTGTCCCATGCCCCTGTGCAGTTTCTGGGGGCGGCCAGTAACCCGTGCCATTCCTCTTCTTACAGACCCATCACTGCAATCTGTCTTCATCATCCCATGGCCTTCCCCTCTGTGTCTGTGTGTCCCGGATTTCCCTCTCCTTTGGTTTGTAAGGACACTTATTGGATTTAGGACCCACCCTAAACCCAAGACCATCTCATCTCAAATCCTTAATAAGGTCACATACACAGGTTCTGGAGTTCGGATGTGGACATAACTTTTTGGGGAGGACACAATTCAACCCACTCAGGAGCAAGTTAGCTAACTTAGACGGGGGGAGAAGAGGAAAGGCATTCCAGGCAGAGGGAACGGTATGAGCAGAGGCACAGCTGGGCATGGCTGGAGAAGGGGGGCACTCTGGGACTGGGAGGATGCGAGCTAGAAAGTTAAGCAGGTGCCAGCCAGTTCACATCTTGAGTTTGAACTTGACCGTGAAAACAATGGGAAGCCACTGAAGGTTTTACCTGGGTTATGATCTTGTTTGCTTCTCCCCAAGAAGGCCAGTCTTACGATGTGCGTTTACAGATGAAAACACTGAGGTTCAGAGAGGTGAAGTCATTCGCCCAAGAGCAGACCATCAGGAAAATGGCAGAGGCAGGATTTGAACTCAGGCCTCATCTAACTCCATAAGTGGGAAGACAAATGCAGCAGGGATCTGTGTCCGTGGAAGCCTACTCAGGAAGGAAGAAAGGAACGGAAGTGAGATCAGGTGCCAGGATCACTGCCCCACCTGACAACGGTTCTCTAATGTTGGGCCTGGGGGTTGCCATGTTGATGCTCTGAGACCAGGCTCCTCGGCCACACCTGATTGGTGGAGAAACAGGTCACGTGACTCCAGCTAAGCCTGTCAGATTCCTCCCCCCACAATGCTCTTGAGTCTGTTTGACGCTGGAAGGTAGCATGGCCGTGACTAGGAGCCTAGCTCAGGAGCCTCCTCTCAACAGCGTGGCCTCAGGTAACTTCTCCAGCCCCTTGATGTTTCAGTTCCTTCTTTGGAAGTCGGAAGGATGAAAGCAGCCCCTCCCGGCATGGCTGCTGTGGGATTACAGGAAGTCCTGGTGCTGAAGCTTCCTGCCCGACCCCTGGCGCACAGAAAATGCTGGGCACGCATCAGCTGGCTCTGCTAGTGGTATGGACAGGGGGGTGGGACTCGGGGCTGTGCGGAGGCCACCTCCTGCCTTGTCCATGGGAAGACGGAAGGGAAGGGGAGAGAGAGAGAGAGAGAGAGAAGCCAGCAGGTTCTTGATCGCTTTCCAGGACTTGCTTGCAACTGATATGAGACTTGGCCACCGTCCCCTTCCTGTACTGAGGTTCAGGGAAACAGCTCAGTGGTTCCCAGTCGCCGGCTGCCCCTGACTTTGCCCTGGGCTAGCACAAATGGGTTGTTGTTGCTGTTGTTTTGCAATCAAAACCAAACCAATACAGAACACCAACCGAAACACGCCTTGATGGAGATGGTCTGGCAAGCTGAAGGCCCCATGGAAGCCCCTGGAACCACCTTTGAACTGCATGCCGGGGCTTTCCTGCCTCAGACCCGGTGGCTCCCTAAAGAACCCCCTGGCAGGTCTAAGCCACACTGTGGGGAGGCCGTCCTGCCTGTGACCGCCCAGAAGCCTCACGTCCTGGGAACACACGCGTGGCCTCCCCACCCCACATTCCACATCCACACCGCCTGATCCCAAGTGGGCAGACTTCTGGAAAGTTCCACGCTCGGCCCAGGAACTTGTTGAACAGGTGCCTTGACATGGGCGATCCCCTGCCCATTAGGCACTGCCCCGGCCAGGCCAGGCTGGAGAATATTGAGGGAGACTAAAGAGAGTATATTGAGGGGACTAAAGTCTCATGGGTTATATGCCAAGGTGAGCGCGAACATCTAACATCCATTGTGTCCTCGACATCCAGGTTGGGAAGATGCCACCACCTGCCTTGAGAGCAGAAAGAATCAAGGCTCAGATATTGCAAGTTTCTAGCTCAAGATCAAACAGTTACTAAGTGGGGAGCCCGAGCTTTCTTCCTACCTGAAATCAAAAGGCTTATTATTAACACTTTCAAATATAAACAAGGCGTAGAAAGTGGTAGAAGGAACCTCTTTGGACGCATCAGCCAGCTACCATTGCTTCATGTAGACCCTCAACTTTTTGCAGAGGTAGAGTCTGGAGTATTTTAAAGTAAATCCCAGACATCATATACATCACCTGTGAATGCTTCAGAATTGCATCTCTAACAGATGACTATGTTTTTTAACATAATCATAAGGTCATTATCACAGGACCGCCTGGACGGGAAAGTTCGAGTTGGAACCACCACACCACGTGCCCTGGGAGGGAGCACGGTCCCAGCCAAGTCCTGCTCTTCCACGGCAGGCAAGTTCACTAGAGCAGCAGTTTCCAAACGGGGGGTCCTCAGACCCGCAGCATCAGCTTCACCAGGGAACTCATTAGAAATGCAGGTTCTCAGGCCACCCCAGCCCTAACAAGTGAGGGACTCTGAGGTTGGGCCCAGCAGTCTGTGTGTGGTTTTTTTCTTTTAATTTTATTATTTCTTATTGGAAGCATAGTTGATTTACAATGTTGTGTTAATTTCTGCTGTACAGCAAAATGATTCAGTTATACATACACATATATATACATTATTTTTCAATATTCTTTTCCGTTATGGTTTATCACAGGATATTGAATATAGTTCCCTGTGCTCTAGAGTAGGACCTTGTTGTTTATCCATCCTCTATATAATAGTTTGCATCCACTAATCCCAAACTCCCAATGCAACCCTCCTCCACCCTACTCCCCCTTGGCAACCATAAGTCTATTCTCTATGTCTGTGAGTCTGTTTCTGTTTTGTAGATAAGTTCATTTGTATCATATTTTAGATTCCACATGTAAGTGACATCATATGCTATTTGTCTTTCTCTGTCTGACTTAACTTCGCTTAGTATAATGATCTCTAGGTCCATCCATGTTGTTGAAAATGGCATTATTTCATTCTTTTTTATGGCTGAGTAGTATTCCACTGTATATATATACCACATCTTCTTTATCCATTCATCTGTCAATGGACATTTCATTTGTTTCCACATCTTGGCTATTGTGAATAGTGCTGCTATGAACATAGGGGTGCATGTATCTTTTTGAATTATAGTTTTCTCTGGACATCTGCCCAGGAGTGGGATTGCTGGATCATATGATCATATGGTAGCTGTATTTTCAGTTTTTAAGGAACCTCCGTACTGTTCTCCATAGTGGCTGCACCAGCTTACATTCCCACCAGCAGTGCAGGAGGGTTCCCTTTTCTCCACACCCTCTCCAGCATTTGTTATTTGTAGACTTTTTGGTGATGGCCACTCTGACTAGTGTGAGGTGACACCTCATTGTAGTTTTGATTTGCATTTCTCTAATAATTAGTGACGCTGAGCATCTTTTCATGTGCCTGTTGGCCACCTGTATGTCTTCTGTTTAGGTCTTCTGCCCATTTTTCGATTGGGTTGTTTGTTTTGTTGTTGTTGAGTTGTATGAGCTGTCTATATATTTGGAGGTTAAGCCCTTGTCAGTCCCGGCAGTCTGGATTTCAGCGTGCCCTCCCGGTGACTCTGATGCCGTCTGGAACTCCAGAACTGCTGCTCCTGAGGAGGGGGACGGCCCAGGGAGGTGTTTCCCTTCTTGCATTGTTGATTTCTTATTTACGTAGCTACTGGCTCCTTCCCCAAAGGATGCTGGGGGGTGGGTCTTAAGCAGCATTGCCTTCCGGCCGACTCAGGAGCCCAGCAGTCAGTGGGTGAGCCCTCCCACTCCCGAGGTGTCCCCGAGCCAGCGTTTCCTCCTCCATAAAATACATGGACGACAGCAGCAGCCTCCTAGTCCGGCTGTGCAGAGAGACTAGTTAAGCGCTTAGAATGGTTCCTGGTGCACAGCGGGTATTACGGAAGGACTGGCTGTTCTGACCAAACAGGGGTGGAAGAGCCAAGGGAAGTATAGCCTAACCTACACACCATCGTAGGATGCTTGCGAGTGAGCTCGAAACGCGTCGACGGGAGCCTGCTTCTCACAGGCAGGGCTGGGGCGGGGGCGCCTCCCGGGACAGAATGGGAAGGAGATTTGGGGGCTGCTGGGAAGAGCAGGGAGTGCCCCTGAGGCAGGGAGACTACAAGACACTGCCGTGGCCAGAGATGGTAAGGGAGGAGCTCACGGTTGCCCAGGGCGATGGGTTCCCCAGAGCCCCCGGGGGGAAGGCGGGAGAGGGCCTCTGAGCTGCAAGAGCTGTGATGCAGCTGGGAGCCTCAGGAAGGCTCCTCTCCCCCAGGGCCCCGGTGGGGAGACAGGAGGCAGGAACAGTCAAGGATCGTGGGGAGTCCTGGACACCAGGCAGGCTGGGGGCGCAGGAGGTCATGGCCGGGTTCCGAGCTAACACTGATGAGGCAATTGTCCCAGATTTGGTTGTCCCCGAGGCTCTGCAACTTCAGTTAAGAATTGTTCATTTAAATAGGATGCAGTCTCTCAGACCCTTGGTTTAAATGAAAAATCTAACAGAGGGATAGAAACCTTGTTTCTTTTACCTGCAGGCATGTGAGAGAAGAGTCATAGGTTTTAACCTTTGAGAGGATAGAGCTACCAATCAAATAATGTGATCAGGAGAAGTCATGACATGAGCCCACCGTCCACCTGTAGACGTGGGAGAGGGTCACAGTGTGAACTCCGGAGGTGTTTCATTTTGAAAATACACTTACATTAGCCAACTCTGCCCCCTTAAAAGTCCCAGAAAAAGTGGTCACCTCTGTAGCCTGACACACAGATTGTGGTCTTGAAATGCCATTTCCCATTTTTTGGAAAATTAAAAAAGCAGGGTTTCTCAGAGACATAGCTGATTCCAGGGCTGGAAATGTACAAGAGAAGGCTGGAATATTTTGTTTTCCCAAATGGCAAGGGAACTGTCAAAGAGAGACTCCGGGGATTATGCTAAAAGAACTCTGAAGCCAGCTTGGAAAGGCTCTCGGTGGTCAAAGACGTGACCATGGGAGCTTCAGGAAGGATAACATTGCACTGGATTGAAACCCATCTACGTTTACAGACATGAGTTCACAAAAATGTTTCTAAAAACTAGTGGATCTCCTGAGATTGATAGGAACTGGCTTGTTACCTTGAAATCGGTCAAGGGAGGGAATCAAGCAGTGATTCTGCCTTCCTGTTTCCATTGGTAACAGACTCTATATAGATGAGAGGAAGCGTCTCCTGATGAAAGTATCCCAACTAATACATTAAAAGCAATTGAGGGCTTCCCTGGTGGCGCAGTGGTTGAGAGTCCGCCTGCCGACGCAGGGGACACGGGTTCGTGCCCCGGTCCGGGAAGATCCCACATGCCGTGGGGCGGCTGGGCCCGTGAGCCATGGCCGCTGAGCCTGCGCGTCCGGAGCCTGTGCTCCGCAACGGGAGAGGCCACAACAGTGAGAGGCCCGCGTACCGCAAAACAAACAACAAACAAAGGCAATTGATAGGATTGGAATATCACAGTTTTGCAATCCCCAGGGAATGAGTGGTTCAGGACATTGAACGTCAGTGATACTGACATCACAAAAAGAGACCACCGGCCACAAGGAGCCTCCTGATGGAAACACACAAGACCAAGGGGATGGAGCCTGAGCCCGATCCAGCCTCTGGGTCCCACTGCCAGTTTGCACGAAATTCCCAGGACGGAGGGCCATGCAGCACTGCACCTGGAGTATGCAACCAGCAAAATCCAGACTGTGGGGAATGCTACAGGTCAGACGGCCAAGGGTGTCTCAACAGATAAAATGTAAGGGGTGGAGGGGAAAAAGATGGATGGAGCCGTGGGCAGGATAATGGCCTCTCAAATGTATCCGCGTCCTAAGCCCCAGAACCTGTAAATGTATGATCTGACCGGGCAAAAGGGCCTGTGGAGGTGTGTAACTGAGCCGAGGACCTTGAGATGGGAGATGATCCCGGATGGTCCAGGTGGGCCCGGGGTGGTGACAAGGTCCTTATAAGAGGGTGGCAGAGGGGTTGAAAGCAGGGTGAAGCAGCATGAGAAACACCCAACCGGCGTTGCTGGTTTTGAAGATGGAGAGAGGGGTCATTAGCCAAGGAATGTGGGTGGCTTCTAGAAGCTGGAAAAGATAAGAGAATGGATTCTCCCCAGCACCTCCAGAAGGAATGCAGCCCTGCAGACACTTTGAGTTTAGTTCGGTAAGACTGTTTCAGACATCTGACCTGTAAGAGAACCCTAAGAGAAACTATTTGTGTTGCCACTAAGTTTGTGACTGTCTGTCATAGCAGTCCTAGGAAACAAATGCAGATGGGAAACGTGTTGGTTAAAGAACTGTACAGGACATAGGAAGTGATGAACATATGACCGTAAGTCAGGAGAATGGGTACATCTGTGAGGAGGGGGTGGTTGTCGTTGGAGGGGGCACATGGTGGAGCCCGGCTGGTGGTTCCAAGGGGGTTCACCTGGTAATCATTCATTAAGCAGTACCTTTGTGTTCTGTGGTCCTCTAAGACTGTTTCATTTCCATTCAACCAGGTAAAGATCGTAACAGTTGCAAGGACGATTCCGTGGGGTAGAATAGGATCTCCTTCCCCAGAGCTGTTGAAGACAGAACGTTTTCTTTTCCTGATCTTGCTGACATTCCTTTCACCAGCAGCACAGCGACTGGCACAAAGGGAAAAGAAAGGTCTGTGGGGCTCATAACTTATATTATGCAAAGGAGCGGGACAGAGCAGACTTACCAACACGTGGAATATGGGGTGTGAAAATGTTTGCAGTGTACATATAAAGCCCGGGGTAGCGGACATGGCAGTGTCTCCAGCCCCCTGACCCTGAGCATCCCCTCCTCTGCGGAAAGCTGCCTCCCGCGAACACCTGACTCCCCGTCGAGGGCTCTCTTTCAACTGCAGGAACACGCTCAGCCCCCATCAGGGAGGACCAGATGCCCACCTTCCCAGCCCTGCCTCATTCCCCTCTGCCAGCGTTTCTGGGGTCACCTCTCAGACAACATGTGTTCAGATCTTTGGGTTTGGGAGAACCCAAAGCAAGACACTGAGAAAAACTCTAATGAAGTGGGAGGAGGTGTTTACCCTAAAACACCTGGTTACAGAGAACACCTGTAGCCTTTACCTGACAGTTTCTCCCACCACCACTGCCCCGCCCCCACCTCCTCCCACTCAACAACTCTCTGCTGGATGGATAGGTGGGTGGCCCGGGAGCCCATCCCACACCCACTGGGGAACTTGAGAAGAACGGGTCTCTCTCCCTCCCCTTGCATAGTCTTGGCAGACCTGACATCCTTCCGCCAAATTCCCTTTCTGTTTAAAATAACCAGTCAGTTTCTGCTGCTCGCAGACGGGAGGTTGGTAACTGATACAGCCAGGTGAAGCTTAGCGTTAACTGAGCACTAAACAGCACGGAGGTTCCTGACAGCTAAGACCAAAAGTTCAATGCTGGGGAAAAAGTGGACAGTTCATCAAGGGAGAAAAGCTTTTTTGTTGTTGGTTTTCATTGGTTTGTTTGTTTGTTTTGGTAAGTTATCCTATCCCATGATGCTCGCCAGGCTCTGAAGAGTAAGTAGAATTTTTTAAAAAAGTTAAAACAAGTGTATGAAATATTTCAAACCTTAACAAAACATAGAGATTGATACAATAACCTCGGGAAGGTGCGGTTTCATGGGTGCAGGGGTGTGGCTGAGAATTCGGTCTTACTTGACCGGCATGACGGTGGGCATTCTTCTCCTGTTCTAACTTGTAAGAAATGAGGTTCAGAAAGCAGGGCCGTTTGTCCAGGGCTCCCGGAAGTCCATCGTAGAGTAGAAATTGGTCATGTGAATTGCTTTCCCTAAGCCTCTGCGCCAACCCTTCTATGCACTGAAATCCTCCCCTCTTCCTGCGCCCCATGCTCTGTCCACTGCCCGGCTTGACCAAAGACCCAAGGAGGAGCGTGATGCTCCGGGCTCTGATGAACTGCTGTTGGCTGTGGGGATCGTGTGTGGGTACCAAAGCCCTCTCCCCAGGCAGTTCTCAGGGTGGGACCCCACCTGCGATAACAGCTCCCGTGGACAGCGCCACTGCTGGTCCTTACGACAGCTTCGTAAGGGGCTCAAAAAGGGCGCCTGTCCTCTGCCACGAGCCTCTTCAAATCTACAGGGGTGTGACTGGTGCCCCCAGGACCTCTGCACGACCTGTCCAAGCCCACTTGGCAGCCCTACTGATCCCAGTCAGGCTCACTCAGCACCAGATAATTCCTCCATAACCACCTGCCAGGTGTGGACCATTTTCCCCTTTTAGAGATGAGAGAGGGGGACACACGTGGCCCAGGGTCCCAAAGTAGTGGAGCCTGCACCCCACACTAAGGGCTTCCCACGGGAGGGTGGGATACGGGGCCACCTCCGAGGGAACGCGCCACCCCCCACCCAGCCAACAGCACGCTGGCTGTGATTACATATCCTCCTTTCAGCCCGAACCAGGAGCCACGGATATTATGCAACTGCCCCTCTCCTAGACTGTCTGTCTCCACCCTCCTCCCCCAGCCTGGCTCCTCTGTGTTCCACAGTCCTGGCTCTACATCACCTCCTTGGGAGTCTTCCCTGAGTCATCCGGGTAGACTGACATGCGCCCCCACTGGGTCCCGCACGCGGCGACGTTGTGACACATGCCACGTGGCTTCCTCCTTCTCCACGGGACTCAGAGCTCCTGGAGGGCAGGGGCCACGTCTAGCTCATCTCTCTCCCAATATCCAGCATGGTGCAGGTACACCATAGCCCCTAAATGCTGGATTATTGAATCGGTGACTGATCCCATGGGTGAGGTTGGGTCTGCCTTCCTGAGGACGCTGAGAACTTCTGAGAAGCGGCCTGAGAATCCTGTTTGCCCTCAACCAGCTAAGAGCCTGGCAGTAGGGCATGGTCTGAGCAGGTCTGTGAAGGGATGAATGAGCCCCTCCCCGGAGGCAGTGCAGCGTGACGGTCAGACGTGCAGGTTCCGGCATCAGAGTCCAGTGGTAGAACCTCTGGCTCACCCTCTTAGCTGTGTGGCTGCGGCCAAGTTACTCAGCCACTCTGTGCCTCCGATTCTGTCCCAGGTCGGGTTCCCCAGAAGCAGAGCCCGAGGCAAGACTCATGGTTTATTAAGGATGTCTTTGCAGCAGAACCTGGTAAGGGAACGAGAGGGGCAAGGTTTCAGGCTGGGTCCCAGGTTCAGCCTGGCCCCTGGGGAGCTTTGGAGTTGTCCCTCTCGGGGGGCACAGGGTGGGCTTTCTGCCGGTCCTCATGGAGGGAAACCTGGGGAAGCACATTTCCAGGCACTGCAGCTGCTGGATGTCAGAGCGGGGAGCCCGCAAATGGGAAAAGGGGTGCCAGGGTATCTGGGTGGAGGACCCCATCGTCCGCTAGAGTCCCTCTTCTGTGAAAGGGTGGGTGCGGGCAGTGCTGACAGCAGATCAGGCATGTGTTATGAGGATTAAGTTGAGGACACAGCCCTGAGCGCAGAGCCTGGCACCGCAGGAGCTGTGCTGTTCACTGGCGGTATTGTCACCTGGCCCGAGCAGCCTCCTTCCTCTGCAGGCTCTCAAATATTTGTGGAATGAATGAACCAGCTTGCCTACTGGTTAAACCGGGTCCACCGTGGCTGCCCAAGCTGGTTATCGGAAGTCTCTCTGTGTCCTGGCTGGCTGCTACAAATGGCCCAAAGCAAGGATTGGGGGGGTGGCGGGGAGGGGAACAGGGTGACAGAGTGGGATATGCTATTTCTCTTACTTTTTCAACTCTTTATTTTGAAATAATTACAGCTTGACAGGAAGCTACAAAAATTACACAGCGAGGCCCTTCACTTAGACTCCCCCAATGTCACATCTTGTGTAACCACAGTGCCATACTGAAGCCAGGAAATTGACACGGTACGGTATGGGGGGGCGTGGTCTCCGAGCCACCGGATCTCAGGTACAGATTGGTGTAAGTACCAGCTCCATCAAGAGACAGAACTGCTCCATCTCCACGTAGGTCTCGTTCTCACTGCCTCTGTAGTCACACCATCCCTAACCCCCGCCAGCCACTAATCTGCCCTCCGTCTGTATAATTTCGTCATGTCAAGAATGTTCTCTAAGTGGAATCATACACTGTGTGACCTTTTCGGATGTGCGTATATCCTTCCCAGATTACCCAAGTCTTTGTGCATGCTCCCCCCCCACTTTCTTGCTTCCCCTCCCTTCATTACCCCTAAGAACCTCAGGGTGCCCTTCCAAAAGGGACATTCTCTCCTACAACTAGAGAACAATGACCCAAATCAGAAGTCCACATCAGTACAATACCATTATCTCCAGAGCTCACTCAAATTCACCGCTGGTCCCACTAACGTCCTTTATAGCAAATGGTAAAGACATTTTTCCCAGCTCCGGATCTGATCCAGGGTTCCATTTGCATTTGGTTACTATGACTCTTTAGTCTCCCTGGAACATCCCGTGGCCTTTCCTGACGCTTCTGAAGGGCACAAGCCAGTTACTTCCTAGGCTGCTCTGCAGTGGGAGGGCTGCTTCCTCACGCTGGGACTCACATTCAGCACTTTGCCAGGAATCCCTCGAAGCGAAGCCGTGTTTCCTTCGTGCACCGTATCCAAGGCGCACGATGTCATTTGTCCCATCGGTGGTCCTGGTGACCCTGATCCCTTGGTCCAGCTGGGGTCTGCCAGATTTCTCCAACTAAAGTGACTGTTTCCCTTTGTAATTCATAACTATCTTGTGGGGACCCATTTAAGATGGTGTAAACGTCTTGTTTCTCATTCAACTTTCATCTGCTTCCTTTTTTAAATGTTAACAGAATTTCTTTTTATTGGAGTATAGATGATTTACAATGCTGTGCTAATCTCTGCCGTACAGCAAAGTGGCTTAGTTATATATATATATATATGTATACATTCTTTTTTTTTTTTTTTTTTTGCGGTACGCGGGCCTCTCACTGTTGTGGCCTCTCCCGTTGCAAAGCACAGACTCTGGATGCGCAGGCTCAGCAGCCATGGCTCACGGGCCCAGCCGCTCCGTGGCACGTGGGATCTTCCCGGACCGGGGCACGAACCCGTGTCCCCTGCATCGGCAGGCGGACTCTCAACAACTGCGCCACCAGGGAAGCCCTATACGTTCTTTTTTTAGATTCTTTTCCAGTATGGTTTATCCCTGGAGGTTGGATATAGTTCCCAGTGCTAAATAGTAGAACCTTTTTTTTTTTAATCTGTTCTAAATGTAATAGTTTACACCTACCAACCTCAGACTCCCACTCCATCCCTCCCCCTTCCCCTCTCCCCCTTGGCAACCACAAGTCTGTTCTCTATTTAACAGAATCTTTTATTGCAACAAAATTTACCTCCCGAAAAGTACACACAATGCAAGTTCCGCTCCATGAGTTATTACAAAGTGGACACCCGGACTGTAGTCTAGGCCTGAAGGGAGGGAATTTTGGGTCCTGTGAGGAGCTGGAGGAAACACACCTGGCAGAGGGACCTGTGAAGTTCAAAGGTGGGCTGAGCTCAGCTAGTTTGACAAACAGCCAGGAGGCCGAGGTGGGGGTGGTGCTGGGACAGGAGGCGCCCGGGGTTGACAGAGGGGCCATTCTAATAGCCACTTAACTGAGAACTAGCCCCACCCCTTCAGCACCACCTAACAGGGGGACCCTGAGGCTTTCTGAACTTTCAAAGGGCAGGCACTGAGAACTTTGAACTCTTTACTATATCAAAAAGCCAACAGAAATTGGACAGTTAACATTTTCAAATGTCCCACTCTATGACATTCTGGAAAAGGCAAAACTATAGCGACAGCAGTAGAAGGATCAGTGGTTGCCGGGGGTTTGGGGGGAGGGAGGGATGAATACGCGAAGACCAGGGGATTTTTAGGCAGTGAAGCTCTTCCATGTGATACTGTAATGGTAGCTAGATGACATTCTACATTTGTCAAAACCCACAGACTACAGAACACCAGAGCAAACCCTCATGTAAATGATAGATTTCACGTATGGAGACCTTCGGCTATACCACCACCTTCTAGAAGGTTCTATAACGGCCCCCACCCAAGGTCATTCCCTCCGCTTCTGAAAATCTTGCGGTAAACAGGTTTGTTCACGTGCCAGGCCTAAAGAATTGTTGGTAGCTACTTAAAGTTGACAAGTAGAAGGATTCCCAGGCCTGTCCCAGCCAACGGGGGAATGTCACCCCTGAGACTGACACGTGATGTCTGCCATGGGTGCAGGAGGTGGGATGGGTGGCATCCGTGCTAGGTGTTTCCCTCTCGGGATTTAGCAAGTCCCAAGGCACGATCACTTGGCACCTGGCATCAAGTTCCATAGGGCTGGGCCTCGCTCGCCTGGTGGAGTCAAGCCCCTTGGAAACCCAGAGATGCCCTCAGCTGCAGAAGGTTCTCAGCCAGTGTTACCCCATCACTCAGCAAACAATGACTGTGGAAGAACTGACAAAGAACATGACGTGAAGAGTGCCTGGAATAAGGCTCTGTGTGGGCGTGGGGTGAGTGTGGCCAGAGTTTGGGTGCAAATGTGTGAGTCATTTCACATAAGCAGGTCTCACAATGGTGACACGAGCTAAGCACACTTTCGCCTGGGACCTTCGCCTGGGGCCTTGGTCCCGTCCCTTCCCTCTGCTTGGAATACTGCCCCCCCCCCACAGATATCCACAAGTGTCACTTCTCACCTCGTTCAGGCCTCTGCTTGAATGTCACCTCTCCTGACTGCTCAAGCGACTCTCCCGTCCCTACTCTGCATCCTTGTCTTCACAGCGTTGCTCACGCTGCTAGTTTCCTGGGGCGGCCACAAGTGACCACAAACCAGGTGGCTTGAAGCAACATGAATTCTCCCGCAGTCTGGAAGCGAGAAGTCTGAAATCAAGGTGTTGGCAGAGCCATGCTCCCTCGGAAGGCTCTGGGGCGGGGTGGGGGGATCCTTCCTTACCTCTTCCAGCTTTGGGTGCCTCCGGGTGGCCCTTGGCTTGTGGCTGCATCCCTCCCATCTGTGCCTCCATCTTCATGTAGCCTCTCCTCTGTGTCTGTGTCTCTGTTCTTCTGTCTCTTAGAGGGACAGCAGTCCTTGGATTTAGGGCTTACCCAGCTAATCCAGGATGATCTTGAGATCCTTAATTATGTCTTCAAAGATTATTTTCCCCAATAAGGTTACATTACACAGCTTCTGGGGATTCGGACATGGACGAATGCTTTTGGGGGGCCCATTACTCAACCCACTACATTCACTGCCTGACACTGCATTACGGGTGGTTTTGTTTGCACCTTATCACACCCACTAGGAGATAAGATACAAGACAAGGGGAATAGAGTCTGTTGTAGCAGGGGTGATCTCCACGGCCACATGGCAGGTGCTTAAAAATATTTGCTGAAGGAATGAAAGTGGCTTTACTTCTCTAATTTCTTCATCTGTAAAATGATTATATTATCACTTGTATGCTCAGCCATTTAAAAAAAAACAGAATTGAGGGTCTAGGTAAGGCATGACAACTTCAAACTAAGTCCTAAAACTAATATATATATCCTTTGTATTCTATACCCCTTCTGAAAAGGATGTTTTCAAATTCTAACCTTGTAATTTGCCAGTGAGGTTTAAATACATTTCAGGTGCCTGGGGCTGCACTGAGGCTTCCCAACACGGTGTGTTTTGGGGAGATAATTTATGGTTCATGAAATGACACCACTTTCATACAGAGAGTGAATGGGCCTTGACGAGTGTGACCTCATTGTTCAAGATGCCCAGAGCCGATACTTAAGGAAAGGCTGGATGTTTTGGGCTGAGTCGTGCCCTTGACTCTCAAGGTCAGGCCAGAACGTCAGGATCAATGGCTCCCAGAGCGGCCAACCTCAGAAAGTTTCCCAGCAGCTGTCTTGTCTGAGTTAATTCCTTGAGAGTGGACTCGAGAATTCAACAGGCTGAAGGCAAAAGGGGAAAATGGACAGGAAAGCAATTAAACTGGGAAATTTCAAACTCTTCTTCCTGTGTCAGATCAGGTAGTCAAAAATAAAGACATGAACAATGGAGTCATAAAGTTAGAGTGAATAAATACAGAACTAATTTACAAAGAAAGTACAGCTTACCAATACTTGTACAAAGAATATACCAACTCGCCTTACTGGGATTGAAATATTTACAAATACTGCATACACAGTATGCAGACAGTCTCAATAAATTAAGGAAAGTTAGTAGACCTGTGTGCAGGCTGCATTTTCTGATCACTATGCAGCAAAGACAAAAATTAAGCAAACTTAAGCCTAACGATGCCCCTTCAGCCATCCCAGTCACAAAGCTGGTCTGTTAAACTGCTTTTGCTGTGATCCACTCCATTTTTTTTTTTTTCATCCCAACAGGTCTGGGTGTTGCACCATATCCACTACCCAGAATTTACTTCCTGAATGCCCTGGGCATTCTCATACATGATCCACAAATTCTTGACAGCTCTGAGCTGGAGCGGAGGTGGGGCTTTCAAGGGAAAGGCATTTGCCCAACACATCACTCCCTGCTCACAAATAGTCTGTTTATCAAACTTTCCCCAAAGCACTCAGTGTGAGGCACCATCTGTTTTTTGCTGGGACCCTCAGTCAGACGGATAGGTAGCGTCATTCCCATTTTGTGGGTGAGTAAACCGAGGTGGAAACAGGTGGTGAAAGTTGCCCGAGGTCACACATCTGAAAGGAACAGGCCTGGGATTCAAATTTGAGTCACACCAGACTTTTGCTCTTTCCATCACTTCTGAGCCTTTGCTGGAACCAAGCAGCATGGTTTCTGCAAAGGGGGGATGAGGCAGGAGAAACAGGAAGGGTCTCTAGAACCTATCAGCTTGAGTGGGGCTGAGGTGGCCACCCCCTGGGGGGGGCAGGTGGGGTAAGTGGCAAACCTTTGCTCCAAAGGGGCAGCACAGTTTAATGGACATATACACATGCCCTGTCCTATAGTCCTTAAGTAACCCCACTCGACAGATGAGAAAACTGAGGCACAGAAGAGTGGCACAGCCTTCTCTAAAGCCACCTCCCTACTAAGCGGTGGGTCTTGTTCTGGATTCCAGTCCCACGTGAAGCCAAAGCCCTTATACATTCCAGTATATCCACTTGGAGGCTGGGAACTGCCTACACTGCATATTCACCCACATACTTTGGGAGCCGTTTGAGCCCAGTGACTTCCCTGTGATGATGATGACGAGGATGATGATGAATATGCCCCCCACACACACTATGCCAAGCCCTGCCCTGAGCTCTTCCTACATTACATGGTCCATCGAATCCCCTCAACTTCACTGGGAAGGAAGTGCAATCATGGTGGCCGTTTTACAGATCAGTAAACTAAGGCTCTGAACATTTTAGAAACCTGCCCCAAGCCCCACGATTAGTGAGTGCCAGGAGCCCATTCTGCAGGTGAGGAAAGAGAGCTCAGAGATCATGCAGCACCAGGTGGCGCCCAAAGGGGTCCTCAAACTCTCCAGCTCCTGGGATTCACTCCCAGGGCCGAGGTGAGGTCTTAGCTTTCTCCTCCTTCAATAACAAACTGGGAACCGCGGCTCAGAGAGGCCACGTGGCTGGTCCCGAGCCTCGCAGCGGCTGTAGCAGTCTGACTCAGCTCCCGCTAACCGTGCTCCCAACACCTTAGTTGACCACACGTGGCTCCCCATGAGAATCACCTGGGTGCTTGCTAAAGTCCAGCTTCCCGGCCCAGGGTAGGGAGGGGTGTGGAAATCTACATTTTAAACAAGCGTTTATCGCTCATCTCCAACCCATTCCGCCCCCCCCCCCCCCCCCCCCCGCGCCCCGCTCCAGATGCATCTCATCATCTGGCAAGTTTGGGAAACAGCTAGGCGCCTCTGCAGCCCCCGGGCCTTCCCGGGCCGCCGCGGCCCCTAAGGGCGAGAAAGTCTCGGGCGGAATCGCCGGACGGGGCGGGGCCAGGTGCGCGAGGGCCGCCGCGGGCGTAGCTCCGCCTAGGGGGCGGGGCCTCAGCTGCGGCGGACAGGTAGACGGCTACCCGGTAACGTGGGCCTGGCCCGGGAGGCTTGGGCGCGCGCAGCCAGCCCCGGCCACGCCAGGGACCGAGGGACTCAGGCAGGGGCGGCCGCCGGCGGGACGGGAGGCTGGGCGAGGGGCCTCCGCCCGCTCACCATGGTCGAGGGACGCTTCTCCAAGTTTCTGAAGAAACTCGCCTTCTCGGGCGGGGGCCACCAGTACCAGCTGCTGGAGAGGGGCGAGTTGGAAACCTTGGTGAGTCCGGGCGCGGGGCGTGAGACCCGACACCCCACCCCCCACCCCGTCCCACCCCAAGTGCCCGTCCGCGCGCTGCGGGCTGCGTTCCTCCAGCTCGCCCGCCTCCCCCTGGTTCTAGAAAGACGATGTCTTCATAGCTACGCCAGCTCGCGTTTCTGTTCTGGGCCCGACGCTCGCCTTTTAACCCTCGCCTGCCAGCCCATTTTGCGGACTCGAAACTGAGGCCGAGACAGGGGAAATATGTCCCTTAAGGGACACGCGGCTAGCAAATGACCCAGCTGGGAACTTAACTTTGGTTTCTCTGACTCCAGAAAATTTAAATTACCGGGTCTCCACACCAGGTTGCTATCCGGATTTTTTAAAGTGACTTGAATGGGGCGGGGGGATTAGAGCGCCGTAAAAAACAAAAACTGTTGTGCAAATGTTTTAGCTTGAATAGTAGGAATAATGGTGGAAATCAAGGTAAGAGTGGCCATGCCTACCACCTTTGTTTCCCACATCTCCAGAGACACTTTAAAAGAAAACACCCAGATTTGTGTGTTGACTTTGCAGCCTCCAGGGGACCCTCTAGGATAAGCCAACAGGATTCTAGGGCCAGGGGAGTTTTTACCAGCAGAGAAACTGACAAAGCTGCCCCCAAAAGCCCTTCCTTCCATGTGGAGGACCCAGAGATGAAGCAGGGTCAACGGGTGACCCCCAACTTTCTCCGTAGCTTGTAAGCAGAACTCAGTGCGTGATACAAGAGCAGAGAGCATGGAATTTCTGCAAAAGCATCTCTGGGTCACTGCACTTTTTAAAATGTAATCAGTCATTCAAAAATAAACTTCCTGATGTGGAACTCTGGAGGTGCTCGTGGCCTTTCCACGGCTGAAGGGAAACCTCAAGTTAAGTATACTGGGTTTGTTTGTTTGTTTGTTTGTTTGCGGTACGCAGGCCTCTCACTGTTGTGGCCTCTCCCGTTGCGGAGCACAGGCTCCGGACGCGCAGGCTCAGCGGCCATGTCTCACGGGCCCAGCCGCTCTGCGGCATGTGGAATCTTCCCGGACCGGGGCACGAACCCGCGTCCCCTGCATTGGCAGGCAGACTCTCAACCACTGCGCCACCAGGAAAGCCCTAAATTTACTTTTTAATGAAAGAGGTCAGCTGGAAAAACTTGACAGCAGTCAAAACATTTTGGTTGTATGGGTCTTAGTATTTGTGCATTTAAAAAACTAGTATTTTATAAATGGTTGCTAACGTGAGAATTCTGGTGCTAGGGTGGTAGACCACGGTGCCGTGTAACTAGCAGTTCTCAGATAATCTCTATTATTCTGAAGCGACATGTATGTTAACCACGGATTGGATGCAGAGTTCCAATATTTTGCCGACATCCATTTCTCTCCCTATATGCCACGTAACTCATTCTGTTGGAGGAGTTTGAAGTTAGTTTGCCAACATGGTTGCCTGTTCTATGTTACTTTGTCTATTTTCTTTCCATCTTTTGATTTTTGCATCAAGCTAGGTATTTTTCAAACACTCCTGATGTAGTTGCTTGCAGTCAGATTTTATGGGATGTCCAGGTTTGCCAGGTATCCAGGTGTGCCAGGTATGGGGATGATGTATCATGAATAGAGATGCTGGGGCGAATTTGATCTCTGCACCAAAGTGGGCTTCGTGCCCCCAGAGGGGCCCTCGAGAGTGGGACAGGTGTTCAACCCGTCTATAGGTATGCACTGGCAGGGGCTTGCCCACCTGGTGTGGTCGGGATGTTCTCAGCTGCACCCCGAAGGGTGTGTGACGACTTAGCAGTGTGGACGTGAGGCGAGACAGGAGACCCAGGCCGCCAGCCGCAAAGGCTGGCAGAGAAACAAAGTATCCTGTCTTTAAAGGCAGTTCATCAAACCCAGGAAATTGAAATAAAGATAAATGGGGAGTGTGATGAGGGAGGAGACCGGCCGGGCCAGGTGACCGGCTTCCTGCCAGCTCAGCTGGCAGTCTTTGCTCTCACGCTTACATCCTCCAATTTGAACTCTTTTTTTTTTTTTCCTCAGAAACATTTGAAAAAGAAGCAAAGTTTGCTTACCGTGGTCATTTCCGTAATAGTCGTAACTCTCTTTCATGAGCACTTGTTGTAGGGGGTGTCCTGGGCGGGCCCTGAACCTCCCCGCCACTTTGCCGAGTCACCTCAGTTATAATACTAATTATTATTGAGAACATGCTGTGTCTCTTCACCCCTAGTTGAGTTGTGTTATTGTACCGGTGTGTTAGATGAGGCTGCTGAGGCGCTCATGTCGGCCAGGTGGTAAGGATACAGTTGTATCCAAAACAGAGTTCGTGGGGGAGGCTGACAGCAGAGACCCCAAGAGAAGTTTAATTTAAGATCCAACCATCTTAAATGGCAGAGTGACCGGGCAGGGGATAGGTGGTTGAGACAGGGATGGGGGAGGACCCAGAGTTAGGAGCTTCTGAGGCTGAATCAGCACAGTTCTTACGGCTCCGCAGACGGTTCATTCTTGCTGCAGTTCCAGTGTCGTGAAAAGAAAAATGTGTGGGAGATCCCCTTTCATTATTGGAAAAACGCTCTCTCTGCTGATCTGAGCTTTGGACAAGGAAAATGTTGGACCAGAAATACCTGCTTCCCAGATGACTCAGTACCAACTCAGGAAGTTATCTTTGACCCTCAGGGCTCCCTTCTCTTAACCGAGACCGGCACGGCTCCATATCCTGTGCCGCCTTCCCTCTTGTGAACTGATCCACCTTCCTGGGGCTCTGCAGGGGGAAGCCTGGCTTCCAGCAGACCTGTGTCCTGGTTATTCATTCAGCCCAGATTCATGGGGCGTCTACCCCGTGTTAGGGTGGTGCTGCGTGCCAGGGATGGGGTGGAGAAAAAGATGCACACACTCCCTGCCCTCGCGGCGCCCTGTCTGGTGGGCAGAGATGGGTCCCAAACTACAGATCATAGTTGACTGTTTAATGAGAAGGGGTGTTTAAGACTCATAGGAATGGCATAGACTAGGGTGAGTGGGAAGGGCAGAGCTGATGGAGAGTTCTAGGCAGAAGGGAGTGAGGTGCAAGGGTTAGTGGGAGAGGTTGAGGCTGCCGAGGTGGACCACTCAGAGCCTTTGGGCCTTGTAAAGGGTTTGGGCTCCATCCATAGCGCAACAGGGAATCACCGACATGTTTTACGTCGGGGCATGGTAGTCATTCATTTATTCAAAGATGTGCCGAACATGAGGAATGCAGGTAACAGAGCAGACACAGTCAGATTTGCGTTTTTAAGAGATCACACTTGGGTTGCAGGAAGAGGAGTTCTGAGGTTTACACAGACACACACACACACACACACATACACACATCATTGGTGTCTCTCAAAATTTAGCAGTATATGTCATCTTTTTCTTTTAAATTTTATTTTGGTTTTATTTATTTATTTTTACTTTTTGGCTGTGTTGGGTCTTTGTTGCTGCGCGCGGGCTTTCTCTAGCTGCGGCGAGTGGGGGCTACTCTTCGTTGCGGTGCGTGGGCTTCTCATTGCTGTGGCTTCTCTTGCTGTGGACCCTGGACTCTAGGCGCACAGGCTTCAGTAGCTGTGGCTCGCAGGCTCTAGAGCGCAGGCTCAGTAGTTGGGCGCACGGGCTTAGTTGCTCCGCGGCATGTGGGATCTTCCCGGACCAGGGCTCAAACCCGTGTCCCCTGCCTTGGCAGGCGGATCCTTAACCACTGTGCCACCAGGGAAGCCCATTATATGTCATCTTGAAGAAATGTATTGGAAGCCCCCAGTGTTGTCTTAAATTATTTGTATCAAAATGTGACTTAACTAAGTAGAAGCCTAAAATTTGCAACAAACATAGCCATGTGCTTATAACTCAATAAAAGCGAACTACGTTTATAATAAAATTAGGAAGTACACATGTAGCAAGTGCATTTTGATGTGACTGGTGATGTATCATTAAAAGTCAACTAGTCGGGCTTCCCTGGTGGCGCAGTGGTTGAGAGTCCGCCTGCCAATGCAGGGGACACGGGTTCGTGCCCCGGTCCGGGAGGATCCCACATGCCGCGGAGCAGCTGGGCCCGTGAGCCATGGCCACTGAGCCTGCGCGTCTGGAGCCTGTGCTCCGCAACGCGAGAAGCCACAACAGTGAGAGGCCCGCGTACCACAAAAAACAAAACAAACAACAACAAAAAATATGTCAACCAGTGACGTCGAATGATTGTGTTCATTATGGATTGCTGTGTAGCAGGTCACTCCCAAATGCAACAGCTGAAAGCAACAAATGTTGATTCTCTCCCAGTTTCTTTGGGTCGCAGATCTGGGGGATGCTCCAGGTAGCTCGTGAGGTGGCTGTCCAGCTCTCGCCAGAGCTCTGGTCTCATCTGAAGGCTCTCTGGGTGGAAGGGCAGAGAATCCCCTTCCAAGCTTCCTCCTGTGACTGTTGGCGGGTCTCTGGCCCCGGCTACATGGGCCTCTCCAAGGGGCAGCCTCGCGGCTGCCTCATAGCTCAACACCTGGCTTCCCCAAGGAAGAGTGATCCTTTTTATAACCCAGTTTTGGAAGTGATATCTCCTCATTTGTGGCATGTTCTGTTCATTGGAAGGAGTCTAGATCCAGCTGGTTCTCAAGGGATGGGGATTACACGAGGATGTCATTAAGTGGAGGCAGGGTGATCGGGGGCGTCTTAGAGCCTGCCGACCACAGTGGTAGAAAGGAATAGTTCCTTAAATGACAGAACCACACCTGGCACAAAGTCTGCTGCACAGCTGTCTCGTTGTGTTAGCGTGTTCAGTAGTCCTGAGGTCCAGTCTTTATTTAGACTCTCTTGAATTTTGATCTTGATAAAGCTCATACTGGGAACGTCTAATTACACGCATATGTAGAAAACGGCATTTAAATTGATCAAGAATGTGTTTGCTAGATTAGGACCACCTGCATCATACTTCACCCCAACTGGCAGCGGGCAGCCCGTGAATGCCAGTTGGAAAGGCTCTCATTTGATAACCATAGAACCTGCTGGCTCACTTGACGATAAGGTGAGTGCCGGCCATTGTGGAAGGGATGTTTCTTCACTGTGTGCGATGACCATACTTGTGCACATCACCTGTGGCAAGCAGCTGCGTGCAGAGACTGGGTGCGTGTACGGCCTCACTTGCAACAAGACGACACTCCTCAAAAGTGAGACGTTTTAAAGCTGATGCGCCGGTGTCAACACCACCTGCTGTGCGATGGCTCCGTTCTCCTGCCATTTCTTCTCTCTGAGCCCCTGAGAAACTTGCATCCCTTCAATGTGTCACCTGATTGTTGGCATAGATGCACGTGTGGCACTAGGGTCACATCACAGCTCTTCATTATAAACTGGCCACCCGAAGGTCTATATTATGCATTATAGTAGGCTAATTATTAAAACACGTATTCAAAGTTTGGAAGATCTCAGAAAACTTGTGGACTCTTGAGAGTACGTCTGAAGATGCCCTGTTAGAAACCCTGCCCCAGTCCCATGTCATGAGCCTTATTAGTAAGGATAACGGATCCTAGATCCCCGAGCTCCTAAGGGGAGGGGAGTAGCAGGCATGCAGACAGCCGTCTTCTCCCCGTGTCCTCACCTGGTCTTTCCTCTGTGTCCTAATCTCTTCCTACAAGGACACCAGTCACGTTGGATTCGAGCCCATCCTAATGACCTCATTTTACCTTAACCGCCTCTTCAAAGACCCTGTCTCCAAACACAGTCACAATCTGAGGTGCTGGGGGTTAGGACTTCAGCACAGGCATTTGGGGGGAGCACGATTCAGCCTGTAATACTATGTTCCTTGCAGAAAATATCTGGATGGGTATTTGGGGTGGGGGGAAAGCTGTGGGTCACACTGGGGAAATATGTAACCTTCTGTGGAGGTTGCAGACACTCTTAAGGTTGTGTTGATCGACCCCACCAGTGTGCCCCAAATCCCTGGAAATGGCTTGTGTTCTTCCAGCTCGTCTTGCCCGTGAACTTCCCGTGGGCAGGGAGCAGAGCCCAGCAGAGCACGTGTCTGACCCAACTTGAAACTCAAGTACATGCCAAGGAAGACGTGCTCAAAGTTCATGATTCTGGAGTCCCCGGGGTAAGAGAGACTTGAAACATCTAGAATAAAGTCAGGCATTACCCATAAGTATTCTTTATATTTCAAACCACTGAAACCGGACTACTGTGGTCGGGCTCTGATAGATTTACAGCTGACACACAGGATCACCCTGTGTACATCTCAGTATCCTCCGGTCTGTGCCTCTCCAGTAACACTGAATCTGGGGGACCTTGTGGATATGGGGGAAAGAATATTGGCCTAGAAGATTGCTCCTAACCAGGAGGTCTTGGTTTAGGGAAGAGACTGGGGCCAGAAGCCCAGAGGTGGAGCCCAGGTTCCATCACTATGACTACGTGAGTTTGGGCAAACTTACTTCATCTCTCCACATCAATGTCTTTGTCTGATAGCGGGGATGTGCCCATAGTGGCTTCGAGGTTCCCCGTGGGTGCTGTTCCCTGACTCTTGGTGAAGATTAGATTAGGTGATATATGCAGATACTCCCACGAGTATGACCGTAGTAACAAAACAAGGATAAATGAGAGGGGCTTCCCTGGCGGTCCAGTGGTTAAGACTCTGCACTTCCACTGCAGGGGGCACGGGTTCCAGCCCTAGTCAGGGAATTGAGATCCCGCATGCCACGAGGCAAGGCCAAAAAATTTTAAAAACAAAACAGAATAAATGAGAGAACGGTTTAAAACGCCGCACAATGCCTAGTTCAACATGTGACGCTGGGTTTTATTAGGAATCATCACTGTCTTGTTCGTCGTCTGGCCTCGGGTCCGGTGCTCAGCTCTGTGCCCAGGGAGGTGCTCAGTGGTGAGGGCAGGACCAGCTACATAATTTGCAAAACGGAAGTGTGGGTTCCTGTCGTGAAAAATGACTGAGAATTTCAGGTCAGCGCCGGCAGGGTGTTGCAGGCAGCACACGCCCTCCTGAGCACACCTGCCGAGCCGGCCTGGTGGGCGTCTTTGCGTGAGGTCCGTAGTCGGAGATGCCGGAAAGTTCTTGCCATCTGGTTTCCTCCTTTTCAGGCTCCGCACAGCCTTCTGACCCTCACCTACTTTTGTGGCTCCTTGAGATCAGCTCTTCCTCGCATGTGGTCTGGGGCCCGGGAATCTGAGTTGCAACCAGCCCTCGGGTGGTTCTGATGTTCAGTGAGTTTGAGAACCATTGCTTCGCCATCCCTGTGACATCTGTCCTCCTGAGGCCAGACCCCTTCAGTGAATAAAACACCCGTCTACTGAGTGGAGCTTATAGTCTGGGGGGTAAGTCATCAAGTAATTATATAGTGAGCATATAATTACAAAATGAGATAAGTCCCATGAAGGAAAGCAGTGCATGTAAGAAAGGAGTTGGATACCGCCTGTGTATGCCTGTCACCTGTGGGGACGCTACTGCTGCAATCCAGGGAGGCTTCCTGGAGGAGGTGGCAGGGACTTGGCGAACTGAGATTTGCACTTAAGCGACATAGTCTCATTTTAATTGTTTCCATGGGCCACATGTCATGCGTGCCCTGGAACATGGCCTCCCTCCTCTGATCTGGGAGGTACCTCTCTGCCTGGGGGATCCTGCCGGTCGCTGGTCTCATTCAGCAGCACCTCATCTCCAGTTTCAGAAATCAACCTACTGGGCTGCCCCTCTCTCTGCCCCTCCCTCCCCCAAGTACCCGCATATTGAAATTTGAGTGACAGTTTCGCCTTCATTGACCACTGAATTAGGCTAACGTTAGCTTGCTATTTTTCAACTGTCTTTTATGAACCAGGAACGCTGCATGGTTTTTTTCTTTATTTGCCTCCCTCTTTGTCCTTTGTTCTTTTCCCTTTCGAAACTTGTCTTAGTTTTTGTTTGTTTGTTTTTTCATGAACCACAGTAAAAGTTTGCAGAGACTGAGATTCCTGCTTCACTGCCCCACTTCTTTGCTTTAACTTTCCTCCTTAGTGAGGGGAGGAGGGAGGTACCGTTTGCCAGCTAATCAGTTTGCAGTAATCAGATTACCGTTTGCTTGGGTGGTCCTGGCCCCCTTTCTATGCAATTCTAGAGAGGCTATGGTTAGGAACACTGGAGTCTGCAGCACCAGATACCTGGCTGCAAAGTCCAGTTCCGCAGCCAGCGGAAGATGTTAAGCAAATTTCTTAATATTTCCAGTGCCTCTGTTTTCTCTCCAGTGGTGTCAAGTGCACACAAATCAGCGATCTGTTATGGAGTGGAATGATTCAGTACTAACGGAGTACTCAGGGCAGCACCTGATCACAGTAGTTACTATTATTTATATACAACAACGTAAGTCTTTTTTTTTTTTTTACATAGGTTCCTACTGCACACACCGTCAGCAACTCCTCCACTCTCCCCACATCCCTGCAATACATCCCAGTCAAACACATTCTTTTCTTTTCTTTTTTAAATGTGATTGAAGTATAGTTGATTTACAGTGTTGTGTTAATTTCTTCAATACAGCAAAGTGATTCAGTTATACACTTATGTATTCTTTTTCATATTCCTTTCCATTATGGTTTATCACAGCGTATTGAATGTAGTTCCCTGTGCTCTACAGTAGGACCTTGTTGTTTATCTGTCCTATTATGTAACAGTTTGCCTCTGCTAATCCCAAACTCCCAAACTCCATCCCTTCTCCACCCCTCCGTCTCTCCCTCCCCTTGCCCTTGGCAGCCACAAGTCTGTTCTCTATGTCTGTGAGTCTTCCTGTTTCGTAGATCGGTTCATTCGTGCCATATTTTAGGTTGCACATATAAGTGATATCATATGGTATTTGTCTTTCTCTGTGACTTACTTCGCTTAATGTGATAATCTCTAGGTCCATCCGTTGTTGCTGCAAATGACATTATGTCATTCTTTTTTTTATTAGTTATCTATTTTATACATGTTAGTGTATACGTGTCAATCCCAATCTCCCAGTTCATCCCACCACCCCCTCCCCACCTTTCCCTCCTTGCTGTCCATACATTTGTTCTCTCCATCTGTGTCTCTATTTCTGCCTTGCAAACCAGTTCATCTGTACCATTTTTCTAGATTCCACATATATGTGTTAATATGATATTTGTTTTTCTCTTTCTGACTTCACTCTGTATGACAGTCTCTAGGTCCATCCCTGTCTCTACAAATGACCCAATTTCATTCCTTTTTATGGCAGAGTAATAGTCCCTTGTATATATGTACCAGATCTTCTTTATCCGTTCATCTGTCGACGGACATTTAGGTTGTTTCCATGTCTTGGCTATTGTGAATAGCAGCACATTCTTTTCTAGTGGCCGTGTAGCCATTTTTATTTAACCTCCCTCCCCAGCGGATGGGCATTTAAGTAGTTTCCCCTCTTTAATTTTTAGAACAATGTTCCACTGAACATGTGTGGAAGCACCACATTACTTTGAATCCTTACAAAAATCCCTGCAGGAATCTGAGCCTTGGAAAGTGAAGTAACTTGCCCAGGAGCTCGGACCTGGGTCTGCCTGATTTCTGTGCTTGAATTCTCCACTCCTACTGGCCAGGTTTCTCTGCTGTAAAGTTACTGTTTCCCCATTGTAATCAACTGGTATTTTATGACGAGTCGCATTAAGGCTATGTCAATAGCCTGTTTCTCATTTTCTGTTGGTGATCCTTGCCTGAATCCATTACTTTTATTTATTTATTTTTAAAATTTTTATTGGAGTATAGTTGCGTTACAATGTTGTGTTAGTTTCTCCTGTACAACAAAGCGAATCAGCTATAATTATACATATATCCCCTCTTTTTTGGATTTCCTTCCCGTTTAGGTCACCACAGAGCACTGAGTAGAGTTCCCTGTGCTATACAGTAGGTTCTCATTAGTTATCTATTTTATACGTAGTATCAATAGTGTATATGTGTCAATCCCAATCTCCCAATTCATCCCACCCCACTTTCCCCCTTGGTATCTATATGTTTGTTCACTCTGTGTCTCTTTCTTCTTTGTAAATAAGATCATCTATACCATGTTTTTCAGATTCCACATATATGCATTATTACACAATATTTGTTTTTCTCTTTCTGACTTACTTCATTCTGTATGACAGTCTCTATGTCCATCCGTGTCTCTACAGATGACCCAACTTCGTTCCTTTTTATGGCCGAGTAATATTCCATTGTATATATGTACCACATGTTCTTTATCCATTCTTCTGTTGATGGACATTTAAGTTGTTTCCATGTCCTGGCTATTGTAAATAGTGCTGCAGTGAACATTGGGGTGCATGTGTCTTTCTGAGTTATGGTTTTCTCTAGGTATATGCCCAGTAGTGGGATTGCTGGGTCGTATGGTAGTTCTATTTTTAGTTTTATAAGGAACCTCCATACTGTTCTCCATAGTGGCTGTGTCAATTTACATTCCCACCAACAGTGTAGGAGGGTTCCCTTTTCTCCACACCCTCTCCAGCATTTATTGTTTGTAGATTTTCTGATGATGGCCATTCTGACCGGTGTGAGGTGATACCTCATTGTAGTTTTGATTTGCATTTTTCTAACAATTAGTGGTATTGAGCATTTTTTCATGTGTTTGTTGGCCATCTTCCATTACTTTTATAATGTTTGCTAAACAGAAAATTTCCAATTTCCTCATTCCTCCCTCATTTATTACCTGTGTTCTGATATCAGGAAGAGCTGCCCCTTTCCCCTCTTCACGTAGTTGTTTGTGTATTCATTCACGTATCGTTATGAGCTCACAAATTCCTATTCTATTAGGTGGGTTAAAACTGGTTACCATCAATTTTTTTTTATTCTGATGCCCAGATTGCCCAGATTTGGCCAATAGAAGCCTTTTCTCGTGGTGACGTTTGCCTCCTCTAGACATTTTTCCGTCCTTCTTTGAGCACTTGCCTGCTCTCTGGCATCCCAAGAAATTCCAGACTCATTGGGTACCTTCCCTGCCCCAGCCCTGGAATCAGCCATTTCTCCCAGGAGTCTTGGCTGTCTTTTCACTGGAAGAATGGTCTTTAGAAATCAAGATCTGGTATGATGTGTGTTCATGCTCTCGGGGTATGACGGCCTCTGGGCCCTCAGAGCAGGTGTGTGTGTACGTGTACACTGTTAGAGCCATATTTAGTTTTATACCTGTGTGTATGTGTACACATACGTATTTTTAATATACTTGATCACAGAGTTCAATGCAATAAATACCACAGGGCTGGCGCCAGCTCTTTGTATATTTGTAAGTCCCTTCACCAACAGGGAGAGCGCCAGCTCCCAGGATCTTTGGTATACTTACTTATTGCCAATCTCCCTGTGTGTAAGCAGGCTCTTCACCTTGCCAACCACCTATTGGTCCCCAATCCACTGGCCACCTCCTAGCTCTGCTGTCTTCTCTCTTGGCCCCTCGACTGCACTGCACCCCACCCCCCCAACAACATATGTTTTCTTGAGTATCTCATGTCCTATTGGCAGTTCTTTGCTGTCTGGGGTCACACCACCGTTACACACACACTCACAGACCACAGACACTACCTAGATGTGATTTCAGGGACTGGAAAACACCTCTGAAACCCATCTTGACCTGAGGCTGGACTTTAAGAACCCCCGCCTCAGCAATGCTGCGTGTGTGGTATCATTCCCATTTTACAGAGGAGAACACTGAGACTCAGGGAAGTCAAGGGAGTTGCTGAGAGTTGCACAGCTGGTAGCTGGGGGAACTAGAATCAGAGCCCAGATCAGTGAGACGTGGGCCTCCACCCAATTTCTGCAGTGAGGGTTCCTCCCCCCACATCGCCCCACAAGTATTAAAAAGTAGTAGGGGGAAAAAAAGAGAGGGAAAAGAAAAGGGACAAAAAAGAAAGCAGTGGGCAGGCCCTTTGAGTTCATTACATCACTCTTGCCCCAGGATCGGAGCCTCCTGTTGCTCTGTGCGCCCAGCCCTACCGGCCTCCTCATGGGTCCCTCTGGTCACAGCCTCTGCCCCTCCTTCCCAAGTGAGCAGCGGCCCAGTCTGATTCTCCAAGCATCCCTGTTCCCAGGAAGCCCCTTCCCTCCTGCACCAGCTGTGCCCCCAGGCTTGGTCGGGACTGGTTTCTCCCCCTTGGAATCAGCAATTCTTACGCGTGGTTCAAGATTTAAGAAGATACAAAATGGGGTCCAGTAGGAGTCTGTCACTGCCTCGGTTTTCCACCACCCTGTTCCCAGCCCCAAAGGCGACCCAGCCCCCGGTCTCTGTGGCTTCTGCTGGAGGTGTGCCCTGATTCGACTAGCAAATCCATCCTCTCCTTCTGGTTATACATAGGCTAGCGTATTGCTCATGACATGCTGCACCTTTTTTTTTTTTCTTCTCAAACTATTGCTAATGGTACCACTACTTGGGAAAGCTCTTGGGCAGTGTCTACTGTCACTAAAAGCACGTAAACCCACCCTGTGACCCCGCGGTCCACTTCTAGGTCTGTGCCCAGGAGAAATGGGGGCTTCTGTCTGCTAAAAGACGTGCGCACAGTGGTCCCAGCAGTGTTATGTATAAGAGGCCAAACTGGGCACAGCCTGAACACCCAACCACACGCAAAGAGTTACATGAATCGTGCATATCCATGCAATGGCATCCTGGGAATACTACACAGCAACAAAAGACAGTGACTTACAGACCATGGAACAAGCTGGATGAGTCTTGCTAAGAGCCAGTTACAGGAGTACATGTGTACGGCTTCCTTTGTGTGGAGTTCCCAAATGGGCAGAAGAAATCCACGTTGATAGAAGCCCCAGTGTCGGTCATCTTCTGGGGGGCTGTCAACCGGGAGAGGGCCCGAGGGAGCCTTTTGGGAGCTGGAGAGGTTCCACGTGGCACCTGGTGGGGTTACTCTGTTGTACACATGCGCAGAAGTGCGTCCAGGCACACGCGGGATTTGTGTACAGGACTGTGTGTAAGTTATACTGCCATATATATTTCACATTTTCCATGTAGGCAAAGAAAAAATAAACGCTTACGCTCTTTGGGTGGCAACAAAGGGTTTCACGGTGCTACCGTAATGAATGTAACCAATCCTTTATTAGCAGCACGTGGGTTGTTTCTAGTACTTCGTTATTATAAACAATATTGCAGTGGATGACTGAACAGAAGCCATTCTGCAGTAAATAAATCTGCAAACGATATGAGGAGAGCAGGTCCGTTTTCAACTTTGATGCTGCCGCCTGCCCTCCCCTGGGGCTCATCTGGCTTCACCTGCCCCTCCCGGCCTCGATGAGAGGCTCCATCCCCACCCCCTGGCACCAGCTCTCCTGTTACAAATTTCTGGAACCTTACCTATCAGATAGGTGGCGGAGGGTGTACTGGAGTCTCTTGAATGCGAATCTCTGATTTTAAATGAGTTTGATGATCCTTTCATGTTTCAAAGTTATTCATCTTTATTCCCTTTCTGTGACCTCTTTGTTTATGTCCTTTGCCCTTTTTTTTTTTTTTTTTTGCGGTACGCGGGCCTCTGACTGTTGTGGCCTCTCCCGTTGCGGAGCACAGGCTCCGGACGCGCAGGCTCAGCGGCCATGGCTCACGGGCCCAGCCGCTCCGCGGCATGTGGGATCTTCCCGGACCGGGGCACGAACCCGCGTCCCCTGCATCGGCAGGCGGACTCTCAACCACTACGCCACCAGGGAAGCCCCCCTTTTGCCCATTTTTGAAAAACATGAGCTGCTAGTTTTTTCCCTTCTTCATAAGTAAGAGCCCTTCATTTGTTTGGGGAATTGTTTTTCATCGGTGTTCTAAGCTACAGATATGTTCCACAGTGTGGTGTTTACCTTGGGACTTAGCGTGTGGTGCTTCTTGCAGAAGACAACCCGGTTCTATGTAGTGAATTTATCAGTCTTTTCCTTCCTGGCGTCTGGCTTCATCTGGCACTCAGAACGCCCTTTCTTACTCTGAGATGTTTTTGAAATGTAGTCCATAGTTTCTTCTAGTACTTCAGTGGTTTCTTTTGTTTCTACTTGTCCTAAAATTTCTTTTATTGAAGTATAGTTGAGTTACAATGTTGTGTTAATTTCTACTGTACAGCAAAGTGATTCAGTTATATATATATATACGTGTGTGTGTGTGTATATATATATATACACACACACACACATGTATATATATATATACACACACACATTCTTTTTCATATTCTTTTCCATTATGGCTTATCATAGGGTTGTTTTTTTTTTTTTTTTTCGGTACGCGGGCCCCTCACTGTTTGGCCTCTCCCGTTGTGGAGCACAGGCTCCGGACGCGCAGGCTCAGCGGCCATGGCTCACGGGCCCAGCCGCTCCGCGGCATGTGGGATCTTCCCGGACCGGGGCACGAACTCGCGTCCCCTGCATCGGCAGGCAGACTCTCACTCCCAAGTGGGCCACTTGCTGGCTCTTTCCGGTGGCCTTTCCACCTGAAGGCCCCCTCTGCTCCATGGGAGCTCACTCCTGCACCTTCTTCAAGGCTGTTTTCTCGCGATTCCTGAGTGCCCGCACTCTGAACCGGGGCCCCTTGGCTCCTTCGTAGGGCGAGGTGTCCCCGTCACGGTATTGCCGCACGGGTCACGGGCATCTCTTGGCTTGTTCCTTCCTGGTGTTGCCAGATCCCCAGAGGACGTCCAGCTGCATTTGACTTTCAGATAAACAGCGAATCGCTTTTTAGTATATGTGAGTTCTATGCAGTGTTTGCCAAGCACATATACTGAAAGATGATCCATTGTTTATCTGGAGTTCGGAAGTAACTGGACATCCTGCACTTTTTTTCTTTTTTTTTTGCTTATTCTGGCGGCCCTATTAGGAACCCCCTCCCCTACCGTGTTCTTGGAGCTGCTGGAGGATGAGGACATCCCTGCCCTCTGTTGTCCCTGTTCATCACCCCATTGCTTAGGTTCACATATGCTTCCCGGGTGCCAGGCCCTGAACTCGGGGCTCCGAGTCCCTGGTTTCCTGTTACCTCACGGCAGCTTATGGAATCCCTGCTGTTATAACCCCCACTTTGCAGAGGGGGAAATCGAGGCACGGGGGAGGTTTGGGGCAAATATGTTGCAGAAATAAATGTTTGCATGAACCCTTTAAAGAGGGAAGCGAGCATTGGGGTCTAACTCAGTAAGTGTTTGAGGTGAACCAGAGCTGGATGGGATGCAGAGGAAGCCGGGCTCTGCTCAGAGGAGACGGTTCACCCCCAGGTGCCATGTGGTCGCTTGCTCTGCTGTGAGCTCACAGCTCATCTTTCAGCGATGCTGTTTACCTCTGTGGTTCCCTTGGAAGCCTCCACCAGGTAGCATCAGCCCTGGACTGTCTTGCTTGGTGAAAATGCCCTAAGAAGTTCATATGTTCCAGACTCTTTCCTCGGGTCTCGGGAAGACCCCACTCACCATCACCAGTGTGGGTCTGTCCTCTGTGAGCAAACGATCCTTCGGGGGTCACAAAGGAGGCACAGAAGGTCACATATTATATGATTCTATTCATATGAAATATGTAGAATTGGTAAATCTGTGGAGGCAGACGGCAGATTGGAGGTTGCCAGGAGCTGGGTGTGTGTGTGTGACTGATGATGGTACAAGGTCTCCTTTTGGGGTGATGGCAATGTCTTACCACTAGGTAGATGGGGTGATTGCACGACACTGAGAATGTTCTGAATCTCCCTGAATTGTTCACTCCAAGATGGGTCATTTTATGTTATGTGAATTTCACCTTAGTGAAAAAGAACTTTGTGAAAAAAAAAAAGGGGGCTTCCCTGGTGGCGCAGTGGTTGAGAGACCGCCTGCCGATGCAGGGGACACGGGTTCGTGCCCCGGTCCGGGAAGATCCCACATGCTGTGGAGCGGCTGGGCCCGTGAGCCGTGGCCGCTGAGCCTGCGCGTCCGGGGCCTGTGCTCCACAACGGGAGGGGCCACAACAGTGAGAGGCCTGCGTACCGCAAAAAAAAAAAAAGACACAAAGGAGAAAGGAGGGGTGGTGCTCCCCAAATCAGGCTGGACAGGAAGGGAGAATCAGGGGTGCCCCAGAGGGTGCCTGACCTGAGTCAGGATGGGCCAGTCTTTACAGAAGGAAAACGCCGCGATTCAAACCCGGCAGAATCCACAAAGCACATGTCCTTAAGGGGTAGAGGGGGCCACACGAGAGCACCCACATGCCAGTGGGAACAGGGACCACATTGCAGTCCCATCTGAGGGCTGTGCTTTCTGAGAATGGCAACCCTGCAGTAAGGCGGGGTGAGCCCCTGCGGATGCCCTGTCCTAGCAGCCTGGGAACACAGGAGGGTCCTGGGACCCCGGCTGAAGTGGGTTGGGAAGTGATTGGGCGTTAACAAAGGAGAGACAGCAAGTGTAGACGGCTTCTTCCCAAGCTCGATCGTGGGCAAGGAGAGGAGTGAGTGTGTGGTCTCCAGCGTGAAGCCCAGAACGGAGGTTAGAGGTACGGGGAAAACCACACGGAAATGCGGCAGAGGGATTGGAGACCCGCAGGGGTGGGGCAGAGGTCTGAGACCTGATGCAGTTGGGGCCCAGGAGCGAGTTGGGGACACAGGTCAAGGTTTTGGAGGGAGTTCAAGTCTAAGTGGCTTTTTATTTTTTAAAGAAGGAATATTTTCTTTTTTTAATTTAATTTACTTATTTATTTTTGGCTGCGTTTTGTCTTCATTGCTGCACGCGGGCTTTCTCTAGTTGTAGCGAGCAGGGGCTACTCTTTGTTGCGGTGCGCGGGCTTCTCATTGCGGTAGTTTCTCGTTGCAGAGCACAGGCTCTAGGCGCGCGGGCTTCAGTAGTTGTGGCTCGCGGGCTCTAGAGCACAAGCTCAGTAGTTGTGGCACACGGGCTTAGTTGCTCCGCGGCATGTGGAATCTTCCCGGACCAGGGCTCAAACCCATGTCCCCTGCATTGGCAGGCAGATTCTTATCCACTGCGCCACCAGGGAAGTCCCCAAGTGGCTTTTAAATTTTTTTTTGAAAGATAAAATTTATTGAGGTGACATTCACATAACATAAAATTCCCCACGTTAAAGTGACCAATTCAGTGGCACCAAGTGCATCCCTAATGTCATGTGACCCCTGCTTCTAGCGGAACCCCCAGTGGAGGGCTCCAAACATTTTGGTCACCCCTAAAAGAAAGGTCACACCCAGAGCAGCCGCTCTCCAGTCATCCCCCTGCCGCCGGCACCTGGCAGCCATGCATCTACTTTCTGTCTCCGTGGATTTACCTGTTCTGATCATCCCCTAAAAACAGAATCACGTGATATGTGGCTTTTGTGTTCGGCTTCCTTCACTCAACGTGAAATTTTCGAGGTTCATCCGTGTTGGAGGGTTGTCGTCATTCCCTAGGGCTCCTGAGACAAAGCGCTCTAAATTATGGTGGCTTCAAACAACAGAAATTTATTCTCTCACGGTTCTGGAGGCCAGACGTCCCAGATGACGGTGTTGGCAGAGCCTGGCTGTCTCTAATGGCTGTAGTGGAGAACCTGTGCCATGCCATTCTCTTAGCTTCCGGTCCTGCTGGCGATCCCTGATGTCCTGGGCTTGCAGAGGCATTGCTCCTTGCTCTGTCTTCACATCGTCTTCCCGCCATGTGGGTCTGTCCCTGTGTCCAGAGCACTCCTTATGAGAACATCAGGCATATTCGATTAGGGCCCACGCTAGTGACGTCATTCTCACTTGGTTACCTCTGTAAAGACCCTATTTCTAAATGAGGTCGCATTCTGACGTTCTGGGGGTTATAACTTGAAGGTAGCTTCTTTTTCATTCCAGATTTTTTTTTTTAAGATTTGTTTATTATTTATTTTATTATTTTTGGCTGCGTCGATCTTAGTTGCAGCACGCAGGATCTTCGTTGAGCCGTGTGGGATCTTGTGTTGCGGTGTGCAGCCTCTGCGTTGTGGTGTGTGGGCTTCTCTGTAGTTGCGCCATGCGGGTTTTCTCTCTCTAGTTGTGGCGCGCAGGCTCCAGGGTGCATGGGCTCTGTAGCTGTGGCGTGTGGGCTCCAGAACACGTGGGCTCTGTAGTTTGCGGCAACAAGCTCTCTGGTTGAGGCGCGAGAGCTCAGTAGTTGTGGCACACGGGCTTAGTTGCCCCGAGGCGTGTGGGATCTTAGTTCCTGGACCAGGGATCAAACCCGCGTCCCCTGCATTGTAAGGCCGATTCTTTACCACTGGACCACCAAGGAAGTCCCTCCTTCCAGATTTATTGAGATATAATTGACATACAGCACTAAGTTTAAGGTGTACAGCAGAATGATTTGACCTACACATATCGTGAAATGATTATCACAGTAAGTTTAGCGAACATCCATCTCATATTTTTTTCCTTGTGATGAGAACTCTTAGGACTTACCCTCTTAACAACTTTTGTACATAACATACGGCACTGTTAGTTATATTTATCATTTTGTACATTATATGCCTAGTACTTATTTATCTTATAACTAGAAATTTGAACCTTTTGACCACCTTCATCCAATTCACCCTCCCCACCTCTGGTAACCATAAATCTGATGTCTTTTTCTATGAGATCAAATGTTGTTTTTTGAAGTTTAATTGACCTATGACACTATGTTAGTTCCTGGTGTACAACATAGTGATTCAGTATTTCTGTATATTTCAAAATGATCACCAGGATGCCTAGTGACAATCTGTCACCATACGAAGATATTACTTAATAACTGCATGTGTCCCTCTCACACTGTCGATTTCATACCTGCGACACGTTTATTTTGCAGTTTGTAAAATTTGTACGTCTTAATCTCCCTCACCTATTTCTCTCCTCCCACCACCCCTCTTCCCTCTGACAACCACTTGTTTGTTTTCAGCGTCTGTAACTCTGTTTCTGTTTTGTGATGTTTGTTCATTTGTTTTTTAGAGTCCACATATAAGTGATATCCTACAGTATTTGTCTTTCTCTGTCTGACTTACGTCACTGAGCGTGATACTCTCTAGGTCCATCCATGCTGTTGCAAATGGCAAGGTTTCTTTCTTTTTTATGGTTGAGTAATATTCCATCGTGTGTGTGTGAGTGTGTGTTTACATATATATATATATACACACACACACATATATATACACTGCATCTTCTTTATCTCTTCATCTATTACTGAGCACTTAGGTTGCTTCCATATCAAGGTATCTTTTTTGAAAAGACACAGTTCAACCCAGAGCATAGCATCCATCAGCACTTCATTCCTTTCTGAGGCTGAATAATATTCCATTGTGTGGAGAGAGCACATCTCGTTCATCCCTCATCCGTTGATGGGCCTTTGAGCTGCTGTGAACGTCCACGAACGTGTAGTTATTTGAGTCCCTGTTTTCTGTTCTCTTGTTCACATACCTGGGAGTGTGTCAATGACTTTCACTCAGAGAACACAGTTGGAGGCCAGGTACCCTCCCACTTTGGGCTCAGACTCTGTCCCCACAGTCATGGTCACAGTACACAGCTGGAATGTGGACCCTCCCCCTCCAGGCGGCCTTTCCTGGCCCCTCCCCTTACACACCCAAGCCTCTTTCAGCCACTTGGCTGGTTCCCAGGGACATGCGCTCGGACAAACTGGGAGTTCCTGAGAAATGGTGGGAACGCCTGCTAATCGTGACCCACAAAGGCAGAGGGAGTGGATTCCTTTGGTCCTTTTTTTTCTTGTGGATTTTGTGTGTGTGTGGTAAAATGTACATAGCATTTACCATCTTAACTGTTTTTAAGTGCATGGTCCAGTGGCATTAAGTACATTCACGTGGTCCTCCAATCATCACTGCCGTCCGTCTCCAGAACTTTTTCAACTTCTCCCACTGAAACTCTGTCCCCATTAAACACTAACTCCCGGGACTTCCCTGGCGGTCCAGTGGTGAGGACTTGGCGCTTTCACCACCGTGGCCCAGATTCAGTCCCTGGTCAGGGAACTGAGATCCCGCAAGCTGAGCGACGTGGCCAAAAACAAAACAAAACAAACAAACAAAAAACCCACTAATTCCTCCCCAGCTGCTGGTAACCACCATTCTACCTCCTGTCTCTATGAATTTCTCTATGGTGGGTACCACACATAAGTGGTATCATAACAGTATTTGTCCTTTTGTAACTGGCGTATTTCACTTAGCATAATGTCCTCCAGCTTCATCCATGATGTGGTAGGTGTCAGAATTCCCTTCCTTTTTCAGGTTGAATAATATTCCATTGTGTGGCTAGACCACACTTTGCTTACCCATTTATCTCTTGATGGATTTTTTTTTCCTGAAACATTTATATTAACATATTTCTATACAGATAACCCAAAGAAAGTTTAGTATTAGTTTTTTTGTTTTTTTTTAAGTTTTATTTCATTTAACTTTTTATACAGCAGGTTCTTATTAGTCATCCATTTTAGACATATCAGTGTATACATGTCAATCCGAACCGCCCAATTCATCCCACCACCACCCGCCCGCCGCTTCCCCCTTGGTGTCCATTCCTTTGTTCTCTAGATCTGTGTCTCAATTTCTGCCCTACAAACTGGTTCATCTGTACCATTTTTCTAGATTTCACATACATGCATTAATATACGATATTTGTTTTTCTCTTTCTGACTTACTTCACTCTGTATGACAGTCTCTAGATCCATCCACGTCTCAACAAATGACCCAATTTCGTTCCTTTTTATAGCTGAGTAATATTCCATTGTATATATGTACCACAACTTCTTTATCCATTCGTCTGTCGATGGGCATTTAGGTTGTTTCCATGACCTGGCTATTGTAAATAGTGCTGCAATGAACATTGGGGTGCATGCGTGTTTTTGAATTATGGTTTTCTTTGGGTATATGCCCAGTAGTGGGATTGCTGGATCATATGGTGATTCTATTTTTAGTTTTTTAAGGAACCTCCATACTGTTCTCCATAGTGGCTGTATCAATTTACATTCCCACCAGCAGTGCAGGAGGGTTCCCTTTTCTCCACACCCTCTCTAGCATTTGTTGTTTGTAGACTTTATTTTTTATTTTTTATTTTTTTAGCGGTGCACAGGCCTCTCACTGCTGTGGCCTCTCCCGTTGCGGAGCACAGGCTCCGGACGCGCAGGCTCAGCGGCCATGGCTCACGGGCCCAGCCATTCCACGGCATGTGGGATCTTCCCGGACCGGGGCACGAACCCGTGTCCCCTGCATCAGCAGGCAGACTCTCAACCACTGCGCCACCAGGGAAGCCCTGTTTGTAGATTTTCTGATGATGCCCATTCTAACTGGTGTGAGGTGATACCTCATTGTAGTTTTGATTTGCATTTCTCTAATAATTAGTGATGTTGAGCAGCTTTTCATGTGCCTCTTGGCCATCTGTGTGTCTTCTTTGGAGAAATGTCTATTTAGGTCTTCTGCCTATTTTTGGATTGCATTGTTGGTTTCTTTACTATTGAGCTGCATGAGCTGTTTATATATATTGGAGATTAATCCTTTGTCCGTTGATTCGTTTGCAAATATTTTCTCCCATTCTGAGGGTTGTCTTTTCATCTTGTTTATGGTTTCCTTTGCTGTACAAAAGCTTTGAAGTTTCATTAGGTCCCATTTGTTTATTTTTGTTTTTATTTCCATTTCTCTAGGAGGTGGATCAAAAAAGATCTTGCTGTGATTTATGTCAAAGAGTGTTCTTCCTATGTTTTCCTCTAAGAGTTTTATAGTGTCCAGTCTTACATTTAGGTCTCTAATCCATTTTGAGGTTTTTTTGTTTGTTTGTTTGTTTTTGCAGTATGTGGGCCTCTCACATTTGTGGCCTCTGCCTTTGCGGAGCACAGGCTCCAGATGCGAAGGCTCAGCGGCCATGGCTCACGGGCCCAGCTGCTCGGCGGCATGTGGGATCTTCCCGGACCGGGGCACAAACCCATGTCCCCTGCATTGGCAGGCGGACTCTCAACCACTGCGCCACCAGAGAAGCCCCATTTTGAGTTTATTTTTGTGTACAGTGTTAGGGAATGTTCTAATTTCATTCTTTCACGTGTAGCTGTCCAGTTTTCCCAGCACCACTTTTTGAAGAGACTGTCTTTTCTCCATTGTATATCCCTGCCTCCTTTGTCATAGATTAGTTGACCATAGGTGCGTGGATTTATCTCTGGGTTTTCTATCTTGTTCCATTGATCTATGTTTCTGTTTTTGTGCCAGTACCATATTGTCTGGATTACTGTAGCTCTGTAGTATAGTCTGAAGTCAGGGAGTCTGATTCCTCCAGCTCCGTTTTTTTCCCTTAAGACTGCTTTGGCTATTAGGGGTCTTTTGTGTCTCCATACAAATTTTAAGATTTTTTCTTCTAGTTCTGTAAAAAAATGCCATTAGTAATTTGATAGGGATTGCATTGAATCTGTAGATTGCTTTGGGTAGTACAGTCGTTTTCACAATATTGATTCTTCCAATCCAAGAACATGGTATATCTCTCCATCTGTTGGTATCATCTTTAATTTCTTTCATCAGTGTCTTATAGTTTTCTGCATACAGGGCTTTTGTCTCCCTAGGTAGGTTTATTCCTAGGTGTTTTATTCTTTTTGTTGCAGTGGTAAATGGGAGTGTTTCCTTAATTTCTCTTTCAGATTTTTCATCACTAGTGTACAGGAATGCAAGAGATTTCTGTGCATTAATTTTGTATCCTGCTACTTTACCAAATTCACTGATTAGCTCTAGTAGTTTTCTGGTAGCATCTTTAGGATTCTCTATGTCTAGTATCATGTCATCTGCAAAGAGTGACAGTTTTACTTCTTCTTTTCCAATTTGTATTCCTTTTATTTCTTTTTCTTCTCTGATTGCCGTGGCTAGGACTTGCAAAACAATGTTGAATAATAGTGGTGAGAGTGGACATCCTTGTCGTGTTCCTGATCTTAGAGGAAATGGTTTCAGGTTTTCATCATTGAGAGTAATGTTTGCTGTGGGTTTGTCGTATGTGGCCTTTATTATGTTGAGATAGGTTCGCTCTATGCCCACTTTCTGGAGAGTTTTTTATCATAAATGGGTGTTGAATTTTGTCAAAAGCTTTTTCTGCATCTATTGAGATGATCATATGGTTTTTCTTCTTCCGTTTGTTAGTATGTTTTATCACATTGATTGATTTGAGTATATTGAAGAATCCTTGCATCTCTGGGATAAACCCCACTTGATCATGGTGTATGATCCTTTTAATGTGTTGTTGGGTTCTGTTTGCTAGTGTTTTGTTGAGGATTTTGGCATCTATATTCATCAGTGATATTGGTCTGCAATTTTCTTTTTTTGTAGTATCTTTGTCTGGTTTTGGTATCAGGGTGATGGTGGCCTCATAGAATGAGTTTGGGAGTGCTCCTTCCTCCGCAATTTTTTGGAAGAGTTTGAGAAGGAAAGGTGTTCACTCTTCTCTAAATGTTTGATAGAATTCGCCTGTGAAGCCATCTGGTCCTGGACTTTTGTTTGTTGGAAGATTTTTTTTTTTTTTTTTTTTGTGGTACGTGGGCCTCTCACTGTTGTGGCCTCTCCCGCTGCGGAGCACAGGCTCCGGACGCGCAGGCCTAGTGGCCATGGCTCACGGGCCCAGCCACTCCGCGGCATGTGGGATCCTCCCAGACCGGGGCACGAACCCGTGTCCCCTGCATCGGCAGGCGGACTCTCAACCACTGCGCCACCAGGGAAGCCCCTGTTGGAAGATTTTTAATCACCGTTTCAATTTCATTACTTGTGATTGGTCTGTTCATATTTTCTATTTCTTCCTGGTTCAGTCTTGGAAGGTTATACCTTTCTAAGAATTTGTCCATTTCTTCCAGGTTGTGCATTTTATTGGCATACAGGTGCTTGTAGTAGTCTCTTAGGATGCTTTGTATTTTTGCGGTGTCTTTTGTAACTCCTCCTTTTTCATTTCTAATTTTATTGATTTGAGTCCTCTCCCTCTTTTTCTTGATGAGTCTGGCTAATGGTTTATCAATTTTGTTTATCTTCTCAAAGAATCAGCTTTTAATTTCATTGATCTGTGCTATTGTTTTCTTTGTTTCTATTTCATTTATTTCTGCTCTGATTTTATGATTTCTTTCCTTCTAGTAACTTTGAGTTTTGTTTGTTCTTCTTTCTCTAGTTCCTTTAGGTGTAAGGTTAGATTGTTTATTTGAGATGTTTGTTATTTCTTGAGGTAGGATTGTATAGCTATAAACTTCCCTCTTAGAACTGCTTTTGCTGCATCCCATAGGTTTTGGATCGTCGTGTTTTCATTGTCATTTGTCTCTAGGTATTTTTTGATTTCCTCTTTGATTTCTTCAGTGATCTCTTGGTTATTTAGTAACGTATTGTTTAGCCTCCATGTGTTTGTGTTTTTTACACTTTTTTCCCTGTGATTCATTTCTAATCTCATAACGTTGTGGTCAGAAAAGATGCTTGATATGATTTCAGTTTTCTTAAATTTACTGAGGCTTGATTTGTGACCCAAGGTGTGACCTATCCTGGAGAATGTTTCATGCGCAATTGAGAAGAAAGTGTACTCTGCTGTTTTGGGATGGAATGTCCTATAAATATCAATTAAATCTATCTGGTCTGTTGTGTCATTTAAAGCTTGTGTTTCCTTATTTATTTTCATTTTGGATGATCTGTCCATTGGTGTAAGTGAGGTGTTAAAGTCCCCCACTATTATTGTGTTACTATTGATTTCCTCTTTTATAGCTGTTAGCAGTTGCCTTATGTATTGAGGTGCTCCTGTGTTGGGTGCATATATATATTTATAATTGTTATACCTTCTTCCTGGATTGATCCCTTGATCATTATGTAGTGTCCTTCCTTGTCTCTTGTAACATTCTTTATTTTAAAGTCTATTTTATCTGATATGAGTATTGCTACTCCAGCTTTCTTTTGATTTCCATTTGCATGGAATATCTTTTTCCATCCCCTCACTTTCAGTCTGTATGTGTCCCTAGGTCTGAAGTGGGTCTCTTGTAGACAGCACATAGATGGGTCTTGTTTTTGTATCCATTCAGCAAGCCTGTGTCTTTTGGTTGGAGTATTTAATCCATTCACATTTAAGGTAGTTATCGATATGTAGGTTCCTATTACCATTTTCTTAATTGTTTTGGGGTTGTTTTTGTAGGTTCTTGTCCTCTGTTGTGTTTCCCATTTAGAGACATTCCTTTAGCATCTGTTGTAGAGCTGGTTTGGTGGTGCTGAATTCTCTTAGCTTTTGCTTGTCTGTAAAGCTTTTGATTTCTCCATCGAATCCGAATGAGATCCTTGCTGGGTAGAGTAATCTTGGTTGTAGGTTCTTCCCTTTCATCACTTTAAGTATATCATGCCACTCCCTTCTGGATTGTAGAGTTTCTGCTGAGAAATCAGCTGTTAACCTTATGGGTGTTCCTTTGTATGTTATTTGTCGTTTCTCCCTTGCTGCTTTCAGTAATTTTTCTTTGTCTTTAATTTTTGATTTGATTACTGTGTGTCTCGGTGTGTTTCTTCTTTGGTTTATCCTGTATGAGACTCTCTGCGCTTCCTGGACTTGGGTGGCTATTTCCTTTCCCATGTTAGGGAAGTTTTCAACTATAATCTCTTCAAATATTTTCTCGGGTCCTTTCTCTCTCTCTTCTCCTTCTGGGACCCCTATAATGCGAATGTTGTTGTGTTTAATGTTGTCCCATAGGTCTCTTAGGCTGTCTTCGTTTCTTTTCATTCTTTTTTCTTTATTCTGTTCTGCAGCAGTGAATTCCAGCCTTCTGTCTTCCAGGTGACTTATCCGTTCTTCCACCTCAGGTATTCTGCTATTGATTCCTTCTAGTGTAGTTTTCATTTCAGTTATTGTATTGTTCATCTCTGTTTGTTTGTTCTTTAATTCTTCTAGGTCTTTGTTAAACATCTCTTGCATCTCCTCGATCTTTGCCTCCATTCTTTTTCTGAGGTCCTGGTTCATCTTCACTATCATTATTCTGAATTCTTTTTCTGGAATGTTGCCTATCTCCACTTCATTTAGTTGTTTTTCTGGGGTTTTATCTTGTTCCTTCATCTGGTACATAGCCCTCTGCCTTTTCATCTTGTCTGTCTTTCTGTGAATGTGGTTTTTGTTCCACAGGCTGCAGGGTTGTAGTTCTTCTTGCTTCTGCTGTCTGCCCTCTGGTGAATGAGGCTATCTAAGAGGCTTGTGTAAGTTTCCTGATCTCTTTTCTTAAAAAAATTGAAATGTAGAGAAATTATTTGAGCCTAGCATCAAATGCAAATCAAAGGAGATTTTTTAAAAATAGAATTCACAATTTTTCTGCCTGTACTTTCAGTGTTGGTTAAAAACACACAGATTCGGGACTTCCCTGGTGGCGCAGTGGTTAAGAATCCGCCTGCCACTGTGGGGGACATGGATTCAAGCCCTGGTCCGGGAAGATCCCACATGCCACAGAGCAACTAAGCCCGTGCACCACAACTACTGAGCCTGCGCTCTAGAGCCCATGAGCCACAGCTACTGAGCCCACGTGCCACAACTACTGAGCCTGCGCACACCACAACTACTGAAGCCCATGCTCTGCAACAAGGGAAGCCACCTCAACGAGAAGCCCGCGCACCGCAACGAAGAGTAGCCCCCGCTCTCTGCAACTAGACAGAGCCCGCACACAACAAGGAAGACCCAACCCAGCCAAATATAAAATAAATTTTAAAAAATAAATAAAAGCACACAGATTCAAAAAAATGAATAAAAATTTAAAAATAAAATAAAACCACACAGATTTAAATATTTATGTATCTTCCAGAGCCACTTGTAGAAGCCTCGGCCTCTGAGAGAACATCAGGGAATATCATCTCCAAAGAGACAAAGTCCCAGAGAGAAGCTCCTCCAGTGCTGGGGTCACCACACCTCCTAAATCCCTCTGGTTCTTTAGGCTGCTGGTCGCTTGTGAAATATTTACTGAATGCACCTGCCACGTGCAAGGCACAATTACAGAGTTGGGTTTTCTTAAATCTTCAAAACTACCTGGGACAGATTATCATCCCTGGTTACGGGGCTGGTCAGTGACAGAGGGGGATTTGAACCCAGGTCTGTGTGATTCCAACCTCCGTGCCCCTTCTGTCGCTCTGGGCGTCTTCCTGCTCTTGAGTTGTCTGAACGTGGCTGAGCCACCCGAGTGATGTCACCGTCATTGTCATTCCAACCAAGTGTCGGAGGCCTGGTCCCTGAGACAGGTACCAGGCCAGCATTTAATCGGAGTTCATGGTGAGTCTGGACTGTGTCAAGCCCTGTACAGGCACACACTTGCTTGATTCCAAAAAAGCAGGATGAGGTAGCTAGCCATCATCATCCCCATTTTGCAGATGAGGAAATTATGATCAGAGAGGTCAACACTTGCCCGAGGTGACATGCTGGCCAGTGGAGCTGGACTGTCTCCTGGGCAGTGCTGACAATGAGGGTAAAATGAGGCTTGTGGCCGAGAGTGCATATCCAGTCATCCACACCGTGGCGCTAAGTGCACGTGCACTTGGATTGGTGTCCTGAGCTCTGACTGACAGATGCTCGCGGAGCAGCCCCTGGGTACCAGGCCCTGGTCTTGCCTTCTGGAGGGGCTGCGTCATGAGCAGATGGAGGCATCCGAGTGATAATCACTTGCTGGTCATGTTGCAAATGAAAGTTGTATAAGTGCCGTCAAGGAGACCTCCAGGGTGCCGAGAGGGTAGAGCAGGGTAACTCAGCTGGTCTGGGAAGACATCAGGACAGGACCACCACCTATTTCTTTCTTCAAAAAAATGTTTTATTTAATATTTATTTATTATTTATTAAATATTTATTATTTTAAATGTTTATTTATTTGGCTGTGCTGGGTCTTAGTTGCGGCACACAGGATCTTCCTTGCCGTGTGCGGGATCTTTTAGTTGCGGTATGTGAACTCTTAGTTGCAGCACGCGGGATCTAGTTCCCTGACCGGGGATCGAACCCGGGCCCCCTGCATTGGGAGCGTGGAGTCTTAACCACTGGACCGCCAGGGAAGTCCCCCATCATCAATTTCTAAAGCAGGTCTTCTCGCCCTCAGCTGGATGGACGTTTCTTTTCCAGGTCATTCCTTGTAGGATGCTTGGCAGCACAAGTGGCCTCTACACTAGATGCCAGTAGCACCCCTGACCCCCATTATGACAACCAAACATGTCTCCAGACAGTGGCAGAGTCCCCCAGGAGGCAAAACTGCCCTTGGTTGAGAACCCTGGATTTAAAGTTTGGTTTGGCAGTCGGGAGAGTGTACCATCTCCTGCAGGGGCACCGGAGCAGTCCACTCCTGGGGACACAGGACTCCTCCAGTGGGCAGTGGAATTTTTAGCTAGTATGCTGCTGCCCCACCTGAGGCCAGGAGAGCATGGAGGGTGGATGTGAGGCAGGGTCTGCTGCAGCCATATTGGAGACGGTTGGGTACTGCCCTGTAACTGGAGTCTATCCAGATGTTTCCAGCATGGGGTGTGTGTGTGTGTGTGTGTGTGTGTGTGTGTGTGTGTGTGTGTGAGAGAGAGACAGACAGACAGACAGACAGAAAGAGACAGAGAGCAGAAGGGAGAGGAGGGGGCAAGATTTATACCTTCAGGGTTGCTTGAGATGCTGCATAAAAAGTGAGTTGAGTGTGGTCATGCCAGACAGAAATGGTCAGCTGGAGAACACCAGGCAGGCAGGTCCTGTAACCCCAGGACTGTGTCCATCTGCAGTGTGATCAAGGATTGAGCACTTGATTTGGTACCACTGAACCAGGTCTTGAGAGCAGAAAAAACATCCTGTCTTGGCTGTGATGTGCATTTCTCTGGGAAGTGGATCTTGCACAGTGAAGAAAGTAAGCTTGACTTAAGCAGAGAGAGTCTGTCGAGTGATATGTGTAATAATCATTGGTTGCTTCCTGGTCACTGGCACGGTGAGAAGCACCCCCCGGAAGTGGGTGTGGTTAGCAGTGCATTTCTAAGCAAACAAGGTGTTTGGGAGATGGGGGCGGGGAATGGCAAGAAGTAACAGAGGAATTTACCGTCTCTGTTCCAGCTGAAGGAAGAGGTTAGCCAATGCCACTCCCTTCCTCCTTCCCAGTGCCAGACTACCTGGTGGAAAAGGAAAAGATGATTATCATGTTCTAGGGGTAAGAATACTAGGAATAATTTTGCAAAAATACTCAGCGTTTTCCTAATTATGAGGTCTCCTCTGTGTTCCCGTGTCCTCCCACACCCTTCAGGTGTTTCAGGTGGCTTCTTCCCAGACCTGCTAGACACCCATACCTTGGCCAGGTTCCCCCCCTCTTCTTAGGTTATTGCAGACATCTCCTAGAACAGGCTGTGATATCGCCAGTCACCATCAGGGGGCACTCTCTGTAGTATGGGGCAAACGTCACAGAATGCCAGACGTTCAAGGTCCAGGGTTCTAAGCCTGTGCATTGTTGCCTTGTTCTGTCAGCTTTGTGAGTTCCGGTGCTTGCATCTGTAATAGCCAACAACTGGAAACAATCCATCAGCAGTAGAACAGATAAAGAAATTGTGCTGTAGTCATTTGGCGGTATATTATGCAGCCATGAAAATTAGCGAACCATCACTACACACATCATGCATGAATCTCACTGATAACCTTGAGTCAAAAGCATATATATTGCATGTTACCATTTACACAGAGTTCAAACCCCAGCAACACAAATCTCCTGGGGGCTGGTAATGTCTGTTTCTTGATATGGAGGCTGGTTATATGGGTCAGTTTGTGAAAATTCGAGCTGTACAGTTAAGATCTGCACACTTTCTCTTTGTATATTATACTTTAAAAAGACATATCAGTACAAAACCTGTGTGCCTAATAGCAATCCTGCTTTTTTTCCACAGATTGACGGACAAAATGAGTTGAAAGCCATCGAGAAAGAGAAGACGGTGGTCGCTCTGCCCGCCAAGGAAGCAAGCAAATGCCACAGAGAGGATCTGGCCAAAGCATTTTATGTAAGAATTGAATTTGTATCTGATGCCAGGTGCGGTAGGGTTTTTAGATTAAGGAGAGAGCAGTACAAAGTCCTGAAAGTGGCTTTAGAATTCTGTGCTATAGTACCTTTTTATCATCACTGCTAGAAAATACTATCGCCATTGAGCCATTCTGATTTCCACCAGGAGTGGCATCCACATTAATGGCAGTGGTACTAATCGTCAAGGCCCTTCCTAGCAGCCAGGATCCTCCCAGCTCTCTGTGTACCTGTTGATGGGAGACAGAGGATGTCTCAGGGGACCCACACGGTTCCACAGCAGCACAGCCAGAATTGAGTCCAGGTGTTTTGACATCAAAGCTCAAACTCTTCACCGTGTGCTGTGCACACCCTTCATCTTTTCTAATCCATGGTGTTTCCAGTGACCGAAAACAAATCTCACCAGTTTCTCCAGTGAATTTGAATTCCTGGCCAGTACAAGACAAAACCCAAACCAAAAAACCACTTCCGTTCCATGAGGCTCCCCTCTGAGGCTGAAGGACTTTGCTTGCTTTATGTTTTTAATTATCTTTACTTAGATAACTGAGCACACATGGGTGTGTGTGTGTGTGTGTGTGTGTGTGTGTGTGTGTGTGTGTGTGTGTGTGTGTGTGTCCTCACCGCATTTTGCTTATCCATTCATGCATTTGTGGACACTGGGTTGCTTCCACCTCTGGCTGTTGTATGTTATGCTGCTATGAACATGGGTGGACAAATATCTCTCTGAGATGGCCTTCCAGTTCTCTGGGTATACACACCCAGAAATGGAATTGCTGGCTTATATGGTGGTTCTATTTTTAATTTTTTTTTTTTTTTTTTATGCGGTACGCGGGCCTCTCACTGCTGTGGCCTCTCCCGTTGCGGAGCACAGGCTCCGGACGCGCAGGCTCAGCGGCCATGGCTCACGGGCCTAGCCGCTCCGCGGCACGTGGGATCTTCCCGGACCGGGGCACGAACCCGTGTCCCCTGCATCGGCAGGCGGACTCTCAACCACTGCGCCACCAGGGAAGCCCTGTTTTTAATTTTTTGAGGTACTTCCATAACGTTTCCTACGGCAGCTGCACCATTTTACATTCCCAGGCCCACGCATTTTTCTAAAGATGAAACATAAGTGTTCCTGCATCTCCAGGTGTCCATACTACAGTTGCTCCTTGAAATGTAGGCCCAAGGCTGTCTTTTCTGCAGTATCTGGAGGGCAGAGTGCGGTCTAACTGACAAAGAATTGGACTCTGGGTTTCCTCCTGTCTCTGCCCCTCTTCGCTCGGTGTCTTTGAACCGGTGCCCCCTCCTCTGTGGACAGCCCATTTTCCTTGATCATCATGGAAGCAGCTGCCTTCCAGAGTGGGTATCCTGTGACCTGGGCTTCTTAATCCTTACTGGCCCATCCTTCTCCCTCCAGGTGGATTTACAGAACGGACTGTCAGAGTTCTCGGTGACACAGCGCAGGCTGGTCCATGGCTGGAATGAGTTTGTCGCTGATAACACAGAACCCGTGTGGAAGAAATATCTCGATCAGGTAGGACTGTAGGTGTCATTCCGTGAATGAACTCGTGTATGCCTGGGGGATAAGAGTGGGGGACGGACATTCATTGTTTAAGTATGGATTGAGTGTGTCCGTGGACAAGTCCCAGGGTGTGGAGCAACTGTACTACAAAGTTAAACAAGGCTCTCCCCATTCAGGCTGCTCTTAGCCGGCAGGAGGGATCACTAACTACCCCAGCAACCGTGGCCATGAATAGTAGTTGTTCCGTTCAGGGAGGGTTTACCATGTACCAGGCACATGCTGACTGAGTGAGTCCGCAAGCATCAACTTACTTAATCATCTTCCTAATCCCCACTTCGAGATGAGAAGGGTGAAGTACAGAGCAGTTGAACTATTTCCCGAGGCTATGTAGGGTTGCCAGATTTAGCCAATAAAGTTACAGGATGCCCTGTTAACATTTGAATTTCACATACATAAAAAAAAACTGTTCTTTTTTTTAATCTATGTCCCAAATGTTGCATGGGACCTACTTATACTTAAAAAAAAAAAGTTCCTTGTTTATCTGAAATTCACATTTAACTGGGTGACCTGTAGTTTATCTGGCAACCAGGGCCCAGAGTCACGCAGTAGGTAGCGGCACTGCTGGGAAGTGAAGCCAGACATCTGGTTGCAGAGCCCCGGCCCCCTTAGCCTCTGCCATTGGTGCTGAATGCGTGGGGCATGAGTCAAACGCCTGGAAGCCATTGGGAAGGGGGGAAAAAAATGGAAATAGACACGGCTGCAAATTCCCGTCTAGAAATCAACCCCCCATCCCCCCAGTACCAGCTCTGAAAGTTCCAGTTAACAGGCAGAACTTCCCATGAAGCCATGGGAACGTGAAGCCATGCAGATTGCCTCAGTGTCCCCTCTGGCCTTTTGCACCCTCTCCCAGCCCCGACACCTCCCTCTTAGCCTAACTCAGGGCTGCCCGGCTTCAGCTGCCTTCCCCTGGCTCACATTTAGGGCTCTCTCGATTGGTCAGTTCAGGGACCAATCACAGCCCTCCTTGCAGCATCCTCACCTTCCTTTCTCCTCCAGTCCCCACCCCGCTCATTGGTCGGTTCTCAGTGCCCTAGGGATGTCATTCATGGACGCATTTTGGCCCCAAAATAGGCTTCTAGGTATGCAGGTGGTTCTGGGCAACCCAGAAACTTCCTGGAATCCCAGTGTTGGGAAGAGGCAGCAGAGGCTCCTGGAAGGTGAAGTTCAGGGAAGGGGGCAGACATGCAGGCTGTGAGGGACATTTTCCCTTCTGGAGTGGGACCTTGGTCAGTTCTGCCCTGGCTGCCCCTTCCACTAGGACCTGCTCACCTGGCCTCTACTTCACGCCAAGGGCTGTCCTCCAGCCAGGGCCTTTCCGGGAATGCAATCTCTTCAGTTTCTAAGAGCAGGAAACGTGCTTATTCTTCTTAACCTCATCAGTTCAGGAATCCATCTCAGGGAATCCTCGCGGGATTGGAAGGAAGCTCCCAATGGCCGTGTTTACCCGCCCTTGATGGGCACAGGAAGTCCACGTGCTCTCACTTATTAATTCTTTTTGTTCATTGAGCATCTGCTGCATGCCAGATGCTGTGATTCTCCTGTCTGTCACCTGCAGTGACAGGGAACTCAACCACTTCACGAGGCAGCCCTGCTTCTCCGTCTCAGGAGACTCACCATGAGGAATTCTACCTTAGCGTGACCCGAGATCCCTGTCCTGGAGTCATGAAGCGAAGGCAGAGGAGAGTCAGCCGGGTTCAGATCCCACTTCAGCCTTGGGACTGTTAATCCTCCCTGAGCCTCAATTGTCCCCATCTAGAAAATAGGCCTAATAAGTACCTCCTGTTCTGAGGTTTACAAAAGAAGAGGCCTAGCCCGTATTGAGTGCCTAGTAAAGCTTGCCCCAGGTCCCAGTGTCTGCCGGTTAGCCCTGGTTTGATTTGAGCGTAGCTGTTAAGAGCACAGGTGTTGGAGTTGCCTGATCTCATTCAATCCTTGGCAATTCAGTTTCTTTCAGAGCCCCAGGTTGGTCATGTATCAAGCAGGACTCCTTAACAGTACCTGTGTCATGGGGCTGGGAGGAGCCTACGAAATGATGCAGGGAAAGCACTGAGCGCAGAGTGTGGCCTGGAGGAGGTGCTCGGGAAATGCTGGTTGTTGCGGTTGTTACTGTTCATTGTAATGAACGTCTCCCGTGTACCACCATTTCACCGCACAGTAAGGTTTCAACAGACCGCTTTCTGCCTGTCCCCCTTTACTTGTGGGCTTAGAAGGGGCCCCAAGAGCCAGAAGAGTCTGATTATCTGTGGCCAGGGCAGCCCTAGTGGCACGTGGTGGGATCTTCCCATTGGATCTGACACTTGTGTGCCGTGTCTCACGGTGACTCACCTGTCTTGCGTGGGAGAGGGCAGGTGCTTGGGATGGTCTCCTGGAGGGCAAGGAGGGAGGGAGGCTGATGGTATCAGTGTCAGTCTGGAGGGTTGCTCAGGTCCAGCCTCACGGGGAGGGGGTGAGATTATGGGCTTGGGATTAGAGTTCAGGGTGAGGCCAGCACCTGGTCCCAGCTCTCAGAGCATCCTGGCCGGGACTGTGGACCCATGAGCTAGCCCTGAGCCCATGGCTGGAGGGGTCCCTTGTGCAGAAACAGGCACCCTGCTCTCTGAGTCTTCACTGGGTACAGCCTGCAGGGAGGGAGGGAGCTGCCAGCCAGGGCCGGGAGAGGTGAGGGCAGGGATCCAGGCGGCGGCGCAGCAGTGACCTGGCCAGGAGGACGCGCCGCCGGGGCAGTACAGACCCACTGCTGATCCGCACCGTGCTGGGTGACCGGGGTCAGGAGCTCCAACCCCACCAAGCCTCCGAGTCGCCCACCTAGCGATGGGCGTTGGCTGTTCGTTCATTCATTCTAGATAAACGCCTTTTGTGCTCCTGGCCAGGTCGAGGCACTGTGCATAGAGCAGTGGCCTAAACCGAGTTTCTGGTTTCAGGGAAACAGACACTCGGTGAGTGATACAGCACCCAGTGGGCGTGGCCTGAGGAGAGGAGTCAAGACAGGAGTGAGGACGTGCCAGTGGGGAGCCGGGTGGTCAGCAGGGGCATCTGACTGGTGTCTGGAGGGGGCGATGTCTGAGCAGAGACCCAGTGAAGTGAGGAGAGGAGCCGTGGTAGGGTGTGGATGAAGGATGCTGCAGGAGGGGGACGTGCAAAGGCCCTGAGGAGAGGCCTGGTGCATGTGGGGTAACCCGGCCTCGGAAGGTGGCCTGGAGAATGCAGGTGCATGACAGGTGTTCAGGGCGTATTTGTGCCCCCTCCCCGCTCACTTCTGTCCAACCGGGTGGGAAGTCTATGATGGGCTCGGGGCTGAAATAAAATCTTATTCTTAACTCCACTGAACTGAGGGGTTCTCCTTCCCTGTGCAAGGTTGAATAGCATCCCCTCAAAATTCACATCTATCTGGAACCTCAGTCTTATTTGGAAATAAGGTCTCTGCAGATGTGATTAGTGAGGATGAGGTCATACTGGGTTAGGGTGGGCCCCTATCCAGTGACTGGTGTCCTTAGAAGAGACTCAGACACACACAGAGGGGAGAAGGCCCTGTGACAGCAGAGGTGGAGTGATGTGTCTACAAGCCAAGGAGTGCCGGCAATACCAGGAACTGGAATAGTCAGGAAAGGTTCTTCCCCTAGGAGACCCCGGGGCCTCCAGAGAGAGCACGGCCCTGCCGACACCTTGATTCTGGACTTCCGGCCTCCAGAACTGTGAGAGAATAAGTGTCTTGTTTTAAGCCCCCCAGGTTGTCATTTATCACCACATCCCCAGGACACCAATATACTGTTAGCCGGCTTGCCCTTGTATCTGGCCCTTCATCCTCCCTGGACTTCCAAGGAAAGGGTGTGTCCCTCTCTGGGGTGGTGGTGTTTGGCCGTGGCTGTGAGCTCTGCTGGGCAGCTGTGAGTCTAGCCCAAGGACTCTCGGCAGCCCCTTCCCTCTGCAAACTGCCCCCAATCCCCTTACCCCCATCTCCGGTGCTTCCAGGTGCTCTCAGGACCAAAACTGGAACTTCTCTGACCAAAACCTTTTATTAGGGAAAATTTCAAAAAGATACATTAGGAGGGAGGATAAGATAATAAACCCCATGTATCCAGCATCTAGTTTCACTAATTGTCAACCCGTTTTGCCCCATTTTTTATCCCCCTTTTTCCTCTGCAGCATTTTAAAGCAAATTCTAGATACTGAATCATTTTACCATCTATACTTTGATGTGTATCTCTGCCCTGGAGGACATTGTTCTTTCTCTCTCTCTCTCTCTCTCTCTCTCTTTTATTTTTTATTTATTTATTTATTTTTGGCCGCCCTGTGCGGCACGCAGGATCCTAGCTCCCCAACCGGGGATCGAACCCGTGCCCCCTGCAGTGGAAGCTCAGAGTCCCAACCACTGGACCACCAGGGAAGACTGTCTTTTTTTGTTGTTTTTTTTTTAAACCATAACAACAATACTGTTATCCCACTAAGACCATGAGCGCTTCTTTCACATCATCCAGTGCCTGGTTCAGAGCTGGTTTTCCCCACATGCCTCAAAGGCACCTCTTCACAGTTGATTTGTTAGTGCCCTTTAAATCGAATCCCTTTTCCTAATCTGTGGACTCATGCCCATGGAATGGCTTATAAGATCCGTAAAATGGATGGATAGTTTATTTACATGTTGAAGACATCGCTCTTGGGAAGAAGCCTGTAGCTAATTGAATAAGGTCCATCTCAGGAACTTTGATGCAGGTTTCAAGTTTTTGTGGGAAGCTCTTTCGCGGGTCTCCCGGGGTTGACTCCCACCCGTGTGTCTCAGACCGGAGCACCGGGGCTCCCAGGCAAGCTGGCTTTGAGGTGTGGTTCTCTCTGAAGGTGTGGTGACCCCCCCCACCCCAGCCCAGCCCAGCCCTGGCAAGGATCGATGGGAAAGCTTCCCTGAGGGCCAGCTATTGGATCAAGAGCCCTGATAAGAGGGACCGTTTTCTGGAGCTCAGGCAGCCACGATTCCTCCCTTTGACCAGTGTTTATCCAGTGCCTTTTGGAATCAGTCTTGGTCCTTCTGGCTCCCGTGTACTGAGCATCTACTGTGTGCCACCCACTGGGCAGGTCACTCTATCCTCCTTATGCCCTTTAGTCCTCCCATCAGCCGAGAGAGGCTGGAGAAGTCAGAGGCTCGCTCGAGGTCTGTCAATGAGCTCATGGTGGAGACAGCTGGAATTCTATCAGATTCCTGAGCTCTTGCCTGCCTCCCCATGTGCTCAGATCCCCTTCTAGGTCCTGGAGGGATTGGGGACCCCAGGATGGGCATGGCCTGTATGCTTAGGAAGATTACATTCTAGCAGAGAATAGAGACAAATAATTTGATACAGACGCAGAAAAATTGTAGCTAAGAAGGTGAAATACATTCGAGTTGCCCAGTCTTGAGGATTCACAATAGATGCGGTGGCTAACACCGGGTGACCCGTGAGCTGACCGCAAAGTGCCCTGTCCCTCATTCAGAGGAGTTAAAGCACAGCAGTTCTGGGGTGAGAGGCATTAAATCCCTTCATGTACCACACTGGCATGATGCTGATGTGCTTCTTTCTGTCAGCAGTACGAATCACACATCTGATCACATTTCCCTTTTTGCCTTTGCTGCTGGGAAGCTCAGAGCCAAAGGTACAGCCCCAATTTAAACAACCATGATTTGCTTATTGATATTTTGACTCCCACCCCGATCCTGATCTTTGGTCTACTCTCTCCGATCCTGTCTTTATATGTTTGTGTTTATGCTTCCTTTCACTTGTCTGTAACCATTGAAATGTATGTGTGAAATGAGACAGATACAGTAGTCCCCCCTTACCTGTGGAGGGTACATGCCAAGACCCCAAAGGATGGCTGAAACAGTTGATAGTACCAAACCCTATATATACTATGTTTTTTCCTGTACATACATATCTATGATACAGTTTAATTAATAAATTAGGCACAGCAAGAGATTAACAGCAGTAATAATAAAATAGAACCATTATAACAATATACTGTAATCAAAGCCGTGTGAATTAATCTCTCTCTCTCTCAAAATATCTCATTGTACTGTACTCACCTTTCTTTTCCTTGTGATGATGTGAGACGGTACAATGCCTACATGAAGAGCTAAAGTGACGGGAGTGACGCAGGCATTGTGACATAGAAGGAAGCTTATCTGCTTCATGTCATCCTGGATCATTGAGCCACGAGGGTGTCAGTGGTTGGATGCCAGGAGCAGGGGATGTGTTTGGTTGGGGATCCCAGGCAGGATGGAATGGGATAGCACAGACTTCATTATGCTACGCAGAATGGCACAGAATTTTAAACTTATGAATTATGTATTTCTGGAATTTTCCATGTAATAGCTTTGGACCACAGTTGACCGCAGGTCACTGAGACTGTGGAAAGCAAAACCACTGATAAGAGAAGACCACTGTAGATAAAATCATAAAGTAAAAAATCCTTTGGGAAGTTTCTGGAACACGTTTTCTCAGGAGGGACATCTCTGGAGCTCCCAGAGGCAGTTACAAGAGTGAGTCGTTGTGATTGGGACACACAGGATTGCAGCCCTGGTGTGGTGAGAGGGGACCCCTTGGCCATGCTGGGCCAGGGCTGGCATCCCACCAGAGGGGAGGATTCTGACCTGAGCATCGTGGAGATGTGGCAAAGCAAGACGAAGAACTCAAAGGCAGGGCCGGGGCTGGCGTCTTGACAGGGACAGTGTCAGGATGACCCCAGGAAGTCGATGTCAGTGAAACTGCAGTGGTGGGTCTTCAGGTGGTGGAGAACCATCGGGTGGCGGTGGTCCTCGTCTCCCAGCCCGCGCATCACTGTAGGGTTGGCCTGGAAGCGGGCTGTGAGTGAAGAGCTCACGCTGCTACACGGGAGAAAGCCCAGTCTCTGATCTCTGTGAGCCCAGAAAAGATCCCCCTGCCCTGTGTTCATTTTTCAGTTTAAGAACCCCCTGATCCTACTGCTTCTGGCCTCTGCCTTGGTGAGCGTCCTCACGAAGGAGTACGAGGATGCCATCAGCATCGCCATGGTGAGTGCACCCCGTGGGGGGCAGTGCCCCATCCCAGACCCGGCTGCCAAGGGGCTTGCTGAGTCTGTGCTTGTCTTTGTTATGCAAGGAAAAAAGAGTTTGGCTGTAGATTTTTTTAGAAAAAGAAAACACAACAGAAAGAAAGGACAGGAAATCCACATCCTTCTCTACCCCCAAATAGGGCGTCCTGGTTCCCTGGCCGTCGCTCTCTTGGCGGTTACGCTGGTGGCTTCTGGTTCTTTGCCGTCAGGAACAATGTTGTAATGCACTCCTCCCCTGTGACCCGTGGGTGGAATTGCCGGATCCTGGCTGTGTGCGCAGTACAAAGAATAATTGCTCGGGGACTTCCCCGGCGGTCCACTGGTTAAGACTCTGCGCTTCCGCCGCAGGGGACGTGGGTTCGATCCCTGGTCAGGGAACTAAGATCCCACATCCTGTGTGGTGCGTCCAAAAAAACAAAAACAAAACAAAACAAGAATCATTGTTCGTAATCATTATACAGAGAGAACCGTTGGGCACCTTTAAAAAAAATGTTTTTTTTTAATTTTAAAAATCAGCCATTTTAAAGTGAATAATTCAGGGACATTTACTCCATTCACAATGTTGTGCCACCACCACCTCTGTCTAGTTCCAAAATGTTTTCCTCACCCTAAAAGAGATCCCGTACCCATTACACAGATGCTCTCCTCCCCCGCCCCCCCCCCCCACAACCAGCCCCTTGAAACCACCATCGCTTTCTGTCCCCACGGATTTACCTGTTCTGGGTAGTTCCTATAAATGGACTCATACAGTACGTGACCTTCTAAATGTGGCTCTGAACATATTCTGATGACTTTTGTTCCTGCCTCCTTCTATCTGTCAAGTGCCGTCGTTTAAAATACAAAAACAGACTTCTTCCGTGCAGTGGAATGCGACGCTTCTGTTCGAAAGCCTGAGGCTAGGTCCGCATCTTCTGATGTGGACTGATGTTTATCAGCTGCTGTTGAGATATAAACGATTACCTCTGTACTAGCTGATCCTGTGTTGTACGTGTATCTATGCTGAAAAATCTAGAAGGATAACCCCCAGATGTGAACCTCTAGGTGGCAGAATTGGAGGTGCTTTTCTGGCTCGTCTGTTTTCTAAATTTCTGCACAGTGTTCTTATTTTGCAAGAAAAAAGGAAATAATATTTTGCAGGACGATGCCCCCTCCTTGCCTCCCCTGGGCTCGTTCGCCTGCTCGTTGGGCAGCTGGGTGTTAACGTCCCTCCCGTTTGCCCCCTAGGCCGTGCTAATGGTGGTCACCGTCGCCTTCATCCAGGTGTGTAATGTGTGTCCTGAAGTCCTGGGCGGGGTCGCCGGGCTGATGGGAGCTCTGTGGAAGCCTCCCTCTTAAACACCACGTTTCACATGCTTCCTACCAGGAGTACAGGTCAGAGAAATCTCTGGAAGAGCTGACCAAGCTGGTGCCTCCCGAATGTAACTGGTAAGTCAGAGACCCGCCCTGGGACTCTTTGGTTCCTCAGAGGAGCCAGGGGGCTGGTGAGTTTGACAAAAAGGTTGGCAATATTTATATCCTTTGTAATGTGATATGGGAGAAGCATGTCTCACTGGGGGCTAGGAAACCTGGTCTCTCTGCCCCGCCAGCCGATTGCTACATGTCTTTGGGTGAGTCGTTCAACCTCTCTGGGCCTCCCCTGTCACTGGTGTCGAATCAGGGTGCCCAGCCTGGGGGCCACGGGTGACGGGAGTGGCTTTGGGGAGAGGGTGGCCCACAAAACCTGTGATGAAGTGTGCAAAAACGTGTGCATTTTTCCTAGGGAGGCATTCGGAATTTTCACTGGATTCTCAAAGGGGGGCTCGGAAGAGGCTGAGAGGCGGGGCTTGAAGGAGCTGAGGCATCAGAACTCTGGCTGAAGGGGGTGGACAGCTCAGTAATGAACTCCGGTCATTTGCTCAACTGCCCGCCAGCCTCTTTCCTGCCCGGACATTCCTGCTTTGCCATTTGGTTATCACACAGCCCTCCCCAGAGACATTTAAAAAGGAAAAAAGAAAGACGAAAATGTCTCCCCATTCCTCCTGGGCCTGTCTGCTTAGCGCAGTGCTGCGCCATAGGACTTTCTGGAATTTTCTGTCATGTGTGCTGCCTGGGATGGCATCATTAGTCCCATATGGCTACTGAGGACTTCACCCGAGGAACTGAAGTCTTCACTTTATTTAACTTGAATTCAAATAGCCTCACAGGCTAGTGGTTGCAGTCTCGGACAGCTCAGCGTAGAGGATGTTCAGGGGCTGCCGCCATGGGTAAAGGGAGCCGCAGAGGCAGAAGGGAGAAGGTTTGTTTTTGGTTTTTTATTTATTTATTTATTTTTGGCTGTGTTGGGTCTTCGTTGCTGCACGCGGGCTTTCTCTAGCTGCGGCGAGCGGGGGCTGCTCTTCATTGCGGTGCGCAGGCGTCTCACTGCGGTGGCTTCTCTTGTTGCAGAGAACGGGCTCTAGGCACGCGGGCTCAGTAGTTGTGGTGCGTGGGCTCAGTAGTTGTGGTGCGTGGGCTCTAGAGAGCAGTCTCAGTAGTTGTGGCGCACAGGCTTAGTTGCTCCACGGCATGTGGGATCTTCCCAGCAGGGCTCGAACCCGTGTCCCCTGCATTGGCAGGCAGGTTCTTAACCACTGCGCCACCAGGGAAGCCCCGGGAGAATGTTTTAGGCTTGATTTTTTTTGTCCATTTAATTTTTTAGTGTATCAGTAATGCCTATGTTATTTTCCCTGTAAAAATGAAACTCTTTTGGAAAAGGCCCAGGTCTTCTCCCTTACCACTGCTAGCATCAGTTGAGGTTGTTTTAAAGTCACGTGTCTTTCCCAAATAGACATTGTTGCTCAAAAGAAAGTAACTGAAAGTATCTCGTGATCTGAGGTACTTTGGAAGGATTTAAACATACAGTAACTCTCTATTACCTGAAGGATAATTTGGGGGAAAGAACCTTAACGTGTATTTGGCAAAATGGAGCATAGGGCTGGGGGATAGAAAAATCTAGTGAGACAGAGTTCCACCTCTCATGGAAACAGCAAGCAAAGAGTATGTGTGTGCATGTGTGTGCGCACACATGTGTGTGTGCATGTGTGTGTGTGTGTGTGTGTGTGTGGGAACAGGCAGAGAATAATGAGTAACAAAATAGAGACCAGAAGAGCACGATGTGAAAGCATGAGAGAGGATGAGTCAATTCTAGAAGGTTCATCAGGGGGCAGTAAAAACGTCTGGGCCTAATGATTGGATGAACAAGGCTGTCAGAAATCCAGACGTGTGATGTGTGACGTAATCCTATAAGCGGACGGAAGTATCTATGATTTAAACAGCTTGATGAGATGATCTTAAGTTTAAATATCAAGTCTTGGCCTTTTGGATGAATAGTGTGCATTATTGATGTCCCTGGAAGTCACTTCTGAAAGATATTTTTATTTTCAAGAGCAGCGGAGGCGGACAGGCTGGTAGTGTTGAAAGAGCACTGAAGGGACACAGCCTCACTCCCCGAGTCCCTGAGACCCGTGTCACAAATCGGGAACAGCATCTGCCCTGCAGACACTTCCTATGTTACCTCCATCCTTTATGCATTCACTAAATACTTACTACGCACCTACTGTGTGCAGGGAGGTATTGTCCCAAGCGAAGCGATGGGAAGGCCCTGGCCTTCGGGGCGCTCACGTTTCTGACAGGGGAGCCAGATGATGAAGTGAAGGATGAGATGATTTTGGAATGTGGCAGATGCATTAAAGCCAAAAAGACCCCCTGAAACCCAAAGCCGCACAAAAATTAGAAGGAAGAGAACCTCACGGAGATGCGGTAGTGACGAGGGGAGGTGTGGGAACTACCTTAAATAACTGGCTGGCAGCCCACCCTGATCTGACATTTAAGGAGGAGCTGACCTTTAGGTTGAGGACTGAGAAACAGCAGGAGCCAGCCATGGGAAGAGCTGAGGGAAGAGCAGATGTATATCTGATAGGCACTCTTGGATACAAAACCCAGAAAATTCAGCTGTGCAAACCACAAGGAAATTGTGTTGTCTTATGGTAAGGGATCTGAGTGGGGGGGTGGATGCTGGGGTTAGTTAATTCAAGATGGTACCAAGGACCTGGTGCCTTTTATCCTCAGCTTGTTAGCTTTGTTCTTGGGCCAGCTTCCCTCATGATCCCAAAATGGCTGCCACAGCTCCGGGCATCACAGCCAGGTATAAAAAGGTCCAACAGAAGAAGAGGCCATCTCTCTCTGTGTGTGTGTGTGTGTGTGTGTGTGTGTGTGTGTGTGTGTGTGTGTGTGTGTGTGTGTGTGTGTGTGTACGTGTACAGAGTGAAAAAAACTTTCTCTCAAGCCCCCAGGAAATATCCACTCCTGTCTCTTAGGCCAGTATTGTAGATCATGCCTGTCCCTATGCTGTTCATGGCAGGCGCTGGGATCACCCTGATGGTCTCAGCCACTCAGGACCCACCCGCTAGAGCACTGCGCAGTGGGGAGAAGGGCGGTACCTGAATAAGATTGAATTCTGTTAACAGGGAAGAGGGGAATGTCTGCTCCAGCATTCCAGGTCAGCAAAGACCTTGAGACTAGAAGGAGTTGGGTGCATTCGGGGGCGGGGTGACAGGAGGCAGGGCCTCTGGGTTTGACTCCAAGGTCACTGGAGACGGTTGGAGTAGGAGGAAGTTGTGATCCGATTTTGTGCGTTAAGAGCTCTCTGGTTGCCACGTACAGGATGAATTGAAGGAGGTCGGAGGTGGGGTGGGCACAGGTCCATCTGGGAGGCTCCTGCCATGTCGGGCAAGGGGCAGTGTGTGGTGGGATTCCAGTGGGAGCCCATGCACAGAAGCACATCCGTGTCTAACGTTAGACGGCAGATGGCCGTGAGGAACAGTCCAGGCCCTGTGGGAGGGGGTGTCCCCAGCTTCTCGAGCACTTAAGATACTCCTCCCAGCTTTGGCAAGCCTCTGCCATCCCTGAGGTCCCGAGCCGGGCTCTGCACACCAGAGTGCTGTGTCCTCTGAGGACAGAAGTGCCGCTAGCTGCCAGCTTCATTAAGGAATTGCTTCCCTAGACCAGCAGAAGCGTCTGGAGGCCGTGTGGCCCAGCCTTGTTTCCAGGCAGAGTGAACAGTAGTCACCCCACTTTTCAAATGAGGCTCAGGGTCTCCTAGAAGCCATACACTTTCCCAAAAGTCTTTTAGGATAGGTGAATTTAAAAAATAATAAAACCGTAAAGGCACAAGGGTTTGTCCATAAGGGAAAGAGAAAGTGTGTTTCTGTAATCTTTGCTCAAGGTTATCAAAGTGCCTAAAAATGAGATGTCAACATGGGTGCTTTTGCTTTTTCCCATTTCAAACACAGCATAAGAGAAGGAAAACTCCATCACCTTCTTGCTCGAGACCTGGTGCCTGGAGACATCGTGTCTCTCTCTATCGGAGACCGGATCCCTGCAGACATCCGTCTCACAGAGGTGAGGGGCCCCAGACCCTGGGTCCAGGGGCCATGCAGACACTTAGCTTCTCAGAGGCAGGCGTTCTCTCTGTCTCGTGCACTGCACAGACACAGGCACGTGTGCACACAAACAGGAAGTTAGCAAGCGAGCTCATTTTAAGCATAAACCTCCTCCAATGGCATTTCACAAATTATTTCTTCTCATTTAAGTATAAGCCTAACAAACTGTGGTTATGTGATTTTTCTAGTTTACAGGAAACTGCAGTGGCAATTAAACCAGGGTGGGGCTGAGGAATGAGGGAAAAGTTGCTTCTGGAAACGGCCACGCTGATGTCGGAGAGAAACGCTATCTGACTGCTTAATCACGAGGATGGGAACAACCGGTACAGCCATAAATAGTAGCGCAAGATTTTAGAGAGCGCAGTTGGGGACATCGGGTGTGGGGCAAGCTCTGTCCCCAACCTTTGTGGGTCTCAGGGTGTCACAGCTTCACAGAACTTTTCCTGAGGCTCTCCGAGATACATTTGATTCTCGAGAAAAGCTTAAATCAAGTTCAGAGGGATCCGTCAATGGGAGTAATCTATTTTATGATCCCTGGAATACTTAAGAATATCAGCCTGATTTATTTATTTAAGGAGGACATGTTCTCAGGATGCACAGCAGGCTGTTTGAAGGGTGGCCTGGAGCGGGGGGATGGAGAGAGGCAAAGAGGCTGGGAGCTAACCCCCGGGAGCTGTGTTTACAGCATCCTGAGACAGTCTTTGAAGTAGAGGCAGAGGCCAGAGGGCACCCAGGTTTTCAAGCCCTTCTGCCTCTGGCTTTCAGATCTCCAGGCAGGGCAGGTGGGTCCCATTAGAGGAACCATCGTCCAGTGGCCAAGCCCCACGTGCGGGAAGGCTGGGGAAGCCAGTGTGACGTTGTCCATGCCTCCCCTAGGGGTGGGCTCTGCCCCACAATGTGAGGGAGTCCCCAGGTACGGAGTGGGGAGTCCACATGCCGATAGGGAGGATACGCATATACTACAGTCTCTCCAGAGAGGCAGTGTTGCTGAGTGGTTAGTGCCCTGGGACTGGGCATTAGCCGGATCCTGTCATTCATAAGCTGTGTGACCTGGAGCGAGTTGCTTACCTTCTCTTTGCCTCGGTTTCCTCATCTACCCAAGCGGTTAATGTTTATTCCCACCTCGTGGGGTTCTCCTGAAGCTGAAACGCTAAGACCTGCTGCCTGCTCGTGCAGCACCTGATGGGGGGACAGAGTCACAAATATCTGCAATCGATTTTACTGTTGATCAGTCCCAGGCTCTACAACAGTTCTTTGAAACAATTTTTTAAACCCCAAATGACTCCTTTCCTACTTCAGCTGGTTTTCTTCCTGCCCCGCTTCTGTCAAATGAAATTGTGCCTGGTCATTGCCACCACGAGGACTTTTTTCAAGGCTGCCAGCCGCCAACACTCTACAGGTTTCCTTTTTTGTCCTTTTGCAACTCCAGTGAACAATCAATAGCTTTGTTTACTCACAGTGGAATATTCTTCTCCACTATTAAGCTCTTAATTAGTTCCAATTAACCACATTAAGCTATTAATTGGTTCCCTTGCATCTTTCAGCCTCCAGAGGCCGCCCGCATTCCTGGGCTTGTGGCCTCAAATTGCTCCAACCGCTGCTTCTGTCTTTGTACTTCCTTCTCTCAGACACTTCTCTGATCCTCCTCTTAAAAGGACCCTTATGATGACATTTAGGCCCCATCAGGATCATCCAGGGTAATCTCCGCATCGCAAGGTCCTTAATTCAGTCACATCTGCAAAGGCTGTTTTGCCATTAAGGTAACACTTTCACATGTTCCAAGGATTAGGACTTGGGTGTCTTTGGGGGATCGGATGGTCGGGGGCTATTACTCAGCCCAGCACACTCAAAGCCCTCCTCTAAGCCTCTCTGCCCTCCCTCCCTGCCTCAGGGCACCCCTCCCCATATCCTCATCACTCATTCAGTTAACAAATATTTCTTGAGCACCTGCTATGTGCCAGGAACTGTGCTGCGTGCTGAGGAGGCAGTGGAGAAAACAGATGAGATCTCTGTGCTCATGGGTTTATTGCCCAGAGTAACACACAAACCACATCTACTCATGACAGGTAATGATTGCTGCAGGGGCTTGAGGGAAAAGCCCCGGGAACTCTGGGTTTCCCAAACAGGACAGACTTGCCTGGCCCAATGCAGCCACAGAGGGCTTCCTGGAGGCAGTGGCTTTTGAGCCGTCCTGGAATGGACGTGAATCAGCTGTTCTAGGCAGAGGAGGCCCAAGCTGTATGCCCAGCCCTGACTTAGAAGCCAGGTGCATTGATGCTTTCAACTGCCTGCAGTGTGTCTTCACTCAGGAGGGCCGTTTCTGCTGCCAGAACCCACTTTCCACCAGCATGACTTACAGCCTTTCTCATTCCTGAGGTCTCAACTCACTGTCCCCTTCTCACTGGCCTCCCCTGACCCGTCTCCTGAGGCATCACCGCCCCCCCCCCCCCGCCCTGGCCACCTGCTGCTCTTTCCAATGTCTGTTTGCTTTCATGTTTATTGCCAGTCCCTGCACAAAGGCAGGGGGTTTGTCTGTCTCGGCCCTGCTGGATTCCTAGGGCCCAGAAGAATGCCTGGCCCCTCGTAGGAGACGGATGGACAGATGGACAGATTGCCCACCTGCATTCCAGTACATCCAAACCCCCACCCACCTCCGCACCTGCGTCCCCTTCCCTTCCCAGCCCCGTGCCCCATTCTTCCTGCTTCTCTGGCCATCTGCCTTCAGAGAGGCACCTTTGTCTCATCTCTCTCTTCGTTTCCTCTTTTTAAGAAAAACAGACTTTATTTTTGAGAGCCATTTTAGATTTACAGAAAAATTGAGAAGATAGTTGAGAGGATTCCCATAGATCCCACACCCTTTCCTGTAATGTCAGCATCATAGATTAGTAGGGTACCTTTGTTCCAATTAATGAACCAATCGAGGCACATTATTATTAACTAAGGTCCATACCTTCACCAGATTGCCTTAGTTTTTCCCTAATGCCCTGTTGTTGTTGTTGTTCCAGGGTCCCATGTTACATTTAATCATCATGTCTCTTTAGGCTCCTCTGGGCTGTGACAGTTGCTCAGACTTGCCTTGTTTTTCATGACCTTGACAGTTGTGAGGAGGGCTGGCCAGGTATTTTGTAGAATGTGCCGCAATCGGGACTTGTCTGATTAGACTTTTTTTTTTTTTTTTTGCGGTACGCGGGCCTCTCACTGCTGTGGCCTCTCCCGTTGCGGAGCACAGCCTCCGGACGCGCAGGCTCAGCGGCCATGGCTCACGGGCCCAGCCGCTCCGCGGCATGTGGGATCTTCCCGGACCAGGGCACGAACCCGTGTCCCCTGCATCGGCAGGCGGACTCTCAACCACTGCGCCACCAGGGAAGCCCTCTTTTTTGCTTAAATGAGAAGGTCCTTAGGGGCAGAGCCCACCCTGATGCCTTGCATGTCCTCGGTGGTACCTGGCACAGTTCTGGCCACAGGAGACTCACCTCTTGAATGATACCTACTGGGCCTGTGGTCAGTTTTGCAAGGTGGTTAAGAGTGCAGTTTCTGGAGCCATCGCCTTGGTTCAGACCTCTGCTCTGCCACTAACTAGCTGTGGAAACGTGAGCACATTTCTTAATCAGTCCATGCCTCAGTTACCCCAAACGTAGAGAGGAGAAAATACTAGCATCTTTCATGGAGTCTGTGAGGATTGAGAGATTAGCCTTGTGTGGGACTCCCCTCGTGGCACAGTGATTAAGAATCCACCTGCCAATGCAGGCGACACGGGTCTGAGCCCTGGTCCAGGAAGATCCCACATGCCACGGAGTGGCTGGGCCCGTGCGCCACAGCTACTGAGCTTGTGAGCCACAACGACTGAGCCCACGTGCCACAACTACTGAAGCCCGCGCGCCTAGAGCCTGTGCTCCACAACAAGAGAAGCCACCGCAATGAGAAGCCCGCGCACCGCAACAAAGAGTAGCCCCCGCTCGCTGCAACTAGAGAAAGCCTGAGCGCAGCAACAAAGACCCAATGCAGCCAAAGATAAAAAATAAATTAAAAAAAAAAGAGATAAGCCTTGTGAAGTGTTCCGTGCCTGGCCTGGCGCATGGTAGGTGTTCTGGAAGTGTCACCCTGGAAACGTATGGGTGTGTGTGCGTATCTGTGCCCGAGTATGTGTTTTGGGTGTTGACGTGACCTTAGGCTGTCACTGCATAAGACGGCTCAGTGCTACTCAGACTACACAGATTGTACGGGACCTTCCAAGGCGGGTGGGATGTGGAGTGTTAGGGGAAAGACAGGATGCTCTAAGAGGGCTGTTCTAATTTAACCATTGCCTAAGTTTTTAAAAATATTAAAATTTAAAATAATGTTAAAATAGGATATGAGACCTTTGTGCTTTCTGAAAGGGGCCGTACATTCAAAGCTTTTCTGTTTCCTGGAGGCATCTGAGGCTGCGTTCTGATCCTCGCTTCCTGCTTTCAGCACGTTCCTGTTTGCTGTCTGCTGGCGATGACACTAAGATGCTAGACACCGTTCTGGGCTTTGAACACCAGCTCACAGGTGGGAGGGTGGGTGCCACGCCTTCTCGCTTTGCCCCCCCAGGTCACAGACCTCCTGGTGGACGAGTCCAGTTTCACGGGAGAAGCCGAGCCGAGCAGCAAGACGGACACCCCGCTGACGGGCGGGGGCGACCTCACCACCCTGAGCAACATCGTCTTCATGGGGACCCTGGTGCAGTACGGGAAGGGACAGGTAAGCCCCGGGTGCCTGGGGGCCCCGGCCTCCGTCATCTGCAGGCTTTAAGCCTCAGAACTCAAGCTCCTCTCTCCTGTACGCAGGGCGTCGTGATCGGAACAGGAGAAAGATCCCAGTTCGGAGAAGTGTTTAAGATGATGCAGGCTGAAGAGGTGAGGGCAGTGGGGCTCTGGGTTTGTGGAAGCTGGGGTTTGAGATGATGCTCAGCTGGTGACACCAGCCCGGCCTGCTCCTTAGGACTAAGGATGATATGATTAACGTGAGTACGCTTTTTCAAATTTTTTTCTTTTAAAACATGTATTCGGATTTTTGTCAAGATAACTTACGGTGACATGCGCAGATCTGAAATGTAGCAGTCAATGAAGTTTTATATATGTGTCCTTGTGTAATCGTCACTCAGCTTAAGATATTAAAAAATCCAGGGAGAAACTGGGGGACGCTGCTGGGATCTCATCTAACAAACCCATTGTTCTCATCCTTTCAGACGCCTAAAACTCCTCTACAAAAAAGCATGGACAAACTGGGGAAGCAATTGACACTTTTCTCATTCGGCATAATTGGTGGGTGAAGCAATTTCTGCACGGGGTCCCAGAGGGGATGGGGTGTGTGGAGGGAGCCGTCCGGAGCACCCACAGCTGTTTCTCAAATACCCTGCTACTCACCTGGGTGAGAATTGGGGTTTGGGATCACAGGTTCTTGGACAGTAACAAGAGGTTTCTCTATCAGAACAAGCTAATGGCTGTAACAAGCAGCCCCCACATTTTAATGGCCTAACATGGTCAAAATCTATTTCTTGCCCACACCACACTCCATGGGCATGTTCCTGGTGAAATGGCTTTCCTGGATAGCTCACCTCCAAACACTGACTTGGGATCCCAGGCCCCTACCGTATTGTTGCTCTGCCTTCCTGCAGGTCCTGGGAGGTGGGCCATAATTCTATGTAGCCAGCAGGTAGGGAAAGAGAGAATATGGAGGCTTGTGGGGGAAAATTTTTAAGGCAGGGACCAGGAAGTGATGTCATCAATTTTGCCTATTCTCGATTGGCTGGAATGAAGTCACATGGCCTACCTAACTGCAGAGGAGACTGGGAAATGTAGTCTGGTGGTGCACCCAGCCATGTTTCTATTCTACTAAGCAGGTTGTGCCTGGGCTTGTGCGTCCTGGCCTTTGGCAACACACCAAACAGCATCCACAGATGCTGCAGAGCTAAATTCAGGTCTTACTCCTGAAGATCCCCATGGGGCTCCCCTGGGCCCTTCACCTGCTCCTTCCTGCTGTCTCCAGCTCTGGTTTTGAGTCTGTGTCCTTCGTTCCCAGCTTTCAGGATCAACCAGTGCCTGGGCCACTGTAGATTCTCAATAAATGTTGGTTGAATGAATGAGTGAATAAAGAAACAAGCCAACCAACCACTGCTCATAGCATGAGCAGTGATGGGAGGAAGTACTAGAGAATCTGGCTAAACTGCAGAGCCAGTAATGTTCTTGGGAGAAACATCTGTCCCTCCTAGCAGCAGTTTTGTTGTGCTTCTGGGCATCTAGGTGCAATTCATTCATTTAGTGAGTATCTTATGACATGCTAGACCCTATGATAGGTTCTGGAAGCCACCAAGATGAGTCAGACACAGCTTGTGCCCTTTGAAGGACCCCAGGGAAATAGGAGAGAGACACCTGAACAAATATGAAATGTGAAGGCAGCAGTTAATTTTGCATGGGAGAGTTGGGAAGGCTCCCAGGAGGAGGTGACATTAAGTTGGGTCTTGCAGGATGGGTAGGAGTTTGCCAAGTGGAAAAAAAGAAGAGATTGGGAATTCCAGACAGAGGAAAGGGTAGATTCAAAGGCATGGAAGGTATCTCCCACTCCTTCACAACTTGTAAGAGGTGGTAAATTTAGCAAAGTGTTCAGAGGATATGGTCTGAAGTCAAAGCTCTCAATTCTGTCATGCTGGGGACGGACCTGCCCACCCTTTCCTCCCTGGCCACCCCATCCCAACCTTCTAGTATCCAGTTTCCAAATGTCAACTTTGGATTTAGTGCTCAGACTTTGCTCAGTCAGTAGTTTTACTGTTTTCATGTAGCTCTATGTCCTCTTCCCTCCTCTCCACCCTATTTTGTCCTGGAGCAGTTATGGAAAATGGGTTTTACCTTAAGCTGCCAAGTCTGATCCCAGCTAAGGGGGGGCTCTGTGCTTGTGAGAGGATTTGGAGTCCATGCTCAGGCTTGGTGGCAGAGAACTGTGATGGATTAGTGATGTCTGTCATGGACGCAGGAGGGGAAAGTGGCTCTGCATCGCCGTTCACCTGCCATCCTCGGGGTTACACTGATCAGGATTTTGGGCTAGAATGGATGCCCACGTGGCCCCAGCTGGCCAGAGGACCCTTTTACACTCTGGAGCAGGGGATGGAAACTATGACTCCCAGGCCAAATCGGGTTTGCCACCTGTTTTTGTGTGGCTCACAAGCCGAGAATTTTTTTTACATTTTTAAATGACTGAAAAAAATAGAAAGAAGAAGAATATGTTATGACATTAAAGTTATATGAGATTCAAGTTTCAGTGTTCACACATCTGTTTTATGGGCACACGGCCACACCCATTCACGTATTATCTATAGCTGCTTGCACACTGCAATGGCCAAGCTGAGTTGTAACAGACCATATGGCCCATAGAACCGATGCTGTTTACTATCTGATCTGTTATATGAAGACCTTTCCACCACCTGCTCTAGACATTGGGGTTGCCAGAAGGAGACTGGGCCGTAATAATGGCCCCAAGAGCAAATACCAAGTAGATGTGCTTCAAGGCACATTGTCAAATAGATGCTCTTAGCAGGCCTTTCCACAAGATGAAATTTGTTTAAAAAAAAAAAAATCCAAGTCAGAGGTCCTGCACGGTCATTGCCTCGTATAAGCCATTATTCCTCAAGTTAAATGAGAAAGTAAATTAGCATGTGCATGGCCAGGCCCATGATACCATTCAGACGTGTTTTCTTTTTAATAAATATTTGAAGAATTGCTCGGCAGAGTGGGAATTTTGAACCCTCAGAGGGTCCAAGGAGGAGATTCAGGGGAACAGCGAGCTCCAGCGGAAAGCGGTGTTTGCCCCTTTCCATGGTATCAGTAGTCACAGCCGCCCATTTCAAGCTACCAGTGCAAAGTTACTGAACGTGGATTTGGGAAGAAATGAGCACAGTCAGCTCTTGTGAGCCCCTGGGGAACAAGCTCAGCCTCCTACTGCAGGGAGGCCCCCAGGGTAGGGGCGGGTCCTGGTGGGTGCGACCTGCACCTATTTTTAATAGAGTTCCCTCCCACCCAGTCTTTTGCAACTGGGTTCATTTGGATGGCAGCTAAGATTTTATTTGACTACTGAAGCCTGTTGCTAATTATAGTATGAAAATACGGACTTCCCTGGTGGTGCAGCGGTTAAGAATCCGCCTGCCAATGCAGGGGACACGGGTTGAAGCCCTGGTCCGGGAAGATCCCACATGCCGCGGAGCAACAAAGCCTGTGCGCCACAACTACTGAGCCTGCGCTCTAGAGCCCCCGAGCCACAGCTACTGAAGCCCGCGCGCCTTGAGCCCGTGCTCCGCAACAAGAGAAGCCACCGCGATGAAAGCCACCGCACCGCAATGAAGACCCAACGCAGCCAAAAATAAATAAATTAATTAGAAAGATACATAGTATGAAAATAGCCCCTAATAAATCAGCTCTTCTGACCCCCGTACTCCAACACACACGCACACACGCACACCGCTACTACCCAGCAGAAAGCTTGCGCTGACTCCCCTTTCCCTGCAAAACAAAGCTAGTGCTTTTCAGCAAATCTCCCAGGACGTGTCAACAGGCGACTCCTCTCACCTCACACATTTTTCCCTTCACCTGTCCGGTAACCGTGGCCCCAGCAGTTCACGACTGGGTGCTACTGTGGGCCAGGAGCCGTGCTAAGCACTCCAAGTGCATTGTCACATCTTACATCCTGAAACAAGTCCTTGAGGAAGACACGGTCATTGTACCCACTTTGCAGGTGAGGAAACTGAGGCCACGCCTGGCGGCCCCTGAACTTTTCCCCATTGTCAGAACGTCTCAGCACTTTCACGGGTCCCAGCAACTCATGCCACTCCTGTGCCTGGAGGGTCCGTCTCTGACTGACTGTGTGTCCCATGCATAGCACAGTGCCTGGCGTTTAGAAGACGTTGGGTCAACGATTGACGAAGGAGAAAAATGGAAAAAGGAATGTATTTAATCATGAACACGCAGGATAAAGTCAGTCAAGAGACAGCGGCCAATCTGTGCATCACGGGAGCACAGCAGACACCTTGGGGCAAGTCCTGGGGGCGTGCAGCCCATGGGAACTTGTGGAATAATACAGAAATGTTGACAACAGCCCCAAATAAACTGGTTGGCTGTTTCTTTTACTTGAGCTGGCTTGATCTTCTCCTGAAAAAGTAAAGCCATCCTCTTTCTCGTAGGCAGGGGAGTTGTTTCTTAAAAAGAAAAAGGGGAGAGGTGGCACGTGTTTGAGGTTATTCATAACCGTCCTGTGTCTATATTACTGGAAACTCTTTAAGGAAATGAGTTTGGAATGCCTTCGTCCTTTGGAGGACATACTCGTGCGTGTGCGTGTGCATGTGCGCGTGTGTGTGTGTGCGCACATACATACGTGTATGTTTTTATCTCCTCCCAGGCCTGATCATGTTCACGGGCTGGCTGCAAGGGAAGCATCTCCTCAGCATGTTCACCATCGGGGTCAGGTAAGGGCGCTGGGCCATCCCCCCCTCGTCTGTGTACAAGAGAAGGTGGGGAGATTGGGGGGAAGATGCAGCCCTTCCCCCTAAGCCACAGTCTCCCCGTAGCACACTGTCTGGCAGGTGGGTGCCCAGCGAATGTCTGCAAAAGGAAGGAAAGCTGACGATTCGGAGTCCCTGTCACTGTCCCCCTGGCCCGTGGGTCTGGGTCTTCCTGGCTGAGCGCAGACTCCAGAGCCAGCCAACCCACGTTTAGATTCTGCCTTTGCCACTTGCTAGCCATGCGACCCCGGCCCAGCGTCTTCATTTACTGGTCCTTCTTTTCCTCCTCTGTAAACGGGTGTGATGTCAGCCCTCCGAGGGGCGCGGTGAGGATGCCCCGGGTGCCCTGCGCAGGTGCCTGCGGCCACGCGGAACGCGCAGGGGGTGCGTGTTCTCATTACGCACTTGGAACTCGGCCCTTGATTTAAGGAGGCAGCTGCAGGAGAGGACAGAGACCGTGTAGCCGAGGCCGCACGGCTGACTGCAGGGCTGGGGATCGGGGCCCTGACTTTAAGCCCCGGGAACCTGCCCTTCCACGACCTGGTGGTGCTCATAACTGACCGCCCCACCCTGGGTCCCAGTGGAGAAGCAGAGGCAGACAGAAGGCAGGCTCTGTGCAGGGGCGTGAAGTTGCCACAGCTTTTCCACGGCTGCTCGGGGACACAGGGTGCTGGGGATTGTCCCTAATGGGGCATGTCCCAGCGGAAGGGCAGCCGGTAATCCGGGACGTGGAGGACCCACGTCAGGCCCCTCATGGTTTCCTCAGGGTGACGCCCCCTTGTGTTGTTGTCTGTAAGATGGTCAGGTGTTACGTGGAAGATTAATGTCGGTGAGCGAAAATACATACTTAGTACCTCAAACCCACAATGTAAACAAACTTCGGTGCCCGTCAAGTAGTGAACAGATAAACAGCATACAGGGGAATACTATTCAGCCACGAGAAGGAGGGAAGCCAGTGGGGGAAGGGTAAGCTGTCAGGAAGTGAGAGAGTGGCACGGACATATATACACCACCAAATGTAAAATAGCTAGCTAGTGGGAAACAGGTGCATAGCACAGGGAGATCAGCTCGGTGCTTTGTGACCACCTAGAGGGGTGGGATGGGGGGGTGGGAGGGAGACGCAAAAGGGAGGGGATATGGGGACATATGTATACGTACAGCTGACTCACTTTGTTGTACAGCAGAAACTAACACAACATTGTAAAGCAATTATATTCCAATAAAGATATTAGAAAAAAAGAGTGAAGCACTGACACGTGCTACGGTGTGGATGCCATAGAAACATGAGGCTAGGAGAAGGAAACCAGACAGAAATGGCCACATGCCATGTGACTTTGTCTCTATGAAATGCCCCAAACACGCAAATCCATACAGACGGAACGTAGATTAGTGACTGCCAGGGACTGGGGTCGGGGAACGAGGAGGGACCCCAACAGTGATGCGGTTTCTTCTGGGGGTGATGAAAAGGCTCTAAAGTGATTGTAGTGATAGTTATACAACTCTGAATATAAAACCACTGAATTAGATACTTTAAAAGGGCGAATCTTACGGTACGTGAATGACATCTCAATAAAGAAAACATAAAGCAGGTAATTAGGAAAGCTGTTATTACAAGGATCCTTGGATCCTTTCTAATTTATATATAAAAAGTGAACTGTTTGCAGACAGCCACGTTGTAACTGTCATTACAGTAAATTACAGTGACGCGCCTCACAATGGCTCGGGGCATCCCAGTGTAGGACGGAGGCTGCGGGGAGCTGCTTCCCACAGGGCCGGCCAGCGTGGGCCAGAGAACCTTGCGTTAGGGGGTTGAGTGTACACGTCTCTGGTACAGAGTCAAGTCTGTCTGTGTAGAAATGAGTGGACACCATTACCTGGCAATTAGCAATAGAAGAAATTCAAATGCAGGTCTTGTAAAATTCCAAATGCCTCCCTTTTTAAAATTGAAGTATAGTTGATTTACAATGTTGTGTTAATTTCTGCTGTACAGCAAAGTGATTCAGTTGTACATATATATATACATTCTTTCAACTGCGTCATTGCCCTGTGTCAGTGCCCTGTGTGCATTGAGAGGCAGGCCAGCAAAATCCACCTGCGGGCAGGTATGTACCTATTATTCCGTGACTATTTTGTGACTGAATGGAAACTGGAAAAGCCTGTGTCTGGTTTTAGAAGCTCTGCCATTCCTTAACAAACAAAATCTCATTAATGCCAACTCCTGGGGACATGAAAAAGGAAAAGGAAAAGTTGGTTTAAAGACTATTATGCAGTTAGAATATTATGTGACAAAAACCATAAAAGCAAGATACAAATGGCAAACATTTGGAAAACGCCACCTCAGACTAATTCTGAGTATAAACGAAAAGATACCCTAACAGCAATTGTCTTTAGGTTTTCACTTTATATAAGCTATAAATAAATGGATTGATACCAGGGCTTGGGTCTTCCCCCCAAACTCTTTGGGACCATGAAGATCAGGCCATTGTGCTGTACAGATGTTCCTGCTGGATTTCAGGTCTTTTCCCTGAAACACACCCGGATCATCATCGTCACATTTGGGTGGCGGCCACAGCAGACGGCTTGCAGAGTTCTAGCTACAGAGCCCAACGCGTTCTTTTGAGTGGACGAGGTCATGATCTCAAGTCGAGCGGGGGTTTCCTGACTTTATATCCTGAGCTACGTGCCGTGAATGGTATAAAGGAAAATAGGACCCAGAGCTTTCATTGGCCGTTTATCCTTCCGTGTCAGTGTCGGAGTGTTGACCAGCTAGGTGAGGCGGTTCTAGAATCTTCGAGAACGTGAAGGGGGCGCAGCCAGGGTCTGCTGATGCCGAGTGGAGGGGGGGGAAGGACTCGGGAGGAACAGGTGACCTCGCTCATCGAGGCACAGCTCCGAGAGGCAGGCCGGTCTCCGTTTCACAGATGGAGACGCTGAGGGTTAGGCTGACACATCTGCCTGTAGTTACAGGATCAGGGAGTGGAGGAGACAGACTGCAGACCCCACGATTCTGATCCAAAGCCGGGGTCCGGCTCAGTGCCCCTGGCCACCTCCCGGGCAGGGTGGGGACTCTCCCTACCCTCCCCGGCCATGGCGCTTGGTTTGCTTATTTGCCCCACACATGTTTCTTGAGCACCTGTTCACTATGTACTTGCATCGTCCAGTGCTGATGGAGCTGGACCACGGAGTCTGCAGGCTGGTGGGGAAAGTAAACGTGAACAATTTAAGTGCATGTTAGCAAAATAATCACAACTTATGATCAAAGCTACAAAGGAAACGATGGTTGAGAGAGATTAAAAGGGAGGCGGGAAGGGATGTGGCCGGAAAAAGGGGCCGGGAGAGGTTTCTCTGAGGAGTTGAAGCTGGAGAGATGTTGCTAAGGGTGGGCGGGGCGTTCAGGCAGGGGAATGGCAGGGGCAAAGGCGTGGAGGCGGAGTGAGCCTAGCGCATCTGTGGAAGCAGCGGGGAGGCTGTGGTCGGGCTGGGTGATAAGACCAGACGGTGGGGTAGGTGACGGGGCTGATCACGCGGAAAGTCATGGGCCCCTTTTTCTCTGAATTCTAATCACATCCTCAGAACCCTTCTCAACACGCTGTGCCAGGCCATCTCTACTATTCTTTTGGAGCAGAGAGATGAAAAGTGTTGGCCATTCTTGGAATGGTGATGGGAGGTGTGAACCTCGGCTTGCTCTGAGGAGGGAGGGGGGAAGAGGGAACAGGGCAGTGGGCAGCTGGCTGCGCTGTGGACGGTGGCGTTTGAGGTGAGGGCAGGGCCTCCCGCAAGAGGAGGACGCCGTAGAGCAGGGGGTCTTGGACTTGACCGTAACTAACCTCACCATACAAGGGTCCCTGGGAGAGCTTGTCCCACACAGATTGCCGGGGCTCTGACTCAGTGGGTCTGGGGGGAGGGCCCGAGATTCTGCATTCCTAACATGCTCCCCAGGGATGGGATGCTGCCGGTTTAGGAAGCATCACTCTAAGCAGTGAGGCCATGGCTACAATTACCCTAGTCGGGGCTCCAGCAAGAGGTGGCGCTAGGGAAGAAGGTGGAGCCCCAGAAAGAAGGCTCAGGTGACTGGGTCTTCAGAGGTAGGGGGTGGTAGCAGAGGGTGGAGCCTCAGCCATGAGGGGCTCCCAGAAAAAGCAGAGCTCTCAGAGGCCATGATGCATGAGAACCTCCCCCAAGTAAGGATGCGTTCCATCCCATCTTGTAAACCACAGAAAGTTCCATGAGGCAAAAAGACTGTTAAATATTTCCAGGTCAGTAAGAGAAAAGGCTCCTGTGTCCACCGCATCCCTACTTCCCCAAGGTTATTTCTGATTTCTTGTCTAACAGCCCCTTTCATCTCTCTCATCCCACTCGGTCCATGGGAAACTGCAATTGAAAGAAAACTGACTGTGGTCATTTCACTTGTGACTTTGAAAGGATGAGGTTCTTCAGTTTTTAGCAGAAGAAAATCACTCAACACCTCTCAGTCATAAGGTAGAAATGGCAGGATAGCTGGTGAGGAAGAGATTCTCCAAAATAAATAGCAAGAGAATCATTCTTTTAGAAACTTTATCCTACTTCCCTGTGCCTTGAGCGACATTCAAGATGACCCAAGGTCTACTTGCTTTTCCTGGTCTATTCTAATCTTTATTAGTTTGCCAATTACTTTTTTATTATTATGAAAACATCCAGGCACACACAATGCCCTTCTCATGCCATGTAGGAGGAAAGTGCCCTGAGAAACCTTTGCAAATGTTTGCTTAGCTGGCCTTGTCAGCCTGTGCCATAAAACCAAGGAAACCTTCTTGCCGTCACCGTAGAAACCGGGCACAGTCCCTCGACCAAATTCCGTCACCTTGGTTTATATAACTTACCCCTGAAGACTCCACGGCCTCCAGGTGAAAGGCCGCCATCCATATACCGTATTTCTTTAAATCTAAGACACACATTCTTTTTCACCTTCTACCTTCTCTGAAGTCAGACTGCTTCTCACAAGTGAGGTGATAAGAAAGCATCCCGGCACCGTTAATGGGCAGTATGTTTTTAGAGGTGCGCAGGATAATGGTGCCCTTCCCAATCAGCAGCGCCTTAGATCTGATGAAATACGGTAGCCATGCGTGGCTTCGGTTCATCCTCGGCGGCGGCGGCGGCGGCAGGGCTTTCTGATTATTAAGCAACCTATGTAGAGCGCTCACTGTGTGCTAGGCCAGGGTGGGTCCAGGCTCTTGCACTTGCCATGTGTTCACTCATTCCTGTGTGTTCACTCAGCAAATATTTACTGACTACCTGCGGGACTGTGCTCTGCAAAGGGTGAACCACGCTGGGGCTTGGCACGGTAATGCTCACCCCACAGCTCTGCACAGTCTGCCCCGCACTCCCTCCCCCATCGGCCTGAGGTCACTGGCAAGACACAAACCCTGCCCACAGGAAGGGGATCCTGTGCTCAGTCCCAATGCAGATTCCCAAGGGAGGAGCTCATTGGTTCAGCTGGAGTCACATGTTCTTCTCTAACCCAATCAACGTTGGCTGTGGGAGGGCGGGGCCCCGTGGTACAGAAAGAGTGGTGGGGGGTGGGGGGTGGGGGGTGGGGGGCGTCCTAAGCAGATGAGCAGACAGCACAACAGCCTGCTTAGGCAAAGGCCTCGCCGTGTCACTTCACCTCCCCCAACTTTCATTTCCTTGTCTGGTTTTCTCACAGCAAATGTCTAAACCATTAGACCAATTTAGAGTAAAATTCAAGGGACCCAGGGAGGACCCTCTAAACCTAATAATTCCGCTTCCCACTTAGTGCCTGATTCCGGAGATTGCTTTCATAGGGCCCAAGACTTTTGTCTCTAATAGATGACAACAATTTAAATGCAAAAGCACTTAAATAGGCAAAACAAGGGACAGACTAATTCACACTAAAGTGTGGATGTCTGGTAGGAAAGCAGGGTTTCGCAGCGGGAAAGCTCAGCGCAATGGATGCTGAAGGAGGAGGCAGGTGTGTCATGGGACTGGCAGCAGAGAACAGAGCAGAGAAGGTGGGGGAACCACGGACAAGCTTCACCGGGTAAACATGCTGCCAACGCCAGGTGCGATGCACGTCATCGTTAAGTGCGTGCTCGAGGTGATCCGCCTGGCCTTTTCGATCCAGCCTGGCTGTGGCCGCCATTCCCGAGGGTCTGCCCATCGTCGTCACAGTGACGCTGGTCCTGGGAGTGCTGCGGATGGCCAGGAAGCGGGTCATTGTGAAGAAGCTGCCGATCGTGGAGACTTTAGGTGAGGGAACCCAGCTGGTTGGATTCTTACGAATTGGACTGCGTGGGCGTTTTAGTGCCGTGCTGATTCTACCTGGGTGTTTCCTAAGCCTGAGAGTTGGTGGTGACGACTTCTTGTTCCTATACACTCTGGTGTCTTCTTGTGCCAGGTTGCTGCAATGTCATCTGTTCTGATAAGACGGGGACTCTGACTGCCAATGAAATGACTGTCACCCAACTTGTGACGTCGGACGGGCTCCACGCCGAGGTGAGCCTGTGTGAATTTATAAGGTTCAAGTCCAGGTTGTGCCCTGCCAGACCCCTTCCTTCCCAGAGAAAGCACACGGAGTCTTCCGGAGAACAGTAAGGAAGAAGCAAATATGGGTTATTGGACAATCTCCTTGCTACCAGTAGCAGCAAGGAACACGACTGGTGGAAGGCAGCCACCCTCTGGCTGGCAGAGGATGTCCACATTGGATGGATGTTCACATTGTCCGTGCTTCCTGTCATATCACAGCCACAGAGTAATCGCAGCAGAGATTACTGCCAAGGCTACGATATTTGCTACCGGCTCTACAAGAGCGAGCTTGCCCGCCCCGGTTCTAGAACATAAGCACCCTTGTATGCTAATATTTGGTTTTCATAACCATAATTTTTACCGGCTGAAGAATGCCGTTGCATTTTACTGAAGCACGGCACTTGGTGAGGCGTCTGATGAATACGTAATCCTGCGGGGGACACTTCACGCTTGGAGACGTGTTCGTGGTGGGACCGTGTCCTTAGGGATGGATCCCCAGAAAGGGATAGGGGTCAACCGGGGAAGCGTCTTTTTGCCTCCTAGTGACACCCCGTTTTTTGCCTTTGCCCTGTAGGTCAGCGGAGTTGGCTACAACGGCCAAGGGACTGTCTGTCTTTTACCCTCAAAGGAAGTCATTAAGCAGTTTTCCAACATCTCAGTGGGGAAATTAGTGGAGGTAAGTGTCAAAAGCGCCACCGTGAAAGTAAACATGCATTTAAAACAGAGCTAATGGGGACTCTCTCCAGAAAGAGAGGCAGCAGTTGGACCAGCTGGTTCTCGGTGATGACTGGGCCACGGCCCAGGGGTCAGGTTGTCACGGTGGCCCAGATACAGATGGAAATATGGGACGTAAGGGAAGAGCTGGGATCCCCTTCCTCCCCCCTTGCTTGCTGGACAGGGAAGGGGCTCCGTGAATGTTGGGAAACAAGCACGGGATGAACGCTGCCTGTTGTGACCATCAGTACTTGTAACGTGAGCCATACCTATCTTCGCAGGAGCTCACGTCCCCTCCCCACAGGAAGTTTGACCACCGTCCTCTCCGCGCAGGTCCCACCTCCACGGTGACAATTAACAGAGCCCTGAGAGGGCTGCCCCATTATCTCAGTTGTGCAGATTAAGAAACAGGAGCTCGGGACTTCCCTGGCGGACCAGTGGTTAAGACGCAGCGCTCCCAATGCAGGGGGCACAGGTTCGGTCCCTGGTTGGAGAACTAAGATACGGCATGCTGGCATGCACAGCGCCGGCCAAAAAAAAAAACGGGGGCCCAGAGAGGTAGCGTGAGTGCCCAAGGTCCCCCAGTGAGTGGGAGGGAGCCGGGACTCACCCCCGAGCTCTTTTTGTCTATTTGTTTGTACTTCTCATTTTTCAGTTATTATTTTAAATTGAGATGTAGGTCGCACACCACAGAATTCACCCTTTTAAAGTGTACAGTTCAGTGGGTTTTAGTATATTCACAAGGTTGGGCAGCCCTCACCGCTATCTAATTCCAGGATGCTTCGTCGCCCCAATCAGAAACCCCGTCCCCATTAGCAGGCACTGGCCATCACCCCACACGCGTGACCCCCCAGTCTGCCTGCCTCCCCACTGTAGTTCCTCGTGACAGCTGTGTGACGACCCACATTCAGCAGAGTCAGTGAATATTAATCGTGTGGGTTTTGAGACTGATGTATTTTGAAGAGTAAACTTGTCCCTGGCCCCCAGGCCAGCCCCAGCTCTGAAAATGGGTGCAGCGTTCAGGCACCTTTTCACGTGCCTGAGTAAGCCCGGAACCCCGGCGGGTGCAGCTCCAAATACTAACAAACGACCTTCGGACACCGCTCCTTCCAGGCAGGCTGTGTCGCCAACAACGCCACCATCAGAAAGAACGCCATGATGGGGCAGCCCACGGAGGGCGCCTTGGTGGCCCTGGCAATGAAGGTAGGAGGTCTGTGACGTCTGCGTGGGGAATTCCTTCTCTCGGAGCTACACTGGCAGCACAATTCGAGGTCCTGTCTGAGTGAGGGAGGTCCTCACGTGGCCTTGTCCTCTTCTTGGAAGGACACCGGTCATGCCATCGTGGGCTCCCCCAACAACCTCATCTTAACTTCGTTACACCTCCAAAGACCCTATTTCCAAATCAGATCCTGTTCGCAGGCACTGGGGAATTACACCTTCCGTAAGTCTTTGAGGGACACAGTGCAACCGATGACACTCCCCTAAACATCCCCTTTTTAGATGTTTTTTCCCTAATCACTCCCCCCCATGGGATTTTAATACTGCAGATGTTACGGAAAGACCCAAACGAACTTTTTTGTCAGCCCAATAGTATGTATCTGTTCCTGTACTGTATGGGTGTCTGTGCTTTATACATAAAGGAGATTTTTTTCACCCCCTAAGAACCCATTTTCACCCCTTGGGGGGCGATGGGATGCACGGGTTAGGATTGGTTTACAACTGGGGAAACCAAGGCTCAGAGCTGTCAAGGAACTGGCCTGAAAGCATCAAAGAGCGAGTGAATGTGAGGCCTGGCAGGGACCCCAGGTGGTGACCGCAGGCGCCCCACTTCCCAGGGCTCCTTTTGCCGCCTCTTCAAGTCTGAAACATTCGTCCCGGCAAGAAACCCCACAGGGTTCCAGCTAGACGCTGTGGCAGAGGCCATCAGGCTCTGCCCCTGGGACAAGAGAAAAGAGAGATTGATTTCTTTTCCCATGGGACGTTTGAAAGCAAATGGCTTTTCTCTGTGTGCTAAACACGTGGATTTCTCATCTGCCTGAGGTGGTTTGAATAATGAATCATTTTAAGGGACTGAGCTTTGCATAGAGATTGGTTTAGGATGACTCACTGAAAACGTCCCATTTTATTTTCCTAGATGGGCTTAAGTGATATTAAAGATTCATACACGCGAAAAAAAGAGATTCCATTCAGTTCGGAACAGAAGTGGATGGCGGTTCAATGCAGCCCCAGGAATGAGGTGAGTCTGCCTCTCTGCCCCTTTCCAGCAAAGCAAAATGCAGACGTCAGAAGAGTTTCAAGTTCCTGGCTACTTCTGTGAGCTTCCAAATACGTGAAAGTATAAACCTTTGATTACCTCGGGTCCTCTTCTGAGATTGTCATCTGAATCTCTGGTTCTCAAAGTGGGGCCCCTGAACCCGCAGAAGCATCACCTTGGAATTTGTTTGAAATGCAGATTCTCAGGTTCTACCCCAGACCCACTGACTCAGAAATTCCAGGGCTGGGACCCGGTCATCTGTGTCTGCCGGGGATTCTGATGCAAGTTCACGTGTGAGACTCGCCTACAGTACGATGACTGAGTAATTACCACTGCAGTGACTGCATGTCCCTACTGGTGACACTGACCCCACTGCTAACTTAGGGTCCTTTATTCCCATCCCTGTGCTGAGTTCTTTACACACATGACCTCACGTAACTGTCGTAACGGGGGAACGAGCCTCCATCCTGAAGGGGGATCCAGGACACACACCCCAGCATCCACCATAGATGGTGCGGACGGTGGGCTCGCACGTGTGTGCACGCATAGGTTCTAGGCCACCTGGGGAACAGGTACCGAATTCCTACTAGCTGTGCCTGGGTGGGGGGATTCAGCCGTTTTCCCCCCCCTTTTTTCTTTTTAAATTTTCTGTAGCTTTTCAGATTTTCTACAATGAAGAAACTTTTTTTTTTTAAGAGATTTTTATCGCCTTCTTCCTTTTTCTCCGAACTTTCTGCTCTTTCTGGAATATGTCACGTCTTGCCCACGCTGAGATTTCCCGTCTCGTTCACAGTGGCGGGTACCTCGGCCAGCTTATCCCAGCTCTTTGCCCTGAGTGGACAGGCCTATAAATTCCGGGTGCTTAAGAGGGGATTTGGATTTTTTTTTTTTATGTTTTAATACCTTTAAATCTTATTTTCCCCCCAAAGGCAATGGTAATATATTTTCATTGAAAAAAATTATAGAAATGTAACTTCAAAAACGCAAGCTCACGACAATTCTGCCCCTCTTTTCTCCCTCCCCACTCCCCACCCATGCTGACACCCCTTAGCAGTCAGAGATAGAGTGTTCCAGGTTCTAAATGTGCGAATGCAACACGGGGGGTAGTAGTTTCAAAAGAAGGTCATGCCGTATACAGTGTGTGTAATTTGCTCTCTTCCCTGAAGTGCTGTCTTGGACAGCTTTCCGTGTCAGTTTGCACAGGCTCACTCGCTGCCCACTGCGAGCAGGAAGGTGCTGTGCTCGTGCCGGGGTTACAGCGTGACCCACACTGACAAGGCACCTGGCGCTTACGGTCTCTCTCAGGGAGACGGCACTTCACAAATGCACAGGAAACGGGTCAGCTGCTCATTTGGGTTCATTCTTATGGGCCAAGTTCATGGTGCCTGCCTTGCTTGGAAGCCTCCCTGAAATAGACATCTAGGGGTCAGTCACACGCTTAAAGACACAGCAATGGCTGGGTATGACCAGTTCGTGAAACGTGCAGATGCTCTGAGTGACGTTAACCAGGGAGCCCGATGTAGGGCAGGCCTGGGTTGGGTCAGAGATCGGTATTCCATCACATGGATTTCCTGTAACTTCTCTAACCTGTCCTGTATTGGTGAACAGTGACGGTCCGGGGTAAATAACCCCGCCGTGAACATCTCTGTGTGGATGAGGTGATGGTCACCAAGAGCTGAAGCAGCCAGTGTCAGCCCATTTTTTTCCTTTTGTCTTTTCCAAGGAGCAGGAAGACATCTACTTCATGAAGGGGGCCTTCGAGGAAGTGATTCGTTACTGTACCATGTACAACCATGGGGGTATCCCCCTGCCGCTGACGCCCCAGCAGCGAGCCTTCTGCCAGCAGGAGGAGAAGAGGATGGGGTCGCTTGGCCTGCGGGGTCAGTGCCTGCGGTCCCAGCCCCAAGCTCTGAGTTTGCACCTAACACTGACTTCTCAAGTGTATTAACGCAGGGTCCCGAGTCAACGCCGTGATGATCAGAGTGGTGTCAGGCAGGATGCTAATGCAAGCAAAGCCAGGGTGGACTCTCTTGGGCAGATGAAAGATAGGGAGACCCCCACCCATCTCAGCCGCCAGACGATACCCGTTATCCCAGACGCAGCTCACGCGTGCAAGGAGAGGTTCTGAGTTTTCTAAGACAGGTGGACAGGCCGCCCCTGAAACGATGATTTTCCCGACTGGTCGTCCTGCTCACGGCTCGCTGTCAGGAAAACCCAAAGCTCTTGTAAATTAATACAGACGTTTCATTCCTTGGCCATTTCCAATTTTCTGCACCAGGGCCAACGCCTTCCCCGATGGGCTGAACATTAAACCTCACGTTTCCCGTAGTGTCATATGTCAGCCTGTCCGTTTTCGGAGAAAATGTCTGAAAACACTCTGGAACACGTGTATTCCCTCAGGGGAAAGTGAGAAGCGTTGGCTTCCTGTATTGGTTTCAGTTGGCCTAGTTTTCCCCTTCAGGGGACAGTAATTATAAACTGACGAGCCTATAAGGTGAGGACATGTCAGGACAGAGCTGAGCTTGGCAGGGCAGGGAGGGTTGCTTTGAGAAAGGGGGGAATGGTACCCGCATCGCTGGCGTACCCCCCTGCATCACTGGTACAGTGTCATGACTGAGGGGTCACAGCTGGAACTTGTTGGCCATAGCTCCCCTCCAGTATCAGTAAAGTCAGTTCTCACACCACCCCCTCTCAGAGCACCTGTCCCCAAGAGCCGGGTCTGGCTTCTGTGCCCCTGAAACAGAGTCCTCTGACCCGTGTTGCCTCCTGCACATTTTTCTTGACCTTGGTAGCTGTCGCCCCGAGTCTGCTGGCAATGACAGAGGAGGGCAGAGCAATGACAGATAGGCCATCCGAAATGTGCCCTTATGTGCCAGCCCACAGGTGTGCTCGTGGCCACTCCCCGTGGGGACTGCACCACCAGCAGACAGAGGCCCGTCTCCCGCTGGGCAGGTTGTTGCTACTTGCCCTGCTCTCCATCGTGGGTGAGCCGTCAACAGCCGCTGCCCTGCACGGGCCTGACGACCATCAGAAAGATCATCCCTCCCCTTTGTGGTCCAGGGACTTTGTGCCCAAGCCCCTCGCGGACAGAAGAGGGTCTGGGACACGGTGGGGCTGGGGCTGACGGGACGAAAATCTTCTGAACCTTCTGTGGGTCTTGCTCTGTCCACAGTGCTGGCCCTGGCTTCTGGGCCTGAGCTGGGGGAGCTGACCTTCCTGGGTCTCATCGGAATCATTGACCCTCCGAGGGCTGGCGTGGAGGAAGCGGTCCACGTTCTCTCTGATTCGGGCTTGTCCGTGAAAATGATAACGGGAGATGCTCTGGAGACGGCCTTGGCGATAGGTAACCAGGGAATGGGGTGGAGGGTGAGGGTCGCTGCCACTGCTTACTCCTCGAGGGACCTGGTCAGGAGAGCTCACAACTACCTTCCACGTGCTTGGAAGAGATTCTGAGGTTCGAGGACCAGCATCCCACCTTCCGAGTGGGTGTTTGTCTCTAAAATGTTGGCAGGTTCTCCCAAAGAGGAAAAGACCTCGTGTGCACCAAGAACCTTCTCTGCCCTGGGGCCTTCCATCCATGATCTCACCTCATCTCCACAGGCAGCATCACTGCCAGTGCACACTTCCAGTCTGGCTTCTGCCAGCAGCGGTGGGCCCTTGGCAAATCATTGAGCCACTCTGACCCTCAGGCTTTTCATCAGCAGAGGGCTAGCAACCTTCCTCCTCCTACTCTTTTTATTACTGTTAGCATGGTTGCCACACCTTGGGTTTCTTCCCCCTCTGTCTTGAGGCAGCCTGGCACCATGGAAAGATCACAGACTCTGGAATCAGACAGAAAGAACCATGTCAGTTCCAGTATTAGCACTTACCAGCCCTATGACCTTGGGAAAGTCACCGCTCTCTGTTTCCTCATCTTTAGAGTGGGGATAAGAGGCCTTGGTTGCCAGTTCATTCTGTGGATGGAATTAAGGTCAGATACCATAGCAGGGGCTCTCTAATTGGGGCCACTGTGGTTTTGTTTTTCCCTGTGGCCAAGGCGGGGCCTGATGTCAGGTAGGTGGAGTGAGGGGCAAGTGCAGGGACCACAGTCTCAGGCCCTCAGAAGGGACTGTCCACACCTTGCAGGAAGAAACATCGGCCTGTGCAACGGGAAGCTGAGCGCCATGTCCGGGGAAGAGGTGGAAAGCGCCGAGCAGGGCGAGCTGGCCGAGCGCGTCGGGAAGGTGGGGCCCTCCCGAGGCTCGCCGCCGAGGGGCACGGGGTGAAGGTGCCACCTCCTCATTCACTGATGCCCGGCCCTCTCCCGTCTCCGTGTCCAGGTGTCTGTCTTCTTCAGGACCAGCCCAAAGCACAAACTCAAAATCATCAAGGTCAGTTGTGTGCCTCTCTGGTCCCTCAGGGCACAGCCCAGGGCGGTGGCGGCTCTGCTCACAAGGTGGTCCAGGGCCCAGCGGTGGCCGCCTCCTCTGCACTGGCCTCTGGGGAGGGAAGAACTGGGGGCCCCGTGCCACGTGTACCAAAAGCGGGGAGCGGGAATTGGGTGGTGCAAAGGGAGAAGCGCAGAGGCCAGCCTTCGTTAGTCGGGTGCTCCTTGGCGTACTCCTGTTATTTAACTCTAGGCCTTAGTTTCCTCATCTGTAAAATGGGGATAATATGAATGACAGAATGACACCAGCTAATTCACAAGGCAGGAGAGGACGAAACGAAGCCAGGGGGCTTTCCTGGCTGTCCAGTGGTTAAGGCTCCACGCTTCCAATGTAGCGGGTGCGGGTTCAATCCCTGGTCAGGGAACTACGATCCCACATGGGATCGGCCAAAAAAAAAAAAGAAAGAAACGAAGCTGGGCCTGTGAAGCCCTTGGCCGCCGCCTGGCCCACCGCAGGTGCCTTCTGATGGCGCATCAAAAACGAAACGACTAGAACGAGAGGCTCCTGTGTGGTTCCCACACATGGATGCTTTGAAAAGCTGTTCTTTAACACTTGTGTTTTTTCTTTTGTGTCATTTTGGGGTTGTTTAGTTCTACAGAGTAAACCTCTGTGCCAGTCATTCCTCAAAGAAAATATTAATCCTTATTGGGTACCACATGGATTCAGGGGACAAGCTGATTATTATGAATGGTTGTTGACTGAAAAAGAAAGCACACCGTGAGAGTTGTGAGTTAAGTTTTATTGGGGGCAAAATGAGGACTACAGGGTTTCCCTGAAGGTGGCGCAGTGGTTGAGAGTCCGCCTGCCGATGCAGGGGACACGGGTTCGTGCCCCGGTCTGGGAGGATCCCACATGCCGCAGAGCGGCTGGGCCCATGAGCCACGGCCACTGAGCCTGCGCGTCCGGAGCCTGTGCTCCTCCGCAACGGGAGAGGCCACGGCAGTGAGAGGCCCGCGTACTGCAAAAAAAAAAAAAAAAAGAGAGAACTACAGCTGGGGAGACAGCGTCTCAGCCCTGAGGGGCTCTGAGGGGCCACTCCGAAGAGGTAGGGGTGGGGTATGTATGTGACTCCAGTGAAGGCGGTACCAGCAGGCATGCACGTGCTTTGGCAGAAGGCTGCTCCTGGCCACGAGGAGCAGACGTCTCTGTTAGTGATTTTAGTGCTTTTCTAGATACGAAAAGTTGTACGAATCTGGGCGCATAAAATCTGCTCCTGGAAACAGCTAACCATCTGAGGCTTGTTCTGCCAGTTCTTCCCTCGTTCCCGATCTCCGCCCTGAACCCCTTTCAGCGGGTGTGGAAGGTCAGCGGCTGCAGTGGCCAGTGACTTCGACCTTGTAGAACCAGACGGCAAGCGACAGTTTTTAGCTGGCGTGGTGACGGATAACACATTCACGCCTGCGCTCGGTGCCGGGCACTGTTCCCTCTGTGTTCTTAGTTTAGGGTTCACAACAGCCCTGATAAGGAGAGACCGTGCTCCCACTCTGCAGATAGAGAAGCTGAGGTTAGGTTCAGGGCTTGCCCAGTGCCCACAGCTCATACGGGGGGAACTGGGATTCAGACCCGGGCCAGCTGACCCCAGTGCCCTCTAGAGAGGGGCCTTTGCCGTGGACCACTCTGTGTGAGAGGCGGGGCAGGAGGAGGGAAGGATCTGGAAGGAAGGTCCTCAGGCTGCAGGCCTCCACTGGCCTCCTCTTTCCAAAGGCTTTGCAGGAGTCGGGGGCGATCGTGGCCATGACGGGGGACGGGGTGAACGACGCGGTCGCCCTGAAGTCGGCGGACATCGGGATTGCCATGGGGCGGACAGGGACGGACGTCAGCAAGGAGGCCGCCAACATGATCCTGGTGGACGACGACTTCTCAGCCATCATGTAATTTGCTCTTTAGGTGTTTCTTTGGTGGCAAAAATGCCTGGGGTGGCAGCCGCCTCCTCTGCTGTGGTGGATGTACACGGTGTCCCCAGGCCCACTCCCCCCATGGAAAGCAGGGCCACGGGGGCTCCGTCTCCTTGGTGGGTCACCGAGGGGCAGGGGGCACTTCGGGAGCCTTGGGTGAGGGCTGGGGTCCCAGGGCTCGGACAAGAGAATGGTCTACAGTCTTTGGACAGAAGGGCGATCGTGGCTTGGCGACCAGCCCCCAGTGGCTGAAGGCACCTGTTAGGACATGAGCATCCTCTACCGGTGATTCCCCGAGAATGCCAGCAAGGAGAATCGTGACCTCTGCTGACACCGTCGCTTCCTTTAGCAGGTGACGGAGCTGGCTGACCCTTCTCTCCCGGCCGTCTTGGTGAATAAATGCTTTCTCCTCTCTTGCAGGAATGCGGTGGAGGAAGGCAAGGGGATTTTTCATAACATCAAGAACTTTGTCCGATTTCAGCTGAGCACGTAAGTCGACGCCGGCGTCCCCCCACGTGCCAGGTCTGGGAGCGGCTCGTGACAGTGCCCTGTGTGTGCCCTGCAGGAGCATCTCGGCCTTGAGCCTCATCACTCTGTCCACCGTGTGCAACCTGCCCAGCCCCCTCAATGCCATGCAGATCCTGTGGATCAACATCATCATGGATGGGCCGCCGGCGCAGAGGTAAGGCAGTGGGCTGGCGGGAGCGTGCAGGGGAGATGGCGAGGGGAATGCACCAGGCGCAGGAGGAGGCGTCTGGTGGGCGGGCAGGGGGACGACGAACTTTCTGCTCCTCTGCCTGGAATGCTCTCCCTGAGCTACCTGCATGGCTCGAGCCCTCTCTTCATTCAGGTCACTGCCTCCAAGAAGTCCTCCCTGATTTCTCTAGCAGCAGCCTCCTCCCTCCCAGTCACCTTACCCTGCTTTATTTTTGTCTAGAGGGAAACATATTTCCTTGTTTATCTGATCATAATCCATCTCCCCTTTAGGACGTCAGCTTCCTGGGGGAAGGCTTTTTTGTTCCCTGTAGGATCCCCGACTCCTACAATGGTGCCCGGCACACACCAGGTGCTCAGGACGTTATTGGCTGGGTGAATGAGGAGGGAGCGTGAGGCTAACGGAATGAATGCTGCAGGAGGAAGGATGGGCTCTGGAGGCAGGGAGGCCGATGTGAGCAAGCAAGGCACCTCCCTGTGTCTGAGCACATAGCGGGTGTTGCTCTCGGTGCAGCTGAATTGTTAGTTATTAATCTAATTACCACCAGTGATGGCTTTGCTCCCCCCACCACGCCCAGCGAGAGGGCCACCTCTTATACGTGCTCTCCCTGGGAACGGGGCCGCGAGCAAAGCTGGACCCCAGCCGTATCTGCCCAGCGTGGGCATCCCCCAGCCTGCTCACTCCTTGGTGCCCCACACTGTCCACTGCGGGCCTAGCCCCGATCCCGCTGCCTTGGAGTTGGCTGAAGGCAGGACCCCTCAGTTGCTGGGGGGCTCTTCAGTGGGCAGGGCCTGGATCCCATTTCTCCAGGCCAGCGGGGATGAGGCCAGGCCTGAGCTGGGGGCGGGGGTCTCCGAGGTGATGGGGAACAACCGGGCACCATTCAGGCCCACGTGGTCGGCCACAGGCGTGGTCTTCTCTCACCGCACTCATGGCTGGGGATGCAGGAGGGCAGTGGAGCTGCCAGGCTGCCGGTGGGGTCCAGGCTATGGCAGCGGAGCAGAGGACGTGAGGCAGGAGGGGCCGGGGACAGCCTGGAGGCACTGCCCACGCCCGTCCAGGCCTTCAGTGTGGACCCTTGTGCGTCGCTTTGCCGGGTGGCCTCGCGCATTTAACCCCTGCACGTCTTTTCAGTGGTTTAGTTCAAAGCGTCCGGTTTTGTTCCGAGCAGCTTGGGCGTAGAGCCGGTCGACAGGGACACCCTCAGGCAGCCGCCACGGAACGTCAAGGACGTGATACTCGGCAGAGCCCTCATCCTGAAGATCCTCCTGTCGGCTGCCACCATCATCAGCGGGACCCTCTTCATCTTCTGGAAAGAGGTGGGGGAGTCCTCATGGGCTTGGCCAGCGGGTCTGTGTGGTCGCAGACGCGGGGCAGGGGTGTGGTCCCGGCCCCCAGGGGTGCAGGCGCCGTGGCTGGGGGAGACAAACACACGTGCAGGGGAGGGGGCAGCAGAGGGTGGGGAGGGACTGCGAGCTGACGCTGCAGAGGTGGGACCGGGCGGAAGGGAGGTGAGGCCTCACAGGCAGAGAAAAGGCGGCAGGTTTCTTCCTAAATGGGACACAGTGCCTCTCCTGCTTTGTATTATCCCCAGGAAACAATCTGACATCTAGTAAAAGAAACTCCTGTCTTATTCTCAGGAGATGACTGTTTGGGAGATTTTTTTTTTTTTTTTTTTTTTTGCGGTACGCGGGCCTGTCACCGCTGCGGCCTCTCCCGTTGTGGAGCACAGGCTCCGGACGCGCAGGCTCAGCGGCCATGGCTCACGGGCCCAGCCGCTCCGCGGCATGTGGGATCCTCCCGGACCGGAGCACGAACCCGTGTCCCCTGCATCGGCAGGCGGACTCTCAACCACTGCGCCACCAGGGAAGCCCGAGATCTTATTTTTTATTAAATTTTTATTTTATATTGGGGTAGAGTTGATTTACAATGTTGTGTTAGTTTCAGGAGTACAGCAAGGTGATTCAGGTATACAGCAAGGTGATTCAGGTATACATATATACGTATCCATTCTTTTTCAGAATTTTTCCTTATAGGTTATTACAGAATACTGAGTTCCCTGTGCTACCCAGTAGGTCCTTGTTGATTATTTACATGTAACAGTAGTGTGTATAAATTAATCCCAAACTCCCAATCTATCTTCCCTGCCAACGATTCCCCTTTAGTAACCATAAGTTTGTTTTCAAAGTCTGTGAGTCTGTTTTGTAAATAAGTTCATTTGTATCATTTTTTTTAGATTCCACATATAAGTGATAGCATATAGTTGTCTTTGGCTTACTTCACTTAGTATGATAAGCTCCAGGTCCATCCATGTTGCTGCAAGGAGCATTATTCCACTCTTTTTTCTGGCTGAGTAATATTCCATTGTGTGTATGTACCACCTCCTCTTTATGCGTTCCTCTGTTGATGGACGTTGAGGCTGCGTCCATGTTTTGGCTTTTGTAAGTAGTGCTGCTGTGAACATAGGGGTGCAGGTATCTTTTCAAATTATAGCTTTGTCTGGGTAATTCGATTTTTAGTTTTTGAAGGAACCTCCCTACTGTTCTCCATAGTGGCTCTACCAGTTTACCTTCCCACCAACAGTGTAGGAAGGTTCCCTTTTCTCCACACCCTCTCCAGCATTGATTGTTGTAGGCTTTTAGACGATGGCCATTCTGACCGGTGTGGGGTGTTCTCTCGTACAGTTTTGGTTTGCGTTTCTCTAATAATTAGTGATGTTGAGCATCTTTTTATGCACTTTTTGGCCACCTGTATGTCTTCTCTGGAGAAACGTCTGTTTAGATCTTCTGCCCATTTTTTGACTGGGTTCTGTTGATATTGAGTTGTATGAGCTGTTTATATATTTTGGAGATTAAGCCCTTGTCAGTTGCCTCGTTTGCAAATATTGTCTCCCGTTCTGTGGGTCGTCTTTTATTTTCATTACTCTAGGAGGTGGATCAAAGAAGATATTTCTCTGATTTATGTCCGAGTGTTCTGCCTGTGTTTTCCTCTAGGGGTTTTGTAGTGTCTGGCCTTCCATTTAGGTCTTTCATCCATCTGGAGTTTATTTTCGTGTATGGTTAGGGAGTGTTCTAATTTCATTCTTTTCCATGTAGCTGTCCAGTTTTCCCAGCACCACTCACTGAAGAGGCTGTCTGTTCTCACTGTAGGGGCTCTTCCTATGCGTCACCTTTCCATGGCCTGCAGGTTCAGACAGCCCCTGTGCTGACATGGCCAGGGAGCTAGATAGAGAATTAGGCAGGTGATCGTCCAGGCGTTTAAACCCCAGCTCGCCCATGTGCGGGAGGCGGGATGGGGCGCCGGACAGCCCCCAGCTCTGTTTTTCTCAGGTGTTCCCCACACCACCCCCGAGGAGCAGCTGGGCTCTTGCATCCTCAACGGCCCGGAAGGTGGAAGAGGCCCCGCCTTTGTCCAGCGCGTGTGCTCAGCCAGGCGGGGGAGAGAGGCACAGATCTCAGCTCTCACACAGGGGTCCTGAGGATGGGGTCCCCGCCTCCCCTGCACCTTCTCACCCTGTGCACTCATGTTCCAGATGCCCGAAGACAAGGCAAGCACCCCGCGTACCACAACCATGACCTTCACCTGTTTCGTGCTCTTCGACCTCTTCAACGCCTTGACCTGCCGCTCCCAGGTGAGCCCCCACCGCCCCGGCTCACGCTTTCCCGGCCCGCGTCTCTAGGCGGCTCCTGTGCCCCAACTGTGACCTTCTTCTCCGCAGACCAAGCTGATATCCGAGATCGGCTTCCTCAGGAACCGCACGTTCCTCTACTCCGTGCTCGGGTCTGTCCTGGGGCAGCTAGCGGTGATATACCTGCCGCCCCTGCAGAAGGTCTTCCAGACGGAGAACCTGGGGGCGCTCGGTGAGTGGGAGGGGTCACCTGGGACCGCAGCCGTCCTCGCCGCATGCATGGGGCAGCTGCAGACCTTTCTGGGGCGTGAAGTCCCCGCATGGGGCCTTCCTGTCCCCAAAGGACTCGGCTCGTTCCTGGACATCTGCACTGGGTAGGAGGGGGCGACGTGATGGGGGGAGTGGAGAAGGCGGGAAACACGGGGGTACCTGCTAGGAGTCAGGGGAGGGCACAGGGGTCTCAACGTCCCAGCCCACCCCCTCCCCGCCCCACAGCAGGAGGCTCAGAGCAGGGACGGTGAGGCCCAGGGGCAGCGCCAGGATGGACCACAGTCTGGGCTCAGCCTGTGATGTGCTGCCCCAGCTTAGGAGTGAGGTTACCCTGTTGGGGGTTTTAACGGCCTGTGTCACTGGGACCCACTTACCTGGAGGCAGGAGTGGGCCAGCAAGCACTTCCTGCTGAAAGGGCCACATGCAATGACCACAGCTCTCTGGGCCCCAAGCACACATGCCGCGTGGGGCACCCCGGGGACTGCCCTGCATCTTCAGCAGGCTTCTCTTCGGAAGCTGCGCCGGGTGGCTTGGCCTCCTGTGCCTGAAACGGTGGTGACGGGGACCAGAAGTGGGAGGAGGGGGCCTGGAGAGCAGCAGTGCAGGGGGAGCACCAGGGTGACCGCCGACCCGGCTTTCCATCGGCAATCCCAGACCCCACCGGGGAGCCAGAGGGTGAGGGGGCTGGGGAGGCAGCCTCCAAGGCAGAGCACAGTGCGGGGTACCTCCCAGGATCATGAAATGCTCAGCAGCGTCCGAGGTGGTGGAGACAAGGGCACTGAAAACCTTTGGGCAAGACTGGGAACCCCCAGCTTCTCCTTCCCCAAAATCTAAAAAGCAGGGTCCCTGAGGGTACGGAGAAAGGAAAAAAACCTAAAAATGTTTTTTTACAGATGTCTCCATCCACTGGGAATTCAGGAAGCTTCCCAAGTCTAAAGGAAGTGCAGGGCCTGTGCCGGGCACCATGTCCGTCACGCACCGTTGACAGCAGGGAGCCCAGAAAAGGCTCAGGGGGAGAATGTAGGGGTCAGAACTAGCCGGAATCGGGTGGGACTGGGAGCCTGAGCCGTGGCCGGGGCGTCTGCCCAAGCAAGGGTCTCCTTACAGCTGAGGCTTGCAGCCTGCCCACCCCGCAGCTCTGAGCTGCCTGCAAAGACCAGCTGGTCCTGGTGGAGCTGGCTCTGCAGCGTTTTGGATGCTGGGCTGGGGAAATCTCTGCCCCATCAGGACAGTGGAAAGTCTGGTCCTCGGCTCCCGGGTCCTGGCCCCTCGCCTCTGTGACTCAGAACGAACCAAGCACGGAGAACGGAACTCCGCGGCCCCCTGGGCTCCAGTGCTGGGCAGCACAGGGCTGGGGACCAGAGGGGCCAGCTTGCACTCTGACCTTTTTCTCTCTTCACCTGTTGGCAGATCTATTGCTTTTAACTGGATTGGCCTCCTCCGTGTTCATTTTGTCAGAGCTCTTCAAACTATGTGAAAAATTCTGCTCCAGAGCCCAGAAAGCCCAGATCCACCAGGAAGATGTATAGTGGACCCCGACCCATGTAAAATTCCCCTAAGTCTATATTTTTATGTGACTGTGGCCCTCCCCCTGCCCCGCCTCTTCCGAGAGGTGCTTTCAGGACACCGTGGCGTCAGGTCACTCACCTGGCTATTCCTGGGAAATCGGCGGGGAGCTTGGGCTCAGCCTTGCGTCCATCCACCACTGTGTCCCGCCAGGCCCTGGGACAGTGAAGGACCTGCACAGAAACACCTCACTATTTATTAAATCACAATGATTTTTATTAACCACGTCTGGCTACATATCTGTGCCATAGCTTGATGCCGTGCAGCCCCTGGTAGGATGGGAAGGTGGGGGCAGGGGAGAGGGCAGGACCCAGGCTTCTGGTCGCACTGCCCAACTGAGGCCCCCTCTCGTCATCCGTAAAAGGGGGGCTTTCGGTATTTTTAATGATGATTATTTTGATGGATTTAATCAGCCCTTTCCTACACGTGGCCGGGTGGGAAACGCACAACCTCAAGTTCATGACCACGTATGTGGCAAGAGGCAGTCACATCCTGAACAGGCTAAGCAAAGGCCTCTGCTTTTGAGGCTGAACAAGACGTGGCCTTGCCCTCCAGAATCAGGAACCGGAATATGTCCCCCCAGCCTGAGGCTTCTTTCCCACTGGCCCCAGGGCTGTTCTTAACACGTGTCCGCCCTTCCAGCTGAAAGATGGCAGAGCAGGGATGTCTGTGGCCAGGCAAATACCACCACGGAGAACCAGAAATGCAACTCCATCTTTCATGAACTGAGGCCACAGCTATAACCCGCCCCTCCCCCCCCCCCCCCCCCCCCGACGCAGGGCTTTCCAGAGAAATCCAACCAACAGGATGGAGAGGAGAGAAAGAGAAGGACGGTTGTGTTAAGAAGTTGGCTTACGTGACTGTCGGGGCCAGGGAGTCTGACATTTCCAGCGCTGGCCGACAGGCTGGAGACTCAGGAAGGAGTTGGTACGGCAGGGCTCGGGTCTGGGTTCCTTTCTTATCGGGGACCTCAGTCTGCTAGCCTTCAACTGATTGGATGAGGCCCTCCCACATGATGAAGGTCATCTGCTTCATTTGGAGTCTACTGGTTGAAATGTTAATCACATCTAAAAAATCCCAGAGACATCTAGGCACCATGGCCTAGCCAAACTGACACACAAAAGTGAATCACTACACCCAGCCACAGGAGCTGTGAGACAGGCTGCCCCGGGTGGTAACACCCAGGCCAGACAGGGCGAAGAAGGTCAAAGTGGACCCCTGAAGCTCCCAGGCAAAGCCCACGTTCCTCCAAAGTAAGATTCGCAGCCTCACTAGGCTCCTTGGCCCCTAGTGACAGCAGAGCTGAATGAGGAGACACACACATAAGCCATCCCCACAAGAGGAGGGGAGGGGCTGGCTGGAGAAGACGCCTTTGGGGCAGGGGTGATACCTGCCCACAGCTACCAACATTTAGCGACTGCCTAGACATAAAGCCAAATAACGCCACACACACACAGCCTGCTACGGGGGCTTCTCTCTGAGTCAGGGACACTCCCTGCGGCTCCCTCCCTTTTCAGGATTCTTCAGCAAGTTGCTGGCCCAAGCAATAGGTTTCTCATTAAAATAATAACTAGGGTCGATTCATACTTGCAATAGAAACAACAAAAAAGTATTCTTAACCCTTACTTATACCATACAGAACAAGCCAGGATAAACTGCAAACGTAAAAGGTAAAACAGTAAAGTTTTTGAAAGAAAAAATAGGGATAGGTAAATTTTTACCAAATAAGACACAAAGAGCTAGCCACTAAGTGTTATATATACTGGATCGACTGGACTGCATGCAAGTGAAGACGCTCTTCTCGTCAAGGATGTAATAGAACAGGACCATTAAGCAGCTTAGCTCCATTTATTTTTATAGAACTCCACCCATCAACAGCAGGGGGCCGTTCACCAAAATAGACAGTAAAGAAAGAGCAGAAAACAATGAAGTCAAAGGCAAAAATAGAAAAAAAAAAATCAAAACCAGTTCTTTGAAAAAAATCAATGGAAGTGTCAGTCTTGCTAGAGGTTCATTCAAGGAAAAAAAAGATACAAACTACCAATATTAGGAATGAGAGATGGTATATCATACAGATCCCTCAAGATATTCCCAAAATAAAGGAACCCTGAGAACAACTTTATGCCCTCAACAAGTTAGATGAAATAAACCAATTCCTTGAAAACCACAAACTACTAAAACTCACTGAAGATGAAATAATACATAATCTGAGTAGTTGTATAACTAGCAAAGACGCTGAAGTTATCATTAAAACCATCCCCTGAAAAGGAAATCACCAAAGCCAGATGGTTTCACTGGTAAATTTTACTAAACGTTTAAAGAAATAACAATCCTGCACAATCCCTTCCAGGATATAAGAGGAGGGAACACTTCTCAACTCATTTTATGAAGCCAACATCACCCTGATATCAAAACCATACAGGGCTTCCCTGGTGGCGCAGTGGTTGAGAGTCCGCCTGCCGATGCAGGGGACGCGGGTTCGTGCCCCGGTCCGGGAGGATCCCACATGCCGCAGAGCGGCTGGGCCCGTGAGCCATGGCCGCTGAGCCTGTGCGTCCGGAGCCTGTGCTCTGTAACGGGAGAGGCCACAACAGTGAGAGGCCCACGTATGGCAAAAAAATTATAATAAAATAAAAAATTTAAAAAAACCATACAAACACAGTACCATAGACCAACATCCCTCATGAACACAGAGACAAGAATCCTCAATGAAATATTAGCAAATTGGATCCAGCGATATATAAAGAGTACAAGACACCATGAGCAAGTGGGATTAATCCAAAAATGAAAAGCTAGGTCAATATTCAATAATCACTGCAATCCACCATATTAATAATCTAGAGAAGGAAAACCACATGGTCATATCAACTGAAGCAGGAAAAGCATAACATTCAAACCCCATTCATGATAAAAACTCAGTGAACTAGGAATAGAAGGAAACTTCTTGAACCAAATGAAAAGTATCTAGAAAAAATAAAAAACAAAAAACCCTACAGTCAACATCATACTTAATGATGAAAGACTGAATGCTTCCCCCATAACATTAAGAGCAAAGCAAAGATGTCCAGCCTCACCACTCCTATTCAGCATAATACTGGAATTCCTAGTCAGTGCAATACGGCAAGAAAAGAAAATTAAAAGGCACTGGAAAAGAGATTTAAAAGGGGAAATAAAACTGTCCCTATTCACATGACACTGTGTATGTAGAAACTCCCAAGGAATCTAAACACAAAAACCTTTCCAGAACCAATAAGTGAGTCTAGGGAAGCCACAGATACAAGGTTAAAAAAAATCACTGGTATTTCTATATACTAGCAATGAACAATTGGAAACTGAAATTTTAAACATAATACACATTTACAATGAAGCAAATTGAAATACTTAAACTAACAAAACATGTTTAGGATCTGTTTGTGTGCTGCAAACTACAAAATGCCAATGAAAGAAATCAGAGAAAACCTAAAACAATGGGGAGACATACTGTGTTCATGCCTTGGAAGGCTCAATATAGTAAAGATATCAGTTCTCCCTAAATTGGTCTATAGATTTAACACAGTTTCTATCAAAATCTCAGCAGGATCTTTTTTTAAGACATAGACAATCTTATTCTAAAATTTATATGAAAAGACAAAGGAACTATAAAATAGCTAAAACAATTCTGAAAAAGAGGCAAAAAGTTGGAAGAAACATATTTCCTGGTTTTAAGACTTACTATATAGCTACAGTAATCAAGACAGGGCAATACTGGTAAAGTAACAGACACACACAGATCAATGTCAGAATAGAGTCCAGAAATAGTCCCACACAAGTATAGCCAACTTATTTTTGACAAAAAGCCAACAGCAATTCAAGGGGGAAAAAATATTCATTTCAACAAATGTGCTGCAACAACTGGACATCCATAGCAAAAAAGAAACTCTTATACTTTCTACAAAAATTAACCAAAAATGGGCAATAGACCAAACCATAGAAGAAAACAAAAGAGAAAATCTTTGGAATTGAGGATTAGGCAAAGAGTTCTCAGACGTGACACCGAAAGTACTATCCGTAAAAGAAAAGAAAAACTGATAAATTGAATTTCACAACTTTAAAAACTTTTACTCATGAAAGTTACAATTAAGAGAATTTTTTAGAAGCTACACACTGAAAAACATTTTCAAATCATATCTAACAAAGGACTTGAGCCAGAATATTTTTTAAATCTCAAAACAGTTAAATTTTACAAAAAGGGCAGAAGTCTTGAACTGAGTCTTCACCAAAGAGGACATACCCACGATAAGTAAGCACAAGAAAAGATGTTCAACATCATTAACCAGTAGGGAAAGGCAACCTTAACCCACAATGAGATACACTACACACCTATTAAAGTGGCTAAAATAAAATACTGACAATACTAAGTGATGACAAGGATGCACAGCATCTGGAACTCTTATATGTTGCTGATGGGGATGTAAATGCTACAGCCTCTCTGGAGAACTTGGCAACATCCTGTAAACTTTAACATACACTTAGCACGTGACCCATCAATCCTACTCCCAGGTATTGATCCTAAAGATGACTTATCACACAAAAATCTATGCATGAAAGTTCATGGCAGGTTTATTTACAAGAGCCAAATCTTAGAAATAACCCAAATGTCCTTAAGAGGGTGAACAGATAAAGAAACTGGTACAACCATACACTGGAATTCTCCCCAGCAATGAGAAGGAACATGCACAGAACAACTTGGATGGATCTCACGGGTATTATGCTGAGTGATAGTATCCAGTCTTAAAAGGTTACATACTAAATGGTTCCATTTACAGAGACCCCCAAGGTGACAAAATTATAATGATGGAAAATGGATTTGAGGTTGCTAAGGGTAGGATTAAGAGGGTGTGACTGTCGAGGGAGAACCTGAAGGAGTTTGGGGGTGATGGGATAGTTCTGTATCCCAATTGTAGTGGTGGTTTCACTGATCTACACATGTAATAAAATTTCATATAACTTGTGGCAGGGGTCCCCAAGACTACCCTCAGGCTCAGTGATTCTCTAGAAGGACTCACACGAAGAGGACAACCAGAGGCTCTGTGTTTTGAACCCTCCCAGAATCTTCCCTTTGTCTGGTTCTCATTTGTATCCCTTCCCTGTAATAAATATGACCATCAGTATGATAGGTTTCCATGAATTTTTTTTTTTTTTAGCAAATTATCCAACCTGAGGGTGGTTTGGGTAATTCCCTGAACTTGCAATTAGTTTCAGAAGTCTTGGGTAGACTTTGCTATCTGGAGGACTGTGCCCTTAACTTCAAGTAGGCCTCAAATCAGGTACTATGGAAAAACTGGTAAAATTCACATAAGGTTTGAGCTGTTTAGTTCATAGTACTGCATTAACTCTGATTTTCTGGTTTTGATCATTTGGTCTGTGGTTATTTAAGATGTTTTCACTGGGGGAAGCTGGGTGATGGGTACACAGGAACTCTCTGCACTATTTTTACAACTTCTATGTCAATCTAAAATTATTTCAAAATAAAGTTCAAGGAAAAAAAAAGACTCAAAAAAATTGAGCAAAAATATACCAGGCAAATGCAGACAACAACTCACGCAACAGGGGTGAAACTACTAATGTCAGATGAGATTTTAAAAATCCAGGCCACAAGCATTCAGTGAGACAAAGAAGGGAATTTAATAAGACATAACCACCACCAAAAATCTAATAGGCCTCGGTATGTACCAACACAACATCCAAATTCATAGAGCACAGTAGAGGAAATTTAGGAAAAACACAGAAACTTCACTAGGAGACTCTTAACTGACCACAAGCAAGGAAATAAATTGATCTCAAAAAGTAGATACAGGTGACCTCACTCATCACTAACCTGCCATGTAAGGACACCACTGAAACCTCAACTGATTCCAGGAAGTAGATGTGATACAGTCGACCTCTCTAATCACTGTTCAACAAAACCACAAAAGAGGCTTCCCTGGTGGCACAGTGGTTGGGAGTCCGCCTGCCAATGCGGGGGATACGAGTTCGTGCCCCAGTCCGGGAGGATCCCACATGCCGCGGAGCGGCTGGGCCCGTGAGCCGTGGCTGCTGGGCCTGCGCGTCCGGAGCCTGTGCTCCGCGACAGGAGAGGCCACAACAGTGAGAGGCCCACGTACTGCAAAAAAAAAAAAAAAACAAAAAACCCACAAAAGAAGCTGTGGAGAAATTCTCTAGCACACCAAAATTGTAAAACTCTTGGGCCCAAGAAAAAATCAAAATGGAACTACAGAAAACCTGGAAGCTCATCACACACACGCCAATCAGAATCTGTAAATGCAATGGTCACGCCGCAAGGTAAAGCAGAGCTCACAGAAAAACAGTAGTAGCCCCATATATTCTCATTTACTCTCTTTTTATTTAGTCATTTAATAATCAACTCAAAAAAAATGAAAATGAAAAATAAATATAAAAAAGCAGCAAAAATAATATAAAACAATATTAACTACAAAACAAAATTGGTAGAACCTAACCTAGGGAAAAAAATGAAAGGAAAACACAGGAAAAATCTACAAGTACAAAAAATTTCAAATATTTCAGTCAATCTATGTAAATTAATTTGAAGACTTAAATGATGTGGAAAATTTACTAAGAAATATAAAAAATCATCAAAACTGATCCCAGCAGAGATTTCAGACAACCCAGATGATTAAAAAAAAAAAAAAAAAGGATAAGGTTATCAATAATTAACCCCCTCCCTCCACCACCAAACCAAGAAATACCAGATGAATTCTACCCAAACTTTAAGGAACTCCTTTCATTTGCATTTTCTAGAACCTGGAAGAAAGAAAGATTCTAAATTATTTTTGTAAGGCCAGCACAATTTTAAAGCGTGACTTACATAAAATCTGACCAAAACAAAACAAGAAACCACAGACCAACTCATTTATACACACTGCCACAAAAACACTAAACATGGGCCAACTGAATGAACACATTAAGAGTGACAGTTTCGGGCTTCCCTGGTGGCGCAGTGGTTGAGAGTCCGCCTGCCGATGCAGGGGACAAGGGTTGGTGCCCCGGTCTGGGAAGATCCCACATGCCGCGGAGCGGCTAGGCCCGTGAGCCATGGCCGCTGAGCCTGCGCGTCCGGAGCCTGTGCTCCGCAACGGGAGAGGCCACAACAGTGAGAGGCCCGCACACCGTAAAATAAATAAATAAATAAATAAAGGGAAGGACTTCCCTGGTGGCACAGTGGTTAAGAATCCACCTGCCAATGCAAGGGACACGGGTTTGATCCCTGGTCCGGGAAGATCCCACATGTCACAGAGCAACTAAGCCCATGCACCACAACTACTGAGCCCACGCGTCGCAACTACTGAAGCTCATGCGCCCTAGAGCCCGCACACCACAACTACTGAGCCCACGTGCCTAGAGCCCGTGCTCCACAACAAGAGAAGCCACCGCAATAAGAAGCCCACATCAAAGAGTAGCCTCCGCTCGCAGCAACTAGAAAAAGCCACACGCAGCAACGAAAACACAACGCAGCCAAAATAAAATAAAGGCAAAAATTTTTTTCAGACAAACAGAATCATAATAGCTGCAAACTCCCAGAGAATTCATAGATTATCAGAAACAATGAACAGCAGTAGTTCTCTGTGTGAGGTCCCCAGACCAGCCACAGCAGCATCACCTGGGAATGTATTAGCAATGTAAATTCTCTAGTCCCTCCCCAGAACTACTGAATCAAACTCTGGGAGTGGAGGTCCCCAGTCTGTACTTTAAGAAGCCCCCTAGGTGATTCTGATGCGGGCTCAAGGTCGAGAACCGCTGGATAAAAGAATTCAGTAAGGTAACGGGGTACAACACTATGTAGAAAAATCAAGAGCTTTCCAATGTTCATAGAATCATCAGTTGGGGTGGGGGGGAGGGGGAAGTCCACTCACAGTGCCAGCAATGACAACAAAAATTTACATAGCAAACTGAGATGTTCCTGTTCTTGGAAGAATCAGCATTAGCCAATGTCAGTTCTGCCTACGTTCATCGATACTTAATGCCATCTTGAAAACACTATCCAAAAAGAAAAAGAAAATACTATCAAACTTCTTAGAAGTAGTCAAAGTGCTACCAAAGATCAGACAAAATAAGCAGGCAAGCATTTGAAGGAAAAACAAAACAAAACAGAACAAACAAGCAAAAAAACCCAGTAGTAATAAAGGAATAGCTCTTACTTTTTTTTTTTTTTGCGGTACGCGGTCCTCTCACTGTTGTGGCCTCTCCCTTTGCGGAGCACAGGCTCCGTACGCGCAGGCTCAGTGGCCATGGCTCACGGGCCCAGCTGCTCCGCGGCATGTGGGATCTTCCCGGAAATGGGGCACGAACCCGTGTCACCTGAATCGGCAGGCAGACTCTCAACCACTGCACCACCAGCGAAGCCCAGCTCTTACATCTTTTTATCACAAAACTCTGATAATTAAAACATGAGACAGAAACCTTCAGTGAGAAAGTAGCATTTTAAGTCAGTGGGAAAGAGACACACAGTTTAATATAAAATGTACAGGAATTTATTTGGGGGTAAGATAGAGGTATATTTTAAAATACAGCTTGAGCCAAAGCAATCTTGAGAAAGAAAAACAGAACTGGAGGAATCAGGCCCCATGACTTCAGACTATACTTCAAAGCTACAGTAATCAAAACAGTATGGTACTGGCACAAAAAAACAGAAATGTAGATCAATGGAACAGGATAGAAAGCCCACGCATCTACGGTGAATTAATCTATGACAAAGGAGGCAAGACTATACAATGGAGAAAAGAGAGTCTCTTCAACAAGTGGTGCTGGGAAAACTGGACAGCTACATGTGAAAGAATGAAATTAGAACATTCTCTAACACCATACACAAAAATAAACTCAAAATGAGTTAAAGACCTAAATGTAATACCAGATACTATAAAACTCTTAGAGGAAAACATAGGCAGGACACTCTTTGACATAAATCGCAGCAATATCTTTTGTGATCTGTCTCCTAGAGTAACAGAAATAAAAACAAAAATAAACAAATGGGACCTGATTAAACTCAAAAGCTTTTGCACAGCAAAGGAAACCATAAACAAAATGAAAAGACAACCCACAGAATGGGAAAAAACATTTGCAAACGAAGCAACCGACAAGGGCTTTATCTCCAAAACACAAACAGCTCATGAAGCTCAATATCAAAAACATGAACAACCCAATCAAAAAATGGGCAGAAGACCTAAACAGACATTTCTCCAAAGAAGACATACAAATGGCCAACAGGCACATGAAAAGATGCTCAACATCGCTAATTATTAGAGAGATGCAAATCAAAACTACAATGAGGTAACACCTCACACAGGTCAGAATGGCCATGATCAAAAAGCCTACGAACAATAAATGCTGGAGAGGGTGTGGAGAAAAGGGAACCTTCCTACACTGTTGGTGGGAATGTAAACTGGTAGAGCCACTATGGAGAACAGTATGGAGGTTCCTTAAAACACTAAAAATAGACTTGCTATATGATCCAACAATCCCACTACTGGGCATACATCGGGGAAAACCATAGTTCGGAAGCTATAAACCATAGTTTATAAACCATAGTTCCAATGTTCATTGCAGCACTATTTACAGAAGCCAAGACATGGAAGCAACCTAAGTGTCCATCGACAGAAGAATGGATAAAGAACGTGGTATATATATACAATGGAATGTTACTCAGCCATTAAAAAAATGAAATAATGTCATTTGGAGCAACATGGATGGACCTGGAGACTATCATACTAAGTGAAGTAAGCCTGACAGAGAAAGACAAATATCATATGATATCACTTATATGAGGAATCTTTAAAAAATGATACCAATGAATTTATTTACAAAACAGAAACAGACTCACAGACTTTGAAAACAAACTTATGGTTGCCAAAGGGGAAAGGCAATGGGGGGATAAACTGGAAGTTTAGGATTGACATGTACACACTACTATATGTAAAATAGATAACCAACAAGGACCTACTATACAGCACAGGGAACTCTACTCAATATTCTATAATAACATAAATGTGAAAAGAAGTTGGAAAAGAACAGATATATGTATAACCAAATCACTTTGCTGCACACCTGAAACTAATACAACATTGTAAATCAACTATAGTTCAATATAAAATAAAAAAATTTTTAAAGAGAATCAAAAAAACAAATAAAAAATTAAAATACATTTTGAATGGATCAAAGATTCAGAAGTATAAGTGGAAAGCACAGTAGTAGTAGAAGAAAACACGGTATTTCTTTTTGTTTAATCTCAGAGTGGAGAAAAACTTCCTAAGCAAACCACACATCTCAGAAGCTGGGAAATATGATGACATCAAATGCAAAATTTATGTATGGAAAAATAAAGGCAGACAAACTGGAAAAAACATTTACCACACGCGGCCAATGCCATTTTGCTTAATTCAAAAGAGCACTCTTGGAATTCCCTGGTGGCGCAGTGGTTAAGAATCTGCCTGCCAATGCAGGGGACACAGGTTCGATCCCCGGTCTGGGAAGATCCCACATACCGCGGGGCAACTAAGCCCGTGCGCCACAACTACTGAGCCTGTGCTCTAGAGCCCACGAGCCACAACTACACAGCCCGCGTGCCACAGCTACTGAAGCCCACACCTCTAGAGCCCATGCTCCACAACAAGAGAAGCCACTGCAACGAAGAGTAGCCCTCGCTCGCCACAACTAGAGAAAGCCTGCACGTGCAGCAATGAAGACCCAACGCAGCCAAAAATAAATAAATAAATAAATAATTTTTTTTTTTTTTTTAAAAAGAGCACTTTTGCAAACCAATAACACCCACACCCTAGGAAACCAGGTGAGGGATAGGACACACACCATTCTTGAAAAATGAAGCTCTTCACTGTCATTCATAAGAGAAAAAAAAAATTAGTTTTCAAGCATCCAGTAAACAAAAACTAAATTTTAATATAGTATTGGTGAAAACATGGCAAACAGGCATGCCAGGTCTCAAAAGTAAAAATCTAGCTTGAAAGAGGTTCATTTGTTAATACCTAAATAAAAAAGCACGTACCTTTGGATCCAGCAATTCAGCTTCAAAGAGTTTATTCGCCAGACAAAACCACACCAAGATGTATATAAACGATATTCATTCCGTTAACAATTAGCTACAAACAGACCGTTCCCCAGCCGGGGATGGCTGACCACCAGAAAGGATGGGGCGCCCATCTCATGGGGCATTACACAGACAATGAGAATAAATGGGTAGACAGAGCAATTTCCACCCAAAAAAAGGTGAGGGACACACCAGTGTGTACAGCACATTACCTCTTGGGAACAAAACGCTAGAGCGGAGTCAGGAGGAAGACTTAGATTTCAAGTTACATCCTTTTGTATTTTGAACTTTTTTGCTGTGTATGCATAAGCTAATTTTTTAATTAAAAAAAAAATATGGTGTGTCTATCAACAGATGAATGGATAAATATGTGGTGTGCATATATATACATACATATGAATATGTGGTGTGTGTGTACATACATATAATGGAATATTACTCAGCCATAAAAAAAGAATGAAATTTTGCCATTTGCAGCAACATGGATGGACTTGGAGGGCATTATGCTAAATGAAGTAAGTCAGAGAAAGACAAATCCTGTCTGATATCACTTACATGTGAAATCTAAAAAATACAACAAACTAGTGAATAAAACAAAAAAGAAGCAGACTCACAAATACAGAGACCAAGCTAGTGGTTACCAGTGGGGAGGGGCGATATGGGGGGGGGGATTATGGGATTATATAAGACCACGTGTGTGAAACCTTTTAAAATTGTAAAGCACTGGAGAATTTAAAGACTCTTTCATTCAATAAAAGAAAAAAATTTCCAGAAAAAAATATGGTGGGGGAGAAAAGTAACAACAGCCATGCTGTACCATGAACAGCGTTTTTTCACCCCTTCCTTCCAGCGCCTATCAGGGGCCCTTATGAGTCTTCACCTCCAGGGAGACCGCTAGTCCTTACAACCTGAATTCTTACTCCCACTTTATCAAAGAACAAACTCATCACATGTTAAAACTAGCATCACGGGTTTCTCAGGCCCAGGAGGAGCGTGGTTCCTCGGGTCCTGTGGCCCCGGGCACAGCTGACACCAAACTGGTCTGTGTGCTCGGGACCACACATGCTGGGGAATCACATGGCTGCCCCACACCCCCTGCGAGGGCCGAACACCCCAGGTGACCAAGCGCCTGGGCTGGGCGCCCAGCTTCCCTCGAGGAGGTGTGCTGTCTTAGGAAACCGTCAGGCCCCCAGGTATGACCTGCACTATTGTTAGAAGAGGCACAAGGCAGAAAACAGGCCGGCAGACACATCCAGCCTCTCTGACAGCCACAGACAGAGGCCGTAGGAAGTGGTCTTCAACGGACCTTTTATTAGCGAGGCATTATTTCATTGCATTTTTCTAAAAAAATATTCTGTAACACACTGAAGACTCGGGGCCTAATTCTTCAGATTACGGTAAGGATATGTGAGGATCCTAATATCCTGCATCTGCTTCCCATCAATTAAGAACTCACAAAATGTACCTGAGAAGCTGTTAAAAACTGTCTTTTTATAAGGAAACTCAACCATGACCGAGCGTGCATGTCACCGTCTGAGCACCTCTCTTCGAAGGCCCATGTGCAAGGCCTTCTGCTCAGGGCTCAGCGCAGAGTTTGACGAGCCTCCCGGTGGAAAATGCAGAGCCTGTGAAGTGCAAACAGCTCGGTTTACTATGGCTTATAATTGGGGGCAACTCAATAACAAGGCAGCATTTCGTCAGATCTGCAGAAGGGCAACGGGTAGCAAAGGGCAGAGCTCCGCTGAGCGGGATTCTCAGTGTCCGGAGATTCTTCAGGCCGCCTCCGAGGGATGCAGGGACTGGAAGGGACACGGCAGCTCTGCCTGAGGTCCAGCCCACCAACATCTTTGCTAGCACTTCAGGATCACTGTTCGTTTAAAGCAAGTCCATGCTGTCAAAGTACCCAGTGTCCCCTCGGGAAGCAGCACGGGGTGGGGGTGATGCTGGGAGGTCAGGAGCCCGGGCCAGTCCAGTTACTCACCACTAATTCCTGCGACAGGCCATACGTGTATTAACAGGAATCTTAGCCTCAGGGCCTCGAATGGCCCCACGTTTAAATTAGTAAGAGAACCACAACTTTGCTTCTCTGTAGACCTCCTGGTTTTCCCATTTGCTCATAGCACAGACTCACTTAACTCATCATTGACCGGGGGATTTTTGCAGAAACTAACGCCTGTGGACGGCGATTTGTTAGGTAAATGAGTACTGAAACGTCTCTGGTCAATGATGTTTGGGTAACAAAAGACGTATTAATACGTCTCTGGTCAGTAATGTGTTAAAAACAGCTGAGAAAGGCAGATACTGAACCTTACTGAAGACCCATATCACCGTTATCTTCAAAATCTCCAGCTGTTACCCCCGTTAGTACACTCCTGTGCTTTTTTTTTTTCCAAAATACAAAAATTCCATGTCAGAGGAAGCTGTTCCCCAAAGGGTTGAGATTCCCATCTGAGCACCTCTGCCCTTTACCAGTAGAAATGGGACATCGAGGCTTTTAGCTGGGAGGCCTGTGCAGAGGCCAAGCGACCCTCAGTGAGTGGACCCCCCCCCCCTCCAGCAAGAACTCAAATCCCCAACCACTGCTAATTGCAGTCGGCCTCAAACGTCTCAGCATCGTCTTCGGATTTCATCTGTACAAAACGAGCGAAGTCCAAGAATCAAGCTGGTAATCGGACATATTTCGGGGAGACACACCCACCAATCGATATATAGCATCAAAGGGACTGTACTCTGTTTCAATTAGGCACCTCCAGGACCACCTAGACGTGACCAGCACGCTCTGGATTAAAGTAAACACAGTCTGCAGGCTGTGCTCCAGCTCCAGGAAGGCCCGTGCTGGGGGCTCCGCCTCACTGGTCCTCAGGCACCTCCCGGAGCCCTTCGCTGTGGCGCATCCGCCCGCTGACTTCCAGCAGGGCCTGGGCCGTAGGGTCCACGTCCAGAACGCTCTTGGTGTTCTTGGCCTTGGGAAGAAGGGAAGGATGGGTGTGTTCAGTGACCAAAACCAGGCAGTGACGTCCTGCTGCTGTCAAGTTTATCAGAGGGGAATTTCCTACTGTCGCCACAAGGGAAATGTGGTAGAGGCTCTCCCCCGAGCCCCACTGAGTCCCCCCGCCCCGGGATGCCATCGCTGGGAGGTGACAAGACGCAGGGGCCCCAACGGTGACTCATCGTCAAACCCTGGAACTAGAAGGAACCCCAGACCCTCCTCATCTTGCAGACAAGTCCCCACCCCCCCCGGGATCCCACCTCCCTGGGGTGGTTCTTTCTACTAAACTTCCACCCACTGGCATCCCTCTGGCCAGCAACGGCTGCTGGAAACAAACTGGAATAAACCATCTCCAGATGGAGGAGTAAAAGGGACAAAGCCGAGAAAGGGGAGAAACGCCCCCATGCTCACCAGCTGTGTCACCGAAGCATCTCCCACCGCCCACACCTCCATCTTCTCGAACCGGAAGTCCTCCTGGGCCGAGAGCTGAGGGCTGTTGTACGTGGTACATGTGGGCTTGGCCTTGCTGTGTCCTTTCCCGAAATCGACATCGATCCACAGGCCAAAATAATTGTGCTGCCCTCCCATGCCCTGCGGAGGGAGGGGCATAGCACCGCCTCGGTCTGGAGCACCAGACACCTGAAGCCCACCCCAGCCGTCATGCCACCGGGGCGTATGAGAAGTGAACGCAATTTTCTTCCTTTCTTCCTTTTTTTTTTAACTGTGAAATACATATTCACAGATTGATACAATTTAAGTATCCCATGACAAGTTCCTAGAACACTCATCAAGGTGTCCTGACTCGTACGCCATGGCCCTTTCTCACGGGGCTGCACTGGCAGGAAACACAAGGGACAAGAGAGGAGAAAAGAACAGAGGCCCTCAGGCCTAGAGACCCCAATCGGTAAAATAAGGAGAGAGGTCTACACAGCACTTCCCGGACAGGGATGCCGATCCGTACCCGGCCCAGGACCCGGTGCTCAAGCAGGCAGGTTGTTCACTCAGCACAGAAAGGAGGGAAAGGAGGAGGCAGCCCCGGGAAGGCGGGAACCACTCGGCACACGGTCGGCTCTGAGCCAGCGGCCGATGGGAACAGACTGCTGTTCAACCTCTCTGATCCCTTTCTCTAGGTGCCCTTTCCACCAGTGCCTCCCCGCCCGGCCTGGGGAGCCTGGAGCTAACGCCAAGCAGGAGACCAGGGCAGGAAACGCAGCTAACCTCGGGGCTGCTTCTCCCCTCGGGCCGATTACTGACCACCACCGAGACCCACTGGGTGCTGCTCCTGAGGCCAAGGCCCTCGCCCCTGTCATCACCAAACTGTCCTATCTTTTTTTTTTTTTTTTTTTTTTTGCGGTACTCGGGCCTCTCACTGTTGTGGCCTCTCCCGTTGCGGACACACAGGCTCAGCGGCCACGGCTCATGGGCCCAGCCGCTCCGCGGCATGTGGGATCCTCCCGGACCGGGGCACGAACCCGTGTACCCTGCATCGGCAGGCGGACTCTCAACCACTGCGCCACCAGGGAAGCCCCAAACTGTCCTTTCTGAAAGGCGTCCGAGGCCATCAGGTGGCCCCGTGGGAGCCTCAGAGTGAGCCTGGGAAGGAGCACAGGGCCCTCTCCACACCGACAAGATGGACCAGCCTCTCCGGCCCTTGGCTTTGCAGAGACAGGGCTGGAATTTCCCGAGAGGGGCTTTTTAAGAAGCAGGGGAAAGAAATAGGCTGGTGCTGCCAGGACACACATTCCTCACCCAAGCTAAGCATCTGTGCGGGCGCCCGTCCCCACCACCGCCCCCGGCCTTCCCCCACGTCCTCTTCTTCCTGTGCTCCGGCTGGAGCACAGAGCAGACAACCCCCCGTGGGTCCAAAGGGTCTGGGGAGCCCAGCCCCGGCCCCGCGCCCGGGTGGTACCCCAGGCAGGGCAGCATCTCCAGCCATGAAGGCCACAGACCAACCACCTGATGGCCAGGAACACTGGCCGACTCTGTCATTTGCACACAAACCTCGGAAATGCCCCAATAGAGGCCCCTTTTTTCCACGAGAGAAATTCTGTCCTCGTTGTCGCTCATCGCATCACCACCCTGAGACTCGGGCAGAACGAACTGAGCGCGTACGGCTGCCCTGACGCAGGGCGGAGTGTCCCCGGGCACGTCGGGGTCAGTGCATCACCATGGGGGGGACGTGCCCTGCCCGCCCAAGTCCTTACCAGTCCATTCGGGATGGTCTGCTGCCCTTGATTCAGGTACATGTAGTGGTCATTGTAGCCCGTGGAGGTGTACACGGCCATGCTGGGGGAGATGGAGAACAGGAAGCACCTGTCATCCCCTGAAATCGATCACAGCAAGAAGAAGCAAGGTCAGCCATCGGCGCTGGGCACGGGGAGAAGCAGGAAACGGAAATGGGCCGTGGCTCGGATGGCTGAGCAGGAAGGGCTCCCCTTGGGTCCTCGGCATGCGCGGGGCTCCTGTGCATTGGGGGCAGGGCCGGCCGGCCGGCCAGCGGGCAGAGCCCGGGACCGTAGGATGACCTGCGGGTGCAGGCTGAGAGTGACCGTTACAAAGGAATGTGACATCTGCTTGCTGGGAACACCTGTTAGCGCTCTCCCGGGGAGATGGGAGCCCTGCCCCACCGCCCCTGAGTCAGCAAGAGCAGCCTCGTCTCAACTAAGGAGCAAGGGGCAGGCGGCCACTCCACGTATTGGCTGGGCACTCACGTGGCCTCAAGCAGGCACATCACCCAGAGCGGAGAAGGCAGGGTACCTGTAGACACAGCTGCCCACAGGGAGGGGCGGGGACACGCAGGGAAAGGGGACCCTCTACCTTTGCCCGGGCACAGGAGTGGGCATGCCACCACTCAGAGAAGGTACTGGTCAAAATCCTGGAAATGAACAGCACCCTCCATCTCAGAGACTCCTGCCCTCCCCGACGCACTCACTAGGGAGGGGACGGAGGCTGCACCTCACCAAGGGAACTCCCGGCTAGGCCGGAGCCAGACCAGGGATGCTCCCCACAGCTGTGAGACCTTGGCCGGAAGGACCGCCCCTTGACGGTGACAGCGTGAGGGCACCTGACACAGGACCGAGCTCGGGTACTTGGGGGTCGGGCCATTCGTCAGGTGGGAAGGAAGCTCCAGGAAGCTCCAGGGAGCCCGAATGTGGAGGGCGGACAGGAAGGGGGCTTTGAGCCCCAGAGGGGCCTTGGGGAGGACAGCCCTCGGCCACAGATGGGCCTGGACCTGCCGAGTCAGGACCAGTGACGCTCGGGCCTCTGCGGGGACTTAGCTCCCCCAAAGTCGGGAAGGACGTCCTGAGGTGGAGACGGTTGGGTGAGAGCCTCTCAGGGAGGAGGGACCCCGCAGGGACACGGCAGGGCATGGGGGAAACAGCAGGGCCCTCGGCTATAGTGCAGGGTGTGAGCCCTGGTTGGGGAAACGGGGAGGTGAGCCTGGGGAGGTCACCAGGACCAGGTGGCACAGGGCTCCCCTCCAGGCTAAAGACTCCAGCTTGAGTCCATGTGCCTCAGAAGGTTGGGTTTAGCCTCAAGGAATTGCCTGGTCCCACCTGTGGCCCCGGGCACTGGGCCTAAGCATCACTTTGCCTTGCCATCCTAAGGCTGCCTTTCAACCAACATTTACTGGGTCCCGGATGCTAAGTGAGGTGATGGGGCCACAAAGCGTGGGCCCCTTGGCTACAACGGACCCCACTCTAGTCCATCCTGCGGTCTGTGCCCAGGGAGAAGGGCCCCGTGGGGAAGATGACCCTCGAGGGTGCAGGGCAAGGACCAAGGAGTCATAAGACCCGTAAAAACATCACTTCCACAGAGGGGCTCCTCACCCAACTCTCACAGTGACACCACCACCCATCGCCCAGTGCGTTACAAGCTGCCATTCCTGTGGTTCTGGGGAACGGAGGCCCAGAGAGGGTAAGCAACTTGCCCAGGACAGAGCCGGACTCAGCTCAGAGCTGCGGGCCTGTAGCTGCCCCATGGACGACAGAGGCGAAAATGAAGTGACCCAGCGGCTGTCACACCATCTCAAGGCTCAAATACTCGGAGTGATTGTTTCCCGGGACAAATGGACAGGAACGCCCTGAACTTGACTGGAATCTGTGATGCTAGGCTGCCCCCTGCTGGAATTCTGTCCTCACGCTTCAGAACAGAATGAGCTCAAGTTTGAAAACTTGGTAATCTCATTTTTCCACCCTTCTTCAAGAAGATGAATTCTGCTTGTTAATAAAACATGAAGACGCAGCAGAGCTGACCTGGAGTTAATACTAAAGGAGCTGGAAGAAGCGGAAGTTCCGTCTATAATAATGATTCTCAGGGTTTTTCCACATCCTCCAACCACACAGAGACCCAGCCCGTCATCCCCCCCAGAGCCCCTCCCCGTGACACCGTGACGGAGAGACCTGGGTGTGTGGAAGCCCAGGCCTGAGACTGGGGTCCCCAGAAGGGCCGCCTTCCAGGGTCAGCCCTTGGCTGGCGTCTGGGAAGGTGGATTTGGGGAGGGTCCCCCCCTCCCAGGACTGATGAGCGGCTCCCTGTGGCTAAGCTGTGTGTACAGACAGGGGCGTTGGTGCCGGACTCCTGCTGTCCTCCTGGGGGTCTGGGGTTTGGGCGCGCGTCAGTCAGAGGGTGCTCGTGTGAACGGCCCCCCAAATAAAGACCCCGCGCGCTGAAGCTCTAACGCGTCCCTGATGGACGACACTGCACACGTGCTGTCACAGCTCGCGGCTGGGGGAATTTAGCGCGTCCTGTGCGACCCCACTAGAGAGGATGCTGGAGCCTGGCTCCCCCGGACTTCACCCCCCCAACCCCTACCCAGCCTCTGAGCTGATCGTGCTCTGCATCCTCTCACTGTAATAGATCAGCTGTGATGACAGCGCTGTGCTGCGTTCCCGAGTCCTCCTAGTGACTCACTGATATGTGGGTGGTCTTAAGGGACCCTGACACAGTGGGGAAGGGCTGGTAGCAACAGCTGGATTAAAGATCTAGAACAATCTAAAACCTAGAGAGAACCAAACCCTGGAAGCAACAGGATCTCGGGGATGAAGGCACCCAGCCTTCACACCATGGTCCCTTCCACCCACCCCACCACTGCTAAAAGCCCTCCTGTAATGGCACCTCTGCACCTGGACACGGCTCCCCAACCAGCAGAAGCTTCCCTGGTGCAAGGAAGATGGGAACAATTCCAGAAGCGTGCAGTCCCGTAGAGGACCGCGGGGAGTAGCTGGCACTCGTGTGGTCGGGAAGGCTTCCTGAAGGAGGTGACCGTGGACTGAGTCCCGACAAGGAGCTGACTGTGCACAGGTGGAAGAGGGAGAAAAAGCAGCATGTGGCAAGTCCTGAGATGAGAGCGCGGCCTGTTCTGGAAACTCTGGGTAATTCAGTGAGACTGAGCCCAGGGCCCAGGGCCCAGGAGAGGTCGTCAGGCTGGAGATAAAGGATGCACCATTCTGGGTGCACGGGGGGTCCGTCCAAGGGTCTCCAGGGGACAAGCACCACGGCAGGTGGGCCGGGATGTGGCAAATGAACTGGACGGGTGAGACCAGGAGGCGAGGGCCAGGCAGAAGGCACCCGCAGCAATGCAGGTGAGCATGGGGTGGAGAGAAGAGGGAGCGGGGACGCAGGCAGAGTGCATGCAGCTGACAGCTGTCTGGCTACGATGTGCAGCCCCCATCCCAGAGGAGCACGTGGCCTTTCTCCCCCGTATTTCGCATCTCAAGACCCTGGGTTCTCCCTTCCACTGACCCAGCCAGGGAGGGTGTTAGCCTCGCCCCCTCACTGGGAGGGACTCTCCCCGGAACTGCGTCGGCCAGGCTGCCCCATTTAGCTGAGGGGAGTGAGGACAGGCCTGTATCCGGCTGCTCAGAGCCACTAGGAAAAGGCCTCCATCTCACAGCTGTTGGCCCCCAGGAGACCTTCTGAGAACAGAGACTCGGGCAGCCCGGGGCAGGTCCCAGGGGACACACCGTGACTTCAATCCTGGGAAGACAGGTTCACCTCTGAGTACGAGAACAGCCCACTGACAGGAGATGAGCGTTTTCAAAAAGAGTCCTTTAAGAGCGTTTATCAGAGTAGTTCTTTGAGGAAGGGAAGTATTTCATCAGGGCCTTTGATCCAGGGCATTCAAGGTCTAGCAAAGAGCTTCCAATCTCCAGCAAAATCACAAAACCGAAAAACTACGGGCAGAAGCAGCAAAGCAGACCCACACAGGGGGTTCCAGGAAAGGAAGACGGTCCTCCGAGAAAACACACCCCACCTGCAAGAGCCGGTACCTCCCAGTCCCCTATGCAGCACCTACGGCCCAGCCTCGCCCGCGGTCAGGACCTGGCATCGTTTAATGCTGATCCGCTGTTTCCTCACCTGAAGGCCAGGGGTGAGGACAGCTGTCCTGCTCACCTGACCCTGCAGCCAGAATCTACAGAGAAATCCATGAAGTTAAACCATCATAAAGAAACACCCCGTTTCACTATCCTCCCAAACACGTCTCGCAAAACACTTGCGGGAGGAGATGGAAGAAACACGCACATCCCCTGGCGGGGCTCGGAGGTCTCCACACAGCAGCCGTCTGACCAGAACGAGCACTGGTGCTACCATGTGGGGTTTTGGTGGCCAAGACTCACCTTGAAACTGAGGTTTGACCTCCCAGGAGCAGGAAGCAAAGCCACCGAACACATGGCCGTCGTGGTCCTCGAGCAGCACCACGCAGGGCCCGCAGTGTGTGATGCGCCCGCAGAGCTGGGCGAAGCTGTGCCCGTGGAGCTCGGATGAGAACAGCAGGCGCCAGTGGTTCCTCTGCTCCCTGGGCAGGTGGGAGTTGATGTAGATGACGGACAGGACATCCAGGACGCTCGCAAACTCCCGTTCCTGGTCGACTTGGCGCTCGGGGACCAGGGTGGCCAGATCGAGGGACGAGCCCAGGAGGAGGAAGCCTTGGTGGATGACCACGCTCAGAAACGTGGCCACGTGGGGAGCCCTGAACACCCAGTCCTCAATTGTGGTTCGGTCACATTCCAGCCGCTGAGGCCCCAGAGGCTTCTCACCGCCTAGGGGAGGAGAAAACAGTATTAGTGGGTGAGGACATCGCCTCTTCTCTGCTTACCTAAACCTGCTCTGTCCAGCGGGGGAGGCACGCGTGGTTCGTCTGCATTGAGACGCACAGTAAGTGTAAAAGGCACACCCCATGTCAGAGGCTTGGCGTGAAAAAGAAAATGAACGTAAAATATCTCATTTTCTTACATTGATTGCGAATGTTAAAGTATACTTTGGACATATTCTTAAGATTAATTTTGCTTGTTTCTTTTTGGTATTTCCATGTGGTTACTGAAATATGTAAAATTTCATATGTGGTTGGCTTCGGAGTTCACATTCTGTCTCTATCGGACAGTGCTCATCTAAACAATTCAATATCGACACTCTTATCTTTTCTCTCTGCTCCAAGCTGCATTTCAGAGACACAGGAGACAGCTACACCCTCACCCCAGGGCCCCAAGACTCCCCAGCAATCCCTCCTGAGAGGGCTACACCAAAAGCCGCTAGTCCTAACAAAATCATTTGGAAAGGATTTAGAAAGTGTGCTCTCCTCCAGCTATGGCAGGGTAGTGGTTGGTTACTTCCTGGGCACCCCTCTAGTTTATCTGGGGAGAACGGATATCATTAACTACAAATTATACTTACTTGTTTCCGACCAGCACCCATCATTCTGATTTCCATCTCTTATCTACTAAGAACAGAGGTGACATGGAGGTGATACCAAGAGATGAGCTGTCGGTACTTCATTCATATATATGTATATACATATATATACACACATATATATGTGTGTATATATATATAACAGTATTATATAGTATATTATGTCATTATTCTTTCCAAGTTCCAAATACCTCACTTAATTTTTCAAACTGTGTTTAAAAATCCAACTTTATAATAAAACAGTAACACTTTTATAAAACGAATCTACTTTGCAAAGAGATTCACCACAAGGTATTTTTAAATCGCAAGTAAATTTAATTATATACTGTTTCTCAGCCAACAACAGCAGAATATATATTCTTCTCAAGTGTACCTGGAATATTCTCCAGAACAGACCATATGTTAGGCCATAAAACATGCCTCAATAAATTGAAAAGAACTGAAACCATGTAATGTATGTTCTTCAACCACAATGTAATGAAATTACAAATCAGTAACAAGGCAATTTGGGAATTTCACAAACACATAGAAATTAAAGACTATACCTCTAAACAACCAACAGGCCAAAGAAGAAATCACGAGGGAAGTTAGAAAATACTGAGATGGGGACTTCCCTGATGGCGCAGTGGATAAGACTCCACGCTCCCAATGCAGGGGGCACAGGTTCAATCCCTAGTCAGGGAACTAGATCCCACAAGCATGCCACAACTAAGAGTTCACAGGCCACAACTAAGGAGCCAGCGAGCCTCAACTAAGGAGCCCACCTGCCACAACTAAGACCCAGAACGACCACATAAATAAATAAATAAATATTTTAAAAAAAAAAAAGAAAGAAAAAACTGAGATGAATGAAAACAAAAACACAATATACCAAAACTTACGGGCTTCAGCTAAAGCAGCGCTTAGAGGGAAATTTATAGTCATAAATGCCTATATGAAAAAGAAGAGAGATCTCAAATCAATAACCTAAACTTCTAACTTGAGAAATGAAAAAAAGAAAATCAAACTGGCGATCAGAATCAAGATGGTCAGTAGTAGGACGTGGAACTCACCTCTTCCCACAAAAACATCAAGAATACATCTATGAATGGAACAATGCTCTCAGAAAACTAGCAGAAGACCTCAAACACCTCAAAGGACAAGAAAGATCTCCAAGTAACTGGGCAGGACAAAGGAAAAAAACAATAGAGGAAGTGGGACGAGACCTGTGCCCCTGCGGGGGTGGAGCTGAAGGAGAGGAGAGGTTCCTGCACCCAGGGAAGCCCCACCGGTGGGGAGAGCAGCCGGGGCAGAAAGGGAGCTTCAGCGGCTTGGAGGAGAGCACAGCAGCCAGTTAGTGGCAGGCAGGACAGAGAGAGACCTACACGGACGGCTGTGCCACCGCCCTGTGTGCCCCAGCCTGAGACGCACGTCCGCTGGTATGGGTGGGGGCTGGGGGCTGTAATACGGGGTTTAGGGGACAGACCCAGGGAGAGGACTGCTGTTGGCTGTGCAGAGACGCCTGAAGGGGCTGGAGCGTGGGGCGCAGCAACCAGGAGTGTTTGCGGAAGAACCCCGGGCCGCCACTGTTAAGAACCCCGGGCGCCATTGTTAAGTGGCCAAGGTAGAGGCGGGGCTGCCATCGCAGCCTCTTTCCCCACCCGCCGGCTCCTGCCTACACAGGCTCCAGGACAGGCTCCTGCCCAGGCAGGTCACACACCCCGGCCACCCCGGTCCCCTCCTGCCTGGGCAGGCTCGTGTGCCCCAGCCACTGCCCTGTGCCCCCAGAAGCAGACAGCAGTGGGTTGCCCACACGCACAGGTGGGGCTGAAATCACAGCTGAGGCCCACGGGCCGTGTGACTTAGGAAGCAGAGCTGAAATCTCTCCCCACGGCTGCATGAACCTTGGATCTATACCTCCACGGCCGACTTCGTAAATTCAGTGCCTGTGGAGCAACCAGACAGCTGGTGCTCCCGCAGCTGGGACGGGTCTGGCCTTAGCAGTTGTGGGCTTTGTGGGCGCGTACACGCGGGGGCGGGGCTGGGCCAGGGTCTGAGCTGCATCCACAGCTCCCACAGTGGGTCCAGGTATGTAACGACTGCAGTCCTGGGACCTGACTTCAGTGGATCTGCGCTGGTGGCCTTGTGAAAACAGAGCCTGAGAGGCACCAGGGCTGACTGCCAGCACGCCCAGAGCTGAGGTGGGGCTGAGGGCAGTGCCAACAACAGTGTACTCGGTGAGCCCGCACAGCAGGTGAAAGGTGACACACTCACAGGGGAACAGCTCCAGCACAGCAATACCCAGTGGCTCCTCCCCCAGTGGGAGCGCTCCAATCCCGCCTACTCTTGCACTGCAGATGAGAAACAGGGCTAGGGCCTTCTACACCAACAGCTAGAGAGCAGACCCTGCCCTGGACAGGGCAGTGACAACCACAGAGGGAAGAGGAGTCCCCACTCACTGGCCAGTGCTGGCTCTGGCCATCGCAACACGAGCCGCACCTCCTGTCAAGGGGATGACAGCCAGCACACACTGAGGAAAGAGGCAGCAGGCATCCATACTGAAAACAGCCCTTGCACCAAAAAAATACTAAACCCATGCAGGCTACGCAGGGACACTCCCACATAAAAACAGCCCTCCGAGACCACAGTAGATAATTGTTTCTCCTAAACTCATACAGCAAGAGAAATATAAGTAAAATGAAGAAGCAGAGGGACCACTCCCAATGAAAAGATCAAGAGAATTCCCCTGAAAGAACAAACAATGAAACAGGCCTCTTCAGTCTAATAGATACCAAGTTCAAAAAGGAGATAATGAAAATACTGAAGGAACTAAGAAAGGCTATCGATAGAAATGCAGATTACTGTAAAAAAGGAACTAGAAACTATAAGGAGGAGTCAAGAAATATTAGGAGATTCATTTGCTGAGACGAGAGCAGAACCAAAGCTATGAATAGCAGAATAAATAATGCAGAAGAACGAATAAGTGATCTGGAAGATACAGTAAAGGAAATCATCCAATCAGGACATCAGACAGAAAGCCAAGTGAAAAACATGAAAGCAATACAAGAGACCTATGGGAGAACGTAAAGCATGCCCATCTACACATAATAGGGATCCCAGAAGGAGAAGAAAGAGAAAAGGGGACTGAAAACGTATTTGAAGAAATGATGGCTTAAAACTTCCCAAAGCTAAAGAAGGAAACAGATATGCAGATACAGGAAACACAGAGGGTCCTGAACGAGACAAACCCGGGAAGACCTACACCAATATCAAAAGTTAAACATGAGAAAGAGGATTCTAAAGGCAGCAAGAGAGAAACACAGAGTTAACGACAAGGGAACCCCCATAAGGCTGTCAGCTGATTTCTCTACAGAAACGTCGCAGGCCAGAAGGGAGTGGCAAGATATATCCAAAGTCCTGAAAGGGAAATATCTGCAACCTAGGACACTACCCGGCAAGATGATCATTTAGAACAGAAGGAGAGAGAAAGAATTTCTCAGACAAGCACAAGCTAAAAAAATACAGCAATACTAAATCTATCCTAAAAGAAATATTGAAAGGTCTTCTCTAAATAGAAAAGTAGTAAGAAGCTATAGGAAAGAGAAAATCACAATTATTTTTCTAGAATGTGTTTGAGCCTAAGTGACTACTAGTCTAAAGCAAGTAGATAAATGAAGGGGTTAACATACTTGAAAAACAGGGCAACCACAAATCAAAAACACACAACAGAGTCACAAAAATCAAAAAGAAAAAACTATAAGCATAATACAAAAGAAAAGAATCAAAGCACAAAAGGAAAAAGAAAAAGGGACAAAAGAATATAAAATCAACAGGAAAACAAGGTTTAAAATGGAAATAAATATATATCTATCAATAATTACCTTAATGTCAATGGATTAAATGCTCCCATCAAAAGACACTGAGTGGTAGATTGGATAAAAAACAAGAGTCTACAACATGCTGCCTACAAGAGACCCACTTTAGGGCAAAGGACACACGTGTATTAAAAGTGAGGGGATGGAGAAAGATACTGCATGCAAACAGAAATGAAAAGAAAGCAGTGGTCGCAATACTCATATCAGACAAAAAAGACTTTAAAACAAAGGTTATAAAAAAAGATAAAGAAGGACACTGTATAATAAAAGGATCAATACAAGGAGAGGATATTACATTTGTCAACATATATGCACCCAATATAGGAGCACCCAAATACAGAAAACAAATACTAACAGACATAAAGGGAGAAACTGACAGGAATATAGTAACAGTAGGAGACTTTAGCACCCCACTCACATCAATGAATAGATCTTTGAGACAGAAAATCAATAAGGCAACAGAGGTCCCATGTCATACATTAGAACAGTTAGACTTAATTGATATCTTCAGGACATTACATCTAAAAAAAATACATTCTTTTCAAGTGCACACAGAACATTTTCTAGGATTGACCACACACTTGGGCACAAAACAAGCCTCAACAAATTTAAGAGTAAAGAAATTATTTCAAGCATCTTTTCTGACCACAAAAGCATGAAACTAAAACTCAACCACAGAAAAAGAAACAAGAAAAAAACAATTACATAGAGGCTAAACATGCTACTAAAAAAACAATGGGTCAGGCTTCCCTGGTGGCGCAGTGGTTAAGAATCTGCCTGCCAAGGCAGGGGACACATGGGTTCGAGCCCTGGTCCAGGAAGATCCCACATGCTGCAGAGCAGCTAAGCCCGTGCACCACAACTACTGAGCCCACATGCCACAAATGAAGCCCACGAGCCTAGAGCCCTGCTCCACAACAAGAGAAGCCACCATAATGAGAAGCCCGTGCACTGCAACGAAGAGTAGCCCCCACTCACGACAACTAGAGAAAGCGTACACACAGCAACGAAGACCCAATGCAGCCAAAAATAAAAATAATTTAAAAAACCCAATGGGTCAATGATGAAATCAAAGAAGAAATTAAAAAATACCTTGAGCAAATGACAATGAAAACACAACCATACAAGAACTATGGGATGTAGCAAAAGCAGTTCTTAGAGGGTAGTTCATAGTGATACAGGCCTTCTTTAAGAAACAAATATCTCGGGACTTCCCTGGTGGTGCAGTGGTTGGGAGTCTGCCTGCCAATGCAGGGGACACGGGTTCGAGCCCTGGTCCGGGAAGATCCCACATGCCACAGAGCAACTAAGCCCGTGTGCCACAACTACAAAGTCTGTGCACTACAGCCCGCGAGCCATAAATACTGAGCCCGTGTGCCACAACTACTGAAGCCCGCGTGCCTAGAGCCTGTGCTCCGCAACAAAGAGAAGCCACTGCAATGAGAAACCTGCACACTGCAACAAAGAGTAGCCCCCGCTCGCCACAACTAGAGAAAGCCCGCGTGCAGCAATGAAAACCCAGCATAGCCAAAACTAAATAAATAAATACATTTTTTTAAAAAAGCAACAAATATCTCAAATAAACAACCTAACACACTACCTAAAAAAATTAGAAAAAGAACAAACAAAACCTAAAGGAAAAGATAATAAAGCAAAGGAAAGATAATAAAAATCAGAAATGAAATAAATATAAGAGAGATTAAAAAACAAACAAAAAAATCAATAAAACCAAGAGCTGTTTCTTTGAAAGGGTAAGCAAAATTGACAAACCTTTGGCCAGGCTCACCAAAAAGAAAAGAGAGAAGACCCAAATAAACAAAATAAGAAATGAAAGAAGGGAAATCACAACAGATACCACAGAAATACAAAAAACCATGAGTGAATACTATGAACAATTATATGCCAACAAATCTGACAACCTCCAAGAAACGGACAACTTTCTAGAAACATATAACCCATCAAAACTGAATCACAAAGAAAGAGACAACTTAAACAGACCAATCACTAGAAAAGAAATCAAACCTGTTAAAAAAAAAAAAAAAAACAGCAAACAAAACAAAACCTGCCTAAAATAAAATTCCAGGACCATATGGCTTCACAGGCAAATTCTACCAAACATACAAAGAAGAACTCATACTGATCTTTCTCAAATTCTTCCAAAAAACTGAAGAGGAAGGAACACTCCCAAAGACATTCTATGAAGACACTATCACCCTGATACCAAAAGCAGACAAAGACACTACCAAAAAAGATAATTACAGGCCAATACCTTTGATGAATATAGATGCAAAAATTCTCAACGAATTATTAGCAAACCGAATCCAACAACACATTAAAAAAGTCATACACCACAACCAAGTTGGATTCATCCCAGGATCACCAGGATGGTTCAACATATTCAAATCAATCTACATGATATACCACATCAACAAAAGAAAGGACAAACACTACATGATCATCTTAATAGATGCATAAAAAGCATATGATGAAATTCAACACCCATGCATGATAAAAGCCCTTACAAAATTGGGTATAGAGGGAACGTATCTCAACATAATGAAAGCTATTTATGACAAACCCACAGCCAACATAATACTCAATGGTGAAAAGCCGAAAGCCTTCCTGCTAAAATCTGGAACAAGACAAGGGTGACCACTCTCACCACTTCTCTTCAACATAGCATTGGAAATCCTAGCCACAGCAATCAGACAAGAAATAGAAATAAAAGGTATTCAACTTGGTAGGGCGGAGGTAAAATTATCATTATACACAGATGACATGATAATATATATAGAAAACCCTCAAGACTCCACACAAAAACTACTAGAACTCTAGAGCCCACAAGCCACAGCTACTGAGCCCGCAGGCCACAACTACTGAGCCCGCATGCCTAGAGCCCGTGCTCTGCAACAAGAGAAGCCACCACAATGAGAAGCCCATGCACCACAATGAAAAGGAGCCCTGGCTTGCCACAACTAGAGAAAGACCGTGTGCAGCAACAAAGACCCAACACAGCCATAAATTAATTAACTATTTATTTTTTAAAAGATGATTCAAAGAAATGGAAAGATATCCCATGCCCTTGGATTGGAAGAATATTGTTTAAATGGCCATACTACCCAAAGCAATCTATAGGTATAATGCAATACCTATGAAATTACCCATGACATTTTGCACAGAAATAGAACAAATAATAATAAAATTTATATGGAACCATAAAAGACCCAGAATTGTCAAAGGAATCCTGAGGAAAAAGAGCAAAGCTGGAGACATAACCCTCCCAGACTTCAGACAATATTACCAAGTTACAGTAATCAAAACAGCATGATATTGGCACAAAAACAGGCATATAGATCAATGGAACAGAAGACAGAGCCCAGAAATAAGCCCACACACCTACGGCCAATTAATCTTCAACAAAGCAGGCAAGAATATACAATGGAGAAAAGACAGTCTCTTCAGCAAGTGGTGCTGGGAAAGCTGCACAGCTGCATTTTACATCAGTGAAGTTAGAACACACCCTCTCACCACACACAAAAATACACTCAAAATTACTTAAAGACCTAAATACAAGACACGACACCATAAAACTCCTAGAAGAGAACATAGGCAAAACATTCTCTGACATAAATCATACCAATGTTTTCTTAGGTCAGGCTCCCAGGGCAATAGAAATAAAAGCCAAAATAAACAAATGGGACCTAATCAAACTTAAAAGCTTTTGCACAGCAAAGGAAACCATAAACAAAACAAAAAGACAACCTACAGACTGGGAGAAAATATTTGCAAATGATATGACCAACAAGGGCTTAATTTCCAAAATATACAAATGGCTCATAGAACTCAACAACAACAAAAAACAAACAACCCAATTCATAAATGGGCAGAAGCCGTAAACAGACATCTCTCCAAAGAAGACACACAGATGGCCAAAAAGAGAAGAGATGCTCAAGGTCGCTAATTATTAAAGAAATGCAAATCAAAACTACAATGAGGTACCACCTCACACCAGTCAGAATGGCCAGCATCAGAAAATCTAAAATCAATAAATGCTGGAGAGGGTGCGGAGAAAAGAGAACCCTCTTGCACTGTTCATGGGAATGTAAATTGTACAGCCACTGTGGAGAACAGTATGGAGGATCCTTAAAAAACTAAAAATGGAACTACCATATGACCCAGTGATCCCACTACTGGGCATACACCCTGAGAAAACCATAATTCAAAAAGACACATGTACCCCAGTGTTCACCGCAGCACTATTTACAAGAGCCAGGACATGGAAACAACCTAAATGTCCATGGACAGATGAATGGATAAAGGAGATGTGGCAGATATATATAATGGAATATTACTCAGCCATAAAAAAGAATGAAATAATGCCATTTGCAGCAACATGGAGGGACCTAGAGATTATCATACTAAGAAAGGTAAGTCAGAAAGAGAAAGACAAATACCATATGATATCACTTATATGTGGAATCTAAAATATGACACATATCTATGAAACAAAAACAGACTCACAGACATAGAGAACAGACTTGTGGTTGCCAAGGGGGAGGTAGGGAAGGGGAGGGAAGGATTGGGAGTTTGGGATTAGCAGAGGCAAACTAGTACATATAGGATGGATAAACAAGGTCCTACTGTATGGCACAGGGAACTACATTTAATATCCTGTGACAAACCATAATGGAAAAGAATAATAATATAGGGACTTCCCTGGTGGTCCAGTGATTAAGAATCACTTGCAATGCAGGTCTTGCAATGCAGGTGACTCTGGTTCAATCCCTGGTCAGGGAACTAAGAACCCACATGCCGTGGGGCAACTAAGCCCACGTGCCACAACTACTGAGCCCATGTGCCACAACTAGAGAGAAGCCCGCACACTGCAATGAAAGATCCTGCATGCTGCAACTAAGACCCGACGCAGCCAAAAGTAAATAAATATTTTTTAAAAGAGTAAGAATGTATATATTCATATGTATATATATATATATATATATATAACTGAGTCCCTTTGCTGTACAGCAGAAATTGACACAACATTGTAAATCAACTATACTTCAATAAAATTTCTTTTTAAAAAAAGGAAAGAAAACCAAACTAAATCTAAAAGAAGCAGAAGAAAGAAATAAAAGACTTGGATGAAGATAAATGAAATAGAGATTAGACAACAGAGAAAACCCATAAAACCAAAAGTTGGCTCTTTGAAAATAACAAAAAGTGAACAAACCATTAGCTAGACTGACCAAGAAAAAAGGAGAAGAATCAAATGGCTAACATCAGAAATGAAAGTGGGGACGTCACTACTGACCCTGCAGAAATAAGGATTATAAGGGAATACTATGAACGACTGCCCACGGTTAAATAATCTAAATAGTCCTCCAAAGTTGGAAGACCCACATTTGCTGGCTTCAAAGGTTCAGTACAAGCCTACAGTAATGGAGATGGCGTGGTACCACTCTACAAGGCCAAGGTCTAAGGACTGAGGCAGGGCACTTGCCTTGAAGCTTCATCTCGGAGCACAGCTGAGCAGCCAGCACCTGCACCCTGGACAGGGAGCCTGGGCCTTGCTTCTGAGTCCAGCCTCTCAGCTCCTGTCTGTAGTTTAGCACGTGTGCCACAGAGCCAACCAGGTCCTCTGTAAACTTGAAGACCGCAATTTTACCATTAATCGCATTTCCGTTGTCACCTATGACCTACATCATATCAACATGGGGAAGGGTGTCTCATGTCCTTAAGGCCAGCTGTGATGGACCACAATCTGGAACAGATCATGTAACTTGGGTAGTTACTCATTTTTCCAATGACACATTTGGCTGGTCTAGATTGCCAGTGCCTTTCTGTCCAGGAGTTCTGACCTCAACCAGTGACATGGTCTAGGTACCCGCCCCCCGGGGTGGACTTGTGCACAATGCCTCCATCAGCTGCTTAATCGTCCTAGGTCCCCCACCAAAGGATACCAAGGTTGCTTGGGATGGCTGCAAAGGGCCTGGTGGCCTCTTACCTTTTTGACCTCTCTTGCTTTCACGGGACCTTCTGTGGCAGAAATCATTTTCAGGATCACGAGACTCTTCTCCTCAGCATTTCCTTTCAAAAGGTAGGACATGGACACTGTGAACTGCTCCTGGGAGATGCGCTCACTGGGCCCCTTGGTCTTCCCAGTCACGTCCACCCTCCGCATGCCCTCAAACAGTCTGGTGACCATCTCTTGGGGAAGAGCTTCCCCCACATGGCTCTGCGGGGACAGGTAGGTGAAGAGGTCAGACAGGGTGCCAGTCAAATGAGGCAGGATGATGGAAATATAGCTAAGGGAGAAAGACCAACCGCTGCTACCAGCACATAACCTTCCTAGATCCCCAAATGCACCATCTCTCCCCACCTAAGGGCATCATGACACCGCAGGACCCACACACCTAACGCGTCCTGGCTCGTGGCTCATCTTGGCCGTCAGACTCTTCCATCATCTGTTCCCATCCTGCCCTCCAGACTTCCCAGTCTCCCCAGACTGGCTGTGTCATTCCTGCCTCTGGCCATCGTCTGCTCTTCACTCTGCTTACAACATCTCCTCAATTCTAGATTCTAGTAGCTGTCATTTGCATGTCTAAATTTATTTCCATATGGAACATACGGTCTGTGTAGTGCTAAACTGGCATGCTCTATACTATGGACTTCCAAATATATTAGCTAGCGTTATCAATCTGAGTTCTTTGTGCTCAGTATGCATTGGAAAGGGGGGGGAGGATAAATTGGGAGATTGGGAGTGACATATACATACTACCATATATAAAATAGATAACGAATAAGGTCCTACTGTATGGCACAGGGAACTACTCAAAATTCTGTAATGACCTATATGGGAATAGAAGCTAAAAAAGAGTGGATATATGTGTAACTGATTCACTTTGCTGTACAGCAGAAACTAACACATCACTGTAAATCAACTACACTCCAATAAAAATTTTTTAAAATTTTAAAACTCTAGTTCATGGGACTTCCCTGGCGGTCCAGTGGTTAAGACTCCACGCTGCCAATGCAGGGGGCATGGGTTCAATCTCTGGTCAGGGAACGAAGATCCTACATGCCACACAGCAAGGCCAAAAAATTAAAAGAAAAAAATCTAGTTCTTAATCGTCTTGCCAGTAACGTTCTGTAAATATCCTCTTCTCTTTGACTCCAGCATCAAACCTGATTTTGTCCAGGGATCATAAATACAGGGGGAGAGAAAGCAAACCATGAACTAAATCAGCGAGGTCTGAAAACGGAACTCTCCTGTAACAACTTCCCGTGTCTACACGGTCTGTGACAACATCAATATTCTGTATTTCTTGTAAAGCAGTCCCCACCCTCATTGCTCAAAAAGAGTTTTCCTATTTCTGTCGGTGTTTCCAAAGTTCCACTGGAAGAGAAACCTCTAATTCGTTCCCAAACGAACCTTTATTTGGTTGCCAAGGTTTTCTGACCAACTTTTCACCCTATTTATCTTTTTTTTTTTTTTTTTTTTGCCGCATTGGGTCTTCATGGCTGCGCGCAGGCTTTCTCTAGTTGCAGCCAGCAGGGGCTACTCTTCGTTGCGGTGTGCGGGCTTCTCATTGCAGTGGCTTCTCTTGTGGAGCATGGGCTCTAGGCGTGCAGGCTTCAGTAGTTGTGGCATGCAGCCTCAGTAGTTGTGGCTCGCGAGCTGTAGAACGCAGGCTCAGTAGTTGTGGCACACGGGTTTAGCTGCTCCGTGGCATGTGGGATCTTCCCGGACCAGGGCTCAAACCCGTGTCCCCTGCACTGGCAGGAGGATTCTTAACCACTGCGCCACCAGGGAAGCCCCACCCTATTTATCTTGATAAACACCTGTGAACGTTGTCACGAACTCAGCAGTTAAGTCCCTAAGTGGCCTGTCTTGTTCTGTCTGCTCCAGCTTAGTGGGCGACCCAGCAGACTGGGGTGCTTTTGGTCTAGTGGAGATACACATGATACACACACACACACACACACACACACACAAGCTGTAACCCCAATAACCTCCCTGGCCAGTTTCCTCAACTATAACGTGAGTATGTTGGGGGGATCCCCAATGCCATCCGCTCCTATTCTGCATGTCCTAAAAGAGGAGGCTCTCCTCAGAAAACTAAAAATAGAGCTACCATATGATCCCACACTCCTACTTCTGGGCATACATCCAGACAAAACTATAACTCAGAAAGGTACCTGCACCCCTATGTTCACAGCAGCACTACTGACAATGGCCAACACATGGAAACAACCTAAGTGTCCATCGACAGATGAATGGATAAAGAAGATGTGGTGCATATACACAATGGAATACTACTCAGCCATAAAAAAGAATGAAATAATGCCATTTGCAGCAACATGGATGGACCTAGAGATTATCACACTAAGTGAAGAAAGTCAGACAGAGAAAGACAAATACTATACGATGTCACTTATATGTGGAATCTAAAATATGGCACAGAAGAACCTATCTACAAAACAGAAACAGACTCACAGACATAAGAGGTCATACTTGTGGTTGCCAAGGCCGAGGGGGAGTCAGGGAGGGATGGAGTGGGAGTTTGAGGTTAGCAGATGTCAACTATTATACATAGGATGGATAAACAACAAGGTCCCACTATATGGTACATGGAACTATATTCAATATCCTGAGAGAAACCAAAATGGAAAAGAATATAAAAAAGAATGTGTATATGTGTATAGCCGAGTCACTTTGCTGTACAGCAGAAATTAACGCTACGTTGTAAATCAACTATAGTTCGATAAAAAACTAAATTTGAAAGAGGAGGCTCTGAAATGTCTTCACACATTGCACCGCCTCCCCACTGCCCAGGGGGATGGGCTGATGAGGTCTCTTTGCTGTTGTCTCGCTCTGTCTGAGCACCCAAACCACCCAAACACGTGGCTAAGAGCCCCATGGAACGGGGCCAAAAGATGGGTAAATGGGCAGTTCTCACTCGTTGTCAGGTGAATCTTGACTCTGAAACTTCGTTATTTTGTTAGGAAAACCACCAAACTCCCAGGACGTCAAACGCTTACGAATCCTAAAGGCCAAGGTGGACTTGAAACTTTGCAGTTATTGGACCCACAAATACAGCTAAGGGCAGCCTATCACTCGTCTGAAGGGAAACCGGCGACAGTGGTTCAAGAGACAGGAAGAGGCCAGCCCCTCTAGTCAACCTCAAGTGGGAAAAGTCCCCCAAACACTGTGATACGAAGGCTGAGCAGAGCAGCTACAACACGGACCACGGAACCCACAAAGCTGAAAATAGGTACTATCTCTCCCTTTCTAGAAAACACACCCCTCCGTGTTCCCACACCTGTCTTACGGGAACAGACAGCCAATGTTGGCCTGACCCCTCCCCAAACTCAACATGAACTTCTGACTGTTACTCTTGCCTTCAGTGCCTGTAGAGAGAAGGATCTGGGCGAGGTACTGGAGCGGAGTTCCGCCGACGACAGAGCATCAAACAATCTGTCGATCTCGGCCTGCTCCGCAGGAAGAAACCGCGGGGAGAGACTCTGCCCCGAGAGGCTCTTGCTATTCCCCATCTGTCCTGGTAGCTGGCAGGAGTCTCTGCAGAAGGAAAGTTCACACCCAGTTAGCAGGGAAATCAAGAGGTAATCATCACAGAAAATAAACATCGATAATTACATGGTCAAGGTAATCAATACTGACCTCCTTGCAAAATGCAGCTACAACACATCAGAGCTATGTAATGTTGTTTCAGTGTGGCAGAAATTAATGGTCGACACAAATAAAGTGGGAAAACCCAATTCTAATTCTTCTGACTGCCTGAGGCCTGCTCATAATTGCCAACCAAAAGTCGATTTCTTTATTCGAAAACAGTTTCTAAGCTAATGTAACTAAAATGTAGAAGAATCAGGATTTCAATCTAAATATTTATTTTTTAAAAGTCTGAGTTGAAAAAATAATCTATAAGGCTGGATGATCACACACATTTTAAAAAATCAACACCCTGCAAATATCACCTAGAGAGCAGACGTGCTATTAGACATGTTTTTCCCTTTGTGATCCTGGCTCCACCTGGCTGGCTGTATGGTCTTGGGCAAGCGACCAAAACTCTCTGTGCCCCAGCTTCCTCGTTTGTAAAATGGGAATAATCACAGCCCAACCTCAGACGGCTGTGATCATGGTTGGCCAAAGCTGTGAGATCAGGACTTCCCCGGTGGCACAGTGGTTAAGAATCCACCTGCCAATGCAGGGGACACAGGTTTGAGCCCTGGTCCGGGAAGATCCCACATGCCACCGAGCAACTAAGACCATGCGCCACAACTACTGAGCCTGTGCTCTAGAGCCCACGAGCCACAACTACTGAGCCCCCATGCCACAACTACTGAAGCCCGTGCACCTAGAGCCCATGCTCCACAAAAAGAGAAGCCACCACAGTGAGAAGCCCGCACACCACAACAAACAGTAGCCCCCACTCGCCGCTACTGGAGAAAGCCCGCATGCAGCAATGAAGACCCAATGCAGCCAAAAATAAATAAATAAAATTAATTTATTAAAAAATAAAGAAGTAAATAACATACAAAGGAATTCCCATAACGTTATCAGCTGATTTTTCAGCCGAAACTCTGCAGGCCAGAAGGGAGTGGCAGGATATACTTAAAGTGATGAAAGAGAAAAACCTACAACCAAGATTACCCAGCAAGGATCTCATTCAGATTCAAGGGAGAAATCAAAAGCTTTCCAGACAAGCAAAAGCTAAGAGAATTCAGCACCACCGAACCAGCTCTACAGCAAATGCTAAAGGAACTTCTCTAGGAGGGAAACACAAGAGAAGAAAAGATCTACAAAAACAAACCCAAAACAATTAAGAAAATGGTCATAGGAACATACATATCAATAACAACCTTGAGTGTAAATGGATTAAATGCCCCAACCAAAAGATACAGACTGGCTGAATGGATACAAAAACAAGACCCAAATATAGGCTGTCTACAAGAGACCCACTTCAGACTTAGCGACACATACAGACTGAAGGTGAAGGGATGGAAAAAGGATATTCCTTGCAAATGGAAATCAAAAGAAAGCTGGAGAAGCAATACTCATATCCAATAAAATAGACTTTAACATAAAGACTGTTACAAGAGACAAGGAAGGACACTACATAATGATCAAAGGATCAATCCAAGAAGAAGATATAACAACTATAAATGTTTATGCACCCAACACAGGAGCACCTCAATACACAAGGCAAATGCTAACAACCATGAAAGCAGAAATCAACAGTAACACAATAATAGTAGGGGACTTTAACACGCCACTTACACCAATGGACAGATCGTCCAAACAGAAAATAAATACGGAAACACAAGCTTTAAATGACACAACAGAACAGTTAGATTTAACTGATATTTATAGAACATTCTACCCAAAAGTGGCAGAATACACTTTCTTCTCAAGTGCACATGGAACATTCTCCAGGATAGATCACCTCTTGGGTCACAAATCAAGCCTCAGAAAATTTAAGAAAATTGAAATCGTATCAAGCATCTTTCCTAACCACAACATTATGAGATTGGAAATCAATTACAGGAAAAAAAACTGTAAAAAACACAAATACATGGAGACTACACAGTGTGCTACTAAATAACCAAGAGATCACTGAAGAAATCAAAGAAGAAATAAAAAAAAAAAACATAGAAACAAATGACAATGAAAACATGACGATCCAAAACCTATGGGACACAGCAAAACCAGTTCAGGGAAGTCTATAGCAATTCAATCTCACCTCAAGAAACAAGAAAAATCTCAAACAATCTAACCCTACACATAAAACAACTAGAGAGGGGCTTCCCTGGTGGCGCAGTGGTTGAGAATCTGCCTGCCAATGCAGGGGACACGGGTTCGAGCCCTGCTCTGGGAAGATCCCACATGCCGTGGAGCAACTGGGCCCGTGAGCCACAACTACTGAGCCTGCGCGTCTGGAGCCTGTGCTCCGCAACAAGAGAGGCCCCGATAGTGAGAGGCCCGCGCACCGCGATGAAGAGTGGCCCCCGCTTGCCACAACTAGAGAAAGCCCTAGCACAGAAACGAAGACCCAACACAGCCCTAAATTAATTAATTAATTAATTAATTAATTTAAAAAAAAAAAAACTAGAGAAAGAAGAACAAAGAAAACCCAAAGTCAGTAGAAGGAAAGAAATCATAAAAATCAGAGGAGAAATAAATGAAATAGAAACAAACAAAAGAGCAAAGATCAATAAAACTAAAAGCTGGTTCTTTGAGAAGGTAAACAAAATTGATAAACCCTTAGCCAGACTCATCAAGGAAAAAAGGGAGAGGATGCAAATCAATAAAATTAGAAATGAAAAAGGAGAAATCACAATTGATACTGCAGAAATACAAAGGATTACAAGAGATTACTACAAAGAACTATATGCCAATAAAATGGACAACCATGAAGAAATGGACAAATTCTTGGAAAGGTACAATTTTCCAAGACTGAACCAGGAAGAATTAGAAAATATATCTTAAAAAATATAACTATTTTTGATAAAAAATATACCTATCACAAGAAATGAAATTTTAACTGTAATTAAAAATCTTCCACCAAACAAAGGTCCAGGACCAGATGGCTTCAGAGGCAAATTCTATCAAACACTTAGAGTAGAGCTAACACCTAATCATTCTCAAACTCTTCCAAAACATTGCAGAGGGAGAAACACTCCCAAATTCATTCTATGAAGCCACCTTCACCCTGATACCAAAACTAGGAAAAGATATCACAAAAAAAGAAAATTACAGACCAATATCACTGATGAATATAGATGCAAAAATCCTGAACAAAATACTAGCAAACAGAATCCAACAGCACATTAAAAGGATCATAAACTATGATTAAGTGGGATTTATCCCAGAGATGCAAAGATTCTTCAGTATATGCAAATCAATCAATGTGATACACCACATTAACAAATTAAGGAATAAAAACCATATAATAATCTCAACAGATGCAGAAAAGGTTTTTGACAAAATTCAACACCCATTTATGATAAAAACTCTCCAGAAAATGGGCAAAGAGGGAACCTACCTCAACATAATAAAGGCCATATATGACAGACCCACAGCAAGCATCATACTCAATGATGAAAAACTGAAAGCATTTCCTCTAAGATCAGGAAAAAGACAAGGATGTCCACTCTCGCCACTCTTATTCAACATATTTTGGAAGTCCTAGCCACGGCAATCAGAGAAGAAAAAGAAATAAAAGGAATACAAATTGGAAAAGAAGAAGTAAAACTGTCACTGTTTGCAGATGACATGATACTATACATAGAGAATCCTAAAGATGCTACCAGAAAACTACTGGAGCTAATCAATGAATTTGGTAAGGTTGCAAGATACAAAATTAATGCACAGAAATCTCTGGCATTCCTATACACCAACAATGAAAAATCAGAAACAGAAATTAAGGAAACAATCCCATTTAACATCTCAACAAAAAGAATAAAATACCTCGGAATAAACCTGCCTAAAGAGGCGAAAGATTTGTACTCAGAAAACTATAAAACACTGACGAAAGAAATCAAAGATGAAATAAACAGATGGAGAAATATACCATGTTCTTGGATTGAAAGAATCAATATTGTGAAAATGACTATACTACCCAAAGCAATCTACAGATTCAATGCAATCCCTATCAAACTACCAATGGCATTCTTCACAGAATTAGAATGCCATTACAATTCGTATGGAAACACAAAAGACCCCGAATAGCCAAAGCAATACTGAGAAAGAAAAACAGAGTTGGAAGGATCAGGCTCCCCGACTTCAAACTATACCACAAAGCTACAGTAATCAAGACAGTACAGTACTGGCACAAAAACAGAAATATAGATCAATGGTACAGGACAGAATGCCCAGAGATACACCCACGCACATATGGGCACCTAATTTACAACAAAGGAGGCAAGAACATACAATGGAGAAAAGACAGCCTCTTCAATAAGTGGTGCAGGGAAAATTGGACAGCTACGTGTAAAAGCATGAAATACACTCCCTACCACCATACACAAAAATAAACTCCAAATGGATTAAAGACCTAAATGTAAGGCCAGACACTATAAAACTCTTAGAGGGAAACCTAGGAAAAACACTCTTTGACATAAACCACAGAAAGATCATTTTTGACCCACCTCCCAGAGAAATGGAAATAAAAACAAAAATAAAGAAATGGGACTTAATTAAACTTAAAAGCTTCTACACAGCAAAGGAAACAGTACACAAGACAAAAAGACAACCCTCAGAATGGGAGAAAATATTTGCAAATGAAACAACAGACAAAGGATTAATCTCGAAATATACAAACAGCTCATGGAGCTCAATATCAAAAAAACAAACAATCCAATTAAAAAATGGACGGAAGACCTAAATAGACATTTCACCAAGGAAGGCATACAGACGGCCAAGAGGCACATGAAAAGATGCTCAACATCACTAATTATTAGAGAAATGCAAATCAAAACTACAATGAGGTATCACCTCACACCAGTCAGAATGGCTATTAACACAAAATTTAGAAACAATAAATGCTGGGAAAGGTTGGTGAAAACGGAACCCTCCTGCACTGTCGGTGGGAATGTAAATTGATACAACCACTATGGAAAACAGTACGGAGGTTCCTTAAAAAACTAAAAATCGTATTACCATATGACCCAGCAATCCCACTACTGGGCATATATCCTGAGAAAACCATGATTCAAAAAGAGACATGTACCACAATGTTCACTGCAGCACTATTTGTAATAGCCAGGACATGGAAGCAACCTAAGTGTCCATTGACAGATGAATGGATAAAGAAGACGTGGCACATAGTTACAATGCAATATTAGTCAGTCATAAAAAGAAACGAAATTGAGATATTTGTAGTGAGGTAGATGGACCGAAAGTCTGTCATAGAGTGAAGTAAGTCAGAAAGAGAAAAACAAATACTGTATTCTAACGCATATATATGGAATCTAAAAAAAAAAAAAAAATGGTACTGATGAACCTAGCTGCATGGCAGGAATAAAGAGGTAGACATAGAGAATGGACTTGAGGACACAGGGTGGGAGAGGGAAGCTGGGGCAAAGTGAGAGTAGCACTGACATATATACACACTACCAAATGTAAAATAGTTAGCTAGTGGGAAGCAGCAGTATAGCACAGGGAGATGGGCTCGGTGCTCTGTGATGACCTAGAGGGGTGGGATAGGCAGGGTGGGAGGGAGGCTCAAGAGGGAGGGGATATAGGGACATATGTATGCATATGGCTGATTCACTTTGGTGTACAACAGAAACTGTATTGTAAAGCGATTATTCCCCCCAAAAGATCTATTTATAAAAACAAAAGATAAAAAAAAATGAACTCCAGGTACCAAAAAAAAAAAAGTGAACAATTCAGTGGCATTTGGGACATTCACAACATTGTGAGACCACCACCTTTATCTAGTTCTAAAACGTTTCCATCACCCCAAAAGACAGCCCACACCCATGAGCGGTTATTCCCCATCCCCGATCCCTCAGCCCCTGGCAACCACTAATGCGCTTTCTCTGTGGATTTGCCTATTTCGAACATTTCATGTCAATGAAATCATCCAGTGCACGGTCTTTGGGGTCTGGCTCTTTTCACTCAGCATAATGTTTTAAAATTTCATCTGCATGGTAGCACGATCAGTACTTCACTCCTTTTTATGGGTGAATAATAATTATGGTAGATGGAGATGCCGTCTTTGGTTTATCCATTCGTCTGCTGATGGACATTGGGGGCTGTTTCTATCCTTTGGGTGTTGTGAACAGTGCTGCTGTGAACATATGTGTACATGTACTTGTCTGAGTCCCTGCTTTCAAATTTGGGGGCGGCAGGTGCTATACCTAGGAATGGAATTGCTGGGTTGTATAATCTGATGTTCACTTTCTGAGGAATTGCCAAACTATTTTCTGTTTACATTCCCAGCAGGAAAGCATGAGGGTTCCGATTTCTCCATATCCTCTCTGACATTCTTGCTATTTTTCCATCTTTTTAATCCAGCCATCCTGGCAGGGGTGCCCATCTGCCCCAAACAGGAAGCGTCCAGCAGAGGGCTCCTTGGACAGGAGCTGTAGCGCACTTGCAAAGGCTGCTGGAAACGGGTGCTTGTGCAGCCCAGTTTGGGGCTATCACTCACGGGCCACCTGATCTAACTGGTTCCAATTCTCAAGTTTTTCAGCAGCCTAAGAGCCAAGAAGGAAAACTTCCGGCCCTGGGCTCAAGGTCCTGCCTGCGTGAGGCTTTCTTCATGTCTAAGATACAGCGAGTGGCACCACCGGGTGCCTGGTCCCCTCCAGGGGGCACAGCCCAAGCAGCCATGCCAAGGCAGACCCGTCTTGTTTGTCAACTTTTCTAAGAGCCCCAAGAAACAACCTGATCACGTAGGACTGGATGAGGAGACGAGCCATCATCATTTGATTTTTAACTACCCGCCACTTCCGGAAGAGAGGAGGAAAGAGTGCCAAGCAAAGGCAGAAAAAAGGTACGAACATCACTGACGCTGCAGTTAATTTAATATATTCTGCCAACTGCCAAGCCATGCTCTTAGTATTAAGTGTCTGAAAGCCACGCCTAAGAGAAATCACAATAGAAAATAGGTCGGTGCCCCCTGGCTATCGACAAGCAGGAGTACGCGTGTGGTCAGAGCTGCATTTCCAACCCAAGGCAGCGAGGAAGCGCGGGGTCTCGGTGAGAGTGTGAAGGGGGCTGCTTTCTTGGAAGGCTCAAAGAAGGGGCTAATGCCATTCAGTGGCTGGGTAGCTTAATCCTTTTCATCGAGGATGCAGGAGGAACAGAGAAGGGCTAGGGTGATAATTAAGAAGGACGCTGCACTGTTCTGTGGACCTGAAAGCAGGCTGCAGGTCATTCTGGGACCCCGCACAGTGACCTGATCTGTCTACACAGCATGATTTTGCTTTCACTGGGTTCACCCCCGCTTTACTTCCATTAGCGATACATCACGATGGCTTTAGTCAACAGTATTTTTAGATTCACACCCTTCCAACCAGGGAAATTCAAGATTCTCTCAAAATCTGTGTTAATTTGTCAAGTCACCGAAAGATCTGTCACACAACTCTCCCTGCGTCCCTCCCTTGTTATCCCGCTGAAATCCTGGAAATGGTAAATGAATTAAAATGTACCCTAGTGAAAGCTATTTCGTTCTCAGGGTCTTCCTAGCAAAGATCACCACGTTTCTTCACTTCATCTAGAAAACCTTAACGTTTGTGACATGAGAAGGTCCCTGACTCACCTAAACTCTGGAAGAGATGGCGGCCTTTTGAACACCTGCGGGGAAAGGTTTCTGAGATGTCAGCACAGCTTCATATCAGAGCTGGACCCTCCAGGCCGGTGACAGCCGTGCCCACCCGGGTGGGCTCCCAAGGCCGACCTGGCGGATGCGTGTGGTCCCCTCGGAACGTCAGACACCAGTCTCTGTGGACAGTTCCCTTCTGCCCGTTGTCTGGCTCAGAGGACCCTCATGTCCACCTCTGCACCCCTCATCATCTACTCAGCCTCAGGTTCCACGACTACCCAGCATTCCTGACTTTCCTAGAACCGACTGCTGCCTTAACTGACGGGGACACAGGTCCCTCCTTACTCACTCTGCTTGCGCGGCACCCACACCTGCACGCCTGACTCACCCACCGCAGAATCTGAATGCCATTAAAGAGACTGCCGCACGGCCACCTGGCCAGCACCTGAGTCAGCCTGGTACACGCACGCATGGGGACGTGCCGGTCCAACAGCTATGTTGTTCCCCACCCACCCCTCGGGTGGACGGCCTGTTCTCTCACCAGCTCGTGAGATCCCGTGTGCTCACTCCAGGAGGTCGGCCTTGCCTGGGTCCCTCACGTTCGGGCCCCAGGGGACTCACTCCCAGACCCCAGGCACTCAGGGGCCCTTGGATCAGTGCCACTCACTCCACCACCCGTGACCAGTCCCCTGCCCACCTCTGTACCCCATGGTCCACCAGGCCTGGGCCACCAGGGAGAGCTCACAGCAAGGACAGGGGCTCCATCTACATGCCGCACCTCAAACTCCCCACATCCTGGGAAAACATCCTTCCTTCTCAAAACCAAGGAATCGCTCGACCGGGGGATACCAGCCTCTTTTAGGGGGACGTCTGGGGCTAAGAGGCTGCCAACACGTAAATGCTTCTCCTCAGTCATTCCCAGATGCTCCATGACTGAGCAATCAGGGCGACCAGGGGCAGTGCACTGAGAGGTCACGGGGCCTGCCCCCTCCAGCACACTGGCCTTCCTGACATCAGCACATGCATCTAATCCCTTCAACAGATAACTCAGTGTCTCCTAGGCCAGGCCCCCGTCAGAGGGAGAGCAGACAGAAGCCTCAGAAAGGCCCAGGGCCTGCAGGAGCGTCCCGTCCAGCAAATGCTGCGGGGATCGGCAGGGATAGGGCAAGAGTGAAAAATGTCCCAAAGGACATGTTCTGGCTGGGTTTTCCGGCACCCACAGGTGGTTCACCCAGGAAGCAGGGACAGTGCACACAAAGGTGCAGGGTGACACCGACATCGTCCAGGCGAGGTCTGGTGTGCGGAGGGGGCCAGAGGGGTCTACAGAGCAAGGCGGCCTCATCTGCCTCCACCCAGCCACTCACTTCCAGCCCATCCCAGCCCCCTCCTCTGTCCCACCGGAAACAGGCTCCTCCACTGTTGTCTGGAAACAGCAGCCTGGCCTCCTCAGGGTCCAAATGCCTTCGAGAAAGGACCAGAGCTGGGCGAGGTGCCCACAGGGAGGACCATAGGGCAGAAATGCACAGGAGAGGTGCGGCCATCGGCATGCATGCGGTAGGCTCAGGGCGGCCCCTGGAAGAGATGCCAGGGAAGGCCCAGAAGCAGGGCAGCTGGCAACACTGGCTTTTCTTCTAGGAGGAGGAACTGCTATGCCCTCAAGCAGGAGCCACAGGCCTGGAGTCAACAAAAGGTGGAAGGAAGGGCAGCCTCTCAGACCATGCCCCAGGCCCCTGGCCCACCATTCTCGGTGTCCGCAGGGCACTGGTAAGAGGACACATCTATAGACAGCTCCAAGGACAGCCCGCTCCTGTTAAAGAGCTCCACACGGCTGGATGAAGTAATGGCAGTGGTACAGCGTCCCCAAGTTCCTCCAGCCTGGACTCCATCGTTTTATCAGGCCTGAAATCTCTTTAATCAACTTTGGGGAGGAACTGAAGGCCTTTGATGCGTCCTTACTTCTCCCCAGATGCATATTCCTGAACTTTCTTTCAGTCCCTGGCCATGGTTTTCTCACGGGACTGTCCTGGGTGCACCTCGGTATGTGCCACAGGCTTTTTTTTCCGGGCAAGCTGTGCATAAAACAACCCAACGCTGGCCTGAGTCTCCTGCAGGTTTACGTATATCACATTCTCTTTCAAGAGGACGCGCCTCAGTGTTCCTTTAAGATGGCTAACCCCAGCGGTTCTCAACTGGGGGCGGTTCTGTCTGCCGGGGGGACAGCTGGCAATGATGTCTGGTTGTCACGACCAGGGAGAGGGGTGCTGCTGGCGTCTAGAGGATAACAACCAGGGGCGCTGCTACATACCCTACAACGCACAGGACAGCCCCCCCTGAACAAAGAAGTCCCTGGCCCCAAATGTGAGTAGGACTGAGAATGAGAAACTGGCTTCCAAAGATGCAGGGCCGTGGGGCAGAGCGGGAGGGTGGGCACTGAAGTGCGCTGGTATCCAGGCGGTGTAAGCAAAGGTGCACAGATCCGAGTCCAAGCTCTGACACTGGTCGGTGCTAAGACTGAGGGCAAGTTATGAAGGCTTTTCCAACCCTAGTAGAACAGGGCCAGTGCCGCCAGCCCTGTAATGAGGGGAAAGGATTAAATGAGGCAGCATCGGGCATTTATCAATAATTCGGCTTTCTGGAGGCCAGAGGAGGAGACACATGAGCCCAAGGCAACAGAAGTTTCTTGCCTTGGAACAAAACAGGCCAGCTTGGAAGGAACAAACTCCCCAGGGCTAGGGAGGGAGCCAGGAGCTGTTTTTCTGTAGAATCGGCCGCAGTTCCTGCTGGCATCCTAGCATGGCTCAGGCACCTCTTTTCAGAGCCTCTCTGAGGACTCCTGTCCTCGAGGGACACCCTGGACTCTCCACCTCCAAGGGGCCACAGTCCTGGGAGCAGCAATCTGGCCCTCAGTACGCCCCTTCTGCGAAGACTCCCAGCCCCTCATCTGCTTCAAGCTTTGTTTACATCCCAGAACCTTCCGCGAAGGGTCAGCTTGAGCCTGGGCCAGCTGCCAGCTGTGCAGAGTCCCTGCTAGCCAGAAGGTGACCTGTCCCGCTCCTGCCCTGTGCTGGCTTCCCTCCCTCCAGGGAGCCCCAGTGGCTCATCTGCAGGTTGTCAGCCTAGGAGCACTTTCTTCTCTCCCCTCTGCCCTAAATTTAGCCATCAGCTCCACTCTCCGGGGACAAAGTGAGTAGGCTGTGGTCATTAGAGAGACCGCCCCAGCCCGGCACACACTCCAGTACAGCCCCCTGCCTCGCCTCCTCCCGCCGACGCTCCCCAGTTCTTCCTGCGTCTCTACAGCTCTCTCTCGCTTTCCCTTCTGACAGCGGGCCTCCACCCTGAGAACCCTCGGGTAAGAATCTGCCGGAACCCTCCGATCTCAACCACACGGCAAGCAGAATGTGAGGAGTGATTCTGTGCTCCAACACGCGGAGAGACTCTTCCTCCCTCGCAGCTATACCCCCCACCACTCCCCACCCCGCCGCTGGGCAGAGAGGCACGGGCTGCCAGGGAGGGGCAGGGCCCAGGTCCACTCTGGCACCATTCGTTCCCAGGACCAGGGTCATCGCCCCCAACCCTAAGTTGGCCAGGCTGCTCCCTCCAGGCCTCCTGACCAACGACCTTCCCCCTCCCACACCCCCACCCTTCCTCCCACCGAAGCCGTCACCCTCAGCCCCAGAGCCGACCCGACCTGCCTTTCCGGTTGCGGTCCACAGGTGCTCCTCTAGAGCCGCCCACCCCGTTGCCAGGCGACAGCGCTGACGGACGGCTATCTGCCCCAATCGCAGAAGCGGAAGTCTAGGGGCGGAGCCTTATAAAGAATTCAGCCAATGGATATGCACCTCATGGGGAGCCGGCCAGGCGCAGAAGGGTAAGGGCGGGGCCGTGGGCGGGGCCGGATGCAGGAAGGAAGGAGGTGGGATTCCTGGGGAGCCGCCGTGGGAGGAGCTGGAAAAGGCGCTAGAGGCGGAACTGGGAAAGAGAGTGGCTGAGGATTCATGGGAGGAGCCAGGGAGGAGCACTTGGGGAGGGAGGGGTTGTCTGGCCTCGGGTAAAGTAGCTGGGCTTTGGGAGTACGGGGTGTGGCCGGGATGAGGACGGAGCTGGGAGAGAGGAGAGCGGGCCTAAGTGAGACCCAGCGAGAGACGAGAAAGGCAGGTAACCCAGCCGCGGGACCCTCCACTACTGAGGCCTCCATGGATTAAGACCCAGGCAACCCTCCTCTGGCACCCCTCTCCCTCCCCCAAATAATCTGGGCGCAGCTTCGCATCCCAGGGCCCGGGCTCCTGCCTACCCCCCACCCCCGCTTCTGCCCCTCCGCAGCCCAGCCCCTCTCTCTTCCTGGGAGCCCTCACTTCTGTCTTGGTTCTCTGACCCCCAGTCCTTTCCAGTGGCATTTCAACGTGCTTAAGTCTGTCCAGTCTAGATAAATAAACTCACCTAGACCCTCAGGCCTTCTCCAGCTTCTCCCATCCCATCCTCAACCCCTCGACCCCAGCTTCACTCCAAAATGTCTCAGGACTGTTGTCCGGATTTATAAACCTTCCATTCGCTCCCCAAACCACTGAAACCTGGCCCCAGGGGCTCTGTCACTAAATCCATGGGGCACTTTCAGTCCTTACATGCAGGGGTTCACAGTCAGCCTTATTAAAACTCTCCTTCCTGGGCATCTAGGTCACTCAGCCCTGGCTTTTCTCCCCTCCCTCCCTGATAGTTTTCACGCTACGCATCCTCGCTGAGATTAATTCCTTCCTCCTGTCTTCCTGGTGACTTCACTTCCCACCTGTCTGCTCTGCTGACCCCCAAACCTGCACGTCCACCTGGTGGTCTAGACTGCACTCTGACCCTTAACGCCCATCAGGTTGCATCTCAAACTCAGCCCAGCCAAATCCAAACTCTTCCCTTCAAAACTGCATCTCCTATTTACTTCCTTCCTGAGGGCCGTCCACCACCTTCCAGGCCCAAGTCAGAGAACTGGAACCATCCTGGATGCTTCCTCCTCCTTCTCTCTCCATGTTCCATTACTTACTAAATCTGTTTTACCCCCAAGATCTGGCCTGCATCCACCCACTTCCCTCCATGTCCCCAGGGCCCCCTGTCTGGGCCAGACCCCAATAACAGCCTCCTTGCCTCCTCCAACCCATCTCCCAGCCAGAACCAATGGAACAGTTAGCACAGAAACCTTCCTCCTGCCCCCAAGACTGAGAAATGGCAGCACAGGATCAAGCAGAGTAACAGACACAGATGAAACCAGCTGGTGGGTTTTGCTGTCCTCAAGTTCACGAGGAACAACATTTCTCAAGGACACTCAGCTGCAGCTGTAAAGTGTCATAATCACCCCCTTTTTTGTGTAGTGACTGTTTTACTCACAAAGAACTTTGAAGTGTAAAATCATAGATGAGCAGAAACTTCACTGAAATTATATCACTCAGAATGAAACTTCCTGCTCCCGCCTGAGAATTTAAGTCAACTTTGATGGAGAAGCAGCCTGGATTTCCAACCCAGGTGCAGATCCATATAAATGGTTTCTGGACATGATGGTCCATTGCCCTCCTAACTCTGTGGTTCCCAAGGGGACAGGAGCCGAGTCTACACTGCAGCCCAGGCCAGATGCTGGCCGCTTCCCACACAGCCCTGTTTGGCCCTGAGCCTGTTGAAACGCTGCTTCTCTTAAGTTTCACCCAAACCCCACCTTTCCACAAAGTCCTATGAAATCTGTCTTTGCCTTTGTCAGTTTGAGCTGCCCAGGGCTCCCAGTGTGCTGGGTGAACAGGCCTGATTTGTCAGACTACGGGTTGACCTTGGTGGTCCTGGGCCTGTGGGGCTAGGACAGCTGTAAGGTCCCAAGGGCAAGGGCAGTGCTGGTCACAGGTCCCCAGATCGTACTGAGCACCTGCTATACACATGCCAGGCCTGGTGACACAGCAGTGAGCATTACAGTCCCTGCCCTCAGTCTTCTAGTCCTTTACCATTCAGTTCCACCTGCTGAATGAGTGGGGAGGAGCATGATTAAATTGAGGGGAGGGGATGGTTGGCGGGTTTCTGGCTGCAGAGGAGAGGCTGGGGAAGATAAGAGGGAGAAAAACCAGGACGGTGAGAAGCTACGGCGGGAAAATAGATGGGATATTAAAAAATACACAGAGACTTCAAGGCTTAAAAAGAATTCAGAGCTGGAGAACAGTATGGAGGTTCCTTAAAAAAGTAAAAGTAGAGTTGCCATGTGATCCAGCAATCCCACTCCTGGGCATATATCCATAGAAAACTATAATTCAAGAAGATACATGCATGCCTACGTTCATAACGGCGCTATTTACAATAGCCAAGACATGGAAGCAACCTAAGTGTCCATCAACAGAGGAATGGATAAAGAAGATGTAGTGTACATATATACATATACATACATATACAATGGAATTTACTAAGCCACAAAACGAATGAAATAATGCCATTTGCAGCAACATGGATGGACCTAGAGATTATCATACTAAGTGAAGTAAGCCAGACAGAGAAAGACAGATATCATATGATATTGCTTATATGTGGAATCTTAAGAAAAAAAAAAAAAGTACAAATGAACTTATTTACAAAACAGAAATAGACACACAGACATAGAAAACAAACTTATGGTTACCAAAGGGGAAGGGAGGGGAGGGATAAACTAGGAGTTTGGGATTAACAGACATATACCACTATATATAAAATAGAAAACCAACAAGGACCTACGATATAGCACAGGGAACTATACTCAATATTTTGTAATAATCTATAAGGGAAAAGAATCTGCAAAAGAATATATATATATATATATATATATATATATATCTGAATCACTTTGCTGTACACCTGAAACTAACACGACATTTTAGTCAACTGTACTTCAATTAAAAAAAAAAAGAACTCAGAGGCCATCTGAACATTTTCCTTTTTTGTGTCAAGGGACTACTGCCTTCCAGACTCTTTCTGTTCACCCTCGTCCCCGCCGTTCCTGCCAATCGGGTGCTTCCTGGCCAGAGCCCCTTCTTGCCTGCTGCCTGGGGACTGCCTGGATGCTTCAGGCCCGCAAGGCACAGGCCCTCGTGGAGAGATGGGTCTGAGCACCGAGGCTGTCCCGTGGGAGCAAAGTGTTCCGCAGCCCAGGCACCCTCACCCTCCTGGGCACGAGGGAGTAACCCCAGCTCTTCGTCTCCGCTCGCTCAGGTTTCTGCCGCCTGCAGCCAAGGGAGTGGAAGGATAAGATCCCCTGTACTTATGCGTGCAAACCTCGTGAGTATACTTTCAGGAATATCCGAGGTGGTGGCATTCTGTGCAAAAAGGCAATTTCCTAGAGGCCGGAGCACGCCCAGGGCAGGGGGCCAGGGGGCTATGGTGGTCCCAGGTGCAGGCAGTGGGGGGCAGCGGGGGCCCCCCGGCTGTAGAGATACCGACAATAAAACCAACTAAAAGTCGGTCTGCTTTTTATCCCCAAGCGCCAGCAATTCTAAGCAACATCAAGTGACATCATTCTCCTCCCTGAAAAAGGCTTTTATTGGGCTAAGCACAAAACCAGGGGTTGGCAGACTTTTTCTGTCAAGGGCCTGACAGTAAATATTTTTGATTTTTCAAGCCATACCATCTCTGTCACAGCTACTCACAGCTCTTGTGGCACCAAAATACCCACAGGCAATAGAAGAACAGTTGGGCATGGCTGTTTATGTCACACATTTATGGACACAGAAATATGAATTTCACATAATTTTTACACATCATAAAATATTATTCTTCTGATTTTGTTTCCAACTGTTTAAAGTATGAAAGTCATTCTTAGCTCACTGGCTATATAAAAGCAGACAGTGGCCAGACTGCAGTTACTGTTACGGTTTTTTTTGTTTGGTTGGTTTATTTTTTCCTAGCAGGATGAATTCTTAGAATTAAAAAAAAAAAAAAAAAACTTTACCCAAAGAAGAAAGCTGTTTGCTACTTCAAATGTGCCAACAGGGCTTCCCTGGTGGCGCAGTGGTTGAGAGTCCGCCTGACGATGCAGGGGACGCGGGTTCGTGCCCCGGTCCGGGAAGATCCCACATGCCGTGAAGTGGCTGGGCCCGTGAGCCACAGCCGCTGAGCCTGCGCGTCCGGAGCCCGTGCTCCGCAACGGGAGAAGCCACCGCAGTGAGAGGCCCGCGTACCAAAAAAAAAAAAAAATGTGCCAACAGAGGAACAACTCATTGAGCATGAAGAGCCACAATAACATCATATCACAAAAGGAAAATGACAAGTCTCCAGAAACCAAACATAAAGTCAAGGAATACTATGATCTAACTGATAGATTCAACACAGCTGTCATAAACAAACTAAAGAGCTACAAGAGAACTCAGCAAGGCAGTTCAATGAGCTCAGGACTAAAATTAAGGAACAGAAGAAATACTCAGTAAAGATACTAAACTCTAAAAAAGAACAAAATAAATTCTGGAGCTGAAGAACTCAATGAGATGAAAAATGCATTAAAAGGCATTGGAGGGCTTCCCTGGTGGCGCAGTGGTTGAGAGTCCACCTGCCGATGCAGGGGACACGGGTTCGTGCCCCGGTCCGGGAAGATCCCACATGCCGCAGAGCGGCTGGGCCGGTGAGCCATGGCCGCTGAGCCTGCGCGTCCGGAGCCTGTGCTCCGCAACGGGAGAGGCCACAACAGGGAGAGGCCCACGTACCGCAAAAAAAAAAAAAAAAAAAAGCATTGGAAATAGAGCAGACCATATGGAAGAATTAGTGAGCTTGAAGAAGCTTATGTTTTAATAATATTTATATTTTTTATTTATATATTTTCATGTATATTTATAATATTTACATAAGCTTCAAACTGTACATTTTTATGACATTTCTTTAAAAACCGAGTTTACCAATCCTGTTTAAAATTGCATCAAAAAAAATAATAAAATACCTAGGAATAAACCTAACCAACGAAATGAAAGACCTACACACTGAGAACTATAAAACACTGATAAAGGAGATAGAAGATGATTCAAAGAAGTGGAGATAACCCATGCTCTTGGATCAGACGAATTAATATCGTTAAAATGGTGTACTACCCAAAGCAATCTATAGATATAATGCAATCCCTATCAAATTACCCATGACATTTTTCACAGAACTAGAACAAATAATGCTAAAATTGACATGGAACCACAGAAGACCCAGAACTGCCAAAGCCATCCTGAAGAAAAAGAACCAAGCCAGAGGCATAACCCTCTCAGACTTCAGACAGTACTACAGTAATCAAAACAGTGTGGTGTCGGCACAAAAACAGACATATGGATCAATGGAACAGAACAGAGAGCCCAGAATTAAGCCCACACACCTAGGGTCAATAAATCTTCAATAAAGGAGGCAAGAATATACAATGCAGAAAAGACAGTCTCTTCAGCAAGTGATGTTGGGAAAGCTGGACAGCTACATGTAAATCAGTGAAGATAGAACACACCCTCTCACCATGCACAAAAATAAACTCAAAATGGCTTAAAGACTTAAACATAAGATAGGTCACCGTAAAACTCCTAGAAGAGAGCACAGACAAAACATTCTCTGACGTAAGTTGTACCACTGTTTTCTTAGGTCAGTCTCCCAAGGCAATAGAAATAAAAATGAAAATTAAAAAATGGGACCTCATCAAACTTACAAGCTTTTGCACAGCGAAGGAAACCATAAACAAGAGGGAAGGACAACCTACAGAATGGGAGAAGAATCTCTGCAGACGATGCAACTAACGAGGGCTTAATTTCCAAAATAGACAAATGGCTCATACAATTCAACAGCAAAAAAACAAACAACCCAATCGAAAAATGGGCAGAAGAACTAAAGAGACATTTCTCCAAAGAAGACATACAGGTGGCCAATAGGCACATGGAAAGATGCTCAACATCACTGATTATTAGAGAAATGCAAATCAAAACTACAATGAGGTACCACCTCACACCCGTCAGAATGGCCATGGTTAAAAAGTCTACACATAACAAATGCTGGAGAGGGCATGGAGAATAGGGAACCCCCCTACACTGTTGGTGGGAATGTAAATTGGTTCATCCACTATGGAGAACAGTACAAAGTTTCCTCAAAAAATTAAAAATAGAGTTGCCATATGATCCAGCAATCCCACTCCTGGGCATAAACCCAGACAAAACTATAATTCGAAAAGATACACGCACCCCTATGTTTATAGCAGCACTATTTACAATAGCCAAGACACGGAAGCAACCTAAGTGTCCATCAACAGATGAATGGATAAAGAAGATGTGGTACATATATACAATGGAATATTACTCAGCCATAAAAAGAATGAAAGAATGCCATTTGCAGCAACATGGATGGATCTAGAGATTATCATATTAAGTCAGACAAAGACAAATATATGATATCACTTATATGTGGCATCTTTAAAAAATGATACAAATGAACTTATTTACAAAACAGACTCACAGACAAGGAAAACAAATTTATGGTTACCAAAGGGCAAAAAAGGGTCATGGGCTTAACAGATACACACCACCACGTATAAAATAAACAACAAGGACCTCCTGTATAGCACAGGGAACTATATTCAATATGTTGTAATAACCTATAATGGAAAAGAATCTGAAAAACATTACACATATACACATATATATATATAAAAGCGAATCAGTTTACACCTGAAACTAACACAATATTATAAATCAACTATACTTCAATAAAAAGTAGACTTTTTTAAAACACTGGGTTTATTTGGAGAACACCCAGTTATAGATCTGGCCCCAACACACATGGATACAGCTACAGGCATTCAGCTCAAGAGCAAGTGTGAAACACCTGGAATCTTCTGAGGTCACTCAGGGTGCAGTTTGGGTCTCCCGCCCCCCCTGCACTGAAAGAACAGATTTGAAATAAACATCATCAATACGGTGATGCGCACGACCAAGAAACGCCTCGGGCTACTTCAGTGCCGACATTCTGCGTGACCACTTGGACTTTCTGTGCTTAAAAATTCTCAACTCCAGAGCAATCTAAAAGCCTTTAGAATAAATCCCAAAGGAACCAAGGCATAAATGGCTTTTCAGTTTCTGGACTGTAGCATGTAATGCAATTTGGGTGAATCTCTGTCACACGTAGCCTTAGGCTTAAGGCTTTCCCTACTCATACAGCTGCTGCTGCTTCATGAAAGCAATCTTGAAAGCAAAGCTAATAAAACTTGTTCATATATGTGTGATGGATTAAATAAATGTGGAAGAGAAGGTACGTCTCCCTTTCCAAAGAACCCCAGTAATTTATGCAGAGGCTCCCAAGTGGGGGAGGCAGAGCATGACTCCCTCTCCTTGGGCCTGGGCTGCACACGGCGACTTCCTTCCAGAGAGATCAGAATGGAAACGGAGACCGGAGTGAACCATACAGGGCAGGAAACTGACCAGGCTACCGCACGCAGATGATCACAGCTGACATCAACAGTCATAAATTACATGGATACAATGGGACCTTCTGTGACCTTGGTTTGGGGAGCCCTCAGCTCATCACAGACCCAGCAAAGGCAGCTTCTTCACTCTATGAAGTTGGCCTGCAGGCCGGGGACCCTCAACCCCCTGGTCCCCCGTGTATTTCCGCTTTCTCTGGAACGTTCCGCCCAGTCTGCGTCTCTCCCAGCCTCACCGGCCGTTCTCCTGTTACCAGGCATGCCTTCTTTCTTCCCTCCCGCGAGCTCACATCTCCACTGCAGGGAGGCTCAACCCCTCACAGCAGGACGATGTAAAAGGGTCAATGTCATGGAGATGAGGGGAGATCTGGGGAGAGACTTGTTGGAGGGCCGAGTCTGTTTCCCCGGAAGGAGAGGGGGGAGCCTGCCTCCGACCTCAGGCCCTGGGGGTTCGGGGCTACAGTGCCCCTCTGAGAGCTCCAGCCAATGGCCATATCACACATGCCACAGCTGAGGTGTGAGGGCAGCGGAGCGGGCTCTGCTCCCGGCGGTCACCACCCTGCCACCCAGCAGCCCGTCAGAGGAAGAGGATCTGGGACAGGATTCAGGACACACCCTGGGCGCAGACGCCTGGAATCACACTGAGTCTCCCCAGGGCCCCACGGCAACAGGCTGCAGGGCATCAGCCAGCCCAGGGCAGGCAGTGCCCAGTCAGGGGAGTTGCAGGGGCCAAGGAGGCCTCCCAAGGATGCGCAGAGGTGACCATGAGATCAAAGTCAGCTCAAAACATGGGCCAGGCCCAGATGACCTGAAGCCAGCGTGCTTCCCGTGGGACGCCGAACAGCAGCCTTCAAAGACGTCCAGGTCCTAATTCCCAGACCCTGCGGGGATATGTGAGCTGACATGGCAAAGGGAACTTTGCAGATGTGATTACATTAAGGATCTTGAGATGGGAGATGATCCTGCATTATCCACGTGGGCCCAGTGTCATCACAGGTCCTTATAAGAGAGAGCAGGACAGGACTTCCCTGGTGGCGCAGTGGTTAAGAATCTTCGTTTCAATGCAGGGGACACGGGTTCAATCTCTGGTCCGGGAAGATCCCACATGCCGCGGAGCAACTAAGCCCGTGCGCCACAACTACTGAGCCTGCACTCTAGAGCCCGCGAGCCACAACTACTGAGCCCGTGTGCCACAACTACTGAAGCCCGCGTGCCTAGAGCCCGTGCTCCGCAATGAGAAGCCACCGCAATGAGAAGCCCACGCACAGCGACGAAGAGTAGCCCCTGCTCTCCACAACTAGAGAAAGCCCGCGCGCAGCAACAAAGACCCAACGCAGCCAAAAATAAATAAATATTTTTTTAAAAAAAAAGCGGGAGTGTCAGAGTCAGACAAAGAGATGTGATGATGTGGGGGAGGGGAGAAGAAGGAAGGAGGGAGGGAGGGACTGGAAGATGCTATGCCTACTGGTTTGAAGATGAAGGATTTCTAGAATCTGGAAAAAGCAAGGGAAGGAATTCTTGATTTCAGACTTCTGACTTTCTGAACTGGAGGAGAATAAATGAACATCTTGAGCCACTAAATCTGTGGTAATTTGCTCCAGCAGCAATGGGAAATGAATAAACTGTCATCCGGCAAGTAAAAACGTTCTGCCTACCTTCCACCTCTCCTCCCTCCTCCACGAGCCTGGAGGGGACAGAAATAGGATGGACAGACGCAGCAAATAAAGATACAAGACGCCCCGTTAATTCTGAATTTCAGATAAACAATGAATAGTTCTTTAGTATGGATAGTCCCAAATATTGCATGGGACATACTTATACTGACAAGAAATGATCTGTTTTTCAGCTGAAATACATATTTAACTGGATACTGTGGCTGTATCTGGCAGCCCTAGCCACAGACAGCAGCTGTAGGGGAAGAAAAGAGCAAAGAAGAGGAAAACTGCCCTGTCCCTGACACCCACGGCAAGTGCTCCAGGGGAGAAGAGAGATTTAATATTAAATCAAGCCCCAAACTTTATTACCTGGGACTGGACACTTTTAATTCATGAATTGGGACCACTTTCAATCTAAAGTGACCCTGGGACCTAATTTCCTAAGAATGGAGAGAAAAAAAACACAGGAAACGTCTGGGCTTTTCATCCAAGGATGAGAAGGTGGCTCCCTCCCTCCATCACGCTGAGAAGGTTGGAGGGACAGCAGGAAATAAAGCTGCTACACCTGCCGGGCCGGCTTGGACCAGTGACAATGGGATGCATCAGCTCCGTCTCCCGCCCAAGGTAGAGGTGCAGATAGATGTTGGCTGCGATGACGAGTCCTGTGTTTGCTCTGCACGTTCCCCACTGGATGTGCAGCCAGTGCAGGGCCGGAAGCAGGCCTATCCCATTCCCCAAGCCCAGTCTGTGCCCCTGTGTTTCTGAGGAGACCCGACACAGCTAATATAGCCGTGTGCCCACAAGGTGGCGCTCATGGTCACTGCAACACAATTTGCTCCGGTCATTGTCACAAAAAAATATTTTAGAATAGTTTTAGATTTACAAGCTCGTTGAGAATAGGATACAAAGAGCTCCTGTGTGTCCCAGACCGAGCTTCCCCTGTGATTAACGTCTTACATTAGTGTCGAACATTTGTCAGCACTGATGAACCAATACTGATCCCACGTTACATTTAGGCATCGTATCTCTTTAGGCACCTCTGGGCTCTGACAGTTTCTCAGACTTTTCCTGGTTAGTAATGACCTGGGTAGGTGTTCTGTAAGGTGCCTTTCTACTGGGATTTGTCTGAGGTTTTTCTCACGATTAGACTGGAGTTGGGATTTGGGGAATGAGGACCCCAGAGGTCCAGTGCCCTCTCATCCCAGGTATCAAGGGCACACACGGGCCCCAAGACCCCTCACTGCTGGTGATGGCCTTGATCACCCGGCTGAGGTCAGTCCCATCCAGCTTCTCCTCTCTACACTTGCTCCCCTTTTCCATAATGAGCTCCTTGGATCATGTGTTTTTTTTAAGTTTCCTTTTTTTTTGGACGCACGGCTTGTAGGATCTCAGTTCCCCTGACCATGGGTTGAAATGTGGGCCATGGCAGTGAAAGCCTGGAATCCTAACCACTAGGCCACCGGGGAACTCCCAAAGGTTTCCTTTTTTAAATCATTTCGTGTCACCCCTGGTTCAGTTAGGACAGTGGGGGTGGGTGTGAGAAGAGGGGGGCGGGGGGTGCCCCTCACATGGCGTGAGAAGTGGAGACATGCATCCCAGGGTGTACAAAGGTTGGAGTCTAGGACAGTTACTTGCGGTTCTTGCCTCTTCCCACCTCACCGATGATCCAAGTAAACCTCCATCAGTGTCCTCGAAGGGGTCACAGGAAGGAAAGCACGGGAGAGGGCGGCCAGGGAGAGCGGTGGGAGAGGGGACCCTGTCACGCTGCCCTGGGAGCAGCACGAAGATGCGGCGTCCCAGGAGTGCGGCACCGCGCATGCGCCCCCCCCCCCCCACACACACACACACCGGCGCTGCAGCAGGTGCTCAGAATGGAGACTGGTGCCCCCAACCCGCCCCCCACCTCACTCCACCCAGGCCGGCTTCCCTGTAGCTCAGTGAGTTTCCATCAGTTAAGTCAGATCACACCTCTCTGCTTAGAAACCCTTGTGTGACCTCCCCCGGTCCCAGGCAGACCCTGCAGCCTCCACACCCTGGGCCTGGACATCCCTCCACCTATGGGGTCACGGGCACACCGACTCCCCAGCTCAGGGCCTTTGTAAGGGCCCTTCCACTCTGCCCAGGACAGGTGTCCCACTTTCTCCACTCCCTCACCTTCAGGCCTCGGCTCAGATCCCACCTCCCAGAGACCTTCCTGCCTCCACCCCCGTCGCTACCCCGTCGCCTCGATGAAGTGGAGCAGAGAGGGTGATGTCCCCTGAAGACAGTACAGGGTTCAAGGACCGTGTGGGAAAACCTAACCTGGCCAGCAGGGAAGACCCCAAGGATGAGCCCTGAGGCTCCGGAGGGGGGATGGGGGTTTACGCCCCCCCAGCCAATGACCACCCCCCCACCGGGCTTAAATTCTGCAGGTGATTCCTGTGGCCACCCCGGGGGGCACACACAGCCTCCTTCGCGGTCTCTTGTGAGCCAGGCGCTCTGCTCTGAGGGGTTAGTTACATTCTGGTTTTGCAATAAGTGTCTGGGAGGTCAACCCAGCCTTTCTCACCACGATAAAGCACTGTTTTTCTGCTTTTGTGGTGCACGGTCTTTTCCTTCTTCTCTAAAACCATAAAAGATGTCAAATCACACACACCCTGCCCCCATGGCTGAGATCCTGTGGTGCACACCCCCAGTTAGGAGCGCCTTGGGGGCTGGGCTGAGCGAGGCCCCTGCAGCAGCCTGCTCACCCCTGCTCACCTGTGTGTCAAGGGGTTGCCTTATAAGGTGAAAAGCAGCTGCCCGCCCGCCCCGCCCGCTGCGGGTTCAGCCCAGGGCTCAGAAAGGAAGTCCTGAGTTTCGCAAGAAGCTCTGCACCGATCTTTGCAGGTCTGGCCTCCAAGCCCCCAGCCAGCTTGCTACAGGGTATCTCAGGGTATCTGTTAACAACAGGAGTTAGGTGCCAGAGACGCACGGGGACAGGGTCCTACTTCCTTTTCAGCAGTTAAAACCAGAAGAGATGCTTGGACATTCATTGCCTGGGGAGGCCAGCAGCTAGCAGACAGAGGCAGGAGGGCATTATAACATCAGGGGAACCAGATGAAGCTGCAGTTTGGGGTTTCGAATATGACAATACTAGTACATGTCGGCTCTAGTGAACCATGGGCCAGGCCTGAACCAAGTACCCGACACGCAGTATCTCATTTAACGCTCACAACAGCTGGGTAGGATAAGTACCACTATTAGTCCCACTTTGCAGATAAGGAAAACTAAGGCTCAGAGGAAGGCAGTAACTTATCTAAGGTAAGATAAGTAGCTTTTCTACCAGACAACCAGCAAGTGGGAGAGACTGAAGAGGCCTCCAGGAATCCCCCTCTGAGAAGGATCGCTGTTCAACGCAGCAGCCACACGGGCCACATGTGGCTACCAAGCCTTTGAACTGGTCCCAGCTGCGATGTGCTGTGAGTGTGGAACACACACCAGAGTTCAGAGACTTGGTTGCATCTTTAAATTTTAAGGTAAAAAAATCTGAACTGTAAACTATCTCCAAAATTTTCAGCTTCATTCTGAAATCATTATAGATTCATGGGAAGTTGCAAAGATAGTACCCAGAGGTCCCTTCACTCAGTTTCACATGGTGACATCTTATGTAATTATCATAATTATTGTACAGTATCAAAACCAGGAAACTGACGTGTGTATAATTCTACGTCCTTTCACCGCATGTGTGCATTCGTGATGATCAAGATACAGTAAATCAAGATTCGCCATGATCAAGATACAGTAATGATAAAATAGCGATGGCATGTTGAAATATTATCTTGGCTGTGTTGGGTTAAACAAAATAAATCATCGGGGTTAATGCCGCCCGTTTCTTTCCGCTTTGAAAATGCGCCACTGGAACATTTAGAATCGTGCACGGGGCTTGCCTGTTTCCACTGGACAGCACTGGCATGGAAGTTCAGACCCAGCTCGGCGGTTAGGACAGGTCACTTGACCTCCCCGAGCCTGGCTCCTCTGGAGTAGACCAGGCCTTCAAAGTAATTGTACAACTGCTCATTCATTCAGTGCATTTACTGAGTGCCTGTCGTGTGCTGGGCATTACGCTAAGGGCTGGAGACACAGAAGCAAAGACTGTGGCTCAAAAACACGAATTGTCCCTGGCCCCCAGAGCAGGTAAATCCAGCAGGGGAATCCTAGAATCCCACCGCCTTCCTGACACCTCCCAGAACTCAGCAAGAGGCACAGGGAAGGAAGTGACAATGGTAGAAAAACAAAGTGCCGACCCACAGAGGACACACAGGTACTGACGTATACAGCTGGCGCTTCCAGTCAGAGAACTCAGCAGCCAGCCCTGGAACCCAAGGCCCACATCCCCCACCTGTCCACCTGTCCTTCCATCGACCTCAGCCTAATAGACTTGGGGTTGCCAAGGGGGAGGGGGCTGGGGGAGGGATAGAATGGGAGGCTGCGGGGAGCAGCTGTAAGCTTTTACATAGAGAATGGACACACAACGAGGTCCTACTGTAGAGCACAGGGCACTATCTTCAATATCCTATGAGAAACCAGGATGGTAAAGAACAGTAAAGAATGTGTATGTGTGTGTATATATATAAACTGAGTCCCTTTGCTGTAGGGCAGAAATTAACAGGACATTGTAAATCAACTATACCTCAATTTAAAAAAACAAACAAAAAAAATACCAGACCAACCTTCACACACACAAAGAGAGAAATTTCTAACATGAGGAAAAGCAGGGTAATAAAACAAACCGTACCCCTCCACCTAGCTTTAACCATGATCAACATTTTGCCCTATTTCCTATTGTTCATGGGAGTATTTGAAAGAAAATGAGAGTCACCCTAACATTTTAGCCTTAAATATATCCGTCTGCATCTCTGTAAAAAATGACACCTTCATACCCAACCACAATGCCATTAACAATATTTCCTTAATATAACCCGGTCTTCACTCTTTGGACGCTGATTAGAAATTCTGAGTCCTGGGCCTTGCCCCAGGCCTTCTCAATCAGATTCTGCATCTCCATAAGGTCCCGAAGAATTCGTGTGCCCATTAGTTTGAGAAACAAACTTTACATCCGGTCTGTTATTGAACTGTCTCCCACAAAATCCACACGTTGAAGTCCTAACCCCCAGGACCTCCGAGTATGACCTTATTTGGAAATAGGGTCATTGCAGACGTAATTCATTCAGATGAGGTCAGACTGGCATAGGATGGCCCCTAGTCCAATATGACTGGTGTCCTTATTTTAAAAATTAGAGACAGACATGCATAAAGGGAGGATGATGTGAAGAGACAGTATAAGAAAGAATGAAATAGTGCCATTTGCAGCAATATGACCTAGAGATTATCATACTAAGTGAAGTAAGACAGAGAAAGACTATTTGTCACATGATATATATGTCATATGATATCACTTACATGTGGAATCTAAAAACATGATACAAATGAATTTATTTACAAAACAGACACATAGACTTAGAAAAAAAGTTTATGGTTACCAAAGGGGAGAGGTGGGCGGAGGGATAAATTAGAAGTTTGGGATGAACATACACACAGTACTATATATAAAACAGATAACAAACAAGGACCTACTGTACAGCACAGGGAACTCTACTCAATATCCTGTAATAACCTATATGGGAAACAGACCCTGAAAAAGAGTAGATATATGTTTATGTATAACTAAATCACTTGGCTGTACGCCTGAAACGAACACAACATTGTAAATCAACTATACTCCAATATAAAATTTAAAAAAATTTTTTTAAAGAGAGACAGAGAGTAGACGGCCGTCTCCAAGCCAAAGAGAGAGGCCTGGACTGGACCCGTTCCCCATGGCCTCAGAAGGACCACCCCTGCTGAGAGCCACCTTGAGTTCACACTTCTGGCTCCCAGAGCTAAGACAGGATACGCTTCTGTTGTCTAAACCATGCAACTTGTGGTACTTTGCTGCGCCAGACCTAGGACACTCAGTATTCAAAGTTGGGGGGGGTTAAGTGCCCCCAGCTGAGCCCCCATTGAAAGCTTCCAATATAATGGGTCTGAGGCAGAGGCTCGGGGTGGACGTCTGTAACGCTCCTGAGGGGTTCCCAGCTGTAACCGGGCTGGAATCACTGCTCTGCTTCCCCAGTTAACCATCAGCCTGCGGATCACCTGCTGCCTACTGCTTTGTGGTGAAGGGCTAGCGGGTTATCTGCGGAGAGAAATACCCAACGCCAGGAGTCCTCAAAGCAGGGGTCCTGGACCAGTAGTTCGGGACCAGCCGGGAGCTCGTTGGAAATTCAGAGGCTTGTGCCCCAGGCAGACCTGTTTCAGAGACTCTGGGGTGGGGCCCAGAAAGCTGTGTTTGAAGGAGCACCCCCCTCGTGATTCCCATGCACCTCAAGTTTGAGAACAAGCCTCAGAGAGGTGTGGGCCCTGATCCCGGCGTGCACTTAACAGCCTCCATCCGAGCCAGCCGGTGGGAGTTTTAAGAACCATCAGCGAAACGAAGCAAACTCCTTCGCTAGCCACAAACCAGATGTTTTCTTCCTGACCCTCCTGACCAGCATCCCCCTCTGACTCTGGTTCCCAATTTCTTTTTTTTTTTTGCGGTACGCGGGCCTCTCACTGTTGCGGCCTCTCCCGTTGCGGAGCACAGGCTCCGGACGCGCAGGCTCAGCGGCCATGGCTCACGGGCCCAGCCGCTCCGCGGCACGCGGGATCTTCCCGGACCGGGGCACGAACCCGTGTCCCCTGCATCGGCAGGCGGACTCTCAACACTGCGCCACCAGGGAAGCCCCCCAATTTCTTTGTTAATTAACTTGTTCGTTGAAATATTAACACACCAACACAGTAACAATTTCAAACGGTCCAAGAGAGGAAGGAAATCTCCCCACAGTTCCCAGTCCTTCTCCCCAGAGGCCACCACGGCCAGAAGCTTCCGGTGGATTTTCCCAGAGCTCTGCTATGAATCCACCTTCACAGCCATCCATTTCCCTTAAACCCACACTCCGGCAGCCGACTGCAGTTTCATACCTCTCCTTCCTCTACTTAATCACGAAGCCACACAAGCCTCTGTTTTCATTACGTGCCACTGTCTGAGAACACTGTCTGAGCGGATTTAAGCCAATCCTCCACGGATGAGCATTTCCGTTGCTCCCCAACTTTTAGTTCTACGTGTGATGTTACGTTTAACACCCTTTTGCAGATACCTTTATACCAACGGCCGAACGCTAAGGTCTCCAGATTTGTGGATTTCACAGATAAATTAAAAACACCAAGGGGCTGATACGAGGCTGCCTGCTTCTTATTTACCGACAAAGATGTTAAAAAAAAAAAAGTAATGCCACTTATCATCGCCTCTGTTCCATAAAGTAAAACCACTTTAACACCGAAATCTTAGCAAGACAAGATTATTTTCAGAGGCTAAAAAAAAACCCCACATACTTTGCTTCGTAGAAGATTCGCGTTTCTCAGTTACTACAGACCTGCAGTAACTTCCTCCTGGAATGGTTTTCAACACGATGCTTCGAGGGAAGAAGGGATCCAGGATTGCGCACGTGCACTCACCCACCAACGTCCCCAAGGGCGTCGTTTTGTAAAGAGAGGCTCCAGCAGGCGCCCCCATCCCGCTCTCAGCGTCGCCTGCTGTCCCGGGGTCTCTAGTGCAGAATGAGCCTTCTGTCCTCATGAGGAAGGGCCAAGTGAGTTGCTCGGGGAAGGTAATTCCAAGCACGTGTCTGATGAGATTTTTGAGACAGCTGGATTTCATTCTCAAAGAAATCCTTTGGCAGGTCCTCATTCACTCAGCTCTAGCTGATGAAACCAACTGCTCCGTAATTCAATTGCCTGGTCTCTACTATCCAGGTGTTAAAATGGCTAGAAAACAGGATGGCGGTCTGACCCCGCCCCTCGCCCCTCCCCGAGAGCACGCCGTCGCACACCTCTTATGCGTGTTTGCAGAGGGATCCTGCGGATGTCTCCTAAACTGGGCCCATCGATGCCTGGTCTGAGGGCAGCAGAAAGCATCACCTGGAAGCCAGAACCCAAGTTTCACCAGGTGACTCGCAGGCACCGGAAAGCTTGGGAAGGGCTGCCCGAGCCGAGCTCTGCAGAGACCCAGAAAGGCATGCATTCAGACAGCGTGAATTTGGGGGCAGTGAACTGTCAGACAGCTGGCTGTGCACCCCACTCCGCCGCCGTGTCTGTCTGTGGACACTGAGTAAGATGCCTCTCTCTCCCTGGGCCTCAGTTTCACCATCTGTAAAATGGGGGTAAGAATAAGAGCTGCCTCCCAGGAGCTGTTCTGATGATTAAATATGCTAATGATGAAGGCATTTTGTCACAGGGCTTGGCACACAATAGGAGCTCAAAAAACATGGATGCTTTCTCCCTGGCCCCAATTAAGGGGCTCTGGCTCCCTCAGGGCCACTGTCTCCCCAGCCCTGACCACCCCCAGAAACCCACACGGTCCTGGGCACCTTAAATTCAGCGGTTGTAAGGCTGTCCTGGGGAGGTGCTTAAACACGCAGATGTGGTGCGTGGTCCCAGAGAGGCTGACTCTGCAGGTCAGGAGTGGGGGCCTGGGACGTCTCCATCCTGGCACACGTGGTCCAGGGAGCACTCACAGACCCACTATCCTCAGGCCTCGCTGCCTGGGGTGGTCCTTGGGCCTGCAGCATCACCTGGGAGCCTGTTAGAAATGCAGGACCTCAGGCTGCCCCCAACTATTAACTCAGGATCTGCATTTTAACAAGACCCCCGGCAGACCCAGCATCGCCCAGGTTCAACCTGGTTCACTAAAGGCAAAATGCAAGGACACGGTCAATGTGGTGGCCTCCCGGGTTTGGGCCTCCCAGGCCTCCAAGCCCACCTAGTCTTCATAAGACAGGTGTTAGCTATCATCCTCCAGCGTTCAAGCTCGAGTTTCCTGGAATGGGTCTTGTAACTATTGCTTCCTGGAGCTGCTGTAATGAGGCCCCACAAACTGTGGGGCTTAGAACAATAGAAATGTGTTCTCTCACAGTCCCAGAGGTCAGAATCCAAAATCAAGGTGTCCGCAGCGTGGGTTCCCTCCGGGGCTCCGAGGGACAGACCGCCCCAGGCCTCTCCTAGCTTCTGGTGGCTGCCAGCAATCCTGGGCATTAGGGACCTCGTAGACGCATCAGTGCAGTCTCCGCCTGCATCACCGCACGGCCTTCCTGAGGCTGTGACTTCTCTCATCAGGACACCCGTCATTGGATTCAGGGCCCACCCTAATCCAGGATGAGCTCCTCTCCAGAGCCTTAATTATATCTGCAAAGACCCTACTTCCAAACAAGGTCACGTGCCCAGGGCCCAGGTATGAGGGCTGGGACCTGCCTTTTTAGGGGGGCTACCATTCAGCCCCCCAAAGGTCTGCTCTGTGACTCACACCTCTGAGTATCTCAGCCCCTCTTCTCTGGAGGTTTCATGTTTAAGTCTCCACTCTCATCTGGGAGGAAGAAAGGCTGCACCCTCCTTTAAGAGATTTCAGTTTCCGAGAGCTAATGGCAGAGGCCGGCTTCATCCCAGACGGGTGCCTCCAGCCTCAATGACAGTGGCACCAGCGCCCATTGACACCCCCCAGGAGACTGAGGCTGGAGAGGGACCGCCAGGTGGCACTCCTCCCTCAGGGGTGGGGGCGTGGCCTTGAGACAGGGCCCCACCCACCAACCAGCAAATTTCACAAAATAAACTGGGGCACCCAGGAGAGGCCACCAGGGAAGGATCCGGCCCTAAATAAGAGCATGCTCATCTGGCGGTGCTTCCTGAAACACCTAACACCCGACACTGAAGGGTCTGGGAGTTGCTTTGATGAGACCCACCGACTGTGAGTGTCCCCAGGCCTCGGGGCTCAGGTGCTGGAGGTTACCTGAGCTGGGCCACGTGTGACGCACACACTTGGACAGCACAAGCTGTTGGATCCAGAGCGTAGCTGAGTCGAAAGATCCAACTTCCCGTCGCTCTTGGTGTAGACCAGCGGCTCTCAGCCTGGGACCCTCCTCTTCTAACCCTGTCTTGCAGCGGACTTTTGCCTCCAGAACCCACGCTCTTCAGGGCTACCCTGTCTGTGCTCCTGGGTTTGTGGTGGCCATGGAGGTGCACTGCTCACATCTCTCTCCAAGAGAGAACTCAGCAGCCTCCCTGCTCCCAGCCGAGGACAGACCTGGAGGAATGGGGTCATTCTGGCCTCCCAGGGGGCTCCTCCATCACCTCACCTTCTCTCTGGGGCTCCCCATCAGCTGGGCCAAGACCCCCTCTGTGCTGCCCTGCAGGCCGAGCCTCTTCCTTCTGCGTCTCCTTTCCCGGGTGTCAGACCCGCACCGTGGGTCTCCCCTCCTTCTCCCTCCCCACTGATCCCTCACAGGCTTCCCACCCAATCAGGCTCTTGCACGTCTAATTCCAACCAGGCCTCTGAATTGGCACAGGGTTCAACTTGGCTTCTAGCTCAGGAGCCGGCAGGTGGGTGGGTCCCCACATCCAGGAATGGGATTCGAGACACACATGGCCACAACATGACACGTGTCCTCTGTGTGCATCTCTCTCCCCAAAGTCCCACCCCAAGCAGCAGCCGACCCTCTCTCTCCCTCCCCAGCACCCTTGCTCTCTCCTCTCTCCCACCCTTCTCTCCCTTTTAAACACCTGGTCTCCTCTTCCCTGCATCTTTCCGCTGTGCCCTTTCTCATAGAAACATAACCCATTTCCCTGATCAGAGCTATAAAGGCCTGAGAGATGTCAATCAGGCAATCCTGCCATCAGTCCCACTTGGAAGAGCAGAGAAGGACGTGCATACTTTCTGTTAATATTTTCCGCAGCCCATGGACACCAACTTCATAATTACAATAACTTAATAACTCACTTTTTGAGTTACTGCTAAGCATCCCTTACTTTACATCGAGATGAAAGTTCAGGGAATTGCTGACCATTTGCCCAGAAGAACCTAAGGAAGGCCCCTCCTGACCAGCCAGTGGTCCCCAGACACTTTCAGGAGCTCTGTCTTAGGGCTGCCCCCAACGCCCCTCTCCCCAGCCCGACCTTGGAACTGACAGCACCCCACTCCCCACCCCACAAGCCTTGTGTGCAGAGAAGCACCTCAGCCCCAGGCTTGGGGAGGGCTCCCCCTCTCCTGCTGACCCCAAACTCCCTCCTGGCCTCCCTGCAGCCGCGTGGCCCCGGGGCTCTGCCTCCATCCTTTGTTCATCCGAACCGGCCAAGCTAAGAGCATAAGCAGATTCCATGCAAATCGCCCTCAGAGAGCACAATCCGCCTTTGCCAGCCCCGCCAGTCCAAGAGGCTGCCCCGACCTTCCATAACCTCCCGCTCCGGAAAGCCACGGGACACCCAGAGCGGGGGCGAGCGGCCCCAGCACATGCGCAGTGGAGGCCGAGGCCTCGGAGAACTTCGGGTGTGTTGCCTCTTTGGTCAGGACTGAAGAGTTCCTGATGCTCTTCTAAGGCCCACCAACCCCACTGTGGACATGACGAGCCCAGCCCCTCGGCAGCCCACAAGGTGGGAAACAGGGAGACAGCGGCCGCGCCATCAACGACGACCCAGAGGCTCTCCAGCGGCGCACGCGCCAGGCTCAGAGAAGCACGATTCTCCCTCTGAAGCTGTATTTGCCCGTGTGAATCTCAGATCGTTGGTTCCAAGGCAGAGACTCTCAGGTTCAGTCCCTTGCTCTCTAGACCCAGTATTTCTCCAACTGCTCAGAGGAATCCTGTGGGGAGGACGACCCCTGATTTTGCAGGTGGGAGAAATGCCGCTCAAAAAGGTCTAGGAACTTGCCTAATGTCACACAGCTGGAAAGGGCAGCTTGCCTGGCCACCCAGGAACCGGCCAAAAGAATCTTCCAACAGAGCGCTGTTTTTTGAGCAAACATAGGTTTGTTGTTATTTTAAAATGTAACAACACCAAGCACACGTATCATGCTCACAACCTGCCAGGTTCTGCTCTGAGCCCTTCACCGGCACTGTTTCGTTTGATCATCTCGGAGGCAGGTTCAGGCATTAGGCAGGTTCAAGTGTTACAGCTAAGAAAACCGAGGCACAGGAAGGTTAATGGACTCCCTCAAAATCACACAAGGAGGTCGGAGCTGGGACTTACACTCGGGCATGTGGTTTGGCATCAATGAGCTTTAAATGCTGCCCTCTGCCACAGAGGAAAGAAAGGAAACACAAGAGAACTGGGTTTGGCTCATGAAAAGGATCAAAACTCACTGAATTTAAGGGCAGAAATACCCTTGGCCTTTAGCATCGAACAGCTTTTGTGATGAACCCACCGTCAAACAGACGGCAGAGCCTCCAGGTAAAGACAGGCGGCCCAGGAGCCAAGCTCTGCAGATTCCCTAGCTGTGGGACCTGCGCCCACGCTTTAGCTGGCCTCAGTTTCCCCATCTTTAAAATGTACATAAACACTTGATCACAAGTGTTGTGAAGGATAATACAACAGGACCAGGAGAAAGGGTCACAGAAGAATGCGACCTGGGCTTCCCTGGTGGCGCAGTGGTTAAGAATCCACCTGCCAATGCAGGGGACACGGGTTCAAGCCCTAGTCCGGGAAGATCCCACATGCCGCGGAGCAACTAAACCTGTGCGCCACAACTACTGAGCCCACGCGCCACAACTACTGAAGCCCGCGCGCCTAGAGCCCGTGCTCCGCAACAAGAGAAGCCACCGCAATGAGAAGCCCGTGCACCACGACGAAGAGCAGCCCCCGCTCACCGCAACTAGAGAAAGCCCGCGCGCAGCAACAAAGACCCAACACAGCCAAAAATAAAATAAATTAAAAAAAAAAAAAAAAAAAAGAATGCGACCTGGTCAGGGAGGGTGGGCGCTTAGGAGATGGACAGTAAGGAGACAGGACAAATCAGGCCAGGCTGCAGGAAAGTATGGTCATGGTCCGGCAGCAGCAGTGAGGTCTCAGGGTCTGTTAGAAACGCAGGATCTCACCCCCCACCCCCAGACTTGCCAAACCAGAATCTACAGTTTAGCAAGATCCTGCAGGGAATGTGTCTGCACGTTAAAGTCTGGAAAGTCCTGCCCTGCCTCACGGGATTCTTGTTTGGAGTCAAGAAAATCTAAAGTTCCTGGTACCTTATTGGCTTCGATAAAGGTCAGCTCCTTCCCCCACTCCACCCTCCACCAGCAAGCGATCGCGATGGCCCTAGGGAGCCAGAGGTGAACCACCGCTGCCCAGTGCCTGCACTTCACACACACAATTTCATTTCACCCTCAGGTGAAGGACAAATACTGTCACCATGTTACAGATGAGGAAGCAGACGCTCAGAGAGAGAGAGAGGTCACTTGACTTGCCCCCGTTCCCTGGGGCCGAGGCAGGCGGGGGACCAAGTCTGTCTGATGCCCCAGCCCTTGTTCTAACCATTGCGCTCTCTTGCCATGTCACTCAGCCTGCACCGTTTGGAACCCTGGGCTTGCGTGCTGCGTTTCCAAGAGCCACCCCCGGGCCCGCTCTCCCTCCCGTCCTCCATCCTCGGCTTCCAGGAGCCAGGAGAGGCGTCATCTCCCGGTGTGAAGACGGCCCCCCGGGGACCAGTTGGGAAACTCTGGACAAACGCGCTGTCCAAGGAGACAAGCCAGAACAGGAACAAAGGAACGCAACAATGTTACCGACTTGCAAATTTAGGAGCACTCTGGACTCTGCCGGGTTTGCATTTTTGGCACAGCGATCTTTTGCCCACTCTGCTGGCTGAAATCACTCCGTTCTGATTCCCTCATTTGGGGCACAACCAGGACAGTCACCGGGACAGTGAATGGGATGCAAGCAGTGACCTTTCCAGAAAAGAACGGCCAGTCGCCTCTGCATTCCTGAGAGGAATTCCCCAGGAGCGACTGAGGACTTCGGAACCAGTTCTGGAAGCGTGCCCCTCCACTGCTTACAGTCTCCTTCTCTACTTGGGAGTTCTGGTTTCTGGCAGCATGCACACACTTGGTTTCCCTTCCAGGGGTGAGGCCCTGCTCCGGGGTACCCCAGCAGTTTCCTGGCTTCAGTGGCAGGAGGAGAGGCGGGCGTGGGTTCCGACCATCTGCCCCTCATCGGAGGGATGTCAGAGCCAAGGGCCAGGAGTGGGAAGGAAGCCACCGGGCCGAGCGGTGGCTGGAAACACTCAATGCGGATGCCGCACCGAGAATGGGATCTTGTTGCAGAAATAACACCGTGGCTGCGCATCTGCGCGTTCGTTCGACACAATCTTAGAGCCTGTTTATGTGTTCCTTGTGAAAGGAACAGAACTACCTACCAGAAACAAAAAAGCAAGAAACCACACACGCCCATTGCGGCGAGGGTTCCCAGACCACACCCACATTCAGAGACTCACTGAAAGAAGTCACGAGTTTCAGCACAGAGCCATTTCCACGGCAAAGCTGTATTGACAGCAGCGGAGTCAGGATACACAGCCGGATCGGAAGGCAAAGACCCACAGCTGGATGTTATCGCCTGAATGTCTGTGTCCCCTCAGAATTCGTTATGTTGAAGCCTTAAGCCCCAAACGTGACAGCAGCTGGGGATGGGCCTTTGGGGGTGTAGATGGGAAGGGAATACTTGAACTCACAAAGGAGAACGAGAAGAGGATTCAGTTAATTCCTCAGTTCATTAAACACGGCGGCAGACACCAAGAGAGGGGATGTGCACCTGCGTTACTGAGAGGTGCCCATGGTGCTTTGCAGCCCCGCTCTCCACACGGCTGATGGGGCCCCCCTCCGCTGCACTGGGCGAAGGGAAGGTTCTCTTTGTGCTGCTCTGAGCCAGACTCCCCCTCTTCACTGTCACACACTGTGGTGGCCCCGTGTGGGGTCCTCAGGCTGCACTGCTCTGCCCTCGGCGCGTTCCTCCCCCAGACCTCGGGCTCTGTCTGCACTTGGCCGGCAGGAGGGAATGTAAGGGAGTTTGCTCGCAGCTCCCACCCCACCCCAGGGCTCCCTGCTAGATGCCTTTTCCTTCATTTTATTCCTGGACTCTTTTCTGTCCATTCTGGTTTCCTGGTCCGTGGCTGCCCTCTTTGATGCAGTTCTGGGAAGAATTTTGAAATACCTTTTGTTCAGGTGGGAAGACCACCTTTCCGGCCGGGTCTGTCTGTCTAGCTCAAGACTCTCTGGGTTGCAGGTAACACGAACCCAGGGCCGGCTCCCAGGGGCCCACAACCTGCATAGTCACAGCGCAGGGCCTGGCTTAGAAGGGTCCCCACTTGGTTTCACGCTCTGCCGTCACCAGCTTGAAATTCTCAACAATGTTTGAACAAGGGGCCCTACGGGTTCCTTGTGCACTAAGGCCCCAGCATTATGTGGCTGGTCCTGCATAAAGCCATTCTAGAAACTTGAATTACCAAAGGAGATTTAGTGGAAGGTCAGGGGGTGTCTCAGGGAACCCAAAGGCACGCATGTGGTTAGGTGTCGCAGTGCCGGAAGCAGGGCCTGGAGAACGGGAAGGAGGTCTCTCTCTCTAGCTCCCCCGCCCCTGCCTCCCCCTTGAGCTCCCCTTCTCCACCCCCGCTTATTCTCTCTCTGAGCGGCTGCCAGCCCCACCCAGGATTTCATCTCCTCTGTTCCAGAATCAGCCCTGATGGCGTTTCAAGGGGGCAGAGATGCTGACTGGCCCAGCGCGGATCGGGTGTCCAGCCTTCGTGCAATCAGTTCTGGCCCAGGGGGCAGGGTCCAGCGGAAACCAGAGTCAGCAGTTGGCAAGAGACACATCTGCCCTGAAGCTTCCCGTGACACTCGGTCAGCAGCCCCCTGGCTGCCGCCACCCGGAATTTACGGCTTAAGCACCCGGTGTTCTCTCCCGGGAGCTTCACTCCTAGGCGGGAGCTGAGCTATTGATTGGGGCAAACCATCTCCCCTCCTGTCATTTTCTTTCTCCTCCCATTTAAAAACAAACCAAACTGAAATAAAGAAAACTTCTCATAGAGGCCGGAAGGGTGAACAATACAGAGATCTGTGAGATGGCTGCTCTGGAAAGGAGCTACACACACACACACACACACACACACACACACAATAGAACACGTGTTTTCTAAGACACTGTAAGCAAGTTACACATCTTCGGCCCTTCAAAGTCTGACCAATACTAACTCATCGCAAAGCATTCCCTGGCGGGCATTCAGAGTTCTGCGCGACAGATAGAGGCCGCCCCAAAAGGAAGTTGATTAGACTCTGGGAGATAAATCTTGTTTGCTTCCTTCCTCTCTGAGATGATTACAAGCCGGGAACAAAGGCCCTGTGTCCCGAGAGGCGTCTCCACCCGACCCCTCACGCATTATGAATCGCGACCTCGTCACCCACCCACGGGGCACACACTGCAGAGCCCCCTTGCTGGCCCCCCACTGCCCCACGCCAGCCCCCCGGGGACTAACCCCTGGCCAGAAGCGTCCGCCAGGCCTTCTGCGGATGCCGCGCTGGGCGACACCAGCCGTCAGAAGGCCCCTTCTCCACGAGGCTCTTCCGCTTGCCCTGACAAGCTGGCCCTTCCTGCCTGAGGGGGTGCAGACCGGCAGGGAGGCCGGGTGCCCTAAGGGGGTAACAAGCACAGGCTTTGGGGGCAGAAACAGCAGCCTTCACACCTGCCCAGCGCCCACCTCCCAGCTTCTGCTCGGGAGGGTTACTTCCACGCTCCCTGCCTTTGGCGCCTTGTCTGCACAAGGGAGCTGATGACAGTAATGCTGATCTCACGGGGTGGTGAGAGGTTAAGTGTGATCACGTGTGTGAAGTACTTGGGCAGAAGGTCTTGGCCACGGGGAGCAGGGCGTGAACTCCAGCCAGGGCCGCTGAGGGATCTGCGGGCCCGGGCGAAGGAAAATGTGCAGGAAAAAACCTCTTCCTCTGCTTCCTCTTTTCCTTTTCTTCTTTCTCTCTCTCAGACTGTCACGGTGTTTTTCGTTTGTTACTTAATGACAGGCTCCCTCAGACAGAGGATGCTCATGGGACAAGTGGGTGGAGAGCAGCCCTGGCTACTGGGAGGGGCGGAGGGGGGAGCCGGTGGCCGAAACTCATTCTGGGAAGCAGGGAGGTGGCAGCAGGCAGGCCCGCCCAGCCCCCGGCGCATGCTCCATTATCCCATCACACATCACTTACAAAACACAAACATAAAGATAAAATTATTTAGAATTTCAAGAAGGCTCCCACAGAGCCTTAAATCCCAAGCCCAGGCCCGTCTGAGCGCAGGGCCATTTGCCCGGGAGGCCAGCCCTGACTGCAGTGATGACCGATTTATCCATCGCCCTGATTCTTGGATTCCAGAAAGTCATTCATGGAATAAACGCTTTCTAACCATTCGGGAGCACCGGCTGAAGCGGCACATAGGCATAACGGTATCAACCAGAAATTCCACTCCTCCGTAGACACCCAAGAGGAACGCCTACTTGTATGAGCACCTGTACTACAATGTTCTTTGCAGCGTTGCTCACAAGAGCCCTACGCTGCAAATGCAGTACCCAAGTGCCCATCGACCGCAGAATTCTTCAACGAATGGGGCCTTTCCAGGTGATGGGACCCACGCAGAAGAAAGAATGACTTACAAATACAGACGACAACAGGGCTGGGTCTCACAGATAACTGTGGGGATGAAGGAGCTGACTCGGCCCCCTCCCCCCAGGGCAGCCCCCAAGTCCTGGGCTTCCTTTGCCTTCTGCCTATCTCCTTACACTGAATGGGGTTTTGTGGCATTCAGACGGCCTCCTGGAGGGCAACGGTGAAGAGAGAGAACAGGCGGGTTCAACGTCATCCAATACAGTGCCGAGGCACCCTCTTGATTTACGGACCCTATTTGAGTCCAACTAACACTGGATGCACACCTACTATGTGCTTGGTATTAGGGGCACAAGGATGAGGATGTCCCTGCTCTCAAAGAGCTGGGAATCTGTGACACAGAAAATCCCAGGGCTCAGGATCAGCTAGGTCTCAATCCACAATGGGCGTATTGATATGCCAACACCAGCATCTTGTCATTCCTTGGAATTTCTATTTATGGCACGGAAATAGTCACATGAGAGCCAAGCTTAGCTACAAGGCTGTCCATTGCAACGCTGTGAAAATGGTGAAAAAATTAAACACAGTCCTACTGTATAACACAGTGAGAACATTAAACACAGTCCTACTGTATAACACAGGGAACTATATTCAATATCGTGTGGTAAATCATAATGGAAAAGAATATGAAAAAGAATGTATACATACGTACAACTGAATCACTTTGCTGTACAGCAGAAATGAACAACATCGTAAAAGTTTTAAAAAGGTTAAAATAGTGAACAAATGAAAACTAACCTGTTTCCGATGATGAGAGATTGGTCCAGAGAGGGACAGAAAAGCAAAATGAGGGACCACGACACAGCCACTGGAAATCATGCTGGAGGAGGCTGTGGAATGGCTCTCAAGGCCTGTGATGAGCAGCGACTGTACCTAACATGCAAGCCCACAGGTGAGCCTGCCACAGTTTCATAGCTGCCGCAGGAGACACGAGAGTCCTGGATCAGAGACAAAGGACTTGATCCCTCGCACACCGCAGGCGGCATGAGCATCGGCCCAGGCTCCCCAGGGCGACATGAGGGGGCCCCGGCAGGATGCCACTCACACTGCATGTTCTCCCCTGCTGAGGGACCCTGAGCTTAAGGCACCCAGATCTCTTCTGCGGGGCAGGCAGCCTGCCTGACCTTGTCCTGGAGGGAGATTCTGTATTAATATTGATCAGAAAACAACCCTGGCCTTTACTTGGAGAGAAGCACCACGTCTAACCACCACTATACAAACATCCTTGAACAGAGGGTCCATGTTTTCCATTGAAAACATGCAGAAACCTAAGAGGCCCACGGACAACAGCTCCCAACAATGACAGAGAGAGAAATTTGGGGTCACCGAGAAACAAACAGTCCCTATGTTGCGATCTCGAGTTATGGGCAGACAAGCATGCATATTACATAAGCACTGACACTGGACTGGCAAGATATACCCATAAATGTTCACAGGGGGTCTCTCTCTGAGTATTCTCGTTTCTGTAATGAACAAGTATTGGTTTTATATGCAGAAAAATACACCTAAAAAATAGTTCTTGTAGCTCAGACTAAATAGCTAGCCCTTGCTATACATTTTCGAAATGCCAAACCCTGTTCTAAGCACATGACATGGATCCCCTCATTCAATCCTCACAACAAACCATGAGGTAAACACTGTTTATTGTGCCCATTTTCCAGATACAGCAAACTGAGGCCTTGAGAGGGCACGCAGCGGGCCATCAGTACAGCCAGGATTCTGAACCCGAGTAGTGTGGCCGCAGACTTCATGCTCTTAAAACCACTTTCCTATGCGCCTGGAATAAAGCCTCATTATTAAAAGAGAAAAAGCTCTCTTACCAGCAGCCCTTTTATTTATAGATGTCATGATAAATCTAATAACAGAGACAGGAATTGTTTTCTCTCCACCCCGAAAATTAAATGAATCTAAAACCAACCACAGTTGGATAGAAAGACCATGTAATAACATGCAAACGCTTACGACTGAATCAAAAAGGCAGAATATATAAATGTATGCAGCACAATATTGCACATTTGTAAGAAAAAAAATACATATATCCACAGGGGGAAAAAAGCACTAGAACACAAAGGATACAAAGATACTACCATGTTTGTTTTAGGGGGATGAACTCTCAGGGATACTTTTTACTTTTCTCCTTTTTCTGAATTTTCTATAACACGGTTATAGCTCTTTTATGATGAAAAATGTTAAAAAATTTAAGAAGACAAAACACCAATGAAGCTAATTGTAGACTATGAGGGTTAATTCAGACCGTCAAGTTCAACCCAGCCTATCGTGTATGAACTGGCTGCCAGCAGGCCTAATCTGCCTGAAGAATGTTTTACTTGGCTGAATCCCTATTTAAACGAATATTCATTGCTTTCTGTCACTATAAAGTAGGGAGATTTCAGAGCAAATTCATCTTTCTCTGAATGTGTGCCTTCCTATGAGCCAGCAATTCCACCCCTGGCATGAATTCGATAGAAATGTGTTTGTATATACGTCAACAGGCACACGCGAAGATGCTCACAGCAGCTCTCTTATTATTGGCCTCACACACGAAAGCACCCAAATGCCCATCACAGTAAAATGACTAAAGCAGAAGTTGAGAGTGAATGGTTTACAAGCACACCCCAATCTGTCTGAATCTCAGACAATGTGGGGGAAAGAAGCCAGCCTCAGAAGTACACCTGGATGTAAAGTGTTCATACAAACCGGCAAAGCTGATATCCAGTGTTAGAGGCTGGGACGGTGGTCACCTCTGGGGATGGGTAACCACCAGCGCAGTGATAGTGAGGGCTGGGGGAAGGTGGGACTTCGGGGCAGGTGTGCTCTGTTTCTGGATGCGGGTGCTGAACTGTGTTCAGTTCTCAAAAATCCATCTGGCTGGACACTTGGCACGTGAACACCTTTTTGGGGCATGAATGTTGTATGTTAATTTAAAACTTTAAAATGACAAAAGTATGATAAAAATCTTCAAAGGACAAAAAAGCCAACGTTCTAGTTTCTCATGAAAAATCAGCAGCTCTAGAAACCCGAATCCTCATTCCCACATAGTAAGGGCAGGGGTCTCCCAGGCTCACTTAGCCTGGGCACCACCTCCCTATCTGCTTCACCCATGCCCTGGCCCCTGTAGGCACCCAAGAGTCTCTCACTTCTGAGCAGAGGAAGCTGAGACTCAGAGGAAGTGAGGCCACACACCGAGGTAGGCAGCAGAGCAGTAGCTGGAATCCAGGTTTATGGGGCCCTCAGGACATCACCCACGCAGGACAGGTTAATTTCATCTGGACTGGAAGGAGGCAACGTCACTTTCGAGGTTAAAGCTGCATTCTTGCTATGACTGCAGTGAACAGAAGGCCGGGACCCTTCCCCTCTGGATTCTAACTCCACTGACTGCCCGCAAGAATACATGGCTTCAAACCCCGCAGCTCTCGATTTTTCTCTCCTTTTTAAAGCAACTGAGACCCACTGAGAAAGGGGTACTGACTCCTTTGCGAGGCGTAAGCTGAGGGGTGACTTTTCTGGGAACAGAAGCATCAGGTACCCTCCCCAAGATTTGGGGGACCTTGGGCATCAATGCAGGCAGGTGCCCCATGGGCCAGTAAATCACAGTGACGTAGAAATGGGAAATCTTGGGTTCAGATCCTTCCCCAACCCGTATCCTTTTACTGCCACCAATTCCATGGGGACACTTCCGGGAGCACGGAAAGTGGAGGTTAAAATCTTCTCCACAACCTGATGCCTGAAATTCCAGCACGAAAGCCTCCATCCCTGTCATCCTTTCTCTTCCCCTGGAAGGGCACTGCTTTGCTACTATTGGACCTTACCATGGAGGAAAGAGCTGAGAACAAGGGTTCCAAGGTGGGGGGCAGACACCTGCGATCCGGGGGTGAGGAAGACACTGGTCCCCTCCAGGAACCCCACTGAGCACTTCCTGTGTTAGGGGAGGTCCTCGTCCTCCAGAGACGGCAGCGGATGAATGGAGAATTATGATAGACGAGCAGACAAATCTCCCGGCACACAGGACAGAGCAAATCACACAGGTGCGAACAAGGCTCTAGTGGCTTAAGCCTCCGTTCCCTTATCTGCAAAGTGGGGCTAACCCAATGTCCACTGAGGAGAACTGGCATGAAGACGTGATGAGAAAGTCAGGTCAAGCACTAAGCACGGTGCCTGGCGGGCAGGAGGTGCTCAGTGCTTGCCAGGTGGGGAGGAGGGGCTGACCCCGGCCCGGGGAGTCTCACCAGCTGAGTATGAAACCGTGTCCCCCTAAAACTGAATTCCCTTAACCGAGTTTATGATTAACCTCTCTAACAGAAACTTTATTCCCTTTCTTGTCCCCTTTGACCTTAATTCTGGCCTAACTGATCACTAACTAATCAGCTAGAATCAGATGACTTAAGACAGCTGTTGTAGATAACATCGTTAGTGTACTAAAATGGCCATTACAGATGTCATCATTAATGGACGGACTCGGGCTGTTCCTCGAGGGCAACGTGAGCTCACAGAGCCCCCGGCCATGGACCACCTGGCCAGAGAATCGGAAACCAGAGACATTCTGAATCCCCAAACTATGATTAAGAAATGTCACAAGACCATGATTAAACCCAGATTCTTTGCTCTTTGCCTTTAAAACACCCCCAACTCAAAGACCAAGTTCAAGTGGGTCTGAGGCTGGTCTCCCACTCCTTTGCTTGGTGCCCTGCTGCAAACTCCCGCTGCCAGAGTTTGGCTTTCTGAAACTCGGGCATGGAAGCCCTTTGCTGGGTTACAAGTATGATGGGTCTAAACGCTAGCAGCTGGCTTCGCCCTCATCCCTAAATGGTGGAATCAATTCCCTGGCCTGTAACAAGGGCGGGAACTTTGTTGTTTATCTCCCCAGTGTATCCCCGGCACCTAGAATGGTGTCTGCACACAGCTGACGCTCAGTAAGTATTTGGTGACCGAATGAGTAAACGAATGAATGAACGCACCTTTTAAGGCTAATTCAAGTACCTGTCCTCTCTGAAGCCTCTGATAGGTCCCGGCCCTGGGGCCTTGCACCCCTCACCAGAGTGGTCTGGCAGCGTTATGAAAGCATGTTTTCTCATTGGTCAACACTTTCAGGAATGAATACATGAACGGAACGGGTTACCAGAGTGAAGGAGGAGGTGACTGATTAGCTGATAAACCCACGTGCTAAGCCTCAGGTTCCCTCCCTGCCCCCCCCCCCAACTCCCTTCCTGGCTCTCCACCTGCTTTAGGATTCGGAGAAAACACGCAGGCAGGTCCTCCCTGCCCCTCGGCTTGGGGGGGATTAATCCAGCTCAGAGGGACCTTCTAAAAAGCGGACAGGTCGAGCTCTTTCCTCTCCTGGGCCCAAACAGGCGAGGCACCCCTGGGGGAGAAAGGCCGATATATCGGCAAAGCAAGCGTTCATTATCCTTATGCAAGAATCTATCTGAGGCCTCCGTTCCTGAACTTCAGGCTGCGGGTGGGGTCCTTGCAAGGGGTCTACAATCCACTAGTGAACAGAATTTTAAAATGGCTCCAATATATATTTCACAAATTTATATAAATGAAGTTTTAAGGAATAAAACACAGCTCCCTTACCATCGGCGTCTTAAATCTTCAGTGGCTTTTTGTCCTTAGGTATTTTCTGTATCACCAGACGATGAAAAGCACAGGTAGGGGCTCCATCCTCGAGCCCACCCACCCCACCTCCCCGCAACTCTGCTCCACAAGCCCCTCGGGCGGCTCGGACGCTAGCGGCCATATTTGCACCTTGCAAGTCAGCTGCTCTGGCTGTAGGTGATTGGACAAAGGGTGGTCACCTGACTCAATCTGGGCCAATCAGGTTCTTCCTCTGAGCCTATGCCTTATCATACTGTGTCTTGGATTTGTGATTCATAATTTTAGGTGCTGCGGGCAGCTCTCTGCCACGTGGGTTGAGGCGAGTAAGTAGACCGGCATAGAGAGAAGATGGAGGAGGGACACTACCAGGGTATCTGATGGCCTTCCGTCTGGTTCTGACTCCCTAGGAGTCAACCGTGTGTCTTCCAATAAATTCCTCTCGTTTCCTCGTAAGTTCGCCCAGGTGGGGCCCAGCAACCCTGAGAGCTGTGCTCACACTTTCCATGTTCGCATGAAGCAGGGGGCTTGTGTTTGTAAGAGTTCAAAACTCAGCTGCATAGAAACCCAGGCTTCTGTCATTAAAATAATTGTGTGCTAAAGCAACATCAGAGGAGATCTGGCTTCTCTCCATAATAGGATTCTTGAAAAATAAACTAGGAAAGTGCATACTTATCCTTCCTTCTAAAGACAATGTTTTATTAGCTTCCTTGTTTTGGGGAAAAAAAAGTCAACCAGCAACTTCCTTTCATTGGGCAGATTTCTCTAATAAAACCTCAGGAGCAGCTGTGTCCTTGGCCCTTCCTGTTTGTCAAAGGATCTTGTTACTTGTCCGTGGTGCTTGTGTTCGAGAAGAATCTCAGACCCTGTCATAGAAATCTTGGAAGGGGTGGTGAGGCGGAAGAGGCTGGAGGCCAAACAGATGGAGGGATGGGTGAACTATGGTGGTTCACGGTTTTGCTTTGGGGCCCTGGAGAGGATTCTCAGTCTTGGGCCTCTTTTGTGAAATGAGGGGCTAGAGGTACTCAGCTCCCTTCCCATGGGGTTCTGTAGACCCAGCGAGGGCCGTCCTCAGCCACGGGCTCCTTCATGGGCACCCACAGGCGGCCTGGATTACCAAAGGGCAAAGAACAAAGAGCTCTGCCCTGGGTCCTGCCCCCTTGGTGCCTCTTGTTCACCAAAGCAATGACTTCTGACCACTTACGGGGGAAGCTGTCCCTTCACTCCCTAGACACACCTAGAGCTTCTAAAATGTGGATTAATTCCAAACAATTCAAATTGAGAAATTTCACATAAGATCTAGATTCCTGACTCTCCTTGAAATGTTAGATGATCCGGCAGACCCAAGCCGCACCCCCAGCACGGTGAAGTTCGCGGAGCTACGTGGGGTTGTCCCTTCAGAGGGAGCACCTGCTCTGCATGGTCCCACAGTCCCCACGAGGCAGGAGGTAGGGGGACCAATCATGCTGAATTGCCTAGGACGTGGGCCTTCCAGTTTTAAAACTGGATGCTCCTGGGGCAAACCGGGGCATTTGGTCACCCTGGTCCCCACCCAGACCATTTGCTCACTTTGGTTCCTCTGGCCCCAGAGTCACAGTTTGGGACCTTGTTCATGATAAGTTAATTACATGTTAATCACATGCCCCCCCACCAGGCTCTTTTGCCACTCTAGCCCCAACTCCCCTTTGCCTTTATCATGTGATGTCCCCACCTGCCCTGGACCGCCAGCACCTGCATTTCTCTGCCTGGAAGCTCTCTTTGGCCGGGACCCACTTTACCCACCTGTAAGGCTGGCCCACCAGACAGGCTGAGAGCAGCCCTGAGCCAACGCCTGACCTCGGGTGGAAAGACACGCAGGCGCGTCCCGCAGGCGTCCTATGGCAGTCACAGCCCCTCCCGTTACTGGCTCCTCCCCTCCCTGTCTCACCCCCACTCCCCTCCTCACTATCCAAGACCACCTCCGAAATAAACCCCTTGCACTTGAATCCCTGCCTCGAGTTCTTTCGGTTTGGGAACCCAAACTAAACCAACCGTGAAATCCCCAGTGCAGAGTCCAGCAGCAGGGGCACTGAGAAACCATTTCTTGAGCAAACCACGGAAGAAGCAGATTTCCCCGGGGTGTGTGAAACCTTCCTGCTGAGTGAGAGGCAGCTCATGGTGGCCTACGAGCTGGGCTTTGGAGTCCGACCTGGATTCCAGTCACATGTGTGTCTGCTTACCAGAGTTAGTTACTACCCCCCTGAGCCTCAGGACCCTCATCTGTGAAATGGGAATAATCATCGGTCACCCCAAAGGGTGCCTGTAAGGATGAGCAGGGAGCGAGGCAGGAAGGCTCATGGCAGGGTCTGTGCGGGGTGAGTGCTCCCCAAATGTTTACTGTGTGTGGTTCCCGTTGACACCACTGGTGTCTCCATCTCCCTCGACCTGCAGGATCCCCAGGAGTCCCACAATGAGACTGTCAGCGCCCTGGGGGACAGATTCCTGGCACCCGGGCTCATGCTACCTCGGGACACAAGAGGCTGAAACATATCCGCCAGAAACAGCCAGATTCCTTTACAGTGAGACATGCCTGGTGGACAAGCTGCCTGAAACTGACTCAGTGTAAACAACTTCCGGCGGCCAGTGCAGAAGCAGAGATCTAAGAGGAGCCCAAGGACCATCCCAGAACAGATTCCGGATCTCAGGGATAGAGCTAGGCAGAGGAGCGAAGGATTCAGGTTTAACAGCCCAGCTTTGGAGGCCCACGTTACCCATCTCCAGCAGGGGGGGTGTGGATGAGCCCCCATCATGGTCAGTGGTGGGGACACTGTGTCTTCATGGCTGGCAGCCCCCTACCCCCCATCATTCTCTATGTCCCAGCTCCAGTGGCTTTAGTGAAGCTCCAAGTGCATAATGTGACTTTCCTACCACAGGGCCTTTGCACTTGTGGTGGTTTCCCATTGCTGCACACAAGGCTTGGGACTCCCAAGACCACCTCGCTTCCGACACCAACTGTACGTGGGGGTCCCCGAGACCACCTTTCAGTTTGATGACTCACTGGAAGGACTCACAGAATTCAGAAAAGCCATTATACTTGTGATTACAGTTTACTACAGTGAAAGGATAGATTAAAATCAGCAAAGGGCAGTGACGCAAAGGACGGAGTCCGGGAAAGACCAAGCACGGGCACCTGGTTGCTCCCTCCCCAGGGGGTCGTGTGGACAGCACTTATTTCTCCCATCATTGATGTGAAAACATGCTCAGAATATGGCCAGACAGAGAAGCTCACCCAGCCTTGAAGTCCAGAGTCTTTATCGGGGCTCAGTCATATGGATTTGGCTGACCTGACCACCCACATGGTCAACCTTAACCTGCAGCCCCTCCAGAGGCTGCAGGAACTAGATCCCGCGTGCTGCAACTAAGACCCGGTGCAGCCAAATAGATAAAAATAAAAATAAAAAATAAAATTCAAAGCCATAACATGCATCTCAGAAACATCTAGAAACATCGTCTGAACACGATGAAAGACGTCTGAACTCTTAATCCCCAAGAGTCCCCTGTTTGTCACCTGGTATGACCCTCTACCACAGTGGAAGTGCTTTGGAATCTTTTCTCCAAAGGAGGGGACACCTTTTCCTTATAAATAAACCCAGAAAAGCTCATCTGAGCTAACTCTGTCGTCTGCAACACAGCAGCACTATTATTCAGTTCATATTTTTTAAAAAATCAACCTACTGTGGTTTTTCTTTTCTTAGCCATACCCTAGGCAATATCCATGAAATCAGGGTTTTGATGAGCTGTATAGTTCAGTGATTAACAACACAGACAGTGGGGGACTTCCCTGGTGGCGCAGCGGTTAAGAATCCGCCTACCAATGCAGGGGACACAAGTTCAAGCCCTAGTCTGGGAAGATCCCACATGCCTCGGAGCAACTAAGCCCGTGAGCCACAAGTACTGAGCCCGTGTACCGCAACTACTGAAGCCCGTGCTCCTAGAGCCCATGCTCCACAACAAGAGAAGCCACCGCAGTGAGAAGCCTACGCACCGCAAAGAGGGGTAGCCCCCGCTCGCCACAACTAGAGAAAGCCTGTGCGCAGCAACGAAGACCCAACGCAGCCAAAAATAAATAAATAAAAATTATAAAAAACCAAAAAAACACAGACTGTGAATCCAGAATGTTTAGGCTGAAAAGCCCGCGTGAGCTGTGTAATCTTTGGCAAGTTATTTAAAATTCCTGGGCCTCTGTTTCCACATCTGTAGAGTGGGAATAACAATAACATGTACTGCCTCGGGTGGTTGAAAGGATTCAATGAGTTAATACGAGTGCGGTGGTTAGAACAGCTCTGGGCAGGCAGTGGTATGCTGGGAACTTTAACAACTGGCTCTGAGGGGAGCCCTGACTTGCAGCGTTTACGAATTTCCAATTTCCCTGGTGTAAATATTTCCATCACAGTCAATTTCAAGTTACAGATGTGAGGTCACCAACCATGGTGTTGGGAGGAATGAGCCCCAGGTCAAGCCGGCTCCAGCACATCGCTGAGCACATTGCACCCGGGAAGTGTCCTGCTGGTCAGTGGTTCTCAAAGTGGGGTCCCCCGACCCACAGCATCAGCAACACTTGGGGGTCAGAAACGCAGATTCTTGGGCCCTACCCAGACCCACTGAGTCAGAAATGCTAGGGGTGGTCCTGGGGATATTAACACACCCTCCAGGGGGTTCTGTGCCTGCCCAAGTGTCAGAACTGCTGGGGGAAATGTTAGCTCCCTTTGTTGCGTGTTTTAATACGTTCCGATTATTACACGGCAATTAACATAATGACTGTTCCTCTGTGTGCCCTGAAATCACCACGGAAATGGCCAGTCTCATATCTGGCAACTCTGGGGGATACCGACCTAATCCCAGGGACACTGAGAGCCATGGAAACAAAGGGACTGTCCCAGGGCCACACAGCTTGTCCCCAGCACAACCAGAGTCAGAGCCAGGACCCCACACCGCCAACCCTCCCTTCTCTGCCCAGGGCCCCTCTCAGTGACACATGGGGTTGAGCGGATGCCTTTGGCCTTTCAACTTCTCTTGTTTTGGTGGACATGTTGATGCTCAAAATTCCGCTGGGTGAAGGGAACATGATTTCATGCGAGAAAGCGCAGGTTTGGGGGTCAGACAGACAGCCTTTCAAGTGCCGGCTCCGTGACCCTGAGCGGGCAGGATCCCATTCCCAGCACAGCAGATGGGGTCACTGGGCCAACACCTGGCACCCGAAGGCCAAGGGGCCCAGGGTCATCCCAGCGCTGAAATCAAGACTGAAACCAGAGCTCAGAAGCAGCGTGTCAGGGGGAACCTGAGGACCCCATGACCAAGGCCTCAGGCATTAACTTTCTCTTTTTTTTTTTTTTTAACTGAAATAAAGTGCGAATCATGAATAATTAAATAGCCGTCTCGCCCCATCCTTAGGATACAGCCCCAGGGGTTCCCAGAGTATTTGGTGATGTGTGTTGTCTCTCTCCTGACCTGGAGCCCTCACCGCTGCGTCCCCGACCCTCTCCTTTCAGGCTTTTTTTTTTTTTTTTGGCTGCGTTGGGTCTTCGTTGCTGCGCGCGGGCTTTCTCTAGTTGTGGCGAGCGGGGGCTACTCTTTGTTGCGGAGCATGGGCTCTAGGCGCGCGGGCTTCAGTAGTTGTGGCGCGTGGGCTTCAGTCGTTGTGGCTCACGGGCTCTAGAGCGCAGGCCCAGTAGCTGTGGTGCACGGGCTTAGCTGCTCTGTGGCACGTGGGATCTTCCCAGACCAGGGCTCAGACTCGTGTCCCCTGCGTTGTACCACCAGGGAAGTCCCTTTCAGGTTTATTAAAGATTCTTCTGGGCTTCCCTGGTGGCCCAGCGGTTGAGAGTCCGCCTGCCGATGCAGGGGACACGGGTTCGTGCCCCGGTCCGGGAAGATCCCACATGCCGCGGAACGGCTGGGCCCGTGAGCCATGGTCGCTGGGCCTGCGCGTCCGGAGCCTGTGCTCTGCAATGGGAGAGGCCACAACAGTGAGAGGCCCGCGTACCGCAAAAAAAAAAAAAAAAAAAGATTCTTCTGACTTCAGTACAAATAACTAGTGAAGTAACAAGTCTGGCCTTTGGAGAAATCGATACACAGACCATCTCAATCATCCCCGGTTTTTATGTCACAAAAGCCTCCTCAACACAAGGTTTAGGAAAGTTTCCCACATTCCCTCCCCAGTCCTTGTCACACTGCTGACATTTTAGGGCGAAGACAGTAACCCTGTTTACCGAGCGTCCACTGTGGCCCAGGTGCCCTCCTAGGTGCTGGGAAGGGAGAAGTGAAGGAGCAGATGGTCCAAGCCTGGACCCACTGGATGCCACGTAGCACCCGCCACCCTTCCAGTCAAGATTCCCAAAAATGTCTCCAGACATTGCCCAGCATCTCCTAGGGGCAAAGTCACTTGTGGTCGAGAATCACCGGTCTGACCTCAAGTCAAGGGCACTAAACAAGGTGAAATAAGGTGGAACAATGTGAAACAAGGTCACAGAACCGTACGCAGCTTTTTAACCCCCCTAAGCTATTTATCCATATAGCTAGGGTACCAGATAGATCTGCATATAGACACAGATACAGAAAAAGTAGAAATACAGATATGGAAACAGCTATAGATGCAGATGGACATATGGATGCAGACACAGTTGCAGAGATAGATTTGTTCTGCTTGAGGGGGTGATTAGCACTCTGAAGAAAGTAAGTAAGGCCCAGGGCCTAGAGGAGGATGCAGGGTGCTGTTTTAGAACAGGGGTCAAGGTGGGCCTCTCTGATAGGTGACCATGGGCAGAGAGCTGTGTGAATGAGGGATCCAGCACAGGAATGTCAGCGTAAGCAAGCTTCAGGCACGGGGAGGGGAGGGAGTCGTGCAAAGGCCCTGAGGCTGACTGTGCCACGTGAGCGTGAAGCACAGTGAGAAGGCTCGTGTGCCTGGACACTAGGTGGTGATGCAGGGGCAGGTAGTGAGGTTGGTGAGACATCGGGGTCCCAGTCACATTTGGCCTTGGTGCTGTTGTAACCACTCTGTGTGAACGGGGACCTATACCGGATCTGAGCAGAGGAGGGACGTGATCTGACTTAGATCTTGAAAACCAGGCAAAAAGGGGAGTCAGGAGACTGTGGCCATGGTCCACGCGAAGGATTGTGGCAGCTTGGACCACCCCCGTCTGTTAGGCTCGAGAGGCCGGTGGAATATCCAACCTGGAGTATAAAAGACCATAGGATGCATGGTTCTGTAGGTGATGGGGAAGGAGAGGGGGAGGGAGGGACAAAAGGAAAAAGAGAGAGGGAAGGAAGGAGGTAGAGGGGGAGCAAGGGAGGGAGAGAAAGATATCAGGGTGCACTTTTGAGCCAGCAGACTTGGGTTGAAATGCCAGCTCCACCGCTTTCTAGCTTTGTGACCTTGGGCAAGTAGCTTGACCTCTCTGAGCCTCAGGTTCCACATCTGTAAAATGGCTTAATAGAACTGCATTCCACCTAGACGAGAATGAGGTAGGCTTGTCACATAGTAGGCCCTCAATTAACAGGGTCTTTCTTCAAGGGAGGGGTTCTTGCTCCCCTCCCCCACCTACACTGCCAATTTCTCCTCTGAGCACAGAGGTTTTAGTGGTGGGCTCTGCAGGAAGCCCAGAGCTAATGCCTTCCCACGTGGAAATGAAACCTGAGATCTTAAGTGACAGCAGATCTTGGGGCCTAATGGCTATTGTCAAGAGCAGCCTTTTTTTTTTTTTTTTGCCACACAGCACAGCTTGTGGGATCTCAGTTCCCTGACCAGGAATTGAACCCGGGCCTGGCCATGAAGGTGCCGAATTCTAACCACTAGACCAGCAGGAAGCTCCCAAGAAGAGCCTTGCAGAGAAACTTGCAAGCAGGAGGCAGGTCCTAAGGTCCCTGGAGCTTGTCAAAGGCAGCCTTCCCCGCCCTCACGCCCAGCACCCCGTCCCGCTCCCTGACGGCTGCTGTGGCCCCAGCCAGCTCCCAAAGCCTGGCCTGGGGCTGAGGTTTTCTTTCTTTCAGCCCAGTAACAGCCGCAGCTCCTAACACTTTCTCAGCACAATTCACCAGCCTGGGCAGGTCAGAGCCGCCCCCCCGCCTCTGCTCAGAAACCCACCGCACACCCCCGCCGGACATCTCCCTGTCACACGGGGTGGGGTGCTCGGCCCTGGCCCCGGAAAGCGACACACACAGGTCTGCTGCTCTGCAGACACTAGGCAGCGCTATGGAAACGGCCACAGTCACACGGGCAGCTGGAGAGAACGTTCCAGAATCTTTCAAGGGCCTAGCAGGAGGGAGCAGGGCCTGGAGACTAGCCGGGGACGTCTGCCTGGGGCTTTTCAGGCCTCTGGCAACCTGGGACCTGCTGTCCCCACACCTTCTTCTGGCAAGAGAGCCGCCTGTGGGGAAACGTGGCTCCAGGCCTCCCCCCGCCGGCCCCGCTTCCCCCTGGGCTGTCCGGAACACCGAGAACTTGCTCTCTGAGTAACATGCCAACCCCTTTTATTTCAGTATCCAGATCTGGGGCTTCTTTTGAAAATCAGAAGATCTGGGAACACGCACCCACCATAGTGGGTGAGGGTGCTCTCTTTACCAGGGCATGGCCTCGCCCCGTGGCCGCAGTCCCCACCCCTCCCTGCTGTCTCCCTGGCACTCAGCCTCCTTCCCTGCCCCCTGTCCCCTGCCGACCAGAGGAGGGCCTGAAGGGGGCGGGGAGCAGGATGGGAGGCAGGCGGCTTTCCCAGTTGGAATCAACAGACCTCGGACAAGTAAGGGAGGAGGGACATGAGGGTCTCCATCTGGGGGGTGGTCGATGCCGAGATGGAGGTCGACAGAGATGCGGAACGCAGGGAGGAACCGGAGGGCGAGGATGTGTCCATTTGGTGTTTGTTGAGCCCCAACTGAAACACACAAGCCTGAGCTCAAGGAGGACAGTGCATTATCCTCCTGTCAAAGCAGTTTGAAGAAAAAAAACACCCCTATTTGCATATCCAGTTGGCAAAAAAGTAGAAAGGTTAATAATAAGACAGAAAGAAGGGACTTCCCTGATGGTCCAGTGCTTAAGATGTCGCCTTCCAATGCAGGGGGCCTGGGTTGGATCCCTGGTAGGGGAGCTAAGATACCATATGACTCACAGCCAAAAAACTAAAACATAAAAAAACAGAAGCAATATTGTACCAAATTCAATAAAGACTTTAAAAATGCTCCACATCAAAAAATCTTTAAAAAAAAAATAGAGAAAAGATTAGTGGCTGCCAGGGCATGGGGATGGAGATAGGGAGCAACTGTTTAAGGGGTATGAGGTGCCCTTACGGGGTGATGGAAAGTTCTGAAACTACGTAGTGGTGACGGTTGCAGTGTTGTGAATATAATGCCAATGGATCATTCATTTTAAAATGGTTAAAATGGGGGCTTCCCTGGTGGCTCAGTGGCTAAGAATTTGCCTGCCAATGCAGGGGACATGGGTTCGAGCCCTAGTCTGGGAAGATCCCACATGCCACAGGGCAACTAGGCCTGTGCGCCACAACTACTGAGCCTGCGCTCTAGAGCCCACGTGCCACAACTACTGAAGTCCGCGCGCCTAGAGCCCGTGCTCCTCAGCAAGAGAAGCCACCGCAATGAGAAGCCCGCGCACAGCAACGAAGACCCAACGCAGTCAAAAATTGAAAATAGATAAATAAATTTTAAAATAAAATGGTTAAAATGGGACTTCCCTGGTGGCGCAGTGGATGAGACTCCACACTCCCAATGCAAGGGGCCCGGGTTCGATCCCTGGTCAGGCAACTAGATCCCACATGCATGCTGCAACTAAGGAGCCTGGCTGCCGCAACTAAGGAGCCCACGTGCCGCAACTAAGGAGCTGCGAGCCACAACTAAAGAGCCCGCAAGCCGCAACTGAGACCTGGTGCAACCAAATAAATAAATTAAAACTAAATAAATTCTCACAAAATGCTTAAAAAAATAAAATGGTTAAAATGGTAGACGTTGTGGGCATTTTACCATAACAAAAAAGATGGCTAATAGCCAGCGATGGTGAGGGTGTGGGGACACGGGGCAGGGTGTCCATCGACACAGGGCTTCAGGAGGGCAGTTTGCTGGTTCATGGCATAATCTAAATGCTTCACCCAAAAATCTTTCAGAAACTCTGTGACATAAATATGCATGTGCAAGAGGTTCGAGACAGAGGTGTTAATTAAAAACAAACACACACACATAAAAGCTGGAAACAGCCTAAACGCCACATTCGTTTTCTGTTGTGTTAACAAATTACCCCCAACTTGGCAACTGAAAATGAGACCCCTCTAACCCCCTGCCCACCTAGGATTTCCCGATTCTGTAGGTTTTAAGTCCTGGCACAACTGGGCTGGGTTCTCTGCTCAAGGTATCAAGGCTGAAATAAAGATGTCAGCAAGCTGTGGCCTTACCGGCACATCACGGTCCTCTTATAAGCATATTCGGGTTGGTGGCAGAATTCATTTCCCCGTGGCTTTATAACTGAGGCCCCCTTTTCTGGCTCACTGTCAGCAAGGAGCGGCTCTCCACTCCTGGGGACCTCTCTCAGGCCCTTCCACGTGACCCCCACCCCTCAGCAGTGGAGAATCCCCCCACCAGAAAGAACACATCCCTTTTAAGAGCTCACCTGATTAGGTCAGGCCCACCAAGGATAACCTCCCTTTTTTTTTAACCTCCCTTTCTTAAAATCTGCAGTGCCGTGAACACACCCTAGTCACAGGAGTGACACCCCATCATATTTGTAAGTTCCTCCCACACTCAAGGGGGAGGTGGATATTTAAGGGGGGTCACTGGGGTCATCATAGAATTCTGCCAGCCACAGTGTCCATCAATAGGGGACTAGCTCAGTCAACCGTTGTACCTCTGTGACCTCAAAAACTGAAGAGAATTTAAATAAAATGAAAGATATCTATATGCACTGGTGGGGAACATCTTCCCTGATGCACTGTTAAGTGAAAGCAGCACATTGCAAAACTATATATACTCTCTCTCCACATGTATGTAAAATTTCTCATATATGTGCAATTTTACATGTATAAGTTCATTTTATCAAAAATTCTATCTATGCATGCCTGTACATGTGTGTGTGTTTGTACATGTACAAAGAAAAGTCTGGAAGAAGACAGATGATTGAGGTACTTGTCATTTATACTTTGGTCTGTATTCTTCCAGACTTTTTATTTTATATACTTCTGTATTATTTAGAATTAGTTACACTGAGTATCTATTACTTTTGTCGTTTAGAAAGATTAAAACATTAATAAGAAAAAGCTCATCGGGACTTCCCTGGTGGTGCAGTGGTTAAGAATCCACCCGCAAATGCAGGGGACACAGGTTCGAGCCCTGGTCCAGGAAGATCCCACATGCCGCAGAGCGAGTAAGCCCGTGTGCCACAACTACCGAGCCCGTGCTCCAGAGCCCGCAAGCCACAACTGAAGCCCATGCGCCTAGAGCCCTTGCTCCACAACAAGAGAAGCCACCGCAATGAGAAGCCCGCGCACTGCACTGAAGAGTAACCCCTGCTCTCCACAACTAGAGAAAGCCTGCGTGCAGCAACAAAGACCCAACACAGCCAAAAATAAAGAAAGAAAAATAAATTTATTTTTGAAAAAAAGAAAGAAAGAAAAAGCTATGACTTAGTCACTAGTTGAATCATTACATTTTAAGGCACATGAAGGAAAACTGGTCTGGCTCTCACCCCACCCCCGCGGGCTTTTATGATGTGATGATGCTGGGAGTAATTTTCAAGCCAGACTCATTATTTTTAGTTTTGAAATATTCCTTAGTGACTCTCGAACTTACTCATTGCTAAGCGAGAGCTCCCAGCAATCAGAGTAGTGAGAACATAGAACCACCACACCCCTGTACAATGTACTCGAGAGGGGTCCAAGGGCCTCCGGGCAGGCAGGCTGCAGTTTGAAGTAGGTTGTCTACACTGGAGGTAAGCAGCAACCCCTGAGACCTGAGTCAGGCTTAGAGTCAGACCCAGCTGCTGATGGAAGGGCAGCGCAGGCACACACACCAGGAGGCCAGCAGGGATGGGGTACGGGGTGGGGGGGGCGGGTGGCCTGAGTCAGGCTCCATGCAGAAAGCAGAAACAATTCTAAGTATTTTCGGCAGAAAACAGTTTAGTACAAAGCACTAGGCGCTTACAAAACTGAGGGCTGGCTGGAGGAGCCGGCCCAGGCCCAGCGGCAGTAATGACCTCCAGGCGCTGCAGAACTGACCCACCGGGGGAGCTGCCACAATCAGGAGGAATGAGAATCAGAAAGCTGCCAAGGGGACTGTGAGTGAGGAACACATCTTCAGAGCTGCAGTCCAGGGGTGAGAGCCCCCACTGCTGCCCTGCCTCTAGACACCCCCAAAGCTGGAGACTGGACACCAGCATCCCCACGACCTTGATGGCCAAGAAAAAAACAGACCACAGAGACACAGCTTCATCTCCTTCCCACCTTCCAGACCTCCTGTGAACGCATTTGATTGGCACAGCCAAACTCATCCCCAGAACCTGAGCTCCAAGAGAATTTGGGGAATTGGTTTTTAACTTTTCAAAGGAGTTAGAATGAACACTGAGTACCCGGGGTCATTACCCAAGAGACACAATACATGACACGAGTTCGAGGACCCTGACGGGGGCCTGGGAGATAGGGCAGAGTCCAACTCCAAGGCCCAACAACACACTCACAAGGTGGCATGGGGAGCCTTGGGTTGGGTGGCGCCCGTGATTATTGTTGATATCAAAATTTCAAGGGCCATTCTGTATCGAGTGGTTGTCGTTATTAGCCAAGCACTGCGCTGAGTGCTCCATGCCTTACCACGCATCAGATATTTTGCCACAACCTTATAAGATGGGGACTGTTGTTATTATTAAAAGGTAATGAGGGGGCTTCCCTGGTGGCGCAGTGGTTGAGAGCCCGCCTGCCGATGCAGGGGGCGCGGGTTCGTGCCCCGGGCCGGGAAGATCCCACGTGCCGCGGAGCGGCTGGGCCCGTGAGCCATGGCCGCTGAGCCTGCGCGTCCGGAGCCTGTGCTCCGCAGCGGGAGAGGCCACAACAGTGAGAGGGCCGCGTACCACACACACAAAAAAAAAGCTAACGAAACTGAGGCTCAGAGGGGTTTTATTACTTGCCCAAGGTCACACAGCAAGTGAATGGCAGAGTCAGGATTAGAACCCGTTTTCTTAACCACAATATGACATTGGCTACCACAATTCATCTTTGATTTTCTTTTTAAATAAGAAAACAAGTCTGTGCTTCCTAAATGCAGTTTGTTTGGAAGACAACTGTTCTAAAATATGGGATGCAGGGGGAGGTAAATAATGAAAGGAATCCTTTGTGGGGGAGGAGCTGGAATCTACAGGACTAAATGGTACCTCTGCTCCTTTCAGAGCCAACATTCTGTTCTAAAAGCACACCTACTTCTCCCCATTAAACAGCCACTGTATCTATAGCCATGCTGGAAGTAACTCCCACCGGGTCGGGGTCTGGGGGAGGGAGGGATACTGTTTCTTGAAGGATGCTGTGATCATCCCTGAAGCAATCTACAATTCGGTCCCCGAGTTGCTATAGCAACTCCCCATCTGGGTTATTTAAATGAAATAACAGAAGCATCTTCTGTCTCTAGGCTATTGTGGCTTTGAAAAGTGATTCATTCATTCATTCAATAAATATTTGAAAGTGTCATCCAGGAGTGGCAAATTCAAATGCTTGTAGGATCAGACTGCTGACATAAAGGAGTTCGTGTAAAAGGATGGCCAGGGGTTTAACCAGAGAGGTGAAGACTGCAGGGCCCTGGAGAGTGCACACACACCCGCATCTGTAAGAGCAGCTGTCTCAGTCCCAGGCTCTCCTCGCTCTGCTGGAATGTAATCCCAGTGTTACTAGATCTTTGGATCTGTCAGAAGTTGAGAGCTGGGTTTTTATGTGAAATCTTTCCATTTTTAAACAGTGGCAGCCAATTCAAGATTTGAGGTGGGGCTTCTGAGTACCGTTGTGCAGGTCGTACACTGCACAACTCTGGAGTCACTAGTCTCATGTAAGTTCGGGGCAAACTGTGCAGCTATATATGTGCAATCCCATCACATCAAGGAGCCAAATCTGGCTTATCCAGCTTGCCAAGTGCAACTCTCTAAACATCCAGTCATAGAGGGAGGGCTAATTTAATGACTGTCCAACTATCCAGTATAAGTCATAAAAAGTGATGACTATAGTAGTATTTACCGACCTGGAAGAGTGTTCACCACATATTGATGAGTAGAAACAGCAAGTTACAAAAACATGAACAGAGTACAATCTCCATTTTTGAAAATAAAAATGTATATGCTGCTTTAGAAGATCTGGAAAGATATACCCCCAATTGGGACGAGACTTCTATCTGAGAGGTAGAGTATCGGATCATTTTTATCTTTATCTTTTTTTTTTTGGCCGTGCCTTGCATCACGTGGGATCTTAGTTCCCCGACCAGGGATCGAACCTGCACCTCCTGCACTGGCGGCACGGAGTCCCAACCACTGGACCAGCAGGGAATTCCCTATCTTTATCTTCTTTATCTCTGCTTTGTAAATACTTTTAGGATGGCAAGTAATACTTATACAATGAAAAACGTAGCAAAAGGGTGGAAAGCAGGGCTGTGGTCAGAAACAGGGGTTCCCAAACTCAAACGTGCACCAGCATCGGCCTGAGGGCGTCTTTAAATGCACAACCCCCCAGCCCGCCCCCAGAGTCTGTGATTCAATAGGCCAGGGACTGGGCTCGAAGAGTCCGCCTTTCACCCGTTCCCAGGTGACGCTAATGCAGTGCCTGGACCACGAACACCAAGAACCAGGGGGAAAATGAGTTACTAGGCTCTACCCCCTGAAAAGACCTTCTTCTCAGGGTAGCTAAGAATCACTCGGTAAACTTGCTAAAAATGCAGATTCTGGGATGGTCCCCAAAGACAGTGACTCACTGGGTCTGGGTTGGGGCCCAGGAATCTGCATCTTAGCGAATATGCCAGGTGATTTTGCTGTGGGTGCCTGGGGACATGCTTTGAGAAGCACGGGCACCTCTTTGTAGTGCCAGCTCATTTAGGTGGTATCCATGTACTGAGTATTAAGTGGGTTCCTACTGTATGCCAGGCACTGTGCCAGGAACTGGACAGATGCATAAGCCATACCCCTGCCCTCCAGGTGTGACCCTGGAGGCAGAACCAGAAGCAGCAAACACCCGGTGGAAGGCTTCTGCCGAGGCTGACGAGACGGGGTGCAGGGATACAGGACGTGGGGGCCTGGGCAGTTGTGCCCCGGGTCTTGAGGGAGGCAGCCTGGAGGAGGGCGCTGGGAGCATCTGGGGACTTTCTTCCTCGTGATCTTTCAGACTAACAATTTGTTCTTAACAGCAACCAGCCGCACTTCTGTTGAAGTTTGAATCTTTAACTCAAAACATGTGCTGTTGGGGCACATGAAAAGATGCTCAACATCACTAATTATCAGAGAAATGCAAATGAGCACTACAACGAGGTACCACCTCACACCGGTCAGAATGGCCATCATCAAAAAGTCTACAAATAAATGCTGGAGAGGGTGTGGAGAGAAGGGAACCCTCCCGCACTGTTGGTGGGAATTTAACTTGGTGCAGCCACTATGGAGAACAGTAGGGAGGTTCCTCAAAAACCAAAGTCGAATTACTATATGATCCAGCAATCCCACTCCTGGGCATATACCCAGACAAAACTATAATTCAAAAAGAGTCATGCACCCCTATGTTCATAGCAGCACTGTTCACGATAGCCAAGACATGGAAACAACTGTCTTGTTAAATGTCTATCCACAGGTAAATAAATAAAGATATGGTACATATATACAGTGGAATATTACTCAGCCTTAAAAAAGAAAATAATGCCATTTGTGGCAACATGGATGGACCTAGAGATTATCATACTAAGTCAGAAAGACAAGTATATGATATCACTTATATGTGGAATCTAAAATGACACCAATGAACTTATCTACGAAACAGAAACAGACTCACAGACATTCAGAACAGACTTGTGGTCGCCAAGAGGGAGAAGGATCAGGGAGGGGTGATTGGGAGTTTGGCGTTAGCAGATGCAAACTATTATATAGACAATGGATAAACAACAAGGTCCCACTGTATAGCACAGGGAACTGTATTCAATATCCTGTGAGAAACCATAATGGAAAAGAAGATGAAAAAGAATGTATCAATATATATATGTATAACTGAGTCACTTTGCTGTACAGCAGAAATTAACACAACATTGTAAACCAGCTATACTTCAATTAAAAAAAAAAAAAACTCACGCTGTTGGGCAGCAGCCAGGCTGTCTGTTCTGGGCGGGGCCTCTGTGAGAACACTCACCGCTGTTTCCTTTGCTTCCCCGGCCTCCTCCATCCGTTCTAGTTCAAACAAAGTCACCTGTCTAGGTGAGCCCTCTGTCATTCCTCCCTGCCGTTGCTGGGTACGCTATGCAAATTCTTCTGTTTTTAAAAATTCTTGAAACTTCCATAACCCAAACAGACAGGAAAACAGAAAATCATCTGACAAATTCCCACCTGCCCATGACACAGATGCTTCCATTTTATAGATTTCCTTCAGCTCTGTTACAAATAAATGAACCAAGCAGACACAGCTGGAGTCTCACTCTGACCCTCCCTTTGCCTCCTGCTCTCCCTCCCCACGACTCACCCCTCAGGGCATTTGATGTATTTTTGCTCATGCGCATATATACGCACAACCAATAGGTCATGTTATTTTGTCTGAAAATTTAGCTCTGGTGTTACCATCCTCTACCCTCATCGTTTTGCAAGTTGCCCTTTACAACTTTTTTACACCCACCTTTATGCTTTGGGACGTATCAGAAGAACTAGTTTGTCTTGCCCGTGCACACCATCCATGGCTCTGCATGTCCTCCTTGCTAGTGCCATCAGACACAGCCCTGCTGGGGATGTGGCCAGGGCATGTTGATGTCTGCGCTACTTCTCTTGGCTTTACCAGAAATAACCCATGGCAGTCTGTTGGCCCTCAGTTCAAAGGGGCTTCTTTTCTCTCTTATTCCCCAGCTACAGGGCAGCTCCCCCAAACCAGGGATGGTGATGGGCTCCCCGCTCCAGATCCCAGGCACAGGCAGACAGAACAGGGTGGATCCCGAGGGGACCTGCAAGGCTCCACAGGCCGAGTCCTCCCCAGAGCCCCAGACTCAACGGCGTGGCTCGTGGCCTCGGGGCCAATCTGCCCCCTCCTGCCCCACCCAGAGGAAACCAAGGTACCCCAGTCACCCCAGCCCTGGGGCACACTCCAGCCTCTGCAGCAACCTCCCTAAAGGTATCTTAAGGATCTTCCAGAGACAATGATAAGGGAGAAGCAATCAGGATAATGGCTTTGAGCCCCCAGAGGTGGAGAAGCCGGACAGGTACATGAGACAAGTGCACAGGTAGACAGGTACGTGAGGTACGTACCGGCCCTCGGGCAGAGCCAGCTCCCGGGGGAAGGAAGCCGGGAAGCCCTTGGAGCCTCGGCCTGGTTGAGCACCGACCAAGTCTGACCCCGATCTAGGCAGGTTTGGGTTCTGTGTGGAGCTCGGAGAGGGGTGCAGAGCCCCACGTGCTCCCAGTTCAGGCCACACCTGCTCCAGGGGAGCCCCACTCATGGACTGTTTACTGAGCACCTACTACGCGTAAGGCCCTGGAGACATGGTCCCTGCCCTTGAGAGGTTCACAGTTAGTAAATAAAAGAGGGAAGTTTCCTGACTCTCCTGTAACGAAGGACCACAACTGAGGGCTTAAAACAGTAGAAATTTATCCTCTCACCGTTCTGGAGGCCGAAAGTCTGAAATCAAGGTGTGGGTAGACCCAGGCTCCCTTCAGATGTTAGAAGCTCTGCGGGGTCAGGGGGTCCCTCCTGCCTCTTCCGGCTCCTGGGGGCTCCGGGCGCCCTTGGCTTGTGGCCGCCTTGCTCCAGTCTCTGCCTCTGTCTTCAAACACCCTCCTCCCCTGTGTCTGTCTCAAGCTTCCCTCGGCTTTCTCTTATAAGGGACACCTGTCATTGGATTCAAGGCCCGCCCTAAATCCAGGATGGTCTCACCTGAAGATCCTTAACTAATTACATCTACAACGACCCTAGTTCCAAATAAGGTCCAGGCACAGGTTCCGGGGCACAGGTGTATCTTTGTGGGACCACCATCCAACCGACCACACAGGGCGTGGGGAACCTTCTTGAAGAAGCAGGTCAGAGCAGAAACCACTCTCTCTCTAGAGGGAGGGAACGTAGCATTCAGGAAAGTGAAGGAAGGAAGGATGCCGGATCGGGGGTCCAAGGAGGAAGTGGACAGAGTTCTGAGCAGAGAGACAAACAGGGCCCCTGCCCGCCGCCATCCCATTGGGAAGTTTAAACTTGATCACAGGGCAGTGAGGTGCTCCTGGGGGTGGGGGGCGGTTAGCCTAGGGCCGGGATGGAGCTGCAGGTGGGGAGCAAAACTCTCTGCTAATTTCAGGAAGAGCTTTTCTGACCGGCAAGAAAAGCCATTAGGAGAAGGAAACTGAGGTGCAGCCCACCTGGCCGGCCACCTCCGACCTGACTCAACCTGAGTGCAGAGCTGCCTCCGGTTTCTTAACGAGTCACCTCCTCACAGCCGACCTTTTAAGGTTCTCGTTTTCACCTCTCTTCTGTGAGTCACTAAGATGCGGGGAACAGGAAGCAGCAGGGAGATGAGGACAACCCACCATCACCAGGACAGCAGCTGGGGCTGAGCCCCCCTTCCCAGCCTCAGATGGCCCCCCGGAGACTAAGCGTCCATGGGGAGGCGGGGCCTCCCCCGGGGGATCAATCAGCCCCCTCCACCGCAGCCCCGCCCCTGCAGTAATTGGCTGGTTTCCATGTAGATCTCCTCTGCCCCACACGGACCCCTGGGCAAGTCCCCTGAGCCTGAGGCACCCCATGCCCCAAACAGTGCCTGGTCACAGGTGTGGTACTTGATTTTATATATATATATTTTTTTATTGTTATTATTTTTGGCCGCAGGGCATGCGGGATCTTAGTTCCCTGACTAGGGATCCATCCCAGGCCCCCTGCAGTGGAAGCGCAGAATCTTAACCACTGGACCACCAGGAAAGTCCCCAGGCGTGGTGCTTTAAAAAGGTCACAGGTCTTGGCACTCCTCCTACTGAGAGGCGGGGTCAGTGTCCCCTCCCCTTGAATGTGGAGGGGCTCATGACTGCTTCCCCCAGGAGAGTCCAGGGGAAATGCTGCCATGTAACTCTGGAGAGTTGGTCAGAAAAGGCCATGCAGTCTCGTCCTGGTCTTCTGGGATGCTCATTCTGGGGGAGGCCGGCCACCGTGTAAGCCCACAGCCCTTAAAGAAGATGTGGTCCATATGTACAATGGAATACTCCTCAGCCATAAAAAGCATGAAATAATGCCATTTGCAGCACCGTGGATGGATCTAGAGATTATCATACTAAGTGAAGTAAGTCAGACAAAGAAAGACAAATACCATATGATATCACTTATATGTGGAATCTAATATATGACACAAATGAACTTATCTATGAAACAGAAACAGTCGCACACAGAACAGACCGGTGGTTATCAAGGGGGAGGGGGAGGGAGTGCGGGGGTAGGGATGGAGTGGGAGTTTAGCAGATGCAAACTATTATATAGAGAATGGACACACAACAAGGTCCTATTGTAGAGCACAGGGAACTATATTCAATATCCTGTGATAAACCATAATGGAAAAGAATATGAAAAAGAATGTATGTATACGTATGACCGAATCACTTTGCTGTACAGTAGAAATTAACACAACATTGTAAATCTACTATACGTCAATCAAATGCATTAAAAAAAAAAAAAGGCCACAGGCTGATAGCACGGTGGCAGGACAAGCTGAGCGCTCTGATTCACAGCCCAGCATCAGCGGCCGGCCACGTTCAGCCTGGGCATCCGGCCCAGTCAATCTGACCGCAGCCAAAGGAGAGACCCTGCTAGTAAGAATCGCCCAGCTGAGCCCTTCCTAAATTCTGGTCCCACAAAATCAAGGGCAAAACATGGTGGTTGTTTTACACCCTTCAGTTTGGGATAACCTGGAACGGCTGCTGAATGCCCAGTGCATCAGGTAATTCAGAGCATCTGTGAGCAAGGAGGCTTGAGTACCCAGAGCTCCACCCCAACCCCTGCCAGGCCCTGATGGAGGTCAATCCAGGGCGTCCAGGCCCTGGGCAGTGTCGGGAGCAGGCGGAGGCAGCTCCAGGCAACGTGACCAGACACCTGCTGGATGCTACTTACAGGGGATAATGAGCTAAAGGCAAAGTCTCTCTGCCCCTGAAGACCTCGAGATCCCATCAGGCACCCTCTGAAATCCCAGCTGAAGGCCTGAACTTCAGCTTTCAATTAAAACCAAGCTCCTTGACACACAAACCCAGCTCCACCCTCTTTGCTCTTCCCCTGGGCAAACACCCCCACGGAGCTTTTGCCTGCTTCCCTCCTCTCCTTTGGTCCTCAGGTGTCACCTCCTCAGGGAAGCCCTCCCTGGCCCCCAACCAGGCCCAGTCCCTTTGTGATTTACTCTCACAGAACCTGGCTTTTCTTCCCAAAGGGGTTTATCTACATGTGTAATTATCCCAAGTTCTCTGACCAGAGCTAAAAGCCCGTAGGCCAGGAAGCCAGAGACCTACTTTGACTCTCTCTGCTCTAGGTTTAGGGAAAAACTGGGGCACCCCGAGCTATCAAGACCTAGCGGCAGGCCGGATGGGATGAGGACTGAGCCCTGCTGGATACCCTCAAAATCCTCGCTGTTCCTTAAGGATTTCGCGGATGAGAGAACTGAGGCCCAGGGAGGTTAGCCAACTTGCCCAAAGCCACACAGCCGTGAGCAGAGGGGCATGGCTGGGGATGGGGCTTGGGCGACCTCCAATCTTGCCCACATCTCGCAGGATTCCTTCCTGCTCTGATTTCGGTTTCTGCCCTCTCCCCGCACCCTCCCCTCCCCACTGTCAGCTCCTCCAAAGCCGGTTGTGCATCTGAAACTCCTCTGGCCTCATTCTGCACTCCCACTGGGGCTAGCATGCTGGAAATCCCGTGCTGAAGCTCTAGGACAGCCTCATAAAGGAAGTCACAGCCCAGCTGAGGAGGACGCTTTCTCCCAGCTTTTCCTGAACACACAGAGAGGAGGCTTCTGACCACACAAGACACATCACAATCCCGCCATCTCCTCTCTATCTCCAATCCAGGGCCTCTCCACTCCCCTCACGAGCTACAGCACCAGGGCCACTGGGAAACCCAGGTTCGAATCCCAGCTCTGCCACCTTCCAGCTGGATGGCCTCAGGTGAATCACTGAGACTCTCTGAGCCTCAGTTTCCATAAAATGGGGATGCCAACAGCACCTATTTCTATCTTTCTTTCTTTCTTTTTTTTTTTGCCACACTGTGAGGCTTGTGGGATCTTAGTTCCCCGACCAGCGATCGAACCTTGCCCCCTGCATTGGGAGCTCGGAGTCTTAACCACGGGACTGCCAGGGAAGTCCCAAACAGCACCTATTTCTGACGGTTATTGCTAAAGCTTAAACAAGCTACGGAATGAGAATACGCCAGCCCCTAATAGCTCCGTGAATGCCGATTCCATCTGAATACGACAACCGCCTTTGTTTTTCCAGTAAAGTGAGAAGCTTTATAAGACCAATCAGACAGCCTTGTTTTTTGAAAAACAAAAAACCCATTTATTTCTGTAAACCGTTTTGAGTGCAGATGCTCTTCACGACCCCAACACAGCACAGACTTCCCCCAACGAAATGAACAAGGAAAAGAGAAAAAGAATGCTACCAAACGTGCTCACGAAGAACCAAGCCAATCTCATCTTTCTCTGAAAAAAAGAAAACCCTTTTGCTGGCGTGGTGCTACCAAGGATTAAAACCACCTACTTTCTGGTCCCGAGAGGCCGGGGCTCCTGCTGTACATGCTCTGTCCCCCGCTGTCCTTGCCGTCGAGCAGAGGACCGACTGGACCTCAATTCCCATCCCGCACCCCGGGCCTCTCTCCCTAATGCCCTCACCACTTGGGGAGCCTGGGAAGTGAACCCTGAAGGGCTCCTCCTGTTGAATCTGGACTTAGACCTTTGTCCCCACTCCACACCATCGTGAGATTTTTGATCAAGAGGGTGGGAAAGGGGCCACTTCAGACCGGTGGCAAAGCCAGGCAACTTTTAAGGCAAAATTTCTCTCTTCTCTTTCGGTCTGAGTCAGCCCTGCACATCTCTGATGGAGCCTGGAGCTTAGGCAACTTGGGATGGGGGGATGGGGACTCTGGAGCGACTCTCGGGGCGTGTGAGCCTGGCCAGCGGGACACGTGTGTGCTTGTGGAGGCCGCCGTCGAGGGCACAGCTGCCTCCTCAGCGGGAAGCAGGCAGGCGCCGAGGAAAACCAGGAGAGCAGCCATGGCCCGGGCGCCACAAGCAACACGAGGTTGGTGGGTGAGGCCAGGCAGGCTACTTGTGCCGTCAGTGAAATACCAGGAGAGGGTCACCAGGGGAGGCACCTCCGATCTGATGATGTGTGTGCCCTCGGCATCAACATGATTTTTCTTTAGAACAAGAAAGGGGGGAAAGAAAGAAAAAAAGAGAAAAGAAAGATGTTCCATGAGCTTCGTAGGCTAGGACGCGGCAGGTGCACAAGGGAAGCGGGGAGGGGAGCTGGGTTTCGGACGGGGTGCTGGGCGCTGCCTCTCATGGCGTCTCCTCTCCCTGGCGGGCTGGTGGCTGAGGCCGTGGGCCCCTCGCCCGGGGAGCAGGCAGATGACTTTGGCAAGGGGCGGGGCGCGGGGGCTACTCCGTCTGGGCGTCGTAGTTGGCTCCGCCCGCCTTCTTGAGCTCGTTCCTGATGAAATCGTCCTCCAGCTCCCTCCGGTCGCTGATCACAAACTCTTTGGCGAAATTCTGCCGGAACAAAATAGAACACAGAGTTCCCGTTAAAAAGGAGGGGACGGGAAAAAAATAAATAAAAATAAAAATATATAAAAAAAAGAGGGGACGGGATCTGAGCATGGCTCAGGTAACACACCAGGAAGTCTTGGCACCTAAAACGCTAAGAAGTGATCAAAATGAAAATCTGGTGGCAGAATGGTTTGGCAGGGGAAGAAAAAACAAACCCAAAAATAACGTGACCAGAGATCAGGAAATGGGTAAAGTCGAGATACTGTGCAGCTCCAAGACCAAGGGGATGGGCCAAGGTCAGGTCTGGGTTCGGATTCTGGCTCTGTCGTTCTCCGGCTGTGTGGCCTTGGGCAAGTTCTTTCAACTCTCTGTGCCTCAGTTTCCTCATCTGTGAAAACCCATCTTCTCAACAGAAGAGGAGATTGGAAAGGTAGGCAGGTCAGCTGGTAAATGTTTAATGCCAGGCTCTCTCAAAAGAGGGGTGGTGGCGGGGTGATTTGTAGCTTTTACGCGTTTCCAGGGTGTATATATTCACGTGATATCTGATTACAAGCTATCAACAGGGGACCAGTACGTGGGGCTGGGAAGAGATACATGACTGGATGTCACAGGCTGGTACAAGGTAGCTTCAAGCTCCCCTGTCACAGTGATGCAGGGCCTCTGGTCCCAGGCCTGAGTGATCAGCACAGACACTGAAGGCACTAAAGGATGTACTGGGCTCTTCGGCCACACTCAGCTACTGGAAGGCAGGGAGTCTGTCTCCATACATTCAAGAAAAACCATGCCGTGTGACGGGGCTACAATGAGAGCAAATGGAGGCAGTCACTGTACCCTCTTAGGGCACACATTTCAACCATAAAACCCCACGGGCCTGGCACACGTGGGGCTCTTATAAATGCCCGTGGCATGAATGAGTGACACAGGTGATCTGGCTTAGCAGGTAACCCTGAAGCATGAAGAATCTAGAGTTATTTTAATACATAAGACTTCCATAAACAAGGAAAATTTCAGGATGGTGACAGGTAAAAATACAGAGAGGGCTCCCCTGGTGGCGCAGTGGTTGAGAGTCCGCCTGCCGATGCAGGGGACACGGGTTCGTGCCCCGGTCCGGGAAGATCCCACATGCCGCGGAGCGGCTGGGCCCGTGAGCCATGGCCGCTGAGCCTGCGCGTCCGGAGCCTGTGCTCTGCAACGGGAGAGCCCACAACAGGGAGAGGCCCGCGTACAGCAAAAAAAAAAAAAAAAAAAAAAAAAAAAAAATACAGAGAAATTTACCAAAATATGAATAAGTCTGAAGGTCAGAAATTATCCCCATTAAAAAAGAGTCCAGGGCTTCCCTGGTGGCGCAGTGGTTGAGAGTCCGCCTGCCGATGCAGGGGACACGGGTTCGTGCCCCGGTTTGGGAGGGTCCCACATGCCGCGGAGCGGCTGGGCCCGTGAGCCATGGCCGCTGAGCCTGCGCGTCCGGAGCCTGTGCTCCGCAACGGGAGAGGCCACAACAGTGAGAGGCCCGAGTACCGCAAAAAAAAAAAAAAAAAAAAAAGAGTCCACAAGGAAATAATGTAAACAATTACCACTATTTACAAAGCACCTATGGGTACCGGACACTGCCACACATTAGCAAACTTAATTCTTAAAACCTTTAGTACGGTATTCCTAGATAGGTACCCAAGAGAAATGAAAGCATATGTCCACACAAACACTTGCAAACACAAACATTCATGGCAACATTATTCATAACAACCAAAAAGTAGAAGCAACCCAAATGCCCATCGAGACATGAATGGGTAAACAAAACATGGTCTATCCATACAATGGAATATTATTCAGTCATAAAAAGGAATGAGGTAGTGACACAGGTTACAACAGGGATGAACTTCAAAACCATTATGCTCAGTGAGAGAAACCGGACATGAAAGACCACATATTGTATGATTCCACTTATATGAAATGTCCAGAAAAGGCAAATCCAGAGAGACAGAAAGTAGATTCATGGTTTCTAGGAGCTAGAGATTGCAACAGAAAATAATGGAAATGTGCTGAAAGTGGATTGCGGTGATAGCTGCACAACTCTGTAAATTCACTTTAAAAAAATCATTGATTTGTAGACTTAGGATGAGTTAATTTTGTGGTATGTAAGTTATACCTCAATAAAGCTGTTTTTTTAAAAATCCTATAAAACGATCAATATTATTTCCATTGTGAAGATGAGAAAACAAAGGCCGGAGATTATGACACCTGCCCAAAGTCACACAGCTAGTAGGTACAGCCGACTCTAAAGCTGGACTTCTTAAAAGTGTCACCATCCCCTTTAGGAGTGATGAAAATATTTTGGAGTTAGATAGAGGTGGTGTCTGCACAACATTTGTGAGGTACTAAACGCCACTGAGTTGTGTATTTTTAGATGGTGGTGAATTTTATGTTATGTGAATTTCACCTCAATTTTTTTTTCACCTCAATTTTTTAAAAAACAAGAGAAAGGAAAAAAAGGAGAATGACTAAACCAGGAGCACTCCCAAGATCAAGTTTTACAATATTAAGACGAAACGTTCGCCATGCCAAACCACCAAGAATACTAACAGGAAGGAGGAAATGGGAGGTTAATATTTATCAGGTACCTATTATGTACCAGGTGCGGGCTCACACATTTGCTCACTTAATCCTCCCTCACTATATTAGCTTTTTTTTTTGAAGATAAGATCCGCAGGCCGGGCTTGGAGAGATTGTGTAACTAGCCCAGATGACCAAACATCCTTTCAACCCTTTCTACCCCCAGCCTGCCATGCTGTGCTGCTAAGCGTCTGTATAAGTCATCAGCACACCACTGAACACAGCAGAATGGCAGAGCCAGAAAGGGGAACCCAGAAGTAATGTGTTTCTCAAGCTGAGCCCCAGCGGCAGGGGGAGGGGCGAAGAGCAGACCAGAAGGAGGAAGCCCACAGCTCGAGACGCCTATAGAAGGAAGTCCAAAGTTCCTCTGCCCTGTGGTAGCTATATATGGCAATCTAGAGAAACAAGAACACTCACGCTTGTGTCTGTTAGCCATTAGACAACCTAGATTAAAAGAAGTTTGATAAGATCTCAGAAATCCACAATGAAAGTGCACATAGAGCACAATTCGCCTTCAACCCACAGGTATATGGGAAGTCGAATCACAGCCAGCAGGAGCAAACCAGGATAGCAGAACCCAGTGAAACATAACAATAAACGTAAATGAACAAAATTACCTTAAAAAATAGCTATGTCTCAAAGTGCAAAGAAAAGCAGCCCCAAACCCTATATACCTGAGAATCTGAGACGTTTAAAACCAAAAGATTTGCCAAAAAATGATTCTTTCAAACAAAAGTACAGAGAAGAGCAACGTCACCCATCCCCACTATAGGAACCAGCCCCTGCCCTCCAGAGGGCAGGCAGGAGGGGGCCAGCCACGTGGATGTGGTCCCAGCAGGCCTGGTGGGCCTCCTCCACCACAGGATGCTGGGGGGTCAGAGGCTTCAAAGGGGAGCCGATGCTTCCCCTCAGGGTGTGGACTCTGCAGAAAGTCCCGCAAAGGTCTGAGTCAGCCTCAACCCAACTCAAAATGACTGTACACTCCTCCACCTCTGTTCCTGCCAGGGTTCTCACAGAGCAGGCCTTCGATGTGGCAAGGGAGATGCCACCACCTCTGTGGAGTGGGCTTAAGTGTGAGTTTTCCAAAAGAGGCAGAAACAGAGCGAAAACAGCTCTGTGCACAGCCAGACTTTGATGTGGGAGCAACACCTGGGACCTGCATGGACTTGCCTGCGCTGAAAACCACAAAGAACACAACTGCACAAAGCTGGGCCACCTCCCTGCCACGCTCACACCTCTGCTCTCAGCCACTGTCCCTGGCATCCTCCAGGTAACACCTCCTGGGGCAGAGGCAGGCCACACGAGGGCTGCAAGATGAGCGGGGAGGCAAGTCCTTTCTCCAGAAAGGAGACCGGCAGGGCCCAGAGCAATGCTAATACGTAGGGAATTTTAAATTTTCTAGTAGCCATACTGAAAAAAAGTAACAGGTAACATTCATTGTAATAGTATTTGATCTAACTCTATACCCAAAATATTGCCATCGTAACAGGTAATCAATATATGAAACCATCAGTGAAACGTCTACAGTTTGTGCTCCAGATTAAATCTTGGAAAGCCAGTGTGTACTTTGCCCATAGGCATGGCACACAGCAGTATGACAAGCCAGACTTCACGTGCTCTGCAGCCACACGTGGCTGGTGGCAGCCCAGGTCTAGATAGAACAGGAAAGAACCTGAGAGAACAATGTGCTCAGTCAAGGAGAATCATTAACCATAAAATATTGGAGCCGATCTGAGTGGGGGAGGGGGAGCCTTTGGGGACGGCACAGGGAGAGTGTGAAATGTTCCGACTTGATCTGGGTAGTAGTTTCATGGGTACGTACAAAAATTCAAAATTTTTAAATTCAAAAATTTATCAAGCTGGGGGCTTCCCTGGTGGCGCAGTGGTTGAGAGTCCGCCTGCCGATGCAGGGGACGCGGGTTCGTGCCCTGGTCCGGGAAGATCCCGCATGCCGCGGAGCGGCTGGGCCCGTGAGCCATGGCCGCTGAGCCTGCGCGTCCCGAGCCTGTGCTCCACAACGGGAGAGGCCACAACAGTGAGAGGCCCGCGTACCGCAAAAAAAAAGAAAAAAATTATCAAGCTGTACATCTAAGATTCGTGCATTTTCCCCTATGTACATTATACCTTGATTAACAAAAACAGGTGGGGGGGGCAGGGGACATTGAGCTGAAAGAGCCTTTGAAACCCTGACATTCACCCCCTTATTTGATAGAGAAGAAGTAGGAGACCCAGAGAGGGGAAACTATTCATCCCAGGGCGCACAGCAGCCTCCCCTCGGGGCCCTGGGGGCAGGTCCTCACTCCTCCGCACGCTCCCCGGGAGGCTGCTCCAGCCTGTCTGTCCCACCCACGTAAGCATCTGTCATACCCTCAAGGCTACCAAAGCCACATGCCAGAGACTTCAAAGCAAAATATGCCAGTCTGGGGGCACTGTCACCTGTGGTTCTAGAAAGATCTTCATGTCTGGGAACTCGGGGTCCCTGGCTGAGAGCCTCCAGACAGGGTCTCTCCCTTTTCTGCCAGTGCAGGACTTTTCAAAGGAAGAGGCCTCATCGAGCTAAAAAGGACCCCAAGATGGTTTGGAAACACACCAGTCAAGTTCAGGATACATTCTGTCCCTGTGACTTCTCTCAAGTGCATTTAAGTTCATGCTTCAAAGATATAAGATGGACATTGGTCTGCTTCCAAGGAGGGCAATTCTAGGCAAGGACTGGGGTTAGGAATTGGGGCTCTGTACATAGTCAACAATCTATTTGCAAGGCTGGTTTTAAAAGTGTATAAGTATTTTCCTATCCTTGGTTTTAAATCACGTCATTTTTAAATGGCTCCCAATTGCCTGGGTTTCAAGCCCAGCTTCAGTCCTGAAACGTGCTAGGAGTAGTTTGTGCCAAATACAAATAGGGACAGCTGTCCATACGCATCTCCGGCAGCCTGACCCTCCCCAGAAACTTACCTGCCCCGAGCTTCAGTCTCCTCATCTCCAAGCAGGGACAATAAGAGGACCTACATCCCAGGGCTGGCTGTGATGCTCGGATGAGTGTGAAGTAGAAGTGCTCCAGAATGATTAGGTAATATTTGAAATGACCCTGAGTTACCTTTGTTCTCAAGATTGTTAGAGGAGTGTGAGCTATAAAGAAGTTTTCTGAAACACTCAGAGCACAGGGAGTGGCTAGTTCCTCTTCTCTCACCCACACTGATTTCTCCATTCCCCACTATTTACTTTTTAATGAAGGGAAGTCTGGAGAATTCCTCGGAATAAGCAAGGTAGTGACATTGGCTCTCCCGGCCCTTGCAGAGAGAAGACGGCAAACCCAGCTGCTCGTCCAAAAGCTGTGCGTGGGATTAGCCACAGGAGGACAGAGAAGAAGCCTGTTGGGGTAAGAGTGTGTCTGGTCTTCTACCTAGAACATTAGGACCATGGTGGGTTGCTACCCTATGCAGAGAATATGGGTGCTGGGAAGGTCTGGGAAGAAAAAATGAGTGGGAGTCTTTGACAGTTAAGTTTGCGATGCCAGCAATGGACATTTCTACAAGGCAGGCCCGGGGAGGAAAGGTGACCTTCGTTGTATCCAAAGACAATGAGAGCTAATGCAATTCGTTCTTGCAATAAACACGTGTTTACTGAACACCTATTATACGCCAGACGCTCTCCTAGGCCATGGGAAGTCAAAATCTGGTACTTACAGGTCCCTCTGAGAGTCTAAGAGCAGAGAAAGAGAACCAGGGGGCTCTAAAATGTCCCGAAGGAAGCCATCAATGGCTCTGGGCCCTGGTTTCCACCTCTGTGAAAGAAGAGGGCTTTCTTCTTTCATAGGTTCTAGAAGGCAGGTTCGGCCAGCCCTTTCGCCACCAGCCATCTGTGGATTTGCACCTGAGCCTCCAGAGCATGTGGGACAAAGTTCCACCTTGGACACAAGAATCAAGGAGCAACGGGGGAAACCGGCACAGAACTGTCAACTTGGGGATTAGAGCGTGGCTTTCGAAAAGGAGGCCTCGTGCTAGTAAACTCTTGCCAAAAAACGGGGGATGGAACCTCCCCTCCCACATGTGTGAAATGGGACAGGGGGTGGATGAGACGCATGCTGGCCACAATATTGTATCTTCTCCCCCAAGTAGGCAAAGATTAATTATAAACCAAAGACCTTGGTCTGCTGAAGAAAAGCAGTTGGTCCCAGCAGCCTGCATCTTGCTAGGAGAAAAGGCACCCTCCAAGGAACACAGGCCTGATGAAAATGCACAGTATCAAACCTGCCAACCCCTCCCGGGTCCCCTACGCCTTCCCTCCTGCAACTATTCTACAGCGCCTCAGAGATCAAGGTTTTCAAAATCCTTCCAGCAAGGTGTAATTCACTCAAAAAGAACAGGTTCTCGTAACTGGCGTGAGTCACCACAGACAAGGGAAAAACAAATAGATCAAAATGGTAGGGTCCAGTGTTTGACAGATTCGGGAACACAGGCACCTGCGTCACCACCACGGGGCAGAAATGACACGACCCTATTTCACTAAGGAGAGGACAAAGGACAAGAGAGAGAAATGTGGTGGCATTTCGAGTGGACACAAGGTAACTGCCCAACACAGATGGATGGGGGAAAGCATGATGTCTTATAGCAAGCTGGGGTAGGTATGCATCCAAACCTAAAAGGAGCAGCCATCCATATGCCTTGAATCCTGACCCCCGCAGGGCCACCCACCTCTTTAGCATGTGAGTGGCTGCCTGGGTTCTGACACCCCCTGCTTTCCTGACCACGGACATTTCCAGAAGCCCTGACTCCGTTCCGCCTGATTTCTGACTACGGCTCCATCTAGACCAGGGACGGTAAGAAAGCGGGAAACAAACTCTGCTCGCTTTTCCAGTATCCATGGCAGACATCACTAATCAATCCTGGCACTTTCCCCACTGGGTCCAGACTTAACCTCAAAATCCTTAACCCAGACCTCCAAACAGCCCCTGCCATGGATCACTCGACAAACGATATTAAATCCATGTTTAGGGCTTCAATTGCTGCCTGGCTGAAATTGTGCTTAGCATTTCTTGTTCCTCAGTGACACCCACTTTGGGGACTTTTTCCCAAAGGAATAATTCAACAGAATTTTTTAAAAATTATAACACACATACTCACAGGTGTTCATTGTCAGTAAATACCAGACTGCTTCCACTTTTCAACAGAAGTTGGGTAAATAAGTAGTATTTACACTGAACACTTCATACATAGCAGACACTTATGATACAGTATTTTACTTAATTTTTACAATTCCATGAGTTTAGATATTATCATCCCCAATTTTCAGAGGATGCTGAAACTCAAGGAAGTCAAGTAGCCGGCAAAATGTCGCACACACGGTGAGTGGTGGGGCTGGGACCGAAACCCGTGTCTAACTCCACGCCAAGGTCTTTACCAGGAGAGTGAACACACACACACACACACACACACACACACACACGTACATGTAATCGCACATTCACTAACAGAATAGTATTCAGCCATTAAAATTATGAAAACTGAAAGCATTTATGAAATGTTACATGAAAGGACACACTGTACCACTGCTGTGATTAATCCCGTTTGTAATAACATGTACCACGAGGCCAGGGCTCCAGGGGAATTAGCAGAAATCGCTGAGTGCCTGATCATCATTTAGGTCCTTAATTTTGTCCGAACCATTTTTCAAAACCACACCACCCTGGGAGAAACCACCAAGGGGGAGAAAACAGAGAGCCTGGAGCTTGTTCTGGGAAGGTCTTTCAAAAGGCAGGATGTCGAGGGACAAACTATGACAAGGACGAACGTGGGGCTGGTCCATGCAAGGGAAGACAACGAGGGAGGGAAAATCTGAAAGACAAACGTAGAGAGTGTAGGCAGCCTTCAGCCCCGACAAGCTCCATGGGGTGTGCACGCCACACACGGAGACCTGTCTGGACTCAGCGTTTGGGCTCCTTCAGTAAAGACCTGCACACACTCTAAACTGGCATCCCCAGAGCATGGAAACTGTCTGCTGTTGACAGTGTGGGGAATCACTGTGTGGACATCAGGAGGCCAGCTGGCGGGGGGCAACCAGGCAGGCACCACGCCAAGGCCAGCTGGCCGAGGTCTGGGACCCATCTGGGGTTCAGTGATGGGCACCCGGCCACAGCCCCCTGGCAGGGCAGGCTTGTGCAAGCGGCTTCCATTTACGTGCTGGGCTCAGGGCTTGGGCGTCTTCCTCTCCCAAGGGCTTTTAACCTCCTGGTAGCAGGAGCATAGAACCAGGTTCCCCACTGCCCTTCCCACTACTAAAGCGGTCTCTGAGCCCCACCAGCTGGCTTCTGTCTTGACACTCACCTTGGCTTGAGGACTCACCCCTCCCAGCCTCAGCTTCCTCATCTGTATATTGGGTGTATAATGGCACCTGCCCCTCCACACATGATCCCTGGCTCCACCATTCACAGGCCGCTTGGGAGCTTTGTATTTGTGTTACATAAAGGACACAAGCATGGGAAAGCCCCCTTGCCTGAGCCCAGGCCCAGGTGAAACGCCTCAGCACAAGAGGCCCTTTCTGGTTCTGAGAAGAATAAAGGGCCTTTCCACAAACCAAGGGCTTGAAGAAGCATAAAACTCCCTGTAAAAACAAACAGCTGAAACCCTTTAAAGATGGATGAAGCCCAAAGCTGGTCACCCGAGGGCCAGGCAGCAACTAATGCTTTGCAAGGGGGAGCAGCAGCCCCGTAAATCTCATGACACAGAAGTGTGTGGGCTCTCCCGGCTGACCCAACCAGCTCTCAACTCTGCTTTTCACTGACACAAAGCAGAGCCTTTGGAAATTCCAATCCACCCCCAAATCCCTCCCTGAGTGTAAATGGCTTCCACAATTTAATTCAGCCCAAAGAGCAGTTACTGAACATTGACTAGCTTCTGTCCTAGGAATACACCAAGAATAAGACACAGACTACAGCCTAGGTGAACAGATCTGTTTCTTCACTTTTTAGCACCTGTTTAGTACTTTTCTAGGTTTGAGAAATACAAATTAAGCGGCCATGGTCCCTGCCCTTGAGATTAGTTTCTAGGGTCACTTAATTATAATTCATGGAATTTGGGTCATAGTATCATACAAACAGATAAAGGAGCAATTAATTCTGATTGAGGCTGGTAGGAGAATGGGGTAAAGAAGAAGGGTTTTGAAGGATGAATAGGAGTTCATCGGTCACTAAAAGGAGAAACCTTTCACATCCTTTACTTTCCTTTAATCCTTCCAACAGCTCTATGAAATTTTACAGTCTCTTTTTCCTAAGTGAGAACAGAGTCTAGAGATAAAGTTACTTGCCCGAGGTCCTAGGATGAAAAGTTGCTAGAGCTGGAATATCAACTTGGGTCTCACTCCCCTTAAGCCCATGATCTCTACCATTTGACACAGCAGCATTTTTTAAAAAAAGAAACACTGTGCAATGATGTTCAGTTTCCAGTTTTTTTAAAAAAAAAAAAAAGGTTCTACCATCAAGGAGCTTGAGAACCAGATCAGTAAATTTAAAAAATAAATGTAAGAGGTTTGTTTCCTGCAGAACTTCTCAGAGCCTTCTCAGAGTGCTAGAGGACTTTGGGAAACATTCAGTGGGGTGAAGTGACAGAGTCAGGGCCCCAGGGGCCAGTCTACAAGCACAGGGGACATTGGGCAACTTCCCCAACTTCCCCGGGCCCCAGTCTCCTCATCTATAAAGTGGGGATAATGACAGAACTGTCCTTGTTGTGAAGAAGAAATCATTTTAATGTGTGGAAAGTCCTTGAAAGTGCCAGGCATGTGGTAGCGGCACAGTAAAACTCTTGTTATTAATATTACTACCATATTGGTACACAAATACGACCCTCCTGGAGGAGAGTTAGGACATCTGGTCCTGGCTCTGGGGGTGGAGGGGCTCCGGAATGTAAGCCAGCCCTGATCCTGGGGTTTAGAGGCCATGAGGATACACTACACTGATGATTCCATGCAGTCACTGACATGCCCATCCTTCCCACCTCTACTTCTCCTTGGAGGAAACACTCCCCGCCGTTCTTTTCCCAGTGCTGAAAGCTGAGATCTACCTCTGGTTACTTGGCTCCGTGAGCATTCGTATGATGTTAAAAAATACAAAACAGATAAAAGGACCGCGTGAACAAAGTGATTCCGCAAGGCCAGCACAATGCTTCATCGACCGAGTCTGCTCTAAAGCAAGACAGCCTGGCCCAGCGCGGGCAGGTCTCTAACGGGGGGTGACTGCTTCGCCCCGGTCATCCCACAGAGGCGCCGGAACAATGGGACGGGTGTTGTGTTGATGACGGCTGTGACGACGCAGCCGCGCACCCTGTCCACTCAGCACATTCCCAGGGCTCGAGTCCGGCTGTCACCATGGCCCAGCCCAGCACCCGTCACTGCCCGTGGCCTTGCTGGTCTTGTCTTGTTTTCCACCAGCCACAGATGCAGCTCAGCATCTCAGCCCGGCTCTGAACACAGACTAAAGAGACCCAGAATCAAACCTCCTGATTTTTCACTCCTCTGGGCTCCAGCCCCAGGCCTGCTGCTTGGTAGCCATGGGTTCGGGGCAAATCCTATCACTGCTCTGGGTTAGGGTTAGGGTTAAGGTTAGGATGAAGGTTAGGGCTCCCCTTGCTGATGCACCTATGTGCAGGCCCCAGGCTGGAACCTGAAGGAGTCTGGATTGTTTGAAGTCAGCAAGGGTGGGTGAGGGTCAGGACCTTCCTGTGTTGCTGATGGATGTGACTTTGATCCAAGCCATCTGCAAGACAGTCAGGCAGGATGGCTCAACAGTAAGATTCATGCCTTGTGTCCCGGGCTCAGCACGCGGACCTATCGGCTCCCAGGGAAACACTCCACAACCTAGAAAGCTGTGCATCGTGGTGCTGTCTAAGCAGGACAGCTGGGAGTCATAAAGCCGCACTTCCAGGCCTCTACCAGAGATAGTTCTAAGCGCTTTCCGTATAGCTGCTCATTTAATCCCCACAACAACCGCAAGAGGCAGACACTATACCAGCCCAGTTTTAGCCATCAGGGGAGTGAAGCCCAGAGGACAGCAACTTGCCCAAGGCCATACAGTAAATGGCCGGGCTGAAATCTGAACTCACCCCCATCTGGCTCAAACGGCTATACCCCAGACCACTGCACTACAAACTCTCTTTGTCCGACAAAGCGAAGTATGGTTCATTTAAATGTAATATGCTGTCGTAAACGAACTACCCCATAAAAAATGAAACAATTTCAGAATAAATCAAAACAGGATACGACACAGCAGGTCAAGTCATCCAACTCATTTTTAAGTGGGGAAACTGAGGCCCAGGAAGGGAGAGAGACTTGCCCACAGGCAGGCAGGTGGCGTAAAGACCCACTCCTCTGGATTTCAATGTCTCTACATTAATTTACATGGTCTACGTCTCATACAAAGCCTAAGGATGTGGGTACATTAGTTTTATTATTACAAAAACCAAGGGTTATGAGTAATCTTACACTAAAACTCAATCCATTTATTCTTCACATGGAAACGGTGGTAAAAGGCATCTAGGGATGTGATCCTGTCCCCAAGACACGGAATCCAGAAAAGGTCCATCTGGAGACCCTTAGAGAACATCTGTTCTGAGTCTCCATTAAGCAGAGAGGACAACTGACACACCAGATCAGCATGATTTCGGTGACTGTCAGAAAATACCATTATGCCAGTAATATCAACCCCTTTGTAACATTAATGGCTGTATTTGCAACTGTAGTATAAATGTGAGGTCTTGTAATAGCTTCGGGTAATAAACCTTTTTAAATGCAGAGGTGAAAAATGTGAAAGGTAATGGTCAAAATATCACATTGCACCTGCAGTTCAAGATACAGTCGTCATCGTCGTTGTCGTCTGTTCCCCCCCACCCCCACCACCACCGGAGGGGACGTTTGTGCTTTTCATCTACCAGCATCCCTTTCTTTTAACAATCGGAGCTGCCAATCATGGGACCCCACCTGCCTGGTCCACGGGATGTGCCAACTGGATCATTTTAAGGGAATGATTGACACTGAGGGAGGGGGGCTCTCTCTTCCCCTGGGATCAAGACTGGGAAGAACCACCATGCCTGGACCATTTCTCCCGCTGCACAGAGGCCACCTGAGGACAAATCCAGGGGAAAGAGAAAAGAGAAACGAAAGGAAGATACTGCTTCAGCCCTGGATCCAGCCACCACTAAAGCTGGCAACCCCTGCGCTTCCCAGTTCAGAGAGCCAAGCAATTCCCCTTTTTGCTGCAATGTATTTGAGTTTGCAAACAAATGAATTATAACCAATACTCCCAATTGAGGTTACCAAAGAATCGTATTTCCCCAAATCACCCTCTTAACCCACTGAGCCAAATTGAGAAGAGTTCTAGATATATAAAGAACTCTGCAGACTGCTAATAGGTTCAGGGTTTCCTTTGGGGGGGTGATAAAAAAAAGTTCTGGAACTTTCCGGACGATGGTGATGATCGCCCAACACTGCAAATGTACTTCACGCCACTGAACCGTACACCAAAAGGGCTAACATTTCATGTTACTGTATTTCACCACAATCTTAAAAATGGAAAGAAAACAGGAGCATTGCAAGATTCAGAAGACTGCCGCCACTGGACACATGTCAGCAACCATCTTCTCCCTGTGTGCCCTGTTCCCCTGGCTGGCCAACAAGAGGGCTAAGTGTGGAGGGCGGAGTCCAGCAGGAGACCTTCGGACTTGGACATGCATTCTTTTGCATTTTCCATTCTGTTGCCATAAAGGAGATCCTTGAAAGCTGGTTAAGCATTAAAACCCCCAACTGGGCTTCCCTGGTGGCGCAGTGGTTGAGAGTCCGCCTGCCGATGCAGGGGACACGGGTCCGTGCCCCGGTCTGGGAGGATCCCACGTGCCGCAGAGCGGCTGGGCGCGTGAGCCATGGCCGCTGAGCCTGCGCGTCCGGAGCCTGTGCTCCGCAACGGGAGAGGCCACAACAGTGAGAGGCCCGCGTACCGCAAAAAAAAAAAAAAAAAAAAAGTGGAAGCAACTCAAGAGGTCAACAGCAGGGGGATTTTCAGTACCTCACGGTGGAAATGGGACGCTCAGCCGCCAGAAAAACCTTCATTACAAAGACTCTGAGGCCACATAATTTATGTAATTATGTTATGTTAGAAAAAAAAAAAAGAAGAAGAAGAAGCAGCTGATTAGGGAGTGATTCACAGGCTGTGACCAAGCAATGCCAAGAGGTAGGTGAGCTTCCCCGCAGAACTCGTAGCGAAGATGGAAAAATAAACTGTAAAAATGGAATGATAGGAAAATTTTTTCCTATTATTATTTTTTAAATAAAAGTTTTATTTGGGGATAGTTGAGGATTTACAGAAAAGTGGCAAGAGACAATACCAAGAGTTCCCATGTACCCCACCGGTCATTTTGACAATTGTTAACATCTTATGTTACGGTGCCACATCTCTCACAGCTAAGAAGCCAACACTGGTACGTGACTACTAAACTAAACCCCAGGCTTCATTCCGATTTCACCAGTTTTTCTGTTCCAGGATCCAATCCAGGACACCACATTGCACACAGCCGATTTCTGTGTGTGTGTGTTTTGGTTTTGGTTTTTTTACAATGCAACAGCTTCCTTTTGTATATTCACAGATACGTGCAACCATCACCACAGATTTTAGAATATTTCATCACGTCAAAAAGAAGCCCCATACCCGCGGTGGGCGGTAGCTATACCACCTCCCCTTCATGGGTTTTAGGAAATTGTTTTGCAAACTGGAGAATCCTTTGGTAAGGAGAAAACTATCTCCCCTTCACCTCTCTTCCCCAGTTTATCTTTCTGGAATCTGGATTTTATTTTTCTCAGCATGACCCAGTGTCCCAGCCCCAGATGAATCACTTAGTGTCAATTTTTGTTATGTCCAGAATGGAAAAAAAAAACTTTAAAATGGGGAGCTCTACAGGTAGAACTGTTTAGAAGCTCAGAGACAAAACCAAGGGTACACCCACCTTTTCCTCCTCCTCTCCGCCTCATAGGGACACAGGAGTAAGCCAGTCATGACCAACGCCCAGTGCCCAGACTAGGCATCTCTGCCACTGTTGATATAGCCTTTGTCATCCTATGGCCATCAAAGTCATCATAAAACCCCTGCTGGTGCCCATAAGGTTGACATTTATTCATTCACCAAGTGCTATTGAGCACCTACTGTGTGCTAGACACCTTTCAGAGAGCACTCGTGAATTCTCCCATTGGGTCCTCATGGCCACAGTTGGAAGTCATCCATCACCCAATCAGGAAGCGGTGCCACTTGGTCATCCCTCCAACCCCTTCTCCGTGAGCCACCTGCCCGCCCCCCGCAGAGGCAGACACCAGCCACCCCTTCTCCGTGAGCCACCTGCCCCGCCCCCCGCAGAGGCAGACACCAGCCACCCCTTCTCCGTGAGCCACCTGCCCCGCCCCCCGCAGAGGCAGACACCAGCCACCCCTTCTCCGTGAGCCACCTGCCCCGCCCCGCCCCCCCCCCCCGCAGAGGCAGACACCAGCCACCACGTTTCTAGTATTTGATGGTCAGGATCACAAATGCGGCTACCACCCCAGAAAGCAATTTGGGGTACATCTCACCAGTGGTGCTAGTGGTCCAGAAATGTAGCACGACACGTTCAAAGTCACAGACCAAGGAGCCCAGCCCAGCCCCTCGTGTCCCTGCTGGATGGTGACCGTTTGTGGGATGTGACCAGCACCCTTCCCCGCCCAGAGACCCTACAAGAACACAAGGACAGTTACCTGCACCACCTCCTTCACCAGGGTCTTGTCCGTGCCGGTCTTGGCGCGCTGCAGCCCGCTGACATTCTCGCCGATCCACGTGATGAGGGCAAACTTGGATCTCTTGCTCATCGCATCCCCGGTGGTGAAGCGCACGAAGGCAAACAATCGGACGTCATCTGCACCAACGGCAAAGGGAGGGCACGGTGCTCGGTTAAAACACCCCAAATCCACATCCCCAGCAGGGGCTCTGAGCCACAAGGGTGCCCAGAGCCACATGGCAAGAGCCAACATTCCCTCACTCAGTCTCGACAACAGTGCCACAGGCTGGGATGCCCATTTCACAGATGGAAAGTGGAGGCACAGAAGGGCCATGTGACACTCCCAAGGCTGCACAGGCAGATGGGGGCCAGGCCTCTCTGGCTGCCATGCCTGCGACCCTCCCCTCCCCCATACAGTCAAGGCTCAAATTCTGAATCTGATTTAGGGAACAGAAGTTCGTCGACTCTTTTTAATCCCAAATCTTTGAGGCCCTATTTGGAACAGCAAAGCCACACGGTGGAGAGATGGGAACTGGGCTGGGGTGGGGAGGAGAGGAGGAAACAAAGACGGTGGCCCTTGTTCTGGTCTGGGATATAGCTCTGGGCCCACTGGGCATGGCTAGCTTATGGCCAGACAATTAGGCCAATAAAGAATTCTGGGGCTTCCCTGGTGGCGCAGTGGTTAAGAATCTGCCTGCCAATGCAGGGAACACGGGTTCGATCCCTGGTCCGGGAAGATCCCACATGCTGTGGAGCAACTAAGCCCGTGCGCCACAACTACTGAGCCTACGCTCTAGAGACCACAAGCCACAACTACTGAGCCCGCATGCCACAACTACTGAAGCCTGTGCGCTTAGAGCTCGTGCTCCAAAATGAAGAGTAGCCCCCGCTCGCCGCAATTAGAAAAAACCCGCGGGCAGCAATGAAGACCCAATGCAGCCAAAAATAAATAAATAAAAATAAATTAATTTTAAAAAAAAGAATTCTGAGTATTTTTCCACTGGGTATGTGATGCTTGTTATATGGTATATGTTTGTTTTTATTAAAATGACTCTGGGGGCTATCCTGGCTGATGGATCCACATTTAAGTCTGTGTCATTGCCACACCAGTAATCTCATCACCATCACTTCAGAATCTCTTTCATAGGACATTGTGCTAAGTTCCCCCATCCTCCGCTGCTCTGCATCCCCCAGATATCAGCTGGTATTCTTGAGTTCTTAAAGTGACGTGTGTGTGTGTGTGTGTGTGTGTGTGTGTGTGTGTGTCCACCTAGGTACTCTAGTCATTAGGGGCTGGGTCATTCTTCGTGCTGAGCGGCATCCTGGCCTTCACACACACACACACACCCGCCGCCCTGCCAACTAGGACAATCAACAACGCCTCCAGCCATTGCCCAACGTCCCCAGGGGCGCAGAACTGCCCGCAGGTGAGAACAAATTCTAGACATACTTTGTGTCCCCATTTAATCAGGACCCCTTTGTGTTTTCCACCAAAATCCTGCACGTTTTGTTGAGGGCATCACATATCCTTACTCAGATTAATGCCTAAATAGTTCACATGTCAATTAAAGTTATCGGTGAAATCTCATTCCACCCTCCCCCAACCCCCCACCCCCACCCCGTGATGGCTGGTACGCGGGATGCTGCTGGTTTGGGGACATGCATCTTGTACCTGCCGCTTCATTCAGCTCATATTCTCAAATGGCTTTTCGTCACTGGCTTTAGGATTTCTCAGCAACCCAATGACCCATCAAGCTGCGTTTCCCAAGCATTGTCTGAATCACCTGGGATCTCACTAAAATGCAGATTCTGATTCGGCAGGTTGGGGATAGGGCCCCAGGGTCTGCATTCCTAACTAGCTCCCAGGTGATACTGATGCTGGTCAAAGGTTCACACTTTGAGGTTTTATGGCTTTTTTTTTTTTAAATCAAGGAGTCTTTCTTCCTAGAATCTCCCGGTGTCTCCCTGCCGAATCCCACACAAAGTAAAGGTTCTCACCAAGATCCAAGGCCACCAGCCCTCTCAGTGTAATTGAGACACAGTCTACACTGGCTGGTTAGTACCTCAAAGCATGAGCTCATCCTGACAACAAGCTATGATGTCTAAGGGGGAACCATCTGACTGGGGAGCTGAGACACAGCCCTGGCAAGCCACGGACTCCTGATCAAACGCCACATGTGGGCATTTCTTAAAGGAAACAGATCATAATCGCCATTCACGCTGGCACAGCACCTTTCGGTTTACGGGTCAGTGTTCATTGGGTCTTTATGAGGATTCTGGGAGGTGGGCCGTGGGGTCGGGGGGCATCGTTGTCACCCTCATCAACATCCAAACAACCGTTTGGTAGATGAGGCTGGGAGGTTGTGTGACGTGCCCAAGGTAACATGCCAAGGACAGAGCCAGCCTGAAGCCAAGGGCTAGGACATCTCGGGTGTGTCTGCCCAGCTGCCCTGCTTTAGGGGACCACCCCACCCAGCCATGGGAGCCTGGTGGGTGCCCATCCTGGGACCTGACCACGGGGGTCAGGCAGTGAGGACAGACCGGTGTAAGGGACACTTCACAGGCCAAACTGACATGGCTTGGTGACCAACTGGCCGTGGGAAATGAGAAAAGTCCAAGGGCAGGAGGCCATGTGAGCTCTGTCTCTTAGTCCCGGAGGAATCTGACTTAATCCCCAAACATCGGAGCCTCGCTGCCTCACCTGTAAAATGGGGTGATTGTTTTGGTCCTCCCCATTTTTTTTCTTTATTGAGGTAAAAATCACACCACAAAAGTCACCATTTTGGGCTTCCCTGGTGGCGCAGTGGTTGAGAGTCCGCCTGCCGATGCAGGGGACACGGGTTTGTGCCCCGGTCTGGGAAGATCCCACATGCCGCGGAGCGGCTGGGCCCGTGAGCCATGGCCGCTGAGCCTGTGCATCCGCAGCCTGTGCTCCGCAACGGGAAAGGCCACAGCAGTGAGAGGCCCGCGTACCGCCAAAAAAAAAAAAAAAAATTCACCATTTTAACTATTTTAAAGCAGAGAAGTCAGCGGCATTTAGTACATGAAAACTGCTGTGCAATCATGACCACTACCTTATTCCAGAACATCTGCGTCATCCCCACAAGAACCCCCTGCCCACCAGCCATCAGTCCTCACCCCCCTTCCCCCAGCCCTAAGCAACCACTAATCTGCCTTCTGTCTCTGGATTTGCCCGTTCTGGACATTTCTCACAGATGAAACCTACACTATGCGGTCTTTTGTGTCTGGCTTCTCTCACTCAGCATGTTGGCAAGATTCATCCGCGTGGTAGCATGATCTTCACTCCTTTTATGGCTGAATAATATTCCATTGTACGGATGGACCGCATTGTGTTCTGTTCCTCCATGCATGCACTGATGGACACTCGGGATGTTTCCAGATCGGGGTCATTTTATACCTCCCTCCTTCCGTGGCCATGAGGATTCAATAGGATGCTGGCCCGACATGGTAGAACCTTCTCCCCGGAGCCTGAGCTACCAGGCAGAGCTGCGGGTGGAGAGTGAGAACAGGAAATGAGGCTGTCCGGGTTGAGGAACTGAAATTCACGCAGCCACGCACGGCTGGTGCAGGACTTTCGTTCCCGAGCTTTTCCGAGCATCGAGGCCGCTTTTGGAAGCCAGCACACTGTTCCTAGTGTTATTGGAGGAACAGGAGAACCAGCTCCAAAGTGTTTAATTAAATTGCAGTCTTGACTTGAGGGGGAGGCGGGCCACACCTCAGATGCCTCGCGCCTTGTTAAGGCTAAGACAACACCAGCAAAAAGAACTCGCAGTCTGTTTCCATGGCAACCACTCTATTTCCCTTTTCCTCATTGGTCAGCCTGGACGTTTGGGATCCCATGACCACACTTGGATCCCAACAGCCCCATCACTGGCCAAACTCAGTGGGAAAGTTTCAAACCATGTGTCCCAAGGACAGCCCAGGACCTGGCACAAGACAGATATCCGATAAGTCAGTCTCACGCCCACCTCCAAAGACACAGGGAACCTGGCTTTTAAGCCCTTCCAGAACTGCAGGCCAATGTCATTTAAATTATCAAGGCCAGAGAGACTGCTTTCCTGGGTGCCTGTTTGGTGCTTATCTGACAATGCTCTGGCCAAGAAGACTGCTGACGTTTCTGAAAATCCGAGAGTCACGTTTTGCTTACAAACGTCTGCCACTCGGGATTTGGCATGACACTGAAAAGTCAGCTGAAAGTCTGAGATGAAAAACCTGTTGGTCTGAGTGACATTTTCACAGCTGCCCACACAGACCTCTGTCCCCCACGCAGCCTGAAGGAGGTCCTAAGCCCATGTGACCTCCAACTAGTCAATGCAGGAGGAAGTTCTCATTTAGTCGCTAACTTCCTTCCTCTGAACAAACAGGGCAGGCCAAACACGGATGTGCACACGGGCACATCACCTGGAAGGCAGAGCTTGACCCCATCACATATGCATATATGAGTGTGTGTGTGTGTGTGTGTGTGTGTGTGTGTGTGCCTGTGTGCATGTGTGTGCATGTTCGTGCGTGCGTGTGTGTGTGTGTGTGTGTGTGAATGCATGTGTGGGCACATACACACTAGGATGGCAAAATTGGTCGGAAGAAGTTTGGTACTTGGGGTCACTGTCACCCCTGGGGTGGCGCTTGGTCCCCAGTGGGCCAATGGCACACCTTTCCAGTCTGAGGTTGAAAAGTTGAGGTGCAGCCCTGGACAACCTTGGTGGGGGGCACCCGGGCCCAGGACTAATACCAGGGGACACACACTCTGAGCTCCCTCTGTGAGAGGTCCCAGCACAGCCATCTACACCTGCTGCTCCCTTGACCATTCAGCCTCAACCTTCTGGTCTACAGTATCCAGGTTGAGTCCAAGTTCTGGAATCCATTAGAAACTCATCCCCTCTTCATACCAGCTCTGTGATGAGACCAGATTCCTGAATGCCTCTAAGCCTCAGTTTCCTCATCTGCAAAATGGGTCCAATACCTACCTCACAAGTTTGTTGTGAGGATTCAGTGAAAGAGCAAGAGATGTGAAAGGCTTGCCTGATGGGGATGGTGACTATTTTTCTATCCCTATCTGTCTGGTGAAAATGCCCTCCGAGGTCCACAGTGGCTTCCTAACTGCCAAACCCAACGGGACAGCCTCGAGGACTTCCGTGGAGTTCCAGCGGTTAAGACTCCATGCTCCAAATGCAGGGGGCCCAGATTCGATCCCTGGTCAGGGAACTAAGATCCCGCAAGCTGTGCGGTGCAGTCAAAAAAAAAAAAAAAGTCCCTCCAACAGGACAGGCTCCTTGCCTTCCAGCCTCTGTGCTGGCTTTCTGTATCTGCCAAACTTACGCACACTCTGCTCGGTTTCAAAGTAGGGCCCTCCTAGGCACACACAGTCATGTGGCCACTCGTCCCATGAGTATTTCTTGAGGACCTACTGTGTGTCAAGCACAATGTCAAGCACTAGGGGCCACAGATAAGACCAACAAGGGTCCTGAAGATGACAGAGGCTGTTTACTAAGCATTTACTACGTGCTAGGCACCGTCCTAAGCACTTACACGTAGCTGCACGTTTTTCTATCCCAACCTCTCTGTCCGGTCAGCACTGCTTCTGATCCCATTTCACAGATGGAGAAATTAAGGCTCAGAGAGGTGAAGTGATAAGAAGCCAGACATTCCCTTTCTCTGCTTACATCTAGAGCAGCAGTTCTCAAAGTGTGGTGCTCAGACCAGCAGCAACAGCATCGCCCAGGTACTCATTAGACTGTGAATTCAGAAACTCTGGGAATAGGGTTTGGGAAGTGAGTTTGAACGAGCCCCTGGGGGATTCTGGTACCTCCAAAGCCCGAGAACCACTGACCTAGAGGAAGAGGTGAGAAGAGAAGATGGGGTTTTCAGCTCAGAGGACCCACTATCCCGTGGCCGGGAAAGGGAGTGAGAAAAAACGTCTCATGGGCAGAAAAGTTGAAGTGCCCAGAGTTTAGCCTCACCCACTTCCTCCCCACCAGCACCTTTTATTTTAAGGAATTGATCGTGTAAAGGAGCTTCCCGTATGGTGTGTCTTCTCAACACTAGAATTTACAGAATTTGAGGCATCTAGGCGTGGTTCCCTGAGCATCTCCCCATCAAAGACCAGCGGGGCTGTCCCCGCAGAGTCTCCCCCTTCCCCCGAATCCCACAGCCCAAGACAGAAGAGCAGTATTTAGAGAAAAAGCTGCTGAGCTACGGTACCGGTAATAGGGAGTTTTTCTGTGACCTCTATATGTCTGCTGACATAAGCCATCATTAACAACGATTTCCAAATGCATCACAAAACCACACAGAGCCCCATCTCAGGGGAGCCATCAACCGATGACAAAGCAAGGTTGGGAGCCCCGACCCCAAGGACCATCGACACCACCGCACGCTGCCTTCTGACCTTCGCTGAGGTGGCCCCAATTCGGGACTGTGGCCACCCTCCCCTCCCTCGCTCAGTGAGAGTCTTGTTCATGAAGAGACGGTCCTCAGAGGGCGTTCATAAAACTCCACTCTCAAAGAACTTGACCCTTTGGTTGGTCTGTGAAGCCTCATCACGGGCCAAGGATGGGTTATCAGTGTGAAACAGCTCCTGAACCAGTCAGTCCCACAGCCCTAAGGACCCCTCGGGACCTAGAGACCCCAGGCAGGGCCCACTTGGTTCAAAGTCCGGTTCCTCTTTTCAAAGCTCCTTGCCTTCACTGACTACGTGTAAGTTAATTTGCAGCATAAAGTCATTGTCTGAAAAGTTCTTGGGATACTGGCTGGCAGAACTCTGCTCAGAAACACCGGCAGTGGACTTCCCTGGTGGCGCAGTGGTTAAGAATCCACCTGCCAATTCAGGAGACACGGGTTCGAGCCCTGGTCTGGGAAGATCCCACATGCCGCGGAGCAACTAAGCCCGTGCGCCACAACTACTGAGCCCGTGAGCCACAACTACTGGGTCTGAGCTCTGGAGCCCGTGAGCCACAACTACTGAGCCCACGTGCCTAGAGCCTGTGTTCCACAACAAGAGAAGCCACCGCGATAAGAAGCCCACACACCACAACGAAGAGTAGCCCCCGCTCACCACAACTAGAGAAAGCCCACGTGCAGCAATGAAGACCCAACGCAGCCAAAAAGAAAAAAAAAGAAACGCCGGCAGTGGTCGCTAGGCATTCTCTCCTTTGTAGCCCCTTCCTCCCCTGGCCCTCCTCTATCCTCCTCTCAACCCTGCATTTCCCTCTCTCTCTCCTATCAACTGCCTTTACCACCCCCTCCCCTTCTCCCATCTCTTCCCTCCACCAGCTCCAGTCTAGGGCTAGAAAGGAGGGAGGGACTTAGGAAAAGAGAGTAGAGGTAAGGCAGGAGGCGGAGGGATATGAAGGAAATAGGATGACGCAAAGAGGGAGAGATGACCACAGAGGGCATGGGAAGAGGGGTGAAGAAAAGAGGGGGGTCAGATTTATCTGGAATCACCAAGGCCACCAGGATGAGCTGCTCTAATAAATTTCCCAAAAACTATAAACGGCACATAATCCCCACCAAGCTCTTAACGACTCCCTGCCCTCTCCCACCCCTCCCACCCACACTTGAAATCTCCTAAGGCTCAGAATCACTGAGGGACGGATTCTGACTGGTCACAGCCAGTATGCTCACCACGGTGACCCTGACACAGATCCACATTGATCCAGGGGCCCCGCCTTCTCCCAAAAAAGACCCTTGTCTTCCCCTCTGCCTCTTCCCAAAGCTGGCACTGGCTGGAGGATGAAACCCAGAGGAGACAGAGGATCTGCCACGAGTCAAGCAGTGTGAGGTTTCCTCACACTTTTGCAAATGCTCTAAACAATTTTTTTCATTACACACAAAAACACGTACTAGGGGTAGAATAATTAGGAGCACAAACAAGCGAGAAAAAAAAAAAAGCCTCACTACCTAAATAACCTTAGTAAACTCCCTAAGTGGCACCTAAGTAAACCTTTGGGTGCATGTCCTTTGATCTCTTTAGCTGCTTTCATATCTGTCCAATGCCTGTCATATCCCCAGCACAAACCACGGCACCAGCCACATAGTAGGCACTCAATAAACATCTACTGGTCAACAGAAAGAAAAAAGAGAGAGAGAGAAGTAATCATTTCATAATTTCCATCCAACACCGAACTTCAGAGCAAGACAAAAGAAAGGGGGAAGGAGACAGCAGGAAATTGCCCCAGAGCTGCGCTGAAGCTGCCCTTACCTTATATAGACTCCCTAAGAAGTTATGCAAACAAGGTTCAGTAAGGGAAAAAACAACCCACACTCCAAAAAGCTGAGCTGTCAGCTTCCACCAAGCAAGCTCCCTAGAGCGGGCATGAAAGGAAACAGGAAAGAATTCAAACATCCTGCCGCCTGGGGCAGAGGGACAGCTGGCCGGTTGCCACAGCTGCATCATTTCCAGCAAGTTGCTGATGTGGGAGCCCAGGCAGCGACAGACAAAGACCTGGAAGTGCTAAATGTCCTCCCTCTCTTGGACACGGAGAACAAGGGCTCCATGGATGTGTATACAGTCCTTGCATGTGAGATCACACTGTCTGTACACATTGATTCTTTGTCCCACCCCTTCCTCAAAGCAGTAGACTTCTCAAATGATTCCTTCCTCGTTGCATTTTCGTGGAGTGAATGATCCAGCTTTCCTAGTTTGCCAGAGAACACAAGAAAATGGAGTACAGAATATAGCCAGGGGAAAAGAAAGATGATGACTTTGGTAGAACCCTCAGGGAACGGGCTGATCTGGAGACCCAAATTATCAGGACAGCTAAAGGTTTTCCCTCGGTGACAGAGCACCGTAACTTTTTTTTTAATGACTACTTTTACTTCCTTAAATGGCAGTCAGTGTGTTACATCTGGCTTCACCTTCTGACTTAGAGAACAGTGGCTGTAACCAGTTCCTGGAGGCTCTGAGTACATAATTGCAGCGTTGACAATGAGACACTCCGAAGACACTGAAGGATTCGGTGTCTGATTGCCTGAGCACTACGGGCCCCGGTGTGCACGGCTCTGCATTCTCGTATCCACTTTTTATAGTTTTGCTGTTTCTTCCATTGCTGTTAGTCATTTGACAAACACTTGTTGACAATTTTTGGTTCAAAGACTTTGCTGAATAAGACACAATATGAACCCTCAAAAAATACACAATCTAGCGGGGCAAATAAGAAAAACTAAGTGTGTGGACACAATGAAGTTAGCACCATAGCCACGAGGCATCACAGGGCATATGGGAACATCAAAGAAAGAAAGAAATTAACTCTTCTTGTGGGGTGGTGATCAGGGCAGCCTTCACAGAGGAGGTGATGTTTGAACTGGGTCTTGAAGGATGACCTAGAGTTCACCCAGCTAACGGGGTAATGAGGAAGAAGGGGGCCCATGTTAACAACTTGAGGGATAGATTCTGACAGAACTCCACAGACAAAAGCACCAGCTTCTGCGGGCAAGTTCAAAATGCCTTCCTGTACCAGTCCCTCTCTCTATCTCTGACTTGCCACAGGCTAGAAGGGCATATAATTAGCTTATTATTACTGTGTGTAAAACAAGAGTTTAAAGGCTCAGAGTGACATCCCTGAGGGCTCCTGCAGTCTGCTCATCCCTCCACCAGGAGGACAGGAATCCTGTTCCCTGTGACATCTGCAGTGCCCACAACGGTGCCTGACACACCGTCCATGCTCAATAAACATTTCTCGAGTAAATGAGGAGCCTCTGCCCATCTTCTTCAGCAGCTCAGAAGCACGTTGGTCCCCAATCCTCAGCTGCGTCACTTCACTGGGAGATGCTATCTTGTAAGAATAAAACCAATCCCCTCCCTGGATTTTAAAGACGTAGATTCTAATGAAGAGACTAGCAGAAATAATCAGACGTGGACAGACAGGTAGCAATTGCCTGGTCTGGACAAATGTGCCTTGGAATTAAAAGCACATGGGAAGGGCAGCCCGAGAACAGGGTGATGGTAGGATTAGCAATGCCTGCCTAACGTGGGGGTTCTCCTCTCCCTTCCCTGCTCACATCACCAAGCATGGGGCCTCAGAGGTGCAAAGCAAACGCCAACCCTCAGCAGCTCAAGAGCTCCAGGAAACCCAGGTTCAAGTCCCCACTCTGCCTCTCTCTGCTGTGTGACCAGGGCTCCCTGGCATCCCCTCTCTGATCCCCAATGTTCTGAGCTAGGTGGGGGGGGTGGGGGGTTTCTCTGTCCCTGCCTCAGAGCCCCCGAGTGGTGGGGACAGACACACAAGTGGTCTTCATCCCCGTAGCTGTTGACACTCGCAGCCCTGGAGTCTGCCCCCACATCTACAGCTGTGTCAACTCACTCTTTTATTGATTCTCTTAGCTACTAACGCACATGAACATCCAAGACAGACCTTCCGCTTTCCCTTAAGTACCCATGTCCGATGCAACAGTTGCAGGCAATGAAACAACTTCTGGGCACCAGTTTGGTGCCAGGCGCCGAACTGGAAGATGAAAACCCAGCCGTGGGTCCGGTGCTGTGTCTGGCTGTCAATCCTCATCAGAATTATGGAAGGGCTCAGAACTGAACCTGGCACAGAGGCAGCGACACTAAAAACGCCAGACAGTGGTGATGATAAGAATGTGGCTAACTATTTCAGAGCACACGGAGGCAGTGGGAAATGAGAGCCGGGAGACGATCAAGTTCACGTGAGCACGAGGGGCGGGGCTGAGCGTGTCCTGGGCGCGTGGGTTTGGAAAGGGGCCGTGGGGAAAAGCAGGTCTGACATGGAGGGAAAAGTGGCAGGCAGAACCACAAATGTGGACATGGGAAGGAACGACAGGAAGACCCAAGGCGAAATTCTGCAAAGTCGTAGGACAAAAGACATGGGAATAAAATGCACGCTGTTCAGGCAAAATCAGTCCTCTGACCCCACCTCCCTGCACACGCAAGGCCACCACCCTGCTGGCTTTCTGTCATCCCCCTCACCCCGTTTCTTGTTTTCTTTTTTCCCCCCCAAAAATTATTTATTTATTTATTCTGCGCCGGGTCTTAGTTGCGGCACGTGGGATCTTTCATTGCGGCATGTGGACTCTTAGTTGCGGCAAGCATGCGGGCTCTAGTTCCCCGATCAGGGATGGAACACGGGCCCCCTGCATCGGGAGTGCAGAGTCTGACCCACTGGACCACCAGGGAAGCCCCACCTCCTTTCTTCTTTACGTTTTAAAAACTGAGATAGTTACATACCATAAAATTCACCCCTTTCAAGTGTACAATTAATTGGTTTTTGGTACATCCACAGGTTGTGCAACCATCACCACTATTTTAGAACATTTTCATCACCTCAAAAGGCGACCCCGTGCCCATGAATAGTCACTCGTCGTCCCCCGTCGCCACGCCTGGCAACCAATAATCTGCTTTCTATCTCCATGGATTTGCTTCTTCTGGAAACTTGAAATAAATGGAATCACACAACATGTGGCCTTTCAAGTCTGACTTCTCAGCAATAATGTGTCACTCAGCGTCATGTTTTCAAGGTTCACCCATGTGATAGCATGAATTAGTACTTCGTTTGTTTTTATGACCGAGTGATATTCCACTGATGGATGGACCACTTTTTGTCTATCCGTTCATCAGCTGATGGACATTTGGGTGGTTTCTACTTTGGGGACTGTGAATAATCCTGCTGTGAACATTCATGTACAAATTTTTGTGTGTTTTCATCTCTGTCGGGTAGATACTAAGGCATGAAATAGCCAGGCTTAACCTTTCAGGAACTGCTAAACTGTTTCCCATGGGAGCTGCAGCCGTTTCCCTTCCCACCAGCAGTGCATGGGGGTTCTGAGTTGCAACGTCCTCTCAACACCTTTTATTATAGTCTCCTTGTGCGTGTGAAGTGATGCTTCCCTGTGGGTTGATTTGCATTTCCCTAATGACAATGATGCCGAGCACCTTTTCATGTATTTACTGGCCGTGTGTGTGTCTCCTTTGGAGAAATGTCGATTCAAATCCCTTGCCTAGGGCTTCCCTGGTGGCAGAGTGGTTAAGAATCCACCTGCCAATGCAGGCGACACGGGTTCAAGCCCTGGTCCGGAAAGATCCCACATGCCGTGGAGCAACTAAGCCCGTGCGCCACAACTACTGGCACTGCGCTCTAGAGCCCGCAAGCCACAACTACTGAAGCCCACGCATCTATAGCTGGTGCTCTGCAACAAGAGAAACCACCGCAATGAGAAGCTCGCGCACCACAATGAAGAGCAGCCCCAGCTCGCCACAACCAGAGAAAGCCCGCGCACAGCAACAAAGACCCAACACAGCCAAAAATAAATAAATTTAAAAAACTTTTTTTTAAATCCCTTGCCCATTTTTTACTTGGGTTATTGGTCTTGGTATTGTTAAGTTGTAAGAGTTCTTTATATATTCTGGAAGCTAGACCATTATTGGACATATGGTTTGAGGGCCTCCCCTTTTGCTGGGCTCATTCCTCACCCAGATACCCGCATGCCCGGCTCCCATTCATTCAGGTCTTGCCTTAGCATCACCTCCTCTTTAGGCCTCCCCTGACCACCCTGGCTAACAGTGGCCTCCCCACAATCCGTCTCTGGCCCATTGCTTCGTTTCATTTTCTTAGCACTCATCTCGTTCTGAAAAGATCAGATTTGCTAGCTTATCTATTAGCTACCCCTGCATTCCCATTGAATGTAAGCTCTGTGATCCGGATCCCCCAATTCCCCAGTACCAAGAGTGCCTGGCACATAGTAGGCCCGCAGTGTACGTTTGTTGGATAATGAGTAGTTACAAAGCGACAAAGAAGAGAGTAAGTTACTTTCCCCAAATCGAACACACGGCAGTAGGTTTTGGCAAATCAAGAACAGAGCAAGTGGGACTTCCCTGGTGGCACAGTGGTTAAGAATCCGCCTGCCAATGCACGGGACGTGGGTTCGAGCCCCGGTCCGGGAAGATCCCACATGCCGCGGAGCAACTAAGCCCGTGCGCCACAACTACCAAGCCTGCGCTCTAGAGCCCGCAAGCCACAACTACTGAGCCCTCATGCCACAACTACTGAAGCCTGCGCACCTAGAGCCCATGCTCCGCAACAAGGGGAGCCGCTGCAATAAGCCCGCGCACCGCAACAAAGAGTAGCCCCCGCTCGCCGCAACTAGAGAAAGCCCGCGCTCAGCAACAAAGACCCAACGCAGCCAAAAAAAAAAAAAAGAACAGAGCAAGTCATGTAAATCAACTATACTTCAATAAAATTAAAACCAAAGCAAAACAAACACAAACACAAAAAAACAGGGCAAAAGGTATCCCAGCTCAGGGCTGCAAGAGTTCGCTGGAGTGAACACAGGATCCCTCCTTGGTTGGGCAGGGAGCTCACACAGGGGCTGCACAGAGCCTGGCTCTTCTCACTCCTCCTCAGAAGCCCCAGCTTCTGACCCAGCGGGGGCCTGCGGCCTGCCCAAGACAGCAGCTTCCTTTATTTGCAAACCATGAACAGTGTATACTCCATTCTAGAGCCAAAAAAGAGGAAGAACACTACTTCCAGGTCACATCAGATGACCTCCAAGGGCCATCCCTGCGGTCAAAAGTAGCAGAGGGCTTCCCTGGTGGCGCAGTGGTTGAGAGTCCGCCTGCCGATGCAGGGGACACAGGTTCGTGCCCCGGTCCGAGAGGATCCCGCGTGCCGCGGAGCGGCTGGGCCCATGAGCCATGGCCGCTGAGCCTGCATGTCCGGAGCCTGTGCTCCGCAACGGGAGAGGCCACAACAGTGAGAGGCCCGCGTACTGGGAAAAAAAAAAAAAAAAAAAAAAACGTAGCAGAGTGACAATTCTTCCCTGGGAAGAATGGAGGCGTTTGAATTACGGAGTGTTGCTCCCCAGAGACCATCACAGGTTCTTCACTTGAATAAAGGCAGAAAAAGTACCTCTGAGCTGCATGTTCTTAGAAATGTACCACCAGCCAGAGACACAGGCCTCGGGTCTGCCCCTTGGCATTCAAGAAGAAAGCTTGTGGAAAACTGTTAAGAGGATAGCTCCCAAGAGTTCCTATTACAGGAGAAAAACAAATTTTTTTTCTTTTCTTTTTATTGTATCTATATCAGACGGTGGATGTTAACTCAACCTATTACGGTCATCATTTCATGATATATGTAAAGCAAACCAGCATGCTGTACCCCTTCAACTTATACAGTGGCGCATGCCAATTATTTCTCAATAAAACTGGGGGAGGGGAAGAGGCAAAAAAAGAAAAGCGCTCGTCCTTGGTCCTCCCTCCTTGTTTCTAAAGAATTTCAGCTGCAAGTGCTGCAGGGTGTCAGGAATGGTGGCCAGGAGCACAGGCACTGGATGAGGAACACAGCTCCGCCTCTGTGCAACCCCGGGCCAATGACTTTATGGCTCTGAGCCTCAGTTTTCCTGTCTATGAAATGGGAATGACAACAGGGCCTACAACATGGGGTCACGGTGTCGATGAAATGAAATCACGATTAGGTGACTCTGGCTGGGAAAACAATGGGCCCTAAAGATGTCCACAGCCTAATCTCCAGAACCTGTGACTCTGTGACTTGACACGGCAAAGGGGACTTGGTGGGTGTGATTAAATTAAGGATCTCGGCATGGGGAGATTATCCCGGATGATCCAAGTGGGCCCAAAGTCATCACAAGGGTCCTCAAATAGGGAAGAGGGGGAGGCAGAAGAATCAGAGAGATGGCATCGTGAGAAGGACTCAACCAGCCATTGCCGGCCTTGAAGGTGGAGGAAGGGGCCACGAGCCAAGGGATGCAGGCGTCTCTAGAAGCTGGAAGAGGCCAGGAAATCAGTTCTCCTTTCAAGCCTCCAGAAGGTACACAGCCGGCCCACACCTTGATGTTAGCCCAGTGAGGCTGATTTTGGATTTCTGCCCTCCAGAACTCTAAGATGAGAAAAGTACATTGTTTTAAACCACTAAGTTTGTGGCCATCTGTTACAGCAGCCACAGGCAACTCATACAATGACCTCAGCACAATTCCTGGCACAATAAAAGCCCAGTGTTCACCATTATTTTTGAAGTATTACTATTACTTATTATTGGCAAGGAAGCTTACACAAATACACGGATGATAAAAAAAGATTAAGTACGTGAGGAAAAATGAGACAGATGACCAGAAACTAAGTCCAGAATTAAACAGGATGTCAGGCAGGTTAATTTCAAATACACTGATGAAATAAAACACAAAATGCTGGGCTTCCCTGGTGGCACAGTGGTTGAGAGTCCGCCTGCCGATGCAGGGGACACGGGTTCGTGCCCCGGTCCGGGAAGATCCCACATGCCGCGGAGTAGCTGGGCCCGTGAGCCATGGCCGCTGACCCTGCGCGTCTGGAGCCTGTGCTCCGCAACGGGAGAGGCCACAGCGGTGAGAGGCCCGCGTACCGGAAAAAAAAAAAAAAAACACAAAATGCTGAGGTTAACAGCCCTGCCTTCACATACAGGCCTCTGGGGACCTGCCCCTGCAGAGGCCACTGAGTGGAATCTGAAAAGCCGAAAGCATCAAATTAAGTCGGTGAGGAATGCAGCCACGCACGGGCTCCGGGGCAGGGAGCTGGGCCAGAGGCCAGTGCGGGTGAGGGTTTCAGAGCCTCGGCACCTGCAGGCACTCCATACGGGCCACTGGGCTGTTATATTGGCAGAGGGAACAGCGGGCCGTCCAGGGCTGAGCTCAGCTCTCAAACATCTCAGGGGACTGTGTTCATTCATCTATTCAACACCCACCTGGGGAGAATGCCAGGTGCTGATGGTACAGCAGAGAACCAAGCAGAGCAGGCTTCTGCCCCCCAGGAGCTCAGATTCTAGCAGGAGAGTCAGACAGCAAACACATACATGAACAGTCATGTGGATAGAGCTTGGGGAGTTAGGAAGTGCTACAGCCCGTGACTTGGGTCCACACAAGGGAGTGACACACCCACTGGTGAAAAAGAGATTGGGATATCATCTCACACCAGTCAGAATGGCCGTCATCAAAAAATCTACAAACAATAAATGCTGGAGAGGGTGTGGAGAAAAGGGAACCCTCTTGCACTGTTGGTGGGAATGTAAACTGATACAGCCACTATGGAGAACAGTATGGAGGTTCCTTAAAAAACTAAAAATAGAACTACCATATGACCCAGCAATCCCACTACTGGCCATATACCCTAAGAAAACCATAATTCAGAAAGAGTCATGTACCACAATGTTCATTGCAGCTCTATTTGTAATAGTCAGGACACGGAAGCAACGTAAGTGTCCATCGACTGATGAATGGATAAAGAAGATGCGGCACATATATACAATGGAATATTACTCAGCCATAAAAAGAAACGAAATTGAGTTATTTGTAGTGAGGTGGATGGACCTAGAGTCTGTCATACAGAGTGAAGTAAGTCAGAAAAAGAAAAACAAATACCATATGCTAACACATATATATGAAATCTAAAAAAAAAAAAAAAAAAATGGTCATGAAGAACCTAGGGTCAAGACTGGAATAAAGACACAGACCTACTAGAGAATGCACTTGAGGACACAGGGAAGGGGAAGGGGAAGCTGGGACAAAGTGAAAGAGTGGTATGGACATATATACACTACCAAATGTAAAACAGAGAGCTAGTGGGAAGAAGCCGCATAGCACAGGGAGATCAGCTCAGTGCTTTGTGACCACCTAGAGGGGTGGGATAGGAAGCGTGGGAGGGAGGGAGACGAAAGAGGGAAGAGACATGGGGATATATGTATATGTATAACTGATTCACTTTGTTATAAAGCAGAAACTAACACACCCTTGTAAAGCAATTATACTCCAATAAAGATGTTTAAAAAAATAAATAAATAAATAAAAAGAGAGATTGGAACCAGGTAACCATGAGGGGTGGAGATGCTCCACTGAGGATACCACCGCCACAGAGACAAAGTCTCCCTTTCCAGGATCTCACCATGAAATTGAAGAAACAGATGCACATGTAACCACCGCAGAATGTGATGAGCATCACAAAGGCAATGAGGGCATCTGAGTGGAGGGGATATTTACACTGGGCCTTGACGGATGTATAGAAGTCCTCCAGGAAAGCAAAACGGACGAGGACAGGGCCGGAAGAGGGAAGACTGTGCACAAGTCCCAAGGAAAGGGGAGGCAGGGCAGCACAGTGCAGGGGAAAGGCTGGGAGCCTCGGACACAGATCTGGGTTCAAAGTCCAAATTTTTGTTTATGGGGTGAAACATTCTTTAAGTTCCATAGTGCTTTACAATTTTCAAAAGTTTCGCACACATGATTTCCTATAATCCCATAATAACCCTTTTTCCCCCCTACCCCTAACTTGCCCCTCCCCCCTCCCCTCTCCCCACTGGTAACCACTAGTTTGTTCTCTATATCTGTGAGTCCACCAAGCAAGTGACTTTTGACTCTCCAAGGAAACCATCAGATTCCTTATCAGTAAAATGGGGCTGACTCCTACTCTGGTCCATTGTACATATTACATACACACCCCTCATGGATAAGAAAAATTATAATAGATGAGCCGATACATGCAAAGCGCCACACAGTGCGGGGCATTTGGCCTCCATGGGGTCAGAATCATGTGTTGGGAGTGTGCATATGCGTGGGGTGAGCTGGCGAGCATCCCATCCTAAAGGACATTCCATGTCATCTCTAAGCATTCGAACCTTACGGGCAAAAACTACAAAAGGTTGTTAAAGGGAGAGAGAAGTCCGCCTCCCATCCCCACCCCCGCCTGGACTGCAAGCTCGCCAGGGTCAGGAAAGGGTCAACTCAGCGCTCAGCAAAGGGCTTCCCTAGAGCAGGCACTCAATAAATATCCCAGAGAAGGAAAAGCCAGCGCCAAGCGTGGACCCCAGGAAACACCCACACTTAGGGGGCACGAAAGGGAAGGAGAACCAGCAGAAGGAAGTGAGAGCAAGAGATGAGAAACAGAAAAAGAGAACTAGGCAAGCTTTGCAGTGCAGAAGCAAAAGGATGGGAAAATTATCTTTTCAGTGAGTAGTGGTCGCTGACGAAGGCTGCAAGGAGGGAAAGTGGAATAAAGACAAAGAAACGGGGTTTCCCTGGTGGTGGTGCAGTGGTTAAGAATCTGCCTGCCAACGCAGGGCACACGGGTTCGAGCCCTGGTCCAGGAAGACCTCACATGCCGCGGAGCAACTATGCCCGTGCGCCACAGCTACTGAGCCCACGTGCCACAACTACTGAAGCCCGCACACCTAGAGCCTGTGCTCCGCAACAAGAGAAGCCACTGTAATGAGAAGCCCGTGCACCGCAACGAAGAGTTAGCCCCCGCTCGCCACAACTAGAGAAAGCCCACGTGCAGCAACGAAGACCCAACGCAGTCAAAAATAAATAAATAAAATAAATAAATTTATTTTAAAAAAGACAAAGAAACGGCCACTACATTTGCCACCAGAAGGTGACAGAGGACCTGTGCACAGGGTGCCAAGCTCTGGTTATGGGGGGGATGCCAGGATGTAACGAGGTGAAAAAACGATGGGAGATGAGGACGTAGATATAACATCTATATGATCCACAAGCAATACTTTCAAAAAGTTTGCATTAACGTCTAAAGATTTTCAAGGAGCAGAAACTAAATTCATTTCAACTAATTGAACACTTTTGCTGAACCATAGACACCCTACTTACCAGGAAAAGGGACATCTAGCAAACTTCTCCATGGGAGATGGGCCCACAAACTCCAAAGGAAGCACAAATATCACCCAGAAGAGCTGTCACAAAGCCCACGCATCTCATGACACAAAGAAGACACAATGCAGCTCAGGACCTCCCAGCAACGGATGTGTGGGCCAAGAAGGCAGTGGGAGAGTGAATTTTGCAGAAAACTGTGAGGTAATGTCTCAGTAGCCCTTCAGGTGCCACTTAAGACTCAGCACCCAACATTGTTTCTGGAGCAACAGAAGCGATGTTTCAATCAATGTTTGTTGAATACTGAGGAACAGACTATCTAGCACTTTACAATGTCCAAAGCACTGTCACAGATTTACAGCTTCCTTTTGACCTCATATTGCCTTAGACTCACTAGACAATTTCTCTTCATCCCTTCTCACACCAATTTCTAAATTTGAGCGAAGCTAGGGGGAAAAGATCCACATGTAGAAGAGCAAAATACATAGACCGCCACTTGTACGTGTGTTGTACAGCTGCACAGGCAGAGGCCACGGACAGCAAGTGTATTTGTCTCTTTCCCGTTCCATCCCTCTTGCAGTAACAGCAAAGATTCTCTCCTTGACTAAACTGTAACCAGGCTCTTCTGAGCTCTTTTTCAACTAGGTCTCAACTTCTGGACTTCTGTGTTCATCCCTGCCTTATCCGACTTTAGCAAGGATCCTGCCAAGTCAGTCGAGCCAGAATCCCCCATCCTCCATATCCGATCACCCTCGATATCTAAATTGGGTTCCTCATCCCCGCCCTCCCCCGGTGACGTCTGATCACTGGCCTGCCTTCAGCAAGTATCCCGTTAGGTCAGTTCAGCAAGAATCCCCCCTCACCCCTGACCCTTCCTCTTGGTAACTTTCTATCCACGAATCCCCACCTTGCTCCTTCACTATAAATTCCCACTCTTCCTTGTTGTATTCAGAGTTGGACCTGATCTCTCTCCCCTGTAGTGGTCCCTACACCTACCCCAACAGTCCCCTGAACAAAGTCTGCCTTACTGCTCTTTAACAAGAGTTAGAATGAATGGTTTTTTTCTTTAACAATAAAGACACCCCCGTTTCCCTAGGAACCATCCCACTGCCACACTCAGTCCCTGGTGGGGCTGATCCCATCCCAGAGCGGCATTACCTATACCTCAGCTAATGCATTTTGCCACTCTTCTTGGGAGCACAGCAGACTAGAGAAGGGGGCTGTGAGAGAGAAGGAGAATGCATGGTCAAGAAGGGCCTCTTTCTTAGATATCTATGCCAAGGGGTCAGGCAGCCTCTCCTAACATACCTCCCATGATGGGGGTCTTACTACCACCAGTGACAGCCCATTCTAACTTGAGGCCAGTTCTTCCTCAGGCAAACCCCAAATCTGTCCCTGAAATTTCTACTGTTTGGTGCTCTACCACATGGGGTTGGGGTGAGGGTAGGAACACTGAAGAAGTCCACACCTTCCACAAGACAGCTCCTCAAACATCTGAAGACAACACTCCTGTCCCCCTGCAGCGTCTCTCCAAGTGAAATATGCCCCATTTCCTCAGTCAGTTCTCACATGAGAGGTTTCGAATTCCTTGCCCAACCTGGATTCTCCTCTCTTAGCCTGTCCGAGCCATCTACTCTGGGTGCTATGACCAGGACTCTTTTAGAGGGAAATGAGAAACAACCCTCTCAAGCTGCCTTAAGGAAAAAAAAAAAAAATTAATTGGCTCATGAAAGCAAACAGCCAGGAGAGAGCTTCAGGCATGGCTGGATCCAGGAGCTTAAGCCATGTCATCTGTTCTCCATCCTCCATCTTTGGCTCTATACCTGAGTTTTCAGGTTCCCTCTCCAAATGGTTGATGGGTGCTGCAAGCCCCAAGCCTTCAACGTGCTTACAGGTCTTAATCCCAGAGAAAGATAAAGGGACCCAAAGTCTAAGGGATGGAGCTGATTGGTTTGACTTGAGTCACCTGGGCCCAACCCTGAACCAATCAGTTAACAGACTTGTTAACAGTTAATGGCTTACTCTGATTGGCCAGATCCGGGTCATGTGCCCTCTCAGTGGGGAGAGGCAGAGTCACCCTCACTGGAACTACACTGGCTGAGCAGGATTATTATAAAATGACAGGGAGAAGTTCCTCCAGAGGATGGCATGCTGGACAGACAAAAACATGCAACCCCACGTCTCTCTGGGAGTGATGTTGGAGCTGAGCACTCCAGACTCACCAGAGCATCATGGGAATATCATCTGCACCCAGACAGACCACCTTCCCAAGTGCTACATTAACAGTAACCACATTTATTGAGCAGCCACTCTATACCACGCACTGCCCTACAAGCTTGATGCGTATCACGTCAACTTACCCTCACAACAACCCTGCACACCATGTGCAATTACTATCCCCACGTTACAGAAGAGGAAACAGAGAATCTGGGAGACTTGACCAAGGTCACACAGCGCAGCAAGGCTACAACTCAAGGCGAGACACCTTGGCTCCAACATCGATGCTCGTAACTGTAACTGATCGGCTCTAAAATCTGCACCAACAGAAAACTGGATTCCTTCCCAGGCGGCTGGATTCTTTCTAAAATAGAACTGCTTGCAACAGAGTATTCTGGGGTCCATCAATAAAAGATGTATTAAACAAGGCTACGTTTATATGAGAGAACATTCTGGAGCTGCTTTATAAATTTATTTATTTATTTTTGGCTGTGTTGGCTCTTTGCTGCTGTGCGCGGGCTTTCTCTAGTTGTGGCAAGCACGGACTACTCTTTCTTGCGGTGCACGGGCTTCTCATTGCGGTGGCTTCTCTTGTTGCGGAGCATGAGCTCTAGGCACACGGGCTTCAGTAGCTGTGGCACTTGGGCTCAGTAGTTGTGGCTCGCGGGCTCTAGAATGCAGGCTCAGTAGTTGTGCACGGGCTTAGTTGCTCCGCGGCATGGGGGATCTTCCTGGACGAGGGCTCGAACCCGTGTCCCTTGCATTGGCAGGTGGATTCTTAACCACTGCGCCACCAGGGAAGCCCAAAACTCCATTGCTTTTTTTTTTTTTGCGGTATGTAGGCCTCTCACCGCTGTGGCCCCTCCCGTTGCGGAGCACAGGCTCTGGACGTGCAGGCCCAGCGGCCATGGCTCACGGGCCCAGCCGCTCTGCGGCACGTGGGATCCTCCCGGACCAGGGCACGAACCCGTGTCCCCTGCATCGGCAGGCGGACTCCCAACCACTGCGCCGCCAGAGAAGCCCCTGGAGTTACTTTAAAGGCTGCGCAATGACAATAGAACATCAGCTCCATGAGGACAGGGGCTTTCTCTGCGTCTATATTTATCCTCAGTGCCTAGAACAGTACCCTACAGAGTAGCCGCTCGTATACACTGGAGGAAGGAAAGAGGGAACGAACGAACGAATGAACAAATTTCTCAGCGTTAAACTATATCTGAACTATATCTGGTTTTTCTTCTCTTCTTTCTGCTTAGTCTTGCTTTCCGAGTATCCTGCAAAGGACGTGTATTACTTGTAAGGTACAGAAAGAAGACATGATTTCATAGACAACTCGAGCCATTGCCCCAACACACACACATGATCTGTAAGCCCTTATGCTGAGATCAGAGAGATCACGTGACCAGTCAATCTGTGAAACAGCTCCTTTCTCCTTTGGCAGCTGAGCCCTGGCTCCTCCCCACTGCCCGGGGCTCTGTTGGGGCAACCAAAGACCCTCCAGCACAGCTCGGTACCCATTCCCTCCCCAGCATCTCTTCCCCTCCCATCTCTCTGGTGCTCTCAGACCACATACGTTACTTCCACAACAATTAAATCCAGCAATGAGGTGACAATTGCAGTGATTACCATTTAGGGAGCACTTACTGCATCTTTGGCACCATGGACCTGCTTCCTTAATCCTGCCACTGAGCACATTATAGCAAAAGAAAGAGCAGATGAACTCACCTGCTCCAGATCCCACGACTGGCAAGAATTTGAACCCAGGCCTGTTTGAAGCAGCCCAGCCCTTTAACCACTGTGCTAACCACCTGTTACCATGTACTGAGCACCTACTGCATGCAGGCCCAGGCTAAAGGTGTCATGCACGCCCACATGGGGCCTACTGCGTGCCAGCCTGGGGTTGAGCGCCTCTCATGGGCAAACCCAGAGTTGAGTGCCTACTGTGTGCTGAGCTGGGGCATGCACTGATAGCTTCAGAGCAGAAAGCACACTGTCATCCTAAGTACTAGGAGAATAAAAATAATACCATAAAAAGTAACAGTAACACCAGGGAGGTGCTGGACTCTCCTTTTAGACATGATATTTCAGTTAACCCTCTCAGTCACCATCAGAGGCAGGCACCATCAGGACCCACATTTTACCGAGCAGAAGACTGTGGCACAGAGAAAGGGATGTCCTTGCCCAAGGCCACACAGCAAGGGGCAGAGCTGGGATGTGAATCTAGAGCTTTTCTGATTCCCAAGCGTTCTGGCTGTTGAAATACAGAAGGGATTGCACTAGACTGGTTTGCTGGCTCAATCCCAGATGGACAGATACAGGGGAGAGGAATTCTGCCCGGAGGGAACCTCCAAAATCACTGGCCTGCAGGCTGGGAGTATTACACAGGGTCAGGCCACAGGTGCACAAAGAAGGGTGTGGGGAGCTATTGGGCAGGAGAGGTGGGTGGGGACCAACGGACTGGAATGGCAAGCAGGCAGCCTATAAATGCAATGGGCAGATGGGAGCTATAGATGGTTAATGAGCAGAGGAGAAACTTGATTAGAGCCCTTCTTTAGGAAGAGTTACTCCCAGTGGGGGGTTGGGGTGGGGTAGAATGGTTGTAGGACAAGAAAGAACAAGGGCTGAGGGACTGTTGCAGTAAGCGCGGGCCATGGACCTGTTTTGCGTTTGCCCCTCTTCTGGAAGCAACATGCCCTCCCATCCACTTTTCCCTTAGGAAACCACCCTCCCCCACCCTGTCTCCTGGTTTGGGTGGGCCTGCCCCTCCCCCTCTCCAGGGGTGGGCACCGATCCAGCTCTAGCCAGCCAGAATGGCGGTGATTGGTTCACAGTGGGCACATGAACCCAGCCAGGCCAAACAGTGTCTGTCAGTCTGGAGACTTCCACTGAAATCGGTGGCAAAGAGTCTGTCTCTCCCCATCAGGATGGCTTTGCCCGCAGCCCGGAAGCTGGGATGGTTAGCGGGCAACTGTATCACCGCTCAGGGAGAACCTGCCCTCCTGCCCCCAAGAAGGGCAATAAAGGAGGAAGACAGAGCTAGCAGCAGCAGGAGGGGAGGTTGAGTTTGGGCAGCCTTACCTGCAGCTGCTACTTGGCCTGGACTTGCCAACCGTGGAAGCTACACTGCTTTTTTTTTTTTTTTTTGCTTAAGCTAACTGCACTGGGCTTCTCTCACCGCCCCTGACAGATCTCCCACCATTCCACACGGACTGAAGTTTGGGGCAAGAAGCAAGCGCAGAGGCAGTGATGGAGCACTTAGTGCAGCAGGAAGGGGGCCAGGTGAGTCCAGCGCCAGACGAGCCAGTGCGGGGCACGGAGGACTCCAAATCCTGCCGGCAGAAAGAAACAGGAGGACGAGGGCCCAGCGACTTTCCAGATCCACGACCTTCAGGAAGCACCTCCTGCAGACAAGGACAGGCCAGCCTGGGGGCTGAGGAGAGGTGACAGGGAGAGGCTGCACGGGCACATTCCATTCTGGAAAACCTGGGGGAAGGACAGGAGAAGGAAGACAGTAGCCAGAGAGCACAGGAGAGGTGAAGGAGGGTGTTGCAGACAGACGATGCCCAAGGAGGGGCTGTCAGGGAGGAGAGAGAGCCCGGGGACCCTCCACCCCGTCATCCCCACAGTGCAGACGGAGGGGAGACCAGGTGCTGTTTTCAGGCCCCCAGGTCCGCTGTGACCTTGTGAGAGGTTTGGAAATAGGAAGGCTGGACCAGAGTGGGAGCCTCAGGCCTGTCAGGACACCTGGCGGGGGATGAGGGCCACCAAGAAGCCTCCCTGCATCACGCGAATAGGCAAATGTGTCTTTTGTAACCTGCAAACAACCCCACAAGCCCTGACCGGAACCTGCTGTGTCACTGAAGAATCCTCATGGCTTAGAAATGAGAGCCTAAACCACTTCCTCAGCAAGAAGGGGCCAAGAGCACAGACCTCGGAGCCAGCCTGCCTGGGTTCAAGTCCCAGCTCTGCCACGACCTTGCTGTGTGATCTCTGGCAAGTCACTTAACCTCTCTGGGTCTTGGTTTCCTCATCTATGGAAGTAACAGAGACAAGGCACGTCCAGCGTAGTGACTTGCATATAGAAAGTTACTACTCAGCGTTCTGAATCCTTGGTCACTGGGTTATGAGGACACGGCAGTGGGATGGAACCAGCTTTTCTAACACAAACAAGAGCAGACACGGCAACCATAACGCGCCTATACATTTGTCCAACAGATGGCTGGGGAAGGAAGGCGGACTTCCAGCCAAAGCAGACGGAGCCTTCAGATCCCACAGCCCATTCATAAGATCAACAAGCAGCAGGGAGAGCATTTTTAGTTCTCCCCCCAGGCCCTCCCCACTCCCATTCCTGTCATTGGGGGAAGGGTCTGACTAGCAAACCGCAAAGCTCCAGGGAGGGAGGAAGTGTTCTCTGACCACAGCCTCGCCCCATGGCCAGGAACATCTGTTCGGAACCTACTCACAGGATGCCCTTTTTTCCCGCGGTCACCTTCTCCTACTCCATGGAGAGAACAATAGCTTCAGAGGCAGGGGGCGGGGGGGGGGGCAGGGGAAGACCCCATTCTGATGGGGGGTGGGGTGATGGATGGCCGGCAGGAGGAAACTGCTACCTTACTGTCAAGGGAGGAAAGAAGCCGTCCTATGACAAAGCCTCAGAGACAGCAAGGCAAAAAATACTGCTGAAACTCCCAGTTATATGCCAGATGGGGTGAAAGCCAGGAGTCTGCACTTACTCCACTTGTAAAAGCAGTCATCGTGGTGGCGGAAGGATAGAGGTGGTTCAGAGACGGGGCTCCTCCGCCAGGATTGGAACCAGCCCCCACCCCCACCCCGCTCTCCACAAGAGGCCCCGTGCACCTCATTAGATGTGAGTTGTGAAAGTACTTCACACATCTGATATTTTAAACAATCCTTTCCAAAAGCAGTGAGTGAACGTCTAGAGGCAGCACTTAGGAAGACATTCTAGTTGAGAGAAGATTTAAAAAATAAACAAAGCTCAGCACCACCCAGCCCATAGCAGACACTTTATAAACATTCTTTTAATTAGAGTAAATGCAAAATACCATTTGAATAAAGGAAAGGGGCCGTCGCATGATCCTGGGCACGATGAGTACTTTTTATTTATTTCACAAATGACCATGTCGTTTGCACAGGCACTGACTCACCAATTCTCACAACAGCCCTCTAAGATTACAGGAGAGGAAACCAAGGCCCCGAGAGTTAAAGTAACTTGCCCCAAACCACACAGCTAGAGGGTGGCCACGCGGGGATTCCAACCCACCTTGCTGACTGAGTCCCCACCCTAACCTCCAGGTTGCACTGCCTGTGTCTGAATCTATGTGTTTCCAAGCTAGAGACCAGAGCCTGGAAAAGAGCCCATTCTCCAATCTCAGCTTTGAAAGGCCCTCTTACCAACGATGCTGGGCCTTTTGCTTCTATGGGGTGGGGATGGGGGGTTGTGGTTCTACCTGCGTGCGTTCTTTCCTCCTAATGGTTCAACACACCGCAGGGAAGGGCAGAAAGTTTACAAACCCTAAGGATCCTGCTTGAAAGATTTCTTACATATGTAGAAACCTGTTTAACCGCCTCACAGATCAAAATACATTTTCAACCCCACCCGACCCCACACCACCTTCCGGGTGCCCCTCCCCCCACCAGTGCCTATCTACCCGCAAATATGCCCATTCTTCTGACTTTTCACACCACAGATTGGCTTTGCCTTTTCTGTCATTTCATATACATGGGATCCTACGGTGGGTACACTTTCATATCTGGTTCTATAGTCTACAAATAAAAACATTTCACCAGCACACGGACAATGATTGTGGGAGAAGGGGGGTGGGTGAAGCTGACCGTTTCTAGCTCCTGCAATAAACGCTAGCATTGTTTTTATTGGGGCTCACTGACCGGTGGAAGGGGAAAGCGGGGAGGGCTGGAGCCAGGAGTTTGGAACAGCGGCAGTTGACGGTGGAAAACTAGCGACCCGCAGGAGGCAAAGGAGCTGCCGTGCCTGAAAAGGTTACCTTGGGAGAGAGGAAGCCAGGCGGTCGCCTCTGATGGCTCTGGACGCCCAGAGGGGAGAAGCCTTTGTGAGGCTTCAGAACGCTCAAATCTGGTTCCTACAGTGCCAGAGGCGCCCAGGGTGGCCACAGGCTCCGCCCAGTTTGGCCTCTGCCGCCCCTCCCCGGCACTGACAATATCCCAGAAGACGGGGAACTCCCCCAGATGGCGCGTCTCCCTACCTGTGCACTGTTGGATGAAGTCCTGATATTCCGCTCCCTGCTCGCCGGGGACGATGGTGGAGCCGTCATATTTAAAAGTCACCCTTTGGATTGGGAGAAGAGAAAAACACACACACATATCAGCGTTGGTAGCTGCACAGTGCCGAGCTTCCAGCAGGACAATCTAAAAGATGCTCTGGCTAGGGAGAAGCCAGCGCTGGCTTTCCACGCCGTCCTGGGTTAAGGCTGCGGGAAGACAGCACGGGATGACCCTTCATCCGTCCGGTCTGGAAGACGGCTCAGTGCACCAGGCCCCTTGCGAGCTCGGGAGCGGGGCTTGGAGAGCAAAGGAAAGTTCCTCACCAGATGACGGCCGAGCCGTCGTCGCGCACCAGGTTGTACGCCGTCCGGCAAGCCTCTTTGTCGATCTTGGTGGCCATCGCCGCGATGCCGCAACGTGGATACTGTGCTCGCAGCGACAGATAAGCGCGCTCCGGGACGGCTGCAGGGACCAGAGCAGAGCGGGGCGGGGACGCTCCAAGGGCGGGCGGGCGGGCAGCGGCGGCGACAGCGGCCGGGGAAAGCGAGCTCTGAGCTCCGAGTGCTGCTCTGGCTCCGAGGGCGCCGTGAGCGCGAGCCAGACCTAGGCCGCGCCGCCCCGCCCCCCTCCAGCCATTGGCCTCCCAGGACGCATCCCGCCCCGCCTCCTCTCGCTATTGGTCGTAGGGCGTCGAGGGCGGGGCGTCTTTACGTGACAGCGACCAATCCCAGCCCGAGTGAGTTGCGCAACTCTGCGGTGGGGGCTGGAGGAGGGGACTTCTTTCCCCCCGCCTCCTCCTTCCTCCTCCTCCTCTTCTCTCTACCCCCTCTTCTCCTCTATCCCCCAGCCCTTTCCTCCTTCTCCCACTCCCCCAGCTCTTCCCCCCATTTCCTCCTCCCCAAGCCCTGTTTCTCCTTTCCCTCTCTTCTCTTGTCCTTCTCCGTCCTCACTCCTTGAGCCTGTCTCATTTTCTCCCTCGCCTCCCCTCCTCCTCCTTGCTCCTCCCACTTCCGTAACCCCCTCCCTCCTACCTATACTCACCTCCCCTCTATCCCCTCCCTCTATCCCCCTCCCCCCTGCCCCCCCACCAGGCTGCTGGGCTCCACAGGGGATCTCCAAGTGGGTGACTTAATGCATCAAACCCAAGGAGACTGCCCCTGCCCCAGTGTATGGCTCCCTGGTTTCTAGGTAGGGAGGAATTGGAAAGAATTAAGCGTTTTTGAATAGGAGGGAATAGAAAGTGGACTGCTTCCAAAATGCTGGTGGGATCACTGTTTACTTTGTGTTCCGGTTATTTGCATTCACAGCTTATCTCCCCCTTTGGGTTCCTCCGAGGGCAGGAGCTGACTCATTCTGTCTTCTTTCTGCCCTCACTGACTCACTCATTCATTCCCTCCTGCAATCATTCCACAAAGATGAGTTACAGGGTCAAGGCAAGTAAAAAGCCCAGACCCCAGAGACCTGGCTCTTGCATTGCATCTAGCCCTGCCTCTTTTTAACTGTGGGCCCTTGGACAAGCCTGAAAAACTCTCTGATTACTTTCCTCCAATGGAATAATAATAGTACTGACACCATAGGTTTGCTTTATGATTAACGGAACCGATACTTATAAACAGATATATTAGACCTTCAACAAAAGGTCATCGTTGTTGGTTATTAACTAAAATAAATCCTAAATAGAAACCCCAAAGGTCAGAACAATGTCCGATTAGTAATAAAATTCTCAATGGCAAACAAACAAAAATCAATCGATCAAGCATCGAACAGGTAAATGGGGGGAGGGGGTGGATGGGACCACATTTACAGGAAAGTGGGAGCTGATGTTGCTATAAATACAAAGACAAAAACAAAGAAATTCCAGTTTGATGCAGCTCCTACCTTACTTCTTGATAAAGGTAATGGGACAATCAGCCATTGGAAAGAAGAACAAAGATGAATCCATACCTCACACCACAGATCAGGGTAAATGCCAAAAGGATCAAAGATTTGCCTGTAAATTAAGGAAACCACAAAGTGCCAGAAGAAAACATGGGAAGCTTCCTTTATAAGACTGGAATGAGAAAGGTCTTTCTAACTATGACTCAAAACACAGAAGTGGGGCTTCCCTGGTGGCGCAGTGGTTGAGAGTCCGCCTGCCGATGCAGGGGACACGGGTTCGTGCCCCGGTTCGGGAAGATCCCACATGCTGCGGAGCGGCTGGGCCCGTGGTACAGAAAAAACAAAACAAAACAAAAAACCACAGAAGCCATAACAAAAGATGGATACATTCAAATATGTAAAAAGTCTTCTTCAATGGGAAAAAACAAAACAAAACAAAAGGCAAGGCAGTAGAAAGTATTTGCAACTCAAATCACAAAGAATTTGTCTTGCTGACGTGTAGAGAAACCAACCTAAAAAAGAGAAAAGAGGGAATTCCCTGGCGGTCCAGTGGTTAGGACTCTCTGTTTCCACTGCGTGGGGCCCAGGGTTCAATCCCTGGTCAGGGAACTAAGATCCTGCAAGGCATGTGGCACGGCCAAAAAAAAAAGAGAGAGAGAAAAGAAAAGTGGGCACAGGATATGACCAGACAGATCAGAAGGCTCTTAAACACATGAGAAGATGTTCAATATCAAGCCCTAATAAGAAAAATGCAAATTCAAGCGAAACTGTGATATCTTAAAAAAAAAAAAAACTAGCAGGTTAGCAAAAAGCAAAGTTTGACAAGCATGTTTTGTTAGTGAGGCTGTGAACACCCAGGCCCTCTCATACAAGCCAGTGAGAGGGCAAGTTGGTAGAACCATCCATGGAAGCCATTTGTCAATATCTAGCAAATTTAGAAGTCTATGTGCTCTCAACCAGTTTCCTCTAGATGTCAACAGCACACAGGGCTCCCTGTGTGCCCTGGTCCCGTGCTCGGAGATTCTGATGTAGTTGATCTGAGGTATGGCTTGGGGGGTGGGATTTTTAAAAGCAAAGCCCACTTCGTCATTCTCATGTGCAGCTGGAGCCAATGGCCACTGCTATAGACATACTCAAGTGTGTGCAAAATATATTCAAGGTTATTCACTGAGCTTTATTTGTGGCAGCAGAAGCCCCCCCATTGAATAGATGATGATAAAGGTGTGCCGTGGAGAAGTCTGCAGCTGGGAAGACAGAGAGAGTAGGGGGGCCTTCTCTCTGTGTACTGCTATGCATAGTTCCACAATCTACTTCATGATCGCACAAAACAAGGTATAGAACAGTATGCTCAAAACACCCTTTTGTGTTGCTACCTTTGGGTAAAGTGGGGGGAGGGTTTACAGAGATATTTGTACCTGTTTACATGTGCATAAACACCTCTGGAAGAGCATGCACAAGAAAAACAACAATTGTACCTGAGATGGAGGTGAGGTAGGAAGCCAGACACGAGGGGAAAAGGGGAGGGAAGGAGACTTCATCATATACCATTTTCTTCTCTTCTCTTCTCTTCTATTTTTAAACACATGAATACATTACCGATTAAGAATATTAAATAACAACAACAAGGTGACTTCCATCCTGGATTTGATTCTATGGTTCAGGGATCCTGGGGGGGGGGAAATGCCTTAACGGCGTCTCTCCTATTCCTAGTTGCTATTGCCCTCTACTGGACTGAAAGTGTACAGGGTTGGTTTTGAGGCGAACCTAATTTTGAGCACCCTGAGGTCCACGTGCCCAGCTAAGGCACAAAAATACACTGTACACCAGAACTAAATGCGGTGTGTGAATATTTCTTTAAATCAGGATGCGTACAATAAAAAAAGCAATCTAATTCAACTCACGTTTCTTTAGAAGAGAAATCAAATCAAAATATTGGGCGCTTATTATATGCTAGCTACTATGTCAAGAACGGGGGGGAGTGTATAAATTCATTCATTCATTTACTCATTCATTCATTCATTCATTCCTGACAGTGGACCTATTATGTGTCCAAGGCAGGGTCACAAACCCACTTGCCTGTAGGGGGAAGGCACATAACATAAATGAGCCAAGCACACAGCCTGTAAAAAATTTCTTCTGCAGGTCATCGTCTTCTGGGTGTCAGTTTCTTCTTCTGAACTGCCATCTAAAGGGGGCCACTGGTTCTCAGACCCACCCCAGTTGCCAGGTAAGAATCCTAGCATGACCATACCAAGGCTTCCAATTGTCTAAGAAAAGCAAAAAAATCAGAATCTTTTTGTGAATTCTCTCGATTCTTAAACTTGGATAATAACAATGTAAGAGCTGCCTGGATGCAAATTTGAACTAGACAGATACACTCCCTGCCCTTATGGGGATTACGGTCTAGGAGGGCTAGGGGATTACAGTTCAAATAGGCCTACACAGTGGAGAGAAAGCAATGACTCCATGATGGGAAGGCCCAAACTTAGTGGAATTCACGCATCAGGCATGTTTTCATCAGGGCTTGGCCTCTATCTTTCTTCATGTTTCGACTTTGCCCTCCTTTTTTTGCTTTTAATAAATCTATTTATTTATTTTTGGCTGCGTTGGGTCTTTGTTGCTGCGTGCAAGCTTTCTCTAGTTGCGGCGAGCGGGGGCTACTCTTCGTTGTGGTGCGCGGGCTTCTCATTGCAGTGGCTTGTGTTTGTTGCGGAGCACAGGCTCTAGGCGTGCAGGCTTCAGTAGTTGTGGCTTGTGGGCTCTAGAGCGCAGGCTCAGTAGTTGTGGCACTCGGGCTTAGCTGCTCCACGGCATGTAGGATCTTCTGCGACCAGGGCTCAAACCGGTGTCCCCTGCATTGGCAGGCAGATTCTTAACCACTGTGCTACCAGGGAAGTCCTTGCTGTCCTTTTTGTATCAGTTTCATCTCCAGGCAAATTCTGCCCCTCTGGAGGCACAACCTACCCCAAATTCTGCACGGCTGACTTCTCATTCAGACCTCACAGGTTGCCCCTCAGAGAGGGTTCCCCAGCATCCCGATATAAAGCAGCCCCCTCTGGGACCTCCCCTGGCCACTCTCTACCACATAGCCTTTTGTTTTCCTTAGCAGCCATAGCTATCTGAAATCACCTTTCTCCTGCATCTCTTTATAACTATGTTGTCTATCCACTCCCAGAAGAATGTCAGGTCCGTGAGGCCAGGGATGGTGTCCATCTCACTCACCATCGTATGCTCAGGTCCAAGCACGGCACTGGTCCCAGGTGGGCAGGTAATTTACAGTTGTTGAATGGGTGCATGTGGGGTGAGGGCGAGAGAAGAGTCAAGGAAGGTGATACTTGCAGAAGAGTGGACATGTAGACCAATGGAACACTTCTGAGAGTCCAGAGGTAAGCTCATACGTTTATGGTCAACTGATTTCTGCAAAGGGCGCCAAGATAATTTCATGGGGAAAGAGTAGTCCTTTATCAAATGGTGCTGGAACCACTGAATAGCACATACAAAAGAATGAAGTTGGGGGCTTCCCTGGTAGTGCAGTGGTGAAGAATCCGCCTGCCAATGCAGGGGACACAGGTTCAAGCCCTGGCCTGGGAAGATGCCACATGCCGCGGAGCAACTAAGCCCATGCGCCACAACTACTAAGCCTGTGCTCTAGGGCCCACGAGCCACAACTACTGAGCCTGCATGCCACAACTCCTGAAGCCCACGTGCCTAGGGCCCATGCTCCGCAACAAGAGAAGTCACCACAGTGAGAAGCCCGTGCACGGCAACAAAGAGTAGCCCCCGCTCGCCACAACTAGAGGAAGCCCACATGAAGTAACAAAGACCCAACGAGGCAAAAATAAAAATAAAATAAAATAATTTTTTAAAAAGACAATAACAAGTATCAGTGAGGATGTGGAGAAATTGGAACCCTCATATACTGTTGACGGGAATGTAAAATGGTGTATCTGCTTTGGAGGACAGTTTGGCAGGTCCTCAAAATGTTGAACATGTAATTATATAGGACCCAGAAATTCCATGTATAGGTATATACCCAACAAAAATGGAAACATATGTCTACATAAAAACTTGTATGTGAATGTTCACAGCAGTATTATTCACAGTAGCCCAAAAGTGAAAACCTAAGTGTCCTTCAACTGATGATTGGACAAACAAAAACATGGTCTATCCATACAGTGGAATGAAGTACTGATTCATTCTTATAACATAGACAGACCTTGAAAACAGTATGCTGGAATATTACTCAGCCATAAAAAAGAATGAAATAATGCCATTTGCAGCAACATGGATGGACCTAGAAATTACTAAGGGAAGTAAGTCAGGCAGAGAAAGACAAATATCGATACCATATGATATCACTTATATGTGGAATCTAAAAAAAAAAATGATACAAATGAACTTATTTACACAACAGAAACAGACTCACAGACATAGCAAACAAACTTATGGTTACCAAAAGGGAAGGGGGAAGGGAAGGATAAATTGGGAGTTTGGAATTAAAATATACACACTACTATAGATAAAACACATATAGTAGTATGTATATTGACCAACTAGGACCTACTGTATAGCACAGGGACCTCTACTCAATATCTTGTAATAACTATAACAGAAGAGAATGGAAAAAAAGATGTATGTATAACTGAATCACTTTGCTCTACACCTGAAACTAACACAACATTGTAAATCAACTATATTTCAATAAAAATTTTTTAAAATAATTAAAAACCTTCATTAAAAATGAAAAAAAACCCCATTATGCTGAGTAAAAGAAGCCAGTCACAAAAGATCATAAAATATATGATTCCATTGATATGAAAAGTCCATAATAGTCCATTTATGGAGACAGAAAGTAGATTAGTGGCTGTCAGGGGCTGGAGGGAGGGGGAGAATGGGGGGTGACTGCTAACGAGTATGGGGTTTCTTTGGGAGGCTGAAGAAAATGTTCTGGAATTAGTGATAACGGTCACACAACTTTGTGAATATGAAAAATCACTGAACTGCACACTTTAAAGATGTTTAATGATATGAATCACTGTGTTGTACACCTGAAACTTACACAATATTGTACAGCAACTATACCTCAATGTTAAAATGTTTAATGAAATTTAAAAATTTTATTTTTGGCTGTGTTGGGTCTTCTTTGCTGTGCGTGGGCTTTCTCTAGTTGCGGCGAGCGGGGGCTACTCTTCGTTGCGGTGCACGGGCTTCTCATTGCAGTGTCTTCTCTTGTCGCAGAGCAGGGGCTCTAGGTGCGTGGGCTTCAGTAGTTGTGGCACACGGGCTCAGTAGTTGTGGCTCGCCGGCTCTAGAGTGCAGGCTCAGTTGTTCTGGCGCACGGGCTTTGTTGCTCCACGGTATGGGGGATCTTCCCGGACCAGGGCTCAAACCCGTGTCCCCTGCATTGGCAGGTGGATTCTTAACCACTGCGCCACCAGGGAAGTCCTAATGGAATTTTTTAAAAAAGTGAAGGAAGCCACCTGGGTTTGGGGCCTGAGCATCTGGGTGGGTGGAGGAGATGAGTCCAGTTTGGGACAGGTGGCGTTTGAACTGCTCATGGGACATCAAAGTAGAGACGGCCGGCAGAGTTGCAAGAGAGAGACTCAGGACAGAGCCTGGGTGGGGCTACAGATCTGGAAACCATGGGTCTACAGGCGGTGCTCAGGCCAGGGGTGTTTGAGAAGGTCCAGGGAGGATGCTTAGGTAGAAGGTCTATGGTGGAGCCCCAAGAGTCATCAGCATGGACAGGAAAGGAAGCCCAGGAAGTAGACTGAGAAGAACTTTCCAGAAAGGGAAGAGGAAGCCCAGAAGAGGTGGTTTTCAGGAAAGGGGGAGCGACCAGCATGGGACAAGCTAGAACCCATCCCTGTGATATTAGGCAGGGGAGCAGAAGGGGGCAGCAAGTGGGGAGGGGGCATGAGACAGTGCCCAGTAAATTTTTTAATCTGTCATTGGCCCATAAAATAGATTACGGTCAGAGACAAGTGTGGGTGGGATCCCCAGCCATGCATAGGTATTGCCTCTTTTGAGCCCCACTGCTATGCCCGATGGGCAAGTTATATAATCTATATTGATATATTATTAATAAAAGTAATTGTATATCCTATACATGATACAGTAACTATAGTATGCAGTATGATCAATAGTAATGTCTTTCTGTGGGTTGCATTCTCTGTACCAAGCACCATGCTAAGTGCTTTACGACTGTTTTCTCAGGTAATTCTCATATAAGCCCAAGGAGACCGTGTCCCTAACCCCCCAACATAAGAGAGAGAACTGAGGCACCAAGAGGTGGCGCCATCTCCCCATGGTCACGCGGCAAGAGCATTGCAGATACTGTTTGAACCCAGGCAGTGTGACCTCAGGGATCTGAGCCTCCCCGGCAAGAAAGTTTGGAGACTCTCACATTGACCCGGGGTATCTCAGCTACGTGTGCTCTGAGACTGGAAACATCTGTGCTGATCTTTTTTTTTTAATAAATTTATTTATTTAGTTTTGCCTGCATTGGGTCTTTGTTGCTATGCACGGGCTTTCTCTAGTTGCGGCGAGCGGGGGCTACTCTTTGTTGCAGTGCGCGTGCTTCTCATTGTGGTGGCTTCTCTTGTTGCACAGCACGGGCTGTAGGTGCCTGGGCTTCATTTGTTGTAGCTTGTGGGCTCTAGAGCACAGGTTCAGTAGCTGTGGTACACGGGCTTAGCTGTTCCACGATATGTGGGATCTTCCCAGACCAGGGCTTGAACCCGTGTTCCCTGCATTAGCAAATGGATTCTTAATCACTGTGCCACCAGGGAAGTCCTGGGCTGACTTTTTAAGACAATAATTTTTGCATGAGCTTTATTTCTTTCATTGCAAAAAAACCTTACAGAATTGTTGAGGTCAGTGTCCTGGTTTCCACACTTTCCTTGGGGCTATAGAAAGAAAGAAATCCCACCTCAGCTGTAATTAGAGATGGGAATAAAACATAACCCTGAAACTTGCTGTTCTCAGCAAGGTGGTCATCATTCTGAAACAGGTGCCTTACATGGAATGGATATTTATAGAAAATGATATTTATAAAATCAGCACTGAGCTCACTCATTGTCAAATCTCTGAAAAGAGGCCCCCAGGAACTTTTGGGAAATGAAGATGCTGAGCAACTGACTGAGGGAACGTAATCCCTATGTCCTGAATGGTCTTTCTCAGGAACCATGAGTCACTGAGAGAACTCCGCTTGGGTTCCAGAAATCCAGCAAGAAGACGCAGGAAGGGGCAACATGACCTGGGATTTTATCTACCGTGAGTAAGCGCAGGGTGGGTCCAAGTCTCTGAATGGGGCAGTGTGGTCTAATGGCTAAGGGTTCAGGCAACTGCTCACCCAAATCCTGGCTCTGCCTACCCTTCCTGAGTCTCAGTCTCCTCTTCCATTAAGTGGGTACCTCCCACAGAGGAGTTATTTGAGGATCACATGTGGAAAATGCATATCAAAGGATATAAAAGCAGCTAATACTTTGAGTGCCAGCCCCCTGCCCCTTCCAAGTGGTATGTAACCTTAAACTGCCTTACTAGAAGTAACACACAGCACTAGAGTCCACTGGAAAACAGAAACTGTATATATATAAATAATCAAGCAAATGAGAGAGGGAAGTATGTAAGCAGGAAGAATTGAACGCAGGGTATTGGCTGCAGCAGGTACAGGAGAGCTGAGAAGCCGAGCAGGTTGGTGACACCCCCCCAGAAATCAGCCACAGGCTAGAGACTGGTGACCAGCTCTGGGTCCGAGAGACAGAGAGGGGAGGAGGGGACACTAGAGTAGGGGCTGGGGTCACCCAGGGTTTGCTGCAGCTCAGAGGAGGTATGGTTGCTGCAGATTTGCTCCAGAGAGGGACAGAAATACCCTTGCCTTTTCTTCCCTCCTGCCCTCCACTCTCTCACGAGGGTCTCCCACTGCCAGACTCAGCAGGAAGCCTTTGACTAGGGAGCTGGGAAATCCAGCCTGCAGTGGGGACACCCTTCCCCCACGCCACCACCATCCACCCAACCATTCAGGGCCAAGGAGGGCAGGTGGGAGGAGCAGCTCTAATGCCCAGAACCAGGGAAGGAGAACATGTTGTTTCATTGGTCTGACCACACCCTGAGAATTGTGTTCCGATGTGGAAATCATGCTTAAAGGAGGACCCCAGCTGACACAGGGTGGGGATGAGAAGCCACAGATGCAATTTATCCTGCAGGAGAGCAGTTTCATGGAGGGCAGGGGAACTGCCCCTCCATTTGGGAGGGGGTCTCTCTTGCAGCAGATGGTAGTCTTCTCATACAACCCTCCCAGGAGCAAGTCAACACCAGTTACAGGAAGAAAGAGTTGGAGTCAATATAAAGAAGTTGTCTTTCCGTTTCACAGCAATTAACACAACATTGTAAGTCAATTATACTTCAGTTTTTAAAAATATATTGATTGGGGGCGGAGTCAAGATGACGTACTAGGAGGACGCGGAATTAGCGTCTCCTCAGAACTAGGGCACCTACCAGGCACTGGTGGGGGACCATGGACACCTAAGTGCATGGCAGGAACCCCCAGCAACCAGTTCTTTCAATTATAGTTTTATTTTTCCTAATATATTTTTTATCTTTCTAATTTTATTTTGTTTTTCATTCTTTGATATTGTAATACTCCTTTTTTTCTTTCCTTCTTCCTTTTTTTATTTATTATTTATTATTATTTTTTTTTTACCACACAAGAAGCTTGTGGGATCTTGGTTCCCAGGCTGAAGGTCGGGCCCGAGCTCCTGTGGTGGGAGCTCCAAGTCCAAACTGCTGCACTAACAGAGAACCTCAGACCCCAGGGAATATGAATCAGAGTGAGGCCTCCCAGAGGTCCTCATCTCAGCACTAAGACCCAGCTCTATCCAACTGCCTGCAAACTCCAGTGCTGGCTGGACGTCTCAGGCCAAACAACCAGTAAGACAAGAATACAGCACCACCCATCAAAAAAAAAAAAAAATGTTACAGACGAAGGAGCAAGGTAAACACCTACAAGACCAGATAAATGGAGACGAAATAGGCAACGTACCTGAAAAAGAATTCAGAGGAATAGCAGTAAAGATGATCCAAAATCTTGGAAACAGAATGGAGAACATACAAGAAACATTTAACAAGGACCTTGAAGAACTAAAGAGCAAACCAACAGTGATGAACAACACAATTACTGAAATTAAAAATACTCTAGAAGGAATCAATAGCAGAATAACTGAGGCAGAAGAACGGATAAGTGAGCTGGAAGATAAAATGGTGGAAGTAACTGCCAGGGAGCAGAATAAAGAAAAAAGAATGGGGCTTCCCTGGTGGCGCAGTGGTTAAGAATCCGCCTGCCAATGCAGGGGACACGAGTTCGAGTCCTGATCTGGGAAGATCCTACGTGCTGCGGAGCAACTAAGCCCATGCGCCACAACTGCTGAGCCTGTGCTCTAGAGCCCATGAGCCACAACTACTGAGCCTGCGTGCCACAACTACTGAAGCCCATGTGCTCTAGGGCACATGCTCTGCAACAGAGAGAAGCCACTGCAATGAGAAGCCCACACACCGCAACAAAGAGTAGCCCCCACTCGCCACCACTAGAGAAAGCCCGCGCACAGCAACAAAGACCCAACGCAGCCAAAAATAAATTAATTAATTAATTTTTTAAAAAAAAGAAAAAACAATGAAAAGAATTGAGGACAGTCTCAGAGACCTCTGGGACAACATTAAACGCACCAATATTTGAATTATAGGGGTCCCAGAAAAAGAAGAAAAAAAGAAAGGGTCTGAGAAAATATTTGAAGAGATTATAGTCAAAAACTTCCCTGACATGGGAAAGGAAATAGTCACCCAAGTCTAGGAAGCACAGAGAGTCCCATACAGGATAAACCCTATGAAAAGCACAACAAGACACATATTAATCAAACTAACAAAAAATTAAATTCAAAGAAAAAATATTAAGGGCTTCCCTGGTGGCGCAGTGGTTGAGAGTTTGCCTGCCGATGCAGGGGATACGGGTTCGTGCCCCGGTTCGGAAAGATTCCACATGCCGCGGAGCGGCTGGACCCGTGAGCCATGGCCACTGAGCCTGCGTGTCCAGAGCCTGGGCTCCACAACGGGAGAGGCCACTACAGTGAGAGGCCCGCATACCGCAAAAAAAAAAGTAGCAAGGGAAAAGCAACAAATAACATACAAGGGAATCACTATAAGGTTAACAGCTGATTTTTCAGCAGAAACTCTGCATGCCAGAAGGGAGTGGCTGGACATATTTAAAGTGATGAAAGGGAAAAACCTACAACCAAGATTACTCTACCCAACAAGGATCTCATTCAGATTCGATGGAGAAATTAAACTTTTACAGATAAGCAAAAGTTAAGAGTATTCAGCACTGGGCTTCCCTGGTGGTGCAGGGGTTAAGAATCCACCTGCTAAGGCAGGGGACACATGTTCAAGCCCTGGTCTGGGAAGATCCCACATGCCACGGAGCAGCTAAGCCCGTCCACCACAGCTACTGAGCCTCAGCTCTAGAGCCCACGAGCCACATCAACTGAGCCCACGTACCACAACTACTGAAGCCTGTGTGCCTAGAGCCCGTGCTCGCAACAAGAGAAGCCACTGCAGTGAGAAGCCCGCGTACCACAACGAAGAGTAACCCCGCTCGCTGCAACTAAAGAAAGCCCACACACAGCAACAATAGACACAACGTAGCCAAAAATAAATTAATTAATTAATTTAAGAAAAACCACATCCCTGGTCAGAAAAGTACAATTAAAAATAAATAAATAAACATTTAAAAAAAAACAGAGAGAGAATTCAGCACCACCAAACCAGCTTTACAACAAATGCTAAAGGAACTTCTCTAGGTAGGAAACACAAGAGATGGAAAAGGCCTACAAAAACAAACCCAAAACAATTAATAAAATGGTAATAGGAACATACATATCGATAATTACCTTACATGTAAATGGATTAAATGCTCCAACCAAAAGACATAGCCTGGCTGAATGGATATAAAAACAAGACCCATACACATGCTGTCTATAAGAGACCCACTTCAGACCTAGAGACACACACAGACTGAAAGTGCAGGGATGGAAAAAGATATTCCATGCAAATGGAAATCAAAAGAAAGCTGGAGGGACTTCCCTGGTGGCACAGTGGTTAAGAATCTACCTGCCAATGCAGGAGATACGGGTTCGAGCCCTGGTCCAGGAAGATCCCACGTGCCACAGAGCAGCTAAGCCCGTGCACCACAACTACTGAGCCTGCATTCTAGGGCCCACGACCCACAACTACTAAAGCCTGCACACCACAACTACTGAGCCTGCGCAACACAACTACTGAAGCCTGCACAGCTAGAGCCCGTGCTCTGCAACAAAGAGAAGCCACCGTAATGAGAAGCCTGTGCACTGCAACGAAGAGTAGCCCCCACTCACTGCAACTAGAGAAAGCCTGCGCCCAGCAATGAAGACCCAATGCAGCCAAAAATAAATGAATAAATAATAAAAAAGGAAGGCTGGAGTAGCAATTCTCATATCAGACAAAATAGATTTTAAAATAAAGATTATTACAAGAGACAGAGAAGGATACTACATAATGATCAAGGGATCAACCCAAGAAGAAGATGTAACAATTGCAAATATTTATGCACCCAACATAGGAGCACCTCAATACATAAGGCAAATGCTAACAGCCATAAAAGGGGTAATCGACAGTAACACAATAATACTAGGGGACTTTAACACCTCACTTCCACCAATGGACAGATCATCCAAAATGAAAATAAATAAGGAAACACAAGCTTTAAATGACACATTAAACAAGATGGATTTAATTGATATTTATAGGACATTACATCCAAAAACAACAGAATACACTTTCTTCTCAAGTGCTCATAGAACATTCTCCAGGATAGACCATATCTTGGGTCACAAATCAAGCCTTGGTAAATTTAAGAAAATTGAAATTGTATCAAGTATCTTTTCCGACCACAATGCTATGAGACTAGATATCAATTACAGGAAAAAAACTGTAAGAAAATACAAATACATGGAGGCTAAACAATACGCTACTAAATAACCAAGATATCACTGAATAAATCAAAGAGGAAATCAAAAAATACCTAGAAACAAATGACAATGAAAACACGACGACCCAAAACCTATGGGATGCAGCAAAAAAAAATTCTAAGAGGGAAGTTTATAGCAATACAATCCTACCTCAAGAAACAAGAAACATCTCAAATAAAGAAACTAACCTTACACCTAAAGCAATTAGAGAAAGAAGAACAAAAAAAACCCCAAAGTTAGCAGAAGGAAAGAAATCATAAAGATCAGATCAGAAATAAATGAAAATAAATGAAGGAAACAATAACAAAGATCAATAAAACTAAAAGCTGGTGCTTTGAGAAGATAAAATTGATAAACCATTAGCCAGACTCATCAAGAAAAAAAGGGAGAGGACTCAAATCAACAGAATTAGAAATGAAAAAGGAGAAGTAACAACTGACACTGCAGAAATACAAAGGATCATGAGAGATTACTACAAGCAACTATATGCCAATAAAATGGACAACCTGGAAGAAACGGACAGATTCTTAGAGAAGCACCAGCTTCCAAGACTGAACCAGGAAGAAATAGAAGATATAAACAGACAATTCACAAGCACTGAAATTGAAACTGTGTTTAAAAATCTTCCAACAGGGCTTCCCTGGTGGCGCAGTGGTTGAGAGTCTGCCTGCCGATGCAGGGGACACAGGTTCGTGCCCTGGTCCGGGAAGATCCCACATGCTGTGGAGCAGCTGGGCCTATGAGCCATGGCCGTTGAGCCTGCGTGTCTGGAGCCTGTGCTCCCCAACGGGAGACGCCACAACATACCAGTGAGAGGCCCACATACCCAAAAGAAAAAAAAAAAAAAATCTTCCAACAAAGAAAAGCCTAGGACCAGATGGCTTCACAGGCGAATTCTATCAAACATTTAGAGAAGAACTAACACCTATCTTTCTCAAACTCTTCCAAACTATAGCAGAGGGAGGAACACTCCCAAACTCATTCTATGAGGCCACCACCACCCTGGTACCAAAACCAGACAAAGATGTCACCAAAAAAAAAAAAAAAAAAACTACAGGCCAATATCTCTGATGAACATAGATGCAAAAATCCTCAACAAAATACTAACAAACAGAATCCAACAGCACATTAAAAGGATCACACACCATGATCAAGTGGGGTTTATCCCAGGAATGCAAGGATTCTTCAATATATGCAAAGTAATCAATGTGATACACCATATTAACAAACTGAAGGATAGAAACCATATGATAATCTCAATAGATGCAGTAAAAGCTTTTGACAAAATTCAACTCCCATTTATGATAAAAACCCTCCAGAAAGTAGGCATAGAGGGAACCTACCTCGACACAATAAAGACCATATATGACAAACCCACAGCAAACATGTGATGATGAAACCATTTAATGATGATGAAAAACTGAAACCATTGATGAAAAACTGAAACCATTTCCTCTAAGATCGGGAACAAGACAAGGATGTCCACTCTCACCATTATTACTCAACAGAGTTTTGGAAGTTTTAGCCACAGCAATCAGAGAAGAAAAATAAATAAAAGGAATCCAAATTGGAAAAGAAGAAGTAAAACTGTCACTGTTTGCAGATGACATGATACTATACATAGAAAATCCTAAAGATGCCACCAGAAAACTACTAAAGCTAATCAATGAATTTGGTAAAGTTATAGGACACAAAATTAATGCACAGGAATCTGTTGCATTCCTATACACTAATGATGAAAAATCTGAAAGTGAAATTAAGGAAACACTCCCATTTACCATTGCAACAAAAAGAATAAAATACCTAGGAATAAACCTACCTAAGCGGAAAAAAGACCTGTATACAGAAGACTATAAGACACTGATGAAAGAAATTAAAGATGATACAAACAGATGGAGAGATATAGTATGTTCTTGGATTGGAAGAATCAACATTGTGAAAATGACTATACTACCCAAAGCAATCTACAGATTCAGTGCAACCCCTATCAAGCTACCACTGGCATTTTTCACAGAACTAGAACAAAAAATTGCACAACTTGTATGGAAACACAAAAGACCCCGAATAGCCAAAACAATCTTGAGAAAGAAAAATGCAGCTGGAGGAATCAGGCTTCTGGACTTCAGACTATACTACAAAGCTACAGTAATCAAGACAGTATGGTACTGGCACAAAAACAGAAATATAGATCAATGGAACAGGATAGAAAGCCCAGAGATAAACCCACGCACATATGGTCACCTTATCTTTGATAAAGGAGGCAAGAATATACAGTGGAGAAAAGACAGCCTCTTCAAGAACTGGTGCTGGGAAAACTGGACAGCTACAGGTAAAGGAATGAAATTAGAACACTCCCTAACACCATACACAAAAATAAACTCAAAATGGATTAAAGACCTAAATGGAAGGCCAGATGCTATAAAACTCTTAGAGGAAAACATAGGCAGAACTGTTTATGACATCAATCACAGCAAGATCCTTTTTGACCCACCCCCTAGAGTAATGGAAATAAAAACAGAAATAAACAAATGGGACCTAATGAAACTTAAAAGCTTTTGCACAGCAAAGGAAACCATAAACAAGATGAAAAGACAACCCTCTGAATGGGAGAAAATATTTGCAAACAAAGCAACTGACAAAGGATTAATCTCCAAAATATACAAGCAACTCATGCAGCTCAATATCAAAAAACAAACAACCCAATCCAAAAATGGGCAGAAGACGTAAATAGGTATTTCTCCAAAGAAGATATACAGATTGCCAACAAACACATGAAAAGATGCTCAACATCACTAATCATTAGAGAAACACAAATCAAAACTACAATGAGGCATCACCTCACACTGGTCAGAATAGCCATCATCAAAAAATCGATAAACAATAAATGCTAGAGAGGGTGTGGAGAAAAAGGAACCCTCCTACACTGTTGGTGGGAATGTACATTGGTACAGCCACTGTGGAGAACAGTACGGAGGTTCCTTAAAAAACTAAAAATAGAACTACCATATGATCCAGCAATCCCACTATTGGGCATATACCCTGAGAAAACCATAATTCAGAGTCATGTACCACAATGTTCATTGCAGCTCTATTTAAAATAGCCAGGACATGAAAGCAACCTAAGTGTACATCGACACATGAATGGATACAGAAGATGTGGCATGGGCTTTCTGGTGGTGCACTCGTTAAGAATCCGGCTGCCAATGCAGGGGACACGGGTTGAAGCCCTGGTCCGGGAAGATTCCACATGCCGCAGAGCAACTAAGCCCGTGCAACACAATTACTGAGCCTGCGCTCTAGACCCCGCGAGCCACAACTACTGAGCCCACGTACCAGAACTGAAGACCGTGCACCTACAGCCTGTGCTCCGCAACAAGAGAAGCCACCGCAATGAGAAGCCCGCACACCACAATGGAGAGTAGCCCCTGCTCGCCACAACTAGAGAAAAGCCCGTGCATAGCAACAAAGAACCAATGCAGCCCAAAATTAATTAATTAATTTAAAAAAAAAGAAGATGTGGTACATATATACAATGGAATATTACTCAGCCATAAAAAGAAATGCAATTGAGTTATTTGTAGTGAGGTGGATGGACCTAGAGACTGTCATACAGAGTGAAGTAAGTCAGAAAGAGAAAAACAAATACCATATGTTAACACATATATATGGAATCTTAAAAAAAAAAATGGTTCTGATGAACCTAGGGGCAGGACACAAATAAAGACTCAGGCATAGAGAATGGACTTGAGGACACGGGGAGGGGGAAGGGTAAGCTGGGACGAAGTGAGAGAGTAGCCCTGACATATATACACTACCAAATGTAAAATAGCTAGTGGGAAGCAGCTGCATAGCACAGAGAGATCAGCTCGGTGCTTTGTGACCACCTAGAGGGGTGGGATAGGGAGGGTGGGAGACGCAAGAGGGAGGAGATATGGGGATATATGTATATGTATAGTTGATTCACTTTGTTATACAGCAGAAACTAACACAACATTGTAAAGGAACTATACTCCAATAAAGACGTTAAAAATATATATGTATATACATATATATAAAATATATATATGTATATATATATATATAGATTAAAGGAAAAAGAAGCAGCTCCTTCCAGTGGAGCCCTCTGAGAGGTAGTGAGTCCCCCGTCACAGCAAAAGATCCGTGAGTATTAATTCTTGATCTAGTGACTGTTGCTTTTCTGAACTAGATTCTACTTTTTTTTTTTTTTGGTTCAGCAGCCATGGTTCACGGGCCTTGCCGCTCTGCGGCATGTGAGATCTTCCCAGACCGGGGCACGAACTGGTGTCCCTGCATCGGCAGGCAGACTCTCAACCACTGCACCACCAGGGAAGCCCAGATTCTACTTTTAACATGACAAAGAAGTTTCAGTAACACAGAAGATCTTGCATCATCAGTTAAACTTTTTTTTTTTTTTTTAACTGTGAAACCCAGATTGGGACTTGAATCCACGGTCTTTTTTTTTTTTCCTTTTAATGAATTTATTTATTTATTTATTTATTTATTTAGTATTTATTTTGGGCTGCGTTGGATCTCTGTTGCTGCACGCGGGCTTTCTCTAGTTTCAGTGAGCGGGGGCTACTCTTTGTTGCAGTGCACGGGCTTCTCATTGTGGTGGCTTCTCTTGTTGCGGAGCTCAGGCTCTAGGCATGCAGGCTTCAGTAGTTGTGTCATGCGGGCTCAGTAGTTGTGGCTCGTGGGCTCTAAAGTGCAGGCTCAGTAGTTGTGGCGCATGGTCGTAGTTGTAGCATATGGTCTTAGTTGCTCGGCGGCATGTGGGATCTTCCCGTACCAGGGCTCGAACCCACGTCCCCTGCATTAGCGGGTGGATTCTTAACCACTGTGCCACCAGGGAAGTCCCATCAGTTAAACTTTTAAACTTGCTTTGTAAAAACCCTCTGTTTTGTTTCTCCTTAACAGGCTATAAATTCCTCTCAGACAGGAACATGTTTATAGTTCTGCCTGAGTTTAAGCAAATATAATATATGAAAACCTTGGTTCTTGGCTCCACTAAAACAAACCAGAAAACAAAACAAAACAAAACAAAATCCACCACGGAATTCCTTTCAACAATAAATAGTAAAATATACTATCAGGGTCCAATAAGGTTTTTTTCTGAAGTGTTTATTTCATGCTGGCAAAGGGAAACTATTATACAGAGGAAGCCTACAGAGAGGAAGAAATTAATGTGAACAATATGCAAATAAAAAGCCACAGTTGTCTGCAGTATGTGTTAAAGTAAGCATCCCTTTGGCTTTTAGCAGCCCATAACGGCAGCCTGCAGTAGGTAAAGAAATATTGTTTATTAACAGAGAATACACCATTGAATTCAATAGATATAATAAATTTAAAATTAATTTTAATTAAATAAATTTAAAAACCAGTTTCATACTTGGACATTTAGTAGCGAAAAAGGAAGGAAAAATAGCAGAGAAAACAGAAAATGAGAAATTGGAAGAAAAGGAAAAAAAGCAGAGAACTTCAGAAAGACAAGGGAGGTTTCTTATGCTATAAAATCAGGATTTTGGTCAATCAGCTAACAGTGAATCTAAGAAGTCAGTTGTCTCAGGGAATCACCTTAAATTCATCCATACCGTGAGTATTTAATTGGACCTAACACATGCGTATACATTCTCCTTTGAGCATGGGCTGGCTGAAACAGGCCTGTGTATTTCTTTCTTTCTTTCTTTTTTTTTAATTGAAGTATAGCTGATTTACAATGTTGTGTTAGTTTCCGGTATACAGCAAAGTGATCCGGTTAAATTTATATTAATTCTTTTTCAGATTATTTTCCATTATAGGTTATTATAAGGTATTGAATATAGTTCCCTGTGCGAGATAGTAGGTCCGTGTTGCTTACCTATTTTAAATATAGTCGTGTGTATCTGTTAATCCCAAATCCCTGATTTATCCCTCCTCTCCCTTTCCTCTTTGGGAATCATAAGTTTGTTATGTCTGTGGGTCTATTTCTGTTTTGTAAATAAGTTCATTTGTTTCATTTTTTTACATTGCACATATAAGTGATATCATATGGTATTTGTCTTTCTCTGTCTGACTTAATTTAGTATGATAATCTCCAGGCCCATCCGCGTTGCTGCAAATGGCATTATTTCATTCTTTTTTATAAGCCTGGGTCTTTCTTCTCACATGGACCACATCTATAACTCTTCTGCTACAATTTCCCATTTCCTGTTCTTTATGGCAGCTGGAGAACCTAAAGATGCTTTCAAATCCATCCATGTGTACAACGATGCCCCCCACCTGGGGCTCACAATTTCCTTCCATTTTCTCTGTCCCAGTTTCTACAGCTCATTTGATGTCAATTTCCTCAGTCACTCGCTTCAAGTTGTCCCAAGTTTCTTATCAGTTTTCATAGAGACAATATTCTTTCTTTTTACCCTCACGTTTCCACAATTTCTGTAACACTTAATTGAATCAATTAGTGACAATAATAAACACAACTGCTATACACAAATTTGGGAGCAAACACAACTGACTCTACTAAGCACAGAGGCCAAAGGTAGGGGGAGAAGTACATAGGTGGAGGGTTCAATGTGCTTGTGTGTTTCACAGAAGAAATGGGACAGGTACATTAATCTAGTGAGTCAATAAAGTGGAAGTTGGTTAAGAGAGCATCTTAAACAAATAAGTGTATAAAAATTAAAATTCGCTTAGACATTAGAAGCTAGAGGTGCCTTTTTTTTTTTTTTTTGGCCGTGTTGTGTGGCATGCAGGATCCTAATTCCCCGACCAGGGATCAAACCCATGCCCCCCTGTAGTGGAAGCGCAGAGTCCCAGCCTCCCAACCACTGGACCACCAAGGAAGTCCCCAAAGGTGCCTGTTTTGCATTAGGTCATTTTAATCGATCATCCACTCATTCTTTCATTCAATAAATATTCCTTCCGTGACCTCACAATACTAGACATATTGCTGGCTACAGGCTGATTGGCAGGGTCATTTTATTGTGCCCATTTTATTTTATTCTTTTTAATTAATTTATTTATTTATTTTTGGCTGCGTTGGGTTTTCATTGCTGTGCACGGGCTTTCTCTAGCTGTGGCGAGCGGGGGCTACTCTTTGTTGCAGTGCACAGGCTTCCCATTGTGGTGGCTTCTCTTGTTGCGGAGCGCGGGCTCTAGCCGCATGGGCTTCAGTAGTTGTGGCACGTGGGCTCAGTAGTTGCGGCACACGGGCTTAGTTGCTCCGCGGCATGTGGGATCTTCCTGGACCAGGGCTCAAACCCGTGTCCCCTGCATTGCCGGGCGGATTCTTAACCACTGCGCCACCAGGGAAGCCCCTGACCATTTTACTGATGGGATGACTGAGGCTCAGCCATCTGTCCCTTGCCACACACATGTAAGTACAAGTGCTGGGTCTCCTGGTTGTACATCCTCATGTGCTCCCTACCATGTAATGCTGTGGGTTCATATTTCCCTTCCCCTTAGGCCAGAAATTCAGGTTCTTATGACAGTATGAGGGAGAAAGCAGACAACTCTACTAGCCATTTTGGAAAATGACAGATAAATAGATTGAAAGCCAAATTGTCCCAGTGTTTGGAGTCAGAGGGCTGACAGCAAACAGAAGGCACATCAGATGGGATTCTGAAGAGAATTTAAATAAAGGACCATAGGGAGTTCCCTGGCAGTCCAATGGTTAGGACTCGGTGCTTTCACTCCCATGGCATGAGTTCAATCCCTGGTCAGGGAACTGAGATCCCGCAAGCCACATGGCACAAACAAAAATTAAAATTAAAATTAAATTAAAAAATAAATAAGGGACCATTTAGAGAATCGAGTTAGAAGAACCTACTGAAGTACCCAGGGCCAGCAAGAATGGCGCTGTCACCACCCTGGGCCTGAAGACACAAATGCAGGAAAGAGCATTACTAGGGCCTGGGAGGCTAGAGCCTGGAAGAGGGATTGAAAAGATGTCTCCTTGGCCAAACTTTAGTCATGCTCTTCTGATCCCTCTTCTCAGCAAGGCCCTGACCATGGCCCCATCCTGTCTTTGGCTTGACTAGCCCAGTTTTAGCAAAGTATCCTGATAAGTCAGTTTAGGGAGAATCCCCTCACCCTTGATATCTGATCAAATTCCTCATCCCCCACCTTTGATATCTAAGCCCTTGGCCTGCCTTTAACAAGAATCCTATTAAGTCCATTTAGCAAGAATCTCCCAACTCTTGCTAGCTCCCCTTAGTAATGTTCCATCCACTGACCCTGACTCTGCTATAAACCCTTAGCTGTCTCTGTTATATTCAGAGGTGAGCTTGGATTCTCTCCCCTGTTGCAGTAGTCCTGAATAAAGTTTATCTTGCATCTTTAGCTAGTGTCAGAACAGTTTCTCTTTAACAGGATTGCCAGGCAGGAGCTGTGGTCACTGAAGCCACTGACAGAGCCTCAGCCCAAAGCAGGGGGCGGGCAGGGAAAGAAATGCCCCCACCTCTCTGCTCCTGCACTCCAGTCTCCAGCTGGTGCCTCCCACTGGCTGACCCCAACAGGAAGTCATAGGGGTGGGAGCCTAGGTGATGCCCTTCATTAAGGTCAGACTTCCAGGATAGAGAGAAAGTATGAATGAAAGAAAGAATGAATGAGTCTGGGGAGCAAGCAAATAGAGAATAACCAGCCCACCTCGTTTGCCAATGGGTGGCATAACTGACATTGTCAGAATTCTTTCTCCCATTACAATGTTAAGAACTCTCCGAGACTGACCCAAGAGGAAGGGGCAGGGGAGGACATGCCAGCCAGAGCAGTATTGGTGCCAGCCCACCAAGGTGGTCAGAGGGAGTGGGTAGGGGCAGGGAACCAATATGCAGACCCAGGCCTGCCAAATCTCTGGATGCTCAGACGGTGACACTTAGACCAGAAAGGGGACTTTGCAAGAGATTGAAGGTCAACAGGCAGACAAGGTTGTGGCAGAGACAACTATGCAGTCCCCATCCTGATTTAAGAGAGTAAGGGGGAAGTGTGGACTATGGTCTTCAATCTGCTAGATGAGAAATTGTCACTGGTGAAGCGCTCACTCTTCAGATCCTCTCTCCCCACCTCTAACTCATCTCACTACAGCCAGCAGTTCTGCCCAAGCCTTGCCGATTTTGTGCAAAAGCAAAATGACGGGACCCCCCCCACCGACACACACAGGACCAAGTTACATCTTCAATCCCCAGACTTCACAGACACCATGGCATGAAATACCACAAAGCCCTCTAGGGACTCACACTGCACGACCCAGAAGTTGGCGGTGGGGTTAACTCCCATGGGCTACCCTTGACAGTGGCGGTGCAGGAACCAATAAACAAATGGGTGCCCTTCCATCACCTGGGTGGACGATTCTGAAATGCATTTCCCCAAGAAGTCCCATGGGATTGACTACACAGTCACCCCAGCATTGGGCAAATTGAGGGTACATCCTTGGACCAACAACCTCTGATCCCCTGTTCCAAACCCCCATCCTGAATTCCTGCTTCCTGGATTCACATGTATTACATAACTTGGAAAAGAAAAATATGAAACTTTCCAGTTGAGCTCAGCCTTCCCGGAACTAACAGCATGGGAATGGCCTGGCCTCGAGGACAGAGACGCATAATCCAAGATTCTCAGTCAACAGATATGTCTTCATCCCTGAAATGCTGCCATTTTTGAGACTGAGGGATTAAAGTATGAAGATTCTGCATTAGTAAGGACTCAGATGCTGTGAGTGAGAAAAACAGAAATCACACCAGCTTAAGCCAATAGTTTTGGGGGAAAAAAGATGGGGAATATACTGGAACAAGTAACCATCTAGAAGTACAATGGGACCGGGAATTCAACGTCATCATCTTCATCCTCTCTCCCACCCTATCTCTCCCATCTCTCAGTTCTGTTCCCCTGCGCGTCGGCCACATTCGCTTCTATTGCAAATGAGCTACTTCCATGCGGACTTTGAGTTTACAACCCCCACCCCCACCCCCACCCCCAGTTAGTGACAGAAAGTAGAACTTCTCTCACCCAGCAACTGTATAAAAATCCCAGAGAAAGATTCTGATTGGTCCTGCTTGGATGACCTGTCCACTCCTTGAGCCAGTCACTGTAGCCGAGGAATCGGCTACCATGATTGGCTAGACATGGATCACGTGCCCACACTAGTGGGTGGGGCTGTGTGGGGTTCTCGGATCGGCATCTTCAACAGAAGCTTTTGGAAAGGACTTTGGGGAGGAATAGTTCCGTAAAGGAAGGTACGGCAGATGCTGCTGGAGTTCCATCCATATTCCTCAGGCCTTACTTCCCCAGCGGTATACCAGTATTTGCAGCTCTGGGTCTGAGGGCTTTGCCCCCGATTCATAGAAAATGTTCTGCCCACTGGCCCAGCAGGTTGGGAACGCAGGCTGATTAACGCCCCCAAAGAGCTGTCAGCCAATATGCAGCAGGAATGATGTGCAAATACCCCATCTGCCCCACCTCTTGTGTAGAAAAGCTCTAAGGTGTGTGTTTTCTGTTATTTCCAAGAGTTACCTCTAAAGTTCCAGCTTGACCTGCACTGTTAGGACCTCTTCCCTTCCCTGTCTCCCTACCCCCGCCCCCATGACTGTTTCTTGCACTCTCCAAATTAGCTACTTGAACCTGAATTCTAGCCTCAGGGTCTGCTTTTGGGGGAACCCAGACAAAGGAGAAAAGGATTGGGAGGGGACAAGGGCTATTGTTTCAGGAGGAGGAGAAGAAAAAAAGGGCAGCTGTCACCAATAGCCCTGCCCTTTCTTGCACTTGTTCATCTGTGGCACCTTAGGTCAGGTTTCTAAGATGCAGAACCTGTGACCTGGATTCTCATGCAGTGGTTTATTGAGTGAGAGTTTGCCGGAGAAGCAGCTAAGGAAGCAGCACAGCGCAGCGAGAAAGCCCGACGAAGGGGGGGGTCTCGGGGGGGAAACTAGCCTTAGCGTGATCCCAGAGGAGCCCTGGAGCATGAACAGAACCACAAAACTGTCCTCTCTACCTTGAGGCAAGAGCCAGACCTTGACACCTTGCTATTATTGATCAGCCACTGGCTGCAGGCTGCCCTCGGGCGGGGGCGGGGCAGGGGGGTGCTGCAAACTTCCAGGCTGTCCAGGGCAGGTGAGATCTGCGCAAGGCTTGAGCAGCCTCCTCTGCGTGTGGATTATTACGGGTTATAGGGAAAAGGAGCCTCAAGGCTGCTGAAACTTTTGACACAGACAACAAATATATGCTGAGCGTAACAAAGAATTAGGATACAAGAGCTTCGCCTTCCCGAAGTTCATGGTGTGCTGGTGGAATTTAAAATCACACTACTTCCAGATGCAAACTATTATATATAGAATGGATAAACAACAAGGTCCTACTGTAGAGCACAGGGAACTATATTCAATATCCTGTGACAAACCGTAATGGAAAAGAATATAAAAAAGAATGTATACATACATATAACTGAATCACTTTGCTGTACAGCAGAAATTAACCCAACATTGTAAATCAACTGTACTTCAAAAATAAATTAAAATAAAGCTACTTCATCCACCCTTGCCAGGCACCCAGCTCATTGCCGAAGGGTATCTGTCCTCGTGGTGTCCAGTCTCCTCCTGTCAACCCCATTTCCTGCTGTTTCCCTGCAAGCACCCCATGTTCCAGCCAGCCTGGGTTCTTCCTCGACTGTCCACTGCTTCACGCCTCTGGGCCTTTGCACATGCCATTCCCTCTGCCTGGGATGCCCTCTCCTCTCTCATCTGCTTGGGAGGTCCAACTTACCCTTTCAAACATAGCTCAAATGTCGTTCCCCACAGTTATATGTCATGAGCAGAAAAGCTTTATCCCAGGGGTGCCAGGAAAGTTTAGCATTTGAAAACAATTTTCATTCCTGGAATGGACCAGGCCAACAGAGTAAAAGAGAAAAATCTCTGGGGACCTGGAGATGTGCATGTGAATGACAGCAGCAGTGAGCCAGTATCGCACCGCAGGCATCATGCTAAGCCATGGAGGGGGAGGTGGAAAGGCTCTGCTGGAAACTTCATTTCACAGAGGAGGAAAGCAGGGCACAGAGAGGCTGGGTAATTTGCCCAAGGTCACACAGCTGGTAAGTGGTAGAAGCAAGAGTTGAACTGAGACATCTTCACACCACATGTCATACTGAATGATTGAGTGAAGGCAACCAGCAGAACCAAAATGATGGGCGATCCAGAGAGAAGACAGCGCTGCTGAGTCAGGTCGGGCTGTTCAGGTCACTCCTTGCAGTGGGGGAGAGCGGGAGCTAGGACAGGCAGTTCAAAGGATGGAGAAGGATGCAACTCTTCCTGTGGAGCAGACTCCCAGGGACCCAGTGTTCTTCCTGCCCTGGGTCCCCAAGGCCGAGGGCCAACCTCCACCCTCCCCCTTATCTCACTATATTACAATTGCAAGTTCACGTGTCTCTCTCCCACTTTGGATATGGGGCCGGGTTTCACGCAGCCCTTTTTGGCCAGGACCATTTGTCCGGCCTGGAGACAATCCATTTTCTTGAATAAAGGAGAGCAACGGTACTCAAGACTCCAGGAGCCCTAGTGAGAACACGGCCAGACCCCACTCCAAGAGACAGCAAAGCAAGAAGCCAGTTACTGCCAAGTGGTCAAAGCAGGACCAGCTGCTTGGCTGACAAGGTACCGACCAGGCACTTGCTCTTTCCCCTACGAAGGGTCAGGCCTGTGCCTGGAGTCTGAGCTTGAACTCTACAGACAGAACCTAAGGATTGTGGGGGCCATGCAGCTCATAGGAGAACTTGGAGGTGATGTTGGAGAGGATGTGCCTGAGAGTGTTGCTCCATTGCTGTTCCTAGAATCCCATTGGTACCTCTGGGCTCAGGGGGAAAGTGCTGTGGTGGATTAGCAATGTCTGCCATGGGTACTGGATGGGAAGTGGAGGCGTACTTGTTATGTGTTTACCACCCAGGTAGTAGCAGGGCTGTGGGAGAAGGGAGCTGGGCAGATTACTAGTAATAATCGTGACTAACATTTCTTAAGCACTTAGAATGTGCCAGGCACCATGTTAAATGCTTTTCCTGCTCTATTTCATTTAATCTTCAAACCAACTCTTGGAGAAGAGTACTCTGGTCCCTCCTCTATGTCAGCTCCATGAGAGTCATGATTTTATTTATCTGTGTTTAGCACTATATCCCCAGCACCTAAAAGAGTACCTGACCCATGGCCAGCACTCAATAAGTATTTGCTGTTGAGTAGATGAATTCCCATTTTGCAGATGAAGAAACTGAGGCCCAGAGAGATAACTTGCTCAAAGTCATGCAGTTAGCAAGAACTGCTCTAGGGCAGTGTCTCTGGAATATTGTGAGACAATGGAATTGTTCTATAATCTGTGCTGTCTCAGATGGGCGCCACTAGCTGCAGGTGGCTGGTGAGGATGTGACTTGGGGCTCAGGCAACTGAAAAAGCGAATTTTAAATTCTATGCAGTTTTAACTAACTGAAATGGAAATGGCCACAGGCGGCTGTTGGTGACCATTTTGCCTGGCACAGCTCTAGAGCTTGAAGGCTTGACCACCCTAGACACCCGGCCCAGGTTCTCCAAGTCAAACATGATAACACCGAGACTTTTCCAATTGTAATTCCATCGGGGAGGGCAAGGGGTGTAATCAGTGAAGGAATCTCCAAAAAATTGCATTTGTGCTCCTCTGGCCACACAATTCTGGGAAGGCTTTTATCCATGTGCCTAGTGTTATACATGAGAGGTTTGAAGATTCCAGAGGAGACATGGCTCGGTCAGGGTTACCTGCTGACCTTGGACCTCAGCCAGGTTTGCAACCCTGAAATGCCAAGCGCTTCATTTTCACAGTTGGCAAACAGGGAAGCATGCGCCTGGTCTGGTGAACCATGGCAGAGTCAGGCTGTGGGCAATGTCAGCTTAGTTAGGGACCTCAGCGATAAGGGACAAGCAGTTCTGACCAGACGGGCCCCAAGACGGAGCCAGCTCCCAGAGAAGCCGTGACATACAGGGAGCTTCCTGTACATTCTGTGCCTGGTACCTGCCTCCCGTCCTGCCTTCTCTCTTCCTTTCTCTTTTTTTTTTTTTTGTTTTGTGGTACGCGGGCCTCTCACCGTTGTGGCCTCTCCCGCTGCAGAGCAGAAGCTCACGGGCCCAGCCGCTCCACAGCATGTGGGATCCTCCCAGACCGGGGCACGAACCCGTGTCCCCTGCATCAGCAGGCGGACTCTCAACCACTGCGCCACCAGGGAAGCCCTCTCTTCCTTTCTTGAGGGCTGGTATCTTCCTTTCCCTCTGGTCACAACACAATAACGTGATCTTGAGAACGAAGCTGATGAATGAATGCTAAGGTGTCAATGGCTAATAGAAAAGAGCCCGTTCTGGGGACTTCCCTGGCGGTCCAGTGGTTAAGACTCTACCCTTCCAATCCAGGGGGTGACCCCTGGTCGGGGAACTAAGATCCCACATGCTGTGCAGAGTGGCCATTAAAAAAGAAAAAAACGAGTCAATTTTCAAATGATTTCTATGTTAACAGGAAACAAAGGCTTCAGCCAGAGAAGAGTCCTCTAATTGGTAGACAGTCAGGCATCGTCAGCAAAGGCTCAAATTTATGCAGCTTTACGCATGGGGTACTGTTGGAAGTGGTCAGCGTGTAGTAATTCGTTTATTATTATTCATTCCTTCATTCACTCACTCATCCATCATGTATTATTTCGTCAACACCATGACAGGGACAAAGGCTTCCCCATTTGGAGATGGGGAACTGAGGCATGGTGTAGCTGGTCCAGTTCACACAGCCGGGGAGTAGCCAGGCCGGGGCTCAAATCCAGGGAGAGCTGGGGAGAAAAGCCTTGGGGAGACGGAAGGAGGAAACAGCAAGTACCAACTCAGGGGAGGTCTTTTCTCTTTTAATCTGAGATTTTAGGGACGACCGAGGCCTGGGCCCACATTCCCACTGTGGCTCTACCCATTCGCTGGTCTGTTGCTTCTTAGCCTCCAGTCTAAACAGTTACAAACTTACCGGAGTGATTGAGCCAAGAATTCCGCTTGCCAGCGTGATCCCGGGTGGCCCTAGGCTGACTCGTTTATGCTGGGCTGCGATTTTTCTACATTACTCAGGCTTTGGGAGGGAAGCTGGGCCACGGACAAACCTCTGGTGAGAAGAACAGTTTTCAGAGAGCTGGCCCCGCCTCCTCCTTCTCCCCTCCCCCTCCCCTCCCTGGAGGGCGAGGGCTGCAGCTGCAAGCAGCAGTGCTCACGGGGCCTCCCCCCCAGCCTCCCCCCTCCAGCCCCCCCCAACCAGGCCCAGCTGTTCCGGGGACCCAGCTGACAGCTCGCTGACACTTCTCCCTGCCTCCCCTTAGGACCAGCTACAACCTCCTGAGCAACAGGAAGGTCAGAGCCAAGAAGGTAATTTGAAAGAAAAGCAGCTTGCAGCCCTTCCAGGCTGGGTAACAACAGGGTAACTGGGTGCTGGCATACAATGGCCTGGGTTCCTCATCCCGGTTCCCGCACTTACCAGCTGTGTGATACTAGCGCCAGCCGATCGTTCAGAGCCTCGGTTTCCTCATCTGTAAAGTGGGAATAACAGTGGCATGGACCCGCAAGGTACCAAGAGGATTCCACGGGTGGTGGAGAGAGTGCTTAGCATGGGGCCTGTGCGTTACCCGCAATCAGCCTCGGCCCCCTCCCCCTCCCTCCTTTTGTTATTCTGTGTGTCCATGTGATGCACGTCTGTACTAGGGTGTTCCGCTGAGGCTTGGAGAATGAACATAACATTAGCCTCAAGGGTTCTTTGGTGACAGTCCCAACTGTTCCATCTAGGGCCAGCAGACACACAGGGCCCCGCACTCAGAAAGGCCCCGCACTGGAGGTTTAATGCTCTACGATTGTTGTCTGGAAATTCTTAATAATTTTATCTTTTGATGTTGTATTTTGTAAGCAAAGCCAAATGGGACAACGGAGCATGTTCTGGGGGACTTGGAACCTCGTTCACAGGCTCCATCTCCCCTCACCCTGCCCCCCAGGACCATTTGTTTCTTTTTTTCTTTTCTTTTCTTTTTTCTTGTTTTAATATAATTTTGTTTACTTATTTTTGGCTGTGTTGGGTCTTTGTTGCTGCACACGGGCTTTCTCTAGTTGCGGGGAGCGGGGGCTACTCTTCATTGCGGTGCGCGGGCTTCTCATTGCGGTGGCTTCTCTTGTTGCAGAGCACGGGCTCTAGGCATGCAGGCTTCAGTAGTTGTGGCACGCGGGCTCAGTAGTTGTGGCTCGCAAACTCTAGAGCGCAGGCTCAGTAGTTGTGGCGCATTGGCTTAGTTGCTCTGCAGCATGTGGGATCTTCCTGGACCAGGGCTCAAATCCGTGTCCCCTGCATTGGTAGACGGATTCTTAACCACTGCGCCACCGGGGAAGCCCCTGTTTCTTTTTTTAATTGCAGTATAGTTGATTTACAGTGTCGTGTTAATTTCAGGTGTACTACATAATGATTCAGTTATACATATATAATGTATTTATTCTTGTTCAGATTCTTTTCCCTTTTAGGTTATTAGAAAATATGGAGTATAGTTCCTTGTGCTACACAGTAGGTCCTTGTTGGTTATCTGTTTCATACATAGTCCAGGACAGTTCCTGACCAGGCATCTTTGCCCCTGCCTGGCAATCACTGTCACCCATCAGGGGCCTGGGTACCACAAGAAGGCTTGGGGCAGCCTCTGCCCTGCCCACCAGCTCACATGGCCCTAGGTGCCTGTGAGGGTCTGTCTGCACAAGTCCCACAAGTGCCCCTGTGTCCAAAGGAGAAAGGGGTGAAACAGCAAATAAAAAGCTCCACAACGGGTCGTGGCAGAGACTGCAGAAGAAAGGAAAAAGCTGTTTTATTGCTTTATGAACAACCAGGGAACCACCTGGCCCCAGTTCCACTTGATGGGGCTGAATCTCAAAAATGATGGGGTGCTGAGCCACTGACTAGGGGTACTTCCCAAGACAGCCTTTGCGGGGAGGTCAGAGCCTTCCAAACAGGCGCTCCCCTGACCCAGCAACTTCATTTTACCATCAGGCGTGGGTGCAAGAATGTTCACCTGTGTTATTATAATAGTGAAGCCAGCTGGGTGCCCCAAAACGAGGGAGGGTCAAGTCCACAATCCAATAGAAGAGAACTTATTGACATGTGAAAAGCTCGTGATATTTGCAAAAGTGTGTGGGGGGGGGCAGTTTCCAAAGGGCCTGCGCCACATGGAGTCACATGCATGGATGCGTGGGGAACACTGGGCCGATCTACACTTAAGTACTGACAGCTGTTCTCCTCGGGTGGGTAATGTTTTCCCATTTGTGCTTGTCTGTGTATTCCAAGTTCTCTGCATGGAGCGTGCCTCACTTTTATCGTCGCACAAAGGCAGGATGGTGCAGAAGACAAGGTTAGGCCTGCAGACTGCGGTGCTCAGTTCTGACCAAATTCAGAACCCAAACAAGTCTGATCGTTGAAATTTGAATATTGGGAAAAACTCGTCTTTTCTAAGCCAGGTTGTCTCTGGCATGGGAACAAATACACACAGGACTGCCAAGGTTCCAAGCCCAGCTCTGCTCCTTACGAGTTCTGTGACCTTGGGCACAGAGTTAACTTTTCCAGGCCTCAGTTTCCCCTTCTGTAAACAGAGAAAGTAAACAGTACCTCCCTCAAAGAGTCCAGATGAGATGAGTGAATATGTACAGGGAGCTCAGAGCAACGTGTAGCACATGTGAGCTGTACAGGGGTTGTGGTGGTAGTGGTGATATTATTGTGAAAAACTACATAAGGGGAAAATACGGAGAGACAACAGTTTTAATAATTATTTTTGGACAGTGCAGGAGTGAGTGGTTTATTTTTCCTTTCAGACTTTTCCGTATTTTCCAAATTAACTTAAACATGCGTGACTTTTCTAATTTGAGAGAAAATGAGACATAAAGGAAAAAAAAGTGAAAGGATGGTTCACCAGGTGGTGATAAGGAAAACAGCACAAAGTCAGCTTAGCCAAGCCTGCACGTGTTTCAGGTCAGTGTCACGTGGGGATTCCTGAGCCTGTCCCAGGCCCTTACTACAGGCAGTCCCTTCAGTTTGTACATCTTCTCATTCATATAGAACCCATCACCAGGAAGACAGACATCCATGCCAAGTTATAGGCTGCTAAAATATCTAGGGACTCCCCTCAAGGTCTAGTGGTTAGGACTCCGTGCTTCCACTGCAGGGAGCATGGGTTCTGAGATCCCTGGTCAGGGAACTAAGATCCCGCATGCCATGTGGCACGGCCAAAATAAATAAATACATACAATAAAAAATCTATAGCTAAATCTCTCTAGATAGATAGATCCATGTATGCGTAGAGAGATCCATATATACCTTTATATCTACCTGTCTTTATCCATATCTTTCTATATAGAATCTTTAAGTATAGCTATAAAAAAGAATACATCCCACCCATAGCACTCTGAATATATCCCTAACACAGGACTGACCCGGATACAGTAATTGCTCATTTATTTGTTTGTCTCCCTCCCTAAAATCCTTGAAACTATCTTCTTTCTAACCCTGGCAACTACCACAGTGCCTGGCACATAGTAGGAATTCCCTAAAAGTCTGCTGAGTGAATTAATGAATGAAGAAGTACATGAATTCATGTAATAGTGGAGATTTGCACATCAAGATACAGACATAGAACAAGATGTGAGATTAGCTTTGTTGGGGTGTGAGATTAGCTTTGTTGCTCAAGGAGGGGTCAAAGATGGGCAAGTAAGGCTTTAAAGAGTTACCTGAGGGCTTCCGTGGTGGCACAGTGGTTAAGAATCCGCCTTCCAATGCAGGGGACACGGGTTCGAACCCTGGTCTGGGCAAATCCCACATGCCACGGAGCAACTAAGCCCGTGCGCCGCAATTACTGAGCCTGAGCTCTGGAGCCCGCGAGCCACAACCACTGAACCCGTGTGCCCCAGCTACTGAAGCCTGTGCGCCTAGAGCCCGTGCTCAGCAACAAGAGAAGCCACCAGAGTGAGAAGCCCGCGCCCCGCAACGAAGAGTAGCCCCCGCTTGCCGCAACTGGAGAAAGCCCACGCGCAGCAACAAAGATCCAATGCAGCCAAAAATAAATAATTTTTTTTTTTTTTTAAAGAAAAAGGTACCTCCCTGTACCACGAAGAGAGCATTCTTTATTTAAAAAAAAAAAAAAAAAAAAAAGACGCTCTCAATCCTTCCCAGAGAAGGCAGGGAATAGAAAAGCGAGGACAGAGAGAAGGTTTTCTGTTTGGTTTTGCTTTTGTAACAGCTTTATTTATTTTTTTAACATCTTTATTGGAGTATAATTGCTCTACAACGGTGTGTTAGTTTCTGCTTTATAACAAAGTGAATCAGCCATACAAAAATATGGAACGCTTCACGAGTTTGTGTGTCATCCTCGTGCAGGGGCCATGCTAATATTCTCTGTATCGTTCCAATTTTAGTATATGTGCTGCCGAAGCGAGCACTACAGCTTTACTGAGATACAGCTCATACCATATATTTTTTCTGGTTCTGGCGGCGCCGCGCGGCTTGTAGGATCTTAGTTCCTTGACCAGGGATTGAACCCAGGCCACAGCAGTGAAAACGCCACGTCCTAACCACTGGACTGCCAGGGAAATCCCAAATTCACCCGTTTGAATTGTACATTTCAATGGTATTTTCTGTATATTCAGAGTTGCACAATCATCAATATCACCTAATTTCAGAACATTTTTATCACCCTCCCCCCCCCAAATCTCTTAACAGCCACCCACTCCACTTACCCCCAACTGGTTAGCCCTGGGTAACCACTAAGCTTTCTGTCTCTATGGACTTGCCAGTTCTGGACACTTCATATAAATGGACTCATACAATATGTGTCCTTCTGGGTCTGACTTATTTCACTTAGCATAATGTTTTCAAGGTTTATCCAAGCTGTAGCATCAGTTTGACAAGGATAGATCCGTGATGGTTAAACTCATTCATTCCTCGAAAATTTATTGAGCGGCTACTAGGTGCCAGCCCTGGGGGCCCAGCCAGGAATAAAACCGACAGTAAACCCTGCCCTGGAGGGTTCCTAGTGGGGGAGAGAGACAATAAGTCAAATGAACAAGGAAATGATTCAGAAGATTAGACGGTGGTAAAAGCTAAGTGAAGCGGAAAGCTGGAAACGGGGTTAGGAGAGAGGGATGGTGACTTTAATCACGGGGTCAGCGAAGGACTCACCGTAGGGTGAACGCAGAGGCCGACCGAGCTAAGGCTGGAAGGAGGTGAGGGTGCGAAGGTGCCACCGCGATGGCCCCTCCCAGCACTCCGGTCCCCCAGGCCCGGGACCATGCCTGTCCCTCCACGCCGTGTCCCCGCGCCTAAGACGGCGGGCGACACCCAGTAGGCATTTCGCGGTGCGTGACTGTGAGTGGCCCGCCTGGGCCACAAGCGAGTCCTGCGGCCGGGTGGACAGCTGGGCGAGGCTGGGCGAGGACGCCGCGCCCCCCGCGCCCCCCGCGCAGGCCCCGCCCGCCTGGGGCAGGCCCCGCCCCCGCGCCGCCAGAGCCCACCCCCTCCCGGCCGCCGCCATTGGCCGCGCGCGCCTCCGCCCTCGGCCTCGCACTTCCTGGCGGAGCCATGGCCGCGCACCCGGCCGGCCCACGGGCTCCGACGCCCGGGCCCCGCCGCCCCGCCCGCCCGGCCCCGCCGCTCGGAATCCCCGCGCCGCGCCCGTAGCGCGCCCTCCCAGGTGGGCCTCCGCGCGCACCCCGCTCCTTCCCGGGCCGAGAGCCGCGCGCCGTCCGGGGGCTGGGGCCGGGGCGGGGGGCGGGCCTGCCTCGGGAGGGTCCCCGGCCCCGCGAGCTGCGACCCGGTTCCGCCCCCGGGATCTCTTTGTGCTCGGGGGGTGGATCGCGGGGCCGGGGGCGAGCGGAGGGGCCGCCGCGGGGCCGGGGGGGGTTGGACAGGGGGCCGCCGCCCCCTCAGGTGAGACAGGTGCGGCCTGTGCGGCCGGCCCGCGCGGCCCAGGTGAGTGACTGTCCTCGCGTCCCGCCGCGGGCGCCAGCCCCGGGCGCAACCCAGCTCCGCCTCCTCGCAGCCGGCTCGAGCCCGCCCGGGCGGCCGTTGTGCCGGCGGTTCCGCCAGGGGGTGCTGGGTCCGAGCGAGCGACAGAGGCGTCCCCGGAGACCCTGCGGGCGAGACCCGGGATGGGTGGGTGCCGGCGGGCGTCCGCGTCCACCTCCACGACGCTGTTTCCCGGAGCGCTGCGGTCGGGCACGTTCAGGGTCGAAACCCGGGGAAGGAGCCGGGAGAGGAGGCTCCGTGGGGACCCTCCCGTCCGGACGCGGCCTCGGTTCCCGTGTTTACTAAAAGACCTTTTACGCCTCACTGGGGATCGCCACCGTCCCTGCGTGTGGCCTTGACCCCTCACCTGCTTGCAGAAAGCGCAGGAGGCAGCTAATATCCACACTCCTGTAGCAGTGAGCCCCAGACCACTTTCCCGCAGACGAAAGGGAGCCTCCACAAGGGGATACTCTCTTTAGAAATCTTGGCCTAGAAAAGAAAGCTCTTAGCACTAAAGGCAGACCTGAGCCCTGGCTGGCTGCCTGCGGTGGTGCAGACTGTCTGCTGTGTGACCTTGGGCGGGGCCGCACGGCCACCTGAGCCTGGGTGTCAGAAACGATGGTGGCACCTGTCTCAGAGGGTGAAGGTGAAACAAGGAAGTCAGGGGTGAGCAGTAGGTTGGGTGCTGGTGTTCTTCTCTTCCCTCTCTGAGCCGCCCAGCATCCTAGGAGCAGACAGAAAGGACAGGGGTGGGGACAGCTGGTCTTTGTCACAAAGTTGCTAGTTTGTCGAGAGAAATCTCGTCCCTTCCTTCCCCCCCAGGGAGCTGGCAGGGTGGACTGTGTCTGAATTTGTCCCCCCATCCTCCGTGGGAGCGCTGGAGCCCCCTCTGTGTGTCCCTGATTATCTTGACACAGAGCTGACTCCTTGTCACGTTGTTCCTTTTTAGCAAAGGCTGTGTGTTCAGTAGGTAACAGATTGACTCTTTTCAACTCCCCTAGCAGCGGGAAGAATTCCTCCTTAAACCCTCAGTCCCAGTATGCGACTTGTGCCCATATTGCTAGCTTAATCCTTCCTCTGTGTGCCCCCCATCCTCCAAGGTCCCCCAAAGCCCAGCTCTGTGCTGTTAGTGGGTTGCCTGACTTTTCAAAACTGGAAGAAACCTTAACATCCCCTGATGCACCAGCCCAGTCTGTAGATTCAACCATGAAGTCTACGGAGGTTAAGTTGCTTGGTCAAGTTTATCCTGCATGTTCCAGCCGGGGCATGGGCTCCCCCTGCAGAGGTTTCCTGCCTGTGGGCATTTTTTTAATGGTCAAGTGAAATAGCCCAGGGATTGAGAGCAGGAAAGCCTCCTTAGGTCTGCTTCTTCCTGTGTGTGACGCTGGGCAAGTTACTTCCCCTCGCTGCCATCAGCTTCTTCCTTTATAAACTGAGGATAATAATAGTGCTGTCCTGGTGGGCTTGTTGTGGGGATTAAATCAGTGAGACACAGAAAACACTTAAGACAGTGCCTGTGTCTAGAATGTATTTTATACTTGGTAGTCATCACTGCATCATAGCCTTAACTTCATGAAATTTTAAAAGTATGAGATTCTTGAAGATTAGGCCACATTCAACCAGGCATCCCAGTGAAGGGCCCATGTCTGTCCAGTTTTGAAGCCGGACAGACTCAGGTTTGATTCCCAGCCATTCACTAGCTTTGTGACCTTGAGCTCAATATCCTCATCGATCAAATGGGTTAAGTGACATCAGCCCAGCCAGATAGTTGTGGGAGTTTAATGAGATAGCACATGTCAGCTTGGTTCCAGGGTCATAGTCTGGGTTCTGAAATGATAACTGTTGTCATTATAATCTTGATCTCTCGAAAAGGCCTAATTCAGCTCAAGCATCCAAAGGTAGGTACTTGTAGGAGGTGGGCTAAAAGACGTGATGAGGTGAAAAAGGAACACTTATTAAATGTTCTATCTGATTCTAACCCTCTGATTTTTCCAGCTCTCGGAGTAAGGGAGTTCTTTGTAGTACAGTTTTTTCTCCCTCTTTCCTCCATGTGACTGTTTTGCTCTTGCTGTCACTGATACCTGCCAGCAGAGCCTGCGATTCATGAATGACCTCGAGTTATTACTACACGCTCAGAAGTCCTGTTCTTGTCGCAGGGCTGCGATCTTGTTTATGATGGAGGGAAGCCGGCAGACGCGAGTGTCTCGGCCGTCCAAGATCAGCGAATCCTCAAAGGTCTGTGAATGGGTCGCTCACCGCCTGTGCACATTGCCAAGGAAGCATGAGATTTTTCTGATGAGCTCATTCTTATTGCGCAGACTGATTTTCTGTTCTTGGTGTTGGTGTTAATCTCCTTAACAATGACTAGAGGTGGCACAGGCAAGGAGTGGAAAAATCATAAAATCAGAGAGAGCAGGGGTTGGGGGTTGCGAGGGATGTTAGAAACACAACTTGACTCGTTTATCCAACACCTGGCATCTACAGGACAGGGTGGACGCCGTGGGATTTGTGTTTCCACTTGGGGCTCAAAAAATCCAAGACTGTGTCCGTGGAGAAGCCAGTCCACAACCTTATAGTGGGAGCAACACTTTGTGTACCTGGATGTTAAGGGCCCAGAGTCTTCCCCGGTCGTGACCTTCTGAGACCCTAGGAGCCAGTGAGGGTGGGTTCTCCATGGCGAGGCTACCTACCTGTGGCACACGGACTACATCAGACTCACCCTGGTAGACGGGGAGGGGGCAGGTGTCTCATGAGAAGCGCATATGCCCGGCCCCACCCCAGACGTGCTAAATGAAAATCTCAGAGCAGGACCTGCAAATCTGTACCTTCAGCAAACTCTTCAGGTGACTTGGAGCGGTCCCTTCCCCCACAGCTGCTGTAGATAAGGTTTGGGGGACCAGTTGGTGAGACAGTCCCAATTTACACCTGTCTCTTTATGAATATTAAAACACCCTTTTCTTTATTTATTTTTTAATTATTTTTTCGGCCGCACCGCAGCTTGTGGGATCTTAGTTCCCCGACCACACATTGAACCCTGGCCCTCGGCAGTGAAAGTGCAGAGTCCTAACCGTGGGACGGCCGGGGAATTTTTTTAAAGTGTCCTTTTTTGAAGATTAAATGTCATGTTTACCGTAGATCATGCATTCTCCATGGGGCTGACATTGCTTACAAGGAGATGAAATGGGTTCTTGGGGGTCTGGAAAGAATTTTACTCTTTTAAAGTATAAAGCTATACATATAATACACACACAGATATATAGACTATATATTATGTGTTTAAATGACATGGCAAGCTATATAGAAAAAAAAAATCTTAAAAGCAGACTGAAAAAAAGATGAAGAAATACCATTTTAGATAAAGGGAGTTGGGAGCAGCCTATAGATAAGAGGAGAAGAAGGGGGAACGAGGTTCGACAGGTGTGTAAAAAAGAAAAACGGGGTGTAATTTTCAGGGGAGGTTGGTCCTCCTGAGAAATGCTCTCGTGTTTCCATTTGAGTTGACTGAGAAGACTCTTGCCAAAGCCCGGCTTTATCTACTGCGAAACCCCAGAAGGGTCTTGCTGCTGACTCAAAGGGGCTTTGTCTGGGAGCTTGGCTGCAGAGACAGCGTAGCTTTCTAAGCTCGGCAGCACTAGAAATCTTTGTGCCTCCAAGCCAGATTCTGAGCTTGTCTCTCTCTGAATTGAAGCTTTTAGGAATAGGCTTCTCTGTCCCTTGGTTCATTGTATTTATGTTCCTAACTCTTTATATTTAAAAAGTGGCCAAATCATAATGTACCCTTGATTTTCTAGACATTGAACACACCCAGTTAAAGAACATTATCAAACCCTTCCAGCCCCTACAATCAAGACAGCCACTCGCCCAGCTTCCAGCCCTGCAGTTTTGCCTGCCCTTGAACTTATATACGTGGAGTCGGGGTGGGTCCCCTGGGTGCCTGGCTCGTTACTCTTGTCACCCTGCCTCTGAGGTTCAGCCTGGTTGCTGCACGTGCGGGTAGATCGTGCCCTTCTTGGAGCGGTGGAGTCTTCCATTGTGTGGCGGCCGCTGTTCATTTATCTGCTCTAAAATGTGTTGATCCACTTTGATGCTGAATTCTTTTTTATTTTTAATTATTTATTTATTTATTTATTTGGCCATGCCGCGCAGCTTGCAGGATCTTAGTTCCCCGACCGGGGATCGAACCCGTGCCCCCTGTAGTGGAATCACGGAGTCCTAACCACTGGACCGCCAGGGAAGTCCCTGAGTTCTTTTCTAATATAAGATACCCCATACCTGCTTTCCGCCCAGTGTTAGATCCTGAGTTTCTTCACCTGATTAAGGTGCTAAAGTAAGAAACAAAGGAATGAACAGGGTTAATACCACTGGAGAATGTTGCAGGTTGGAGTTTCTAAATTATATGAAATGTTGCAACTCAGTTACTGATGCCAGTTTAACGTTGGGAAGTCACGTTTTTCTGTTTTTAGTTCTGGTCTCTGCTGCTGTACTAAATAACCAGAAATGGGCTGTAGTCAAGACCCAGGTAAAGAATTAAACTTGCCCGTTTAGCCTGGAGACCCAGCTGTAGAAACAGTGGCTGCCGTCCCCCCTGCCCTGGCTCGCTGCAGCAGGTGGCTCCCCTGGTAGCTGTCATCTGGGGCTCTCCCCAGTCCCCGCCCCTCCCCAGGGCTGTTTCCCTTTTCACGCGGTAGCCTGGGGGCGTGTGTGCCCCTTTTTAAGCGGGGTAATTCCAGCACCCTCACCAGCTTGGAAACAACCAGGAGCCCATGGTGGGCTGACAGCCCACCTGATGCCCCTCACTTGCTTCTCTAGGACACTAGCCTTCACTGTTACTCGGTAGCTTGCCGCTGTAGTGCTTTTTTCATTGCCTTCCTTCAGTCCGCACCCAAGAGGGGCCCCAAGCCAATATGTGTTGAAGCCCAGACCAGGCCAGCCTGGCTCTCTCTGAATAACCAGGATAGAGGGAGATACCTGTGTATATGGACCTTCAGGAAACCATCCTGTAATGTAAGGTAGGAGAGCTTGGCTCTGTAAACTGGGAAGGGAAGGAAGCTTTAGGGAACGTCTGTTTGGTACCCTCAGAATGTGAGGACATTGCCCGAGACTGTTGCACAGGCAGAGCGATTGATGTGGGAATTGGCCGGACGGGGAAGAACCACGGGAAATAAAGTGCCCCAATTACTAATGCATCGGAGGCGGTAAGGAGCAGATTTGGAAGGGAAGAAAAAACCACCCCCCTGCCGTAGGACACATGTTGAGAAGTAACCCAGAAGGACCTGTGCACCAGTCACCCAGCTGCTCACACCTGCTGAGCCCTCACCCACCTGTCTTCCTTTCCACCACCACTTCCCCTCGGGCTTAACGCCTGCCCCGCCCCTTTCCCCAGTCCTCCCTGAATCGCCCTGCTACCTAGTTGGTATTTCTGAATGGTCTGTTTTTCCATATGTTGAATTTTTTTGTTGTTTTTATAGGGAATAAATAAAGCAGTGTGAAATATCCTAATTAGTTCTTCCAGGGCATAGAAACCGTTGTCTGGGTCTGATTTTTCTTTGCATCTTCAAAAGCCCAGGGCAGGCAGATAACAGTCAAGCAATGTCCACCAACCTGAATTTATTGAATTAATTCCTATTAACTATTCATATTAATAGATTCGTTAATTCCAGTGTAGTGTGGTGATTAAAGGTTTGGGCTCTGGGATCAGACCTAGGTTCAAATCCCAGCCCCGCCCCTCAGTCCCTGTGAGACTTTGGGCAAGTTCCTTAGTCTCTCTGAAGCTCACTTTTCCTCCTCTGGAATAAGGGGGTTACAACTGACGTTCCGTTGGAGGGTTCCTGGGATGCTCAAATGAGAGTGTGCAGGCGAGTGCACAGTGCGGTCTGCGGCACATACAGCTCCCGGGAAAAGACAGCGTTCCTGCAATTTACATACATTTTCTGGCAATGACTGTTGAAGCCGTGTCTCTGAAAGTAAGATTCCCCAGAGCACGTTAGTCTGGATATATTGCAGTCTCTGGGACCCTCTAGCTCCCTGGACTGGTCTCTGTAGCATAGCTGTCGGCACCGTGACTCCGTGGGAACTGACGGTCACAGCTGCTGACTTTGCTCCCGCTGTCCCCGGGCCAGCTCTGCGCTATGTTCTGGCTCATGACCCCTCCCCCGCACCAAACCTGGGGGAGACCAGGAGCCGAGGCTCAGGCTGCTCGTGACTCACCCGGGTCACACAGCTGCAGAGCAGTGGCGCTGGGGTTTCACCAGCTCCTGTCTGACTTGAGAGGCCACGCCCCAGGCAACTTCACCCTCCCGATAGGACAGCGTTTTCGAACCTATGTGCCGTGACCCACACACACTAAGGAGGAAAGAGAGACAGGGAAGGAAGGAAACTTTGGGGAATCCTGTTTACAAAGAAGGAGGAGAGAGGGAAAACGAAACAAAGGGAAAAAGAAAGATTGAGTTAAAATTTTTATTTGTAAAGAAGGGAGGAAATATACAAACATATGCACACGTACAGGGAAACACCCTGACTTTCTGCGAGGTGCTCTGCCACCTTGTTGCCTGTTCTCTCATTCCACTGTATGTCAGTGCTGGTCGTGTAGCGCTAGCTGGGCCGCTGCGGTGTGGGGGCGGGTTGACAGCCCCCTCCCCTCCTGACGCGCGCTCTCCACCGCCACCGCAGGCGTACCGCTGGGCCGACCACTCAAGCACGGTGCTGCAGCGGCTGAACGAGCAGCGCCTGCGCGGCCTCTTCTGCGACGTGGTCCTGGTGGCCGACGAGCAGCGCGTGCCAGCCCACCGCAACCTGCTGGCAGTGTGCAGCGACTACTTCAACTCCATGTTCACCCTCGGCATGCGCGAGGCCTTCCAGAAGGAGGTGGAGCTGATCGGCGCCTCCTACGTCGGGCTCAAGGCCGTGGTGGACTTCCTGTACGGCGGGGAGCTGGTGCTGGACGGTGGCAACATCGACTACGTCCTGGAGACAGCCCACCTGCTGCAGATCTGGACGGTGGTGGACTTCTGCTGCGAGTACCTGGAGCAGGAGGTGAGCGAGGACAATTACCTGTACCTGCAGAAGCTGGCCTCCATCTACAGCCTCAGGCGGCTGGACGCCTTCCTTGACGGCTTCATCCTCAGCCGCTTCGGCACGCTGTCCTTCACGCCCGACTTCCTGCAGAACGTCTCCGTGCAGAAGCTGTGCGCCTACCTGGGCAGCAGCCAGGTGCAGCGGGAGTGCGAGCACGACCTGCTGCAGGCGGCCCTGCAGTGGCTGACGCAGCGGCCCGAGCGCGAGGCCCACGCCTACCAGGTGCTGGAGAACATCCACTTCCCGCTCATCCCCAAGAACGACCTGCTGCACCGCGTCAAGCCGGCCGTGTGCTCACTGCTGCCCCGCGAGGCCAACTGCGAGGGCTTCATCGAGGAGGCCGTGCGCTACCACAACAGCCTGGCGGCCCAGCCGGTCATGCAGACCAAGCGCACGGCCCTCCGCACCACCCAGGAGTGCCTGCTGTTTGTGGGCGGCGAGGTCTCCGAGCGGTGTCTGGAGCTCAGCGACGACACCTGCTACCTGGACGCCCAGAGCGAGCAGTGGGTCAAGGAGACGCCCCTGCCGGCCCGGCGGAGCCACCACTGCGTCGCCGTGCTGGGGGGGTTCATCTTCATCGCTGGCGGCAGCTTCTCGCGGGACAACGGAGGGGATGCGGCATCCAATCTTCTTTATAGGTATGACCCCCGCTGTAAACAGTGGATCAAGGTGAGATTAAAGCCAGATTATTTCTTTACTCTTGAGGACTTTTGATCTCCTTAACCTTAGCCTTGACTGCCCCCACCCCCTTCTCTCGGGCCTTGACCACCACCCTGCTTCTGAACGAGGTGTGACGATAAAGTGACAAGCCACATCATTCCCCCCACCCCCTGGTTGGGGGCGGTGAGGGCTGACCGGCCACCTTCTGCAGGGACGGTCGGTGTCCAGAGCATCGCCGTGCAGTAGAACTTTCTTCACTGACAGAACCGTTCTTCATCTGCGCCATCCGATACGGTAGCCACCAGCCACGTGTGGCAGTTGAGCGCTTGAAACGTGGCCCGTGGGACTGAAGAAATGAGTTTTCCATTGTATTTCATTATCACTAATTTACATCTGAGTGTAAATGGCCACAGGAGGCCAGTGGCTACCATATTGGATGACACGGGTCTGGAAGATTGACCCAGAGTTCTGACAACCTCCCCGTGTCTCAGAGTCTCCGCTGAGTTCCTCTTTGGGGCAGGTTTGGAGCTGGTCAAGGGGGCCACGAAGGCTTACACCTGCTGGGAGTCGTGGCCCTTCGGCAGGTGTGCCAGCTGATTCCGGGACAGGCCTGGGTCTTGATGTCAGACCCAGCTTCACGCCCCAACTTGGCTAAATCGTAGCTGGGGGTTTCAGACCGGTTCCTTGCCCACTCCAAATTTCAGCTTCTCCCTCTGGAAACGGGAGGGGGGATGCTGACCTTCCAGGGTCGGTGGTTGTAGCTCACGTTGATTGGCACATGTGCTCCTTTCCTCCCAAGAACCAGATGGCCACCCATGAAAGTCTGTCTCAATCTTTATACTCACACCTCAGTCTTCTTACTTAACTCGGTGCTTTTCTGAGCTCAAGGCTCCGAAGGGACTTGGGTGACCTTTTGATTTTATTCTCAAAACTCTAAAACCAAGGTGTAAGTCTTGCACTTGCAGTTGAAGGAGGCTTGCAGCTTTGAAGCCCGTCCTCCAAACCTTCATCACGGTCGCAGCCTGACATGGGCTCCTGCAGGACCATGTTCATTCGTGTGTTCTGCTTGGATGATTAAGAAAAGAAAGAGAAAGACTTGGGTCTTCCATTGCTAATTTTCTGTGGAGCACCACCTTATGCCCATCAACACGGATGAGAATCAGCATTAAGTTTTAAAATATCTGATTGTGGGGGGGTGAGGGGAAAGATGAACTTTTATTTCAGGAAACCACTACATCAGCAGTTCTGACCTGTGTGTGCTGCAGAATTCCAGTCCACAAGGTCGGCCACGTGGCCAGACAGGTTTGGGGAAGTGAATTCTCCGTCCCTCTCTTGGGGATTCACGAGGTCTCGAGGGTCCTGGGGGCCCTGAGAAATCCCGCCTACAGAGCCCCCCTTTCTTCAGGTTTGGCTCCCTTCCCCAGGCTCATGTGGCCACCACCTCGCCTTCCGGGGCTGTGCCTTTCGTGGAGCATGTTTGGGGGTGCGGTGCTGGATGTTGACGCTGACCCGAGTTTGGGGAAGGGAAGGTACAGGTGTCTCGCCTCCGCAGGTGGCCTCCATGAACCAGCGCCGCGTGGATTTCTACTTGGCCTCCATCGAAGACATGCTGGTGGCCGTCGGCGGCCGGAATGAGAATGGAGCTCTCTCGTCGGTAGAAACCTACAGTCCCAAGACCGACTCCTGGTCCTATGTGGCCGGCTTGCCAAGGTGATTGGGGTTTTGTGGCAGACCCTACAGACGTGGAGGCTTTGGGGTTACAGTTGAGCCCACCTCCCTTTCTGGATACTTTGGCCTTCCAATTCCAGGAAGAATCTCCTGGCTTGTAAAAACAGCGTGGGGGGCAGAGGGCATGGTTGTCAGGGTGCCTGTTCTGGGCCGTCGGAGTGCAAGTGTCAGCTCTGCCACTGAGACAAACATCCCTCTGTTTCTGAATCTCTTCACTTCCTGAGTTTCGGGGAAATGAGTGCTGAGTTCAGAGAGTGAGAGATTTACTGCAAATCCCTCTGACTTTGGGCAGGAGGAGTACAGAGGGTGAGGGTTCTCTACCGTCCATCTGACTCCAGCAAGTGTCTTCACCCCACACTCTCTCTTTTTCCTCATCTGTAAAGGGGATGTGATGTCAGTACCACCCTGTCAGGGTGTCCACTCACTGCCTTTGTTACTGTCACGGGCTTAGCAGAGGTGCTGCCATTTATTTGAGCAGCTCCCTACAGTAGAAGCTGCACGGCTCCTCCAGTCCCCGCCCCTCCCCCCCACGCCACAGTAACTACCACCTTCAGGTAAAGGTTCCAAGAAGCCGATGAAGTAACACCTGGACACCTGTGGATAAGGTGATTGGACAATCATGATAGTAGCTGTTGATCACCACGTGCCAGCCTGGGCCATGTGCTTGATGTGATGAGTCCCTTGATATCCACAGTGATCCAGTGGGGTGGGTAATAACCCATGTCATGGATTACCCAAACCCGAATGCCCGTGAACGGAGAGCTCAACCGTATAACTCCTGACCCTGTCCTAGGCAAACCAAGACCTGTGTTCTCCCAGGTTCAGGTCTTGTGTACCACCCCACTTTACAGATGGAGAAGGGAGACTTAATTACATAAGAATATCTGCCTCTGTCACTTTCTCTAGGCCAGCCGGGGTTGTTTGTGTACCTTAAGTACGACAACAACCCTATCGTTATTTTTTCTAAGTGGACCATCGATGTCCAGAGTTGGAATAAACATAATCCATGATGCTGCTGTCATTAGGGCATGCATGCCCCACATTTGTTCCGTGTGTTTACTCATACCTTTTTTCATTCATTGACTTACTTGTATAATGAGACCTCCACAAACCCACAGCCCAACCCAAGAGTCGAAGACGTTGAACGGTAGCCCACCTGCCTGGGACTCATTTGCCCCGTGTGCTCTTCTCCCATCCGCTTGCTTCCCGCCTCCGGCTAAGGAATCACCGTCCTGAATGTCGTGACGCCATTCCCTTTTTGTTCCACCTTTGTGTGCACTTTGTTTTGCTGTTGGTAATTTCTTCTTTGCCTTTATATAGATCTCATTTTTTAGAGCGATTTTAGGTGTAGAGAAAATTGAGCAGAAAGTACAGAGGTTGCCAAGCGCACCCAGCTTCCCCCGTTGCAGTGACTGGTACATTGTTTCCAGCTAATGCAGCAAAGTTGATACATTAGCTAAGCTCTCTAGTTTACATCAGGCTCCCTCTCTGCGTTGTGCATTCCGCGGGTTTTGACACGTGTATGATGATGTGTATCCGTGGTTACAGTGTCGTACGGCATAGTCCCAGTGCCCGGAGAATCCCTCGAGCTCCATCTTTTAATCCCTCCCTGCTTCCCCTGAACCGCTGGCAGCCACTGATACTTACTGTCCCTGTAGGGCTGACTTTTCCAGACGGTCGTGTAATTGGAGCTGCACTTTGTCGCAGGCCCTGCTTGATGTGTGATGGGACAAGGGCCACACGTGTGCCTCAGTGGCGTAGCGTTTCTAGCCCTAATGAGACAGATGCGGTCTTGTGATGATGCCCACTTCTCAGATGGGCAGAGAGAGGACAGAGCTGCCCGTGTGTCACCTGCCCTGCTCCATCTGTCACCCCCTCCCATCCTCACCACCCCCTCAGAGGGCAGCTTGTCCCCACTTTGCCGAGGAGAAGACCGGGTCCCCGGCTCACAGAGGCCCAGCCTGTGCAGCACTGAGCTCCCGCTCTGTCTCTGTCGGTCCGTCCATCCATCTGTCTCTCCACAGGTTCACGTACGGCCACGCGGGCACCATCTACAAAGACTTCGTGTACATCTCAGGGGGCCACGACTACCAGATCGGCCCCTACCGCAAGAACCTGCTGTGCTACGACCACCGGACAGACGTGTGGGAAGAACGGCGGCCCATGACCACGGCGCGTGGCTGGCACAGCATGTGCAGCCTGGGGGACAGCATCTACTCCATCGGCGGCAGCGACGACAGCCTCGAGTCCATGGAGCGCTTCGACGTGCTGGGCGTGGAGGCCTACAGCCCGCAGTGCAACCAGTGGACCCGCGTGGCACCACTGCTGCACGCCAATAGCGAGTCGGGGGTGGCCGTGTGGGAGGGCCGCATCTACATCCTGGGCGGCTACAGCTGGGAGAACACGGCCTTCTCCAAGACGGTGCAGGTCTACGACCGCGAGAAGGACAAGTGGAGCAAGGGCACCGACCTGCCCAAGGCCATCGCCGGCGTGTCCGCCTGCGTGTGTGCCCTGAAGCCACGGCTGGAGGACAAGAAGAAGAAGGGCAAGGGCAAGAGGCCGCAGGACCGCGGCCAGTGACGCCGCTGCCGCCGCCTACGGCGCGTCTGGAGACCAGCAGCCACTTGGTAGAATCCTGGAACCATTATCAACGACTTAGCAGCTTTTTTACTTTTATGATTCTTGGTATTTCTGTGATATCACAGTAACCGATTAAATATTCTGTATGACTTGACATATTATCTTGCTTGAATAATTAAAGCGGGGCCCAGGCAGGAGCGACCCCTGTGTCTGTGCAGGGCTGCTTCCCACGTTGCGAACCCCCATGGGTGACCCCCGCGACAGTCCCCCAGAGAGCAGCCAGGGCAGGGGTGACGCAGAAATTTTCCTATCGAAACGAAGGGCTGCGGTGGGACATTACAGATTCCCTAGTCCACGCCTCCCCAAACCTGGCTGAGCTTTGAAGAAAACAGGTTCCTGAGCCCCGCCTCAGAATTATCGAGTCTGAAACTACCAGGAGTGGTGTAGGGGAGCCTAGAAACTCCTTTAGCCGGTCCCTGGGACTACTGAGCGTCGGCCATGTTCGGAAATCATTGGCAAGGGCGACATGCCAGGTGGAGCACAGAGACCCATAGAGGGTGCCTGCGTGACCGAGAGCCACCAGCTTGCCGGCAGTCAGGCGAGCCGTGGGACTTCTCACCAGGGAGGCCTCCCCACTGGGATTCCTTGCTCAGATGGCTGCTGCTTCTAAATAATCCTGTTTCTCCTGGTTGGTGGTCTTCCCGAATTCTAAAAGGGGATCGGTAATCAAGGAAGAACGGTAAAAAGGGCGCCTTATTCTGTGATTTGTGCTCTCGTCTTCTTACCGTTTCTTTTTTCTGGAACCCGCTGTTTCTCACATTACGATGTACTGAGCCCCACAGATCTCCATTTATCACTCAGGAAAGAAAAAGGGAGCCCGCAGAATGTGCCATTGTTTTCTGTGACTCCAGCTCTGAGAAGCCACGGGAAGCTCCACGCGAGTGAGTGAGGGCCCGTGGATCCCCAACGAGGGAAGGTTGTCCGAGCATCTCCCTCGACGCCGGCGCCGGATCCTGGTCGCGGCCGTCCGCTGCCGAGTAGTTGTGTGCTGGGCGCCAACTTCTTTAACAAGTCATGAGCTGTTTCCCCCTTCATTAAGTGACAGATGAGACAATGGGCAGGTCTCCTCCCAGGGGTTCAGCTCTCTCAGTCTATATAAGCTGTGAAAGTGGATTCCGCACCTCCTCGTGAGATGCGTGACCGGCCCGGCCCGGTTCCTGCAGTTACCGGAACTCACAACAGTAGCGTGTGCCATTTAAGGAGAGTTTGAGACTCGTGCCCAAGCCGCTGTGTCACACCAGGACGACAGGCATGGGGTGGGTTTTAATCACGAGACAAGGGAGGCCTTAGTGATCTATACTGAGGCGCAGATCTGACTGCAGAGACGAGAACACTTCCAGATGTATCGTTAACACTGCTGTTAGAATGAGAATCTCAGTTAACTTCTTTTTCCCTTTTTCGTCTCCACTGCACTTCCTTTCCTTTCTCTCAAAGGTTTACTGTGATTTTGATCGGCCTCTCTCTCTAGTAACCGGGAGAGCTGAGAGCCACTTGGGAGTTGAAAGCTTCGGTACCCGAACGATTGCCCCCTCTCGTGAGACGGGCGACCTGTCTGCATGTTTAGCTGGTTCCCTGCCTATGGAAGTCGCTAAAGGCTTCCAGACTCTTGAGAGGTTCTGCAAGGCATACAAACAGTCAAACCAAAAAACTGTCCATCTTCCTGGAGCTCTTTAAAAGAACATTTAGGTGTACCGAAGGCTCTGAGGAGTCCTGCATTAACTGCTAACCCTCCATCAACCCAGCACTGCCAAACTTCATGGAGCCCGAAACCCTTCTCTTACCTCAAACCTAGTCCAGCCCTCCTCGAAACATGTTTTGCAGAACTACTGCCAATTTTGGGATAAGCTTACCCCCTTCCTGTTCCAGGAAAGGTTTCATTATTTGAAGACCCTTTAGAAGGCACAGAACCTGTGGTCTGTTCTCCCCACTTCAGCCCAGGTCATGAGCAGAGAGGTGGTCGTTCAGTCAGAATCCAGGGGCAGGTCGGGCTGAGCACATGGAAAGGCCGTGCGTGCTTTGGGGAGCGGGGAAGGCCTTGACCTTAGGAAGTGGACAGGCACGAATTTTTAGCCTAAGCCAGCTGTTGTGTTTTTGACTTCCAGGACGTGTCCCAGGATAAGGGTGCAGTGCTGGCCTCTACTCTGACTTTCTTGTGCCTTGCAGGTTAACATACCGTGTCCTGCACCGACTATTCTGTGATGTCTCCCTTGCCACTGTGAAGGATGTTTGTGATTTACATGCCTTGGAATCTAATACGATTGAGGCGGTGAGTGTTCCTTGAAAGGTAGGGTTGACGAGGAAGTTCCCTTTTGGAGACCAACTTCAGATCATTGGCAGTGGCTCCACTGCGCTAACAAAGGCTTTCGAGCTCACTGGCGTCCGTGGAGCGGAGGGTCCTGACCCGTGAGCTGCGCCTGCCTGGATGAGGGAGAGCACAGTGGTGGGACTGTGGCAGGTCTCTGCTGTCTGTGGTTTTAAGATGGACATCACCGTGCCGTGCGGTGCAGCTAAGATCGGAAGAAAATGGTTTATAACCCAGGTGGGCAGAGCTTGGGGACGTACTTATGCAGGTGGGCATTAGAACGGCAAAATCACGATAGTGTGATTTCAAACCATGGTGATGCAGGCTTGGGTTCTCCTGGCTGCCATGTTGAGACAGAAACCGCAACTTTTGCCATGATTTTGTCAGACTCAGCGCTCCGAGCTGTTCTGCTAGAACTTTGACGATGCTTGGATAATCTTACTTTGATCTTTCAGAATGAGCCTGGTGGGCTTTTATTGAGGTTCTGATTTTTTTCTTTTAAAGAACTAGAGTTTTAACTTCATATTAGTGGTAGCTTTTGAGTTTGATCCTCACCCAAATTGGAACCCTGTTTGCTTAAGCAGAGTAGAAAAGCTGAAGAATCCTCGTTCCTTACAGTGGTCTCTCTGCTGTTTAAAATACACAGAGATTAGCTCAGCACCTGCTTGCGTGTGTGGCTCAATTCGTATTTTCAACATCCTGCTGCTTTAGAAATCTAGAGTACCAGGTAGGACTCCTTCTAGATCTTGATCTGAGCAGAAAACCTCATGTGTGTATTTATATTCTGAACGCCCCTCCCCTTGACCCTGAATGATATAAGTCGACCTGAATGATAGGAACCCCAGAAGCCAACCGTAAAGGGTGTTCGATTTGGGATGGGAACCCAAACGCCAAAGGGAGGTGGAGTCCCTCCCAGGTCCCACTCTGAGTTCAGGTGAGTTCACCTGTGGCTCAAAGTGCCTGGCCCCTAAGCCAGGAGTGACCTTTGGGTGATTTGCAGCCGTGGGGGAAGGGAAAGGACGGCACCCTGCCACCCCAACCCCCTTGTAGACGTAGCAGCCTCCGCCTCTTACCCTGGTCCCCCGTGGCACGTGGCTCTGCCAGCCACTTAGCTTTTGGCCCTCGGAACTTTTGGCCAGAATCTCAGATCACTGGTCCCAGACCTGGAGGGGCAGTTCCGTGTGGCGTGGACATCCTTGCTGTCTCTCTGGAGATTCTGAGCATCTTCAGCGGGAAAGGGGGCAGAGTCCCCGTCTCCAGGATAAACCTCTGAAATGTAGGGCAGCCCTCCGGGTGCTTAGAGAGCCTGCCCTGTGTGTCCGCCAAGCCTGGCAGTTTTTAAAGTTTTTTGAAATGTTTTGATACTTTTTGATACCATTTGCTAATAACCTTTTGTAGTTGCCTGCCGGGGTTCTCCACCTCCCCCCACCCCTCGAGCTTGCGCTAGACAGCAGGCATCCCCGGGTCAGTGCCAGGGTCTCGCCCACCTCCTGTGGCTGTGACTCTCCTCCGTGGCTGCGATCTGATACAAACTCTTGAATTGTGTAAGGGCACACGTGGCCCGGGAGTGTGACTGTCTTGGGCCCCCCAGCTGAGCAGAAGGGCAGTGCTTTATGATGAGGACTCTCTTAACGCCCTGAGACGTTGTGCATTTCTTCCAAAGGTCCTACCTCAGCAGTGTGCAGAGCTGAAAAGATACCTGAAGGCTGATCCATATATCACCTGTCCAGTACAGGTCGTTCCTCAACCCAGGGCATGGCTGGGTCTTGATTCACTCCCGTCCACGCCTCCTTTTAAAGAGACATTTTAACATGAAATCCACAAAAGCTGTTAACAGTGAACCATCCTGCACTTTGCAGAGTGACTGCCCTTAGTTTTGGAGGTCGTTCATTTCTTTTTTATTTCCCCCTTTTTACATGGGTAGAATTTGTGGCTTCACAGGGTGTTTGGGGGTCTCAAGAAATTGTCTTTTGGTTGCCTTAGTTAAAAGAGTTGAATGAATGTACAAATTTTGGTGGTAGAGGGGGGCGGGGGAGAAGAACCCTCCCGTGTCAGTTTTCTTTGAGAAAAGGAACTCCACTTTTCAGAGTTACTTGAGCCGTCCTTACAGGTTTGCTTGCGACAGAAGGAAAGGTCCTTTGGACCAACTGAAATCCATCATCACTACCAGCCCCCTTGCAAAATGAATAAGATCTTTGATGATTAAGTATTGATAATTCACTGGGTATGTTCTGGCTACTCAAGTTACCGAAATCTGTAATTACGTGTGTGCTCTTTTTTTAAATTTGTTGCTTTTGTATTTGTAGTTGTATGACACCCAAAGCTTTTCTGTGTCTTACCTCTTCTTTAATTAATTTTCTGCACGTTGATTTCCCCCCCCCTCTGTTTTTAATTCCATAAAGGATATTCGATTCTCAGAACACATTAAACATGATTTGCCTGCTAGGGTCTGGCTTATTTTATAATTATATCCCTTGGTCTTGTGTGGTTATTGTAATAATCTTCAGTCCTATTTTCTCCGCCTACATGAAAAAGAACCCCTTGCATGTTGAGCCCAAATATAATTTGGAAATTAACCAGACTGCCTTTCAGTGTGGCGGCAGGCTGGGACGTTTTGATTCTGCTCTCACTGTGCTTCTAATGACTGTATTTTACCAGGAATTTCATTCAGATCCTTGACTGCAGCCCCAAGTCCTGTGACCGGAACTGAAACTATTTGCTCCAATTTGTGTCCGTTGGGGTAATTTGATAGGAAAAGAAAAACAGACAAGGAATGGGTTATGTTTATCAGAAAGATACAATAACATTTCTATAAGAACAGAGTCCCTTGACTGCCCTTGGGGCCCAGGAAGGGGAAGACGGCTCCCCTGCACGGCCACCGGCAAGCAGACGAGCCCAGTCACGGCCTCGGGCGTTTCTTCCCGCAGCGTTTGGCAATTCAGCTTTGGGAGGATGGTGGGAAGTACCTGCCATGCATATCGCACCTGGAAACTGGATTCGAATTCGCCTGTGAGCTGCCCCAAATGGGACACCGGCTACCAGATGCTAAATTCGCCTGGATTCTTTCATTTCCAGAAGAATCTTAGGTTAGAAACGATGCTCCTCCCCTTTTCCGGATGAAGCACCCAGAGCTCGAGCTAATTATCTTACCCAAGTGCAATTACCTCACCTCCCCAGCAGGTCCGCACTCGTCTTGGTTTGGGTCTTCTTGGACAGAGAGCCTTAGGTGAGGGCTTGGTCCTCATGTTCCCAGGAAGCCCAGCGAGACCAGGAAGGAGGAAAGGCTGCTCATCAGGTGCTTTACCTACGGCTGAGTAGGAGCCCCCCCCCCCGCCCCCAACCCCGCCGCCACGCCGTGGCTTAAAGCCATAGCATCAGTTATTTTTGCTGACAAATCTGAGGGCTGCCTGGGCTCAGGTAAGCAGCGCTCACCTGGGTCTCACACAGTCCCGGCCAGGTGGCGGCTCCTGGAGGCTCACTGCCCCTCCCCCTCCTTCCTTTCCCTCTGCTCTGCTCCCCCTGCCCCTGCCCCATCCCACGGGTCTCTCTCTCTCTGGTCCCTCCAGGTGCTGGCCCTACCACATTTCTTACCTGGCAGCCAGAGTCTCCCAGAGAGCGTGTGCCAAGTGCGACTGGCAGCGGCCAAGTGGCTGCCATCCTGCTGCCTGAGGGCATCACAAAGGCCCCACAGGTTGGAGGTGGCGGGGGCGACAGAGATGGCATCTCTCGGCGGGAGGGGGGGGGCGGGTGGGTATCAATGAATTGGAAAATCCCACAGGAGCCCGTGTGTTCCCACACATCCTCTGCCCAAGGAAGGGGGGCGGAAGCTCCCAGAGGCCCTAACCACCTCCACTCTGGGGCTGCTCTGCTCACCGAGCTCGCTCTTCAGTGTCTGGGAGGACTTGGGGCAGAAAGAAGCACCGTGTGTGACGGAGGGGGATGCTGTCAGCTTGAGGCCAGCGGGGCCCACCCTGTAGTGGAATCAGAGGACGGCAGAGGGTCTGTGTCGGATCCCAGAGGCGCCTGCTACGTCTGGAGCTGGATTTTAACCCGAGTCTGCCAGCTCAGACCCAGCTCTTTCAACTACCTGAAAATGATCACCATGTAAGTTCCCTGCGTGGGATATTAGGTCCCCGGAAGGCCGTGCTGGGATGCAAATATGTGAGCTGAGGGGCTAACGAGGGAAGCCGTTAGCTTTCACTCAACCACGGGCACAGATACTGTCCCTAACGCAGAATTAGCAGAGAGGCAGTGGGTGCAGGACAGGCAAGTCTGCAGGGGGCTGGGGGAGGGGAGACTGAGGACCCAAGCCCATCTCTTCAGATCCACCTACAGAAGAGGTCCACACCACAGGTCGGCTGAGGCCAAGGCCATTGTCCCAAGGACCCACCTACGTCCTCCGTGGAGCTTGACAGCTCTGAGTGTTCTCACAAAGCTGCCACATAGTCACTAGGTGTCCGCTTTGTGCCAGGCAGGCACCGAGGGGGGTGAGGGGGCGATACGGTGGTGAACAGACAGCAAGACGTCCTCCCCAAGGACTTACATCCCAGTGGGAGAAACAGACCAACAAAGCCAGGTCAGGTAGGGATAGCGGCAGAACGCACTGAAACCCATCAAACCGTACCCTTAGATGGGCAGATGTTACGTGTGTGAGTTATATCTCAGCAAAGCTTTTTTTTTTCCAAACTCTGCACGGGGAGTTCACATGGCAGGTCAGGGGAACAAAAGGCGCTGAACAAGGGCTTCCCTGGTGGCGCAGTGGTTGAGAGTCTGCCTGCCGATGCAGGGGACGCAGGTTCGTGCCCCGGTCCGGGAAGATACCACATGCCGCGGAGCAGCTGGGCCTGTGAGCCATGGCCGCTGAGCCTGCGCATCTGGAGCCTGTGCTCTGCAACGGGAGAGGCCACAGCAGTGAGAGGCCCGCGTACGGCAAAAAAAAAAAGGCGCTGAACGAGAGAGAGCTGGGGGCAAATCGCAGAGCATCTGAGCAGCGGAAACCCATCAGGAGGCCTCTGCCATCACCGCCATCTGCTCCAGTGATGGGGACCGAGAGCAGAGACTCCCCGATAAACCCCCGTGGGAACACACCCCAGCTGTCCCAGCTCCCTATTGCTGGTGCTCAAAACAACTTAATTATATTTTACAATATTGTCGGCCGGGAATTGGTGTGGGGCTCAACTAGGAGATACTACTGTTCCACGTGGCTCCAGCCGGGGTCCCTTGGTATTACAACCTCACTCGTGTGGTTGCTTTGGAGGGGAAGGCTGGCTTCACCTGGGACCTATAACTGCACCCCTGGCCTTTCCCACAGAGTGGTCTCAGAGAAGGCTGACGAGTTCCCGCCTGCTGGCTCAAGGCAGCCCTGTTCTAAGAGATAAGAGGTAGAAGCCGTCTATGTCCTTTTCTAAAAATAACCTGCAGTAAAATGTACTCTCTGTGTGTGTAGAGTTCTATGAATTTAAACAAATAACCAATCAACTATTCACTGCAAAAATTAAAGCCTGACAATGGGTGAATGGATAAACAAAATGTGGTCTAGCAAGATGATGGAATATTACTTGGCCCTGAACAGGAACGAAGCGCTGACGTGATGATGTGGATGAACCTTGAAAACATTATGTTAAGCTGAAGAAGCCAGGCACAAAGGACAGCGTATTGTAGAATTCTGTTTATATGCAGTGGCCAGACAGGCAAATTTAGAAACAGAAAGTAGATTAGTAGTTGCTTAGGGCTGGGGCAGGGATGAGACAGGATAGGGGTACAGGAGCTAAAGGGTATGGGTTTCTTTCGGTGGTGATGAAAATGCCCTAAGATTGACAATGGTTGTAGTTGCACACATCTGTGACTATATGAAAAGTCTTTGCATTGTATGATATGTGAATTACATCTCATTAAATGTGTTTAAAATACGAGAGTGGTAATTCACCCCGTTCTCTGAGTTTCCTGTGTTAGTCTCCCAGATAGCTACAGGTTGAGCGCCCGCATAGAAACCTCCCTAATTGGGTTCTAAAATTGGGGATAAAATGGTAAGCATAGAGGTAGTGTTGATTTCAGGCCCACCAGGGAGCAATTCTGTGTGTGCAGACCTCGTGGCATCCTTCAGAAGGCGCCCTAGAGCAGGGGTCCTCCAACAACGGTCCCTGGAACAGCAGCACCTGCATCCCAGGGAGTTTGGGAATGCATATTCTCAGGCCCCGCCCCAGATCAGCTGACTCAGCCCCTCCTGGGGTGGGCCCCAGCGACGTGTGTTTTTCACAAGCCCGCCTGGAGAGTCTCATGCATGCTCGGTTGAGAATCGCTGCTCTCTAGAGGGTTGTGTCCTTTCTGCACCCAAAGGCTTTCCCGAGCTGTGAGTCGGACAGATCTCCGACAGCTGTGCCTGGTTGGCACTGGCCAAACCTGAACCATGGGGCTTCTCTCTGGTTAAATCCAACCCAGCCCAGGGGTAGCTGAAGCTTTGAGCTTGAGAAGGCTGGCTCGGTCTTGGAGCAAACCCCTGCAGCGGCCACACACCTGCTGCATCCCAGGGAAAGTGAACCTCATCTATGGACTTCCTGTTGATGGGGGGGAGGGGAGGAGGCAGGAAGCCCTGGGGTGTGGCCCAACCCTTTGAATGGTCTCCAGCATCCGCTGGCTCTGGGACTTCATGCTTGGCCCAATGGAATCATTTCACCGGGCATGCCACAGCAGTGATGATTCATCTTCTCAGGGGTCACCTAAAGGCGCTAAAAATATATCACTCCTGTACGCAGTTCTGAACTTCTAAATGCCCCAAAGCTGTGGGCTTTCTTTTTTTGTTCCAGGCTGAAATTCAAGAGACCAGGATTCCAGTCTGATCTTTGTAACTAATTAGCCTCGAAGAAGGCTGTGCTTGGTGTCTCCTCCTTTCAGAATGGGGACTAGATCCCACCTCTGTGACATGGATGGAGCACGGGGCTGTGCATCACGAAGGTGGGGTATTTTGTGGGTTTTTTTTTTTTTTAAGATTTTGGCCACACCCACAGCATGTGGGATCTTAGTTCCCTGAGCAGGGATCGAACCCATGCCGCCTGCATTGGAAGGCAGAGCCTTAACCGCTGGACCAGCGGGGAAGTGCCAGGAATGTGGGTTTTAGCTTTGACTCTGTCACGTGCCACCTGGACAAGACGTTTTATCTCTTAGATCTCAGCTCCTTACACTGTGGGATGAGATGTCCCTCGGGGTGTGACCTGCATCACCCTTGTCCCCTAAACAGCTGCCTGAAGGAGCTCTGGTCAGGAAGTACGTGGGGGACTGTGGAGGTGAGGTCCCGCTCTTGGAGGTTCACATCAGGCTGCACGTTTGTATATTACAGCCTCTGACAATCCCATTAAAGACATCTACCTCGGGCATTCCCTGGTGATCCAGTGGTTTGGACTCCACACTTTCACTGCTGAGGGCGTGGGTTCGATCCATGGTTGGGGTACTAAGATCCCACAGGCCGCGCAGCCGGAAAAAAAAAAAATTACTTACCTGACTATAGTTAACCCAGGATTTCCCGAGCTTGTTTGCCCCCGGCCCCTTCCCTGCTTTTTCCTCTGTTAATAACTTTAGAGACTTTATGTCATCATAACACCTCTTGGGGAGTAGGAAGCTAAAAGATTTCTGTGTCCCATCAATTGTGACAGTCAAAGATTCAGCGATTGTCCCATCACCCGCTTGGAAAGATACCACAAAGATGTCAGAGAAGATGGTCAGCTGATTTTTCAGGATTCCCCACGGAGGACATTGGCTTGATGCGGTTACTGTGTTTTAAGGTCTGGCTTTTAATTTTGCGTATCTAGAATCTTGATCTGGTTAATGCATCTGTGATGGTTAATAGTATGTGTCAACTTGGCTGGGCCCCAGTGCCCAGATACTTAGTCAAACATGACTCTCAGTGTTCCTGTGAAGGTGTTTTTTGGGTGAGATTAACATTTAAATCAGTGGACTTTGAGTAGAGCAGAATGCCCTCCATTACGTGGGTGGGCCTCGTCCAACCAGGTGAAGGCCTTAATAGCACAGAGACCAACCTCCCCAGAGCAAAAGCGGGAATTCTGCCAGCAGACGGCCTTCAGACTTGAACTACAGCCCTGGCTCTTCCCAGGGTCTCCAGCCTGCTGGCTAACCCTGCAGATTTTGGACTTGCCAGCCTCCGTAATTGTGTGAGCCAACTCCTTAAAATAAATGTCTCTCTCTATATATACATACACATCCCATTCTTTCTGTTTCTCTGGAGAACCCTGACTAACACAGCACCCGTGAAAGAACAGACTCAAAGAACTCACTACACGAGCCAGACTCTGAAAGAATTCATCAAGGGGAACTCCTTCCAAGAGCAGACTTTTGCCGACGCAGCTGGTCACCCACTTTACGGGGAAAGAGAAGTAACCTGAGATAAGAATGTATATAGACTCACGGCCAGTGATAAATAGCTTCACTGGTTGGTCAGAGACCTGGAAGAAAAAGAGGACTAAAACCAAGCGTGTAGGTTTTTGTATCACATGCAATGTTCACTAGAGAACATTCACCATGGAAGAGGCCACCCCGGTGCTGACACAACAGGCATATGACCAGAGTAGCCATGGCAACAGGGTTGAAGGCTGTGCATGGGCTCCATTTACCAAGGCTCATCTAGCTGTTACCACTGCCACTAACGTAGACCAGTGTCAAGCCCCACATATGGTACCATCCCTCAAGGAGACCCACCTACCGCTTGGCGACCAGTTGGTTACATCGGACCCCTTCTACCCTGGAAGGCTCAGCAATTCATCTAGACCGGAATTAATGATAATCCAGGTATTTTTTTCTGTCCAAAGGATCTCTGCTAGCGTCACCATCTGATGGCATACAGAATGCTTGATCTGCTGACATGGAATCCAACATAACATCCCCTTGAACCAGAAGATGCATTTTACAGGAAAGGAGGTAAGGAGGTGAGCATAGAGCCATGGGATTCCTGGTTCTATCACCTATACCAGAAGCTTCCAGCATGATAACATGACAGAAAGATCTTTTGAAAGCACAGTCAAGGCGCCAGCTTAGAGATGATTCCCTGAGAGTTCGGCATACTATCTCCCCAAATGCAATCTACTCCCCAACTTAACTACCAGTAGAGTATGATGTGTCCCCAAAAGGGAGAATACATTGGTCCTGGAAGCAAGGGACAGAGAAGCAGATTTGGTCCTGGTCAGTACCACTCCCAGCGACCCTGTAAGAGGTGTGCTTCTCATCCCTCCAACTTTTGGCTCTGTGGGTCTAGAGGTCCAAGTTCTCAGAGGAGTTAATGTTTCCACCTAGGGACACGGAACGGTCCCCATTAGACTTTAAGCTCTGACTTCTACCTGGTGGAAAACTTTAAAATGTGTGGATTTTATGGTATGTCAAGTATATCTCAATAAAGCTGTTATAAAATAAATGAGTAGGGCTTCCCTTGTGGCGCCGAGATTAAGAATCCTCCTGCCAATGCAGGGGACACGGGTTCGAGCCTTGGTCCAGGAAGATCCCACATGCCGCGGAGCAACTAAGCCTGTGTGCCGCAACTACTGAGCCTGCGCTCTAGAGCCCATGCTCCCCCACGAGAGAAGCCACCGCAACGAGAAGCCCGCGCACCGCAATGAAGAGTAGCCCCCACTCGCCGCAACTAGAGAAAGCCCGTGCACAGCAAGGAAGACCCAACACAGCCAAAAATAAATAAATAAATAAATTTATAAAAAAAAAAAAGAAAGTGATACCTCAAGAAGCCAACAGTGTTTGTCTTTGAAGAGAAATGAGTTTTTCTTCTTTCTACTTTGCTTTACCCTCTTTAACACTTTGAGCTTGTATTGCCTTCATAATTGGAAAGAATTAAAACAAACTGGCATCTCACAAGTCGGATGGAGCCTCAATCTCCTGCCTCTGACCCTTCATCCCATTTGTTTGAGGTCATGGTCCTAGTGGGGGTAATGATGACAGGTGCCTGGGTGCCCCTCCCCCTCTCCCGGGAGGTTACGCTCCCCAGAATCTGCTCATGAAGTTCAATTCAAAATCATTGTATAACTCATGTATCCATACTGCTAACAACAGCAACACTATCTTATATGCAAAACACTTTTATTTAATCATAGAGCAAGCGCAGCATAGTAATTACCTATCAAATGGTAATTATGGTTTTATTATTTTTTTAACTTCCATGAAAAGAAAGCATCTTAAATTGGAAAGAAACAATCCATGTCACAAGCCAGTTAGTCAAAAAATGTTTGTCTGTTTGGAGGGCCCAGAATGATCATGGTAACATCTACCCTTTATGAAATGCTTATCATGGACCAGGCATCATGCAGAACCCTTGGGATTTGATGTCTCTTCACTTCCATGATGCAGATGCATCTTGTAAATCACGAGATTAAAGATGAAGAAGCAGAGACAGAAAAATTAAATCTCTTGTTGAGGGGGCAGAGCTGGAATTTAAGCCTTGGAGCGCGTAACTCAGAAGTGGGGCAGAGTTAGCCAGCATGCTGCATTGTCAGTACAGGTGTGCTCTTAACCTCTGTTCACAAAGGTGTGTTGATGCAAACGAAGAAAAAAATAAGGCACTATGCCTCTAGAGGAGAACTGTCATTCCCCTGGCTTGTGTTTCTGTCTCCCATCAGACTGAGAGCAACCAGAGAGGTTCTGTTATCGAATGCAAGTTTGTGTGCCCGACACCCAGTGATGCCAAACAAACTGAAATGCCCGAGTTTGGAGCAGAGAAAGGTTTATTGCAGGGCTAAGCAAGGATAATGGCTAGCTCGTGCTCAGAAAAACCCAAACTCACCAATGGTTTTCAGGGAGATGTTCACATAGGCAAATTTTGGGGGAAGGGCTGCAGGGCTTGTGACTTTCATCTGATTGGCTGGCGGTGAGGTAACAGGGCGATGCTTCAGGAATCCTGTGCTCGGCCTGAAGTTACCATCCTCCACCTGTGTGAGGGCCTTAGTTCCGCAGAAGAACTCAAAGACATCGTTATGGGGAATTCCCTGGCGATCCAGTGGTTAGGTCTTGGCACTTTCACTGTCATGGCAAGGCCAAAAAAAAAAAAAAAAAAAAAGAAATTGTTTATGTATATCCCTTGAGGAGGAACCAGGACCCTGCCCCATGGCTGCACTGTTGTTTCTTGAACGCTCCTCCTTTGTTTCTGCATCCCCTCCCTTCCCTGATTAGCAACCATTTGGATTTGCCCTCTGGAACTCAGGGAAGGTCAAGGAGGCTGAATGAAGCCTATTTCCTACAAACAAGAAACAAGGACACAGAAAGGGCTTATACCTGGGACGGCCCCACAGGATCCTGCTCCATTTCCTAGACTGTCCCATCTACCCAGCCCAGCAAAACAGAAATCCGTATGCCGTTCAGATAACATTGCCTCTCTCTCACCTTCCACAACAGTTGGTGAGTTCCATTACATCAATATCTTTCAATTCTTTCCCCGTGAACCAGCTCCTCTGCAGCATTCTGTTCAGGATGGCTTAATTGGGAAGTCTATGCATTTTCTCTAGCTTCAGGTATGGCTGTATCCAGGAGTTCACAAAGTGTCTCCAGCCTGGGATTCAGCTGTAGACTCCTAACTAGCACCGAGTCCTCCTATCTGTGCTCCTCCAACTTCACCACCTTCCCAGCCCAACCCCATCCGTTTATCTGCCAATCCCTGAGATGTCTTTCTAAAATGAAAACGTGATCACCAGAAGCTTTCACTGGCAGGATATCTTAACTCCTCCCTTGGCACAACCTGTCATATGTCGAGCTCCCCAATCTCACCTCCCACTCTTTTTCCCCACGTGCCGTATAAAGAAACATTATCCCCAGTTTGGACCCCTGGACGCCCTCAGGATGTTATAGCAGACTACCACAGCTTTGTTCTCAAGTCTGCCCAAGGGTCGTCTGACTCTCAAGGCTCCAGGAGCCCCCTGAGGGAGTCACAACCCAGTTTGCTGGCCTGCTTGCTCCTGGAATTTCTGATTTGGTGGGCCTGAATTTGGGTGGAACCCGAGCATTACATTTCTAACAATTCCCTGGGGCTGATGCAACTGGTCCAGGGACCACACTTTAAGAACCTCAGCTCTAGGGCAAATTTTTCCTGGAAAGAGCCAGGTAAGTAAAGATTTTCTGGGCCAGATGATCTGTGTTGCAACTATTCAACTCTGCTCTTGCGGCAGGAAAGCAGCCAGAGGGGATATGTAAATGCACGGGCTTGTTCTGATAAAACTTTATTTACATAAACAAGCAGTGGGCCTTATCTGACCGGTGTTTGCCTCTCCAAGGAATGGTCATTTTGTTTGACTTATTATTTATCATTAGGACCTACACTCTGTCAATTTAGATGTTAACTTGTAGGAGTATTAGTAAGTTACAAATGACTTTTGTCCCACAGACATGAAACTGATTTACTTCTGCAAGAAAAGATAGCCCCAAATGCTACCATTTTATCGCCTTGCAGGGCATTAACCTTTCTGCGTTGGACTTTATCATTTTATTCCAGCATTCTTTCTCTCATTAACTATACAGACTCAGTGTCTTGTGTTCTCCCTTGAACCCACCCCCGACCCTGCTGCTTTTCCTGAGCTAAGCGAACCTCTGACGTGGGCTCACTATGATATTTGCATGTCATGTTTTAACTTTTGGAAAATGACACTTGCACACCGACAACAATAATGTATTTATGGCACTCATTTGGTGGTACGTGACTAAGTTCCAGTCCAAAGTAGCAAAAGTTTGAGGGGGGTGGGGGTCTCAGTTCATGTGGAAATCTGAGTTGTCTCCACTTTCCAGCTGCTGTACCCAAGGGCTCAAGAAATAGTGTCAGCTCTCTCTCACCTGTGTCTCTGTCTCTGTCTTTCTCTCCCTCTCTCCATCTTGTCTCTGCTGAAATCTGCTTGGCTTCTTTTTTCTTTTTTTTAATTGAAGTATAGTTGGTTTACAATATTGTGTTCGTTTCAGGTGTACAGCAAAGTGATTCAGTTATACATATATACATATTCTTTTCCATTATGGTTTATTACAGGTTTATTGCATACAATTCCTGCTTCGCTTCTAAAGAGGGGATTCTCACGTGACCACAAGTTGCCCACCCACTAGAAGCCTGGCATTCAGTGTGTGGCCCCATTACAGTGCTTGTCTTTGTCTCATGGGCTCTGATATATACTGGGAGCAGTTCGATGGACCCAGCTTGGGTCAGGTGCCCTCTAGGAGCCAAACACTGAGCTCAGTTGATGAGAATCATCCTCTGATTAGCTGGGTCCAGATCAGGGCCTGACCCTGGGGTAGGGGAGCGTGGGAGCCACCCGCCCCCCAGAAGGAACAAGATGATTCTGGAGTAGGAGTGGGGTGCTGGGAAGACCAGCATAATTCTTCTGTTACCACAGACGACTACTGTAGTCTGCTACTACTACTGCTTTTTCTACTGTGCCTACAACAACAATGACAACAACAACAAATAATAATAATACCTTTTATTTATTATTGAGTCCATGCTAAGGAGGCAGCACTGTGCCAAATGCTTGGCCTTCCTAATCTGCTCCCCATCACAAGCAGCTCCACATTCTTCCTACCGGCATTAGCTCCATTTCCCAGAAGAAGACGCTGAGGCTTGGAAAAGCTGAGTACGTCACCCAAGTTTACACAGCTAATAAGTGACGGAGATGGTGACCCAAGTCCATCCAAATCCGAAGCTTGTGTGGTTTCCAATCGCGCTTGTGCTGGGGCTTGCAAGATGAATAAACTAGGAGTCTGCCAGGTTAGACTGGAGGGATTAGGGAAGGGTGTTTTAGACAGAGGGAAGGGCACTGCTAAGCTATGGAGCAGTGGGACACCACGTTGCGACTGGGAAGGCAACTCAGTAAGGCCATAGCCAGGCCAGAGAGCCTCATGGTAGTTCTCTGTCCAGGCTGCGTGTTAAAACACCTGGGGGGAGGGGGACTTCCCTGGTGGCCCAGTGGTTAAGAATCCGCTTGCCAGTGCAGGGGACACAGGTTTGAGCCCTGGTCCGGGAAGATCCCACATGCCATGGAGCAACTAAGCCTGTGCGCCACAACTACTGAGCCTGTGCTCTATAGCCCGTGAGCCACAACTACGGAGCCTGTGCGCCACAACCACTGAAGCCCAGGCACCTAGAGCCCGTGCTCCGCAACAAGAGAAGCCACCGCATGAGACGCCCGTGCACTGCAATGAAGAGTAGCCCCTGCTCGCCGCAACTAGAGAAAGCCCACGCGCAGCAACGACGACACGATAAGGCCAAAAAAAAAAAAAAAAACACCTGGGGGGATGGGGTGTTCATTAAACACACCCAGAGATTTTGATTGAATTGGTCTAGGATTGGGTCCCAGTGTCAGTAGTTTAAAACTATAAATAGAAGCAAAAGCAAAAACTCCTCAAGAAGTTCTAACATAACAGCACAAACATGGTAGCAAAGTCCAGATTTTGGAGACAGATGACTTTTTTTTTTTTTTTTTTTTTTTTTTTTTTTTGCGGTAGGCGGGCCTCTCACTGTTGTGGCCTCTCCCGTTGCGGAGCACAGGCTCCGGATGCGCAGGCTCAGCGGCCACGGCTCACGGGCCCAGCCGCTCCGCGGCATGTGGGATCTTCCCGGACCGGGGCACGAACCCGCGTCCCCTGCATCGAGCAGGCGGACTCCCAACCACTGCGCCACCAGGGAAGCCCTATACGATCTCATTTAATCCTGACGACCACACTTCAAAAAAGGCTTCAGAGGAGGAAACCGAGGCTTCCTGCAGTGGACGTGCCCACAGCTCACCCCCTGCTGACTGGCAAGAGCTGGAAACTGAACTTGGACCTCTGGGACACCAAAGCCCGTGTTGTAGATTCCAATCACATCCATGCTAATAACAAGCTCATGGGGGAAAAAAAAATCAAACAATCATAGGGCTTGTGCCAGAGTGCTGGAGTCATGGATTATTATTTTTTCTTTCATATCTCTTGATTTTGTTACAGTAATCAATCTTCACTTGAGAGTAGAAAAGATACTTATTTTCATAGGCTAAAGGAGCTTGAAAGAATGCTACACTATTTCTTCCCACCCCCAGCTGTCTGTCTGGCAAGAAAATAAAAAATGTTAGGTGAAAATCAATGAAAAATAAGGAATTCTTTGATGAATGGGAAAGGGAAGGGTTTGTAGGAGTGACTGAATCAAGAAACATGAAAGGGGGCTTCCCTGGTGGCGCAGTGGTTGAGAGTCCGCCTGCCGATGCAGGGGACACGGGTTCGTGCCCGGGTCTGGGAAGATCCCACTTGCCGCGGAGCGGCTGGGCCCGTGAGCCATGGCCGCTGAGCCTGCGCATCCGGAGCCTGTGCTCCGCAACGGGAGAGGCCACAACAGTGAGAGGCCCGCCTACCGCAAAAAAAAAAAAAAAAAAAAAAAAGAAACATGAAAGGGTATTAAATAGTGACGTCGCCACTTTAACTAATTAGTAATATGAATGTGTTGCAGTTAATGGATTAATCTACATGGTACAAGCTGCCTTCCGTCGTCCCAGTTGATCTCAGTATCTAACCCAAGAGGCAGGCAGGACACACTGGCCTTTCCTGCTTACGTAGGAACTAAGTTACAGAAAATCAATGATTCCTTTGAGTGCTCAAAGTGACTTGAGGCCGGAATTAATGCAACCCAGATCAATGGTGCATCTTACCTTGTCTTATTCCTTTTCTTGAGCACTTTTCCCCCTGGCCAAGGTCCTTTGTGATAGTGGCACCTGTTCTGTTATCTGGGGACAGTGCCCCACCCTGGGGAGGGCAGAGACAAGGACGTAAGTACAGCAGAGAAAGGAGGAACTGCACTGGCAGTGTGTAGGTATTTTACTCAAGAAGAGGCATCAACTATACGAGTTCTGCCACCAAGAATAAAAGAGCAAAGGAAGGTGAAGAAATAAATGGGTGAACACACCAGTCAGGGAGCTGAGAGGAGAGGCAGCAACCTGTGTTCCCTCCTCCATCTGCTTCCTTCCCTCCTCGGGCAGGTTGCTGGGCTGAATTTGATGTTGATGTTTAAAGGTTTAACATATTTGAGATAACATGCCCTGAAGAACAAGCCGTGATTAGGGGCTCAGGGGGACAACCTGAGGATCCTTTCCTTTCTACTCTGGATGAAAAACCCTCAGAGTTGGTTTTTTGTTTTTGTTTTTGCAGTACGCGGGGTTCTCACTGTTGCAGCCTCTCCCGTTGGGGAGCACGGGCTCCGGACGCGCAGGCTCAGCGGCCATGGCTCACGGGCCCAGCCGCGCCGCGGCAAGTGGGATCTTCCCGGACCGGGGCACGAACCCGTGTCCCCTGCATCGGCAGGCGGACTCTCAACCGCTGCGCCACCAGGGAAGCCCCAGAGCTGGTTTTATTAAGTGACACAGAGGGAAGAAGACCGTGTGACAATGGAAGCAGAGATTGGAGTGCTGACGCTCTAAGCTGAGGATCCCCAGCAGCACCAGAAGGTGGAGAGAAGCCTGAAATAGATGCTTCCTCAGAGCATCTATTTGTTACAGCAGCCCTAGGAAACTCATACAGGCAGCATGAGCAGTATGACCTACTAGGCAGGTCCTTTCCCGAGGGAATGGGATTGCTCTGATGGGCAAATTTGGCTCAAGGACTTTTACCCAGCCCTTCCCCATCCCCACTCCTGCCCAGGGGACAGCCAGGCACCAGTGCAGGTCTCTCCCCGCCGCCCCCAGCTCGCTCCCATTTTCCCCTCTTGCTTCTCAGAGCACCTGACCGGACACCCTCATATCTCAATGGTTCTCAAGCTTTCACCTTTTTGGCTTCATCTATTCCTTTTTCCTTTCTGTTTTTTTCTCACGTCTTTTGAAGCAAATCCATCCATCCTGTCATTTCACCTGTACGTATTTCAGCATATATCCCTTAAAACAGGAAGTAGTGTTTTCTAGCGTAATCTCAAAGCCACTAGCACACCCAACACATTTGTTGGTGAATAATTCTCTAGTCTCCTCTAGGCCTTATGTACACTACTAGGTTGTCTCCGAAATGTCTTTTTGAATGAAATAATGCCATTTGCAGCAACATGGATGGACCTAGAGGTTCTCATACTGAGTGAAGTAAGTTAGAAAGAGAAACAAATATCATATTATATCGCTGATATGTGGAATCTGAAATATGACACAAATGAGCTTATCTATAGAATAGAAACAAACCCACAGACATAGAGAACAGACTGTGGTTGCCAAGAGGGAGGGGGCTAGGGGAAGGATGGGTTGGGATTTGGGGTTAGCAGATGCAGACTATTATATTATATATAGGATGGATAAACAACATCCTACTGTATAGCATAGGGAATATCAATATATTCAATATCCTGTGACAAACCATAAAGGAAAGAAATGTAAAAAACAATGTATATATATATGTATAAGTGATCACTTTGCTGTACAGCGGAAATTAACACAACTTTTAAAGTCAACTATACTTCAGTAATATAATCTTTTTGTGTGTGTGTGTGGCTGCCTTGGGTCTTTGTTGCTGCTCATGGACTTTCTCTAGTTGCAGCAAGCAGGGGCTACTACTATTCATTGCGGTGCGCGGGCTTCTCATTGCGGTGGCTTCTCTTGTTGCGGAGTGTGGTCTTCAGCAGTTGTGGCTCGCAAGCTCAGTAGTCGTGACGCACAGGCTTCGTTGCTCTGTGGTCTTCCCAGACCAGGGCTTGAACCCGTGTCCTGTGCATCGGCAGGGGGACTCTCAACCACTGCGCCACCAGGGAAGCCCTATTTTGTATTTTTTTAAAGATTTTTCATGTCAGCTGCATTCTCATACCTGCTTGTGACTTCAGTTGGTTGTGATTAATTGCTTCGATTGAAGTGTGAAGAAAATCCAGCCTCACACAGGGCATGCAGTTGGGAAAGGGAGAGAAGAGTATTTTCCTGAAAAGTATAGTCCTCATAAGGAATGGCCTTTTTTAAGAAAAAAAGAAAAAAAAGGGAATGACCTTTTTTTGGTAATTATGGACATTTTTCTCTGTTGCTCTGTGAAAAGCAGACAAATTTCTTAAAGGAAAATTGGAAAGTGGAATGTGAAATCATCTCTGAATTTTTCGTACACTGTTAGATTAAAGTCCATTGGTCTATCTTGTACTTTGAATGGATCTTTTATTCATGCATGATTTTATAACATCCTACATGGGTCATTTGGAAAATATTGATTCAGTGAGTTATACACATCTTCCAGATGTTGAAATGTTCCATTAGTCAATATTTTTTTTAAAAAATCTCATTTGTTACTATCACCGCCAATCTCATCAGAAAAGTCCTTCAGTGTTGGGAAGCTGCCCAGCTCACAATGGTGGATACATTTCCTCAAATTCTAATTTTTGTTTGAAAGCTTGAATTTTATCATTGGCGATAAATCGTGTCAAATGCACTGAGCCTGTGCAAACCTCACCTTCCTTTCCAAAAAGTCTGGGAATCCTAATGATAATTTCCATCATTTATCGAGCCCTTGTTCTATGCTGAACGTCTTATTAAGCAATTTACGTACCTGTTCTTGTCATTATATTCATTTCTACTACATTCCTGAAAGGTATTATTCCTCCTATTTTACAGATGAGGAAACTGAGGTCCAGAGAGGTAGGTACTTGCCCAAGGTCACACAGCTAGTCGTACTCTTCTATACTCTCAGAGTTTCAGAAAAGAATTTTCCAGGTAGGACAGGTCTAACTGAAATACTCTGACCCCTTGGGCCCAAGAGTTAACTCCTGCTTGTCAGAACATGTATCCATTGGTTCAGATGGGGAAATATGGGTGCCCCCTCAAGATATAGCCATCAAGGCTTAGCTCAAATGTTACCTCCTTGGAGAAAACTTACAGCCTCCCCGGGATACAATAAAAAGTCTCTTAGATGGGCTTCCCTGGTGGCGCAGTGGTTGGGAGTCTGCCTGCCAATGCAGGGGACAAGGGTTCGAACCCTGGTCTGGGAAGATCCCATATGCCGCAGAGCGACTGGGCCCGTGAGCCACGACTACTGAGCCTGCGTGTCTGGAGCCTGTGCCCCGCAACAAGAGAGGCCGCGACAGTGAAAGGCTCGCGCACCGCGATGAAGAAGAGTGGCCCCCGCTCGCCGCAACTAGAGAAAGCCCTCGCACAGAAACGAAGACCCAACACAGCCAAAAATAAAAATAAAAATAAATAAATAAAAATTAAAAAAAAAAAAAACTGACTTCCTTCAGATCAGCGTGAAGGTTGGGACATTTAAAAAAAAAAAAAAAAAAAAAAGTCTCTTAGGGCTTCCCTGGTGGCGCAGTGGTTGAGAGTCCGCCTGCCGATGCAGGGGACGCGGGTTCGTGCCCCAGTCCGGGAAGATCCCACGTGCCGCGGAGCGGCTGGGCCCGTGAGCCATGGCCGCTGAGCCTGCGCATCCGGAGCCTGTGCTCCGCAACGGGAGAGGCCACAACAGTGAGAGGCCCGCGTACCGCAAAAAAAAAGTCCCTCATCACTTATTGATTGGTAGTTAAAAAGTGCTCAGCACCATACTCCATGTGCTAGATGCGTTACTTTGTTTCCTCCTGGCAACAGGCTTGCAAAAGAGGTGGTAATATCCCCTATGTTAATTTCCTGTTGTAACAAATGACCACAAATTGACTGGTTTACAAATTATTATTTTATAGTTCTGTAGGTCAGAAGACTCACTGGGCTAAAATCAAGGTGTAGGCAAGGCTTTGTTCCTCCTGGAGGCTTTAGGAGTGAGTCTGTCTCTTTTCTAACTTCCAGAACCTCCTGCATTCCCAGGCTCATAACCCTACCTTCATGTTCAAAGCCAGCTGCTTAGCATCTTGAAATCCGACCCCCCCACCCTTGTTACTTCTCTGATTGTCTGACCTTCTGGCTTCCTCGCTCCTTTTTTTTAAGGATCTTTGTGTTTATATGGGTCCCACCCACATAATCCAGAATGATCTCTTCATCTCAAAGTCCTCAATTTAATCCCATCTGCAAAGTTCCTTTTACCACGAAAAATTCAGAGATGATTTCACATTCCACTTTCCAGTTTTCCTTTAAGAAATTTGTCTGCTTTTCACAGAGCAACAGAGAAAAATGTCCATAATTACCAAAAAAGGTCATTCCCTTTTTTTTCTTTTTTTCTTAAAAAAGGCCATTCCTTATGAGGACTATACTTTTCAGGAAAATACTCCTCTCTCCCTTTCCCAACATCTGCACAGGTTCTGGAGATTAGGAAGTGAACATTTTTGGGATGAGATTTTTCTGCCTACCACACCTCCTTTTACAAGAGTCATAGAAAGTTTAAGTAACCTGCTGAAATTCACGCAAGCCAGTGAGTGGGAGACTCAGGATTTTATTTCTGGCCTGTCTTGATTCTGGGCTCCTCCCTTGTCTCTTATTGCAAGTTTGAGGGTTTGCTAAGGACTGCAGGGCCCACAGTGTTTGCTCATATTTTCCTTTTCACATTTATCTCCTGGTATTGAAATGATGTGGTACCACCATTAAAAACAAACAAACATAAAACATACTGTTTGTAATCCCTGGCAGTCCGGTGGTGAGAGGACTCCAGGACTCCATTGTAGGGGGCACGCCACGAGTCTGATCCCTGGTTGGGGAACTAACATCCTGCAAGCTACCCAGGGCGGCCAAAAAAACCCCCAAAAAAAAACAACCAAAAAAAAACCCACCCCCCAAAACACCCCAATAGTGTCAACGTTACAAAAAAACTTGTGGTAATATCTCTGTAAGTGATTTGAAAATTAGAACTGAGTATCAGTGATCATAATTTTGTTTTGTTTTTTTTTTTTTGGCTGAGTTGGGTGTTTGTTGCTGCGCGCGGGGGCTACTCTTTGTTTTGGTGCGCGGGCTTCTCATTGGGGTGGCTTCTCTCCTTGCGGAGCACAGGCTCTAGGTGTGCGGGCTCACTAGCTGTGGCACGTGGGCTTAGTTGCTCTGTGGGATCTTCCTGGACCAGGGCTCAAACCCGTGTCCCCTTTTTTGGCAGGCAGATTCTTAACCACTGTGCCACCAGGGAAGTCCCATAATTTTGATTTTTTGTTCAAGAACTGTTATGATGAAAATCATATATCAACCATTATGTCACCAATGTGTTTTCATATCCCTCCCTGTCTTTCTCTATATGTAGGCAGAATTTTTCTGTGGTTTTAACCACAGCATGGATACAGTATTGTGTTGTTTCCCTAGCTTTTTTTTTTTTTTTTGGCCGAGCCGCGGGGCTTGTGGGATCATATTGCCCTGACTGGGGATTGAACCCGGGCCACCGCAGTGAGAGCACGGAGTCCTAACCACTGGACTGCCAGGGAATTCCGTTCCCAAGCTTTTTGTTAAAATTTTTTTTCAAGCATACAGAAAAGTTGATGGTACCACTTAGATCCAACAACTGTTAACATTTTGCATTATTTACTTTCTCTCCCTCTATGTCTATTTGTGTGTGCTTATATAATTTTATTTTTTGTTGCACCATTAAAAAATAGCTCAGGTATTATGACATTCATCCCTAAATTCTTCAGATGCATATCCTAACAAAAGAACATTCTCTCACATGAGCGTAATATCATTATTATATTATGGAAGTTACCAATAATTCACTAAAATCATCTATATCCAAGCCATACGCAACTTTCTCCAACTGTCAAAAAATATTTACCAGGTTAAAAAACACCAGTATCCAATCAAGATTCACGCACTGTATTCGGTTAAGTTTTTTTTTTTAATCTCTTATTTTATGTTTAGAATTTTGTGTTGAAGTATAGTTGATTTAAAATGTGTTAACTTCTGCTGTACAGAGAAGTGATTCAGTTATACGTATATATGTTCTTTTTCATATTCTTTTCCATTGTGGTTTATCGCAGGCTATTGAATATAGTTCCCTGTGCTATACAGTAGGACCTTGTTTTTTATCTATTTTATATATAGCAGTTTGTATCAGTTTAGCTCTTTTATTTTAGACAATCCCTTCCCTTTCTTATATTTTTCATGGCATCCCATTGTTGCAAAGACCAGGCCCTCTGCCTTATGGAATGTGGCAATGGATCTTACTGTTGATTCCCTCTGCTCAGCACGGGGTCTGGTAATAGTAGCCTCTGTGTCTGTTTGCTGAGCACTTGAAAACAGCGATCATGGTTATGAATAAGAATCACAGAAGCTAATGTTTATTGAGGGCTGGTGCGTTCACACGCACCTAATTTGATCCTCACAGAAATCTTGGGAGTTAAGAAATTTTATTAGCCTCATTCACAGGTGAGGAAACCAAAGACCTAGGAAACGGAATTAACTTGCCCGAATCACTCAGCTAGAAGGGACAAAGTAGGTGATAAACTGCATGGTCAGGTAGGGGGTTCACTGTTTCTTGAACCAATGACCCGAAAGCTGGTCTGTCTGTATGCGTGCATGTATGCGTGTGATAGTCAACGCTGAGTGCTTACTATTTGCCAGGCCCCAATCCTAAACGCTTTACCGGTGCGTTTTCATTTTTATTTCTTCAAAATATTCTCCAATGCCTAGCTAAAGGCGTGGCACAGAGTAGACGCTCAGATAGTGTTTGTGGAATGAATGAGAAGTGAATAAATTAATGAATGGACGGATGTGACCTCCATAAACCGGGACTACTCTGAGATCTTCAGCGCGCACTTCGGAGACCCCGGCCCAGGACGACCCTGGGGTTCGTGGGCGCGGGCAGACTTCAGGCCGCGGCTCCCGGGCTCCGGACATCCCGAGTCCCGCCCACCATCCAGGTGGCCTCCCGGCTGGTGAGAAAGCCGGGCCGACCGGGCGCTTTGGCGTTATCACCTCCGTCCACTGCCCTTTCCCCTCCGGCGCCGCAGCCGGCCCCGAGAGCTCCAGGTCCGCGGTGGGCGGGCCCGCATCCGCTAAGGGCCGCGGGCTCGCGGTCCGCCCCGGGCTGACTCCCGCCGCGCACGCCCACCTGTCGGCCGCGCCTGCGCAGCGCGCGCTCGGCGCGCCCGGCTCCCCGCGCCCCGCGGCACGCGGCCAGTGCGCAGGCGCGGCGGCCGATGCGAGTGTGTATGTGCGGGCGAGAAGATGGCGGCGGCGGGGGAAGCAGCGTGAGGAGTCGGACGAGCGCCGAGGCTCATTGAAACGGGCCGCCATGGCCCTCCGCAACCCGCAGGTAGCACCCGGCCGGTGCCCTCGGCGGGAAGGGGCCCCGGGCCGCGGGCGGGTGGGCGCCGGGGCGGACGGGCGGGCGGGCGCACCCCGGCCCCGAGCGAGCGTGTGGGAGTGGGGGAGGGCGCCGGGACACGCTGCCCGGGACTAGGCCCCGAGCCTCCCGCCGCCTCCGCGCCTCCGCCGCCTGCAGCCCGGCCCGCCCCGCGCCAGAGCCCACCAGGCCCCGCTTCAGAGGGGCGGCGGAGAGGGGGCGCCCGGGCCGGCCTGGAGAGGGCGTGGGGGGCGCGAAGGGGTTAACCTCGGGGCTGGACCGCGGGGCGAGCCGGCGGTGCAGATGGGGCCCTGGCTGCCCCGGGAGGCAGCCGGGAACCTTCGGGAGGCCCCGGGGCGGCACAGCCTTCCACGCCCTGTGGTCGCGTCTCTGCCCGGAACGAGCCACCAAGATTTGGGGTGCCTCGTTTTCCCCATGGCCCCAAAGGTTGCTTTCGCAGTTTGATTGACCCGGGGCGGGGGGGCGGCTTGCCGGTGTTCTGACTTTTAGACTCAAGTCACTAAGAAGCAGCCTAAGGTTACTGGTGCAAAGAAAACTCGAAATAACTCGCCAGGACCATACTTGTACCTGCCTTTGAGTGACATCTTTTGCACGAATCCGCCTCAGCCTGGCTGACACTACTAGCGCACCCTGTCAGAGCGGTATCTTAGGGGTCGTTTGTGATAATCCCGTAGTGGAAAGAAAGAGTAAAACTCACGCTTTTAGAGAGAGATGAGTGTAGAGTTGAACTCTTATTCCCACTCCCCCAAATACAATCGGTCTGGATAAAAATCGGCATGTGGTATTATTTGTCAGGCTTGCTGTGGACCGCTGATGTGTTGACTTCTAAGCCCTAGAAGTTATTGCGCGTTTTTATATCATCTCAGTGTGCTGTTGTATTAAATAAGGGAAAATGAAACAAAGTAGCTGTTGGAAAACTGGTGGCCGGTAAATCGTAACCCTTTCAAAGCAATTGGTTTTTCTTGCCCTTTTGGAAATACAGTCAGGTTTTAGTAGCTATTGGAATTAACGCGTGTCGCGGAATTTGAGACTTGATAACTTAAAAAAAATGAAATCTGACAGGAAGCAGCAATTCTGTTAAAACTTTTGGCACTTTAGTTTGCTCTACAACTTTCCGCTTTAAACTTTTGTTCACTTGTACATCTGCGTTTTAAAGTAACTCAGTATAGTTCTTTGCACAAAAAGAAGGGCTTAGTAGTGGTTGAATAAGTTTTACAAGGGTGCAATTCAAAGATTTCTTTCCTTAAGAGATTTGGTGTTTGCCTTTTTCTCACCTTAAATTTTATTTTTAAATTAAGCTTTGCTCTTATTTAAAAAAAATTTAAATTTTATTATTATTTTTGGCTGCGTTGGGTCTGTTGCTGCGCACGGGCTTTCCCTAGTTGCGGCGAGCGGGGGCTACTCTTCGTTGCGATGCGCAGGCTTCTCATGGCGGTGGCTCCTCTTGTTGCGGAGCATGGGCTCTAAGTGCACGGGCTTCAGTAGTTGTGGCTCGCGGACTCAGTAGCTGTGGCGCTTGGGCTTAGTTGCTCTGCCACACGTGGGATCTTCCCAGACCAGGGCTCGAACCCTGTCCTCTGCATTGGCAGGCGGATTCTTAACCACTGAGTCACTAGGGAAGTCCCCACTTCCATTATCAGAAGCACCAATCGCAGTGCAAAGTGAAATGTTAATGAGTGGTGATAATAGGTAAAAGTGATTGTAATTTCATTTACTTTCCTAAATGTCCTAGTATTTATGTTTTATACAGCAATATTGCCTATACACATCTTTAGAAAATTGGAGTGGCAACAGTTAGCTGAACATAATGCAGGGGACACGGGTTCGAGCCCTGGTCTGGGAAGATCCCACATGCCATGGAGCAACTAAGCCCGTGTGCCACAGCTACTGAGCCCGCGTGCCACAACTGCTGAAGCCCGCGTGCCTAGAGCCCGTGCTCCGCAACAAGAGAAGCCACTGCAGTGAGAAGCCTGCGCGGCGCAACTAGAGAAAACACAGCAACAAAGACCCAATGCAGCCAAAAATAAAATAAAGAAATTTGTAAAAAAAATTAAAGTGTGATTAAAATGCTTTTAAGTTGTAGCATGCAGAAGGTAGGAAAGGAAATAGTATGAGTTCTCATATTTTTCTTTCTTTTCCTAATTTTCTTTTTAGAAGAATAGTAATGAAAACAAGTAATGAAACGTGATAGGATTTAATGATTGGATCCTGCTTGAGTCAGGCTAAGCATTTTAATAATTTTGTTTTATTCAGTTACCTGCTGTCCTGAAGGTCCTGCCATAGTCATGGCCATTCATTAATTCAACAAATATTGGTTGGGCTCTCGCTTTCTGCTAAGCACTGTTATTTGTTATTATGCGTCTTACTTGTTTATTATTGGGGATATCAATCACAGATTAACAGTAAGGGTCCTATTTTCTTATATTAAGTTTTTATAAGGGTCCTATTTTAAAATTGGATTTTTAAGGTTACAATTTAAAACATTTATATAGTTTATAGCCTATTTCCATACCAATGATTGAACCCTTTTCCCTGGATTGACATGAAACAGTGCAAAACTTAGAAACTTTTCTAATGCCAGTAGTTTTCAACACATTTTAATAAATACAACGAACTTTGACAGTTGAAGTGAAAGTACATCTCTGACATTTGTTGGCATGAGGGAACTGATTTAAATGATTTGGGGTAATTAATTTGAACTGACCAATTCTGCCGTAAACCAGAAGAGATTTTTGTGATCATTGCAGTCATTTATAGTGAAAACTCTACAATAATGCTTCGTACATCCTATTTGGACATCGTGTGGCTGCTCCCGTCCCGGTCCTGTGCAGCGGGCTCCCCCTCATCTTTTCACTGCCTCACGTATAGCATTGTGGCGCCCACATTTTACACTGTGGAATTTCTTGGATCCAGTTGACAGCATATGGTAGAGTGTTGCTGTATCGTTGAATATCTTTGTAACTGAAAGTTAGTAGTTCTCCAAAGAGATACATTTTTATTGGAGTTTCATAGTGAGCAACTGAAGTAAATAAAATTATTTGAAATACGGGATATTTGGAGATACCAGTTTTCCTTTGCATCGTGACAGCAAAATCTTGAAACATGTCCTAAGACTAGATAAGCCATTTGAAGCTTGTGCGTTGATGGTCGCCTCAGTGGTTTTTACACAGGAGCAGTGGAGATGAGCCTTATCCAGGGCCTCACCCTCATCCTCTGGAGCCTGTCTTGTGGGGACCAGTGTCCTGAAATGAGCAGATAGTAAGTGGACCGCCTCATTCTAAATTCCTCTCTAGAGCAACAGTTAGGACATATATTCGAGAGCTTTTTTATGTGGAACTGAAGTGATTTGAATAGTGGTTTGCATAGGAAAACTTAAAGGATAAAAGAATTCCAAAGCTTAATGATTATTTAATGCCAGGCCTAGTGGCACATTTACTTTGTGCTGTGTTCAGAATATAATATTGAAGTAATTGAGAAAAGTTGTATCGTCTCTGCTTGAGTTATAGTTCATCAGGGTTATTTTTTGTTTGTTCTTGTGTTTTTACAAATTTCAGACAGGCAGATACTTGCTGTGAATGGATCTGGTTTTTCAAGTGGCCCGTTAAGGGTGGCTGCTGAGGACATTTCTTTTTTTTTTTTTTTTTTTTTTTCGAGGACACTTCTTACTGATGATACACTAAATACCGAAACAGTGGGAAGCGCTTGCCTTTGAATCTGTAACTGCGCTGTTACAGTTGTCTTTACTGCCACACATGCAAGAATCACTGTGGCACAAGACAGATAAATCTGTTTGCAATGGAATTTACTGGCCTTGGGCCACTGGATTACTGTCATTTGTCACTTTAGTGCTACTTCAGCAGTGTAGATGTTCATTTCCAAAGACTTACATGTGCTTGGACTGCAGTTTTCCTGTTTATTGAAGTGATCTCCCAATAGGTCTTTCTGTGACCGTTTCTGTCAGTGCAGTCTGTACTAAGAACAATAGGCAAGATAAAGGTAGCCCGTGGGGTAGGTTTATAGTACTATTTGTTTCAAGAATCAGGAATTGTAGAATCTATCGGAAACCTAGATGTGGAGTCTTCAGAGTGTAGACTTTTCATGAGTGGGCTACTTTCTGACTGTTTAAAAGCTCCGCAGATATGACCCCCTTTTCAGCAGGAGACCCAAGAAACCAATAGCTCCATGCTGCTCCCTGTTTTGAAAGGCGCTGTCCTCAGGTTGCCCTCTCCTGGGAACAGGGTCGGTGAGGTGTAGAGTGGAAGTGTGGTTTGGGGCAGGGAGTGAGAGGATACAGTGTGTCTTCCTGGACTTTCCGTTTCTGGCTCACTTGAGAATTGAGAGATGACCATGTGCCTGCAGAGTGTTAGCCCAGGTCTGCACCAAGGGTCTGCGCACCGGGGACGCCTGCTCTTGTCCCTCAGGCCCCTCCCTCCTGGGCTTCGTCTGCAGCTTTACTGGTTGTCATTCTTCAGATCAGTTCTCAATTTATTTTTCTGGTATCAGCTCAAGGGCCATCTCGTAAGTCTACACTCTTCTGATTTAAGAGTCTCACAAGTAGTGCATTAGAAATGAAAGTACCTCCTAATAGAAAGGCTGGTGCCCCACTCTGTGCCTTTGGTACCTGAGTTTTACATATAGCTGCCTGCCTTTCTCTTTCTCTTTCTCCCTCTCTCTCTCTCTTCCTCTCTTTTTCTGATGGTACAGTTTTGTTTCCCCATTTGTACTTGTTTTATGAAGAAATGCTGGCATGCCCGTGCTCTTTTGTGACAAGTAGTCTTTAAAGTTTCAAAAGATTCACCATGACAGCTGCAAACTCATTGGAGCTACTGTGGAAAAAAACCTTAACTGTTAATTGAATAATATTAGAGGTATTCCTGCTGTAAGGAACTGAATGTAGGAAAAAATGCGCATTTAAGATCGCACAAAATAGAGGGGTTCATGTTACAGACCTGTTACTGTGAACGAGCTGGCTGGGGTGGGAAGGGAGGGGTCCCATGAATACCATGCCCCCCCCCCCCCCCCCCCCCCCCCCCGCTCCTGGGGCTTTAGTCCCATGAGGTGCACTGGTTGCAGGGAAGCGGTGGGGACAGCTTTTCAGACCATTTTGTCAACTTACTCTCCTCACTGTTCACAAAAATAGAACTTTATCATTATTGTGAGTACAAGTCAAAAATACTCATTTCTGTGGTTTAAAATATGTTGAATAAAGCTGGATATCTGTATAAATTACAAGTTGCAAGCCATGGGCCTTGTGAACTAGAACTAGCACCGCCCAAGAACATGTAATACATGGCTCTGGGGGGGGAAGTTTTGATGGCCTTTTGGTCTAATGAGTTAGTCTGCATTGTTTAATTGTTCTTGCATAAGCATGATGGTATCCTTTGCTCTGGATATAAGCAATACATGTTAAATTTTATTATATTCATTTAAATTTAGTCAGGGCCGCTCAACTTGTGAATTTATTTGGTGTTCTGATAATTGTCAAGGGGATTTCTGGTGTTCCTCTTCTTTTGTGTCTCTCCTATTTTAGACAGTTCATAACTCCAGAGGAGTGAGGCAGTTGCCTCTTTTGAGAGACTTTCATTGTTAAAATATATACCCTTTCTATTTTTTTTGAAAACATCAATTTTTTTCTTGTGATAGGACTTGGGGGGGGAATAGAAGAGAATTTGAAAATGACATTTAATTCTGGAGTTTTCAGAGATTCTTGCCTGATGTTATACAAAACTTCTCTCGATATTTAAATAGTAATTCCCCTCAAGTGGCTGCCGAGATGTGTGTATTTATTTGAGACCCTGGAGAGTAGGCCTTCTGGGTAGATCTGATAATTGGATAAGGAATAACATACTTATCAAATTAAGCATTGCAGCAGTCAGCGCGTGGAGAAAGTTGTGCAGTGTGTAAGCTGCATGGTTTATGAAGTGCCGTGACTGGTTTGATCCTTACGGCAACTCTGTAATGTATTGTTATTAGCATCATTTTACAGATGAATAAAGTGAGACTCAAGAGGTTGTGGGACTTCCCTGGTGGCTCAGTGGTTAAGAATCCGCCTGCCAATACAGGGGACATAGGTTTGAACCCTGGTCCGGGAAGATCCCACATGCTGCGGAGCAGCTAAGCCCGTGCACAACTACTGAGCCTGCGCTCTAGAGCCCACGAGCCACAACTACTGACCCCGCGTGCCAAAACTGAAGCCCATGCACCTAGAGCCCGTGCACCACAACAAGAGAAGCCACCACAATGAGAAGCCCGCGCACCGCAAGGAAGAGTAGCCCCCGCTCGCCACAACTAGAGAAAGCCCGTGCGTAGCAACAAAGACCCAATGCAGCCAAAAATAAATGAATCAATAAATAAATTTTTAAAAAAAGTTTAAAAAAAGAGGTTGTGATGTGAAGTCGCATGGCTCTTAAATGAGCTATCAGGGACTTAAGAGCACGTCTTTGGACTTCTATCCTTTGCCTTTTCTACCTGGCTGAACTGATAAAGGCCTGATGTTTCACAGTGTGACTTCCCCATGGTAGTTCCTCAGTGAAGGTTCATGGAATGGGCAAATGAATGAAATAAAGGTTTACATGTTTAAAGATATTAATGTGTTAGTAATTACTAAGGGTTGCTAATCTGCTACTAATTATTAATTACAAGATTTTGTGTAGAGTGCATTTTGGTGAAAGTTCTTACTGATTTTATTTTTAATTAATTTATTTTTGGCTGCGTTGGGTCTTCGTTTCTGCGTGCAGGCTTTCGCTAGTTGCGGCGAGCGGGGGCTACTCTTCGTTGCGGTGCGCGGGCTTCTCATTGCTGTGGCTTCTCATTGTGGAGCATGGGCTCTAGGCACGAGGGCTTCAGTCGTGTGGCTTGCGGGCTCTAGAGCACAGGCTCAGTAGCTGTGGTGCATGGCCTTAGTTGCTCCAAGGCATGTGGGAACTTCCCAGACCAGGGCTCGAACCCGTGTCCCCTGCATTGGCAGGTGGATTCTTAACCACTGCGCCACCAGGGAAGTCCCACTGATTTTATTTTTAAATACAGAGTAAAGACTTGCAATTTCTGAAACAGAAATATTTAAAGTAAAAAGTATGTCCTTCTCTTCCTCCCTGATCCCTGGTCCTCACCTTGATGTCTGTCTTCTGTGCCTTTTTGTGTTTGGGCATTGTTGTTTTTGTTCCCTTGTCTCATAATGCGGTCTCTTCTAACCAGGTAGTCACTGAGCTGGAGTTTTTGGAGCTAGTCTTGTTTCTAAAACTGTTGAACGCATCTATTCAAGTATAGGAAGTGTTCTTATTTTTACCAAATTTGGCCAGGGGATGGAGCAGATGTTCTGGAGGTTAAAGTGGTTCCCTGGGACCCGTATACTGAGAACTGTAGAAGTGCTGTAGAAATTTATGACTATTAAAATGCCCAGACCATTATTTTAAAAAGAAATGATATTTTGAAGATGTTCAACCCCTTAATTATAGCAGCCATGCTGTTCAGTTTCTGTATTGTAAAAAAAAAAAATGTCTGATTCAAAATTAAATTCTTGTCTCTTGGTCAACTCTGCACTAAAGATTACTGAGAGGACAAGCCTTTCGTTAGTTGGAGAGGTTGACAGGTCATCAACCCTAGTGCATAGTGGGGAATTGGGTAATGAACCTGGGTTTCCCCCGTCTTCTCCAAAATCAGGCTTTGTTCACCTCTCTCTTTGTGTTTTTGTTTATTTATCATTATATATTTTTTTGCCACGCCATGATCTTAGTTCCCTTACCAGGGATCGAATCTATGCCCCCTGCAGTGGAAGTGTGGAGTCTTAACCACTGGACTGCCAGGGAAGTCCCTCCCACTTTGTTTTTATCAAAGTACTGCAATGGCAAAAGACAGAAAAAAATCCAAAAAAACTCTCCGATCTCTCATGTCAGGTCCTCTCCCCAGAAACCATATTCAACTACTTCTAATAAAGTGCAAAGTCAGGTCTTTTAGGGGTTGCATTCTGTGTCCTTTGGAATTAATTGGTAGGATACCAGACACCTTTATTCAGAACTAGATATGAAGGACTTTATATCTTTTGTAATTGTTCAAACAGAAAATTTTGGTGGCCAGGCATTAGCAGCATAGAGCTGAAAAGAGTGTTTCTGTGCTTTAGAAGTTCACAGGGTAGTGGGAGAGGGAAACAGGCTAATTGGAAAATACTGTTTTAGGGTGTTAATTCCTGTAACAGGTGTGAACAATACAGTCAAAAACTTTCATTCATTCATTCATTCATGCATGCATTCATTCATTCATTCAGCAGGTAGTTATTGAGTGGCTACTGTGTACCAGGCACTGAGGATGGAGTGATGAGCAGAGACGGGCATTGTTCCTCTTACCAGGGAGCTTACTGTCTAGTGAGGGAGACAGACGCTAATCAGATAATCACAGTAATGCCTGTGTCATTCCAAGCTGAGGACTGAGTCAGGAGGGAGGGCACAGGGTCTGTCGGCATGGCCCTGGGAAGTCAAGGATGGGCTCCCGGAAGCGGTGCCTTGGCTGATACCCAGCCAGAGACGGCTCTGCAGCTGGAGGGTGTGGGGAGCCCCTGAGAACTCAGAACGCTGGGTGCTGAGGTGCGGGCGGCCAGCCTTACCCCCGGGGAGAGTGTGGAGGAGGGCGGCATGCGCTCACACTCTGCCTGCCCTGCAGAACCGTCCAAGTGGGCTCACGGGGGCCTCCCACGAGCCAGCGTGGGGAGGGTGCCGTGGAGGTGGGGAGGAGTGGCAGCGTCACGTGGATTGGACAAGGGGGAGCATCAGGGGAAGCTGGGAAGACGACTCTCCTAGAAAGGCGACATTTGAGCAGAGAAGCACAAGGACAGGGTGTGTGTGGGGGAAGCATGCAGAGGAACAAAGTCTCAAAGCCTGTGGTACGCCGGAGCACGTGGGCTTGATGGGTGACTGGCGTGTAGGGTGAGGGGCCGGGACCGAAGTCAGGAGGGGCAAGGGACCTTGCGAGTCCAGCCTAGACGGCGTCTGCCCTTGTCAGCAGGTGGGCATCTGTGGGAAAGCATGGGTTCGAGGAAGTGGGTCGTCCCGCTCTCTGTTAGCGTTGCTAAGGGAGATGGCTGTGCAGAGGCCCGCTTGGGGTCCTGCATGGGGTGGCAAGGGTGTGTCCCTCTTCCGGCTCTCCTCCAGATCTCAGAGTGTTCGCTCTGCTCACCTCAGCACCTCAAGCATCTTAAATCTCAAAACTTTGAGGGGGGAAAAATTAGGACATTCTTTTGGAGTCATCTGAGGCAGATTAATGCAAGGCAAATAGCCCTTGAATATCCTCTGATAGTTGGATAGAGCCGTTAGGTGAAGGTCATTTGGGGACATTATTCCCTTTCTGTTTTGGGGGGGCACCTTTAAAACAAGCAATAGGTACTTGATTATGCTCCTAGAAAATAAAGAAAATATTAGGAAAAGCATCACCCCTAGTAACTCACGACTCTGGGATGAAGTTTGTTAATATTCTGAAATGCTTCCCTTTGGTACTCTTTGTAGTACATTTTAGACGTTTGGGATCCTTTTATGTAATAGTGTGTTTTAAGTTGTGATCCTTGGTCATGGTCTTCTCTCATCAGGTCACCTGGCATCCTGGTGGCCATCCAGACACACTAAGTAGGGACTCCTAATTAGGCCCCCAAGTCTGTGTTTCCCTCAGCCCCCCAGGGCCTCAGCCATATGCAGGTGTCAGAGCCTCCACATAGTTTCTTTTAAAATTAATTAATTAATGAATGAATTTTGGGGGCTGTGTTGGGTCTTCGTTGGTGCATGCGGGCTTTCTCTAGTTGCGGCGAGTGGGGCTGCTCTTCATTGTGGTGTGCGGGCTTCAGTAGTTGTGGCTCGCGGGCTCAGTAGTTGTGTCTCACGGGCTCTAGAGCACAGGCTCAGTAGTTGTGGTGCACGGGCCTAGTTGCTCCGCGGCATGTGGGATCTTCCCGGACCAGGGCTCGCATCCGTGTCCCCTGCGCTGGCAGGCGGGTTCTTAACCACTGCGTCACCAGGGAAGTCTCCCTCCACATAGTTTCGTTTACAGCCTTTTCCCTTAACCTGCTGAGCACTTTTCCATGAATAGGATTAACTAAATCTTATTTTGCACATTTAAAAACTTTTCCAGTCTAGGTTAGGTATGAACAACAACAAAAGATACAGGTTTGTGGCTCTCTGAGAGATAATATTAATTTTAGCACCGAGTAGAGTGAATTGAGGAGCCTGAAAATGTTGCCGTTTGAAGACCTGCCATACTGGGTCTTCAGAATGAGAGTTCAGTGTTGTTTGAAGTTCAGTAACTAACTCATTGACTAATTCCTTCTCAACAAACATGTATCCAGCTCTTGCTCTGTGTTGAGGCCTGTGTTGGGGTTCATAAGCTGCAAAACACAATTACAAATATATATATATACACACACACATACATGAACGTTATGTTCCCCGTAGCCACGAGAGACTGCTGTGCTCCGTGCAGTGAGATGGGGCCCTTGTGGACGGTGTGAGGGCAGCACAGACTCGGCCACAGCTCGATTGAACTGTGCCCGTCTGATGTCCCAGCGAGATGGAACAGAGTTCCTGATTCATCCCGAAGCCCATTTGTGATCAAGATCTCTTTGGGGATTTGTGCAGAGCATTAAGCCAATTTGCTGCCGGAAGCTCTTGCTGCCTTCTTTTGGTTGCTGCTCATGGATTTGTCAGCTTAGAAGTTCTTGTCTCCAGTTTGTCACAAATTGGTGTTAAAATAATCACTCTTGGTTCCGTCTTGGTTCTTACTGAATTCTTGGCTTTTCCATGCCACACTACACAGTGTGAGTTAAGTGCCAGGAGCACAAACTTCCTTTTTCATCTGTGACTAGAGTTCTATTCAGTGAGAACGAGCTAAGAGATAGCTTAAAAAAAAAAATCTTAAAAAGCGTTCTCTTCAGTTTTGGCTGGAAGTTTACTGGCTGTAAATTGAACTTCACACGCAGTGACACTGTAGCAATATCCTAGCCATGACTAGTCCTGGACACAGAGTTGCTGCAGCTCAGTTTGCAAAGAGTTTGCTTCTCACCCACTGACACATGTTGAAAAGTGAGTTTCTTTTCTTTTTAAGGTGGACAGAAAGTAAAATACGTTGCCAATTTGTTTCTTTGCCATTGATTTGTTTTTGGTTGAAAACAGATCTGAGTTAGCTTCCTCCCGCCCACGTATGTCGTGCACAGCGAGCCTGGAGGGTCCTGTGGACTTTGTTTCTGGGGGTGCCGTGTCTTTCCTCCCTGGTCAGTCAGCCCTTCCCGGAGGCCTGCAGCCTGCTGGCCCCGAATGGGCCAAGTGCCTGAGTGGCGGAAGGACAGCATGGCCCTGCCTGGCGGAGGGCACAGTACACAGACAGTCGTCTGGCTAGAGTCTGGCAGGTGTTCAGGGTAGGAGCACAGGAGCCCGGGAGGGGCCTGGGGCTCAGGAAGGCTTTCTTGAGCGCTGAGGGGTCTGCTTCCCCTCCAGTGGCCCCACTGTCGGGCACAGCATCCTGTCCTGCATGTGGGAGCAACTGGCTGGCTGTCAGGTTCAGGACTGCACGAGGGTTTGTTTTGGTGTTTCCAGTTCTAGGAATGAAGATCAGGATGACGGTGTGCAGAACCACACGGGACAGCTTTGCCCTCCCTAGAAATACCTTTATAGTAATGAGAGCTGATGCAGAAGAGGTGGGCTGCTCCTGAGGTATTCAGATCGGTTGTAATTCTTGGATTAAGAATGCAGGTGACCTCTAAGTTTCCTTTAAGGGTTTCACGACTCTCTTTATCTCTGTTGGGTAGTTTCTTGAATCCAGGTGACTGATCTGTGTATCAGCTAATAAGCTGTTTTGTTTCATTCTTTGGGCTGTTTCTCAACAGGTGTAGCTGAGATCAGAGGACCGTTACTGATGTAAATAAAATGCCTTCACCATAGCTTTCCCAGTCCCAGTTAGTGGTCCATAGCATTGATCCTTTGTTGGCCTGCTCTGAACAAATGCCGTTATCCCCAAATTCAAGAACCACAGAGCTGTCTACCTTCCAAGGTGGAGAGCCCAAATGTGTGTCAGCGGTGAGTGTGGAAAGAGGACTTTTCCATTGGCTTGCCTCAGTTATTTTTTGTGTTCGCCACCTTTGTCACCTTAGATATCTCAGCCAATGTCATCGTTTGTCCACTGGTTATTTATTTACTTTTAATAAATAAATAATTATTTATTTTTTGCGGTACACGGGCCTCTCACTGCTGTGGCCTCTCCCGCTGCGGAGCACAGGCTCGGGACGTGCAGGCTCAGCGGCCATGGCTCACGGGCCCAGCCGCTCCGCGGCATGTGGGATCCTCCTGGACCGGGGCACGAACCCGCGTCCCCTGCATCGGCAGGCGGACTCCCAACCACTGCGCCACCAGGGAAGCCCTAAATATTTATTTTATTATTTTGTTTTATTTATTTATTTTTGGCTGCGTTGGGTCTTCGTTGCTGCCATGGGCTTTCTCTAGTTTCAGCAAGTGGGGGCTACTCTTCATTGAGGTGTGTGGGCTTCTCATTGCGGTGGCTTCTCTTGTTGCGGAGCACGGGCTCTAGGCGGGCGGCTGGGCTTTGGTAGTTGTGGCACGTGGGCTCTAGAGCACAGGCTCAGTAGTTGTGGCGTATGGGCATATTTTCTCCGTGGCATGTGGGATCTTCCCAGACCAGGGCTCGAACCCGTGTCCCCTGCATTGGCAGGCGGATTCTCAACCACTGTGCCATCAGGGAAGCCCCATCCACTGGTTATTTTTTGAGCTCAGCTAAGTGCCACAAAAATGAGTACAAATAAGTCCTCTCTACCCGAGACCCTCTGCTGCAGCATGCCCCGCCTCAGTCCACGAGCTTGCTGCCTGGCCCTGGGCGGCTTTCGGTGCGGGTGATGTCTTCTCAGGATGGCCTGCCTCCCTGGCCTCTTTAAAATACAGCCTCCTGAACCCTCACCACCTTCTTGCCTTGCTTTCTCTTCGCAGCACCTACCACCTTCTGATACCCTGTATCTAATATCCTAACATAGTTATTTTGTTCATTTTCTCTCTCCGTACTAGAATGTAAGATTAACGAGGGCAAGGATTTCTTTTGTCCACTTATACATTCCCCGGGCCTAGAATGTAGTAAGTGCTCAAAAATATTATTGATAAATAAATTAATGAAAGATATAACACCGTCGGTATATTCAGGAAGTCCATGGTTGAATGTGGGAAAGAGTCTCACCACCTGTTGAAATCCAGAGTGAGTAGCTCATCAGTTTGTTAGGAAAGTAGTTCCCGAAGAGGAGACTTTGGAACTGAGTTCTGCAATGTGAGGAGAAGCCCGTGGCGCCCCTCCTGGTGGGAGAGAAGGCGCTCTGGGCAAGAGACCCCGTGTGGATGGCCCTGAGCCTGCAGTTCTGGGCGGGGGGTGGGGGGCGCAGCCCTGGGGCCTCTTGCGAGCTCTGCTGGAGCCTGTTGTCTTGAAAGGTCTCGGGGGCCTTGCAGGCCTGTTCCTAGGGACCAGAGTAATCAGGTCCACATTTTAGAGAAAGCAGTGTGGTGGCTGCATGTGGTTTGGAGGGTGAAGGATGAGTCGGGGGCAGGAAGACCAGTTAGACACTCAGTGAACCAGTTGAGAAGTGCTGAAGGCCTCAACTCAGCCTGGGGCAGGGGGTGGAGGAAGCGAAGGCCTTGGGATGAGCAGTTGGCACGGGATGCATAGGGAACAAGGCAGCTTCTTTGTGATGTATTTGTGATAATGCATTTTCTTTTTTAATAACCTAGGACTATGCTGTATGTTGTTTAGTATTTTTCCCCCATTTCTTGTATTGTAAACACTCTTGATTATTAAACATTTTTCTTCAATGTTATTTTTAAGTACTGTGGAGTATCCACAAGTTATATTTTATGCATGCTAAAAACAGTGATGTTTGGCATTTTTTGGCTCCATTTATTAGCTGTTTCTCATTGTGAGTGGATGATCTTATTTCCCAGAGTTAGTTAAAGCACAGTATTGTAAAGTGAAAGATGAACATCTTTAATTCATTGGTTACTTGGAGGCAGAATGGGAGATACATTTTGCTTAGTAATATTAAGGAAATGATTAGTGGTAAATTAAAACATGAAGTTTTTTTATGTTTTTATTTTTAAACTACATACTGATTTGATCAAAAGCAAGTTACACTATGAAATATTTGCAGAAGATTGAGGAAGATCTTTTTATGTAATATTTGTCAGTCAGCTGGCTCATGTTTGCTGAAGGCTGGTTTAGCTACTGCTCGTAGCTGCTCAGGAAGGCAGCCAGAGGGTTCTGACCCTGTGTACGTAGTGGGTGACTCAGCAGGTGACTGAGGCAGAGGGAACCACTGGGTTAGGTTCTGAGATGTGTGATGTGTTGAACTAGGTGCTGCACATGTCAGGTTCTGCAGGGGGAATTCAGGGAGTGAAGGAAGTGGGCAATGAGTGACCTTGAAAATGAATAGGATTTGGGCAAATGGAGAGAAAGGAGGAGGGCATTCCATGTGGGAGGGTGAGTAGGACTTAGGTTTCAGATTAACTTTTTTTTTTTTTGCCTTTTGAGTGATCTTACTTGGTATGAATCTCCTGGATCACGCACTCCACTTCTGTCTCAGGATACTTTTGATAACAAGTAAAAGAAAGCTCAGCTCTAACTGGCTTACACCATAAACTAGAGATCTACTGGCTCACGGCACTAGAAATTCTGTAGGTAGGTCAGGCTTCAAGGTTGGTTTGATTCATCAGTTCAGTGACATCTTTGAAGACCTGGTTTCTCTTCACTTGTGTTGTATCGCTATTATCCTAAGCCTAGTTTTCTCCCCAATGGCAAAATGGCTACAGTAGTTGCGGGCTTCACATTTGTGCCCAGCACACAAAGCGGCGCACGAGAGTGTGTGTGTGTGTGTCCCGGAATTCTTAGCAGTGCCCTGAGCTTTGTGCCCTCTGGGTCACCCTGAACCAAGTGCTCTGGGCTACAGGGGTGGCATGCCGTGCTGGCTCCCCTCTGGAGTGGGGGGTTTCAGCCTTCTGAACTGGGTGACCGTTATCCAACAGGGGAGGAAGAGAATGAACATTGGGAGGATGGCCGCAAAGTCCTTTACCTGACGCTTCATCCCTCCCCACACTTGTTCCAGGTTTCTCATTTCCTCCTGGGCTCCTCAGACTTTCAGACTCTGTCCTTTCTCCTTGGCAGGTCATCCTGGACTGTCTGATGGTTTCTTATTGTATCTTATAGTCTTCCTTACGTTTTTTTTTTTTTTTTTCCTTCAGTATGCGGGCCTCTCACTGTTGTGGCCTCTGCCATTGCGGAGCACAGGCTCCGGACGCGCAGCCTTAGTGGCCGTGGCTCATGGGCCCAGCCGCTCCGCGGCATGTGGGATCCTCCCGGACCGGGGCACAAACCCGCGTCCCCTGCATCGGCAGGCGGACTCTCAACCACTGTGCCACCAGGGAAGCCCCCCCCCTTTTTTAGTAATCTTATTATTGAGGTATATTCTGTGTTCAGAAAGGTTCTGCTCGTGCCTTTGACTCACTGAGATCCTGTTCTCTGGATCTCAGGTGTGGGTGTATGGGATGTCAGGATGCATCACTTAATTGGAATGCTTATTTCAATTCATGCAGTTGCTACTGTTTTTACCAGATAAAAATTTTTGAACATTTTGATGAGATTGTGCCAGGAGTTGGGGTATATAATTCAAGATAATCTTCAAGGTTTCTCATCTAGAAGATAGGAAGAACAGTGAAGTTTGCTATTGGCATAAGTGTAAAACCTGGTTTTGAGAAAATAATGGACCTTTTGATTTTAAGGTTAAACTAGAACATAACAGTGGAAGAGCCTAGGGGCTGGCAGCTTGAAATATGGAACTGCAGTATAGTTGGGCAATCCAAGTTGAAGATGTGGGTTTGGAATTCATCAGCATACTTGAAGCTGAGAATAGGTGAGCTGCTTAGTGGGGGAATATCCAGGTGCCATCCCAGAGGAGAGAGAATGGTTAAAGAAACAGGACCAAGTCTTGTAGAGTTACGGAATCCCCTGAAGGTAAAATTATTATGAAAAGTGCGTGTGAGAGAGATCTTATTACTAATCAAGTGCTTGATGGATTGACTAGCTTAAGGAGGTAGAATGATCTTGGTTTAGATTGGGAGGTCATTTTTGAAAAAGCAGAATGTTGGAGGTGAAAGATTTCACTGAGTGAAAAGAGCAAATGGGAAATGAGTTCAGTTACAAAGAAGTGTCTGTGGAAAAAACGTTTCTGAAAAGTTGCATTGGAGAGGAATTTTTCTATCAAATTATTTCTAGCTTAGTTGCATTATAGTTTTTCTTCTGATTGTTTGCCTTTAACTTGTTAATGATAAATAAATCCTTAAAAGCACTAAAATCGTTCCCATTTTAAAAACATTTGCTCTGGTTGTTCTTCATCAAGCAGTGGGTCCTCCTGTAGAGTGAACAGTCATCTCAAATTGTTTTATAGTTTCTTCTGTCTGGTTTGGGGGCATACTTGAGTGTCGAAATAGCTCTGCTGGCCCTCCCTCCAGTTGTCTGCTTAGTTTCTCCCATCCCTGAATCGCTGGGTGTTGGAATGCCCCTGTGTTCAGTGATTCTGAGCCCTGACTGCACATCAGAGTCACACAGGAAGCCTGCCTCCCACCATTGAACCCAGAATTGTGGCCTGAGGGTCCTCAGGTGATTCTAAGGTATAGTCAAGGCTGAGAAGCACTGCTTGAGGCCTTTGTTCTGCACAGCTGACCCTGTTCCCCTGCTTGGTGAGCTCTTCCTGGGGTTGGTTTTCTGTCTTTATATGAAAAACAGAGTATTGTGAGTTGATTGGGTGAAAAAAATTTCTTTTCTAGGATACTGAAGTCCTGAGCTTCACATACTTAACATAAGGGAGACTTTCTGGAAAGTCTTGAGTTTCATTTTTCCTTTTTTTTTTTTTTATTAAATTTATTTACTTATTTATTTGGTTGTGCTGGGTCTTAGTTGTGGCAGGCTGGCTCCTTAGTTGTGGCTCTCGGCCTTCGTGGTTGTGACGTGTGAACTCTTAGTTGCGGCATGCATGTGGGATCTAGTTCCTTGAGCAGGGATTGAACCTGGGCCCCCTGCCTTGGGAGCGGAGAGTCTTAACCACTTTGCCACCAGGGAAGTCCCAAGTTTCATTTTTCTAGTAAAAGATTTTTAATCGTAACAGTGAACTTACATAATTCAAGAATGGAGTGCAGTCTGTTGTTTTGGCTGGTAAAGTAAATGTACCTCCGTAATTACAGTCTTCGGAGGCTATTTTTCAACAGGCCATCAGGTGGAGGTTAAATTGAGAAAGTAAGCAGTGGACTGCTTCCTCAGTAGGCATGGTGGTCCTCACGCCCTCAGCACCTGCTTTTGCATTCTCTTATTTTCAGCAGATAGTAATTTTGCAGCTTTTACTGCTTCAACCAACTCTTCTAACTTTGGTTTTCATTAACAACCAAAGTAATTCATGAAAGGGAATATTCTCTATACTTCCTCCTTAAAATTGGAAGGAGAGGGGTGTGTGTAACAGCTAACATGAGTCCTTTTTCGTAGTCATCTCTAGATTTTCCAAGGTGTTTGAAGAGACCATTGGCAGTGACCATTAGATTAGAAGAAAATAATGTAGGTAGTCACACTTCGTTTTTCCTGGATGTCTTTTAATGCGTACCTCTGGTTTAGTGGTGCACTCTCCTTTCTGGCAGGTGGCCTTCAGTAGCCAAGCTTTTGTTGGTTTGGTTCCAGCATATTTCATTAAGTGAAAAGTCCTGTAGAACAGATGGATTTAGCAGGTTTCTGCTCATGGAGCAGTCTGTTTAGTGCAACACTAGTTTCCATTCAGCGTTGTGGGCAGTTATTGTCTGCCTGTAGTGTGGAGTTTGAGTAGGTGGTCAGGGGATCTAGGCAGTTATAAAGGCCAAGCCAGTCATGAACCATCTGAGGTTGGAGGCTTAAAGGAGCCTGTTACAATGATAACAGGTAGCGCAATACAAATGCATGCCTACTAGTTTAGGTGGTGGTGTGTAGCACTAGTTAGAGTCTTTGAACCAAGGAACATGAAATCTTAAAAAAAAAAAAGTCCTGATGTGTGAATATTTATAGAGTACTTAAGAATTCTACTTATGTAAATGAAAAATCAATGTTATGGTCTTTGGTCTTCAAGAGTTGTTTTTATAATATAGCTGCCTCATCCACCTTATTTATAGATGTGCGTCTAATTAAAGTCAGCCATATTGAGGTATAATTTAATACAATAAACGTACCAATTTTAAGCTTGCAGTTTGAGTTTTGACAAATGTATATACCAGGGTAACTGTCACCATGGTAAAGATATAGAACATTTTCATTGCCCAGAAATTTCCCTCATGCCCCTTCACCATGAATCCCCATCCCTTAGCCAGGCAATTACTGTCACTGTCCATTACTGCTTTCTGTCACTGTAGGCTAAGTTTCTGTTTTCTGGAATTTTCTTTATGTGGAATTATATAGAGAGTACTCTTCTATCTGCCTTCTTTCACTCAGCATAACGTTTTTGATATTTGCCCATGTTGTGGGAGTTCCTTCCTTTTCAGTGCTGAGTAATAGTCCATTGTATGGATGGACCACAGTTTATCTCTTCACCTCTTGACAGACATTTGTTGTTCCAGTGTTGACTATTATGAATGAAGTTGTTGACTACATTCATGTGCAAGTCTTTGTGTGGACATATGTTTTCATTTCTCATGGTTAAAATACCTAGAAGTAGAATGGTTGTATGTCATAGGGCAGGTGTATGTTTTATTTTGTGAGAAGCTGCCAAGCTGTTCTAAAGTGGTGACATCCTTTCCCGTCTGCAGCAGCAGTGCCTAACTCCCCTTCTGCAGCCTCATCGACACTTGGTACTGTCAGTCTTCTTAATTTTACTGTGCCTCAGTTTTAAAGGAAAGACTTTTTGTCCACAGGAACATGAGTCACATCTATGACAGAAAAGTGAATCTGTCTGCAAATAGGGAGTTCTTAGTGAAGTACGGTTTTATTTATTTTTTTAATGCATTTATTTATTTTATTTTTGGCTGTGTTGGGTTTTCGTTGCTGCTCTCGGGCTTTCTCTAGTTGTGGTGAGCGGGGGAAGCTCTTCGTTGCAGTGCGCGGGCTTCTCATTGGGGTGGCTTCTCTTGTTGCGGGGCACGGGCTCTAGGTGCACAGGCTTCATTAATTGTGGCACACAGACTCAGTAGTTGTGGCGCACGGGCTTATTTGCTCTGTGGCATGTGGGGTCTTCCCGGACCAGGGCTCGAACCCGTGTCCCCTGCATTGGCAGGCGGATTCTTAACCACTGTGCCACCAGGAAAGTCCCCTGAAATATGTTTTAAAAAAGAAGTTTAAGTAGGAAAGAGAGGGGGCAAGAAAGACTAGAGAATGCCTCCTTCATGCTGGACACAGGAGACTTACTTGGTGGTCAGGCATGTAGGGATGGGGAGTAAAAATGGACTTTCAAAAGGTTGACCTGCCCTGATGCACATCCATGGTTTGTTTTGCCCTTTTTTTTTCCCCTTCAAGATTTAACATTTTGGAAGTTGATTTTTCTTTAGTTTGGGAGACCACGTGATAATTGTGAATTATTTTTCTCTAGGTCAGAATAGGTATCCTCTTATTAATGTTTTCTGTAAAGCTTTAATTCTGTTTTCTTGATTATGTTTAAGTGTTACTTTTAAAAATTAAATGTTATATCGTGACTATATTAAAAGTTTATATTTAAAAATGAAAATTGTGCCCCTGCTGGCGCATCTCTGGCGATAGTAAAAACAGGAGAATAAGAAACAATGAGTAGTTCAGTTGGAGTTTTGTTGCCTGCTGACATCTGGGAGTGGAACTGTTGCTGTAGAGCAGTAGAACTAGAGGTCCTCGTTCCTCAGCCCTGGAACTTGTATTTGTTGTGGGCTTTGCTTTTCTTCCTCCTCTACCTGAATTTTTTCAACAGAACTCTTGAGCGCCTGCTATAAGCCAAGTACTGCATTAACTGCAGGCGATGGAAAGATGAATTGAACTTGGTGTCCCTTTTTTAAAACCAGCTTTATGGAGGCATTATATATGTGCAGTGAATTTCATTCATTTAATGTGTATAGTTTGATGAGTTTTGACAAATGTTTCTTTTTTATTGGTGTTCTGCTTTTCCCCTTCCCATCCCTTCCATTTCCTTCCTAGATTAGCACCAAGGTGATTGTAATGGATATGAAGATAGGTGGAATTTTGAACTTCTTTCTGCTAGGGCCATCCCAGATAACAAGCACTGACTCCCTAACTTATCAGCTCTGTTCCATGTGATAAAAGTCTGTATACCAAGTTATTGTATAATGAGGGCTGTTTAGTAATAGTTTAGAGCAAAACAAGTTAAAATTTAACTGGCATTGTGTAATGTACAATAGGCCTTGAAAGTTGGTAAAAGTGGATTTCTGTTAAGTGAATCATGTTTTCTAATTTGGAGAATGCAGTCTGTGCAAACAAGTTTTAGCTTAGACTCTCCACGAGAGCACTTAAAGAAATACATCCAACCTATCAAAAATCGTACTTGGAAAAGTGAGAGAATAACTTTTGATAGGACTTTAGTAGTCAGAATGAAATACACAAACCACATGAAGCTAACACTAAACTGTAGTAGGTTGACATTTGAATCCTAAGGAGGGATGCTCTCTGTGGGAGTGGCTTTGTCACCGTTTTTCCATTTGTTCCCTTCTCAGGACTCCTTGGCCCCAAGAAAGTAAGCAGAATCCTGCTGCTACCCAGTCAGTGGAGGAATCAGCCTTTCTCTGCGTCCCTCTTCCTTTGTCTGCTTCTGCCATTTGTAATGCTCTTTGCAACTTGCAGTCCACTTGCACTGTGACAAAACTATAATTGTCGTGATGTCCCAGACCTTATGTCTGTCTTATTCAAAATTTATTCTCATAATCTAGCACAGTTCAGTGTGGATCGTTGGTGCTCAATCCATACTGTGAAATCAATGGCATTTCTGCTGTGCGTTGACTGAACAGTGTCATCTCCAGGTGTTCCCCAGGCCACCCACACCACTTTCCAAAGTTAAGAGCACACAGTGACTGTTCAGTAGATGTCAGCTAGCGTCCTCAAGTACTGGGTTCTGATAAAAAAAAAAAGTTTAGTAAAGAAATCTAAATTTTTTTAATGCAAGTACTTACCTGATTTTTTTACTTCATTTATTTAGTTGAAATAATTTCATGCCATAGGATTCTCCCATTTAAATAGCTGTACATTTTGGTGGTTTTTAGTATATTCACAGAGTTGTGCAACTATCACCACAGTCAATTTTAGAACATTTCATCATTCCAGAAAGATTGTACAACAGAAACTAGCACAGCATTGTGAAGCAATTATACTTCAGTAAAGATGTATTAAAAAAAAAAAAAAGAAACTTCTTGTCCATCAGTGGTGACTCCCTAATCCCCTCCCCACCCAGCCTCTGGCAACCACCATCTACTTTCTGTCTCTAGGGATTTGCCTCTTCTGGACATTTCACATGAAGGGAATCATACAACGTGCGGCCCTTTGAGTCTGGCCTCTTTCAGTCAGCATGATGTGTTCAGGGGCCAACCACCTGGTAGCCGTGTTAGTCTGAGAGCATTTCCAAACCTGTGTTCTCCTGGTTATATCCAGGAGATCCTTTTGGAGCTGGGAAGAACTTCGGAGGTTGTTTAGTCTGGCATACCCTTATTTTAGAGCTGAAATTAAAGTTTTTATCACTTGGAACAGTTTATTAGCCCTTAATGTTTCCTCCTGTCTCCCAAATTCAGTTTCCTTGGGTTGGGAAAAGAGAGAGAAGACTTTGTACTTTTTGTGCTTGGTTCTGTCATTGAACCCTGCGAGGCTTGGCTTTGCGTCTGTTCTCGGGACATTGTCCCAGGGGCTGGGTTCACAGTGGTTCCAGTGATTGCCTTGGAACCTGTACAGTGTGTACAGTGCACACGCAGCAATGTGTTTATTGGTCATGCCTTTGTATCCTAATTTTTTTTACCTCAGAGGCTGACGTCTTATTTTCCTGAGTCCTTTTGAAGGCAGAGGACATGGATTTGGTGGCAGCCTATATAATTACTCGTGTTTCTGGAGATGGAGCTTTGGAAGCTGTGCTCCAGCGCCCCCTAGTGCCGCGTTCTGGTGGTCGTCCTCCGTGTCCCCTGCTTTCTGTAGAAAAAGCAGGAAGTGCTGTTTCCTGTGGCTTCATTAGAGCCGTGGAGAACCAACTGTAGGTCATGCGGGCGACTGGCAAATGTCTTTCCTTCTTCTTACCTCCCTTGGGCTGAGACTGTGTCTTTGCTTTCCTTTAGCAGGAACACGGTTATTTCCAGTTCGGTCTGCCCCTTCCCCAGGCTGTACAGCCCTAGGCCCTCTGGGGCCAGGCTCCGAAAACGCAACCCAGAGCAGCCATGCCCCCGGGGCTGGGCTGCAGTGAAGTGGCTTGTTTCCACCCTAAATGTGCTGTGGGCGTGCCCCTTTTCCTGATGTGTCTCTTTTCTTTCTTTTGTCTTTTTTTACTTAATAAATTATTTATTTTACTTTTGGCTGTGCTGGGTCTTCTTTGCTGCACGTGGGTTCTTCTGTAGTTGCGCCAGCGGGGGCTACTCTGTTGCGGTGCGCGGGCTTCTGATTGCGGTGGCTTCTCTTGTTGCGGAGCACGGGCTCTAGAGCGCAGGCTTAGTAGTTGTGGTATGCGGGCTTAGTTGCTCTGCGGCATGTGGGATCGCCCCGGACCAGGGCTCGAACCCGTGTCCCCTGCATTGGCAGGCAGAGTCTTAACCACTGCGCCACCAGGGAAGTACCTGTCCTGTCTCTTTAGCTTCCTGTAATCTGGAACTTTTCCACAACCTTTTGTGACATTGAGTTTTTGGAAGAGCACAGTCTTCCCCCTGCTTTTCGGTAACATTCTTCATTTTGCCAAACATCTAAAATAATTTGTGATTGAAGATTAGGAAAATTTGGGGGGATGGTGAGACTTGAACATTTTAATGGCAGTTGGCTGCCCTGAATTTCTGTGATAAACTCTTTGGTGTCACGAGACTTGTGATGCTTTAACCTTTACTCAGATATAGTTTTAGTTAAATAATTGTCACTAAAATGCAGGGCAGTGTGATTTATGTCCACTCGCTGGGGTTGCAGTTGAATAAATACTTGGCCTTTCTTTGCTTTTGTAGCTTTAACTTTGTAATTTAACTTTTTTTTTATTATTTGTTTAAGGTAAATTTTACTGTACAAGCAGTATTTCTGTTTGCCTTTTTGGAACAGTGTGGTTAAAAAATGCTTCTTCATAGTAATGCTTCCTGTAATGGTTTTTTAATGATGCAGATGATTTTGATAAGCACTGAAATGAAGTCATAGCCTCCAGGTTTATGTGGCGTATTTTATTATATCACTTCCCACAAATGTTTGAGTGGTTGCCAAAGAAACATGACTTTCTTTGCCTGTGAAAGAAATATTTACCTTCTTTTCACAGCACTGTGATGGCAGGAAATTGTCTTTTATCCTTAATCTCCCCTTACTTGAGACCTCAGTGACTTGACCTTTGCTGACCTTTGAGAATGAACTCCCCAACTATTCAGGCCTTTCTTTATCTGCAGTTACTATGTTTCATTTGAATTCCTGTTTGAGTCTAAGAAATATGTGTACAGATACATAGGAAAAAGACACATGTAGTTTATCTGCCGTGAGCATATGGGAAATACTCATTGTACAGGAAATAGAAATCCTAACCAAAACTCTGGGCAGTGAGTACCTTGCAGAGACGCTGATAATACCAGCTTCTTAGCAACTCCCTCTGTTATCTCAGTCGCAAAACTGAAAGGACTGTTTTTTATATTGTTGAAATGTAACTACTTATTTTAAAAAACTCATGCATTTTAAAGGTAGAAAATAGGTCCGATTAGGGCAAGAGGATGTGATTCATGTGTGTTTTGTTGGAGTTGTTTATTGATATATGTGGGCTGGTGTTACAGGAGTTACATTGGAGCTCAGAGCAGCTCTGGCTAGCAGTTTGCCAGGTGTTAAATGATACTTTAGCGTTGCATGTTTGATAGTTGGCAGTTGCTTATGGTATCTTTTTTGGATTAAATGTTTTCATCAAGTCCTAGTCTCTGTCCTCAGGGAGATCTTGAAACTAACATAGGTGCAAACACAACTTTGCAAAATGCGTATATTTGAATAGTTGTACAATGATTTGTTTACATTGACTTTTTACAATTAATATTTTGAATAGATATTTATATGGTTCAGAACTAAGAACTCTGAAAAGATATACGCTAAGAAATCTCACTCCCTGCTCCACTACCTCCACAGGGATCCGCCCCGCCCCCCGACTCTGAATAGTCGAGGGTTTTACTCCCTTCTTGGTTCCCTCTCCAATATCTATCTCTTTATGCAAACACAAATCAATATTTCTGTTTTCCCCTTTTTTTTTTTTTTTTTACCTAAAGAATGTTTTCTGTTTAACAGTGTCTTGGAGATTTCTTTTTTGCCATGAAAATTTCTTTCTTTTTTTTTTAACATCTTTATTGGAGTATAATTGCTTTACAGTGTGGTGTGTTAGTTTCTGCTTTATAACAAAGTGAATCAGCTATACATATACATAGGTCCACATATGTCCCCATATCTCCTCCCTCTGCGTCTCCCTCCCTCCCACCCTCCCTGTGTCTGGAGATTTCTGCTCTCTGTACTTGCTCCTTCCTCAGCCCCACCCCCACCCCACCCACCCAGTGAGTTTGGTGTGTGTGCTGTTCGTTTTGTTTTGGCCTCACCACAGGGCATGCGGGATCTTAGTTCCCTGTGACCAGGGGTTGCACCCGTGCCCCCTGCAGTGGAGTCCTCACCACTGGACTGCTGGGGAATCCGTGTCCTGCCCCGCCCCCCATGTGGATTTTGTAATCAGGTTAAAGGTGCATATCGGTGAAGTTGTTAACATGAAGTTGTAATGAGAAGGCACATTTAAAATCTATAGCAAAGTTTTTCAAATAATACTTAACAAATAAAGAATTAAGTAAAAATAGTAAAATTGAAAATAATAGAAAAAGGCTTTCCCTGGAGCCTTTCTAAGCATTCTGACTGTTGACCATGAGGTTGCTCCCAGCAGACTGGCACAGGGACTTGACAAGAAGGCTTGCAAGGTGTGTGTGTGGGGGGTGTCACGGTTCTATCGCCCCTCCCCCTCCACTGACAAGATTTTATTAAATCTTTTGGAATTTTAATTCTCTTATTGGATTAGCCAATTTCTCTTTTTTAAAAGACTTTATATAGGAACTCAAATAAAGAAATTTACTTAGAAATGTGATTTAAATGAGCATTTCATTTATTTTTATTTTTCCAAGAGAAAACCAGCGTAGGGACTTCACTGGTGGCGCAGTGGTTAAGAATCCTCCTGCCAGTGCAGGGGACACGGGTTCAAGCCCTGGTCCCAGGAAGATCCCACATGCCGTGGAGCAACTAAGCCCGTGTGCCACAACTACTGAACCTGCGCTCTAGAGCCCGTGAGCCACAACTACTGAGCCCATATGCCACAACTACTGAAGGCCGTGCGCCTAGAGCCCGTTCTCTGCAACAAGAGAAGCCACCACAATGAGAAGCCTGGGAACCTCAACGAAGAATAGCCTGTGCACAGCAACAAAGACCCAAGGCAGCCAAAAATAAAAATATATTAAAATTAAAAAAAAAAAACACAACAGCCTAAAGAGAATAACTTAGACCCAGCAATCCCACTACTGTGCATATACCCTGAGAAAACCATAATTCAAAAAGACACATGCACCCCAGTGTTCATTGCAGCACTATTTACAGTAGCCAGGTCATGCAGGCAACCTAAATGCCCATCGACAGACGAATGGATAGAGAAGATGTGGTTCATATATACAATGGAATATTATTCAGCCATTGAAAGGAATGAAATTGGGTCATTTGTAGAGAAGTGGATGGACCTAGAGACTGTCATACAGAGTGAAATAAGTCAGAAAGAGAAAAACAAATATTGTATATTAACGCATATATGTGGAATCTAGAAAAACGGTACAGATGAACCGGTTTGCAAGGCAGAAATAGAGACACAGATGGAGACAACAAACGTATGGACACCAAGGGGGGAAAGCGGGGTGGGGTGAATTGGGAGATTGGGATTAACATATACACTAGTATGTATAAAATTGATAACTAATAAGAACCTGCTGTATAAAAAATAAATAAATTAAAAAAAAGAATAGGGGCTTCCCTGGTGGTGCAGTGGTTGAGAGTCCGCCTGCCGATGCAGGGGACACGGGTTCGTGCCCCGGTCCGGGAAGATCCCACGTGCCGCAGAGCGGCTGGGCCCGTGAGCCATGGCCGCTGAGCCTGCGCGTCCGGGGCCTGTGCTCCGCAAGGGGAGAGGCCACGACAGTGAGAGGCCCGTCTACCGCAAAAAAAAAAAGAAAAGAAAAAGAACATGAGTCTTCATGTTTGCATTGGGCTCCACAGCTGCAGTGTCAGTCATCTTTTGGATCCTCTTTGTTACTGCTCATGTATCTCTTGAATTCATTTTCTGGAATTCTTAAGCAGCCCACCCCACCCATCCCTAGGGTGTATGAGTGTCAGAGAATTATTTTGCCTTTTGCACTTGAGTAATAAACTATAGAATAGAATTCTATGAAAACAAAAAGGAAATATTTTTTTCTTGGAACTTTCAAGGCATTGCTCTCTTGCTTTGTATTTATTTTGTTGATTCTACTTTAAGATCTTCTGTTGAGCTTGTAAATTTAGTAATTTAAATTTAATAATCTTCTGATTTCTGTGAATACTTTCTGGTTCCGTAATTGTTCCCCCCCCCCCCCTTTTTTTTTTAGCGTTACGCGGGCCTCGCACTGTCGTGGCCTCTTCCGTTGCGGAGCACAGGCTCCAGACGCGCAGGCTCCGCGGCGTGTGGGATCTTCCCGGACCGGGGCCCGAACCCGTGTTCCCTGCATCGGCAGGCGGACTCTCAACCACTGCGCCACCAGGGAAACCCCCCCTTCTTTTTATTTTTATTTTTTGCGGTACGCGGGCCCCTCACTGTTGTGGCCTCTCCCGTTGCGGAGCACAGGCTCCGGACGCGCAGGCTCAGCGGCCATGGCTCACGGGCCCAGCCGCTCCGCGGCACGTGGGATCCTCGTGGACCGTGGCACGAACCCGTGTCCCCTGCATTGGGAGGCGGACTCTCAACCACTGCGCCAACAGGAAAGCGCCCCTCTTCTTTTTAAAAATAAATTTATTTATTTATATTTTTGGCAGCGTTGGGTCTTGGTTGCTGCACGCGGGCTTTCTCTGGTTGAGGCGAGTGGGGGCTACTCTTCGTTGTGGTGTGCGGGCTTCTCACTCCGGTGGCTTCTCTTGTTGCAGAACACGGGCTCTAGGCGCACGGGCTTCAGTAGTTGTGGCGTGCAGGCTCTGTAGTTGTGGCTTGTGGGCTCTAGAGTGCAGGCTCAGTAGTTGTGCCGTGCAGGCTTAGTTGTTCCGCAGAATGTGGGATCTTCCCGGACCAGGACTGGAACCTGTGTCCCCTGTATTGGCAGGTGGATTCTTAACCACTGCGCCACTGAAGAAGTCCCCGGTCCCTGTTTTTAAATAAAAAAAAACTCTTTTAGGGCTTCCCTGGTGGCGCAGTGGTTGAGTCCGCCTGCCGGTGCGGGGGACGTGGTTTCGTGCCCCGGTCCGGGAAGATCCCACATGCCGGGGAGCGGCTGGGCCCGTCAGCCATGGCCGCTGAGCCTGCGCGTCTGGAGCCTGTGCTCCGCAATGGGAGAGGCCACAGCAGTGGGAGGCCCTGCGTACCGCAAAAAAAAAAAATATATTTTTCTGTACCCGGTCTTAGTTTCAGCATGCAGGATCTTCGTTGCGGAATGTGGGATCTAGTTCCCTGACCAGTGATCGACCCTGGGCCCCCTTCATTGGGAGCGTGGAATCTTAACTACTGGACCACCAGGGGAAGTCCCTAATATGTCCTTTTTTTCATGGCAATCTGCTTATTTTACCTGCTAGAATTTCTTTCAGGATACAGATTAGAACTTTAAGTTCTTTTCTGTTTCCTATGTTTTGTTTACGCAGATTCATTTCACCCTGATTTTAATAGTAACTCTCTTTCTTGCTGTTGATTGCTCCCTCACGTGTCTTGTGATTTTTTGTTGTCCATTCACATTCAAGGGCTGAAACCATTAGTATTTTCGTGGGTGTGTTTCCTTGGCAGGTAGGGAGTTTACTATTTCTCTAACAGGCTTGCCCTGTGAATATTTCCATTCCCCGTAAAAGTTCCCGTGTGCCTTTTTGTAATCATTTCTTCTCCAGGCCTTGGCAACCACAGGTCTGTTTTCTGTCCTTAGAGCTTAGCCCTAGAATGTTATGTAAATTCAGTCATGTAGCTTGTGGCCTTTGAAGTCTAATTCTTCACTTAGGTGATGCTTTTGAGAGTCATTGAGCAGTAGTTCATCATGTAGCTGTATCACATCCCCCTCTTGATAGACATTTGGGTTCTTTTCAGTTTTTGGTAGTTATGAATAGAGCTGCTGTAAACTTCAGCATACAGGGTTTTTTTTGTTTTGTTTTTTGTGGACATAGGTGTTCATTTTTCTTTGGTAAGTACTTAAGAGTGGGCTTCCTGGGTTGTATGGTAAGTAACTTTATAAGAAACTGTCAGACTCTTTTCCTGAGTGGCTGTATCATTCCGCATCCTTAGTTGCTTCACATCCTTGCCAGCAGTTGGTATTGTCTGGAATATTTTTTCCCATTGTATCGCTCATCTTTTTATTTTCTTCTGAGTAAATTTAAAGGTTTATATCTAGACTTAAAGATCTCTCTGCAGTGGGACTATAAAGGAATGCCAGGCAGCAGTGTCATTTCTTCCCCTACCCCACCTTTCTTTCTTCTTATTTAAAGATAACTTTCCCTTCCATTACTTTGTGTTATGCTGGAGTGAAATTAAAATAAGCTTTTCCCCAGTTTTGGTGATGTCTAATTAAGGCCACAATGACATTATTTCAGAAGAAGACTGTTTCTAAGTTGTTTTTGGGACTCTGCATTTTCACCATTACTGTCAGTGCACAATTTCTTTGTGGACTTTTGCAAGTGTACGTAAATATTATGTCAAGATGTTTTTGTTTTTAATATATATTCACGGTTTTGGTAGCTACTGTGAAAGAGCCCTCCAAAAAAATGTTTTCCCCAGAAATACTGGTACATTCATTCCTTTTTTTTTAAATAAATTTATTTATATATTTAATTTATTTATTTGGCTGCGTTGGGTCTTCATTGCTGTGCGTGGGCTTTCTCCAGTTGCGGCAAGCAGGGGCTACTCTTTGTTGCAGTGCACAGGCTTCTCATCTTGCGGAGCACAGGCTCTAGGTGCACAGGCTTCAGTAGTTGTGGCGCACGGGCTTAGTTGGTCTGAGGCATGTGGCATCTTCCCGGACCAGGGATTGAACCCCTGTCCCCTGCATTGGCAGGCAGATTCTTAACCACTGCACCACCAGGGAAGTCCCTACTGGTGCATTCTTACCAACAGATTTTGAGACTTAGTTTCCATTTACTCAGTTACAATAATAATGGTTATTATCTCTTTATATATGTTTAGATACTGTAAATTTCCCCACAATTTATTAGACTGCAGTTCTGTTAGAGTAGAGGAACCACAACTCTGCTTTTGCCATTTTTATATCTAATACCGATTGTTGTGCATGACACTTAATAGGCTCTAAATAAGTATTGATTAAGTGAGTGATTCTCTGTTGTAGAAATCAGGTCCTACTGATTCTTATCAATGACTTGTTTCTTGAAGCTTCAGGGAGAATATGAACTGCTTGGCGCTCGTCAAACTTCCATGTGGGTTAACCAGTTTTTCAGAAAGTAACGTTCAGAATTCTATGAAGTGAGAGTTCACAGCGAGGTTTGTGTCTGTCGAACAATATGTTTATCTGTGTATCACGTTCCAATGTACTTTTAAGGTAAAAAAATTACACATATATTTTTAAAGTTCATCCATCAGAATCACTAACATTTCCCTTTTTTGGGTTTCCCTGTCTTCCCGTTGGAACCATGTTTTTTGCTTTTCTTTAGTATGTATGGTAGGGAAAGCTGAAATGGAGGTAGTGACATGAGTCAGCCGAAAGGTAAATGGAACAAGTAGAAATGTTTGTGAACCAAAAAATTTCTCCTGCAAGCAGGAGTCTACTTACAAGTTTGGTGTACAGAGTTGACCTGTTTCAAAGTGTTGCCGAGCTGTGGTCCTAAGCCCCAGCTGAGGCCACCTGTCTCCGCCAGGGAGGTTCTTTTTCTGATCGGATTTGTGCAACCAATAACAAAACCGATGCTGAGACTGGAACAGCACAAGCTTTATTCAGTGGCCAAAGAATGGAGAAGCGGGAACCTAGTTCCAAATCAACTTCTCAACCCAATTTGGGCAGAGATACCAAATATATAGGAGGGTCAAGGTAACAGAGAGGGATTTGGAAAGAGTGGGAGGAATATTCATGACTTATTGGAGAACAGGGGTGTGGTTTGGACCTGGGACTGTTGCAGTTCTCCTTTTCAGCCCTTGTATGGGCTTTCTCAGTTGTCATGGCAGTCCTCAACTGGTGCCGGTGGGTGGGTCATTTAGCATATGCTAATGTATTACAATGAGAATGTAATGAGACTCAACTTCCGCTGGAAGTCACATCTTCCGCCATCTTGGGCCTTGTTGGTTCTAACCGGTTGTTTTTTCCTCTTTGCAGCTTCCTCCCGAAACTTAGATAAGAATAAGGTTTCTATTTGAGGGAGGGGCAGGGGTATGATTCTGGGGCAACAGCCTTCGTAACAAAAGTAAGCTCTATTAACCTTAGGCTGTTCTTTGACAATTTATGGAAAACCTAAGTATTTTATTATTTGTAATTGGAAAACACTCCATCTAGAAATCTGTTTGCAGATCCTTGATTTGTTTAATGGAGAAAGGGTGTTGGGGGTTCTGGCCCAATTATTCATAGGATTGAGATATAACACTTTTTTTCTGAAACTGTATGATTTGTGTATTTTATGTGATCAGTAATTCTCTTTTTTTCAGTATATTTTTGGAGATTTTAGCCCTGATGAATTCAATCAGTTCTTTGTGACTCCTCGCTCTTCAGTTGAGGTAAGACACAACTTTCTTTTATTGAGTACGTGCATAGGTTTAATTGATGGTTGTTTTAGTTCTTGTTTTTTAATATATGCCTTTTGATTAGGAGTTCCAGTGTACAGAAGAGTGTAGAGACTAACATGAGAAATGACTGAACCCACCAATCAGATTTGACTACTGTTAACATTTTGCTATATTTATAAATAGCAAAGCATTACAGTGGAAGCCCCCATTGTATCCTCTCATCCTCCTTCTCCAGAAACGCTGACTCTGCTGAAATTGCTCAACATTGTTTCCTGACTATGGTTTTCACCTTGTACTACATACATATGTATTGATAGATAGTACAGCGTATTGTTTTTGTGGTTAAAAATGTCACATAAGTGGTTTCATACTGTATCCATTGTTTTGTAGTTTGTTTATTTTAAGTTAAATATTCTTTAGATTTATCTATACATTTAGTTCTCGGTCTTTGATTTTAATTGTTAAATTGTTTGGTTTTTTTGGCCGCGCCCTGCGTGGTTTGTGGGATCTTACTTCCCAACCAGAGAATTACCCTGGGCCCACGGCAGTGAAAGCACCGAGTCCTAACCACTGGACCGCTAGGGAATTCACCGTTAATTGTTAAATATTGAACATACCTTCTCCCCCGTTGAGGAGTATTTAAGTCTTCAGTTCTTCCACTGTTACAAAAATGTGGCAGTAAACATATTTTGTCATGTCTCCTCATGCTCCTCTGTGGGTTTCTCCAGGAAATATTCCTAGGAATGGAGTTGCGAGGCTCTGTAAGGAATAAGAATCTTTAGTTTTATTACAGACTGTGCATCTGCCTTCTAAGTGGTTTTAACAGTCTCCCTTTCCATCAGCAGTGCATGAGGGTTTTTAGATCTCATTTTTTAAAACAATTCTTCTTTTTTCTTTGGAGCTGCTTTGGCTCTTCGTTGCTGTGCACGGACTTCTCATTGAAGTGGCTTCTGTTGTTGCGGAGCGTGGGCTCCAGGCACGCGGGCTTCAGTAGTTGTGGCTGGCGGGCTCTAGGTGCGCAGGCTTCAGTAGTTGTGGCATGCGGGCTCAGTAGTTGTGGCTTGTGGGCTCTAGAGCGCAGGCTCAGTAGTTGTGGTGCATGGGCTTAGTTGTTCCATGGCGTCTGGGATCTTCCCGGACCCGGGATTGAACCCGTGTCCCCTGCATTGTAAGGTGGATTCTTAACCACTGTGCCACCAGGGAAGTCCCTAAAAAAATTCTTGCTAATTGTCAGCATAGACATAGTTAAAATTTTTGTTAATCTGATGGGTAATAAATGGATTTTCATTATTTTAATTTGCATTTCGAGATTACAAACAATTGAGCACCATTACATTACTCATATGTCTGTTGGCAGTGTAGATTTCTACTCTTCTGTTAATTACCTGGTCTCTATCCCTTGTTCATATTTTTATCAAATGGCTTGTCTTTTTTTTTTTCTTTTTGCGGTACGCGGGCCTCTCACCGCTGCGGCCTCTCCCGTTGCGGAGCACAGCCTCCGGACGCGCAGGCTCAGCGGCCATGGCTCACGGGCCCAGCCGCTCCGCGGCATGTGGGATCTTCCCGGACCGGGGCACGAACCCACGTCCCCTGCATCGGCAGGCGGACTCTCAACCACTGCGCCACCAGGGAAGCCCCGGCTTGTCTTTTTTTAAAATTGATTTATAGGATTAATAATCTTTGGGAGTACATTTTTAAGTTTTAATGTTAAATGTATTGATTTTTTTTCCTCATGGTTTGTGGATTTTTGGTTTTTAAAAAAATATCTTTAAGAAATTCTTCCTTTCCTTGAGGTAATAAAGACATTTAAAAAGTTTTAAAGTTTTTGTTTTCAGTTGAGTATATAATGAAACTGAGATTGTGGTGTTGATCGTGTGTGTGTGTGTGTGTGTGTGTGTGTGTGTGTGTGTGTGTGTGTGTGTGTGTGTGTGTGTGTGTGTGTGTGTGTGTGTGTTAACCTCCCCCCACCCAATGGCAATAGCAAGTTGTCCCAACACCATTCACCCTTTGCTGGGGTGCCACAGTCAGGCCGCACATCTCCACATGGGCTCAGTGGGTTCTGGTTCCCCTGTTTTAATTGCAGCAGCTTTATAATCAGTCTTACGATAGGACAGGCACCCTTTTATACTTACAGGTACTTTGTCTCTTATTCATCCATAACTCTTCCCTAGGAATTTATGATCAGCCCTTGAGGTTCCATGGAAAATCCTACTGAAATTTCAATTGGAATTGTGTTAAAATTATGCATTAATTTGTAGGAGAGTTAACATCTCTGTGATAGTTTCCTGAACAGGATTGTGCTGTATCTCCGTCCAGGTCCTCTTTTATGTCCACTCTTCATGTGATTGATGGTTACTATTTTAGTTTAATAAAAACTTATCTGGAACATTTTTTCAGATTGATGTTTTAAATATGAAGACTGTTGAAATTGCATTGAAAAGGAGAAAAGGGAGAAGTAAGTGTATATATTAAGTAAAATCTTAGTTAACTTTTAATGAAATCTAACTAGCCTTTTAGACTCCTTAATTTTGGATATTTGCATGCATATTAGATATTCATGTATGGAGTTCTTTTGTTTGTTAAAATGGGGCAGGAGAAGTTAAGTGCTTGAAACAGGGTTAGTGTCTGGGTGGGCCACTTACATGTGACCTTGGCAAATCCTTGGCTCTTGACCCTGGCTTCTTGAATTCTAAAATTTTTTAGGATTGTGGAAGTAGGATTAAATGAGAACATATTGAAAGCATTATGTAGGCTATGCAGATATAAGAAAGATTTATTACTTGTTTTCTTCACTTTAGGAAAAAGAAAGATATCAGAGAAGATAAAGCTTATATCAGGTTTTATTTTAGAAAATGAACAAGTTCAGCTCAATGCCATCTCTGTCTTTTGTGTTTGTTGATGTTAGCAGTTATGATTTTAAGAAATCTAAGGATATGAGCTGGGAAGTAGTGAAAGCTAGATGATATATTGTATTTCCTCAGGCAATAAAATGTATCTATGCATTTTAGAATTCTGTGGAGTAAGGATTGAAGTTTAGTCTTTAATGATTTAAAAAACAGTTAATTAGGACAAACATAATCAAATCCTATATTCCCCAAGTGCTAGTGTTAATTGAGGTTATACTCTGTGTACTATATTAATGATTCAAGTTTTAAACAATTTCTGTCTTGACTCACGCTAAAGTATGGTGGTACTTGCTGGGAACACCACAGGCTAACTGTAACTGTGCTCTTTGTGATTAAGAGTTTAAAAAACCCATAAAAGCCCAATTCTGTACTTTATAGCTTGTCTCAAGTGAGTGTGTGTGTGTGTGTGAGAGTTTGTGAGTGCCTGTTTGCAAGTAAGTGTCAGAATAAAAACTTGGGCTTTCCTGTGGTATGAAAATGGAGAATGTACCATGTATCAAGTCTAAAGAGCTGGGTTCCTTTCTCCCTTCGCTACTTAAACAGGCTTGATGGTCTTGGGCAAGTTTCCTCCATCTCATTGTGCCTTTTTTCAAAACTGTAAATTTGGAAAGCGGAGGATGCTTATTTACCTCACAGAAATGTTGGGAAGCCGTTAATGTATTGTGTAGTATTTCGTGTATACCAAATGTTAGTAGATACGAAGGATTTTGATAGTAAAGTTACATCAAACTTTTAAAAAATATTTATTTATTTATTTGGTTGTGCTGAGTCTTGGTTGCAACACGTGGGATGTTCAATTGTGGCATGCGGGATCTTTAGTGGTGTCATGCGAACTCTTAGTTGTGGTATGTGGGATCTAGTTCCCTGACCAGGGATCTAACCCAGGCCCCCTGCATTGGGAGCACGGAGTCCTGTTCACTGTACCACCAGGGAAGTCCCCAGACTTTTTATTTGCGGAAACTATATAGTTGTGTGTCATCAGTGTTTGGGGGGAGGTATGACAGGTGTTGACTATCAGAATCACATATGGTCCAGTAACCTGCAAAAGAGAAACACAGGCTAATTAACATGATTAGGCTGAGTTATCTTTCTCACTGTATAATTATTATAACACAGGGGGCTGGGTTATAATAGTAGTATCATCACATGGGACATGGACTGCTTAATGGGGGTGGTGTGTGGTTGCATTGGTGGGTGAGGAATGGTTATCTCATTCCACTGCATAATCATTTGTTTGACCGTTTATGTCAAAGATAAAATAATTGCACCTCATACCTTCACAGTTCCTTCCATGTGGCCATGGCATAAATTAGAACCCTGTCGTATAGTTTTTTGGCTATTAGGAACTTTAAAGTATTTTTTCTCTGCTTGGGACCAAGGGCTGAGAAACCAAATTTGAGAAATACAGGGTGTTAAAATGTAAAAATAGTCTGACTTTCTACAAAAGCATCATACCTCTCAACTGAGAGTTTTGATACCTTTTCTAAAGCTGTCTTCCAGTTGATAAGCCAGGGCAATTTAAAGTGAATTTCTCCAGCTGGGAACAATGTACAGTGTACTGACTGAATAAGCGTATTTTGAGCTCCAGTCGTGATCCTATTATACTGGTGTTCGAAAATAGGGAGAGAATGCTTATTGTTCTTGAAACTTTCCAGAAACTCAACTTCGGGCAACTCTTGCACCTCAGCCAGCCGTGGAATAAACAAGCCCAGGATGGCATAGTCCAAGCTGCAGAGGTGTGTGCCTGCATGTGTGGGTGTGTGTAGTGATGCAGAGCTAAGACAGTTACTCTCAGTGGTTTGGTGTCTTACTGGGATTTCAGAGGGGAGATTCAGGGTTCATGAGGGTCTTTTAGAGAGAGCACAATAAACAGTGGCAGCACCAAAACGATGTTAAAATAGTCCCTTCTTATTGAAGGGCCCAAGTATTGACCTCACAGTGTGATAGCACTATTTTCATACTGAGTCGATTTGATTTTGTATCTAATATAACTAGATTTCTGTTTTTTACACTGCTCAGTTTGCATTTGTGTGTGAGATTTTATATTTCTGCTGTGCTTTTAAAATTCTCTATTCTTGTAAGTAACTATGAGAACATTGAACACGTCTTACATTTTTATTCTGCTGTGTATTTATTATACCACTTACCACAGACTAAGGGGCATCTTACAAGGGACAGAGGTTCATTGAATTAAAGGCGCCATGTATGAGGCTATGGAATAAAAATAAAACACATTTTTTCTGTGCCTGAACTCCAGCATTCAGTAATTCCCACAGTTATGCACTTACCAGATTAGTAAATCAAAATAAATGTTTTAAATACACTAACAGAAAATGGTAGTATTGCCCTGGAGTGTGCCAGGTTTCAGATCCTGTCTCTACCACTCCCTAGAGTTTGTGGAAGTGCAGTGTGATTTTAAAAAACAAAGTAAAATACTTTGAGCACCTTACAACTGTGTAATTTTCATCACCAGGGGGCACGCTGGTATCACTGATGGAAGCAAAAAGGCAGTTCTGTGTATGGGCGTTTGCTAAACGTCCTGCGTGACTGCCGAGTGACACTACCCTGATTTGTGGCTTCCCCAGACGCACCTTTCTGCTCCGTGTGTCCATGCCAGCGGTAAATGCTGGGGCACCGGGTGTGAGCGTTTGGATGTTATGTGGAATGGTCTTGCGCTGCAGGTGCCAGGCCAAGTGCAGCCCACCTGGGCTTTGCCGTGATGAATGCTGGGGTGCCCCCGTGTGGTGGAAACTTGTGCTGCTCTCAAGTCCAGAAAGCGGTCAGTTCCTTTCAAATCTGCCTTTGTTTTCTTAGCTTCTTATTTGTCATTAATTCTCTCAGGCGAGAACTTTTATCCTGTGATTGTTGAATTGACTTAGTAAGTTTGACTGCAGAAAGCAGCTGAGGAAGCCACTTCAGTAGTTCCCAGACAGTCGTGGGCATGAGAATCTCATGGGTGCTCTGAACATCGCAGACTCCGGCACCCCATCCAGGCACCCGAGGCCATTGTACTGTGTGTGCTGCAGTGTGCAGACTTCGAGAAGTTCTGTGTTAGGATGTATCGATAATTGTTTTGTTCTTTTGTTCTGCTTTCAGGTAGCAATTATCTGTCCACTTGCCTTACCTCTTCCCATCCTAAACTTTCTCATCTCAAACATATCCATTTGAAACATTTGTAACTCCTCTAGGTATTATGGAATAGCTAGGAAGGAACATTTTGGTATACTCATGATACCTTCCTGCATTTACAAAGAGCTCAGACACCTGCTGTTTTGCTTTCTCTCTTCCAAACAAGGAATGTGATCACTAGCCCTTAATTCCCTTATCTAAGGCCTCCTGTTAAAAAGGGAGCCACGATTCCCAGGCTTTTCCTTCTCAGGGGCTTTGTCCACTCTCTGCCCCTGGGCCTGGTTCCTGCCTCTGGCTGAGTGGACATGTAGTGATGGTGAACGTCAAGCGCAGATGGTCACGAAGACTCTTTACTAGTGGATGGAGAAAGACAAGCACTGTTGCATTGGTGGGCAGTCTGCAACTCCTGTGAAATGAAGGGTGTGTCCTGAGCCTTTTATTGTAGTGGATTGACATGTCCATTGGAGCCCATTTTTATTTTTTGCCTCATTTTAGAATCTGTTTATTAACAATAAATGTTTGAAAGCATTTCAATGGTGTTTTAAAATGAAGATGTTTAATCTTACTGTCTCTCAGTCTGTGTTATTTTGTTAAAATGTCACGAGAAGTTGCATGGATAAAGTGTTTTAATGAAGGTTGCTTTAATGAAATAGCATGTTTTGCTATTGTTTTAACGATTGGTTGAATTAAAGTTTGTTTTCCGGTTCCCTGTGCAGCTTCCTCCGTACGGTGGAGCAGTTCTGTGTGGCGCACAGGCCGCTGGTGAGCTACCCGATGGTAAGCCTGAGCTCTCCTTCATTCCCTGGCGTGCGTGCGGGGTGGGCAGGCCCCCTGGAAGCGGTGTTCTGTTGGCCCATACCTTTTGGATAAGCGTTCCCTTACCGCTTGCTGCTTTTGCTGTGAGCCGTAGCAGATTTAATCACCGCCCCACTTTCTGTGCTTCAGAGTGCCGGACGTGCAAAGGTGAGTTAAGGGAACAGTTGCTCATTTCTGTTTTCTCCTAACAGTCCTCAGTGACACAGATACATATTCCTTCATAGCCAAAGCTCTTTGCAAAGGTTCTGAAGTGCGCTTTCTCTCTGAATGCGCTGGCTGCTGGGTCCAGAGCTGGCGATTCTCTGAGCCCGTGCTTTCTGCCTGGTTCAGTGGCAGCTCAGGTCTGTTGTCCTGCAGTCTGTGTTTATGTCACCAAGGCTCTTGGGAATTCAGGTGAGCTCTTCACCTCTTGGCCTGTTGTTATTGATTGATTGATTGCCTCTGTCCCAGACACTGAGCTGATCAGTGGAGATGGCCGTTGTTGAGATGCAGCCCTTTCGTATTATTTAAGTGCCCAGTGTTACTAACAGCAGGGGCCTTGCACACGTCAAACCCGTGAGACCATTTTTCAGTTTGCATTGTGTTAAAGGTTCTCGCTGGCCTTGGAGAAGCTAAAAGCCTAACCTTTTCTTTGAGAGCAGGGATTTGGTTCCCTGTTTCTTTAGCCTTGTCTGACCTATGAAAGGGTTTTATTATAGTTTAGATTTAAATATAAACCCTGAAAAGACTATGTAAACTTTCTGTCTATAGTAAAACGAGAAAGTGATTATATCTAAAATTATTAGCAACTTTGTAAGGAGCATAGGGAGAGGACAGTTCCAATGATTGCTTAGGACGACAGTAAACTAAGCGATGCTCCAGGGACCCACATGCCCTTGCAGGGCCGCCCAGCCTCCAGACTGGCTTTGTTATCTGTGGGTTGAGGTTCTCCCTATCTTCGTGTACTTGGCGCATAGGAGGTGTGCCACAGGTGTTTACTCAGTGCTTAACAGATGTCTCATTATTTTCCCTGTCATAATAGTCCTTCCGTCCTGGTCCAGGTAGTGGCCTCACCATCCTCCCAGTCGCTTAGGCTGGAGATGGAGGCTGCACCTCCCCCTCCTCCCCTCGTCTGACCCCCCCCAGTGCTCCAATGTCATTCGCCTCTAATCCATTTCCTTCTTCTATCTCTCTCTCTCTCTCTCTCTCTTGCCACATCCCTCCTTCTAGGCTGGCATCCTTGCTCAGTTACGCTTCTTGACTTTTTTTTAAATTATTTTTGGCTGCGTTGGGTCTTTGTTGCTGTGCGTGGGCTTTCTCTAGTTGCAGCGAGCGGGGCTACCCTTCATTGCTGTGGGCGGGCTTCTCGTTACGGTGGCTTCTCTTGTTGTGGGCTCTAGGTGCACGGGCTCCAGTAGTTGTGGCGTGTGGGCTCAGTAGTTGTGGCTCACGAGCTCTAGAGCGCAGGCTCAGTAGTTGTGGCACACGGGCTTAGTTGCTCCATGGCATGTAGGATCTTCCCGGAGCAGGGCTTGAACCCGTGTCCCCTGCATTGGCAGGTGGATTCTTAACCACTGCGCCACCAGGGAAGCCCCTTCTTGTTTCTTTTTCTCCATTCTCTCCTCTCTCTTCTTAAGTCCATCTTTTAACCCTCCAAAATCACGGCTGCTCACACTGTTAGTGACAGGCCAGCTTAAAGGCCCCTTTTCTCCAAGGCCTTTTCTGCTCTGTTTCCGTTACTTTTGTTTCTCCTGCAGTGCTAGCTCACTCTGCCTCCCTCTTTAGGCTGAGTTCAGCTGTGGGTGGCAGAGACCACAGTTCATCCGTTTCTGCGTTTAGCAGCTGCACAGTGTAGTATCTGCCGTGCTGTAGACTCTCAGGATGTTTTTTTTGTTTGTTTTGCGGTACGTGGGCCTCTCACTGTTGTGGCCTCTCCCTTTGTGGAGCACAGGCTCCGGACGCGCAGGCTCAGCGGCCATGGCTCACGGGCTCAGCTGCTTCGCGGCACGTGGGATCTTCCCGGACCGGGGCACGAACCCATGTCCCCTGCATCGGCAGGCGGACTCTCAACCAGTGCGCCACCAGGGAAGCCCTCAGGATGGTTTTGGATGAACACTTTAGAGGGATTTGTTCTATTGCCCACCATAGCCAGCGACTCACGCTCTTGGCGGGGGCCCCTGCACAGCGTGCCTTTTATACTCCTGCCTTTTTAAGTCAGTTCCCAAAGAGGGAAATAGCCCCTACCTCTCACCACCCACCCCATCCAGTTATCCTGTCGACTCCACTTACCTCTCTCTAGCTCCTGATCGAGGTAGATCTCTTTTCCCTGTGTCAGGAAGCATTCTTTTTGTAAAGCTGTGAGGCCTCATCTTACCCACCCTCTGCATGGTCATCTCCCGTCTTAAATGTTTGTCTCCCTAGTAGATGTAACTCCTTGAGGCAGAGACCTTGCCTTACCTCTGTACCCCACCCCCCTCCCCGATAATAAGCGCTTTGCACATAGCTAGGTGCTCCGTGATTGTTGAATTGACTCACTGAGAGTTGATCGGAGAAATCAGCCGAGGAAGCCACTTAAGCAGTAGCTCTCAGACCGTCCTGGGCATGAGAATCTCCTGGGGGCCTCTGAACATCGCAGACTCCGGGACCCCATCCGGGCACCCCAGGCCACGGTACCGTGTGTGCTACGGTGCGCAGACTTTGAGAAGTGATGTGTTAGGATGTAATTGTTTTATTTGAGCTGGTTTTCCTTCCCTCAACAACTCCACTGGCTGCGTGACCCGAGTGCTCAGGAGCTTCCAGGCCTTCCACCACTCTTCTGGCCTGACAGCTTGGGCCTTGTCCTGACCTCTCTGCCCTGGAGGGCAGTGCACGTGTGTGTCCACGACCAGTGTTCCTGAATAGGAAAAGGAACTGTTCTGGGTAGGAATCGGACTTCCAGGGATGTGGTCAGATACTTTGTTGGGTAAATGTTCTGATGACAACTGTAGCATATTGAAATGGTTCCGTTAATGTCACATCACATTCTAGAATGTTGTATGATACGATAAGATTAAGAATTGAGATGTGGAAGGCACTGTGTCTATCGGAAATAATCAAAATGTGGCACGCACTGCATGGTACAGCACATACTAATTTTTAGCGTGATTCACAAAGTACATCACAGTCTTCAGAGGGCAGCCTCCTCATGCCGAGTGTCCTTCACTTCTTCACGTACACCCATCTCAGTCCACTTAGCAGCATTGTACCCTTGAAACCTCACAGGATAGGGGATACCTGGAAGGAGACTGGACAGTTCACTTTTGGGTATAATAATAGAGAAATTAATTTCTCTGTGGTGATTGTTTTCAAAATAAGGAAACAGCAGATCAGCTCTCAGGGGCCAAAGGATTCAAATTGTCCTATCGGCGGCTTTATAGTAAAGCCTGCTGTTAGGCATAACCATCATTAGTATTCTTTTTTCAGGAACTTTTTGTTTGTCAGGCTGTTGTATTCCCCCTACCCCCAGGGCATGTGATATCAAAACAGATGGAGAATTAGGAAACTATTTAGGGCCCTGGCCCCTCTGTGGGGCTGTTTTTTCTTCTCTAAAAAGACTTCCAAAGTAAAATATATTCAGTTTTGTTAACAGAATATGATTATTTTGGTATGGTGATTTTTTTTTCCTTGAAATACATACCTTGGAAAAAAAGTGTGTCTCTTGTTCTAGACTTGGAGAAATCTTCAGTTATGCACGAAAAATGAGTTAAAAAGCACGTGTCCTTTCCTTAACTTCTAAATGTATAACTACTTCATCAGATGTAAGATGACATTAGTGCTTGGTGTCTATTGAAAGACTCAGTTGATTCTAAAACTCAACCTAATTTCTGAGATGTGGCCTATGGAAAAATGTCCATGTTAGAATGGATAGAATAGATGGTTTTCCATGTTAGAATGGATAGAATAGAATAGAATGGATAGAATAGATGGGGAGAAAGTGAAGGATTGCAAGGAGATTTTTAAAGGTTTGCAGTCCTAACTTTATCTTTTTGGGATTTTTGGAAGTACCTTCATTACCCATGGAGTTAATCTAGTATGAATTAATTTAGTAGAATTCACATGCACTCATGTAAGGCCATTTTTGGACTTCAGTTAAGGTTGTCAGTAGAGAAGATCCGGGAGATGGATAATTTGAAAGAGTGCTTTTGTGTGAATCATATTTTTGGAATTACTAAATTACATGAATTAGAGAAGCCATATATATATATATTGCATTGATTTTTAAGTCCCCATGTTAGTCATCTTGGTTTTTTAAAATTAAGTTTTCCAAGATACATATGCCCTAGTCTCACGCTTATAGAGTTAGCTAATAAAGTCAGATATCATTATTGAGGGATGTGTTTAGATAGGCAGAATATTATTTGCTTTCTATTATAATTTTGTTTTAATTTCTACCTTCTGAAAGTCTCCCTTAGCTACCCTGAGAGTGGAAAATAAATACAGGCTTCTGTATTTCATATCCCCAGGTTAAATACAATTTTGTAGTTATTTATTTCAGCAAATTATTTACTCAGCACAGAAATTAAATGTCATAGCTTCGTTAATTACTATAAGACTTTAGGTTTCATTTTCAAAAAGGCATAATTACTGAGACTTTTATAGTTTGTATAGCTGTGTTCTTAACTAATGGGATGTTTACTGATCATTTTCTTTCTAAACAGGGCAGGACTGTCAGAGAATTGAATTTGGTGTTAATGAAGTAATTGAACCCAATGACACTTTGCTGAGAACTCCCAACTACAGTATTTCAAGCACATTGAATCCTCAGGCCCCTGAATTTATCCTTAGTTGCACAGCTTCCAAAAAGATCCCCAATGACATCGATAAAGAAGTGAACTACAGCTCAGCTGACTGCCAGTACCCAGGCTCTGCCCTCGCCCTGGATGGCAGCTCTAACGTGGAGGCGGAAGTTTTAGAGAACGATGGCGTCTCGGGTGGTCTTGGACAAAGGGAGCGTAAAAAGAAGAAAAAACGCCCCCCTGGATATTACAGTTACTTGAAAGACGGCGGCGAGGGTGGTCCTTCCACAGAAGCCCTGGTCAATGGCCACGCCGGCCCAGCAGTCCCCAGCAGTGTAGGCACGGAGGATGTGGACTCGATGGGTGATGTGCCCCCCGTGGGGACACCCAGGACTTGGGGCAGCCCCCAGGACACCGCGGACTTCGTCAGCGACGCCGTGCCTGCTGGTTCTTTCCCCGGAGCCCTTGACAGCGGGGCCAGGACTGCAGGGCAGCCTGAGGGCTGCCCCGGGGCCAACTTGGAGCCCTCTCGCCTCCCTGCAGAGGCCAGCAGGGACACCCTGTTGAGGACAGCTGTGGCTCAGCCTGCCGTTGGGACCGATACTACTGAGAACCTTGGAGTCACTAACGGACAAATACTTGAATCCTTGGGTGAGGGCACGGCTGCCAATGGGGTGGAGTTGCACACTGTGGAGAGCTCGGACTCGGAGCCCGCCAGGGCCGAGAGCGGCGCCCCTCCTGCGGACGCCGCGGCCTCTGCAGCGGCCACCGCCCCTGCCGGTCACAGTCAGCCCGCCAAGTCGTGGGCCAGTCTTTTTCATGGTTCTAAGCCCCCTTCCTCCTGCGCCGCCCCCTCGCCTGTGGTTTCCATGGAAGCTAAGTATTCCCCTCCTGCCACATCTTCCCTGGTCTCTGAAAAGCAGGCCGAAGTCAAGGAAGGGCTGGTTCCAGTTTCAGAAGATCCTGTAGCCATAAAGATTGCAGGTATAGTTCAAAAGATACAAGTGTGAAGCCAAGATGGGAGCAGACAGGCTGGGCTAAAAACTTTGCTGGTATGTTGTTGCCCACAGCGGTAGTAGATTGATTACCCGTGTGTTAAGAGGAATTTCTGAATAATGCCTGTACCTTAAATTTTACTAAAAGTATAATGGTATATGAGCAAAATGGGGTGAGGAGGGGGTGTCGTGCCTTTATGTTCAGTGGAAAAGCCATGTCCATTACCACTTTTTTTACCAGTCCTTTCCTATTGACAAGTTACATTTCTCTTTCTTGCCTTTTGATCGAGTGACTGTGCTCCATTGTGTGACTGTGTAATAGGCAGCCCCATCTGTGTTCCAGCTGTTGTGTACCTTTGGTGTCATAATCCCTGATTTGGACTCACTTTGCATTGTTTCTTTATTTCTCAGGACATAAGAAAGTATTTGGGTTTTTTTCTTTTTAATGCCTATTTTGGATGGAGTAAATGGATTTTACTCAGTTTTAGCACACCAAGGCCAACTCTTGACAAGATGAGAAAGACGGTAACAGTTTGCCGTAAAGTTAATGTTTTATTCGACGTGCTGAGGCTCAGAAGTAGGACCAGTTCACAGTAAAACTATAAAGCTGCATGACTTGTGATTTTTAAAGTTAAAGTGGAAAGTCAGAAACAGAGGAGCCGTGTCTGTTTATATAGGTCTAAGAAGCAGGGGCTGCTCTTCAGGTTTCATTGTACCGAGGAGTTTACTAGTAACCACCTTTTCAGGTTTTTGCCCCTGAGCCGAGTTAAAGTTAGCTGTCTCACTTAGGCTTTACGTGATGTTTGCTGATATCACATCTTGGTATGCCTGACAGCGTTCATTACCAGGGTGAGGGGGAGGGCAGTAGCAAGATGCAAAATGCATGCCCTTTTATGAATGGCCAGGGCTCCATCAGATACAGAGCGCATCCTTTTGATGGCAGTAAGAGGACAGCAAGCAATACTTAAACATCTTTTCTTTGTTTTTGTTTTGCGGTACGCGGGCCTCTCACTGCTGTGGCCTCTCCCGTTGCGGAGCACAGGCTCCGGACGCGCAGGCTCGGCGGCCATGGCTCACGGGCCCAGCCGCTCCGCGGCATGTGGGATCCTCCCGGACCGGGGCACGAACTCGTGTCTCCTGCATCGGCAGGCGGACTCTCAACCGCTGCGCCACCAGGGAAGCCCTAAAAATCTTTTTTAATGAGCATTTTATTCCTTATACAGAATACATTATTTTGAATAATCTAGGTATCTGGAGTTCTCTTAAAATGAGAAGTTAATTGATAGATGAATCACCATTTTGGGCTTTAAAGTGATAACTTTTAGGTTATTTGGGTGAATTTTTTATTATAAATATTAAAATGCTATTAATGTTTTATTATTATTAAAATGTGTGCATTGCAAGGGAAAGCTGTCAAGGTCAGGAAAGGGGAGTAAAAGCCTTTGAATAGATCATTGTTAAAAGTTTATTTTTAGTCTGTAATGAGAGATACGTGGTGTGACGCTTTTAAAAACGTGCGTTCTGAGTTTAGTCAGAAGGCATTGTAATTCTGTTCCTAAAAATTGCTTCACAAAGGAAAAACCTCCCATTCCTGTGAAATTTTCTCATTCTTTATTTAAAATAAGAAAGAAAAGATTCATTTTAAATGTTTTAAAGCATTCTAGTCATATGACTTTAAATGTGGTTTGATGCGTAGTTTGCCGTGTATGTTAAAATCTAGTTGACCTGCTAAAATCTAACGTTAACCTGCTTTCTAAAACACTGTGAAGGGAATTCCCTGGTGGTCCAGTGGTTAGGCGCTTTCACTGCTGGGGCCTGGGTTCCCTGGTCGGGGAACTAAGACCCTGCAAGCCCCACGGCACGGCCAACAACAACAAAAAAAGAAAAGTAAATTAAAATGATGTAAAAGTAGAGGCTCTTAGTTATTTGTATTAATGGAGAGTGTTGCTACAATTTAATCATGTTTGAGTTGATGCAGTGTGTTCCTCCCATTGCTGTGGGGGGGACCCCCGTTTATTTTCTTAATTCTATTTTTGATTAGGTCAGTTGTAAAGATGTTTTAATTATCTGAGCAGAAGTGTGGTTCCTTTTAAAATACTTCATTCTTTTGAGCCTGGTTATCGAACCTTAGAAATATACAGTGTAGTTGCTGACAGTTTTCAGTATTTCATGTTGTGAAATAATGCAGTGATAGTCGTCACTCTTGGAATCATACCGAGCTTAGGTAAAGAGGATTGCTTGGAATTTTTTCTTCTGTCACATTCTCCTCCTGAGAGGTTTTACTTTATAAAAACGGTAAGGTAGGTTCAGTTTATTGTACAGGTCACTACCACAGACTCCCCCTAAATGGGCACGCTTTTAAGCGTAGGCCCACTTACTTTAAGCGGTATTTAACTGTGTGAAATTCTAGCTCCATTAAAAGATCTGTTGATGTTGGTTATCATAGAATTTGACTTGCATTAGCGTCTAAGTGGTTCTACTGAGAGAATAATTTTTGTGTTTATCATTATAGTTATTGACTTTGGGGAAAGAAAGAGGAGGGAACAGCCGCTCAGATAAGTTCACTCTTTTCTGAGTTCTTAGAGTAATATCAGTCTCCACAGCCAGTTTCTGACCCCAGGGCCGTTTATTCTGGATGTCTGCATTTCTGGATCGTCTGCCCTGTCCTTAAGTCTGTGCTTAACAAATGCCAAATAGTTTCTGTATAACCGCAAGTGAAACACAAATCAACTGTAAACAAAGAATTAGAATCACATAAAGCCTTTTGAAATGAAGCAGCCAGCTTTCAGTTACCCACGGTAACTGGGTTACCGTTACCCACGGTCTGTTTACCCATTGCTGTAATGGCTTCTGCTTTTACCTTTTTGGTGGCAAGGCCGTCTTCCTGGTGTCATTTGTCAACATTTTTTTTTTCATTTGCTGTTTTTCTTAAGTGTAAACTCTTACTTAAGAAGGAGGTGGAAGGGAAGAGCACTTACACTGAAGCACCAAATGCCTTCCCTAACCTCGCGGGGAGTATGAACCTGCACAAGAGGCCCGCGGGGTCCGTGTTTCAGTGAGTGGTTTGTGTCTGCGAGGGGATATGTGCCATTTTTCAGTAGGAATAACTGAGCTAGGAGGTGAGCAGAAGAAACTTGAAAATCTTAATTCTTATAGCTTGTATTGAAAGCAGTTGCAAAACTTGAGGCACACCCCTGTTGGAGAGTAAGTATGACAAATACCAGAAAAGTAGGAGTGATCTCTGCCTGTGCTCCCTCCATTAGCTCAGGGTCAGAGTTTGAAATGAAACATATCCTTGTGATGAACATTACACTCTTCCTGGTTTTTTACTGAGGATCACTTGTCCTATCCCAAACCTAAATTGTATCAAATGCTTTCGAATCACAAATAGAGCTGTTTTGTATTTTATGTTTTGCATCAGTGTATTTTGGTTTAAAGGAGTGTAAATAATGGTGGGCGAGGAGAGAGACTAGGCCAAATGCCCAAACAGAAGGAGTTAAAATTCCAGTGTAAGAGAACTAGGTAAACTGAGGTCGTAGAAAGCTTTAAAAAAAATTCTATTCTGTGGGGGACTTGAGGTATCTAGTAATGTCATTTATTATGAATTTTGGTAAAACACACTTAGTAGATGATTTTGCACAGTTTTATACCTAAAAATTGTTGCTGGAGAGAGCGACAAAATCACTACAAGTTGGATCTGCTCAGAAAAATGAGTTCCTGGGTCTGTATTTATTGTAAACAAACATATACCCCGATTGATCTTTGTTTTAGTGGTTTATAAATCACATTTATATTCAACACTTTCCCTGTTCTTGGGAAATAATTCTCCAACATTTTGCATTTTCTCTTCAAATTCTCCGAAGCAGCACAGGCAGTGACCATGCAGCAGGCCCTGAGCTGAGGAGGTCCAGCACCTGTTTGCAGAAGTCACACTTGTGGGGTGAGAGTTCAGTCCATGTCTAACTTGATAGGTGTATGTCCTTGCTAATATTTCTGTCATGTCTCTTTTAAAGAACTAAATGGACACTCCTCCACTTACAGAACATAAGTTGATCTATAGCCAATGGGTAGTGGTACATTTTGGTCACTTTGCTGTCCTCCAGCTGATTAGGTAACCAAGATAGCGTGTGTTCTTCCAAAGTGACGTAATGAGGAAAAGAAGAACACTTGGAGAATGTTCTGGACAGTTAGGAAGATGACAGAAAAGCAGGTCGGCAGCATCAGAATGTCAATTACGAGCCGGTTATTGAGCCTTAAGAATCAGTGAAAGTTCTGCAGCTTGCGTTTTCATGGATTTTAAATGATAATATGACCTAAATGCTAATTTTAGGAAAACAAAATTTGATGCATAAAAATATAAGAATAACCCTAGTTTATATGGACTTAAAAGTTTACAGTGCCAGTATTGCCATTGCGTTTATGGATCATTTCATTTGAGTGATTTGTGGTTATGTATGCGGGCTACTGTATACGTCAGTGTTCGAGCTGTTACGAAGATGAAGATAATGCTTTCAGTTTCATATCTTTTATGTGATACGCAGTCATTCTGGCATTTTGTGCCATGCCTATAACGTCATTCCGGGGCAACCCTGCCAACTACTGTGGAAAAGATGGTTTGAGGAGGCCACCTTCGTAAAGTTACTGTCTAAACAGATCTGAGTAATAAATTATACCAAGAACAATGGATTGAAAAGAAGGCCTCTGGGGGGAAGGTTTGTTACTACAGTCAACTTCTGATAATTTGCCCTAAAAGAAAGTAAAATAGAAAACCAACAGTGATGACTTGGGACCATAGGTCAGATTTAACGGTTCAACCTCAGGAAATACCCCACTCTCTGTCTTCTTTGGCTGCCCTTCAGTGCTCATTGGACTTTAGCAAAATCTAAATGGAAACGGTGATGATGTTATTATAAAAGGAACTTAATTAAATAGAGCCAACTGTTATACCAAAAAATTAAAAGCAGTATTCCTACTCGCTTGTCTGCATTCATGAATATTGACTTCTGAAATACAGCAGTAAGACTCATTTATTTTAGGAGCATTCAGTAACAGGAATGGAGATTGTTTACAGGAATTAGCCTTGTCTTTGCACCGGTGCTGCTTGACTGGGTGGGAGAAGAGGAGCTTCGGCGCTCCGGAGCACGGCGGACTCCGTCAGACGTTAGCGTCTGGCTCAGTTTGTGGTCCTTGAAATTCTTCAGGGGGAGGAACGCTCAGTGTACAGTGTGTTATAAAACTGAACATTTAAATTGTGTGGATGTTTGGTTTTTAAGAGAAAATCTTAGGCAATAAGATATTTACTCTTAATTTTTTACAACCTTTCATTCCTTTTGAAATGTGACTTTATTAATATACTGTATACTCACAAAATATTCAAAACTTAATTTTAAGGAATTGAAGCAAACATTTCTTTTTGGAGAACTGAAAAGTGTTGGTTCTCTCAAACTCTTTTTTTAAATATAAACTTATTTATTTATGTATTTATTTTTGGCTGCGTTGGGTCTTCGTTGCTGCGCACGGGCTTTCTCTAGTTGCGGCGAGCAGGGGCTACTCTTCGTTGCGGTGTGCAGGCTTCTCATTGCGGTGGATTTTCTTGTTGCGGAGCACGGGCGCTAGGCGTGTGGGCTTCAGTAGTTGTGGCTTGTGGGCTGTAGGGTGCAGGCTCAGTAGTTGTGGCGCACGGGCCTAGTTGCTCCGTGGCATGTGGGATCTTCCTGGACCAGGGCTCGAACCCACGTCCGCTGCGCTGGCAGGCGCATTCTTAACCACTGCGCCACCAGGGAAGCCCCTTGCTTCCCCTTCGAGAGTGGAGTTGGCCTGTCATAAATGATTGTTTTTAGTTTAACAGGATATGCATCCAAAGCACTTTTAGCTACGTATAAAGTTATTTTTGAGTCTGTGAAAACAGATGCATGGAAGGGAAGTTTCAGATAGATCTTGCATGCCTGCCCCTGATCATTTTCTTTCTGTTTTCCTTCAGTGTCTGTATTGAACAGGAATTGATATTGTCAAGCCAATTCCCCTCCCATCTTCACCCCTGCCCCCAACCCCGGGAGACTTTGCTTCCAGTATCATCAAGAAAATTGAGGTTGCTATTTCATTTCTTTCCCCACCGTAAACTGTGGTGAGTCTGCCCTTCCCTAGCTTCTTCCGTCCTGCGATCCTGGGAGGCCCTTAGTGACCCCCTTCTTTTGTCTTACTCCTCAGCCAGGCTCCTGGCCAGGGGAGCCTGCACGAGTGGTCTCCACTCTTGCTTTCCTCCTTGAGGCCCTCGAACGTGCTTCTGCTTCCACCACTGATTCCAGCCGCCCTGTCCTCCTAGATCACCATTACGGATTCTCCTTAGCCTGTCGCTTGGACGTGGGTGGTGCTCAGGGTTCCGCTTCTGACCCACTGCTGTCAGAGTGTACAGTTCAGGCCCCGAGCTGCAGGGTCGTGTGTGTGTGTGTGTGTGTGTGTGTGTGTGTGTGTGTGTGTGTGTGTGTGTGTGTGTGTAGATATGTTACGGTCTGGTCTGTGAGTGTCAGTGTACCGTTTACTGGTGTCTTCCGCGTACCTTTTTATCTGAGCCTCTGAAACTCTTAAAACTGAACTCCTTACTTCATCCCTGCCCAAAGCAGGAAAGAACCCGCTTGTCCTGTTGCATTTCTCCTCTGGGTGGAAGGCACCATCACCCCAAGCTGGAGACGTTCTCCTGGTACCATTTGCTGTCACAGGCCCCTGGCCACCTCAGGTTTCTCCAGTTCTTGGATAGGGCAGGGCATCCCCACCACTGCCCCACCCAGCTTAGCCTGCACTGTGTGGTCCCTTCTTCACTGGTCTGCAGGCCCTGCTACAGCAGGGCCACTGCTCAGTCATCTCTGCACCTGCAGGTCCTGGTGCCCAGGCAAAGCTTAGCCAGTTGCAGCATGTCATTTATCAGAGGTCCTTGTGTTAGGAAGGCAGCTGGTTTTGAGTTGTATGGTTATGTGAAAGCTTAATATTGTTTTCAGATAGAAAAGTACTATGGCAAAGATTCACAGGTGTCTTGGTGGGGCGTCATTGCGGACTGATGCTTGTTTGAAAATGCACAGATGTTTTGCAGAGTAACTGTGCGAAGTAATTGCCATTCTGTGACACACGTCGGAAATTATGGGCTGTTGTGATAAAATGGCTCAAAGACGGATGTAAAAATCCCCGGTGAGAAGAAGATCTTCAGCTTGTGGGGAAAAGTTAGTATCAGAAACCTTAGAGTAAAGGACCTTAAAGCAGAGTCCATTGTCTCCTGAGAGCAAAGAGCCCGGCTTCTGGGACCCAGGCTCGTAGGTCAGCGCAGTCATGCACCCTGCACCAGTTCCCTAACCCCTCTGGACCTAAGTTTTGTCACCTGTGAAATGAGGATGATAACGGTGTCTCTTTGACAGGGTTGTTAGGTCGATTATGAATAATACAGACGGAGCTCCTAGCGGTGTCTGTGCGGGGTGTCAGTCACGTGGGCGTGTGGTTCAGTTCTGTATCTCATCTGTTCCTCCGTGAAGGCCCAGCGCTGTGCCCCGTAGTGAGAGAGACGAGAGGACCTTGGCAAGCTTAGTCTAACTGAGCAGATTCCATGGGTTCTCTTGGGTCGCTTATGTTTCCCTTTTTAATAAGTGGGGAAATTATTCTCTGTGCTTCCTCAGTCAGAGGCGAGAGGGCATTTACCCTCACAGGAGAGAGGGAGGGAGTGTGTGTGTTGGCATTAGAATCTTGCAAATTAATTTCTTCATTTAATTCTTAAGTCTGGCATCTGCCAGTGCAACTGTGTTTTTCGGGAACAAAGGCTCCTTTTGTGTGAGTGATGCTTTGGGTGGCGGGTGCGGATGTCAAATGCGTGCTCCCCAGTACACAGCCTAAAAGTGACGGGGGGGCTGTGTCGTGTGGCCGCAAGTCATGGATTTGGGCACCGACTGTGCTGCCTGGCTCCTGTGAGGTCACAGGCAGGCGCGTTAACCCTGAGCCTCTGTTCCTTTTGGTGAAAGCGGGATGGTTGGTGGTACTCTGGGATCCCTGAGGATTAAACGCAGCGAGTTAACGTTGTAAGTTGTAACGCACTTGCCAAGAGTAGAAGGTAGCCAAACATTGTGGCTGTCACTGTTAGAGGATTCGTAAGGGACGTGGGGAGACCTTGTTACAACATTTCTAAAAAGAAAAAGGGCCAGTTACTTACCAATATTTAAAGCATTCTTTTGTAAAGATGGCATTTACAGCTATTTTAAGACTATGGGGAAGAGTGATGTCAAAAGGTGAATCTGAGGATAACGAAGCTTATTTCTAAATGGAGTAAGGGATTTTAGTATTCCGAGTGGGACTTCTGATGAAAATACAGTTCAGTTAGTAGGAGATCATTGTCCCCAAAAGAGGGATCATCATTTGCTGAACAGTCACCGAACACCCACTGTGATGTGCTGGGCATCCAGACGTGAACGAGACGGGTCCTGCACGGAAACACCTTTCTGGATGGTGTCTGATTGAGGAGGCCTGCCCGGCTGTCAGTGTTAAAAGAGCCTGTATCTTTTAAGTCTGTTCCCGAATACTGTTACGTCGTTTTTTAAGCCCTTTCTGTTTCTTATTAAAACAGTCTTTGTGCTCCCTAGTGATATTATCACAGGAAGATAAATAAATGTCATCAGTGTTTGGGGGGAAATAGTTTTGAAAATTTTAATCATTAAATAATTATGTGATGTTGAACGGAACGAAGCTGTAACAGCCTGCCTTCGCTTTGGATGTGACGTGTGCTCTGTTGAACAGGGTCCCCCTCCCAGGGCAGAGCGTGAGAGTTGTTCACGAGATGCCATTAACGTCTTCACTGTGCTTCCCTCTTTCAGAGTTACTGGAGAACGTAACCCTGATTCATAAACCAGTGTCACTGCAACCCCGCGGGCTGATCAATAAAGGAAACTGGTGCTACATTAATGCTGTATCCTTCTCAGAGGCTGTCCCCCAGGCTGGCTTTCTGCAGGTTCCTCTTCCTTGGGCACATTCGACTTAGTTCCGCTTCTGTGGGGTGTCTACCCCACATTTTGAATCCAAAACCTCGATTTCTTACTGCTTATTAACTGGGCTATTCGTGACCAAAAAGAGAGAGATGATTTGTTGACCTGTGACGGACAGAATCAGGCAAGTTTCTCATTAAAATGGTCCTGAATAACAGGGCAGAGTGACCGCTTAAACTGGAAATCCTGTGTTAATCGATTTGATTATCTTGGTTGAATCCCGTTCTTATTTATAAACGACTTGGATGTCACAGGGCAGTTATCCCCGGGATTATTTGGTTTATCCCCTTTGTGTTTACATATCTAAGTCGTTCCGTGTCCTTGGCTTGCGTAGTTTTATATGCTCTTGTGTTTTACATGCCTTTCCCCAGTTTGGAGCATCGGTTTTATTTCCTTTACGCTTCCTTACTGCCATCATGTAGACACTGCAGGCACTGGTTGCTTGCCCTCCGATGTATCACCTGATGAAGTTCATTCCTCTGTATTCAAAAGTGCAAAGGCCTTGTACGTCCACACCCATGATAGATAGCTTGTAAGTAAGCTGCTGAAAATGTGTTGAGGGGTGGGCTTTCCCCCTCTGATAATTAGATTCAAATGGCAAAGTTCTTGATCTCCTGCAAATGAATCCTGTAATTCTATTTTTTTTTAAATGTGCTGTTCATGATTTTCTATGGAAGTTAACCAGAAATGGAATTGGAACATGGTTTAGCTGTGTTCTTTAGATTCAGTTGAATAAATTTTAGTGTTTACCAAATTATATCACTTGAAATATACCAAAAACTTATGTAGAAAAGATTTACGAGCTCACTAGCTATTACAGCATTGGTTATCTAAAGTTTGCTGTCTTCATACTAGGTAACATTCTACTTAGCCATCAAGGCTTTTTAGTAATAGTATGTCTTCTAAAAAACAAGTACTAAACATTTTTTCCCCCCCGTGTCTAGTGTTCGGCTAATGAATGAGTTTACTAATATGCCAGTACCTCCAAAGCCCAGACAAGGTGAGTAAAAGCGAGGGTTCCGATGCCATTACATTTTGGGAGGTGTGGAGTCAGGTGACTGAGTTTGAGGAATTCAGGCTTGCTGGAAAAAAAATGTCTCTTTACGTGCAGGTTGCTACACCTGTACTGTTCTCAGCATTGGGCGGGTGTTGGGGGGAGTTGTGATGAGTATGCCTTTTGTCATGTTAAGACTTCTTCAGTTGTAAAGATCTGTGTCCTGTTTCCGTTGCAGCTCCTGGGGATAAAGCCGTGAGGGACGTCCGCCCGGGAGCTGCCTTTGAGCCCACGTACATTTATAGACTGCTGACAGTTATCAAGTCGAGCCTGTCTGAAAAGGTTGGGGCTGCCGTTGCGTAGCCAGCGTGACGCTTGTGCCTTACCTGTTGCGTATTCAGTGCCTGCCCTCTGCTTGCACTGCGGCGATTAAGTGGGTGTTCAGTGGATCTAGGCTTGCTCTGGAGTCAGTTGCTAGGATGAATTAGAGTATGGGATGATAATGATGGTAATCAGAGACAACTCGTGTCATTTACTGTGACCAACCACTGCTGTAAGTTCGTTCCATCCGTTAACTTACTTAACCCTGTGAAGAAAGTGTGATTAATGTCTGCTTGTTCCATTTGAGAAAAGGGAAGTCACTGTCCAAGGTCACAGCTAAGAAGTGGCAGAGCCTGGCAGCGGAGTTAGCTCCTTCACTTCCACACGGACTGCCCTGCAGCAGGGACGGGGGCATTCAGGAGTGCTGCATCTTCTCCACGCTCCCTCGGGGCTGTCATTTTTAATCATACACTTTGCTGCTGAAGGCATGGGGCCAAGGGCCACGGAGGTCTTGAAAAGGGCCCTGACGGCGTTCAGGGTAAATCAGGGGCAGCCTTTGCACAGTTAACCGGAGCGTTTCTTTCCTCCCTGGCAGAGTTCGTGATGAGTCAGTACAAGCAATTGAAATGATGCTAGAAAAGGGGAATTCTTTAGGAAATATTCAAGAAAATTGTGTTAAAACTGACTAAAGTAGTATTGTTTGCAGCCCCTTTGTTTCGAAGAAGAGGGAATACTCAGGGCACTGCAGCAGCATACCACCAGGGGCTCTTCATGTGCCCATGGCGTAGCCTTTGCTGTTAAGCTCAGGATTTGGGGGTGTTGCTAGTGTTAGGAAGGCGGGCATGGAGTAAACGGTGCCCTCTGCTCCAAAGAGCACCTCGTCCAGGAGGGGAGTTAGTACTTGAAGTACTAAGACAGATGAGTGTACAGATGCTGTACAAGCCAGGGGCGGGGCCCCGGCTCAGGGGGAGCAGAGGTAAAGCTCAGGATGCTTCTCGTGGCTGAGCAGCGCTGAGATCCCGCAGCTTTCGAAGTTACATTACTTGTGGCTTGTTGGGGTCTGCAGGACCACCCTCAGGGTTGAGGATTCGCTAGAAGGTCTCACGGGACTCAGGAGCTGTTACCCTCAGTTCGGATTCAGTACAGCCCAAGGACACAAAGCAAAATCAGCACAGAGTGAAGACTCGGGCAGCGTCTGCAGGAAACCTCGAGACTCCTCTCCGGTGTAGTCACACAGGACGCACTCAGTTCCTCCCACAGCAGACTGTGGCCGCTGTGTGGCTTGTGGTCCACCAGGGAAGCTCCTCAGCAGCTCAGTGTCCTAGGGTTTTGCTGGGGGCTGGTCACATAGGCACCCTGCCCTCTGCCTCGCACAGACTCCTGGGGGGAGAGCCAGTGCTCAGCACAAACCACACTGTTGGCACAATTGGGCACGCTCCCTTTTCAGTTCCTGGAATGGCGGGAGCCCTCCTGAAATCCAAGTCCCCGGATGCCGGCCAAGGACCAACCCAGCAAGCAGGCCTTTCCCAGCACTGTTAACTCTTTTCTGCATCTTGGGCTGTGCCAGCCTCTGCCCTTTCCCACAGACACACTCACACCACACAGCCCCGTCCACAGCTATGGTTCCATTGGAGCAAACAGATCTACTCAGAGACCGCAAGCAGAAGAATTTGCAGATCCTTGGAACACTCACGCCGTTATGCTCCAAAGAACGAAATATGAACCAATCATGATACATTATATAATCAGATGAAACCAATGTAAGATTATACAACTAGTGTGTGACCATATTGTGTGATTCATCTGCGAATGGTTGTGCTGATGTGTATGTGTAAAGCAGGCAGCTAAGTCTTTAAATCAATAGAGTTTTTCACGTATAATTTGGGTCCTTTCTCCTATGGTTGCCCATCATCGAAAATAAAAGGAGACATACAGGGCTGCTAATTTTACAACTTGCAGTGTGAATGGTAACCCCCGGGGTTGTGCATTCTATTTCATTTAAACAAAAAAGCAACTTATAAAATAACTTTTTTATTATAAAGGTAACGTATACTTATTGTAGAAAATTTCGAAAATACAGAAAAGCAAAATTAAAAAGAAATCCCTGTTTTATTGCTTAGAGATATTTAATCCTCCCCCGCTCGCACGCCCAATCTTCCCCACTTCACACATCTTAACTGTCCAAAAAAAATTCATGTGATTTTTGAGAAACACTTTATGTTAAATCTTACTGAAAATTTAAGAGAAGGCATAGTTTGTATATGCAGGTAACACATTCCGTGCAGGTGTTGAAGAGTAATTGGTTAAGATTAACGTGACCCTGTTTGACCTTCTCAGGGTCGACAAGAAGATGCTGAGGAGTACTTAGGCTTCATTCTAAATGGACTTCACGAGGAAATGCTGAACCTGAAGAAACTTCTCTCACCAAATAATGAAAGTAGGTTATGGTGTGCTTGCTACAGAATTGGGTAGAACATTTTCTTAAGAATTATTCTTAAACAAATGCTGTATATATGCTCATATAGTAAGCTGCCTTTCCCCCCAACAGTCATTCGCCCTTCAAAAATCACTTATTTACTCATTATGATAACTAGTTACTTTTACATTGCTTATTGTGTACCATTGAGAATGTTGTGTTTGTATATTTCAAATACATAAATGTATTTCCAGAACCTCTGCTTTTTCCCCTTCAGTTTGTAATTAGGAAAATGATTACACGTTTTCCCCTTCAATTTGTAATTAGGAAAATGATTACACGTAGAGAAAAACTGAAAGAATAGGTCGGTTACCTGCATAACCACTGGGTTCCACAGTTGCTACCGTGTCGTCCTTATTGATCTCTCTTTCTCCTTCCCCAGCCCCCCATGACATTTTCCCCCAAGGGATTCAAAATCAAGTTGCACATGGCAGTTTAGTTCACCCCAAATGGTAAAGCATGGGTCTCCTGAGATAGGGGTGGCTCTCCCACATGACCCGAGTTCCTTCGCAAATGATGGAGTCCGACTGCAGTTACACAGTAGAGTCGGCTTCCCCGTCCCACCTGAGTTCTTCTCCAGGTGTCCCACGGCATCTTCTGTCGCCGGTCACACCAGCAGGGAGATGCTGTAGCATCGCACACATTGCTTTTGTCCTCAGTGTAGAATACACCCTGATCTCACTTTAAAGCTCCAGTGGACAAACCTGTGGAGGTGGTTTATGTAGAACTTTTGTTTTTTGCTCTTTGTGTAAATAGTAGCCTAAGCAGAGTCTGCTTTTCAGAACTTACTGTTTCCAATGGACCCAGAAGCCACTCAGTGAACGAAGACGAGCAAGAAGAGCCAGGCGAAGGAAGTGAGGACGAATGGGAGCAAGTGGGCCCCCGAAACAAGACTTCGGTCACTCGCCAGGCGGATTTTGTTCAGACCCCCATCACTGGCATTTTTGGTGGCCACATCAGGTTTTAAGCTTTTCTGGAATAATTTAGCATTTGCCTTTTTCAGGGTTTTGCCATTTTGCTGGAGGGGGGAGGTGTAAGATTTGTCCTAAGAAATTTGGGACTGTGGGTGGTTTGCCTTTGCTCCCTGTGCCCGCTCTGTTCTTGGACTTGCTGACGCTTGTCCTGCCGGCCCCACGGCTCTCACACAACCCACGGCGGCTTCCTGCAGAGGGCGCTGCCCCCCCCCCCAGCCTGTCTGCCAGGGGCTCCCCACCCCTCAGTGACACTGACATTCCCTCCGTCCAGCTGCTCACAGCCGGGTAGGAAGAGAAAGACAAGTTAATGGAAATACATGTTTTGTTAAGAGAAGAAATTCATGTGTCTGATTGGAGGAATTGTAGGCACGGGAGCCAGGTGAGCTCGGAAGCTTAGAGAGTGCAGAGGGAGCTGCTTGTACACAGAGGAGGACGTGTGGCCTTCTGGAGTACCTGGGCACCTCCCCTGCCCCAGTCCCCTCAAACTGGCTGCCCTTTGCTCATTCATGGAGTCCTAGAAAGTTTTTTTTTTTTTTTTTAACCCACATTTGTTTATTTAATTTTGGCTGTGTTGGGTCTTCATTTCTGTGCGAGGGCTTTCTCTAGTTGTGGCAAGCGGGGGCCTCTCACTGTCGCGGCCTCTCTTGTTGCGGAGCACAGGCTCCAGATGCGCAGGCTCAGTAGTTGTGGCTCACGGGCCTAGTTGCTCCGCGGCAATGTGGGATCTTCCCAGACCAGGGTTCGAACCCGTGTCCCCTGCATTAGCAGGCAGATTCTCAACCACTGCGCCACCAGGGAAGCCCTAGAAGGTTTTTACTTATTTACATTAGAGCCGTTCAGTACCACCATTATGTGGAGTTCAGTAGAACTTGCACTGACTCCGAGGACCTCCTTACTCATCCAGAGTCTGAAAGGACCGCATTATAGCATGATTTCCTTCTGAAGACCTTGCAGCTTCACCTACAGGAGTGTGTTTTTGGTTTTTTTAGTGAGCCTCTTAGCCTTTCGTCATCCCAGAACAAGAAGTAACACCCTTTTCAAGGCATCGAAAGTCAGTTCAGTCTCTCTGCTCTAAAACAGTTTAGGTTGAGCACCTTGCAACAGGCTAATGAGATCCTCAGACATGTGCCCGACCCCCTCCCAAGCTGGTCACACGACACTGAACCCGTCACTTCTGTGCCCTCGCTGTGAGCTAGACTTTGCAGGCCCCTTTCTGTTGTGGAGCTCATGTCAGCCTCCCGACGCCCAGCCCCACCACTGTGGCTGCAGCTCGTTCTCGCCAGATGCAGATCCTCGGGAAGGGCCCTTCTGGGAGAGGAAAGCGGGGCTCCAGTTTGGTGACCAGCAGTGAGAGGAGGCTGTCTGCGCCCTTAACTCTGTTAGCCGAGCAGCCTGATGTTGTTCCCCCTCGGGGTGCTCACTGAGGGTGGGGGAGAAACGAGGGCACAGCCCAGTGGCTGTGTCGAGGGCTCCGTGTTTGTGGGATGGCACAGCAGCCGGATTGCAAGGCCACAAAGATCCCAGATGTGTTTGAGAATAAGCAGTGGGAAAAACCAGAATCCACTTTGGAGAAATTTCTGGCTTGCCCCAGATGACTCTTCATGGCCCTGTAGCCTCAGCCTCTGTAGGCCCTTTGCATTGAAATTGGGTGTTGATTTTTTTTTTTAACTATAAAGCAAAGATACAGAACTACTCCTTGTAACTTAGGAGCTGCTTTTGTGTGTGTAGTAGGCACCATTGAGCATGATTCTTAATGGTGTGTGGCCTGCGGGATCTTATTTCCCCGACCAGGGATCGAACCCAGGCCCCTAGCAGTGGAAGCACGGAATCCTAATCACTGGACCACCAGGGAACTCCCAAGCATTATTCTTTATTCAGACCAATGGAAAGGTTTTCTCCTAAAATTCACGCTCTTTTGTTTTGTTTTGTTTTTGAGGTATGCGGGCCTCTCACTGCTGTGGCCTCTCCCATTGCGGAGCACAGGCTCCGGACGCACAGGCTCAGCGGCCATGGCTCACGGGCCCAGCCGCTCCGCGGCATGTGGGATCTTCCTGGACCGGGGCGCGAACCCGCGTTCCCTGCATCGGCAGGTGGACTCTCATCCACTGCGGCACCAGGGAAGCCCAAATTCATGCTCTTTTGGTGCTTTTCCAGTTACCCCAAAAAGACCAGCACTTTTCTCCACCTTGTCCACCCTTTTGGTAAAGTCCAGGCCCATTACTGCTGTTCCCATATTTTCCCACTATTCCTCTCTGGAACCAAGGGAACGGCCGCCGCCTCAAGGCTTCCTCCTCACAGGGAGCCTGGAGGTGCTTCCTGTGCTGTGTGTCGGGAAAGCAGTGTGTGAGACGGAAAGCTGGCAAGAGAGCCGCTCACCTGCCCTTCGCAGCAGTCTGACTACCTGTCCACCCCTTTTATTCGTGTATAAACTGGGGCACTCAGGCTGCAGAGAGACAATCCCACGTTGAACTCCTGGAACACCTCCTTGCTGAGGCTACGTGAGACGTGGGCCCAACACAAATTTTTACTCAGAAAGACTTGGACAAAGAAAAGTGAGGTGAACACCCAACTAAGGAAGCAAGGCTGAGCTGGCAGCCGCCTCCTTGAGGGTGGTGGCCACTTTCCTTTCGCACACACCCTGCTCCCCTTCCTTTGTAAAGTCGTTTTCATAGGGGAATTGCTATCCAAATCATTCCTTTTACCTCAGGGTTTCCTCTTTTTTATTACAACAGGCTGTGACGCCTGAGAGGATAAAAAGTGTCAGCATTTTGACTCTGGGAAGATTGTCTCCTTTGCTAATCTGTGCATTAAATAAAGTGGAGGGGGGGCATTTGGAAGGTGAAATAGGCCTTCTTCCAGAGCTATTAAGCTGGGAAAATTTTCAGCTGGTGGATTGAGTTGCTAGAAATTCTTTCGAGGTGGTATTGAGTGGAATTATTTTAAAATTCTTCGGTGTGTTTTTAGCATTTCTGTTCTCTGGTCTTCTGGCAGTGATACTGAATAATCTCGCTTGCAGTGTTTGTTCCTCTTGTCCTGCTGCATATAACCTCAGGGAGAGTGGGAAGGCGAGCTCTTAGATGCGGTGTGTTTTCCACTTTCAGGTCTGTGGTTTACCAGCAGAGTTCAAAAGAATCTGCCACCCTGCAGCCGTTCTTCACGCTGCAGCTGGACATCCAGTCGGACAAGGTACGCACCGTCCAGGACGCGTTGGAAAGCCTGGTGGCAAGAGAGTCTGTCCAGGGTTATACCACCAAAACCAAACAAGAGGTACGTTCACAGTTGGTCTTGGACCTTTATCCAGAGGCCCTCTGGGGTGGGCGAAAGAGCACAGACTCTGGAATGAGGAGAAGTGGGTTTCAGCTCTGCCTCTCAAATCGGTTGCTTACCTTTTTTTTTTTGGACTGAAAGTTTCCACATTCTGAGAATGAAATGGTTGATCCTCCCAACTTCCCTTGGCTCTAAGTCATGAAACACAGGTCACGATCTTTGGGGTTATTTATGCTGAGCTGCGTTTCATTTGCTGGCCATCCAGTCATGGCACCATAGAGTGAATACCACCTCTGACAGAGGCCGATAGCTCGTTCACATTCCTGATACCATAGAGCACAATTTCATGAGATGGTTAGGAGATAAAAGATGTTCTAAAAGATGTTCTAATCTGGTTTGCATTTGACTGCAGATCTTCAAGGACATTGAGAAATAGAAAGTAATTGTTCTGGTGCCTGTTACTCTTTGATTTGATCTGAGAAAAAGATAAAGTCTTGAGTCTTTCAGCGTTCAGGAGTCAAGAGGAGGCATGTCGGCTCCGTCGAGAGAGGCGATAATTCCCTGCTCTCTGAGGGCTTGTTAGCTGCTGGCCGTCCAGATGCGCCAGTTAGGCCCGACTTCTCATCCGCAGTAGAGGGTGCCTTCTCTGTTTTGTATCCTAGGTCGTGGCTGTGCATTCATAGAGGTGTGTTGGGGAGATGAATGTAGACTGGCTAGGGCGGTGCCTTTTTGAACACTTCAGAGTGTTCCTGTGAGGCCCGATTTCAGTAGCCGTGTGTGATGGCTACAGGGAGAACCAGCACGGCCCAGCGTAGGAAACCTGCCAGCACCTCGTGGGGCCAAGGGCCCTGCCCTTGCCTTGCAGCTCGGGCTCCATCCACGTGAAGAGGAGCAGAGGCGGGGTGTGGAGAGCTTCTGTCCGTCTGCTGTGGGTTGGTCAAGCCAACCTCTCGGGGCATCTGCAGAAGTTAGGCCTAGCTCTACCCCGTGTTTTCTAATTGCTTCTCGTGGACAATTTTGTTCAAAAAGTAAAAGTGGTAGGAGCCGGAAGAGAATCCCGGCAGCTTTTCCTTAGAGAAATGGTGGAACTTAACGGGAGAGAGAGAGTGGGTACTTGTTCTCGGGAGGCCGGGTCACGTACTGGCTGTGGGACTGTCCACCTGCTCGTCTGGGGCAGCCATGACTCCAGAGGTGGACTCGCCATCCTGGCCCCTCCCCACTGGAGCCACTGATCCTGCTGGGGAGGGGGGCACCCTGTCCCTGCGCTCCCAGGACAGCCCTCTGAGGATATGTTTGTTCTCCTCGTTTGCCCCTGCTGCAGTTAAACTGCTGTTTGGGCAGAGGTGGGTGGGGCGCGATGACTGAGGTAGCGGTGGCTGTGGTTGTTGGCCCGGGGTCAGAGGAGGGTGAGGAAAAGGTGATGGATTCTAGGTGGCAGGTTTGCAGGAAGGAGTCACGGAAGAAGTGGCATCTCGGTGGAGCCTTGAAGACGGCAGAGAAGGCTGCTGGCCGTTTTCGCTCCGTGGCTGTGGAAGCAGGTGTCTGAGGAATGAGCTTGTACAGCGTGTCTGTGAAGAGCAAGTAACACATTTTCTGGAATGTGATTTTTTAATTTACTTTTCAAAGTACCCACTTGAATTTTATTAGGTTTTTAGGTCAAAAGTTGTTTTTCTGTGGGAACACAGGAAGATTGTGGGAAAATATGATTATACAAAATACTAGCTAAATAAAAAGGTCTGGGTTTGTTGGGTGTTAGAAAGTGTGGCTCAGTTTCTCTGGAAACGCGGAACACTCAGTTAAGGATTTGAGATTAGCCCCTTAACGAACAGAATCGCGCGTCACTAGCACTGAGAAACCATCCCAGAGGTACTTTAGTCTGACTATCATTTTATAAGTGAGGAAGCTGGAGTCTTACATCGTCATCGCTGGTTTTGACTGTGGAACTGGAGTCATGCTTTTTTTCATTCACAATTCTTGTTGGATGTGAGACACTGGACTGCAGAGACTCAATGGGAATGTCGAGGTGATCGGGCCATTTCCATGCCTGGGACCTCAGTCTGGGTGGGAAGACGGGCCTGAAAGGGTCTTCTGCCCTAATACTAATAAACCAGGTGGCGGTGACCGCTAGGCTCGCTTCAGGTACCTTCAGCCAGATACGCGTGTAGTCCTCCGAAAGCTTTCTGGGTGTTTATTATATGCCGCTGTCTTTCGGATTGTTACGTGGACAAGTACTTCTACCGAAAGTATTCTCCGTCTAAATACCGGAAGCATCAACACGTTTGCAGATACAGAGAACAAACAGTACATAAAGGGGTTAAGTTTGCTTGTGAAGATGCATTTTAATAAAAAGCAGCGTTCAGTAGACCGTGGAAGTTCATAAGGGGCATTTTGAATTGATAAAAGCGGAACTGTTATAAAACCAATGGTTACACTAAATAGCCTTGGAGTTATCTAGAGCGTCTAATTCAAGAAACACATTGGCTTCAGCTCTATCAGTACTGTGAGAGTTATTAAAAAAATAAGTTAATACATACGTAATTCAAGGTATTACTAAGTTAGCTTCTAAATGTTTATGCCAATTTAATGCCCTCGGACAAAGGTTCTTAACTTGGCTTGGGGACCTTTGGGACCCCCTGCAGTTGTGTCTGTAGGGATATATGCACTTTTCTAAGAGGAAGGTCAGTACCTCTCAAAAGATCCCATTCGATTCTCCAGAGACCCTGTGACTCAGGAAGCTTTGAGAAGCATTGCCCCGGAGCATTTGAGTCTTGGAGCGAGAGGTGGGGTGGCGTCTGCCGCTCGGAGTAAGATGGCGTTACCTGTGTGCTTGTGTGTCTCAGGTGGAGATCAGTCGAAGGGTGACTCTGGAAAAGCTCCCTCCTGTCCTCGTGCTGCACCTGAAACGGTTTGTTTACGAGAAGACAGGTGGATGTCAGAAGCTTATCAAGAACATTGAATATCCTGTGGACTTGGAAATTAGTAAAGGTAACGACTGTAAGGCAGGAGCGTCTGTGATGACAGTCCTGGAAGCAGCCAGCTTCTTGATGCCTCAGCACTTTCTGTGTCATGTCAGCATTCAGAAGCTCTTTCATGACTTTTTTGTTTTAAATTTCTTGACTGTTAATAGACCTTTAGGTTAAAATTTCTCACTAAAATGGCCTTTTAAAAATAAAGGCAAAAATAAACCATATGAAAGTATTACTAGGTGAGAAAAATACTAAATATAAAAAGTTTATGGGTCAGTGGTAGGAAATACCCTTCCTCATACTAGGCGTTAACAGCTGTGTGGAGCAGCCTGCCTAACGGGGCTTTTTAGCGGGTGGGGCGTGTTTCCTGCGGGCCCCGGGGCTTCCCCTGCCCTCCGGTGGCAGGGACCCCGGCCTTAGAGCTGCAGCCCCAGCCCCGGGTCTCCGCCGGGTCTCCGGGGCTCGGCAGCTTGGGCACATCGTGGTGAAAGCACCTGGTTGTCTTGCTAAAAGTGAGCTTGAAGGAAAACTTTCCAGGAAAGCTTCAGAATTTGTGAGAAATGTTCTGTGCAACAGTGAAGTTCGATCAGGAGCGTAAAGAGCTAGAGGCGATGCTCAAAGTGTCTGGGGGCCTGGAGAGCAGAAAAGAGCACTTGGGCCGTCTTCCCTGGTCTCCTGGAGGAGCAAACTGCCGTCCTCCTCCCTCCTCCCTCCCCACGCTGCCCGGCACTGGGACCTGCCGGGCAGTGGGCCTGGGATCACCATCGCTTCACCTGCACCCAGGCACGTTGCATTTCCTTCCCCCTAAGATTCGGACTCTGGCTCTCAGCCCTGTTCTCACGAGTTGCCACCTTCGGCTGATAGGTTTGCCTCCTGTGCCAGTTCATGGTCCGTTTGAGGACCGGAAAGGGGAAGAAACGCCAGCCGAAAATCATCTTACTGTTGATTGGAGTTTTGTGGTCTGACTCACATGTAAAACATTTTAAACCTTAGGCTTTCCAGGGCAGCTTTGCTTTTGTTTTTTTCTTCCCCATTTTTTAGAACGTCTGCTTGTAAGGGGTTTCTAGCATGGGCTAGAGGCTCAGTATATGCCCCTGTCCTCTGATGGGTGGGCTCTGGTGACCTCCGTTACTACCCTGCAGCTGGTCTTCCTCGCTGCTCAGTTTTTATGCAAATGAGGGGATGGAGTTGTGTTTGGTCTCCCTGGTCCACTGGGTGGGTTAGTTGATTGGAGGCTGCTGTCTGCCCCTTTATGGGAGCTCTGTGTGTCAGCGCTTTTATAGATTAAAGCTCTTGATATTTTGTTTTTCAGAACTGCTCTCTCCAGGGGTTAAAAATAAGAATTTTAAATGCCACAGAACCTATAGGCTATTTGCAGGTAAGTCAATTTGTACGACATTTTCCTGTGAAAGCAACGATGAAAAGGTTTATACCCTGGCACAATTTTGCTGTAATGCCACTTAACGTAGAGAATAGATTATTGGTATCCCTGTGGACTTTATAAGTCCGGAAATCATTTGAAAATGTGCGTTTTACCTAAAATTTGGTGTGTTTGGAATTTGACAGACTATTCTCTTGGCTCTAAAAGCTCAGCCCAACGTGAGACGTCGTCTAACACGACTGTCTCTGTCTTGGAGCCAGAGGTGTGGGGTTGCCAGGCTGGGAACCCTCCCTGCCGCGGTCGTGGTGCCTGTAGGAGTGGGTGCTGAGGCGTGGCCACAGCCAGGCTAGGGGAGCGCGGGCTCCTTAGCCGCCCACGACCTCCTGCCCCCCCCCCCCCCCCCGGGCTCCCCGCGGAGCCCATCCACGTTCTCCGCCTCCTGTTCTTCCCTCCTCCTTTCTCTTTCACAGCCCGAGTCTTTTGCGCCTTTGAGGCCTTCTGTGTCTTTGAAGAGTTGCTGGTCGCAGCAGTTGTGTTTGCGCCCCTGGCCGTTTGTCTTAGAGTTTTCCAACTGCTCTCCCACCGCTTCTCTTGTGTTGCCTTTGCGGAGCCTGTCTGTAGTGACTGCTGTTTGTTAGCCCTCACACGTTCATTGAGCCTTTTCACTGGATACTTTTTATGTACTATCTCATTTAGTCCTTACAGTGTCCTGGGAGGTATGTGGCGCTATCCCCATTTTGTAAAAGGACAAACTGAGACTCGTGGAGGAACATTGGCCGCTCTGTGCCCTTAAGTGGCAGAGCAGAGCTTCACACTCCTGCCCTCGGTCCACCCCTGAGCTCTTGGGATGTTGGATTGGGCCCTGGTCGTTGGGTGGGTCGGGTGCCAGGTTAGAAGGTGTTGGGCCCGGTTGGCCCTTTCTTCCCACCAGGACCTGCTCCCTCCGACTCGCTCTTCTCCCCGGAGGTGGCTGATCACGGCCTTACCCCAGCCTGCTGGGACCTGGTGGGCAACACACTCCCGGCGTGTAGCCACCCTCCCCCTGACCTGCCTTGGGCTGGCAGCTCGGAGGCCTCTCTGTGGTCTTCCTCTGAGACCAGAGGGCCCCCAGGGTCCAGCCTGGCTCCCTGGGGTTTGGCACTGAGGTCCCAGGGTGATGACGTGTTTCTCCGAGTCTCCCTGCAGCCTCCCTGGGGTCCCTGTCAGGGCAAGGTGATGATCAAGGGCAGGGTTAGCAAGTCTTGTCTCCTGGTCAGGGGGCCCTGGTGTGAGTGCACCCCTACCACTCCCGCCCGCCCCGGCCCGGGGCTTCTTCTGGAGTCGCTCTCGCCTGCACCCCTGAATCTGAGCCTTCTAATCTCAGAAATACGGTCACCGGATTGGTTGCAGTTTTCTGTAAACTGTGAGTAAAGAGGTGCTTTTAAAAATGGTTTTGATTGCGGGACAAAGAAAATCAGTTAATATAGCGCGTGAGCTTTTGGAAAACTCATTCTCAGCTCTGCTTCTGTGACGTGGGCTTGCCGGGCGTCTGTGACACATCACCATGTTAGGTACAGGTCTGCTGCTTGAGAAACCTGCATACGGGTAGAGCGCTTCTCTTCTGAATATTTAAAATGAAGTGTCGTAGAGGAAACGCAAATCAGTTAAACCCACAGGTCCTTTAAATCCTACTGAACTGGTCACTTTAAAAAACCAAAACCAAGTCTGGTAGGTCTTAGAGGTGAAAATCCAGGACAGACGCCCCACAGCTGGATTTGGGGTCAGAGGGACATGCTGGTGTCGGGGCTCCCCTTGCCCTGCGGCAGCCTGTCCATCTCTGTGACCTGCAGGACTCGATGCAGCCGTGAGCTGCTGCTGGTTCCGTTGCTGGTTTCCCACTTGATGGCCCAACAGTCTTGCTGTCCCTCAGCGACCAGTCGCGTTCGTCCCCGGCGGGCCAGGGCCTCAGTGTTCTCTGAGCCCCAGCAGAATGGCCTCTGCGCAGAGCCCGGCTCTGGGTGGATTTGGATGTCCCTACAAGTGGGGGAGCGCGCTGACGTTCAGCCTATTTATTGCTGAAATTTCGTACCAGATTGTGCCCCTCTCTCCAAGTGACTGTCCTTCATGCCACTCACGGCAACGCACAGCTCACCCTGGCCACACTGCAGCCCCCCTCCCCGGAGTGTCACTGGAGGCTGTTTCCCTCACACAGGGTCAGGTCTGCTGCTGGCCCAGCCACCTCCCAGCCCCTTCTCTGCATAGAAGGGGGAGGATGTGCCCTTCCACTGTCTTTAATACCTTTTCAGCATCTTCCGACAGTTATATTTGTTTTACACCTCTGACTAAGGCTTCCTGTTTGAATTACACAATTTTAATGAACAAGTACATGGCAGGTAATTTTTTCTGTTAAAACATGGTAGTAGAAAAATCGGAAATTTTTTTTAAAAGAAAAAAAGAGCAATGACCGGTGTCTGCAGGGTGACTCAACTGCCCAGTCAGCCCAGCTAACTGCGCTGGCGACCCTCCTGGGGCGGTGCTGTCCTTGTCACGGGTGACAGTCCACAGAAAACCTCAGATTCTTGTTTTTTTCATGTAATGTAAGCATATTCTTACACCGCCAAAAACTTCTAATCAGGTCAACGAAAAAATTCACCTTCTTGTAATGTAATGCACTCAGCATTCCTTCGAGTGTGAATATAGGCTTTTCCATGTTTTCACTTTGTCCAAGATTCAGATACTCTGTTGGAACAGTCTAGAAGTGGAATTGGCTGGATCAGGGCCTGATGTTTGGGCCTCGGTGTGCGTTCCCAGAGGGACATTGGCTGATGGCTCTGCAGGGAGCGTCTCTGTGTCCTCCTTCCTAGGGGACTGTCTCCTGTATCAAGTCTTAAGGCGGCTGACGAGCCTGCCTACAGGGCTGACAGATGGGACGACCCCATTAGTTGACATTTCTTTCATAGTTTGTGAGGTATTGAGCATTTTAAATATGTTATTAAGATGTAGATGTATGACTTCGTATTGTAAATTGTTGAACGGTTTTGAGTTGAAACAGCATTGCTTTGTATAACCCCACTTCTCTGTCCCACCTGCCTTGGTGCCAGGCCTTTCGTGGGACAGGCAGGTCTGTGGCGGGGGCAGGCGGGCACCTCAGGCGCTGGTGTGCGGAGCCGCTCTCACGGGCGCCCGGGCCCTCTCTTGCAGTGGTCTACCACCACGGCAGCAGCGCCACGGGCGGCCACTACACCACGGACGTCTTCCAGATCGGTCTCAATGGCTGGCTGCGCATCGACGACCAGACGGTCAAGGTGATTAACCAGTACCAGGTGGTGAAGCCCGCTGCCGAGCGCACAGCCTACCTCCTGTATTACCGCCGCGTGGACCTGCTGTAGCCGCCGCTGTGTGTGCCCGACGCTGCTTGTAGAGCACCGGCTCTCACCGACTCCCCTCCTCTCTTTAGTGGCTCTTTAGAGAGAAACTCTTTCTTCCTGTTGCAGAAATGGGCTAGAATGAAAGGAGACGCCTGGGGTTTGTGCACAACATAGTTCATGTTGACTTCTAGCTTCCAAATCAAAGTCATCTGGTCGAGACAGACTGTCGCCTGATTTAAGCAAAAACACAAAATCCACATTTCCGAAATAATGCCAATTCCTGAGTAAGAAGGGGAACTTGCATTTGATTCCCAGTCTAACTGCATAGTAGAATAAATCCTGCACCAGCAACAACACTTGTAAATTTGTGAAAATGAATTTTATCTTTCCTTAAAAAAATAAATTTTTTAATCCATCACACTTTCTTCCCTCACCCTTTAGTTTTTGATAAATGATAAAAATGAGCCAGTTATCAGAGAAGAAATAGTTCTTACTTCAAAAGATAAACAAACACATAAAATGAGTTGCTGGTTCCTAATAGGAAAAATACATTTTAATAATCGTGCGATGAGAAGCTGCTTACGTACACATTGCAGATCAAATATTTGGAGTTAAGATGTCAGTCACATAGATGGGTGATTGTAACTTTATTGCCATTAAAAGATTTCAAATTGCATTCATGCTTCTGTGTACACATAATGAAAAATGGGCAAAATGATGAAGATTGATAATTCCCTGCGTCTGCTGTCTAATTCTGCTGTCTGCTCTTCTACGATGCCGCGTCTCTAATTGTACACAGTTAGTGATAGCTAGGAGTATAAAGTTGTCGCCCATCAATAAAAATCACACAGTTGGTTTAAAGCTGCGTGTGTGGTGTTTCTTTGACGGCAAATGCCTTTTCCAGTAACCGGAGTTCAAGTGGGCATGACTGGGCTGCTGGAATTAAAATAAGCCCTTGGGGAAGCCTGACGTGTTCCTGAAAGCTTACCCAAGCCCTCAGATGATTCTTGTTTACTATTTGCAAAGTTATTAACTCTAGTGATTCGGATAAAGGAATTTTTTTAAATCTTCAAAGAGCAGAAAAGAGGAGGTAAGCTCTCTCTCCGTTGTTTTGTCCCCTGCATTGCTGAGTTCAAGGAGGGGACGGACGTGGGTCAGGGCTGAGCATCCTTGTCATTGCCTGCTACCGAGCATCCTACCTGTGCCTCAGATGCCACCTCCAGATGCGGAAAGGAAGCCTTTCGAGATGGAAGAGATGAAGAGGAGAGCCGTCATACACGTCAGGCCGCTCCCGGCAGCTCCTGTGCCCGTGGCACCCTGGTGCCAGAAGGCCCTGTGCAGGCCGCTCGCAGTAGTGTGCTGGGGTCCCCAGAGCAGCGGGCTTATGTGCTCCAAGCCTCTCCCCGAAGCTGTTCCTCTTACCGTCCGCTGTTCCTAATTGTAGCCATGTGCCGCTGCAGGTTCGGAGCTTAATTTTAAAATTACAGTACTGTATAGCATAGGGAACTATACTCAGTATTGTGTAATAACCTAAAGGGAAAATTATCCGAAAAGGAATATATACACATATATAACGGAATCACTGTGCTGTACACCTGAAACACAACATTGTAAATCAACATACTTCAATAAATATATATTTGTATAAAAATTATAAAAACGTGCAGTTCTAACGTTGCCCCCTTGGCCCGCCTGCCCTCCTGTAACCCTACTCTGATTTGCTTAGCTACTTAGAAGTCATCATTAGCCTCTCATTAAAATAATGTACAATTCTTATGGAACATGTGGACTTCGAACGCTAAATTAACTTTGGGGGATGCAACCCACACCAGCAGTAAACCAGCCACACGTGGAATAAGGAGCCTGTTCTGAAGCCCGGCGTTGAGTTCTGCATTGTGATCCGTGAGCCAGGTCAGGTCCGATCTGTACAAGTGGCTTATCTGTCTTGAGTATGCAGCCTCCATAAGCGATGTTGGCTAAAGTGTCCCCGTGAGTCAGTGAACGCCCTGTCCAGAACAAGGCCTCTCTCAGGGATCTGTAACAGGAGCCCGGACATACAGTGCCGTCGTTGGTACACCAGCCTGCTTCCAAGTGTTAGAACACATCTTGTGCATTTAGATGAGGAAATTTTCCCTCAAATGTCGTTCGAGGGTCTCTACATAATCATTAAATTGCTAAGTTACATATTCTGTCAAGCCCAAAATATGTTGGAAACTGAGATACTAAGGCCTTCCGTTGGAAGGTCTCGTCTCTCTCAAAAGTGGTTAGAGATGAATTAAGTGCAGTGGGGCCTCCAGTGTCTCGGGTGACCCTGTAACGTGCGGAGAGGTACTGCATTCACGTCTTAAATTTTATTTCTGGCTGTGTTGGGTCTTCATTGCTGTATGTGGGCTTTCTCTAGTTGTGGTGAGCGGGGGTTACTCTTCATTTTGGTGCATGGGCTTCTCATTGCGGTGGCTTCTCTTGTTGCAGAGCACGGACTCTAGGCGCGCGGGCTTCAGTAGTTGTGGCACAGGGCTCAGTCGTTGTGGCTCGCGGACTCGAGAGCACCGGCTCAGTAGTTGTGGCGCACGAGCTTAGTTGCTCCGAGGCATGTGGGATCTTCCCAGGCCAGGGATCGAACCCGTGTCCCCTGCATTGGCAGGTGCATTCTTAACCACGACGCCACCAGGCAAGTCCTGCATTCACTCTTCAGGCTACTGTCCCCTCTGGCACATCGGACTTTTAGATTCAGCTGTCTGGTAGCCCTCAGATGGCTCCTCTGTTACCCTGTACATGAGTGTGTTGTCTGAAAGAGCATGCATATTCCCACACCCCCTGACAGCTCCAATTGTATGCATGACAGATAATAGCTTCCCAATTTTCCTGTGCTTAAGTGGGATCGGGATGCCCAGCTGCAGGCGAAGAGCAAAGCTCCTAAAGGGGCCGAATATATAGCAAGGAGACGCTAGCCTGGAGTTCACGATTACCTGCATTTGGTCCCTGCAGTGATTGATCGGCCCTTGGATAGAAAACCCGATCATTCTAGCAAATCCAGTGCTTTCTAGGGTCCCAGGTGAATTGTGGGCCTGTCCATGTTGTTCTTGACATTTTGAGCTAAATGTTTAGTGTTTCCTGCTGCAATTTTTAGTGTTTTTATAATTCCAAGACTATTTCGTTGGCTTTAGGGTCATTTACACTAAGAACTTGGCCCCTTAACCTTGGTGCTGGGGATATAAATTTAGTGATTTTCCTTCATTAGCATTTGACATGTCTTTCTCAGTGGCTTTTAAACCACTGTGAATGCTAGGGTACCGTCAGAAGTACAACACAGGGAGATTTTTCTTTACTGTGTGAAATATTGCTAACAAGACTTGGAAGTTGTCTTACACGAAGAACGTAATCAGGTTTATCTGGTTGGTGTATTGTTTGCCCCAAGCCAAGAAAGTGCATGTGCCTCTTTCAGAAGGAGAGAAGGAAAAATGGGTTCCATTCAGAATGAAAAATGGCGGTCCTTCCATTGTCCTGTTTGTACAGCCATGTTCAGCTGCCCGGTGGCTCAGAGAAGCTGTTTCTTTAATTTTTCAGGTGGTCAGTCATGTAGTCATGGTCCAATGTGTGGGTCCCGCTAGTAGTAACTTTGTAATCAGCAAATGCATCATTTTATGTCTTTTCCTTAGTGGAAATTTCTGGTGATTGTTCTCATAGGGTGCTTGTACTTGACCGGGCCAACTAGTTAGAAAGCTAAGATTGCAGTCAAAGTCAGTTGCTTTGGATTAACCAAGTAAACCTATGAGTTCAGTGCTGCACAGCTCTCAGCTCACTTTGCAGGAGTCGGCGTCCTGCCAGTGTGGCCACTTCACTCATGGTTCGTTAAGCTTCTCTTTGGAAGTGCTTAGTCCATCAAGAGAGACCAAAGACTTCTCTATTACTTCTCTGGCTCAAGAAGGAAAGATGCCTTGTCGACTGGCCCGGTGAGGGTAGTACCCATTACACCAATTTCCTGAGCGTCAGTGGGCTTCGAAAACATTAGGAAAAAAATCTTAGAGTTTAAAAAAAGTCTAACAAGGCCGTGTGTTAACAGCCTGCTCTACACATAATGCTATTTTGTCTTTTTAAAATCAATCGCAGCAGATTGCCAAGCAGGTGTGCTTTTTCCTCATCAGACGTTTGCTCTTGCTTCCTAGGATTTTTTTTTTTAATCTGTTGTTATTCATCTTTTGGACTGACTATTCCCATCTTACTTATACCTTTTGGAGACAAATATGTTTGTTTGAAAAATGAGACTCACTTTGTAGCTTGGCTTCACCCTGTGGTGATGTTCTTTCTCTTCAGAAGTAAATAAACGAACCAGTGAACGAATGCTTGGTCCCTTTCTGATCTTTCACTCTCTTTTCTTACCTCCCCCTGCCCCCCACCCCTACAAGAAAGGGTAGATCATCCTAGTTAGTGAGTGTGGGCTGCTTTTAGCAGATTTACACTGTAAATTTGTTTGCCAGTTGGGCTTCCCTTTTGTTTCTCAGGCAGTCCGGTCATAATTAGGGGTGACTTGCTAAGCTCTTGATTTGCTGAGCACAGTAGCATTTTGTCAGGTGTCTTCTGTTGGAAACAGCTGGCAAGTAAGCTTTTAAATTTAGTGGGGTTTTCTAAATGTCCATCGACAGAGGAATGGATAAAGAAGATGTTATATGTACACACACACACACACACACACACAATGGAGTATTACTCAGCCATAAAAAGGATGAAATAATGGCATTTGCAGCAACATGGATGGACCCAGAGATGATCGTACTAAGTGAAGTAAGCCACGCAGAGAAAGACAAAAACATGTGATATCACTTATATGTGGACTCTAAAAAGATGATACAAATTAACGTACTTACAAAAGAGAAACAGACTCACAGACTTTGAAAACTTATGGTTACCAAAGGAGAAGGTGGGGGGGGCGGGATAAATTAGGACTTCGAGATTAACATACACTACTATATATAAAATAGATAATCGAGAAGGACCTACCGTATAGCACAGGGAACTCTACTCAATATTCTGTAATAACCTATATGGGAACAGAATCTGAAAAAGAATGGATGTATGTATGTGTATATGTATACCTGAATCACTTTGCTGTACACCTGAAACAGACACGACATTGTAAATCAACTATATCCCAATATAAAATAAAAAGTAAATTTAAAAAAATTAGTGTTTTTTTTTCTTTCAGTTAAGGGGATCCTAGCTGCCGTGCGATTTAGGAAGTGTTTTGACTCTAGGACTTCACATTGATTGAGTGATGCCGTCCAAGATGTTTTCATCTTCATAAACTCCATTTCCTCCCAGATCCCATTTAAGTGCTGCTCTTTGTCTTATCTATCATGTTATCTATCATGTGTTGGAAGTATTTATTGTTGGTTTTCTAACGAGTAAATATTAGGGTAGCTTTGTTCATTCTGTGGTAGCAATCCAGTCAGATGCGTGTGTGCGTTTGAAGGGTTCCCGATCCCTTCCTGAGAAACCCCATGTCCCTGTCGGCAAGTTCAGGAATCGGGTAAACCTCAGCCCCGTGGGGTTTTTTTGTCCTTTTTTGAAATTGCAGTTGGTTTTTGTTTTTCAAACATCTTCACCCATGCGGAGTGTTTTTGGTTTCAGCTTTCGGGCCCTCTGAGAGGGTTGCGCCGTGTTCGGGGTGGCACTGGGATGCTGGGGTTGGGTCTGGTGAACCTGACCTTGAGCTCATCTGTCCTCCAAAGAAAGCAGATCTCTTCACGCATTTTATGAGCATTTGGGGATTCCCTACATAATTTAAGAAAAAAAATAATCCCTCTGCTTAAAAAAAAAAAAAAAAAGATTGAAGGACTCTTACTTAAGCGTGGATTTCCTGCCAGGTCTGAAAATGGACTCATCCTTGTTTATTCCCTGTTGCCAGCAGTGGGCCCAGCTCTGGACTCTGATACCTGTGGGGTCGGATTTGCTTTGTGCTTATCTTATCACCTGCAGCTGAAAGCCGAGCACTCCTGTGCTCCGTGGAGAATCAGTCGGTGCCTCCTGACCTTCTTGAGGACACTCACCCTTCACATCCGAGGCCAGCAAGGGGGTGATGCACTGATGTGGAATTTGTTCTGTGTTCGTAAAGGTGTGAATTAACTTTGCAGTGAGTAACATTCCCTTTCTAGGAAGATTTCTCCTGTTTCTTATGGCTGCAAACCCTCCCTGCTGCACTGGGACCACACCTCCCACTGCAAGACCACTGACTCCAGTGGAGCCCTCCACCGGGGGTGCTGCCGACGTGCGGCTCGTGACCTGGAGCAGATCCAGGGGTGTCGGGACCAGCGACTCACAGCAGCGTCCTCTGTGGTCACCCTTGGGGCGCTCCTGCTTGCCCCTCTCCCTTCCCCTCTCCGGACAGCATATTTTCTTAACGTGCTCATAATAGCTAAGAAGACGTGGGGCTTCCTACAGACCAGGCCCACTTCTGCTTTTAAATTACTTTTTAAATTAATTTATTTAATTTATTTACTTTTGGCTGCATTGGGTCTTTGTTGCTGTGCAAGGGGTTTCTATAGTTGCGGCGAGCAGGGGCTACTCTTTGTTGCGGTGCTTCTCATTGCGGTGGCTTCTTTTGTTGCAGAGCACAGGCTCTAGAGCGCAGGCTCAGTAGTTGTGGCGCACGGGCTTAGTTGCTCCGCGGCATGGGGGATCTTCCCTGACCAGGGCTCGGACCTGTGTCCCCTGCATTGGCAGGCGGATTCTCAACCACTGCACCACCAGGGAAGCACCGGGCCCACTTCTGAGCTCTTTCCAGGCACTTGGCCCTCTGACAGTCCCGGGAGGACTTTCTGCCTACACCGCGCAGCTGGGGAGTTGGCATCGGCTCAGAGTCTGCTCGGAGCCCCTGCACTGTGCTGTGTGCAGGCGCCCACCCCTCATCCCCGCGGCCTGCCCAGGTCAGTCCTGGCACTCGAGAGTAAACTAGAGTGGCCAAGAGAGGCTGGTGATACAGCAGAGAAACAGAAGGGAAATCTGGATGAACTCTCAATGCTGTGGCATTAAAACAAAACAAAGTAGTGAAATGATTAAAAACAGGGGTGCGGAAGCACCCAGCCGGTGCTCCAAACTCTCCCTGTGCTCATCAGCCTGTGATCTTGGGGCAGTGGCCCAGTGTCTGAACTGGCTGGGGGTGGCACTGCCCCACGGGGTCAGGGACAGGGTTAGGCCAGGTAACAGGTGCGATCTCTAAGCAGAGCCTGGGGGCTCAGTGAGCCCTGCTCACCTGTGTCCCTTCTGGCGTCATCACAGGGCTTGGGGCCGGGCCTCATCTCTGGTAATTCACCTTTTGAATTTCCCATCTTTTCCTGCCTCGACCTTTGGCCCTGCTTGCCTGTCCCCTCGTTTGAGTTCTGCTGTCCTGTCAGTTCTGGATGCTTCTGTTGAAGCCAGGCAGCTGGGCACTGTCTCCTGCCTGGTCAGGGCCCCTCAGGATAGGGACATGTTTGCTGCTGGCTGAGTTTCCACTAGAAAATAGTGTGAGTGTCTGGGTAGTGGGCGGCCTGTCACCACAGACCCCGGTGCCCCCTGGATCGCTCAGTAGAAATGTTCATTCCTCCCTGTCTTTCTTTTATGCAGATGCCCACCCAGGGCTAGCTGCACACACACACCCTGGAGTTTTCTGTTACTGTTCTTCTTTACAGCTGTCATGGGACTTTTTTTTTTTTTTGCGGTACGTGGGCCTCTCACTGTTGTGGCCTCTCCCGTTGCGGAGCACAGGCTCCGGACGTGCAGGCTCAGCGGCCACGGCTCACGGGCCCAGCTGCTCCGCGGCATGTGGGATCTTCCCGGACCGGGGCACGAACCCGCGTCCCCTGCATCGGCAGGTGGACTCCCAACCACTGTGCCACCAGGGAAGCCCTATCATGGGACTTTTTAAAGAAAGAAGTAAAATTCATCAGTGCACAGAAAAAATGAACCAAAGACTGGTCCAACCTAAGATTTGCATCCAACCTAATGTTTGTTTTCAAAGAAATAAAGTTTAAAAGTTCAACTCGGGCTTCCCTGGTGGTGCAGTGGTTGAGAGTCCGCCTGCCGATGCAGGGGACACGGGTTCGCGCCCCGGTCCGGGAGGATGCCACATGCCGCGGAGCCGCTGGGCCCGTGAGCCGTGGCCGCTGGGCCTGCGCATCCGGAGCCTGTGCTCCGCAATGGGAGAGGCCACAACAGTGAGAGGCCCGCGTGCAGCAAAAAAAAAAAAAAAGTTCAACTGACCCACGTTTACAACTAAGAAGAAAACATACACTTCATTCAATAAACACAGCAAACTTGAAATCTGCTTTTATTCTGTCTGGTGACCAGTTCAGGGCACAGAAGGGATGATACCGTGGGAGAGGCAAAGGAGATGGAGGTTAAGAGGGGAAGGAAGGGTGGCGGGGAGTGGGGCGCAGACCCAGGGGAGCGCGTGGGTCCAGCCTGGGCCTCCTGTGCAGACGGTGCTGACAGTGAACTCAACTTAACACTAGCCCCCGGTCTCTACAGGGAACGGCCGGTCATCATTTCTCTTCTGGAAACAGTTTATTCCGAGCTCTGAAGGTCTCAGTGTCTTCGTTTAGACCTTCCTTTTGGGTGTAGGGGGCTGTCCACCTACTCGGCCTGTTCACTGCTCATTGGCGGGTGTGTCGCCTTCTCAGGCACCCCGTTAGGTCGCTGTGCCTGAGGCTGTCCTTTGAAGCCCACATTGTTTCTGACCTTTGAGTGCTTCCCTTTTGAAACCAAGTCTGTTTCAGTGTTTTTGTCCTGTTAGTCCTAATGGTGACAGTACGTAATACGATTCAAAGGGAAAATAAAAGGCACTGCAAAAAGAATAGAACAAATGGGCAGCGGCAGCCACAGCAAGACATCCTCACAGGGTCCGGCCAGGGCATCCTTCAGCCTGCCCTTGCCCTGGGCTGGATGGGTGACATCGCAGCTCATGGTGTGAGCACAGCCAGCGGCTGAGCTCTCAGATCTGACCTCCTGGCCCACTGAGCAGGTGACCCCCGGGTCTTTACACGCCCCCAGCGCTGACACCCCAAGCAGGTTTGCAGCCGGTGGAGCAGGAAGGGGTGGGCCAGGCCCTCCCTGCCCGCTTTTCACAGAACTGCTGTCTGCGTCTGGGTGGTTTGGAAAATATTGTGGAAAAGAACCAAGTGGCTACCATGAGTCTGCACGTTCACAAGGTTTGTGTTTGACTTGAAGCGCCCACAACCAAACCCTTTAATTTCACTTGAATAAAAAGTGATGCGTTGACGAAAACGCCTTGTCCTACTTAAGCGGGGGCTGTGGCGAGGGTGGTGATATCACACTGGAGGGGACCCAGGCTGGGCCCGGCGGGGCCGGGCCTCGAGCTGTGACTTGCACGCGGCCAGGCACTCATGTCGAAATGGACAACTCAGGAGCCGTTTGCATGTTTATTTACCCGTGTAAACGTGTAGCGTATTTCCAGGGCCCCAGGGCCCCCAAGCTCCCTAAGGGTCACCAGTACCTGAAGTCCGTCATACATCACTTCTCACCCTCGGCACCGTGGACACCTGCGTGTGGCCAGCTGTCCTGTGCATTGTGGGATGTGAGCATCGTGGCCTCACCCACTGGATACCAGTTGCACTCCCCCTCCAGTTGTGACAACCAAAAACATCACCAGACATGGCCGAATGTCCCCTGGGGAACCAATCACCTCTAGGTGAGAACCACTGCCATAACGAATTTGACCGCTTAGGACTTCATAGAAACAGCATCATAAAACATGTACTCCAAAAAAAACAAACAAACAAAAACATGTACTCCGCACCTTCTTTCACCCAAGATAATCTGCAGTTATAATCGTCCCCATCCCCGTAGCAGCGTTAACACAATCCCTCTGTGTCGAAATCCGCAGGGGGCCGGGGCCGGCTGCGGCCAGGGCCAGGGTCAGGATGGGAGGCAGATTTAAGCTCACAGAAATATATGCAGAGCGCCAGTTACTAAAGTATCAGTGTATCCACTGGTAAATGATTCTCAAAATGATAAACTCTATAGTCCGGATAGAAAACCCTTTTATTCCTGGTTACTGGTGATTGAATGGTCACCTGATAAGCAAATGCCAGGGTAACCAGGTGACATTGAGTTTTCGCACAGCATCTTCTTAATCCTTGCCAAAATCTTAGGAAGGGGGCCGGCTAGTCCTGCTAAACGAGGAAGCAAGCTTACCTGGTGGTGGTTTGCAGTCGCTGCGTTCCGTCCACCGTGGAGCGCCTCCTGTCAGTCCGCCTTGGAGAGACGGTCAGAAAACAGTGTCCCTGTTCTCTGGAGGAAGTTTGCTGAGTGACAGTGCCGGGATCCTGCTTTCTGGTCCCCGGGCCAGCTCACCCTGCTGCCCACAGGAGGGCGACCAGTGCATCTTGGTGGCTCCAAGCTTTAGTGGAGGGGCCAACGGCTGGTTAATCACACAGCCCTGCCCCTTCATCTCACCCATGCATTTGCCACCTTGAAAGCCAATTCCGAAAGCCCAGTGCAAAACAAAAACAGAACAACCCCCTTCCCCAGAAAACCTGAAAGCAAATACCTTCATCCAAACATCACCAGTGCTTGTCTCCGTAGGTACCTGCCCCCAGTCTATTCGTGTATTCCAGTTTTTCTACACAGGGCATTTTTTACTTTCTAAGTTTAGAAATATTTTCTCCTCTGTGTCTCCAAGCCTGTGTTGCCAGACCAGGTAGCTGCTGTAGCCCCCCCTCCCATCCCCCACTTCTCGAAGACCAAGGGTCCGGGGTTCTCTAAGTTCTGAAGTTTGGCCATGTTGCAATGCCAGAGGCTTATCTTGATTCCAGTAATTAGAGAAACACATCTGTCAAACCAGTACCCTCTTGGAATTCAAGCACTGGTTTGAGAATTAATACGAAATTCAGTTGAGTGCATTCGAATGCAAGCATCGAAGTCCACGTTTGAATGAATACAGAGAGCACAAGTTGTCTGGGCACCGCGGGCCGTTCTGTTGGGATGAGTTCAGCACAAACAAATCCTCAATCTGCGGGTTAAACTCTTATGTAAATGCTTATGGGTTTACAACTTCTGGGGGAAATAATGCCTGGGAAAATGTCTTTGGGGTTTCATCGAACACTTGGAAAATAATCTGAAAACATTTTTCCAAACCCCAGGTAGTTCCAGCCCGGTCCTGATTGATAATAACTGTGTCTACACGGCCCTTCTCTGTCCATTCTTAGTACCGTAAATGCCAAGGAGACCTTTGCGCTGAGAATTTATGCTGGTGCCAGTGGGGTCTGGGGATCAGGCAGCTCTGGCCAGTCTGTCTCCACCATCACATAACAGCCTCCCCCTCCTCCAGGAATGCTCGTAACTATTATGAGAATCAGATCTTGGGTTAATTTTAACTGAATTTAATTCATTCATCAGACCATTATTTGGTACCGACTCAGTGCTAGGTTTTTCTTCTTGTTGCAGGCAGCTCATATATGAAATGAGGCGAGAAGTCTGACAGCTCCCGTCTTGAAGGGTTCACAGTTAGTGGGAGAAAGCAGGACCTAGGCAGTGGGGTGGAGAAAGCAGTGAGTGCTGGTCACAGAACAGGAGTTGGGGGCTGGGAGAGCTCAGAGGGGGGGCTGTCTGGGCAGTGTGAGTTCAACCCTAGTCTTATTGTAGATGTCTTTTACCAGATTAAGGAAGTTCCTTTCTACTCTGAGTTTTTGAGCGTTTTTAATCATGCATGGGTGTTGAATTTTGTCAAATGTTTTTTTCTACACCAATTCATATGATTCTGTGTTTTTTCTTCTTTAGTTTATTAATATGATGGAGTGTGTTGATTGGTTTTTTAACACTCCACCAGCCTGCATTCCTGGGATAAACACCATTTGGTCATGGTGTAGTGTATTTTTTATACATTGCTGGACTCTATTTGCTAATATTTGTTGAAGATTCTTGTGTCTGTGTTTGTGATGCACACTGGTCCATGCACATTTCTTGTAATGTCTTTGTACGGTTTGGGTGTCAGAATAGTACTGGCTTCTTAAAATGAATTGGTAAGTGTTCCCTCCTTGTGTAGGACTGGTGTTATTTCTACTTGAAACGTTTGGTAGTTTTCACTAGTAAAACTATCTGGGCCTAAAGATTTCTTTTTCGGAAAGTTTTAAACTACAAGTTCAATTACTTTAATACATACAGGACTCCTGGATAATCTCTTTCATCTTGGGTGAGTTTTGGTCATCTGTGGCTTTTCAGAAATAGTTCTCATTCATCTAAGTTGTTGAGTTTAAGTGCAAAGAGATGCTCAGGGTGTTCTCTCATTATCCTGTTAGTGTCTCTGTGGTCTATCTATGGTGTTAACTCCTTTTTATTCCGCATATTGGCCATTTGTGTGTGTCTGTCTGTCTCTCTCTTTTGTCAGCCTTGTTAGAGATTTGCCAAATTTTACTGGCCTTTTAAAAGTTTTAGCTTTTGATGTCATTGATTTTCTCATTGGTTTTCTGTCACTGGTTTCAGTGTCATTAATTTTTGCTTTTCGTCTTTATTATTTTGTTTCTTCTGCTTGCTTTGGGTTTATTTTACTCTTGTTTTCCCAGTTTCTTAGGGTGGGAGCTTGAATGGTGGATTTGAGATCTTTATTATTTTTTTCCTAGTATTTTCTAATGCTATAAATTTCCCTCTAAAGATGGCTTTAGTTGCATCCCACCAATTTTGATACTTTGTATTTTCATTTTCAGTTCAAAACATTTTCTAATATGTCTTGAGAGTTCCATGCATGTGCAGCACAGAGATGAGCCTAGGAGTTCCTCTGCCACTTCATGGGTCGCTTTCTTGAGTTCCCTCCTCCTCCCACCTCCCCAGACTCGGGTTCTCCTTCCCCCTCCCATGGCCACAGAGCCTGGGCCTTAGTTCCTGGCTCTGCCATGCTCTTCCTGCCCCTGTCTACCTCCAGGACCAAGTGGCAAGAGGTCAGAGTGAGGGAAAAGCTACGGGGGTGCCCCCGCATTCTTGGGACCACAGTTTTTCTGATTAGAGAGAAGCTTTTCGGATTTTGAAGTTCCAGGTGCCTGCCCAACCGCCTCCCTGCCGCAGACTCCCTGGAGGCCGGGACAGGAGACAACGGGGAAAAACAGAACAAAGGGAGAATAACTCAGGGCACTCCCCACTCTCTCTAACTCTTCCTTTTGCTGTTGCCCAGTGCAGAAACAGAAGGGTTCTCTCGGAGCTCTCTCTGCCCCGCCTGGTGCGCGGTTCCCTCCCAGTGCCTATGAGCTCAGGCCAGGAGATACCAGGAGAAGCGTGGAAACTCACCGCCGCCCCAGGATGCCTTGAATTCTAGCTCTTCCCCCAGTCTGTCTGCCTCTGTTTACTTCTGAGTTGATTTCAGCGGGAGAGGCAGGAAGGACAGTGCTGGTGCATCTTGACAGCACCAAACCTCCATGGTTTTATTTTTAACAATGATAATCACTGTGGGAGCCCATGACAGCTGAGGGTGTCAAGGAACTCAGCACGTCCTGGCATCGCAGGGACCCAGAAGTCAATCAGCTTTAAGCTTAGAAGCCTTTTTCCTCTACAATAGTTTAAGGTTCACCCTGAATTCAACTCTCCTGGGCGCGTGTGCGTCCATCTCCATCCCGATTGTGTGTGTTGAGCTGATTTTCGTTCTGCTTTTCGTTGGAAAAGTGGAGAAGGTCAGAGTGGATTGGGTTCTTAGGGAGCTGGCTGAGGCCTGTCATGTTACAGACGGAGAAACTAAGCCACAGAGAGGACAGGTGTGGCAGAGTGAGGGTCCTACCTGGTCTCTGTGTCCCGGTCCCAGGCTGTGACACCACTGGAGGGTGCTTGGGGTCTCGGCTAACAGAGCACGATGCATCTAGGCAGTGGAACACTTGGGTCAAACGCACGTGGAACAGAGTCTGTATTTTAAATACTAATTATAAGAGCTACCACTTAGTAAGCACTTAATGCGTCCTGACCAATATGCACTTCATAGTCCTCTCGTTTATCTCCACGGCGGCTCTTGGAGGTAGGTCATGCTTACCATCCTCGGTTACAGAGGGGAGTGAGGGCCAGAGAAGGCAAGTCATTTTCTCAAGGGCACACAGCAAGGAAGCACTATGGCAGGGATTCAAACCCAGGCCCATTTTTATGGTGCCTCTTAGCCAGGATAAACTAAAAAATCAAATTCTGAAGACACGTCTTCCCGGTAAACACAGCGGGCTGGCTGGCTCATCCTTCAGGGACATACTTTCGCAATTTCAGCGTTCTGCTGGTCACAACCTTTCTGATTCATAACCGGTGGATCAGCCCCTGTGTCACAGAGACCTCGTAAACAGCTAAGTCGTTAACCTCTCAGATGGGTTTTGTTTACTGGCAGGAAATACTGGCAAAAGAAGAGTTATCCTTGAAGAGTTTGTACGTTGATGATGTTTTGTTTTGATTAAGAATTCTGGGAGGCCAGAGATGCCTTTCTCTGTAGAGAGCTGCCGTTTCCCTGCCAGAGTTGGCTCCTTCTGCAGATGCAGCAAGATCCCGTCACTCACGGGACCTTTAGAACCTTCTCTTCCGCTGACCCATGCCTGTCCTGGTCAGCAAGACTGACTCAGCGGCCCGAACCCTGACCCGTCGTCCCCTAGGGCTTGCCAAGAGGTGGAAGTAGGAATTTCCCTTACTCATTTTTTTTTTTTTGGCGGTACGCGGGCCTCTCACTGCCGTGGCCTCTCCCATCGCGGAGCACAGGCTCCGGACGTGCAGGCCCAGCGGCCATGGCTCACGGGCACAGCCGCTCCGCGGCACGTGGGATCCTCCTGGACCCGGGACGCGAACCCGTGTCCCCTGCATTGGCAGGCGGACTCCCACCCACTGCGCCACCAGGGAAGCCCCCTCCTCATTATTTTGATCAATCTCAGAAACAGACCGCAAGTGGGGCTACCCTGGGACCCCACCCACGCACCAAAAGCACTTGATCCCCATCATTTGTGCGTGCGCCGCACAGAGGCCGGAAGTGGATTTGCTTGCTCTTCTCAATTAATGGGGAAGCAGCACCATGCCTCCAGCTGCCCTCAGTCCATACTGAGGACAGACCAGGCGGCTCGAGGTGCGAACTGTTTGACAGGCACGTGTCTCCTCCACGTTCACCGGATGCCCAGCTCTTGCAGGTACCTGGCAGGTCGTCATACACTTGATGGTGCCTTAGAGGGTGGGGAAGCCCTCCCCCATCTGTTGTCCAAGATCCCTGGCAACAGGTGTTCCTTTGCGCCCTCTGTTCCTCCCCCTCTCCCTTCTCTCCTTGTTTTTTTCTTTCTCTTCCCTCCCTCATATTTCTTTCATTTTCCTGTTTTGCACATTTCCCCCTAAGGTAATACGTGCTCACTGGAAACGTGTTTGTTAGTCATTGAACAGTAAGGAAAAAAATCCCAAACCTCTGTAATCTCAACATTCATATGTGTGAATATTTCTTTTTGGCCTTTTTACATTCACACACTCACACACACACACACACAGACACACACACACGTATGTATATGTATGTTTTTAGGCTTGTACCCTTATATGATGCTCTTTTTCTGTTTTTGCTTAGTATGTTTTAGAAGTATTCCCTCTTGTCATGGAAAACACCATTATTATTATTTTTTTGGCGGTACGTGGGCCTCTCACTGTTGTGGCCTCTCCCATTGCGGAGCACAGGCTCCCGACGCGCAGGCTTAGCGGCCATGGCTCACGGGCCCAGCCGCTCCGCGGCATGTGGGATCTTCCCGGACCGGGGCACGAACCCGTGTGCCCTGCATCGGCAGGCGGACTCTCAACCACTGTGCCACCAGGGAAGCCCAACACCATTATTTTTAATGGTCGTTCTAGGGATTTCAATAGGCATCTTTAACTGATCACAACCTACGTAGTGTTCATATTGAATTACTCCAGGAGAATACAGGACCCTTGCGACAGTATATTTTCATGTACCCCTCCCCCATACTAAATGCCACTGTAGCCACATATATCATCTCTCTACACTTGTAAACCAACAACTCATCGTCATCCCATTTATCAACTTGTTCTTTTATGGATTGTGCTTTTGATATTGTATCTAAGAAATCACCTCCTAGCCCAAGGTCTCAGAGAGTTTCTCCTGTGTTTTCTTCTAGAAGTTTTATGATTTTAGGTTTTACATGTAGGTCTCTGATTTGATTGAGTTCATTTCTGTATATGGTACAAGGTATAGATCAAAGTTAATTTTCTGCATTTAGATATTTAATTCTTCCAGCACCTTTTGTTGAAGGTACTCGAAATCCTTTCCTCATCAAATTTGCCTTTGCACTTTCACAGACAAAAAATTGACCATATGTGTGTGGGTCTTGCTTTCTGTTTTATGTTAACAATCTTGAATAGGAATGTAAACCTAACTTTTTTTCTTTTTTCAAATTTGTTTTGACTTTTATATTCTTTGTGTTTCCATGTGTATTTTAGGATCTGCTTGTTAATGTCTACCCAAAATAACTTGCTGTGATTATTATTTTTTGTTATTATATAAGTATTAGGTATACAGCATTATAGTTCAACATCTGTATATACTACAGAGTCGTCACCACCATGAGTCTAGTTACCACCCATCACCATACAGTGGACCCTCTTCACCCTTTCCACCCACCCTCCAGCCCCTTTCCTCTCTGGTAACCACTAATCTGTTCTCTGTATCTATGAGGGTTTTTTTTAATTGAAGTATAGTTGATTTATAATGTGTTAATTTTAAGTGTACAGTCTATGAGTTTTTGTTTGTTGGTTTTGCTTTGTTTTTTAGATTCCACATACGAGTGAAATCATATGGTATTCGTTTTTCTCTGACTTATTTCACTTAGCATAATACCCTCTAAATCCATCCATGTTGTTGCAAATGTCAGGATTTCATTCTTTTTTATGGCTGAGTAATATTCCATTGTATATATTCACAGCATCTTCTTTATCCATTCATCCATCAGTGGACACTTAGGTTGTTTCCATACCTTAGGCTATTGTAAATAATGCTGCAATGAACATAAGGGTACAGGTGTCTTTTTTTTAATCTTTTCTTTTGTTAAAAAATTTTTTTGAGTTATTTTTGGCTGTGTTGGGTCTTCGTTGCTGCATACGGGCTTTCTCTAGTTGCGGTGAGTGGGGGCTACTCTTTGTTGCGGTGCGTGTCTCATTGCAGTGGCTTCTCTTGTTGCGGAGCATGGGCTCTAGGTGCGCAGGCTTCAGTAGTTGTGGTGCATGGGCTCAGTAGTTGTGGCATGCGGTCTCAGTAGTTGTGGCTCGTGGGCTCTAGAGTGCAGGCTCAGTAGTTGTGGTGCATGGGCTTAGTTGCTCTGCGGCGTGTGGGATCTTCCCGGACCAGGGTTTGAACCCGTGTCCCCTGCATTGGCAGGCGGATTCTTAACCACTGCGCCACCAGGAAAGTCCCCAGCACCTTGCTTTTTTATACAATCTGACAACCTCTGCCTTTTAATTGGAGTGTTGAGATCAGTTATGTTTAAAATAAATAACATCGTTGGGTTAAAACCTGCCATCTTGCTCTTTGCTTTCCATTTGTCTTATCTTTTGTTACTTTTTTATCATTTTTTCTTCTCTTCTTTTAGATTAATTGCATAGCTTGTCTGATTCTAATTTATCTCTTTTATTTACTTGTAGATATTTAGAAAGTTGAAGTTTCATTAGGGATGTACAGAAAGTAGCCATTTTCCCTAAAATAATGAGACCAGTCATGAGACAATTAATTGGTTAAGGAAAAGGTCAATAATAATAAAAATGCATATTTGGGTTTGCCTCTGGTTACCAGTAGGAAACAGAGTAAACCTACCCCAGAAGCCACGTGCCTTTTATTCCCCAAGCTCACAGGTGTGGTGTCTATGGTTTGAATTGTCAAAGGAGCAAGATGGAGAGTTCTGGAAATTTGGGAGAAGTGAGGTGATGGCTAAAAGCCCAGCCCGCAGCAATGACGAGCTCACCTCGGCTCCCCTTTTCCCTGTGGTTTCCCTCCCTTCCCTTGTGCTAAGCGTCTCTTTGCGGAGCTGCGTGTTCCATGCTCCAGAATGTCCCTGGCCGCAGCGTACTTCTGACTAGTGTTTTCCAGTAATTACGAAGTCCAGCAATTACTCTTGGGTTGGCTGGCGTGTCTCTCCAGCGCATCGGTTTTAGGGCACATTGTGGTGACGGGCGTGGGTGATAGCGCAGCAGGCGCCACGCTCAGAGCTTTGTCTGCGTCAGTTCATCTGCTCCTTCCAGCAGTACTGGGAGGTCCCCGCTGTCGTTAGCCCCACTTTGTGGGTGATGAAACTGAGGCTCCAGCCCTTCCAGCAGAGGCTGGAATTCACGTCTGGGCTGTCCACCCATCAGAACCCATGCTCTGAACCCCGGAGCTGTCCCCGAGAGGGCCCGTTGTGCTCGGATCTCCCATCTTTGTCTGTTCTCCCCCACGGCTGAGATGAACAGTGAAATGTTTAACAGGGCCTTCTGAAACGTCTTCCCCTTAGGAATCAGCCCTGTGCTGGTGCTGAGCAGACAGAGGGAACGAGACATGGTCTTTGTCGTAGAGATGCTGTTGCTGGCGTCACCTGGCTTCCACGTCTGCAGGTAGCTGGGGAGGGGGGTGGGGATCACCTGATCTGTGCCAGGTTGCGCTGGGCTTGCCTCCAGGCGGCAGGTTGGATCCCATTCCAGCTCCCACATCTTTGTTCTGTGCCCAGTCCCCCAAGTGTGGCCTGTTCTCTTTGTGGCCATCATAGAAGCCCTTTGAACAAAGAAAGTGATCAAACATGGCCAAGTTCAAAGCCAAGAGATGGGGCGTAATCTCTGCCCCCCAGCCATGCAAGCCCCCAGGCCATGGGGCCGCAGAACAGTCTTCCAGCCTAGTGACGAATCAGTAATTCAGTTGATTCCATTTACTTCATCCGTTTTGACAGGTGAGTAAAGTAAATTGCATGATAAATGCAAGAAAAGAGGAAGCACAAGGTGCCGCTGAGGAAGACAGTGACCTAAGCACCTGTGACCTGCCAACCATCTGTCTTCACCGAGGAGGTAGCGTTTGTGCTGGGTCATGCGAGGCGGGAGCTCCCCAGGCGGAGGGGGTAGAGCACGTGCCAAGGCCCAGGGGCACGGAAGGGCCCTGTGGGCTCAGCGGCAGGAGGCGGAAGCATGGGCGGCTGTGTGTGTGAGGGGAGGCGCAGGGAAGTGGGTGCAGTAGCGGGAGAGGACCCCGGAAGGCAGCCAGGGACGAAGCTGGAGTGTCTTGGTCAGGCTTGAACTTTCAGATGACAGTTCTGGCCGCAAAGCGGAGAAGAGAGGAGGCACAGCAATAATGACTATCGCTTACAGGTTTTTAAAGAAGTGCTGGGCACTTTGCGTTTAAACCTCACAACCACCTCATGACATCTGTATTATTATTATTGGGGGGGGGGTGGTTTTTAATTTTTTATTTTTTGGCTGCTCTGCTTGGCGTGTGGGATCTTACTTCCCCGACCAGGGATGAAACTTGTGCCCCCTGCGTTGGAAGCACAGAGTCTTAACCACTGGACTGCCAGGGAAGTCCCCTGTATTATTTTTTTTAGCATACAAATCAATGAGTTTTAACTTACTGTAAAGTCTTTCCTCACTGGCCAGGCTTGACGAGCTGGAGGCTTGAACGTGCTCACCTATAGGGGAAGGGAAGGGTCATCTCTTAATGCACTGTATGACCCCATTTACAGGACCTGCTGGAACAGGCAAAGCTGGGGGAGGTGGGAGGGGGTGGGAGGTGAGGGAGGGCCCAGGGCTGACTGGGGAGGGGCATGAGGTGGTGGAAACATTCTACCTGTGATTGTGGTTGTGCGGTATAGACGTTTGTTGGAACTGGTTGAGCTCTATTTGAAGTCGACCTCCTATAGGTTTGATTTTAAAACGCCTCTGCGGCCCCCTGCTGGTGGGTTTGGGTCAGTGTGGGCGCCGCTAGTCAGTGGAAGGGGATCATACGAGAACACGCAGATGCCCCTTCCTCTTTTGTGTTTCGGGGTACCTGGCCTTTCCCCTTCTCAGCTGAGGCTTCTGTCTGCCTCTGGGGGACCAGGGATGCTTCAGGAGCTCAACATGAGAGAGGAGTCGGAGTCTAGCTTTTAGAGTTCTTACTGAGATCAGAGGCCTGAAAGTGGACACCGGTAAAGAGAAAGGTTTTCTAAATCCCTTTAGCTCCCACTTATGCGTCAAGAGCCAGGCCTGTTATCACCAAAAATTCTACAAATAACAAATGCTGGTGAGGGTGTGGAGAAAAAGGAACCCTCCTACACTGTTGTGGGAATTTAAGTTGGTGCAACCACTGTGGAGAACAGTATGGAGGTTCCTTAAAAAACTGAAAATAGAGCTACCATAAGATCCAGCAATCCAACTCCTGGGCATATATCCAGAAAAGGTGAAAACTCTAATTCAGAAAGATACACGCGGGCTTCCCTGGCGGCTCAGTGGTTAAGAATCCGCCTGCCAATGCAGGGGACGTGGGTTCGAGCCCTGGTCTGGGAAGATCCCATATGCCGCAGAGCAACTAAGCCCGTGCGCCACAACTACTGAGCCTGCATGCCACAACTACTGAAGCCCGTGCGCCTAGAGCCCCTGCTGTGCAACAAGAGAAGCCACCACAATGAGAAGCCTGCGCACCACAACAAAGAGTAGCCCCCACTCGCCACAACTAGAGAAGGCTTGTGTGCAGCAGCAAAGACCCAACACAACCAAAAATAGATTAAAAAAAAAAAAAGATACATGCACCCCAGTGTTCATAGCAGCACTATTTACAGTAGCCAAGACATGGAAGCAACTTCAGTGTCCGTCGACAGATGAATAGATAAAGGAGATGTGGTACGTATATACAATGGAATACTACTCAGCCATAAAAAAGAATGAAATAATGCCATTTCCAGTAACATGGATGGATCTAGAGATTATCATACAAAGTGAAGTAAGCCAGACAAAGACAAATAGCATATTATATCACTTATATGTGGCATCTAATAAAAGTGATACAGATGAACTTATTTACAAAACAGAAACAGACTCACAGGCATAGAAAACAAACCTGTGGTTACCAAAGGGGAAAGCGTAGGGGGGAGGGATAAATTAGGAGCTTAGGGTTAGCAAAGACACGCTACTATATATAAAATAAACAAGAAGGACCTACTATATAGCACAGGGAACTATACTCAATATTTTTTAATAACCTGTAATCAAAAAGAGTCTGAAAAACAATATATATATAACTGAATCCCTTTGCTATACACCTGAAACTAACACAACATTGTAAATCAACTGTACTGCAATTAAAAAAAAAAAAGCGCATTGAATTTGGCCTCCACGCTGATCATGAGCCATAGGGGAGTAAAATTCAGGGCTTTGTGAAAGGGGCATCCTTGCAACACAAGAAGGTGGGAAATCCTTCCTTCCCAGCTCCAGCCGGGTGAGGGAGGGGGGAATGAGAAAGAAATGGGGGTGGCGAAGTGCCCTGGGCTGTCCCCCTGGGTGCCCCCCCCCCCGCCAGAGCTGAGGGAAGGAGGGAGATTAAGGGGGAGGCTGAAAGCAGAAGGACTCAGAGCCACCCCCAGTGCGACATGGAGGGGAGAGCACCGTGCACCGGGCGAGCTCCAACATGGGGCAGCGCCGTGGGCCCAGGCTGCTGCAGTGGCCTGGCTAGGAGGGAGTGGCCGTAGCTGAGCCCAGGCTTGCTGGAGTGCATTGAAGGGGCCTGCTAAAAAGCTGTGTCCACGCGCCAACCCCCAGAATGGCGAGTGTGACCTCGTTTGGAGAAAGTCTGCAGATGTGATCAAGTGGTCATGTAGCAGATCTCAAGATGAGATCATCCTGGATCACCCAGGTGGGCCCTCACTGCAATGACCAGTGTCCCTCTGAGAAGAGGAGAGGCTGTGTGAGGACGGAGGCAGAGATTGGGGTGATGCAGCCACAGGAACGAACGCCTGAGCCCCCAGAAGCTGGAAAGGGCGGGAAGGATTTGCCCGCACTTTGATTTCAGACTTCTGGTCTCCAGAACTGCAAGAAAATGAATTCCTGTTGTCTTAAGCCCCCCTGTCTGTGGTCATTTGTTCTGGCAGCCCCAGGATGCTAATATTGACTCCTGTGTCTCGTAAAAGGATCTGGGGGTTGGGTGGGTTCCCCTCCCCCGGGAAAACCACAAAGACCCTAAACTTTCCTCCCACCGCAGGAGGCATCACAGGAAGGAGAGAGTCAAGGAAGAAGCAGCCGTGAGAGGCTCTGGGTGGCGCATCTCAGATTAGTGACCTGAGACTTTCTGAATGAGCAGAGATGCTCTCAAGTGAGAGAAACTGGGATACTGCTTATTGTCAAGTCCGAGTACCACTTCCCACATCACCTCCAACCGCCCCGTTATAGACAATAGAGACACACCTCTGAGCACATGGTGTGAGCGTAGCTGTCAGTCCCACGGGGATGAGAAGTGCACGGAGGAGCAGGACAACGAGGGGAGACGCCGAGGATGCCCGGAGTCTCTGCCCGCGGTCTCGGCCACGGTCACGTCCAGTCTGGTCCGAGCTTCTGCGGGCGTCCTGGGGCTCCCCCAATGGTGGAGGGTGGCTGCTGCCCACGGGGATGAAGGCTGAGCCTGGCCCCTGTCCGATTTTTGCATCTGGAAAGTGTTACTTGATTGCTAGAAAAATAAGCAGGCGAACCCGGGTCGTTTCCGGTGAAGAGGCTCTAAAGCGGCACCTCTGGAGCCAGACGACTCAGGGCTGAGCCGAGTGCCGTGTGGTGTGCGAGCCGCGCTGCGTGGAAGTCGTTCCCTGCGTTGCAGCTGACTCACGGTTGTTTCCCCTTTGAGGGGCAGCACGGGAACCTGTGGCCCAGCTTCATGACTGCCCCGATGCCCTTTTGCAGTCACAGCGAATCATGGATCAGTGTTAGTGTCCTCTGGCTGCTGTAATGAGTGAACCAAACCTTAGAGACTTAAAACAGCATATAAATCAACATAAATCTATGGTCTTGCAGGCCTGCAGGTCAGAAGGCCAAAATGGGTCTCACTGGACTACAGTCAGGGTGTCGCAGGGCTGGTTCCCTCTGGAGGTTCCAGGAGAGAATCTGTTTCCTGGCCTCTTCCTGCTTCTAGAGGCGCCTGCATCCCTTGGCTCTTGGCCCCTCCTCCAGCCTCAGAGTGCACCCCTCCAGCCTCTGCTTCTGCATCACACCTCCTCCTTCTCCGACTCTGACCCCCACCTCCCTTTTCTTTTTTTTTCCTGTTGAATTTTTCTATTTCTGTTCAGTAACAATACCATAAAAATAATACCTTGAGATTTTTATATAATTTCTTTCTTCCGTGAACACATTTATCGTCACAACATCCCTGTGAGGTAGGGAGAAATCAGGTACTCTTTTTGCCAATTTCAGGAAGGGAAACTGAGTCACACAGAGGTTAAATCACTTGCCTGGGACACAAAGAACACCAGCAGAATAAAGTCGGGGAAGTGGGAATGCCAGGGTGAATCACTGCTGAACTTAGGAACCAAAACATTTTCAGATGTGGGAACATTTGGCATAGATTCCAGAAAACTAGAAATGAACTACTTCCTAGTGTTAAAGATTAGAATATTCGTTATTCTTTTAAAAGTGATATTAGAGGATTACTTCCTGAGTTTTCCATTCTTACACTGAGAAACAATAATAAGTACTAATAAGGAAAAGGAGCTATGACTTCACCATTAGCATAATCAAAATAAGATTCACCTATAATTTTTTTATTTTTTATTTTTTTGTGGTACGCGGGCCTCTCACTGCTGTGGCCTCTCCCGTTGTGGAGCACAGGCTCCGGACGCGCAGGCTCAGCGGCCATGGCTCACGGGCCCAGCCGCTCCGCGGCATGTGGGATCTTCCCGGACCGGGGCACGAACCCGTGTCCCCTGCATCGGCAGGTGGACTCCCAACCACTGCGCCACCAGGGAAGCCCACCTATAAATAATTTGAAGTGACTGTTAAAAATAATAACACAAGTCCTAGAAAACTGAACTAGCATCAAGGAACCTAATCATACTGTGAAGTCAAAAAAGCACACAAACAAAAACAGATAAAAGCTTATGGAAGATCTTCACTATCTGAAAAAAAAAAAGGGAAGAGAAAGATGGGTGATGGTAGGGGCAGAGTATCTCTGACAGACTAATTTGTCACATAGTGACACAAATTTTCTTTAATTGGAGACCAGACATGTTTTGCTCTGCCAGGGCTGCTGCTAAAAAGGCCATAGGTTGCAACAGAGAGACCTCGAATGCTGTCTCCCCTAGATGCCCGGTGAGGTTTCCAGTGTTCCCAGCCCCTGTCAGCCTGGTTGCCACGTTCTGTTAAAAGTTTGAATCCCCTTGGAAATTCCCATGATTGTTTGGACCAGACTCCATGGTAGACGTACCTTGTGCATTTGGCATCATTCCTGGTGGTGGCTCTGCCATGCTTTGCTGTCCTGAAGCTACTCTTTGGGCAAACCCAAGCTTGAGCCAGTGCAGCCCAGCCAGTCTGGCTGGGATCCTCCTGGTGCTGGAGTGACTGCATCCGTTGTTGCTGATGCCAGGGCCACTGCTGCCAAGGCTGTCCTCCTCGAATCCACATCCTGACTCTTAAAGTATATCTGACTTTCTCAGAGGTTCACCTTCTGTTTAAAATTTAGGTGGATTCACAACTACAGCTTGGAAGCATAGCAGCAAGATTACTTACGCCCCACTCCGGTTCCGGAACACCGTGTCGCCACTGTTCCCATAATACCCTGCCTCGCTCTTGTAAGGACGCTTGTGATCACACTGGACCCACAGGATAATTCAGGATAACGTCCTCATTTCCAGATCCTTAATCACATTAACAAAGTCCCTTTTACAATGTGTAGTGGGTTGACTAGCACTCCCCCAAGTTTCATCTTCACCCAGCCCGCAGAATGTGATCTTATTTGGAAATAGGGTCTTTGCACCTGTAATCAAGTTGGGCTCCCACTGGAATAGGGTGGGTCCTCATCCAGTCACTGGTGTCTTCGTAAAAAGAGGGAAATTTGGACACAGACGCACAGGGAAGATGGCCGTGTGACCATGGAGTCAGATTGGAGGGATGCAGAGCCTAGGAACCCCAACTTGCGACCAGTGGAAGCTGCCGGAGGCGTGGAACCCATCCTCTCCCAGAGCCTTGGAGGGAGCAAGGCCCTGCTGACACCTGGATTTTGGACTTCTGGCCTCCAGAACCGTGAGAGCATAAGTTTCTGTTGTTTTGAGCCTTTCCATTTTTGGTCCTTTGTAGTAGCCGTAGGAGGCTAACGCGTCATATAAATCACATTGACGGGCTTCAGGAATCAGGATGTGCACATCTTGGGGGGCCGTTATTCAGCCTGTCACAGAGCCTTGGAGGAGCGGAGAAACTTCCATGCTGGGGAGGAGCTGAGTTGCTGGAGACTGCAGTTAACCCAGGTATGAAGTCTAGGTTTGCTACCATGGGCTTTAGCGCAAGTGACGCCATTTCGGGCCTGCGGTTTTCTTTTTTTTTTTTTTTTTTTTTTGCAGTACGCGGGCCTCACCTCTGTGGCTTCTCCCGTTGCGGAGCACAGGCTCCGGACGCGCAGGCTCAGCAGCCATGGCTCATGGGCCCAGCCGCTCCGCGGCATGTGGGATCCTCCTGGACCGGGGCACGAACCCGCGTCCCCTGCATCAGCAGGTGGACTCTCAACCACTGCGCCACCAGGGAAGCCCTGTGGTTTTCTTTTTAACAGACTTGAACATGCAGATTTGGGGGGTGGGGTACACAGTTCAGCCTATAAGAGAAATACAAAATATTCCCTGGGATTCTTCCCTGGGAAAGCTGGCTGTTTGGAGGGGGAATGTATGGCTTTCAGAACATTCTATCCTTGACCAGGTTACATGGCGTGGTCTGTTTTGGTCAGCCTTTGCCATGTAACAAAGCATCCCGAATCATAGGGGCTTCACACAATGCAGTGTATTATCCTCAGGTTCTGTGGGGTGGTCCTGTGGTGTCACTGCAGGGGACTGACAGCTTGGCCAGGGCTGAGGGTCCAAGGCCGCTCGCTCATGTGCCTGGCGGTTGGGGCTGGCTCTCAGCTCAGGTACTGCGGTCCCCAGCCCCCCGTACTCCCCATCGTCTCATCCTCCAGTGGGTTAGACTGGGCTTCTTTATAGCACAGTTGTCTCTGGGTCTGAGGGAGTGACAGCAGAAGCTGCAGACCCTGTGGGTCCCAAGCTTGGAGCAGGTGCCCCATCACTTCCACTGTAATCTATTGTTCAAAGTAAACCACACAGCCAAGCCAGGTATGAGGGCCAAAGAATAGACTCCACCTGGTAAGGAGCTGAGGGGCAGAGCCACAGCGGGGCGAGGACACGGGGAGGCGGGGGTCACTGGGAGCCGTCATGCTAACGATTGGCCACGTGGTCATGACTCTCCTGAGGAGACGATTCCAGGTTTGGCTTGGGTTGACAGCAAGCCCCAGTGAGCAACAGACCCAGGTCATTCAACTGACGATTGGGAACACATGTGCGCAGGGAGAGGCCCTTCTCACAATTGTTCCCGGGTCGGAGACCCGCTAGGGCTTGCACATCTGCACGAATCCACTGACTCACCCCGCCACAGCCTGCCAGGGACTCCAGAAGTCTGTCTTCCATTAGGGCCAGTATTTAATAGGAACACAGAGGCCGCCCCATCATTTGGAAATAAGAATCTCAATTTATCTTGGTTTAGACAAGAAGGAAGACAGAGCCCTGTCACGTTCTATTCAGTAGATCATGGGGTATTAATGACTTCGGTTGTTGCCATTGTCGAGTGCTTTCTTGGGAGTCAGAGATGATTCTGTTACAGTCAGCAAACATTTGATGACCGCCTTCTGTGTGCCCGGCCCTGTGCGGTAAAAGCAAGGAGCGGATTGACCCTTCCCGTCCCTGTTACCTATCGCTGCTGTACAAGAAACCACCGCCAAACTTACCACCCGAGGACAGCACCAGTCATTGGTTTTGCTCGTGCATCAGCTGCGTCTGGAGGACCCGCACTTGCAACTGCATGTTGGTGCTGGCTGCCGGCTCTCCTCCCCGGGGCAGCTTGGGCTTCCTCACGGCATGGCGGTGGGCTTCCAAGTACAAGCGCCCCATGAGGAAGAAGTGGAAGCTACCAGGTTCTTAAGGCCTAGTACAGCGTTACTTCTGCCGTATTCTTGGTCACACAGTTCAGAGTCAAGGTAATAGTGTCCTTGCAAAACCCATGTCCGCTGGAACCTCAGAATGGGGCCTCGTTTGGAAAAAGGGCCTTTGCAGGTGTAATACCACGAGGTCATACTGAGCTAGTGTGGCCCTAATGCACTGTGACTAGTGTCCTTATATGGAGAGGAGGGGACACGGCAGATCAGAAGCTGCAAGAGGAGAGCAAGGATCATCCCCTCCAAGGTTCCAGAGAGAGCCTGGCCCTGCCGACGCCTCGATTTCAGACTCTGGCCTCGGATAGTGTGAGAGAACAAACTCCTGTTGTTTTGAGGCACCCAGTTTGTGGTCATTTGTTCTGGCACACCTGTGACACGGGTACGCTCATTTACCCTGCTTTTCAAACTCTGACCGCAGACTCCATTTATTTGATAGTTTTCTGGGGTGGGGGAGATTAGGGAGGGTGTCCCATAGGCAGTAGTGCTTGGGAGGGACGGTATTTATAGAAACAGGAGTGACAGGACTTCCGTGGTTAAGAATCCAATGCAGGGCTTCCCTGGTGGTACAGTGGCTGAGAGTCCGCCTGCCGATGCAGGGGATGCGGGTTCATGCCCCGGTCCGGGAGGATCCCACATGCTGCGGAGCGGCTGGGTCCGTGAGCCATGGCCCCTGGGGCTGCGCGTCCGGAGCCTGTGCTCCGCAACGGGGGAGGCCACAACAGTGAGAGGCCCGCATACCGCAAAAAAAAAAAAATCCAATGCAGGGGACACGGGTTCAAGCCCTGGCCCGGGAAGATCCCACATGCTGCAGAGCAACTAAGCTCATGTGCCACAACTACTGAGCCTGTGCCCTAGAGCCCATGAGCCAGAACTATTGAGCCCGCGTGCCACAACTACTGAGCCTGCGCCTCTAGAGCCTGTGCTCCACAGCAAGAGAGGCCACCACAATGAGAAGCCTGCACGCCGCAACGAAGAGTAGCCCCCGCTCGCCACAAGTAGAGGAAGCCTGCGTGCAGCAACGAAGACCCAACACAGCCATGAATAAATAAATATATTTAAAAAAAGAAACAGGAGTGTTGACGACTCAGAGGACAGGGGTGAGAGGGATGATACTGAGAACTCTTGACAATTAACTCGTTACTACAGCAGCTCTGTAAAGTGAGTCTGTTACTATTCCCATCTCACAAATGGAGAGATCAAGGGACGGGGAAGTCAAAGCACTTGCCCAGGGTCTCAAGCCAAGAGGGATAGAGCTTGGATTCAAGGTCCAGCAGGAGATCTAGAGGCCCAGGGCCCCTCCCTAGCAGGAGGGTGCAGTGCTGTGATTCCCTTCCTGGGGGCTGGAGGGGAGACCAGTTTTCATTCTGTTCATCTGTCACTCCCCCGGCTGGTGTGCAGGGGTCCAGCTCACATAAGGACCCAGCACACACACTGGGGGGTGCCGTTCGTGAGAGAACAGGCAGCATGGGGATGCTTGGCTTCCCCCCAGGCTGGCAGAAAGGTTTAGGATCTTCCAGAAATGCCACACCTTGGGTGTGAAACCCAGGGCCCAGCCTCCTCTGGAACAGCCTGATCGTCATCCGGGGAGAAAGCAATCACCGTTGTAGCGTTTGCCAAAAGAGCTGCGTTTCCTGAGGCGTTCCCAGCCACAGTCATCCGTGTTCTCTGGCTCTTCTCCTTGGATATTGGAGAGAAGGGGGGGGGGCAGAAACCCTGGTGATGGCGGGAACCCAGGCATGTTTCAGGTTAATGATTTCAAAGCAGTGTGAGCAGAGTCTCATGAAATTGTGAAATGTAGTCTTCCCGTTTTCATGAAGATATAATCATACTTCCATTTTGTTGTTTGCCTCCAAGAATGAAGAGGTTCCAGACGGATGATTCAAAAGAGAGAAAACAGGGACTTCCCTGGAGATCCAGTGGTTAAGATTCTGCACTTCCACTGCAGGGGCCGCAGGTTCAATCCCTGGTCTGGGAACTAAGATCCTGCATGCCGCGCAGTGCGGCCCAAAAAAGCCCCAAAAAACCCAACCAAACAAACAAAAAAACAAAAGAGAAGACAAAGAAACAATAACAGCAGAAAACAGCCTCCCTTGTTCTGACGTTCGATTTATTATCACTTTTAAACTAAAGACGTTATCAGGATTGGCTACTAGGGAGGAACAAAAACCCCACCCCTCCTCCCCACCTAAATAAGCACAGAAGTTTATTTCTCTTTTATATAAAAGAAGTCCGATGTAGGTAGTAGAACTGATATAGAGACCTGTATCAGTCATGGACCCGAGTGCCACCATTTATGGCTTCTGTTCCCAAGGTACCTCATGGTCCAAAGTGGCTGCTGCACTCCAGCGATCATGCCCATATTCTAGGCAGGAAGGAAGAAGGAGAACCGCGAAGGGCAAACCTCCCCCTCCCTTTAGGGAGCCTTCCTTGAAGCCACACAAAACTATTCCACTCACTCCTCCTTGACTTAGATGAAGTTCTACAGAAAGGAGAGGGTGCAAGCCTGGCCGAGAAGTATCATTTTTTAGCTGAGTGACAGTGCACTCGGTTAGAAATCAAGAAGCTTCTTATTTTTAAGGAAGAAAAGAGATGAGCTATCTGGAGGCAACTTGAGCACTCTGTGTCGCTGCTGGGGAATTGTGTGGTGAAAGGGACCTAGCACTGAGATGGAGCATTGGGAAGCTGGCATTATTGTCCCAGGGTGGCCACAAACTGTGTCACCCTGGGTGTTGATGATGTGGCAACCTTATCACTTTTCATAAGCTTTTCCTCGGTTGAGGAGGAAGGATTCACGAGTGTTCCAGGATAATTGTTTGTACTTCAAAACCATTAAAGTGTGTCCATCCCAAATCCTGTAAAAAAAAGCTCCCTGAATGTTCTAGTACTTTCTAACCAAAGAATTTAATAGGTTACTCCCTTATGACCACCTCCTTGCTTCCACAGGTATCCCTTGCTAGCTGGAAGCTCACAGTTGGAACTCGGGACCTGAATAGATTCAGAAAGAGAGGGAGGGAGGGAGGGAGGGAGGGAAAGAAAGACAGAGAGGGAGCCCCCCATTGGACCTATTAGTGATCAATTACCACATCACAGATTTGTTAAAAGCCCAGGTTTTGGGGTCCACTGGGCTCACAGCCTCTGTATCTCTTGTTGTGAGATCCTGGGCCGCCTATTTATGCGTGTGAACCTCAGTTTTCTTTTCAGTGTAATGGGGATGCCACAGATCCCGCCTCACAGTACCGGCATGAGGATGGGAGACAGGATTCATGCAAAGCACTCAGTAGATGATGAGCTGGGGTTCCTAGTTCCCTCCTGTGGGCTCGGGGTTCACCCAGCACCCAGGTGCCCAGAGAGAAAGGGAGCTGTCTGGGGGGCTGTGGCTGACTGTCCTCTTTGGTGCCAGGAGCTCCCCCCAAGACATCCATTCCAGCTCCCCTGGCCCCGGGCCATCCTCCCCATGGCTGCCTCATGATCTTCCCCAGATGGAAGTCTGCCTTTTGGGGGCTCCTAATTCTCTCCCCCCAGGTTCACATCTACATTGCTTAGCAGGCTCGCTCAGGCTCCCACCCCCAGCCTCGCCTCCCCAATATGTCCCTGTGTTCCCTGTTCATCCTTCTAGACCCATCTCTCTGGGCCAGCTCTCTGCCAAGCCCCCCTGCCTTGGATCCTTCCCCACTCGGATCAACAGCTCTGGCTGCCCCGGCCACTGGGTGAACACGTGCGCCGGGTCCTGTCCCCCGGCCACAGGCTTGTGGTGATGGCTGGGTGTATTAGTTTGGGTTCCCCCAAAACAGCCTGTGAGACAGGATGTGAGTGCAAGTAGTTTATTGGGGAGATGATCCCAGGAAATACCAGGAGGAGGGGGAAAAGGGAACGAGCGAATGAAGAGTGGGCATCATGTCAGCTATCACTGGGGCACCTGGAGCATAGTCCCCTGGGTTCTCTGGGAGCAAGTGTCATTCCCTGAGCGGTGAGGGAGCTGGGGTACCTATACTCCAGGTCTTATTCAATTATTGGTTGAGGGCTTCCCTGGTGGCACAGTGGTTGAGAGTCTGCCTGCTAATGCAGGGGACACGGGTTCGAGCCCTGGTCTGGGAGGATCCCACATGCCGCAGAGCAACTAGGCCCGTGAGCCACAACTAGTGAGCCTGTGCGTCTGGAGCCTGTGCTCTGCAACAAGAGAGGCCGTGATGGTGAGATGCCTGCGCACCGGAGTGAAGAGTGGCCCCCGCTTGCCACAACTAGAGAAAGCCCTCGTACAGAAACGAAGACTCAACCCAGCAAAAATTAATTAATTAATAAACTCCTACCCCCAACATCTAAAAAAAAAATTATTGGTTGATGCTGTTCCAATGGGTGTGATTCCATGCCAGTTTTGGCCTGCCATGGGCATCGTGCCCAGAGGCAAAGGAATGTCTGCCAGCAGCTGGAAGGCAGGCAGGCAGGCACTGCAGCCGTCAGGGTGTAAGGACCAGGATGGGGCATGACGGCATCTCCTAAAGTGGACGTGTGGCCTGAGCAGGGCCAATCGTGTCTTTCCCTGGGATTTTACTTCTCAATTTGTAGCCAGGTGGAAGGTGTGGCCTGTTGAATCATAGCTGCCAGTGGCCACCTTCTCTGCCTCGTGGGGTGAACAGAGGAGCCAGGCAGAGCCCAGAGAGATGGGGGGAGGTCAGGGGAGGGGAGAGGGATGTGACCATCTTCTTTGAGGCCCTGGTCCCAGGTGTACCTGAAACTGTCTCTCCTCTGGGCCTCCCACTCATAGTAGCTGATACATCACCTCTTTTTCTTCCTCAGTCTGTCCTAGTTACGTTTCCATAACCTGCATCTGGCCCCCCATCACGTCTATCCCTGACGCCTCTGTTCACCCCTCGGTCCAGACACCCGCCCCCTCTGGGCTCCTTGGAAGCCTGTAGATCCCTGTCACTGCCCTCAGCACGGAGGATGCATTGACTGTCCACCCAGGGTCCCCCTGTCACAAGGCTTGTCTCATGTCTGCCTTATTCATCTCTTTATTCCCAGAATGCCTGGTCCAAAGGAAGTCCTCAGTAAATGTCATCAAATAGAATAAAAAGTGAACTCCAGCATTCATTTATTTTAAAAATATATTTACATTTTCTGCCTGTATTACTTCTTGGCGGGGTAACTTGAGGTGGATAAACTTGCTTTTCACTGTTGGCTGAAGAATTCCTTTAATTTGCTCTAAACTACCTCTCTCGAACTTTAAGGGGGTGTTCATCATATTCTGGGATTTGGTGTTCACTTTTCCTGTGTGAGTCATAGTTTTTATATAGTTAAATAATACCACAGCTCAGCCTTTGGCGTCCCAATTTCTTCTTGTAAAAAGCCTTCCTCTTTGTATGGCTAGACTTTTTCAGTTCTTTCCTATTTCTCTCCTATATTTGCCCGCACTTTGTCTGACATATAGTAGGTGCTCAACTAATATTCAGTGCATAGAAGAATGAAGGCACAGATTTCCTCAGAGAATAGAGAGACTCCTGGATTTCCTTCCCTAGACTTCAGGGTCCTCGTCTTAGTTTGGGTTCCTAGAAGCAGACCCTGAACTGAGGATTTGAGGGCAGGCAGCTTATTTGAGAGATGCAAGGAATACGGGAAAGAGATACAGGGAAGGGAAGGAACGTGGTAAAGTGTACAGCATTCAGCCGACAACTGTGTGATCGGCTGGAGAATCCTGGGAAACATCCACCTCGGAATCATCTCAGCCGAGAGCGCAGGATCTGGGGTATTTACACCCCCAGCCCTGTTAGCCTCTGTCAGCCGATGCCTCAGGGGCATTAAGTAAGTCCCAGGCATTTGGGGGCTTTGGTCTCATTTGATTGGCCGTGGATTGACATTTGCTCCCAGCAGGGCCCGTTAGATTCTCTCTCTACGAAGTTAGAACTGGGAGATGTTCGGGCACAACCTGAGCTGGAACCTGGAACAAGGGAGATGATAACTCCCATGCTGGTGGGATGGTCATGTCCACAGGGGATGGGCAAGGCCTGGCTGCAGAGGGAGAAGGGAGGGACCCCTTTCAGAGTGTGAGACATAGACAGTACTGCCAGCGTGCTTGACACCCTTCCAGGACTCATGCTAGTTCTTTGAGGGTCTTGGCAGTGCTTGAATTCCCCAATAACCCAGTATCCTACCAAGAGCCCCCCTTCTGAGCTTAAGCTAACTTGAGTGGGTTTCTGTTACTTGCAGCTTCAATTGATCAAGATCTTACCCTGGATTTACACCCCCTCCCCCAAAGAGTTGCCTGCCAATGTAAGATGCGGAGCTCACACTTGTACCCTTCCTCTCCGGCAAGTCAAGCAAATCCACCCCACTGAGATCCCGGAGGACCGCGTGATCGGCACCTGTCAACAGAGGTGTCATCATCTTCCCCGTCCTTTTCGTTCCTCTTTCTAAGCCATGCCCATCACAAGATGGTACGCCTGTGTCTCCTTGACTCAAACTGTTAGTGGTCTTTGATGCCGAATTGAGGCTCAGTGCAGCTGCTGAATGGGTGTGGCAGGAACAGACGAGAAGCTGGAACTCCACAGCCTTAGCTCTTGGTGTCCAAATCAGAGGCGCCAATCAAAACAACTGGTGAGAAGATGTTGGTGTGAGTTCAAGACCCATTAGTTCTATGGCAACCACCTCACGAGATAGGAAGGAAAGCCCTTGAGGCCGTCTGGCGCAACCCCACCGTTTTGCAGACGTGTGTGGTCCTCCCATCAGCCCACCTTGGTTCCAAGAGAGCGAGTGGAGAGAGGGGTGGAACCTCTCCAGGCCGGAGCGTTCCTTTTTCCAGATCATGCTTCATTATGACCAGAAGGGCCTTTTCCTTGGTCTCAGACTCTCCATGACTTAACTCCTGCCTGGGTACAAACGGGATCCTTTGCTGGGATTTCCAAGGATATAAGTGGCCAGTCCCTTCTCAGGAGGACTCTTGGGTGCCTCTCGGTTCTTTCCTATCCAGGACCTCCCAGGAGCCCATTTGCCCATGACACACCATTTTATCCAAATTCAAATGTTATTTTTTGGAAATTAGAGTCTAAGATTGCACAATGATGGAAAAGTTGATGGAAAGCAAACCCCTCTCTCTGTACCTTGTTGGCCCCTAATAACAATAATATTAACTAATACTTGCTAAGTGCCAGGCCGTGTTCTGTTTTCCATATATTAACCATTTAATGGCAGCCCTGAAGAAGGAAGATGCTGTTATCATCACCGCACTCTACAGATGGGCAGCTGAACACAGGCCAGGCTTGGAAGTAGAGGAGCCAGGATTTGAACTCAGCTCCACTGGTTCCGGAAGGTGGCACGACCCACAGGCTACAGACTCAGACTTAAGCTGCCCGTGGGGTGATCCAGCCTGGGAGGCAGTTGCAGCTCAGAGAGGCCAGGTGACTTGAGCAAAGACACAAAGCTGGTGGAGTCGGGATTCAAACATCCATCTAGACCCTCCTTCCCCTGGACTAACTAGTTAGCTCCCTGAGAAGGATTGATTATCTTTCACTGAGTGTCTGCTCGGTGCTTGGCACTGTCTGTGTGTTTCCACATATTGTGTCTGTTTTATTTATTTATTTAACTAATTAACTAATAGATTTGGCCGCGCGGCACAGCTTGCAGGATGTTAGTTCTCTGACCAGGAATAGAACCCAGGCCCGTGGCAGTAAAAGTGCAGAGTCCTAACCACTGGACTGCCAGGGAATTCCCTATCGTGTCCGTTTTAAAACTTGGAGAGGATTTAAAACAAGCCTGCAGATTCTTTGATCTCTACCTGTTAAAAAGTGTGGTCCGTGCCCTCTCTCCTTGACTCCAAGCAGGCTGTGTCTTGACCAAGGGCACGGCAGCCGTGATGTTCTGTGACTTCCATTGCCAGGCCACTAAAGGTGCCGCATCTTCTGCCTGGTTCTCTCGGGAGCCTTGCTCTGGGGGAAGTAAAAAGTCTGGCTACCCTGAGACTACCTTCCTGGAAAGGCCACGTGGCTCTCCTACCACGTGGGTGACTCAGCTCGGACGACCAGCCCAGTGGAACCTTCAGACGTCTGCAGCCCAGCCAACCTCTGACTGCAACCACACAGTGAAGCAAGGAAGAACCATCCAGCGGGGCCCATCCCAGATTCCTGAGCTACAAAACGATGAGCAAAATAAGATGGTTGTTTTAAGCCACTACATTTTGGGATGTTTTGTTACACAGCACCAGTGGCCATAACATCCCGTCTGAGAAGTGTTAACCCCACTGAGATGTTAAAGAGAAATGAAGTCGCTCAGAATGCCCGGCGGGTTCACACTGTGGGCAGTCCTTCTCTCTGTTCTCAGACCACCTGGTTCAGGGCCAAGGTCACAGGCGTGAGTGCTTGCTGGATGGAAGTCAGCAGGCAGTGCTGGGCACGGTCAGATCCCGTCTCTCAGCACAGCAGACGAGAAGCAGGTGGACAGATGAAGAGGAGACCAGAGAGGGAGAGGAAAGGAGAAACGGGAGATGGGGGTCTGGAAGTTCCTTGGTGCAGGGTCCTGGGGCAGCGGCTGCCAGTCTGGGCAGGAGTTGGCAGCTCGGCTGGGGGGCGACATGGTAGAGAGGCGCCCTCAGGTTGCAGCTCTGCCAACAGCCCCCCTGGAACACCTGAGCTGGGAAAGGTGTCCCCAGAGCCATCCGGGACCAGTGAGGAGCCTGCGGAGTTGCCACAAAAAGGAGGCGGAGGCCCGAGCAAGCTGAGCTGTGGGTGTTTCGGTGCTGACCGCACCTCCCCACCCCAACCCAAATGTTGGGCCCGTGAGAAATCTGATTCTGTGTGGCTTCCCTTCCCCTCTGCTGGGGCAGGGACCACTTTCTCCCACTCCCCCGGACCCCAGGTTTCATGGTACACAAGGTGGGGCAGCTGAGTGGGGGTGAGCGTGAGCTGAAATCCCAGTTCCTTGGGATGGGAGGGAGTGTGCGTGAGAGCAGGGAACCAGCCTGGTAGGTGAGAGGTGAGTGAGGCCTTAAGAAGCTGCTCAGTATTCCTAAGATTCAGATGCACAGTCACTATTCTACCAAAGTTTAATTGAAATTGCAAATGTGAAATAAAATTTCTCCCCTAGTACAAAGACAAACAAAAAAACAAATCCCAGTTCCTCCACTAGGGAGCTGTGTAACCTTGGGAAAGCTGCTTACCTCTCTGTGCCCAGTTTCCTGATGATGACAGCAGCAGCCTCAGAGGGCCGCTGGGAGTGGGGAGTTTGCCAGGATGATGGGTATGAAGCTGGGTACCTGAGAGGCATCCGTCAAGAATACAAATCTGTGACTTCCCTGGTGGCGCAGTGGTTGGGAATCCACCCGCAAATGCAGGGGACGTGGGTTCAAGCCCTGGTCTGGGAATATCCCACATGCCGCGGAGCAGCTAAGCCTGTGCGCTAAAACTACTGAGCCTGTGCTCTAGAGCCTGCAAGCCACAACTGCTGAACCCGCGTGCCACAGCTGCTGAAGCCCGTGCGCCTGGAGTCTGTGCTCTGCAACAAGAGAAGCCACCACAATGAGAAGCCCACGCACCACAACGAGTAGCCCCCGCTCACCGCAACTATATTAAGCCCGCGCGTAGCAACGAAGACCCAACAACGAAGACCCAATGCAGCCAAAGTAAATAAATAAGTAAAAAAAAAAAAAGAATACAAATCTCTTCTCCCCTTGGATTTGCTCTTTGTGAAACCGAGGACACTTGTTCTGCAGCAGTCTTTTGCTCACCACTAAATGCCCCAGTACTTGGGACAGAGTCTGGGACATAGTAGGTGCTTAATAAGTATTGGATGAATGGATGTTGAGCTGAAAATGATGCTTCAAAAACTGAGAAAAGGAAGAAAAGTAAAAGAAATGAAAATAATATGAGTTTAAAAAAGATAACTTTTTTATCTGCATTTGAGCTGCACCAAAATCTTCAAGAGCTTCCAGCTTTCTGAATCCGTGTCACACATGTCTAGCCAATCACTGAGGTTCTTCCCTTATCTTTGCCCTATCCCTGTCCACACCCCCTCCCCGCCCCGTGTGCTCTGACCTGTCCGGGTGCCCCAGACTCTGAGATCGCCCGCATAGCACAGGGGCGGGTGCAGAGTGACTGGATGGGGGTTGTGTGTGGGGAGTCGATTCTGAGTGAGCTGATTCGGTGTCTTCATGCAGGAATAAGCAACGTGGTGAGGACAGGCTCCATCTCGCCCTTGGGTACCACCAGCACACAGTAGGTCCACACTATGTGACTGAGTGGGGAGCACGGGGGAGTCCTTTAGCTCCTGCAGCCTTGGTTTCTTCCCCTGCCAACAAGGGCCTTGGCTTTACATCCCTCAAAGGCAGTTGCTTCTGGCTCTCAATTGATTAGAGTGTTAAACTGCACTGTCCTCTGGGGACTTGGGGCACTCTGTTCTCCAAGCCTCAGTTGCCCAATCTGTGAAATGGGATCATTTTCGTCTCACTGGATTCCTGTGAACCTGTACTGGAATAATGACGGTAAAGTGCTTAGCCTGGACCTCAGCTTTACTGCCTTCATCCAGTAAGGTCTTCCTGTCTTCATTCGCACCCTGGAAATTGTGTGTGTGTGTGTGTGTGTGTGTGTGTGTGTGTGTGTGTGTGTGTGTGTGTGTGTGTGTGTGTGTGTGTGTGTGTGTGTGTGTGTGTGTGTGTGTGTGTGTCAAGAGTGAAGTTTTCTATCCGCGCGTAGAGGATGGAAATAAATTAGCAAGTGTATATTCTGCACCATAGTTGGTGGAGCCCCCGCCCTTCCTGATTTCATTTGCTGCAATCCACAGGAGATAGCTTCCCTTTTCCCATTTTCCACTTGAGCCGCAGAGAAGTGGAATTTGGTAAATTTGCACACCCCTGGTGGAAAGTGCCTGGCATCGCGCTGGGTGCATCGTTAAGCTGTCAATGGAAACGATACTTTTATGGTCATGACGAGAAACTGAGTGCGTCCTCCTCTTGTCAAGCCGAGTTCTTTGGGCGCGGGTGGTCCCGCGCTCCCTGCGACGCCCCCCATCCGACCCCGGGCGCCCGCGCCTCCGGGTGTCCTCCGGGCTCCCGGGGTGGTGCGAGGCCGGGAGGGGCGGGGCCGGTGGGGTGGGGGAGGACCTGGCGGGGCGAGGCCGGGAGTACAAGGGCGGGGCCGCGACGGCGCGGCGCGATGAGCGCCGCCGACCGCCGCGGGGCGTGGCCCCGGGGCTCCGGGCAGCCTACAAGAGGCGGCGCGCAGGGTCCTCGGACCCACTGCATCTCTCGGCGGCACCGGTGTCCCGTATCCCGCGACCTGCCCGCTGTGGCCGCTGTGCCTGTGCTGCTGCTGCCGCTGCCGCCACTCCACTCAGAAGACGCCGGCGAGGAGGTGGCTGGAGCCCTGCGGAGGGAGGTAAGTGTGACTTAAATTGTTCTCCTCTCTGCACCGTACGATCCGCTCCCGCAATCTCCGAGAAGCTGAAATAGCCAGAGCAGATGCCGTCTCTTAGGGCTTACTGTGTGCAGGCTCTTAGCTGAGCGCGCCACCTGTATCTCAGAACCGTGCTCGGCAGCATGCCCGTCCACAGATGGAGAAACTGAGGCTCAGCGAGGGCAAGTTGGCTGAGACCTCACATGCTGCAAGCTAGGGAGCCAGGACTCAAAGGCCGTCTGACCGCAGAATCGTGCTCCCTGAGGCTGTGTACTCCTCCCTCACCTGTGCAGTTCGCTAACATCTGTTGCGTTCCTGTGTACACAGTGGGCGTCAATAAATAGAAAGCTGATGGTGTGTATGTGGCAGGACTTCGAATGTGTCCTGCCCACGTGTGGAGGGCCGGGGTGATCCTAAGGGCGTGTGCGTCCTGCTTGGCAAGTTTACAGGGCCACGCCCCTTTATGATTTTGTTTGGAACAAACCTTCCAGGTAGTCTTCCTGAGGGTCAGAGAGGTGAAGTGTCCAGGCAGAGCGGAGGCTGGGACCCAGTTCTGTCTGCCTCCAAAGCTCCATGTGGCTGTGGATGCGTCCAGGCGTGGGGCATATCAGAGTTCCTACAGGTCTGGGAAGAGTTCCTGGGTCTCTTCAACCAGAGTGGATATCTGCATAAACTTCTTGTGGGGGGACAGCTGGGAGCTGAGGGCTCAGCTCTGGAGTCTAGGAGATCTGCAGCCCCAGGTGGAAGAGCCAGGGCGAGCCCCTCGTGCAGTGCAGACCCAGAACCTCCCTTGAAAGGGCTGGGCTGGTGGACAAGCCAGGAAGGGCTTAGCTGACGTCTGCTCATCGCAGTCCGATTTGAACTGGGTGTCTTTTATCCAGAGGTGAGTTACTCCTCTGGTCAAGAGAAGCTGGGAGTCTGACAGGCGCCCAGCTCAACTTCCAACCAAGAGTGGGCTTGTGAGTTTCTACCTTGAACCTTTGGTCTCCTTGCCCGGGCAGAATAGGGTGAGCCTGCCTTCCCCAGTGGGGTCAGGACACCAAGGGTCTGGAGCCTGACAGATGAGAGACCATGTGAAGGTCAAGGTGAAGGCCATGCCCCCTTCTCCAGATAGACCCAGAGGGGAGCTCTCAGGGCTCTCTGTCTTGTGCACCTGATTTTCGGTTTCTGCCCCTGACCTGGCTGTTTGCACGTGGGGGAAGGAGCAGAAGGTGTGGGAGCTGTGTTGCTGGTGTGCTGGCTCTGAGGGCCGTTGCCGTCGTCTTTACCTGCAACACACCTGGGCATGAGGCCTCTAGGTTTTCATTACAGATGAGGCAACCGAGGCTCAAAGAGGTGACGTGCTTGCCCAAGGTCCCCTGGCTTGTGTGTGATGCTGTCACCCCAGGTCTCTCTGTCCACTTACCCTACACACTTAGCGGCTGGGTCCTGCCTCCTTTAAGGTACTTCTCTGCCCAACTGCTGACTCTGCGTCTGAACCTGACCTTCAACAAGGAACCGTTTCGTTTGAGAGGGGCTCCGCGTGAAACAGCAGCAGAGTTGAGCCCCAGCCTCGTCCCTGCTGACGCAGCCAGGGAGGAGAATGAAGAGAGTGATTTTGATTTTTACAGCCTCTTAAAAAATAGGAGTACGAATAGTAACGAGAGCATCTGTAATCCTCCCAGCAGCTGACGTTTATCTGGCGCACACCGTGGCCCAGACGCGCCTGGGGTTTTACACGGATGACCTATCCTGCTGGCTTTTTTATGAGCTGGACTGTCCTGCTTTTTACAAGGAGGCAGTCGAGGCTCAGAGGGATTAAGGTATGTACCCCACGTGACACGGCCAGAGCGGGGAAGAGCTGCCATCCTGGCTGGACCCCACCCGAGATTCTGGAAGAAGATGCCCGTCCGGTGGCCGGCCACAGGACTGTCAGCGCAGAGCACGCTGCTGCGCAAGGCTTCTGCCATGTGGGTTCTGAATCCCTGGCCCCGGTTAAGGGTGGGCCTGGAGAGGGGCTTGGGATCCACTCTGCTGACAGGTACCTGTATCAACGTGCAGAGGGCCCCGCTGGGGAGCCCGGAGCAATGCCAGCTGCTCCCACAGTCCTGCGTCTGGAAAGGAGAGCTGGCTTGATGGGGAGGGGCTGGAGCTCAGCCGAAGAGCATGAGCTTCTGAAAAGCCCCCAGACTGCATCCCTCCCTCAGAGACCTCACGTTGGATATCTGGGGTTTGTGGTAGGTTGCATTTGAAAACTGGCTTTTAAAGGCAGGACCCCCAAATGCCGACCTCTTTGGGCTTGTGGGAGCTGGAACATTTCTTCTCTCTGTCACCAGAGTAATTTACTGCGTATGGGAGGTGCCTCTGTGTCTGCTTGCTCCCGACCTAGGAAGCTTTTTTCCCCCCCTTTTTTTGCAGACTCACTGGTTTTTGATCAGTCCCAGATGTGCAAACCCAGCATCACTCAAAGGGGCTCATGGCTTGTCAAGAAAGGAAAATATAACACAGGCGTCATTTCATTTCATCTTCAGTCCATTGAGCTGAATAGCTTCTCAGACCTTCACGGGATAGGGCATCTGGAGCCCCTCATAAAGTCCCAAAGGGAGCACACTCTGTTCTGGAACAGGGAGGGTCAGGCAGATCTGGGTCGTGGTTGGTAGGGCTAGCCATGCTCTTTTTCCTTTCTTTCTTTTTTTCCTTGAAAAAAAAGGTTTTATTGTGATAAAATACTCGTCAACATAAATTTTACATTTTAAAGTGCACAGTTGGGTGGCATCTAGTACGTTAACAGTGTTCTGCAACCGTCACCACTGTCTAATTCCAGAACGTTTTCGTCATCCCAAAAGGAGACCCCATAACCATCATTAGCAATCACTCCCCGTCTGTCCTCCCCGGCCCCTGGCAACTCCTCATCTGCTTTCTGTCTCTCTGGATTTGCTTATACTGGACATTTCATATAAATGGAATCCTACAGTATGTGGCTTTTTGTGTCTGGCTTCTCTCACTGAGCACAACGTTGCCAAGGTTCATTCATGATGTAGCCTGTGTCAGTGCTGCATCCCTTTTTATGGCTGAATGCTATTCCAGTGTATGGATACATCATCTTTCATTTATCCCTTCTTCCCCTGATGGAAGTTTGGGCCATTTCCACCTTCTGGCTGTTGTGCATAATGCTGCTGTTAACATCTGTGTACACAGTCTTGTTTGTACACCTGTTTTCAGTTGTTTTGGGTCTACCCCTAGGAGCAGAATAGCTGGGTCACATGGTATTAAGGAACACGTGTCCCATTTTCTTGACTTCCCTCTTGAAGAAACATCAACTGAGATCATCTCATTCAGGAATGAGAATCTGGCGTCTGGGTGTTTGGGGGGAGGTGTCCACAGTTCCCCTGCCTCTGCACCAGGAGAGCAACTGACAGAGATTCGTGTGGGAGATTTTGCCCTGGGGGAGCTCAGCTTTCTACCCCAGGCTGTGCAGTTGTGGGTACTCACCAACAGACACCCCCTCTTCAAGGCTGTGGGGATAGACAGTTTCTCACGCTACAGCCCGAGGGAGATATATCTCCTCTGATTGTCTCAAATGCTGTGTCAGCTTAGACAAAAACCACAGATTTAGGGGAAAAAGGAAAGTCCTAATGAGGATTATGCAACTTTTGGACCATCATTTTTTAAAAATATAAATTATGAAATCCCACATTTTCAGTCCAAGTTTCTGGATCGCATCCCACAGTGAATACAGAATGGTGAAATCCCAGAAGGGGAAAAGAATCCAGCTTCCATTTTGTTTGCAGTCAGGTGTCCCAGAATGGACCCCGCCCTGAGGTTCTTTTGTGTTGAAAAACTCCTGGCTAGATGTAAATTTCCAAAAACTTATGAATAAAGTTGATTATATGCCATTTTGGAAAAAAAAAACAAAAAACAAAAAAAAAACTCCTGGCGCTCTCTAGAACTGGGAACTGGCATTCAGCCGGCAACTGCTGAGGCTGACTTGCTAAGATCCTAGAAGTCCTTTTAGAGCAAGGAGGCAGTATTCTCTGGCAAGGAAAGGTGACGTTGTGCGGGGGAGATGTTGGGGGGTACACCAAGGGGAGGGACCAGGTATGTGCAAAGGCCTGGAGGAGGGGAGGGTCCTGGCACCCTGAGAATGACAAGCTCATGGTGTCTGGGGTCTAAGGGTCAGGCTCAGGGCGGAGGAGCCTGCCCTGCGGTGGGGTCAGCGGTGCTGAGCTTGGATTTCCCGCTCTGGGCTGCGGGGCACAGGAGAGTCACAGGCTGGCCTTTGTACTTGAGAACAGATCACTGTGGGATGAGCAGTATCCCCCAAAGTGTGGGGAGCCCATCCTGCTGGTCCCCGAGGTGACTGAGCGTGTCTAGTGACCCAGCAGCAAAGGCCTCCCACCCAGGCGCTGTTCTCTCCTCTGTGTCACAGCGAGGCGACCGTCTCAGGGGGTGCTTTCTGCCCCGAATGCCTCCCCACCCTGACCTCGCTGCAACAGAGAGCGCCCTCTACAGTGACGCCCCTGGCCCCAACCCTCTTCTGCTTTCCTCGTGCTCCGTTTTCCTCTAGCCTCAGGTTCTCTGCCCCTGCTGCTGAGAGAAGGTTCCCTTTTTAAAGTAAATTTCTTTGAACCCCCAAAGCAAGCCAACTTCAATAAAATACGAAGTGTGAACTAGAACAGGGAGATGGTAGGAAGGTGCGCCTAGGACTTTCTCCTGGAAGAGCGCTCGGCGTTGGCACCCGTTGCTCTGGGGCCCGAGCAAGTGTCCTGAGGATTCCCGCCTTTTCCTTCCGCCTGTATTTAGAGCCCCGCGTGCCCAGGAGCTTGTGAAGTCCGTCTGTTTGTAACCCCTAAGCGGCCCCTGTGAAAGAATGGGTTGTTTCCCTCCCAGCATTTAAAATACATCTGTGTGTATGCACGTGTGCGCTGCACCTCCCCATCCCGCCCCCAAACCGGCTCCCAACACAGCCAGTCTGTTCTCATGGGGGAAGCACGGGCTGCTGTAAAAACACTGTTTATTCCCGGGAACCTTCAAGGCCGGGCTTCCCGGGGACTGAGATATTTTCGGCTTTGGCATCGTTGGACAAAGTGCCCTTCAGACGGGGGATGAACTGGGCCCTGTCTGGGAGAGTCGGTGTCTGGCCCAAGTGGGAGGCTCTGGCAGCACGGAGCTTTATCTGGGCTCCAGCACCTTCAAGTTCACTTTGAAGGGCTGTAGGAGACCCGGCCCCGGACTTGTCTCATTGCGGAGCCTCCTTGGGGGAGCCCTGGAGGATTTTCTCTTGCATAATCTGTTCTCCAGCTTCTCTGGAGCCGTTCTTCCAACAGAAGCCAGAACTTCTTTAAATTTCTCTTAAACTTTTTATTAAAGTTCAACATGCTAGAGAAGAATGCACATGCATTCGTGCGTCGGGGGATGAATTTTCTCCAAGTGCGCGTACCCGTGCCGTGGCCCCAGAGCTACAGAGCCTGACCGTCCCCCAGGAGCCCTCCCATAGCCCCACCTCCCAGAGTAACCACTTCCGGACTTCTGACGGTATAGGTTGGTTTTGCCTGGTTTTGAACTTTACGTAAATGAACCATGCATGTTTCATCACTGGAGTCTGGCTTTGGTTCAGTGTTATGTCTGTGAGCTTCGTCTGCAATGCTACATCTGCCAGGCTCTCAAAGCATAAATCAGACCCTGTCACCATCGGCTTCATCTGCCCTGCACCCGACACGCACGCATGCACACACACACACACACACACACACACCCCTCTTTGCAATTATTTTTTAAATTTTTTATTGTTTTTATTTTATGGCCATGCCACATGGCACGCGGGATCTTAGTTCCCCAGCCAGGGATCAAACCTGCACCCCCTGCAGTAGAAGGGCAGAGCCTTAACCACTGGACCACCAGCGAAGTTCCGCCTCCATGCATTTAGAATAAAATCCTTGTCATGGCCCCCAAGGCCCCTGGCTGCTTGGCCCTGCTCGCCTCTGTGACCCCATTTCTCCCCGGCCACACTGGCTTTGCACCCTTCCTTGGTCAAGCCAAGATGGTGACCATCTCAGAGTCTTTGTGCTTGCGGTTCCTGCTGCCTGGAGTTCACCCCAGCCAGAGTGGTCCCTGCCCCTCCCTCTGCCCAGCCTCACCATCCCGTGTCCCGGGGCTGTCTTCCTCCAGCCTCTGTATCGTCTATTTGCTGCGATGTTCCCTCCCTCCCCGCCCCCCGATTCCTGGGGACAGAGGCTTGTTCACTGGCCTATCCCAGGGACTCCGTGGCCGTGTGAGGGTTGCCCTGGGGATGTTCCTCTGTGAAGCAGTGTGGAGATTCCATAACCTGCTGCTATGGAATTCTTGAGCTTGGTTCAAGACTGTGACTCATCCTTGCAGGTACCACCCAATACCAGTGAATCATGCATTTCAGGTGGGAGGCTGGTCCAGGTGCTGTCAGCCTCTTAGCCTGGAGCAGAGATGATCTGGGATGCCCGAATTCACCCAGGAGGAGGAAGGGAAGGAACAGCCATTAAGCACCGGTAGATCCTGGGACTCTGCTGCTGGGCTCTTTAGAACCAGCATCTCTATACTCTGCACATCCTCCCCCAGCCCTGGGAGAAATTCAGGGCTTCGTTTTGCCCATGAGGAACTGGAGACTCCACGAGGTTGAGGGACCCTCTGGGCAGCACCCAGCTCAATGATGTGGAGTCAGGATTCGAACTAGGGTTGACCCCATGTCCACGCTTATCGACGCTGCCTCCTGGGGGTCCTTGATTTCTTGTCCCTTGGAGGTGGAGGTTTCCTGCCATCTATCTAAAGCTTTGCTGGGAGCATTGTTTCCAAGGAAGCATCCACACATCTGTAAGAAGGGAGAAAGGGGCCCCAGGAGTTATGTACTGGGTATTTTAAGAACATATTAATTTATTATCCGGTCACTTTAAAGTGGCTTCTCATATATTATCTTGGCTTGCACTGAACAAACCTGGTTTTTAGTTCTTTTTTTTTCACACAGAGTAGATTAAGTAAATGATTGTTGAGGGAGTGTTCTCTTTTTGTTCAGAACTGTGTATATTCTCAGCATAGTATTTAAAAAACTGAATGGGTTTTGTATATTGTATTTGTTCAAGTAAGCATCCCGAGATATTGCCCTGTGTGTCCCATAAGGATGTATCTCTGGCTGAGGGGACAGGAGGAAAGAGTGCCTGCAGCGGGGCGGCGTGGGGTGGCATTTTTGTTAAGCCTAGTGTCTATCTTTGTGGGGTTGAGGGCAGAGCTGTTGGCAAGGGAAGGGAAGACCTGTTTCCTCCATTGTCGTGCCCTAATTCTGTTGAGAAAGGTTTAAGGAAAACTGGCTCCAGTGGAGGAGGGAGATCCCCACCCCTGGGGTGTCTGATACTTACCCAGTCCTGGGATCTGCCTGAGACAGGCTGGGGTGTCCCGCCCCCCTCCGCCCAGCCACCACTTCATTCCTGGAATTTCTGGGTGGTTTGTGGGTCTGACTCTGCTCTGCCCTTGGCCTCGCTCACATTTTGAGTTCTCCCTTGTGCTTCTGAAGAAGAGAGGAGCCTGGGGCACCCTGGGCTTGGGGGTTAGCCTCGAGGTCTCTCGCTGAGTCCGGCTGACGTCGGGGCACAGGTCAGAACTGCCCTGACTCTTTGGAGAGCAGGATGGGTAGGCAGTCAGGCTCCTGTATGCAGGCACTCTGTATGACCGTGAGCAAGCCGCTTGTCTGTGTTGAGCCTCAGTTTTCTCATCTGTAAAATAGGGATCATAATTGCAGTGACCCCATCAGTCTGTGCAGAGGAGATTCTGGGAGTAGAGGACCCAGAACAACATCTGCCGCTTCGCCCTCACTCATCAAGTGTTGGCTGGGTTATTGGGGATAAGTGTTTGCTGGGCAGTTAATACGCGCTGAGGATTCAAGTTGAATAAGACCCAGTTGGCCAGTGCTGTGCTGGAACTGGCCGACTGGGTCATGCTGGCTTGTCCCGGCTTGTGAGAGCCCGTGGTTAAGTATTCAGAAAAGTTGTGGTTAAGTTTCTGAAAAGGTCAACCCAACCATCATTTTGTTTTTTTTTAATTGAAGTATCGTTGATGTACAATGTCATGTAAGTTTCAGGTGTACAGCACAGTGATTCAGTTATATACACATATATGTATATATACCCGTATTTCTAGATACTTTTTTTTCCCTTATAGGTTATTACAAAATGTTGAGTATAACTCCCCGTGAACACCACCAACATTAAATGTTATATAAACTTATAGTGAAATAAGTCTTATTTAAAACAAAGGTAATAAATACTCAAAACTTAGCGCATCCTAATTCTTTTACCTCGCTTTACTATTCTCTCTGCCCTTGGGGTGGTTGATGTCTATTCCGTGCATGTGATGGAAAAACGACATCATTCTGTGTTATCATGAGGCTCTTTCCAGAAACTCCATGCTCAGTGACCCCACGTTGGTGGCTTCAAGTTGCCGTGGTGGGAATATTTACACCAAGAGAATTGGCAGACACTGCAGATCAGGGTGGGTATTTTGGGGTTTTTCGAGCATCAGTTGTTAAACATTTACCAGCACAGCAGTGGTTCCAGCCATCTAGAAGCGCCCAGTCTTAGCGGGCAAGGCAGCAAGTGTGAGCAGACAGGAGGCAGGCTGCTGAGGCCTCGACACCCACGGCCGGTGAACTCAGCCGAGCTGAGCCCTGGAAGGGGACCCAGCACTGCAACCGCATTGGCCTGTGAACCGGCTGACTGTCACCACTGTGAATCCAGGTCCCGGCCAGTTGGTCACATTCACGCTGCAGACCCGGTCTGTGACGTCTCGGAACCCACTTCCCCAGAAAGCTGGGAAAACGTGTCCAAGGCCCCAGGCATGCAGTGAGCCGAAGCATGTTTCAAGTTTAGGGGTGGGCTTCCCCCCGCCCCCGACAAGCATTAAGACATTTATTGGAGTTTTAAAAATTAGATTTTGTCTCAAAGCAGAGGTGGGGTTTTTTTTCTTTTTTTGCGGTACGCGGGCCTCTCACTGTTGTGGCCCCTGCTGTTGCGGAGCACAGGCTCCGGACGCGCAGGCTTAGCAGCCATGGCTCACGGGCCCAGCCGCTCCGCGGCATGTGGGATCTTCCCGGACCGGGGCACGAACCCGTGTCCCCTGCATCGGCAGGCGGACTCTCAACCACTGCACCACCAGGGAAGCCCAGAGGTGGGGCTTTGAAATAACGTGGTGAAGAGAGAATAGCCTTTTCACTGTGTTCCCCATTATTAATTCCAGCCTTCCCCACATCCCTCCACACCGTGCATCTGTGGAGCATTGAGCATTACCATCGCTGTCGTCATAGCCAGTACTATTAGCCGTAGACCTCGTAGCGAACCCTGTAATACTGTAACACTCGTGTTCCTCATCTCCATCATTCCTCGTACCACGGCTCGTCCCTTGACCCCGGCCTGCCCCCTCCCCTGCAGGCTGATCCGTCCCCGCTCAGCAGTGAAGACTCAGCCGAAGGGTCGTCACTTTCTGGAAGCCTCCTGGAGCTGAATCGCACGTGCAGACCTGTCAGTCCTGTTCACCCACAGAGGCGCCAGCGGTGTTCAATAAATATTTACGTAGTGAATGTACAGATCTCCTCGTCCCAACGAGGTCAGAAACCGGCGGTTCAGCGGTGAACAAGGCGGACAGGTCTGGGGCCGTGATGAAGCAGCGACCCTGCAGTTGTGTCTTAACCCACGAGCAGGACTGCATTCATCAGTGGGCCCCGGGCGGGGGAGGGGCAGGCTGGGGTCATGAGATGAGCCGCGAGAACAGCATGTGCAGAAGCAGAGAGCTTGGCACGGTCTCGGGGCTGACGGCTGGCAGGCTCCGTCCTACGAGTCATCTTTCTGGCAGGCTTTCTTAAACATAGGCGAAGGCAGCCCAGGCGGGATGACATCGAACTCCAACCACGTTCTCTTTCTTTCTCTCGTTCCTGAGAGTTGAATTTGGCGGCAGCGTCCCCCAGGAGCTAGCCCTTGAGGAGACCCCTGGCTAGATGGGGGACATGCGGGGCTGTGGATGCCCTAAATGTCCCCAGAGCCTTAGCCGGGGTAGAGGGGTGATGGCAGAGCTGACGTTGCAGCACCCACGTGCTCAGAGTTCCCCACGCTTCCAGAAAGCTGGATTTCAAGCCTTGGTTCCATTTCAAACCAGACCCGCAACCTCACAGATACCACATAACGTCTCCCGGGCTCAGTTTTTGTTTTCCAGAAAATGGGGTAGAAAACAGCCAGGGTCCAAGTGCATCTGAAAGCTGAGGCCGTGCTGCAGGAATCTGACCCCAGGTTGGGTCTGGACGTTGACCGTGGGGCGTGAAAGTTTTCTTGGTCCCCTCCCCGCCCCCTGGTATGTGCTTATGGGACCCTGGCGCCGTTATCTTGTTTGTGGTCTTCCGGGCTGGGTTTCGCAACTGGGGCCAAGGAGACGATGTCTCCCAGACGGCGTTTCTGTGCATTGTACGGCCGTCCACGCGGGTGTTTCGGGCTTTCGGCAGGAGGCCAGGGACGGAGAGTGGAGAAGGGCTTCTCTAGAAATGAAGTTTGCCTTTGGTAACCCTAGGAGAAAGCGGGGACAAAAGTGCAGAGCTGGGGAGTGTGGGCCTCCGTCTCCAGGAACAGAAGGGAGCTCGGGTTGACCCCCTGAAGTGTGAGCCCCTCGGGAACGTTAGGACGGCTGGAGGGTGCCCGGCAGAGAGGGTCCGTCGGTGTGGGCGTCATATTTTAGTCAAAGGTACGTCAGCAGATAGAGACTGGGTGGGTGCCAAGCCCCATGACGGGGAGTATCTTGGTGAGATGTAACCATGATGTAAATGTTTCATTCCCCTGGGGGCGACAAACGGATGCCTTCTCGACAGAGTCACTACCTGGGGTGGGGCACGGTGCCTGTCTCCACTGAGCCCCACTGTCCGCGCAGGAAGCAGAGAAGGGAAGGGAGGGTCGCAGTGAGTGCTGGGTTGTTTGTGGGCGGCCCTCCCCTGTGTGGGTAGTGACGGGAAATCCCCAAGGAAGCCCACCCCTTGGGAAGGCACTGTGGCATTGAGGAAGCGGCTTGGAGGTCAGACGGAGCTGCGTTCCAGCCCCAGGTTTTCTGCTTGCAGCTGTGTGACCCTGGGCAGGTTCCTGACACTCCAGGGGCCTCAGTCTCCTCACCTGTAAAATGGGAGCAATAGAGCCCAAACCTCTGAATCATCGGGAGGGTGAAGTGAGAAGTGCAGCAACGGGCTTGCGGTAGGTCTCCCTCCATGTGAGCCCCGCTGGCCTCCCTGGTGGGGGCCTGTACGTGTCATTGGAAAGCCCCTGGTGGTCGTGGGCAGTGTGTGTGTCTCATTGGGAAAACTTTTTTTTTAAATTTATTTTATTGAAGTATAGTTGGTTTATCATGTTGTGTTAATTTCTGCTGTACAGCAAAGTGACTCGGTTATACAAATATATATTCTTTTTCATATTCTTTTCCATTATGGTTTATCCCAGGATATATATATATATTTTTTTGCGGTACGCGGGCCTCTCACTGTTGCGGCCTCTCCCGTTGCGGAGCACAGGCTCTGGACGCGCAGGCTCACCGGCCATGGCTCACGGGCCCAGCTGCTCCGCGGCATGTGGGATCTGCCCGGACCGGGGCACGAACCCGTGTCCCCTGCATCGGCAGGCGGACTCTCAACCACTGCGCCACCAGGGAAGCCCTATCCCAGGATATTGAATGTAGTTCCCTGTGCTATACAGTAGGACCTCGTTGTTTATCCATTCTTTCTATAATAGTTTGCATCTGCTAACCCCAGACTCCCACTCCACCCCACCCACCATCCCCTCTACCCCTTGGCAACCACTAGTCTATTCTCTATGTCTGTGAGTCTGTTTCTTTTAAATTGTAGATGGAAAGGGGGCTGAAGTGCTTTTTCCCTAGGCTCTTACCGAGTTGTTTCGGCAGTGGAAGCTGAAGGCTAAGGCAGGCTGGCGGGGCCCCGGCCAAGTCGCCTTGGCCGATGGGCTTGTGCTGTGACACAGCGCTGATCGCCACTGCCCAGATTCCAGCCACGATCCCACCCTTGGCCTCCCCATTTGCCTCGCTGCTCCTCTCTTACCCTCTTCCATACAGCTGCCAGTGGGATACTTAGAACACAGTTCTCCTCGCTTATTATCTGATGCTTGTATTAGTTTGCTAGGGCTGCCAGGATAAAGTACCACAGACTGAGTGGTTTAAACAACACAAATTCATTTTCTCACGCTTCTGGAGTCTGGAAGTCCAAGATCAAGGTGTCGGCGGGGCTGGTTTCTTTTAGGCCTTGCTCCTTGGCGTGTAGACGGCAGTCTCCTTGCTGTATCTCACACTCTCGTCCCTCCGTGTGTGTCTGTGTCCTAATCCCTTCTTCTTATAAGGACACCAGTCATACTGGAGCAGGGCTCACCCATATGACCTCATTTTAACTTAACCACCTCTTTAAAGACCCTCTCTCCAAATACAGTCACAGTCTGAGGTGCTGGGGGTTAGGACTTCGACACAGGAATTTGCAGGCCACACAGCTCAGTCCAAGATTCTGTTTTTTTTTCCCTGTGTGCCAGCCCAGTGCTGTGCTCTGGAATGTAGATGTGAGATGCCAGCCCTGTTACTGTTACCGTTCTGCTTAAATCTTCAGTGTTCTCCTATGGCCCAAACTTAGCGGAGGCCATCGAGGTACAGGCGTTGCCCCCTCCCCAGCGTGGACCCCACCAACCCTCCCTGAGCTGCAGCCAGGCCAGACCGTCTTCAGACCCAGTAGCGCCGCCCAGCACCATATCCCGCATGGCCCAACCCAAGACAAGTTGGTGTGGTCCAGGCTAGCGACTGTCTCAAGGTGGAGAAGCCACTTGGAGAAACGCCTCTTTTCACTTGTGTTTCTCCCCGTGGGAAGGTTTGACTAAACCCCATGGTTGGGAATTCCCTGGTTGCCCAATGGTTAGGGCTCTGTGCTTTGAGTGCCGAAGGCCCAGGTTCAATCGCTGGTTGGGGAACTCAGATCCCGCAAACCACGCGGTGTGGCCATAAACAAACAAACAAACAAACAAACAAACCCCATGGTTCTCCCAACTCTGAAGCTCCAGCTGAGGCTTTATCAGTTGTCTCTGGACCCTTGGAGGGAAGGACCTGTCTGCAGCCCATGGACCAAGCAAGGCCCTTGAATGTTCAGAGTGAAGGCGGCCGACGAAGTCTTCCGGAGTAAGGTCACCCTTGTTCAGGAGAACGTGCCGGGAGAATGCACTTGGAACCAGCAGTGGTTTCACTGTCCTTTCATGCTTTGGCATTTTGCTTTGTTTTATTCATTAATATTTTAAAAAGTTTAAAGCAGACAAGTCCAAAGGCTAGTATGCACTCACCACCGACGTCCGGCCCCCGAGGACACCCTCCTCTGGTGACTACATCACATTCCTGCCAACTCAGCCTGTCCACTCAGTGTGAACGGAGCTTACACTTTGCAATATTTGCTTGAGAATTTGTTTTTTCAATAGATTTACTTATTTATTTATTTATGGCTGTGTTGGGTCTGCGTTGCTGTGCACGGGCTTTCTCTAGTTGCGGGGAGCGGGGGCTACTCTTCGTTGCGGTGCGCAGGCTTCTCATTGCGGTGGCTTCTCTTGTTGCAGAGCATAGGCTCTAGGTGTGCAGGCTTCAGTAGTTGTGGCACGCGGGCTCAGTAGTTGTGGCTCACGGGCTCTAGAGCGCAGGCTCAGTAGTTGTGGCACACGGGCTTAGTTGCTCCACGGCATGTGGGATCTTCCTGGACCAGGGTTCAAACCCCTGCATTGGCAGGTGGATTCTTAACCACTGCACCACCAGGGAAGTCCCGAGATTTTTAATAGAAACAATATGTTAGACATCAAGGTGAGTTCCCTCATATTCTCCTTCCCGGTTCAATTTACCTCACCCTGGCATCATCTACCACCATGAACTTGGTCTGTTCAGTCCTGGTTTTACCATACAAGCACATGCAGGTGCACGTGCGCACACACACACGCACCGTATACATATATGTACATACACGTATAGTACATGTGTATATAATACACACGTATACGCAGATGTATGTACCTGTACACATATCTATAAACTATACAAGGTATGGTTTATATGCCTTAAAATGCACACAGATAGTACCATTAGCATAGTATTCTACAACTTGCTTTTTTAGCCCAACATTAGATTTGAGCTTCGTTTATGCCAACACTCACAGAGCTCCAGGCCATCGTTTTTACTTGCTGTATAATATTCCACCAGCACGGACTCACAGTTCATTTACCCATCCCCCTGCTGAGAGTCGTTTGAGTTGTGCCCGTTGGTGATTTAAACCAAAGCCAGTTTAGTTGAGTCATGTAAGCAATTCCTATTTCGTGCCTTTTGGGGTGCCCTGCCCCTCGGGATGAAGAGTAAAGCCAGTCGGGTGTGGCCGTGATGCCCGAGCGGACGCTCCGTGATGTCGATTCCGCTCCTTCTTTGTCCTAAAGCTTAACCCAGTGTCAGTGCGTTTTGGCATCCTTTTCAGCCTGGCCTCTGCCGCTGGGAAATGCTCGTATATGGTGGTGTGACTAAGCAGGGAGACGTCAGGGACCCTGAGAGCGTCTGCGTCTCTGGCTTGATGCCCACAGGGCGAGCGAGCACTCAGAAGTCCCCCACCCTCACCCAGGTCCCTGAGGCTCTGCCCCAAAGGGAACTCCTCGGGAGGGAGGCCACATCTCACCCACTCCAAGGAGTCGGGCCTCCCCCTAGATGGCGTAAGCTCGGTCAGGACCCTGGAGAGTTTCCAGGGTTGGAGATGGGAACTGCTGCGTTCCCATAGCTCCTCCGCTGCAGCTCTGCCTCCTGGGATGCCCCGGATGCGCCCTTGAGGATGTCCTCCTCCAGCTGCCAGCTTGCAGCCCCAGACCACGCGACCGGTGAAAACGCAGCTGTTGCCGGTATAGGAGAAGACCAGAGGGGCCACCCAGGGTTCCCGGTGGGTCAGCGTCCAGGCTTGGCTGCCTCCCCCCAATCCAGGGGGCCCTGGAGCCCCTCCCTCCAGCTCCCCGCGCTGTCTTGTCAGGCCTGTCCCGCTGGGTAGGGGCTGTGGGTTTCCTCGCCTGTCGCCCAACTGGGAGCTCCCTGAGGCCAGGACAGTGCCCTTTTCATCTTCGTGTCCCGGCGCCCAGCACAAAATAGGTGTCTACTAAAGGTCATTGGGTGACTGACCGACTCTCCTTGGGAGTAAAGCAGAGGCGAGAGGGTGAACAACACACTCATTCAAGCCCCGCCTTGTCTTCTTGGACCAGACAGTAAGCCAGGGGGAAGACCATGCTTTGTGACCTTTAGTGTGACCCCGTGGAACCAGGGTAGCATGATGGGAAATCCAGGATCCTCAGAGACACCACACCTGGGTTCGAGTCTTACCCGTGGAGTGGCCTTGGGACCAGCACGTCACGCCTCAGCCTCCTGCCTGTAAAATGGAAGTGATAACAGGCCGACCTCCTGGGTTGTCGTGAGGATTGGAAACGGCATAATGAGGTGGCGGGCCCACGTAGATGCTCAGGAAGGGTTCTGGGAAGGAACACAAGGCACAGCGGAAATTCACCTCATAAATTAACTCCGGACCATGGAATTTTAAAATTACTAAGTGTATTCCAAGACTAAGGCAGCTTTTCCTAAGACACTAAGAAAGGCTAGTAGGCGGCGTTATTTGGGAAAAGGGCCTTTTGCCCAAAGGCAAGGAGGGATCGTCAAGATCCTTGTTGGGTCATAAAGTGAGGGATTCAGTGCAGTCGGCACTGGGGGTCTCTGAGAGGGGCGAATCCCAACCGCTGTGACCACGAGGCCGTGCGCCACGGCCCCCAGCCCGGCACGTGTCAGGGTTAGGGTTCCAGAAGTACTCCTTGGGAAGTGCAGCTCCAAGATGGGCCTTGCAGGACCGGGAGTCCCAGCCACCATCTTCTGTCCCCTCGGCCCTACTGATGCCGTTGTTGGGTACTAATAACCCCTATGAACCACTAACTTAGCAGCCAACAGGGTAACACCCGGCAGTGCCTGTAACGGACTCACTGTCAGACAGAAGCTGCCTGAGGGAGGCTGCACGCCAGGCTGTTTAGGGGCTCTGCCAGGCAGGGATGGGATGAGAGTGGGTACACAGATACCCCTGGAGGTCCTCTCTCTTTCTACTGTCACTTTCTCCAAGGAGCAAATCGGCAGAGTGCATGGCTGGGTCCCTGGCTGGGTCCTGGGAGATGGTGTCGTAGTGTGTGACGGTTACACGGGTGGTGCCCCGTGGAAGGGCCGTGATAGGTGAGGCCTCATGCGGTGATGGGTCTGGGGATGCCTGACAATCGCTTTGGGAACTGAGTCTTACTTCACAGGGACCAGGAAGTTTGCCACTCACGCTGGTTCACGGCACGTCCTTTCGTGATGTGAAATGACTTTAGCGATCTCTTTGGGGGGCGGGAGATGGAACTTAATTCAGGCCGTAGACTCCTGAATGAGTCCAAATGCTGACTCCGAGTGAGAATAGATGGTACCGTGAGAAGCTGAGTCCAGGAGAGAACCCAGCCAGGATGTCCCATGTGGCATCAGGCCGCTTGCCTTGCTGGAGACCCTTGGATTGAGTCCCAGCTCCACCACTTCCTGCCTGCGGGACCTTGGTGGTTCAGCTTCTGTGGCCTCAGTCTCCACATCTGCAAAGTGGGGAGAATGATGTCCAGTACGGTCAGTGCCGTCGTGGGTTTGACACTGATCGACTTCTCCTGCCGCCCTCTGCTTCTTTTCAGAGCACACGAGCGCCTCAGGAGCCCAGGCCCCCCTGTCATCCCAGCCCTTGCTGCCAGCGTGGAGCCATGAGCTGTGTCCTGAACGGCCTTGTGCCCTTGGGGCTGGTGCTACTGCTCTGTGGAGCCCAAGGCTTTTTCCTGCCCAATGTCACACACCTAGAGAAGCTGCTCAGCAAGTACCAGCAGGACAGACCCCACTCCCGGGTCCGGAGGGCCATCCCCAGGGCGGACAAGGAGGAGATCCTCATGCTTCACAACAGGCTGCGGGGCCAGGTGTCACCACCGGCCTCCAACATGGAGTACATGGTGAGCGCGGGGGCACCACAGGGGCTGGCCCCATCCGCGGGGGGAGGGGGGGATGGCAGGCTTGGGGACGTCTGGTGAGAGAGGGCCCCCTGCCTCTGTTCTGGATGCCCTACCCGATCAGCACAGGCTGCACCTCTCTGTAGCTCAGCCCAAGCTCCCGGCCCTCCTGGAGGGGGAGGGGGAGGGGAGGGGGAGGGGGAGGGTCAAGGGCCAGGCTGTGGTGAGTCCGACCCCAGCTCTGCTACGTCTTCACCGTGTGACCTTGACGTCTCCTTAGCTAGTCTGAGTCTCAGTGTCTACTTTGGAAATCCCACCTCATGTGCCCGCCCACCCCCCACCCCCCCACCCCCACCCCCCCCTGCCCCGTGACCATCTAACGGCACGTGTGTTGACTGCCTGGCACAGATGCTCAGCCCTGGGGCTGTGCTGTTACCGCTGTCCTTGTGTCACCCTTAGCGTCACCCCACCGTTTAGCTGCGCCTTCCGTCTGAGTAGCGAGGGGTGGCCGAGTCCGTGAGTGATGGGGTGTCTGCTGGGGAGGAAGGAGTAGAGAAGGGACAGTGGAGGGTCCCCTGTGCATCTGGAGAAGCCCTGCATTTCGGAGCAGAAGGGGCAGCCAGCTCCCCAGTGCACGTCCCCAGCTCTGCCCTCACTCGTGTGTCTCCGTGTCCCATCCCCCCAGCCCTGTGAAACAGGCGCCGTGGTATCCCCCCACGTTATAGACTGGGAAACCGAGGCCCGAGGTCACACAGCTGTAGAGGCGGAGGCGAATGCTGACCTGGGTCCGGCTGAGTCCAGGACCTGTGCTCTTGTCCCCTCTCCACGCTCAGTTGAACCCCTCCCCCCCCCCCCCCCCGACCCCACCAGCCTTTTCCATCCTCCCCTGATTATCGGGGCAGCCTCAGCCCTGGAGTGGGGGCAGGGGCTGTTTCACCTCCCATCTTGCCCTCTTCCGGCCCCTTCTGCATCCTGGTATCGCGTTACAGTTTCTAAATCTCACTGTCTTCCAGCCTTTGCCCAGGCAGGAGCCTCGGCGGCCCTCTGTGCTTCCTTCCCGGCATCAGAGGCCTCCTATCGCAAGCCTTTGTCTGTCTGGATAGCCTGTTTCCCTCCCTTGCCTTTGGCCGGAGAGGCCTCTGGGTGCTGTGTGTGTTACAGACCCCGCCCCCCCAGGAGGGCTGCACCCTCATCATTCCCGTATCCACATCCCTGCAGGCCTGGCCCCAGGCCCTCTCCTTCCTCTGGACTCTCAGCTGCCGCTTTCCGTGTGGCCTGTGCTCCGCCCTCGGCCACCCTCACGGTCGGTCCGGTCCCCTGCCCGCGTGCCTGTGAGTCCCTCGACGTCTGTGCTTGCGCGAGGTGGCCCATCACCAGCTGTGGGACGGATGAATGGATGCCCGTCCGCGCAGAGCCCTAAGCAAGCCCCCAGTCCTCTGGGAACTCGTTATGAAACCATTTCTTTTTTCTCTGAAGAAAATGGTCCAGACATTTATTCCGAAGGGGCTGTGATAATTTTAGGAGGCAGAGTGGGCGCCCTTTCAACGTGGGGCGCCTAACGCCGGGGGCAGCTGCGCAGACCTTTACAGGGTTAAGGATGGAGAGAGTCAGGGTAGATTTTCTTTTCAGGGCACGGACTCCTCCCCGCTCCTTCCCAGCAACTGGTCATTTGGCTTCTGTCCCCGTGGGGAAAAGACACTCCCGCCTCTTTCTGGATCAGTCACCCTCCATCCTGTGCCCCTCCCCACCCCAAGGCCCTGTGTGGTGCCTACCAGGGAGCAGGCGTTCTCCTGGGCCTGAAGCTTGCCTGAGCCCCAGCCCCGCCGGGGTCCTGGCTGTTTCCTGCCTCCTGTGGGGAGCAGGCTGGGTTTCTGCTGCTCTTCTCCTCATGCCCTGTGCTTGTCTGGTGCCTGTGGGGGAGATTCAGGGCAGCGGAAAGGAGCTTGGGTACGCAGCAGGCAGGGACGGGCCCTGGGCAGCCTGCGACTAGCCTGCTGTGTTTTCCTATTTGTTTATTTCATGGTATCTCAGGATGGGAGCTGGGATCTTGCTCCTTCCTTCTCAACAGCCCCCCTGTGGGGGAAGCAGAGCCTTTAGGGGTGTTGTTGAGGCCGCCTCTGCGCAGGGGCCCTCGGGGCGGGGCCGGCAGTCCGAGCCTCAGCACCGTCCCCTCCCCCTGGACATCCTTGGTGCAGTGCTGCCCGGCCCGTCTCCACCCAGACAAGTGACACTGATTTGAGAAAGTGTCTCAGAGTCATGGCTTCCTGCTCGGCCCTGCCTGCTGGGGCTTGTAGCCACAGTCCTTTGAAACAGGCTGAGCACTGAGAGGTGGATCTTAACACTCCAGAAGTTAAGATACCCCATTTTGAGGTCTTATGAGCGGACGGGCTCTGGGGTTAGGTAGCTGCCACGTGCCAGCTGTGTGGCTTCGGCAGGTTACTTAGCCTCTCTGTGTTTATAATTCCTCACCAAGCACAACGGGGGACGACAAAAGTCCCTTTCTCACAGAGTTGTTTGGTGGGGTCAGTAAGACAATGCATGATACTAAATAAATGTGAATTAGACTGTTGCTATTATTTTAGTAACCATTATTTTAGTGGAGTGGGACCAGCACCTGGTGGCAGCATGCAGAGCAGGAAGATGGAAGATCCCCCTTGGAGGCTGGGCTGTTAAAGTTCTAACAAGTTCCTAGCTGGGTGACCTTAGGCAAGTTACTTAACCTCTCTTAAACTCAGAGGTTTTTGTTTGTTTGTTCATTTTATCTGCAACAGTGGAGAGATAAAACATACCTCCAGGGCTTGTTGGGGGAGTTAAATAAGAAAATGGTTCTAATGTTACCTGCAGTGGGCAGGTGTTCAGATGATGACTGCCCTGGCGGGTGCTTGAGAAAGTTAACTTCCTTAATATCCAGGTACCATTGACTGAGAGCTCCTTTGCTTCTCATCTGGGGGCTCCATGCCTGCTGTCAGTCAACCTTCCCCCAAATCCTATTCCAGGTACCATTAGCCCATTTAGAGATAGGGAAACAAAGGCACAGAGAGGTGAAACCATTTGCTTGAAGTCACACAGCCAGCAAGAGGCAGAGCCTGGCACCGTACCCAGGTTCACCTAACAAGAGCACCTCACTGCCCCGCCCTCTGAAGGTGGGAGGTGCGTGCTCTTATCAACAGGCCTGTCTCCCACTGACTGAGTGTGGCCCCCAGAGGGTGTTGACCCCCTGTTTCAGGCTGTGCTTGGGCACTGGAGAAAGATCCGAGGCAGAAGTGGTACAGGGTTTGGTGGGCACTGAAGGTGGGGCACTGTCGGGGAGAAACCCAGAATGTCCCCTGCAGCTGAAATGGGCGGTGGGTCCAGAGGTGTGACCCTGCCCCCCCTCCCCAGGCGTCTGCCCTGGGGCAGGACTTGCCCCTGGGTGTTGAGGAGTCGCAGTTATCTTGGCCAGAAGGAGACAGCGAGACAGGAGGAGGAGAGGGCAGTGGGCAGCTTCCATTCAGGGGTCCCACAGTTGGTTCAACCAGTCTCCTGTTCCTGTTCCTGGATGGTCCCGGGGCTCTGCCTCGATAGGCTTTCAGTGAGCAACTACTGCGTGCCAGGGCTGGGGCTTCCCAGAGCGAGGGACAGCCCCTGGCTGCCCATGAGCTGCAGCATCTTCCCGAAGACTCCGGGAGGGGGCGGGACAGCCGCTGGCTCGCAGCTGTCCAGGGAGGGCTGCTTGGCATCTGTTCCTCCGCAGAAGAGAAGTGACCCTACTTGCCTTGTTCACCGTGTTCTTTCTTGAGGAGTTATGTGTGCTCCCTGGGCCAGCTGGGAGGCAAGAGGGCTGCAGATTCTTTGGCCCAGACCCCTGACTCAGGGAGGGCTGTGTTGGAGGGTAACAGGACTGGGCGAGTTGAAGGCATTTCTTGCTACCTAAAAAAATACATATATACATATATATAATAGTAAAATATACGTAATATATAACTTACCGTCTCAGCCATTTTTAAATGCACTATTCAGTGGTATTAACTACATTCACACCATTGTGCAACCATCCCCGCCATCACCGTCATTCATCTCCAGGATTTATTCATCCTCCCATTTCACAGATGAGGAGACTGAGGCTGAGAGAAGGGACTTGCCAGTGTCCCCGACAAGTTAGTGGCCGAGCAGGTGCTCTGAGGATCGGGGCTCCTCTAGGTTCTTTGCTGACCGGCCACTTCCCACCTCCCGAGCAAGGAACCCATCGGAGACATGCACGAAGGCCCTGTGTCTAGTGTCGCGGAAGCCGAAGCCCGGCCCTCGGGGTCTCCCAGGGCCTGAGCTGGGGCGTCTCTGCGGTTTGGGTTCTTACACCCACCCCTGACCCTGACCTCCTGGTGCCCATTTCTCGTCCCCCTGCAGACCTGGGATGAAGAGCTGGAGAAGTCGGCGGTGGCCTGGGCCCAGGAGTGCATCTGGGAGCATGGGCCCAACAGCCTGCTGGTGTCCATCGGGCAGAACCTGGCCGTGCACTGGGGCAGGTAAGAGCCACTGTGACCCCCTACTCGTGAACAGGGTCTCACTCACGCTGCCAGACCTCCAAGGCCTTGACGGTGTCTGTTAAATGTCGTCCACGGACCTTCCCCCAGGTCAACCGGGCCACATTCCCGAGCCCCCAAGCCAGCAGGCAGCCCCTCGCGGGCTAGGGCCTGGCTGCCTTAGAGGAAATGAGCAAAATGTCTTCTGACCGGTTAAGACTCACTGACCACGTGCTGTGCACACGAGTCCTCCGAACGGGGGCCCAGGGTCCCTGGGTCTGCTTTCGTTGAGCCGCACTTATTGAAAATTTGGCCGGGGCTGGAAACGGCCCCTCAAAGTACACGTCAGGGTGTGCTTGCCTTCAACCGCCTGTTTACTCTATTTCCAGCTCTTTAAGCGGGGAGTGTAATGGGGCCACGAGTAGCTGCATCTTCCTTTAGCCAGTGCCCTTCCGGGAAGGACCTGGGCAGGTGTCACCGTGTGTCCAGAGGTGTGACTTCGTGGAACCACAGCAACCCAGCATTCTTTTCTGCTTTTTATGAAGTCAGTCTTGTGACAGCATTAAGAGAAAATGTCTAAAGGGAACCAAACCCATCGATCCACTGCCCTGGTCCAGCAATTTGCGTGTTCCTGGGCTTCTGGGCTGCATCTGGCTGTGGGCCGGCATGTTTTCACGTAGCTGTAACTGTGGCCAGGACAGCTGTTAATTCTTTTTTTTTTCCTTCTCCTACGATATCAAACAATTTTCTGTTACATAGTTGCCATGGTTATCACCTCCTCAAGGCTGCCTTTGGGCCATGAAGTTGACAGACTGGAATTTAGCCATTCCATTCGTTTTTTTTTTTTTTTTTGCGGTACGCGGGCCTCTCACTGTTCTGGCCTCTCCCGTTGCGGAGCACAGGCTCCGGACGCGCAGGCTCAGCGGCCATGGCTCATGGGCCCAGCCGCTCCGCGGCATGTGGGATCTTCCCGGACCGGGGCACGAACCCACGTCCCCTGCATCGGCAGGCGGACTCTCAACCACTGCGCCACCGGGGAAGCCCCTCTTTTTTTTTTTTAAATTAATTTATTTGTTTTTTGGGTTTTTTTTGGCTATGTTGGGTCTTCATTGCTATGCGTGGACTTTCTCTAGTTGAGGCAAGAGGGGGCTACTCTTCGTTGCCATGCGCGGGCTTCTCATTGCGGTGGCTTCTCTTGCTGTGGAGCACGGGCTCTAGAGCGCAGGCTCAGTAGTTGTGGTGCACGGGCTTAGTTGCTCCGCGGCAAGTGAGATCTTCCCTGGCCAGGGATCGAACCCGTGTCCCCTGCATTGGCAGGAGGGTTCTTAACCACTGCGCCACCAGGGAAGCCCAAGCCATTCCATTCTTGTAGCTAGGTTGTTTTTTTTTTTTCTTTTCCCCCTTGGCTCATTTGAATGATTTCAGTAGGAAAACTCTGAGGGGTAGGACTGATGGGTCCCAGGGCACGAAGACTGTCCCCCTTCTGGATGAATATTGCCAACTCACTTTACAAAAGAGAGCCTCTTCTGAAGGCCCCTCTGCAGCCAACCGTTCTCTTTCCAAAACCACCCCAGCCTGGCTGTGAGGTTCCAGGGAAATAGACAGACTGGTGATGGGTTCCCTGTGTCCCTAGAGCTCTGTTGCTGCGTGTGTCTCTTTCCCCGAGCTGGCTCCAGGAAGGGAGGCTGCTTCTCCAGCCACGGCACTGACCACCACCATTCCCTGCGTCCTGACAGTAATTGTTATAAGACCTCTAACCACCCGGGTCCCCACGGTGCCCTCAGAAGTCACCAGTCGCCACCACATCTGTTCTCTTTATTGAAACCGCTTTGTTGACTCTTGCTGGTGACAGCGACCGGGGGTTCCAATCTGGTTTATTTTCTTTCCCGGTGCCAACCTGGCGGACAGGGCTGAAGCGAGGGGGTGGTGGCCACCAACAGCGGCTGGGGGGTGTGCTCCTCAGGGTTGGGGACGAGGGAGGGCTCAGGTGATAAAATCCCAAAGGGGAGCTTGGTACAAGGGTTTGCCCAGCTGACTGCAGGGCTCTGCACACCTGTGGGTTCCTGTGCCTTGAATGAATTTTCTTCCTTGAGTCTGAGTCCTCGGGTCCCCAGGCAGCCAAGGAACGAAGCTGGTCTTGACGTTACAGAAACGTGAGGCTTTAGGCTGCTCTTTGGCTGTGTGTGTGTGTGTGTGTGTGTGTGTGTGTGTGTGTGTCTCTGTGTGTGTGTGTGTGTGTGTGTGTGTGTGTGTGTGTGTGTGACAGGGACCTGTCTGCTCTGTCCGCCATAGCCAGCTGTTTCCCAACTTCCAGACCCTCCCCTGCCACTGTTCAGTTATCTGGACAGGATCTGTTCAGTTATCTACTTACTGTTTTTCTCTACATTGACTGTAAATGGACTTGCACCTTCAGTTTTGTCTTAAGCGGTAATATCTGTGAAATATGGGATTTGTTCTTAAGCGGTAACATCTGTGAAATATGGGATTCCCCAAACGTACGTGAAAATTAATACATAATTATTAACATAAAAAAGAACTCACCGGGAGCCAGGTAAAAGTTTCCCACACACACTGGTGGCTTGTAGGTCACCCAGGGACACTCCTGGAACCCAGAGGAGGCCAATTCGGGTTTTAAGCACTTTTAACAGATACTGGGTGGGATATGGAGCTGTTGGCCCAAAGAAGCACCCCCTCCAGCTGCCCCATGGGTGGCAGTGCTGCCAGCGGGGGTCTCTGTCGTTGGGTGCTTGGTGGCTGGCACGTAACAAGCTGATCTGCCCCTGCAGGTATCGCTCTCCTGGCTTCCACGTGCAGTCCTGGTATGACGAGGTGAAGGACTACACCTACCCCTACCCCCACGAGTGCAACCCCTGGTGTCCAGAGAGGTGCTCTGGGGCCATGTGCACCCACTACACACAGGTAAGGCTGAAGATCAGGTGTGACCTCAGCCTGGCACCCCCAAACACTGTCACTCACCTGGCCCTGTGGGACTGTTGCCCAGTCAGAAAACCTCTGCTCTATCATTGCCTTAAGTTTTTCCTTTAATTGAGCACTACTCAAAGTATAGCTGGTGGGCCAGGCTGTTTGTGGCCAGTTCACAAATATGGAAACTGAGAGTAAGCGCTGGAAACTTCTGTGGCAGCTTTACATTGCTGGGGAATTTTCCTTGTGTGTTTTTTTGTTCTTTTTTTTTGTTTGCTTTTGTTTTAAAGGAATGTGTGGCTCTTTAATGGGTTAGGGGAGGAATCTGGTCCTTCACCTCTTCACCACACACCCCTTTAGTGCCAGCACCTTGTGGATCCAGACCAGATTATATCACCCTGGTCATTTGTCCCTTGAGCTCAGATGTATGGATGTCATCTTTTCAGATAGTTTGGGCCACAACCACCAAGATTGGCTGTGCTGTGAACACCTGCGAGAGGATGAATGTCTGGGGAGATGTTTGGGAGAATGCGGTCTACCTCGTCTGCAATTACTCTCCAAAGTAAGAACAAGTGACGTGGTTTTATGGGTTGGGGTGTGTTCTCCTGCTATGGAAGACCCAACTGAAACTGGCTTCAGTGGTAAAATCTCTTTATTATTTCACATAACAAGGCATCTAGAGGTTGGTGCGTCTAGGTTAGCGTAATAGCTCAGCATGTCAATGAGAACTTTCTGTCTTTCTGCTGTATTGTCCTCTCCTCATGGTCCCAAGATGGCTGCAGAGCACCAGGCATCACATCTTCCCAAACAGAAGGGAAGAGAATGGTAGAAAAGGCCTGTCTCCTTAGGCTTTTCTCACCCCTGGCCCACTTTCTCCTTATGTCATTGGCCAGAACTAGACCACTCATGGACAAGGGAGAACAAGAGTGCCCCAGTTGGCTTTGACCAATGAAATCGCCCCAGTTGGCTTTGCACGTCACCCCCTGGGGCTACTTGAATAAGTCAGAAGCAGGAGTAGTTGGCTGGGCAGCCAGTGGGGTCTGTCATAGAGATTCTTTTTCTCTGAAAATACGCAGCAGATAGCACTCTAGAAAATAGGTATTCATGCTAGCCCTAGTTTTTGCATCTTTATATTTCCCCTCCCAGAAGGGACCTCGTCACACCTTTAGGTCATAGTCCCACTTTCTCTTGACAGCATCCTGATGTCATCAGTGGGTCACTTATCCCTTTACTCATTCACCTCCATTGCTCATCAGACAAGTGTGTGCTGATTCTCAGAGACCCGCTCACCCAGTTATAGCCTGTGGTTTGCACACTGGCCACTGGGCTGGCCGCCATCCTAGCACTGGGCCCTGCACGCAGTGTGCCCTTGAGGCATGTTTTCTCCATGACTGCATGAAACAGGAATGACCTCATTTACTGGGTTGGATCAGGAGTAGCCGTGAGAAGGTAGGATGAAGAGGGAATCGCTGAGGTTGGGAGGAAAATAGAAACTCTCCGTAAACCATCTGGGACGTCTGTGGTAATGATGTCTCAGGCAGCCCACGGGGATGAGGGCAGGGGGGTTACGTCATCCATGGGAGGGACCTGAGCCCCATGGAAGAGGAGTAAGGTGGTCCCCATGGTGGAGCTCGTTGCAGAGTGGCAGGTGGGGAGTGAGGAATCATTTGATTTAAGTCTTTATATTAAAAAATACACTAGAAGATCCAACCAGAAATACCATTCTTCCCTTATTTAGTCTTTACCGCTTTCTTGAAAAAATAATGACTTGTGTACAGTAAAGTACACTAATCCTAAGAGCCCAGCTGGATAAATTTTCACACATATAGACATGTATTAGTCAGCTCAGGCTGCCGTAACAGAATACCACAGATCGGGTGGCTTGAGCAATACACATTATTTCTCACAGCTCTGGGGGCTGGAAGTCCAGATCAGGGTCCAGCAGGGTCAGTTTCTAGTGAGGAGTCTCTTTCTGGCTCCCGGATGGCCACATTCTCCCTGTGTCTCCACATGGCGTTTCCTCAGCGTGTGCTGGGGGTTGGAGGGGGAGGGAGAGGGAGGGGGAATTGAGTTCTCTGTGTCTCTTCTTATAAGGACACTAATCCTATCAGAGTCCCACCCTTGTGACCTCACTTAACCTTAATCACCTCCTCCGAGGCCCCATCTCCAAATGCAGCCACGTTGGGGGGCTGGGTTTCATCATACGGATTGGGGGCGCTGGGCACACACGTTCAGTCCATGCATATGTATATGCATTATGTATGCATTATGTCTACCTGTGTAACTAGTACCCAGGTCAAGGGAGGGAGTATTTCCAGGGCCCCAGGCTGGAAGTGGGGGGCTCCCTCATGCCCCCCAGAGTGGCTGACATTCTGACACCCCTCCCCATCGGTCAGTCTGTCTGGTTCGGACCCTTCTGTGAATGGACAGATATGCCCTCTTGTGCCTGCCGTCTGCCTTTCAACACCGTGTCTGGGAGATTCGTCCGTGGTGTTGTGTGTTCGGTGGGCATTTTTTTTCAGATGTCTTTGTGGTTTTCCATGATGTCCACAAGCCTCTTTCTTCAAGAGTCCGAGCCCCTGCCATGCAGGGGGCAGTGGCTGAGAGGGTGGGCCCTGGGGTGGTGTCTGGGCTCAGGTCTCTTTGGGAGGGGGTGGGGTGGGGTGGTCTTGCGCCCTGACGGCCTCACAGGTGGGGGGAGGGTGCTCACTTCCTGGGGCTGTTGGGAGCGGGGAGGTTGCCCGTCTACAAGACGCGTAGCCCCCAGCCCGCATCCACGACCGGTAACCCGGAGAGCTATTGCTCCAGCTGTGTGGGAGACTTGGTTTGTCGCTGAGGAAATGTGGAAGCTACCTGTGCTGGTGCACGTGGCTGGGGGAGGGGAGGAGCCTGTCTGGGAGGCCCGGAGTGTCTGAAGAAACCTACTGAGCCCCACCTGGTGACAGGGCAGGTGCTGGGGTCCCCTGGGTCCGCCGGGTGATGGTCCATTTGGGAGGGCCATCCCGAAGGCCCCCGTGCGCCCCTAGCCAGCCTGCACATGGGGCCGAGGTGCTCAGCGAGGCAGGGTCTGCAGCCTGGTGGGGGGTGTTATTTTCCATCCACGGGTGCAGACTATAACAGCACCCCCCAGCCGCCCTCCCACCATCCCCAGGCCCGATGCCCGCGTGGCCCTGGGTGACGCCGGTCCGCTATTTTGAGCCGTCTGGGGCCAAACAGAGAGTGTGTTTTCTGCAGTTGTCTCCCGGCCATCACTATCAGGACCCCTCCTTGGCCACCCTGGACAGCCGTCAGAAACGTCACGCAGTGAGGATGTTGATTTAGCAAATGCTCAGAGAGCATGTTGCCGTCACCAGGGACTGGCCCCAGTCTGAGGCATCCACACAGACGCCCTCTTCATCTCATGACCACCCCCCGTGGTTACCCCACTACAGAGAAGGGGGCAGAGGCTCAGGGTCGAGGGGCATTGGCTGGGTTCACCCGGCTGGCAGGGCCACGTCCAGCCCCGGGAGTCTGCTCATCACCGCTCGGCCATGCTTGGCCCAGGATCGGGGCCGCCAGTCTCTTTCCTGAGTGGACAGACAGGTGACGGGGCACCCATGAAGGAAGTTTCTAGAACAGATCACGAAGACTGGCTCCCAGTCACTCACCTCTCCGGCTTGTGCTGCTAAAGGCCCAGGTGCTGGGGGAAGGGCTTGAGAATTCCACTCACCACCTGCAACCTGGCCCCTGGAGAAATCCCACTGACCGGCCTCTGGTTTCCCTGCCCTGGGAACTTCAAAGGGAGGCGGATGGCACCTGCAATGCCCAGAGGGACCTTGGTCCCAGCCCCGAGAGCAGAGTGTGGTCAAAGGCTCTGAGCCCCACAGCCTGGGTTCAAATCCCAGCCCTCCCACTCCCTCGTTGTGTGACCTTGGGCAAGTCCCTTAACCTCTCTGAGCCTCAGTTTCCTCTTCTGAAAAAGGATTGAACTCCAGCACGTCCCTCCTGGGGTGTTGGAAGGATGGAGTGAGCAGGTAGGTACGTGGTAAACACGAGGCACTCCCTGGAACAGGCTGACCTTTACTCATTTGAGAAATGGCTTCAGAGGACCCCAGCAGCTTCCAGTGCAGAGGCATCGGGGCTGGGACTGGGGGTGGCTGACAGCATTCAGAGTTGCATGAGGCCACAGGACAAAGGTGCAGGGAGAAGGATGCTTTGTAGCTCCCGACTGGGATTCTTCTGGAATTCTCTAGACTCTGTACACAGGAGGGGGCTCAGGGCAGGTGCCTTTCCCCCTTCAAACCTTCCTTCCTCCCTGACCGTGTCTGGGGTCCCGAGAGGCTCCAGAAAGGAGCGAGAAGCCCCCCGGGCCCTGGCGTGGCGGCCCCCTGACGGGGTTTCTGGTCTGTCCTCAGGGGGAACTGGATCGGAGAAGCCCCCTACAGAGCTGGCCGGCCCTGCTCCGAGTGCCCGCCCAGGTACGGAGGCAGCTGCAGGAACAACTTGTGTTACCGAGGTAGGAAACGACTTCAAAACCCTTTGGAATGGGCGTCCCCTCCAGTCCCTGAGTCACAGAGTGGCTGACGTGAAACGGGGAAGTTGGACAATTTGGGGGGGAAATTGGTCCCTCCTGCCCTCCCCCTCGGCCCTCCCCTCCTCGCCTCCCCATCTCTGGACTCAGGGTTCAGCCCCAGCTCCCCGGGGATACGGCTGCCCCTGGGACGTCCCCCCAGTGGGCGTCTCCCATGGGAGGCATCCCTGCTCTCTTGATGCTCAGAGTTTGGTATAAAACAGACAACAAACAAGGAATTTAAAACAGCCACGTGATTGATGGTCCGGCCAGCTGCAGGCCGGGTAGGGGCCGCCTCCGCGGCTTGTCAGAGCCCCTCCTGCCCGTCCTTGTCCCCCTCAGGCCACCCAGCCGCGTGTGCAGCTTGTCCGGCCCTTACTCGTCAGAAACCTGTTTCCCCTACCCCACAGCTCAGGCCAAGCCGAGCTCTCAAAGGCTCTCAAAGGCCGTGTTTTCCGGCGATGCCAGCATTTGCTTATTGCCTGCGGCTCAGAATGTTCCCACGTTCCCTGCTCCTGTGAATAACGCACATTTTTCGTGCCTCAAGTGCTCCTCGCCTTTGGGACTGTTTCCTCCGGCTCCGTCCCAGAAGGAGCAGAGTCCGCCAAGGGGCTGACCGTGTTTTTGAGGTTGAGGTGTGTTTTTTTTCCCGTGGCTCCATTAACAAGTCTCGTAATGGCTGAGAGGGGTCTTTCAGGAGAGGTGGGATTGGGGGGGAAACGCAGGATCAGTCCATTGGGCTCCGGGGTGAAGCGTGGGGCTCCCAGACCCTCCCAGGCCCGCTGTTCGCTACTGATTCTGCCCACTGCGGGGAGGGCGTGGGGATCTTGCAGGGGGGCAGAAGCAAGGATCTGAGAGTCCAGTCCGTGCTGGTCCCCTGGGTCGTGAGTTATATGCGGGTGGCTGAGCCTCCAGGGGGAACTCAGGGGCCTCAACCCAAAGTCTGGACATTAGGCTTCTGCTTCTGGCTCTGCATGATTGGAGGCTGTTCGCTCAAGCCAGCTGATCACTCTACCCACCAGCAAAATGGGTATGATACCTCCAACCTTCCATGACGGATCTCGGGCTCAGATGAGAGAGTCGGTGCATCTGGTGCGAGTGTATTGAGCGCCTGCCGTGTGCCAGGACGTTGCCAGGGGATGGGGTGGGGATGCCTGTGGGGACCCGACAGTCACGGTCCTGCCCTCGGGAACATGAGGTCCAGCGGGGCCACTGCCCCGAGGAGGGACACGCGTCTTTCAGGGGACGTAACAGATGCCTCAGGGCTTAACAGCAGGAGTATCCACCATCAGCCAAGTCAGGGAAGGCTTCCCAAGCAGGTGGCTATTGAGGCAGAGGACATGGCCTAGTAATGAGAGAAGGGAAGGGTGTTTCTGGCAGGCGGAACAGCATGTGCAAAGGCCTGGAAGATGAGGCATCGCGGTCACGAGACTGTGAGGCAGAAGGGCCCACAGGGATGTGCAGGTCCCGGCAGTGCCTGCCACGCAGCCGGGGCTGTGTAAGCTTTTGTTAGATGGAGTTTCTCCTGCTCTCCCACCCCCTCTCAGGCACCACACCTCTTCACTCTCTTTGAGAGGGAGGTGCCCACACCTGTCCTTCGTGAAATATTCCCAGATAGCCCAACTCTGACTCCTGGATTCGTGGGATAAGCGTGGGTTTTAGAGTTCGGCACACCTGCCTGAGGAATATCAACCCTACATGTTCCAGCGGTGAGCACCTGGGCAGGGCATTTCATCTCTCTGAGCCTCAGCCTTCCTGTGTGAAAATGGGGTGATGTGTCAGCCCCCGGGGGTCGTAGGAGGGCTGAGAAGAATGCAGGCTGACACTCCAGGCATATCAGGCCGCAAATCCCCATTCAGGCAGGTCCTGTGGCTGCTGTCCAGTCACCCAGAGGGGCAAATGCCCCCATCAGATCCTGAGTGCTGATTTGGGGACCGTGAGGGAGGGATGCCCACTGGGGCTCCCCGTTGGTTCTCACATTGGGAGGGGGCTCCGCGTGCGCACAAGGCAGGCTGTCAGGGTGCAGGGCAGGCAGAGCGGGGTGTCTCTGCGTTCCTGGACGTGTGTGCTCAGGCACACCGCTTGCCTTCTTTGAGCCTCGGTTTCCCCATCTGTAAGAGCGATGACATCGTTCTCCCGCAGATGATTTGCTGGAAGGATGCAACACGGAGGATGTGAGTTGCTAGGACAGCAGCCTGCACATGGTGCCTTATGGACACAGCTCATTACTTCCTTGGAGAGGTGGGAGTGGGGAGGTATGACTGCGCTTATCACCTGGCGTGGGGTTCTTCCTCACCTGGGAGGTACTGGGGGCCCTCTCCCAGCCTGGGGGCCCCATCCATCTCAGGATCCTGGCAGACCCCTTCTCTTCTCGGGAAACACAGCTCTGGTGTCACACCTCCTCCAGGGAGACTTCCCTGAGTCCACAGACAGGCAGCCCACCTGCCTCCGTGCTCTTACTGTACCCAGACTCTCCTTGCACTTGATTCACCTGTAGTTACAACTGCTGGTTCACTCCCGGGCCTCCAGGGCCACGTAGCAGGTGTGTTCTGCATGTTGTCTGAACAAGTATACCCCTGATATCCACAGAGGGTCATTTTCGAAGAACAAATGCACACAAAGATAGCCTAGATGCTGGCTAACCCACCCAATGAAGCCTCCTAGACTTGCTTCTTTATTTTTGGTGGAAAATGCCCAACTTCACTTGGTGGGCGTCCCGATTTTCTTAGCGAACCATGCAGAAAGTCTCTTCTAAAGCAGCTTATCTGCATAAGCTACTTAATAAGCATTTATTGAGGTTCCTGGCAAGGCCTTGACCTCTAGTGGAGATGGAACAGGGATAAGGATAGACCGTAAGAGAAGATTCCAGCCCTTCCCTGTGTGGCGAGGAAGGGCGTGGACTTTGGGGAAAGGTGATTTGACTCTCAGCTGTGTGAGCTTGGGCAGGTCACATAGCCTCTCTGAGCCTCAGTTTTCCCGTCTGTAAAATGGAGCTGCTCATGCCTCCCAGGGAAACGAGAGGATGAGGTGAGAGCTTCATCCCCACTTATGGAACCAGGCGGGAGTCTGCAGAATGATGGAGCAATGCTGTGTGCCTTGAGACCCCTGGGCCGGAGCTGGACGGTGCACGGGGTAACCTTGCCGCGAACTTGGGCACGGAATTTCCCCAGGCCTGTGCTGATCCACACAGGGGATCTTAATTAGGATGTGATCAAATACAGCCCGTCCTCTGGGTAAGCATTCCACTTTTCATGTGTGTGTCTGAGGGCGAGGACCGTCTACCCATTTTCTTAAATAGTGAGCCTTCAGATGCTTTAGACTGCTCTACCCAACTATATTTGGCTAAATAAAGCCACGATTATGAGGTATAAAAATCCTAAAGGCCAGTGGAAGAAAACCCAGCTTATTCCAGAGACAGCTCTGGCTTTCAGTGAAGGACAAACATGAATAGCCACACTGACGGGAAGACAGACAAGAGACGGCCGCTGGGTCCCAAGTGGTATTTGCAAACCCAGCATCTTCATAAAGATTTCACCTATAGCGTTTGGCTACAAATGATGTGTTCAGAATTCCCTTCCTGGATGTCTTTAAGCTTTGCTGGGACTATTTTTTTTTTGTTTTCCCCAAAAGAATTCCAAGACAGAATTTGTTGGGCATTTTGATCATCCTCCACTCAGCAAATTTTGTTGAGCAGCTACTACGTTTTGGGAGCTGGGTGTAGTGTGGTGTGAAGCAGGCTGGCTGCTGGCCTCAGGGAGTTTCCAGCTGGTGGGGGAGGTGGGTGGTGGTGAGCACGCCGTCCAGGAGCAGTACATGGAGGTCCATGAGCTCTGATAATGAACTTGGGACTCAGGGTTGCTGTTCTCCTCCGGCTTAAATCCTGTCCATCCTCCTATGAGTCAGGGTAGTGGTTGTGCCGTGATGAATCGGCCAGTGAAACAGCTGCAGAGCATCCCAGCCTTGAAAAGCATCAGAGAAGATGTCACTTGCCCTTCATATTCTTGAATGTCTTGTATCAACGCAGACCCTTGGTCTGCTTTCTGGAGAAAAGTTGTTGCTCTTCAGAAGAAGTAAGGATAAGGCTGGGGATTGGTGAACACGTGATGGGACTTTAATTTTAATCCGTTGACTCAGAGAGGCTGCAAGGGCGCTTCATTTCTGCTCCTTGAAACCGTTCTTTACCCAAACACATCTGTTGTCTTTTCTCATTGGAGGAGCTTGGAAGGCAGGGGTTTCCACCTCGGGTCCACAGACATCCTTGGAGGGGCGGGGGTCCCCCAGCAGAGATGCGCACTGATTCATCTTTGATAAGGGTGCTCAGGCAAACCCAAACAGCAATACTTTGCTCTACTTTGGCTGGAATTTATGCTTTGGTATCCAGCTGGCCTGATTACACATCACAGTGAGTGGTTAATAGTTGACTTTCATGATGAAAACTGGAAGATAAACTGATGCTTAATAAATGCAATGTATTCGGTGAATTAGAATGTTTTGAAACATGAAGGTCATGGTCATGGTTGGAGAAATAATAATATTTAGGTGGGGAAAATATTGGGACCCGAAGAACTAAGTGTTTTAACCAAGAGTTGGGTCTTTGGCTCGTTCTAGATGATGGTTCCAATGTTATTGGGCTTCGAAACTTCAGTGCAGAGAAAGGTTAAGTGATCTTGGCCTGCAGGAGTGGGGAAGGAAGCAGAATGTGCTGGTGGTGAGGGGCATTGGGGTCCAAGACCATTGACGAGGGTCTTCGTGTGCCATGACGGCGTGTAAATGAGGCGGACCCCTCCTCCAGTGAGAACCTAGGGCCAGAGGCACCTCAGCGGAGACAGCTACGGTTTGGGGTCAGAGGATGAGGCGGCTTCCTGAAGCTGCTTCCTTGGGCAGAGACGGGACAAGAAACCATTCTGATGATCCAGGGGTGGGCGCCAGGGCCTTCTAACCTCTGGTCAGCCCAGCCGCTCTTGTGTCCAAAGCAAACACAGTGACCAGAGAGCCATCCACCGCCCCTTGGCGGGGAGAATTCCACCTGGCCAGCACTGTCCTGAAAGGTAACTTTCTCTTTGCCACTGAAATGACCCTTTGTGAAGCCAAACCTCGAACAACTTTAGTTTCCAAATTGCTTCTTTATTTTTTCCTAAATGCATTTTGGTTGAATCCCAGCATGTTGCTTTTCTCTCCCTCTTCACTATTAAGAGACATACGACCAGAAACCTGAAACGGACGAGATGAACGAGGTGGAAGTGGCCCCCATTCCTGAAGAGAAGCACATCTGGGTCCCGCCGAGGGTGATCAGACCCACGAAGCCCAAGAAAGCCCCTGCCGTGAACCACATGAGTGAGTGGGGCTCTGCCCTCTGCCAGCCGCCTCTGGAGGGGGCAGTTTTCTTTGGGGTGGGCAGAGGAGGGAAACTGGTGGGTTGAGAGGTCTCCAAGTCGACAAACAGCAGGGAACAGGGTGGGGTGTAGCTTGCAAAAAGCACGACCTGAAGATGTTTCTAAAAAACGATATTTTTAAGTCATTTCAAAAGAAGCATTATAGGAGCTGTGCTTGGGTGGCCTTTTCCCCCCTGGCAGGTATTTTAAGGTTAGACCTTCTCTTGTCCTTTCAGAGAGGACTTGGGCTAAAATTGGGTTCCTGTTGGAAGTGCCTGGCTCCCAAAGGGAGGATGAACGTGCAGCGTGGAGCCCGGCTCTCGTGGTCATCATGCACCAGCCCTGTGACTCGGACAGTCACCCGACTCTGAGAGTCGATGTGCTCGTCCATAAAGTGGGAGCAGTGATGCCTCTGTCAGCATTGTTTTAAATCAGTGAGATATGGACCTGTGCATTTCATATGTCCATATTTCACAAGAGGCATTGGGTTCTTTTTTTTTTTTTTTTTTTTTACTTATTTTTGGCTGTGTTGGGTCTTCGTTACCACACGCGGGCTTTCTCTAGTTGTGGTGAGCGGTGGCTACTCTTCGTTGCGGTGCGCGGGCTTCTCACTGCGGTGGCTTCTCTTGCTGCGGAGCATGGGCTCTAGGCGCGCGGGCTTCAGTACTTGTGGTGCGCAGCCTCAGTCGTTGTGGCTCGCGGGCTCTAGAGCGCAGGCTCGGTAGTTGTGGTACACGGGTTCAGTTGCTTCGTGGCCTGTGGGATCTTCCCGGAGCAGGGCTCAAACCCGTGGCCCCTGCACTGGCGGGTGGATTTCAACACTGCGCCACCAGGGAAGCCTGGCATCGTGTTCTTGACAAAGGAGAACTGCAGCAATTACTGGGGAACAAGGCCATGGATTCTAGACCTGGGGCAAACCTCCTGGGCTGTATGTCAACGTTCTCATCTCTTACTCTCACACATCTTACCATAGCAGTTGCAGCTCTGTCAGTTTGCTGTGGGGATTATATGCAGTAAACGGGGGCCACCCAGTGTCAGCTGTGCTTTGAGCTCACCATCAAGTTGCCTCCGACACCCCCCCCCCGCCAAGGCCGGAAGCTGGATGTCCTCCCAGAGACTTCCGGAAGTCCCCAGACGCCTAGTGTTCTCACGCTCACCTCTGTCGCGCTTTCTTCTGCCCGGTCTCCCAAGACACTTGGCCTGCTAGGGCTCGCTCCTTTCTTTCTGCCCTCCCCTGCCGGGCTCCGCTTACCCCCTCCGCTGCTCACCTGTGTATGCGGCACCTTTAGTGAAGGGTTGAGGCTCTGGAGGGCATTTTCTTACAGACACGGCACCAAGTGTGGGTTCTCTGCCCACCGGTGTCTCTCTTTTCCCTCCAAACCTCACACAGCATAAAACGGGACTCACCCCTGAGTGAGGAGGCCAGCGCATGCCCACCTTTCTCAAAAGTCCTCTGCTATTCTGTCAGCTGCCCTGCCCTCAGCCCCCACTAGTCTCTATCCTCTGGGCCTTCAGATGTCTTTCTCCTGGGCTTCCTGCCTGTTTAGTCAGCTGTGGCTTTCTTTGACCAGGAAATACGCTGGTGGTCTTGTCTGTCCAGAAATTCCAAACGCTTCAGTTGTTTTTTTTCTTTAATAATGTAACGTTACAAAGTAATATGTCTTTTTGTCAAACTGTGACACTACTGCAAGATTCTGATATGTCCCTATAAAATACACCAAAAAGGAAAGCTTGGCAAAGTCATCTTGGCTGGGGGCGGGGAGACGACACGGGTGAGAATGGCTGGGTGCCCGCCAACCGGGCTGGACAAGGCTCGCCCTCCAGAGCCCTGTGAGGCTATGGGGCACTTAGTGTGCCAGGCTCCCTTCCAAGCCTACATTTACTTTCTCATTTCAGGCTCACAGCAACCGTTGGAGGTGGATACTGTACTCATCCCCATTAGTAAGCAGAATTTGAACCTCAGAGAGGGGAAGTAAGGTGTCCAAGGTGACAGTGCTACTAGAAAGAGGATCTGGGATCTGAACCTCACCCTAAGCCTGCAGCCATTGGGCCATGCTCTTGTTTTCATTATGACATGGATTCCAGAATGTTCCAGAGAGTTCCTCAGAGCAGGGGATGGGGTCTTCTAACTCAGACTCATCTTCCCGCTTCTTGCCTTGACAAGTATTTCTGCATTTCTCTCCTAGCCCAAGTCGTCAAGTGTGACACCAAGATGAAGGACAAGTGTAAAGGGTCCACGTGCAACAGGTAAGACCTGGCCCATCTCTATCTCGATGCCTACAGCCCTCTGAAGCACCTGCTCTCGGTCTTGGGTCACATCATGGTCTGTCAGCTGATCTACATCTGTAGAAATGCCAGATGTGCCAGCAGCAGATGTGCTATCGACAGGGAGATCCTGACCGATGTTTCTGTGAGGCTGGGGGCTCCCTCCCATCTCTCTGCCTGAAGGGGTTACCCAGAGCTAGCACAGGCTAGCGCAGAGCTCTGTGCCGGGGACGACTGGGGCTGCGGCAGCGTTAGGGCAGGTGTGGCCGTGGACGGGTCCAGCACGGCTGCTGTGGAATCCAAGTCGGCCTGCTTCCCGAGGGGCCCCACCAGACAAAGAGCGGCCTGCGTGTCGCCCAGCGTTGAACAAATTCATGTAGCTGACGGAGTCACTTAGTATCGTCCGTTTCAGATGTTGAAAACACCTGCCAAGAAGAACAAGCTTGGTTTTGGCAACGTAGCTGCTGGGCTGCGCCTTCTGGCAGTGAGTGGCCAACAGGTGTAGCGGCCCTGCATGGGTCCTCAGGTTCACGGCAGGAAACTGTGTTATCGGTGGAGGGGCCCTTGCTCTTCTTCCTATGGATTCTGGCGTCCATTCATCTAAAGCGGAATTGCATTTTTATGTTTTTTTCATTTATTTATTTTATTTATATTTATTTTTGGCTGCATTGGGTCTTCGTGGCTGCACACGGGCTTTGTCTAGTTGCGGCGAGCGGGGGCTACTCTTTGTTGCGGTGCGCGGGCTTCTCATCGCGGTACCTTCTCTTGTTGCGGAGCACGGGCAGTACTGTGGTTGTGGCACGCGGGTTCAGTAGTTGTGACTCGCGGGCTCTAGAGCGCAGGCTCACTAGTCGTGGCACATGGGCTTAGTTGCTCCATGGCATGTGGGATCTTCCCAGACCGGGGCTCGAACCCGTGTCTCGTGCATTAGCAGGCAGATTCTTAACCACTGCGCCACCAGGGAAACCGTGAATCGTGTTCTTTAAAGCACACGCTAGAAGAGAAGGTATATGGTATTACCTAAAAGAGAGGGTCCTATTTTATACCATGGGGACTTTGTGATCTGGTTTGCCAGGACAATGCATCACTCAGACTTTGGCAGGAGTGTCCTGGGACAGACAGAGCAGCCCAGGATCAGATGTTCAAGGGGCTCATACGTCATCCCACGAGCAGCTGGCGATGGGCCAGCAAGTACTGCGAAAGTAGAACGAGGCGCTTTGTTGGTGAGATGAGCAGGACGTGGCAATGAGGGTGGTGGAATAACCGTCTGTCCCCTCGCACCGGAAGGGGTCTCCACTCCGCAAACTCACGGGTCTGGGATTCCCGGGACGCTCCCGAGTTGCCCCTTGGTGGTGATGTGCCTTTCTGAACCGCCGGCTTGTTACAAGAGCATCACGCCGGAGCATTCAATGGGAACAAATGACAAGTCTGGAGAACATTCGTTGTTAGCATCAAAAGGGTTGCAGGGTTGGGGGTAGATGGGACCCTCCCCAAGCACGGAAAAGGCAGGGGTCTGTCCACATGAAGGCTGTTAGATGCCTTCAGTCAAGATATAGAACTCAGCCCACCTGCGACCACAAGAACGTTCACGGTGCAGCTCCTGGAAGCCGTCCCGCCATCTGTCACGTCAGTTTTCTGTACGTGGTGCTTTTAAAAAAATAATATTTACTGGACTTTTTTTCTGACTTTAAAAGGTATTCTTGTTCATTGTAATTCAGGAAAACAACCACCAAAGGAAAGTATAAAGGAAAGAATAAGTGTCCCACGATCTCGTGAACGTCAGTAACCATTCTATGTAGTTTCTGTGCACTGCTTACGCTATACTGTTATGCAATCTTGTGTGTTACTGGTTTCACTTAAGGTTTTCCAAAGTCAATAACTGTTCCTCAGAAACTTCATTTCTAGTGGCTGCATAATACTCTGCCATTTGGCCGCACAAAAGTATATTTGGCTATTCCTTTGACACCTGATGACTTATTTACAGTTTTTCCCCACTACAAATGGTTGGAGTAACATGGAGGTCTGACTTTCTGTCTTTTTACTTGGGAGATTCAAGAATTAAGGGATATGAATTTTTTTTTAATGGAAGCATAGTTAATTTACAGTGTTGTGTTAGTTTCAAGTGTACAGCAAAGTGATTCAGTTATACATATATATATATTGCTTTTCAGATTCTTTTCCATTATAGGTTATTATGAGATTTTGAGTATAGTTCCCTGTGCTATATAGTAGGTCCTTGTTGGTTATCTGTTTTATATATAGTAGTGGGTATATGTTAATCCCAAACTCCTAATTTATCCCTCGCCCCGCTTTCCCCTTTGGTGGCCTTAAGTTTTCTATGTCTGTGAGTCTGCTTCTGTTGTGTAAATAAGTTCATTTGTATCATTTTTTTAGATTCCACATGTAAGTGATATCATATACTTGTCTTTGTCTGACTTCCTTCACTTAGTATGATAATCTTTAGGTCCATCCATGTTGCTGCAAATGACATTATTTTTTTATGGCTGAGTAATATTCCATTGTATGTATGTACCACATCTTCTTTATCCATTCATCTGTCGATGGACACTTAGGTTGCTTCCGTGTCTTGGCTATTGTGAATAGTGCTGCTACGAACATTGGGATGCGTGTATCTTTGTAAATTAGAGGTTTTCATCTTTTCTGGATATATGCCCAGGAGTGGGATTGCTGGATCATATGGTAGCTCTATTTTTAGTTTTTTGAGGAACCTCCATACTGTTCTCCATAGTGGCTGCACTAATTTACATTCCCACCAACAGTGTAGGAGGGTTCCCTTTTCTCCACACCCTCTCCAGCATTTGTTATTTGTAGACTTTTTAATGATGGCCATTCTGGCTGGTGTGAGGTGATACCTTATTGTCGTTTTGATTTGCATTTCTCTAATAACTAGCAATATTGAGCATCGTTTCATGTGCCTCTTGGCCATCTGTATGTCTTCTTCGGAGAAATGTCTATTTAGGTCTTCTGCCCATTTTTTGATTGGGCTGTGGTTTTTTAAAAAATATTAAGCTGTATGAGCTGTTTGTATATTTTGGAAATTAATCCCTTGTCGGTAGCATCGTTTGCAAATACTTTTTCCCAGTGCAGAGGTTGTCTTTTCGTTTTGTTTATGGTTTAAGGGATATGAATTCTGAAGGCTTTCTGGAAAGATTAACTGTTGTTTGTGAACATGATCACCATCATTTAGTTTTATTCTATTAAAAAACCCTTGATGCCTGGAAAATGCCAACTCCTTTCAGTCTGCACATCTTTGGTGACTGATATCTGAGGATTTTTTTTTTTTCGTGCCTTTGAAGCCACTTGTCTTTATTCTGTGAATTGTCTATCTGTTCATAGAATTGTCCATCTATTCAATTTGAACCTGAAGCACATGAAAATAGTCTTTAAGGAGGTCAAGTTGAATCTAATTGTGTCTGTGTGGCTAGAAACTTCAGCCTGGGTGAATTGGGAGTTGCTCCAAAACAATGCATGCTATATCACTGACGCTTTTCTATATGTAATGATATAGAAGGGAAACCCCAATAAATTCACGATGAGGTTTCATGAACATGTTTACCTCTGAAAATCATCTTCTTTCTTCTCCATCAGGTACCAGTGCCCAGCAGGCTGCCTGCACCACAGGGCAAAGATCTTTGGGACTCTCTTTTATGAAAGCGTAAGTATGGCCAGCGTTTCTTTAAATGGCTTGTGTGGACTCCTGTCTCTGTTTTAAAAGCAGGTGGCTGGTTTTCAGGTGAACAGATTTTCTTTCCGCTCCTTAGTCAAGCCCCCCTTTTTGTAGAGCTGATCTGTGTGTGTTTCTGGGGTCACAAACTTGTGAAGCCACTTTTGGGAACTGGGGATGACCCTCGAGCAGACCAGTCTCCATTGTAGGCCGAGAGTTAAATGCTCCACTGGATGGGGAGAAAGGGCTGTTTGTCCCTGTTCTTAGTTTGTAAAGCAACTCAGATGAGTTCTTAGAGATAGGCATCCCCTGGAACAAAGACGTGTTATAGAGTGCAGCCAGAGTGAGAAGTGGGGTGAGCCTTGGCCCGACTTTTTGTGGGTTGAGGACAAACATCTTGGATGTTTGGGGAAATGATCGCAGACAAAGATGAATTCAGATTTACTTACAGTCTGACCTGTCCCCCGCAGGCGTCCAGCATCTGCCGGGCCGCCATTCACTACGGGGTCCTGGACGACAAGGGAGGCTTGGTGGACGTCACCAGGAATGGGAAGGTCCCCTTTTTCGTCAAGTCTGAGAGAAACGGCGTGCAGTCTTTGAGGTAACTATGCGGTGATCAGGGTTCCCGAAGACTCCTTTTCTGCTTATGAGAGCACTGTTGAAACTTTGTAAAGTACTGAACAATATAAAGAAGGAGGAAAACACTGAAGATGACCTTAATCCCATAACTCAGAAATCGCCTCTATTGGCCGTTCAGCCTATTTAATCCCAGTGGGTTTCGGTGTGTGTGTTTAATGTGGTTGAGTTTTGTTTCTTGTTTGTTTTTGTAGGTTTTAGGAAAGTTTATTGTGTATTTAAAATGAACACTGCTCTTAATTATGAAATGTACACATAGCCATGAAGATACAGAAAAACGGAAATAAAGAAATACTAATTTCTTCATTCCCACTTCCCAGAGATAATCTACGTACATGACCTTCAAAAGCATAGCCTTGCAATCTGAGTTCTGAATCCTGCTTTTTCTCCCTTCCTTGTCCCTGAGAACTCTTCAGACACATCAGTAATGACTGATGGTATCTTTGAGTTTGTAGGCTAATTCTTTTTTTTTTAGCATCTTTATTGGAGTATAATTGCTTCACAATGGTGTATTAGTTTCTGCTGTATAACAAAGTGAATCAGCTATACATATACATATATCGCCATATCCCCTCCCTCTTGAGCCTCCCTCCCACCCTCTGTATCCCACCCCGTTGGCTAATTCTTGATTGGCACTTTTTTTCCCCCTGAGAACGAAGCTTTCATTTTAAAAATATACTTACTTGTTTTTGCAAGGTGTTTTTCATGTAAGGTATGTGGATGGCTGACGGGGCAGACCATCTTCGCCATTCTGACTTTTGGGGGTTGATGGGGTTGGGGGGACCGTGAAGAACTGCGGGAGATCATGTCTTGATCTGTCCATGGCATCTGAGGCATAAGGTGACCAGGAGCTGGTGGGACCCACTGGGGGCTCTAGGGTCAAACAGACCCGGCTCTGACTTCTCCCTTTGCATGACCTGGGCTGGCTTCTTCATACCATCGGGGTGGCAGTACTCTCATTTATAAATGAGGCCCACGGGAGGACCCGGGGCTGACACCCAGCTAACCCACCACGAGGCAGCATGTCAGGGACCCCCGTGTCAGTGCCCATCCCAGGGTCTGCAGCAGGAAGGCACCCAGCAGACGCTCCTGTGATAGTTACAAGGTGGCACGTCCGTGTCCCTTCCAAATAGTGAGGCCACTCAGAACATTTCAAAAACTACGTGAGTCATTCTGTTTGGAGAGGCCTGGTTCTTCCGGCGGTGTTGCAATATTCCTTCTTCTGTCTTAGCTGGGGATTTTATGTAAACAAAAAAAGAGCAAGGAAGTTTAAACGAAAGCAAAGAAAATATTCATGGAGATATCGGTTGCGTGACCTCAACCCCAGCCTTGATGAAGCTCCGCCCCACCACCGGTGGAGCTGTGGGCTTGACCGAGGGTTCAGGTCCTGCATTGCCTGGGACCCTTGTCCTGAATCCATTTCTGGTCCCTTCCAATGGCCAACTTTACATCTAGAGTGGGGTTCTTCACGTCTTAGAATTAGAGTCGGGGAGTGTGTGAATGCAAAGCAAATTAAAACTTCAGTTTCACTCACCTCTCATTGAAATGTGGTATTTTCTTCCCTGACGGGTGTCAGCCCCCAATCTGAGTAGCACTCGTAGGGCCAGCGACTTTCTCACGGGTAGGCATCCACATGATGGAGACACCTTGAAACAGTCTCTGCTGTCATGATCCCCAAATGACAGCAGTTAGAAGACCTGCCGCTAGGTTCTGTTTTCAATACGTTGATAAAGATGCAGAGCTATGACGCTGACACACATTTGTCTTAATACTTCGATGATGATATTAATACCTGATTTCCTTCTACTCTTTTCAATTTATCATTGCATTTTAAAACCATCGTTCTGAGAAGGTGTCCGTAGGCTGTACCAGGCTGCTAGAGGGACCCTTGGCACCAAGAAGATTAACGAGCCCTGCTCTAGAACCTTCTCATTCTAGATCCTGCTCTAGAGTGTCCCAAGGGCTTTCAGGCTGATGGGAAACAAGTAGAAAAATGTGAAGTTGAGGCCGTAAATAAAATAAGTGCAGGAAGAAGCGTGTACTTTCAGACGCGTTTCTGTTTGCATTTACCCAATGATTCCTTTTACAGCAAATACAAGGCCTCCAGCTCCTTCACGGTGTCAAAGGTAAAAGGTAAGCGGGCCAGTCTTTTCTCATATGACCGCAATACGCAGGTTATCTTGGGTCTCCCTGGAACTGCATTCCTCTTAGTTATTGATTTAATGTTTACCGTGTCTGCTGATGTTGCTCTTCTCAGCACTGTAAACATGTTTAAGAGGTTCCTGAGGAGGTCGATCCTTTAACTAATTTTTTTAAATATCATGACTTAGGGGGAGTTGCCCGGCAGTCCAGTGGTTAGCACTTGGCGCTTTCACTGCTGTGGCCCAGGTTCAGTCTCTGGTTTGGGAATTAAGATCCCGCAAACCGTGGGGCACGGTGAAAAAAAAAAAAATCTGAACTTGGCCATGGACCTAGATAGCTAACCTGAAACACAGGCATGGGTTCCCAGCTGACTGTCACAGAGGTACTAATGCCTGGGTCTAGAGTAGCTAATAGGTTGCATAGGGAGTGTCAATTTCTAGTGAGCGATAGTGGCTACCTGGAGCGTCGTTTTGAGAAGGATTCTGAGGCCTCATTCTGGGCTCAGCAGAGCACGGAGCTTGATAGATTAGTAATGTCTGCCATGGACAAGATAGGGAAACGTGGGGAAGTCCGTGGCCCATACTTGCTGTCTCTGGCCCAGATTTTTGTATGGCCTCCAGGATGTTCATTTGGCAGGGTGGCATGCATCCACGGGAGAGCACACTGTAACCAGAATTGGGGTCTGGTTTATGGTTGCCCAGACCGGGCACTTGACTGGAATAGTCTCAGGCAGGTGGGGATGCCAGGGTGCCCCACCCAGCACCCTCCCCTGGGCCCTGTCCTTGATTCTTGCCCACTGACCCTTTCTTCTTTTGGGAAACCAATTCTTGTCATTTGCCCTGGATACAAGAATATCTGGTTAGATATCTTTATAAAAACATATAGCAGGGGCTTCCCTGGTGGCGCAGTGGTTGAGAGTCCGCCTGCCGATGCAGGGGACACGGGTTCGTGCCCCGGTCCAGGAAGATCCCACATGCCGCGGAGCGGCTGGGCCCGTGAGCCATGGCCGTTGAGCCTGCGCGTCCAGAGCCTGGGCTCTGCAATGGGAGAGGCCACAACAGTGAGAGGCCTGCGTACCGCAAAAAAAAAGAAAAAGAAAAAACAAACAAAAAAAGCATATAGCAGCTTTTCCCCCTATTACAAAAGTAATGCCTGTTTATTCCAGATAATTTAAAAATACAGAGAATTGTTGGAAAAAAGACCTAAATTCCACCATTCAGAGATAACTGCTCTGAACATTTTGGTGGATAGCTGTAGTGTTTCTTTTCCCTCTGCATTAAGAGTATATACATTGGTAACGTATGCATTGATATGTTTTTAAAAATTGAAATGGAATTGGTAAACTGATATTTTGATTTTGTTTTTCAAATAATAATATATCAAGAATAGTCTTCTATACGTTTAAGTGGACTTCTAAACCTCATTTTAATGATTTCCCCAGCATCCCACTGTATAGCAGACCCTTGGTGTAGTGAACCAGTCCCCTTGCTGGATTGCTGCGTAGACCCCTGGCCCGTCCAAGTGATCGGCTGGACCAAGAGTGGGCAGACTACAGCCCTCAAGGCCAATCCTGTCTGCTGACTGTTTTGTAAATACAGTTTTAGTGGCACCTGGCCGCACCCATTCCTTTCCACATTGTCTGTGGCTGGTTCCTGCTACGATGGCATAGGGCCCACAGAGCTGGAAATATTTACCCTCTCGCTCTTTAAGGAAGAGTTTGCCGAGCCCTGGACTGGACAAGGACGGGCTGTCAGAGACTACAGGTGGCCAGTATTAGAACCACTTTCTTACATCTGTTGTTAAAACACAACATGTGACCTTGAAGGAAAGAGTCACCTGCCCCTTGGGAAGGGTGTGAGCAAAGAGCTCTAGGCTGGGAATCGGAAACGTGGACCCTCAACCATGTCCTGTGCAGCCCCAGGAGGTCTCTTAGCTTTTCTGGACCTCAGTTTCCCCATCTGTATAATTAGTATAATACCCGCCGTGAGGCTCCAGCAGGATGAAGTAGAGGCAGAGGCTTCAAGGTGGAAAAGCACGATGCAAATGAAAAGTTTGCTCGCCCCACAGAGCAACTGTTTAGGGTGATGACACCTTCGACCTGTAGAAACGCTTGGGCCTTGGGTTTTATCTCATCCCTAGAGTGCCCCTGGGGGAGGTGCCAGGAGCATTGGGGCCTCATCCCAGCTCTCATCCCGGTTCGGGGGCCCAAGGAACCCCTAGGACCCGTTGTCCAGCAGCCTGTTTCACAGGCCAGTAGCCTGAGGCCCAGGCTTGCCCGTGACGTGACCCTTCCCCTCCGTGTTCCTATTCACAGTGCAGGACCTGGACTGCTACACCACCGTGGCCCAGCTCTGCCCATATGAGAAGCCGGGGACCCACTGCCCAAGGTAAGGCTCCCTGGCATCTGGATTGGCAAACATGGGGGCCGAGAGAAGGAGGGCCAGGTTGGGTGGCGGGTCACTGCCCGGAGCCACGCACAGCTGAGTTCTAGACGTGGCCCTGGTGTGTGTCCACCCAGGAAGTCAGTCGCTTTGTGCTCCGGGTCAAGGACCCACTTGGCCTCTCCCTGAGACCCCTCGTTCTCAGCCCTGGCTGCACATTGGAATTGCCTGAGAGGCATTAAAAGAACAAGTCCCAATCTCCGGGCGTGGCCCAGCAGGACATCCACATCTTGAGAAGGTCCTGGGTGAGCCCCGTGTGTAGCCAGGCCCCAGGGCCCCGCTCTGGGAACTTAACTGAAAAGAACTTAACTTTGAACTTAACTTTGCCCTTCTCGATGTCACCTCCACTTGAAGGAGAGAGTATTTGACTTCATTTGCCACCAGGCTCTTCCCAAGCCCCCAGACAGACCTTGGGACCTGTCATTCTTGGCCTCTTAGATCCGTCGAGAGCTCTGGAAGCTGGGTGTCACTGGTCCCCTTGGAATCAGCTCCTTGGTTCTTGTACTTGATCTGTTACGCTTTCTGTGGGTCACTTTAGAACTAGCTCGTTAAAACTCAGCTTTTTGGAGGTGTAATTTACACACAACAGAATCCACCTGTTAAAAGTATACAGTTCGATGTGGTTTGACATATGTACACCACCATCCAGGCAGAGAACATTTTCATCACCCCAGCACGCTCTCTTGCTGTCCGCACCCCTCCCTCCAGCTCCCACCCACATCCCTGCCAACCACTGACCTCCTTTCTGTCCCTGTAATCGTGCCTTTTCTGGAATCTCATATACGTGGAGCCGTCACAGCACGGAGCCTTGGGTATCTGCCTTCTTCCACTCTGCACAGTGCTTTGCGATTCATCCGTGTTGTGGAGGGAATCGGTGATTTGTTTTATCCTTTCATGTTGCCGAGTGGTGGGCGTTGCACTCTGTGGATGTACCGCAATGTGTTTGTCTAAGGAGTGGGTTTCACATGCATCTGCCCAAACCTTAATCGGCTGAGTTTTGGGAGGATGCTGCATCAGAACCAGAGAAGGGGTATCCCCAAAGCGCCTGTTAGATCCTGTCAGGAGCTGGGTCATGTAGCTCTGAGATTCCACAAGCTGTGCGGCACGGCCAAAACAGAAACAAAACAAAAATCTCACAGGTGGGGAACCCCGAGGTGTGAGCAGGGAAGAGCCCCGGGAGGGGGCCAGTGAGGGGACCAGATGGGGTTCCTGAATCCTCCCCTTTGCTGCTCACAAGCCAGAGGGCTTCCAGATGTCGTTTTGGTTCCTTGGTCCCTGGGCTCCAGCCCATGGTGCACCTGTTCCGGTTAAAGACAAAAGACCTTTGTTTAAGTAAAGCTCATGTTCTTTCCTGGTGTGAGAGATTGCAGTTTGAGGCACTCTCCTCATCCCCTATGGCAGGGATGTGCTGACTGACGCAGCGGTGAGCCAACCCTTCCTGCCCCGGGTTATCAGTGCCCCCTGCCTGGAATATTCTGTGACTCACGGAGGTGAAGGCCTCCACCCTTTCCTCCCCTGCACAGGGAAGCGGCGTTTCCGAAAATCTATTGATTGCAATCTCCATAATGTAGCCACAGTGTGAACCAGCCAACATCCAAGAATGGGAGGCACAACCCCTTACAATCCCATACTCGCCTCTCTTAGATTTTTATTTCCTTTCACCTTGCTGTTTGTACATGTCTTGTTGTATGGAGTTTTTTTCCCCATAAAGATATTCCATTTTATTAATAAGTGACTGGTCAGAAAAAGGAAACAGAAAGCATGCATTACTAAGGCACACTGAGTAAACCAGCAACTTTAATCAACTGATCAACCAGCAAATGACCCAAAAACCTTTCATTCCTTTCATTTTAGTTACAGCTTTTAAAAATTTTATTTATTTATTAAAAAAAATTTTATTGGAGTATAGTTGATTTACAGTGTTGTGTTAGTTTCAGGTGTACAGCTAAGTGAATCAATTATACATACATCTATCTCCACTCTTTTTTAGATTCTGTTCCATCTAGGCCGTCACAGAGTATTGAGTAGAGTTCCCTGTGCTATACAGTAGATCCTTATTAGTTATCTATTTTATATATAGCAGTGTATATATGTCAATTCCAGTCTCCCAATTTATGCCTCCCCATACGGGGTTTTAAAATTCTATATGCACTTTTAAGGAAGAATATCTTTATCACTGCTAGGGTAGGAGAGGCATATCTTTTTCTTAAAGAGTAAACCGTGTGGTAGTTGCCTTTCACCCAAGTGCTTAAATCTTGATGTTCAAATAAAGAGGGCCAGCTGCTTTTCTCAAGAAATTTTGTTTTCTGCTGATTCTAACCATCACCTAAATGCTGCTTGTTTTCCAGAGTACATTGTCCGGCGCACTGCAAAGATGAGCCATCCTACTGGGCTCCCGTGCTTGGAACCAACATCTATGCAGACGTGAGTATTTTGGCCTTTTCAACTGCCACCCCACAGAAACCACATTCCAAGGTCTGGACACCAGAAACTTGAGATCCCATTCCTGTGCCTCTAGCTAATTTTAGATCACTCATTTTTGCTACCATTGCCCTAGTTTCTCCATTTACAGAAATATTTGAACTTCCACCAATGTGTGCTCATGAATACGGACACAGGTGTACCTCCTCTTACACAGAGGGCTTCAGTGTTTGGTGAACTGAATTCTGCTTCTCTACTGACGTGCTTTTTTCATATGAAGGCTCCCATGCATCACACACTTCATTCCCCCAGATATCTAATCACCCTTCTGGCTCTCCTGCTGCATTTATAAGCTGTTCATCCACTGTACTCACTGCATTTCTTTGTGGCTGTGTACACGCGGAGCTAAAAGCACATGGGAGAAAATACAAGCTACCTCCAATTTACTACTTGTTAATAACCACTCTTATTATATTGGAGTCTGTTCTTCCATTCTTCCCTCCTAACTTTAGCAAGGAAGCTTTAGCCTGATTTTTCTTTTTCTTTTCCTTTTTCAAAAATTTTATTGAAGTATAGTTGATTTACAGTGTTATGTTCATTTCTCCCGTATAGCAGAGTGACTCAGTTATGCATATATAGTTTCCTATTCTTTTCCATTATGGTTTCTCACAGGATATTGAATATAGTTCCCTGTGCTACACCGTGGGACCTGGTTGTCGATCCGTCCCATATATAATAATTTAGTTTGCCTAGGCTGATTTTTCTGAAGTGAGGCCTTCAAAAAGTAGTCTGCTCCCTCCGGTGGTCCAGGCTTTAGGGACATGGTGATCCAGAAGATGTGACTGTGGTCACAGTTCTGCCCAACAGACTATTTGATCTTCTTGCCAAGTTGTTTATCTCTCCGTAGAATGAGCCAGAGCTGGGATTTTCTAGTCCAGGAAATCTTCTAGGTTTAAAAGTCCATGATGAGATCAGCATCGCTCATCCCCAGCTGACATTTTTACTCAGCCTTCATTTTTACCGTTCTCCCTCACCCACGACCATCCCCTTCGCCCCCATCTGCCTTCATTTATGCTGGAGTCCTGTAAATGGGAGGTCATTGAGTTCTGCCAAGTCAAAGCAACCTTCGTGGCTACCTGCCCCCCACCCCCATCTTTTTTTCTTTCCCGATTAAATGAGTCTTTTTTTTCTCCTTGAAAGCTGCTAATTCAAACTTGAGTTCTAAAAGTTTAATGAAGGAGTAAAATAATGTATATCCATTGTTATAGTAAATGTTTGAACCCAAATCTGCTACTGAAAGACAGCGTCTTCGATTTTCAAGTGCTTGAAGTGTAAAGGGATGAGCAAAACGATTCCAGCCAAATACAAAGAAACACATAGATAAAGCAGGAGTGGCAATATTGCTGTCGGAGGAAGTGGAATTGAAAGTTAAACATACTGAATGGGACAAGACAGTTCGTTATGCAGTGGCACGAAAGGTACAATTCATGAAGATGTGAAAATCAAATCTGTATGCTCCCAACAGTGTAGCAGCTAAACGTATAAAGAAAAAAAGAAGAAAAAGAAAAAATATTTAGAAATACAAGAACTTGATGAAAATTTAGTAATATTACAAGGCTACTTTTTACTGTATTTTAGGCTCTTAAAAAACACCATCTCTAGGTATTGTTATCCCCATCTTACAGACAAGGAAAGTGAGGCTCAGAATAACCTGCCCCAAATCACACAGCTAGTACATGGCAAAGGCGAGATGCAAATGAGGGTGTATCTTGCCTTAGGGTCTGTTCTTTCCCTACCCTGTTCTGCCTTGTTTGAATGCACCCACACTCACAAATGCACAGGTGTGAACAGGCCTGTTGGTGAAATCCTGTATACAGTCTCTTCTTCACTAGGGTTTTGAGCTTTTGGAAGCACTGTGCTCATGACAGGGCTTGGCACCCAATAATTGTTCTATTCATGTTTGTTGAAACAATAAATCAGCAAAAATACTCCAGTAGTCAGTGCTTAAACAGCTCTTCCGAGACTAAAAGAAGGAAGCAAGAAAGGGAGAAAGAGAAAGCTATCTCCATATCAGAGGTTCTTTTCTGGCCTTGGTTTCTAGGTCACTCTGTATTCTGGGAAATGATGATGCCTTTTGGAAAATGTCTGTTTCGCTGAGAGATTTATTTTGGGAGCGTTGTCTCCAGACCTTCGAAGGGCCTAACAGTGCCTGCAGTTCCTGCCTGCTCCCCCGGAGTGCATTGGCTGGCAGAGCCCGTGCTTTGTGGTGAGCTGCAGGCGGGAGAAGCAGCAGGGTATAGCCTACGAATGAAGTCTGGGTCGGAAGATGCAGACTGAAACCCCAGCTGTGCCATTCACCAGTCGTGGGATGGTGGACCAGCCTTCTTCCCTGCTCTGAACCTGAGTTTTCTTATCTGTCCTCTCTCCCTCGGTGGCTGGATAAACTCTCACACTCGCGCATACATCAGAATCCCCCAGAGGGCTGTTCAAACGGTTCCGGGTCCCACCCCACGTGTTTCCGGCTCACGGGGTCTGAGGTAGAGCCGGAGAATCTGCATTTCCAACGAGTTCCAGGTGACACGGATGTTGCTGGTCTGGGACTACACGTTGAGGACCACTGGGTTAGAGAGGACAGTCCCTTGAGAATTTTCGATAACGGTGGTGGTGAGAGTGATGATTATGGTGATACTTGTCTTATTAACGAACATCTATCGAGCACTTACTGTGTGCAAGCCTGCATTTAGCCCTTGGTCTTACTTAATCGTCTCGATAGTCCCTCTTAGGTTCTTACTGACGCCTGTAGAGCAGTATGTGGCTTGCTGGTCTGGGTAGCAGTCGCAGCTCTGCTGTTTGCTAGCCCAGTGATTGGGGGCAAGTCATTTAACCCCTGTTAAGAGGGAATAATGATAATAATAATACTAAATACCTACCTTGCAGGTTAGTGGGAGATTACCATATCAATCATGTGAAACACCCAGAACTGGGCCCACCCTGGTAAATGCTCAAAAGGGTGACCAATATGATCCTCGCTTAATTATTAATTAATTAATTAATTTTATTTTTGGCTGCGTTGGGTCTTCGTTGCTGCACGCGGGCTTTTTCTCTAGATGTGGCGAGTGGGGGCTACTCTTCGTTGCGGTGCGCGGGCTTCTCACTGCGGTGGCTTCCCTTATGGCGGAGCGCGGGCTCTAGGCGTGCGGGCTTAGTTGCTCCGCGGCATGTGGGATCTTCCCGGACCAGGGCTCGAACCCATGTCCCCTGCACTGGCAGGCGGATTCTTAACCACTGCGCCACCAGGGAAGGCGCTGATCCTCACTTTATACTAAGAAAATAGAGGCTCCGGGGGTTAAAATAGGTCATCCAAGACCACACAGCCAACAAGTGGTGGGGACAGTGTTGCTGAGACCAGATCTTTGTTGATAGTGGTTGTTAATAAATATTCAGATATTGGTGTTGCCTTGGGTCCTGAGGAGAGAAAGCAGATAACTTGTACCTCTGGGGAAGAAGCAGGGAGAGGAGAGGGGTGGGAAGAGGTAGGGGGCAAGGGGAGGAAAGGGTTTGTCCAGCATCAGCGGTGGAAGACGCGTGCAGTGATCGCTGGGCCCGTGCAGGAAGGATCAGGCTGTGCGTGTGTGGTTTCCATTCCCACGGCTGGATGTTATTGTGGGAAACTTCTGTGCCTCTGCTGCCCAGAAATCCTCCGGGGACGGGGCAAAGGACTGTCACAGAGGCCGCAACACCAAAGCGCCCACCTCCTGGCAGCTACCATCAGAGGATGTGCCTCCCCAGGCAGGCCCTGGGGCTGGTAACTCAGAGGGTGAGCAATACTGAGGGAGACAGAAAAAAACCCCAGCTCTGCCTGCCGGTGAGAAGCCCCACCCACGCTCGCTTCCACAGCTCAGCCCCGCTCACAGCGAACTTCGAAGGATTCTACAATGATCATTTCATTTCCAAGGTCTCCCGGCCTCTCTTTTAGATGGCAGCAGATCTATTGCTTCTTAATCTTCTGGGGGCACACACCCTTCTGAGAACTGAAAAGCTGTGGATCCTTCCTCCAGGGGGATAAAAGGGCTTCCTTGTGCCGACGGGGTTGACCAACCATCCCAGTTTGCCTGAGATGCGGGGTTTCCTGGGCTCGGTGCTAAAACCTCGAAAGTTCTTGCTGACCCTGTAGGTCCACAGAGTTATGCCCGTAGCCTCAGGGCCTCACAGGCTGCCCCACCCCCACCCCAGAGCCCACTTCAGGCTAAGGAACCCTGCCCTCATCCATTTAATTTATTTACTGACGACAAGACATGTTTGTGCGGGGTTAGAAGAACTGGCCTTCAGTTACTCAAGTCGATTAGTGGTGGAAACCGAGAAATCCAGTTCTCCTGTCTTTAGCATGAGGGTGCCTTTCAACTCTGAGCCTCTCCACCTTTTAACAGCAGTATTAACTTCCCAGGGAGCAGGCAGGGCGGGGCCTTCTGCTGTGAGCATTTTTTCCTTCTTCTGCAAAACCAGTAACTTGTCTGGAATGACCTGGATTTGGAAGGGACGTGGCAGGAGCTGACAGTCTGAAAGGCTGTTGGGTCTTTCTCATGCTGCTTCTCTCTGCCTCTGACCCTCCCACCTCCCTCTTGTAAGGACCCCTGAGATTCCACTGGGCCCACCCGGGCAATCCAGGATCCTCTCCCATTGCATGTGAAGTCCTTGTGCCATGTCAGGTCACACATCCACAGGTTCCAGGGACGAGGATGGGCATTTTGGGGGCCTTTATTCTGCCGACCATAGAAGCACAGACTTTGCCGTCCACGAGACCTCATTTGGAATCACTCCCAAACCCTGAACTGTCTGCAGGGCGTTGGCAACGTCATCTAATCTTGCTGACCCTGTGCTTTCTGGCCTGTAAAGTGGGAATGACAGTAGTCACCCATGTCATTGGAAGATTAAATGAGATGACAAACAAAAGGCAGCCCAGGCTGGTATTTAATAAGCTCAGAGTCGACGATAGCTCCACTTACCATGAAGGAGGCTGTTCACCCCACAGATGGATTAGCTCTGCTCGTGTCTGCAGCCCCGGCTGCACCTGACAATCACCCAGCAAGTGTTTAAAATACTCAGTCAAAAAAATAAAATAAAATAAAATAAAATAAAATACTCAGTCTCGGGCTTCACCCCGGAGCAAGTGAATCTGGGGGTGGGAGGGATGGGAAGGGCGGGGACTTGGGCATCGTCTTCACATAAAGATGCTGCAGGTGGCTCTGAGCTGCAGTGAGGGTGGGGAGTCACTGCCAGGGCCAGTGTTAGGTTCCAGCACAGGCCAGGTGCAGTGACCGCGGAAGAGGCAGGAGGGTGCTACCTACCTGGTTCCTAACCTTGAGTGTGTGTCAGGATCACCTGGCCCTCACCTGAGGAGGTTCTGAGTCAGTAGGTCAGGGGGAGGCCCAGGAGGCTGCATCTTCAGCGGGCACCAGCCATCGCACCCCTGAATGAATTTCCCCAACTTTGGGAAATGTTGATTAGTTACTCTCAGACAGTCCAATCTGAGGGCCATTTTTCTATTGGATAAGTTAAGCCCCTAATGAAAGTTTAACTCGACAATTTTGTTACCCAGGAATTAGATGATTTGATGACTTTAGAAAACAACACATCCTACCCTTGCTTGAAACCCAGTGGCTCATTTGGCACCTGGAATGAACCCAGACCCCACCCTGTGGCCCTCACACACCCACGTGACTGGCCCCTTCTCACCTCTCCCCCTCTCCTGCCACATTCTGCTGGACCCACTGTATTCCAGCCACCCTGTCCCTCCTTCTGTACTTTGGACATGACAGGTTCATTCCCACCCCAGGGCCTTTGCACGAGCTGCTCCCTCTGCCTGGGACGCTCTGGCCAGAGATATTCCCATGGCTGTGGCTGGTTCCCGTGTTGTCACTCTGATCTGAGCTCAAATGTCACGTCAAGAGCAGTCTTTCCTTGTTAACCGTTCTAAAAGAGCTCCCTCCACCAGTCATTTTAGCTCGTGATCTGGTTTTGTTTTCTTCATAGCCTGAGTCCCTTGTTTGTCCGTCTCCCTTGACTCCATGAAGGCACAGTCTTTATTTTGTTCCCCGCTGAATCCTCCTATATCCAGTACAGTGCCCGGCACGTAGTAGGTGCTCAGAAAATATTTGTTGATAAAATGAACATATGAATGAATGGACGGATGAGGCCAGGTCTCCCTGGAGAGACCACCGTGGTTACTTCCTAGGCCGCGGTTACTTCCTAGGGGTTCCTTGGCCACCAGCCAGGAGGCCAAGTAACGGTTGACCCCAGCAGGGCTTCTTCACCCGAGCACCTGCCCTTGACACTGATCACAGCTCTTCCTGGGCTTTCAGACTTCAAGCATCTGTAAGACCGCCGTGCACGCAGGAGTCATCAGAAACAAGAGCGGGGGTTACGTGGACGTGATGCCCGTGGATAAAAAGAAGATCTACGTGGGCTCTCTCAGGAATGGAGTTCAGTCTGAAAGGTAGGGCGGCTGCGTCCTCGGACCCTCGACACCCAAGGCCAGTGAGGGGCGTTGGAGGAGGGCCAAAGACAGTGCCCTTTAAAATATCAGAACGCCCAGGACAAGCCTGTCCTTCTCTTTTCTCTTCCTTTTTCTTTTCACAATAAGAACTTTTCTCTGTGACCAGCACATGTTTTGTAGACGATTTAGAGGCGTCAGATAAGCCCAAAGGAAAACAAGCATCTGTTACCTGTCACCTGGGAGAGGTGCTGAGATTTTTGGTGTGTGTCCCAAAGAGGGTCCTTTTTCTATATGTGTGTGTGCGTCCCCCTGCCCACGTCCCCAACAAAACAGTGGGATCAAATTGTAGTCACACAGTGGTTATGTATAGCTGCATCAGAATGTAGTTGCATCTCGTTACATAAATAAGAGCTGAGTCTGCAGTGCGGCAGACCTAGGCCCTGCTTCTTACCAGCTTTGTGACCTTGAGCAGGGCGCCGGAGCCTCCGTTTCCTCGCCTGTGACATGGGTATAACCATAGTCTCCACTTTAGGGGGCTGTTGGGAGCCTTGGTGGAAATGTTGCCTAGCTCTGCTTTTTTTAAAAAAAATTAATTAATTTATTTATTTATGGCTGCGTTGGGTCTTCGTTGCTGTGCGCAGGCTTTCTCTAGTTGCGGCGAGCGGGGGCTACTCTTCCTTGCTGTGGCTTCTCTTGTTGCGGAGCATGGGCTCTAGGCGCGCGGGCTTTAGTAGTTGTGGCACGTGGGCTCTAGAGCGCAGGCTCTGTAGTTGTGGTGCACAGGCTTAGGTGCTCCGCAGCATGTGGGATCTTCCCGGACCGGGGCTCAAACCTGTGTCCCCTGCATCGGCAGGCGGATTCTTAACCACTGCGCCACCAGGGAAGTACCCCGCCTAGCTCTTCTTGCCAGGACACCAGTCACGTTGGATTGGGGCCCACGCTAATGACCGCATTTTAATTTAATCACCTCTTTGAAGTCCCAGATAAACTTGGGGGGGGGCCACAATTCAGCCCATAGCAGAGGGGAATGCTGAAGAGTTTATATTTGAGGGAGCGCTTTAGAAAAGGAATGTAAAATCAAGAATATAAAATATGTTGGGTCCCTTGAAGCCTGGGCTTTCACGGCTCCAGGGAACTTCTCGGCTGTCCCCACCCTCCCAGCCTCCTGGGGCGCTTTGGGTCCCGGATGGTGCTTCCCAGGTATGGGAAGACCCTGCAGAATCAAGTGACGCAGAATCCCAGGGTTCTGAGCTAGAGTTAAGAGCTTCTGCATTTCCTCCTTCAAAGTTTGCAACTTCTGTTTGGGAAAAGCGTAATGAAGGGAAATTCCATTGATTTAATGGGAGGGAAATGAAGCAGCTGATTAGGTGGAATTTCCTGGCCAGGCTGGAAAGAAATGCCAGGACCCCAATCCCTTGAGCTCTTTGTGCCCGTTTAGGAGAAACCGTCTTGGTGAGAAGCTGGTAGGTTGGGCTTTGTTTTCTCTCCCCACCTTAGAGAGAAAAGACCCCAGCAGCTGCCACCCCCATCCCAGGGCTGAGACACAGGTGGGTGTCTGGGGAGGGTTAGGGACTGAGAGGGGGTCCCCCAAAGTATCTACTTCCCCACTGTTAACTCCCCCGCCACCTGTAGTTCTCTCTGCCCAAAGGACCCGCCCAGATTGCGCCATCATTGTAAGTATAGTGGCCCTTTGGTATCCGCGGGGCGTTGGTTCCAGGATCCCCCAGAGATACCCCAATCTGCGGATGCTCAGGTCCTTACCTACAGTGTCAGAGTACAGGAGGCCGTCTACATCCACGGACTCCGCAGCCACGGATGGTTGAATCGTGGGTGCACGGATGCAGAGCCTGCGGATGCGGAAGGCCGACCGTGTCTTCTTCCAGGCAGCCTTTTCCAGGCCCCGGGGTGGTTGATGCCCCCCACAATATTCAGAAAAGTTTTAGCAAGTGGAGATTCTGCTTCCGTTCCTTCTCGAACCCTTTCCCCTGAGTAGGTCCTGCGTGCTGGAATCTGTGGTGATGTGTGGGTGAGTTTCCCAAGCTTTAGAGGGGAAAATGATAGCACCTGCCCCCTGGGGTGGTGGTAAAACAGTGGGTCTCCAAGTGGCTCCCGTACCAGCAGCATCGAGATCAACGGGGGCTTTGCTAGAAAAGCACGTTCTACGGCCCCCCTCAGACACACCCCCGGGGAACGGGCTGGGCAGGCTGCGTGGACCTGCCCTCTGGGGGTCCTGATGCCCACTGGAGGGTGAGAGCCGCTACTGTGAGGGTGACGCCAGGGTGACCACGTCCCTGGCACACAGTCGGCACCGCCCATGATTCTGATAGTTTGTGATGCAGAGTCATTGATTTCCTACGTATTCAGGGTGGCCTGGACCGGTGCTGGGATCCGTGGGCACCAGCATGATAGAGTCCGCCCTGCACGTACAGAGGGAAGAGACCAGGCCAGGAGGGCACACAGGGTCCGATGGCGTTTGCGACCCCGCCGCACTGCTCACCAGCTGGGTGTCCTTGGGCAGGCAGTCTCCCCACACCTCGGTCCCTTCCTCTGTCAGTGGCTACTGTGAGGATTAAATGAGACAGTATGGGCAAAGCACTCACCCAGTGGCTCTGAGTAAGTGTCTGATGGATCCGCTGGCCTCGTTGCTATGACATAACCTCTAAGGCCTGTTGCAAACCTCAAGACGCTATGGTTCTTGTCACGTAGGGGCAGGTAACTCGGTTGTAGGAAATAGCCCGCATGGATTATCTTCTGGACAAGGACAAAAGCATCCTACAGGAATTGTTTTTTCGCCCTGGCATCCATCCTTTCCACCTGCACTCACCCATCAGGTGGCATATGCGTGGTGAGCCCTTACGATGTCCCAGGCACTGGGACCTCTGCCCTGGTGGGGCCTATCATCTAGTTGGGGCACAGACCATGCAGAAATAACAGCATCATCTGTAGCAGGGCACAGGCATCATAGCTGTGGAGGGAGGTACCAGGGAGCCGAGTACACCAAGCGGGGCCCCACCTTACTATCTGGAGGTGCCTCCCTGGTGACGTGGCTCCTGCAGAGATATCTGGATGCCCCAGGCAGGGCCATGCCCCATCCTCCCCTTGTTTAGATGGGACCTCGGTGGCCCTCTGCGTAGAGACGAGGGCTGAGAAATTTCCCCAGAGCCTGTTCCCATTAGGAACTCTGGGAACCCAGCCTGGGACCGGAGGGTGGCTCTGTCCCCAGTGTCTGCTGGGACCGTGGAGTGGTCACAGCAGTCCCAAGGGAGATGTGGACACTGGACATATAGCAACCCGTTCACAGCAAGCTGCATTCTAAATTTAGGGAATCCTTCAATCCATCAAACAAACAAAACCTCCTCTACAGAATTCTCAGGACACGGGCCAAAAGTTGTTTCTGCTTCAGAGTGGCTTTGGTTTAGCAATTGTCTGTTTTTAGAAGAGGATTTCCTGAAAGTTTTGAAAGATGACCATGCAGAACTGGGATAATGTAAGAGGACAGGCACTTTCTCTCTCCCGCACGTGCGCATGAAGGAAGGGAAGGAAGAGGGGTGTGGAAGAGCTTCAGATGTTGGGACCAGGGTTTGTCCAGATGTTCTCGGAAAGAAGCTGGACATCTGGATGGATATCAGTTCAGGATTTTTTCTGAGACCAGGACTACTTTTTTTTTTTTTTTTTTTGCGGTACACGGGGCTCTCACTGCTGTGGCCTCTCCCATTGCGGAGCACAGGCTCCGGACGTGCAGGCTCAGCGGCCATGGCTTACGGGCCCAGCCGCTCCGCGGCATGTGGGATCCTCCCGGACCGGGGCACGAACCCGTGTCCCCTGCATCGGCAGGCGGACTCTGAACCACTGTGCCACCAGGGAAGCCCCCAGGACCATTTTTTAAGACAGATTTTACAATGAGATTGGGAAATATACCACACAATGACAGATAACATCCTTGGTTACTTGGTTTTAACAGATATAACCTGTTTATAGAGGTTGATGGTATGTATGTGGATGGACCTTTATCCAAATAGTAGACTCACTGAACTAGCATTTATGGGGCAGCTCCTGTGTGCTGGACACTGTCCTCGGGGCCGGAGCCATGGCAGGGACGGAAGAGACAAAAATCTTCATCCTCAGGGGCCTCTGTTTACTGCGGCATGTCCCAGACGCGTACCGCGAGCCACATATGGGATTTTGAAGTTTCTAGTAATCACAGTAAAAAGAAACAGAAGGGAGAATTTAGAGTATATTTCATTTAATCCAGTGTATCAAAAATATGATCTTCAATACGTATGAATAGAAGTATTGATGAGAAGCTTGCACTCTCCTTCACTCGTAAGAGCTGGGAGACCTGCCGGCTATTTTTGCACACAGAGCACGTCTCAGTTTGGGCGAGCTGCATTTCAAGCACTCGGTAGCCACTGTGAGCTCTGGGAGTCTCAAGCGTTGGACGTCTGAAAATCTCTCGGCATGTCCAGAAACTCTGGGAAGCAGAAACCATTGAGCCGTTATTTCCAGATCGAATGAGCTTAGCACTCTCCCCCAGGCCAGCTGGACCAAGGCTGAACTGGTTTCCTCTGCCGTCTCCCTCCCTGCCTGTTCCCGCTTCCCAGCGCTCTTAAGATCTGTACACACATTAGCTCATCTCGTCCTCCAACAGCCCCATGAGGCAGGGACGACAGTTTATCAGTAAGGAAAGGGAGGCACAGAGAGGTAAAGCAACTTGCCCAAGGTCACTCAGCCAGCAAGCAGCAGGGCCAGGACTTGAACCCAGGACGCCTGCTCCAGCACCCATGCTTATAACCAGCACACGTGACTCCTCACTGCAGACAAGTCATTGACCTTGGGGCACAGGCCCTTCCCAGAAGGGGTTGGGGTGAGCCTTACAGTCCTAAGGTATACTTGTTTGTAACCCTAAAATATTTATTAGAAAAGAAATACATACTTATTATTTAAATAATATGTCTAGGGATTAGAAAAAAAGAGTTCCCGCAGGCATCCCATTAACCTCTGTTAACTGCTTACTTATAGCTCTTCCAGGCCTTTTTTTCCCCCGGGCAACACACGTAAAAATGAAAATGGAGATTGTGTATACACCCTGCTCTGAAATTTTTTTCCCAAAAAAATATTTCATAGTTCATGAAATAAGATGAAGAGGTTTGCTGATTCGTTGGGGATTGGGCTTTTGTGTGGATAACTTGTTCATCGCCGTGCATGTACCCACCATTCTCCCGATGGGAGAATGAGGCTTAAACCTAGCAGGGTGACGGTATCCACAGCCCATGGCTTTGAGCGCCTGCTAACTGCGAAGCACTGACTCAGATGCTTTCCCTGGAGAAGCTCATTCACTTCCTACAGGGTCCCTGAGGAGGGGGTACTTTTATGGACCCTGTTTACCTATGTGGGAACTGAGACTCAGAGAAACAGATTGACCACCCCAAGGTCCGACAGATAAGATCTGAAACTGTGTCTGACTCTTGAATTTTCCTGGAAGGTCAGTAGAGGGTGCGACTGTGGGAGAGTAGGGTTAGAATCTTCAAAAGAAAAATTGTATATATATGTATGACACACACACATATATAAATACAAAGACGTACGTGTATACATATAAGTGATATTAATAATAAACAAGATATTGCACATTTAAAAGCCAGAAGAGCAATACTCCGCCATCCTTTTATCGCTGGGTTCCGTGACTCCATGGGGTCAGCGGCCAACTGGTGGACAACCCCTCCGTCCCTCCCAGGACAGATGGCTGGCTGTCCTCTCTCTTTAATCCAGTCTGTGTTGTGTGCTGCCGCACGCCAATCAATTCCTGCCTGAGTAATTTTCACCGGCAGGAGTGAGCCTCCAGGACGCAGCCTTATGCTTGCGGCTCCTGGAGGACCTGCGACCTCCCGCCTCCGAGGGGCTCCCAGCCTCTGAGTCCCCCCACTGCCATGCGGGCTTGGCCAGTGTGGTCCTCAGGGATGGCGTGGCCACAGCCCACCCATTTGGGATAAGGGTTAGGAAAGGGTCCCAGAGCATCCACCTCCCAGCTGTACCTGGAACAGGTGTTGGATTTGGGGCAAATCACATCCCCTCTCAGAGCCTTGGTTCCCTCTCTGTAAGTGGGAGGAACCCTAGAGATCTCGTGCGGGGCTGTGAGGCACGGACGGGGTAAGATTACTTAAAGGATGGAGGCAGCGTCTGGGATATGGTGGTGTGTGTGCTGGGTACAGCCGCTGGCACAAAGAGCTGAACCCTGGAGCCGAGGGCAGGGTGAGTGGCCGTCAGGAGCCTGGAATCACTCACCAGAGCTGGGCTGGTGACACCGCCCGAGGCTGCAGACACTCGACCTTTCCCAGAGCACCCATCCCAGCTCATCCAATAGGTCAGCGACCCTTGGGCACTAAGTCAGCCCAAGGGGATGCCCCAGAAGCTTCTCAGTCCAGCTGAGGTTCTCTCCCAGTTCTGCGAGGGGATTTTTGTGCTGGTTTTCCCTCCCTTCCATCCATCCCACCCTTCCTTCCTCCATTCCTCTCTCCCTCCCTCTCTCTTCCTCTCTCTCTCTTTCTTTCTTTTCCTTTCTCTCCTTCTCCCTTCCTTCCTTCCTTTTCTCCCCCCTACTTTTCATAATAAGATTAGAGAAACTTCAAGAAATAGCGAAAATAATATTAAGAAATTACTATCATGGGACTTCCCTGGCGGTCCAGTGGTTAAGACTCTGCGCTTCCACTGCAGGGGGCGTGGGTTCGATCCCCGGTTGGGGAACTAAGATCCCGCGTGCCGTGCGGTGTGGCCAAAACATTTTTTTAAATTAAAAAAAAAAAGAGAGAAAAGAAATTACTTTCATGGAAAACCCCATAGCCAGAAACACCCACTGTAAACATTCTGGTATGTTCCCTTCCAGATTTTTCCTGTTTACACACTAACAGCTTATTTCTTATGTGTTTGTTTTGTTTTTGTTTCTACAAAAAAAAGGGATCAGACTCTCTGCATCGTTCGGTTCATTTTATTTTTCAATCGGCAACAGGTTGTGAGTGTCTTTCCGACATTTCCAATGCCTGACGTAGCCACGTCGTCACTCCTGTGGCTCCACGCTATTCCATTGTGTGGCCAGACCATCATTTCTTTACCCAGCTGACTGGCATCTGGGTTGTTTCCTTTTTCTCTTTTGCTCTTGTAAACAACACAGCAAAGAACATCTTTGCACAAGCCCATGTGCTTTCCCCACACTTTTCTTAGGTAACTTCCTTTTATCAGAGTAGCCACAGCTACCAAATCGACTTCTTTCTGGGATGCACAGTGTGCCTCTCTCCTGTTGGTACCCTGCCCCCTAGGGCTGAGAATAAAATCCTCGCCCCTTACCCCTTACGGGCAGTCCACACCTACAACCACCCCACCCGCTTCTCCACCCTCCTGGTGCATCACCCTCCTCGTCACAGCAGTGCCTGTCACTAGCCTTCTCTCTGTTCCTGGATACCAAGATCTCGCCTCAGGGCCTTTGCACCTGTCGGTATCCAACCCCAGACCCTCCCAGCTCCTATACCTCCCATGGCTGGGCCCGCACGTCGTTCAGACCGACATACAAATGCCACCTGCCCGAGGAAGCGTCCTCCTGCTGTTGGGTCTCCAGTAGCCCACCTCCCCGGTCTGATCTGATCCCGTCACCCTGTGCTGTTTTCCTCCCAGCACCCACCACTGTCTGAAATTATTGTATTTCTCACACATAGTTAGCTGTTGATCTCCCACCCCCCAGACTGTATAAGCTCCCTGAAGGCGAGAATCCCATCGGTCTGGTTAACCCTGTGTCCCTGACACCCAGCTTGATGCCTGTGCATAGTAGGTCTTCAGTAAACACTGGTTGAATGACAGACAAAACGCTGAGTTCAGCTCTTTGTTCAGAAGTGCTTGTAGGAGTTTTAATGCCCATTACGAACATTGTTCAATATCTTTTAGAAAATTCATCCAGTACCTTCTGTGAAAATTGTCCAGAAATGCTGTACCAATTTACATTCCTTTTCGTATACCTGTGGGAGCTACAAACTAGGCTAAAAAGAGTCAGAGGGCAAGATTTAGAAAAGGAGATTATTTTATAATTTATTCGATCACACTTGTTTTTCATCACACGCATACAACTGGCAACTTTCCTAGGAGAACTAGAGCTCAGTAAATGTTTGAAGCTTGAACAATAGGAACCCCCCCCCTTGCCTGAAGCAGTGGAAGGGACCACAGCTGGTGTCACATGATACCTAGTCGGCCAGCTGTGTGCTGTGTTGAGAAATTCACACCCGGTTCAGCGGGGCCCGCTCGTGCCTTCCGGGTGGGCCGGTTGTTCAATGGGGATGCTTGGTAGGACTGGGCAGGACCTCCAGGAACCTTAGGGTACCTGCCTGGACGACAGCCTGAGGGGCCCCTTGTCCCTGGGTTGTCGGGGGGCCCTGTGCGTGGAGGCACCCACTGCGCCGTCTGTAGAATTGCTGGTAGTGAGTCAGCATCCCGGAGCCTGGCAGTGGTCCCCAGTGCGGCTTACCCACCACGTCCAACAGCTGAGTGCCTCGTAGCTCCGGGTGGTTCTCCCAGACTAGTCATTTGGGCAGAGGATCCAGGGAAATCCTGTAGCCCAGAGGCCTGAGGAGGGCCCTGGAATCTGAGCTTTCGAGAAACGAGCAGGGCAGCCGGGGTCACTCCACAACTGGATCGTGGAGATGATTGCACAAGCCCCGCCCCCCCATCACTAAACATCATTGAATTGTACGCTTCAGAAGTGTGAATTTCATGGCATGCTATATCTTAATGAAGTTTTTGTTTGTTGTTTTTAAAGGCATGCAGTTAGCTAAAGGATTTAGCTCCTATCTTGAGAGGGTGGTTTTTACTGGCTGTGTGACCTTGCAGAAGCTTAATTTCTCCTTTGCCTGCAAAATAGGGATACTAATGGGTCTTCATCAGAAGGAGGTAAAGGCGTATAGAAAATCCTTTGCACAATATCTGAGCCCAGTCGGATCGGTGCGCCCATTCTAGTAACAGGAGCACGTGCATTCTTGTTATAATGCCGTCCTATTCATCGGTCAAGCAGGTGGCCACTCTCTGGGTTGACAGGTGGTACCAAAAACCAGGCAGAAGTCTTGGAGGCTGGGTTCAGTTCAGGCAGACAGGGGCCAGCAAATTCCAAGTTAACAGCCCTGACCTCAGTTGAGACCCAGGCGCGTCTGCAGAGGCAAAGGGCTTTGCCAGCTCCTCCTGGCTGGGGCATGCTCTGCTCCCAACAGCTTCGCCAACTGTCCCTCGGCCATGCTTCCTCCACCGCGGGGACTTGGGGACACCCAGTTCCCCCCCCGTTCCCGCTCCATCCCTGCAGATCTTTCGGTAACGTGTGCTCTCCCTTCTTTTTCAGCTTGAGGACCCCTCGAAACGGAAAGGCCTTCCGGATCTTTGCCGTCAGGCCGTGAGCTTGCAGGGTCGGGGAGAAGGGGGCGTCTTCAAGAGGGCTTCGGGGGTTCGCTTTTTATTTTTATTTTGTCGTTTGGGGGGTGGGCCGGGGAAACTTCCTTTGATTGGCGTCGTGTCCCATCCGCCGTGCCTTGGTCTCAGCTCCACCCAGGGGAGCATCTTGGGGTCCTGAGCAGACAGCCGGTGACCATCCTGCTGAGGCCTGGGGGTCTCCCCCTGGGAGGTGTTCTGTTGTGGATGCAGAGAGCATTCCAAAGGCTGTGGAGCTGACGCTGCGAGGCATTCAGGGGTGTGGGAAGGGGCGTACTGAGAACGCTCAGGGGGGAGTTTCAGGGATGGAGTAGAGGTAGCTATTTAAAACATTTAAAAACACAGGCCGTCCCTACCAATGGAGAAAAATGGGTTTCATGTTTGCTGGTCAGACAAATGGGCCGGAACAAGGGGACTCTGCCCTGGCACCCGTCCTCTTCCCGTCCTGCTCTGTGCAGGCTGGTTCTATACACAGCAGTGCTGGTTTCCTTCGAGTTCAGCCGTAACTCCAGAGATATGTCTTGTCTTGGTCCTTCCCTTCGTCCACGTGGCCCGTCTATTTGCTGCCGTGACCTTTGGTCTCACTGAGGACTAATGAACCAGGACCCTTTCTTGATCCCCTCCCTGCTGTGGGTCACACCCTGCCCAGACTGGTTTTTGTGTCTCCCGCCAGGGTCTTTGCTTGGCAAACAATTCTGTTTGAAGCCCACTTTTTTCTTTCCGACTCCTTGTCTTTGTGGGTTCCACCGAGATGTCTAAGAACAGCCAAAGTAGGGCTGTTTTGTTGCTGCCTTTAAAAAACGGCACTGAATTGTGCAGATTTCCCGTCCGTCGGATGACCTATTTTTTTAGCCATGAGAGGAATGGCTTCATTCCTCAGTACATTCCTCGCCGAGGTTAGCAGCTCTGGGAAGAGGGACAGCCTGCAGTTATGAAACCGTCCTGCGGCATAACAACAGGAGATGGTAACACACTGGAAGGATTTCTCTTCCTATTTTTGTGAAACAGTTCTTGCCAAATGTTCCTGAGGCTCTGAGGAGTGCGGTGCTCTCTGGCTGCCGTCGCTGTACAAAACTTCTTCAGCAGCCTAGACCCAAAACCCACAGTGAAATAAAATACCCTTTTGTAAATAGCATTTCTTTGCAGAAGGTAAAATTCCACCCTCCTCCACCAGGCTGGCCAGTAGATCACTTTCGTGAATGCTGACTTCAAAGTTGATTTCAGTCTCCATCAGAATATTTCAAAGGCAGAAGAACCAGCAGAAAGTTTAAAATGAACAAACAAACAAAACCTAACATAGTCTGGACAAGGAACTCCACCTGGGGAACCACGTTGGTGTGTTGTTTCAGGGCAACCCTAATTAGTGAAGAAACAGAAGGTAGATAGCTTCCCCCCACCCCCACCCCAAAGGAGTTTGTAAAAGTAATGAAACTCTTAGCTTGACAGAGCTGAGATGCGCGGACTGTGTTTTTGCTTCGTGCGTTGTGGGCTTGTTATAATGCGCAAGTACTGACTGTTCGACTCCAAATGTCAGTGCGGAAGAATTTGGTCAGACTGTCCAATACCGCGTCTAGTTCCTGCCAAAGATCTGAGTCCTTGGAACCGTCCGGATGCTAGGTATTACGCTGTCGGACTTTTGCTTGTCACCAGGCCCTTATGTCTGTGGCCACGTCCAGACTGCAAGCTTGGGTTTTTAGAATTAGTGACGGTCCTGGGGAATTTCAGTAGGTTTGCCTTTGAAGCATCCTGCCGGAGGGAGAATCTGAAACGTCCAGTGTGAGTGGACTGCTCTCATGTTGAAATCAAATTCCCGAGTTCCTGAACGCCTCATTAACCGGCCGTCTAATGGGCTGGAAACTCCTCGCCCAGAACCAGACCTTGCTGTCTTTTTCACCTTCACAAACATTGTGAAACTGGAACCATTTATCTTCTGGAAATGGACACAGTGCTACAAAGTATAAGACCTTGTAATCAGGGACCCCCTTCTAATTTAGCGTGTTTAAAGGGCCGTCATGCCCTCAGCACTAAACCCATAAAAACATAACTCCGGCCAACAGTGTTACTGGGGCCCCCAAAATGAAAAATTTTGGTGTCCTTCTGATTTGTTCCCCATCGTGTTCTGATTTTTCATACTGTCTGTAGGCTCACTCAGCCCGCAGCTTACGTGTGTGCTTTTTTCTATGAAAAATGATGTATTTTACTACTTCCTATGTACAAAAGTTTATTGTAAATGTTGTGTGTGCTTCGCATGAACAGGGACCACGTTGCTGTCGTTTCAATAAAACTGGTTTGATTTCTAAAACGTCTCTGGGACATATCTCTTACGGACACATCTCAACAGTCTGTGGAATAAAACAATGAAAACCTCCTTGCAGGCTCGTTACTTTTTTCTAGGACACTCCTCCCAGGAACGTGGCGCCCCGGGGCGTCCAGATGCTAATTGTTGCAGTATCTTCACCTGAGATGTGCGTGAAGCACGTGGGGCGGGGGGCGGGGCTTGTCGAAACGCAGGTTCCGGGTCTGGCAGGTCTGGGCTGGGGCCTGAGGGGCTGCAGTTTCCACGGGCTCCGGGTGGCGCTGAGACTGCTGACCTCCCAATCACACTCTGCGTGGTGAGTACGACAGGCTTAGCCTCATTCCAGCACTGTCCTAGTCAGCTTGGGCACCGCAGGCGGGGGAGCTCACACCACAGAGGTTTATTTCCCCACGCTTCCAGAGGCTGGCAGTCCAAGATCAAGGGGCCGCAGGGCTGCTTTCTCCTGAGGCCTCTCTCCTTGGCTTGCAGACGGCCACCATCTCACTGTGTCCTCTTCTTTGTTCGAGCATCCCTGGTGTCTCTTCCTCGTCTTATAAGGACACGGGTCCTGTAGGATCAGGGCCTTATCCTGTAGACTCCATTTAACTTTTAATTATCTCCTTAAAAGGCTCCATCTCCAGATACAGTCATGTCAGGCGTTAAGGCTTCCAACGTATGCATTTGGGGAGGGGGGAACCCCATTCAGTCCTTAACAGTCACCATCTTCCCAGGCATCAGCCCCTTTGTGCCCAGTTGAGTCTTGTGTCCCCGTGTTCCAAACGCTGTCAGCTACGAGCGACTTAGGGAGCTCCTGGCTGACTTCCTTCCCGCCACCCACCCTCCGCCTTTGCTCTCATGGGCCTTCTGTTTATAACAAGTGCTTCTCATTTTCATTGATGGCGGGGTTAGCGTTCCTTTTTTTTTTTAAGTTTTTAAAATTCTTTGGCTGTGCATGTGGCATGCGGGATCTTAGTTCCCCGACCAGGGATCGAACCCGTGCCCCCTGCAGTGGAAGCTCAGAGTCCTAACTGCTAGACCACCATGGGATTCCCAGCTTTCCTTTTTTTTTTTTTGCGGTACGCGGGCCTCTCACTGCTGTGGCCTCTCCCGCTGCGGAGCACAGGCTCCGGACGCGCAGGCTCAGCGGCCGTGGCTCATGGGCCCAGCCGCTCTGCGGCATGTGGGATCTTCCCGGACCGGAGCACGAACCTGTGTCGCCTGCATCGGCAGGTGGACTCTCAACCACCGCGCCACCAGGGAAGCCCTCCCAGGTTTCCTTTTTACTAAGTATATCTAAGGCTTTTTAAATGTTGATTTTAAAATATCACATAAGCAGGTGTGCAGGTGGGCCGCAGAACCCACGAAGATGGGGGAATAGTGACTGATGTTTGGGAAATACTGGTTTCTGACGGATGCATTGTCAAGGCCGTAGAAATGCCCTCCCCAACCCCACTGACAGCAACCCCAGGGCACTGGGAGCCTTCCTTCCAGCTTTCCTCCCGCAGAATCTGCAGCCTTCCTTGGTGTGCCTCTTTCTCCTGTTTCTGGAAGTTCTTCTGACCTCCCAGGATGCCACAATCCCAGGCCCCAAACTTCTGGGCCCCAAACCTCCAACATACAAATGATGTACTGGCAGCTGAGGAGGGAGCTGGCCCTTCCTTCTTGCAGAATCCGTCTGAGACGCAGCAGAGGTCTGCAGGAGTGCTGTAAGCAGGCTGAATGCCAGCGCCACGCTGCTTGGGAACCCCCGACAGAGGGGGCGCCGCCACAAGGTGACACAGGGACAGAGCACGGACTTGGGAGTCCCTGGGTAGCTCCACCTCTTACCAGTGGAGGGACCGCAGACAAGTCACTCTTGCCTCTTTGGACCTCAGGCTGCTCATCTCGGAAATGGGAATTTCTCACAGCATCCTCACCGCAGTGCAGAGATTACAGGGGAGCTGTAGGCTGAAAGGTGCTCGACTAATAATGGCAACTCTGCGTACTGGTTGGCATGCTTTGGGGCTGCAGATAACACAGACCCCATCTAACAGCCCCAGGACTTGTCAGAAAGACAGATTCTCAGGCCCCAGCCTAAACCCAGTGAGTCAGACCTCTGGGAGTTAACAAGCCCTCAGGGGGATTCTGCTGCTGGTTCAATTGCAGAATCATTGCTCGGAAAAACGTTCAGATATCTTACGTGCGAAGTCAGGAGGGAGACGATTCAGGGACAGCAGCTCAGAGATGTCGGGACACCTGGTCAGCAAACCTCGCCCCATCCTCTGTGGTCAGGACGGCCACCGGCCGCAAACTGTCCCCACACTGAGTCTGAGACGGGACGAAGGGATGAGGGGTGGGTCCTCCTCACAGCATTCTCTCCTTTCTCAGGGATCACCCAGCAGACTTGTTTCTAAACCCCTTTCATCACGGATGGGTCACGTGCCCATTGCTAGGTTTATCACGAGGAATCGGGATAGAACAGGAACGTTTAGAGCAAAGAGAGGCTGACCGGGGGCCATGAAGGGGTCATACGGTGTAAGCGTTAAGAGCTCGGTCGCAGACATGCCGGAGTTTGACTCCCACATCAGCTCTTCACCAGCTGTGTGATGCCGGGCAAGTCGCTCAACCTCTCTGAGCATCAGTGGCCTCCTCCATTAAAGGGAAATAATAACAGTGTCTACTCGAAGGGGTGGTTATGCGGATTAAATGAGGGCGAACTTGAGACGTGCTCAGCCCTTGGTGGGCACACACAGCTGCCACATTTGATCACTGTATTGCTTTGCAGCATGGAACTAGTGCCAGTGGTTACATGCCACAGGGAGACAGATTTCTTCTACCAAATACAAAAAAGAAGATTCAAATTGGTGGAACTTCCAAAGATGAAATGGCCCTAGTGAAGAGGGAGTGAGCTTCTCATCCTTGGAAGAATACAAGCAGAAGCTGGAGGATCCTCAGACTAGATCTACTTTAAATCCTCTTTCCGGATTCTGGCTCCCAGCAGAGACCTGCCTTTCCCTCCTCCGCCCTGCCCAGAGGGCCCTGGGGACCCACGGAAGGGGTGACATGAGCTATGGAATCCTGGCTCCTCCAACCATGGCCCCTTCATTCTATAAAGGAAAAACAAAAACCCTACAACTTTGTAGGTGGTCCTGAAGCCGTTATGTCTTACCGGGTTCGATTTTGTGTGTTTTATCCATTGTCCTTCTAGTTTTTCACACCAAACCAAAACCTGTCCTAGCTGACCACTGGGCCTTAAAACAGTCTTTTAGCCCCTTAAAAAAATTAATTTGTTGCCAAAGGCCCAGGTGTTGAAAACCTCATGGCATTCCTTTGACTCTTTCATCTTGGCCAACTAAACTGGTAGCAGCCTTCACCCAAGGACCAGGGAGACAGACCATTAAACCAATTCTTCTGTCAGTGCCTGGCCTGCCTCCGAGGTGGGCAGAAGGCCTCCCTGTGGGACCTGGCTGCCACCACGCTGGACGGGGATGGGCCGGCTCATCAGGCAGCAGGCTCCCAGCTCACCTGCTCTCACCTTCTTACCCCAAACATGGCTGTGGTCCCAAGGATATTTCCTCTCCATCCTGCTGTCACTAGCCCGGGCCCACTGCCCCGCCCCTACCTGACCCAGGAAGATGGCAAAGGAACTCACCTGTGCCGAGTGCCACTATGTGCCAGGACTGAATGGGCACCAGACACATGCTGTCTCATCTAATAAGCACACATCTCCATCAGCAACTTGCTAATTCAATACACTTGTCAAATATAATAATTCACATCCTCATTAGATTTTCTTTGTCAAAATGTCAGCTAGGAATGTGTTGGGCTGCATGTAACAGAGACCCAACCACAGTGGAAGGTAGGAGGGTGAGGATGCTGTGAGAAATTTCCATTTCCTAGATGAGCAGGGTGCAGTGCATGGGAGGTTCTCAAGGACCAGGTTCCTTCCCACTTACTGCTCTGCCAGCCACAGCACATGGCATGTGTCCTTGTGGTTGAAAGATGACTGCTTTGGACTTCTCTGGTGGCGCAGTGGTTAAGAATCTGCCTGCCAGTGCAGGGGACACAGGTTAGAGCCCTGGCCCAGGAAGATCCCGCATGCCACAGAGCAACTAAGCCCATGAGCCACAACTACGGAGCCTGCGTGCCACAACTACTGAAGCCGGTGCGCCTAGAGCCTGTGTTCTGCAACAAGAGAAGCCACCGCAATGAGAAGCCCACACCTGCAACAAAGAGTAGCCCCCGCTCGCCGCAACTAGAGAAAGCCCACATGCATCAACAAAGACCCAACGCAGCCAAAAATAAGTAAATAAATCAGTTAATTTTTAAAAATAGAAAGATGACTGGTTCACCTCCAGCAAGTCATAGACATTCCGGAAAGGAAGAGACGTTTCAAAAGGCAGAAGCCACATGGCAGGTGATGTTGCCCCCTTTTATTACAGGTATTGTATCTTTCAATTCTAGAATGTCCAGTTGGTTCTTTTCCTACTTTTCTAATTCTTGGTGAAATTTTTCATTTATTTCAAATGTATTTTTCTTTATGACTTCAACATAGATGTAGATCAGCTAATCCGTGTATCTGGACCGGTCACCATTCACTGTCTTTTCTCTTGCACAGGGGTTGGCAAACCCTTTTCTTAAAGGGTCCAATTGATAAATATTTTAGGGTTGTGAGCGGTAGCATCTCTGTCACGATTTAACTTCGTGGTTGTAGTCTGAGAGCAGCCATAGGCGATATGTAAGTGGATGAACATGACTGTGTTCCAGTAAAACTTCATTTTTAAAAGTAAACCAAAAAAAAGAAAGAAAGAAAGAAAAAGCAGACGGCCGTCCCCTGGGCCATAGTGTGCTGACCTCTTCTCTTGAGGATGGACACATTTTTTGGTTTATTTCTTTGTATGTCTAGTAATTTTAGATGGTATCTTGGACATTGTCAGTAAGGCATCCTGGGGATTCTAGATTGTTACATTTTGTTTGAGCAGGGAATTAACTTGTCTGGACTCCAATGCTACTCCACTGCAGTGGCCTGTAACTGAAATCACTCTCGGTTCTGTTGGCCTTTGCTGAGCTGCTGGGAGTCTGCTGTGTGCATGCATGGTTCAGGGGTCAGCCAGAGACTTGGGCAGAGCTTGTACCCAGAATTTGGCATTCCTCTTCTACAACTCTCTCCTTTCTGGAGGTTCCCTCCTCACTTTCCAGCTGCTGCATCCCCTGGTTCTTCAAGATTTAAGGCTTCTTTTAGATGTTTAGCCACTCCTATAGGATGCTGACTAGGGCTGTGTTCAGGCAAAAAGTTGAAAACCACTGGAGACTCACACAGTGCAGTCCCCTTCCTCCAAGTGTTGACTCCCATGCAATTTCTGCCTGCCTTTGCTTCTCCCAATAACCATCAGAGACTTGTATTTTATATTTTGTCTGGAGTTTGTGGTTGCCACGTATAGAATGGTTGGTCTGATTGTAGCTACTCTGCCATCGCTGGGAGAGTAGAACCCAAGTCTAACTCACCCAGAAAAACAACGGAAGCATAGCTTTCCCAGAGGTCGCAGCCGGTAAATTTCCACTGACAACTTGTTGGTCAGAATTGGGTCCCACAGCCATTCCTAGCTGCAAGGAAGTTGGGAGAGATGCATGTTTTTTCCTGAGCACATTGCAAATCCAACTGTAAAGCGGGTCCTATGGAGAGGAATGGGAGAAGGGACCTTGGGTAGTTAAGATGCAGCTCACTTGGGAACTTCCACAGGTGTAGTTTCTTAGCGCTGCTGTAACAAGTGACCACAGGTCCTGTGACTTAAACAACAGAAATGTATTCTCTCACAGTTCTGGAAGCCAGAAGTCTGAAATCAAGGTGTGGGCAGGGCCACGCTCTCTCTGAAGATTTCAGAGGAGTGTCCCTCCTGCCTCTTCCAGCTTCTGGGGGCCCCAGGCATCCCTTGGCTTATGACCTCATCACTCCAATCACTCTGCCCCAGCTTACATGGCCATTTCAAGATCCTTAACTAATTACATCTACAAAGATCCCAATTCAAAACAAGGTCACGTTCTGAGGTTCCAGGAAGGCATGAATTTGGGAGGGATACTGTTCAACCCAATCTAACAGGAAGACACCAGTCCTGCAGGCTGAGCAGTGGTAGCTGGTTGTGCACGTGATAGCTTATCTCCCTGGACACTTGGATTTGCCACCATTCAATCTTTGGGGTCTTTGCCCCAGCCCCTCTGTAGCTCACTGTTGGGGCAGCACTCTGGGAATTAGTGAGTGTTGGGGCTCCAGTCTCCAGTCTGTGCCCTGTGTCCCATTTTCCCTTTTCAGCCCCTCATAGTTTGAACCTTTAAATCGCCCCAATATGACACTTTTGAGGGGTGGGAAAAGAATCTGGAGCCAGTGGGCCTGGGTTCAAATCCCAGCTCTACTACTTATACTCTGTGAAACCTTGGACGGGTTACTCAACCTCTCTGTGCATCCGTTTCCTCATATATAAAATGGGAACAGTAATAGCAGCTACTTTGTGTTTTTTTTAAATTTATTTTATTGAAGTATAGTTGATTTACAATGTTGTGTTAATGTCTGCTGTACAGCAAAGTGACTCAGTTATAGACATATATATTCTTTTTCATATTCTTTTCCGTTATGGTTTATCACAGGATATTGAATATATTTCCCTGTGCTCTACAGTAGGACCTTGTTGTTTCTGCTTTCTCTGTATAATGGTTTGCATCTGCTAATCCCAAACTCCCACTCCATCCCTCCCCCACTCCCCCTCCCCCTTGGCAACCACGAGTCTGTCGTCTATGTCTGTGAGTGTTTCTGTTTCGTAGATAAGTTCGTTTGGGTCATATTTTAGATTCCGCATATAAGTGATATCATATGGTATTTGTTTTTCTCTGTCTGACTTCACTTAGTATGATAATCTCTAGGTCCACCCATGTTGCTGCAAATGGCATTATGTTTTTTTTATGGCTGAGTAGTGTTCCATTGTATACATGTAGCACATCTGTATCCATTCATCTGTTTACATTTAGGTTGTTTCCATGTCTTGGCTATTGTGAACAGTGCTGTAATAGCAGCTACTTTGTATGGTTGTTACGAGACTCCAAGAAGTTAGTACAGTTTTTTTAAAGCATTTGGAAGCCTGGCGCATAATAAATGCTGTATACACGTTAGTTGGATACCATTATTTTAACAAATATATTGTGCGTTCCTGGCATTTTTTTTTCCATCTAAAACCCTGCCCTGGGCCTTCAGGCAGCAGCCCCTGCTTCTCAGGGAAGGGAGACCACAGCAGAATAGGAGGAACAAAGAGGTACATTTTATTTAGCTGTTGATTTACTAGACAGATTTCTGGTTTTTTAAATTTTTTCTTCTGACGTCATTTCAGACTTGCAGAAAAGCCACACAGATACTCCAAAGAATTCCCCTCTACCCTTCATGCAGCGTCCCCAGATGTGAACACTTACTGCATTTCCGTGATCATCTTCTTTGCCTTTTTTCTTTTCTATTTAAGAGGGAGTTGCAGACATGAGACCCCCCCTTTATCTCTCAATGCTTCAGTATTTCCTAAGAACAAGGACACTCTCTTCTGAGGAAGCAGACGTTTTCTTACAACACCTGGTATAATTGTCTGCATCAGGGAAGTTGACACGGATGCATTATGGGATCTAATCTACGGACCTTACTCAGATTTTGCCGATTGTCCCAGGAATGTCCGTTATCGCAAAAGAAACTCTCAGCTAATGAGTCACATTCAGTTTTCGTGTCTTAATTCGTGTCCTTGAATCTGGACAACTCCTCACTTATGTTCTTCTTTTATGATGTTGACATTTTTTAAAAGATGACTGACCAGATGTTTTGTGGAACGTTCCTCAAATCGAGTTTGTCTTGTGTTTCTTCCTTATGAGATTCAGATGACACGTTTTTGGAAGGAATCTCACAGAAGTGACATTGTAAGCTGCTCAGTGCCTCATACCAAGGGCATGTGTCTATTTGCTGTGGGCTCTGATGTCAGTTTTGAGATCTTGATTAAGGTGGTGTCTGCCAGCTTTTTCCGCTGTGAAGTTCCTATATTTTTTGGTAATAGATAATGATCTTGCAGAGAGACATATTGGAACTATGTAAATCTCCTATCCTCAGAAAACCTTCACTCACCGGTTTTACCCTCTAGTGATGCCTCTTCCCTGGAACAAGTATTTTATGACGGCTGTCACATGGTGACTGCTCTAATTATGCTACAGCTTCCACATTTATCGGTTGGCATTTTCCTCTAAGGAAGAGGTTTCCCTTCTCCCGTATTCGTTTATTTATTCACACACACATTGTATTTTATAAACGTATATTCCAAGTGTATTACTTGGAATATACATGTTATATACAATATGTATACACACGTTATATACGAATATGTATACACACAGGCATTTATTGTTGTGGACTCAATAATTCTTATTTTATGCAGTGCATTACAATGTTGTTGTTTGTTTTTTTGATGCTCAGATCATCCCAGATTTGAGCGGTGGGAACCCCTTCCAGCTGGCTCGTGTCCTTTTCACACAGCCCATCAGTTGTGGCTCAGCTTCCTGGCACAAGGTGCTCCTGGCTCGCCTTGTGCTTTCCTTCCCCTAGTCTTGGAATCAGTCATTTCTCCAAGGAGCCCTACTTCCTTTTGGTGGAGAGATACGTGAAACTCTCTGGTGGAGAAAATAGGTTGAGGGAAAGGAGGCTCAGATCTCAAAAGCCACATCTCATGGACCACACGGCAGATTTGGGGAGAATCTGGTTCTTCACCCTGCCCAGCCTCTGCAGATAATAGGAGAGCAGAAGCCTAAACCCAGCTGCCGGCCATGGTCTGAGGGGCTCCCCAACCCCAGGAGGCTGAGCCCACCTCATGCTGTAGAAACTTGGAGACACTTGCTTTCCCAGAATCCCTTGCAGCTAGGGTGCATGCATGGGACGTGTTTCTGTAACTTCCAATTGGGAGCCCCTGGTGCAAGGAAGGTGGTGTCCAGAGACTTTTCTCGGGGGAGCAGTGGGACTTCAGGGATAGCAGGCAGGGGTGCCAGATTTAGACAAAGTAGAATAATAACATTAAAATATTGTATGGAACATACCCTTACTAAAATACTATTGTTTTTGTGCAGTTCATAGTGGACTGGCTCACCTCTGTTTCATCTGGCAACCCTAGGCATGGGATAACAGGAGAGTCTGGACTCCCTCCCCGGCGGGCTGTATGGCAGCCACCCACAGGTAGGTCCCACCAGACCATTCTGCAGAGTGATTTTGGGTGTCATTTCTGGCTGCAGAACCCTCCTGCCTGGTCCTCCAGCCCTCCTTGATATTCTGTGGGAACCACAGTGTTCTTGTAACAAGTCCCTTTTTTGCTTAAATAAGTACAGGGTGCTGTGAAGGGCCACCTGTGCCTGCCTCTCATTGTGTTGGAGTCAGGTGGGGACAAAAGGAGGAATCCCCCAGGTCAGTTCCAGGAAACTGGAGAGTAGAAGGGGCTAGTTCCCCACTTCCTTCCAGAACTTGCAGGATTCCCCAGCCTGCAGCCTGAAGACAGCCACCCACCCACCCATCCCTCCATCCTCCATCATCTTCCATCCACCCATCTACCCATCCATCTACCCACCCATCCATCATCCGTCCATCATCTACCATCTACCCACCCACCCACCCATCCATTCATCTGTCCATCCATCCATCATCCCTCCGTCTATCCATCCATCATCTACCATCTACCCACCCATCCATTCATCCACCCATCCATCCATCTACCCATCCATCTATCTACCCATCCATCCATCCATCCACCCACCCATCCATCCATCCACCCACCCACCCACCCATCCATCCATTCATCCATCCCTCCCTCCATCCATCTGACATTTATTGAACACCTACTGTGTGTGAGGCACTGTCTGGGTCCTAGAGACACTACAGATGAAAAAAACCAATAGATACAAGTGTGTCTGCTCCCACATGGAGCTTACATTCATGTGGGGGAGGCAGGCATTAAACAAAACAAGTCCCACACGTTCTATGTCAGTTGGTGAGAAGTGCTGTAAAGGTCAGAGAACGGGGAAGGGGGCAGGGCGTGCCGAGGCTGGGGCTGTTGGCATTGTACACTGAGTGGTCAGGAAGTGGGGTCAGGTCCCTGAGAAGGTGACGTTTGAAAAGGGGGCTGGAGGTGAGGGAGGAGCCCAGTGGCAGTCAGAGGGCAGAGAGTTCCAGGTGGAGGGAGCGGCGAGCCCCAAGGTGCTGGGGAGAGCACGCGCCTGGTCCAAGGGCCCAACGGAGGCCACAGGGAGGGAGAGCACGGGCAGGGGCGGCGAGAGCTGAGGACAGACTGGGGACAGCCATCGGGCAGTGGGAAGGACTGGGGTTTGACTCCAGGGGAATGGAGGCCACAGGTGGGTCCAGGGCCATGGTGGGCTGGGCTCTGACTTCTGTTTTTAAAGGCCATTAAAAGCCACCTCAAGGAGAAGGGGGGAAGGAGGGCCTTCCGAATGAACTGATTTAAACTTGAAACAACAAGGAAAACGAGGATGCCTTTCCCTGAATGACCAGTTTTATTCTACCAAGTTCATTAGTTGGGGGGGAGGGGCGGGGGGGACTTGAGATCTAAAGGTCAAGTTTCCTCACAGGTGTGGGTGGCTGGAAAATTCACCACACCTCACAGGCATCCCCTATTTATTCCTCGCCACAACCCCACAGTACCCCATTTACAGATGGGGAAACCGAGGCCCAGCGCGGCCGAGCACCTTGCCCAGGCCCCCAGGGCCACGGGTCCCGCCCAGGCCTATCTGTCCCGAGCTCAGTCCCAGACCTGCCTTGATCACGAGTTTCTTTCCAGCCTGAGTTGCCTCTGGCCAGCGCTTGCACTCCGTGGGACTACGGAAATCAAGACAGAAATGACCAGAAGCCCAGCCTGCCCCTCCGGCTGCCGGCTGCCGATACGGCCCGACCCTCCCTGCTGGGCTGGCCCGGAAGCACCAGCCCTGGCCCATGGGTGGATTCAGATGAGGCATCTCTACTGATGGGCGTGGACCTGGGCTAACACGGTTTTGCCCCCCAAATAAGATGGCCTTGTCACGCAGGGGTGCCTGTGGACACAGCGGCGAGGACAGCTCGCAAGTCCCAGAGGGGCCCAGGCGAGGTCAGCGAGGCCTGTCTTCCCCCGCCGGCTGGTCTGGTGGCGCAGGCAGGCCAGGCCTGGAGCAGGCGGGAGGACCAAGACCCCCCTTCCCCCCTTCCCAGGGCTGCTAGGACGACCTGCCCACTTCCGGACAAGGCTGGCAGAGCCACGAGACGTCTGATCCCAGATGGAAAATTGAAACCACGCTGCTCCGTCACTACAGCCATTTGTCACTGGACGAGTGTGCACATAAACAGCTTAATTCAAACCACACTGCCACCTCCTCCACTCCTGCCTTTGCGGAGCTTCCCCTTGGCTGGCTTCAAGGTAACAAATACAGTGCAATGTCCAAGTGAAGGGCCCTCTTTCCTACTCCTTGTTGAGCTGAGCGTGCTAAAATGCTTTATCTTGTCTTCACGTCAGCCCCATGACATAAGAATTGTTATTTTGCCCACTTGTCAGAGGCCCGAGTTCAATCATTGGGCCAAAGTCATGCAGACAAGAGGCAGAACCAGATGCTAGCCGAACCTTCCCGTAGACCCAGCTGCCCCTCTGTGACCTTGGCCGCTACGCCGGGGCACACAGCACCCAGGTGCACAGCCAGCACCTCACACCTGCGCTGGATCCCAGGTCCACTCCACTTGCTGAGTGTAGGCGGTCTTTGAGGTCCCTCTCTGAGCCCCAGTGGGAGACCCACCCGCCTTGGGGACTGGTCCCACAGCTCATAGGCCTGAGCTGGGCTTCATCCTCAAACCACGTGCCCATCAGCTTCTCTCACCGTCGCAAAAATCTTTTTCATCTCTGGTATCATCAGGCAAGGGAGTATAACTAAAGAATGAGGAGCCCCCGGGTTAGAGTCCCTGTGGGGTCCCTTCTGGCTGTGTGATCTTGGGCAAATTCCTTAACTTCTCTGTGCTTCCATTTCCTTATCTGTACAAGGGGCCCAATAATAGTACCTATCTCATAGAGCGGTCACGAGGAGTCGATGAGATAGTGTGAGTAAGGTGTTTAAAACAACACCTGGACTATTTAATAAAGGCTGATGAATAATACAGTAACAAAGGAAGCCCTGCAAATGTGTCAGATTGCATCACAATAATAAGTGAATGGTTATAAAAATAGCTGAGCAACCAAAAGTGCTCACACCAGCAACACATGGATGAACAAATGAGTGAATGAATGAACATGAAACTGACCAGACTAGACCAGCAGAAGCCCACGGGAGCCTGGCCCTGTTTTCCGGTGTCAGGAGCCCTGGGCTGTAGGTGAGGATGTGTGTGGTTGTAACCCAAGCCCACACGGATGGAAGGGGGAGACTTTGATTTCCCTGTGCAGGAAACCTGTGAGCTGGATCCGCAGGCTGCTTCCCCAGCCCTACAAGAAGAGGATTTGTTTCTGCAAGGCCCCCTTCCCCACGTTCACCCTGCCCGCCTCGTTCAGTGATTCTAGATAAAATAGTGAAAACAGTGAAGGGGAATAATGCTCCTGCTGAGTTGCCTGGGGAGTGGCGACCAATCCTTTTCCAGCCAGAGTCTCGGAAGGCAGTGGACTGGAGGCTGGGAGCTTCAGGTGACAGTTTAAATGTCCTTCCCGCCTGGTGTTCTGGGCTTAGAAAATGAACAGAGAAAAGGAGATCTTGTGTTTCCTCGTGTGTGTGTGTGTGTGTGTGTGTGTGTGTGTGTGTGTGTGTGTGTGTGTGTGTGTGTGTGTAGGGAGAGTCCAGGGTAAAGGAACAGCGGGGAGCATGAATACTTTCATAAGACAGAGCCACTGTGCCCAGAATTAATGTGACACACACTGCATCTTTAAGATTGTATGGTTGAAACCAGACAGCCACCGTATTCCAAAAATCCTCCCCATTTCACCCGAGCCAGGCACTGTTCTCAGCTCTTTACAAATATTAACTTATCAGTCCTCAAAACAGCCTCATGCGGTAGCTACCAGTATTATCTCCATTTCACCGATGAGGAAACTGAGGCACAGAGAGGGTAGGTGACTTACCCAAGGTCACACAGGCTGGGAGGAACAGAGCCAGGATTTGAGCCCGGGCAGTTGGGTTAAACTGCCTGCTCCTGACCCCTAGGCCACGCCACCCTCAGAGGGAGTCCCTGACCCAGGGTCGCTCACAGCCACATTTCAGGGCCACGTGACAGGATGTGACCAGAAAGGTGGGCATCAGTCTTGTAACACACTTAATTCTCCAAACTTGGCTCTGAATGGCTTTCAGAGTTCCCAACTCATGTGTCAAAACAAGAAGGGCACTCTTCTTGTTGTTGTTGTTATAAATTTATTCATTTATTTATATAGTTTTTTGGCTGTGTTGGGTCTTCGTTGCTGTGCGCGGGCTTTCTCTAGTTGCGGCGAGCGGAGGCTACTGTTCGTTGCGGTGCATGGGCTTCTCATTGCGTTGGCTTCTCTTGTTGTGGAACACGGGTTCTAGGCGTGCGGGCTCAGCAGTTGTGGCACACGGGCTCAGTAGTTGTGGTGCACGGGCTTAGCTGCTCCGCGGCATGTGGCATCTTCCCAGACCAGGGCTCGAATCCGAGTCCCCTGCATTGGCAGGTGGATTCTTAACCACTGTGCCACCAGGGAAGTCCAAGAAGGACAGTCTTAAAAGCAAGTCGAGAAAGAAAGACGGTCCAGGAAACCATTCCAAATCGGAGGAGACAAAGGAACGGGGTAACTACACACACGTGGGTCCTGGACCCGGGAAATAAAGGCTTTTAGAGGCTTCGCTGGACTGACCTTGAGAGTGAGCTGTGGCTTACACAGTAGTACTGTGACATGTTAGAGTACACAGAATATACTACGATGCCCTAATAGTACAGGCCAACCTTGGTTTATTGCACTTTACTGCACTTCGTGGTTACTGTGTTTTTTACAAATTGCTGGTTCGTGGCGACCCTGTGTCTAGCAAGTCTACCAGCGCCATTTTTCCAACAGCATTTGCTCACTTCCTGTTTCTGTGTCACATTTTGGTAATTCTCACAGTCTTTCCAACTTTTCCATTGTTGTTATATTTGTTGTGGGCATCTGGGATCAGTGATCTTAAGGTGACTCTTGTAATTGTTTGGGGCGCCCCGAACCACACCCATGTTAGAAGGCAGACTTAATCCATAAGTATCGTGTGTGTTCTGACCAATCCAGAGACCAGCCGTTCTGCCCTCTGTCCCTCTCCTCGGGCCTCCCTATTCCGAGACACAACAATATTGAAATTAGGCCAATTAATCACCCTGCAACAACCTCTCAGTGTTTCAGGAAGAGTCGTACGTCTCTCACTTTAAAGCAAAAACTAGAAACGATGAAGCTTCCTGAGGAAGGCTTGTTAAAAGCCAAGACAGGCCCAAGTCAAGGCCTCTCTTGCCAAACTGTCAGCCAAGCTGTGAATGCAAAAGAAAGTTCCTGAAGGAAATTAAAATGCTGCTCCAGTGAACACACGGATGATAAGAAAGTGAAACAGCCTTACTGCCGATATGGAGAAAGTCTGAGTGGTCTGGATAGAAGATGAAACCAGCCACATTCCCTGAAGCTACAGCCTAATCCGGAGCAAGGCCCCAACTCTCTCCAGTTCCGCGAAGGCTGAGAGAGGGGAGGGAGCTGCAGGAGGAAAGTCTGAAGCAGAGGTGGGTTCATGAGGTTGAAGGACAGAAGCCGCCTCCGTAGCACGGAAGGGCCAGGTGAAGCCGCAGTTGCTGAGGGGGAAGCTGCGGCTCAGGTCATCCATGAAGGTGGCTGCACTGAGCCAGAGATGATCACTGCGGAGGAAACAGCCTGCTACCGGAAGGAGATGCCGTCTAGGACTTTCCGAGCTGGAGAGGGGAAGACAATGCCTGGCTTCACTGAGCAAGAGATGATCACTGTAGAGGAAACAGCCATTAAGAACATTCATGGTTCATGGGAAGAGGTCCAAATATTGACCGGAGTTTGGAAGAAGTCGATTCCAGCCCTCATGGACAGCTTTCAGGGGTTCAGGATATAGTGGAGGAAAGAACTGCAGATGTGGTGGAAACAGCAAGAGAACTAGAATTAGAAGTGGAGGCTGGGGGCTTCCCTGGTGGCACAGTGGCTAAGAATCCACCTGCCAGTGCAAGGGACACAGGTTCGAGCCCTGGTCCGGGAAGATCCCACATGCCACGGAACAACTAAGCCCGCACGCCACAACTACTGAACCTGCGCTCTAGAGCCTGCGAGCCACAGCTACTGAGCCCACGTGCCACAACTATTGAGCCCGCGCGCCTAGAGCCCATGCTCCACAAGAGAAGCCACCGCAATGAGAAGCCCGCGCACCGCAACGAAGAGTAGCCCCTGCTCGCCACAACTAGGGAAAGCCCGTGCGCAGCAACGAAGACCCAAGGCAGCCAAGAATAAATTAATTAATTAAGAAAACAAAAGTGCACTGGAAATAACGTTTAAAAAAAAAAAAGTAGAGCCTGAAGACGTGACTGAATTGATGTAATCTCATGATAAAACTTGAGTGGATGAGCAGTTGCTTCTTATAGATGAACAAAGAAAGTGGTTTCTTGAGATGGAATCTACTCCAGGTGAAGATGCTGTGAAGATTGTTGAAATGACAACAAAGGATTTAGATTTTTTTTTTTTTTTTTTTTGGCCACCCCGCGCAGCACGCAGGATCTTAGTTCCCCAGCCAAGGATGGAACGTGCGCCCCCTGCCGTGGAAGCGCGGAGTCCTAACCACTGGACCGCCAGGGATGTCCAATGATTTAGAATATTATATTAACTTAGTTGATAAAGCAGGGTTTGGGAAGACTGACTCCAATTTTGAAAGAAGTTCTATTGTGGGTCAAGTGCTATCACACAGCACGGTATGCTACAGAGAAATTGGTCACCAAAGTCAATCGATGCGGCAAACTTGACTGTTCTCTTATGTTAAGAAATTGCCGTGAGTGAGGCAGCGGGGCAGGGCTGGCCCCTCCCCCAGCAACCATGGCGTATACCGGCCTCACCGTGCCTCTCAGCGTGATGAGCGTGTTCTGGGGCTTCGTCGGTTTCCCGGTGCCCTGGTTCATCCCTCAGGGTCCCAACCGGGGAGTTATCATCACCATGTTGGTGACCTGTTCCGTTTGCGGCTACCTCTTTTGGCTGATTGCAATTCTGGCCCAACTCAACCCTCTCTTTGGACCACAGTTGAAAGATGAAACCATCTGGTACCTCAAGCATCATTGGCCTTGAGTAAGAAGACCTGCTCGCCAGGGCTCAGGCATTGAGGTCACAAAGAGAACTCCTCTAGATGCAAAATCACCTCCGTACCCAGACCACCTTCCTTGCCTCGCCCACTTTGGCCGTCAGCTGCCTTAAACGTTCCCACCACATTTGAATATCTTATTCTACAAAGCAGTATTTTTTCCTGTCGCCTTTTTTGCACTTTGATGAATGATGTGCGTATTGGATCTAAACTGTGCTGCCTCTATAAAATGTTTACGTACTCTTCCGAGATAGAAGGTGCTGTTCTTCTGAGAAATAACATTACTCCCTCCTTGGAGACTGTGGATGTGAAGATGACTCCCGCCTGCTCACAACGTGAGAATCAGCGAAGTGTTTAAAAACTGTTACATGACAATAAGACTCCAGCAGGGCAGTCAGCAGGAGAACATGTTCAGAGGGAAAATCTGTCCCATCAGAATTATACCAAAGTATATTTTCAGGATGAGTTTCTTATGTCTGCCCTCCTTTGGAATAAATTATTTTTCTGCTCTCTAAAAAAAAAAAAGAAAGAAATGCCACAGCCATGCCATCCTTTAGTAGCCACCGCCCTGATCAGCCAGTGGCCATCAACACCCACGCAAGACCCTCCACCAGCGAAAAAGAGGACGACTCGCTGAAGGTTCGGATGATGGCTAGAATGTTTTAGCAATGCAGTATTTTTAAATGAAGGCACGTACATTGTTTTTTCAGACTTAATGTAATTGTACACTTAACAGACTACAGTATAGTGTAAACATAACTTTCATATGCACCGGGAAACCAAAAAATTCGGGAGGGCTTCCCTGGTAGCGCAGTGGTTGAGAGTCCGCCTGCCGATGCAGGGGACACGGGTTCGTGCCCCGGTCCGGGAGGATCCCACATGCCGCGGAGCGGCTGGGTCCGTAAGCCATGGCCGCTGAGCCTGAGCGTCCGGAGCCTGTGCTCTGCGGCGGGAGAGGCCACAGCAGTGAGAAGCCCGCGTACTGAAAAAAAAAACAAACAAAAAACTCAGGAGATTTATTGCAATATTTGCTTTATTGCAGTGGTCTGGAATCGAGCCAGCAACATCTCTGAGGTTCGGCTGTATTATACTCTGGTAAGATGCTAAATTTCCTGATTTGGGTCATTTTATTGTATTTAGGTAATAGAAAGTCGTGTTCTTAGGAAACACACACCAGAGTGTTCAGGGAGAAAAGTGGCTGATGTTTGCAACTTACGTATTTATTATATTTACATGAAAACGTATATAGGGAAAGAATGTAACATGTAAATGAATCTGGGTGAAGGTACACGGGAATCCCCTCTATTATTGCAACTTTTCTGTTGTAATTATACCAAAATAAAAAGTTACAGAAAATAACAACCAAAAAAAAGGAAGTAGCCCCAAATCTGTGATGTCGCAGCGCGGCCCGGCACCTGTCTTTCAGATTCTCGACATCCACCGACACTGAAACACACCTGTGCACTCTCAGTCCCCCACTGGCTGCCGCAGATTACCACGTTCAGGGGGGTGGCCCATTGCTCGGATTGTTTGAGAGGCCCCGGCTGCCCTGGACATCCTCGCCTCTCCCTCCCAGCTCCAGAGGTGCCAAAAGCACCCACTGTGTGCCAGGCACTGGAGCTGACCCTGGTGGTTCCAGGGTCAACGAGGCAGACCCCGCCCCCGCCCTCGCCCTCAGGGAAGCAACAGACACAGGACAGGAATTTCAAGGGTGAGGAGGGTCCAAGGAGAGGTGCTCCGGGAACCTACTTGTCCGGAGCAGGGTGGGAGCGGAAAGGCTTCCAGGTGGAAATAATTTACACCAAGGCCCAAAGGAGGAGAGGGGGCAAAATGCTTCCCGGCAGATCTGTGAGTTAGGTACCCTGAGCCCATTTTACAGGTGGGAAAACTGAGGCTCCAGGCGTGTAATTAACTTGCCCGAGGTGCTGTGGCTAGGACGTGGTGGCCTTGGGCTCCACACTGGAGCAATGCCACACCCTCCTAAGAGCAAGAGGGGTGACATCTATGGGGAGACCAGAACCCACTCCAGGAGAGGGGCCACCCCTTCCATCCCCAGGAGCCAAGCATGCAGATAGCTAACAGGATTTTCAGGAACCACTGTCTCTAGTGTCTACTTTTTGCTGAGCTATTTCCCCAGAAATTCTATAAGAATTTCTCTAAGAGCCAGATTTCTTCCCCCTGATAATGAAATTGGAGTGATCACACCAATGGGAAAATTGGGCCCAAGGTCCCCACTCAAGCTGATCTTTCAACTTCTCAGCCGTCTCCCTGCCGGAGCTGACTGGATGTCCGGGAAGCAGGGGAACACCGCAGACAAGGATGCCCAGGTAAGGAATCTGCGTGCGGGGCAGGCCCAGCCCTGCCACTCAGGAGCCCTGACATCTTGAGTCTAAACCTCCACCTTCCTGTCCCTAAAATACAGACAGTAATAGTGCCCACAGCCTTGGCTCAGGGCTGGACAAACTTTATGACGATGGCGGCAATGTTGATCAGAATGACGATGATTTTGAGGCTGAAACACTTCATTTTCTCCATTCGTGGCCCAGATGCTAAGGAACTGCGTCCAAATCTTACTGTTTGGCCAGCTCCTTTCCTTCCAGACTGTGTGGGTTTGTTTTTCCCCTTGTTTCTTTGCCAAGAGCAAGAGTCACAAACCTCACCACCTGCCCCTTTGGAAGAGAATTATTATTTTAACCAAAAGAACAGTGATGGCAAACCTTAGGGGACTTTGGGAAAACCCTAAAGTGTCAACAGGCATGGGTCCCAGCAAAGCTTAGGCTCCACGTCTCACCCCTTAGTAGCCTCTTCCTGTGTCATTGCTACATTGGCCCCAGGGGCTTGGGGACCTCACCCCAAAGTATAGTCGAGGAGAGACAGTTCAGAAGCTGGCCCCTGGGAAGATTCCAACAGTGTTTTCATTTGGGCTGGACCTGTGTGGCCTCAGCTCACCTGGGCAGCTGCTTTTCAGAATGGCCCCAGGAGGCTCTCTCTTTGACAGTGGTCTTCAGTGATTAGTATAATGGTCACAGGACAACTGCATCTCCTGACCCCAGGAGAGGGGACATCCCAGGTTGGGGCCACTCCTTCCATGCCTGGGAGACAAGGATGCAGGTAACTAACAGGGTTTTCAGGGACCACTGTCTCTAGTCTCCACTTTTTTGCCGAGCTATTTCCCCAGAAAGTCTATAGACTAAGAACCAGATGAAATTGGAGTGATCACACCATCCTCAGCATTTAAGATGGCAATGCCAAAATTTTGTGGCTGTGTAGAGGTGCACCACACTGCGTGACCACGTATCCTAACTTCCGGCAAGAAGGCAAGACTTAAGGAATCGCAGTGTGAATAATAAGCCTGCTCCAACGCTGTTTATGGATGGCGCTCGTTCATCCACAGATGCATTCTCAGAGTGCTTGCTCTTCGCTGAGCACCGCCGATGGAGTGGTTCCCAAAGGTGCCGGGATTCAGGGATGCTGGACGGTGGACCCGCCAACACCCTTGAGAATGGCAGTCGGGGGCGGGCGGTGCCATGAAGTGGGCGCGTTCGTGTGTGCAGTCAGGGAGGCTTCCTGGAGGAGGAATCCGGTCTTTATCCTAGGAGCAGTGGGCTACGGCAATTGAGGTTTTAATCAGGGCGGGGGACATGATCACATTTGCATTTTGGAAGTGTGTTCTGGCTACAGCGTGGAGAATAGATGGTTGGAGTTCAGAGTGGGAGCCAGGGAACCCGGGAGGAGACCTTAGCCCAGCCCTGGTGAGAGGCCCACAGCCAAATATTTCTAAAGTGCTTCCCTCCACTTCTGGGCAGCGTGGCCGAGGGGATGGAGAGAAGTGGGTGGGTTGAGAGATACTGAGGGGGCCACCCTGACAGGACTTGGGGGTTCATGGGCTTTGGGCAGAGGGAGAAGGCAGGGTCACAGTCACCTCCGTGACTGGCTTAGAGAAACTGGTCCAGGTGGTGTCTGCCTGGCCAGGTAACTCAGGTGGGAGGGGGAAAGAAAAATCTTTGTCGTGGTAAATTTAAAAAATACAAAACATAATCTGCAGTACAATATCCTTGTTTTAAAATGTACAAAAAAAAGACTGAAAGGAAATTCACCAAAGATCAACAGAGGTTCTCTCTGAACACGGGATTCTCTTTCTACCTTTTTCTGTTTCCCAAATGATCGCTAATGACCGTGTACTAATACAATAATTAGGGAAAACCACAAGTGAAAATCGATATGCATTCGATCAATTCTAGGACAATCCTTGCCTCTGATGGAGGTCGTTTTTCAGTTTTTTCCAGAGAGTAAGTCTGGCTGCTCAGAGCAGGGAGAGAAAAGTCCCATAGTTGGGACTCCATAGTTTAGCCTCACCCATTTCCACCAGGAGCTGCCAGCCAGGCTCTGTCCTCACCATCTCTGCAAGAAATTTTTGCTCCATTTGTTAAATCCAGGTGTGTGGATTGTATTCTGAATTCTAAAAGAGTTTTCTTTTTTGAGTTCAGTGTCACATTTTCTCCCTTGCTCTCCCAAAGAAACGTGCAAAGCACACCACACCCCAAGTGCTTGACATCTTCCTGTGGTACTTGGGCCTTTCTAAAAAAAATTCAGGTGTTCCCTTCCCTGGCTTCAAAAACGTGGAGAGGTGCACTGTTGTCTTTCCCGCCTGACCCCGAGAAGATAGGATTTGGGTGGGGAAGGGCCACTCGGAAGCAACCTCCCCCGTAAATCCCATGTGTTTGCTCAGGAAGGACAGAAGGTTGAAACGTTTTAAAACGTGAGCCTGAGGGACTGAGTCTGGCACAGGGGGACCCTGCCGACCGTCTGGGGAAGATCGCGGCCCCATTCCAGGGAGATGAACCCCCCAAACGCAAATGCAGGGGAAGGAGGCCGTGCTCCAGGCCTCTGCGGCCTCCAGCCAGTGATTGCCAAAGGGCTTTCCCCCACCGTGGGTGCAGCCAGGTGCTGTAGCACTGGAGGCCCGGGAAGACCTTGACCCCTTTGGTTCTGCAAAGGGTTGGACTTGTAGTTGCGTTCCTGGTCCGAGAGTCCAGAACTGAGCCTGCATGAGAGGTGACTGTCCCTCCTTAAAGGACTTCGGAAGACAGAGTTCTTCCGCCTTGACAAAAAGCAGCAGTAGTAAGAGTCATCGTAGCAATAATACTAATAGTAATAATACTAACAGCAGTAACGATAGAAGCTGTAGCAATAGCAATGTACTACTGATTGTAGTAATAATGGTAATAGTATTAATCGTAGCAATGATAACAAAGCTAGTAATGCTAGTAATAGCAGTGGTAGTCATAACAGTGATAATAGTATGAATACTGGTAGCAAGAGTAACAATAGTCATAACAGTGGTAATGATGGTCGTAATAGTATTAATAGTGATGGCAGGAGTCATAGTAGCAGTAGTAATCGTAGTGATCGTAATCATGGTGGTAATAGTAGTAGTAATACTATAGCAGGAGGAATAGTAAGAATCGTCATACTACTACTGCCAATAATAGCAACTCCCGCTTACTAGTCGCTCTGTCCCAAACGCTGCTGGGAGCACGAGACAGAAATGAACACCTTACTCTCCGTGGCACCTATGAGAAGGGTTCTGCTACTACTGTCCTCTGTGTGTAGATGAAGAAACTGATTTCCCCAAAGTCTCCCAGCTGTTAAGAGGCAGGGCCAGGATTTGCACCCAAACCCGTGTCACTTCCCAGGCCCGGTGTGTGTTCGCAATCCGGCTGCCCAAGAGAATCACGGGACGCAGCTAAGGCCCGGCCCCGTGCCAGGGACTCTGATCTGCCGGCCTGCGGGGAGCCTGGTGCCGGTTTCGTGCCGTAGGCTCCCAAGGGGATGCCAGCACTCAGCCAGGGTTGACCGTCACCACGCTACACAGTAGTTCTCTCCGTCGGGGAGGCAGCAGGACCCACAAAGGTTATATAGCTTATCACCCACCCATCGGCTTTCTGATTCAAGAGGTCTGGGTGGGGCCTAGGAACCTGCATTTCCACTAAGTTCTCAGGGGATGCTGATGCCGCTGGCCGGGCACCCCACTCTGAGAAGCCCTGCTCGGCCCAGATCCCACCTCCCGGGCAGAAACATGGTCCATGCGTCCGTGCATTCACTCAGCAAACTCTAGCGAACGCCGACCGCGTGCCAAGCCCTCCGGCAACTGAGTGATGAAGCGAAAGGAGAGCTTACACATGTGCACCCGCCCTTCCTCCCCCGGCAGCGTGGAGCACGCGGGGATCATGCGGGATAAAGGACAGTCTCTTCCCAGGGCTGGGCTAAGGGCTTCTCCCGGGTTCCCTGGCTCCCACTTGAGGATAAGGGATGGTCCTCGTTACACGGACTGGATGGGAGGGGGAGGGGCTGCCCTGAATCTCGGCGCAGCGTGTGGGCTGCTCCTTTGTCCTCAGCCCCCGAGCTAATCCACCGTCCAAACGTCCCCTCTTAACTGCTTACATAAGTGTTCCCTGAGGCCCGGAAACTTCCAGATGGGCCTGTGGCCCATCCCACCAGCTGCTTCTGGGATGTCAGCCCCGGCCTCTTTCCTGGGCCCTGGAATTCCTGGAAGATCCTGACATGCAGCAGCTGCTGAAGTGTCTGGGAAGGCCAGGCGTGCAGAGGGAGCGCGTCAAGCAGGCCTTGTGCTCCTGGCTCCTCCCACAGGCAGCTGCAATGGGGAAGAGCTGGGTCCCTGTGACCCCGGACATCTGGGCCCAGCACACACCAGCCTCGCGGAAGGCACGCCAGCCACCTCCCCTCAGCAGAACACTCTGTCCTTGTCCCTCCTGTTCTGCTTTCCAGGGCCCTCAGTGACGAATCTCCTCCCACCTGCCCTCAAGTCACCCTCACGGCCACATCCAGGAGACCACTGGAGTTCCAGGCTTCTGGGTCCTTCAGGATCACCTGGGAAGCTGGCTTAAAATGCCCATTTGGGGGCTGCACCCAGAGAGCCTTGTCCTGTAGGTGTGGGAGGGGTCCGGGGATCTTCACTTTTGATGAGGTCCCCAGGCAATGCAGGGGTTCCTCAGACCACACATCGAAAAACACTGACACAGCCGGTATACTCTCATTTTGTACAATATATCATATATATAGGCAAGGGAGGCTATCTATTTTATATCTATATATGTATACAGATATTTCGATATTTATTATATTAATTTCCTAGGGCTGCCATAACAAAGTACCTAAACTGAGTGACTTAAAACAACAGACGTGGGGCTTCCCTGATGGTGCAGTGGTTAAGAATCCGCCTGCCACTGCAGGGGCATGAGTTCAAGCCCCGGTCCGGGAAGATCCCACATGCTGCAGAGCATCTAAGCCCGTGCACCACAACTACTGAGCCTGCGCTCTAGAGCCCGTGAGCCACAACTGCTGAGCCTGTGTGCCACAACTACTGAGGCCCGCGTGCCTAGGGCCCATGCTCCACGATGAGAAGCCACTGCAATGAGAAGCCCGCGCACCGCAGTGAAGAATGGCCCCCACTTGCTGCAACTAGAGAAAGCCCGCACGCAGCAACGAAGACCCAACACAGCCAAAAATAAATTAATTAATTAAAACAAAAACAAAAGAAACCCAGATATGTATTTTCCCAGTCTGGAGACCAGAAATCCAGAAATCAAGGTGTTGGCAGGGTCACCTCCCTCGGAAGGCTCTAGGGGAAGATCCTTCCAGCTGCTGGTGGCCCCAGACTTTCTTTGGCTTGTGGCCGCATCCCTCCAAATTGGACTTCAACCAGAAGGATGGGGAAGGTGCCTGAGTTCAGTTCCACCCCAGGAACAGAGCCGCAGGCTGGGTCCCTGGCCCCTCTTCAAAGCAGTCAGGCTTTGCCCTACAGCCAGCAAAGTGGCTGATCATACGACAGGTTTTTCTGAGACCGCACACTTCCAGCTGGCATCTGCCTGTCAACACCTACAGTCCTCACCCCCCGCCCCGTTCCCCTCCCTCCTGGCGGCTCCTGCCAGCTCCTTTCCTTCCCCTCTGACGCCTGACCCTGGGCCTCTTCCCTCCCCCTTGGACCGACCCTCCTGAAAAGCTGTAAGTGCCATTAACGTGCAGGTCACCCCACATCCCCCTTCAGCTTTTGCCTCCCTGAGTTCCAGGTCCATAGAGTTCCAGGGCCAACCACCCACTGGCCTGCCCACTCAGATGTCTTCCAGACACTTGGCTTTCCGGTTATGAAGGTAGCAAGCCTCTGAGCCTATCTGAGCCCCTGCTAGTAACCGTGACCTTGGAGGGCTGCTGTAAGATGCAGCAATAATGCTAAGCACAGGGCAGGCGCCCAGAATCAGAGGTGAGCATCTCACGAGGTAGATGTAAAGTGCACACCCGCCCTTCCAGGTTGGAGTGCCCAGAGCTGGGAATCAGGGCCTCGGCCAGGTTCTCCCACCTTCCCAGGTCAGAGGAGGCAGCTGCTCTCCAAGGTTCTTGGAAGGACCCTTCCCTTTATTCTCTGTTGCATGAAACTTAAAGCCAGTGGGGAATCCTTCCTGTCCTCCAGCATAAGCTTTGGGATTTAAGTGGCACGGAGCTCAAGGACTTGAACTGACTCTTACTAAAGTGTAAATGACTGACAGCAGATCAGTTCCCAAGAAAGAGCAAGTACCAGGACCCTGGCCTTGGGGTCGGGGGAGCAGGCACCCCCACCTACAAGGGGCACCTCCCAAAGGAGGCGGTACAGAATTGCCCACCACTAGGGGGCAGCAGAGCACCAGGGATCAGTTCACAAATACAAAGGGAGGGGTCTGAATTGGTACTTTGATAAGTTGTGAAACTCCTGCCCACCCCGTCTAGACAGCCCCTCTTCTTCCTTCCAAGTGAATCCACGTTCTCTCCAAGCATCCCCCAGGTGGAAGTCCAGAATGGTCCCAAATGAATCAGGAACCTCATTCCTCACATGCAGTTTTGCCCAACTAGAGAAAGAAGCACATTACACCTTATTCAAGTCATACGGACCAGCCCTAATACTGCTGACTTCCTATTGCCTCAGACCAGCAGAGTCAGCCTCACCTGGAAGCTCGCTGGAAATGCAGACTCTCAGGTCCCACCCCAGACCCACAGCATCAGACTCTTTAAGGGTAGGCCCAGCAATTTGTTTTTGTTTTATTTATTTATTTTATTGAAGTATAGTTGATTTACAGTGTTTGTTAATTTCTGCTGTACAGCAGAGTGACTCAGTTATACGTATATATGTTCTTTTTCATTATTCTTTCCGATTGTGGTTTATCATAGGATATTGAATATAGTTCCCTGTGCTCTACAGTAGGATCTTGTTTATCCATTCTTTTTTTTATTAAGATAGATTTTATTCATTTTTATTTTATTTTATTTATTTATTTTTGGCAGGGTTGGGTCTTTGTTGCTGCACACAGGCTTTCTCTAGTTGAGGCGAGTGGGGGCTACTCTTCGTTGCGGTGCGCGGGCTTCTAATTGCGGTGTCTTCTGTTGTTGTGGAGCACAGCCTCCAGGCGCACGGGCTTCAGAAATTGTGGCACACGGGCTCAGTAGATGTGGCTCATGGGCTCTAGAGCGCAGGTTCGGTAGTTGTGGGCTTAGTTGCTCTGCAGCATGTGGGATCTTCCCGGACCAGGGCTCGAACCTGTGTCCCCTGCATTGGCAGGTGGATTCTTAACCACTGCGCCACCAGGGAAGCCCTATCCATTCTATATATAGTAGTTTGTATCTGCTAATCCCAAACTCCCAATTTATCCCTCCCCCATACCCCCTCCCCCTTGGCAACCACAGGTGTTTTCTCTATATCTGTGTCTGTTTCATAGATAAGTTCATTTGTGTCATTTTTTTTTTTTTTTAGTTGCAGCACGCAGGATCTTTAGTTGCGGCATGCGGGATCTAGTTCCCTGACCAGGGATCAAACCCGGGCCCCCTGCATTGGGAGTGTAGATTCTTAGTTGCTGGACCACCAGGGAATTCCCTGTGTCATATTTTAGATTCCACATATAAGTGATATCATATGATATTTGTCTTTCTCTGTCTGACTTATTTCACTTAGTATGATAATCTCTAGGTCCATCCATGTTGCTGCAAATGGCATTATCCTGTCCTTTTTCATGGCTGAGTAGTATTCCATTGTGGATACATACATCTTCTTTATCCATTCATCTGTTGATGGACATTTAGGTTGTTTAGGCAATTTGGGTTTTAACATCCCTCCAGGGCATCCTGATCAGCTCAGGGTTGAGAACCACTGCTTTCAATGTAGCAGGCAAGATGGTAACACTGATTCATGTTCAGTCACGTGTCAATACTGCTCCGAGGAAGAAAAGCCCAGTTTCGTCCAGTTTGCTGCAAGGATGTTGTTCTGGAGCAGGGATCCAGCCCGGCAGGACTCGGCCCGCGCTGGGCCAGGTGGGTGGTTAATGTGAAGGGCGAGTGGGTCAGTTATGGTCATACAGCATCGTGACCCAGTCCCTAATCCACTCCCGGGAGGAGGAATTAGAAAGTGGTCTTCGGGTTGTCAGTTCTCCAAAATGAGAACGTCTACAGCTAAAAAGGAAGCCCAGTCCTTTTCCTGACACTAGAATAGAGGCTGCCTATCAGGGGTGTTCAGGAAGGAGGGGAACCCCTTACCTGGGTTCAAATCCCTGCTCAACATTTAGAAGCTGGGCCACCCTATTCAGTGATCCAACCTCTCTGATCCCCAGCTCCTGCCCTATACAATGGGGATGACAACAGTACACACCATATAAGCTTGTTGTGGGGACGAAATATGATAGTTCATGTGACACTCTGGCCAGAGTAAGTGCTCAACAAGTGTTAGTGAGTTTTTAATAAATGGGTCGTTTAAGTTGTAAAACTCTATGGTTTCCCAGTCAGTCCGGCTGCTCCTTAAAAAGTTATAGAGTTACTGTATGATCCAGCCATTCTACTTATGCACCCAAGAGAAATGAAAACTCAGGTACAAAAAAACTTGCACACGAGCGTTCATAGCAGCACTACTCACAGCATCCCAAAAGTGGAAACAACCCAAATGTCCATCAACGGATGTATGGGTAAGCAAAACGTGGTCCCTCCACAGAATGGAATAGGATTTTGGCCATAAAAAGGGATGAAGCGCTGACACAGGCTGCAACGTGGATGAACCTTGAAAACGTTATGCTCGGGTGAAAGAAACCAGACACGGAAGACCACGGCCTGTAGGCTTCCATGTATATGAAACGTCCAGAAGAAAATCCATAGAGACAGAGAGCAGATTAGTGGTTGCTGGGGCTGGGGTGGGGGTGGGGGGATCGGAGGGGATGGCTAAGAGTACAGGGATTCTTTTAGGGGTGATGGAATATTCTAGAAGTCATTGTATTGATGGTTGCAAGACTCTGAATATGCCAAAACCCACCCAATTGTGTACTTTCCAAGGGTGAATCGTGTGGCGTGTGAATTATATCCCAAAAGAGCTCCTTTAAAAAAGCCCATGTAGGGCTTCCCTGGTGGCGCAGTGGTTGAGAGTCCGCCTGACGATGCAGGGGACGCGGGTTCGTGCCCCGGTCCGGGAGGATCCCACATGCCGCGGAGCGGCTGGGCCCGTGAGCCATGGCTGCTGAGCCTGCGCGTCCGGAGCCTGTGCTCCGCAACGGGAGAGGCCACAACAGTGAGAGGCCCGCGTACCGGAAAAAAAAAAAAAAAAAAGCCCATGTTTTGCCCATGAGACGCCCTAAAGCTATTTTTTTTATTGTTAATGAGGGGTGGGGAGGGAAAGAGTGACCTGTGAACATTTTGATTTTTTTCCCAACTTGACCCCTGAGCAAAGAAGTTTCGAAAAGGTACCCGAGTTCAATTTCATCTCCAAGTTAGGGCTCTGTCCTGCAGCCTCTCCTTCAAGGTCAGCCCTTCATAACACAGCAAAGTAGGGCAGCCCATCACATTGTGGGTTGTTTTTTTTTTTTAAAGGCTACAGACTTTCCAGCTGGATTTTGTCTGAAAACATCATACAGTCCCTGAGGTGGGTTAAGCCCCTAAGATCTTTGGGGGCTTGGGGCTAAATTACCAGCAGAAGAATTGCAGCATCTCCAGGCCCAGAGAGCCAGGCCCTGTGTCTACAGCTGTCCTTGCAGGCAACTGCCCGGGAGGCCTGCCCTGGCCTTATCTCCAGGAGGAAATGTCCCCACCCTGCTCCAAATGTTTGTCCAGAAGGATAGGGCCAAGCAGAGTCCCACATCCCCAGCCAGAAAGTCTCCCCCCACCCCACTCTGGAGGAGGAGAGCCACCAGGGAATGGATGGGGCTCCTGGCACGTGTGCTTCCCACGGGGCCTGAAGGACTCTGTCCGCAGTCTCCCCTCTGGCTCAGATCGCCCCACACCTTCCCATCACCATCTCACGACTTCAGTTTCAGGGCTGGGGGTGGCCCTAAGGTCTCGGAGCCTGCCCCTACCCCCAGTACAAACTTATCACTTCTCCCAAGTCCCCCACACCCCAGGGCCTTTGCACAGGCTGTCATGGGAAGGTTCCACCAGGTGCCAGCTGTGTGCCCTTGGACAAGTCACTCCCTCCCGGGCCTCACATCCTCACTGGTCATTTGAGGAGCTTCCGATTCCAGTGGGGATCGGAGGGCCCAGAGTCTTGGGGTGAGTTCGTGTTCTGACTGCCTCATGCCTCCAGGATTGCTCTTTCCCCAGAGTCAGACTGCTAACTGCCCGCTCATCCTTCCAGCTGCAGCTCCCTTCCTGATGTTGGAACCTTCTGGAATGTTCTGGCACTCTCAGGTTCCTAGGCCCATCTATGATGGTCTGGTGGCCTGTTTGCTTCTTGGCCACACTGACGCCACCTGGAGGGCAGGGCTCACGGGACGGTCCCCCTTGCATGTCCCGTTCACCAGCCCATCCCGTCGCAGGCTTTCTACCGAAGTGTTTAAGGGAGTGAGTGAGTTTCCAAAATACTTCCTCTTCCACCATCTCACTGGGTCTTCCCTGGCACCTGGGCACAGGAAACAGGCTATTGCTCCATTTTACAGATGAGAAACTGAGTCTCTGAGCTCCCAGCCAGCCTGCTTCTCCTCCTCAGCTTCTCCCAGGTTTCCAAGACGGTGGGAGAGGGCGAGGGTGGTACCACCCGCGGCCCCTCTGCGGCCCGTGTGGCTCCTTGACAGGACGCTGTTTCGGCAAAGCCTCCCGGCCCGGCCAGAGCAAGGGGTCACGTGTCCTCTGGCGGAGAAGAACCCGTCCTTCGGGCCGGGCCGTGTGCGTGCTGAGTCATCACTCCTGGCCACGGAGTCCCTCTGCCCCCCGCCCAGCTGCCGACCCACAGTGCCAGCTCTTTCCTGATGGGAAGAGAGCCGTGGCCTTAGGGGACCCCGAGGGCCACCCTTCTGGAAGCAAACATGGACAAGCTGTTCTGGCTGGCGGAGCACATGGTCCTCTGCAGGCGGTGGAGCGGCTGGAGACTGTGCCCGGCCAGGCCGGGGTCCAGCCCACGCTCCTCTGCCTCCCAGTAAGGTGACCTTGGCAAAGCACCGGACCTCTCCACCCATTTCCTTCCTGCAGCAGGGGCGAGGGGTGCGTAATAACACCCACCCTTATTCTGAAGGATGGTTCTGAAGTTTAAAGGTCATGTAGGCCAGCGAGTCTTGGGCAGAGCGCCCGGCACACAAGAAACCCTCGGTGAATAGCACTTATTTGTAAAAAGGTTGCTTATTTGTAGAAATCATCAGGAATCCTCCAGGAAGAGGCAGAGTACGAGAGGACTGTGGTTTTGAAGTCAGAGAGGATAGAGGGCTCCTCAGTGAGTGGGGGCCAGGAGCTGTGGTCCCGCTGGACGCTGGGGTTGCTGAGGCCTGGGTGAGAGCGGACACTGGGAGTCGGGGAGACAGAGCCTGGCCTGGGGGGCTCAGTGAGACCGGCCACTCTGTTAGAGAACAGGGAAGAAAGAAAAGGGGCATCTAGCGCTATTGCAACGACCGCTGGATTGGATGCACTCGAATGCTCTCTCAAAGTTCCCTGGTAGTTACAAGGCAGAGGCTGACGGGTTCTTTGAGGACTTGCTGAGCAACCGTGGGGCCCGCGATTTCTCCGGGTTACATATGATCGTCATTGGGCGGCGGAAGCTAAGCCTGTGCTTGGTAGAGGATGGCTCCAAAAAGAGGCCTCTTGAGGCCACTGAAGGCCGGGTCTAAGAGCAGGGCCCGCGGGAGCAACACTGCACTGATCGTACCTAACAAACTTCCCTCATGGAGGTTACATTTTACTATGGGTGTGTCTGGGGAAAAGATTTCCAGGCAAAGGGAGCAGCCAGTGCAAAGGCCCTGAGGTCAGAGGTGCCGGGAGCGTTTGCGGAATGTCGCGGCTGGTCGGCGTGTGGTGGCTGGTGGGTAAGGGAAGACAGCAGGAAGGATGTGGGGAGGTGTGGCAGTCATCGATTTACGGGGGTGACCGGCCTGGTGTAGCAGATAAATGCTAGATGTCCTCTGCCCGTGTCCCCTCTGAACTCGCCATCGTGATTCATGCCAACGGCTTCTTACCTGCAGTGCCCTAAGCAAGGGCTTTCTCTGGCCACAGGAGCAAGCTCGGGGTGCATCAGGGGTCCCCAGAAGGGCCAGAGAGTAGGGTGACCCACTCGTGTCTGGCTTTAGCACTGAAAGCCCCAGAGCCCAGCAAACCCTCAGTCCCAGGCAGACCGGGGCAGGTGGTCACCTTGCAGAGGAGTTAACGTCCAGGGAGCAGCCCTCAAGCAGGGAAGGACGAGGCTGGTATATAAACCCCAGGTCCTGCCCCTCCCATGGGACAACTCAGCGCCACGCCCCAAGTCGTGGGGTCCCCAGCAGGCTGCCCGCTCAGGACCGCTCTCTTTATCGTCTTCCCCCTGCCCGCCTCCCTCCGGCACCTCCTCACTTGTGCTTCCTGGGAGCACCTCCCCAACAGGCTATTTGTACCAAATCCTTGTCTCAGGCCCTGTGTCCAGAGAACTCAACGTAAAACACAAGACAGAGGGGATTCATAGATATTCATTAGAATACGGGGTGGAGCTATAGTCGCCCTGACGTGCATGCAAGGTTTGTGGAATTTGCAGGGGTGTTCCCGTCCTGAGGCCCCTCCGGCCTGTGCTAAGCCTGGCTTTGAGTCAGAATGGACGTCACAGCTGAAAGGCTGAAACACAGGGTACCTCCCAGACTCTTAGGGCATCCCAAGTGCCCTGCCGTGGCCGCCTCCCCTGCCCACCCGTCACCTGCCCCTCCCGACAGGAGGCAGCCAAGGTCACAGGCAAGAATGAATGGTCTGTGTCCTCGGCCGCAGCCTGGGTCACTGCCGGGAACCCCTGGGCTCCCCAACGCCCGGTCAGCATCCCTGTGCTGACCCTGGCCTGCCGCCGGCTTGGTGGGAACCCAGGGGCTGTGTGGGGCTGCTGGCCCCGGCCTGCACTTGTTCGTCTGTCCCTCACTTGGCTCTGCAGTGCTGACCTTGAATCATTCCCTTGGCCTCCAGCCCCTGGCCTCTCTCTTCCTCTTTCCACGGGGAGCCCAGATGTGCTGATGAACTTACCGGATGGAAGTGGCCCTTTCCTGTGCTCTGACCTGTGGGGCCCTTGGTTCCAGCCGGCAGCTGTGGGCCAGTGTAGACTTCCTGGGCCAAAGTCAGGGGGTTCCCCTCACATCGCAACCCACAGAATGGTAGCTGCTCTGGAGCTGTGTAAGGTGGCGAGCCGCCCTGCCCTCCTGCAGGCCCCATCCACACACTCATGGCAAAATCCAAGCCCCCTTCCAGACTGCCCCGGACCCCGGCACACACAAGAAACCCTCTCTCCCTCATTTGCGGAAGCCCCTTTCCCAACACCTGCATTCCATCCTGCTTCCGTATCCGTTCGTGGAAAGTTCTTTTTTCCTCTAACTAGCTTCACAGCATTGGCGTAAGATTTTCCTTTGGTCTTGGTGATGAAAGAATGACTCAGGTGAGGGGTTGGCAAACCATTTCTTTCAAAAAGAGGGTCCCTTTTCTTTCAGATGAAAGGACGCTTAGATTCAGAAGAGAACCCCACCTTCAGCTGACTGTGAGCCTGAGCAAAGGAATCCCTTGGCCTTTCTTGAACCTCACCTGTTTCCTCCATAACAAGTGACCCTCCTGTCCAAAAGTGGATTCCTGGAGCTATCAGTTCCCTTTGGAGACTTTGCAGTATGAACTCACATCTTATGCGTAGGGAGAAAAAGTCCTTCACTGTTCACAATGTTTCCGTTTTACAAGCATAGTAACGGCTACCATTTTTAAGTGTTTGTGATGGGCCATGCTCACAACCTCCCTGTGAGGTGGTCCAGCTACTGTCCCCATTGTAGAGATGAGGAAAGCGGGGCTCAGAAAGGTTAAGTCATTTGCCCAAGGACACATAGCAGGACTCAAACCTAGATCTTTCCAAGGGCCAGAGGTGCCCTGGGTGACTCATTCCGGGTTGTCTGAAGAGTCCTTCTGGACTCAGCATTTATTTTACTCTTCTGTTTTTTTGTGGGTTCTGTTTTTTCCAAATCAAAACTGGTGCTGGTTGTTCCAATTTAGCTGGGGCCTGGTCGGACCTCCCCAAAGCCAGAAAAGATGCCTTTCCAGGATAAATGGAAACGGTTTACACAATAGTGGTCAAATGCTTTAGCAGGAAATAAATCATACAGGATAACACTGGGAAAGCTGAAATGAATCTATGTGGGCAGCTGGGTTTAACCCCCAAATTAGTTCCAGCCTCTTTTAAAAACATTTTTGCCCTCTCTTTTCATGTTTGTTTGTTTCCGTGTTTTTTTTTCCCCCCTTGTGTAAATTTTCCAGACCTGGCTTTCGGAGAGGCTGCTGATGAGTCAGACCATTCTGCTTATCTAAATGCTAACCAGGGCCACCCTGGTCCCCAGTTATCTTCATTCCCGCGAAGTCACCAAGGTGGGGGAGGGGAGGGGATGTCCAAATTAGCTGTAGTTCATGGGAGTTCCCTATCCCTGAGCTCCAGATTTGGGGGCCGTCCCTAGAGAGGCAACAGGCCATGCCATCACCCCGAGCTCCTCAAGCCCCTCCACGCTGAGGGTCCCAAACCAGACCTCCTGAATTGGCCAAGCCCAGGTATCTGCATTTTGATGCACACCCCTGTTTTCAACCCCGGCTGTACTGAAGGAAACCTAGGCACGTGGAATCCTGTACCACAGTTCCCAGAGCACAGGTGGGAACCCAAGACCTCAGGAAAGAGTTCTTTGGAATGCTACTGGACCCTTCAGCCCTCCACCCCGACCCCGCCTCCCGGACCCAGTCCAAAGGGCAGCTCTGCCCACGCAGGGCGCAAACCTCTGCAGGTTTAGGAGCAGCTGAAGAGCTGTGAAGAGTGTGCCCTGCAGCTTTCAGTCGCTGCAACATTGACAAGCAGCTGCTTCTTGTTTCTACTTCCTTTTCCCTCAGAATATCACAAGGATAAGAAAAGTTAGGAATTCTGTCAGCCACATGTCTCTGAACATGTTTACAATAGGAGAGACCAAATGGAGTCGAGAAAAACCCTTTATCAGGGCTTTCCAATGATCATCCGTTTATGCAAGAAATCCTTTCCTGAGTTTCCACCGTGTACAAGGCATGGACAGATGTCAGCAGCCAGACACACCCCTGCCCGCCTGGGCCGACAACCAGGAGACAGACCTGTGATTCATTGTTTCACCAGGGGCTCCAAGAGCCTATACTGGGCTCCGACCCAGTTTAGGGAGACAGGGAATGTTGCCATGAGCTCTGAGGGGTGTGGGGAGGTGGGGAGGGAAGGGGGCTGACGAGCATCCAAAGGCCACAGCCCAGGGAAGGCCCCCCCTAGTGGGGAAGGCTAGGGGCGTACGAGGAAATGAAGCCCGGGGTCTGGGGAGAAGGCCTAAGATGAGGCCTGGTGCACCACATGGAAGGTTCCGGAACAGCTGCCCATCCTCTCCATGTCTGCACATCAGACAGGACCCAAGTGAGATCTGCCTCCTCCACTGACCCTCTGGCCACCAAGCGTGACGTTCCCACTGTGCTCTGGCCCCTGTCCCCTCTCCTGCGGGGACGGCCTCTCCTCGGGCCCACTTGTGCGTCCCGAGGACAGCGTTCCCACCGCCAAGGGCATCGGCGGAGACTGGAAGTAGGCTAACAGCTTCCAGATGTCCATGAACCCAGCCTGGCTTCTAGAGGGACTGTTTGGCTTTCCAAGGTTTATCAACAGCAGGATAAGTTCCCCTCCTGACCCTCGTGAGGCCGGGGGCCCCCAGCCTGGCCGGCTGAGCACGCGGCAAGCCCCGGGCATCTTGATGCGGGCCCTCCAGTGTTTCTGCCCCGATCAGGATAGGAGGGGCTCCTAATGCCCAAATGGCCGGATTCTGCCCCAAAAGAGAGATGGCTGGAGGCAAATCCGGCGAACCCGAGGGAAGGTTGGCTGAGCTGGGAGGATCCTGGCCGTGCCTTTGACACGAGCTCAGCACTGCCAGCCACAGGAAGCCCCAGCCTCTACGACCCCACCCGGCCCAGACACCCCCCCCTCCCCGTCTGCCGCCCGCTGAGCTGACGGCAGCCACTCTGACCTCGGGGCTCAGCCCGGAAGCAGGGTGGGGAGGGAGGGCTGGTTCCGGAAGACAGGACATGTGGCCTGTCTTTCCAGGTAGATGTTAGCAGCCCTCCCTCTGACTCACTTGGTGGAAGAAGCTCACATGAGCAGCCCCGCTCCCTGACCCCGGGAGGGCCCCAGGCACCACGAACTCAACACACAGACGGCTCATCGCTCTTCTTCCAGAAGCTTCCGGGGGCCTTTGTGCTCCAGACGCTGGTGATTCCCACCATCAAGCCGGCCCTGCAGAAGCTGGGGCATCTCCTCCTTTTCCTCCGTGTTCAGGGGACGCCACCCTTCCGGAATCTCCGCACGTGCCGAGCTCCCCCCGCCCCTCCTCTGCCCACATCCCTCCTCCTCTGATCGGCAGCTCCAGCTGGTCTCGCCGGAGTTCAGCCTTGCCCACTCTGGTGGGTCTCGTTTCAGTTCTAAAATACCTTATTGAGGTGAAATTACATAAAATGAACGCTTTTAAAGGGATCACTTCAGTGGTATTTAGCACGTTCACAGTGTTGCAAAGCACCACCTCCATCCGGTCCCAAGCCTCCCCTCACCCCGGAGGAAAAGCCCACACAGTTAGCCAGTTTCTCCCTCTTTCCGTCTCCCCCAGCTCCTGGCAGCCAACAGCCTACTTGCTGCGTCTACGGGTTTATCCCTTCTGGATGTCCCGTGTAAATGGAGTCACGCGCTCTGTGACCGATGGTGTCTGGCTTCTCACTTGGCATAAGGTTTTCGAGGTTCATTCATGTCGTAGCTGTGTCAGTGCTTCCTTCTCTTTTATGACCTAATCATATCCCACCATCAGGACAGCCCACCCTTGGTTTATCCATTCACTGGCTCATGGGCAGGGAGAGAAGGAAGGAATCGCATGTCCTCCTAGGCCAAAGCCTCTTGCGCTCCATTTGGGGGTCTCCTCAAGGCCCCCCGAGTTCCTGACGCCACGTAGGAGCGGGTCTCCCCGTTGGGTCAGCTCGTGTGAGCCGAGGCCGTTGGTCAGGGAAAGCCCTGGCCTCTCTCCGAGGGCTGAGTCGTCTTCTCAAAGCCGATTGACATTTCCACTTAAAAAGACCGTTGTGCAGCCTGAAAAAGCCCAGTGTTTCCGGCCTGCCTGTTGCTTGTTCAGCTGTGGCTGGGCTGGGCCAGGCCAGCTCAGGGCTTTCAACGTACCGAGCCTTTAAATGACCCCCGATCTGGCTCAGTTTTAGCTGCCTTTGGCCCACCTACCATCTGTAAGCCATTTCCTGCCCGCTGCTGGCCCTCACCGCTCATTTACCAGAGGCAGAGCCGTGAGGCTGGGCCGCAGGGCAGATCCTGGGTGGGGCCGGCGGGGCAGGAGCAGCGGATGGGCTTGGCCAGAAGCTGGTACTTGGTCTCGATCGTGCTTTAATGCCACCTTGCCTCGGTCAGAAGGGTATGTGGTTAATTTCATGCTGCGGACAGGCCCCCACGCCAACCGGAAGGAAGTTGTACCAGGGCAGCCTCGGGTGCCCGAGCGGAGTGATGGTTGACGGTCACAGCTGACAATAGGAGCCCCCTGCTTGAGGCTAACAGCAGCCCTAGCAGGCCGGACCCTGGGTCATCGTGCATTTATAAAGGGGGAAACTGAGGCCCCTGGGGCCCTGGCTGATTCTGGCAGAGGTGGCCGGGTAATCCCCCTTCCCTTCGCCTTTCCTATTCAGGGCAAGCTCGTTAAGATGTTTTTCCCTCCTGCAGCATCTCCGTGTGTTTCACGCGTGATTCCTGCACGTTGCATCAGGCTGAGGCCGGGACTGGGCCGACTCCCAGGCCGCCATCCCAGGAGCACTTGCGCGCAAAGCCTCACCTCGGGGGTGTGATGTGGGGACGCTGACCCCAGACACTGTGTGTTTGGGAGTTTCCTCCAGCACCTATCGCACAGTGAGCACTTAATTGATTTAGTCATTTATTCATTTAATGATTTATTCTTTTACTAAATAGATACATGTTGAGCACCGACTGCGTGCCGGGCACTATGCTAGGTGGTAGGAATGTCCATGCTCGTGTGTCTGTGTGTTTCTGAGTGTGTCGGGGGGGTATGTGTGCGTGAGATATTTCTATGTGACGAGCAGATGGTGGGTCACAGGTGACAGATGGCAGGAGTGGTCCTTCTCCATGTTCCTCACAGGGGGCAGGGGAGCTCTCATCGTCATAGGGACTGAGGGACCCCAGCTAAGGGAGCAGCCGCCATCTCAACTTTGTGGCAGGGGTCACATTGGCGATTAAAGGCTCTCACCTAGGCAGTGACGTGTCCCCACCACAAGGGGGCGGAAAACGCAATCCTACCAGGTGCCCGGAAGAATGAGGTACAGAGATATTCGGAGACCGGCACTAACGTCTACTATCACTGCAATACGGGCGTTATGTGGGCCTGAAGGTCAGCAGGGAACACGGTAACTCACGCACTGACGGTCTAGCTGGGGAGACAGTGAACGAACCACGACAGAATTAATGATTTAATTGCATCCATGGCAAGGGCTACCAAGAAGCGCAAGACACCAGGGCACCAAACATGGCCACATAACCTCATTGGGGGCGTTGGAAGACCTCCCTCTGCGGCTGAGCTGATGCTTATGATAAAACCTAAAAGATGTTGACTAGGGTTCTGTAGGTTGAGATGAATGGGAGAGCCTCTGAGAAGTGGGCAGAGTGATGGCAAAAGCCCTGTGGATGCAGGCAGTGTCCTCTCCAGGAACTGGAAGAAAGCCATCACTGCTGGAGCACAGAGCATGGAGATGGAGATGAAGTTGGAAAGGTCAGCGGCCAGATCATTCACGGCCTTGTAAGCGGGTTTATGAAGCTGGCCTGTATCCTAAGAGCCATGGGGAGCCACGGAAGGTTTTCAGAAAGGGATGCGGTCGGGGGTTGGAGCTGGACAGCGCCCTCTGGTGGTTGTGTGAGGAGTGGCGTCCGCAGTGCTCTCGGCCAGGGCTTGTCCTGAGCTTGTGTCTAAGCCCTTGCCCGCAGGCTGTGGAGATGCAGTCCTTCTGAGACTGCCCGCCCCTTAATGCTGGTGGACACAGCTCACAGGGGCCAGCCTCCCAAATGGCATGCCACCAAGCCACGCTGTCCAGGAGACAGCAGACGGACATGCCAAGGCTGCGTGGAGCAGACCCAGACAGCGAAAGGTCTGGCTGGCCTGCGTTTTCTCCAGCGGGTGCCTGGTCTGGGTCTGACTTCAGACAGGACGGGAGGGACCCTGATTACCTTCCCGTTCGCATCCTGGGTAATCTCAGACCTAACATGGGTGTGTGCTTGTGAGTGTTCGGACAGACACCCCCCCCCCCTCCCCAAACGAGGGCCGATGGAATGATGGCCACTCAAATCCCCCCGTATTACCAAAGGCAGATAAACGCCAACCAGCCAGAAGCAGGGGATCCCGTGGCCGCTGCCCCCACCCTCCCTTGCATGCTTGTGGCCTGTTTCTGCCTGAAACTGCAAATGCTTATCACAGGCGAGTGATGAGTCATGGCTTGGGTTCTTCCTCAAAGGACAGCCTCGAGCAGGAGACGTTTATCAGCTGCTTTTCTTCTTTATTTTCAGACAGGGCGATTGAGCCAAATGAACTTTGTGGAGAGGGAGAGGAGATGTTTTTCCTCCTTCATTTTCGGAAAGTGTGACCGTTCCAAAGTGCACTCAAGTCTCCCTCTGGCCCCGGAACCCAGTTTGCCTTCCCAGTCGCCAGTACCTGCCCTTGCAGAGGAGCAGGCACAGGGCAGCAACCACGGATCCACCAATTTCTACAAAAGTTGTCCTCCCGTGAATATGCTCTGTTCCTTGCCGGCTACTGGCTTTACTCCTGTAGGGGAAGAAGATTTGGAAATAGCCCAGTAATTTTTTGGGGGGTGCCCCTATCAGCACCCCTTCTGCTATCACAACAGGGCCACGAAATGTGGCTTGTTGCTCAGGGCGGAGGAGAATGACTACAAAGGTATAAACATACAGCTTTGAGCAGGAAAATAATTGAGTTTTCTTTCTAATCCTTGGTGAGACAGTGGTCTTGAAAGCCGGGCTTTCAAGCATGAGTAAATATTCCTGGAATTCCCATTGCTGAGCCGTGTCCCATGAAGAGTCACGCAGGAGGACTGACCTCGGTGTGAATCAGGGCCGGGAGGTTGCAAGAGGCAGCTGAGGGAAGAGAAAAGCACATGGAGAGGAAGAGCTGGGGGGCAGGGCCAGTGGGAGAGACAGAGACTGGCTGCAGCCCTCTGCTGGGGAGATGGAGGCCCCATGCAGCCTTTCCCCGCTCCCCGGTGGGCCTGGAAAGGTGGCCCATGGCAGAGAGCCTCATTGTGGGCCCACGCAGCAGTCAAGGTCCAGCCCAGGAAGCAGACAGCCTCCTGGGCATTTCAGTGGAGGGTACTGAATGCAGGGAATTGATGATGCAGGTGATGGAATGGCTGAGAAACTGGACAGAGGAAGGAAAGGACCAGGAGGGGATTTGAAGGCAAAGAGGCCCAGGACCCCACAGCCCAGCACCACTTCCCAAATGGCCCCGAATGATAGAATAGAAACGGTGGAGACTGGGGCCCGAGAGAAGACCCCTGCTTCCCGTGGCTTGGGAGTGGCATGCGGGGGTTTGAGAAGTTCCGTGTGCCCCAGTGGGGAATGTGGAATAGGGCTGTGGGGGCAGGTTGGTGAGCTCCTGGGGGGAGGGGGTCACCACTGGAAGGACCACAGGGACCCTGATGGAGGATCACGGAACAGTGAAGCTGGGGAGCGGTCAAAGTAACATCTGGATTCAGAGAGTCCCCCAACTCAGATATCGTAATGCGAGCGAAAGAACAGCAGCATGGCTCTAAGAGATGACAAAGCCCTGCTGTGAAAACCCAAGGACAGTTTGAACAGAATGAGTCCGTGAAACGTGAGAGTAGAAAATGGCTGTATTCCTAAGGAAGCCCCTAACGTGATTTTAAATATGAATGTGTACATTAATAAAATAAATATTATGCACATATATTTTAAAGGAGAGCAAAGAACGATCACTCGTTTTTGCTCATCCGTCAATTTCAACAACCCCACTGCACAGCTTGAGAAACGCCTGCCCCGTGCTCAGCTCTCCCAGCTCCCGAGTTACGCGTTATTCAGTGGTCTCCTCGGCAGCTGTGCTTTTTCTGCAAACTCAGCATCCTCTTCCTCATTCTGCATTTTAAGTGCTTTTTGCGGAGAGGAGTGGAGCTGAAACTCAACCCCCGCCCCCCGCCAGTTGGCAGAAATATAGTTTACTAGTTAAGGGTATGCTAGCTGCCCCAACAAGCAAGTCTCCACATTTCAATGACTTTAAATGCAATTGAAGTTTGTTTTCCTCTCGATAATGGAGAGCAGGTGTTAAGGGCTTTTCCACAAGGCAATTTAGCAACTGAAGGCAGAGAAGTCTGCCAGCCCCCAGGAGCCCTTTGCTTCCAGCTGGTGGGAAGGGACAGGGCAGGAAGGAGCAGGTGTGGGAGGTTTTTAGAGGAGCACATGACTTCCACGTGAATCCCATTGGCCAGAATTCAGTCACGTGACCTCGCCTGACGGCAAGGGACGCTGGGAAATACCAGTCCGGCTGTGTGCCCTGGAGGAAGAGGAAGCGATTGGGGTGTGGGGTGGTGAGCGGCCAGACGGTCTCCGTCACACGCGGACCCCGTGAGCTTGCCTGTGCGACGCCGTTAAACGTCCCCCTGTAGACAGAGCTGGGGGGAAGGCTGCCCTTTGGAACTTTGTTCCCATGTCCCGTGTCCCACGCGGCAACCTCACTTCAGTGCTCGCTGCACAGAATCGGAGGACTGGCTAAGACATGGTCCCCGGCCTCTGGGGCTTTCTGTGTCCCTGGAGTCAGCAGACGCAGGAAGAGAGGCCTGAGCGAGGCATGATGTCAGAAGTCCACACTGGCACCCGTGGGGCAGGAAGATGCCTCAGAGCTTCAGCGAAAGGCCCACAGCTGAGGGCAGCTCCCCATTCTCGACGGGGCAGCCTGCCGTGTCTCCAGGGCTCACCCAGGGCAGCCAGGCCTCGGCGCCTCACCACCGTCAGCCGGTCCCGCCCCTCCAAGCGGGGCCGGGCCCTGCGAGCTGCAGCTTACGTGCAGGTGGGTTATTCACGTGTGGGGTCGCGCGTTCTGGCTACGGTCGAGTTTCCCACCCTCAGGTCCCACCATGGGAGCTGGCTAATTCCTCTGTGTGTGTGTGTGTGCGCGCGCGCGCGCTGGGTAGGAGGGTGCCCCGTGTGCTGCAGGACGTTAACCAGCAGCCCCGACCTCTCTGCCCAAGACACTCTTAGCACAGCTCTGAGTTGTGACAACCAAAAGTGTCTCCAGACCTTGCCAGCTGTCCCCTGGGGGGCAAAACCGTTGCCAGTCGAGAGCCGTTGGCCTGGAGAGTGGTTCTCACACCTGATTGCACATTTGAATCACCTGGAAGCTACAGACAATTACCGTTCCAGACCCCGCACGTCCACTCCTGGTTATGGGCCTGAGATAAATGAGGCACGTCTACGAAAGACTGTAGGACTATGTTCCTGTGGGCGTATTATTAATAGCTGATGGCTGGGAACAGCCCAGATGTCCTTCCATAGGAGACTAGATGAACAAATCATATATATTCATATAGTGGAATAATACTCACCAAGAAAGACAAAAAAACCCAACAACAGGCCTGAATTGCACTGCTATGAAGTTGAGCAAAGGAGCCTCACACAAGAGTACATGTCGTGTGATCCCTTGTATGTGGGGCTCAGGAACAGGCAAAACCAGTCTATCGTGATAGAGGTGGGGAGAGTGGATACTTCCGGGGAGGGTAGTGACCAGAAACCTGGGCCGCTGGGAATGTTCTGTCTTGATCTCCGTGGTGACAGGTGGTGTGCGCGCATATAACGATTCATCGTGCCGTGCACCTGAGATTTGCAGGTATAACTGTTACGCCTTGTATTCGCCTCCTGTGACAGCTGTAATAATTACCAAAACTTGGTGATTTAAAGAAACAGGAATGTATTCTCTCAGAGTTCCAGAAGCCAGAAGTGTGAAATCAGGTGTCGCAGGGCTGTCCTCTCTCTGGAGGCTCTAGGGGAGGGACCTTCTTTATCTCCTCCAGCTTCTGGTTGCTCTCGCGGCTTCTGCTGTCACACTGCCTTGTCCTCTGTGGTTGTGTAATCTCCCTCTGCCTCCCTCATAAGGATACGTGTGATTGCATCTCAACCCACCAGATACTCCAGGATAATTTCTCCATCTCAGGATCCTTAGTTACATCTGCAGAGTCTTTGCCATATAAGGTAACATTGATAGGTCCCAGGGATTCGGACCTGCTATGTTTGGGGGCCCTTATTCAGCCCACTGCGTAACTAAATTTAAAAGAAAAATTTTAATTACCGGCGTGATGGCCCCACCACACACCAATTGAATCAGACTCTCTGCTGTTTCTGTTGATAAGTTTCACAGTCCTGGGCGTAGGGGGTGGAGAGACACTGATCTGGAGGTGGTTCTTCCCTTGTCAGCGCGTTCGGGAAGGGTAGGGATGTGCCTGTCTTGCTCGTCACTTAACCGCAGTGCAGAGTTGACTTAACGAACTTGCTAAACATGGAATGAATTGATACATGAATGACTATAGTTACTACTAAGATCTGTTTTTTGCTCGTAAGACTTCTGACGCCAAACACGTAGATTTTCTCCACCAAGCAATTCTCCAGTTCTCTGTGGACGCCAGCTGGGTGTCCTGCAACTTAATTCGATTCTGATACTAACCACCCAGAGTGAGAGCAGACCCCACGGTTAAGGGCTCAGTCCCGCAAGACTGCCCCCACTTCAGATGCCAGTCGCAAGTGGTGGGTCCCCAGCTCACCCACCCTTCTCTCTGACTTGGCAACAAATCAAGGAATCCCGCAACCCCCCCTCAGGTTCCGTGATTTGCTATAATGGCTCACAGAGCTCAGGGAAATACTTGCCTTACACTTACTTTTATTGTAAATGTAAATCCTTTACATTTATTGTAAAGGATGCAGATGAATAATGAGGCGAAGAGCTACGTAGTGAGACGTCTGGAGGGGTCCCAAGTGTGGGAGCTTCTGTCCCCGTGGGGCTTGGGGTGCACACCCTCTCGACACGTGGGTGTGTTCACCAACCCAGAAGCGTTTTCATGGAGGTTCCATTATATAAGCATGGCCGATAGCCTCATTGGCCGCTGGGGATGCCCCACGTGCCTCCCTGGAGGTCGGGGATGGAGCTGCAAGTTCCAATAATCACATGATTGGTGCCTCCGGCACCTGGCCCCTGTGCTGAAGCTCTCTGGGAGCCGCCAAGAGTCACCTCGTTAGCATGAACTCAGGTGTGGTGGAGAGGGGCTTGTTACAGATAACAAGGACACCCCTGTCTCCCCATCAGCAAAGTACACAGGTTTTAGGACCAAATATACATTCTTTTTCTGTCACGGTATCACAAGAGAGGATGAGTGTGGCCACAGTAAATTGGGATGCTCTAAAGTCAGACGACCCAGCTTCAAACCCAGCCCTGCCGCTTATGGGTTGAGTGACCGTAACCAAGGCCCCTCGCCGTCCCACCCTTTCTGCTCACCAGGAACGTGAGGACACTGCTGGAGGAATTCATGAGATGACGTCTGTCCCTGTGAACCTGCTTGAAATCCAAAGCAAGTGCACGCCTTCCCGTGCAAAACATCTGATGCTAAGCCCATGGTAAATAGTGACTTCGCGGGTGAATCAAATAAAATCGGAAGAGGCTGGGTGTTGGGCAAGTGGGATTTACGTGCTCGCCTCACTGTCGGCATAAGATACGCTCGCTGTGAATGTGCGGAGCTTGTGAAATAGCTGAGCGCTCTTTGAAGGCAACGGGGAGGGACCCTGGGGAATGTAAGCTGGGTGGGGGGACAGATTAGGTCCTTTTGAGGATGACAACCGTAAAACGCTTTCCTGAGTCGAGGGTGATGTCCTGAACCAGTTCACTGCCTGCGTAACAGTATGCCCAGTGCTGTCTAGTTGGACAGGGGAACACAAACAGAGAAAAGAACACCCAAACGGCAACAAAAACCCCCTTCTCGGGAGAGCTTGGGGTCTGATGGTCTTGCTATAAGACGTCCCGCTTGGTTTGGGATTTCAGGCAGGTCTCTGGGGGGAGGGGGGAGAAAAGGGCCTGGTCCCGTGGAAATTTCCGAGTAGGGTTTATTTTGAAGCAAAGGTTTGGCAGCCCTGACCCTGTCTCCTTGGCTAGACAGAGCCTCTTTGAAAAGAGTCAAAAACAGCAGGGATGGGAAACGGCCCTCCAGGGAGCTGGTTTTAGTGGAATCCTCTTCTTCCAAAAAGAACTGCCGAGACCAGCCCAGGCGTCCCTCGCTTTATGAAATTCAGCTCACCTGTGGTCGGCAGAGTACTGCCCGCTGCCTGCCCCCACCGCAGCCTCATTCCCGGAGTCGCTGTGGACGTGACCTGACGCGGCAGAAGGCACTTTGCAGGCGTGCTTGAGTTGAGGACCTTGTGACGGGGCGATGATCCTGGGTGATCCGGGTGGGTCCAGTGGAATCACATGAGTCCTTGAAAGCAGAGACGCTTTCCCAGCTGTGGTCAGAGAAAGAGGAGGCAGTGGAGGAGGTTCAGAGATGCAGTGTCGCTGGCTTTGAAGATGGGCAAGGGGGCCGTGAGCCAAGGACCAGGGGCCGCTGCTAGAAGCTGAAAGGGCGACGAATAGCTTGCCCCCTAGAACCTCAGGCAGCACCACTGATACCTCGGTTTAGCCCAGCGAGCCCCGTGTTGAATGTCCGACCTCCGGATGGAAGATGCTGAGCGTGTGTTGTTGAAGCTGCAGAGTTTGTGGAAATGTATTGCAGCAGCGATAGAAAATCAAAACATCACCTTTCTTCTTTTTATTTAAATTGATTAACGTAGAGTTGATTTACAATGTTGTGTTATTTTCTACTGTACAGAAAAGTGGTTCAGTTATACATCTACATATATTCTTTTTTTTTTCTTTTTTTTTTTTTTGCGGTACGCGGGCCTCTCACTGTTGTGGCCTCTCCCGTTGCGGAGCACAGGCTCCGGACGCGCAGGCTCAGCGGCCATGGCTCACGCGCCCAGCCGCTCCGCGGCATGTGGGATCTTCCCGGACCGGGCACGAACCCGTGTCCCCTGCATCGGCAGGCGGACTCTCAACCACTGCGCCACCGGGGAAGCCCTACATATATTCTTTTTCATAGTCTTTTCCATTATGGTTTATCACAGGATATTGAATGTAGTTCCCTGTGCTTTAGAGTAGGACCTTGTTGTCTATCCATTCTCTGTATAATAGTTTGCATCTGCTAATCCCCAAACTCCCACTCCATCCCTCTGCACCCCCTTGGCAGCCACAAGTCTGTTTCTGTTTTGTAGATAAGTTCATTCGTGTCATATTTTAGATTCCACAGATAAGTGATATCATATGGTATTTGTCTTTCTCTGTCTGACTTACCTCACTTAGTATGATAATCTCCAGGTCCATCCCTGTTGCTGCAGATGGCATTATTTCATTACTTTTTATGGCTGAGTAGTATTCCATCGTATATACGTACCACATCTTCTTTATCCATTCATCTGCTGATGGGTACTTAGGTTGCTTCCATGTCTTGGCTATTGTAAATAGTGCTGCTATGAACGTTGGGGTGCAGGTATCTTTTTGAGTTATAGTTTTCTCTGGATGTATGCCCAGGGGTGGGATTGCTGGATCATACAGTAACTCTATTTTTAATTTTTTAAGGAACCTCCGTACTGTTCTCCATAGTGGCTGCACCAATTTACATTCCCACCAACAGTGTGGGAGGGTTCCCTTTTCTCCACATCCCCTCCAGTATTTGCTATTTGTAGACTTTCTAATGGTGGCCATTCTGACTGGTGTGAGAAATAATTGTAGTTTTGCTTTGCACTCCTCTAATAATTAGCAAACGTCGCCTTTCTTGAGCACCTACTGTGTGCCCATTCCTGGGATGGGATCCCTAATCCTAGTGACCACCTGTGACGCTGAGCTTGTGATCCCATCTTACAGGTGTGAGTAAACTGAGGCTCAGCGAGGTGAACTGACATCCCGAGAGGGAACGGGAACCCTTGGCCGACTCCAGCCGCCCTGGGCCCCGCGCTGCTCACAGGTAAGATGGGCAGGAATGTGAGCTCGAAGCGTGTGGTGCACAGTAGGTGTCCAGTCAGTGTTCCTTCTCTCTTTCCTTCTCCCGAACATCGGGTGTCCAGCAGGTCTGGCTGGGAAGTGGGTGATATTTTCTTCCTGACTGCTCTATAAAACCATTACAAGGTCAGCCCTGGTTCCCAAGGGCAACAGCCTCCCCTGATAGAGGCCATCGTGGTGGGTAAAAGGCTCTCACGGGCAGAACTGGGAGACACGTCTCTCACGTTGGCTCTGAATGATTGCTGTGTGACCTCAGGCTGGTTACCGCCCCTCTCTGGGAAGCGTGTAGTTTCGGTTGACTCAAGTCCCCCTGCAGTCTCAGTCTCCAGGGAGCCTGTGAGCAAACTCTGGTCCCCGTCCAGAGGACTGAGGTCCGGCCAGGCTGGTGGCTGCTGCTGTGTCTCTACCTGCGTCCTGGGAGGGCACACAGGGGCCCTCACAGCAAAGTCAAGCCCTCCTGCCCTCCAAAAGGCCGAAGTGTGAATTTCCCTCTGCTGTGAATCTGTCCCCTCGGCGGGGCCGGTCTCCTGGCCTGGGGCTGAGGCTTTTCCTGGCCTTCTTCCCCAGGAAGGTCCCCAGGTTGTGGTCTAGCCCTGGCCGGGAGCTAAGGTCTGTGTCCTGGCCTGCCTTTGCCAGTGGGCACCTGGCTGACCTCCAGACAGTTACTCCCTGGAAGGGAAACGTGAGGGAAGGTGGGACAGCCCAGGGGTCCCCAGCTGTCCCTGGCAGTCCAAGCCTTCTCCCTAATCTGGGAGGGCATCGTGCCTCAGATCCGTCTTTCTCACACTTTGCTGTCAGCGTGGGAAGGACCTTGGGGGTGGGGTGCCCCATAATGCTGGCCCGCTCAGCCCGCTTGAGTTGTATCCCTTGGAAAGATCTGTTCGAGTCCTAACCCCCAGAATCTGAGAGTGTGACCTTATATTTAGAAATAGGGTCTTTGCAGATGTCATCAAGTTAAGATGGGTTCATACTGGATTAGGGTGGCCCTAATGTAATGCCTGGTGTCCTTATAAGAAGAGGGGAATTTAGACACAGACACACAGGGAGAAAGCCATGTGTAAATGAAAGCAGAGATTGGAGTGCTTCTTCTGTAAGCCATGGAATCATCCCTAGAGCCCTCAGAGAGAGCTCGGCCCTGCTGACAGCTTGATTGTAGACTTCAGGGCTCCAGAACTATACGTTTCTGCTGTTTTAAGAGCCCCTAGTTTGTGGCGCTTTGTTACGGCGGCCCCAGGACACTTGCACACCCACTGCCTGCTCTTGCCCATTTCCCAGTAGTCATTGCTTCGAGGAAACCACCTAGTGTCCCTTCAAACTGAACATATCCAAACGCGAGGCCTGGCCTTTGCTCACAGCTTATGTCCTTCCTCCGTTGTTGGGGGTAATGGTTTTACGAAGGGATGCTAGCCAGAGATGGCCGTTGAACTTTACTGATCCTTTGTTAGTTCTCAAAAGACTTTTCTGGGACTTCCCTGGTGGCGCAGTGGTTAAGAATCCATCTGCCAATGCAGGGAACATGGGCTCGAGCCCTGGTCTGGGAAGATCCCACATGCCGCAGAGCAACTAAGCCCGTGTGCCACAACTGCTGAGCCTGCGAGCCACAACTACTGGGCCCACGTGCCACAACTACTGAAGCCCGTGCGCCTAGAGCCCGTGCTCCACAACAAGAGAAGGCACTGCAATGAGAAGGCCGCGCACCACAAAGAAGAGTAGCCCCCGCTCGCCACAACTAGAGAGAGCCCACGTGCAGCAATGAAGACCCAACGCAGCCAAAAATAAATTAATTAATTAATTTTTGAAAAAAAGAGTTTTCTGAATTTCTGTGAAATTCAGAAGTCTGGTGACATGGGCTCTGGAGTTAAGAGAGCTGGTTCTGGGTCAGGTCCTGCTTGAAATGCCCTGTGTGTGATTTCAGAGGAGCACCTCAACCGTCGGGGTCTTCCTGCCATCAAGAGGGTTGGAGCGGGATTCCCTGGTGGTGCAGTGGTTGGGAGTCCACCTGCCGATGCAGGGGACGTGGGTTCGTGCCCCGGTCCGGGAAGATCCCACATGCTGCGGAGCGGCTGGGCCCGTGAACCGTGGCCGCTGAGCCTGCACGTCCGGAGCCTGTGCTCCGCAGCGGGAGAGGCCGCAACAGTGAGAGGCCCGCATACCGCAAAAAAATAATAATAATAATAAAAATAAATAAATAAAAAGAGGGTTGGAGCATGCCTAGCTCTTGGCCAGTTGTCAGGTCCCTTTAAAACTGGACCAGCCCCACGCCTGTTCCTCCTGCCTCCCCTCTCTCCATCCCTTAAACCGGTCTCAAGTGCTGTCTGCGTGGTGCAAACTGTATTTGGTTTCTCAAGGAAAGGACGCCGCTAAATAAATAAGTAAATAAAAAGCAAAGTTCTTAGTTACACGTAGCCTCGAGAAGCTTAAAGGTCCCCTCTGGGAACTTTGCTGCCGAGGGAGCCTTCTTGACCTTCCCTGTTGGTTGTGGATCGGACAGGACTCCTGTATTTGTCAGTGACAGAAACTCAAACCAGAAGAGGCTCCCAATCAGAGGCCACTCTGGGAGCCGTGAAGGCTGTAACCAGGCACTTCAGTGCCGTGACGTCTCATGCTGTCTCCATCTCTCCCCACCTTGGGGGCTCTATGGGGACCTCGTTTTCTCTGAGAGTAAACAGGTTTTCTCCCAGCAGTGGGAAACACAGTGCTGGTATCCTCGGGCTTAGGTCCTCCAGCCTGATGCAAAAAGAGAAGGGAGAGCATCTCTCTTCCTGTTTCAGAATATAGGTGCTCCAGGGAAGGGCCTTTATTGGCCAGCCTTAGTCACATAGCTAAGCCGTGGACTTATCACTTGGGGGGGAGGAGTTCTATGATTGGCCAGGCCTGAATCACATGTCCACTCGGGGTGGGGCCCTGTGATTGGCAGCTCACCCAGCATCACATGACTGAGGTAAGAGGAGCACAGCTCTCCAAGGGCTGGAAAGGGAGGTGGGCAGAGCCGGGCCCCAGCTGTGCCCCAGCTCCCTCAGACCACAACCCAAGGAGCCCTAGACTGGACATCAGACCCACGAGATCCTGCAGTGCTGGTCAGTGGGTTTTGCACATCCGTTACTTCAAGATATATATATATATATATTTAATTTTTATTTATTTTTGGCTGCATTGGGTCTTCACTGCTGCGCGTGGGCTTTCTCTAGTCGCCGTGAGAGGGCGCTACTCTTCTTTGCGGTGCGCGGGCTTCTCATTGCAGTGGCTTCCCTTGTTGCAGAGCATGGGCTCTAGGTGTGCAGGCTCAATAGTTGTGGCGCACGGGCTTAGTTGCTCCACGGCATGTGGGATCTTCCCGGACCAGGCTTCTCCACAGAGCAGAGCCTGAAAGTCACAGAGCCATCCCCGCCCAGCACACATGGGAGCGAGATCCCATTTTACAGACAGGAAAACCGAGGCTCTGAGGGCTCTACCCCTCGCCCGAGAAATTCCTCAGCAGTTCACAGCCACGTCTTCTGCTGCTCAGACCAGGCAGTTGCCGGGAATTTGGGTCAGCCTCCTTTTCGCCCAGATGTTGGACCAAGTCCTTTGAATTCCCAGCAGAAGGGAGAGGTCCACAGACATCTCAGAGCTCAGATTAGGACTGTGGACTGTGGCTCTCTAGCCTGCTTTGTGGCGAGCTTGGGAAGTGACCCTGTGGCGTGGCGGCTGGCGAGTGCCTTCAGCCTGGGCAGCAAGACCCTTTTTCATGAGCGTGAACCGCCCTTGGCCCCGACGAAACAGCAGCGGGTTCCAGGCTTGAGGTTGTGCCCACAGGATTCGCTGAGCCCAGCTGGTCAGCCCAGCCAGAGACGCAGTCACCGAAAGCCACAAGAGTCCCACCCGAGGGACCTGTCCTGCCCTGTGCAGCTCCCCCCCCGGCCCCGCCGGGAAGGGCCAGCCCAGTCCTCCCTAGGAGGGCCCAGTTGCCGGGAGGGCCCCATGTCAACGCGGGAGGGCCCAAGACTTGTGGCCCCCGCGTTGACAGGCAGTGGGTACACAGAGAGACGGGTGTGAGTGGAGCGCAGGGCCCCTGGAGCAGGGGCGTCGGGAGTGACTGGATTGAGGCCAGCATACACAGGCCCTGGTGGCCTTTCTCCTGGACTCACAGGAGGGCTGATGGGCGTGGGGTGGGGCGGGGCGAGCTCTGTATTTAGGTCCACGCTCCACTGGAGGACCGCTTCGTCCGTCCACATCGCTCTGCCTGGAACTGTGTCCGGTAACTAGTCGGCCCTTGGCACTGATGGCAACTCCGCTGTTCTGGTGTCTCTGGCTAAAACCCAGAGGTCACCCTTGAGGCCTCATTTTCTCGCATCTCACACCCAAACGCTGGGTCGCCTTATACTGGCTCACCTGCAAAGGGAAGTCCAAGGCCAACTGCTTCTCTCCACCTGCACTGCCTCTGCCTGGTCCAGGCCGCCGTCTTCTCGCCTGGGCCATGCTGTGGTATCCCCGCTGTGCTGTGTGTCCCCGTGAGCCCGCCCTCACCCTGCGTGCTCTCTCCCAACGTAGCAGGCCGAGGGATGCGTGGAGAACTTGACTTCCGTCCGCTCCTGGGCCTCCCCTCGCAGAAGCCCCCAAGGTCTTTCCATCTATACTGAGGTGAATAGCATCCCCCCGCCAAATTCACATCTGCCTGGACCTGTGAGCGTGACGTCATTTGGAAATAAGGTCTTTGCAGATGTAATCAAGTTTAAATGAGGTCAGACTAAAGTAGCCCTAATCTAATGACCAGGGTCTTTATAAGAAAAGGGGAATTTAGGCACAGACACAGAGGGAAGACACATGTGTGAAGACAGAGGTGCAGGGGGGAGGAATGCAGCCACAGGCCAAGGACACCTGAGGCCACCAGAAGCCAGAAGAGACAAGGCAGGATCCTCCCTGAGAGCCTTCAGGTGGAGCCTGGCCCCGCTGACACCTTGATTCCAGACTTCTGGTCTCCCAAACCGTGAGACAACATACTTCCGTTGTTTGACGCCACCCAGTTTGTGGCCATTTGTTATAACAGCCACAGGAGACTAATGCCGCCTCCTCTATCTGCCGTGTGGAGATTGCAACGCTCATCATCTAGCAAAGCCCCTGAGAAATTCTGCAAGTGAGCACGTGTTCCATTTTCCCGAGCTTATCCCATCATGCAGGCATCCAGCTGCAACTACCCTTTCACCTCCCATGGGACCCACTTTGGGAAACGTTGGACTAGAAAATTCCTGACGTCCCCTCCAGGCTGAAAGTTCTGTTGCTTTTGGAATTGGAAGCCAAGCCGTGAAATACATAGAAAAGTGTATGCGTGATTAGATACTAATTTTAAATATAGTCAAAATGCTCCTGCAATTGTGGGGAAGCAAAACGAGTCCGGGGAAGAACAGCTGCTCTAGTTAAGCAGTCGGATGTGAACGCCACCGACCCCGTAGGAGCTCAGTCTGAGGTCGGTCACTGTGGGAATGAGAACAGTGTAGTGGGTAAGACTGTTTCCTTGGGCTGTGTTCCTAGAAGTGGACTTGCTGGGTCAAAGGTTTTGCATTTTTAAGACATGAGATTCATAGTGCCAAACTGCTCTCCAGAAGGTTGTACAGGTTTAAACTTCCACTAACGCAGACCAGCGGTACCCATTCTCCCATCTATGCCAACACTGGCCATTATCCTATTTGACATCTATAAATTGTCCTGTGTGTTTTGACCACAAAGGTAAATAGAGCTTTTATTGAGTTATCTCAGTTTCTACCGAGTCATGCCCAGAGCAGCCTACCCACCAGCCCATCGCTGCCAGCAGAGGACTCTTGCCAATGACTGGGCAGCGGTGCCCTGAGGTCAGGCCAAATTTTTGGAGGAAACAGCAGACCACACTCAGATTTGGCCCGAAATATTAAACTCTGAAAAAGAGAAGATTCAGTGCCATAGGATCCTTCCCCGGAACAGAGTGGGAGAGAGAAGAGACGTTGGGATTTGGAGTCAGGAACGCCCGAGGGTTTGTCCTGACCGGGCCCCTCTCTAGCTCCGTGACCTTGGGTAACTTACGCGAGCCCTTTGCACCTCAGTTTCCTTAGCTTTGATGTGGGATAACGACAGCCCCGACCTCTCTGAGTTTGATGGGGATTAAATCATTTCCTCGTTATGAGATGGGCTTTGCGTGTGGAACCCTAAAACAAGCTGAGGTTCCAGGTGGCCCAATCCAGAGAGCATCGCAGAGAGGTGTAGTCCAGCCACCAGAATGGGTTAGGAAGGAATCTGGATTCCCCCTTGCCCTTCTCTCAAACGTCAAGGGGAATCCACTCCTTAGCCCACAGTTGTGTTTCTTAACATCCTGCTTCCTCTGCCCCCTGCGTGTCTTGCGTCCATCCTGCGGCAGCTCCAGGACCCCCGCAGCCCCCCAATCCCCCGCAAAGGTCAGCTCTCGCTTTTGCCCCTTGCCCCCTCCACTTTGCTTTTGTCATGGAAATGAGCTTCCTCTCTCCAGTTGTGCTTGTTTCCTCATGGCCTCCCCTAGGTTCTAGATTCTCCACAAGAAAGGGAGGATCCTCCCCTCTGTTCTCTGGCCTCTGTGGGTCCTCTTCCCCTCTACCTACTCCCACCTCTGCCTACAACGTGGAACCAGTCTGAGAAAGACAGAACTCTCTTCGGGAAGCGGGGTGGGAGGGAGCTGAGTGGGCAAAGACAAAATACTCTTTAACTGATGGGGGCCCGTTCTGTAAACGTATCCGCGTGTGCTGCCGCTGGCTCCCCTGCTTCCGTCACTTCTCCCTTAACTGAAGCTTTGTAACATCTTTGGAGCTTTCCCTGTAGTGAACATGTTCTTTTCTTCCTCTGAGTCTCCCGAAAGAGAGGTGAGGGGGGGCAAGTTCTAACCCGAGTTTTGGGGCCAGACCGGCATGGCGGCCCAGCCTTGGGAGAGGCAGGCGTGGGAGGTAGGGGCTGGTGGGAGGTCGTCTTCAGTGGCTGCCTCTTTCTCTAGCCTCTTCCCCCCATTGTCAGAGGGCCCCGTTGCTTGCACAGCATGTGTTCAAACAGAACCCACCGAGGTCGCCTCTCCCTCCGCCACCATCCTCACCCTCCTGCTGGGGTCCTGAGAGCGCCAGGTGCCGAGCCCCCCCTGAGCCTTGCCCTGAACCTTATCGTGTTCCCTGAGATGCAGAGCGTGCTCTGCTCCTGTGTGTCCTGTCCAGCCCTGACGGGAGGGTGGAGCAAGGTTCGGGGCTGGGGAGAGCTGGAGAGGTGGGGTCAGCCTGGGGTCAGCCCTTCTTAGGAGCTGGGTGGCCTCACGTAGGGTGCTGCGCCTCTACAAGCGTCGCCCTCCTCATCCGCGAAGTGGTCGTGATGATACCTGCCCCCTCACGGCACAGGGCTCGGAGGAAGCCGAACCTGCTAGGCACGCTTAGCTGTGGGCCGCCGTGCATTCCCTCTCTGTGCACCAGGCATCTGCCGGCTGTCCATTCAGCACTCTGTGCCGGGCGTCCTGCCAACTCCTGGTGGTACCCGAGGAGTAGTAGCTGCCGGGGTGGTCGCTGACAGTCTCACCCAGTGGGCGTAATTGCTTTGATGAGAGTACGGGGCCTGTGGGCTTAAAGGGGGGCCTAACCCAGCCTGGGGTGACCAGGGAAGGCTCCCTGGAGGAGGTGGTGACTGAGCCAGGCCTTAAACAGTGTGTGAAAAGTAGTCGTTCATTTTTCCATCTGTGTGATTAACAAGCATCTATACCATGTCTACAGAGTAGGAATGCCAAGTCAGGTGTTGGGAAAACGAGGGCACATCAAGTGTTGGCCCTGGGAGATTTGAGGCCAGGAAAGTGGCGAGGATGTCTCAGACCTCCCTTTCCAGGCTGCACGGGGCCAGGGCGTGGCCAGGCTGGGTGAGGGAGTGCTGGCAGGGCTGTCCCCACGTGAGGGTCAGAGCCAAGGGCCCCGCACCCCGTTAGGTATGGGAGAGCCGTGTGGTGGAGTAGCATGCAGCCAACGACCTCCAAGATACATCGTTAAGTGAAAAACAAAGTGCCAGACTTGCAGGATGGGGCCATTATGCTACATACGTGTGCACGTGTGTGTGTGAGCACACGTACGGGACGCCCAGGACACGGACTGGAAGTCTCTCACCCACCTGAGACCCTGCTCCTGGGAGGATGTTTGCTGCTCATCTGAGGAGCCCACGGAGTTGCAGAAAGCCAGCAGGGCCGGGGGGAGAGGGGACAGGCCCAGAGCAGGCTAGCACAGCTGGCGAGAAGGCCCCCCCCCAACACGGGGTTGCCGCGTGGCATTGAGGTGGACGCTTGTTATATGCATACAAGCATGTGATGGAGTGTTACTCAGCCGTGACCCGCTCCACCACGCGTGAGCCTCGAAGACGTGCTGAGTGAAGGAAGCCAGGCACAGCGTGTGAGTCCGTCCACAAGCAGTGTCCAGAGCAGGCCAGTCCATAGAGACAGAGTGAGGGTCGCTGGGGGCTGCGGAAGTGGGAGTCAGTGATGTTGGGTCTAGGGTTTTTTGGGGGATGATGGAAATGCTTTGGAACTAAACACAGGTAGTGGTTACACAACACTGTGAGGGTACCAAATGCCACTGAATTGTCTACTTTAAAATGGTCAGTTGTTTTTCTTCTTTTTTTTTATTGAAGTGTAGTTGGTTTACAGTGTTGTGTTAATTTCTGCTGCACAGCAAAGTGACCCAGTTGTACATATACATTCTTTTCCATATTCTTTTCCATTCTGGTCTATCACAGGATATTGAGTACAGTTGCCTGTGCTCCACAGGAGGACCTTGTTGTTTACCCATCCTCTGTGCAAAGACATAGCTGCTCACCCCAAGCTCCCACAGTCCCCTCCCCCTTGGCAACCACAAGTCTGTTCTCTATGTCTGAGAGTCTGTTTGTGCTTCAGAGATGGGTTCACTTGTGTCATATTTTAGATTCCACATATAACTGATATCATATGGTAGTTGTCTTTCTCTTTCTGACTTACCTCACTTAGTATGATAATCTCTAGTTGCATCCATGTTGCTGCAAATGGCATTATTTCATTGTTTTTTTATGGCTGAGTAATATTCCATTGTGTATATGTACCACATCTTCTTTATCCATTCCTATGTCGATGGACATTTCGGTTGTTTCCACGTCTTGGCTATTGTGAATAGTGCTGCTGTGAACATAGGGGTGCATGCATCTTTTTGAATTACAGTTTTGTCTGGACATATGCCCAGGAGTGGGATTGCTGGATCATATGGTAGCTCTATTTTTAGTTTTTAAGGAACCTCCATATTGTTTTCCATTGTGACTGTACCAGTTTACTTTCCCAGTAACAGTGCAGGAGGGTTCCCTTTTCTCCACACCCTCTCCAGCATTTATTATTTGTAGACTTTTTAATGATGGCCATTCTGACGGGTGTGAGGTGGTACCTCATTGTAGTTTTGATTTGCATTTCTCTAATAATTAGCGATGTTGAGCATCTTTTCATGTGCCTGTTGGTCACCTGTATGTCTTCTTTGCAGAACTGTCTATTTAGGTCTTCTACCCATTTTCAGTTGGGTTGTTTTTTTGTTGTTGAGTTGTATGACCTGTTTGTATATTTTGGCAAGTAAGCCCTTGTTGGTCACATCATTTGCAAACATTTTCTCCCATTCTATAGGTTCTCTTTTCATTTTGTTTATGGTTTCCTTTGCTGTGCAAAAGCTTGTAAGTTTGTTTAAGTCCCATTTATTTTTGCTTTTACTTCTGTTGCCTTGGGGGACTGACCTAAGAGAACAGTGGTATGATTTATGTCAGAGAATGTCTTGCCTCTATGCTGTTCTAGGAGTTTTATGGTTGTCCTCTCTTACATTTAGGTCTTTAAGCCATTTTGAGTGTATTTTTGTGTGTGGTGTGAGGGTGTGTTCCAGCTTCATGGATTTACGTGCAGCTGTCCCGCTTTTCCAGCACCACTTGCTGAAGAGACTGTCGTTTTCCCATTGTATATTCTTGCCTCCTTTGTCAAAGATTAATTGACCATAGGTGTGTGGGTTTATTTCTGGGCTCTCTGTTCTGTTCCATTGATCCATATGTCTGTTTTTGTGCCAATACCATGCTGTTTTTATTACTGTAGCTTTGTAGTATTATCTGAAGTCTGGGAGCGTTATGCCTTAAAATGGTCAGTTTTATGTTATGTGAATTTTGCCCCCATAAGTTCTTTTAAAAGAATTCAAACGTTGTCCCGATGACTGTGCATGTAAGGACGGCCGCCCCGGGCCCCAGGCTGCTGACCAGGGAAGAATGGGGCCCAGGCAGCCATGAATCTGCATTTCTAGGTGAAACCTCCTGTTTTACAGATGGGAGCAACTGACTGTGGGTATTTGACCCACCCATGGGGGCCGGTTCCAGGTCACGGCCACCAGTCTGTGGCCGCTGCCCAAGAGCATCCACCCTTGGTCCAGAGCGCCTTGGTGGCTGCCCACAGACCTCGGGCTTTGCTGGGAAACAGGAGGGCAGATGGAAAAGTACCCCCGGTGGGGAGAGTCCCAGACAAACTGAAGGCGCTGGTGGTTTTCAAAGACACGAGCTGCAGCCTCTTAAAATTCCCCAGGCCTCCCTGCCATGGATAAAGTGCTTTCTGGGGAGATTGCAAATGTTTGCTCTGGTGGGACTTTGTTATAAATGGACTTGGTTTTGTTTAGTTGGTTACGGTTTTATTTGGTTAAAAAAACCCAACCCTACAAGATCATCTTAACTGAGGACTCCATGTTAATCCAAAAAAACCAAGAAAGGGCAAACAAGATGGACCAGTAGTCCGACTGCCCGCTGCACGTCGGGTCTGGCTGCAAAGCCCTTCATTGGACCAGCCTGTCATAGTTGCTACCGTTTCTGGAGTGCCTACTGTGTACCAACCGTCCCGGTCAGCCCTGTATGGTTCCTTCTTTCTAATCCTCCCAAAGGCTTCACAAGGCAGGAACTGTTGTTGCATTGTTTTAAAGATGAGCAAACTGAGGCCCAGAGAGGTGAAGGTGCTTGCCCCAGGTCACACAGCTGGAAGGTGGCAGGGATGGACATTGTAGCCTGTCTGGCTCTTTCAATGGTATCTCACAGCCACTTAGGCTGAAAGCCAGACCTGCCCTCAGAGTAACCCTCACGGAGGCCACCTGGTCACCGAGATTTCTGGGGCGATGAGCAGAGCCCTGTGTCTGCCAGCGAGCCTGCAAGGCCACCGGTGAGCAACCGTCCCCTGGTGCCTAGATGGCAAGGTGTCACCCAGGCCGAGGCCAGAGAAAGGCCATGTGCAGACCCCCCTCCCTGGACACTTAAACCCACACCCCTGCATCCCATTGGGGTGGCTTTCCACAGCAGATGCAACCCCTGCTCCCACCAAGGACCCCTCCCTAACAATCCACCCAAGACGGAAATGTCTTTGAAATTCCTGATCTTGAGAAGTCCGTTTGCTTTGCTCCTGGGCCTTGGGGGAGATGGTCAGCCCATCTTTGAGAAATCAGCTTCAGATGAGCCCCTGCCCCACCCAGCTGATGACCTTTGTGTCTGTGCACACGTGTTAACCCCTCAGCATCTTCTCTGAGCCTGGTAGGCTGACACGTGAGCTTCACCAGCTCTTCCAACCCCAGTGTTCTCTGATTTTAACCAGCTCCAATTCTGAGTTCACTGCCAAGCCTTTCCCTGCCCCAGGGCCTTTGCACAGTCCTTCCCTCCCCCAGGGGCCCTCCCTGATTCTTCTGTCTCTGTGATACTCTCGCTAATGCTCCCTCTCCCTGCTGCTGTTCTTTTTTTTTTTTTTTTTTTGCCTTATGCGGGCCTCTCACTGTTGTGGTGTCTCCCGCTACGGAGCACAGGCTCCGGACACACAGGCTCAGCAGCCATGGCTCATGGGCCCACCCGCTCCGCGGCATGTGGGATCTTCCCGGACCGGGGCACGAACCCATGTCCCCTGCATCGGCAGGCAGACTCCCAACCACTGTGCCACCAGGGAAGCCCCCTGCTGCTGTTCTTTTATAGCACGAATCGCAGCATATAATTATACATTTAATTTCTTATATTTGTGTTTACTGAGGGCAGAGGCCTCGCCAGCACACAGTAGGTGTTCAGTAAATATTTGTGGACCGGCCAGCTGGATGCGCCAATGTTGTAGGAATTTTTCTGTGGCCTGAGCAGTGTGCAGTGCCCATGCATTTGCTATCCCATGGCGCCCTCTGGTGGACATTAGGCAGATGCCAGGCTGAGACTGACCCCTTTCTGCTCTCCTTTCAGCATTGTCCCCAGCCCCGTGCCACCCGGGACCTGGCCACCAAGGTGTGGCCACCATCGGTGACGTGAGTACATGAAGCAGCAGAAGTGGGTCTTCCTGGAGTTCTGTGAGCTGCTTCTGGATGACAAGGTGAGTTTGAAGTCAGCCAGCTTCTCATTATTATCATTAATAATATTGTCATTGTTATTAAATAGCGTTAGTAACGTTCAACATAAAACACTCATTGTGCGCCACCCATGGGTCCCTGAGCAGCCTCTCCCTGTCGTCGCCTGGGTCCCTTCCCTCTCTCCTCTTCCAGGTGGTGATGGAAACCGTGGTGGGCATGTCCCTGTCATTAACCCATCTCCGTCGCCCCTGGATTTGCATTAAAGCTCGTGGGGAAAAGGTCAAGCGAGTTTATATCCCGAGCCAGGGAATGTGATGCTGTGGGACACACATCCCAGACACTCAGAAAGCAGAGTCTGAATATCCGAGGAAGCCCACAAGTGCCCGGTTGGGCCTGGCACCTGCACACACGCTGAGCACAACACAGAGCTTCCGGCGCGGGGGTGGGCGCAGCTCCGGGAGATCGACAGCCATTGCTCAAGGCTGAGGGAGGCGCGACTCAGCCTGCAGACAAGGGTGAGGGTCATCTGGCATATGCTTTGCGGTTCAAACCCTGAACTGAAGATATTATCGAAAAAACCTCGGTGAAGGTTTTATTGTTCTCGACTCCTCTGTTTATTCAAGAAGTTATTATTTTTTTTTACTGTTTTTACTTTAAAAAATAAAAACAGAAGGATCTAGGTTAGAAAAAAGTGCTTTTATTCTAGCCAAAACGCCCGTGGGGAATCCCTCCTTTCTCCGTACCTGTGACAGCCTGGGCACGTCCTGTAACCCTGAAGAAACTCAGTTGTTCTGGTCTATAAAATGGGTACACTGTTACCTGCCTGAAGGTCGCAGGGAAAATGCAATCAGATCATGTATAGGAAGGCATTTTGGAGACCGGAAACGTCAGAACTGCGTCCTGGCGATCGTTACTATTCTTTAACCTTGCACTTGGAGCTCTTCTTGGAACTCGAGCAAGTTCTTCCAGCCGGGGGCCGGTGCTGGTTTGTCGGAGGGCTGGTTGCTGCCTGTGAGCCTCAGCTTCCTGGTGCCCACGGGCCTGTCGAGCTTGGCCGTCCCACGCCGGGCACCTGCTTGGGAGAGGATTTCAGGGCTGGTGCGCCTGTGGACTCAGAACACTGTGTCTCGAATGAGCCAGAGCTTGTGTACCCAAAGGACCACGTCCGCTTCAAAGTGGGCCCCGGCCACCTCCGCACTGATTTGATGATGTCTCCGGACCTTAAGACAGGCCTGCCACTTAGGGGAAGTGGCTTCAGAGCTGGGTGAGCCCTTCCTCGGGGTGGCTGGGAAGCAGCCAGGGTCACTGCAGGGCGGCAGGTCAGCGAGGACCGCCCTGCGCTGCCGCAGGTCTCACCAAACTCCAGCAGCAGCCGGGATGCTAGCTCTGCAGGACTGCTACTCTCCCCTGCCACGTGACCCCGCCGAAGGGCCCCCCCCCCCCCCCACTGACCGACGCGTTTCCTGCTTAAATAATCGGCCTTTTCTTGCCTTTTCCTTTGGCCTGTATGAGCCGTGCCACCGTCCAGGCTTGTCTCGTTAAGCCGCAGGCTGTCCTCAGAATGAGGAGGCTCTAAACACCCTTCTAAAGTGGACGGCAAGCGGCTCTGCTCAGTAGCCTGCTTTCTGGGTCACGTACTCAAAACACTGTTTATTCTACAAACCTATGAGGACTTAAAAATTGAGATTTTCTGAAAGGCTCGTCACCTCAGCAAATCCAAATGCTCTCCTTGCCCTCTGTTCCCCTCCTGTTTCGACTTTATACGGACGCGCCTGTGTGCCCGTGCATGTCATCCTGACACAGGAGTGTAACCGAGGGTTGTCCTCTTCGCTCACACAAGCGAAACACGTTTCAACGTTGCCAAATGGTTAATACTCTGCGCAGCTACCACAGGGTAATTAACGCTTCCCATGTTGGCTGACATCTAGACCTTGCTACTCAAAGTGTGGGCCACGGACCAGCAGCAGCAGCACCAGGAGTTGGTTAGAAATGCAGAGTCTCAGGCCGCACCCAGGACCTGCTGAATCAGAATCTAAAGTTTACCCGGATGCAGGGAATTTGTGTGTCCGTGAAAGTGTCAGTGTGTAAAATGTTGGATGTATTTGGACAACACGGTGATGTCCTCACGAGAAGAAGGCCTTGCAGGGCGTTCACTTCTGTGGCTTCTCGTGTGTGAACGACTCTTGAGAAGAACCTGGGGGCTTTAGGGACCCGAGTGAATGTCAGTGCTTGCTCCCAGCTCTCTCCAGTCAGCCTGCAAAGTCGTGCTTCTCTGGGATGTTCCAGCACTGGAAAAGAAATCACAACCATAGAGCCAAGTGTCTCTGGCCCACCTGGGTGGACAGAGGAGATGACCAAAAAATGGGCCGGATGTTTTTAGGAACGATGGGCTGACGCCACAGGAAGGGAGACGGCATAACGGTGGCAACACCAAGTTTCATGAGTTGGAATTAAATGACGTCATCGCTGATTCCTGCAGCTGTTTAGTCTTACCCGGAGTTGCTGTGTTTGTGTTACTTGGAAAACGTGTGGTGACCATGTGACCTGCAACCAGGTCACTGTTCCTGCGGCGCCATCTTTAAAGCTCTGGGAGGTCCCCGTGGTCTGGAGCAGCTCGTCACCCTTGGTCTGGGGCTGGGTAGGAGCCTTCATTTCTCCCTTCTCGACTCGTTCCACATGATGTCCTCAGGACGACAGTGAGAACGAGGAGATGCAATAAAAGAAGCATAATTAAACCCCAAATGTGTCATTTGGTTTGAACATTGCTTCTTTATCAATTTGAGGTCTCAAGTACCTCCCCCCCAAAATTCCTCAAAACAAAGTATGTGCCAGTTTGCAGGCCCGTAATTGTTCGTAGTGGTCTCTTGTGACCATTCTTCTTCCTCTGGCATTGGTTATAATGTCTAGTTTTTCATCTCTAGTCTTATTAAGTCTGCACAGACCTATAACTAATACAGAGATTGAGTCAGTGATCAAAAATCTCCCAACAAAGTCAAGTCCAGGAATAGATGGCTTCACTGGTAAAGTCCACCAAACACTTAAGGAAGAATTAATGCCATTCCTTCTCAAACTCTTTCAAAAAACTGAAAAGGTGGAAACACTTCCAAAGTGATTTTATGAGGCCAGCATTACCCTGATACCAAAGCCAACGACACCACAAGAAAAAACTACAGGCCAATATCCCTGATGAACATGGATGCAAAAATCCTCCATAAAACACCAACGAACTGAATCCAACAGCACATTAAAAGAATCGTATGCCATGACCAAGTGGGATTTAGCTTTGGAATGCAAGGATGTTTCAACAAACAAAAATCAATTAATGTGAAACACCATATTAACCGAATAAAAGATAAAAGATATGATCGCCTCTATAGAAGCAAAAAAAAAAAAAAAAAAGCATTTGACAAAATTCAACCCCCTTTCATGATAAAAACTCTCAACAAGCTAGGAATAGAAGGCAAGTAACTCAACGTAATAAAGGCTATATATAAAAAGCCCACAATTAATATCATACTCAATAGTGAAAAACTGAAAGCTTTTCCTCTGAACCAGAAACAAGGCAAGGATGCCCGCTCTCACCTCTTCTATTTAACACAGTACTGGAAGTCCCAGCCAGAGCAGGTAGGCAAGAAAAAGAAGTAAAAGGCATTCAGGTTGGAAAGGAAGAAATAAAACTGTCCCTGTTGGCAGACAACATAATGTTGCAAACTCTAAAGATGCCACCAAAAAACTGCTAAAACTAATAAATTCAGTAAAGTTGCAGAATACAAAATCAGCATGCAAAAATCAGCTGCATTTCTATACCCTAACCACAAACTGCCTGAAGGAAATTAGGAAAACAATCCTGTTTACAATGGCACCAAAAAGAATAAAATACTTAGGAATAAACTTAACTAAGGAGGGGGAAAAAAAAAAAAAACTTAGGAAGTAAAAGACTTGTATACTGAAAACTACAGAACGCTGATCAAAGAAATTAAAGAAACAAACAAATGGAAAGACATCCATGTTTCTGGACTGGAAGACTTAATATTGTGAAAATGTCCATACTACCCAAATATATCTACAGATTCAGCACAATCCCTATCAAAATCCCAACAGTATTTTTTACAGAAATAGAGAAAACTCTAAAATTCATATGGAACCACAGAAGATCACAAAGAGCCAAATCACTCTTGAGAAAGAACAAAGCTAGAGGCCTCACACTTTCTAGATTCAAAATATATCACAAAGCTGTTGTAATCAAAACTGTATGGTACTGGCATGAAGACAAACATATAGACCAATGGAACAGAATACAGAGCCCAGAAATAAAACCACGTGTGTACGGTCAACTGGTCTTCAACAAGGGTGCCAATGTTACACGATGGGGAAAGGACAGTCTCTTCAGCAAGTGATTTTTAGAAAACTGGACGTCCACACATCTTACACCACAGAGACTGGACCCTTACCTTACACCGCACATAAAACACATCAACTCCAAGTGGGTCAGACTTAAGAGGCCTGAAACTCATAGCATAGCACACAGGGGCTGAAAACAGTGTCCATACAACCTGTGCATGGATGTTTATGGCAGCTTTACCCATCATTGCCAAAACTTGGAGGCAAGCACGATGCCCTTAGGTGGACGAATGGATAAACCGTGGCACAGCCAGAGAGCGGAATACTATGCAGCACTAAAGAGAAATGCCCTGTCAAGCCGTGGAAAGACACGAGGAACCTTAAAGGCATATTACCGTGTGAAAGAAGCCAATCTGAAAAGGCTATACTTTATGGTTCCAGCTCTATGAAGACTGTGGAAAAAGGCAAAACTATGAAGACAGTAAAAAGACCAGTGGTTGCCAGCGTGGGCAAGGGAGTGGAGGGATAGGTAGGCAGAGCACAGAATATTTCTAGGGCACTGAAAATACTCGGAGTGCTGCCATAATGGTGGACACACAGCATCAGATGCTTGTCCAAACCCATGGAATGTACACCACCAAGAGTGAACCTAATGTAACTGTGGACTCTGGGTGGTGATGATGTGTCAGTGTAGGTTCATCAGTTCATCAGTGACAAGTGCACCATCTGGCGGAGACGCTGACAGCGCAGGGAGGCTGTGCGTGTGTGGGGACAGCGGGTATGTGGGAACTCTCTCTACCTTCCTCTCAATTATACTGTGCACCTTAAACTGCTCTTAAAAAAGAAGTCTTTTATAATACTCTTGGAAATTAAAACTATCACAGCCTGAATAAAATATCCAATAATAGAGATAGAAGACAAAGTTAGGTATATTTTCCAGAAAACAGAGGAGACAATGAGAGGAAATCAGAGGAGAGTCTAGGCAGCCCAATGCGTAAAAGTCAGAAAAATAAGAAACTGGAGAGGGTGAAACTCCCAAAGACAGAACACGGCAGTCTTTTTTTTTTTTTTTTAACTTTATTTATTATTGGCTGTTGGGTCTTCGTTGCTGCGCGCGGGCTTTCTCTAGTTGCGGCGAGCAGGGGCTACTTTTCTTTGCGGTGCGTGGACTTCTCATTGTGATGGCTTCTCTTGTTGTGGAGCACAGGCTCTAGGCACGCGGGCTCAGTAGCTGTGGCTCGCGGGCTCTAGAGCTCAGGCTCAGTAGTTGTGGTGCACGGGCTTAGTTGCTCTGCGGCATGTGGGATCTTCCCGGACCAGGGCTCGAACCTGTGTCCCCTGCATTGGCAGGCGGATTCTGAACCACTGCGCCACCAGGGAAGCCCCTGGAACACAGCACTTTTGTCAGAACCGAGGAGCACGTGTCTAAGGTGGAAAGGGTCCACCAAGCATTGGCATCAAGGCAGAGGACTGTTGACTTTGAGGAACCAAGGACTGAAAAGAAGATAGTGAAGGCTGAGTTAAAAAAAAAAAAAAAAAAAAAAAAGGTCGTCTGAGACAGGAACCGGAAGTTCCCAGACCCTCTCGGCGGCAAAACTGGGAGGCCGCAGTGGGGTCTCCAAAGTGCACAGAGACCCCGTAATTTCCACGCCTGCCATCAGTCCTGGGGCAGAGCCATTCCTTCCGTAAAGATCAGCACCCGGCTCGGGGAGCGCTCGCTGACGCAGCCGCACACCTGCAGTTGGCCGTAACTTCCCTGTGTCCTGTGCGGGGAGCGATCCGGTTTCATACTGGATCCTCAGGCAACACTGTGGGCAGCTGGCCTGTCACTGAAGCCTCCAGAATGCTACTTTGGGATCTACAAGGATTTTACGGGCACCCCGCCCACCATTCCCGGGCTTTTCCCAGGCTGTCTCCCCTTCAGGATACTTCTCTCTGCTTAAGCTGCGAAACCCAAATCTAACGGAAGACGGGATTCAGCCACCTTGCTAGTTGGGCCATCTTTTCATTTTCCATTTTAATGCAGACGTCATCTGAGATGAGCCTATGAAACATTCCAACAGGAAGAACACAGAACCGCGGCACAATTCTGCAGAGCCACAGACACAAGCCTGAGGGCGGCTGCCGGCGCAGCGGCGTGCTCGGGGACGCGTCTGCAAGGCCGGCCAGTGCCTCCCTACGTGGCGGCCACCCTCGCCTCGCCTCTCTGGGTCCCTCCCTTGACTGCAAGTACTAGACACACTGTTGAATGAAGTTGTGGGCACCTGAGATGCTGGATGGAAGAGCGTGATCTTTACAATTTTTATTTCCAAGCGCACTAAAAAAATGAAGGGATGTTTAGGACAAAGCTAAGTGAGATCAGTTGCGTCGACTGGAAGTAAAACGTTAAATGTGGAGACGGCGACCTTTGGGAGAGCGGCTCACTTGTCCCCGGCGAGGATGGGGCTCTGGAAGCAGCAGGGGGGACCGCAGCGGCCCGGGTGCCGGTGTCAGAGCCGAGCACGGAAACACGCCAACGACCCACCAAGAACCGCGCCACTGAACAAAGGGCTGGAGAATGTCAACTGGTGGCTTTATTTCTTAAAAAAGTTACATTGAAAGAAGAGGTTGAAAAGTCAAGTATACTTGATTTGCACGTATTTGCCAAGTCTCACAGGATTCAACCACTTTGATAATTGTTTTTATTGATAACCAGGATATACATATGAAAAGCCTCACATTGAAGCCCAATACACACGTCCAACCCAGACGACAGATGCTGCAGAACAGTCTCGGGAAACCCATCAGTCTCCTGTTCTGTTAGTCCTCCGGCTGCGACTCGGCGCCCCCCGTCACAGCCCACGTCCTGCAGTGACTGAGTCCATTTCACACCCGTCCCACAGCTCGCTTACTCAGCTAGACTGTTGTCCAATAGGCCCTTTGTGGTTCTGCGCCAGCAGTGGTAGAAACCCTGATCAGGACAGGGGACGGGTTAATGCAAACGAAAGCAAAACAGCTCACAGATGAGCAGAGAGGTGTGGAGACCAGGAGGGAGACGCCCACTCTTCTCAGCGTGGGACGTGGGCTCAGGGGACACCACCCCCCCCAAGACCTTGTCAGAGATGGCTTCCTCCTCAGTCCCGCGAAACACCGACAAACCAGGCAAGTTTAAGGCGAGTCCCCAGGGAGGGGAGCTGTTTGCTTTCTGGCATAATTTTAAGCTCTGCACCAAGGGTCCTATTTTATCGCTTGTGACGTGGGTAAAGAAACAAAATGATGCCCCAAAAAGGTAAAAACTGAAAAATCAAACAAGCTGTCGCCATCCTGAATAGTCTGCAAGCGAGGCCCACGGGGCCCAGGGGCTCCTGCCTCGCGGCCCCCTCACCTCGTCGGGGCCGCGTGCGCCCCCTGCAGGCCATCTGCGCGAGCATCAGGCTGCAGGTGCCAAGCCGCCACAGACGCTGCTCTCCTCTCACGGAGGGGCCGTTTACACGCTGCTCATTTGGCCAGAACCAGACAGGTCAGTGCCAAAGCCCTCTCACGCACTCAAGATTTTTGTAAAAAAAATTAAAACAGGAGGGCAACAGAAGACCACACAGGAATGATTGTTCTTTGGATTGAGATATTCTCCAATATGCAATACATTCATAGTAAACCCCACGGGAGGGGGGACCCCGCGCAGCTCTCCCCTCTTCCCTGAAACGTCGGTTTCTAAAAAATAGCTTGTCTGTGGCACACGCCCATAACGTGTTATGTTGCCTGAACAACACGGCCCACTTTAAAACACACGTGCACGCACACACACAGACACACGTGGACTTGCCCACAGGGTCAGGGCCCACCAGCCCCGGGCGGGGAGCGAACCTGCAGCCCTGATGCTCCGTGCAGCGCCTGCGGCTCCTGCATCCAGGCCCCTCCTGGACCGAGGCGGACCCTCGGGAATCACGGGGCCAGCGGGAGCTCCCCGAAGCCACCAGCCGCAGAATTCCTGGTCACTGGCTTGGCTCGTTTTCTTCATGAGTGAGAAAAGCAGCTCAGCACACAGGATTTTAATAACCCGTGTAACAACCCACGAAACTTCTTAAAAGATGCCAAGTACGTTAACAGAACTCCTAACTGTGCAGGAAGATAATGACATTTGGCTTCTCCGTGCCGCCACGTCCCTTTGTTACTGGACGGTGACACGCATCAGAGCGCCACCCAGTTAGTGTGGGAACTCCGCCATCTGTGACCGGAAACGTATAAACTCTGCTTGCTGCAAGCAACTGCTCTCCACTTGCCCTACTGGCCACAGATGAGCTGCTGATACCCTTTCCGACCCCAAATAGATAAAGTCCGTGAACAAGTCCCAGCATGATGAGAGCCTCACACCGAGAACTCGGGGCCCCCTTTCCTAGGTCTCGTCTGCAGTCGCCTGAATCGGAAGCCGACGAAGGGGTTCATCCAGAGCAGCGAGGGGGGGCCCCCAAAGACGGACTTCATCCCTTCCCACCGCAGCCTCCGCTCCCACGTCGGCTTCTCACTCTTCAGCCTCTCAATCTCCTGCGGGAGAAAGAAAAGCAAGTGGGCGGCAGCGCCAGGAAAACCCGCAGCAGGTACGGGTCAGGCGAGCGGTGACAACAGGGGAAGCACCACCAGACTCACACGTCCCTCCCTCTGCACGTGGGAACGAGGCGTCGGGGTCAGCAGCGGGGCCTCTCCTGGCACCAGCCCCGCGGCCCCCGAGCACAGCCAGGCTGCAGCCACCAGCGGGGTGGACAGCCTAGGCAGCCCCAGAGGCAAAGGGGGAGCCAGCCCTCCGGGCCAGGATTGTCTTTTTTTCCACGTACTATATTATTACAAATGCTGATGAAGCGCCTGCTCTGGGCCTTCAGTTCAAAGACATGAAGGCGACCAGCTCCCTGCAGCTGCCAGGGGGCGGGGCCTCCTAGAAACGGAATGTACCGGCTCTCCCCGCCTGGCTCTGTTGACTCTCACATCACAGGTACGCTTGAAACCCGAGCTGCACGCAGCGAGGGGGGCGCGTGCGGTGATGCTGTCGCGGCCCCTCGGGGCTGCCCCGTCCACCTCCCGGGTTAACACGCGGGGCCCGCCGTCCACAGCAGTGCTGCCCGCCGACTCGTGCCCGCACGAAGGCCGCAGCAGACACAGCAGACGAGGAGCGTACCGTTTCATCATTGCATATGGAGTGGATCTGGGTGCCGAACATCACTGCGGTGAAAGTGAAAAACAGCAGACCCTCAAGGCACAGGAAGATCAGCAGGATCACAGTGACTGGAGGTGAGAAACCACTGCATTCTGTGAACGAGAAGAGCTGGCTGTGGCTGGACATCGGAGCGCGGCGAGCGGCCCCGGCTCTGTGCCACCCTCAGGCCGGCGTCCACGGAGGAAGGAGCTCGTTTCGTAAACAGGCACACCCGCTGTCCACCAGGGGCGGGAGGCAGCCCTGCCAGGCAAGAACCCACACCACCACTTCCTGGTCGGCAGATGCGGAAGGTTCTGTATTACCCCGCTTTCTACTGAGACTGTATTCGTGTACAGCACTGCGTACTAAGATACAGCAAAAGCCAGAAAAGATGAGCGTCGCGTGTGCCTACACCTGTGAGCAGGCCGCACACCCAAGGCCAGGGCCGCCCAGCTCGCGCCTGCCTGGCTACACTCGCGGGGCGACTCGTACTCAGCCATGCACGCTCGACCAGCCAGAGCACACACAGGCCTGCTGGGAACAATACGCATTCTCACCCAGTCTCAAAAATCTGCAAGGTGCAGAAACTATTAGCTGACTAAGGAAGACCAAGTGTATGTACATGGCTTCATTATAGCAAAATGGCAGTGTGAGAACTGTCCCATACTCTTTTCTTAAAAAGCTCATTTAACTCCTAAAATAACCAAGACGATTTCCTTCGAAACTGGAGGATCCCTTCTTCCTCTGCCTCCCCTCTCCCCCCACAGCGTGCACGTGCAGGGGGGCCTGCACCTGCACTTACCAGTCCACTGCCCTCGGACGCAGGCGACGAACTGCAGCCCGCAGAGCACGAGCGCGTGCACGGACGCCAGCGCGATGTACATCTGCGGGGAGACACCCATTAGCCCATGCGAGGACGAAAGGCCGCTGAACCGTACGTTTACTCCTGATCTCATGGGTCAGTGAAAATGAGTGAGGGAAGGAGTAACAGCAGCAGTTGACATCCGCCTCGCCAGGACCACACTGGACCAAGCACAGAAATCCACATGGGGAAATACGTTCTACCACTTCAGCAAGAGCCTATTAACAACTGGGGTTCAAGGTATCTGGGAGAGAATTAAATCACAGTAAAACACCCAGAATAACACAAGCAACGTACACTCATCTGGTGGACTACTTCCTACCAGTGACAGCACAGGTATAATTTGAGTCCCAGAGAAGAGGCTGCAGGGCTGACGTCAGAATAAACTTACTCGCTCCAGGTAAGATTCCAGATAAAGAACTTAGTACAAGTCACTCACTCCATGCGTATCTTTACTCACAGTGAAGAGCACGAAAAATCTCTGATTCTTTTCTCCGACACAGTTGTTCACCCAGGGGCAGTGATGATCCATTTTCCGAATACATCTTTTGCAAATACTGAAAAGGAGCAGTTAGATTTTCACTATTCCACGCTCGGAGGAAACACCGCCCAATGAAGACAGTACTGGGAAGAAGCCACCCAGGGGGCCTCCTGCCCTGTGGAAGGGGTCGCTGCAGGGGCTGGGGCTCAGGCTGCACCTGCAAAGGGTTCCATCCAGTGGTGGGTGTTCACACTGCCTGGGGAAGGGGTCCCAGCAGCACTGGGTTCTCTGGCTGCACCGGGGAAGGGCTCCCTCCAGTGGTGGGCACTTGGACTGCACTATGAAGGGTGTCTGCAGATTGGGCACTCAACATGCCCTGGGGAAGCCGTGCCTGCAGTAGTGGGGGGCTCAGCCCCAAGTAAGGGGTTACAGCAGTGGTGGGTCTATGGCTGCTGGGGAAGCGGTCCCTCCAGTGGTGGGTACTCAGGCTTCCCTGGGGCAGGGATTCCAGCAGTGCTCGGTACTCTGGCTGCCCTGAGGAGAGGGTCCCTCAGTGGTGGGTGCTTGGGTTGCCTAAGGAAAGGGGTCCCCGTAAGGGTGGGTGTGGGTGAACAGACTGCCCTGGGGAAGAAATCCTTCAGCGTGGGCTCTGGCTATGCCGGGGAAGGGGCCCCTCCAGTCGTGGGCACACGGGCTTCCCCGGGGCAGGGGTCCCAGCACTGGTGGATGCACTGGCTGCCGCAGATAAGGGGTCCCTGCAGTGCTGGGTGCTCTGGTTGCCCTGGCAAAGGTGTCCCTTCAGTAATGGGTGCTCGGGTCACCCTGGGGAAGGGGTCCCTGCAGTGATGGGCACTCGGGTTCCCCTGGGGGAGGGCCGCCATACCTGCAGTGGTGGGCGCGCTCGGGCTTGATACAGCAGCACTTGGGGCATTTGTAGATCACTTCTCCAGGCTTCAGCTGCAAACTCTCCATGTATTCCTTAGTAGCATTCCCTTTGGGTACTGCCCCCTATGGTTTAATAACAGTGTATTTTAGCTGGGCGGAAGGAAACATCAGTGAATTTAGGAATTAGTCTTGGGTGTTATGTACCATGATATAATTTATCATGCTGTAGTTGCCACTTACATTAATATGAAAAATAACTATTACTCAGGCAGGACCAGAAGTTTTATTTTTCATGAAAAATAGCATGCTTTAAAATGAATTCAAAATATAGAGTGCGTCATCCTTCATAAGGTGAGTCACCTGGGTTTTTCAAACTTCATGCAGGACGTGCCAGAGGTGAGGTGTGTTTGGAAGCCACTCCAGCCCCAGGGCAGCTGGCGTCCCCAGGGTGCGCACACTTCCTGACACACAGGTTTCCTATCAGCGGCAGCAGGGAGTGCTGAACAAAGCAATCTCAAAAAGGACTTTATCTTGTGTGTTTGAAGTTGCCAACCTAATCAGGAGCCGTCACACACGAGCCCCAAGCACCCCCCTCCCCCAGGCGTCCGGGCCCAGGGGCAGGAACAGCGGGGCTGTAAGTGTGTCTGCAGGAGCCCTGAGCGCTAGGGGAGCTTGAGAGGGACCAAGAATCTGGAAATGGGAGCAAGAGCCGGACAGCCCCGCACACGGGAGGGCAGCGGGCCCGAGTAGGCTGCAGAGGGGGAGGAATTGTTCTCTGGGCAGTGGAGACAGGCAGTGGAAATCACGTTTGGAAGATCATTCTGGGCACCATGGCCTGTGGACAAGGCCAGGACCCCGTTTCTGTGCCCCATGGAGCCTGTCCTTCACACAGAAATGCACGTTTCTGGAGAAGGAGCCCCACTGGGAGGGAGGAGTAGAGCAGGGGCGCAGTGACAGGAGAGCACGGGGAGACGGGGGCGCAGTGACAGGAGAGCACGGGGAGACGGGGGTGCAGTGACAAGGAAGGCACGGGGAGACGGGGGTGCAGTGACAGGAGAGCACGGGGAGACGGGGGCGCAGTGACAGGAGGGCACGGGGAGACGGCAGGCACACCACTGGCAGCAGGAGCTGCGCTGGAGCTCTTGAAAGCCCACTGTCTGGCTGCCCGAGCCAACCTCTGCAGGGCCAGGGCCGACACCCACATCTGCAAAACCCAGCAGGCACGTGTGGAGACCCAGGACCACTGGCTCCAAGGCCCCCGGGGAGCCGGAGAGGCGGCCCTGTCACCAGCAAGAGTGAGGTCCCACAACGTGCCCCGGGTTCAGGGGGCAGTACAGGAAGGGCTGCAGGCAAAATGGGAAGGTTCACTGCCCGACCCTACCCTGCAGCTGACTGCCCTCCAGATGGGCACCGGTCAGTCCCCCATCCTAACACAGGGAAGCTGCTGTGGTCAAGATCCTGGCCTTAACATGCCACCTGTCTCCTTAATCTACAGTGTAAAAAAAGTTCAGGGTTTAAAGGTTCATTTTTGAGAATTCACATCAGAAGGTCCGGTCCAGCATTTTACTCAATTTTCCCAACACCCTCTGGAGTCTTTCTGGTCCCTCAACCAAGCCAGGACCCCAGCCCGCCCCACGCCTACCGCCGGCCCCGTGACACTGTTCTGACTTCAGGAGCTCCCACCTTGTACAGCCGCTCCTGGTGACAGCTCGGGTCACACGTTTCATAAGACGATGGAATGGAGCAGGTTTAGCCACACACACGCTGCTTTCACAGTAAAACACGTGACCTGACACTTCTGCGGAGCACGGCACCCCACGCTGCCCGCTGGTTGGAGAGCGCTCCTGCGATGCTCACGGAGGACAGGTGTGCATCTCGAGGGGGCGACACGTCAGATAACACGTAACCACCAGCCCACGTGGAGATGAAGGCATCTTCTGGTCCTTCTTGCGGCTCAGAGCCCTGGGCAGGCAGGCAGCCCGTCTCCCACAGTGCCTCTCGATGACTCACCCAGGTCCCCGCGGCTGGTGATCTACACTTCGATTCCGTAGTCCGATGTGCTCTCGCAGGCCAGACGCAGAGCAGAAGGGCGGGCCCGGGTCCGCTCAGCACCGGGTCTCACCAGGTCACACCAGAGGAGCGCCCGCTTCCTCGGCACCAGTGGGCCCCTCTTCGCTCCATCAAAGAAACCTTCCGAACAGGTGAGGCACGTTCCTCAAGCTTGCGTTCGCCTTCGAACCATTTTCAGGGCATGTTTTTTCTAAGACGCATCTTGCGTGTTTCATCTGTGTCTCGCCAGGACTGTGCTCCCTGCCATAGCCACGCCTCCTACCCCAGCACGGCCCAGACGGCTCCCCTGTGGCACAGCGTCCTCTTGACAGCTTTTCCATTCGCTGCTGCTGCTGGCGCCCGACGTCTCACACCTGCACCCACCCACCTCTGATCCGCCCTGGAGAAGGAAACCAGGTGCCCACTCTTAGGAAGAGTGCTCCCAACCACGGCATACATATATCCAGGGAAGTTATGATTTGCAAAGCACATTTCCCCCCCATATCTTTCCATCTTGACGCCCTGATTCCCTCCCTGTCACGCATCCTGGATCCCCAGGACCTGACCTAGGGGCACGGGAGTGTGGCGCTTCCCCTAGGTCTACCTGCTAATCCATGGGCAGCACAGGGGACGAGGAGCACGTTAAACCACGTACAGGGATATAAGCTGAAAACCCCAGAGCGGAAGGAGAAAAATGAGACACGTCAACCAGTCACAAAGGATAGATCTTATTTGGATCCTGATTCAAACAAAAGAATATAAAAGGACTGAGACGACTGAGGAGATGTGGACTCTCACTGGACACAGTAAGGAATTCTTCAACCGCTCCACATGAGCCACTGACGTTGTAGCCATGCTTTTATAAAGAAGAGCCCTTCTGGGACTTCCCTGGTGGCTCAGTGGTTAAGAATCCGCCTGCCGATGCAGGGGTTGAGCCCTGGACGGGAAGATCCCACATGCTGCGGAGCAACTGAGCCCGCGCGCCACAGCTACTAAAGCCCGCATGCCACAGCTACTGAGCCCACGTGCCACAACTACTGAAGCCCGCGCACCTAGAGCCCATGCTCTGCAACAAGAGAAGCCACCGCCATGAGAAGCCCGTGCACTGCAACGAAGAGTAGCCCCCGCTCGCCGCAACTAGAGAAAGCTCGCGCGCAGCAACGAAGACGCAACGCAGCCAAGAATAAAAAATAAATTTATATTAAAAAAAAAAAAAGAAGAGCCCTTTTTAAAGATACACACAGTTATTTACAAATAAAGTTTTATAATGTCTGAGATGTACTTCCAAATATTCTGGGGAGGGAAAGGGAGTAGGCGAGGATATCGCTGACACGAGATTGACCACGAGGTGATAAGCAAGGTTCATGACCCTCTTCTCTCCACTTCTGTGTATAATGAAATGTCTGTAAGAAGTTAACGAAAAAGCAAGGGCTTTGGCAACGGATAACTGTTCAAACCCCAGCTTTGCCTCTTGCCAGCTGTGGGTCTCACCTTCTAATGTGATGTACGCCCACCTCCGCAAGGTGCTGGTGGGTTAATGAACGCCCAAAGGCGTCCCAGGGCGCCCGGAACAAAGGCGCCTTAGTGGGCCCTCGGCACACATCTGCTGCTAAGGCTGATGCTTGTAGAACAAGGCTGGGGACAGAGGAGAGCAGGCTCTGGGCGCGGGGCAGCGGGTGGCCTTGCACAGTCTCATGCTTCTGACACTGAGACTCGCCTCCAGAGGTGAGCTTGCTGCCTTGGGATCGATCAGCTCCCTGGTCCATCACATGTCAGAGACCCCAACTTCCTTTCTGCTCCCCCCTCAAAGTACCAATAACTTCTCAAGAAACAACCCAGGCCAGAGCCAAACCTAGCAAAGACTGACTGTTCCTAATGGCTTAGTAAAAGGACGTCCGGCAGAGAACTGGCCTCACCCGGGTTGCGTGACGGCTCTCGTTCAGCCCAGACTGGACCCCATGTTGAAGGTGATCCTCAGAGAGGAGAAAGCAGCCGCCCCGAGGAGAGGACGGAGCAGACACCCGACCCCGCCGGCCACGCAGTCTCCCCCACACGGTGCGTCTGGAACCCAGCGCTCCCAATTCCCTCTGGTGTGAGGGGCCACCGTCTTCACTAGGCGGCAGAGGGCCAGATGCCAGGAAGGACAGGGGTGCCTGGGGGCTCAGTCGGCCTCTCCCCTGCCTCCTTCCCGAGAGCTTCCCCACCCCAGTCCCAATGCCTGCCCGCGGCCAGACGCACCCCTGCCCTGGGCTCCTGACACCCCGCGGGGTGCCCTTGGTTCTATTCACACCGACTCCCGGTGGTTTCTGTAACTTGCCACTGGAGTCCTGACGTGTGGCATGGCGGAAGCAGTGACAGCCAGATGTCAAGACGGAGGACGTGAACGGACCGTCCTCCAAAGACCTACAAACGGCCGAGAAGCCCAGCATCGTTAGTCATCAGGGAAATGCAAATCAAAACACAATGGGGTACCACCTCACAGCCGTCAGGATGGCTCTCATCAAACACATGAACATCACCTGAGGAGGTGGAGAAGCAGGAACCCGTACACTGCTGGGGGGACTCTAACGCGCTGCAGCCGCCACGAAAAACCACCCTCAGCAGTTCAGCGTAGCGTGAACATATGACACGGTACTTCCACTCCTGGGTCTCTACCCAAGAGAAACGAAACATGGGTCCACACAAACCTGGTCCACAAGGGTTCACGGCAGAACTGTCCATAACAGCCAGAAAGTGGGAAGGACCCCGATGGCCACCAACTGACGATGGCTGTAAACAAAACGTGGCCCAACCCCACAGTGGAACAGTCTTCAGCCGTGAAGAGGAACGAAGCCCTGACAGTGCGCGGTGTGGGTGAGCCCTAGGAACCTCGCGCCGCGAAGGAAGCCAGACGTCAAGGCCATGTGTCCCTGTGTGATTCCATCTATGTGATCTGTCCAGAACAGGCCAGTCCAGAGACAGAAAGTACATCAGCAGTTGCCTGGCGCTGGGGGACCTGGGGGGGGCGGGGCGGTGACAGCTAAGGGCTGCAGGGTTTCTTTTTCGGGTGATGAAAATGTCTAAAATGACTGCGGTGATGTGAATACATGAAAATTATCGAACAAAAGGGTGAATTTTGCGGAATGTGAATTAAATTTCAATTAAAAAATGCTTGCATCCAGGACTCACACCCTCCCCCACCTCACACTCCAGCCCTCAGCGCTTCCATCCAGCTTCTTGGCAGCGAAACAAGTGAAGCGAACACGCCCGGCGGGAGCAGAGGCAGCGCCCTACACACACCTGCTACCCGACCCCCGGCTCTCGGGGCTTCCTGAAGAGCTGTGAGGCCTCTTCCCGCGGGAGAGGGGCTGTAGCAGGAGCGGGACCACGGGGGGAAGGACGCCTACACTGGTCAGAAGACACAAGCACTGTGATGAGAGGGGCCCAGCCGGGTAGCCCTCCCTCCCCCGGCCCCACCGGGCACACCGCAGCCTGGCACCTGGGCACCGACGTGGTGGCCTCCTTGCCGAAACGCCTACAAACGATGGACCCAGCCCCGTTTTCAACATGCAGGAAGATGGCTGACACTACCAGCTCTTCCTACAGCGAACTTAAAGATAATAGCTAACCTGCAGCCCAAAGAAGTTAAATTAGTTGCGTGTGATTCGTAAAGTGGTGAAACCTAGATGCCACATCGCTCAGCTTTCAGTCCATACTTCAGAGAAACAAAGTATTTAAACTAGAAGGGGGGACTTCCCTGGCGGTCCAGTGGCTAAGGCTCCGTGCTCCCAGTGCGGGGGGCGTGGGTTTGACCCCTGGTCCAGGAGCTAGATCCCATATGCCACAACTAAAGATCCCGCATGTCGCAACTAAAAAGATCCCGCAGGCCGCAACGAAGATCCCGCAAGCAGCAATAAAGATCCCACGCGCAGCGACTAAGACCCAGCACAGCCAAGTAAATAAATAAACATTAAAAAATAAAATAGGATTTCAGGCATTATTCAGTACACTTTCTTCATCTGAATAAACAGCTCAGTGTAATGTTTTCCATGAATATACCATGACATCACCTCTCTCTGGGCGCTGGGTTCTCTCCAGCGAAGCCACAAACAACGCCACCAGCCTGTATCCAGGAACTCGTGAACCCCGAGGCTGCGGGAGCATGAGGCCCTCCGCCCGGTGCCGCTGGTGCCTCCCCAGCCCAGACCCGGCCGAAAACCCCAGCGAGAGGGCAGGTACTCACGGGGTCGGTGAGCATGGTCCTCAAGTGAGAGGACAGGGCAAGCACCGCCAGGCAGTTAAAAACGACTCCATTGACCACGGAGTACCAGAAGTCTTTGGAAGGCAGCAGCATGACAAACGTCACCACGAAGTCCGCGTACACGACCAGTAGCCACGTCACGACAGCACAGATCATGCCACAGCCGTCGCGGATGAACCAGACCCTGTCTGCCACGTCGGCCTCGGATGAAGAGGAGGAGGAAGAGTCGTAGTTGTCATTTTCGGTCAGGAGAGGATGGTGTTCGACATCCCGGAGCCGGTGTCCTGATGACGGCATGGTTTCCCTGGAGGGGCATGGGACACAACTGGTGAGGCTCCCGGGGACACACGGTCACCTGCGGCTGGCCCCAGCCACACTGCACAAGGACGACGCGGGGCAGGAGCTAGACACCCTTGGCACCCAGGCTCCAAGCCTGGGCAAGACGAGGCCTGGGGTACCACGGCCCCATCCACGGTGCCAAGGCCCGAGGGCCCGCAGCGCACACATGCCAGCAGCTGATGAGAGGCTGACAGACAAGGGGCTCTTTCACTGCTCGTTTCCACCCCGGCCCACGACCACAGAGCCCAGTTCTCGCCTGACTCTTCCCTGTTTCACTGAGTTCTTCACTCTCACTTCTCCCTCGTTTGAACTGTGACAACGTACGACCATGTTTTTGAGGCAGTCTTCTTTAACTCCGTGCTGTTTCTAGAACGCCCTTCCTCTTTCAGTCTTTTAACAGTTTCCTTCACTTATCTGCTCTTTCGACAACTCTCCCATATTTCCTAATACCCGAGAACACACAGGGTCAGAAACTAAAGGAAAACTTACACTTTTCCTAGCAAACGTTTTGCTGCTGCTTTAAACCTATAACCTCCTGTCATCAGTGTCTGATATGAGTAGAAATACTCATGATAAATAAAGAAAGGGAAACAGACTCAGTTCATGTGGCCCTGTTGTTCGTGCAGGGGATAGAAAAACACTGATAGCACTTTATCAAACGACCCGAGGGCTTTCTCCACTCAGGCTCGGCTTCTTTCAAACAAGCACAGAGCAAGCGACTGTGGCCTCCCCAGCGTGGCGGGGGAGGAGGGATGAGAATGCTCTTGGGGCCGGGTCTGCTACAGCTGACGCACAGCATCCGCTCGGAATCCTGGCATTACTTCCTTCCTTAACTGTAACTGGAGCACGGGAACGATGAAAACATTACTGAATGAGTGAATCTGCTGGTGAGAGTTCCTTCTGCAAATATTTTGCAGGTTTCCCTCTCGATACAAAGATACTGACTAGTACAAGACAGCAAGGAAACTGTTCCCCGCAGCCTGCTCTTAGATCAGACAACAAGAGCTTTAAAATTACTGAAGTGAAAAAACTGAAGATAAGAATTTGGGCAGCCCCGAACCAGCCGTTCTTCAGCCAGCACACACTGGACCCGACGGCTGCCTTCCTGCTAAGGCCTCTGCCGCAGAGGCCACCCGCCCTGCAGCGCCTGAGGCCTCTCTCTGCCAAGCAAGTCATCCTGCAGAGGCAGTCCTCGTGCCTCTGAAGAGCACTCTGCAAAGGGACTCTGAACAGCAGACACGGCTATCTGGAGAGGGTGCTGGAGCGCGGTCCTGTCTACACCACTGTAAAGCCTGATGCCGCCAGGGGGCTGAGACTCTCTGGGAGGAGGACCGGCTCGGCAGCTCCACGGGCAGTGCGCTCAGCACTCCCTACCCTGAGAGGGCGTCCGTGTCTCAGCCCTGGGCTGGCTGTCAGCCCTCGTGGGAAAGGCCTGGCTCTTCTCTCCGGGCTCCCCGTCGGGTGCCCGCACGCCCCTGGGCTCACGGCAAGCGCGCATCTGTTTCCAGGCAGACGCAACAACGTGAATTGGTCCCCGTCTCAGATCCAGAGAGAGGCCTAGTGATGGCCACGGGAAGTTTTTTTAGTGAATCATGAATGTTCATCAAAGCCTTAGCTGAAAAACTCCCCTGACCAGAATCCCTCTGCTCTATGGCTACTCCTCAGGTAAGACGCTTTCTAGGAACAATGGGTGCCCGCCTGCTGGGCAGTGAGCAGTCGCAGGGGCCACGTGTCCAGAGACAGGCCAGCTTTTTGTCAGAGCACACTCGTGCAGCCCGAGTTCTGCCTAGAAATCAGAACCTGAGTCTTCTGGACGCCTGACCCAGTCCCGATTAACCTTCCCGGCTGAGGCATTGGTGACAGCAGCCGCAGGCCTCCCCCAGAGGGGCAGATGGCAGCTGTATTTGTGAGGAAGGGTGACTGCACACATACCAACCCCAGTGGGCGGGAAGGGACATTCCCAGAAGCACTTTAGGATACTGAGGCATCACGCCTGTGTGCTTCAGAGCTGAATTTGTAAAATCCACTAGAAGGCAAAGGGAGAACAATCTGATGCCCAAAAGTCACTTCATTTGCAAGAAAGCAATCGGTGAACACGGCGAGGTTAGGCTGAACACATCCGGTTATCTGTCATCAAGAGCAGGCGCCTTCCGCTGAGTCACAGCACTTACACTTCATTAATGCAACAGGAAGGGAGGGGAGGAAATGAAGAAACAATTCCTTTACACTCAACTAATCTAAAAATGCTGGGAACACAAGAGCAAATGGCACGGCAACTGGCGATGCGAAGCCAGGGCAAGGGCACAGCCTCACTCTGTGCTGATACCCGTCACTGGTGACTGAATACTCTGCGTGATCACGTCTGAAAAAGACCTGAAAGCACTGTGCACTGACCGACGGTTTTTCTACTTTAATGTCCAGTTTAATGGGATACTGTCTACACTCCGAACCTGAGCTGTTTATCGTCGTGTTAAATCAAGCCCCGTTTCCCAGAACGCTAAGAGCAACATTGCAGACCCCCATTATTGAAGGGACAACCACTCGAGCAAAACCCTTCCAGTGGTTTACATTTGAGAACTCCCCTCATCTTGTAATACCTGCTAGTAACTGATCAATTCTCTTCATGGAATCTTCCTCCAGGGACACACTCCCCTTTTAGCGTAGGTGGTAAGCAAACCCAAAGACAATACGTGAAGAAAAAGATCTACTTGTCACCATTAACCATCTGAACTGCCCGTATTTGCCTTTTCAAAGGTGTGCAAGTTAGTGTCAGCCGTTAGAGAGGAAACAGTGATTAGAGACCTAAATAAGCAATCACTTACCTCACAAATTATTTTTAGACATTACTTGAACGTTTTGTGTCTTTTCTTCAGGATCTTAAGGTGCATACTGTCCTATGTGGTAGGATCTGAAAGATAATAAAATCTGATTAGAAAAGTTACTTATTTTATGACCAAGGCGCATATACTATTTCTCAGTGCATATGATCAACTTTGGGAGCACATGTAACCGATGTGACGCTTCACACCTGAAGTTCCGTTGCTCAGAACCATCTTTAACTATGAAATCATGACTCCTCTAGGTTTTCGTTACTAGTAAACTGCTTGACAATCCTGAAAATTAAGTAATTTATTCTAAACCTGTCCATTTTACACTCTTGTTACTTTAGCCCTGGTCTTAAATACAAATCTCTAAGCCAAAATCCCTGAGAAAGAGCCCCAGGGATAATCCAGACCAAATCTGGTCAACCTGCATTTCAACAGGCAGCAAGTGTTCACCGTTCACCAGCCACAGCAGAGGAATTACAGAAAAGACGAGAGAGAAAGAGGTGAGAGGTGCACCAGGCCCCGCTGGGGGAGGGTGCCCCGGGGGAGGGGGCACGGTGCACGAAGGAGCGGGTGGAATGAGTGAGGGGCGTCCCAGCCTGGCAGCGTCTCCCACTGGGTGGGCAAGCAGACGTAGCCTCCCTAGAAGCACTCATCTGGCCCAAGAAAAGAGGCTGGAAGACACCAAGAGGCGGCGTGTCCCCCTCCCAAAGAGGTCAGATTGCTGCCAGGTTTCCCAAAGACCAGGGCCACAGAGGACAAAGGACCATGGACGCAGACGCTCCAAGCACACGCTCCTGGTACATCTCATCCTTAAATGTGAACCAAGAGCCAACAGATGTTCTGGAGAAAAGCTCAGACAGGTCTCATGGAAGAGCCCCAGAGAGAAAAGAGAGAAACCGGGATTTAGAGCAGGCATGATGCACAGAGAAGAAGACTTACGAGGAATAAGAGGCTGCATTTGTGAGACAAAGGGGAGCGTTCTGAGAACTGCCTAGCTACTGAAAAACAAAAATATGACGGTAGAAGTTTTTAATCTTACAAACAGGACTGGAAGAGAGAATGGGGAAATTTCCCAGAAAGGAGAACTAAACAACAAAGGGGAAGGGGGGAAGGATAAACTTGGAGTTTGGGATTAACATATACACACTATACAGAAAATAGATTAACCAACAAGGACCTCCTGTATAGCACAGGGAACTGTATTCGGTACCTTATGATAACCTATACTGGGAAAGAATCTGGAAAAGATTAGATATACATATATATAAAACTGAATCAGTCTGCTGTACACCTAAAACTAACACAACATTGTAAATCAGCTACAGTAAATCAGCAAAAAACAAACAAAAACAAGACAAAGACAAAGACCTTAGGAGAGAAAATGAAATGAAATCAGAGGACCAATCCAGGAGGTCCATCTTCCAAACAACAGGTCTGGCAAAGGCACCCCGAACAAGACGTCCTTCCTCTGCACAGCTCCACTGCCACCCAGGCCGGCGGCCCCGTGTGCCTCGCAGCCTGTCCACTCTCTTTGCATCTGATATCCTTCCAACGTAACATTTTTCTCTCAGCAAACCCTCAGTTGGTGTCTGTTTTCTGAAACCAAGACCCCTGACTAGGACACCAGGGGGCTGGCATGGAAGAGGGTGAGGGGACTCGGGGGTCGAGGGGTGGGCAGGGTAAGCTCCCCTGGTCTCCTCCCAGTAACTGGAGGCTGCTCGCTGCTTCCTGACCGGGAGTGCCCCTCCGCCGGGCCCGGCTCTGCTGTCAGGCTCCCCTGCCCACCCGACCCTACAAGTCTCCTCAGGACCCGTCCTCCCTCCACAAGGACGTGGACAGCCTCCCCGCACCCGTCACCGCCACCCTGCACACCAAAGGTTCCCTAGCCTATCTGTGGCTCTGAGTCCCCTCTGAACTTCTCAGTAACAAATGTGGCCGTGAACCACAAGCTGCTTAAACTAACGGAGGTGACTTGTAAAATATGGCATTTATATATATATACATGGTAACTCTATTCAAATACCTATGCAGTAGCCAACAGCTTTAAACGCCAGGTAACGTGCTGAACCAGTAACGCCTGATCATGCCTAGTGATGCTTTCAACTTTGCATTCACATTCATTTTGAGTGTCTTCAAATGAGCTTATGTTAGCACTGTTTTAAAAGAAAACCGGCTTTGCAAAACCCAGGACTGCCCATCGCAGTCCTCAGGTCTACAGCAGAATCTCTACAATGAGACCAAACCCCGTTACTTTTATAAATTTTTAAAAATAACCAAAATGGCAACCACGTCGGAAAGCGGCCTGGTACTTTCTCAGAGTTAAACCAACACCCTCCCTGTGCCTCGGCAATTCCACTTCTAGGTATTTACCTCAAGGTGAATATGAACACAAAACGTGTACAGAACTGTTCACAGCTGCTGCAGTCATTAAGTCACCAAAGCAGAACAACCCAAACACCCCTCGCCAGGAGATGAATCAACAAACCACAGTATATTCATACAAGGGGGACTGCGGACGGATACAGGCCACCGTGTGGATGCATCTCAAAAAACCACGCCAAGTGAAAAACACAGTGTGTACAGTAGGAGTCCATCTGCACGGCACTCTGAACCAGGCGAAGCTAATTTATTTTGAAAGAAATCAGAATGGGGTTGGAGCACAAGAGGGAATGACGGAGAGTCCAAGGTAACTTTCTGAGTTGACGGAAAGGGCAGCAGGCGACACAGGCACACGCACTGTCAAACCAAATTCAATGAGCTGATAAAATTATACACTTAAAATTGTGCATTTCACTGTACGTTAACTATGCCTCAGTTAAAAAATGAACAGGAGAAAGAATAACCAGCACAGGTACACGTGCAGGTGTAAGAGGGTGTGGTAACAGCCAGGTTCTAAGCGCTGCTGAACCCGGTCTCGCCCTACAGACGCTGCCTTCCGAGCCAGACCCTGTCACAGTTTACTTTTAACAGTATCTTCGGGCAAGTGTCTTAAACTCTTCCCCTCACTTTTTTCCCCGTGTCTATAAACAGAAGATGCATTTCTCATAAACAAACTGAAGACAAGTAAACAAAAGACGTCAATATACTTTGGTGATCAGTTGCTACAAAAAAGAATGAAGATCCAATGATTTTCACTGTTGCAAAAAAGGAAATGTCTACCCTAGAGCCTGGTATTCATGTGTACGTTAAACACTGCTTAAACTCATCACTGTTTTACTGTTCATACGCCCACTGCTGACCTATAAGAAACAGGAATAAGCACATCTCTGCTTCAGGCACAGAAGCAGCGTGTGAGGCAAACACAGGCCATGAGATGTGCTGAATTCAAACGTGGGGGCGGGGCCTCTAAGCTGCAGACTCCACGTGAGGCCCAAGGATGCTCGACCTCGGACAGGCCCTCAGCCCACAAGGGCTCATGGGAGAGAGAGGCGGGGACCAGCCTGGTAAACAACGTGCTCAGTGTTATCCCCAGTGGCAGGCAGAGGGCGATGACGGAGAGAGATGACAATCGCTTATCCCGTCCAGAGGAACCAGAAAAGTGTCGGTTAGGACGACAGCAGGAGTGGGCCCCCAGGACAGGCAAGATCGCACAGGAGAGGACAGTGCGGGAGGCACAGAGGCTGGAAGGGGAACCCGCGGGCTGCAGGGCCCTGGGCTCAGCGCAAGGGAGGGCAGGAAGGCAGGGAAGGGGAGGCCAGGGCCCCGCACAAAGCACTCCGGAGGCCGAGCTAGGCAGCCTGAAATTCCGTACGTCATTCTGCTGCAAAGGGAGACTGGAACTTCGGTCAACAGACAAGTGTTTTAGAAAGATAACTGGTGACAAACTAAGATTGGGATGGAAGGAGGAAGACGGGCAGCCGGGAGGCGGCTGCCATGCCCCAGAGCAGAGCTGACAGACGCAGGGCCAGCAGGGGAGCGGGGCCTGCAGGCGACGAGCAGGGGCTGGGAGCAGAAAGGCTGGCTGGAGCAGACAGCACACCAAGGGGCCGCGACCTCCTCCCAGCAGTTTCGGTAAAGAGCCAAGAAGCTTGCAGACTGGGTGGTGAGCAAACGAAAGAAGCAAATTTGTTTAAATGTGGTTAAGTCAAGGACATACGTAGCTGGAAGGAAAAAACAATTTTTCAATTTCCCTTCTTACGTATTATCTCATTTAAAGCTACAATGGGGCTTCCCTGGTGGCGCAGTGGTTGGGAATCTGCCTGCCAGTGCAGGAGACACGGGTTCGAGCCCCGGTCCGGGAAGATCCCACGTGCCGCGGAGCAACTACGCCCGTGCGCCACAACTACTGAGCCTGCACTCTAGAACCCGCGCTCCGCAACGAGAAGCCACGACGGTGAGAAGCCCGCGCACCACAACAAAGAGCAGCCCCCGCTCTCTGCCACTAGAGAAAGCCTGTGTGCAGCAACGAAGACCCAATGCAGCCAAAAATAAATTAATTAAAAAAAATAATAGAGCTACGATGAACCTCTCAACAAGACAGAATTCTATTTGTTGTGTAAGCTGACTTCACCCTCACTGGCTCCCAATAAATAGAATTAACATGGCTTCTGCAACGAATTTTAATTTGTGTAACAAATGATTGCTTTGTCCAAGTATTTAATTGATATGATACCTTGTTTTCATTTTATATAAAACCCTTTATACTGTTCCAATAAATATCTTTATTAGTAAAAATAATAATAATAAATAAAACAAGAGGACGGGACCAAGATGGCGGAGGAGTAGGACGAGGCGCTCACCTCCTCCCACAGGAACGTGGAAAGCACATCTGCACGTGGACGGCTCCCACAGAACAGCTCCTGAGCGCAGGCACAAGACCTCAGACTTCCCGAAGGGCAAGAAAACCTCCAGCTAACCTGGTAGAACAAAAGGAAAAAGAAAAAGAAAGGAATGTAGACGGGGCCTGCGCCCCAGGCAGGGAGCTGTGGAGGAGATCAGCCTGGACAGGCGGCGAGCGTCGGAGCCTAGCAGGAGAGCACAGGAACCCGTCTGCGGAGGGCAGCACAGAGAGCAGCCTGCACGGAAGGTCCGCGCCGCCACCCTGCGCTCCCCAGCCTCAGACGCTCATCCGTCAGTGCTGAAGCTCAGGCTTCGGAGGTCAGACCCAGGGAGAGGCCCGGGGCGGGATGCAGACAGCTGAAGAGGCTGGACTGTGGCAACTGAGGGTGTGCTCGGAAGAAGCCAGGGCCTGTCAGAGAGCCAAGGCGCCGTACTGAGGGGTTCACGAGGAGAGGGGAGGGACCACCATAAGAGCTTCTTTCCTTACGAGCGCTCCCAGGCAACAGGACACTGCCTACAGGAGCTCTGGGGGCGGGCGCGAGTCGCTGCCGCCATCGTGCGCTCCAGAGGCAGGCACAGGCCACCGCTACGAGACCTGCGAGCAGTCGCCAAGTGCTGCCCCCGCCCGCCCAGTAGCGCACAAGGGCGGCAGCACCTGCACACCCCATATCAAGGGAATAAAAGCCAGCAGGTGCTGAAGAAACAGACAGCAAGCGTCCAAACTAACAGCAGCCCCTCAATTCTGGAAAAGATGGCGGAGTAGAAGGATCGAGCTCACCTCCTCTCACGAAAACAGCAACATCACAACGAACTGCTGAACGATCATCGACAAAAAAGACTGAAACCTACCAAAAAAGATATTTTACATTCAAAGACAAAAGAGAAGTCACAATGAGACGGTAGGCGAGGTGCTTTCGTGCCAAGATAATTAACAAAATGGCAATAAGAACATACATATAATTACCTAAAATTTAATGGGATTCGTAATGGATACAAAAACAAGACCCGTATATATGCTGTCTACAAAAGACCCACTTCAGACTCAGAGACATGTGCAGACTGCAAGTGAGGCGATGGAAAAACGTATTCCATGCAAATGGAAATCAAAAGAAAGCTGGAGTAGCAATACTCTTAGCAGACAAAAACAGACTTTAAAATAAAGACTTACAAGAGACAAAGAAGGACACTACATAATGAACAAGGGATCAATCCAAGAAGATATAACAATTGTAAATATATATGCACCCAACATAGCAGCATCTCGATATATAAGGCAAATGCTAACAGCCATAAAAGGAGAAATCGACAGTAACACAATAATAGTGGGGAAATTTAACACCCCACTTACATCAATGGACAGATAATTCAGATAGAAAATCAATAAGGAAACACAGGCCTTAAATGACCATGAAACCAGATGGACTTAATTGATATTTATAGAACATTCCATACAAAAGAAGCAAAATACACTTTCTTCTCAAGTGCACATGAAACATTCTCCAGGACAGATCATACCTTGGGCCACAAATCAAGCCTCAGTAAATTTAAGAAAACTGAAATCATATCAAGCATCTTTCCGACCACAGTGCTATGAGATTAGAAATCAATTCGGGGGACCTCCCTGGTGGCACAGTGGTTAAGACTCTGCGCTCCCAAAGCAGGAGACCCAGGTTCGATCCCTAGTCCAGGAACTAGATCCCACATGCATGCTGCAACTAAGAGTCCGCATGCCACAGCTAAGGATCTGATGCAATCTAATAAATAATCAAATATTTAAAAATAAATAAATAAATATTTATTTGTTTATTTTTGGCTGTGTCGGGTCTTCGTTGCTGCACTTGGACTTTCTCTAGTTGCGGCGAGCGGGGGCTACTCTTCATTGCAGTGCACGGGCTTCTCACTGCAGTGGCTTCTCTTTGTTGTGGAGCACGGGCTCTAGGTGCGTGGGCTTCAGTAGTTGTGGCACGTGGGCCCAGTAGTTGTGGCTCATGGGCTCTAGAGTGCAGGCTCAGTAGTTGTGGTGCACGGGCTTATCTGCTCCATGGCATGTGGGATCTTCCCGGACCAGGGCTTGAACCTATGTCCCCTGCATTGGCAGGCAGATTCTTAACCGCTGCGCCACCAGGGAAGTCCCAATAAAAAGAAAGAAAGGAAGAAAGAAAGAAAGGGAGGAAAGAAGGAAGGAAGAAAGAGAGAGAGAAAGAGAGAAAAAAAAAGAGAAAGAAAGAAAGAAAAAGAAAGAAAGAAAGGGAGGGAGAGAGGGAGGAAGGAAGGAAGGGAGGGAGGGAGGGAGGAAGGAAGGTCAATTCAGGGGAAAAAAAAACACAAATACACGAAGCCTAAACAATATGTTACTAAACAACCAATGGATCACTGACGATATCAGAGAGGAATTCAAAAAATACCTAGAGATAAATGACAACAAAAACAAGATGATCCAGAACCTGTGGGACACAGCAAAAGCAGTTCTAAGAGGGAAGGTGATAGCAATACAGTTTTACCTCAGGAAACAAGAAAAATCTCAAACAACTTAAACTTACACCTAAAGCAACTAGAGAAGAAAGAACAAACAAAACCCAAAGTTAGTAGAAGGAAAGAAATCATAGGGGCTTCCCTGGTGGTGCAGTGGTTAAGAATCCGCCTGCCAATGCAGGGAACATGGGTTCGAGCCCTGCTCCAGGAAGATCCCACATGCTGCGGAGCGACTAAGCCTGTGCGCAATGAAAGCAATGAAGACCCAACGTAGCCAAAAATAAAAATAAATAAAAGAAAATAAGTAAATTAAAAAAAAAAGAAAAGCTATGATGAACCTAAAGAAGGACTTGGTCTCCCTATTTTACAGATGAGCCACCCCGGACCCCCAGTTAGTCTGGGACCTCCACACAAGTCCCACCACGCTGCTTCTCGGTTTGAACAGGCCACACTTTTAAAAAGCCTAGGACAGCCCCAAAGAGATGTAACGGAGACAGACTGAGGACGATATGCCTAGTTAAGCCAACTAAACAATCAGATTAAGAAACTATAAACCAAGAGGTCCTGGCATGGTTGCTTTTTTCTTTCTCATTTTATGGTTATTTGAGCTTTTCCTGCAACTACAAAAGCAACACAGGCTCATTTTTTCTGTTTTTAAAGAATAAGGGTCCCAGTCTGCAGACGCAGGGGCTGACAGAGCAGAGGGACCCTTCTTCCCTAGGCGGGGGAGGGTGGGGGAGAGGGTACAGAGAAGATGGACAACGCGGAGCTAAAGCAGATCCCACCCCACACGCCGTTCTGAGCGGCAGGAGGTGGGCTGTGGGCGCTGGAAGTGGAGAAAAGCTGAGGACGGCGACTGAGACTGGAAAAAGGAAGGCGGGTAGGGGAGGTGGCAAGAGAGAGCTGAAACTCAGCACCGTGGGCCAGACAGCGCTGGAACCGCGGTTCCCAATAAACGCCACAACAGCCAGGCCTTTCATGCACAAGCGCAGCCTGGACCCAAAGCCCTGCAGGGGGCTGGGGGTTCGCCATGGAGGGCAGGACGAAGGGGAGCAGCCTGCGAAGCCAGGTGACAGGAAACTGCGAGGGACTGGAGGTCCTGAGGCCTGCAGGATGTGCAAGGGAGTCAGGTCGGCAGAGGTGTGTGTGTGTGTGTGTGTGTGTGTGTGTGTGTGTGTGTGTGTGTGTGTGTGTGTGTGTGTGTGTGTGTGTGTGTGTGTGTGTGTGTGTGTGTGTGTGTGTGTGAGATTTATCCTCTTCAATGGTACATTTTCCATCATTTAGTCTAAATTTCATTCTTTCAATTTCTTGATATTCTCTCAACTTAGTATGATGTAAGATACATAAGTATGACCAAAAAATAAGCCTGCAAGGTGGAATTTTAAGAACTCAGAGGAGAAAAAAAAATTTTTTTTTTAATTAAAAAAAAAAAAAGTTTCTTGGGCTTCCCTGGTGGCGCAGTGGTTGAGAGTCCGCCTGCCGATGCAGGGGACACGGGTTTGTGCCCTGGTCTGGGAAGATCCCACATGCCGCAGAGCGGCTGGGCCCGTGAGCCATGGCCGCTGAGCCTGCACGTCTGGAGCCTGTGCTCCGCAACGGGAGAGGCCACAACAGTGAGAGGCCTGCGTACCGCAAAAAAAAAAAAAAAAAAAGAATGGAGCATTCAGACAGCCTACCCCAGTGCCTTGGCTCCAGTGCATTCAGTGCCACTGCAATTATGTTCTTGTATGTTCTTTCCATCAATCTGCAGTCATGAAAGATTTAGTTTGTGCTTTCAAACCAGACCAGTAATGTATGCCATACGAACCAGTATCTTCTTCTCAAATTACTGAATCTGAAGAACAGAATATTAACCTTTAAGGGAAAAAAACCAATGAAATATTAAGTGAACAAAAGCCAGGTCTCAATAATGTGCTGGCACACTGTCCACACTGTGAACAGTAAACTTATGTAACCTTTCCAGAAAGGTCTTTGAAACTGAAACAAAACAGGGCAAACTGAGAAACACACAAGGAGCCAAGGCTCTGGGAGAGGAAAGCCAACCTCACGGGGGTGGGGAGGGGACGACACTGGGCTTTTCCCCATCCCGGCAGCCACTCTTCAGCCTCCTGCCAGGTCCTTCTCCTCCACAGACGTCGAACTGTGGCGGTGCCTGGGCTGGGTCCTGGGTTGTCCTCTTTAGCTACGTGCTCTCTGAATAACCTCCCAGGATCTCAGTCCCATGTAGTTAGAAAGGATGCCTGGGTGTCTCCAATCCGTCACTCAGCAACTCCACGGCAGGGTCAAAGCAGAAACCCCTCCACCCACCAAAACCTCCTGAGCCTACCTTCTGTCTCTATAAATGGTGCCAAGGTCAAAAACCAGGACACACCCTTCATTCCACTCTTTTCCCAACCTCCCCACACCTAACCCGTCAGCAGGTCCTGCGGGCTGGACCTCCAACACCGACCCAGATGAAGGCTGCCCCACCCGGGCAGCACAAACCAGCGCTCCGTTTCCACACTCACTGCCTCTGTGCGCCCATAACGCACTCCCCGATCAGCACCCAGGCCCAGTTTTTACAGATGTAAGTCGGGTCCTGCCACTCCCTTACCTATTAAAACCAGCCAATTGCTGCCTCTGTGGTTAGAATAAAACCCAAAGGCCACCCTGTGGCTACACAGCCCTACCCGGCCCGGAGCCTGTGGACCGCACCTCTTACCTCCCCTCCCACCCGGGCTGTCTCGTTCCTCTGTCATCACCGCAACAGAATGTTCTCGTAATATCCCCAGCACACCCCAAACTCCGCAAACCCTTGTTCAGTGAGAGAAGGAAAAGCAAAAACAAACCCCACAGGAACCGGAAAGGAGTAAGAAAGAGGGTCAAAGTGGGAGGCCTGGGGTGGGGTGGGATGGGATGGGGTCAGACGGTCCGGGGAGCTGAAGGGGGAGAAACGTGAACGGGTTAAGGGGGGAGAGGGAGAAGGGGAGGAAGGAGAGAGACCCACGCTGGCAGGGCTTTTTCTGGGTGTGTCACTGGGAGCACACAGGCTGCACGAGGCAGCCTCAAAGGCACGTGTACACAAATGCCAAAGCTTCCACCTTTATCCCCATACCAGAGCCACAGCCTGAAAGTCAAATGGAGGAGCTATTTTTAATCCCAACATGGTAACTAAACCCTCAAGAATTCCAAAGCCAGAGACAAAAAGACCCCCAGAGTCACCAAACCCTTCAAGAGTCCCGTCCCAGGGAAAAGCTGAGCCTGAACCAAGCTGGTGAATCCCCGCCTCTTTCCTTATCTTCCTAAATGGGGTTTCTTTGTTTAATAGGAAATGAACTTTTGTAACATCAGACTTGCCCAAACCTGCAACACGAGGCCCATCTGACCCGCTCACAGTGAACCTAGCTCTCAGATGCAAGTTAACGACAATGTAAGATACTGGAATGTGAAAGGACAGGCCAGTTACTGAACATCTGCCATGGGTCAGGACCTCTGTATACATCACGACGGTGAACCCTGCCACTACCCTAAAAACGAGGTGCTCGCTAAGGGATGAGGAAATTGCGCCTTCGAGCTGCAGTACCCTGCCCAAGCTCACGGCCAGCAAAGTGTGGAGTCGGGGCTGTTCCGACTCCAAAGCCCACGCTCTTCCATGAAAACACGCCATCTCCCTGAGCGCTTGGTTTCAGAAAACATGTTCTGTAACGTGGACACTGAATCTGGGAAATACGGACCGCTAAGAATTCAAAACGTCCCGACCAGAAATACTGTAAGAGCCTGTCTCAAGAGAAACTGGAAGCTTCTCTATCCTGCCTGCCCCTGCTTATTACTAGGTCTGCAAACGCACTGCGCCCTGTCCCAGAATGACCCAAATCACCAGCTTAACACAGAGCTGGCCTCTCCTTCCATTTACTGATAACACTCCTCACACAGCCAGTATTTACTAAGCACCTTTTTTTTTTTTTTAATGTTGAGCCTTCTTTTAATTTATTTATTTTTATTTTTGGCTGTGTTGGGTCTTCGTTTCAGTGCGAGCGCTTTCTCCAGTTGCGGCAAGCGGGGGCCACTCTTCATCGCGGTGCGCGGGCCTCTCACTGTTGTGGCCTCTCCTGTTGCGGAGCACAGGCTCCAGATGCGCAGGCTCAGTAGTTGTGGCTCACGGGCCCAGTTGCTCTGCGGCATGTGGGATCCTCCCAGACCAGGGCTCGAACCCGTGTCCCCTGCATTAGCAGGCAGACTCTCAACCACTGCACTACCAGGGAAGCACTACTAAGCACCTTTTAACCTCTGGACACAAGGCCTCTTCTTCCCTCATTCCTACATGCTGCCCACGCTTCCTGCTTACAGCCCTGACCCTTCCCTTCCCACTTTTCTCACAACCCAAGCTTAGGCACCCTCACTTCTGGCTGTACCTCTGTAGAACCCTAACCAACAGAGGCGCCAAACCTTGGGACCATGGCATTCAAGGCGCCACTGAATCTGGCTCCCCTGCCCTTCCAGGCTCTTCCACGCAGCGTTCATCCTGCTTCCCCTGCTGGGCCTGTTCACACCTCTGTGCTTCTGCTCCCGCTGTTTCCTCCAATTAGAAGACTCTCGCTCTCTGCCTATTTACCACGCACCCACTATGTACAAACCACTGCAGGGTAAGTGTTTTCAAAACTGTGAGGTGCTGTACCAATATAAGGCATTATCTTGGCCCCATGAAGAGTCTGGATTTATTAGACAATTATTAAAATTCTACTAGAGGTTTTTCAAGAATAGAATGAACTAGTAAGCAAAACAAGAATACGTCTGTAGATAGAGGCAAAGAAGTGAGTGAAAGAGAAAAAAAATCAGAGGCAAGTGAGAGTAAGTGACTAAATGCCGTCCCCGAACAGGCAGACCAAAGTACAGACACATGTTAAACTGGAAAGGAGGCGTTTTCTCCTCCTCAGAGGCAAGGGGAAGAAAAAGACTGATGGGCATTCAGAGCTATCTCAGCTGTAATGGAGTCAAAGTTGAGAGAACTCTCCCAGCAGCCTCTGCTCTATGATCTATAAGGGAGAGTCCTCTGTCAATGGTAAAGCAAAAAAAAGTGTGTGTGTATATATATAATATAGATACACATATATACATAATTTTAAGTGAGGTATAGTTGATTTACAATATAGAAGTTTCAGGTGTATGGCATTCACAATTTTTAAAGGTTATATTCCATTTATGCTGCAACTAAGGATCCCTGGAGCCACAACTAAGGAGCCTGCCTGCCACAACTGAGGAGCCCACATGCTGCAACTAAAGAGCCAATGAGCTGCAACTGAGGAGCCCGCCTGCCACAACTGAGACCCGGTGCAACAAAGCAAATAAATAAAAAAATTTAAAAACTGGCTGTATCCCCTGAGTTTTACAATATATCCTTGGAGCGTATTTATTAACGATGGTTTGTACCTCTTAATCCCCGACCCCCTTCTTGCCCCTCCCCTTCCCTCTCCCCACTGGTAACCACTGGTTTGTTCTATAGCTGTGAGTCTGCATCTCTTTTTAAAAAGTATATTTTTAAGGAAGGTACCATGAATGAAGGAAGGATGCTGTGTAATAAAGAATTTAACCACGCTCAAATGAAGGTCTGGGCTTTATCATCGGCTGACCATCTGATTTAGGGTGGGGACTGGCCACACCAGAAAGACCAACATGATTTAGGGTGGGGCTCTGGGTCACGCAGTATCAGTTGACCTGGAAACTGAGATCAACCTTGTGGGCGGTCAATCAATCAATCATTTATGCCCATGTCACAGAAGCCCAATAAAGACTGCAAACACCAAGGCTCAGGTGAGCATCCCTGGTTGGCAATACCCAGCGCACAGTGTCTCGTGTCGACACCAGTTACGCACCACGTTCCAGCCCCTTGGAGAGAGGACAATGGAAGCTCCGTGTTCGGTGCAGCCCCAGATCCTGTCCTGAGAGCCGCTTCACCTGGCTGACTTTAATAAGCCATAACTCTGAGCACAACAGCTTTCAGTGAGTTCCGTGAGGCCTGCTAGCTAGTAATCCAACCTGAGGGGGGCTTGGGGAACCCCCAGACTTGCAACTGGTGTCAGAAGTGACGGTGCTCTTGTGTGGACTGTTCCCTCTCAACTTTGTAGCTGACCAACTCTGCAGGTGGCCCAAACTCTTCTCAGGTGCTTCAGCTGAAGGGTCACACACAAGTTGCTAACCTGACCCTGGAAACTGGCTTTGGGGACAAAAGGGAGCAAGAGTGAGTGTTTAGATTCTATACTTTATGCTCTGCTCCAGTGTTCGAACTTTTTTTTTTTTTTTAAACAAAACAAGCATGTATTACCTCTGTAATTAAAACATTACTTTAAAGAAACATACCCCCAAAAAGCTGCTTTAAGAAAACTATCTTGTAGAGTTGCTCAGCACGGATTGGAGCAGGGAAATTCTGGAATCATCAGGAAAACTACTTCTCAATTCATCCCAAGCATTAACTTCACATGTGAACTTACTGCTCGTTCCATTTCCTCACATTAACAAAGATTATGTGATTTATGTCACCAAAGGGTCCAAGCCTTGCAGGTAAGTTTCAGAAAGAATGTAAAAGCGTGTCCAGACTTTTGACTGGCTCAAGGCTGCTCTTATACAAAGTTCCTTTCAGTACTTTCTCTCTGTCGCTGAGATGGTCATTCTATTCATGCTAATATTTGTCCTTTCTAGAAGAGGATTTCTGCTTTCATAGTGCATTGATTAGCAAGGCTGAAAATTCCCAATTCACTCCTTGTAATCGAGGCAGACTCTGAATCATTGGTAAAAAAAATAATAATGAAAAATAACAAAAGAAAACTTCTGTATACATCTCTACCCACTTTGCTTTGACGTGAGATGTGTGCATAAAGAGTTCCAGTTGTTGGGCTTCCCTGGTGGCGCAGTGGTTGAGAGTCCGACTGCCGATGCAGGGGACACGGGTTCATGCCCCGGTCTGGGAAGATCCCACATGCCGCGGAGCGGCTGGGCCCGTGAGCCATGGCCGCTGAGCCTGTGCGTCCGGAGCCTGTGCTCCACAACGGGAGAGGCCACAACAGTGAGAGGCCCGCGTACCGCAAAAAAAAAAAAAAAAAAGAGAGAAAGAGTTCCAGTTGTTGATTTATGAATTATTTAGGAAATTACTATCAAATAGTCTCAGGCTCCTCCACCTCACAACTGAAAAGCCCACCTACCAGCCTCACTCCTGAAAGCACACAACCCAAATAATGTCAGTCACTCGACGCTTCTATTTACCAGAATCTTCAAGAGGTGCAATTTAAGACGTCTGTTCCATTCCGTTTTTCAAATATCCCAAGAGCCTCTCTCTTTAATCAAGTACTCTGGGGCTTCCCTGGTGGTCCAATGGCTAAGGCTCTGCGCCCCCAATGCAAGGGGCTTGGGTTTGATCCCTGGTCAGGGAACTAGATCCCACATGCCGCAACTAAGAGTTCGCATGCCGCAACTAAGTTTGCATGCTGCAACGAAGATCCCGCATGCCGTAACTAAGACCCAGCACAGCCAAAATAAATAAATATTAAAAAAAAAAAAGTATTCTGACTTCCTAAGAAGCAAATTTACTGTGCGGGCTTTCTCTAGTTGCAGCGAGCGGGGGCTACACTTCGTTGTGGGGCGCGGACTTCTTACTGCAGTGACTTCTCTTGTTGCGGAGCATGGGCTCTAGGCGTGTGGGCTTCAGTAGCTGTGGCTCGCAGGCTCAGTAGGTGTGGCTTGCGGGCTCTGGAGCGCAGGCTCAGTAGTTGTGGCCCACTGGCTTAGTTGCCCCGTGGCATGTGGGATCTTCCCAGACCAGGGCTCGAACCCGTGTCCCCTGCATTGGCAGGCGGATTCTTAACCACTGAGCGACCAGAGAAGTCCCCAAGGTGACTTTCTAAAAAGGCGACTTCAGATAAGTAAACCTTGTTAAGACAGAATCAAAAAGATTAAATCTGACTTTTAAAAAGGTGACTTTAAGCAAATAAAATTTGTGAAAGTATCAACAGATTAAATTCATCATCTTTAAGGTGAAGAGTCTAAGAAGAAATATACATTGGCCCAGATTTCTAGACCATTTGAGACAGCAGTAGTAAAACAGATAAACCTATGTGCATTAAGTACAAGCACTAAGCAGACTGCAAACGTTAAACACTGTAGCATTGCTTGGACAGCCCTTTACACCACCTGGTCAGTAAAAGAAGCTACAAAGCAGCTACGTCAACAGTTCTTAACCGCCCCCCCGCCAAAAAAAAACTGGTTACCCATAAGCCAATAAAGTGTGTCCATCCGACAGCGAAAAGAGACTTAGTTTCAGCAGCAATGACGCCTCAGGAGAGATGAGCCTTGGCGACAGCAAGAAAAGATGCAAACATTGCCCTGAAGGCTGACCTGATTGTCCCAGGTGCCCTGGCAGGCAATCCCCCAAAGATCATTGGCAGGGGAAGGGAAGATAAGGAAGAAGGTGGGCAAAGAATAAAAAAGGAAAATTAAAACTTACAAGGGAGGGAAGAACTGGAGCATTCATTCGAGAAGCCATGGGTGACGTGAGAGGAAGCCCACTGTAACGCATGCCTATAAACTACTCCTTACAGCTTACACAGGATTTACTGCCACTCTTCTAACTCCAACGACAACCCCGTTATTAGTTATTAAAGGAGAAAACCGCGGCTCGGAGCCCTGAGTGTCGCACCCAAGGTCAGGCAGAAAGCTGGGGCTGCAATTCGGGCCCTACCCCGAAAGGTGCACTAAGGAGTGACAAGGAGACACCTGGAAGAGAAGTCAAGCGCTGGCACAGAGGTGCCCCGAGGAACTCGGGAAGGTCGCAGGTGCGGGGTGGGGTGGAGGAAAGGGCGCAGGGGGCTCGGGGCTGGCGGACGGGGGCCTGGAGTGGCCGGGAGACCCGGGCGCGAGCAGCCCGCCCCGGCCCACCGCACTCACCCGAGGCCCGGGCGGGGTCGCCCGGCGCTGCGGCTCCTCCCGGCCTGCGGCGGCGGCGGCGGCGACTGCAGCGGCCGAGGCAGGGACGCATCATGCGGCCGCACTCATGGCCGGGCCGGAGGGGGCCCCGCGGCTCGGCTCGGTCCTGCCGGGCCGGTCGGAGGGAGGCGGCCTCCGAGCGGACACGAGAGACGGAGCCCAACCTGGAGAGCTTGGCGGCACGACCCCCGGAAGTGAACCTCGCGTGGTCAGCGGCGCCGCGTTTGCGCAGTTCCGGTCGCGCCGCTCCCGGCAGCGGAGAAGGGTGTTTGAGGTGGTTTGCTGGGACTCGGCGGCCGGGATCCCTTTGGGACAGAGGACCTTAAAGACTGACATTTCCCAGAGAAAGGCGACTCTTAGTCGCAAGGTCCCCTCGCTAAAATAAAGGGACCCATTCAAACTGAGGTCCGGAAGAGAAAGGATGAGGGCTACGTGCTACCGCAAGGTCCAAGCCGCGCGGCTAGGCTTTTTGACTCGGGGAGGAGTTCTTGCCCGGGTTTACTGAGCCCGTGGTGGCCCTCCTGAGCCAGCGTTAGGTGTGACCTGGACGGCGTGCGAGGACGGAACACGGGTTAATGGAGAAGCGCGAGTGGGAACGACGGAGCCAGAAAGCACGTGGGGAGTAGGGGAAGCGCCATTGGATGCGCGATTCCTGATTCGCTGAGCCTCTGGTTCCCCTCTGAGCGACCTGGAAACCATGGCATCCCAGCGATTCCTTCCAGATGCTAAGTCCTAAGGTTTTTGAAGGTGGAAACGTGGTTGGGTTTTTTGGGGGGGTGGGAGTGGTATTTCCTACAATATTTGGGACAATTTCCGCAGGGCTGGGAAGTAGGCGCTCAGTGTTTGTTATTAAACTCTTTAAGTACCCACTAACTTGTAAGATTGATTAGAAACAGTCATTGCAGCTGCGGGATCTATCAGACTCCCACTGCCTGCAAGCCACCTTTTCACAATTTACCGTTCTTACTCCCAGGAACGCTTATCCAGCCAAGCTTTTGGAAGTAAGGGGTGCATTAATCATCAAAATTTGAACTTTGAAAGCTTAAAATTTTGTTACTGTACCTCTGCACTCACAATGGGACTATGCATTCAGTCAACCCTCATTGAGCCTCCTATCTCCTGGTCTGTTTATTCCCACGTGGAAGAAAAGTGGGGTAGGCCTCCAATCCGTGGTCAATTCTTTTTGCATAGGCTGAAAGAAAGGATGATTGTGTTTGGAGAACATCAAGACTACAAGTGCCTGCTATGCTTAAGATATACTTGCTATGAGCAAATTAAGAGTATCTTTTTTTTTAATTGAAGTATAGTTGATTTACAATATCGTGTTAGTTTCAGGTGTACAGCACAGTGATTTCAGTTATACATAGATATACGTATGTATCTATTCTTTTTCAGATTCTTTGCCCTTATAGGTTATTACAAAATATTGAGTAGAGTTCCCTGTGCTATACAGTAGGTCCTTGTTGGTTATCTATTTTATATATAGTAGTGTGTATGTTAATCCCAACCTCCTAATTTATCCCTCTCCCCAAAAGAGTATCTTTAAAAAAAAAAAGAAAAGCTTAAATCATGACTGTCATACAAATATAAACACATGTCAGAGATTTAATTTAACTCACTGATTCATGAGGAAGTAGGTAAGGTGATACATGTGGTTCAGAGATGAGTCCGAAAGGCAGGCACGTGTGCAGTGAGGAAGGCTGCAGTGAATTTGCTTAGTAGCTGCTTCTGGCTTCTTCTACAATGGGGAAGTCAATTGAACTTCTACCAGACGAGATTCATTTGTATGTCTGATGTCGGTGGACAAAAATTGTTACCAGGTTGGTCAGCTGGACCTGCGCCGGGGTCCTAGCCCCAGCCGAGACCTCTTGTCTTTTTCCGATCAGATTCGCACAGACAACGATGAAACCAGTGCTGAGACTGGAACAGTACCAGCTGTATTTAGTGGCCAAAGAATGGAAAGGGGGCATCTAGTTCGCAAATCGACTTCTCCACCCAATTCAGGGGGAGCCACCAAATATATTGGCAGGTCGAGGTTAAAAGGAGGGAATTGGAAGGAGTGGGAGGAATATTCCTGACTTACTGGAGAACGGGTGTGGTTTGGACCTTGAACCGTTGCAACTCTCCTTTTCAGTCCTTATATGGGCTTTTCTGGTTGTTGTCATGGCAGTTGTCAACTTCCTGGCCCTGGTGGGTGTGTCATTTAACATATGCTAATATATTACAGAGTATAATGAGGCTCAAGGTCTACGGGAAGTCAAATCTTCGGCCATCTTGGGCCTGGTTGGTTCTAACCAGTTCTTATTTTTTTCTGTTTGCATCTTCCTCCTGAAACTTAGATAAGAATAATTGGTTTCCATTCGAGGGAGGGTCAGGGGTATGATTCTGGGGCAACAGCCTTGGTAACAGAATCACTAGGATTGCTTTCGATTCTCCAAAACCTATAGAGTTATAAATAGCTTAAAGCAAAGAAAAAATCCATAGACCCACATAACCCAAGGGCGTGCGTGACAACACCTAGCTGTCCATTGAAGGCACCCAATAACTGTTTTTGACCCATTTCAAAGTCTTTCACAAAAAGACTCGTAATTCTCCTCCGCCCCCACACTTGTATAGGCTTGTTTATTGTGACTTTAAAATTGCATTGTTGCTAAAGGAAATAGCACAGTAAAATCATTCATTCAAATATTTAACAGGGATGACAGCAGTTGACAAAAACAATTCAACTCTTTCAAGGACTTTCATCTCTTTCTCAACAGACTTGATATGTGGTCTTCTGCAAGTCATTTCCCCTCTCCAAACCTCAGCTTTTTTTTTTTTTTTAATCTCTAAAATATGATCTCAGACTTGATTTCTAAGGTTTCTTCCTGTTCTGAGACTGTGGTTCAACACAGTGTTTTGCCTCACCTTGATTTCATAAGGCCCATAGAACCAAAAACCTGACATTGGACGCCCTTGCAAGGATGGGAAACATCCCATCTTCAGGATTAGTTCCGTTTACCCATCAGGAGCTAGTTTCCAGCTAACCACTCATCTCAGGAAATAGTTCTTTTAAAGTGGAGCCTCTGTTCAACCACGTGGAAAGATCCTCAGCCTCATTCAAATTAAAAGGAATGAATGCAAATTTAGAGTACCAAGAGACCGCATTTTTCACCTAGTGGGTTGGCAAAGATGAAAGTTTGGTGATCCTCTGTTGCCAAGGCAGCCCAAATTGATGCCATTGTCAATTTATTCAGCTCTTTGCAGAGCAAGATAGCAAAGGTGAATCACAGAAATCTAAGTGTACGCACCCTGTGACCCAGCAGTCCCGCTCAGGAATTTACCCTACAGGCAGACTCACCCATGTACACAAAGATGTTTGCACTTCAGTGTTTACAGTAGGATGTTTGTAGAAGCAAAAAACTGCATCGCCCTGTATGCCATCAGCATATTAAATAAAGTATGTTATACATACAAAGGGAATGCTGCGGTGTGCAGTGGCCTTTGAGGTATATTAAGTCCATTGTGTAAAACTGTATTTGTGTGAAAAAGAAGATTTGGGGGATGTTTACGTACACAGAATATCCCTGGAAAAATATACAAGGAATAGGTCTGTAACTTGTTAAGCTTGTAAACCATGTATCCATTTTTAAATACATAAAAATTAAATGAGACGACCCAATAGAACAATTGGCAAAACACAGGTACTTCACAAAAGAATATCCAAAACATGAAAAAATGCTCATTTTCATTAGTCATCAGGGAAATGCAAACTTAAACCACAATGAAATCGTATTTACACACCCACTAGAACGGCTAACGTGAAAAAACAAGTGCTGGCAAACGTAGAAAAACTGGGACTTCCATACACCTCACTGCTGGGGGTAGGGATGTGATGATTAAACCGCCCAGGGCAGCTGTTAGGAGTACCTGCTGAAGGTGGACCAAAAGACTTGTGCTAGAATGTTCCCACAATACACAGTACAGTGTTGTTCACAGATGTTTAGGTTGTTTGTAGTTTGGGGGTAGAATGAATGAATCGTGGTATACGTATACAGTGAAATACGGTACAGAATGAAAGTACACACTACATACAACAATACAAATAAATCTCACACAGGATGTTGAATAAGAGAAGCAAGACATGAAAGAGTACATACTGTATAATTTTATTAATAAAAAGCTCAAAGCTGGGCAAAACTGATCTTTGGTGGAGGAAGACAGGGCAGGGCAGTGATGACCACTGAGGTGGGGATGCTAGGGTGCCAGTTATATTCTATTTCTTGACCTGGGTGCTGGTTGTATGAGTGTTCACTTGGCAAAAATTCAGCCATGTACATTTATGATTTGTATGCTGTACTTTAAGTAAACAGTGGGAGAAAGAGAGAGAGACTTTCAACGGTTGGTTGTACAATGGAAAATCAGAAATTTCTTCAGAAGGGAGTTTGGGTGGTTTCTTACTTATTCCACTGAGATCGTGATGTTGAACGCATCAGGAAGCCGGAAGGTTTAAACTCCACAACCCGTGGTGTTGAACAAGGCCCAGGAAGTCCAGAAACCCAAAGTGGTATGATATGTTCCTGAATTCCTTTTCACTGGGCCACCTCACCTCCAGCTGTGGGTAAAGCCTGCTGCGGCAGCAGGCCTGTGCTTGGGGCTCTGTGTCCCCTGGATGTCCCAAGCTTGCTCTCTCAGGCCCTTCAGGACTTGACTCGCAGCACATCTTCCTCCCCGGCAGCCTATTGAAAAATTCTCCCTCTCTCCCATTCCTGCAACAGTTCACTTCCCCCTCCCTGCTTTGCTCCTGGTCACAAGTCAGCTAACATCCTCTGTCACTTAGTTATGCCATCGTTTATCCCTCACTGCAATGCAAGCCTCGTGAAAGGCAGGGATTTTGTTGGTCTCGTTCGCTGTCAAAATGCAGCGACTCAATAAATATGCATTGAATGAATGAATGAACATGCCATGGTTGGCCCCTTTTTCAGACGAAGAAACAGGCCCAATGAGTTTAAGGAGTGTGCTGAAGGTCATACAGCTAGGAGAGGAGCCTCGCTGCCTCATAAACTCTCTTCATCCTCATGTCTGTGAAACTGGTACGATCTCTTTGTGCAGCTGAGAAAACAGGCTCAGTTAAGTGATCGCCCCAAAGAAGCAGAGCCCAGCTAGCCTGCAGACCTCTTTCTGTCCAGCTCTGAAGATCCTGCTCTTTATACCATAACATTCTCTCTAAGGAGCCAGAGGCCATGCGCTATACATAGCAGCTCTATACCAAGTCCTGAGGGCTCACCTGGGATGTGATCCCCAGCTCCTCCTACCAGGACCTGATCCACCAAGTTGCCTGGAAGCAAGTCCCTGCCCACTTGTGCTCTGGCTCCAACAACTCAGTCCTCTTCTTTTCCTCCACCTCCACCCCCCAGATCCTTATCTTAAACCTGTGTTGGTTCATTCAACAAATATTTAATCGCCTACTCTCGGAACCATGTTAAGTGCTGCAGACACGGGGGTGAGCAAAACCAAAGTTCCTACCTGTCGTGGAGCTCAGAGACTAATTAAACTGATAAAGTGGAGAAGCCACATTGCCTGCTTTATCCTGTATAGTTCTTTTTTGGATTCATCCTCTAATCAAAGTATTTTGAATATTGATTCACCCATCAAATGAATATACTATTTCTCCCACCTTTTCTTCATGCTCATTATACAATATCACAAGATATCTTAGCAAATGCTTGGTTCCGGGTATCTGCTGCTTTCCCTTTTTTTTTAAAATAAATTTATTTATTTATTTATTTTTGGCTGCGCTGGGTCTTCTTTCCTGTGCGCGGGCTTTCTCTAGTTGCGGCGAGTGGGTACGACTCTTCGTTGCGGTGCGCAGGCTTCTCATTGCGGTGGCTTCTCTTGTTGCAGAGCACGGGCTCTAGGTACGCGGGCTTCAGTAATTGTGGCACACAGGCTCAGTAGTTGTGGCACACGGGCTTAGTTGCTCCGCCGCACGTGGGATCTTCCCGGACCAGGGCTCGAACCCCTGTCCCCTGCGTTGGCAGGCGGATTCTTAACCACTGCGCCACCAGGGAAGCCCCTATTGCTTTCCGTTGCCTGACCCAAATCCACCCCTCTTCTACTGGCAAGAGCACCTCAGTTTCCCATGGGCACCCACCCTTCCCTCCCTCTCCACCCAGTAGTTAGGTGGGGCCAATCTCCAACACCTGGCCTCAGCGGTTGGTTTAAGGGCATGAGCACATGAGCGCTGCTGGTCCTTTCAGACCAAATCCTGAGACGTTTGCTGGAAATACCGAAGGAGAAAATTCTTTTTTTCCACAGGGGCTGCTGAGTTGAGAGAACATAAGCCTGTTGCTGCTGAAGACCACTCTATAAAAAGAACCTGATCTGAGAATGAAGCCCAGCTCAGAGGGAAGCAGTCAAGAAGGGGAGAGAGACCAAGTTCTGATGACATCACTTGGCCCCTGGATCCTGCTGGGCCAACCCCAGAACTTTTCAGTTTTTGAAAAACCAGTTTGCCGGGATTTCTGTCACTTATTACTGAAAGAATTTTGGTAAATATACCTTCCAGGTGCAAATACACTACTTCTATCATATTTCCTTGAATTACGAGTCTATAGATTTCATAGCTTGAAATTTCATGCTTAAGCCAGCATGACTTGGTCTTTGATGTCAGTGCTTCCTCTTCTGAGGGGTCACAGATGTTTTTCATGAGTTATCTGGCCTGAATGCTTCCCAGGCCCAATGTCAAGTTCACTGGTCTGTGGTTTGTAGAACTCACTACCCCCCCCCTTTTTTTTTAAATAAAATGGCCATATCATCTGCCTCTCTCCAACTTTCTGGCAAGTACAGAATATCTTTTATGTGGTATGGAGAGATAAGGTCCATATGAATCTCTTGAGGAGAAATGACATTTCCTCCAAATGGAATCCGACCCTGAATAAACTCACATTTTCCAATTTTCTTGACTAGTTGGTATATCCAGAGTCAGAACAAGGCTGCAAGAGCCCATGCCTGGTCCTGGGTTCACTCGCTGAACCAAGGGAGGACTTCCTCTAGCCACAGATATGACCCTCCTCCATCCCATAAAGTCTTCATGATGGGCTTGTATCCTGCTGGACGCAGGGCAGAAACTCACAGGGACCAATGGCATGCCCACCAATCTGTAGTGCCCACATAGGGAATGAACGCCACCTTACACTCCTTCCCTTCCTGATTTCATACCAAGCGTAAAACACCCAGAGATCTGGTTTCTTGCACATGATGGCTACACTGAGCTGGTCAAGCAAACCTGGAATGGACCTGTGGTGCTGAAGGCCCCATAACTCTTGTGGAACCACAGCTTCCAGCTTTGTCCTCCACGTTGGTCCCTTTAACTTCCCCCAACAAGTGTTTTCTTAACTTTTTGACCACACCACACGGGCATGCAGAATCTTAGTTCCCCAACCAGGAATCGAACCCATGCCCCCTGCAGTGGGGAAGGGAGTCTTAATCACTGGACTGCCAGGGAAGACCTCCCTCCCAGAAAGTCTTTTAAGTTCAATAGGCCAACTTCCCTGCGATCAGCAGCTCCATGCTTGGTGCACAGGAAAGACACTTGATCATCAATCCATATGTCATCTTTTCTCCTACATGGCAGATCTTTAGTTCCTTCTAGGAACTAAAGACTTCTAGGAACTAAAGACTAAAGAACTGCTAGGACTTCGGAGAACCCCCAGTTTTCTGAAATGGACAGTCTGCCCTAGTTCAGATACCAGGGCATTCATTTAAAGGTAGAGCTTTATTATGTCATACAGCCAACCCCCAGAAGGAGCACTGTAGTTCTGCAGTGTAGTCTCTGGAAATGCCTTTAGAGAATTTGAGGCGTCAGAGCCCACACTGTTTTGCTAGGTGCTGAAACCAAGTTTGCCATAACCGCAAAATTACTGGGAGGGGGTGTCAGTTTACATTTCTGTACTTGCTCTAGAACGGAAAAAGCTCCCCTAGGACATACTTTTATTTTTTACCTTTGTGGTTTTGGTTTGTTTGAATTGAAGACACGTGGAAGAAACCGAAACCCGACAGCCTGAAAATTGTGTTTATTGTATCTGGTGAAAAGATGCTGATTGGCCTAGACGTTTCAGAGCAGAAGGTGGAATCCATCAGCTTTTAAGAAGCCCCCTTTCAAAAAATCAATCGGCCTCAAATTGCCCTTCTATTCTATACATCCTCGCTTGACTTGTTTTACAAGTATGCTCGTTAATGTCAAGACGTCACCCTAACTCTGAAATAGGCGAGGAGGAAATGGCAAAGGGCATCCTTGTTTTAAAGGTGCGGATACCACGGCGGGCAAGCAACCATTATCAGGCCATACTTTCTGGCTCCCTGCCGGGGCTCCCCCCTCCAAAATCACCAAATCACCCACTCATTTGTTTGCATAGCGGCCTGCGCCCACCCAGCTCTGCCCCGCCCCGGAGAACACCCTAGTTTTGAGCAGATCCAGCAAACGGGGTTCCCGGGACCCTCTGTTAGCGCGAACCACGGGAAGTCCCCGAGCGTGCCAGGGCCGCAGGACGAGGCCTCCCGCCGAGGGACGACCCCCAGGCCCGAGCGACGCGGGACTTGGACCGAAACCCTCGGGAGGGCCGGGCGCCGACAGCTGCACCGCCCCGTCACGTGACGCCGCTCCCGGGCCGCCCCGCGCCTGCGCAGACGGGACCGAGGGGGGGTTGCGGGGTGGGCGGGGGCGGGGGCGGGCGCGGCCAGCTGACTGACAGCTCGCGCTGGCCGGCGCCTCAGAAGGACCCGGCTCTGGGGCCGGAGCAGTGGCCGCATTCCCGAGCCCGACGGCGCCCGCTCGCTCCTCGTCTGCCCGGCCGGCCGGCCGGCCCCCGCCGCGGTGAGAGGGGACCCTGCCAGGGGCCGAGAGGGGAAGGCGTGCCGGGTTCTCCCGGCGGCGAGGGGGCTCTCCGAGGGGCGACAGCTGGAGCGCCCAGGGACCGGCGGGTGAGGGACCGTGGGGTGGGGTCGAGGGCCTCTGGGGTTTCTGCAGGAAATGGGAAGGCGGGGCAGGAGCCCACCGTGTCAGGAGCAGTGCGATACCTGTGGGGGGGAGGTTGGACAAGGTGTCCCCGCTCCCCGGTGGCTGACGGTGTCGCCAGGTGGCTTAGGGATGGAGCCGGTTCCCCCCCGCCCCCCCCCCCGCCCTGCCTCGACTCCTGGAAGGGCGTGCTGGGGAGGGGTGCGTGGGACCGGGATGGGAAAGACATTTGCCAAGTTGTGCTGTGTGTTGGATTTTAAGTTTGCTGTCCCTCTGCTCCTGGGGTGGCAGCTGGGGGCGGCATGGGGGCCAAGGAGAAAGGGCTCAGCTTGTGCCTTCCCAGGGCCCCCTCCTCCCCAGGCTCAGGAAGCAGGAGGAGCTTCGCAGAGGGGCCAGCACTACCGACACAGTGTTACAGGCTGTTTGGAACAGCTGGTTCAGGGTGGCCTGCACCAGCGTCCAGGGTCTTGGAAAGGACAGGATGCGGTCTTTCTGGAGCTGGGTGCGAGTTGCCCCTTGGAGGGGTCTGGGTTTCCCTGGGTTGTACGTTGATTGGATTTGGGAAGAGGAAGAGGACTTGGCAGTGGGCACCAGCCAGCTCCTATGACTGTGCTTAAGTGTGAGGCCAGGGTGCCAGCCTGCAGACTGGGCAGGAACTCACCTCTGAGCTGGCACAGGTGAGGTGCTTGACATGCAGGCTGTCCCTGAGGCGAGTCAGCGTTTGGAGGCAAGCCAACAGCTGTCAGGGACCAGGCTGCTGTAGCCAGACCGCCCTCCAGACCATTGTCACCTAATGCTAAGGTTTTGGGCTCATTTGCTGAGAGGCACCCCCTCCCTCACCCTAAACCAGGGCAGCCAAGATGCTTAACACTGAATTAAGCAAAGAAAAAAAAAATCCAGTTGTATTACACGTGAGCGCTTCTTCCCATCTTTTCACGGTTCTGTTTGGAAGTGTATGTTCTCCCATTGTTCCATCTCTCCCTTGGGCTGTCACTGGTTTTTATTTCCACCTTGTGCAGAAATAGGACTGCTTACGCATTTGAAACACAGGGCGACCGGCTATTGAGATCAGCTCACGATGAGAAAGTTGACTCATAAGATTCTCTTTTTCCATTAAGGAAATGAAGATGGCTAAGGACTCAGGCATAGACACTTTAGCGAGCAGCAGATTAACTTCTTATTTGGTTCTGGAGTACATTCCTGTGTTTTGTTTTGTTTTTTGCAGTGTTTGTCTTTTGTATGGCCTGTGTGAGTTAACGTGAAGATAGTTCATATTACTTGAGAACATAACGACTAAGGCCAATGAAAAGCTACTCGGTGACCTGAGTAAATCACAAGCCTTAAATAACTTGCTTCGGATTTCCAGAGAGTGGAGGGTATCCACAGATATTAGATGTGCTTGTTTTTGCATGACAATAGCTTTGGTTCTTTGAAGGTAAATTGCTTTGGGGTGACCCCAGATGGCTCTGAGGACACTTCTTTTAGGATAGTCTTTAGGAAGGGTTTAGGGTGGGATGAGTCATGCTACATGCCTCCCCATCCTCCCTCAAAAAAGAAAATAATCCAGTTAAAAGAACCATCAGAAGCAGCCTGGGAGGAGAAAACGTCAGGAAAAGTCAACCCTCATGACATGCAAAGGGAGGGGTAAAAATCCTTTTTGCCAATGATAACCCCTCACTTTTACGGGACGGAGTAATTTGCAAACGTCTTTCACACAGAATCTTAATTGATCTTCACAAATGTCACAGATGAGGAAACTGAGGCTAAGTGACTTGCTCAAGGTCACTTAGCTACTAGGGGGCAAAGCAGAGCGTTAACCCTAGCCATCTGACACCAGATGCAGTGGCCCGTCACCACTCTGCCGAGTGGGCTGTGGGAAGGATGAGGACAGATTACACACACATCCCAGGGCCCTAGGGCTTTCCCAGCATCCTCCTCTCCCACCGCTTGCCCCACCTGCTAAGTCAGCTTGGCTCGCAGGTGTAGATTCTCTTCACCACTTCCCTCTATCCCAGGCTTGGCAGTCTGCGCCTACTCAGATTTGTTTAAGTCTTTGAGAAATCTAGTGGGAAGTATGATTGCAGGGAGTGTCTTTTGCCCAAGCGCTCAGTGTTTCCTAATAGTCTAGGTGTCTTCAGCCATGTGATGCAAGAGACCAAAGCAATTCTAGGGAAACTTACCATAATCATTTTCCTTGTCCTCCACCCGGAAGAAAAATGCAGTGGTTGTGAAACCTGAGGAGTTGGCCCAGTACTTTTGTTTATTTTATCCAGTTTTTTATGCATGGCATTGTCTGCGTTATGGTGACACTTTTTTTTTTTTAAAGAGGGCACAGCTGTTCTCATTAGGGAAGAATAAGCTTGAATCCTGTTTTCTCGATCTGAGCATCTAGATCTGAAAAAGGACACCAGCGGAGGTTATCTGAGATGTGTTCCAGCAGGTCAGTGCTACAAAACAGAATTAAAACCAAGGCAATCTTGGGGCACGTCAGTGGACATGTAGATCTGGAATGACCAAGGTGAAAGTTCTCATCTACTTCATGCTTAGAATATCGAGTTCTTTTCTGGGCATCACATTTAATGAAGGACATAGAAAAAAAAACATCAGGCATATTTACTGGAAACTGCTACAGTGGGGAATGAATTAGAGCTGGTAAGCCTGGAAATCTTGGGAGCCATGATTCAGGAATGTCATTTATCAGACTTGTTCTGTGAGGGTCCAAGATCCCAAGAATGAAAGGACAAAAGTTATACTTAAAAAGACTTCAGTTATAAGAACTTTATGGTGTCAGAGTGATCTTTTAAAAACGAAGAATCAAATCATGTCTCTCCCCAGTGACTTCTCAGTAGTCTTGCGGTCAGATGCAAACTACTTACCTGGGTCTACTATACGAGGACTGACTGACCTTCCTTGTTCCTCCAGCTTCATCAATCAACCCTCTCTCACTCTCTCACAAAAGTGCCTCTTTCTTTCTGTGCTTTGTCCAGGTCTAGCTTGCTCTGCCTCAGGTCCTTGCACTGGCTCTTCCTCCGGCCAGATTCTCCGTGGCTGACTCCTTGTCATTCAGGTCGCTGGTCCAGTATCACAGGCCTAGTGGGACCTTCCCTAACAATATAAATAATTTCATCCTGGTCCCCAACCCACTCACTGGTGTTACGGTGTTCTGCTTTCTTCAGAACATCAGAAATGGCCTTATTTGTAAGTGCTCTTATTGTCTGCTCCCCGTTTTACCGTTGTATCAACAGTGCTCCAAACCGTGCCTGCCTGGCACGTAGTAGGTGCTCAATGAATATTTGTTGAATGAATGATTTTTATGACAGACCTTTTCGAAGATGGGAGGGGTTGCTGCATTGGTAGATACTAAACTAGTCGTCTTTTGCTAGAGACAGCCATCCACAGGCTGGCTAGCTGACCATCGGGCAAGAGAATTCAAGCCTTAGATAGACAGTAAACCCAGATCCCTTTCTGTAGGAGTCTCCTAGGTCTGCTGTAACAAAGCACCACAGACTGGGGGCCTTAGAGCAATAGATATTCTCTTACGGATCTGGAGGCAAGACATCCAAAATCAAGGTGTCAGCAGGGTTGCTTCCTTCTTGGGGGCTCAGCGGGAGCGTCTGTTCGGGGCCCCCTCTCAGCCTCTGGGGGTTTCCAGCCATCCTTTCTGTTCCTCAGCTTGCAGCTGCATGACTCCTATTCCTGCCTCTGTGGTCACATGGCCTTCTCCGCACGTGCATGTGCGTGCGTGCATGTGTGTGCGTGTGCGTGTGTGTGTGTGTGTGTGTGTGTGTTTTCACATTATCTTCCCTCTGTGCGTGTCTCTCTGTCTCCTCTCTTCTTGTAAGGACACCAGTCAAATGGGATTTGGGGCCCACCCTATTCCATAATGACTTTATCTTAACTAATTACATCTGCAAAGACCCTGTTTCCAAATAAGGTCCCATTCACAGGTTCCAGGGCTTCGGACTTCAGCGTCTCTTTTCATTGTTCAATTCAATGCATAACACCTTCTAACTTCGAGATCCATCGACCTTTTAAAGGGAAGAACTGGCAGGAGGGGCTGGGTTGTTTTTCAGGCTAAGGACATGGTTTTGGATGTTTGTGCCCCAAGCGTTTGTGATGCTTACAACTCGCAACTGACAGCTTGTGATCTGTGTGTGTCCGAGGTGAGGGGAGGGAGGGTCTGAGCCGTTGAGTGACTTGCCGGAGGTCGTGCAGGACCCGACCAGCCTCCTGACTGATTGCAGAGCCCGTGGCCTCTCCTCCCCTCCCCCATCCGCCAGTGGCAGGCCTTTCTCGTGGCTCCGGCCCAGGTTAGGATGTGGGTTTCTCTGATGGCTCTTCAGGGGCCCTGGAGGGATGATTTCCTCCCTTGGCCTTCTGCTTTACCCCGTCGTCCTTGTGGTAGAGGAGTGGCTCACTGACAGTGAGATAAACGGTGCAGCTGGACACGATGTTCCCAGGTCAGACCTCGCGCAGCTGGTCAAAGCCGGAGGCCACAACATCAGAGAAGTCGCGTTTTTCCTTTGTTGGGCTTTTCCAGTGATTCTGAGGGGCTTTTAAGTAAGGTCTGGAGAACTCTGAGTTGCAGTGTCTCAGATTTTGACCCTGAGAAAGTATTGCCGATGTTCTAAAGATGAGCCGTGCAGGAGTTCGTAGAGAGACTTTTCTGATTTGGGCCCGGGGGGCGGGGGCGGTGAGAGCAGGGCAGGCTGCCAGCGAGATAGCCAACGGGACTGGTCCCTTCGCCTTCAGGACCTTTTTGTTTCTGGCTCTGTCTCACCCAAATACCCAATATCCCCCGCTCCCTTATTTCATTTTTTGTTGGCTGGGTCATACATGCAGACGGTACAAAACTCAAATAATACAGAAAGATGTCCAGTGAAAAGTGGTTTCTGTCACTGCTTCCCCTACCCTCCCCCAGCTTCCCAGTCTCTTCCCCAGTGGCACCATCTCCACCAGTTTCTTCTGTCTCCTTGCAGAGACCTTGCTGTCCTTTGCTGTCCTCAAGTATCACCTCCACCCCGCCCCACCCTGCGGGCTGTGCTCCCATCCCTGCTTTCCGTTCCTCCTTCCTCCGGCCTTTTCAGACCCCTTGCTGTGGGCACCTGAGAGGCTGGTCTGTTCCCAGGTGCTAAGAGCTAATGACAACACCTCAGCCAGGAGTTTTATATGTAGACGGGAGGTGCTTAGAAATGAGTCTGTAACGGTAAAATGTGGGGCTTTCAGGGAAGAGTGTGGGGAAAGAGCTTGTATTTATGGGGCGCTTTCTGGATCGGGTTCCTTGAACTTCAGGGTTAGCCCTGATGAAGAGGTGCGTACAGAGACTCAGGGAAGGAAGGAGGGAGGGGCAGTTGATGGTGTGTTTCCCCCGGGGATCGAGATGGTGTCTTTCCAGCTCGGATTTGCTGTGCCGGGTGCTCTCTGGGGGGTGTCCCTAAACCTCACAAGAACACTAATGGGGGAGCTGCTGATACCCTCCCCGTTTCACAGGTGAGAAAGCTGAGGCGCAGAGAGGCAGAGGCCTCCGTCACATCTGCTTGTAAGGGCAGAGCTGGCTCGCAGCTCCAGGCAGGTTCAGTCCAGGTACCAAAGCTGCGTGTACATGTCGTCTCCCCTGAGTTTGGTGGTATCTTCATAGCTCTCAGAAGGCAGCGTGATCCCAGTGTGGCACACGGGTGAGACTCCATGTTGTGCCCCAGAGGAGGAACCTCACAGAAGGAAAATCTGTCATCCCTCGGGCTTTCTGGGCTCATTCAAGAAATGTTCTCCTGCCTCTAAAGATGCAAAATGACGGGACTTCCCTGGCGGTTCAGTGGTTAAGTCTTCACCTTCCAATGCAGGGGGTGTGGGTTTGATCCCTGGTGGGGGAGCTGAGATCCCACATGCCTCATGGCCAAACAACCAAAACAAAGCAGAAGCAATATTGTAACCAATTCAGTTAAGAGTGAAAAAAAAAAGAGATGCAAAACGAATGACCAAGACTCATCCCACCGTAGGGATAATCTCCAACAAAAGCTGAAAGAAATGGTAAATTCGGAGGGGAGAAAAAGAGAGAGAGAAAAGGGGATTATTTTTTTCTCCTCTTTACCAAATCCACATGCGCAAGCTCGTGCCTGGGTGCAGGCCGTGTTCCTCAGGGACAGCCTTTCACAGACAGGTGTGCTCTGAGGCCTTTGCATCACAGCCTGGCATGAGTCAGAGAAGATGACTCACCAGTAGCAAAAATGACCAATGAGCTGGGGAAAAAGGAGACTCTAGGATCAGCAGAGCAAAGGGAAAATACCAGGGTAAATGAGCTTGGAGGGCTGCCGTGCAGCTGACATCCTTGAGCGAGAGGCTTTGGGAGTAAAGCAGGGAGGCTAAGATCAAAAATAGGGCCCAAGAAAAGTGGGGGAAAAAACCACGCCAGAGAAGAAAACGGAACTGAACTGTGCGTTCATAGTAAATACCAAGACTGAAGTAAAAGAATGAAGTGAGATCAGAACAGTGAAAACCCAAGACCCCTCCCCGCTTAGTTCGTGTGGTGGTGTACAGGAATAGGAAACCCGTCCACGGAGGAAAGCTGGTCTGGTTCCCTCTCTGCTCTAGGAGCGGGTAGATCATGCTGAACTTCTTGAAGCAGCAGGATCGCTCTTAGAACCCCGAGGCTCGGTGTGGGCGATGAAAAACTTCAGGGCCACCCCTGGTCGGGGAACTAAGATCCCGCATGCCGTGCGGTGAGGCCAAAAAGAAAAAGAAAAAGAAAAACATTTCACTAATCTGAAAGAAGAAAGTGAGGAGGACGAAAGAGGTCGTGTACATAATCAAAATCTAATGTAAGGGGAATTAACAAGAGTCCTGTGCCCTGTGGCAAAGACCTCCTCTCTCAGGTCACGTCGAGGGGCTGAAAGCCGAGGGGTCCCGCTAGGTTGAGCCCTCCCGCCTGGTGGTCCTGCTCTGTCCTCGCCTCCGTGCCTGTCGACTCTCTGCACGGCCATCCGAGTGCAGCATCTTTGCAAAATCGGAAACAGACTGTGGTGTTCCCCTGGTGCAAACCCTCCATTGCTCTCCCGTTGTTGCTGGGGTGAAATCCCGACTCCTTAACTTGGCTCCCAAGCCACTACCTAGTGCACGGCCTGCAGCTCTGCCAGCCTCAGCCGGGCCAAGTTCATTCCCACCGCAGAGCCCGTAAACTTGTCATTTCCTGGGGCCGAGGACGCTGGTGGTGGAGGTCTCTCAGGCTGAGCCACATGCATGGGCTTCAGCTTCTAGCAGCCACGCGAAACAAGTAAAGGAAACAGGCCCAGTTAATTTTGCTAGTAGATTTTATTTAATCCAAGATATCCAGAATATTATCGTTGACATATCTAATCAACATAAAAATTATTAATGAGACAGCGTACGTTCTCTTTCTGCGCTAAGTCTGGGATCTGCGTGGTTGGCACGTCTCAGTTTGAACGAGCCACGTTCGCTGGCTCAGTGACCACACGGGGACAGTGGCTGCAGCTCCAACCTGCTAGTGCTTCATTCATAGCACTTATGACGGACCATGATGCCGTCTGTTTACCTCTGTTCTCTGACTTGAGCACACGCTCCTGGAGGCCCGGACTTTCGTTTGCCTTGTCCACGTGGCCCAGCACCTGGCACCCTGTGATGCTCAAGAATGTTTATTGAGTGATCAAATAAACACATGACCGAACAAACGAACTCACCTCCATCCTCTTCCTGTCCCAGAGGCAACTCAGTAGTTAGTGCCATTTGGAGCCTCTTCTGATCAGGGAGATTGCATGCACAGGGTTCCCTGCTTCTTGTAGGTCCCTAACTGTTTCTTCTCGGGACTTGTGTATTGTCAAAGGCCCATCATGATTATTCTTTATTGGGCTTTTTTTGGGGGGAGTGACAGTGATACTAACGAGAGAAGGATTTTCAAAAGGAAGCAGTTAACAGGATTGAGACCCTGGTGGTGTTACTGCTAGGAGTTAATCTAGATCAGGGATTTCAGCTGGGGACGACATCTAGGGACCTTTTGGTTGTCACGACTGGGGGTTGCTTCTGGCATCCAGCGGGTGGAGGCAAAGGATGCTTCTAACCGTGCTACAGCTTGGCCCACAGGACAGACCCCACTACCAAGAATTACCCAGCCTGCGTGTTGATGGAGTCACTGTTGGAAGCCCTGCTGTAGACCAGCGCAGCTCCGCATTGGCTGCGTTTCTGAATTGCCTCTGGTAACGTCAGGGAGGTTATTAGTCTCCAGAAGCTTGACAGGTTCTATGCCGGGCCCCATCCTTTCATTCCCTTGTCTCTCTTTCATGTAAACCGGCCCCTACTTATCATTTATTTTCCTAAAAGGATAGCCCAAACGGGAGCTGTCTCCAGCTAAAGCCCTTGAGATGAAAGCAAATCAGCTCCACGTTTACAGCATGAATTAGAATTCTGCAGAGAAGACGTCTGGAGAGGCCCGTGCCTCGAGAACCACGGATCAATGCACTTGAAGCCCTTGGAGGCCGTTTGGAAAGCTTTGAAGCAGCGCAGCGGCAGAAACCCATCTCTTTTCACCTACGTTGAAATAAACATCTGTCAACTACACTTTCAAACAAACAAACACACACGTATTTATACTCAGAAGCAGGACTGGAGTGCAAAATTACATATATTTCAATTCTTGTTCAATGTTAAGGCCCCCGAAATAAGAGAATTCAGCTCTCATAGTATTGTGCGTAGAAAAGGGATTGATTATATATGTTTCGATTTTAAGGTTTGGGGGAATACTTGCAAATATAGAGTTGTGGTAGACTTGGCAATATTTTTTATCTTTCCCAGTCCTCCGACTAGTTCTGAATAAGTCTGAACAGTTGTGTGTGTGTGTCGGGTGGTTCCCACCACCCCTCGCCCGCTGCTTCGTGCTGTTTTCTCCTGCAGTGTCTTCCCTTGTCTGACTGTCAGGCTCCTACCAGATTGGACCCAAGCGCTGCAGTCTCAGTCTCCCCAGGCAGCATTGAAGGCTCTGCTTCTGGGCTTCCATGCACGTCTGCATCCTGGAATTACAGCACTTGTCCCGTTGCTGTAATCATTTACTTATGTCTGTGTCTTCTTAGATTGTGTTTGGGAAAGGAAGGACCATATCCTCTTCATCTTTGTATCCCCAGGACTTAATCACAGTTCACAGGACATGGTAGGGGCTTGATAAATATCTGTCACGTGAATGACCTGAACGCTACAAGATAGCACCGTTTATCCGTCACGCTGGTACGGCCTCCATCCGAGAAGTGAGGCAGCGGCTCTGTTCTTCGCCTTGGATGGTGAAGTTGCAGGACTCGGCACTGAGCGGAGATGACAAACCGGTCCCGGGGTAGTAGTGGCCCCGCATAGTCCCTGGGTCTCTGTTTTAGTCGCCTGGTGACACTGTGGGCGCAAAGTGTGGGTTCCAGACGCAGCTCTGTGTGCACCGCTGTGCGGCTTTGCTGACACGCCATCCCCCTGTCCCTTCCCTGCCCTGGGTCTCCATTTCCCATCTTAGGGCAGCTTCCACGAGTCTGTGCCTTTCCCCTGAACTTCTTGTCTGCCACCCCATCCCTTTCTTGTCTGTCTGCCAGCTGCCACCATCTTCTGGAAATCTGAAGTCTCATCCAAGCCTAACATCTTGGGGTTTTATTCGAGTAAAACAACATCTAGAATTACGTAGTGCATAACGGTTTTGTTCCTGCTCCTTTGCAAACATCTCCTTTCTTCTTCTCTGTTTAAAATTAATTTATTTTATTTATTTCATTTTTGGCTGTGTTGGGTCTTTGTTGCTGCGTGCGGGCTTTCTCTAGTTACGGCGAGCGGGGGCTACTCTTGGTTGTGGTGCGTGGGCTTCTCATTGCGGTGGCTTCTCTTGTTGCGGAGCACGGGGCTCTAGGCACGCGGACTTCAGTAGTTGTGTCACGCGGGCTCATTCGTTGTGGCTCACGGGCTCAGTCGTTGTGGTGCACGGGCTTAGTTGCTCCGCGGCATGTGGGATCTTCCCGGACCAGGGCTCGAACCTGTGTCCCCTGCATGGGCAGGCGGATTCTTCTTTTTTTGTCACCATCATAAAAAATCATTTATTAGATGCCAAGTTGCACATCACATAGACAGTAACTACTGCCCAGTGAGAGCTTGAACTCTAGAGCTAAGACTGATGAGAATATACCAAAAATTATAAAATCAAAACATTAAACAAGGGCTTCCCTGGTGGCGCAGTGGTTGAGAGTCCGCCTGCCGATGCAGGGGACACGGGTTCGTGCCCCGGTCCGGGAAGATCCCACATGTCGCGGAGCAGCTGGGCCCGTGAGCCATGGCCGCTGAGCCTGCGCGTCCGGAGCCTGTGCTCCGCAACGGGAGAGGCCGCAACAGTGAGAGGCCCGCGTACCGCCAAAAAAAAAAAAAAAACATTAAACAAATAGCACAAGTGCTTCCAACAAACATATTACGTCTAAGGTATCCAAAGGAACTAGAGATTGCAGCATATTCTCAGGTTTATATACCTGTATATTTATGTCATATCCCCGCACCCCCTAGACTGTTAATAGGATGGATGTCAAAAGGAAGGATGTCAAAAAATACACGGCCTGTAGTCAGACAGGCCGTGAAAAGATGGGTCATGGTCACCCTGATACCAGATCAGTAGCTCTCTCAATCTACAAAACTAAAACAGAGGAATATACACCCTTCTCATGAAGATCATTTAGTTACTTTTTAAACAGATGTCCAGGCAAAAACACTTCCCAGTGGAAATCCTATAGGCTTAACAAGTTTAATGAACAATTTCAAATAGACTCTTTATTCAGATAAATACAACCTGCTTAGTACACGTATGCAGTAAACTGGCAGAGTACTTTGAGCAGAATCTGCAGTATCAGATTGCATGACATGCTGCAGTCGTCAGAACAATGCCACTTGATTATATGGAATCGCAGGAGTCAAAGACTCGAAACAGCATTTGCTGTGAAATGTCACTTGTGTTTAGTTTTAACTCCCTGAATGACTGGGTTAGCCATTTTCTATGTTAAATGCAGCGATGTGGACAGACTATTACCTACTGCAACAAAGCTGTAAACAAAACTATTTTGAGTTCAACTCCTTCAAGAATAACAATTAAATTGCACAGTTTCTTTAATTACAAAACGTAAACTGTTGACATCTGCATGCTACTGGAATAATGCTGGTTCATCAGTGATGGATGTTACGTAACCTGATAGTCCAGGAATCACATTAAGGACTTTGATACACATTTTCATCACTGCATCAACAACAAAACCCAAGAAATTTGTTCAACAGTTGAATTCTTCAGTACAGAGTTTTCACTCCGCCTGTGTCAACATCCATGCTGCGAAAGGTCGTGAACCAACCGTACCTAGCAATAAATTCCTGCCTTTAGTTTTTCATCACTATATATATGTATTTTTTGTTTTGTTTTGTTTTTGTTTTTTTGTTGTTGTTTTTGTTTCTTGCGGTACGCGGGCCTCTCACTGTTGTGGCCTACTCCCGTTGCGGAGCACAGGCTTCGGACGTGCAGGCTCACGGCCATGGCTCACGGGCCCAGCCGCTCCGTGGCATGTGGGATCTTCCCGGGCCAGGGCACGAACCCGTGTCCCCTGCATCGGCAGGCGGACTCTCCAAACCACTGCGCCACCAGGGAAGCCCTTCATCACTATATTAACTTTCATCCAAGTATTCATTAAAACTGACATGGTAGGATAACGATGTCTCTGAATTAATGACCATCTGTGGCATCTGTCAGTTAACACTGTAAACAGAGGGTGAAAAAGCCGTCAGCATAAAAATAGCACGGGTCTCACTGACGGGCACTGACCGCTTCCTTCAACTCCCTGTGCTCAGAGCAGCTCGAATTACATCCAGCAAATGGATTTCGATGCAAGTGCCCGATAAAGCAACAACTGAAAATATGCCTCTTTCACAGTAACTGAAACTCAGGGATTTTATTTTCCTCTGCATACCAATCATTAACAATATTACACCGAAAAGGCATTTTAATTACACTCACGTATATATTAATGTCTTCGTAAAAGATATTTTTCTAATCTTTTATGGAGACTGTCTTTCTACACGATTCTAAGCACCTCAGACAGAGAGACTTGCTGAAGAAGAACCTATAGAAGACCTCGCTTTTTTAGTTGAGACTCCGAAGGCCCGGCAGACTGGTGTCCTGTACCCGAATGGTGGAGACATCGGAAACAATGAGCCAGGTGTGACTTTGACATACAGAGCACAGGGTCTCAACTGTGGATCTGCAAACAAGAAGCAAAAGAAGAATGAGGAAGGGGGGAAAGGAGTGGGTGAGCTGGGTTAGGGCTGCTGGTTTCCCTTTTCCTCACCAACGGTATCTTCGGCCGGCAGATTCTTAAACACTGCGCCACCAGGGAAGCCTCTCCTTTATTCTTTTTTCTCTTTTTTTTCTCGACTGTGCCACGCAGCTGATGGGATCGAACCCGTGCTCCCTGCATTGGAAACTCGGAGTCCTAACCACTGGACCGCCAGGGAATTCCCAGTTCTTTTATTATTATTTTAAAATCGTTCAGTTTTTTTTTCCTGAAGGCCCTGAGTAACTAATATGAAAGCCTAGGATTTGTGGGTGAAAAGTGCTAAACCCTTCTTCTTTGCCTGTCTCTACTGAAATAGGAATTAGAAAACTTCTTTAAATGCTTTGGAATAAATGTCACATTGCTAAATCAGACGTTGCCTGTATCACTTCCAAACAGGAAGACCTGTAGCTCCGGTAGGGATTGGTGAGGGAGGCTTAATCCACTCCAGTGGTTGACGGCTCTTTGGAGCGTCCTTATCTGTACCCCAAATGAGCACAGTTACCTACTTGCCCTACAGCAAGGCTGTGGACTCAGACTCTGCTGGGGCTTATCTAGACTCTCGTATTTAGCTCTATGGCTTTAGACAGCTACTTAAAAATATCTATCTAAAAAGCTCTTTACACAGCTTTTCTAAGCCTTAAAGTTTCTTCAGCTGTAAAATGGGGATAATAATAACCTAGCTTCTGTGTTACAGGAGAATGAAATCAGGTTCTCAGCACAGAGCACTTAGCTTAGGGCCTGGCGTGTCGTGAGCATACAATGAGTATTGGTTGCAATTATCAAAAAGTACTAAATAATAGTAATAGGAAAAGAACAGTCCAAGTCAGCTTGGCTTTCTCACGCCATTGTCGTTGGCGGAAGCAGCATTAGGGAGCGGTGGCTTTGACCTTCTAGAGAGAACGTCACACCGGGAACCACAGCAGGACTCAGGTGTGGCAGGAGGTCTCAGGTGAATGCGTGAGAGGTGGGAGCGGTGACTCTTTTGAGATGTCTGGAAATGCCATCTTTTTATTCAAATTAAAATTTGCCAGGGGGAGAAAATTTTTAGAAAAATGTGATTGTGTATCGCTTCTATCATGGCTGGTATAAAACTGTTTAAAAGGTTTGGTGGAAGACTCTCGTTTCACATCTCAGACCACTCTGTAGAACTGATGATACTCTGTCGTTAGATCCAGCGTTGAAACCCACCATCACCCCACCCCCGTCTCCCTCTCTGTGTCTCTTTTGCTGTCTCCGTCTCTCTCACTTTCTTTCTGCCTCTGTCTCTGTCCGTCTGTCTCTCCGGTCATTGGAGCAACCTAGCAAGTACGGTCTGGTTAGAGGCCCTTGATGAGATGACACTTTCCTCCATGTCATGTTTTGGGGGATTCTGAGGCCAAAGGCACGTGGGATCTCTTATGTTAACACGAAGAATCTGGAATGGGATTTTAGGAATACACTCACATTTGCTCCATAAGGGGGGCAGCAGTGGGGAATTGGGGGTAAATCACTTGAGGAAAGAACAAGCAAAACCAGCCGTGGATGTGGCACCCTGGAAGCAGGCATCCTGTCTCATCCCAGCAGGGCACCCAGAGCCATCGCCCCTGGTTCTCCTGAGCCCTGGGCCTTGGGTGGAAAGACGGGCCGATGGCCAGCAGAGGTTTGGGTCAGGCTGTGGCCCAGCACAGAGAGTGTGGCCTCCTCCCCAATCTGCCCTGCATGACTGACGTGTGTTAAATTGCCTGAAATGCCTTACAGGGACCTTCGTGCCTTTAGAAAGGCGTGAACGTTTCCCCATCTCTGTTTCCTAAAAACCACAGTGTCTCAGAAAGAAGAAGGCTTGTCTCTTCTCCTCGTGGACACTCGACGAGGTCTCTGCAGCTCAGCGCCTTTGTCCAGACAGTAGCGAGGAAGCTGGGTCCACAGCGTGAGCTGGGAGGAAGGAGGTGACCCCGGGCCCAGAGTGCACCTCAGGGGCCACAGGTCCCCAGGAAGGGGAGGTGGTGGGCTCCTGTGTCACCCGGTCCAGGCTTGCAGGGAGGTGACTCAGAAACCAGGCCCCAAGGGGTAGCTTCGACTGCATTTACTGTCCGTGGTGCAGAAGAGTGAGACCCCAACTCTCCCAGCAGCTCTGGAATCAGCCTGTCTCCTGCCACCACCAAAAGGCAGTGCTTCCCTTAAAATAGGAGGTGTTCCTCCCCAGTCATGGGCGTGGTCTGTAACAGACAGACGCGTTCCTGGATGTTTCCTTGACAGGAAAGAGTGGGTGGAGAGGAGGCCAGGGCTGCCACCCAGCTCCTCCCAGAGCTGCAAGGGGCTGTCTTACTTTGCACAGTGAGCCGGTTCTCTGGGGAGACAGTGCTTGTATTTGATACTTCAGCGGAGGCTCCGTGACTGTGTTTTAACAGTGTAGTGCGGGGGCTCTTGGAATTGAGCCCCGCTTCAAAGGTTCAGTGACCCTAAGTCATTGTCACCGCAGAGAGGGGACCAAGTCCTGCCCTGCGCGTGTGTGGAGGGGGCCTGTCCTTCAGCCCCTGCGGGCTGCGTTGACGTCAGACCTGTGGTCAGCTCACGAGGCTTAATGGAGCTCCTGTGGGTTCCTGACCTTGATCCTCAAGTCCAGCTTGGGCTTTTAAAAAATTATTATTATTATTGTTTTTGCGGTACGCGGGCCTCTCACTGTTGTGGCCTCTCCCGTTGCGGAGCACAGGCTCCGGACGCACAGGCTCAGCGGCCATGGCTCACGGGCCCAGCCGCTCCGCGGCATGTGGGATCTTCCCAGACCGGGGCACGAACCCGTGTCCCCTGCATCGGCAGGCGGACTCTCAACCAGTGTGCCACCAGGGAAGCCCAATGGGCTTTTGTACTTGTCTCGGGCCCGTGGCTGGACCCCCAGTGGGTGAGGCACATCTTCCAGTGGCATCCACCTGCAGTAGGGGTTAGAAGGGAGATGTTGGCCGGCGATGGGGAGCCGTGTGCAGCCCTGGGGCAGCGAGCGGGCCCGTGTGCTGACACTGCCGCGTCTTTTAACTTTACTGTCGTGACTTTGGTCTTTGTGCTTCCCGGAGAGAATCCAGTAGGAAGCATTTCTGTGAGATTTTCTCTCATTAAACCTTTCTTACCATGTGTCTTCACTGTGCAGCCACACCTGTTACACGTGGCTATTCTGCCAGTGGTTTCTTCCCTGTTCAGTTTTAAAACAAAACTGACTTGATCCAGAGTAGCTTCTACCTGCTTGACCCCTTCCTCCATGCAGACAAAGGATGAAAAATCACAGAAAAATGAGGGACTCTGGGATCGAGGACTCCCCCCCATCCTCCACCTCTTTTTTCACGTGTCTGACCCTGTCTACCTGCAGAGGAAGGACAGCCCACGTGTAGGGAGGTGCTATCCTTTAAGGTCAGCTGGCACGGAGATTGAAAGGACTGGTTTGGTTGTTCACGTTCTCTAGGGATTCAGGTTCAGAACCTGTTTGTCAGGAAGGGTGTGTGGTTCCAAATGGACACCTGGGAGGCATGTGGACACAGGTAGCCACCGAACCAAGAAATCTAGGACACGCGCTAGGCTGGATGACAAGGGAATGTCAGCCATGCAGCTGAGGGGTCTGGGGTCTCTAGGGCCCCGCTTTTTATAAGAAAAGGGAACTACTATTTACTTAGCCCTTGTGTGGGGCACTTGGCTGGCTGCTTCCACCTCTTTTTTTTTTTTTTTAAATTAACATATAGTAAAATTCACCCTTTTTTTGGAGTACATTTCTGTGAAATTTAAAATACATATAGATTTGTGTAACCACAAATTCAATTAGGAGGCAAAACGTTTTCTTCATCAACCCCGCATCTCCCTTGGGTTCCCCCTTATTGCACCCCATCCCTAACTCCTGGCAACCCGCACCCCCTTCTTTTGGAGCACATCTTATAAATGGAGTCTTGCCTTAGGTGAACTTCTGAGGACCGTCTTTCACTCAGCATCACGCATTTGAGGTTCACTGAGGTGTTACGTGTGGGAGGATTTCATTGCTGAGAGGTAGGCTCTAGTGTGGGTACACCGCAGTTTGTTTAGTCATTCACCCACAGGAGGACATTTGGGTTGTTTTCCGTTTGGGGCGGTTATGAATAGAGTTGCTAGAAACATTTGCGTACAGAATTTTGTGTGAAGCCAAGTTTTCATTTGTCTTGAATACATATCTAGGTGTTGCTGGGTTATGTGGTAAGTATATGCTTAACTTTATAAGAAACTCCCCACATCTCCCACGCAGAAGAATTCCAGATGATGTGTGTAGATCCTCTACCCTGAAGGACTTGGAGCCTAACTCCCTACTCCTTAAGGGGGTGCTGCGTGAAGTGACCTCCTTCCAAAGAGCACAGTTGGGAAGGGGAGATTAACAAAAGAGCACTTTCCAGTGGGGAAGCCTGGTAAGTACGACCTCAGCCTGGTGATCAGGGTCAACGGTGAGAAGTCAAGTTGGTGGTATGTGACTTTGAAATGATGTGGTGAAAACGGCACTTTGCCTCTGTGGTCTTCCTCCCCAAAACCCATGACCCAAGTCTAACCATGAGAAAAACACCAGAGAAATCCCCACTCAGGCACATTCTGCAAAATACCTGACAAACACTCAAAGTTGTCAACGTTATCAACAGCAAAGAAAGTCTGAGAAACTGTCATAGGCGAAAGGAGTCTGAGAAGACAGGATGGTAGTGTCATGTGGGATCCCGGAACAGAAAAAGGGCATCAGGACAAGACTGAGGAAATACGGATAAAGTGCGGACTTCAGTTAATGAGAAGGGATGAATAGCAGTTCACGAATAATGACAAATATACCTAATTAATATAAGATGTTAACGGTAGGGGAAACTTGATGTGGGGTATATGCGAGGTCTGTACTATCTGTGTTACTTTTCTGTAAATCTAAAACTATCCTAAAATTGAAATTTTTTTTTAAAACAACAACAGCAACAAACAAAGAGAGCTGCCAAACCATTTTGCATCCCCACCAGAAACATAGAGTTCCAGTTACTCAGCATCCTTGTCAACACTTGATATTATCAATATTTTTTAATTTTAGCCATTTTAGCAGGTGTGTAGTTGTGGCTCATCATGGTTTTAATTTGCATTTCCCTCATGGCTAATAATGTTGAACACCTTGTCATCTACTTATTCACCAGCCGTTTCATCTCTGGTGAAGTGTCTGTTCTTTTTCCCATTGTTAGGTTGGCTTCTTTGTTTTCTTTTTTTTTTTTCTTTTTTATTTTTTTTGCGGTACGCAGGCCTCTCACCGTTGTGGCCTCTCCCGTTGCGGAGCACAGGCTCCGGACGTGCAGGCTCAGCGGCCATGGCTCACGGGCCCAGCCGCTCCGCGGCATGTGGGATCTTCCCGGACCGGGGCACGAACCTGTGTCCCCTGCATCGGCAGGCGGACTCTCAACCGCTCCGCCACCAGGGAAGCTGGTTTCTTTGTTTTCTTACTGTTAGGTTTTGAGAATTCTTTCTGTTTTCTGAATACAAGTCCTTTGCTGGATATGTGATTTGCAGATATTTCCTCCTAGTCTGTAAGTTGTCTTTTCATTCTTTTAATAGTGTTTTTCACAGAGCAAAAGGTTTTAATTTTTGTGAAGTCCAGTATATCACCTTTTTCTTCTCTGGATAGCGCTTTCAATGTCATAGTGTCTAAGAACTCTTCACCTTGTTTTATTCTAAAACTTTTATAGTTTTGTTTTACATTTGGTCTGGGATCCATTTGAGTTTATTTCTTATAAGGTGTGAGTGTTAGGTCAAGGTTTTTCTGTTTATTTATTTCTTTGTTCATGGATGTCCAGTTGTTTCAACACCATTTGTTGTTGAAATGACTGTCCTTGCTCCATTGAACTGCTTTTGCATCTTTGTCAAGAATCAGTTGGCTGTACTTATGTGGGGCTGTTTCTGGATTCCATCCTGTTTCATTGATCTGTGTGTCTGTCACCCACCTCCATGACACTGTCTTGGTTACCATAGCTATTATAGTAAGTATGATTAAAATCAGAAAGTATGATTCCTGCAACTCGGTTTTTCTCTTTCACAGTTGTTTCATGTATTCTAGTTCCTTTGTCTTTCTATATACATTTTAGAATAGGTTTGTTTATATCTACCAAAAAATCCTGCTGGGATAGGAATTGCATGAAACCTGTAGATCAGTCTGGGGAGACTGGACATCTTTACTGTGTTGAGTCTTAACAGTCCTTGAACACGACAGTTATTTTCTTTATTAAAGTCATCTGTGGTTTCTTTCATCAGTGTTTTGGATTCTTTAGCACACAAGTACTGTACATGTTTTGTTAGATTTTTGCCTAAGTAGTCACTTTTTCAAGTTAATGGAAATGCTGTTCAGTTTTTAACTTCAATTTCCAAATGTTTGTTGCTAGTGTATAGAGATATGATTGAATTTTTGAGTTAACCTTGTATCTTACAACGTTGTTAAAGTCACCTATCAGTTCTAGGGCTTTTTAAGGAAAGATGCCTTGGGATTTTCTACTTAGACAAGATGTCATCTGTGAATGGAGACAGGTTTATTCTCTTCTTTCCAGTATTTTTTTCCAATGCCTTTTAATATCTTTCCCTTGCCTTATTGCACTAGATGGAACTTCCCATACTGTGTGGAATAGGAATGGTAAGAGCAGATATTCTTGCCTTGTTCCCAGTCTTACAGGGAAAGCATTCAGTCTTTCACCATTAAGTGTAATGTTAGATACAGAGTTTTGTTTGTTTTTGGCTGCGTTGGGTCTTCGTTGCTGCGTGCGGGTTTTCTCTAGTTGCAGCGATTGTGGGCTACTCTTCATTGCGGTGGCTTCTCTTGCTGCGGAGCATGGGCTCTGGGCACGTGGGCTTCAGTAGTTGTGGCTTGCGGGCTCTAGAGCGCAGGCTCAATAGTTGTGGCACACGGGCTTAGTTGCTCCACAGCATATGGGATCTTCCCAGACCAGGGCTCAAACCCATGTCCCCTGCACTGCAGGTGGATTCTTAACCCCTGCGCCACCAGGGAAGTCCCAGAGTTTTTATAGATGCCCTTTATCGGATTGGGGAAGTTCCCTTCTATTCTGTTTGCTGAGAATTTTTGTCATAAATGGAGATTGAGTTTCGTCAAATGCTTTTTTGTTGCTGTTGCTTCAGTTGATATGATCATATGATTTTTCTTCTTTAGACCGTTAACACAGTGGATTACATTGTTTGATCTTTTTCGTTATATCCCCAGGATAAACTCCACTTGGTTATGATGTATGAAATTCTTTTCACATGATGCTGTATTTGACTTGCACGTGTGTTCACGAAGGACATTGGTTTGTCATTTTCTTGTACTGTCTTTGTCTGATTTGGTAGAGAGTGGTACTGGCTTCATAAAATGAAATGGAAAATGTTGAATTTCCAAGAAGAGATTGTGTAGACTTGACGTTGTTTCTTCTTTAAATGTTTGGTTGCCTTTACCATGGAAACCATCTGGACCTGGAGTTTTCTTTTCTGAAAGGTTTTAAACTATCAGTTTAATTTCTTTAATAGTTATGGGACTACTTAGGTTATCCGTTTCATCTTAGGTGAGTTTAGGTAGTTTGTGATATTCAAGGAATTGGTCCGTTGAATCTAACTTGTCGCTTTGTGTGTGTAGAGTTGTTTGTAGTTTGCCCTCATCATCCTTTGAATGTCTGCAGGATCTCTGGTGATATCCCCCTCTTTCATTCCTGATATCCGTCATTTGTGTCTTCTTTTCATTGATCTATCTTGTTAGAGGTTTATCAAGTCTAGTGATCTCAAAGAAGTTTTTGGCTTTATTGGTCTCTCTTTTTCAACGTCATTGATTTCTGCTCTTCCTTATTTCCTTATTTCTTCTTTTTGGGTTATTTTGCCCTTTTTTTCTAGTTTTTAAGGCAGAAGCTTAAATGATTGATTCGATGCCTTTCTCTTTCTCTAATGTAAGCATTTTGTGCTATAACTATCTCTCTAAGCACTGATTTAGCTGCACTTAACAGGTTTAAATATACTGCATTTTCACTTTCATTCAGTTCAGTATGTTTTCTGACTTTCCTCGAGACTTCCTTTTTGACCAGTGGATTATGTAGAAGTATGCTGTTTAATTTCCAAATGTTTGGAGATTTTCCTGTTATACTTCTTATCAGTTTCTAGTGGAATTCCCTTATGGTCAGAGAACATACTTGGTGTGATTTCAGTTGTTTTAAATTGACTAAGGTTTGTTTTGTAGTGCAGGATATCTTGGTGAATATCGCATGTGCGCTTGAAAAGAATGTTTATTCTGCTGATTTTTGGCGACCTGTTCTATAAATGTCAGCTATATCCAGCTGGGTGAGGTTACTTACCCGCCCTTCTGCATCCACGCTGATTTTCTGTCTGCTCGCTCTATAGATCACTAAGAGAGGAGTTTTTAAAGTCTCCTACTTTAATTGTGGATTTGTCTCCTTCTCCTTTCAGTGTTGGCAGTTTTTGCTTCATGTATTTTGAGACTCTGTTGTTAGGTACATACGTATTTAGGATGATTATATCTTCTTAATGAATTGAAACTTCTATCATTATGTAATGTTCCTTTTTATTTCTAGTAATTCTCTTAGTTCTGATGTGTACTTTGTTATTAATAGAGCATTTCAGCTTTCTTTTGATTAGTGTTTGCATGGTATATCTTTTCTCTACCCTTTTATTGTTAATCTACCAATATAACTATATTTGATGTGAGTTTCTTGTAGACAGAATATACTTAGGTCATGTGTTTTTATCCATTCTGGTCATCTCTGTCATTTAATTGGTGTGGGGTTTTTTTAAAAAATATTTATTTAATTAATTAATTTATTTTTGGCTGCTCGGGTCTTAGTTGTGGCACGTGTGCTCTCTAGTTGAGGCGCACAGGCTCAGTAGTTGTGGTGAAAGCTTAGTTGCCCCACGGCATGTGGGATCTTAGTTCCCCAACCAGGGATCGAACCCACGTCCCCTGCATTGGAAGGTGGATTCTTTACCACTGGACACCACGGAAATCCCTAATTGGTGTGTTTACACAAGTTACATCTAATATAATTATCAATATGTTTGGATTTAGGTCTACATTCTGTTTCTTTGTTTTCTATTTGTTCCCTCTTTTTCCCACTCTCTGTCCATTTTCCTGTATTCTTCAGGACTATTGGAATGTGTTTTAGCATTCCATTTTAATTTATCTGTTGTGTTCTTTATGTATAGCGTGTGTGTGTGTGTATTTGCTCTAGGGATTACAATATGCACACTTAATTTTTCACAGTCTACTTAGAATCAGTATTTTAGCACTTCAGGTGAAAGTAGAAAACTAACCATCACAGCCCCCTTTATCCTCTTCCCTGTATGTTGTAGTTGTCATATGTATTCTGCGTGGCTTGTGGGATCTTAGTTCGTTGACCAGGGATTGAACCTGTGCCCCCTACAGTGAAAGCACAGAGCCCTAACCACTGGACCTCCAGGGAAGTCCCTATCACTTTTGCTTTCAGCTGTCAAACATACTTTAAAGAACTCAAGAGGAGGAGGATAGTCCATTACATTTACCCAGATTTTTTTCCTTTGGTCTTCCTTCATTCCTGATGTTCCATTTCCTTCTGGTATTATTTCTCTTCTATCTAGGGAGGTTTCTTTATAACTTCTTATAGAGCACATACACTGGCAGCAAATTCTCTTGAGAAAGTTTTCACCCTCATTCCACAAAGATTTTGGGGGGCACATCTAGAATTCTAGACTGGCAGTTCTTTTCTTTCGGCACTTAAAAAGTGTTTTTTTTTTCCACTTCCTTCTGGGTGCCACAGTTTTTGTTGAAAAATCTACAGTCCCTGGAATCCGTATTCTCCTCTGAGTAACGCATTTTTCTCTGGTTGCTTTCAAGATTTGTTCTTTGTCTTTAGTTTTCAGCAGTTTCATTATGATGTATGTGGGTGTGGATTTTTTGGATTTATCTTTTTTGTATTCCCTGAGCTGCCAGAATCTGTTGGTTTATGTCCTTTGCTAACTTGGGGAAGTTTCAGTCATTATTTCCTCAAATATATTTTTTGCACCATCGTCTTTCTCCTCTCCTTCTGGGACTCTAATGACACAAATGTTACATCCTTTAATTTTGTCCACAAGTCCCCAAGGCTCTGCTCACTTTTTTAAAACCCTTTTTCTCCCTGTTTTTCAGATGAGATCATTTTTATTGATCTGTCTTCATGTTCACTGACTCTTTCCTCTTTTTTTTTTATAAAGAAGTGATTATTTTTTAAAATAAATTTATTTATTTATTTTTGGCTGAGTTGGGTCTTCATTGCTGCGTGCGGGCTTTCTCTAGTTGCAGTGAGCGGGGGCTACTCTTCGTTGCGGTGCGCGGGCTTCTCATGGCAGTGGCTTCTCTTGTTGTGGAGCACAGGCTCTAGACGTGCAGGCTTCAGTAGTTGTGGCATGTGGGCTCAGTAGTTATGGCTCACAGGCTCTAGAGCGCAGGCTCAGTAGCTGTGGCGCACGGGCTTAGTTGCTCCATGGCATGTGGCATCTTCCCGGACCAGGGCTCGAACCTTTGTCCCCTGCGTTGGCAGGCGGACTCTTAACCACTGTGCCACCAGGGAAGCCCGACTCTTTCTTTTATCATATTCATTCTGCTATTGAGCCTATCCAGTGGTTTTAAATTTTTCAGTTACTGGATTTTTTAGTTCTAAAATTTTCATTTGATTCTTCTTCATATCTTTTGTTTCTTTGCTGAGACTTTTTTTTTTTTTTTTTGCGATACGCGGGCCTCTCACTGCTGTGGCCCTTCCCGTTGCGGAGCACAGGCTCCGGACGCACAGGCTCCGCGGCCATGGCTCACACGCCCCCCAGCCGCTCCGCGGCATGTGGGATCTTCCCGGACCGGGGCACGAACCCGTGTCCCCTGCATTGGTAGGTGGACTCCCGAGCACTGCGCCACCAGGGAAGCCCTTTGCTGAGACTTTTTATCTTTCCCTTTATTTCAAGAATGTTCTTCCTTACTTCTTGGAGTACTTTTTATAGTAACTACTTTGAAGTCTTAGTTAATTCCAATACTTTGTTGTCTTGGCACTGGTATCAGTTGATTATCCTTTCCCATGTGAGTTGAGGATTTTCCTCATTCTTTGTATGTTGAGTGATTTTGGATTGATCCTGAATATATGAATATTACATTATGAGACTCTTGGTCTTGGTTCAGTCCTGTGGAGAATGTTGCCATCTTTGTTGTAGCAGACACTCAACCAATTTGAGTTCAGATTCTAAGTCCCTACCAGCCTTCTGTGAGTTTCAGTATCAATTGTGTGTTCAGAGTCTTCATGGTGCTTTTCAGATCTGCCCCTACGTGTCACTCCGTGGCCAGTGTGGGACCTTGGCAGGGTTCTCTCCTGAAGTTCAGTACCCAGAGTCCACAGTATGCTGTTTAGGGTTCTACCTACACATGCTCATCTCAGGACTGAGCCCGGGGGCTCATACACACTTTATGGGGTTGTTCTCCTGAGCTTCTCCTGTTCCACAGTCTCCCCAGTCCTTTCCAGTTCCAGGGACCCCTTCTGTTTGGTTCTTCAGCCAGAAAGCAGGGGCGTTATTTCTCCTGTTCTGCTACCTTCTTCCTGGGACTTAGCTCACATCTGTGACTAAGCAAGAGAAGGACCAAGAGAGAAAAATTCAGTGGGGTTTTCACCTGCTTCAGCTCCTCCAATTGGAAAGGAGGCTTCCGTCCCGCAAAGTTTTAGGCATCTGTGGACCCCTCTGCTGCTGGGGATTTGCTGGGAGACTGGGGCGTGAGAGCTCCAAGAAGACAGAAGCACAGAAAAGGAAAAGCCCTGGGTTTGGGCTCACTGCCTCTGAGAATTAGACAACCGCTTCCCTGCTCCCCAAGCCAGGACCAGCCTTCTGGAGCTCCGCTGATACCTGTTTCTGGATATCGGGTCATATTCAGTCCAGGCTGGCGGTCCTGGAGTGGGGAGGTGGCAGGATCACCACCATGTTGGGGGTGCTGCAAATTCTGATGATCTTCCCTCCTCGGCCTGCTACTGTTTACTTTCCAGAGTCCTCCAATAGCTGCCCTGTCCATTCTGCCCACGTTTTATAGCCACACTCAGTGGGTGAGACAGGACGGAGTGTGCTCACTCCATCTCACTCAGAACCATGAGGAAGCCAGAAGACGGGAGTTTTAGAGACGTTCAACAAAACGTCCAGGTTAAACGGACACATGAGGAAGTCAGAATGTCACTGATGCAGGAGAACTGTGGCTCGTGTGGAGAAGGAGGAAAATAAAAGAGTAAAAGTTGAAGGATTGGGTGGATGGTAACAGAAATAACTGACCTGCAGCATCACGTAAAGGACTGATGGAAGGAACCCTCTCCCTGAGCTTCCCTTACCCCATCGTTACGTATCTAGCCTTGCACAGTGTGAAGGGGGTTCCTTCTCACCCACTCAGGTTGCCAGGTTGAAGGGAATGGTTTACTGTAAGCAAATGAGCTTTATTCCTCTCCGTTGGGGGTGTCAGGAAATGTACACATAGAGAAGCAGGGAAAGGTCTCTCTGAGATTCAAGAGGCTTTCATCTAGCGTATTTGGGTATTTGTATCCAGGTGGTCACCAATGTATATAGCCTCGTGCTGCAGAATCCGATCTGGGCTTGATAAAGAATTAATCTCTTAGGGGACTTCCCTGGTGGCTCAGTGGATAAGACTCCGCACTACCAATGCAGGGGCCCAGGGTTCGAGCCCCGGTCAGGGAACTAGATCCCACATGCATGCTGCAACTAAGGAGCCTACCTAGGGCTTCCCTGGTGGTGCAGTGGTTGAGAGTCCACCTGCCGATGCAGGGGACGCGGATTCGTGACCCAGTCCGGGAGGATCCCACATGCCGCGGAGCAGCTGGGCCCGTGAGCCATGGCCGCTGAGCCTGCGCGTCCGGAGCCTGTGCTCAGACGCAACGGGAGAGGCCACAACAGTGAGAGGCCCGCGTACCGCGGAAAAAAAAAAAAAAAAAAAAAAAGGAGGCTGCCTGCCACGACTAAGACCCGGTGCAACCTAATAAATAACTAAATCTGCTCCCTGGAAAGGATCTATTAAACATTAAAAAAAAAAAAAGAACCTCTTAAAGTAGATCCTCTCTCTCTCTCTCTCTCTCTCAAATAAAGCAAAGCCTTTATTGCAAGAATAACTCTTGCTTTGTTAAAAGATTTTCTGAATGAGAGGACTGCAGATACCGTTAAGTGTCACTGAATTTCAGTCTCCACGTGTTGACACAGATGAAAGCAAAAACCATCTGAAAATCATAAGGCAGCACTTCGGAAGTGGCCGTTTCCTCCAGGGTCTCTGATACTGATGTGATCTTTAAAGTCCCCATTGCCCTGTCGATTCATGTACTGAACATTCTTCCAGTGCCTGACATGAATCCCATTCAGAATTCGTACAGTACTTTAGCCATTTGCCTTCTTCTTCTCTGGTTTGTTTTATTAGTTCATTTGATCCTTATGACAACAGTGTAAGGCAGACAGGATAGCTGTGGCGTTGCCTTGTATTATTTTTACATAGTTGTAATTACAGGGAGAATATAAATTTACATCTCGGTTTTTCATTTCCCACGTCTTTTTCATTTAACAGAAGTATTTTCACAATATGCCATGTTGTCATTATTGCTGTCCTATTTCAGTGGAGTGCCAGAATTAATGTAGCAGAATTGACATAACTTTCTTCTTGTTGAGCGTTTAGTTTATTTTCACTTTTTTTGCTATTATAAAGCATGCTGCATAGAGGTATTTGGGGCCATTTGGGGGGTTAGTTCCTTAGGATAAATTAAATAGATAGACTTAAAAAATATTTTTAAACATGTTTCAACATTAGGGAGGATTTCAAAAGACCACAGATGACCTAGAGAAAGCACCGGTGTGACACAACCACAATTTTCAGATTTCTCCATGTTGCAGAGCAGGTTTTGTATGTGCCAAGAGATTTAGCCAGAGGGAGGTGGGTGGTGTGTATAGAGAAATGAAGAAGGCATTAGCAAAGGCCCAGTGTGTGTCAGAGAGAGGGAAGGAGGAAACTAGCTTGATTATGCAGAAGTTCTGTCTTGAAGAAACCAGCAGCCCATGCTTATGTGAGGTTGCTTTTGAATGACAACAGCATCCCCTCTGCATGTGGCCGTTGGAGAGCTGCGTGGGCAGCCTTGACCAGCTCCAGATGGCAGAGCTCCTTGACCAGCAGCCAGAGATGAAGCTAACTGGTGACGGACACCAGCGGGTTTCAAGCAGAGCGCTTACTGCGGCCTCCAGGTGATCCCACATCCAGGAGGATTTGCCCAGAGCCTTCCCTCCCACGGAGGCACAGATGTCCGTTTGCACGGCTCTTCGTTTTGGCCCCGAGCTGGGCCAGTGGAGCAAAGCACCAACCCCAAAGAGACTAGATGTTGTTCAGTTCCATCCCTCAACCGCCTTGGGTTCTAGGAGAAGGACCAAGTTTCAGAGCTTTTAGGGGGCCTATCCTAATCCGACGGAGCGCGGCTGTCTTCGTGCCAGGGGTGGGGGAAGTATGCAGTTATTTTGCCACGTTACCCAAAAGGATGGAAGGCCAAGGCCGTCTGTATCCAGATCGAATCCGGCTGTCACTGAATCGCCAGCTCTGTCCTTCTCCTACTAAAGCAGTGCAGCTGCTCACAGAGGGAGGGATGTGCCTAGTAAATTCGAACATTTGGTTATAATGCAACCACCTCGGTAAGTCAGTGGTGAGAATTAATGGGAAACACCTGTCGCCAAATTCCTCCTTGTGGCCTTAAACTAGCGGGCTCGCCAATTCATTGAAGAACTACCTGGGATGAATTAAACATTAGTAAAGTGCGTAAGGTACATCCACACCCTGGTGGGAGGCGACTTGAGACTTCGAGCAACTTTGGAAAAACTAAGAAATTTCAAAGTCTCAGACTGGGGAGGACCTGTGGGTTTGTAATCATAGTGTACCCTTTCCTTCCTCCCTAATCCAGTTGGGGCTCGTTGAATTCCTGGACCCTTCTGATTCGGGCAGTGTGGTGGTGAAAAAGGATTTGCTCTGGAGCCGTGTGCACTGTTGCTGAACCGAGGCAGGCAGAGTCACTAGACTGTAGGGAACTTGTCTCTTCCACGGCCCTTTTCCCCACGCTTAGCACAGTGCCTGGCCCGTCGTGGTGGTTTTAATAGGGACCCAGTGAGGTCAGGTGTGCGGGAACCAGCAGATGGCCCCTTATCTCTTTTTCCTGTGAACTGTGAATATTTTAGACCTTTCCTTTTTCCTGGAGGTCATAAAATAAGAGTTATCTTGGATATAACCATTACGACAGCTGCAGCGGAGAAAAACCTGCCTTAAGTGTCATAAAATGTTATCTCCGGATGGAATTGGCATGAAACCCTAGAGGTCCAGCAGCATCTCCCGCTAACAGCGTGCTAACACCTTCTGCTTCCGGCTTCCCATTTAGAAAGGAGACTCTTGAGGGACCACTCCCGGGGCTGGTGGAGACGGCTACCTTGCTGGGACTCTGTTCTCCCTTCTGGAAGTATGGAGGACAACCTAGTCCCTTGGTCACATAGCCACTCCTCACAGATTTGAATCTGCTGTCTTTTTGTGTGTGTGTGTGGCCACGCAGCATGTGGGATCTTAGTTCCCCGACCAGGGATCGAACCCGCGACCCTCCCACGTTGAAAGCGTGGAGTTTTAACCACTGGCCTGCCAGGGAAGTCCCTGAATTCACTGTCTTGTTTCCCAAGTTACTTACCCCTCAGTAAATCCCCTCGACTTTCTCACCATTGCTCATGTGACACGGTTATCCAGTGGGCTTTTGTTTTTCTTCTCAGGTTGGGGGATGCTCTCTGCTTTTTTACACGTCTTCCAAACATTTATTAAATTAAAATACTTGTGCCAGTTTATTACGTTTTCCAAAATGATGGATCCTGCCGAGTCGCTTTGGGCTTAACGGCTGGGGACAGCAAGGCCTGGGTCCCCAGACATGTTTACTGAGATTTGCTGCCCTAAGAGGAGCTGGTTACTCCTTCCAAGGGGTGGGGTTGGACAGAATGGTCCAGGAGCGGCCTGACGGGCGGAAGCAGAGGTGAGTGAAACCGTCTCTCCTCTTTCGGGTCAGGTGCTTCTGTCAGGGCAGCCCAAGGTCAGTTTCGAGTCTGTTGTTATTGTCGGCCTCACACCCATTGACTCATGTGGCGCGTGTGCCGCCCGAGAACGAGCTGCCTCTCGACATTGGACTTGTGAAACTTTGAGTCAGGAGGTCAGACTCCCTCGCTAATGATTTATGAGTTATTCAGAGACAGAGGCCACGCTGTCACCATCTCTTTGCTCCCACAGCAGGCCTGGCACGTGGAAGGCACTTGGCTGGTGCCCAGCGAATGACCACATTCCCCGTCCAGGGGCATCTTTTAGACTCAGCCTCCCTGAGTCTGCCGGAATCTTTTGGGTCCCGACTGTGTCGTTCTCTGAGTTAACTTTCCCTCCGGCTTTCGGCTCCCCACGTTCTCCACCAACATGTGACTGCCCTCAAGTCTGAGTAATTAATGAAGGGGTAGGATAGAGCCGGGCTGGAGTCCTTAGCCCATGAGCGGTAGAGACATCTTTCCAAGTTGACGCTGGGGGAGGGGTTCAACCACCGTCTTTCTTCAGATTGAAGACCCCGTCAGTTGTAAGATTCACCACTATTTTACGCACAAGGAATTAAGATGCGGCACTGCCATTTAAACTATGACATAATGCTCTCTTGTCCCTAGAATCTTATTGTGTCTTTCTTGTAAGAACGCCTATAGAATGACTTGGGCATAGATTATTATGAAGCATCCCTCTTGTCCATAATAAAGAGGAAAATATAAGGAAAATAAGTTGGTTAAAGGGCTTCTAAAGCTTCCTCACGTTCGGAGGCCTGTTCTGCAGTTGCCTCAGAGCCGTTGAAGTGCATGGGTTTCTGTAACATACCATCCTCTCTGCCATCCGCGTGCCCTTTACGGGTCCACTTCCCTTTGGGGAGGAGGGGAGCTCGGGGGAGGGGGACGAGGTGGGGGCTTGTTGTGTTCTATTCCCTGAGGTGGGTGGTGGATTTAGGGGGGAGTCCACTGTGTGGGAATTGATTCACTTTGAGTGATGTGACTACAATTTATGTGTTTTGAATTGATTTTTAAAATTAAAGAGTAGAAGAGGCTCTACTCCTGTCTCTGGACAATGACAGCTGTATCCCAGCGGGCCTGGCTGGGAGCGACGCTCAGACACATCTGATTTCAGAGGTCTTAAAGTGCCAGAACAGTGCATTTTAGGATAACGAGATACAGTATGGATGAAACCACCTAATTACACAGGATTCAGGCCACATTTTTCTGTTTTGTCCTCAGAGCTGTAATGCGTTTGTCTAGTATCTTGCTAAAGCCCTTGTGCTGTTTCCACTGTGTTCCCTTGATTGGCGGGTCTGTAAGACTCACACACACTCACACACACACACACGTGCGAGTGAGGCTCTAGAGCTCATTCCCTTTTGAAACCAGGTTACGTATGTCCCTGTCCCTCCCCCACCCGTCCTCTCTCCTTCCTTGAGGATGAGAGATCATGGCTCGGAGACTCCCTGCGGAGGCTGTGGGTTGTGATTCCTCACCAGCTGCTCAGTTCCCGTCTCCTTAACCAGTGTGGGCTCTGATCCCGATTAAACCCCTGGAGCTGGTGCCTCAGGCAGGGCTTTGGGGTCGCCCCTTCCCTGCACCCCTCCAGCTCTAGTTCTGTTTCGATCACCAAATCAGAATGTTGGCGCCAGTGCTCTTCAGAGAATTCTGCCGTGAATGGTGGCGATTGGTGCTTGCCAGAGCCCCGGGGGACATCTGATGTTTGAGGGAGAGGGACCCTCATGGGCATATTATTAACTATGACGTCTCCAGGTCTGTGATGCTCCATCCCTGCGCCACCGAGGAGATCTTACCTTCACCCAGGAGCGTGCTCCAACCGACAGATACCTGCTCCAAATGCATGTAACATGTGCTTTCAGATTTTTGGAGATCCATTTAAAAAATGTATGTTTCAGCATCTCTGTATCTTTTACAGAACCTGTTAGAGACTTCCACTGTAATAATCAGTGTCTTTTCATATGAGGATCTTCTTGACAAATTGATTTTTAAGTTCGGTGTTTGGATAAAGTTCACATACAGATGAGTTTGTCGGAATGAAAAGAATTTGTGACCCGGTGTGATTCCCATTTTTGCTTTGGCTGCCAGGAAGCTCCACTACATTCGTTGCCCGACTGCAATAATGGGTTTCGATTCCACTGGCCTGAGGTTGCCCTAGATCCACATTGACTGGACGTAAATCTACGTCTGAACAGTTGCACGAACACACTGACATCTGAAGGCATGCTGACACTTCTTACTCGACACGTATTCATTCTTCGGAATGACTCTTGTCTCCTAGCCCCAAGTAGCGCCACATTTCTTCCTGATTCCAAGGCAGTGTCAGTTATCACCCAGCCAGAAAGCGCTGAGGGGATTTATCCATCTGTAGGGCTGCGCTGTGACCAGCCCCTGGCAGAGGCAAACGGAGGTCCTTGTTAGGGTCTCGCTGCAGGAGAGGTTCTGAGCGACAGGAAGCGGGTTTCCACGAGCCTCAGTTGTGGCTGCGGTCCACCTGGGGTCTCTCCTCAGCCCCGCCTCCCTGGCCAGCCCACAGGGTCTCTCTGTGACCTGTGACCTATGAGCAGGAGGGGTGCTCGGGGAACAGATGCAGACGGAGGTGCAGGAAGAGCCTGTGCGCTGTGAGACTGATTGATTGTGGCAGGCCGGGGAGGTGTGGAAGTGGTACCTGCACCCCGTGCTGCTGGGACCCTGCCAGGGCACAGGCGGGCGCATGGGGAGGGGAGGAGGGCTCTGCAGAACCTTGAGGTTTGCAGTCCATCCATCGTGTCCTCAGCAGTCTCTACAGGGCAAAGGAAGCAGCAGCGGGTTGAAAGGTCTCCCTTATTTCCTCTCCCTCTCCTCTCCTCCAGCTATTCCAGTGAGGCACAGTTTTCCTGGAAACCGTGCATTATAAGTCCTCTCATAGCTGAACCGAAACAGATAACAGTAATCTAATCATCGATCAAGTTCACTTGTCTCCCCTCCTCCCTGCAGCCAAACGCAGACGGCCTGTCGACCTTCTGTCAGGTCCATTTGAAGTAAAACACACCTCGGGAGAGCAGAGCAGACCCTCTCCACTGGGGTCCCCTGCAGGTTTGTAGCTGTCACGAGAGGGACAGCCACTAGCTAGGTGCCAAATAAACCTCCGAATTTCTCTCGCCGTTGAAATGGTTAAAAAAAAAAAAAAAAAGGGTTTGCCTTTTGACCAAGACCAGAAGGGCATCCACGAGAATGGAGATGGGATTTTGTCGGCCTGGTGGGACCAGGAGCTTTTTCTCCCTCTTCTATTTCCAAATCTTTCTCTAACGATACATTTACGATAAAGGGAAAAGAAAATAGTCTCCACAAGCTTGACTTGGTGCTGGGGAGAATCCATCTGACGGATGTGTGTGAAGCCCTACATCAGGTTCTCGGCTCCAGCGGCAGGGAAGGTGTTTGTTGGGCGTGGCCCAGGCTTGCCTTCTAGGCCAGCGGTCCCCAGCCTTTTTGGCACCAGGGACCGGTTTCGTGGAAGGCCATTGTTCCACGGACTGGGGGCCGGGGGCGGGAGCGATGGTTCAGGCGGTAGCGCGAGCGACGGGGAGCCGCAGATGAAGCTTCGCCCTCCCACCCGCCGCTCACCTCCTGCAGTGCGGCCCGGTTCCTAACAGGCCGCGGCCCGATACCGGTCCATGGCCCGGGGGCTGGGGACCCCTGTTCTAGCACACAGCACAGACTGGGGAAGGCGATTCGGCAGCCCCAGCAGAGCCTCGCTGCTGTGCAGGGCTCTGACCCTCAGCTCCGCTTCTAGAGACACACCCGCAGGAGAGCATCAGAGAGGCTGCTGCAGGGCCCACGTGGTGACTTGAGAGCCTGGGCTCGGCGTTCACCTGAGTTTTGACTCTGGGCCCTGTCACTTCCTAGCTGTGTGCGGGGGGGGGGGGGGGGGGGGGGTTCCTGCTTCCCCACCCCCACCTGGATTCTCTGATGCTGTGAAAGGAGGGGCGGGTGGGGTGGAGGGAGCCTGAGCCAGCGTGTGGGCTGTGCTGGTCCATTGAGCCTTGTCGTCTCTTCTTTTGGTGGGAGGAGCACCACGTCTGTTGGCTCTGGGACAGTAAAGGAGAGGGAGCTGCCTGAGACGGATGGCAGAGGCAGAGTTCCAGAAGGTTCCGGAGCCTCCCCCGGCCCCGGGAGCCTGTGTGATTGCCCAAGGTCAGCCTGCTGGAGGAGGGCTCAGTCTGGGCACGCCGGGGGCTGGGGAAATCAGGGTTTGAGCAAAGCCCCTGAGGATGTGGCGCAGCAGCCACAGACGGCAATCTCCTTCCGAGTTCCTGCCGCAGCTGGGGCCACGTGGCGCGGGGATGTGGGCGGGAGGTGGGGCAGGAGGTCAGGAAACCTCCCCCCGAATGCGCCCGCCGGGACCACCTCCCCTGGCCCCCTTGCGCTCGTTCTCTTCTCCAAACTGCTGCCACGGCTGCCTGCCCATCACCCTGAGAACCCAGTCGAGGCTCCTAGTGTCTCACCTGGCCCCCCTTGCCAACCTCCTCCCTCCTCAGCCTTCCCAGTTCCTGAACTTTCCAAAGTCATGGCTGCCGAGGGCCTCTGTGTGGGCTGTTCCTCCACCCAGACCCCTGTCCTCTGCTCAGAAGACAGCCTTCTCCAGCCTTCTCGAGCCTTCTCGGCTGGCCCAGCCCCCCTCCATCTCAGCTCACATATCTACCTCCCTGACCCCCAGTCCGAAGAAGCCCCCTCTCAGCGCTCAGAGACGTGGGCTGACTTAGAATTTTAGCCTAATTTGATGGGTAGAAGCTTCTGCCATAGGGCCCAAGAGGTGAATTGTAAAGATGCGGTTGCAGGGAGGTCTGTTTGGCTGCAAGTCTGTAGAAAGCATTTTAAATATCCACGCTGTCTGCAGAGATTCCGCTGTGATTTAAAACCCTGAGTCTCAGAGCCTGTGGCCCTGCAGTGGGTCTGGGGACCTCCTTGTACACAGGACAGAGCAGAGGGATTGAGTGCAATCTGCAGACACGTTCTCTTTGGTCCATGATGGGTTTTGAAATAAATTTAAATTAGTTGCCAGTGTTGAAGACGTGGAAGATTTCATGAGGTAGATTTCAGCACTTTTATAGAAAGCTCTTTAGATCTGATCCCGCTGGGCCCACGATCCTGAGTGGCAGCCGCTGGCTGGCCCTCCTCGGGGACAGTGCAGTCAGTCCCCACTGGGCCCACTTCCTCTGTGTTCTGCAGCTAGGAGAGCACAGGTAGTCGAGTGAGGTGTGTGATCCTGGTGTCTTGAGAGTGACCATCACCTTGTCCTGGACAGAGGCCCGTAATTATGTTTCCTTCCTGGAGAAAGAGGTTGGGGTCACTTCCAAGGCCCTTAGCATAAGTGGCCACTTCACCTGCATCTCAGCTCCGGGAGCAAGGTTGGCTGAGAGATGAGATCCCGGGCAGAGGGACCTGCACTCTGCAGCCCACGCTGCCCACATGGCGCCCAGGACTGGGCCCCCCGTCAATTTTGCTTCCTCTCCTGCAGGGCCAGGCCCCTCACCTTGTCTGCTCCTTCCTGAGCCCACAGAGGAGGCTTCTGGGAAAGGATGACTCATGCACTCCCCGAATTTCCAAGCTAGAAAGGCGCTGGGAGAGCGCCTTGGGCCGGGCCAGAAATAGCCGTAACCATTGGGTCTGACCTTGCCCCTCCTGTGCTGTCAAGTTCTGCTTTGGTAAATAAATGCCGCCCTTCAGACCAACCACCTGAAATGTTGCAAGATACAGTAACTTGTTTCCTTTTCCTCTGAATTTTTATTGATTTGTAAACTCCACTCTTAATGATAATAAAATAAAAAGGGGCGGTTATCTCGGTGCCAGCCCTGTAATACATTTCTATCTCCTTTTTCAGGCCTTTTTCACGTGTATACGTGGTTGTAATTATAGTACAATTAAAATGCACTCACTTCAGTATTTCTAGCACCCAAAACAAGAGGTTGGCCTGCAATAGGATTCAGTGAGTATTTGTTGATTGTGGAATATTGGTTTAACTATAAAGTGAGCATTTTTCTAATTGCATCATACGCTGATTACCATTACATCAAGTTGTTAGAATATATTTGCCACTTCACTATATTTAGATTTTTTTCCCCTATTTTTCAGGGCGATAACTAATGTTGTGCGAGCTTTTTTCTCTACATAACTGTTCTTGACTGTTTGGAATTATCTTCTCAGAATAAATTCCAAGCATTTGAATTCTTGGATCAGAGGAGAGAAAAATAAGAATTATAGAAATTGCTTTCTAAAGTCTTATTTATCCCTATTGCCGGGATTGTTTGAGAATATTAGTTTTATCTTAATCTCATCTGCTTTTGGGTTATAATTTTCAAATTTTTGCTTATTTTGTAGTATAAGCAGGTACCTAATTGTTTTGATTTGCCTATCTATACGTGCGGTTATTAGTATGGGTTGAAGAATTGTCTAAGCACTTAATAATAATACTTCCTCTTGTGTGCCATGCCTATTCGAGTAGTTTGTGTATCTATTAGAATATAGATTTTTAGTTGGATTTGGGTGAATTTATCATACAGATATGATTAACTCAATTTTCCTATCATAGTGGCTGCAAACATTTTCCTAGTGTGTGATTTTCCATTTTTAATATCCGGTGAGTCATTATAGGTGTCATTTTCTGTTCTTTGGAGAGTCTGTGAGTGTGGTTGCCAGAAGGACCTTAGAGATCTAACCTGACCTCAGTGTCTGACGGGGACTCTGGCCCAGAGAGCAGAGACCACAGCTCACCGGCCCTGCTGGCGAGAAGGGGCCAGGGCTACCCTGGCCCTGGCCCAAGACTCCTTAGTCTGTGTTGCCACCTGAGCTCCTAAGACTCCCTGTTGCTCTCCTGGCCCAGAAAGTTCTTTTGAGCTGAGGTGTATGCGTCTCTGTTTTGGACCAAGGCGGGCTTTGTAGGACTCTCCGAAGGGGGGCGGTTGCCACTCCAGTGACACGGAGCCAGCCATTCCATCCTTCCGACTCAGGGCATCTAAAAATATCCCGGGCTGGGGAATTTGGAGGAGCCCGTAATCGATTTGTGAACATGAAGCTCTTAACGGGCAGTGAACGCAGCTTTGATATTGAATTACCCTCAGAAGATGCATTAGTTTTGCAGTATCGGCAGCCACCTGTCTGCCAGGTGTTGTCCTAGATATTTGGGGTCTGTAGAGGTGGAGGATAGGGACAGTGCCCAGGATCAAGTTGGATTCTTACATCAGGAGGGCTTTAACTTACTGCTTAGCTGTCTGCCCATCGTCATGGGGGAGGGAGCCCCAGAATTGGCAGGTGACCCCTGAACTGACCAGCAGGAGACTGGTTTAGAAGCCAAGATCCTAATCCCAGCTCTGCCTACACCGTTGACTTCCCGACCCTTAGAGCGTGTTCATGGTCAGGTCTGGTCATCCATTCAGCAAACGTCCAGTGGACACTTAGTTAGGACTCTGTGCTGGGCACTCGCATGGCTACCAAGGTGGCTGGGGCATGGTCCAACCCTCAGGGGATTGTACTTCAGTGGGATAAACAGAAATGCCCACATCTACCTGTGAAACAAGCAGACTTAGAAATGAGTGTAAGTAAAATGCCAGGGGGGCCACACAGGAATCAGTAAATAGTTTGCACAGGGTTTGAGTGGAGCTTCTCAGAAGAGAGGGCACTAAGCCGGGCCCCGAGGGATGAACAGAACTGCGGTTGGGGCTGAGGGAGGAAGATGGGGGAGAAGGGAGAGGACCGTCCAGCTTCAGGGGCGGAGGAACAGACACCAGAGGTGGATGCCGTTGCCCAGTGTGGCCGTAGTGCAGGGAGGGGGCAGGGAGGAGGAGGTGGGTCCTTCGGCAAATGCTGCTTAGAAACCATCAGAGGGAGGGACTTCCCTGGCCATCCAGTGGTTAAGACTCCGCGCTACGACTGCAGGGGGCGCGGGTTCAGCCCCTGGCTGGGGAACCAAGATCCCGCATGCCGCGCGGTGCGGCCAAAAAACAATGAAAATCTTTTTTTAAAATGTGCCAGCAGATCTTGTGTCTGGTGAGGTGCTTAAAAAAGAAAAGAAAAGAAAGAAACCACGGGAGGGTTTAGGGGGATGATGAGAGGGGACATATATCCGACAGCCAGGAAGGTGCTGGGTCTTGAGTGGGAAAATGCTAAGAAAGGAACCCGGGAAGGAAGAGACGTGGGCCTTGGAGACTCGTGCGCTTAGCGTGTGCCTGACGACACCGTCTTCAGTGGTTGGTGACCCAGCAGGAGTGGGCGGCAGACGGCCATCTGCGGTGATTTCTGTTCTGACTGGCCTCAGCCTGGTCAGCCAGAGGCGGGAGAGGGCCGGGGGGTGCAGCCTCCTCGAGGTCTCCTTGCTTAGTTCGGAGAAATCCTGACGGATGGTGTGTGTTTGTTCATTGTTTGCCCACCATATGGGCAGTAGGAAGATGACGTCAGCAGACAGGTGGCCCAAATTCTGGAAGTTTGGAGCCTCTTACAGGGCATTCGTGCCCTAATTCTTTCCCTTTATACGAAGAGAAGCTCTCGTGGTGATGATGACGTGTCTCTGCTTCCATTCCAGATGCCTTAGGGCCCTGCGGGCCGCCCCAGAGGACTCAGTCCCGGTGGCCAGCGGCTCCCAAGCAGCTCACGTGCGCTCAGCCTCAGGCTCCCGCTGACGCACCTGGGAACCTCGCTCACCAGCCCCCACCTGGCATCCTTGCCGGCAGTGCCCCCCACCCCCCCGAGCCATGGAGGCCCCCGAGGTCCCCGTGGGCTCGCTGATTGACTTCGGGGCCGGGGCCAAGCCATCCACCTCCTCGCCCCTGGAGATGCTGTCCCCAAAGCTGCAGGACGGGGACAGCTCCCCGGGCGAGGGCGCGTCGGAGAGTGAGACCACGGAGTCGGCCGACAGCGAGAACGACATGGGCGAGTCGCCTTCGCACCCGTCCTGGGGCCAGTGCCGCCGCTGCTCTTCCAGCGAGTCCTTCTCCTCCAACCAGAGCACCGACTCGGCCAAGGATGCGGAGCTGCTGGAGCTCCGGGAGTTCATGCGCGGCTACGTGGAGAAGATCTTCTCCGGAGGGTGAGCCCCTCGCAGGGCGCCACCGGCCAGGGCTCCAGGCCTCACAAGCTGCTGGGCCCCTCGCGTCTCCGCCCCACCCCAGTGCACGTAGGCCCCCTTGGGGAGCTTCTGCCACTCCTTCCCTCCGCTCAGGGCCCTGGCTTTGCTCCCGCGGCACCTCAGGTGAGCCCCCATGGGCACGCCTTCAGAGGTGGTTGTTAGCTGGCAGTGACTTAGGGGCAGTACAAGGCCAGGAGGTTTCAGTTACCCGCAGCCCTTGGGACGCTCTCGGGCAGCTGAGCCTTAAGCAGCTGCTAGGATGGGGACCCACCCTCGCACCTCTTTCTGGCCTGGCGTTGGTGGTTCTTGACAGTGCAGACAACGAGCAGTGACAGTGGTAGCACAGGTGGGGCCTGGAGTGAGAGCGGAGGCCGAGGGGCCGGGAATCGGACTCACGGCTGTGGCCGTCTCAGCAGCGGAAAGGGGAGCACGCCGCCAACTCGGTTCAGGCCTCAGGCCTTGACGGCCGGTCTTGCATCGTTCACAGCGGTGCGCGAAATGCTGGCGGTCCTGCCCCTCGGATCGTCTCTGGGACCCGCAGCATCAGCATCGCGGGGTGGGGGGGGCTGAGAAATGCAGGGTCGTGAGCCCCACCTGACCCACTGAGTCAGCATCTGCATTTCAGTGAGGCCTCTACCCGTGCACACATTGCGGCCTGAGGGGCTCTGGCTGAAGGGACCCTTTTCCCATGTCGTTAGAGCGTAAGAAGACTTTCTGCCTGTTGACGCCACGCACCGAGGATGTTCCTCTCTGCTGAGGTTTAGGCCCCTGGTTTGTTAACTGGCAAGGTTGCTTTCCACCTTTTCCAGGTGTGCCCCCGTCTTCTCTGCAGTTAGAAGGGGGAGGAGTTCTAGGATCCTAATATTTGACTGTCCCCAGACTGCTTTTATGTTTGATTTTGAATGCATTCTGGGAGAGCGGTAGATGTGGCTTCCTACTCATTTTGTTTGACTGACACCGAAATTAGTCAGCTTTTTCTGAGTACACCCAGTTCACGCAAAGGGGAGAAAGCCCAGAAGCTCACTAATGTGCCAGGAAGGCCAGTCTAGATCTGTGCCAGGCAGTCGGCGACATGGGACGTGGACAGGTGAGTCAGATGCCTCTTTAGGGGCCTTCCACAACGCCCTGCAAACGCCCGGCAAATTCTCACATTTCATCTGGTGTCGGTGCTTGGGATAAGTGAGACCAAGATGTTTTCTATAAAACCTTAAATGAATGAAACTGCAGAAGCCAGTGGATCCTCAGCCTCCTGCTTCCCCCTTTTTGTCGTTACATTTGGGGTAGAGTACTGGCCCCCCCCCCATGAAGATGATTGGAAGTGGTTTGAGATCAGGTGAGCATTTTGTCCACCCTGGCGGGGGTGACCCCCAGGCCTGGGGTCCCCCGATCTTCACCCCTCACACGGAGCCGTGGAGAGTCAGAGAGCAGACCGGCTCTTCCGAAGTGCAGAGGAATAAGCAACCATGCCCTGCTTCTGACGGCTGGAGGTGGCGTCAGACCTCTTGTGTTTCTTGGCCCCAGTGGGCTGCTGAGACTGAGCACATTAGGAATTCTTGAATCCAGTCGATGGCTCCGTGCCGACCTCAGCAGCAAAGATGGGGGGCGGTTGGATGAGCTGGAGGGCCAAGCCCTCGGAGAGTTATGGGACCCTTGTGAGTACCCAGACCTCACTGAGGCAGGAGGTCGGGGGAATGCACGTGGGCTTTGGAGCCAGGAGGTCTGGATGGGGCTCCCACCTGCCACTCCCCAGCTGTGTGTGATCCTCCGAGCCGGGCTTCTCATCCTGGAAACAGAAGTAATAGTGTTTCCTCTCGGGGTTGCCCGGAGGCTGAGATGAGCGTCCGCACTTGGCGGGGGCGAGTTACCGTCGGGGTTCCGTGGTGCGGATGCCGAGGGCCGACAGCACCTAGGAGTTCCTCTCCTTCCTATTTCCCTACTGTAGCCATTTTCGTTGCAGAGGATTAAAGCTTTCCTGTCTTTTCCCTTTGCCCTCTTTTCCAGGGAGGACTTGGACCAGGAGGAGAAAGCCAAATTCGGAGAGTACTGCAGCAGTGATAACGGAAAAGGCCGGGAATGGTTTGCCCGGTACGTGAGCGCCCAGGTAAGAGGGGTGACGCGGGGCTGTGGTGTGGGGCAGCCCACCCGCTCTGGAGAAGGGAGTTGAGGAAAACGATCCCACCGGAAAAAGAGTAAAGCTCGTCTAGAGATGTTATAAAGTCTAATTAGAGTAGTGGAAGATGCCCCACTAGAAAGGAATGCTGGGCTGTCAACCTCATGAAATTCCAGAAAAGTTCGCTTTTTTAAAGACCAGCACATGGGCTATGTCCACACATGTTTTTATTAAATAACCTACAATATTCCATTTTTGTAAAGATAAAATATTCAAGAGAATGACAGCCATGTATGTAAGCTCAGATAAACAGTAAGTTTTAAAAACAGCCAGTAGGTTCTTTTTATTTTTTTCCTGTAAAGTGGATTAAGTTCTTCGTTTTTAAAGTATTTTTTGGTCACAAATAATTTATTCTTCCAAGAAAAATTAGAAAATACAGATAAGCAAAAACAGAGAAACTGCCCATACCTCACCCACCCAGAAAACAGCCAGCGTTGTCATCTTGGGGTCCCATCCCTCTGTAGTTTCCCACACGAGGGTGAGCGCGCGAAGCTCCTGGTTTTAAAAGTCTCACAAGGAGACGCAGGAAACACCTGAGTGATGGTCGGGGGTGGGGCAGCCCTCTGCTGGGTCCCGGTCTCTGGGTAGCAGGGCCTGTCCTGGGCTCGAGCCCCAGCTGTGTTTAGAGATGCTGGGCGGGGTGAGCACGCAGCCCCTCTGAGCTGGGTGCACCTCCGCCAGCGGCCGCCTGACGCGGCTGCCCTCTTCCCGGACAGCGCTGCAACTCCAAGTGCGTCTCGGAGGCCACCTTCTACCGCCTGGTGCAGTCCTTCGCGGTGGTCCTATTTGAGTAAGTGATGCTGCGGCTTAGCGCCTCCGTCCTGACCTCTCGTCCTCCCTCCCTCCCTCCCTCCCCACCTGGGAGACGCCAGTCGTGAGAACCAGCCGCATGCGTCATCAGCTCAATTGCTCCCCCTCCCCCACCACCTCCCTTCCCCCGCGGCGGCAGCATTGTCTGGAAGTCGTGACCAGTATCCAGTATCTCACGGGTGGGGGGGGGGGCGGCGGGGAGTGAGCGGTCCCCACCTGACAGCAGCAGGCCCCGGGACAGGCTGTGATTACACAGCGGCCCTGCCCTCCTCCAGCTGAGGTCTGGGGTTCTCTGGATTTCCTGTGGTGAAGTACTCTAAACCGGGTCACCGCCCACTAATGAGATGGTTGGGTGGCATCGCTGCCCTGAGGTCTAATGAGGCACCACTGGGGCCTTTTATCGCCGAGGACAGCGTGGGCTGGGGAGAAGGGCCCCCCACCTCCGTGTGGCCGGGGCGGGCCGGCCACCTGCCTTGAGGGGCTCCTGCTAAGGCCCGCGCACGGCTCTAGGACTCCTGACCCTCTTCCTACATCCTGTCGTGCATCAGAGCCGCACGCGCCCCCCGCAGTGTGAACCGGAGCGGCCGTGTCTACCTGGGGGATCGTGTGGGTGGGGGAACTGCGTGGGGTGGGGGAACTGCGTGGGGCAGGGAGGGAAGCTCTGACCCTGATCTGACCTTCGGTTGAGCCCGCTTTCCCCCCTCACCTCATTGTGGCCTCGGAGCAGGTCCTGGTCCCCTGGCTTAGGCCGTGGCCACTCCTCTGTGTCGCTGTGTCCTTCCAGGCCTGAAAACTCCTCCTTTCCTGTCCCTTCCCCTTCTTCTCCCAACAGAAATGTAGCTGCTCTCTTGACTTTAATTCCCTGTCTCGGTGTCTCCCCAACTTTCTCTGTCCCCCATGCACACGGGGCATGTACTAGAGGAAAATGGCCAAAAGAGAGGAGGCCCTGTTTTTTCCTGCACTTGCTCTCAGAATGTCCCAAGATCAGGGTGTGCTCCCCAGGGGTGGGGGCGGGGATCTGGGTCTGGGAGCTAGTGTGGGTGGAGGGACGAGAGGCCCTCACTGAGGTAGCCAAGGGCCCACGCTTGCTTGCCTCGGGAGCTTCAGTAAAAGAGCCCCAGGGGGTCGGGGGTCAGTGTGGTCTCCTGCCCCAAAGACCCTTTGACCTCGAGACGTTTGCATCCATAATTTTCAGGAACCTGTGTTTTGTGTAGATGGTGCCTGTCTGCATGGTAACGTGCTTATCTAATTCTCAATTTTTCTTCCAGTTTTTCCTTAAGTAAGCAAACTGGTAGGTGGGGGGGGGGGGTGTAGTTAACCTCAAATTCCAACCCTGCCAAAACACAGAATCTTTCATTACTTTGTCTGTGAGCGTATATTTTTTTATGTGGTTGCAAAAAAAAAGAACTTACAGAAGTTTAGTTTTTTAGATTTATTATTTTTATGTCAAAAAGATAAACAAAAATGACCCTCATCCCACATCTAGATAATTTCTGTTGATTTTCTTTCTTTAAGTAACACTAGTCCAAGGTGAAAAACTAAACAGGAAAGGAAAGTACGTGAGGGAACAGGATGGAGAGGCACAGAAGCCTAAGAGGGAAAGGAGGTGTTCTTTCACACTCTCTTCTCTCACTTTTCGTCCATCTCTCAGTGATAACCGTCTTAATAAAGCACATACCAGCAAATAGATATTTTTTCTAAAAATGCAGTACTGGGCTTCCCTGGTGGTGCAGTGGTTGAGAGTCCGCCTGCCGATGCAGGGGACATGGGTTCGTGCCCCGGTCCGGGAAGATCCCGCATGCCACGGAGCGGCTGGGCCCGTGAGCCATGGCCACTGAGCCTGCGCGTCACATGCCGCGGAGCAGCTGGGCCCGTGAGCCATGACCGCTGGGCCTGCGCGTCCAGAGCCTGTTACTCCGCAACGGGAGAGGCCACAGCAGTGGGAGGCCCGCGCACCGCAAATAAAAAGGCAGTACTGTGCGTTTGCACTCAGTGCTGCGTCTGTAACAGCTGTGAGGTGTTCTAACACATGAACGTACACATGCTCCATAATTAATTTGGCTCCTGCCCTGTCGATGGGCATTTAGCTGACTCCTCATTTTCTTCTCTAATTTGCAGCGCCACAGTGCACATCACCGTAGCTTTTGCCACTGTAACAGTACAAATTCTTAGTGGCAGACAGACCCTCTTTTTGAAGTGTTTCCCCCCTTTTTGTTTGCTAAATTGAATGGATCCATGTATATCTCATACTCTCAATATAGTAAGTGTGATATAATATAGTAAGTATTAATATAATCCTTTATATTTGTAGGATATTGTTTAGCATAGCAAAGGTTCTGGCGCGTCATACTTTAATTTGATTTTCAGCAAGTGGTGTAGGGTACGTAGGTATTCATATTCCCAGTCATTCTCAGGGTGCTGTCCCTGGGCCAGGAGCCTCAGAGCATCAGCTTCCCAAGGCGGTTTGTTAGAAATGCACATTCTCAGGCCCTGCCCCAGACCTGCTGACCCAGAGACTCCGGGGTGGGCCCAGCAATCCACATCTTCACATGGCCTCCCCCACTCCCCCCTGCCAGGGGACTCTGCTGCTGCCCACATCGGGGGGGTGGGTATCATCTAAGCCACTGCTCATTCCTGAGAAGTAGGGGCTGGACGGGGCCAACGGTTTAAGCCTGAGACCTGAGGCCTGACCTCCAGTTCCGGGTCTGCTCCTTGGGGTAGGGCCCTGGCTATTCCACCTTGAAAGTGAAGGAAGCCAGGCGGGTGGATGGTGAGCGCCTTAGTGCCCTAAATCAGACCCGCTCCCAGGCCGGGTGCCTGGACCCAGGGGAGTTCTTTCTGTGGCTTCTCCTCTGGAGTGTCTGGGGAGTGAGGTACTAGCTTAGAGGTGTCTGTGGAACATGCTGGTCTTGTCTCAGGAACGTGCAGAGAGGACCCGGTGGAAGGATCTGTTAGCCAGTCACCTCTCTTTCCATTTCAGGTGTCACCAGATGGACGACTTCGGGCCTGCAAAGAGCCTCATGACCATGTGCTTCACCTACTATCACATCGGTGAGACCCGGGGTGCGGCTTACGTGGCAGGCAGACCTGTCACCTTCCAACGCCACGCCAAGTGGGGATTTCTTAAGGCAGAGCTGCGAGGCATCCAGAAAACAAAGGGAGCTGATATCAGGGCGGGAACAAGGAGGAGGGAGACCCCTAGAGCGGGAGGCGAAGAACGGTCCACAGCGTGGGTCAGGAGGCTGACGGCCCTGGCTGGGAGGACACGAGAAAGTAGACACACGGGCAGGACGCTTCAGGGTAGACGCAGGACATCGTCTCATGTTCTGGCCAAACGTGACACAGGGTCAGCTGTGGACCGGGGTGACCTGGAGCAGCCCGGGGTCTGGGGCAGGGCTCGTGGCCCTGGGGCCTCCTGGTGCATCGCAGCTGGGGGCAGCTGGGGGGCTCCCCGTGTTAAGCGCCTTGGGCTGTGACCACTGGCGCTCGTTCAGGCCGCCGTGAGGGGAGGGTTGCCGAGAGCTTGCCCGCGGGCTGCAGCTGGGTCAGGGCAGCGCAGGCACCAGTGGGCTGGCTCTTGTGGCGCGTCCCCTACCTCTGCAGCTCAACTTCATCGTCTCCTCGCCTCAGCAGCCCACCCTCTCCTTGCTGCTCTGCGCCATTGCAGCAGCTGCTCTGACGGCCTTAGCGTGGAGCCCTTTGATATGGGGCGGGACACATCGGTCCATGCACAGCCTTAGGAAGGGACATACCTCTTTTTCCCTCGCTGCCCTTCTCGCACCATCTCCCATGTCCAGTGGCCTCCCTGTTTCAGGACCAGCCCAGGTGCCAGCCAGGCCGTCTGGAATCCGCACGGCCCCTCCCTCCACAAGGAGAGACTCTTGTGTCTTCCTCCATCACTTTGCACGTTACACTTTCCCTGTGTGCGCTGCTCCCCTGCCCTCTGGACTTGCTGCTTCTTTGGGGCTGGATCCCTGCCTGTTTCCTCTGCAGCCCCTGGTGGCACCTGGCTGACTTGTCCACACTAGGTCCTCAGCGACCGCCCGAGAGGGCAGGGGCCCCGGCCCTCCGTGTGCCCACGGGCCTCCTGAGCCTCTTGCTTCCCACCGCCGCCATGTCTGGCCATGGCGGAGGGAGGTGGCCCCGGCCTCCGTGGTTCCATTTGGCTCTCATCCCTGCTCTCTCCCCCTGTCTCCAGGTAAACCACACCTGCTCCCCTCCGAGTTCAAGGAGAAGCCGGCCGGGAGCATCGACTCCTACTTGAAGTCGGCCAATAGCTGGTTAGCGGAGAAGAAGGACATCGCCGAGCGGCTTCTGAAGAACACGTCGGCCAAGACGGAGAACGTCAAGGGCTTCTTCGGGCTGGAGACCAAGCCCAAGGGGCCCCTGGCCAGGAGAAGCGAGTGAGTATCGCCTGCGTGCGTCCCTCCCCGACCGTGGGTGTGACAAGGAGGCCACCCTGGCCCAGTGTCGGGAGCATCTCTGCGCCCTCGGCCGTCACTGGGGCCTGAGAGCTGCTCCTGGGGGGCAGCTGCCTCCCCACCCTCCAGTTTTCTGGGGCTTCCAAACGCTGTTCCATTTGCTGATGTGCTGGGATGCTCCCCGTGGGCCCGTGTTTCTAGGGCTGGAGAGGAGCGTGTGGAAATTGTCAGTAGGCAGGAGGGGAGTTACACCCCCCTCCCTGCACCCCGCCTCCCGCTGCCGTGAGAGAAACCGTGTTCCCCAGGGCAGCGGTGTTCCCATAGCCACTCGGGGACCCGCGGGGGGCGGGGCCGCTTCGGAGCAGTGCAGGGACCGAGACTTCCACAAAGCAGGGGCGCCCTGTGGTCCCCGCCGTCCCCTCCGACGGCTCGGTTACAACCAGCCCACTTGGCTTTATTCCTCCTCTGGTCTGGACAGTCTTGGATTCAGAGAAAATGGCACAGAGGAGCCTGAACAGCACATCTCAGGCACTAAAAGGCTGGCAGGTGGTACAAGTGGCGTTGATTTCGTAAACGTGTTTGCAGAGAAGACCACCTTCGGTTTACACATTGGTTATGAGGCATCATCCCGTTTCAGCAACGTAACAGGGTTCTTTGGGTCGTTTTGTCACTGCTATGGTTTCTCTCCCCAAGGGAGAAAGAAGGCAAGTCCCAGGAGAAGCCACGGAAGACGGGTGAGTGCCTGCCCGTGCTCGCGGGGCCGGGCGGTGCCGCAGCAGCGCCACGGGGTCTCAGTCCGGCCCACGGGGAGCCGCAGGTCCCTGGACGCCTGGGGCTCCAGCTCCCCCGTAGCAGGGGACGCTGTCCTACTGCGCTCTGCTCTGGTCTCTAACTGCTTCCTGAATTTCCACGGAAAACCCGCCTCTCTGGGGATCAACTCCTCCTCCCAGGGGACTCAAGGAAAGTATCCCCAGTGGTGGGGGAGCTGTTCCCGGGACCCTCCCTGGGGAGGAGTCCTCAGGGCCAGGCCTGAGAGCCGCAGGGCAGGTGCCATGGAGTTTCCGCTTATGTTTGTGTGACCTGTGGGATGATGCGGGGCCTGCTGGGAGGGTTGCTGGAGTCGGGGCGGGGCGGGGGTCTGCCTCGCTCAGTCTCCCTCCCCCTCCCGCAGTGACTGTGTGCAGCCCAGAGGAGGAGAGGAAGGGGGAGAAGATCTACCTGTACACACACCTGAAGCAGCAGCCCATCTGGTAAGGCCACCCTCGACGTTTGTCACCAGCACCCATGTCTCCATCAGAAGTGAAGGCCAGGGCTTCCCTGGTGGCGCAGTGGTTGAGAGTCCACCTGCCGATGCAGGGGACGCGGGTTTGTGCCCGGGTCCGGGAGGATCCCACATGCCGCGGAGCGGCTGGGCCCGTGAGCCGTGGCCGCTGAGCCTGCGCGTCTGGAGACTGTGCTCCGCAACGGGAGAGGCCGCAACAGTGAGAGGCCCGCGTACCACAAAACAAACAAATAAACAAAAGAAGTGAAGGCCACTCACGCCCCCTAGGAGAACCAAAGGAGAAAAGATGGGCGAGGATGCAGGGAAATTGGAAACTCGTACACGGCTGGTGGGCTTGTCCCACGCAGCAGCCACTGCGGAGAGTGGTCGGGCAGCAGTTAAACAGAATTTTAGCCCATGACCCCGGCAGTTTTACTCCTGGGTAGATACTGAAAAGAGTTGAAAACAGGTACTCAAGCAAAAACCTGTGCACGTATGTTCATGACAGTGTCATTCGTAAGAGCCCAAAGGTGGGTACATGAAATGTGGGCTGTCACTCAGCCACGTAAAGGAATGAGGCACCCACCCCTGCCACGACATGGGTGGACCTGGAAAACGTTCTGCCACGTGACCCAGGCCAGACACAAAAGACCACGTAGCGTATGTACACAAAATGTCCCGGAGGCAAAGCCCTGGAGACAGAGCAGATTGGTGGTTGCCAGGGGCTGGGGGAAGCCGGGAGTGCGGTGATGAAAATGTCCCGGAAATGGATAGTGGCGGTGGTTGCACAATTCTGTGAATACACTAAAACCCACTGAACTGTGTCCTTGAAAAGTGTGCATTTTACGGTATGTGACTTACACCCTAGTACAGCTGTTCTGTGTGTGTCAATAATGTACACACGTGGCGGCCGTGGTTGCAGTGGGAGACCAGTGGTCAGGGGACATCTCGCCCTCTGTCTTTCTCTGAGGACGCTCTCGTCCCTCTGAAGCCTCTCCGTCGGTGGCTTTTATTTCCTCACACGGAGGCGGTGTAGTAGCCCCTGGAACCCCAAGGGTGTCAGACGTGCCCCTCCCACGAGGATCACAGTCTAGCTGCAGTGGGAGAACCTGGGGCGGCAGAATGGGGCGCGTGAGGCACGCGGCCGGCCAGGGCTGGGCTGCAGCTGTCCCGAAGCCTCCGCGAGGAGAGCCCACCCTGCAGGGCCAGCCTCGGGGGGAAGCAGGGAGAGGGAGCCCGGCAGCCCCGGTCCCACCGTCTGACGTAGCTTGGGCCCCTCTAGGCTCCGCTGCTGTCTTATCTGCAACAGGGCTCAGCCCCACTTTTCTGTACAGAGCCGGGTGGTAAGTGTTTTAGGCTTGACAGGCAACCACTGCCCTCCGCTGCTGTGGTGCCAGAGCCGCCGTGGACAGGGTGTAAGTGGGGGTGTGGCTGTGATCCCATAAGCTTGATTCACACAGACGGAGAGCCCGCTGGACTCGGCCCACGTGCCGTAGGTCTGCTGACCCCGATCCCTGGGAAGCGTGCCTCTTCCTCGTGTGTCGCTATAAATACGTTTGCCCTCTGCACGTGGCCTGTCCCTGCCGGGGCTCCCTGCCGGGGTCCCATTCACGTTACTAGGCCGTGTTCTAGAGAAACAGGCCTCCTCAAAGCCTCTGCTTCCTGTTGGGAGCTCAGCCAGAGGCAGAGAAGGGGAGATGGCCTTTGCCCACATCCCGCTGGTGGCGGCTTCCCCTTTGAGCCCACGAGTCCAGGCCGAGTCCTGGGAGAGACGCACGGATGCCCTCAGGACACGTTGCCAGGTGGTGGGGGGGAAACCAGCTCCATTGAGGATAAAGGCACGTGGGCCTTGTCTGTCTTGCAGGCACACGCTGAGGTTCTGGAACGCGGCCTTTTTCGATGCTGTCCACTGTGAGAGGAGAAAGCGGTCTCCCACCACCAGGTAGGAGCCAAGTCCAGGCCCGCTTTGCCCCAGGGAAGAGGACCAGGGCGAGGCTTTATTGTCCCGTTCCTGAAGAGGAAAGCAGGAGGACAGAACGGCTGAGTTGACGCGTCTGTTTCTTCCTCAACCCCTGGCGGCCCCGGTGCCCCGCAAGCTGCCTGAAGGGTCCCGGGCGCACCGCTTCCTGGGTGGGGGGGCCAGCTTGCATGAGCGCTTCCTGCCCCGGGGCTCCGGCATGACTCGGCCTGACCCTCCTAAGAAATGCAGACTCCCACTGAGTGAAGCCCACAGGGCCCCCCTCGGACCCCCTCTGCCTGTCTCTGTGAGACTCCAGACTCCCGAGCTGAGACCGCTGCCGCGGGACCCTGGGTGCTGGGCTCACGTCTGGGAAGGGCAGTCGCTACTGTCAACCTACTCCTCTGGGCTGCAGCTTCCCCGAGGGCAGTCTTGCCGCTTCGGAAGACTCCCTTTGTAAAGCGGTTCACTGAGCACTGGGCAGCGGCGAGGGCTGGGCACGGTGCTCAGCTCTCTCTGGCCACGGCGGCGAGCTAAGGCTGGTGCCTGCTGTGTGCAGCAGCGGGGCGGGGAAGGGGCAGCGGCCTCCCAGGCCTGGGTCACCTCGTGGGCCCCTCCAGTCATGGGACTTTGAAGTCTGAGTCTCTCCTCATTGATGAAATTGAATCCCCGCCTTCTTTGACCCTGGGGAGACCCCTTAACCTTTCTCCCGGCAGGAGAGAGGGCAGGTGCCTGCTGGTTAAGGCTTTAGTCCACGAGCACTTGGGGGATCTTAAGTGAAATCTTTTTTGGGGGGGAAGTAAACCCTATCGGGATGACCTGCCTCGTACCCCACGGCGGCCTGCTGTGGCTGTGTGCCCCAGGAAGGCAGGGGAGCACGTGGAGAGGAAGCGATGCTGGAATTCCTAAGGATTCTAGAGAGAGAGTTCTCCGCCCTTCTGGGAGTCGCAGATGCAGGAAGTGCCTGTAGGCGAGGGGGATCCTCGTGTTGCTTTGCTCTCAGACTCCTGGGCCACTGCCCCCCGGAACCCCGTCTCCATATCCGTCTCCGCTGTGATAACCCTCCTTCCACGCTTTGCTCTCTTTTCCATCCACATATCTTGCATGACTTTGACGTGTTCCTCTGTTTACCTGTTTCTGCTGCCGCTCCAGAGGGGATGCTGGAGAGGAGGAGAAGAAGAGGTGTGTGTCCACGTGACTGTCCATGGACAGTGCGGGGGCCCTTCGGGGCCGCTGGGTCGGAGGGGAGGGGGGTGTGACCAGACGTGGGTGTGACTCGCGGCCGGCGGGCCCAGCGCTGGGACAGGCTGGCGACAGACAGTGGGGAGCTCGCCGAGCATAGAGACCCCGAAATGGTCAGGAGACAGACACGGCCCCCGAGAGCCCCACGAGGCCCAGTGCGCATCCCGAGAGGAGAGGGCAGTGAGGTCCAGGAGGTCAGCTCCGACCTGGAGCGAGTCCAGCCTCCATGGGCCACTCTGGCCCTCCCAGCGGACCCCGAAACCACACCCTTGGGTTCCCTTGTTGTCCGCTCGGTCATTGATCCGGGCTCAGGAGCTGCAGGTCGGGCCAGCGGACCTGTCCCTGCAGTCGTGCCTAGGGGCCTGCGGGCTCTGGCAGACCCTCGCCCACTCTGACAGGTCTGGGGGGTCCCGGAGGAAGGACAGCTGCTTCCTTCCCCCGGCCACTGTGTGTGTGAGGGGGTCCCCTGAAGACAGAGGTCTAGAACAGGCTATTTCCTGCGAGCCCACGGTGGGGTCTGACTGCAATTGTTTGAGCTTGATATGTGCTCGATATCTTGGTTAAGATGTTTTTAGAGTGAAAGGCCTGCCTATTCAAAATATAGTTTCTGATTCAGTGCTTGTTTTTAATTTGGTGGAAATTCCCCAAAGCATGCTTCCTTTAATCAGTGATGTATTTTTAGTGCTTATTGTTTTATGAGAAATCTTGTTTTTTTTAACGCAGCCTTATTATGGCTTTAAAAGGAGCATTTGGGCACGGCAGCTACCTCCATTCCTAAAAAGCCCCCAAGTTCCCACAGACTCTCTGGGGGGCGGGGGTGTGTGTGTAATTAACCAGCCTTCCTGGAGCAAGGCTTCCCAGCACCACAGCCGAGGCCCGACAGGGCTGGAGCATCATGACCTCTGAGCCCCACGAGGGGAAGTGAGCCTCTGGGCCTCACAGGCCTCCTCACCCAGAGCAGATGTGGTCTGGCCATGCACATCCCAGATCTGACCCCCAGGACACCCCGAGATTGGGGGCCAGGGGTTGGCTCTGGGTCCTTGGGCAACCTTGTGCCTCCAGCATGATTCCTCTTTGGCAGACTCTGCCGGCAGCACCATCAGCACCCTCTCTGTTCTCAGAGGCAGAAATGTCCCCGTTTCAGGAGGCTTCCTCTTCTGTAAGCTGCTGGACACATCCGAATTCCCACTGTGGCAATGTAGACACACGATCTGCCCTCCTGGGGTATTAGACCTCGACCAGTATTGGGTGCTGAACTCAATTTTAAGGAATTGATTTGTTGGTAGGCATCCCCTGATCCCAAATGACCTTCTACCTATTTCTTCAGAGATCAGATAAAATGTCCCAACTCTAGTCCTCGCCACAGCAAAAGGACTGACCTCCTCATCTGGGTCAGGGCTGCTGTGCTGCACGCCTGCGAGGGAGCCACTTCCACATGGTCTGGGGTTGTGCAGTGCACAACCTGTGCAACAGTACCCAGCGAGCCTGGTGGTGGTGTGGGAGTTTATGTGGCTGGACGATTCTAAGGGTGACCACTCAGGGAAAAAGGATGGGAAGGAACATGGCATGGGATTAGCATAGTGCCTGGAAGCACATTCCAGGTGTCTTCGTGGGTGTCCTGTCAGCATGAGGAGACTGGGAGACTGACAGTGCCGCCTCTGTTGCGCCCTGGTGTCCCATGGCTCCCGCTCAGCTGCAGCGGCACCAGTAGCCTCCCTGGGCTGGGAGGGGAGAGAGGAGTTAAGAGTCGATGTTGTTGGTTCTGTTCCTCTTCTTTCAGCTTCTCCATCGCCCTGACCCCTCACCCCCTCATACTGCCTCTTCTCTCCCTTTTCTTTTGTCTTTTTCCTCTCAGCCCTGTTTTAGTCAGACTCCTTGTCCAGAGTGTAATTTTTAAGGGGAAATAGGCATCTGCTCACTTCTCAGGTGGCCACGCGGCTCCCATGCCCCGGGGGGTGGAGGTGGAGTGGTGCAGTGGCTGACGGTCCTGGGCCCCTGGGGACAAGGGTGCTTGGCCGTAAGGGGAGGGGCTGACGCCCTGCAGGATGGGGCGGCGTTCGCTCTCAGTCAGGGACACCGAGCTCAAAAAGAGCTCAAAAGCGCACTTCCCTGCCCGAACCCTGAGCCCCGCGCTGCTTCACGGAGAGCACGTGGAGCCTCACGGGCCGTGGTCCCTCCTCGTTGGGTTCCCGGCTTCGCTGAGAGGCTCTGTGCCGTCTTCTCCGTGCTCACGGGCCCGTCCCCGCGCCCTACGAGGCAGCCTGGGAGCACAGTGAACGGCAGAGGCGGGCCGGCCTGATGGGCCGCGTGTGGTCAGAGGCCGCAGACGCTCGCTGGGCTCCTGACCCCTGCTCCGCCGGCTTCTCGGCACGCCTCCCCACCGGTGACACGGGCCTCGGCCTCCGTGTCCTTGAACCTTAGAGAAGGATGTGGGGGCAGCGTTCTCGTCTCCCAGAGAATGTTCCGGGCAGCCGCTCAGCGCACATTGTCTCTGGGTCCTGAGCCTTGTCTCCGCCAGGAGAAGGTGATGAGTGTGGGTCTCGGGCCCCCAGGCAGAGGGGCAGCCTTCGGTCAGGCTTCCTAGAAGCAGCGCCAGCAGCTCTTCGGCAGAGGTGTCCCCTCTCTGTCAGGGAGGCCAGCACCTGTGGGTCAGAGCAGGAGGGGGCCAAGCGGCGGGGATGTGGGCTCTGAAGCCCCTCCGCTGCCCCTCCTGTGCTTGCAGAGAGAGGTGGTGCCACATGACCCAGGAGGAGCGGGACGACAGCCTACGGTTCAACGAGAACATCACCTTCGGGCAGCTGGGGTGAGCGCCAGGGCCGGCCTGCCACCCGCCCCCCCCCCCGCCCCCCCCGCCCCGCCCTATGACCCGGACGGGGCCACGCCCACTCCGGGTCACCCAGGAGATGAGCAAGCAGGGCGGTGTGAGGAGGGACCGCCGGGTGAGACGCTCCTACCCGGGGGCTCTGCTGGGGGAGCGCCACCCTTATGACGTCACACATCCCCGACTCAGTGTCACGACCACTGTGCGTTCTTAAATGGCTCAGAAGCACACGATTCGCTCCACTTGGCCTTGACTCCGGTTCCTAATTAGTCCGCCCCTAACACGGTTTCATGGTGAGCAGGGCTGGCCGATGAGGCGATTTGGTTTTACATCTTTCTATCGATTCCCCGGCCCGGTGGGTTGCATGTCGGGCCCCGGCTCCCTTCCCCTCGGGAGGCGGGAGGGCTGCCAGCTCACAGCCGTGTCCCCCCAGCACGTTCACGCACAACATGCTGGCGTTCGGGCTGAACAAGAAGCTGTGCAACGACTTTCTGAAGAAGCAGGCGGTGATTGGCAACCTGGATGAGGGTGAGTGGCGGCAGGGCCGGGGTTTTGGGGGCGGGTGCGCTGCGTGCTGGAATCCCCACCCGGCTCAGAGGACTGTCCCTGCTGTAATTACCCACGGGACATTAAACGTTCCTGTCGGCCTGCATGCGCGGGACACTCTTCCTTCCCCTTGGAGACCCAGTTCTGCTAGGTAGGGCTTGCCCACGTGGGGCAGGATGGTGCGGGGCCCACCAGGTCAGTGCTTACAGACAGGGCCCAGGAAAAGATATAACTTGGTGCTCAGACTCTGACCTTGAAAATGGGCAGACTCTGGCGCTGAGTTGCCCCTCCGTCTAAATGGCCACCACATGGCCTGTCTTCGTTGCTTGAATGACACGTGGCCGCAGGTCCCGGGGGAGCGGCGGGGGTCTTGAGGTCTTTCCGGCATCTCTGGCTTCTGTAACGGGAGGGGACACGTTGCTGATGTCAGCTTCCCTGATCGACAGCTGGCCTTTAGGCGTCATCCCACGTGCTACAAGATGCTTCCTGCGTGTCCCCTGAAAACTCTTCCACTTAGACATAGATTTGTACCGATCGATATTGTTTACAAATAAAACTCCATCCTGGACCGAGTTAAAGAGGGCCAAGTACGGGTGGCCTCAGGCGGTGCCCCCGGAAAATCTCAAAGTGCTGTCACCAGCCCCACCACTCGTCACAGGGCAGGAACACTGTGCCCTCCACCACGTGACCCCTGCATGGCCTCCAGGACCCACGCTCGGCTCCCGTGACAGGGTTCATCTGCCCACACCAGGCTTCCTGGGGGCCTGCGGGGCTGCCCTGTGGCGCGTCGTTGCCACGGGAAGATGCATCCCGGCTCCACGGAGCCCACTGCCAGGCCGAGGGCACTCCTTCAGAAGCCCACACTCGCCATGCCCGGGAGGGCCTGCTTTGTCATCACCCCGAATGAGAAGGACCTGCCCGTCCGTGTCGCCGTCTCTCTCACGAGGAATAACGTTGTTCTCTCTTCCAGAGCAGTACAAGCTGCTGAGTGACCACATCGAGCAGATGGCCGCCGAGTAGGCCTCGGCAGTTGGCCCGAGGCTCCCCCAGGAGGACTGTGGGTGCGCGCCTCCCTCCCGGGCCCACGGCTGGCTGTCACCCCCCCGCCCCCGCATGACATTGGCAGCACCCAGAGGCGCCCCCCACCGCCCTAGAACTAGCGGCTAGAAGAATCTGGTTGCCCGTTTTCCCTGCCTCCCCTCTGCCTGTGTCTGCTCCCCCACCTGCGTGCCAAAGTGTCTCTGGGATTACACAGCTAACACCGAGGTGACTTTCCATATCCCCGAGTGGCAGACCTGCGACGTGGGACCGAGGGGGCGCAGGAGGGAGGATGCTGGGTCTACGATGGGCCGGTGTCCATCGTAGCCTCCTGCGGGAGAGGCTGGGGTGCACATGGGAGGGTAGGGAAGGGCAGCTGTGGGGTGGCACACGCCAGTGACACAGGGCAGTCAGGAGTGATGATTGGGGGCCCCCCGGCAGGGTGGGATGGGGTTCCTCCCACAGTGGGGTTCCTGCGGAGCGGGGACCAAGCAGAGGGGGCGGGGGCCTCTGAGTGTCGGTCCACGGCGGGTGCTGGCTCTTTTCCGGGTCCCCTCTCCGTGCAGCAGGGACGGGAGTCCCAGGAAGCTCCAGGAGGAGAGGGAGACCCCCTATTCCAGGACGGGAGAGAGACCGGGGCAGAGGACGTGCCTTCCCGGCTGCAGAAGGCCCGGCCACGGTCAGGGGTGTGGGCGCCGGGAGACGGCACGGCTCCGAGTGGCTGTGTTGGACCCACGTAGCACTCAGGTGTCTGTGTCAGGCTGTCTGAGATGTCCCCGCGCAGCCGACAGCTTCCTTCTGGAGTGGAGACGCTTCCGCCCCTTGCTCCCTGGGAGTAGCTCGGGGCCATCAGTCCCGTGACAAGCACAGACAAGAGAAGCTTCTTCAGCAGCTTCGGGACAACCGCCCTTTCTGAAAGCAGACAGTGCTGCCCTTTATTTCAAAACAGACAAAAGAATCTGTCAGCGTTACAGGCACCGTGGCAGAGGCCGCTTGTGGCGGTGACTGTGTGAGGCGGGGTAGCGGGGCTTCGGAGGGTCGGGCCCTCCACCCCGGCCGCCTGGGGAAGCCTGTACCTTCCGCCACCCGAGCCCTTGGACCACTTTCCTGCGGACTCTGCGGACACCCCCTCGCCGTCTCAGGTGCCGGGAGCCGGGGCTCTTCCCCCCAGGTTTGTACCAGGCACAGCTGACCAGCCCAAGGGACTGCAGTCTGGCTAGCAGGCCTCCAGCCTGCCAGCAGCTTCCCTGGCGAGCCCGGTTCCCCCGCCCCAGCCCCAGCTCTTGGGCGCTGACAACGAGGCCAGCGGGGCTCCGTCCTTCCCGCCTTGGTCCTTCGTCCCGTGTCCCCGCTGCACCTCCTCCAGCATGACAAGCACACGCCAGATACCCAGCCCTCCGGCCCTCCAAGTTTCCCCTCGTGGGGGATGCCTCCCTGGAATGTTCCAGAGCAGAGCGTGCGTTGGTTGAGCCGAGGAACGCACATCCGGGTGATCGTAAGAGAGATGACAGGAAACACGGCAGGACCCGAGTGCGCCGGCGTGAGCTGCTCCTCCAGGAGACCTGGGGGGCTGGGGCTTCAGAAACCCTGCTGTTTTCGCAAAGGCGTGTGCGTGTGTGTGTGTGTGTGTGTGTGTGTGTGTGTGGTGGCAGCCTCTCTGGCCGTGTCACTAAACAAAGCACAGCTGTGTCGCCAGTTTGCCTGTCCTGTGCGGGGCGGGTCATACGGGCCGGAGCTCCTCCACCCGATGCTGGGCCCAGTGATAGGACGGGTCTCTATGGAACGCGTTTCAGAGAAATCACATCCAGCTGACGGGTGTGCGGGCCCCTCCTCCAGCGCCTCCTGAAGATGACGCAGCCCCTCCTGAGACAGCCCCTCCTGAGACGTTCAGCTACGACCCCCGCGTGTGCTGTGCTCCCCCCACCCCCCACAGGAGCCGGGCCACGTGCCCTCGCAGGGCTCTCCCCCTGTGGCCGCGTGTCGTTGGCTTTCTCAGTGGTTAGTTGAAAGGCATTAAGATTTTATTCTAAAGGTGCCCAAAAGACTTATCCTTGTACATAGAAGATTTTTGTACGGACGTTCGATCCAGTCTGATTTCTGGAGGGAGACAGTAGGTTCTGGGTCTTCCCAGGGGTGCTGGGGAGCTGGCGGCTCTCTCCCCGCAGGGTGGGGCGGGAGGGCCCGTGCAGCCTTGGAAGGAAAAATGCAGCTTTGACTTCTTGGGGCTTTTCCAGGCACTTTAACTTCAAGATGATCTTGAGACCTTTTTTTTTTCCCATACAGGCCTCTTGAAATAGCAGTTGAAGGTAGAAGGAAGGGTTGCTTTGGGTTTTTTCCTCTCCCCTGGTTTGTGTAAATCTAGCTCCTAAGAGTGGAGTCTGACCCCAGAAGTGCTGCCTGTTGCTTTCAGCCCTACGAGGGGACACTGCCGGAGACCGTGGGCCTCGTGGAGTGACCAGTGTCGGGGTGGCTCTGAGGCTGTCCTGCTGTGTCCTGGTGGCGTCTGCCTTTGGCTGAGCATTTCACCTCGTAGTGTCTGACCACTGTCACCCGGAGGACGCACGGCGTGCCTAACAGGAGCCGGCAGCCTGCCTCGCTGACGTTTCCTCTCTCTGTGGCACGATCTTCCCTCCGAGGCCCGCTCCGAGCAGACAGACACAGGGCGGGCTCTCAGGTCCCAGGGCGGAGAAGTCTCACCCTGCCGTACACACAGGAGGCTTCGGAGAAAGAGCTCTGGTGGCCTCCCCTGTAAACTCAGGACCCTTAGACTCGGGGCAGGAAGCGTCGGGTCATATCCACGAGGAGAGTTTCCAGTCCCAGTAGGTTCAGGGTCCCGAGCCAGGAGCTTCGAAGGCCTGCGTTAGCAATGGCATTTCAGTCTCCTGCTGTCTGCCCTTCAGGGCTATGTGAATCGTAATGAGCCAAAAACAGCTAATTCTCCCAAGTGAAAAGTACCCTGCTTTGGAAATAGGATGGTGTCGAGATGTGCTTTGTACGTCTTCAGCCCTTGTTGCAGTTTTAGCAATATTGTTAGATGTTTAAGAGGGGCTGTGCTGGTATTCAGATTATATCTACCGTGTGCGCGCGTTTAATCGAAGGCAGAACCAAGTTCTGATATTGTAAGTTCTTTGTACAGTGAAAGGGAGTAGACCATGATTTTCCTATCGCCGAAAGGGGAGAAAAGCAGACCAAGGAGCTCTTAAGTTGCCAAAAGGAGGGCTGGAGAGAGTCCAGTTCGCGAGTTTTGTGCTCCAGTGAAACCCGGGACGGTCAGGGTCACGGGCAAGCCCCACGCTGGGTTTAGGGCAGAGACCCAGGACTGGAGTCAGAGGTGCCGCCTGACCTTTCTCTTTCCTCCTTCCCGGGAGCTGGAACCAGTGGAGCCCGTACTCACCTCTCCCTGCCCGGTTAGACGGTGAAGTTCATTGCCGTGGAGAGGTGGCAGGCTTGAGGGTTGCTTTTCCGTCAGCTGTTTTAAGTGGGTTGGTTTATCGCCCAGAGCACTTGGTATTGCAGCCTCCCAGTGTGAGAAGCGCAGTGTTTACGCCACAAAGGGGCTTGCGAGGAGTTTTGTTGAACCCAGGTGACCGTGACCAGCAGTCAGGGCTGCAGCTACAAGCCTGACCTTCCTGGGCGTAGCTGCACCCCGACGAGTTGGCTTTTCAGCGAGTGGGGATCCCAGCAGGTCGGTGCGGTTAGATCAGCTCTATGGCCAAATCACCTACAATTGAGACAGCTGGGCAGCCAGGGGCCTGAGCCATTTGCCAGAACAGCAGGGAGCTTGGGAAGCAGGCGGAGAAGGGCCCGGCACCAGCCTCGGGGGAGGGGTAGCAGCCGGGCGGTGCCAGGCTTGTCACCCCCTGGCCACCCTCTTCCTCAGCCACAGGCAGAGCTGCGGGGCTGGGGGCCCACGGCCCCTCGGTCCCGGGGTTCTTCTCGCAGCGCCCCACCCCCGGCCTTTTAGTTTCCTTGAACCACTGTTTCTGCCACTCAGCCATCTCCCCGTCTTCCTGCAAATCACTGATCCCTTTTTACGATTCTTGAGGGGGAGTTTCGCTAGAAAAGCCTTTGAAGCTGAGTTCGTACAGGGGAATGGCATCGGTGACAAGTGCCCCTAACTGGCTGGTGTGTGACGTTCAGACCTGGGCTGGAGCCAGGCCTTAGTCAAGTCACATGTCCCAGTACGTCCTTGTTGCCCGGCGGCCGGAAACAGGCCTGTGTGGGTTCTCCAGATGGTTCCCACCCATGAGCACCCTCAACGCCAAGACCTTCCGCGTGGCCGGGCCCCCCGGCCTCGTTCTGCCGCCATCTCCCTGCAGTCCCTCTCCAGCAAGCGCCTCGGGTGGCCGGCCTACCTCATCCCTGGGTGTCCTGGCGCTGGCCTGTGTCCCTGCGTTGGCTGGTCTGTCTGAGCTTGAGATGAGTGAAGGGCTGCAGGGGGGAACCTTCCCCCTGGCTGTGTCCCCAGGAGTCAAGGGGACACTGCTCCCGCTCTAGAGTTCTCAGTTACTATTGGAGAAGGAACACCTTGTCATTTCCAGGAGCGAGTCAGGACGGTCTGGGTTTGCCCGTCTTCCCATCACTCTGTGCAGGCGGGGGGGACCCTGCATCCTCGCTTGTCCCGCAGGGTCAGACCAGGGCGCTGTCGCTTGGCGCCCTCCTGAGCAGCACAGACGGGGTCGCTGAGCTGGAAGGAGGGCTCCTGCTGCTGTGATGCCCCTCGGACCCCGGGGGGCTGTGCCTGTCCCCACCTTGGTCCTGGACGGTGCACTCGCGGAAATGAAAGGGAAGTGCTCAGCAGGCCCGGTTCCCACACACAGGCTGCACATGCGGGCCCTGATCTGTCCCTGTGCTGGAGGCTTGCTTAGGTTCCCGTGGACGCCTTGAGATGGACGGGCCGACCATCTGAACAGTAGGAAAGGCTCGAACTCAAATGGCAGGTACCTCCCCTTAAGACGTGTCAGCTCGAGAGCTTCGTGGCTCTAACTGTGGCCTCTGGGGCTTCAGGAGGGTCTCCCACGTGCCTCCCCTGTTTCTCTCCCACCCATTGGTCTCGGACCTGAACTTGCCTTGGCCATATCCACGCATTGCCCTTAGTGGCCCAGAAGCCGGGGTCCGCGACGCAGGTATGTTATATGTACACTTACGCAATTTCGTGTCCCACGAGGCGACGTTCTACAAACTATATTTTCAAGTGGAGAAAGTTTCAAGGTCGAGCTCTCAGAACAGTGCTAAAATCAAAGCTGTTTCCTGTGAAGAAAAAAAAACCGTCTATATATTTCACCTCAGATTGTCAGAAGGCAGAAACTGAAATAAATTCTTAAGAAAAAGAAGTCAGTCTGTTGAATTTTTGTTTTCACATGTCCGTGAGCACATTTTTTTTTTTTTTTTACAGAATTTACAATCTTCTCAGTGATGACACAGAAAACACCTTTTTTCTGGGGTCAAATAGACGTTCTCCCCACTTAGGCTAAGCAGCTGGGTCTTGTGCAGACGTGTGTGTGTGTCGTGGCCAAACCGATGGGCAGAGGGAGTGTCCGCTGAGTCACTGCCGGGGTGTGTTAGTGAACGGAGGGGCCTTGGCCTCCAGGATGCCTCCGGCCCCTTCCAGCTGATATCCTGGTCTTGCCTTTGAGCCACAGCTGCCTCACTTCTTGCTTTTGGGGGTCGGGGGGCTGTGAGTAGAACGCGATTACCACCCCCGCCTGACACACACAGGACACCTTCATCATCCCTTACAACTTGGTTTGACAGACGTATTTTGTGAAATGTTGGGCTTTCTTTTTTTCTGATTATAAGAGGTCAATAGCCATGTTCTAACTCTCCAGACTAACAGATCCGGGAGGTAAGCCTGAGGACCAGCACAGGGCCTAGAAGAAGTGTCCTTGGTACCTGGAGAAGTGGACTCAGTTCCAGGGGCCCCGGGTGGGATGGTTCCCAGGGCGAAGGTGCAGGCAGGTCCCCCAGCCCTGGCCTGGCCACCTGAGATGGGCTGGGGTATGTGCCCTGATGCTCGGTGGGGCAGGGGCTGGACCGCCCTGTCTCTGGTTCTCCCACCCAGCCTGGAGGACCGGCCCGGGTGGTAGAAGCCTTCACACCTGACTTTTCCTCAGGTGCCAGGAGAGTCCAGCAGCTGAAGGCCAGGGGCTGGATTCAGAGGCAACTCCTGGTGACAGGGAAGGACCCCTCTGAAGGCAGCAAGGATTCTGAAGAGCACGGGGACCCGAGCCTGGGTCCCGTTCTACCTCCCCACCAACCCACTGCGTGCCTTTTGCCAAATTGTTTTCTGAACCTCAGTTTCTTCATCCATATAATGGGAGGGAAAACATCACCCATCTGAGGCGGTTCCTGCGAGAAATGCAAACGTGCTTCTCACTCTAATCTCGTTCCTCCTTGTCCCGATGAGGAAATAAATCAACCTGGGAGCTGCACCTGTAGGAAGGGTCCCGCCCATTAAAGGAAAAAGAAAAACGACCAAACTTCTCTCTAAATTTTATAGGAATCCATTTAAAACATACTCTTCAAAATTCATGACACTAAATATAAAAGAAATTTAAACAATTAGGCATTCACATCGTGTTCCTTTGTAAATTGTAACCTTTCTACTTCTGACTTTATTGACGCTTAAAACGGTGCTGAGGCTTCTGGGGCACCCTGACCATGGTAACAGTCTTGTCCCTTAAGTTCGTGCCGAGCACCTCTGCCTGCAGCCACCTCCCCTGCGCAGTGCCACAAACGCTCTGGCTCCCCGAAAGAAGCATCTCCCCTCTTTCCATATTTGGAACTAGCCTCTCACTAACGAAGTCACCTTTTAATGTCCCAGGAAGTGACCGCAGGTGCTCTCTTTTCTCCTGTGCTCAGATCCTGCACGAGTTGCACTGGGAAGCAGTGGGGTGGGTTTGTCCTCAATGCCTGGGACTCTGAAAGGAAGAGACCCCAAAAGTTATGCTCCTTCCACCCCTGCTCACCCCACCTCCCACCTCCTGGGCCCCAAAGAGAGGAGCTAGGAATTTTGTCCCTACTCCCAAGCGACCATGCACACAGAGAGAGCCAGGGAAGCTCCTGGCCGATGTCCAACCCTGGAATTGGGAACAATTGGTCTCTTCGGCGTGCTGGGGCCAGAGAGGGAGGGGAGAGGCCCCTTGTGCCGTCAACTTACCTTTAATGAGCACCTACTGTGTGCCAGGCGCCACCAGGCTCCAGGACCACAAGATGAAGAAGCAAGGTCCTTTTCCTTCAGAAACTATCAGTGGGGTTCAGACACAACTGAGGTTAAAAAAAGGTACATTTGTGTGTGTCTGTCTGTGCATGCATGTGCACACATATAAATGCTTAGAGTATAAAAATATAACAAAATATATACTGTAAATGTGATGATATATAATACAATCTACGATAAGGTTATTTTATAAATTATTATATAGGAAATATAGAATGTTTTAGTTATTTTTGGAGTGAGTGTCCTTCCTGGTTGAATCAGGGTGGGCTTCCCTGAGGAGGTGCCTTGGAGCTGCATTCTGGGAAATAAAAGTCACTGTGGCGAAGACGTTAATCCTGCAATGATCCCATGAGAAAGGTTTGGGGTTTTTTTAATTTAATTTAATTTTTTATTGAAATATAGCTAACTTACAATGTTGTGTTAGCTTCTGGTGTACAGCAAGATGATTCAGTTGTACATATCCATATTCTTTTTCATATTTTTTTCATTATATGTTATTACAAGATACCCCTGTGCTATACAGTAGGACCTTGTTTATCTATTTTATATATGGCAGTGTGTATCTGTTAATCCCATACTCCTAATTTATGCCACCCCCCCTTAACCCTTTGGTAACCATAAGTTTGTTTTCTACGTCTGTGAGTCTATTTCTGTTTCGTAGATAAGTTCCTTTGTGTCATATTTTAGATTCCACATGTAAGTGATATCATATGATATTTGTCTTTCTGTCTGACTCACTTCACTTAGGGTGATAATCTCCAGTTCCATCCAAGCTGTTGCAAATGACATTATTTCATTCTTTTTTATGGCTGAGTAGTATTCCATTGTATGTAGGTACCACATCTTTATCCATTCATCTGTCAATGGACATTTAGGTTGCTTCCGTATCTTGGCTATTGTAAATAGTGCTGCCATGAACATTGGGGTGCATGTATCTTCTTGAATTAGTTTTCTCCAGATACATGCCCAGGAGTGGGATTGCTGGATCATATGGTAACACTATTTTTTAAAGAACCTCCACACTGTTTTCCATAGTGGCTGCACCAGTTTATAATACATTCCCTCCAACAGTGTAGGAGGGTTCCCTTTTCACCACACCCGCGAGGAAGGTTTTGTTCACCACTTTGCTGAGGAGGAAATCATGGTACCCGCAGTGGGGAATGAAATCAGGGGCTCGCTGGCTCCAGAGCGTAGTGTTTATCCTGAACGGCTGCAGGACGTCCTCTCCCTGGCAGAGGTCTCTAGGAGGCAGCAGGAGGTGTGCTGAGAGCCGAGTGACCCAGAGCTCAGATGCCCCCAGCCACCATCAGGAATTTGCTCCCCAAATGTGCACACCCAGGGGGCCCAGGTGGGCAGGCGGCCGAGCCTGCGGACTCCCACCCCTCCTCCACTTCTGGGATGTGTCCCTGGTCCCACGGTCATCCCCGCACATCACGTCCCTATGGTTTGGGTGAATTGCGTCCCCAAAACTCATGTGTTGAAGTCCTAACTCCCAGTACTCACAATGTGACCTTATTTGGAAATAGAGTCTTTGCAGATATGTTTAGTTAGGATGAATGGGGTGGACCCCTGATCCTATGACTGGTGTCCTTATAAAAAGGGGAAACAGACCCCAGAAGGAACCAGACCTGCCAGCACCCTGATCTTGGAGTCCAGCCTGAGGGAGAATAGATTTCTGTGGTTTGAAGCCCCCAGTGTGTGGTGCTGTGTTAGGGCAGCCCTGGGAGATGATTCACCTGCGACCAATAAGGACTCTGTGGGGCTTTCCCGGGACAGACCCACCCAATGTCCTCCACCTGACTCTTGTTTGTAGAAAAACTTTAGCCTCCTAGGCTAGTTCCCTGAGTTCCAAAGAATAAATTTAATCAGAGAAATGAGAAAATGCAGAAGCTAAGGAAAATAGTCAAGCAAGACAAAATAATAAGAGTTCAGCCATTAAACAAAGCCAAGGACCTTTAGTTCCTCCTCAAGGGCTATAGATAATATTCTACACCATGTCCTTTGAGCTGTTTTGCAGGTACGGAAACCCCACAGGTGGAAGAAGTTAACTGGATGCTGCCCAGTTACCTCACCAGCAGCCAATCAGAAGAATGTCCACAAGGGACTTCCCTGGTGGTCCAGCGGTTAGGACTCTGCGCTTCAACTACAGGGGGCCCGGGTTCGATCCCTGACTGGGGAACTAAGATCCCACAAGTCGCACGGTACAGCCGAAAAAAAAAAAAGAATAAAAGAAAAATGTCCGAGAGCTGATAACGCGCCCCACAGTCTCCCTCCCTCACCCTGTGTTTAAAAACCTTTCCTGAAAGTCGTCGGGAAGTTGGGACCTTTTGAGCACCAGCTGCCTGGACTCTTTGCTTGGCGCCCGCAACAAATCCTGCCCTTTCCTTCACTGCAACCCGGTGTCAGTAAATTGGCTTTACTGCACACAGGCAAGTGGACCCGAGTTTGGTTCCGTAACACACGTTCACACGGGCTTAAACACCCAGAAGCCCAGTCGTAAGACAGGAAATGAGACCCAGCAGGAGTCAGGGTGAGATGCGCCCACGTTTATTGAACACCTGCTAGGTACCAGGTGTCCTTCTGGGCACCCTGATCCCCAGAGCAGCCTGTGAGCTGAGTGATGTGATTCCTGCCAGACAGATGAGGAAAGCGGGACTCAGAGGACACGGGACTTGCACACGGCAGAGCCTCCGAGCATCCAGCCTCAGCCCCCTTTTCCTGACTGGGGAGTTCTCGTCCTGGCGATGCAGCCCCTTCCCCTGTCCCCTGAGGTCCTCCACGGGGTCCTCCTCGGCCGACTTGTCCTCACTGGCTGCTTCTTTTCTCTGGCTCCGTACGGTGCTCTGGGTGCTCTAAATAAAAGAAATACAACAACAACAGAATCATCATCACCATCACAGCAACAACAGCGATAATAATAATGACAGTGACAAGCATCGTTTCCTGAATGTTTCGGGTAGATGTGTTCGCCTAATGCCACAGCCCTTTGAGGGGGTTACTATCATTGGCCCCACTTTGCAGGTGAGGCATCTAAGGCACAGAGAGGTTAAGGAACTTTCCCCGGGTCACACAGCTTGGGAGCAGTGGGTTTGGACCCAGGCAGTCTGGCTGGGGACCATACTTCCTCCTCTGCCTTTCAAGAGAATTATTCAGAAAGCATGAGACGCTCCTCACCACACTGTGGTTCCCTGAGTCTGCTTCAGGCAGGTCCGGGTCAGACTCAGGGCCACCCTCCCACTCCCCAAGCAGCACTCCCTTCTCAGACCCGAGTTCTCAGCCGGCCTCTGGTCTCTGGTCTCTTCACCTTGTCACAGGTGTTACGCCCCACCCCCAGTGCTCACCTGGGCGAGAAACCACGGGACGGCCGGGGGCAGGGTGGTGTCCGTGAGCAGCCGAGCGTCATAACGCCCATGAACTCCACGCATCTTGGCTCTAAAATCCTGCCAGGAGGGTTGGATCCGGTCAGGAAACAAACAAAGGGGTGCCAGCGGGAAAGAAAGACGTGGGACGAGAAGCCGGTGCCCAGGTAACTGCAGGGACCCCCACCTACGCCAGGTCCGCCTAGGAGTCTCCTGTTTCTTATTCCTTATGATCTACTGCAGAGCGGTAAGTGGGCATTGTCATCCCATTTTACAGATGGGAAAACTGAGGCCCAGAGGCAAGGTAACATGTCCATAGTCATGCAGGGAGATTAGAGATCACACTGCCCCCCGACCAAAATAGAGTAGAGTTGAGTGAACGCACCAGAGCCCAGCCAACCTTCACTGACCCTCCTATGATGGTTTTAAAGCCATCCACAAATTCTTCGACACTTCTCCCATCAGGAGCTGGACTATAATTCTCCTCCCCTTGAATATGGCCTTAGTGACGCACTTCTAAGGAACAGAATGTGGCAGACAGGATGCTCAGTTTCTTCGAAGCTTAGGTCACGGAAGGTGACACAGTGTAATTCTCTGATGCTCATTCTTGGACCAGCTGCCATGCTGTGAGGAAGTCCACGCCCCATGGAGAGGCCGTGGGCAGTTATTCAGGCTGCAGACCCCACTGCAGACCCAGACGGGATGGGCCTCACTGGGGTACAGCTCATGCAGTCGCCCAGGGCCCCCAGCTCAGAAGGACGCTGCCATCTTGGAATTGTTAATAATTATTGAACAAAGGGCCCACGTCTTCATTTTGCCCTGAACTCTGCGAATCACGTGGCCCATCCTGGACCCAGATGACAGCCATCATCTACCACACACGGGCGAGGAGGCCTTGGAAACAGCTCCGGCCCCAGCTACGGACTGGCTGAAAGACCGGAGTGAGGACAGCCCAGCTGAACCCAGCAACCCTAGAGCCACAGAAGATAATCCCGGTCAACGACCGCTGCTTTACACCACGAGGTGTGACGCAGCACATTAGAGATAACTCAGATGGCTTTTTCTAGATCCTCATCACATCAGGTGTGGGTAATAAGCACTTTGTCTCCCTCGGAAGTTCAGCAGGCATCAGCCTGGCGATGCTTGTTGTTGTTGATTCATTTGTTTTTAAGCACCCAGGTGATGGTCATGAACGTGGATGGTCCAGAGAGAGAGAGAGAGAGAGAGAGAGAGAGAGAGAGAGAGAGAAGGTGTTGGGGAAATTCCCCACCTCTGGGGACTTGTGGTTGCCAAGGGGGAGGGTGGGAGGGAGAGGGATGGACTGGGAGTTTGGGATTAGCAGATGCAAACTATTACATATAGAATGGATAAACAACAAGGTCCTACTGTAGAGCACAGGGGACTATATTGGATCTCCTGGGATAAACCATAATGGAAAAGAATATTTTAAAAAAGAATGTCGTACGTGTAAAACGGAGGCACTTTGCTGTACAGAAGAGATTAGCACAGCATTGTCAATCAACTAGGCTTCAATAAAAAAAAAAGACAAAAACAACCTCCAATTCAGCCCCACCCCCCAAATAGGAGATGAGATGTCCGTGAGCCACCTCCAGATCTCTCTCCAGGTCGTAGCTCTCCAGGGTCTGGAAGGCACTGGAATACACCTCCACCGCTTTGGCGTGGAAGACCATCTCAATGGTCACAAAGTCCGAAAAAATTTTCTATTGGGAGAGACGCCCAGGTCACATACGTAACACTGTCAGAAGGACTGTCCTGGGGTCATCTCGACATGGACCAATTTGGGGGGTGTGTGTGTGGGCGAGGGCTTAGTTGTCTTTGCAGGGAAGGTCCTAGGTGTGGAATTTCAATATATTATTTCTAATTAATTTATTTTTGTTGAACAGATAATGCATTCCCATAGTTCAAAAGCTGCCTTGCACAGAGATTGTTCCAGAAATGTGTGAGGCCTTGTGGACTTTCTGAGGGGCATCCTTTTCTCAGCTCTGTCAACCTGGGCTCCTCCACTCAGCTTGCGCTTCTCTCATTCTGAGGTCAGGTTGATGGCTACAAACTTTCAGCCTCTGTCACCCACGGGCTAGAAGTGGGTCTTATGGGAGAGGGAGGGGATGCTACTGGCCCAGAAGGCCCACAACCTGATAAGCCAGCTTGTCAAAACATTATTAGTGATGGAAACGTTGGCTTCTCTTGATCAGATGGTTCAGCTTGGCTCAGTAAGCTCTCACAGAGCTCCTACTGCATGTCCGGCTCCAGTGGGGGCTTCTACTGTGTGCTGGGCCCAGCACAAGCTCCTACTGTGTGCCAGACCTGAGGGGACACTCCTGCTTTGTGTCAAGTCCAGCACAGGCTCCTACTGTGTGTCAGTCCCCTCCTACGTGCTGGGCCCAGCACAAGCTCCCACTGTGTGCTGGGCCCAGCACAAGCTCCTACACCGTGGCAGGCCCCAGCAGGAAAGAGGCTTGCTGTTGGGGGAGGAGCCTGCAGTTTGGAGACACACCTCTTCCTGTCACGTGGGAAGCACCTGGAAGAGGAGGGCCGGAGGAAGCCGCTAGGCCGCCTGGGAGAAGGAAGGGGCGAGGGGGCCAAAGACTGTGCTGGAAATCCCTGGCTCCTGCCTCCTCCCGTCCTGCCCCCGGGAGGCCGTGCTGGTGACAACAACAGGCCGCGTCCTGCCCTTTGCCGGCCTGTAGCCCCGAGGAAATGACGTATCCTCTCAAGCCTCAGTTTATTCGTCTGCACAGGAAGGACAGGAGTGGTCCCAGTTCACAAAGCCCTACGAGAGATTCAGTGAGCGCCGCGGCTCTCGACCTGCGGGCCCCTCATCAACACCAGCCTCACCTGGGAGCTTGTCAGGGATGCACATTCTTCGGCCCACCCAGGCCCACTGGATGGGACGCCAGGGTGTGCCCCCCGTGTGCGTTTTAAGGAGACCGCCGGGGCATTTCTGACGCGCGCTCAGGTGAGTGAACCGCTGCTTGAAAGCATGGCTTACATTCTTTTTAGAGGAGCCAGAGAGTTATTTTGTAGGTACTTCATTAGAATCGTGACCTAAAACTGATAGAGTGGTAATGATTATTTCAAGTTTGGGCTTTTATCTCTTTTAACATTTGGAGGTTTGGATAAGCGTCTCTTACAAATGAATTCCCCCAATTTTAAAGGATGCCCATGTTAAAGTGCGTGCTTCTGTTGGCCGCCGACCGTGCAGAACCTTGTGTGCTCTCGCCGGCCTCGAAAACGTCAGGTGCTTGATAATGGTCTGCTGGTGCTTTTAGGTTCTGCCTGCAACGTGGATGCTTGAGCAGTAATTACCACTGTTTCGCTCGCTTCGTTCGTTCATTCTTTCATTCATTTTCCCAATATTTACTGAGTACCCACCGAGTGCCAGGCCCTAGACGTGGTGCCCAGGACCCAGGAGGGGACGTGGCAGGCAGGGGGTCTGCTCTGTGGCTTCGACGTGCAGTATAGGAGGTGGCGTGGAGCAGTGAGATCTCCCCTGCTGTCCGCCATCACAGGGTCTGCGTGAACTCTTGTCTCCCAAGAGCGTCAGCTCTGTGAGGACGGGGCCTTGCTTTGCTGGCTGTGATGTCCTCAGCCTCAGGCATAGCGCCTGGCACATAGCAGGTGTGAATTCAACATCTGTGAGATTCACGAGTGAATTAAAGATACGATGAATCCACCCCCTGGGATAACTGCCCCCAGAGGGAGCGGAGCAGAGAGTGTTAACAGTTGGTCGGACCAGGTCTGGGGGTCCAGGTGAGTTTCTCTGAAGGACAGCAGGTGTGAACGCGATGCAGAGTAGGGGCAGAGCCCTCCTGGTAGAGGACACAGCCTGTGCAAAGGCCCTGAGGTATAAAAGGTCTTGGTGAACTCTTGGAGCGTGGAGTGGTGTGTCCAAGGGAAGGCTGGAGGGCGGGGCTGGGGCTTTGAAGCCTTGGGGAGGATTTCAGCCTTTCTCCTTGGAATGAGGGAAGCACAGGAGGGTGTTACACCCGGGAGTGACAAATCGGAGCTGCCTTTTGTGAGAGCCTTGGGGCAGCAGTTTGGAAAATGGACGAAAGTGGCAGGGGGGCAAGAGTGGGTGCGGGGGTCTCTGTGACCATCTTGCCCTTAAAGACGCCTCCTCCCTGAGGCCTCTTGTAGGAGCTGGGGCTCTGGGCCTGGGGCTCTGCGTGGGTCGGGGTGGAGAGAGGAAGTATTTGTGCCCCTGGGGCTGTGCAGAGAAAAGGAGGAGGGTCCTGTGGATACTGTGCGGAAAGGCAGGGGCTGGGGGGCACAGACTCTGCCCAGTTCTCCTGGTAGGCGGGGAGCTTGGCCGGGTGCTGAGAGCGCACGGCTGCCACTGCTGGCTTCCGGGCAGGACAGCTGCCCAAGACAGCTGCCCGAGCAGCCGGCCTCTACCCGCCGCGGCCAGGAGGAAGCCAGGATGAACTGTCCTGGGAGTCAGGGCCCTGAGAGCCGAGCAGGCACAAGCTCACACACACACAGTGTCGCAGGGAACACACATGCACTCACACATACACAGGTGCACACCCGCCAGAGCTCACCCACGGGGCCGCCCAGAGTACTTCCGACCAGGGACCGACCACCCCCACCTGGAGGCCCTGCAGCTTCTGCTCCTGGAAGGCATCCACCATCTCCTCCGGCTGGTGGGAGGTGCGGCTGGCATCCGCCAAGGCCCTCTGCACGCCGGTCTCCGCCTGGCCCCAGAGATACAAAGTGTCATGGGGGCTCCATTCTGGATCATTCTCTGTCCCTTCACCCCACCCTTGGGCCAGCTGTCCTGCATCGTGGGAGCCTCTTGCCAATTTGGTTTTGGAAGGAATGGCCGAGTGGGACCACAGCGAAAGGGGCAGCTGCTTCTTGGACAGACCCTCTTGTTAGCTGTGTGACCTCAGGCAAGTCACTGAACCCCTCTGAGCCTCAGTGTGCTTGCCTGCAAACAGGGGATGGCTGTAAGGCCTGCTTTGCAGGATTGTTGCAAGCATGAGAGTGGGCTCAGCTGAACTACTGCTATGACAGGTACACCACGTTTGCTGATAATTAATTCCCGCATGTGGAACGATTTTAGGTAATTAACTTACTGGTTGCCTTGTTTGGCATCTATATGGCCTGACTCCACAGCAGGCCTGGCACGTGAGGAAGCTGGATTTCAGAGCCTGACGCCCGCAGAGCTGAGTTGGGGGTTGCCCCTTAGCTCTCTGTGTGACCTTGGGCAAGTCACTTTTCTCAGTTTCCCCACCTAGAAGTACCCGCCTCCCGTGAGCAGTAAGTAGGTAACCCTGACAAGGAAGCAGGCTGTGAAGGGGAGTCTCTCTCTGACTCGCTGAGTAGCATCGCTGATGGGACGGAAGCCAGGTCTCCTGAGCCCCGGCTGATGGCTGGCTGTCCCAGAGCCTCTGACTCTGCTGTCCTGAGCCCGGGGCCCTGCACACATCTGCCCAGGTAAAGCTCACCTCGCTGTTTTGTGAGGCCGTTCGTTACCTGCGTGCGAGCCTGCCTTCCCCAGACAGACTTGCGACGCTCACCTGGGGCTGAAACAGGTGGCGTCAGGGATTCAGGTCAGCCAGCGGCCCCCATGGGGGGGGCACGGTGACGCACGGCCCCGGCCTCAGCGCCCCCCGGCCCCTGCCTCGGGAAGGATACGATGGTCTACCTCTGGGAAGGGGACTTCTGCCTGAGTCTCTCCAGCTTTTCCAGTTGTTTGAGCTCCTCGTTCCGGACGCGTTTGAATTCCTTGATCTCAGCCTACGGAAGGAGGAGGGTGCTTTCCTGGGGCCCCAGCCCCCCACGTGGCCCGCGCCGCAGCGCCGTGCTCACCTGGGTCTGCTTCATCTGCGCCGTAGAGCTTCAGGGACTTGACGACCTCGGTCTCCAGCCTCTCGACCTGGGGGCACGCGGACATAACACAGTCAGAGCGGGTGGAGCCGGGCAGATGCTGGGGGCTGCGCGGCCACCGGCCTGCACTTACAGAGCGCCGTCTGCACGTCCGCAGCTGCACGGTGGGCCCTCCTCCCACCTTGGGGTTGCGAGCGCGGGCGACACACTTCATCTCGCTGAGCCCTGTTTCCTGGCCTGTACAGTGGGTATGAGGAGGGTACCCGCGCACGGTTTTTTAGCAACTGGTTGGGACCCAGCGCTATTTCGTTTCTCCAGACTGCCTTAGGTCTCACCAGGGATGCCGACAGAGCCACCTGGCACACGGACTAGCGGGGAATTCAGAGCTGACTGTGCTGTGCGGCGTCCAGGGACATGGCAGGGTCAGCGAGGGGGACACCGCACGCCCCTGAGTCAGTGCCTGTGTGCCAAGCCTAAAACTAGACACGAGGATAAACAATGCCAGTACTGGTAACAGTGGTCACAGTTAAAGCTAGTGTGGGTAACGCGCTTACCCTGTGGGTGTCACAGTAGAACAGGTGTAGGAGTCCCCCCAAGGGCTTCTTGAAACCCTGATCCCCAGGCACCACCCCAGAGCTTCTGACTCAGCAGGTCCAGGGTGCAGCCCAAGAATCTGCCTTCTTCTGACAGGTTCCCAGGTGAGGCTGGTGCCTGGAGGATGGGGTCCCCTGAGAGTCGGGTTTGCCCGATGGGCCGGGGGAGCTGGAGTCCCCACCCAGCCCCTTCCTCCTCCATTATGGCTTATGGCTCTTGTAAACGCAAACCTAAAGAAGAAATAATTTTTTCCCAAGTGCTGAGAGGGAAAGGAACTTATCCCTTCCCTTTCCGTGCAGTATTCCTTTGAGAAAACATGCAGTTGTAAATCCTTTCTCTGTTCCTTTGAGATGGATATAAAGCCTTTAAAAACTGAAGAAGCCTCTGGCTGGTTTTACAACCAAGAAAGCCCAGTCATCTCTGAGCTGTAAACTTGGGGAGCACAGCGTCTCCAGGGAGGTTGCCAGGTGCCCGGCTCCCAGCTGTACCTACCTGCTTGTCAGAGTGAGGTGAGGTTTTAGTTTTCTTTGGATAAAGATGATTAGCCAGCCCAGGTGGCCACCCAGTCGCCAGGTGGAATTAGGAAGTCCTGTGTGACAAAGGGTGCTGTCCCCTTCCCTGTCCTCAGGGGGAGTGAGGTTTCTCTGTCTTTGCCATCACTTATTCCATCGCCTGTGATGTGCATTACCTCTGACTTAACGCTTATTCAATAGAAAACTGTTTCATTCTTTTGTACCATCGCAGAGAGGATTTTTCTGGGCTGGCTGGAGTTTTGTTTTATTTTATTTTTATTATTGTTTTTTTTTTTATCCCAAACTCCTAACCCTTCCGTCTCCAATGCTCCCTCTCCCTTGGCAACCACAAGTCTGTTCTCTATGTCTGTGAGTCTGTTTCTGTTTCATAGTTCATTTGTGTCATATTTTAGATTCCACGTGGAAGTGATGTCATATGGTATTTGTCTTTATCTGTCTGACTTACTTCACTTAGTATGATCATCTCTAGGTCCGTCCGTGTTGCTGCAAATGGCATTATTTCCTTCTTTTTTATGGCTGAGTAATATTCCATTGTATATACGCCCCATGGGGATTTTGATTTTTAATTCTTTCCCTAACTCCCTGCAGCCTCCTTGCCCTCCACAAGCCTCCAGGCTCTCAGTCCTGTAAACTGCGGTGTCACCCTGGGGAGGGAGTGATGTGAGCGTCCTCACTCTGGGGACACCTTTGGAGGAGATGCGTCCGCTGACTGTGGACCCTGCCGGCCGGCTCCAACTCTCAGATCCCCCCGGGAAATGGGTCCGCTGGGGCCACTCGCTCCCCTCGGCCTGCCGGTAACCCTGCACTTCGGCCAGGTCCTCGGCGAAGTTCCTCAGGGCGGCCCGCATCTCCGGGTTCTCCGTGTTGGTGAAGTCGATGAGCTGCTTGACCAGTTGGTCGGCTTGTCACGCAGCCGGGCTGTCTTGCGGGTGTAGGCGGCCAGCAGCGAGTAGAACTGGCTGAAGCACTTCTCAGCGTGGGTCACTGTGTCCCCCGTCACCCACACCTGCTGTCCCTGGGGAGGTGGGGGTCTGAGGAGCCGTTCTGGGCACGGACGCCCGGCCAGGCCACGACAGCGAAACAGGGGTCACCCACCCACCGCCCTCCTCGTAGGTGGCAAACCCAGGCCAGGCGTCCGGTCCCCAGGATAATGCCCAAAGTCCCCGGGTCAGGCCGTCAAGGCAGATGCGGGAGACCAATGGGGTCACAGGGCTGGTCAGTGGCCGGGCAGGAGTGCAAACATGGGCTTGGCTCCTAACCTGGCCTTTCCCACCCCGGGGCCCTTACAGGGGCTTTATCTTCCCAGCAGAGTTGGTCTGTATTCCTCTTCTCTCTGAAATCCCTAGATTCTCTCTTTTCCCCGAGCTGTTGACATTCTCTCCCTTCTCTACATCGTAAATCTTTATTAATAAACTTTTTTGGGCGGTGGGGGGACCAGTTTTAGGTTTACAGAAAAGCTGAGTGGAAAGTACACAGGGTTCCTACATACCCCCTCCCCGGCGCTCAGGGTTTCCCTATCATCAACCGCTTCCCTTTAGTGCCCCACCTCTGTTACCAAAGGTGAACCCATAGTGACACATTCTTAGTAACTAAAGTCCTTCGTTTACATGAAGGTTCCCTCTTGGTGTCCTGCATGCCGTGGATTTTGACAGGTGCCATCGTCAGTACCCTGCCTCCACCTTCACAGTGTCGCAGAGAACTCTCGCTGCCCTGAGGACGCCGTGCTCCGCCCGTGGGTCCCTCCTCCCTCCCCCAGCCCTGAACCTTTAGTGTGTCCCCCTGGCAGGCCGTTTATCACCATGTATCGCTTCCTGTTGTGCTTGGTTCCTCTCACCCTCTGCATCTTTCTGGGTCGGGCTTGAGGGGAGCGTGCTGACTCATCTTTATGTGCCGCTAGCCTGGGGCCTGCCCATCGCAGGTGTTCCATGAAAAAATACGGAGTGAGTGAAGGACCTGCTGGATTTCATCTTCCCGAGACAGTAAAGGGGGCACAGCCTCAGACAGTCGCCTCGCTCTCGCACCACTGCACCCTCTCCTTGCCCCTCGTCCCACCCAGGTGGTCACTGCCCCATCCTCTCTCTGTATGACCAAAGCCCCCAGCCTGTGCGTCCCTCCAATCACATCTCTAAAGCTGGAAGCTGAGAGGAGGGCCCTTTGTCCTCCTGACAAACCCGAACTGCTGCAGCCCTTTACGGTTTGCAGTGCGCATCGTGGGTATTACCCTGCAAACAAGGTAAACGGAGACCAGAGAGGTGCAGCATCTTGCTCCAGGTCACACAGCCGGCCGCAATCCCTGTCCCTCCACATGGGGTCCTTGGACCCCCTCAGTCAGAATCGCCTGGGACACAAGTTAAGCCTGCAGAATCCCAGCCCACTCTCCGCCAGACTCCCTGTGAGCGAGGTCCAGGGGGCTGCATTTTTAAAGAAGCCCATCAGGTGGTCCAGGGGCACCCTCGAGTTTGTGAGCCCCAGAGGAGCCAGGCGTGGAAACAGCTGGGTAAGGGGCAAGTTGAGAAGGCAGTGATAGATTCAGGCTGCAGGCAGTGGGGTCGGAGACGATTTCACAGAGGGGGTGATGCCTGATGGGGTTTTGAGGTATGAAGAGGGGTTTCCCAGGTAGAGATGAGTGAGGGAAGTTGGGGTGGCCCCTGTGAATTTAGCTACCCCAGGGCTGTGGGCAAAAATGCTGGAGAAGCAGACAGAGGCCAGATTCTGGAAGCCTCCATGGTCTCTAGACCTCCAGGTGGGCGTGGTGTGGGCGGGAGAGCATCCTTACCACTGCCCCCTGCCCCAGCAGTCCAGGCGGCCCCATCTGTCTTGGTGCGTCTGGCCCCGAAAACCCGGCCGCCCCCTCCCTCCCAACCCAGGCCAGCGTGGTGCTGCTCACCTGGAGAGAACGATGTTCATTGTGGCTGGAGACAGCAGCTGTCCTGGTCCTGGGGTCCAGGGCCCCAGGGGTCCCACAGGCCTGGGAGAAGCCACACGGGGCTGGGTGCAGCTGCGTGGTCCTGGCTCAAGGGACGCTGCCACCTGGTTACCAGGCGACGTGGCCACCTGCAGTCACCCTGGGAGGAGCCTCCGCTGGTCACTAAGGCAACCTCTCCCCGGGCCAGCCTCCCCTAGCGGATTAGGAGGCCTCAACCAGCCTTGCGCTGGCCCAGGTGGGGTCGCCGAGAGGCTCCCACTCTCCCGGTGAAGATGGAGGTTCTTGTGGACCTGGCAGTGCTGGGGTTCCCCAGGAGGTGCGGGGACCGGGCTTAGGGCTGCTGGCCCTGCGCCCAGCTGTGCTCGTGGGCCGTATTGCTGGGGCTCCGCCTCCGAGAAGGCCACGCGGCCTTCCCCAGGCTCCTAGGAGACTTGGCTACTCGGGGGGGGGGGGGGGTTTGCGAAAAAGCACAGCGAATCGCTGCTCGGCGCTGAATCGAGGGGACAGGGCACCAGCCCACAGGGACATCTTCAACGCGTTAATCATCATTTTACTGGCCTTTCCCCCCTTATAAACACTATCTGCTCATTGCTAGAAAAGCAAGAAAACAACGATAACACAAAAAGAAGAAAATAGAACGGCACATACAAAACTGTGCTAACTGAAGTACGGTACATTTTGCTAATTGTAGGATGTGTGCAGTTCAGTGCATCTCCGTTTTACCTGAAGGAAAGAAATAGGCAACTAACAACCCCAACAGTAAGAGATTGGGCGGGAAGAGGGGAAGGTAGAAAAGCAGCATGTTGGTAACTTGCCATGGAGGACCCGCTGCACAAGTCTGTTCACTTTGTATACGTCTGAAGGTCTTTATAACGAAGAGTGTGTTTGTTTTTTTTAAAGTGTATATGAAAGCGAGGACTTTATTTTGATTGAAATACAGTTGATTTACAGTGTTGTATTCGTCTCTGGTGTACAGCGTGGTGATACACACACACACAAACACACAGACACTCTTTTTCAGATTCTTTTCCAGTATAGTTTTTTACAAGGTATTGAATATAGTTCCCTGTGCTGTACAGTAGTTCCTTGATAGTTATCTCTTTTATATATAGGAGTGTGTCTGTTAATCCCATACTCCTTGTTTATCCCTCCCCTCCTTTCCCCTTTGGTAACCATAAGTTTGTTTTCTCTGCCTGTGGGTCTGTTTCTGTTTTGTAAGTAAGTTCCTTTGTATATTTTTTTAGATTCCCCATGTAAGTGATATCATATGATATTGGTCTTTCTCTGTTTGACTTACTTCACTAAGTATGATAATCTCTAGGTCCATCCATGTTGCTGCAAATGGCATTATTTTGTTTTTTTTATGGCTGAGTAATATTCCATTGTATGTATGTACCACACCTTCTTTATCCATTCCTCTGTTGATGGACACTTAGGTTGCTTCCATGTCGTGGCTATTATGAATAGTGCTGCTATGAACATTGCGGTGCATGCATCTTTTCAAATTATAGTTTTCTCCGGATATATGCCCAGGAGTGGGATTGCTGGATCCTATGGTAGGTCTATTTTCAGTTTTGTAAGGAACCTCCATACTGTTCTCCACCGTGGCTGCACCAACTTACATTCTCACCAGCATTGCAGGAGGGTTCCCTTTTCTCCACACCCTGAAAGCGAGGACTTTAGAGTCAGCTAAATACAGGTTCAAATCCCAGCCCTGCTGTGTGACCTTAGGCAAATCAGCTGACCTCTCTGGGCGGCAGTCTTCTCCCCGGTAAAATGGGACCGTGGCCCTCTTTCCTTGCCTTGTTGTTAGGGGAAATAAGTCCCTGGTGCATCAGTAAAGAGACGGCAGGGCAGCCCCCAGGGCAATTCCTGGCCTGTCTGCCCACAGTGGCGCCAGCCCTGGGGTGGCTGGTCCTGTGCTGGTTACCTGTCCCTCCCCCCACATCTCTGCGTGGTCCCTTTATCACCCCATACGTCCCTTTGCACAAGCTCAGTGCTCCCTGTGGGCCCTGAGCAATGCATACACATAACTCAGCTTCTTCCTGTCTGGGGCATGTCACCTCCCCTGACTTCCCACACGGTGGCCCTGACCGGTGCCCCGAGGCTCTGCCAGTCACTGTGCAGGTCTTCCCTGGATGAGGCCGCGGAAGGGGCTCCTGTGTCCCTGCTCTGTGCGGAGCGGCCGTCCTGGTACCGGTCAGATCCCTTGCACGCTCTTGGCTCCGTCTCTCTCGGGGGCTGCACCACACTGAATAGTGTCCCCCCCAAATGCACGTCCACCCAGGACCTCAGAATGTGACCTTATTTGGAAATAGGGTCTTTGCAGATGTCATTAGCTGAGCTGAGCCATCCTGGAGCAGGACAGGCTCTGGTCCAACGACTGGGGTCTTGTAAAAAGAGGAAGCAGACACACAGGGAAGGTGGCCACGTGACAGCAGGGGCGGAGACCGGAGGGATGTGGCTCTGAGCTACGCCTGGCGTCCCTCGCTTCCTGCACATTTGGTGAAAAGCTTCAGTTCCGTCCCTGGGCCTCGTTCTATCCCTTACGTATGATTTCTCTCCCTCCCTCCTTCCCGCTGTCTCTTTCCAACTTCAACTTCATTAACGTTTCATGCAGGTAATTCTCATCACAACGGCAACAATAATAATACCTGCGGGGCAGCTCTGGGCCTGTCCTGCTCCAAGCCCCACACTCATTCACTCATACACTCAGAAAACAGAATCGGCGTTTTCTTACCAAATGCGGGATTTTTAAAAAGTTGGAGTTGGGAATCAGCAGGCCAACATTAATTGGAGACGTGACATTTCACTTTAAAATGCAACCTTTTCAGTTAGCGAACTGCGATGGTCAGTCTTCTGTGTCATCTCAGCCGGGCCACAGTGACCCACCGTTTCATCCAACACGAACGCGTGGGTTGCTGGGAAGGCACTGGGGGATGCGGTCGGCCTTGCAGTCAGTTGGCTTGAAGTAAAGGACCTGACCCTCAGTGACATGGCGGGGTGGGCGGGGCGCGGGGCCTCACCCCTTCACCACCGGGAGATCCCAGGAGGAAAAGTGAGGTTTCCAGGAGCTTCAGCTCCTGCCTGAGTTTCCAGCCCGCCCTTTGGATTCCGGACTTGCCAGCCCCACATCACGTGAGCCAGTTCCCTAAAATAAATCTCCTCATATATTCGGTGGGTTCTGTTTCCCGGGAGCACCCACCTCTTGTAGGACTAGGAGAGGCCGCAAAGCCATTTCAGGTTTCTGGGGCTCCGGAAGTGTGAGTTCAGTGTTATGAGCAACGACCACCAGAGGGCAGCAGAGACCCCCTAATGGGGAATTACCACGTGGAGGGCAGAGTGGGAGGTGACCCCAGGAAACGCACCAGAGGAAGCCCGTGCCTTCAGGCAAGATGGGAAAAGGAGCAGCTGATGGAGAGAAAGGGCAGTGGGTCATTCATGAACTTAAAGAACTTGAAAGAACGGAGACCACTTTCTAGTAGGGCTACACGGAGACATCTTGTGGCCAGAGAGAGAAAAGCCAAGAGACTGGGGAGAGGGGGGTGCAGGGGCTGGGTGGGGAGAGAGCCTCCCCCTCCTTCCACCCTCCCCCTCCTTCCACCCTCCCCCTCCTTCCACCCTCCCCCCCCTCCCTCCCCCTCCCTCCCCTCCCTCCCCCTCCCTCCCCTCCCTCCCCCTCCCTCCCCTCCCTCCCCCTCCCTCCCCCTCCCTCCCCTCCCTCCCCTCCCTCCCCTCCCTCCCCCTCCCTCCCCCTCCCTCCCCCTCCCTCCCCTCCCTCCCCTCCCTCCTCCTCCCTCCCCCACCCCAGGCCCCTTCACTACCCTTGGCTGTAAGGGCAAGCAGGTCTGTGTCTTAGAGAAAAATGGCGTGAACCCTGTGCACACCCCACCCCCACCCCTGTTTAGGGCGCATGGCTTGCACTCTTTCTTTCCTATATGTATTTTTGCTGAACCACGTGAGAGCCCATTGCAGACGTCCTGCCCCTTTGCCCCAAATCCAGCGTGCACCTCAAGAGCAGGTTCATTATGTTCTCCTGCAAGAACTCACGTGACCATCACACCCAGAAAACATGGGTGCAGGGCTGGCATGCAGTACACTCTCCGTGGGCGCATTTCCCCAGCCGTCCCACTAAAGTCACTGGTGGCTGGTTTTTCCGCTGATTCGGGATGCATTGCAATTCCTGCTGAGTCCGTTTAGTCTCCTTGAGTTGAAAGGGGCCCCCCCTGGCTTTTTCTTTTCAGGATGCTGCCTTTCTGTTTGTAACAGAAATAATTTCTGTCCTACAGAAATAATACAAGAACTCCTTCACCCAGATTCTCCAACTGTTAACATTTTACTGAGTTTGCCTTATCATTCTCTTCTCTCTCTCTCTTTTCTGATCCACTTGAGAGCAAGTTGCAGACCCGATGCCCCTTTACCCAAATACCCGGTGTGTGTTTCCTAAGAGCAGGACGAGCCTCTCACACAGCCACAGACAAACTCGAAACCAGGCGCTTCACACTGTTACACACTCTTTCACTCTTTATCTAATCTGCAGCCTTCATTCAGATTTCACACTTGCAATGTCGTTTCAGTACGTAAGCAAACAGATAATTTTCTCGTGCTCCAGTGTCCAGTCCAGGGTCACCTGCTGTCCTTAGCTGGCATGATTCTGATGTCTTCGTGGACGGGGGGCCAGTTGCTTTGGGGGAACGTCGCTCCGTTGGGCTGGGCGCGGGTCTCACACCTGGGCCCGAGGACTGAGGCGGGTGGTCCTTCCCCGTTTTATGAGACTGTGTTCCATGGCCAGCTCCGTTCCCTCCTCCGTTCCCCGTGTGATGTCACTGCCAGCTCTCTTACTTGCCCCTCACCTGCTGGTGAGCCCAGGATCTGGCTCCGTCATCCTCCGCCCCCCACCAGGGGTTTGCTGAGTGTCTCCTCCACCCCCGGCCCCGGGCTGCTGTTGGGGACGCCTCTCTACACAGGCAGAAGGGTCCCTGACTCGTGGAGCTAGTGCCCAGGGGCCAAGTCCAGGCTCCTTCCTCCTAGCTGGCCCCAGGGCAGGCCAGGACTCCCCTGAGCCTCAGTTTGCTCATCTGTGAAGTGGGGACAGTCATCTTCCACCCTCACACGGTGACCTCAGGGAGGAAATGAGATGGTGCCAGGAAGGGACCCTTGGTGTCAGGCCAAAGTAGCCCTGGGCAGCATGGGGGTGGCTGCCAGTGCCCAGAGGGGCTCCATCCCCATGTGGGGTCTGACCACACCGAGCTCCGGGAGCTCTGCCCTCCCAGATCCAAGCCCCAACATTTTTAGTGCCACTCAATATTGAATTAGCTTTGTTTGTTTTTTTTCCTAGCTTCAATTGGGTCTTTGTTGCTGCACGCGGGCTTTCTCTAGTTGCAGCGAGCGGGGGCTACTCTTCATTGCGGTGCGTGGGCTTCTCATTGCGGCGGCTTCTTTTGTTGCGGAGCACGGGCTCTAGGGCACGTGGGCTTCAGTAGTTGTGGCTGACGGGCTCTAGAGCGCAGGCTCAGTAGTTGTGGCTCACGGGCTTAGTTGCTCCGCAGCATGTGGGATCTTCCCAGACCAGGGCTCGAACCCGGATCCTTAATCACTTCGCCACCAGGGAAGTCCCTGAATTAGCTTTTTTTTAGCAGCCACATCACACCGAGCTGGCATTTCACAGGCCTCACGGAGCCAGCAGGCAGGTACATGAACTCAGAAAGGGGCACTCAGTTTGGGCTGCTGCAGACCCTACAGTCAGCAGTGGCTTTGCAGCCCTGCTGGGCCCGGTGTTTCTTCTGACTCTTGAGTCCGGCTTGGGGGACATGCTGAGAGGCCCCAGGGAGACAGAGGTCAGGCAGGGCCCCCCGAGGGGTCCCGCTCGGTGAAAGCGGAGGGGTGGTCCCAGGCCCGGAAATGGCTCTGTCCTAGATGGGCCCGTGCTGGGGGCATCAGGCCAGCCGGGAGGGATGAGGCTGGAGGGGGCGATGGGGAAGGTTCCCCGACCGTGCCTGGCCTCGAATTGGGAAAGAGCAGTAAGGAGCCAAGCAGAACGTCCCAGTTCACATGACGGGCAGCGTCCGGGGTGGGGCGGGGGTGTCTCGTCCTGCTCGCCCCTCACTCCCCCAGATTCTGCTTCTGCTCTGACTCCTGAGCTCTGAAACATGAGATAATAAACGTGTTCTGTCTGGGGTCATTTGGTTACAGCCTCCCCCGGAGACTCCTTTTTAATTCAAAGCCTGGCCATTCATCTGCTCTCTGGGGCTGGCTGCAGAGGACACAGAGCTAGTGTGAACCCTGGGACCAGAGGACTCATGAGGGTCCACAAGTCAAAGGAAACCCCAAATAATCATGGCTTTAAGAAGATGGAAATGGGGAATTCCTTGGTGGTCTAGTGGTTAGAACTCTGCGCTTTCACCACCGAGGGCCTGGGTTCAGTCCTTGGTCGGGGCACTAAGATCCCATAAGCTGTGCAGCGTGGACAAAAAAAAAAAAAAAGAAAGAAGATGGAAACTTACTTTTCACTGCAGGGGGCTCCATGATGTCAGGGCCCAAGTTTCTCCCATTTTGTTCTTCCTATTCCTAGAGTCACCCCAGGTGCCAAAATGGCTGCTGGAACTCAGGTCATCACATCTACCATCCAGCAAGCAAGAAGAAGGGCGGGGCGAAGAACGGCATGCCCCTTTCTTAAGCTGTGCGTCACTTTGCACTCACATCCTGCTGGCTAGAACTTAGTCACACAGCCACACCTAGCTGCAAGGGAGGCTAGCAAATGTAGTCCAGGCTGCAGGGCCCCACTTCTGGCAGGGCCCATAGCTACCAACTTCGCATGGACTCAGTATGCACCCACAGACACCAAAGCCCCAGCCTCTCCCAACAGGACACCAATGTCAGGGATCTGGGGAACTTGGCAAACACCCCACCCTGTGTTCCAAGAACTCGGGGCTCATGTGCTGAGCGGGCACCCGGGACAGGCCTGGTGTCCCGTCTTTCTCCAGGCCAGCGGTGGCCTTGGGTTCCCCAGGCTCAAGATCTCGTTTGTGGCGTGCCTCACTGCCTGTCTGCAGTCTTGACCAAACAATTAGAAAGGGCTCTCAGATTTCTTCAAATGAGTGGAAGAACAGAACCAAAACCAAAATATGTTTCCCTTGGAAAACTCAGGGGTGATTTTGAAACCCAGTGATGCAGAATGTCGGGAAGGGGTTGGAGTGATTGCTCTCTGGGTCCACTGAACAGAGGAAAATCCAGAAGCACTCCTGGGAGAGTGCCCTGAAGGACTGGGGAGAGGGATCTCGGGAGGAGGGCTCGGGCGTCGTGGGATCAAGTCCGCCTTGGCGGCTGGGTGCCATGTGACCCGGGCAGTCACTTCCCCTCTCTGGATCTCATGTTCTTTTCTGTATAATGAGAGGGTGGGATCAAGAGTCCCCCCATCTCTGTTCCCTGGGGATCAGTTCCACATCCCAGGGCACCCTGCACTCTGACCCTGTATAGCTTTCTGAAAAACCCTGAGCCCACAGCTCAGCGCTGCCCCGGGGACCCGTGGTTCCTGGGAGCCCGGCCGCAGCTCCACGTGAAGGGGCCTCTCTCCTCAATTCTTTCTCATCTGCCGGACTCCTGGCAACACAAACGTTTCCAGAACAGGAAAGCCTTGTTCCCTCCTAGGCAAAGAGAAGACAATTTAGGAGCCATTAGCAGTTCCCCGGGAGAAGAGAGAAAGGGAAGGACGATGGGAAAAGAAAACCCTAAGATGCATCTTATTCATATTTTTTACAAAGCTGTTTTCCCCCTAATTTTAGAAAATCCAGAAACGTAGGTAGAAAGTACGGAGGGAGATGGTGAAAACCCACATCCAGAAATATCCATTAGTTGCATTGGGGTACGTTTCCTCACAATCTCTTTAGTAAATAATTTATATGAGTTCATAATTTCTGTGTATCACAGGTCTGCCCCTGTTGTTTCTTATAAACTCTGCATGGGTATAATTTTTGTTACTTTTTCCAGCTTTTTATTAAGAAAGATTTCAAATATACGGAACAGTGGAAAAAAATAGGGCAACACAGTTTGTGTCCCCACCATCTAGATTCCAATACTGTTAACGTTTGCCAGTCTTTGAGCTTGTTTTATTGGCTGTATGATATTCCATGGCAGTAGGTGTACTTGAACTCAGTCAGTTACTGAACAAATATTTATTAAGTGGCTACTCTGTGCCCAGCGATCTCCTAGGCACTGGGGCCACGTCAGGGAAGCGTAGGCCTGCGTTTCCTGAGTGGGCGTTCAGTGCGGAACGTAGCCAGACCAAGGAGCCAACAGCCAGCAGGCGAAGGGGAATTTCTAACGTGCAACTCAGCCTTCCCGGGAGCTCAGGGCACCCTTGAGAAGGGGGAAAGTTCTCTACGGGGACTTTTGGGTTTTGTGTGTGTGTGTTTGTGTGTATTTTTAATTTTATTGGAGTAGAGTTGATTTACAGTGTCATGTTAGTTTCAGGTGGACAACATAGTGATTCAGTTATACATATATACATAGTCTTCTTTTTCAGATTCTTTTCCCATATAGGTTATTACAGAATGCTGAGTAGTGTTCCCTGAGCTGTACAGTAGGTCCTTGTTGGTTATCTAGTTTATATATTCTACAGGGACTTCGGCCATCAGTTCGGGGCCCACTTCCTCAGTACGATGGAGTCATCAGGGCATCCCCCAGCCCGTGGGAAACCAGTGCCAAGTGGTCCCTGACTTTTTTCAGCCACGTCTCCACAACAGCCACCGGCTGTGGGTAGGATGCCACCGCAGCAGGGCCCAGCCCAGTGGTCCCCAAAGGCTGACCACATGCCAAAGCAGGCCTGTGTAAGCATTTGCACAGTCCAAAGCAAACAGACAGGAAGGGACATGGGAGACGCAAAAGCGTACTCACAAAGTGGGGCTGATCCCATTAAAAAAAAAAAATTCCGAGGTGGTTGATTTCCTTTGCTTTTGGTGCTAACGTGTCTCTTGCCTGGTGGCAAATGGCAGTAGTTGTAAGTGGTACTTTAGAAGTTGTCCTTTCTCGGTCAGACAAAGAGTTGGCAACCCTCTGTTAATTCCCAAAACTGGGGAAAAAGAAGAATTACTAATCTATGACATCTAAGAGCTGGGAGCTGCCACTGGGTCCATCTCACTCACTCACAGAGGATGGGAATGGCCAAGGCATCGTGACCCTTTCCTGCTTTCTCATCTACAACTTGAATTTCTTTTTTTTTTTCTTAATTTATTTTATTGAAGTATAGTTGATTTACAGCGTTGTGTGAATTTATACCGTACAATACAGTGACTCAGTTATACATATATCTACATTCTTTTTCATATTTTTTTCCATGATGGTTTATCACAGGCTATTGTATATAGTTCCACGTGCTATACAGTAGGACCTCATTGCTTATCCATTCTGTGTATAGTAGTTTGCATGGCTAACCCCAAACTCCCACTCCATCCCTCCCCCACCCCCCTCCCCCTTGGCAACCACAAGTCTGTTCTCTATGTCTGTGAGTCTGTTTCGTAGAGAAATTCTTTTGTGCCATATTTTAGATTCCACAGATAAGTGATATCATCTGGTATTTGTCTTTCTCTTTCTGACTTCTCTTAGTATGATCATCTCCAGGTCCATCCATGTTGCCGCAAATGGCATTCTTTCATTCTTTTTTTATGGCTGAGTAATATTCCATTGTACGTATGTACCACATCTTCTTTATCCATTCATCTGTCGATGGACATTTAGGTTATTTCTATGTCTTGGCTATTGTGAATAGTATGCAGGTTGAATTTCTTACCGTCCAGCCTGTCCCAGTGTCCACGGGCCCCAGGCCTCGAGGGGGAGGGGCATTCTCACCTGGGAGATAGGTGAGCCACCTCTGTCAGTGAGAGAGGGGGGAAAGGATGCTCGTGGCTTCCAGGGATACAGTTCTCTGGGACGTGTGGCAGGGGCACCTTTATGCCAGCCCTCCAAACGAGGAAACTGAGGCACGGAAGGGTTTGCGCCCTGTGCCCGAGGAGAACAGAGCCGGGCGCCAAAGCCTGTGCCTCCCTTCCACAAGGGGTCCCGATTTCACCAATCAGGAAAATTCAAAAATAATAATCTGGGAGGAGCAAGTGCAGGTAAGACACCTTTTTATTTGGCCCAGGCAGAAACACTTTTCAAAAGCCAAAAAAAACTGAGGTTCCCCTATCACAGCATTTTATTCAAGGAACGAATACTGTAACGTACACACACACGCGGATGACCTCAGAGGAGGTACCAGCTGCCCCCTCACGCTGACATATTCTAAACGCTCAGGGGCCCTATTTTGCTCCTCTTTTTTGAGCTCCCGGTGGCCAAACTGCTTGACTCAAATCCCAGCTCCTCCGCCTGCCAGTCCTGAGACTGTGGCCCAGGTCTGACCTGCCTGGGGCCTCATTTTCCTCATCTGTAAAATGGGGACAGGAAGACAGCCCTTCGACAGGCTCTCGCGTGGGGTGAGTGCCCGGAAGTGATGGTCACTTTTGTTCCCGGTCCTGAAGCAGGGACCTGGCTGGGCTCAGGACAGGGAGGCCGGGGGGAGTGTGAGCGAGGAAAGTGGGAGGCTGGCCAAGGTCAACTCTACTGACTTCCGGCTCCACCAAGGCATCCGAGCCGCCTCTGTCCAAGGCACCGAAGGGTGACCTCCCCTCGGGCTCCCCGGTTCCACAGGCACAATTCAGCGTCTTCCTCGGGCTCCGCGGAACTTTTTCCTCTAAACAATAAGTGCTGAGCTCCTGTGCTTCCTCCCCCACAAGGGCGGCATCGCACATCCGCTGCGTTTGGCCGGGATGGACGCCGCGGAGGCCAAGGCATGGGGGATGGGCTCCGTCCAGGAGCAGAGCTGCAGACTCGGAGGGGTGGGGGTGTGTGTGGCCCGACACCAGGTCCCTCCCAGGACAGTCGCCCGGAGGATGCCGTCCAACCCGGCGGGGCCTTCAGTGACGACATGATATCAGAGGAGAACTTGATGAGAATGTGGAAATTTCCACAGAATGCGAGTCTGGGTCTGGTTCCTTGGACTTCTGAATGATCAGAGGTCGTTAGAGCTCAGAGCGCAGCATGCGGTCAGGATCCGTGTTCCCACGTGGGTGCTTAGATGATCATAAAGCCATCCATTCATTCAGCAAGACTGTGATCGAGCAGCTGCTCTCCACTGCGCCCTGGAGGGGACCACAGCAGACAGGACAGGTGTGCGCCCTGATTTCCTGGAGTCTCAGTCCAGAGGGAGCCCCTACTTATTTATTTTTTAAATGTTTACAGCGGCTCAACTTTTTTTTTTTTTTTTAATTTATTTTGTCTGCCCCGGGTCTTAGTTGCAGCACGTGGGATGTTTAGTTACAGCATGCATACGGGATCTAGTTCCCCGATCAGGGATCGAACCTGGGCCCCCTGCATTGGGAGCACGGAGTCTTACCCACTGGACCACCAGGGAAGTCCTGGGGGAGCCCCCCTTTAAACAAGAGCTTGGCAGTTCCGTGGGTGGTAAAGACTGTGTTCAGAAGATCTGGTGGAAAAGCAAGGTAAGAGCAGCGAGAAGCCCCATCACCCCCACTAGGACGGCCACAGTCGGAAAGATGGACAGTCACAAGTGTTGGCGAGGATGCAGAGAAATCAGAACCAGCATGCACTGCTGCTGGGACTGGAAACTGGTGCAGCTGCCTGGGAAGACAGCCTGGCAGCTCCTGAAAAGGTTAAACATAGAGTGACCACGTGACTCGGGCATTCCACTCCTAGGTATCTACCCAAGACAAACGGAAACGCCCCCACACGGAAAAGTGTCCACAACTGTTCACAGCAGCACTATTCACAATAGCCTCAAAGTGGAAACGACCCAAATATCCATCCATGGATAAATGAATAAACAAAATGTGGTCTGTCCGCGCACTGGGCTGCTATTCAGCCGTGAAAAGGAATGCAGCACAGGCTGGGACGTGGATGAACCTTGAAAACATCCTACTAAGTGAAAGAAGCCAGTTACAGAAGACCCACATACCGTGATTCCACTTGTACGCAACGTCAAGAATAGGAAAATTCATAGAGACAGAAAGTAGATTAGTGTTTGCCAGAGCTGGGGGCAGGGAGAATGGGGGTTGACACTAAAGGATATGGGGTTTCTCTGGGGGGCGGTGAAAATGTTCTGGAATTACCTAGTGCTAATGGTTACACACCCTTGTGAATACATTTTTAAAAAGACTGCTGAATTGTACACTTTAATACTGTGAATTTTATAGTATATGAATTATAGCTCAACATTAAAAAAAGCAGAGAGAAGGGCCGGGAAACGGGCGCTTTCAATCTTTTAAGGATCTCTCCACACGTAAGTCCTGGAAAGTGTATAAAATATTCATTCCTTTGAAACTTTCCAGGCTTTCACAGGCCACAGAGCTGTGGCCCGTTCTTCGTGATCTTCTTGCTAGCGGTTATTTCTGTGGCCTGGGCCGTCCAGGGATGGTGCTAGCGCATTTTGAGCACAGTAAGGGCTCAGAAAACGCACGTGTGTCAGAAGCCACAGGGATGTCTGAGACAGTCACCTCTTTGCTTTACTTCGGAGGTCTGAATTCCATTCAAACCCTTCTGTCCTTCAAAGCCAGCCCTTGTTGGACCCTCTCCACTTAAATGTATATATAGCCTTTTAAGGAAAGAGAACAGAGTGGGTACTGCCAGGTACCGTTGGGCAGGTTGTTCACTGTGCAAGCAGCATTGATTGAACATTTGCGATACACCAGAAACTGTACTGAGCTCATTTTCTACGATGAACTTTGTTTAATCTTCACATTCACCCTTGGGTGAGAGTTGTTACTCTCAGTTTATGAAGGCAGGAGCCTTGGGAAATTTCATGATTCTCCCTAATTCCCACTCCTTTCACAGCTGTGCTGGGAGGGATGCAACTCCGGCAGGAGCCTTCCTGCAAAGCAGGCCCTGTCTGACCACTGGGAGGAGCCAGAGTTCTCCACCACCCCAGGCCTCTCCATGCCTAGAGCTGGTCTTACTTAGCTGGAGGAAGTGCAGTGGTTAGACTCTCGCACCAGGGGTCAACAGGACCTGGGTCCAACCTAGGTCCTGGCTCTGTTCTCATGCAAGTTGTTGAATCTCTCTGCTTCACAATCCTGTGCTGGTTGTGTTTCCCCATCAGTCCATGAGGGCAGGGGCCCAGCCGTCCCATTCACAGCAGTACCCAGTGCCTGGTGCGTTCCCTGGCACGTAGTAAGGACGTAATTAATATTTTTTTTAACAAACGAGTGAATGAATGAATGAATGTGTCCCGCTCAGTGCTGGGGGCTGGGCTGAGACTGCAGGATGGGCCCCTGGAAGTCACCAGAACCCTGGTAGAAGAGGCCACAGCCGCCGGGTGCCCCATCCTGGCAGAGGTCAGAGTCTCCATGGGTGGTCCCACCCTGGGGTGTGATCAGAACAAAGCCCAGAAAACACAGCTGTAGGGCCCCCGCGTGGTGGGGGGGGCGGGGGCGGAGCGGGGGGAGTCCTGGCCTCTCCTGTCTAGCGGCCTTGCCTGCGCCGTGACCTTCCCCACCTGGCCCCGTCCATCTCGCAGGCTGCCCCGGGCCACCAGGGAGCCTTTCGCACGGAGAGGGGACCTTCTCCATCCGCAGGGCCTCCCGGGACTTGCATCTCCAGCTCTCCAGTTACATTCCATTCACAAAAAACAATCTAGATCTTAAGACGTATGAGCGCATTAAAAGGAAAGAAGCGAGGTGGAAAAATGAGCTCAGGGAGCCAGCAAGCTGGGACTGGGGCACCGGAAGTGGCTGCTCCGCCCCCTTTCCGCCCACCCGCACACATGCCAGCCGGGGAGCCTTTCCATCTGCCGTGTGGGCTGCCCGAGCTGTGGAGATGGGGGGAGTGGCCCGAGAGGCAAAGAGTTTCAGCGGTGGAGGCCCCCTACCCCTCCACCAGCCGTTCCATTCTTCCCTCTCAACCGGGGCTGCCGGGGACTGTCGGGCAGGTCGTTTATTCTGCGCGAAGACCTGGCTCCGTCCAGCAAGCCGCGTGCCCTGGCGTGGGGTTCTGGGGCCCAGCGGAGCATCTTTTCCTCACACACAAAGGCACCGCCTGGGCTAGTGGTCCTGGCTCCTGTATCTTTACTTCTAAGACGCTTAAAACAGAACTTTGCTAAGTGTGACTCCGCTTCCACCACCCCCACCCCCACTCTGAGACTCTCCATGGTTCCCACTGACCTACAGGATAAAAATTAGGATAATAATAACATAGCGCTCACACTGCCTAATCATTTACGGTATGCCCAGACTGCGCTGAGGGATTTTGCGTGCAATGCCTCTTCCCCCATCACGTGCAATCTTTATATTACCAAGCATAACACATATATAGAAAACTGCACAAAACATCTATGTACTGTCTAACAAACTATAAACACATTTAACCTTCATTTCCATCCCATTTTCCAGAGGAGGAGACTGAGATGCAGAGGGTAAGTTGCAGGCCTGAGATCACACAGTGAATGGCAGAGGCAGGATTAAACCCAGGCCTCCGGCTGCATCAGCCCACGGGGATCCTGTGCTGGCTCGGCTCACGGAATCCTCACAACCCCCTGCCAGGGGCTTCTCTCCTTGTGCCCATTTTCCAGATGGGACAGGGAGGTCAGAGAGCTCAGTCACTTCCTTGTCCAGGGCTCGAGGCCCAGCATGGAGGATACCAGATCACACCACCACACTGTGCCTCTGTGCACAGTAGGTGCTGGATAAATGCCCATGTGAGTGAGGGTTGGGTGCAGTGATGTGCACCAGTGCCCGGTCCCTCTCCAGGAAGTTTTGTGAGAGGCAGAGGGGGTCCGCATTCCCTGGGAGGCCGGGTCAGATGTGGAGGCTGATGTGGGGGCCTTTACCCCTTAAGTTGCTCCCCTCTCCCCGACTTTCCTCTTCCCCAGAAGAAGCTTGTTTCAGGACGGAGTCCCAAGGTTGCTGTCCTTTGCCTCCCACTGGCCCCTCTGGAGGAGGCTCCCCGCCTGCACCTCCTCATGCCCCAGTGTGCTTTGCACACAGTAGGGCCTAAATGGACTGAATTCCAAACAGCAGGGTCATCTCTGCCACTGGGAGAGCCCGTGTTCACACCCCACCCCCGGCCTTGCCACCTTGAGAAAACGACTTGGCTGCTCTGGCCCTCAGTTTCCTCACCTGCAAAATGGGATGAACACCTTGCCCTAGGTTTGTTGTGTGGCTGACACCACCTACTCTGCGCAGCGTCCCTGCGAGGGTGTTGGCACCTGTGGCGACAGCTCTGTCCCCGTCGTCACGTGGCAGCACACACACATCTGGTGGCTTAAACAAAATCAGGGGCGAGGGGCTTCCCTGGCGGTGCCGTGGTTAAGAATCCGCCTGCCAATGCAGGGGACAGGGGTTCGAGCCCTGGTCCAGGAAGATCCCACGTGCCGCGGAGCAACTAAGCCCGTGCGCCACAACTACTGAGCCCGCGCTCTAGGGCCCGAGAGCCACAACTGCTGAAGCCCATGCTCCTAGAGCCCGTGCTCTGCAACAAGAGAAGCCACTGCCATGAGAAGCCCTCGCACCGCAACAAAGAGTAGCCCCCGCTCGCCGCAACTAGAGAAAGCCCGCGTGCAGCAACGAAGACCCAACGCAGCCAAAAATAAATAAATAAAATCTATTTAAAAAAAGAACCTGCTGTATAAAAATAAATAAAAATAAAAGTCAAAAAAATAATTAAAAAATAAAGAAACCCAGAGGCTGTGCTTCACCTTGGATCCTCGTCCACATGTGGCCCCAGGAGCCTGATTCCTGTTAGGGGATTTTTTTTTTTCTTCCTGTTGCATCTGTCAGTATCATAAATACTTGCAAGGGGAAGAAAAAAAATTCCCCCAGACTTTACGTCAACACAAACAGCCCTAATTGGTCCTGGAGCCTCATAATTCTCAGATTGTCTTGACCATGTGTATCTAGGAAATTCACAGCAGCAAAGGTGAAGGGTGTTTTCATTCGTAAATTGAAGTGGAGGCTTTGTCTTCCCCTGAAATGTGGCTCCGGCTCCTTGCCTTGGGGCACTTTTTCTATGTGTGTGCAGAAATCTGACTTATCGCTTTCTTAGGGGAAAGGAGAAAATGCATGAATATTTAATTATTCTGCTGCCAGGAGGGGAGGGTTGGGAGCTAAATGAATAAAGAGCTGGATTTTTCTTTTCAAAGGCCACGGCAGGATCCGACCTGGCCCTTCAGATTTACCCCGTCCTCCCGCCCTGTGTCCTGTTGGGGGCCACAGCTGTCATGTTCCTGCCACCCCGGCCGCTGTAGTTTTGGAAGGGATCAGCCGTAGGCGTGTTTGGGTCATTTCCGGTCGGTTCTTCTGGGCTCCTTGGCATATTTTGTTTGGCTTGCAACAAACATAGGCGAAGGGGGTGGGGAAAGGGGAGGTAAGGTCCAAGCACATCTTTGGCCGAAGAACTGCTGGCCAACAGGGAAGGGGAACCTGTGGCTGATGAGGCTAGAACATTCTGCAGTGTGAAAGCCAAAAAATTCCAAAAGAAACATTCTGTAGTTTCCAGCCTGTAAGGGGAGGAAGAGGATTTCCTCTTTGGGCGGCTTCTGGGGGCTCTGGGGAGGGCCCCCCATCAGTGGCGGCCCCTCCGGCGGCCAGCACGGAGGGGCGGCGGCGGGGGCGGGGGACAGGAAACAGGTTCGGGAGTCTGGGCAGGACCAAATTTGGAGAAACTCAGGGGCAAGCATTTCAGCCCAGGCAGGAATAGGACTCTCTGTAAGGCACAACACTCTCCCCCAGCGGTGGTCCTGGGGAGAGCTGCCTCTGCTTCTTGGGGGAGGGGGCTGTAAACTGAGGCACCAGCGCACCTTCACTTTGCAGAGAGAGTTTAAATGAGGACTGCATGTCGGGGGAGAATGACTACAAGTACCGCTGGCCGAGCACATACTGTGTACCGCAGGCTTCCCTGCATCCTCAGCACACATCCCTGCAAGGGACGGGCCATTAGGTCCGTAAGACAGATGTGGAAACCGTGGCTCAGAGAGGCACACGGGCTGACCCAGGCTCCGTAGAAAGAACCATCTCTTCCCCAGTAGATGATTTTAAGTTGCACTATTCTCTGTTTAACGACAGGAGGCCAGCTGTAAAGGCATTCTCTGTAAACTGTTGAACATAAAATAATGGAGAATTCAAATTTTTCATGATTAGGAATAGTTCAGGCAATCGTGTTAGGCCAATTTTGTTATAGCGGGTCCCTTTCCTGCCATCTGACAGAAAATGGGCATAAATGATGCGCAAATAGCCCACCTTTCACATCAATGAAGCTGTAATAAAAATTCAAAAATGTTTTTAAATGATAAAGATGTTCGCAGTGTGAACAGCATCCCCTCGGATATGGCACCTTGTGCAGTGCACAACCTAAACAACCGAACACAGCAGCCCTGAAGAGTGAGCAGATTTGAACCCAGGGCTGTCTTTCCAGAGCCTGGGTACTGCCAGGCTCCTCCCATGGCTTAGCTGGCTTGCGATTTGGCCCCATCCCAGCTTCTCACTGCTAATGACAAAGAGCACTTGATGAATCAGAAAGGAAGGAATAGAGGTGTAGGGATTAGATCCAGTTTTTATCACTCTCTCCCGAGTCCTAGCACAGGGCCTGGCATGCAGTGGGCTCCTTAAGGCAGCCTGAATGAATGATTGTGTGAATGAAAGCTAAGTCCACTCCTCTCCCCACCCCCTCGTCTGCATCCCACACGGCCCTGAGCTCAGGGGTGGTGGCAGATGGAGGGGCCACAATCTGAAACCCCACTGAGCCGAGGGAAGAGAGCCAGTTCCCACAGGCCCCGGGACACAGTGAGCCGTGTGAAAGCCGCCGGCCAGAGCCTCTTGTAATCAGGGACAATGCTTGGCCCTCATTCCCGAAGGACATCCCGGGGTCTCCGGAGGCTGGACCAGTCCTGCCAAGTGCTCTGGCCTTCTGCCCGCCCAGCGCCGCCTGGTGAGGGTGGGGCCCACCTGGCGACTCCTTCCTTCCAGCTGCTGGCTCCGGGGGTTCCGGCCACGCTTTCCTGTGGCCGCCCCTTCTCTTCCCGGCCCCCACCCTGCTGGCCTTGCTGCTCCAGTTTCTGCCTGCCACCAGCCCCGGCCTTTCTGGGCTGTCCCTCTGGGGCACGGGGCTGCGGGCCTCAGCCCCCCACGAGGGGGTGACGGCTCTGGCTCTGTGCAGCTGACTCGTGTGTCACGCTCGCTGAGGGTGGGTCTTGAGACAGCAGTGCTCCCCTGTGTAATGGGACCGTGTGGACGCCCTCTGCACTCACTCCCTCAGGCCTTGTGCGGCGGTCCTTGGATAGGCTGGGGTCATTATCCCACCTTCACAGGTGGGGAATCTGAGGCTCTGAGAGCTTGAGGGACGTGCCAGGGTCACAGTAAGTTTATCAGAGGCAGTCAAGGTTTGAGCCCAAGCACGTCTGCCTCCAAATGGGGAGTGTCTAACCATTCTGCCTACCTGCCCTGCACACCCAGGACTTCAGCCCGCGCACCCAGGCCGCATCTGGGATTCTCACCCCTGGTGGAGATGCCCAGGACTGTGCTGGAAGCAGAGACAACGTTCCCCTTGCCCCACCCCCACCAGCTCCTGGCTCCAGTGACATCCAACAGAACACCCTAAATGGGCCAGGAAGTTGGATGAACTTTGCCCAAACAGTGTTCTTATGGGGGAGACCAGAAGCGGTTGTGTTGCTTCCTTCTGAAGTTTCTCCAGGAGAGACCCCGGGGTGTGTGTGTGTGTGTGTGTGTGTGTGTGTGTGTGTGTGTTACCACCTTCACCTGGAGAACCGATGTCTCCTCAGAGCCTGGCTGTCAGAGCGAAGAGGGGGCGGACAGTGGGAGGGGTTGGAAGGAGAAGAGAGGGGAAGGCAGACAGGGAACACGCTCAAGCCACAACGCCGGGGGGGGGGGTGGTTATGAGAGAGAAGGCATGGCTCCTCCGGTGGGGGTCGCCGGGGCATGGGGACCGTGTCTGCCCCCCAGATCCCCAGGGAAGCCCTGTCAGTGGGAGCCACTGTGCTGTGGAGGAGAGAGCCCTGGCCCGGGGTGGGCAGCAGAGCCTCAGTGCTGACACTTGCTAACAGTTGCGTTCCTGGGTGGATGTACTGCCACCCTGACCCTCAGTCTCTTCATCTGGAAAGTGAGCAGAACATAGTTCCTACCTCGTGGGTGGTTGTGGGGAGTAGATAAGCCAGCAAGATGAAATTAGCGGCCTCCTCAGTGCTCATACACATTAGGAAGAAAAGGAAGAAGGCTCAGGCCATCCCAAAAGGTCAGTTTGAGGGCTGAGGGAAAGAATTCTCCATTTCCTCCAGGGCCTGGCCTCGCTTTGGCCCCACTTCCTGTCCCAAGCTGGCCAATCAGGCCTGCCCAGATTTAACCCCTCCCCTGCCCAAAGTCACCTCAGCCATTTGGCCAGGGCCTGACCTCGCCCATTTGGTTTGATTGGCCTCAGCCTGCATTCTGGGTACCATCCAGGACGGTCTCCCCACGCTGCACAGCTGCAGCACCCCCGACCCTTCCAGTCGCTCCGATTTCCTGGTGCTCTAGGGCTCAAGGTCAGGGGGTCATGCAGCTCACTTCCTCTCCCTGCAAGTCTGGACCCCATTTCCTTGTCCATGGAGCAGCTCAGGCGACCTGAACATCCTTCCAGCTCCACCTCCCACAAGGTCCTCACTCAGGGTGACACTTACCTCCACCTCTGCCATCTTGCTAGAAAAGTCTCAGGGAAGGGCTTTGATTGGTCCTGGTTAGGTCACATGCCCCTCCTAGCACCAATCACAGTGGCTAGGAGAATGGGAAACAGTGATTGGCCCAGACTGGGTCACATGTTCTCCCCTGTTGCAGAGGGACAAGAGCAAAATACTGTGATTGGCACCTGCCCCCAGAACCTCAGGGTTGGGGCGGGAGAAGCCACTCCCCCAAGTCAGGGACGCAGTTGTGCAGCTCTTGAGGAAAGTCCAAACGCCAGATGTCCACACTTAGGCTAAGTCCAAGGTGGGGTGAAGCAGGGTGGGATGGAGCTAGGTAGGCGGGGCCAGCAAGGGGAATGCATGGAGACCCCCAACCCCTTCTGCCACGTGCCACGTGTCCAAGGAGAAGGGGTGCAGTGACACCCCCTGTGCAGTCCCTGTGCGGCTGTCCTGGTGCCTCAGGCCTCCCTTCCCTGCCGCCGGAGCACACGTTGCAAACATCTGCCCTGCTGGCTGCTGGGGGTCGCCCTCCTGGAGTTTCCTGCTGCTGACAGGAACCGTTTGCCTTTTTATTACCCTCGGCGCACATCTGGGAACACTCTCGGATCAGTCCGGCCGAGCCAGTGGGCTGAAGCGCTGACTCCCAGGCCAAGCTCATGGGGGCAGGGTGGGGAGCCGTGGTGACAGCCTGGGTCTGGGAAGCGCCTCCCTCCCCCGCCCCTCCCGCGAAGCTGCCGCATGTGACCGGCCTCCTGGGCCGATTCCACAGAGGGGTTGTGTAACCAGCCTTGTCCAGGAGGGAGGGGACAGCCTGGGCCCAGGGTGGGGTCCCACCAGCCAGCCTGGCCTGCCAAGTCCAGAAAGGGGCCCCTGGGGCGGCTTCGGGCCTGGGCGGTGGGGCTTCTCTGATTACGGGTTGAGGTGTTAATTCTCCCCCTTCTTTTTTTTCTTTTCTTATTTTTCCCCTCTTTGCTTTTTCTCCTTAGCTTTTCTTTCTTTCTTTCTTTCTTCCTCTTTCCCTTCCTTCCTTCCTTCCTTCCTTCCTTTCTTCCTCTCTCTCTTCCTTCCTCCCTCCCTCCCCCTTCCTCCCTCCCTTCCTTCCTCTCTTTCTTTATTTCTTTTCTCCTTCCTTTCCCCTCCTCTCTCCTCCCCTTGAAATGACTTTTGAATCTTCCCACTCAAAGAGCACATCTTTAAGAACCACCTTTGAAACAGCAGGAACCAAGAGCCTGAACAAGTAACATTATTTTAGACAAACCTAGTCTTTCTGCTTAAAGATAACGGGGTCAGGGGAAGAGCTGGCTGTGCCCCTGCCTGCCCCTCTCCATCATGTGCTGTGCCCCCTTCCCCTCCAGCCTTTCAAGGAGAGAAATGACCCTTCAGCCTCCAGCCGCAGGCCTAGAGATTTCCTGGTGTCCGTGGGTCGCGGACGCTTGCTTCCGAGGTGAACACAGGTACAGAAAGGGCTGCGTAGACCTCGGCAGAGCCGTGAACTAGACCGAGGTGCTAAGGAGCCCTTCCCGCTGCATCCACAACACCACCAGCCTGGTTGGCTGGGCATCAGGCAGCCCCTTGCTTACCTGACCCTGTGTGCATACACCTATCCATCCATCCGTCCGTCCGTGTGTCTGTCTGTGGCTCCCTCCAACAGCCACCTCTCAGACCCCCACCAACGTTACGCCGTTTTTCAGATTTATTATGACATGTTTATTTTGTTTGAAAGTGTCAACTCTTCTCAAATGAAAAACCTCACCGGGGGAGGCTGGGTGGCCTTAGGGGGGCAGGGGCCAGAGGCTGCTAGTCCCTGGTCTCCTCAAAGCTCAGAGAAGCCCTGAAGGGTCGCTAAGGCTCTCACCAGACCCAAGGCTTGGCCAGGAACGTTCACTGTGTCCCTTTTATTGTTCATTTGTTTGTTTCATGAATATTGACGAAGTCCTCCTGGGTGTCAAGGCGTGTGCGAGGTATCTGCATTATAAGAGTGTGCAAGACAGAAGGTCCCCGCCTCTTTCATTTTAGTGAAATGTTGGAAATAAGACAAAACCAAGTGAGTAAATGCAAATAATTACAATTAGGAAGGTGGGCCTATAGAGGCACCGAAACCCATAGGTCCCTGGTTGACCTGCTTCAGAGCGGGGGCTCCTTCGACCTGGGCTGGGCAGGAAGAGAGGGCCCCGTCTTGTGAGGAGTGGGAGGAGTGCTCCAGGCAGTGGGAGCAGCACATGCAAAGGCCCTGGGGCAGGAACAGCTTGGTGGCTTCTAGGATCTGAATGGAAGCCAGCAGGGCTTGAACAGAGGGGGAAGGAAGGGGAGAGGGACAAGAGGATGTTGGGGGGACGGGGCCTGATAACTGGGCCACTGTGAGCTGAGGCCAGGACTTTGGGCTTTGTTCTAAGAGCAGGAAGGAAGTCACTGCATGGGCTTAAGCAGGGGAGCACTGTGGTCTCGCTTACCTTTTAGGAAGGGAAGACCACTTACCAGGTGGAGGAGAGCATGGGGGCAGGCAGAGAGTGGAGAGAGTGGGGAGGAGTCAATTGTAATCATTTGAGCAGAAGTGATGGTGCCCTGGAGGTGGAGAACAGCAGGGTAAACCTGGGGAAGTCAGAGGGTCCCCACCCTGTAAGGGCCTAGTTAGTGAGCGGAACAATTTAACGATCACTTACAAAACAGAGTAAAAAACATAAAATATAGAGGCAGCTCTGAGGGCTGCAGGAGTTCATGACGGGCATCCAGCCCCATCTTGGAAGAATCAGGAGGGCTTCCTGGAGGAGGAGACATTTCAGCTGAAAATGGAAAGATGAGTAACAGCCAGGAGAAAGGGGGTTGGGGCAGCAGGAGAGCGCTGTTCCGGGCAGTGGGAGCACCCTGTGCAAAGGGCTAGAGACAAGAGGAAGCATGCAGGTTTGAGGACTCCAGCAGGTCAGTGTTCTCAGGTGAGGAGGTGAGGCTGGGGAGCCAGACAGGGCTGGGCTGTGACCGGCCTGAGGTCATGGAGGGCGGAAGACTTTGTTCTGTGGGCCCTGGGGCCACGGGAGGGTTTAAGCCTCAGTGTCATCATCAGTTTTGTGGTTTTGAGCCATCCAGGTGGCTACTGGTGGCATTGGTGTTGGGGGAGGGGAGACAGGTCCAGGAGAGGCAGTTCTAACTCCGCGGCTTCTTCCTGCTTCTTCCTATGAGAATCAGCCACTGAGCAGCTGAGCTCCAGCAGGCCTCAGGTGGAAGGTGGCACACGTGGTGCAGTGGGCTCAGGAGTTAGGGAGATCCGAGTTCAAGTCCCAGCCCCGCTCTTGTCTGGCCGTGTGACAGATGAGTCGACAGAGGGGTGAGATCAGGCTTTGGGGGATATTTCCATTTTATGGGTCCCAGAGTTCTGATGGCTAAATGTTTCCTCCTGGGTCTGGTGCTTTATGGTGGCCTGGGGTTGGCCTGCCTACTCACCTGGCCCCATCTCTGACCTCTGGAAGGAGCATTGCCCAGATCCAGGTGTTGGCATCACGTTCTGTTTTGGGGTATACTCGGAACAGGGTCTTTTTTATTTAAAAGAGGAAAGTGTAGAATATGTTTGACCATTAAAGCTATTGCATAATAACCTAGTGGAAAAACAAAAAAACTAAAATATTTAAAGCAATTACGTGCTTCCCTGTGGGGGGCTTTCGGAGCGTTGAGGCTGGCCTGTGATGTGGCTGGCCCCCTGGCCATAAAAGGCCGTGTTTGGGGCAGTGGATGGAATGGAAGGAGAAACACTGATGACGGGAATTAGGCCCACCAGGACTGACGAGGCTCATCGCTGTCACCCCATAACTATGACATCAGCATTAACGAGCCCATTAAACTCAGTGTGGGCCTGTCATCCTCGTGGGCCTTTCCCGGGGAAAACAAGCGCTCTTCAGACTCGCCATTTGCGGGCAAAGATGTGCCCCGTTTATTTCCACTCTTAACACTGTCCCCTCACCACCCACTGCCTGCCCCCGGGGTGGGTTTGTATCAGAATACAAATAAGGTCCACACTGTGAGGAGTTAATATATAGACTCTTTGTAAAAATACTTTAATTTTGTATCTGAGTACAGTTGATTTACCATGTTGTGTTAGTTTCAGGTGGACAGCACAGTGATTCGGTTATACACATACCATATATCCATCCTTTTTCAGATTCTTTTCCCATATAGGTTATTACAGAATACTGAGTGGAGTTCCCTGTGCTATACAGTAGTCCTTGTTGATTATCTCTTTTATATATAGTAGCGTGTGTAGTTAATCCCAACCTCCTAATTTAATATGTAGGTTTCTCCTCCATTTCTTTCTCTCTGCCTGTCTCCCTCTCCCTCCTCCCAATCTCTTTGTCTCTGTCTCTCCCCCTCTCTCTCTGTTGCGTTAAGGTGTATTTATTTAAGAAACAGGGTTGTTTGTCTTGGAGAGGCTCCCACAGTCCTGGGAGTCTGCTGGGAAGTAGAACCTCTCTATATGTAAACATATATATACGTAAACACATACGTACGTGAAAGTTTAACCCCCCTGCACTGTCAGGGCTTCTCAAGTTCTCAGGCTCAGGAAGGCGGACGCTAGGGCTGGCTCGTCCTCTTTGGCGGGGCTGCCCTGTGCCCTGCAGGATGGTGGGCACCATCCCTGATGTCCACCTGTAGACACCAGTAGCATGAGGCCCATTCTGGGAGGGAGCCAGTGTGCAAGCGTCTGGGGGGAGGCCCTGGGTCAGCACCGTGGGGGAGGGGGGCAGCTCGGCACGCCCCACCAGGAGCTGCAGAGCTGGGGTGGCCCTTGGAGCTGTCCCCAGCTGGGCCGAGGTGGCCGAGCCTTTATGCACCAGCGTCGTGGGGTCACTGAGCCCAGGCCGCCTGGGAAGGGCCTGACCTTGGGTGTGGCTGACAGCACTGCCAGTGGTTGGGACGCGTCCCCTTGGAGGGATCTGGGTGGCCCCACAGGTCACCGGAGTGAAAGGACACGCGTGTGAATGACAGGTGTGTGTCAGGGGCGTCAGTGGGGCAGACGGCAGGGCCATGGGTGCTGCCCGGGGAGGAGCAGCGGGGAGAGGAGGCCGGTTCTCTCTCTGTGAGCACCTACTGTGTGCCGGGCATCACACACAGGTGACAGCATGTAGTGACTGAGAGCGGGGCCGTGGGAGCAGTGCACGTGATGGGGCGGGTGGGGGGCGGTCTGCAGAGAACTTGACAGCAAAGCAGCTAAAAGTCCGCCTGCTTTTTAGCAGACGTGTAACCGCGTCACTGACGTATCGCTATAATCCACATACCACCCAGCTGACCCCTGTAAAGTTACCCTGTAAAGTGTACGATTTGATGGTTTTTAGTACGTTCATAGATTCTGCAACCATCACGACTACCTAATTCCAGAACACTTTTATCAACCCCAAAAGAAACTCCATTCCCACCAACCCCCCATTTTGCTCAAGTCCCCAGCCCTAAGCTACCACTGATCTTCTTTCTTTCTTTTTGTTTTTAAATAAATTTATTTTATTTTAATTATTTTTGGCTGTGCTGGGTCTTCGTTGCTGCCCGCGGGCTTTCTCTAGTTGCGGCGATCGGGGGCTACTCTTCATTGCGGTGTGCGGGCTTCTCATTGCGGTGGCTTCTCTTGTTGTGGAGCACGGGCTCTAGGCGCGCGGGCTTCAGTAGTTGTGGCACGTGGGCTCAGTAGTTGTGGCCTTACAGCCCTTAGAGCGCAGGCTCAGTAGTTGTGGCGCACGGGCTTAGCTGCTCCGCGGCACGTGGGATCTTCCCGGACCAGGGCTCGAACCCGTGTCCCCTGCACTGGCAGGCGGATTCTTAACCACTGCGTCACCAGGGAAGCCCCACCACTGATCTTCTTTCTGTCTCAAGCGATTTACCTGTTCTGGACATTTCCTGGAGATAGAATGCTACACTATCTGGTCTTTTGTGGCTGGCTTCTTTCACTCTTTGTCACGTGGTCAAGGTTCGTCTGTGTTGTATTTCATCCTTTTTTAAGGCTGAATAATATTCCAGTGTATGGATAGACCATATCTATTGATCCGTTCACCCACTGATGGACATTTGGGCTGTTTCCACCTTGGGCTATTATGAATAACGCTGCTCTGAACATCTGTAGATGAGATTTTTGTGTGGATGGGTGTTTTCAATTCTCTCTGGGAGTGGAATTGCCGGGTCCTGTGGTGACTCTATGTTTCACAGTTTGAGGAGCTGCCAAACTGTCTCCCAAAGCGGCTGCCCCGTTCTACATTCCCATCAGCAGTGTGTGAGGGCTGCAGTCGCTCTACATCCTTACCAACGCTTCTTCCTCTCTTTCTGATTCTAGCCATCCTCGGGGGTGGGAGGTGGTACCTCTCTGTGGTTTTGGTTTACATTCCCCTAATGACTAATGGTGCTGAGCAGCTCTTCACGTGCTTGTTGGCCATTTGTGCATCTTCTTTGGAGAAATGTCTATTCAGATCCTTTGCCCGTTTAAAAATTAGGTGATGTGTCTTTTTACCGTTCAACTGTAAGCGTTCTTTGTACGTTCTGGATACAGATCCCTTCTCAGGTATGTGATTTGCACATAATTTCTTCCATTCTGTGAGTTCTCTTTTCACTTTCTGGATGGTCTCCTTTGGAGTGCAAAAGGTTTTAATTTTGATGAAGTCCAATTTCCCTGTTGTTTTTGTTGCTTGTCCTTTTGGTGTCGTTTCTAAGAACCACTACCTAGTCCAAGGTTATGAAGATTTTCCCCTATGTTTTCTTCTAAGAGTTTTATAATTTTAGCTCTTACGTATAGTCCTTGGATTCATTTTAAGTATACGGTGTGAGGTAAGGGTCCAACTTCGTTCTTTTGCATGTGGACGTCAAGCCCCATTTGTTGAAAAGACAGTATTCCCCCATTGAGTGATCTTGGCACTCTTGTCGAACATCAGTGGACAATAAATGTGAGGGTTTATTTCTGAACTCCCTGTTCTCTTCCGTTGATCTCTGTGTCTGACCTCATGCCGAAACCGCGGTCTTGAGGACTATAGGTTTGTAGAAAGCTTTGAAATCAGGAAAGTGTCAGTCCTCCAACTTTGTTCTTCTTTTTCAAGATTGTTTTGGAATTTTCCAGATGAATTTTGCATTTCCGCGTGACATTTAGGATAAGCTTGTCAGTTTTGGGGCGGCCTTTTATTCTAAACAGTATCAATGATAAAACCTTTCTTCTCCTATCCCCACACCCCACGGGACTACCTCTGGTTAAGGGTGTGGACTGAAGTGCTGAAGGGCCTGGGTTGAAGCCCAGGCCCCACTGCTTACTAGCTGTGGGACCTCGGGCAAGGTATTGGACCTCTCTGTGTGTCATCCATCTCAGGTGTTCAATGTGGGTGATGACTGTACCTACCTCCTGGGGTTGCTGTGAGGATGAAATAAGCAAACGCAGGTGCAGGACTTCATTGTGTATAATAAGTGCTCAAAAAATATTAGCTGCTGTGATGAGCTCATGTTACTTCTTTTAAGCCTTGCACCAGCCCCAGGGGGCAGGGGTTCTCCGCCCTGCCAGCACACAGGACGCTCTTGGGGACCTGCAAAGGTACTCTTACCAGGGCCCCCCTCCCCAGAAATTCTGATTGGATACATTCCGGGTGCAGCCTGGGAAACAGTTGTTTTTAAACTCCCAGGTAATTTTAAAGGGAAGTGGGCTAAGGACAGTCGTGAGACTGCATACAGTCTCCACTTGGCCGGTGAAGCACCCGTTTGTCGGGCCCACTCCCACCCCCGGGGAACTTTCCAGGGAGGACACATCCCTCCCTCAAGGAGTTGCCAGCTTCACTGGTGACTGCGTGAAATGAAATGCAAACAGCCTTATCAGTAAAAGTCCAGGAACAAAGCGAGCCCCCCACCCCCACCCCGCCCGGAGCTGGGGGAGGGGCGCGGGCAGCACAGAGAGACCACGGCTGTGGAGCCAACCACTGGAGCCTCGTCACGGGAGTGCCCTGAGGACTAATGAGGTCTTCAGTGGGGATGATGACTGTGTTAGTTTCCTGTGGCTGCTGTCACAGATTCCCACAAATTTAGTGGCTTGAGACAACACAGGTTTATTCATCTTGCAGTTCCGGAGGGCAGACCCCTAATGTGAAGGTGCGGGCGGGGCTGCGTTCGTTCTGGAGGCTCTAGAGGAGGTGCGCTCTCTGCCTTTCCAGCTTTCTAGAGCCGCCCCCATTCCTTGGCTCATGGCCTCTTCCTCTGTCTTGGCAGCCAGCAATGTCATCTTAAAATCTCTCTCTCTCTCTGCCTCTGCTTCTGTTGTCACATCTCCTTCTCTGACTCTGACCCCCCCCCCACCTCCCTCTTATAAGGACCCTTGAGATGACATTGGGCCCCTGGAGAACCCAGGATCATCTCCCATCTCAAGATCCCACTTTGATTACATCTTTCTATGTTAAGGTCGCATATTCACGGGTTTCGGGGATGAGGGCGTGGACATCTTTGGAACCATTATTCTGACCACAGTGACAGTGGTTAACATGTATCGATCCCTTCTGACCCGCCAGGCACCGGGCTTTGGTACCAGCCACAGGGCCACCCTTGGGGAGGTGGTGTTCCCATCTCAGCCCCGGGGTACCAGAGGACAGCAGAGGCAGGACCAGCATCAGGCAGGTCTGCCTGTCTTGACCACGCCGGGCTCATCTTCCTTGGGAGCAGGTGAGGCAGAGTCCGGGGCAGCGTCCAGGACCCAGGAGGTTAGACTTGGAGGAGCTGTCGGAGTCGATCATGATTAGCACTAAATAAAGTGGGCTGACCATTGGAGCTGAGACAGTGCGAGGAATGACAGTCTCCCAGACGGAGGCCTCACTCAGGCCTGGGACGTTTGGAGTCAGAGCAGAGCCTGGATGGGGAGGAAGCTCCCATCGGTGGACAGGCCTGAGGGAACCTTGAATGCCGAGCTTCGGTGTGTAGCCTTGATCCCGTAGGCGGTGGGGAGCCACCGAAGTTGTGTGAGCAGAGGAGAAGCATGAGAAAGGGGGCGTGAGGAAGGCTGTCCCTCACAGGCTTAAATGCCTGTCACCCTCACCCGGGGCAGCCTTTCTCTCCCCACCCCTCCCCAAGCAGGGCCGTGGCATTCCCGGGGGCTACCTGGCCCAGTCCCTTTGGAAAGCACCAGGACTACCAGCACCTCTTTCCTGTGCCCGGGCACCCCTCGGTGGCCGGAAGCAATGCATTGTAATGCTGGCCTCCAGGATTTCCTGTAGCGGCCCAGGGGCTGGATGAGTCTTTGTGAAAACCCTCCCCAGAGAGCCCTGGGCTGCCTGGCCAGGGTCAGACCCAGGAGGGATGTTTGCTATGGGACTTTGGGGAGAGGGCCTTACCGGAAGTGGCTGCTCTCTGCTTATGGGGCCGAGGGGGCCTCCAGAGCCCCGTCCACCAGCCTCCTGGCTCTGGGTGTGGGTCACCTCCCGGCATCCTCTGCAGTGGCCACAGTGGGAATGGCTGTCAGCTCCTGACCCCGGCTGGCCGTCATGGGCTCCCCGGCTCTTTGCACTCAGCAGAAATGACATCTGGGTTGTCGGGTACCTTACTGGGGGCTGTGTCCCCGTCCTCAGCCCCACGCCCACCTCCCACAGGCACGGGGCACGACCCGCTGCTCTGAGGACGTGGAGGGGTGAGATGTGAAAGGTCACCCTTGACTCCCCTCCCCCACCCTCCCCCGAGACGGCCAGATCTTGTCCCTCGCGGCCTCCAGCTGGCTGTTGGCTGAGGTGGGGACACACGCTGGCCACAACGGAATTTTATTCATGCGCGGTGTCCACCCAGCGCTGACCAGACAGAAGGGGCTCAGTGAATGGGTGTCGGGGTCCAGGGAAGACAGTGGGGGTGGGAGGACACCCTGCCGCCCTGCCGGGCCGGGGTGAGGGGACTCCCGCCTGCACCCTGACCTGCCACCTCCTGGGAGGCGAGACCTATGGCTCGAGGCCGCGGGGCCCGCGGCACAGCCTGGCCCGCTGCAGCCTCGAAACCCAGCCGAGGCCACACTGCGTTTCCTGTCGCCAAACTTCCGAGGCCAGCGGGTGTCCCTGCGGCCTGGATCCAGCCTCTGACTGTTCCCGTGAGAAGCTGGCCTGGGGGTTGGGGTGAGGCCTGGGCTGGGCTGGGTGTCAAGGACCTGATTTCTGCCCCAGGGTGGCTGGAGGATTCGCCCTCGGAGCCCTCAAGTCTCTTTGGTCCCTCCGTCCCCCCACCTAGAACACCTTGTCCCCGCTGTGCCCATCCGCACCCAGCCCGACCGGGAAACTGACATGAGCTGCTCCCGGGAGACTGTGGAGCTGAGCACAGATGTGGATGTTTCTATCCACCTACAGAATGCTTCTGAACCCTACTGTCTTCCCGCAGACCACAGTGAAATGCCATGGGGGAAACCCAACAGAGCCGGCTGGAAGTCTGGCTGCGTGATCCTGAGTTAGGTGGCTTCACCTAGAAAGTGGCTCTCCCCCCAGAGGTGACACCGCACAGCTGTGGGTCTCCCCTCGCCCTTGGTCAGGCTGGGAGGAGGACGGGGCTTCTGCGGGCCGTGATTTCCATTGCCAGGGAAGTTAACTACCTCCCCGGCCTGTGGGTCACGGGTCACCATGGGACAGTGGAGGGAAATGAGAGCTGATGTTAGCTGAGCACTTACTATGTGCCAGCCTGTGCTGGGCCCCCACCCTGGGCGTCTTGTTCGGCCATCGCCATCCTGGGAGGCAAATGCTATTCTTGTCACATTACAGGTGAAAAACCCAGATTCAGGGAGGGGTTGCGGCTCACCAGAGGGCACCCAGCTGGTCAGGAGGGCCTGGGCTGGAAGCAGGGACGTCTGTCTTCACTGTCTGTGAGGGCTCTGTGCATCCCCCTCCTCAGTGTAGGCACGGTGCTGCCCTCAAGAAGATTCTAGGGAAAAAAGCTAAGCAATAAATGAAACGATTTCCAGTTGCAAGGCATGCCACATGGGAGATCTCTGATAGGAAATCAGGGAGCACTTCTCGGAAGAGGGGACATTCTCACACCTTGCTGAGCCCTGAGAACAGACAGCTTTGCATCGAGAGGGGACAAGCAGTCAGCAGCTGCTTGGACAAAGGCTCAGCTGACAGGCTGAACTGGGCTGCCTGCCTGGAGTGCAGCGAGGCGGGGGAGGGCAGACCCCTGGACCTGCAAACATGGTTAGGCCATGTGTGCTCTGGCTGAGCCCACACCACGCTGGGTGCCATGGGACAGACAAAGACGCCTAAATCAGGTTTCCTGCCGTTGAGGAAATTCCAATTAGACGCTAGGTGAGATGCAGAGGCGTGATAAGTGACTAACAATGGCAGGCCTGGGAAGAAAGTGAGCAGAAGCAGAGGTGAGGGTGCAGCGGCCCAGAGACAGGCGAGGCCCGCGTGGGCTGGGTCGGGGTGGGAAAGGGAGGACAGACGTGGCTGGGACCCTGACAACAATAGGGGACGTCCAGGGTGTTGTAGGAGTTTCCTGTGGCCGCTGTTACAAGTGACCACAAACATGTTGGCTTAAAACATCACAGATTTATTCGGTTAGTGTTCTGCAAGTCAGAAGTGTGGTACGGGTCTGCCTGGGCCAAAATCAAGTTGCCAGCCAAGCTGTGTGACCTGGGACAGGTCACTCTACCTCTCTGAGCTTCACTCTCTGCAGGTGAAGGGTGGGGGGTATGAGAAGCATTTATAAATTGTGTGACACAGGGCTTCCCTGGTTGCACAGTGGTTAAGAATCCGCCTGCCAATGCAGGGGACACGGGTTCAAGCCCTGGTCCGGGAAGTTCCCACGTGCCGCGGAGCAATGAAACCGTGCGCCACAACTACTGAGCCTGCGCTCTAGAGCCCACGAACCCCAACTACGGAAGCCCACGCGCCTAGAGCCCGCGCTCCGCAACAAGAGAAGCCACCGCAATGAGAAGACCGCGCACCGCAGCGAAGAGTAGCCCTCGCTCGCTGCAACTAGAGAAAGCCCGCGCGCAGCAATGAAGACCCAACACGGCCAAAAATAAATAAAATTAATTAATTAATTAAAAATATATATTAATAAGCTATTAATGAGATTTAAAAAAAAATTGCGTGACACAGTGCCTGGCACACAGGAGATGATTTACCTGCAGTGGCAGCTGACCACGCGGGCATCCTGCACTGGGCCCGGGGAGACGGTGCCACGGGCGTGTGTGCTTACCAGGCCGCACCGGGGTTGAAGCGATCCGTCCCAGGACCATCTCATAAGCTGAGAAAGTAAAGGATGTCCCAGAAAGAACTCTGATGGCAGCAAAGACACCGGGGGCCTCATAGTGGCACAGAGTAGGTGCCTGAGGGGTGTGTGTAGAATGAATGAACAAGTGAGGCAGGGGGATCAGTGCAGGGACCGGGGTCCCGTGCAGGGGAGGGGGCCTCGGAGGGGAGAAGTGCGGGCCGCTGAGCTCTGCCCAGTGATGGGTTTGGGTTGGGCAGAGGCCTGCAGCTCAGCTGAGGCCCTGCTCTGCCAGAAGTGCCCTTTCACTGTCAAGGTCCCTTCATCTGATGAATGGCCCGGGATGGCTGTGAACCGGCCTGGCCCTGCTCTGGGGAGGGACAGACCTGGGCAGTGACCCAGAGGTCACTGACCGGGGACAGCCCCAGGGTGTGGCCGGGCTGGTGCTCCTGGCGGGAGCCACACACCAGGGCCACCAAAGCCCTGAACCACCAGGAGACGATGTGCAGGACGGTGACACTGTGCCGGAGATCAAGTGCAGGACAGTGGCTACAGCGAGAGCTGGTGAGTGGAGAGGGTGCCGCCCTTCCGCTCGGGACCCCTGGAGCCCGTGCAGGGTGGCCCCCGAGGGACACTCACCAGCCACCCAGAGTTGCCACCGGCCCGACTCCTGCCATGTGCACCTGTGTACCTGCACAAGCCATGACTCATACCTGAGGGACGTTTGCGTTGACAGAGCACCTACTGTGTGCCAGGCCCATGTTGAGGCTGCAGAGAGGCCGCGTAGTCTGGTGGTTAAGACCACAGGCCCCAGAGCCGGGATGCCTGGGTTTGAGTCCCGCCTCTTCTTGTGCCAGCTGGGTGACCCTTGACCTCTTTGTGCCTTGGTTTCCCCATCTGTCAACTGGGAATAGAACAGTACCGACCTCGTAGGGTTGTGATGATGATGAAATGGGTCTACACACGGGATGCCCTTCATAGGGGCCCTGGCAAGGTCTTTGTGAGCGTTCACTGTTCCTGTCCCATTGACGCAACTTGGTGGTCCCCACTGCGACGTGCAGAGCACGGAGCAGAAGGCGGGAGGTGACATTGTAGTGATGGGGACAGCCGTCCTCGGGGCCGATGGGAACAGCGAGATGGGGGCTGTGCATGTTGGCCGGGGTGGACGCGGGACACCACGGCCTCGGCCAGACGAAGAAGATGGACTGCTTCTCTCCCCAGTATTTGTAATACTCAGAATGACCAGCTGGCACTGCCCCAGACACTCTCCATGTGGTGTCAGCACATGGACTCTGCCCGTGACTTGGTGTAGGAGGCGCCATCCCTGCTCCATTTTACAGATGGAGAAAGTGAGGCACGGCAAGGTGGAGGGACTTGGTGATGTCACTCCATTTGCCTGTGGTGGAGCCATGATATGAACCCACATACCCTGGCTACAGAGTCCCTCCTTTTTGCCAATTTCCAAACTGCCTCTCTGGGGCACTAGGGAGCCACAGATGGTTTGCGGGCAGGGGAGTGACGTGAGCCAAGTGGGGTGGGGAGAAGGGTAGGTGAGGCCTCTAGGAGAGACTGTCCCACAGTCAGGCAGGAAGTGGTGTGATGGCCAGGGGGAGGGGTCGGTGAGGCCGAGATATAGAGCCCAGGCTCTCAGGGCAGGTTCACAGGGATACAGCTGGCCTCCCTTCCCCTCAGATCTGTTAAAATCCAGCCTGAGAGTCGGGGAGAAGCCCTCACTCTGCAAAGATGGCCAAGGGCACATCTGCCCCTGCATCCAGACCCCATGACACGCGTCCTGGGGCGCGGGGCTGGCTGACCATGCCGTGTGCTCACCTGGCCCCATGGGCTCGGATGTCGGCCAGCCCGGGCTGGTGGCTGACCTTGGGCCAGGCTGGTGGCTGACCTTGGGCGGGTTCCTTAACCTCTCTTGATTTCCTTCTCTGTAAACATGGGGAGATTAGTAATAATCATAAATGTTAAAGGATTCCCATCTGGCGGGATTGTTTTAAAGATTTCTTGGAGATAATGCAGGTGAAGGACAGGATAGCTGCAAACATGCTCATTATCGTTTTTCCTGGCAGGGCTTTGCCTGAGGGACTGGGGAGACTGACGCATGTGCGTTGAGCACCTACTCTGCGCCAGGCAGTGTTCCAGCCCCGCGCTAAGTGCTGCTGTGTCTCACCTCATCACCCTGCATAGAAATCTAACAAAGATGCGCTATTATTATCAGATTAAACCCAGCTTTTAAAAATTGAGGCAGAATTCGCATCCCATAAAATTCACCAGTCTAACTGTGTTGGAGCGCATAATTCAGTGGCAGTTAGTACATTCACAGGGCTGTGCAATCCTCACCTCTACCTAATTTTGGAGCATTTTCATTACCCCCAAAAGGAGATCCTTGCCCGTTAGCTATCACTCCTGATTCCCCCTCCCCGGCCCTAAGCAACCATTAATCTCCTTTGTGTCCCTGGAGTTACTTGTTCTGGACATCTCATAGAAATGTAACCCTACATTTTGTGGCCCTTTGCGATGCCAAAAATTCGCCCTCTGTGCGCCAGTGCCGAATCAGGGTTTTGGGTGAAGTACAAAGCAAAAGCTTTATCGCTTTGCCAGGCAAAGCGGGACACAGCAGGGCTCGTGCCTCGAACGCTGTGTGTCTCAAACCCGGGGTGGGATTTGGTGAGGGGTTGTATAGCGGTGGTTCAAGGGCAGGGTTGCCGATAAGGATCGGGGTACGTGCAGGGCCTCAGGTGGTTTCCTGATGAGCTTCTTGAAGTTATCAAACTGTGACCTGCTCTGGAATGAAGGGTGCTGACCTCTTCCACTTGTTGGGGGGTTTTAGTTCTGCAGAAGAGTTCAAAGATCCTGGGATGTGTATCCCTTGAGGGGGAACCAGGACCCTGCCCCAGGGCTGCTCCTCCCTTGTCTCTGCGCCCCCTCCCTTCCCTGACCAGCCACTCTTCGAATGTGTCCTCTGGGACTCAGAGAGAGTCACGGAGGCTGGAGGCTGTTTCCTACAAACAAGAAATGGAGGCCACAGGAAGGCTTCTGTGCCCCGGAGCCGCACAGGGTCCTGCTCGGTTTCATCTGTGTCTGGCTTCTTTCCCTCTGCATGGCGTTTTCATCCACGTGGTAGCCTGTGCCAGGACCTCATTCCTTTTTTTTTAAAATTTATTTATTTTATTTTAATTTATTTTGGGCTGCGTTGGGTCATCGTTGCTGCGTGCGGGCTTTCTGTAGTTGCGACGAGCGGGGGCTACTCTTCGTTGCGGTGCGCGGGCTTCTCATTGCGGTGGCTTCTCTCGTGGAGCACGGGCTCTAGGCGTGCGGGCTCAGTAGTTGTGGCACATGGGCTCAGTAGTTGTGGCGCATGGGCTTAGTTGCTCCGCGGCATGTGGGATCTTCCTGGACCAGGGCTCGAACCCGTGTCCCCTGCATTGGCAGGCGGATTCCTAACCACTGCGCCACCAGGGAAGCAACTCACTTTTTCTATGGTTGAATAATCCTCCACTGTGTGGATGGACCCCATTTTATTTATTCAGTCATCTGTTGATGGACATATGGGTTATTTCCACTTTTTAAAATCTCCATTTTAAAGACAAGGGAAGCGGGGCCAAACCAGCTACTGGCTCAAGGTCAGCACCTGACTATGACCCAGCAAAGAGTGTATCCAAGAGGAAGAAGAACCCACATGCACACCGGGAGCTGCACGGACATCCACAGCAGCTTGCTCATAGTAACCCCACACTGGAAACCACCCACATGTCCATCAACAGGGGACGGACACACAAGCTGGTGTCTTCGTACAATGGAACACCACGTATCAGCAGAAAGGGAGGAGTGATCCCTGCACGCTGCTTGGAAGGCCCTCAGAAACCTGCTGAGAGCTGCCAGGCACACTGTGTGACTCTGTTCCTATGAAATTCTAGAAAAGTCTAGAACATTCTAGAAAAGGCAGCTCTACTGCCACAGAGAACACATCAGCTGTTTTCAAGGGGTGGGGTGGAGGGTCGCCTGGGGAGGGGCAGGAGGGAAGATTTTGGGGGCGATGGAAATGTCGGTCATCTTGGTCTGGGTGGTGGCCAGTCAGGTGTATATATGTGCCGCACTTACTTAAATGGATGCATTTCACTCTGTGAATTGTGCCTCCAGCCAGGCAGTTTGAGAAAAGAAGCTGTGTGTCCCGGCCTCACGTGCCCACTGCTCTCCTCGACCTCTGTGCCCCAGCCCCTGTTCTCTGGACCACGTAGCCTGGGTCCCTTGACTCGCGTGGTCCCTGAGTTTGCAGCACCTTTGAGCCCGCCGGTGCACGGCACACAGTGGACCTGCTGGAAAGCCTGGCTGCGGGCTGACTGAGGTCTGTGGCCTCCCCACCAGGTTGCCCTGACTCCCCCTGAATGGAGGCGGGGCCCAGGTCTGAGACAACTCCGCTTGGGGCCCAAGCCTAGGGCCGCGGGTCTCATTATCCGCTCCCTGGGGCTGGAGGCCAGGTCTCCTTCAGACCCTGCAGCCACCCTCTCTGTACCCTGCAGGTGAGGGAACTGAGGCTCAGAGAGGTGCCGTCCCTGGACCCGTGTCTCGAGGCGGGTCGGGGGCAGACCCGGCACTCAAACGTGGGCTGCAGGGGGCTGGTCCTGGTGCGCGTCCACAGCTCAGGCGCCCCCATTGTGCGACGCAGCGGCCCCGAGCGAGGCTGGGTCAGGGTGTAGGACACTGTCAGCTTCTGAGGCTGAAGGATGGCCCCAGGCTGCACTCCAGCTGCTCCCCCAGGAAGCGGCGGATTCGGGGGTGATGACGGCAGCGGGCTGGAGAGGGCCTGCTCCGGCTGGGGCGGGGGCGGGCCTCTGTCTCTCTGTGTCTGTTTCTGTCTCTATCTCTGACTCCGACTTTGTGTTTCTCCACAGTGGTCTTGTGTCTGTGTGTGTGTGTCGCTCTCTGTGTCTCTGTCTCCCTCTGTCTCTGTATCTGTCTGTCTTGGTATGTGTGTCTCTCTGTCTTTGTATCTCTGTCTCTGTATCTCGGTGTCTCTGTCTCTCCCTGTTTCTATCTCTGCCTCTTTGTGTATGGCTCTCTCTCTGTCTCTCTGTCTTTCTCTGACTGTCTATGTATCGCTGTGTCTCCCTCTCTGTTTCTGTCTCTGACTTTGTCTCTCTCTCCCTGACTGTCTGTCTCTTTCTGACTCTCTGTCTCTGTACCTCCACCTCTCTCTCCCTCTCTGTGTCTCTGTCTCTGAGTCTGTTTCTCCCTCTCTCTGTGTCTCTCTGCTTCTGTCTTTTCTCTCTGGTGTTTCCATCTCTGCATGGTCAGAATCACCGTGTCCTCTCCTGCTTCTGGCTCCAGTGGCAAGAAAACCCTTCTCAGGGCGGGGACTTGAGGGAGGGGACAGGCCCCCCCTGACCTGGCGCGGCTCCTTCCCAGGCCGGCTCTGGCGCCTCTGGGCCGGCGGGAAGAGGCCTGCAGCCCAGGGAGGCCAGGGCCTGGCAGGCAGGCCTTTCCGGGGACAGGACCGCCCACTGCCCGCCCCCTGCAGCTGGCTGGCTTTCTTCTTCACGCCTTTAGGATCAACTCTGGGGCCCTGAGCACCGCGGGGAGGGACCTGCCTCCTGCCCCCCATGCAAGCACTCCTGGCCTGCGTGCCCTGGGGTTCTAAGGGGAGACAAGGCATCAGGCAGGGCTGGCTGCCCGGAGGAAGGGGCCTGTTAGGGAGCAGAGGCTAGCGCAGGGAAGAACACGCTGTAACGGTGGCTCCTGTCTGGCCCCAGGGCCCCCTTCCCCGCCCCCGAGGGGTCAGAAGCTGTGTCTCCTCGGCCCCAGCCTGCAGGCTGGCAGTGGTCACCACACACCAGAGTCCCAGCTGTTGGGAGGGTGACAGCTGGGCCCCGCCCTGGGGGCAGGTTTCAACATGTTCCCTTTCAGGGTGGAGGCGGATTCAGGGAGGAGGAAGGAGGGGGGCCTAGGAGGACCAGCGCGGGGGTGCAGCTGGGGATCCGGGTGACCTGGCCCAAGTCCGGGCCTGCCCTGGGCGTGGTGGCAGATGACTTGACACGTCCCTTCCCTCATCTGCAAAAGGCTGATGGTACTGACCACACAAGGTCATTGTGAGAATAAAAGTGTGTGAGGCTCGGGTCGAAGAAGAGGATCCAACCCTCGGCTCTAGGAGTTCGGCGCTGTTACTACTACTCCCATTTCACAGATGAGGAAGCTGAGGCTCGGGGAGCTTCAAGAATTCTCGCAGGTTGTCAGCTGCAGCGCTGGGAAGCGCTTGCGTTTTTAAGTTTTGGCCTCTCCTTGCTGGGTTTACAGACTCCCCAAGGCCTTCTCTCTGCAGCTGGCGGGGAGGGAGCCCGTGCAATAAACAGTTAGGGAATCAGTGAGTGACTCGATGGACGTCAAGCTGAGTGACCCCAGGCCACCTCCGTCACGTCTCTGGGCCTGCATTTCGATATTTGTCAAGCAGAGGATGGGCGCTCTCAAGAGCTTTTAGGCCAAACTCCAGGAACCCAGTGAATAGAAATGCAGGGCAGGGCCTGAGCACAGGGACTTTCCAAGGTCCCTGGTCATTTTTAGCCTTGCTCTCAGGCGACAAGTGACCCACGCTCTGTCCTCGGCCTGGCCAGCTCTCCGTGAGTTCTTTTTCTGGCTGTATGAACTCAGGCCGCGTGCGCAGCCAAAGTTAAACTCAAGAGAGCCTGACACGTGGCCTGGGCAGGGAGCCGGAGCAGATGGCAGGCCACCTGTTGAGGGGTGGCTCTGAATCAGCGGCTCCCGCCCAGCGGCCCCTCTGCCGCCCGTGCCCCTCCCTCCCTCCACCTGCCTTTGCCTCTCACCCACCCTCCCTGCTCCGTGCTGGCCCCCCGGGGCATCCACGGTGGGGCTCTGGGCCTGGGAGTCTCACAGAGAGGGGAACCACTGAGGCTGGTTCCCTTTAGAGCCTGGTTCTCCGGCTGGGGGCGGGGAGGCCCTGAGCAGACGGGCAAGGGGCTTTATCCACCCTCCAAGAAGACCCCGAGACGAGCCATGGTCATGCTGCCCCGAAGTCTCCAGCTCCCTTGGCCCACTGCTGCCCCCTGAAGGGGTCATTTCACCAAATCTTCGCAAAGATTTCGAAACTCCTATTATTAAACAAACAAACAAAAATCACAAAGCAATATATATTCATGGTTCAAGGTAGAAACTTTTGAAAGTACCCATAAGCAAAAGGCGAAAAACCCCACCGTCTGTAGCCCCAGGTGTCAGGCATACCTACTGTTCTGGTCTCTTTTCCATGAACACCCGAATAACTTTTAAAAAATTCTTCTTTTACGCTCACAATCTGGTGTGGATTTCCTTCTCAGCCCATACTGAGGTGGCCAGTGTGTGATTTTTTTCCATAGCATCATTCTGGATGGCCGCATCTTTGTACAGCGATCCCTGCCTTACCCGCAGTTGCAAAATCATAAAGGCTGGAAAAGCCAAGTTCGTCTGTAACTCGTTTGGCTGCAGAAATCTGCCTTGAACTGACATGAGGCTGTTCATAGCCTCTGTTGCTCCCCCTTAGTGTGAAGATTCATATATTTTGGTACAGAAATATCGGTGGGTTTGGTTAAGGGGGCTGCCCCCGACCCCACTGAGGTATAAGGTAACGTTGGGCCTGGGTAGCATTTTATGTTTCTAAAACGCACAGAATTCTGAATTCTGGAATTCCTTTGCGGCGCGGAGGTGAACTCGGTTTTTCCTGAGTGGATGCGTTCCGCGCTTACGTTCGCTGGATGTAACACTCCCTGCGGGTGTGTGGTGCGTAATGCTTACGCCGACAGGGAGAGGGAGAACACTGGTGGTGTATGCGGTTGGCATATGGAGATGCGGAGGCTCAGGGGGTTCCCCGGACGGGTCAGGATGGAACCCGGATCCTTGGCGGCCAAGTTCAAGCACACGCTGCGTCCCCGCCTCCCGCCCTGTGCTCTCCTGATACGATTTGCGATGGCACCAGTATCGGTGTTTTCCAAGCTGTGGTTCGTGAACCACCTGCATCAGAATCCCTGGATGGTCATTAAAGCAGTGCAGACTTCCAGGCCTCCCACCAGCCTCGGGACCCAGGTCCCGGGAGTGCCGCGGGCAGCAGCTTGCCCGACGGGTCAGGGCGATTCGGGGGCTCGTCAAGTTTGAGCTTGTCTGGGTCCCAGGGACGGGAGTGAAGAGAAATGCTGTCCAGCTCCTACTGGACATGTGTTCGGGGGCTCAGTGTTGCCTCTGTCCCTGCTGCCAGGGGCATGTCAGCCTGAGCTGCCAACTCAGGAGTCGTGTGTCTCCAGGGCAGCCCGAGAGCTACCCTACCGGGCGTGCCCTGTTGGCCTCAAAGCCGTGGCAGGAAGTGGGCTCTGCAACCCAAAGTCATTAATATTGGTGACCACGAGGGAGTTGCTGCTCCATTGAGAAACTGCTTTCCCAGCCCGCTGCCTTCTCAGAGCCTGACCTCCCTGCATCTTTCAGGGACTCAGCACAAGGTTCCCGTGTGAGTGCCGCGTTTCCCGCCCCTCGCTGCTTCTCAAAAGATGGTTGTGTCTTTTGTCTTAATTCAGCCTGTCTGTCTCCCCTCCCTGCCTGCCTCTTTTCCAGGAGTAAATCCTTCTTCCCTCCCGCTCATGTACTTATCCACCCATCCTTTCTTCCTCTCTCCTGCCGTCCATCTATCCACGTATCCATCCATCCATCCATCCATCCATCCATCCATCCATCCATCCATCCATCCATCCAGGCACCCAGTGAGTCCCCAGTAAATCGTAGTAGAATGAATGAACGAAGAGTTTCTCCAAGCAGTCTATCCAGCAACCTTATGAAAGACAGAAAAAAGATTCATCTAGAGTAAGTGGTTCTGACTGAATGAGTTCCTCACACCTCTCCTTGTTCGTTTGTTCATTCACTCATTCAGCAAATGTTTGCTGCCTGTGCCTAGGCGCCGGTCACGAGACCGGGTTCTGGTGCTGGAGATACAGTGGGGAGCAGAAACAGATGTCTGGCCCTTACCCTCATGGAACTTGCAAATTTGGGAGGAGAGAGATGTTAATCGAATAACCACACTCATGAATTCATAATTGCGAACAGCACTAGGTGCCCAGAAGGAAAAGAAATCACCCAGCATATCGCAGAATTTCCTGCGCCAGGCCTGGGGGGGCCAGGGAGGGCCCTGTGGGACCTGGATCCTCATGCAGGATGAGCTCATGGTAGCCAGGAAGGAGCCCCTGCGTCAGGTGGCTCCAGAGAGGGAATTAAATAAAGGGACCTGGTTACAAAAGTGGTAACGTAGTTGAAAGAGCAAATAGAGGAGATTAGGAACTGCAGGAAGCTGTTGTCCCCCAACCCCGGGCTGGATGGACACAGAGGACACAGTTACTGGGGCTGCCAGGGGAGTCACAGAGCAAACAGAGCCATTTCTAGAGACACTGCCTGAAGCGGGGGGGGGGGGGGAGATGGAGGGGGGAGAGGAAGAGGGAGGACGGATGCCCCGGCTTCTCCCTCCTCTCACACTCGGGTGTCCCTCCAGTGCCTCCACTGGCTGAACCCCGGGGACGGCAGAGGCCGGGGGACCTGAGCAATGTGGTTTGCAGGATTGGCCCGCAGAGCAGAAGGGTGAAGAATGGCTTAAGTCTGGCACAGGCAGGAATTAAATAGCCACAGAGGGGAGGGAATCCAGTTCCAATCAATCCAAACGGCATGTGCAAAGGCCCTGAGATGCAGAGTGCGTGGGGCCCCTTGGGAAGGCCAAGGCACCGGGGGGGGGGGCACAAGGGGCCCAGAGGTCCTGGGGTCTCCTGGAGATGTGGGCAGGGCCAGGAACAGGGAGCTCCATCTGTCACCTGAGAGTTGTGAAGCCTGAGGATTCGCAGCAAGAAGGAGACCACGACCAGATTTGCACTTTTGAACAGATCACACCGCGAGGCTCTTGGGTGGAGAGCAGATATGAGGTACCCGCATAGGGGAAGCAGGTAGGGGGCCATCGCTGCCCTGCCAAACCCACCTCAACTCCCAGCTTCCACCCCAGGAGGCCTGGCAGTGCCCCCACTCTTCCCCCGGCTCCGGCCCTGCACGCCCACAGCAGGAGGAGAGCTCCAGCTTCTTCTAATGAGGCGGCCCCTTCCTGGATCATCTTTCCCCAGATGAGGGCCCCGCCCCGCGCTCAGCTGGCCTCGTCCACCCCCGCGCCCTCCTCTAAGCGCCCCCGGCTGCCTGCAGCCTGGGCTGGGGTGCCCGCCACCGTGGCACCTGTTCTCAGCTGTTTTTCGCGGCTCAGTTTTCAGGTCTGATAAATATTGATGACCGAGCAGGGTCCCGGGTGGCCCTGCTGGGAGATAGTCTTTCTGGAAGGCAAGTCGGGGTGCCCGGCCAGAGTCGCAACGGGACACCCGGGCCTGACTTCTGGCCTCCATGCCTGCCCCCACCCCACTCCGGGAGGGGAGGTGAACCTGGAGCCCTGGGAGGCCGCCCAGAGCATCAGACTTGCTCTGGTTCTCTCTGAAGGCTGGAACTGCTCACCATGTGGGCTGAGCTTTGGGGTCCCGAGGAAGAGATGGGGTCAGCAAGAAGTTTTTTTTTTTTTTTTTTTTAATTATTTACTTTTGGCTGTGTTGGGTCTCCGTGACTGCACGCGGGCTTTCTCTAGTTGTGGCGAGCGGGGGCTACTCTTCGTTGCGGTGCGCGGGCTTCTCGTGGCAGTGGCTCCTCTTGTTGTGGAGCACGGGCTCTAGGCGCGCGGGCTCAGTAGTTGTGGCTCACGGGCTCAATCGTTGTAGCCTGCAAGCTTTAGAGCGCAGGCTCGGTAGTTGCGGCGCACGGGCTTAGTTGCTCCGTGGCATGTGGGATCTTCCCCGACCAGGGCTCGAACCTGCATCCCCTGCGCTGGCAGGCGGATTCTTAGCTATTGCGCCACCAGGGAAGTCCCAGCAAGCAGTTCTTGAACGACTGGGTGAGGGCACCTTGGTCTCAAAACCATGGATCCCCATTTTCCAAAGGGTGAAAGAGTGATGGGCTGAGAGTTCCCCTCGAAACTCTGTGTGTGACCTCGGATGATGTATTACACCCTGGGCCTTGGATTCTCCACCTGTTTTTTTTTTGTTTTTTTTTAATTTTTTGGCGGCACCACGTGGCATTTGGGATCTCATTTCCCCGACCAGGGATCGAACCCGTGCCCCCTGCAGTCGAAGTACGGAGGCTTAACCACTGGACCGCCAGGGACGTCCCCTCCACCTGTTCAATAAATGGGGTGGGCTGGACAGGGCCCACAGCCTCAACTCTCCAAAAATATACACTTCTTGGAGGCGGGAACCATTTTGGGGAGCAACGGGGAGGGGGTGCAGAAATGGACGCCCCCGTGCATCGCCTGCTGAGTTCTCAGCACGTCTACATTCAGGGGTGTTTTGATCTCCCCGAGGCAACGAGGGGCGACAGGGGTGGTTATTCTCCGCATTCATAAGGACTAAGGGAACATGGCTCAGAAGTTCAGCCGCTCGCCCAAGGCCATGCAGAGAATAAGTGGCAGGGCTGGGATCTCCGTCCAGATGTGAAAGCCAGAGGCAGCGTAGTGCCGAACAGTTCGAATTCCAGCTCTGTCGTTTAGAAGCTGTGTGACCTTGGGCAAGTCGCATAGCCTCTCTCGGCACCAGTGTCCTCATCTGTAAAGTGGAAATACTACCTGTGCCTCTATCTCATGGGGCCGTGGGAAGGATTAAGTGAGAGGATGTACACAGATTTAGAACAGAGCCTGGCTAGCTGAGGGTCTGGGACCGCCTCCTCCTGAAACCCATGTTCCTCCCGGTGAGCCAGCCCGCTGCCTGTCTGCTTGGACCCTGCGCAGCGTCTGACCCAGCCCTCTGGGTGGGCAGGAGCTCAAGAAATACACTTTGAACCCAGGAGGGAGTGGAGCTGGGACCCAGAGTGGGAACTGGGGACTGTAAGTCACTGTTCCTGGTGAGTGCTGTCCTCTGGACAGCTGGAATGTTCTAAATCATTCTAAGACCTGGGCAGATTGGAATTTTAAAATGTGTTTCCCCTTTTAGAGCGAGCCATGCCTAAGTATTTCTGGCCTATGAAAGGAACACAGTTTCAGAGCCAGAGTGGAGAAACCATGCGTGCTCCCATAACCCGGCGAAGATGTCAGCCACCGAGCCCTTTTCCTCTGCGGCCCGTGTGGGCTGCATGGGGGCTTCTGGGGCAGACAGGGGGCGGGTGTCCTGCGGGAAGATGGCCCACGGGGTCAGGCTGATAGGTGGGCAGCTCAGAGGTGGGCTCAGGAACTGGGGAACCCTGGGAATTCCACAAGCCACCACGAACGTGGTTTCGAATATCCTAGGTATATACTGGCATCTAACATATACCTACCCCCTAGCAGCAGCTCCAACAGAAACGGCCTCACGTGTTTTCCACAAAAGACATGGACGAAAATGTTCGGAGAAACAGTGTCCCCGTTAGCCTAAAATGGGAACTACCCCAAAGCCAGTCAACAGTGGAATGGATAAATTATGGTAAACGAATCCGTGGAATACTACATAGCGATGGAAAAGAGTCGGGCGCCTCTAGGTGCAAAAACGGGAGAATTTCACAGACACAACATAGAGCCACAAGCCAGACTCAGAGACTACATATGATACACTTCTGTTTATATAAAAGACAAGGACGGTCTGTACTGACAACTGACACAGGCTACAACGTGGCTGAACACTGAAAACAACGTGCTCGGGGAAAGCCGCCAGTCACAAAGGACCACGTGTTGGGTGATGCCATTTACATGAATTCTCCAGGATGGGTAAATCCAGAGAGACGGAAGGTGGATGAGTGGTCGTGCAGGGACTGGAGGGATTTAGAGGGGACAGCTCGTGGACATGGGGTTTCTTTTGGGGGCAGCGAAAATGTTCTAAAATTGATTCTGGTCATGGTGGCACAGCTCTCAGTAGACGGAAAGCCATTGAACCGTCCACCGTTGAATTGGTGGATGGTGTGGTATGTGAATTATATCTCAATAATGCTGCTAAAAAAACCACCCCAAACAGTTCGGCCTTAGAAGCCGGGATGCCTGGCATGCTGGCTGTGAGTCGTTACCCTTGATAGGGGTGTAGGGCCTAGACTAGGACGCGAGGGGAGCTGCCGGGAGGCTGGACGTGCCTTACTTCTGGGTGTTGATGACACAGCTGTGCTCAGTCTGTGAAAATTCTGCAAGCTGGACCCATATCATGATGCCCACGGTTCTATATGTACATGGACACACTTTTCTATATGTAAAAACCTAACGAGGGTTTTTATTTATTTATTTTAGAAATAGGTCTTGGAGTCTTTTTTTTTTTAAAATATTTATTTGGCTGCATTGGGTCTTAGTTGTGGCACGTGGTATACTTGCTGCGGCCTGCAGGCTCTCTCGTGGCGCGGGCACCAGAGTGTGCAGGCTCAGTAGTTGCGGCACGCGGGCTTCCTAGTTGTGGTGCACGTGCTTAGTTGCCCCACGGCATGTTGGAATCTTAGTTCCCCAACCAGGGATCAAACCTGCGTCCCCTGCATTGGAAGGTGGATTCTTAACCACTGGACCACCAGGGAAGTCCCCTCACGAGAGCTTTTAAAAATCACTGCACCCTGGTTGAGGGTTGGACACACGCTTCAGTCCTGCTTTGCATCCCCATCAAGGAGTCCAGTACCAACCAACCGCAGAAATGAAAGACCAGGGCAGGCGGGCTGGCCGTGGGCTTTGGAACATCCTTCAGTGACTCAGAGGAACAGCTGGAAGGGATCTGTGGCTGCCGCACCACCCCCGCCCCGCCATTAGCCAGCGCTGAGGACCCGGCCGCAGCCCACCGAGTATTCCGGGGCCTGAGAGCCTGGGCTGCTGAGGGTCAGGGGAAGCTGGGCTGTGGCCGCTGGTGGAGCCACAGGCAGGGCTTGAAGGCGTCTGGCAAACCCTACCCTTAGCCTCCCTGGCCGGACCCAGCCAAGGACAAGAATCAGGGGAGGCTGGCCCGGCAGGCCAGGAGCTGGGCACACAGTTAGCAGCATGGATTAGAGCAAGGTTCTTGGGCCAGACTGCCTGGGTTTGCATCCAGCCCTACCAGCTGAGCTCTGGGACCTCGGGGACGTGTGTTCACCGTTCAGAGCCTCAGGGTCCCCGTCGGTACAATTGAGTCAACAATAACGCCTGTTTTTCGGGCTGTCGTGAGATCTAAACTAGGTGATGAGGTAAATGCTGGACATAGCGCCTGGCGTTTCGTCAGCACACAGTATACCTGAGCTGCTGTCAGTGCACACTGGAGGACATGAACTGGGCCATACTGAGCGCCCGTTGCATGCTGGGGACTCTTAAGACAACATGGGGTTGCTACTGTCTACTTTTCCCCCCACCCCTCCCCCACCCACCTATTTCCTACCTTCTCCAAAACCTCCCCAGCTTGGAAGGCGGGGAGCCAACCACATGAATGATTACTGTGGATTTTGCCCTGCAAATCAGGGGTCTGTTGAGAAACCAGCAGCCGGGGAGTCTCTGAGTACCCTCAAGATTTATGTGGCGTGTTTGTCCCATCATCCCCAGTGGCAGGTCCACCCTGGTGATCATTTATCAAAGGAGTTTTACTAGGCCCTGAAGTTCACGGCAGTGGCCTCAGGTTTCCAGACGGAGGAGGCGGGGCCGAGGGTGTCGCCGGAGGGGGAACCTGGGCTGTTTGCCTCCGGATTCTTTTTCAGGTTCACGGGAGCAAGGCAAGATTTCAGGGGCACCTGAAATCTGCTCTTAGACTCAGTACCCTGTGCTCCGATCCTTAATTGTGTCATGCAAGCAGTGATTTTTTTTAAACAAAGCCCTTTGCAGCTTACAAAATGCTTCTGCATTGGCCGTCTCAGACCCCAGAGATGGGAAGTGGGCCTCCTACTTCCACCCTCTGACACTCCTGCATCTGAAAGCAGAAGGGATGCGAAGCCAGGGTCACCGAACACTCCGTATATTTTTAATGTTTACAGTGAACAAATCAGCCCAGTTTCCACATACAAAGGCAAGGATATCTCACCAGCCTCGGCAGCTGGGAGCTTCTCCTGGTCCCCCAGAACCGCGCTCTGCAGCCTCAGCTTCTCCGTCTCTTAGATGGAGCTGGTGAATCCTGCTTCGCCCCCCCCTGGATCTCTGTGTCATTACAAGCTAACGGATGTGAGGCAGCTCCTAAACCCAAGGCCTCCATAAATCCCAGGGATTTTTTTTTTTTTATTGTTAACGGTTGCATTCCTTCCCTCTGAGGAGGAGGATATGCTTTTGCCTGTGGCCTGCCATGTTTGAAGCTCTTTCTGAGCACAGAGGAGAAGTGCTTGCTTCATTCTTACGGGAAAAAAAAAAAAAAATGGAAAGAAAAAAAAATACGACAGTCAGATGATAAATTTTGTTTTTCTGGTCCCCAGTGAACCAGAGGCCAACACACAGCACACGTAGCCTCTGAAAGAGGAACGATGGACCAGCCTCCGAAGGTGAAGGGGTCCTGGGAGAGGAGCCAGAGGAACTTTCGCAGTGTAGAGAGAGGAGGAAACGGAGAAGGGTACCGGTGAGGAGGGGAGGCAGGCTCCAGGGTTGGTGCGGGGAGCTGGGGGCACATGGAAGGCTTTAGTCTGCATTGCTGGCACTCAAAAGAATGAAAGACTGGAAGCTGGCAGGAGATCCTGGAACTTGGAAGGCACTGTGAGGTTTTGGATAGAGTCTGGTATCCCATGTTTCAGCATGGATTGGGCCCCAACTATGTCCCCGGCCTTGTAACGCTGTGGGACACAGCGAGGGAAGTCACCCAGAGACAGACACATAATCCAACGTGTGATGAGTGCTCGGAGCCTGGAAGCTTTGCTCTCCCCCGCAGGGCGAGGGCAGATTCCCGCAGTTCCTGGGCCAAGACGACCCTACAGGAAGCCGCAAATTTGAGAGGTGCCCGGATATTCCAGGCTCACGGCCTCCTGGTCTCCTATAGACCCGAGGTGGGCGTTTTCTCCCCATTCCCAGTGCCGGGGCCGCCTGGGAGCATCTGTCGCTGCTCTTCAAGTCCATCGCGCTTGAGTCCTAGGAATGAAGATGGAGAGGGCTGGATGGCAATCCGTGTGGTCTAGGGGCAGCCTGGCACCCTCTCCCCAGCTGCAGGGAGGGCTGCGGGGCTCCGAGGGAAGCCAGGAGCTGGCTCTGCTGGGGTCTGGAGGCCGTGGCTCTGATATGAAGTTGATACGCATGAACCTTGAGATTGCCCCGTGTCTCTGGCACAGACACAGCCTGTTCTGTGTCTCAGTCGCTTTAGGTGTCAGAGTGGGGACATGTGTGAGGACAGGCTGGCATCGCGGGGCTCGGGGCAAAGCTAAGGGACAACAAAGCCAGGGAGTGACAGAGACACACCGCCTGGGCTCCAGCCCCAGCTCTACCTGCTGCGTGACCTTGGGCCTCTACTTCCTTTCTCTGTCTCCTCACCTGGAAACTGAGGACGTAACAGAATCTACCTCTCTGGCTCGCCGCAGAAATTCACCAGGGACTGTGTATGTTTCACCATCGACCCATGTGCACAAGCACATGGGTCTGCGTCCGGAGGGTGTGCTCTGCCTGGACCGTCTCACTTCCCCTTTCTCCCAGCCCCGTGGGGTGCATCGTTTCGTTATCCTTGTTTTGTAGATGGGGCAGCCGAGGCTCAGAGAGATTAAGCAGCAGGCCAAGGCCACACGGCTCGTAAACGGCAGAGCTGTGATGTCCTTGTGGTGTGTCGGGCTGCGCCAGTGTCCCCAGCCCGGTCACCCGTCCACAAATGACCAGCCTCATCACCTGCCTTTCTCCTCCTCTGATCTGTGCTCACCTGCTCCCCGGCTCCCGAGACCTGTGCCCTCAGGGACTTCCCTGAGTCACCGGGTCAGTGAACGAAACAGAAACATCCCGTGGATATCTCTCTCCTCTCACTCCCGGCCTGCTTATACACACACATAGGCACACGCACGAACACATGCATTCACACGCACAGGAATGCACACACTAACACGTGCACACTCATGTGAAGGCAGGCCTGTGTGCCTGTACACACGCATACATATACGCATGCACACAACATCTGCACACACCAACACATGTATACACGAACTTTCACACGTGTGACACATACTCAGGACACTCTCTGGATGATTCCAGCTTAGCCAAAATCCACCTCCCTCTTGGTCCTGTTGACCCCTGTGGCCCTCCTCCCTCAGACCGTGTGCGTGGCCTCACCACAGCGCCCCCCCTCACCTCGGAGTGCAGACAGGCAGTAGCAGAACCTCGTCAGCCACTGGACAGAGCCAGGAAGGATGAACACGCACACACGTACAGAGTCACCTACGACGTGCCAGGCCCCTGTGATTCTCGCAAAAAAGTTGGGTGAGGATTACGAGCCCGTTGCACAGAGCAGAAAACTGAGGCTCAGGGAGCTAACAGGTTTGCCCAAGGCTCACACAGCTCGAGAGGGATGGGACAGGATTGGAACCCAGGTGTGTGTCACCCAGGCAGTGAGCCAGGCCCTGGAATCTACACAGTGAGCAACACAGACCTGCTTCCCACAGGAGGGAGCAACCAGGCTCCTGGGGAAACCAGACAGAGAATAGACAAGAGAACAATAAAATCGATGGCAAACTCCCATGCCGATGAGCTGAGACCGAGAATGCCAGGGGAAGCAGCTTTAGATGAACAAAGCATGGAGTCCTCTGGGAGGAGATACTGCAGCCAAGACCTTAAAGAGGAGAGGAGCTGGCTTCACGAAGACAGCCTGGAAAAGCATTTGAAACAAGGAGCGGCGTGTGCCAAGCCTTAGGCGACCCACGTGCAACTCCGTAGAGGACCTGCCTTTCCTGAGCCAGGGGTTGTTTTCCCAGCAAGCTCTCGGTCTGTGTGGCGCTTGAGAGATGTGCTAGGACACAACTAAACAGGCCTCACCCTTTAAAGTCTTCCTAATCAGGCCCCCTCCTCTCAGCAGGTATTAAAAAAAAAAAAAAAAAAATGCCAGAAGCGGGGAAGCCCCTTCGCCCTGCCCCCAACATTCCTTCGGGACAGTTTTGCTGACACAGCCTTTTTTTCTGGCCAGCGTGAGGACCCGCAGTCCTGCATTTCTGGCCATGATGATGATGGTGACTTTCCTGTTGACCCCTGGACTGCGATCCCTGGAATATCCACCAGGGATTCCAAAGAGGTGGCCCTTTTCTCTTGTTCCATTTATTTATAATGGATGGCCCTCCTCCGTGCCAAGAGGAAGCCTAGTTTTACTTACACATCAGTGCCCCAGAGGGCAGAGGGGCTCACCTGGCACCTTTGTCCCCGGGCTGACTCTGGGCTCCAGCTGGCAGGTTGGGACGACTGTTCACTGCTCAGAAATCAGAGACTCGTAGATTTTTGAAGCTGGAAGGGGTGGGCATTTTGCAGATGGGAAGTGTGAGGCCCAGAGAGGCCTGGATTTGCACAAGGCCTCCCAGCTGGAGCCAGAGCAGCAGGGAGGATGGAGAGGTCCTGGCTGTGTCTCCTGCCGTGGACAGTCTCCATCAGCAGACGGATGACGGGGACCAGACGTTTGCTTAGTGACGCTGCACAGCCGGGGAGTTGAGAACAGGGCCCTGGAGCCGGCTGCCGGCGTCCGAATCCCAGCTCCGCCACTCCTGAAGAGTACCTTAATGCTCAGTGTCTCTTCCTTCTCATCTGTAGAATGGGCCGATCACGGCACTTAACCCAGAGTGATTGGAGGAGCGACTGAGCAGATGTGTATAAAGTGCTTAGATTCTGCCCCCGACACATACTGAGGTGTCTCTTTCTCTCTGTTTAATAAATACATGTATCTATACATAGGTAAGTAAATACATGGCAACAGTTAATCCCCTGCCAGAGCTCCTGCTTAAGAAGAGGAAGAAAGGGCCCAGAGTTGTCAAGTCATTTGCCCTGGAACACACAGCTCAGACATACAGGACCCTTTCTGCCCCTGGCCGAAGGTGGGGAGGGCCAGGACGGTGCATTCGCTAATGTGTTCTGGGGGATAGGGGACAGCTCCTGGTCCCTCTGTCACCAAGATTAGAACCCTGGGCCCTGAGAGGTGCCCCCAAACCAGGGCTCTTCAGGGCTGTAAAAGGCCCTTTAGAATGGGGAGGGGGCCGGGGCCGCCCCAGCTCATTTGGCGGCGTCCCTACTTGGGGGCGGAGGCTGCCCCTCTGGAGAGCTGCCCTTCCTCGCCGGGCTCCTCGGTCTCCGGGGGACGCCGGGCGCGTCCTTACCTGGCTCCTCCCGCGTCCTGCTTGACCTTTACTTAAAGACCAGCTCTAGCGGCTGATGGGTTTCCGCGGGTCCCCGAGGAGACCCTTCAGAGGGCTCGCGCCGGGCTTGCAGGAGAGCACCCCTAATTGGGGCAATGAATCATCGAGCGCGGCTCCCGGCCGGACACAAAATAGATAGAGGAGCCGGCGAGCTATTGTGCGCAGTTTGGGACGCGGGGGGGGGGGGGGGGGGGGGGAAGAGAGGGGGAGGCAGGGCTGAGGAGGAGGAGGACGAGGAGGGGGGCGGGCAGAGGGGAGGGAAAGGGAGGGGAGGAAGCGTAAGGGAGGGATTCCCCCCCCCGCCCGCCGTGCTCCCGCCCTCCCGCCCTTCTCCTCCCCTCCTCCCTCCGCGCCGCCCGCCGCCCCGCCTCCCTCCTCCCCAATTAAATGACCCAACGCTTTGGCAGGCGCCGGAGCTCGCACATGCGGCTGCCGCTCCAGCCGCCCCGGGCCCGCCGCTGCCGCCGCCGCCGCCGCCGCTGCGTTCCGGGCGCGCTCGCCGCGGCGCCGCCGGGGGCTCGGCCGGCCGGGGGGGGCGCCTCTGCGAGCGGCCGAGCGCCCGCGCCCGCGCCGGCCGCCCGCCGCCAAACTTTGCAGCGCGCACACATGCTCCAAGTTGGGCCCGGCGGCGGCGGTGGGCGGTGAGGGCGGCTCGGGGCGCGCGGGGCCCCGGGCGGGCGGCGCGGCGCGGCCATGAGCGGGCGGCCGGCGCCGGTCTCCCGCAAGCAGCGGCTCATGGCAGCGGTGGGCGAGCGGGCGGCGGGCGGCGGCGGCGGCGGCGCGCCTCTCTCCTGCTTCATCTGCGGCGGCGGCATCGGGCGCGGCAAGGAGCTGAAGCTGCAGGTGAAGCAGCCGGCGGCGGGCGTGGGGGCCCCGGCGCAGCCCTTCTTCCCGTTCCTGCAGCAGCAGGAGCCGGCGCCCGGCGCGCGCGAGCTGTCCCCGGCCGACGGCTGCGTGCTGGTGTGCGCCGTGTGCCGATGCTTCCTGGGCGAGCAGTGGGCCGCCTTCGAGCGCGCCCGCACGCCCGTGGACAAGCGCATGTACTGGCTCAAGCGGCCCCACCAGTGCGACGCGGGTGCGGGCGGACGCCGCGGGGGTGCCGGGGCCCCCCGCGAGTGGAACGTCGCCTACGCGCTGGGCGCTGCGGCCGGCGACGAAGACGACGACGACGGTGGCAGCGGCGGTGGCCCCGGGCCCCGCGCGGCCGCTGAGGAGCCTCGAGACTCAGAGCTGTCGGAGCTGTCGGACACCGACCCCCTCTCCGAGCCCGACCCTGCCGCGCGCGACGCCGCCAGTCCCCACCAGCACGGGGCGCCGGCGGCTCGGGCTGCCCCGGGGCCCGGGCCTCGCGGGGGCCGCTGCCCGGAGTGGAGGCTGGCGCCGGGCCCTTCTCCCGGACAGGGCGCAGAGACCACCGCAGCGGGGGACGTGGAAAAGGAGGAGGTCCCCTCGAAGCTCCGAGTGGACGGGGAGCCCAAGGCGGGCATCCGGCGCCGGCGGAAGGGCCATGGGAGGCACTGGGTCCCGGAGGCCCGGGCCAGCGTCCTGAGGGGCATTCAGGACCCTTGGCAAGGGCCTGCAGTCCAGGTGGCCCCTGCAGAGAGCATGAGAGGAGCCCCTTCCGGCAGGGCCGCCAAGACTCCTGAGAGCAGGCCGCTGGGGGAGACCCGCGGGGGCTGCTGCGTGTCTGAGGACAGTGACGTCAACATCACCAGTGAGGAGGAGGGCCACCAGGAAGAGCCTTCCTCAGGCCCCCGTGGCCCCGGAGACACAGAAAACGGTGGCGGCCGCGTGCCCCGAGCTCCCCTGGAGAGCCGGGCCGCACCACCAGAGGGCCTTTGCTGCTACATCTGCGGGTCGGCGCTGTCCCTGGCCTCGCAGCACCAGATCCACGTGCAGAAGCAGGAGAAGCTGGCCCAGGCCCCTTTCTTCCCCTTCCTGTGGCTGCACAGCCCACCCCCGGGAGCACAGCCCATCAGCGAGGGCGGCAGCACCCTGGTGTGCCCCTGCTGCTTCTCGTCCCTCATGCAGCAGTGGCAGAGCTTCGAGCTGGCCGATGTGCCCGTCCTGCAGAGGCTCTACGTGGTGCCCCTGAACAGCCATGCCCCCGGCATGGCCTCCAAGGGCAGGAGGCTCCAGAGGGAAGAGGGCCCACCCGCCGGGGCCCTGCCAGAGGCGTGCTACCTCTGCGGGGAGGACTGTACCCAGGATGCCCGGGCAGTAGCCTCCAGGATGCTCAATGGCAACACCAGGGGCTCCATGCATTTCCCCTTCCTCAGCCTCCTGCCCTGCCCCCCCAATGCCCAGGGCCCCAACAAGCGCTGTGAGGTCCGCAGCTGCCCCAAGTGCTTCAGCGTCCTGGAGGACGTCTGGGCCCTGTACCGGGCCTGCCAGAACGAGGAGCTCATCACCTCCGTGCAGGGCTTCCTGGGCAGGTACCACCAGGCTTTCTCGGCCTCAGACCCTGCTCTCTCCGAGCCGCCCGCGTCGGCCCAGGGCAGCCCGGCGTCCATCTGCTACATCTGCGGGGCTGAGCTGGGCCCTGGGAAGGAGTTCCAGCTCAACGTGAACCCTTCCAGCCGCTTGGGCGAGAAAGAGCCCTTCTTTCCCTTCCTCACCGTCTATCCGCCCGCCCCGCGCGCCAGGCCTGCCGACTCCACCGGCCTGGTGGCCACCTGCGTGCTTTGCTACCACGACCTGCTGGGCCAGTGGCTGCAGCACGAGGCCCGCGGCACCCAGCACGCCGTCAGCCCCTGGTCTCGGCAGTACCAAGTGGAGACGTTCGTGTGCTTCTTCTGCCAGCAGGAGAAGAAGCGGTGTCTCGGGCTGAAGGCCGTGCGGGTCGCCCGGCTGCCCTTGTTTCTCTACACCCTGCGAGCGAGCCACAGCCTCTTAGTGGACGATGGCCGGCAGCTGATAATCGGCGCCTGCACAGAGTGCGGGACCCTGGTGTGTGCTGGCCAAGGGCTCACCCGCCAGGGACCCGTGGGCTGGAGCTCCCCAGTGGCAGCTGCGAGGAAGGTAAGCAGTTCTCGTGTCATTCTCTGAAGTCCCAGCAGAGAAGGAAGAGATGTTGTTTTCTCTTCTGCCAGGGAGGAGTTTGCACCGATTCTGTGTGGTGTGTTCCAGCAGGAGGTGCCCTCCGGGGTCACCCCGCTAGTGCTTGGTGGGTGCGTTGGCCTGGAGGCATGTGGCAGGTCGGGGGAGCTGGGGGCCGAGAGTGGTCCTGTGGAAGAATAGGGCACTGCTGGGAACAGCAGGCATGGGCCTGAACTTGAGTGTGTTTGCAGCGGAATCTATCAAACAGAGGAAGTTCGGGGCACGTCTGTCATCCGCCTGATAACATTGGTAATTAGTCCAGCCATGCAGGTCACCGAGAGGTCTCCGTACTTACCCGGTTTAAACACATCCGAAGTTCCTCTCTCCTCTTGTTCCCACTCAGCTTAGCTTTTCCAGAATTTCCCACCCAAGTTCACACCTTTCCTTTGAGGCTCTCTGGTTGCTCAATAGCAGCTGGAGATGGATTTCCAGACATGGGGCTTTGGGACCCAGGGGACAGTGGCCCAAACAGACATTTCTCCCGGTGGGAAGAGAGTCTTTCTTTTCTGCAAGTCAGCTGTGCAGGCGGAGGGTGGGAGGCCTGGCGTGCGCCCTGTTTATAAGGCGCCTGCCTTCACGCTGCCTGCCCGGGAGGAGCCAGACGGGGCGCAGTTAATTTTCTATCTGGCTTTGCAAAGGCCGGAGCAGGACCTGCCCCCGGTGGGTCTGGGGAAGCAGACGTCTCTGAGTTGTCATCACCGTCATGGCCACCGGAGCCAGAAATCCTCGTTTCCACCAAAGCTGGTGACACTGGCTTGTCTTAATCAGACACCTGGAGTGGTAGCCGCTGGCGTGGGGCTGGAGGGGGGACCTGTGAACAGGGAAGGGTGTCTCCGCCCATCCAGGAGTGGGTGTCGCGTCTGCCTGAGAGGCTTCTGATCCTGCCTCCCAGGCATCCACGCGTGTGCACACGTGTGGGGTCCTGGGTTACGTGTTCACTCACGGTGGTTGCGTCTGTGAAGTAGATGTCCGGCCCCGACGCCTTCACGCTCTGCCCAGGGTTCTTTGGATGTCAACGGCCCCTTTGGACTTAGTGCTGTCTTTGGGGGGCTTTGGTCTGGTTTGGGGGCTTTTGTCTTTAGAGCTGTTTTTGGAGGGCCTCTCGTTTTAAACGGACAAGCCTGCCACCCCCGCACCGTGGATGCTAACCCTCTCGTTCGCGGTGTGCGGCAGCGCAGCCCGCGCGTCTGCTGCTGGGAATCTGACCTACGGTTCCCGGAAGGGCCGGGCCTGGGAGAAGAGCCTGGCTGAGCAGCACAGAGCCGGGTTCCAATCCTGCCCTTTCTCTTGTTAACTGAGCGCCAGGGAGGATGCGTCTCAGCCTCCCTGAGTTCATTTCTTTAAGCTGGGGAGTGGAAATAAGTATCACCTGCCTCGAGGGGCCATCACGAGAATTCAATGAATCGGGGCATTTGAATGCTTCCGGCAAGTCAGGTGCTTGGCATAGAGTGGCGCCCTTGTGTCCTCCCCACGTGTTGGGGCGCATCGTTCCAGGATGCGGGTGGATTCTGCAGGGTGGGTACAGATTTTCAGCTTGGCGGTGGTGGGCGTGAGGTCATCAAAGCACCCCCCGTGAGGCCTCTCAGATTGTCTTCTGCACAACGTCCACACTGTGGTGTTTTCCCACGTTGATGTGCTCACTCATCGGGAGTTGATGAGATGCCGACTGGGGCCCTCAATGATAGGAACGTGAGGAAATGAGAAGCTGCAGCTCCCAGTCCAGCTGCGAAGCGGGGTGCGGAGGGTGGCCAGGTGTGGACGAAAACGCAAGCTGGTGTCCGCCCGGGGGGGGTCAGCATGAGTTTGGGGGGCTGAACGTCACGCTAACTTCTGCACCGTTTCTAGAGCAACCTATTTCCTTTGCTCCTTACCGCGTCCCTATGAGGCGTTATTATTCCCATCTTAGAGATGAGTAAATGGAGGCCCAGAGAAGTCAGATGACCTTGTTGACTGTCACACAGCCAGTAGGTCGCTGAGGTGGGTCTTGAACCCCAAAGTCCTCCGCCGTTGGACCGCCTGGCAGAGGTGGAACCTTGGAAGATGGGCGGGATTTGTCGGTGGGAGAGGATTCAGGAGGAAGGGAAATAAGGTTGGAGTGAACTAGAGGCCTTGAAATCAGAAAAAGGAGGTCGGGTTTAGAGTTGAAGATACGGGGTAGCAATGAAAAGTGAACGAAGCCTTGGAATGGGCTGGGAAGAGCTACGCCCGGGACCGGACCATGGCAGCATCCCAGGTGGTTGGTGAGGCCATCAGGCCTCTGGGTGGTGGGGCAGCAGTGCGTGGCTCAGGCCCATTTAAACAGAGGGAAAGAGAAACCTCAACTCCTGCCTCCAGGAGAGCCTGACTGATGGTCAGTAGAGTGCCGGGAATACAGCCTCTCCCCCCTCCCCCATTCATTCAACAGATATTCGCGGAGCGCCTCCTCTGAGCCAGGCACTGTTCCAGACCCTGCGGTGCTGGTGGTGTCAGGGGGAGGGGCACGAAGAGCCCGGAAAGAATACTTCCTGCAGAGCTGTGAGCGGGGCAGGATGAAGCTAGGCCAGGTGCCAGGGTGGGCTTGGGGATGAGAGCGCAGGGTCACAGGAGCTGCAGACCAACCCAAGGGACTCCTGGCAGGGCTGTTAGGGGTGAAGACACGGGTGACACCGCCAAGGAACGTGCAGAGGCCCCCATGCTCCTTTCCCGAAGCCAGCTCCGGAGTCCTTGGTTCTCGTGTCCATATTCCGTGTCTCCGTTCGGTGCGTGGTTTGAGAATTTGGGGGGGAGTGGCTAGGGACATTGGAAGGTGGCTGTGGGGAGCCATTTAGCTGGGACAGTGTGTTCCAGAACCTCGTCTGTACCGCCTCCTGTGATGCCTCAGTTGTTTGCTGTTAAGGGTTCATTTACAAGGGAATCACCTTTAACCGCTAAGAAAGTAAACGTGAAAGAAGGAAGTGCGGAAGGGTGTCTGTCACTGGTGCCCTCCCTTTAGATTGTGGCTTTTCTCACCAGCTGGACTCCTGGCCCCTGGAGAGCACCCTGCCCTGTAGCCACCATATCTCTGAGCTGGCTGCTTGGGTAGGGCTGTGTCGGGGGTGGGCTGTGGAGGCTGTAGCCCACCCACCCTTTTTGGGGGTGCTTCCCCGAGGAGGAGCCCCAGCACCGGGAAGCTCTGTGAAGCCACGGAAAGACCCTGGCTTGGCCTTAAGACAGACCCGCCTTCAATCTTCATTCTGCTGGGAGCTGGCTGTGTGACCTTGGGAAAGACTCTTGCCCTCTCTGAGCCTCAGTTGCTGCCCCTGAGAAGTGGAGGTGCTCGTTCCTCTGGAAGGTTTGTGATGTGAGGGCTGCTAGCGGGCACCAGGGGTACGGGTCCCATTCATTCCTTTCTTCTCCCTGAGGTACTTGTAACTCAGGCTGGGTCTCTCACTGGCACCCACAGGCTCCAGCGTCGCAGCCTCCGCCCCCCCACTTCCTTGCTGGGGGTGGGGAAAGGTTGTCCCTCCCTTCAGAGCTAGGAGGCACGGCTGGCCAGGCTCAGAGGTGGCATCTGGGGACGTAATAATGATGAAGATACAGAATGCTTCCCGAGTTCCAGGCTGTGCCAGGCTTCACCTGTCCTCACAACAACCCCATTTAGGGAGGTGCCGCTCTCCCCGTCATAGAGGAGAAAGCAAGTCCAGAGAGGTCAAGGAGTTTGCCCAAGGTCACTCAGCTCATGACATCAAGGCCAACATTGGACCCAGGAGCCCGGCTTTGGAGTCTGTGCTCTTGACTTTCTGTCCCCTCGGAGGCTCCAGCTGTAAAGGTGGCAATGCCCTGGGGGGGGGGGGTGGTCCTGATAGCCCCTGCGTGAGCCTGCCCACCCCGCATTTCAGCCGGCAGAGCAGCTGGGAGGCAGGAGTCAGCTTGACTGGGCCAGAGGCCCCGAGAAACCCCCCACCGGCTGCCTCTGCTGCCTACCCGCCCCCCCCAGTTTCTCCACCTGCTGAGAAGTGGCGCCCTTTGTCTTTTGCTTCCCCCAGCACTGCCCAGGTGTTCAGATTCCAGCCGGGCCCTCCGTCAAGGATGGGTTTGCCGCATGATCGAGCTGCTTCCCTCGCGAGCCAGTTGGCCGCCAGGCCTCCCTTGACTCTTCCCTCCGTCCGGGGAGCGTTCCGGGCAGTGGAGCGTGCAGCTGTTTACCTAACCGCACCCCGGCCCTCGCTAGGGGCTGCCCGCCCAGCCCCCCGAGCCTGGCCTCCCGGCCTGGAACAGGTGTTGCCGCTGGGCCGCCTTTCTTTTCTCCGCGCTGACATCTGAGGCCTGCAGAGAGGGTCTGTCATCACTCGCCTGTCAGGGCCACATGCACATCTGTTTCCCGTGTTCCCGGCTCTCTGCGCCCACTCGGCTGCCTGCTCTTGAGGGAGGGCCTGCCAGCCCCTCCTCCTCGGATCCAGGATCCAGGGGCGCTCGGGCAAGGCGATAGGATAGGGGAAGCTTCCGGAAGGTGCCAGGAGAGGCTGCCCGGCTGGGCTGACACTGGCACCCTCTTCCTGGCAGCTGCCGGGAAGTGACTGGGCTTTGGCCTTCGCCACGCTCTGACCACCTCCTCCGAGGGGAGGTCTCTGCTTTTCTTGGCGGGGTGGGGGCCATCTGCTCGCGGAGTAAACTTTCCAGATGCGCCTTGTCTTAACCCTGGAGGTGATTAGAGACAACTGGGAAGGCAAGAGGTCTTCAAAACTCAGCCTCCCTGGAAGCAGGGAAGGGGAATTCGCCCAGAGCTTTCTGGCTCCTTCTCTGCTTAGATCTCTCTGGGTCCAGCCCTTGGGAGGTTAACTCTACCGTGACTCTCCAGACGGGTTGAAGGTTCTGGGCAGGTTTGCCTCGTGGGCACGTTCTTTGGGCTGAGGAAGAGGCCGCGTCTGGACGTCTGGAATTCAGGTCCATCTTCTGTCCTAGGTCCATATCCTGGCGGGGACGGTGGCGAGGGGTGATGCTTCTGCCCTCTGTCAAGAGCGTTTAGGGCCTTAGCTTCTGTTTGCCATGCCGTCCCCAGAGGGAGCCTCACCAGGGCAGTTGTGGAAGGAGTTTCTACTGGCCATGTGACCTTTGTTCATTTCCCCATCTGTCCAAATGAAAGGTGTGGTCCTCAGGGGTCACAGGCGGTTTGCCTGCTACGCGTGAAATCTGACTGGTGGTACTGTGTTGAGAAGGATGCTGAGGCTGTGTGTGGACTTGCTGGGAAAATATCTAGCAATTTATTAACAGTTATTTTCCCCCCCCCAGCTTTTTGAGATATAAATGGCATACAGCAGGATGTAGTTTTAAGGTGTGCAAAGTGTTGATTAGATACACGTGTCTATTGAGAAATGACCTCCATCCCCCCTGCCCCAAAGTTGCCATTTCTTTTTTTGTGGTGAGAACATTTAAGATCTACTCTCTTATCAACTTTCAAGTATGTGATACAGGGTTGTGAGCTGTCATGCCCCTAATGTACATCTGGCCCCTTTGTTCAGTATCTCCCCATTTCATGGGGTCTAGGTTTTAAAATTGGTATGTGATGCCGGGGCCCCGAAACACCATGATGTTCTGTCCTGGGGAGGATAAAGTATTACGGTCACAAAACCCTCACGGATCATCATTTTTCAGGCAACTGTATACCAGGAGGACCAACAAGCCCACAGCCTAAGGCCACTTTTGCTGGTTTGATCTTTCAGTAATACAAGGTAGTTAGATGTATAAGTTTTGAAAGAAATTCTGCCAGTCCTGTGCCAGGGATGCTGGAGCAGTTCTGCCTCCTGGCCCAGCTCAGCCCTTGACCAGGGCTGCCCTGCAGACACGTTTGTACCCATTCTACGCATGAGCTCAACAAACGTTTGCATGCCTGTAGTGCACCAGGTGCTCTGTGAGCACTTGGTGCTCTGAGGATGTGATGTGGAATCAGGCAGGCCCTGCCCTTGGGGGGATGGGGGATGGGGGGGGGTGTAGGGATCCGGCTGTGATCGTGTACTGTGTTGAGTTCTGTGCTGGGGTCTTCTGGGAGCCCATAGGATGATGGAAAACGGGTATGTTCAGGGAAGGCTTCCTGGAGGAGGTGGCACCTAAGCTGACCCAAAGACTGAAAAGGAATCAGCCAGGTCTACAAGGGGGTCATGTGCTCCTGGCAGAGGAGCATGAAGAAAAGCCTGGATGTGGGGAGTGGGATTTGCTGGAGAACCTTAAATAGTTCCTCTTGAAGTGGGAGGAGGGGATGCGGTGGGAAGGGTTGGTAGTGTTTCGAATCCCTGGATGCACATTTGAATCAACTGCCCCAACCTGTTAAAGCAGAATCTGTGAGGGGTGGTCCTGGTGGCACTGGTATTTTAAAGCTTCTGGAAGATTCCAGAGTTGGGCTGAGAACTGCTGATAGAGGTTTTGGAAGCACAGCCCAGGAGTTCGGGGCTTTTATCTTGAAGCTGTGGCTTGGCAGTCACCAGAAGGATTCTACTCGTTTGTTCAGTCTGTCTTTACCAAGCGCCTGCTGTATCCCAGGCGCTATCTGGGCATCAGGACCCAGCAGGGAGCAAACCAGGCCTGTGCAGTGGGAGGGGCTGTGATGGTGGTGACCGAGTGGCCGGGAGAGGGGAGGGTTGGCGGCTGTCACCTGAGCAGCGAGGGGGGTCTGTCAGGGGCCTGAGGAACGGTGAGGAAGCCGGGGTGCCTGAGGGCAAGGCGGGGTTCCTCTCAGAGGTGGGCAGGGGCCAGTCAGGGGGCCCTCACTGGGGAGCCAGGACTGTGGGCTGACCCTGAGAAGGCGTTGTTTTTGTTTTGTTTTTAAATTGAGGTACAATTCGCACCCTACAGTGTGGATTAAAGTGTACGGTGCAGTGGTTTGTAGTGTATTCACAGGGCTGTGCGTGCATCACCACTGTCTAGTCCAGAACATTCCTATCACCCCCTCCCCATTAGTGGTCGCCCCCCTCCCCCAGCCCCTGGCAACCGTGAATCTCCTGTCTCTATGGAAGTCCCTATTCTGCATTTCGTAGGAATGGAACCATCTAATAGGTGGTGTTTTATGTCTGACTTCTGTCATTTATGTTTTTAAGGTTCATCCACGTTGTAGCACGAATCAGTCCTTCAGCCCTTTTCATGGCTGAATACCATTCCACTGCGTGGATAGAGCACATTTGATTTATCCGTCCATCAGTGGATGGACATTTGGGCTGTTTCCACCTTTTGGCTGTTGTGAATAACGCTGCTGCGGATGTTTACAGGTTTTTGTGTGCATCTGTGTTTTCTCCTGGATAGATACCCAGGAGTGGAATTGCTGGGTCATCTGGTAATTCCATGTTGACCCTTTAAGTTCCACTTTCCCACTGGGGGTTTTAGGCAGGCAAATAACATGACATGACTTGAGTTTGGTTTTTTTTGTTGTTTTTTTTCTTTTGCGGTACGCGGGCCTCTCACTGTTGTGGCCTCTCCCGTCGCGGAGCACAGGCTCCAGACGCGCAGGCTCAGCGGCCATGGCTCACGGGCCCAGCTGCTCTGCGGCATGTGGGATCTTCCCGGACCGGGGCACGAACCCGCGTCCCCTGCATCGGCAGGCGGACTCTCAACCACTGCGCCACCAGGGAAGCCCACGACTTGGGTTTGAAAAAGTCCCATCTGTGACTCCTTGAAGCTGTGTGCCGTCAACTCACTGGCCACCGTGGCACCTTCTGTGGCTGGTCTCCATCGCTGGATTTGTTTGAAGCTGAGTGTTAGTCGTCTTCTCCCTGGGATAAGAGAAGCTTTATTAAGAATTGAGCTCTTGGGGATCTTGACTTGCTGTAGCTGCACCCCTGGAAATCAGAGGACCCAGCTTCTGGCCCCAGCACTCAGTTGCCTTGGGTAAGACCCTCCGCCTGTCTGGGTCTCAGTTTTCCCCTCTGTAAAATGGGAGCAGATGGTGTACTCGTAGCCGAGCCCCTTGGCTCCTACGCAGCTGTCAAGCTGTCACCTTTCTGCACCTTTTGGCAGGAGTGGGATTGCGGGGTGGAGAGAGAAGACCCCTGGGGTCAAGGCCTAGCTTGGCTCTGTGAGTCCAGTGGCTCTGAAGTTCTCTGCCCCATCGCTGGCCGCCCCAGCCTCCTGCTGCCCGACCTGCTTGGTGTGGAACCCTGTATGAAATTGATTGCTGGACTGGGTTTCCTTCCAGAGGTGCCAGCAGCCTTGAATGGACGGCACAGAAGTCACAGGTGCTATTTGGTACAGCGGAGCCAGGCAGGCATGCCGGGACCCTGGCCAGGAGCACCACCTCTTAGAGCTGTTTCTACCTGGCAGGTGAGAGTGAAGTGGGGAGAGCAAGCGGTCCAGGGTCCAAGGAAGACCCCTCAAAGGTCAGAGCCCACCACGTTGTCCTGCCCACGTTTTAGTATCAATTGTTGGCAGAGCCGGTGAAAAGGAAGGTGATTGAGGTTCTGTCCACCCCCCTGGTCCTGATGCAGACACACTGAGGTCTGAGGAGATGGTGGTGGTTATGATGCAGATGCTGGCTGTAGCAGATGACCCTCTTCCCCAGACTGCCCGTTCCTCCTCTGGCCGCGGAGGGTGGCGTGAACTGTCCTGTGGGAAGGTGGCATCAGTCTCAAATCTCCGATGATGAGGCCAAGGCTCACGACCCTGAGAGTTTTGGGTTACGTGGCAGAGCTGGGATGTGCGAGAGCCAGTGGTCGAACGCCCGGCCTTGGCCTCTCCCCCTGCCCGGGCTTGAGTGGCACCCATGGGAGGAGAGGATGTGGGGCTGTCAGGGGCCCGCCCTGGTGTAGCCACACAAGGAGGCTGCCCTTGGACTCCTGCCCCAGCTCCCCTAGGGGCCGGCGTGGGGAGGGTCCGAGCATCGGCACACTGCAGCGCTGTTTTATAAGCTTTCCCAGACCCGTAAACCTCGCCCGGCTTCCAGACGGGGGTTCACAGACGGGGATTAAGAGGCTTGTGACGGTTCTGCCGCTGGGGAGGGATGGAGACAGGTGGGAGACAGGCGTGGGCTTTGTAGACTCCCAAATGCAGCAGCCCCGGGACGGTGGGGATCAGAGGTCCTGGTGTCCACGACCGTCGGTCCAAGACAAGGGCGGCCTGGAGGAGCCATTCAGCCTTTGAGGCTCAGATGGCCCGAGAGGGTGGGCTTCGATGGGCTTGGGCGCCAGCTCTTTTAATCCTGATTCCTTTGATGGCGGGACCTCTCCTTTGACGGCGGGATCGCTCCGCTTGCCCTTTCCCTTCCGGAGGGTCTCGCTCAGTTGTATGCTGTTCTTTCTTTTGTGTGATTGTGCGATGCCCTGGGGCCATCGGACAGGGAGGCCCGGAACGTTCAGAGCGGGGCTCCCCAGGCAGGGCCCTCTGCACCAAGCACCTTGGCTACCACGGGGCCCCCAGCACGGGGAGAGCGGAGGTCAGGCAGCCTCCCTGTGCGCCGTCCGCTGCGTCCTGCTGGGGCCCGGGGGGTGGGGGCAGTGCCGTCCTGGAAACAAGGCCTCTGTCCTGTCTGTGCAGGAGCCAGGACTCCTTGGGGACCTGCACATCCCGGTCCAGAGCAGGGTGGCCCTGGCCCCCGGCCTGCGTGCAGCCTGGCCTGGCTGCAGAGTCACCCAGCCGCCCCTCCCGCCAAGGGGAGGATCGCTTCTCTTGCCCCTCGCCCTCCTTCTCTTGGCAAACTGCATTTTCTTTGCTTTTCAAAACTGTGTAGGGGAAGCGGGAACCGGTTTTTGGAGCTCCCATCCCGTGGGGTGGGGTGGCCGGAGTCCCTCTCGTTAGCGGGTGAAACCCGGACCTTACTCACCTGTCACTCACCACGTGATGGGGAGGCACCGGGCCTTCTCTGGGGTGAGTGCTGGCTTCGGGGCGCGTCCCGAGGAGGGGGCCCTGGCGGCCCTGGGATGGCCAGTTGTGCGGGCATGAGAGGATGGCGTCTTTCCCCCACGTCCCCTGCCCCGCCGACTTACGCACAGACACCCCGACACACCTCTCATACCCAGGCTCACAAACCTTTACTGTGACACCCACTCCCTCGTTGCACATGCAATCACACGCACACTCACACGGGTGCGTGCTCTCTTGCACGGACACACTTATACAGCCCCTCCCATCACATTCTCTGAGAGAGGGGTGTTCATATCTGTCACAATTTTGGATTTGTGTTTTTCTCTCTTGAATTTTGTCAATTTTGCTTCGTGAATTTCAAGGCTCCTGCACGTTTATGATCGTTTCGTCTTTCTGATGAGTTGGCCCTGTCGTCACAAAGACGTATCCTTCTATCTCTGGCAATGTCTGTGTCTCGAAGTCTATTTGATCGGAATCATCCCCGTCTGAAAATCAAGGCCTCTGAGGTTCAGAGAGGGAAAGTGATTTGCCTGAGGTCACACAGCTCTCAGTGTCCGGGGTGGGATTCATGTCTCTCCGTGCAGCTCAAAAGGTTTCTCCACCCCACTGGCTGCTTTGGGGCAGCGGGTCTGAAAGAAGCCCCTTCCTGGTACTTTCTGGGTGTCTGCATTTTAATGTCATGATTGTCAGGTGGCCAGAGCTGTGTCCCTGCCCACCCTCAGCAGAGGACCCCCCAGGAGCCCCAGAGCCGAGCATCTGGCCTACAGCCTGCGGAGCTCAGCTGAGCATGCTTGGAACATCTTCCGGAGATTTCTGGCCAAACTCTGCTCTGCAGCTCCTGGCCCCCCACCCCATTTGGTGAGATTGTTCTGAACATGTTGAGTGGAGTTTCCTAGGACTCACATGTAGAATTTCTCCCGGGGGGGAGCAACAGAAATGTCCCCCCTCGCTGGCTTCTCTGGTCCGTGTGGGCCTTTTGGAGCTCATGCTAAATCCACACTTTCCGGAGGCTTCGCCCCAGCCAGGCCCACGCCTGGAGATCCTCGGGGGCTCCTTGCTGGAGGCAGGCTGCCTGCCCGTGGTCCAAGTCATCCCAGCCAGCCCTGCTCCCGGGTCCCGGAGGAGAGCCACCTCCACCTCCCTGGGGCATGCTGGGAAACTCTGGGACCTGCAGGGGGCCTCGGAGGGGTGTTGCCTAGGAGACGTTTGTAGGGAGAATTGACACAGTGAGGGGACATATTTGCCTTAAGCTGTAAATAAGGGAGTATAAGCAAAGGGATGGGTTGGTTCACTCAGCAGAGTTTTCACTGCCCTAGATGCTGTGCTCAGAGTTAAGGACCAGGGTTGTGCCAGGTGTAGGGGATGAATACTGTTATCTAATCCTAGACGGGGTCTGTCCACTGCAAAACACATGATTGTTTCATATGCCACTAGGCAAGAAAAAATGCTGCTCATGAAACCGACACTTCACCCGTTGTAAGATTCATCCTGATTTCAGAGAGCTTAAAATGTAAGAGAGAGAGTTTGGGTCTTCAGATCAGCGAGATGGGATGATGGGATGATGGCGATGGTGGTGATGAGGACACAGCAGTGGCAGCTGCCACGTTAGATGCTTACAAGACGTCATCTCGCTGACCCTGTGGATAGGAATCTGGTGGGTGAACGAGGGAAGTTGGCACCTGTCTTTCCTGCTGGGCCCTTTGGGGTGACTTTGCGGTGACTGGGCGAGGTCCCGCTGAGCCTGGATAGGGCCACGGTTGAGGTTGACACAGCAACACAGCTGCCCTGGGCGCCACGGGGGAGCAGTCGGCCTTGAGAGGCCTTGCCTCTGTCACCTCCAGGTCTGGCACTGGGCAGCGGGGAGTGACCCAGCTGACGGGCTGACTCTGTGGTGTCCTGGTGCCGGGCTCCCTTGTGATTCCGACTGCATTGGCGCTGGGGCCTTAATCAGGCGGAACACGGCATCAGCAGAAACTGGTAGCCGCATGGCTCGGGGGGCCTGGCTGGTGGGAGAGGTAGAAGCAGGGCTGCCAGTGCCCCCCCTCTTCCCCACCACCCTCCTGGGGGCAGCTTCAGGCCAGACCAAGGTCCTAGGGAGGCTTCAGGGTCCCTGCCAGGACCCTGCAAACACAGGAGCGTTTCTGCTCCGGGGAGAGATACTCAAGGACGTCACCAACTCACTTCCCAGACTTTTCCTGGAAGGAAGCCCTCATTCCTCCGCTTAGTGTCACGCTGCTCTCCCAGCCGTCCATACAAAAGCGGGGCTGGAACCATGGCTGCAGGTGAGGCCGTGCTGCTCTGCTCTCCACGGACGGGTGGTGTGCTTTGGCTAAGGGTATTCTGAAGTCAGACCTCGCCACCCACCCCTGCCACCCACGTGGTCCTCCGCTTCGCTTCACGGCTCTGAGCCCCAGGCTTCTCGCCCATACACAGGGACGATCTGATGTCCTCCCTCAGGGGAACGGGAGGCAGCTGAAGCCCCCGGTGAGAGCCTGGCAAGCTGTGAAGACCCCAGAAATGTTTGCTGTGGTTACTGGGGGCAGAGGAAGGAGGGGTGTGTGAGGAATCTGAGGCCCCACTCAGAGGGGGATGGGAAACCTGGAAGTAGCCTGAGGCACCTGGGATCTGAGCTGCCCTTGTCCTCTCCCTGGGCTCCCAGTGCACGTGGGAGAGATGAGCTGCCCTTGTCCCCCTTGTGGGGATCTGAGCTGCCCTTGTCCTCTCCCTGGGCTCCCAGTGCACGCGGGCATTCAGGTGGTCGACCCTCACGTGACCTCTGGCCCTGACAAGAGCCACGTTGGTATTTGGTGGCAGTCAGCAGGTGTGTGCCACCTGACTGCTTGTCGGTCTGTGGGCCTGTTTCCTCATCTGTGCATGGGAATTACTGTAGTGTGTGTGTGTTATAGGGCTTGGTACATAGTACATGCTCAATAAAGGTTGGCTCTTATTATTTTTAAAAAATTTTGTTGAAGTATAGTTGATTTACAGTGTTGTGTTCATTTCTGCTTTACAGCAAAGTGATTCAGTTATACATACATATATTCTTTTTCGTATTCTTTTCCATTGGGGTTTATCACAGGATTTTGAATACGATTCCCTGTGCTGTACAGTAGGACCTTGTTGTTTATCCATCCTGTATATAATAGTTTGCATCTGCTCATCCCAAACTCCCACTCCATCCCTCCCCCACCCCACCCCCCTTCCCTGGCAACCACAAATCTGTTCTGTATGTCTGTGAGTCTGTTTTTGTTTCATAGAGCTGTTTCTTTGTGTGGTAGTTTAGATTCCACATGTAGGTGATATTGTACGGTATTTCTTTCTCTTTCTGACTTATTTCCCTTAGTGTGATACTCTCTGGTTGCATCCGTGTTGCTGCAAATGGCATTATTTCATTCTTTTCTATGACTGAGTAGTATTCCGTTGTATATATGTACCACGTCTTCTATATCCATTCATGTGTCGATGGACATCTAAGTTGTTTCCATCTGTTAGCTACTGTGAGTAGTGCTGCTGTGAACATAGGGGTGCAGGTATCTTTTCAAATTATAGTTTTGTCTGGATGTATGCCCAGGCTCTGATCACTTTTGCTATCTGTCATTTAGTTTCCTCTGCGGTCCTCATCATTCTCGAGAGCTGACCCATAGACCTCAAAAACACAGGGATCTGGACCCCATGAGTGAGATGAGATGAACCAGAAGGGAGGACCTTTTGGCTCAGGCCATGAGGAGGAGGGATACGCTAGAGTCAGGAGTTAGGGGAGTTACAGAGACCCATCGTTCTCAACACCGTGTCCCCTTTCTTACATACAGATTTCTTAACCTCAAAACTCCATGCAAAATCTGGGGTGTATCCGCAGTTTTCGGGGGATAGGACCTCAGTGTCTTTTATTAGGCTCTCAGAGGGGTGTGTGACCCCCCAAGGTAGAGAGCCACTGCTAACATCTGCACCCGTCTGCACACAGTCATAGCGCAATGCACGTGGGCTGACTCCTCGATATTCCTTGAAACCATCTGACTTGTTCCCACCATCATATCTTGACACGTGCTCTTTCCTCTACTTTTCTGCCTATTTTCCCACTGCTGGAAACCTCCTTTGTTAACTCCTACCGGCTGAAGTCTCCCCCCCGGCTCCCCCCAAGGGCCTAGGCCCTTGTCCGTCTGCAGCTTTTTCCCAGTTGGTAATAATTAATCACTTTATTATGTGTGGTTTCCCATTGTCTTCTGGTTGCTTCATATCTGTAAGCCCTGTCTCTCCAACTAGATGAAAATAGCGAACATTGACATTTTTATCCTTGGACCCTCCATTGGTTTTTCTTTTGTGCACTGTACACGGCAATTCCTTACCAGCCGTGGGAATGGCATTCCTCAAGAGCTCCATGGTTGGCAAAATCCAAGTCTCAGAAAAAATAGGGAAAAAAAACAATAAAGATGGTATTAAGTATATGTCTTTAAAAATCACAGTAAATAAACTTTCTAGGAGACATCGAGGCAAAACACACGAGTTTCATCCACGTTTAAAAACCTGTTCCAGGGGGCTTCCCTGGTGGCGCAGTGGTTGAGAGTCCGCCTGCCGATGCAGGGGACGCGGGTTCGTGCCCCGGTCCAGGAAGATCCCACACGCCACGGAGCGGCTGTGCCCGTGAGCCATGGCCGCTGAGCCTGCGCGTCCGGAGCCTGTGCTCTGCAACCGGAGAGGCCACAGCAGTGAGAGGCCCGCGTACTGCCAAAGAAAACCTGTTCCAGGGACTTTCCTGGTGGTTTAGTGGTTGGGACTCTGCCCTTCCAATGCAGGGGGCATGGGTTCGATCCTTGGTTGGGGAACTAAGATCCCACATGCCATGTGGCCAAAAAATAAAATTAAAAAAATAAATAAAAGTAAAAACCTGTTCCAGTAGGTAGCCTTTTCCTGAGTTTCCTTTTTCACTGGGTGGGTGACCTGAGGCGCTGAAGGAGACGTCTCCCGTAAGGTTTATTTCTTCTTGAGTCAGTTTTGGTAATTTATGTTTTTCAGGGAACGTGTCCATTTCATCTAGGTAGTCAAGTTAATTGGCACAACTCCTTCATAATATTCCCTTGTTATCCTTTGAATGTCTGTAGGTTCTGTAGTGATGTCCCCTCTTGCATTCCTGATGTTGGTCACGGGTTCCTTCTCTCTTTTTTCCGTGGATCAATCTAGCTAGAGGTTTATCAATATTATTGATCTCCCAAAAGGTTTATGTTTAGAGACTCTGCCTCTTTAATGTTTTGAACGAGTCCTTTTGGGCTTGAAATGTAATTTCTCTTGCACTTGCATCCTCTCTTGTTCTATTTTTGAAATTGTAGACAAAATGTTGTGAAACCACCAGGCCGCTTCCAAGTTATTTATGCTTAAGGGAACATTTTCCAAGCCTGACCTTTTCTCCCTGTGTTGAGCCAGTGGGTGTTAAGATGATTTCTGTCAGCCTGCCCTTGTGACTGCCACAGGTGACGTCAAGATGGTATGTTCTTTGCTTGAGGAGGTTTTATTCAAACCTCCGGTAAGTCAGAAAGATGCTAGACTTAATTTTTTTTATGCCGAAGAGAAAAAGACATGATATCAGAACTGCAGATTTCGATGCCTCTGGCTTTTTAATATACGGGTGGCTCTGTTATTTAGAACATACGTATTCAGTAATGTTTCACTTTTTATTCTACAAAGGATCCACTGTTGAAAACGGGTGGTGTCCATCCATGCTTTTGCTACAAAGTATATTTCATCTATAACCTGATTGCAACTTTTGTTTCGCTTGTCTTTGCGTTTATGACAAGTCTCAGAGTGTCTCTTTAGTCCTGGGAGGAAGCTTACTGATCCTTGAGTCCAGCCTCCCTCACTTTATCAAAGAAGGCGTAGGGAGGGGAAGGGACTTGCCCATGAACACAGAGAATGTTAGAGGCTGAGGCAGAGTGCCAGTGTCCTGGGATATTTCCAATTCATCAGCTAAGGCTATCCCTCCCGTCACAGATATCTTGACATTTTTACATTAGCAATTTGAGGGCCTGTGGAAGGCCAGTCCCAGCTGCTAAGCCATGGGGAATCCCCAGCCTTAAGCACAAATGTGGGGCTCACGAGGGTGAGGCTGCGTGGTGAACAGTATCCTTCTGTGGATCCCCTGCCCCTCCATCTTCACGGCTACCTTGTGTCCTCTCAGAACCATGGGAATTATTTCTGGGTGAGTGGAGTTCTTTAAAAATATTTTTTTTCCCAATAGCAGGTTTATTGAGATAAATTCGCAAACCATAAAATGTACCCTTTTGAAGTGTATGATTCAGTGGTTTTTATTACATTCACAAAATTGTGTGACCATGATCACTGTCTAATTTTAGAACATTTTTCATCACCCCTAAAAGAAACCCTATTCTCCCCTCCCCCCAGCCCCTGGCAACCCCTCATCTCCTTTCTTCTTTCACTCAGCGTAATGTTGTCAAGGTTCATCCACATTGTAGCGTGTGTCAGTACTTCGCTGCTTTTCATGGCTGAGTAGTAGTCCTTTGTGTGCACAGGCTACGTTTTGTTTATCCGCTCAGTGGCTGATGGGTATTTTGAGTTGTTTTCATCTTTCAGCTATTGTGAATAGTGCTGCTTTGAACATTCACGTACAGGTTTTTGTGTGAATGTATTTTTTAATTTTAAAGGTGACCAATCCCAGCTGTGTGGTCTTGGGCAAGTAAATTAACCTCTCTGTGCCCTGGTTCCTTCTTCTGTGAAACATTTGTGATTGTACCTGCCTCAAAGAGGGTGTTAAGTAAATTAATGCAGGTAAAGTGCTTGGTATCTGGCAGCTAGTAAACCCCATAGAAGGGCCAGCTATTATTTTCATTATGATTCCATTATTATTGTAGGGATTTGGGGAAGTACGCGAAGGAGTAAGGGAGAACTACTCCCCCAGCCCAGCGGCAGTACCTGCTCTCCACGTAGCTCTGAGACAGCTGCTGTTAACATTGTTACTTGTTTTCTCCTGGGCATTTTCAATGCATTCTTTTTTCAAAGTTGAAATGAAACTCGATGTGCAGTCGTGCGGCTTGCTCTTAATCACTTAATGTCCCAGCGTAAACATTTCCCGGTGTTGTAAACACAGTGTTAATGTCAGTGAGATAGACTCCCAAATAGAAGGGCTATCGTTTACCCCCCCCCACTCCCTCCCCCCGCCCAAGAGTGAAAATTTAGGGAGCACAGAGCCGTTTATGCCACTGTAAAGTATATTTCAGGCAAGCCTGTGTAAGCTTTTTGGCTAGAGAAGATTTCCCTGACCTCGTGACAGGCCTCGGGGGCGGGTATGGTATGATGGCCAGGAAGGACTCAGGCCTGAGCGAAGTTTCCAGAGCTTGTGGGCCTGGGTGGGAACATGCAGAGGAAGGGCACCTGGAAAGAGAAAGGAGGGACCAAGGGCAGCTGACTTAACAGTTTCAGATCTTTTCCTGAAGTCTGACATGGTCTGTGTTGAAAAGGTAGACGGTAGAGATACAAGGGAAGTCATAAAAATTACCCAGAATTCTGCCACTCAGAGCTTCCGGCCTTTTTAAATGCACGTATGTGCATACACACGCACGCACACACTGCTGTAGGTGGGATCATAACGCATGATGTGTCTTCTAGTCTTTTCCACCTAGGACATCGTGAATGTGTTTTAGAGGGGCTAGGACTGCGGACTGTGGACCAGGATGCCTGGGTTCTGCTTGGGGCTTCACCCCTTACTAGCTGTGTGTCCTTAGGCCAGTTACTGAACCTCTTTGTGCTATGATTTCCCCATCTGTAAAGTGGAGGAGTAGCAGTCTTTATCTAAGGTTGTTTTGCAGGTTGGACGAGCTATAACAGGTGAGAGCAGCAGGCTGGCTGTTATCCTCTGGTTCCCATGTCGATTACTATCCTTTGAGAATAGGAATTTTATGGGTGACCCTGGGTCACCTGTTGCTGGACACCCAGCTTGTTTCTGGGTTTGCACAGAAGTGGCAGCTCTGCAGTAAGCCTTCTTGAACCCTGGGCCTGTCCCCCACTCTCCCACCTTGGCCCTTACTGGGTGACCTCAGGGGCTGCCCTAGCATGGACTCATCAGGCAGTGGGGAGCCTGGGGACCTCCTGGCCTCATTGCTAGCCATGCAGCAAGTTGCCAGAGGGCTGGGAGACCAGGAGGGGGAAGTTTTCTTTGGCAGCCTCTGAGCAGCTTCTCTGGACCGGCTGTGGGCAGGGACCCGGGCAGGAGGGGAGCAGGCATGGGGGTGCGGGCGGCCTGTCTCACACCTGGGCCTCTGCTGGAAAGCGCCTCAGCCCTTTTGGGAGAGAGGTGGAATTTGAATACACACCTTCCCAAGCAAGAGTGAACCCTGTTCTTGGTTCTGCTGACAACGCCGGTCCTCCTCCCCACCCCCAGGCAGCTGGCGAGTCTTTTTTTTTTTTTAAATAAATTTATTTATTTTATTTGTTTATCGTTGGCTGCGTTGGGTCTTCGTTGCTGCGCGCGGGCTTTCTTTGGCTGCAGCGAGCGGGGGCTACTCTCCATTGCGGTGTGCGGGCTGCTCAGTGTGGTGGCTTCTCTTGTTGTGGAGCACGGGCTCTAGGGTGTGCAGGCTTCAGTAGTTGTGGCGCGTGGCCTTCAGTAGTTGTGGCACATGGGCTCAGTAGTTGTGGCTCATGGGCTCTAGAGCACAGGCTCAGTAGTTGTGGTGCACGGGCTTAGCTGCTCCGCGGCACGTGGGATCTTCGCAGACCAGGGCTCGAACCCGTGTCCCCTGCGTTGGCGGAGGATTCTTAACCACTGCGCCACCAGGGAAGCCCAACTCGCAAGTCTTGATAAAGCCTCTGCTTTGGGGAGACCACAGGGGGCCCTCTGGTGACAGCATACCCAGCAAGCAGGCTTCAAATGAGTTTACTTTTCTGGACTGATAAGACCTTATTGAAAGAATAAAGGAAAATATTGAGCACCTACTGTGTGCTTCTCGTGTTCCTACATTCATTCAGTTCTTCAGTGTCTGTTTACTGAACACGCATTGTGTGGTTAGGCATCAAGGAGAGAATGATCTTGTTGGACACTCGCATTGTCCCCATGATGTAGGTGTTAGCCTTCTTTGTTTAAAAACGTGTTATTTTGAGATAATTGTGATTTCTCATATAGTTGTGAGAAATCACCCAGTTTTCCCCAGTGGTAGCATCTTACGTAACTGTAGTGCAACGTCACACCCGCGAGATTGACACAACCCGCCCATCTTATTCAGATTTCACCAGTTTTACACGCACCTGTGTGTGTGTCCATGTGTGTGTTTGTGTCTCTGTGTGTGTTTGTGTGTGTCTGTCTCTGTGTGCGTGGTCCCTGTGTATGTTTGTGTCTGTGTGTCTGTGAGGCCTGTTTCATTTTACAGAGAGGAAGTGATGCTCAGGGACGAAGGCCTTACTCAGGACCACGCAGCCAGGTCGCAGAGAGTTGGGTCTCACATCTGGACATCCTGACTCCACATTCCTGAACTGCTTTGGGAAAAAAATCACGTTTACTCTTTGCCGCTGTTCTTGAACCTGGTAGCCCCACTGGTCTCTGCTGGAGCTGTGAGCTGAGACCCCTAGGGAGGCTAGAATCCTAAGACGTTGGTGCTGAGGTGCTGGCTCCTCCATTTCACAGACGAGAAAACTGAGGCTCAGAGAAGTTAATGGGTTTGCCTAACATCACCCAGCTGGTCAGGGACTGGTCTGGGTCTGCTTCTTCCGGGTCTGCACGTGGCAGTGACCACAATGAGCTGCTTTTTTCAAGAGGTAAAAGGACAGAAGACACTGTTGACCACAAACACCAGGCTCAGGATTCAGATCGGTTACTAGGGAGATGGTGGGGGCCTTCGGGGAGGTTTCTGAGCAGGAGATGGCTCCGGAAGTGTGCGAGGTGACCTCAGACACTTAGCATGCCCCCAAGTGTGTGCCAAGGAACACTAAGGACTCGGGTGTTGGCATGATTGTTTTCCTCATTCACGTACGTTTGGGAAACAGGAGATTAAAGAAAGCTAAACGGGGTTGTGTGCTGCAGGACTTATCAGTGCCTTTAATGCACTGACATTCACTGTGACCCTCTAGGCAGGGGAAGGATTTCTGTTCTGCACAATGTATTTCAGGAAGTACTTAACAAGACACTCTGCAGTGTGAGATGTTGAGGTTCTGATGCCAGGGCTGAGGTGGGCAGAAGTGCTCAGGGAGCAGGATACAAGCGGCCGAAGTCTTTGTATTTTTTTAAAGAGGAGGCTGATGTGGCTACAAGCGAGCATGCAAGGCGGGTGTAGCTCTGCTGGGGACGGTCGTAGGGTCAGTGGCTCTCAGATCAACGTGAAGTCTCCTTCTCAGCATAGGAAACACTTAAGAGATAATGTAAAGGGCAGACACTGGGATGCAGGGCTGTCCACCCACCGTGATCAAGCCACGTGCCCTTGTGTGTGGATGTGCTCAGATGGGGGAGAAACAGGCACAGATGAAGCCAGCCAGGTTGACAGAATTTCAGGTGATTTATTATTTTTAATATAAGGTTTCTGTTTGTTTGTTTTTTCTTAAACCAACAGAGGAGGTTGGACTCCATTCACTGGGGCAATGAAAAGCCATTGTGTTTGGAGTGAGGGTTGAGAGCAACGTAACAGAAGTGGCTTTATTTTATTTTATTTTTGAAGTAGCACATTTTTATTTTTATTTTATTTTTTAATACATCTTTATTGGAGGATAATTGCTTCACAATTCTGTGTTCGTTTCTGTTATACAACAAAGTGAATCAGCTATACGTATACGTATATCCCCATATCCCCTCCCTCTTGTGTCTGCCTCCCACCCTCCCTATCCCACCCCTCTAGGTGGTCGCAGAGCACCGAGCTGGTCTCCCTGTGCTATGCGGCTGCTTCCCACTAGCCATCCATTTTACACTGGGTAGTGTATATACGTCCGTGCCACTCTCTCGCTTTGCCCCAGCCTCCCCCTCCTACCCCGTGTCCTCAGGTCCATTCTCTACATTTATATCTTTATTCCTGCCCGACCACTAGATTCATCAGTACCTTTTTTTTTAGATTCCATATATATGCGTTAGCATATGGTATTTGTTTTTCTCTTTCTGACTTGCTTCATTCTGTATGACAGACTCTAGTTCCATCCACCTCACTACAAATAACTTAATTTCGTTCCTTTTTATGGCTGAGTAATATTCCATCGTATATACGTGCCACACCTTCTTTATCCATTCCTCTCTCGATGGGCACTTAGCTTGCGTCCGCGTCCTGGCTGTTGTAAATAGTGCTGCGGTGAACACTGGGGTGCATGTCTTTTTTTTAAAAGAAGGATTTTTCTGAGTGGCGTTAGGCAGGCAGGTTGGGAGAGGAAAAGGAAACAGGTATAACCCCCTTGGGAGGTGGCTGCTATAACCCAGGCCTGGGCAGCAGTGGGAGCTGGATGTAGCCTCAGAGCTTCTCATTTTCCCCGTGGCCCAGAGAGATTAAGTCACTTGCCCTGAGTCGTACAGCTGCCAGTCTGCAGACCCAGGACTTGGATTCAGCTCTCTGATTTCAGCGTCTTGGAACCCTGCCACGTGGCACCTAGCTGTCTTCATCTGCAGTGTATTTTCACCACCATTTGGGGTATGCACTGCTGGTCAACCCTGTAGAAAACAGGACTCGAGAGAGTGTGTGTGTGTGTGTGTGTGTGTGTGTGTGTGTGTGTGTGTCCGGGTGTCTGCTGCAGCATCGCATGTGGTAGCAGAAATTTACCCTGTGAATTTCTCTGTGACAGAGAAGATTCAGGACGTCCCCGGCACTGTGCTACCGTGAATACCATGAAAAGGTTAGAAAGGAGGAGAGCTTGTTGCCGTGAACGTTAGCAGCTGCTGTTCATGTCACTTCTGGTCCACATCCCTTGCCGGATGCCTTTCAGGCCAGAAACGTTGCTGAATTTTTTCAGCCTCTTAGTAAGATTCTTTAGTGCTGATGCTGCATTTTACTTAGCGCCTCAGCAGGGCCAGGGGCAGCACCGTGGAATCACACCCCGTCCTGTCCCTGTGGCACAATGTGAATACCCGGTGGGAGAGAAGCGGGGACTATATATAGCCTTCAGGCAGGGCAGGTTTTGCTGGCAAACGGGTGCAGAGCAGTTTTGGTCTCCAGAACTTTTGGATTGGGGGCTTGTAAGGATTTGGGGATCCGTGATATGAGTGCCGCCACTGGAGCGATGCCCGTGTGATGTCGATCCCTGGCTCTAGGAGAGTCTAGGTGATGGGAGAGAAAGCCGCTCTCCTCTCTGGACTTTTGTGTTCATGTGAAGACGGAGAAAAGTGGGGAAGGAGCTGCGTCTGATTGTACGGAGAGAGCAAGGGGAATGGCCGGCTTTTTACCCACATGCTCCTGCACTGTTTGACTCGTGCAATGAGTGTGTGTTACGTTTTTCAGTTTCAGGAGAAAAGGAAAAAATGACCCCCTTGTGTGCCCAGGACTCCCCTTGTGTTGGGGGCATTGGGGATTTTTTTTTAATTCAATCTGAGGTTTTTATGTCATTTTATTTTTAACTTTTTTTGGAGTATAGTTGGTTTACAATGTTGTGTGAGTTTCAGGTGTACAGCAAAGTGAATCAGTTACACATCTATATCCACTCTTTTAGATTCTTTTCCCATATAGGCCATTACAGAGTATTTTTTTTAATATTTTTAAATTTTATTTATTTATTTTCCTTTTTTTTTTTTGGCTGCGTCGGGCCTTAGTTGCGGCACACGGGATCTTTGTCGAGGCGTGCGGCATCTTTTCATTACGTCGCACGGTCTGCTCGGGTTTCCCTCTAGTTGCAGCTCTCAGGCTTCCCTCTAGTTGTGGCGTGCGGGCTCCAGAGTGTATGGGCTCTGTAGTTTGCGGCCCGCGGGCTCTCTCGTTGGGGGCACGGGAGCTCAATAGCTGTGGTACTCGGGCTTAGTTGCCCCGCGGCATGTGGGATCTTAGTTCCCAGACCAGGGCTCGAACCCGCGTCCCCTGCGTTGGAAGGCGGATTCTTTACCACTGGGCCACCCGGGAAGTCCCCATTACAGAGTATTAAATAGAGTTTGATCTGAGGCTTTTAAAAGGTCAGCTTGTCTCCACCGCGAGTGGGACCCAGGCTGCTCTCCCCACCCTTGCTGGCAGCCAGGCCTGCCCAGACCTTGGGCAGCTCCATAAATTCCTCCAGTGACGTGCTATCATCCTGCGCACGTGCTCCCCGGCAGCACTGGGAGGAAGCCCCACGCCACGTGTTCAGACGGGGCGGGACCTGCTGGAATTTGTGTTCTCTCATCTAGAAGCTAAACGGATCTTTTATTAAGGTCAGCATAATCCATTTTTAACTGAATTTGAAGGTCACTCTGTGCTTGGGAGTCTCGAGACTCTGCTGGGGACCCGTTGGCTAATCTGGTCACCTTGGACCATCAGCGTAAACTTCTCTGTTTCCTTGGGGTCAGAAGCGGGGGTGGGTGCGATTCATTCACTGAGCAACCATTTATTGAGCACCTTTTGTGTGCCAGACACGGTGGAGAGCACCAGTCCTGAGCAGCTCAGAGCCTGGTGGGGAAGCTGGACAGATGGGCAGGCGGTTCCAGGACAGTGGGACAAGAGCCGAGCCGGGAGTCAGCCCCAGGGGAACAGACTGGAAACACAGGGAGGCCCTCACTCACCTGGGCAAGGGCGGGGAAGGCTTCTGACCCCCAGGGCCCTTCCAGCTTTAAAATCTTGACTCTGTATCTCAGTTGAGGGCCTCAAATCCCAAAGAAATCAGCTCACCAAATTGCAATTCAAGAAGAAACATAACAGGGGCTGTGTTTCTCCAGCTGCTGACGGTCCCGAGAGCATCAGCCCCTCGGCAGGGCTGAAGTCGACACCTCCGTACCCCCGGTCACTTGGCAGTTCTCTCCCAGGATCAAGGCCATGTGTCACCCAGGTCAGGGAACCTGGTCCTGGCGTCCCCGCTCTGTGTCACCCTGGAGCGAAGCCCCTTAATCCAGGGCCTCTGTCTCCCGGTTGGCAAAATGGGAAAATTCTAAGAGCTCTGATAGCTGGAAAAGGGCGGCTCGTCCATGCAGCACAGCTGTACCAGGGCTGACCCTCAGCCTCGTGGCTGGAGCTGAGCTGGTCCGATCGGAGCAAAGTCAGCACGAACTTACTCCACCTTCAATGTGTGATGAGTGTACAGGGCAATTTCTAGATTCAGTCAATGACAAACTGAACGTTTTTTCTCCAAGGAGGCAGCAGTTCTTACTTCCAGCCAAGAATGCCTTTTCTTTTTTTTAAATTTAATTTAATTTATTTATTTTTGTTGAAGTATAGTTGGTATACATTGTGTTGATTTCTGCCGTACAGCACACTGATTCAGTTACACATACATATGTAATTGGTTGAATCCTCCTACATGGGGGATGCTGTACGCTGAGCTGTGGTCCTCAGGGGTCCTTGCTCCCGGTGCCTGGAGGTGAGAGGAGGGAAGGAAACAGGAAACCCTGGTTGCATCCAGCTCCCAGCCGTCCCGTAACCCTGGGGGGCTCTCAGGGTCACGGAACAGGTCACCCCAGCCCCCAGCCCTGGGGACGGGGGCTCACAGAGGAAGGAGCTCACATGTCCCTAGATGTGAAAGAGAAAGGGATCTTCGTCTGCTGGTCGGATGAATGGATGGATGAGAGAGGCCGGCCCAGTGCATTCACTGGGCAGACATTTTCTAAGTGACAGCTGCAGGCCAGGCCCTGTCCCAGGACAGGCAGGGGGCGCAAAGCCATGAACAACACAGAGTCCCTACGCGCCCGGAGCTGACCCTGCAGCCAGGGAGACGGGCGGTAAAGAGTGGACAGGTAGAGCACGCAGCATGTCCGATGGTGGCTGGTGGGAGAGGTGAGACAGTTGGGAGGGTGGGAAGGAGGTGGTCCAGAGTCCTCCTGGCCGGAGGCTGGACTTGGGGGTGGATGCTGACAGCTCCCCCCAGGGGAGGCCCTGGTGGCTTCAGAGGTGCTCCAGACTTCCCCCAGACAACCCTGGACGCTGCCGTCTGATTCTGACGAGCAGTGCAGAGACCCCGCCCCCAGTGCACACGCTCGGGCTCCTGGCTCCTCAGGTCCCGGCGCTGCCTCCTGGCCAGACCTCCTCTGTGCTGGCTGGGTGTGTGCTGGGGCGTGGGACTCCGCCGTCCCCCAGTGTGGCTCACATGGACCTGGGCACAGACACCAGTCCTTTTGACCAAAAACTCAGGGGAGGGAGATGTGTTTATTCTGAAGTGTAATCACCTTCTCCAGGAATACACAACAGAGGTCCTACTGTGTTTAGTTTGTCAGAGGCATATTGGCTTAGCTGTGAAGAGAGACAAGTTTCTGCACCAAGATCCCCCCTCCTTTATTTCTGAGTAAATATGCAGTTTTTTCTTGTCTGTCAAAAGTGCTTTGGGTGGGAACTCGGAGTTTGCACCTCTGCTCCTTTTTTATTTTTCTTCTCTGAAATCTAAGTTTGGGAGCTCAGGATCCAGAAGGGATTAAATGGGGACATTCTGTCCAGAGGGTGCACTCTGACCACTCAAAGTGCCTCAGCCAGGGGCAGCAGGGGAAGGATTTTGAGCGGGGGCCTGATGTGACCAGAGACAAAGCCAACTCCCGTGTGGAGGCCCAGGTGCCGTCTGGAGCCTAGTGACTGGGAGAGCAGGCGGGAGGCTACTGCAGTGGTCCCAGCACAGACGAGGGGGCGATGCGGACGGCAGCTGGGGGATGGAGCAAGCCAGGCCTGGAGACAGACTTCTTAGGCTGGAAGACATGATCACCATGTCTACCTGACTTTGCCCTGAATAAAAGTAGCTGGGACTGTCGCCCTTCCCTCTGCTGTCTGAGGACAGAATCACCTTCTCCCTCACCTGTCCCCTGTCACGCTCTTCTTCCCGCTTCCTTCCACCTTCAGATACACTTGCGTCTCATTTCTGTCACTAACGGGGCTTGTTCTTGTGAGCCAATTTTCTCTCTCTCCCGGGGCTCCAGGTTCCCTCTGGGCCAGGGACCTCTTGGAAGAATCCTTGAATGTTTTCCGTATCTCCAGTCTCGAGCGGCCAGGCCAGTATCACTGATCTCTCCTACTTCAGTGTCATCATAGGGATAATTAATATTTGTGGAGTGTTTCCTAGGGACTTTGGTCTCATTGTCTCAATGGCTGCACAGACGCTCTGTTTCGGGAGCAGGGAAACAAGGAAACCTCGCTCAGAGAGGTCATGTGACTTCCCCCATGTCACACAGCTGTCCTGCGGGGGCCAGCCCTGAATTCAGGGCCCTGGTCTCTGGGTCCCAAGCCCTCTCCCCTGGGCCAGCATTTCCTGGTGTGGTTGGTGCTTTTAAACGACTGAAGTCTTATAAGGAACCCAGAGATGCAGGTGGAACTGGCCGTGGATCACATGGCGGGAAATCGTAAGGCCTGGAGTCTTACTCAAATCTCTCTCTCTGTATATATATGTGTATATGTATATATATATTATATGTATGTTATTGTGGTCACATGGACATAAAGTAAAATTTGCCACAAACTTGTGAATTTTTTTTCCCTCAAAGGCTTTTGGATTTTGGAACTGAGGATGAAGAAAGGAGTGCTTTCAAACGAAATCCCTGATATATTTCCCTTACCATCTGTGGATGGCGAATGACGCTGTTTTTTTCAATCTTCAGAAGGTTAAAATAGTTGAAAAGGAAATTTTCAGATAAATGAGAGCCTGGTGGGTGGTCTGGGGCCTTAACCAAGCTCAGGGAGGTGGGGTGGGAGGATGCCCCCCGTCCAGGCCTGTGGAGGCCCGTCAGCTCTGTGGTCCACAGAGCTCTGTGGTCCAGGCCTGTGGAAGAGCTGGGGTCCAGGGCTGCCCCACCTGCCCAGCGGCGGGCAGGTTGGGTGGTGAGGGCCGGGGTGGGCTGTCCTCGTCACAGACCCTCTGCTGCCAGGTCCCCACTGCCTTCTGGAATCCGGCAGCGTCCCAGGAAGGAGCCGAGTGCCAGGGTCTCAGGGAGTTTCCCCCCAGCCACCTTCCCGCGGGAGCCCGGGCGAGGCTCTGCGGCATCAGCGCGGGGTGTGGACACCAGGGGCCTCTGCCGAAGGCCCGGCCTGGCTTCCTGAGGCCGGGGGCCTGCTGCCTGGTAGCGGCGTTCGTGAATAGGTGCCCGTTTCCAGTTCTCACAGTCTTGGTTGGGGCTGTCAGCCTTCACGGGGTGCCGTGATCCTCAGGGTGGACCCACGGAAGAAATCGTCCCCCTGCCTCCTGCCGCCCCGGAGACCCACGTGCCTCTTGGAAAGGCCTCTGTGGTTCTGGAGGCCGAGCGTGTCTGTCTGGAGATGACTTTGCTGACGGCCTGGGAACCTCCATTCGGACAGAAATCACACCCAGTTCCCTCCGTCTGCTCTCGCCTGAGGACCCTCCTCAGAGTCTAGATGCGGTCTCCCCAGGCCCAGGGTGGAGTGAGGCCGGGCGTCCAGGCGGGACGGGAGGACGGGGGTCTGGCCTCACCCCGCCGCCGCCCTGGTGACAGGCTGCAGGCCTCCTGGCTGCGCCCCAGCCCCTCGGGGAGGCCGGCCAGCCCTCGGCCTCTCCCGCTCCCCTCCTGCCCCGCCTCTGGAACATCTGTGCTCACGGGGAGTGAGGCTCCCAGCCCCAGCGGCCCCACGGACGATGGCTCCCCAGATGCTGTGGCTCTTTGGGCCGTAGTCCCTTCCTCTGGGAGCCGGACCTCGGGGCACCTGAGCTCTGAATTCCCACCTGGCTCTGGGGCCTCTGCCCCGGGGCCCCACCCCTGTCCTCTTCCCTCCAGCTGTCCTTCTTGGCACCCGGTTCCCGATGGCCACTCAGACAGAGCCTCTAAAGGGCCGGCCTTGACCTGTGGGCCTTCTAGGCCTGCAGCTCCTCTGCAAGGCGTGAGCATCGGGCCTGCTCAGGGCGGGTCCTGGAAGCCAGGGCCACACCTGTGTTCACGGCCGAGGAGAGCTTAAAGCAGGGGCGGTGTGCCCAGGCATGGGCAGGCGTAGCGAGAGCACAGCGGGCAGCTCCCTGGGCCGGTAAGGGCAGCAGGGGCAGCCCCGGGGCCCGAGGGCAGGAGGAGGGAGCTGTCGGCGAGCCATGGGGTCTGTGTGCAGGGCCATGCACTGGACACCGGACACGGCCGGTCCATGTGTCCCTGCGGGGAGGATGCTGGAGCAGCCAATACCCTGCTCTCCTCTCGTCTGCCGGCCCTTCCCACCGGAAGCCAGAGGGCCAGGGCCCACCGATGCGTGCCACCCAGATCTGCCTCACGGGACGCAGAGCCAGGGGCAAGGAGGGCAAGACCCTGGAGCCACTCCCACTTTACAGATGAGGAAGCCGAGGCTAGGGACTGCGGTCGTCTTTTTTTTATAACAGCTTTGTTGAGATAGAATCCACACACCGCACGGTTCACCCATCTAACGGGTACAGTTCATATTCACAAGGGTTAGCGTATTCGCAGGGTCGTGTAGCCATCGCCGCTGTCTGTTTTAGAGCATGTTTTTCACCCCGAAGAGAAACCATGTGCCTGTGAACAGTCGCTCCTCAGTCTCCACTCCACCCCGCAAGCCCTAAAGTGAGCTCGGGTCTTTCTGTCTGTATGAATTTTTCTATTCTGGGCGTTTCATATGAATAGAATCATTTCATACGTGGTCTTTTGCATCTGCTGTCTTTCACTTTGCCTATTGTGTTCAAGGTTCATCCGTGCGGGAGCCTGTGTCAGGACTTCCTTTCTGTGGCTGAGTTGCGTTCACTGTCTGGATGTATCCGTTTGTGTATCCATTCATCGCATGATGGACAGTTGGGTGTTTCTGCTGTTTGGCTCTTGTCAATAGTACAGCGGTGGACATCCGTGTGAGGCTCCGTGTGAGTGTAATGCTTTCATTCTCTTGGGTAGAGAGCTGGGAGTGGAATTGCTGGGTTACGTGGTTACCGCCAGACTGTTTTCCATTCCCGCCTGCAGCTGTGAGGCCTCTGAGCCCCCCACATGCTCACCAACACTTGCTATTGTCTGTCTCTTTGATTCCAGCTGCCTCGGTGGGGTGCAGTGGTGTCTCACTGTGGTTAAGGGGTGGGATTTGAACTGTGGTCTTTGCACCCCGAGGCTGTGCCTTCTCCCCAGCGGGAGCTGACCCCCCATGGGGCCATCCTCCTTGGGACCCCAGTGTCCCCAGAGGCAGGCTGAGCTCCTGGAAGGCAGGGTCGTGCAGCCCCAGATCCGCTGTGATGAAGGTCTGCCCTGCCCCTGCCAGGCAGCCAGGGGTGCTCTGTGCTCAGCGCTCCTTACGGGGTAAGAACTGGGTGGGCGGTACCCCGCAGGCCCAGAGTTCTAGAGTCCAGGCCGTTGAAGCCCCTGGTTGGGACATTCTGGAGAAAACCCTTGAAGTCTCCAGAATGTTCTGGACAGGTGCTTTTCCCGAATCATGAATCGTAAGACTCTCACTGGTTGCGTACTTGCACATCTTAGGTCGCTTGATCCTCTGCGTAGCCCTTGTGATCGTCATGTCCTTTTTTGTGGGGGAAGAAACTGAAGCCCAGAGAGGTCAGACCACTGACCCAAGGCTGCACAGCAGAGCCAAGACTTGAACCCACATTTGGCCGGACAGTCCATGCTCAGGCCACGGTCATCACAGCCTTGCTTTTTCTCCCTTCCTTTGGTTTCCCCCAAACCCTTTCATCCCCGCAGTCGTGACAGTCTGTGGTGGGGGGATGCTCTTGTCCACAGGGGGTGTGGGTGTCCCTCTGGGCCAGGAGCCATGGGGAGCTCCGAGGAGCGGGGGACACAGCCTGCTCGTGAAGGCCTCCCAGACCAGCGAGGGGATTTGAACTGAGCTTGGGTGACCTTTCTGGGTGACACTGCCATTCAGATGACCCCTTCATTCACTGATTCATTCATTCCACAATGATTTATTTACTGAGTGTGACCAGGTGCCTGGTGACTAAGAAACCGTGATGTGTGAAACCAGACACAGCCCCTTCTTCGCACATCTCCCAGTCTGGTGGGAGAGAGAGACAGGTGCTGGTTACCGGCCACACAAGCAGTTGTGGCCGGGCTAAGGGCTTGGAAGGAGAGGAACGTGCTGCGAGGAAAGTAGGTCATGGGGGCCTTTGTCTTCATGGCGGGGGGCGATGTCTGGGAGGCTTCCTGGAGGAGGTGACTGTTGATCCGAGGTCTGAATAATAAGAGGAAGTGAACAAGGCATAAGAGAGGAGGCAAGAGTATTCACCGTAGAGGGGACAGCGTGTGCAGAGGCCCGGAGGCAGGAGAAAGGCACGTGGCGGGGAGGCTGTCTAAGGCGGAGGCTGAGGAGGCAAGCCGGGCCGGCAGCACCATGGTGTGGGGGGCAAGGGCTCCGTTGAAGGGTCCCGGTGGGGGCGGCATGGCTAGACTTGCCTTTCGAGAGGGTCTGTGGCTCTGGAGGGTAGAACCAGAATGAAGGCAGCAGTCCTGGGGTCTCATGCGAACCAGCAGCCGGGGCCGTCCGAGGCAGGGTGAGTGGCGGCTGCCCCCCAGGGCTGGCGGGAGAGGGTTTCGAGACGGCTGAGAGGCTGCTCAGCGCGGCCTGGGCCTCTGCTGCCCAGGGACCCCCTGCCTCCTCGAGATCCAGCTGGAAGCCCCAGGTGGGGTTTGGGGTGCTGTGAAAGGCATCTGCCGCCCCGGCCACGTCCAGGGCCCCTAGAGGAGGCCTCACCCCTCCCCTGTCCCTTCTCCAGCCTGCGGCCGGCACTGCCCAGCTGGGCCTCGCTGCGGCCCATTCATTCGCAGCCTCCCACTGCCTCCTCGAGAGAGGGGGAGCGTGCAGGCTGCGAGGACGGAGATGCTGGCCCTGGGCCAGCCCAGCTTCCCTGCCCACTGCCCCCCCCCAGACGCCCCCCACCCCCCCGCCTGCCCTGTCTTTATGGCAGGCAAAGTGCTAATTCCCAGCGCAGAGAGGTGGGCCAGAGTCTGCGGCCAAGAGAGAGACTGTTTACAGCCTCCGGCGGTTCTTGGCTCCAGAGGTCCGGCGGGCTGGCCTTGCAGTGACATGTTTATTCTCCAGGCCCACTGCTGGCCCCGGCTCTTGGCAGGGCCGAGCGGAGGGTTCTTGGTGATGGGGACGGGCTGGCGGCTGGGGGCTGTTTGTGTCTGTGCTCGCCTGCTCTCTCGCTCCCTCCTGTTTTACATTCAAGGCGGTGAAATGTGGAGCTGAGGCCCAGGGGCCCCCTGTCCCCAGCACCTTCAGAAGCTGCACCCTGGCCCCCTGCTCGGGCTCCCGGGAGACCCTGTAGGGCCAGGGCTCCAGAGTCCCACCGGGAAGGTCTTGGGGGCCCCTCGGTCCCTCAGCAGATTCCTGCGGAGCACCCGGCCAGTGCCAGACCTCGGGTGACGGCAGTGAGCAAGACAGACGGGGCCCCGTCTTCCGGGGCCGGCTGTCCCCTGGCAGGGGTAACTGGGCTCCTCTGGAGGTCTCCTCGCCACCCAGCCGCAGAGCTCCTTCCCACCCGCAGTGCCTGCAGGTCCCCGTCCGCCCACGAGGCTGGCTGCAGTGAGAGAGCCGGGCTTTGGGGCCAGATGGTGCTGGGACAGATCCCAGCTCTGCCGCTGACCAGCAGGGTGACCTCAGATGAGGCCCTGCACCTCTCCCGGGCTCCGCTCTCTCGTCTGAAAGTGGGAGGAGGACTGTGACCCTTTACAGCTGACCTCGGGGGCCGATCACTTATGCATTCAAACGCCCCCTCAGGGTCACCAGGTGCTGTGCTGGGCATGCAGTGGCAGATGAAGACCGGAGTGGCTGTTAGGGGCAGCGCATGAAGCAGGGGCCGCTTTCCCAAGGGACCAGGCCAGGAAAGGGCAGACGTGATCCTTAGAGTGTAGCCAAGGATGGCATTGGTGTTCCTGCGTCCCCATCCCAGGGCCTCTCTCAAGGAGCACCCTGTCCAGGCCAGGTTAGCCCTGTGCAGAAGGTCCAGCTAGGGTCTTTGGGGACAGAGGGTGTTCAGGAGGGTCCCAGGTGCCTGGGCCCAAGTGTAGTGTGGAGCACCGACTGGCTGGTGACTGGACGGGCCGGCTGTTTCCCTGGGGTCTGGCCCTGCGGCCTCTCTGGTTCCCTCCAGATCTGGGTTCTGAGCTCCGATGGAGGGGGCCACACCACGTGGCTGGACCTCATCCCGAGGTGTCTCAGCGGCTGCTTCTCTACCCCACGGAGGTGCACCAGCCCGGTTCCCCGGTGGACACGCGAGCGGGTGCCCGCTGCTGGGCCCGGCACTGTCTCTGACCCGCAGGTCCTCCCATGCAGCCCTCCGCTCGCACACTGATGTCCTGCTGCTTCCTCTCCTAAGTCCTCAGGTCCTTGCCCCACACCACCCGTCCCCTCTCTGTGACCACCAGAAACTTGGGTGTCTGTAGACCAGGCTTGGCCAACTTTTTGTTAAAGGACCAGGTCGTTAACATTTTAGGCTTTGCGGGCCCGTCTCTGGTCTCTGCCGCATTTTCTTCTCTGTTATTTATTTATCCTTTACAATTCTTTAACGTGAAATGTAAAAACCATTCTCAGCTCGGCTGGCTGGTGGGTTGCGGGTCGCCGCGGCCTCCTGCGGACCAGCCGGGTGAGATGTGGGCTGGCTGTGCGTCACCCGCGTCTGAAGTTTTTGTTTTCTGAGCACAGACCTGCTGAGCTGCACACATATATTGGCTCTGTTAACTCGGACAACAGCCCCGTGACGGGCACTGTGAACCCATTTCACAGGTGAGGAAACTGAGGCACAGGGAGATGAGCAAACCAGCCTGTGGTCTCACAGCGGGTCAGGGCAGCACCGGGATTTGAACCCAGGCCATCAGTGTCTGTCTCAACCACGGTGCCTCACCATGTGGCTTTTGGCGCCCAGCTTCTCTGCCGCCTGCCCCTACCTGGATTATTTTGGATGTAAAGGAAGCCCGGATTCTATTCCTGGCTTTTTCTGGGTCTCTCTTGGCCTCCCGGCTGGCCTGCGTCCCCATTGACATTTGCCTTCTCCCAACCTGTCCCCATCACCTTCACTTGCCCCACATTAGGAAGACACCCTCTGGAGCAACTCAAAGTTCCAGAAATGGCTTCAGCAGCACCTGCTTCTTCATGGCCAGCCCTCAGGTCACACAAGGCAGAGCAGTGTCCCTTCAGCTGCTTGGCCCACATTCTGCAACCCTATATCTAAGCCACGTGGGCTTGGCCACGGCACGTGACTGAGGTAGGGAGTAGAAGCCCCAAGCCGTCAGCCCGACATTGCCCGCTGGACTTGTCCTGGCAGTAGGGGCAGCTGTGGCTGAAGGGTCCCTGGGAGAGGTTGTCCCTTGCCACTAATCAGGCACAGAAAGCGGTCCCTTGCCACTAATCAGGCACAGAAAGCGATCCCTTGGCGTCCTGAAGCTTTGGGCCACCAGAGGCTGATTCTGAACTTTCTGGCCTCCCAGGGTGCTGTCAAAAAGACTGGGAATTTTGGATAGGTGATTCAAATGAGAGAGAACACAAATAATATATGGGGAAATAGTTACATAAAAACTACTAAAATATCAGGGCTTCCCTGGTGGCGCAGTGGTTGAGAGTCCGCCTGCCGATGCAGGGGACGCGGGTTCGTGCCCCGGTCCGGGAAGATCCCACATGGCCGCGGAGCGGCTGGGCCCGTGAGCCATGGCCGCTGAGCCTGCGCGTCCGGAGCCTGTGCTCCGCAACGGGAGAGGCCACAACAGTGAGAGGCCCGCGTACCGCAAAACAAAACAAAAAAAACAGTCCATACTTTGACCCAATAATCCCATTTCTAGAAATGCATCCAAAGGAATGAACTTGCAAGAATGCAAATGGTAAGACACAAAAAGATGTTCTTTGCACTATTATTTATAATAGTGGGGAAGTTCTGAACATCCAACGATAAAATACAGTTAGGCAAACTGTTGTGTACCCCTGGGGGTAGAATATTCTGTGGCTTTAAAATGACAGCCACGGAGCCCATTTCAACACAGAGAAGCTGATGATCTAATGCTGAGTGAACGTAAGCAGAGCACAACATTGTACCCGTGTCTCGATTACAGCCTTAAAGAAATACGTCCACGTAAGTCCAGGCTGGAGGAGGGCTTGGAAAGCTGGTACGGCTGTGTTCGCGAGGTGATGGGAGCCCCTCCCACTGAAACGCGCGCTAACGCCATCCCCGAGTTCTTAGTGTTAAACGTGAGGCAGGCACTTCCGTGCCCGTGACCTTGGACAGGCCGCGGGCTGTGTCAGCCTCGCTTCCGCCATCTGTGAAATGGGGCGGCACCTCTGCAGCTGCCCGTGGGGTTATGGGAACCGGAGGGGCCTGCCTTGCAAGGCCTGGATTGTGGGTGACACCTTGCTGTCCTGTGTGGAGCTGGAGTCACCATGGAGCCCAAGGAGGCCAGTAGTGAGGGTGGGGGGCTGTAGACCAGGCCCCCCTGCCAGGTGAAGCAGGGAGCCCGGCCTCCGATATTGACGACCTGCGAGGTGGGTGTGGGGTCGCTTCTCCAAGGCCACCCAGCTCCTGAGACTTGGAGCTGGGAGCTGCCCCAGGCCCTTTCCTTGGCTTTGATGCTGTCTCCTGGGGTAGAGCCTTTCAGATAGGGCTTCCTTCCTGGGAGCCGATGGGATCTTTGAACTCTCGGATCTCATGCGACCAGGGAGCTGAAAGCTTCTGTGTCACGTTGGTGCCAGTGTCGCTTGACACGTGGCCTGTCAAACGGCTTCCGTTGGGTGGAGGGTTCCTGTCGTGGGCTGAATTGTATCCCCCCCACAAATTCCTATGTTGAACTGCTAACCCTAGCACCTGAGGATGTGACTGTATTTGACTATATTTGGGTCTTTACAGAGGTCATTAGGGTGGGCCCTGATCCAGTAGGACTGGTGTCCTTGTGAGAAGAAGAGATTAGCACACAGACACACGCACAGGGGAAACCCCGTGTGATACACAGGGAGAAGATGGTCCTCTGCAAGCCAAGGAGAGAGGCCTTGGAAGGAACCAAACCTACCAACAGCCTTGGTCTCCAACGTCCAGCCTCCAGAATTGTGAGAAAAATATATCTCTGTTGTTTGAACCTGCCGGCCTGGTACTTGGTTACGGCAGCCTGAGCAACAGACGTCCGTAGGGGTGTCCAGCACCCGCGGGGTGACAGCTGAGTATGTTCAGCCTTGTGTGAAGGGGGCTGTGTGGGTTTTATTAACTGCACCTTATGGCTGGACGTTTAGACGCTTTCCCCCACTATTATAAATAACAGTGCAAAGAACATGTTCCTGCACGTTCACAGCCTTAGTCAGCAAGGCTGGGCCCTCCGTGTGAGGAAGACAGCCCAGGCCGGGGGAGCCCAGAGCCCGGGCTCACACCCGGCAGGAGTGCCCTCCAGGGGACTGCACGACCTTGAAGGTCATCTTCTGGGCTCTGGCTCTGAGCTGAGGTCCTTGTAGGAGCGGGGAGCGTTGGAGGAGCCCCTCGGCTGGGGGTGGGAAAACCGGCGTCCGCAGGCAGCTCAGGCTCACAGGCCCCGGGGGCGGAGGTCAGCCGGCTGCTGGCAGCTGCGCCGAGCCAGTCGTGTGGGAACGGAGGCCTCGGTCGTCCCCACAAAGATTTTCTGTGGCTGGTTCTGGGAGAGAGAGAGCGGGAGAGAAAGGGAGAGCTGTGAAGCGAGGTGGAGGCCATCCCCAGGCGCCTCTTGCCAGGCTGGGAGCTGGCAGCGGCGTCCTCCCTCCGGGTACATAATATCCCATAATAGGCTCTGGCTGTCCAGAGACAGAAAAAAGATTGACATCACGCAAGTGTTGGGTTCGGTGAGTGGAGTGCCCGCTGGCCCCTCCGCCACGTTAGCGGCTTCTGTCCACCTGGAGAGGTCTGCTCGGGGGGTCAGCGCCTCGAGGGACGGTGCTGGGGCCCGGTGTGGCCCCAGGTTCACGTCCACCCGAACCTGTGAATGTGCCCTTATTTGGAAATAAGGTCTTTGCAGATGTGATCGAGTTAGGATGAGGTCACTGGATGAGGGTGGCCCTGAAACCACTGCCTGGTGTCCTTATAAGACGAGGGGAATTTGGACCCTGGCAGAGAGGATGGTGGGCGGAGACAGACACGCACACAGAGGCCACGTGAAGATGGAGGAGAATGGGAAGGATGCAGCTAGAAGCCAGGGGCCGGCAAGGATGGCTGGCAGCCACTAGAAGCTAGAAAAGGCAGGACGGATCCTCCCCTAGAGCCTTTGGAAGGAGTAGGGCCCTGCCGATACCTTGATTTCAAACTTCTCCAAACCGAGCAAACGAATTTCTGTTGTTGAAGCCACCTGGTTTGTCATAATTAGTTATGGCAGCCCTGGGACGCCAGTGCACTCGCCCGGTGGTCCTTCCCTTCTTTCTCCCTCCATGGCGTGGCACGTCCCTCTTACAGACTGCGAGTCCCAAGAGATGAGAGCGGCTTTCACGCGCCTTGTCTCCTGGGTGGGGCTGGCCGTGGGCCGGCACACAGTAGGTGCGCAGTAAAGGTTCGCTGAGTGGATGAGAGGGGCAGGGGCTGGGGCAGGAGGAGAAGGGAAGGGGTGACTCTCAGAGATGACCCTGTGGCCGGCAGGGGGTGGGGGGCGGCCCCTCCCCTCCCCTTCCCATGCCTGTGCCGTCCTTCTTGTCCAGGCTTGGCTTCACGGGAGGGGAGGGGTGCCGTGCCAGGCTCAGGCCCGGCCACTGCCCACTGCTCCTGTCCCGTCTCCTGCCTCTTGCTGGCCGTCTGGCTTTGGGCAACTTACCAGACCCCAGTTTCCCCCAGTGTAAAATGGGTTTGCAGCACCCCTCCTTTGGGTCGTCTTGGGAAATAAGCCAGTTGGCCCGTGGAAGGCAGCGTGGTGGACGTTTGCGTGGATCTGGACAAAGGCTGGTTTGGATGGGGAGAGCCGGGCCAGCCGAGGGAGGAAGGAGGGCGGAGGATGCCCGTGGAGAAGGGAGGAGGGCGCAGTGGTTGAGGGCGTGGTGTTGGAGGGCAGGTCCTGTGTGGGCCCTCGGCTGTACCGTTTCTGTCCTGGGGTAGCTGACTCTCTGGCTCAGTTTCCCCATGTGGAAAATGGGGGCGGCACCAACCTCACAGGTGACTGGGTGTGAAGGGGCCAGGGCGCCTTGCACAGGCTCTCCAAGCCTGCACCTCAGGTGACGAGGGGAGAGGGCGGGAGCGGGTGCCTGGTACGGACAGGACGTTCCGTACCTGTGGAATCGGCTTGTCTTCGTTTCTGGCCTGCATTCGGGGCTGAGGAGGAAAGTGCTGGCCGGGCAAACCAGAGGCAGCTTCTCGGTACAAAAGCCTTTGCATCTGAAGGTCGGGCGTCCCTTGAAAGAGCCATGCAGAATGTCCCGAGCCATCCAGGCCTCCCGTCTGTGCTTCTGAGTAGGGGGACCCAGGCTCAGACGGAACGTGATGTGCGGGAGAGGTGACGCTGGTGCAGACGCGCTCTGCCCCTGGCCTGCCCTGGTTTGTGTACTGAGGGCTTTGAGGGAAACTGGGGTCGCCCCTGCACCCGTGCATCTCCCTGCTGGAACCCGGCACACACGTCGGGAAACGTCTGGCAGGCGTCAGAGGGCGGTCTGCACTGTGGAAGCGAGGCATCCTGCTGGGCGTGGAGACCCCGCCCCCCCGCCGCCTATCTGGGGGCCGGGGCCTGTCTTATCACTGAGTATCCCTAGGGGTGGGAATGGGCAGCTCTCCAGGAAGGCGTCTTTTCCTGTTGTCACTTCTTTCCTCCCTGCGTTTTCCAAGGTGGCATAGAGAGCCCCCGTGTGCCAGCTGCGGCCGCAAGATCCTAGGACCCCATCCTTGTTCCCCCGAGACCACCCGAAGGGCCGTGTTATGCCCATTGCACAGATGGGCTTACTGAACCCTGCCAGGCTGGTGTTTCCCTTTCTCTGTTTCTCGCCTGGGTCAGGGAAGGCAGGCTACCCTGGTCGCCTGGCCCTGCAGGGGACAGGTGGGCGGCACCTCCCAGGGTGGCCCCAGCCTGAGGGAGGGGGATTCCTGCTGCTATTTTCAGCCACTCCAGGGAGACCCTGGGCTGCTGCCACCGGCCGCGGTCCACGGCTGTCGGGACTGGCCTGTGGGTCTCACGTGATGTCGGAGTATCCTCCTGGCCCGGGAGGGGCCAGCACCCCTGCGCTCAGCCCCTCGCCCCTTTCCTGGAGGCAGAGGGGGGCATCCCATGGCGCGGCCCCCACCCCTCTGGGCTGGAGGCAAGTTAGCGTTAACCCCGTGCCTGGGTTTCCCGAGCCCTGTTGGGGCCCTCGCTCCAGTGGGTGGCTGTAAAAATAGCACTTGCTTTCAGTTAGGAGCTGGGGGCGGCGGGGGCCCAGTTTCCCTGCTCCTGGAGGAATTACCAGCCCACATGTTGCCAGGAGCCTTGGCTGGGAGAGGCAAGCGCGGCTCCAAGCCGGCGAGCGGGCGGCGGCGCAGATGGAAACTCGATCCCGGCTCAGCAGACTGTTTGATTTATTTTAAAATCAAGCAGATGGCTGCCGCAGGGGTTTGTTTAGGTTCAGCTCCGAGCCGGGCCCGTGGCCAGGAGCCTCGGGGCAGCTGCGCCAGAAATTTTTCAATGACTTTGGTCGTCAAACCACCTCTTCCCTCCCTTTTGAACTGGAGCCTCACCACACACATGTCGGCGGCCGCGCGCGCCTTCTCCGCGCGGCCCGGCTGCGCCCGGCTCTCCGGTCCTCCCTTTGTCTCGCTGCCGCCACCTCTGTCTTTGTCCTCCTGTCTCGCTCTGGCTCTGGCCCTGTGCGTCTCCCGCTTTCTGGGTCTCTCTGGGTGTCCTCGCCGCTCCCTTTCGCGGGGAACCTTCCCACATCTCCCGCCCGGCTCCCTGGCTTCCTCCGGCGGCTCCCTCCCCCCCGCTCCAGGCACATGGGAGAACAGCCAACCTTTGTGGCCACTCAGCGTCCTCCGGGCTGCCCCCTGTGCGAGACACTGTGGCTGGGAACACCAGGCCCCGACCGTAGAATCCTGGAGGGGACCAGCCCTCCGAGGTCAAGCGGCTCAGCCCCCGCCCGGGGCATGGAGGCCGGGCGGCCCGCAGCTGTCCCCGCTGGGCGGTGGGTGGCCTGGGCACCTCTGAGGAGCCCGCTGTGTGGCTGGGGAGGCCAGCTGGGGGCCGCCAGCGGGGTTCATGCTCCCCCCGCCATGTGCCCCCCCCAAACGGCAGGCGAACAGGCCAAGTTACATCCCCCGCTCCCCCTAAGGGACTAATTGGGCCTGTTCACACGGCCAGCAGGCTCTCCAGCTCCAGACCCCCCAGCCAGGGCTGCCCGGCCTCATCCCCTAAGGGGCCCAGCACCCACTGCCCTGCTTCCTAAACAAACCAAGGTTTGAAATAGCGGCCAGCCCTGTAAATAACCCCGGGTCCCCAAGGAGCGCTCTCCGGGCGGGGGGAGCGCGGGCCCCCCCCCCCCCCGTCACCCCGGCACCGCGGCGGGGGTGGGGAGCAACGATGGCACGCGGCCCCTGGCCTGGGCGGGGGGCCAGGCCTCATGGCAGGCCCTGGGCGGTTCTGGGATGTTTTTGTGCCTCTGGTGGCTGCAGTCGATCTGGTGGGTGCTGACTCAGCTGTCCTTCCCGGTCCCTGTCCCCCAGGGTCACCCCTGACTCGCTGGCCCGCCTCAGGGAGGACAGGAGAGGCCTACGCCAAGCTGGCCACATTGCAGCCGAGGGTCCGCCGGGGGGACCTGGAGGAGAGGCCAGGATGTTAGTTTCACATCTCCCCTCCTCTCGGCCGCGTCCGTGCTGACAGGGGACCTGGCCGGGCCCCCAGTGCCCCTCCGCCTCCTCTGGGGTCCTCAGTGGAACGACCTCACGTGCTCTCCGGTGGAGGCCCCGGCCTCTTCCTCCCTCAGCCTCTGCCCCGAACCGGGCGCAGGGAGACCTTGGGGACAGACTTGTGGAGAACTGGCAGCGTGTGGAGCCCAGCCCCGGCTCGGGGCCGGAGCAGGACTCCTGCGTCCCTCGCCCGCCAGCGAGTTGGTGAAGTGGTCGCAGGTCCGTGACCTCCACGGGGGATATTTTCACATCCCGGCGCAAGTGCATTAGTTCTCTGGGGCATCGTGGACGGTGGAAACGAGCCCACCAGCAGCTTTAAGCCTTGAAAAAACTCTTCCAAGAGGTTTACATCTACTTTCCAAACAGCCGATTCCTACTGCCCCGCTTAGCCACGCACCAGCATCTCTGTCAGATCAGTTTGAAACTTGTAATGATTTTAGCTCCTCCTGGAGCAGCCCGGGGAGCTGAAAACGTGGCCCAATTAAAAAACGCATCCTGGCTCGCTGCATGGACGGGGCGCGTGGAGGTGGTTCCCGTCGAAAAGTCTCCCTGGGAGATGGGGAAGCTCTCGTTTGTTTATTTTCTGTCTCATTGGTCCCCCTCCTGCGCTGGCCCTCCCCACACAGAGGTCTGGATCCACCACAGGGCTTCATTCATACCTTGATTTTTCTTCTCCTCTGTCTAGTTTAATTTTTGTGTAAGAAAGAGGAAAACAAAAATTAAAAAATTATATACTGTATAGCCCCATAGCATGTTTGTGAAGTGTCTCAGAATTTCATTTTCCAGGTGGTTTTAGCAGATTGATGTTTCTGTTCGTTTTCTGATGAGTTGCACGAAGGAGAAGTTGGTTTACTGGGCAGGCAGGCATCAAAGCGATCACACCCATGTGTCTGTCTCAGGAAAACACAGAAAAATGCCTTTAGACCTAGCAGTGTTATAGATTATAAAATCTTCAAACTGCTAAACTTGATGACGGCCAAATGGGGCCAGCACCATTTTTTTTTTTTACACTTCTTTATTGTGTAAAAAATAAACACCATGTGAAATGTACCACTGTAACCATTTTAAAGCGTCCAGTCTACTGGCGTCAAGTATGTTCACACTGTTGTGTAACCATCACCACCGTCTAGTTCCAGAACTTTCTCATCACCCTGAGCAGAAACTCCATACCCATTTCCAGTACCATTTTCAAGACGTTCTGAGGCAGAGACACGGCCCAGGCCCCACGGGGCACACTCAGAGGGTTCCCGTGTAGGGACGCAGTGGAGAGAACAAAGGAGCAGAAAATCGTGGCAGAAAATTGTGCGCGGGTCTGTTCCAGGTCCAGTTTAGCTTAGTGCATTTCTATTCTGACTCTCTGGTTTCCTGGATGCCCAGCCCTTGGTGGGCTCCATCATTCCATGAAGGTCTACTGAGTACCCACTACGTGTGGGGCACTGTTCTGAGTAAGGAAGACAGCTCTGAACAAGACAGACCTGCCTCTGCTCCCCCATCCCTCCCCCATCCCTCCCCCATCCAGTGGACCTTCTGCTGCGGGAGCCTGACTGAGAAGAAGAAAGGGAACAAATACGCAACCAGCTATCATCGTGGAGATGGTGAGGGCTGGAGGGAGTCGGCGAGCAGGGGCTGTGTGGGGATTGACTAACAGATGCTGTGGAGGTGCAGGGGGCAGGCCAGGTGAGGAGTGGTGCTGGCAGAGGGAACAGAAAAGCGCTCCGTGCAGAGGCCCTGATGGGAAATGAGCTTGAGGTTTTGTAGGTAAAGCAGGAGGCCGGCATGGTTGGAGTGGATGAATAGGGAGGAAGGAGATCCCAGGGGGAGGTCCGAGAGGCCAGTGGGACTGGAGGACATGTAGCCTTGGGAGTTTCAAGTGGGAAGGGGATCCATGGGGGCAGTTCCCCAGGGAAATGTGACCTGATTCACGTAACGCCCCTCCGTCTGGCTGCTGAGTGGGGAGCAGGCTGCAGTGGGCAGGCATGGACATGGCATCAGAGAATACACTGAGTCCCATCAAGGTCCACTTCTTCCCCTTTCGGTTGCCCTTTGATCATTCTGACTACTTCATGGCGAGTCTCACGCTGTCTGTAATGCCTCCCGAACACTTGCTGTATGAGTCATCTACTGCTGTGTAACAAAATACGCCATAACGTTGCAGCTTGGAACAACAGTTACTTGTTTTCTCACCGTTTCTGTGGGGAGTGGCTCAGGCGGGTGTTTCTGGCTCCAGGTCTCTGATGAAGCTGTAATCAGGATGTTGCCGGGGCTGCTGTCTTTCCTGAAGGTTTGACCGACGTCTCACATGGCTGTTGGCTGGAGGCCTCAGTTCCTTACCATGTGGGTCTCTCCCTAGAGCAGCTGGCTTCACCCAGAGCCAGTGACCCACGAGAGAACCAGGAAGGAACTTCTGTGCCTCAAATGACCTGGTCTCAGAAGCCACACACTGTCACTTCTGCCACGTTCTATTCATTGGAAGTGAATCACTAAGTCTGGCCCAAACTCAAGGGCTCTACCTCTTCAAGGGAAGCATGTCAAAGCATCTGTGGACATATTTTTAAACCACTTACACTTGCTGATCTCCATTTTTAATAGGGAGAGAATAGGCCTTGGGTCCCGAGCCTTCACTGGGAGTAGTATTTGGCTAAAACTGAATAGCATTGCTTCGTTTTCACAGTATGTATTTTTAGGGTTACTTTCTAATTATGTTGTTTAATACTGACTTTCCTTTTAGGGTACTCATGTACATTTTAAATTTATTTAAGCTTGAACAGTGAGTTGACTGAAGGAAGATTATGAAGTAAGAAAAACTAAGTAGAATTGAGAGGGGGAGGTGGAACATGACGGCCACGGGTGGGGCCTGCGGGCGGCAGAGTGGCTGAGAGTGCGGGCTCTGGGTTCGAATCCTGCCTCAGCTGCCTAGAGCTGTGTGACCGTGGGTAATAATCTAACCTCTCTGGGCCTCAGTTTCCCCCTTGATGAAGTGAGGGAGCAGCCTGCTGCCAGCCCAGGTAGAGTCTCCACAGAAGGGCTTGGCATGGGGCCGGGCAGGGAGTAAGGGCCCAATGAGTGTCCCCTGCTGGGAGATGACACATGCTCTCAGCCTCACCACACGGTCTGAGGGGCTCTCGTGACGCCCCCGCTGTGTGTGTGTGTAGCTGGAGGACCAAGGAGATACCACCCCTCCCCTCTGCTCACTCAGAGCAGTGGTAGCACTTGTTGGTGAGGGCGGGGAAGACTAGGGGGGGTTCTTCATCTGGTCAGAAAACTGAGGTTACCCATGAAGTAACCTAATAAGTAACCTAAGCAGTGGTATCCTCCCCATCCAGTTGCCTGCCCGCCCATCCACCCATCCACCCATCCATCCATCGATCCATCCATCCATCCTTCTTTCCTTCCACCCATCCACCCATCCATCCATCCATCCATCCATCCTTCCTTCCTTCCATCCATCCATCCATCCAGCCAGCCAGCCAGCCATTCACTCACCCATCCATCCATCCATCCATCCATCCATCCATCCTTCCTTCCTTCCTTCCTTCCTTCCATCCACCCATCCACCCATCCATCCATCCATCCATCCATCCATCCATCCATCCATGTATCCATCCATCCATCCATCCATCCATCCATCCTTCCTTCCTTCCTTCCTTCCTTCCATCCATCCTTCTTTCCTTCCACCCATCCACCCACCCATCCACCCATCCATCCATCCATCCATCCATCCATCCTTCCTTCCTTCCTTCCTTCCATCCATCCATCCATCCATCCATCCATCCAACCATTCACTCACCCATCCATCCATTTTTCTTTCCATTATCGACACATGCATCCGTCACCCATCCTTCCATCCACCCATCTGCCTTTCCTTCCTTCTTCCGTCCATTCATATCTCTGTTTTAGTTGATTCCTTCATTCTCTTCGTCCGTCTCTCCATTCATCTTTTTTTCCCTCTGGGCATCCATCCTCCTGTCCATCCATCTATCCATCCATTTTTCCTTCCTTTCATCCATCCATCTGTCCATCCATCTGCCCAGTTCATCTGTCCATTGGTCTGTCCATCCATCTATCCATCCATCCATCCATCCATCCATCCATCCATCCATCCATCCATCCATTTTTCCTTCCTTTCATCCATCCATCTGTCCATCCATCTGCCCAATTCATCTGTCCATCGGTCTGTCCATCCATCCAACAGGCACTGGATTTTTTTTTTCAGATAAACTTATTTATTTATTTTTGGCTGCATTGGGTCTTCGTTGCTGCACGCGGGCTTTCTCCAGTTGTGGCGAGCGGGGGCTGCTCTTCGTTGTGGTGCACAGGCTTCTCATTGCGGTGGCTTCTCTTGTTGGGGAGCACGGGCTCTAGGCGCGTGGGCTTCAGTAGTTGTGGCACATGGGCTCAGTCATTGTGGCTTGCAGCCTCAGCAGCTGTGGCACACGGGCTTGGTTGCTGTGCGGCATGTGGGATCTTCCCGGACCAGGGATTGAACCCGTGTCCCCTGCATTGGCAGGCGGATTCTTAACCACTGTGCCACCGGGGAAGTCCAGGCACTGGATTTTGCACTGAGGATGTGGCAATGAACAAAACAGCCCCTGCCATCAGAGAGTTCCTGTCCAGTCAGGAGGCCTGTACGTTGTGAAGGACCTGAGAGGAGACAGTGGGTTATCCTGTAACGGTGTCGTGAGCACCTGCTGTATGCAGCATCGTGATGAGTGAGGGCAGAGACATGAGGACCTCGCAGTGGGTGTGTCTGTTGGACAGAGGGTGTCAAAAGGGGGCGTGATCAGCTCTTCCTTGCAAGGGAGGGAATACCTGAAGGGCTCTTGAGGGCTGTGCAGGAGTTGGCCGGGTAGGGGAGGGAGAAAGGGTGATTCAGGTGGCGGGAGCTGCACAGGCAAGTGTGGGGACATCTACACCGTTGAGGAGCGCCTGGGGGACTCATGGAGAAGGACTTGGAGGTTGGGGCCAGAGGGAGGGGTGGTTGGGCCCCTTGAGGGAAACCTTGGGAGTTGGGGAGGATAAGCATAGGCAGAGAGCATGGGAGGGGGGTCCTTTCAGGCCAGCTGGGACTCCAGGTGTATGCTCGCTCTGCGGTGGGCCCCGGGAGAAGGGGACTCACTCACTCACTCACTCATTCACCCAGCCTGGCGCAGGGGATACAGCAGGAAACAAGACAGGCAAGGTCCTGCCCTCACAGGCTCACAGCCTAATCGGAGGCCTCAGACGTTACACCTAAACCAGTGCCGCGAGAATTCCCTGCTGGGTAGTGAGAAGTGCATAGTGGAGAAAATACTGCAGGAGGGGGGCGGGGGGGATGGCCTCTCCCAGGAGGGGGCCCTTAAGCAGAGGGGCAGTGGGGAGAGCGTAGCTTCCAGGCAGAGGGAACAGCACACACAAAGGCCCTGTGGTGGGTACGAGCCTGGCCCGCTGGAGGAGGTGGTGCCTAGTCCAGGCTCTCAAGCACCCCTGCCACTTGGCTTGTGGGGAGGGGTGAACAGATTGCCGGGGTGATGTCAGGAAGTCAGAGGTGGAGAGGGCTGTACCAGGATTTGGGGTTCGTTCCTGTGGGCGCTGGGGAGCCACTGAAGGTTGTTGAGCGGGGGAGGCTTGTAAGCACTGTTCTTGGGCAGCAACGCGCAGGATGGCCGGGGGAGGCCAAAGCCCTGGGGCCGGAAGCTTCTGGGAATGCTGAGTCAGTGCAGTTAGTGCCCAGGCTCTAAGGTCAGCCAGGCCTGGGGCTGAATCCCTCCGCTGTCGTGAACTGCTGTGACCCGGGCAAGGTGCTCGTGCTCTCTGACAGCCTCGGGTCCCCACCTACAGAATGTGCGTGAAGGTTGTGCCTGTCTCCGGGGTCGCCATGGAGATGCCAGGTGGTGGTGTGTGTAAGCCGCCTAGTCCCTGCATGTGTAGGAGCCTCGCATCGATCCTGGCAGCTCCCCAGGCCCCGTGAGGACCGTATATGAGTCGTGGGTAGACGCAGAAGGCCGGAGGGCAGCTCCGCTGTGTCCGATGAGGAGGTGTGCAGAGAGATGTCTCACTTTACCCCGTTGCAAAGGGGCCTGGGGTCTCCCGCCCTCCCCAGAGAGAGAACACGCCCAGAGGAGTTATACGGCCCCCAGCCCGGCAGCCTGTGTCGAGCTGTGCAGGGCCTGGGCATCCGACAAGCCAAACAACTGTTTTCGACTCCCCGCAGCGTGGCTGCCAAGTGGAATCGCTTCCACGGTCGGCTCCGGCGGGAGGGGTGGAGGGCATGCCGCCTTCTCCACGAAGGGAGGTCACACGGCTGGGAGTCAGGACTGCAGCCCGCAGAGTGGGGGTGGGGGGGCATCTCCAGGCCCGGGCTGAGGTCCCCCCAGGCCGGCAGGGCGCCCACCTCGCGGGGCTGCCAGGCTGGCTCCGGGCCGGCAGGAGCGGAGGGAGGCGGGCGGCTGCGTCGCGGGGCATCTCTCCCTGCAGGTATCGGCAGGCTGGAGCCTGCTGCTCTGGCCTTGGCAGGGTGAACACAGAGCGAGTCAGCGCGGCCTCCGCGGTGCCAAGGCTGGGAGCAGGCTCGTGGCTCCTGTTCAGCTCCTGCGGGCCTGGGCCTCTGTGCCCGCCTGGCTTTCCCACTGGCCCGGCCCCCCCGCCCTGCATCCCCACATTCTCTTGACAGCGATGGCTAATTAGAGCTAATGTTTATCGGGGGCACGTTCTACGTGCCAAGCACTGTGCAAAATGTTTTCATGTATCCTAAGTCACTTAACACTCACAAATATCATTCATGTTTTATGGAGGAGACGGAGGCACAGAGAGGTTAAGTAACTTGCCAAAGGTCACACAGCCAGCAGGTAGTAGATAGTGCTGGCTCCAGAATCCATGCTTTTAACTTCTTCACGAGACCACCTCCTACAACCAATAGTGAGAGGGCAGACCTCAGCCCACAGCCCCAGGTGTACAAGAGATGACCTTTTCCTTAAATCAAAGTAAATCTGAGTATAATTCTTTTGGCCCTTGCCTCATGGTTGCATGCTGGCTGCCATAGCTCCAAGCACTACGTCCCCCCAGGATAGCATCCAAAAGCAGGATGGGAAAGGGTAGGGGGCTCCCTTGCCCTTTTCTCTTTGGGGCACGGGTGTTTCCCAGATTTTAGCAAACTTAGGTCCACTTTTCCAGGCTTGGCCGCGTGCCCGTCTGTAATTGCAGGGCTACTGGGAACATGAGTGTCTGACCTTCTCAGACTTTACGCGGAGCAGGCTGTGCCATGAAAAAAAGAAGGGGGAGGGGCTTCCCTGGTGGCGCAGTGGTTGGGAGTCCGCCTGCCGATGCAGGGGGCGCGGGTTCGTGCCCCGGTCCGGGAGGATCCCACGTGCCGCGGAGCGGCTGGGCCCATGGGCCGTGGCCGCTGGGCCTGTGCGTCCAGGGCCTGTGCTCCGCAGCGGGAGAGGCCACGACAGTGAGAGGCCCACGTACCGCAAAAAAAAAAAAAAAAAAAGGGGGGGTAGGATTGGCTGGTGGGGGAGCAGCCCAGTCAGCCTGATCTTCAAGTAGCCCCGCACGCACCGTAGGGGATGCTGTCTCCATTTTACAGATAAGGAAACTGAGGCTTAGTGATAGGCGCCTTGTCTGGCCTTTGACCCCATGCTGGCCTTGAGCAGCCGGGCTGGGTGGCTTTCCTCCTTGTTCGTGTTTTAGAGCTGCAACTCCAACTGGGGGTCAGCCTCTGGCAGGCCGGAACAGGGCTTATTTGTCTTTTGGGCATCCTTGTCTGACTCAGGAATGAGCATCTAGAAGGTTCTAAATCACCTTGTACTGTATTGGAAGGGCTTGTGTTACCCACGCCCCTTTCTGTTTGCAAATGGCACACACCCAATTCCAAAAGGGCGTTTGTTGCCCCACGTAAGTGGTGAGGGTGAAGCTGGCCCCAGGCACTCTTGGACCCAGGCTCATCCCCCCGTCTCCATCCTCAGCTCCGCCTTCTCCTGTGTGGAATTCATTCTTGGGCAGCTTCTCCTCACATGTCAGAGACAGCTAAGAACAGTTCTAGGCTGGCATCTAGTGACTCCCAAGAGGGATGGGGAGAGCAGTTCCTAGCAAGTGTCCCAGGGAAGATTCTGATTGGCTCGTCCCCTGTAAAGGGAAAAGGAGTGTGTTGGTGGACAGGCCCACTAGGCTGGGGAGGGACGGATGCTGGTTAGATAAAATGAAAAAAGTTGCTTACTCCAGATGAGTGAGCGGAAGGACAGAATGATGGAAAGGTGAAGGATGGATGGATGGATGGATGGATGGATCGATAGATGGACAGATGAATGAGTGGATCGACGGAGGGATGGAAGCATGGGATGGTGGGGATAGATGGACGGATGGATGGATGATGGATGGATGGATGGAAAGATGGACAGGTGAATGGATGCATGGGTGAGTGTGCTGATGGTTAGACAGATGGGTGCTTAGATGGATGGATAGATGGACCAATAGCTGGATGCGTGGTTGGAATGGGGCGTGGCTGGCTGGCTGTAGCCCCTCCTCCTCCCGTCCCTAGGGGCTCCCTGGGCAGAGCTGCCGGCGTGAGCAGTATGATGGCTCCACTGGCTCTTGCTCTCCGGCAGCGAAGTGCTTAGGCCCCAAAGCCCACTGAAACCTTCAGAGTTTCACTTCTGTATCAAGGTCATTTCTGCTCCTTCTCCTGTGAGTGTCTTTAATAACACTTACTCTTTCCCCAGCACAAAACGATGCCTGGTCATCTTAGAAAACTTGGAAGATTTAGAAAAACTTGCAGAAGCAAATGGAGAGTCATCCTGGCACTGGCCTCTGGGACCCCCGGTGCTGCCAGCTGGGGGGGGGTCACTCTGTGGCTCTTCTCTGCCAGCTGCCAGTGCCAGTGCCTGGCGGCCCCTGTGCCCTTGGTTTAGGGAGTGCCAGGATACTGGGGCCTGGGCCCAGCCAGACTTGCTTCCACATAGTTGGGGAGATGAACAGTGGTGACCTTTTTGGCAGGCAGATGAGAACCAAGTTGTCGGCTTTTGGTACATCTCTTCACAGGTACGTTTGTTGCCACGAGGCCACATGAAGCCAAGCATTTTTATGGCTTCTTTCTTGGGAGCTGCCTGCTAAACCCAGAAGAACACGTGAATCCCAGAGAAGCCACGAGGCGCTTCCCGGGGGGCGCACTCTGAATGGGAATGTTCTGCCCATTTTAGCACCAGTCTGCGCCCCCCGGGCGGGAGCTCAGACTACCCTGTCAGATCCCCTCAGAGGGGCGGGCGGATGGGGGCTCAGGGTGTCGATGGGCTCTGAGTGTCTGGAGCAAAGAGGGGCAGGACTGCTCCCCAGTGCCTTGTCCTGCTTAGAGGATTTGGGCTTCGGAGCAGGACAGACAGACCCTCAGGCCGGCTCTGCTGCCACGCGGGCCCTAACGAGGTCCGGCTGAGTTTCTGTGTGAGGTGTCAGGCAGAGAGAAGGCAGCCCCCTCCCCGCACCCTCACTCTGTGTTCCTTCTTAGGCTCTAGGAGTGGTGGTGGGGGGGTCCTGTCGAAACAGCAGCCCCCCACCCTCAGATACAGCATGGTGCCTGCCCTCCTGCCCAGAGTACCAGCTTCTTTTCATTGAATGCTCAAATGTCACCTCCTCCAGGAGGCCTCCCTGACTACTCCAGCTGAAGAAAGCTTCTCTCCACCCGGGTTGCATCTTCAGATCTCAACCTTGTGTTTGTGTCCTTTCTGATCTGAATGAATGAATGGCACCAGGTTCCAGCGTGTGACGCACACGAGCAGGACACCCGTGGCTGGGCTTCTGGGTGTGCGGCCATGGGTCATAGGGGGCGGTGGGCAGGGCACCTGCGCTCAGGGGCCTCTCGGGGGCTGCTGTCTGTGGCCGGGCACCCCGCCCCCGCCCCTGGCCTGTGCTCATCAGTGAAATGCATGGGGAAGTTGGGTACCAGCCTTCTCGCTCCAAGAACCCGGGTAGTTACCTCCCTCTCTGCTTGCAAAGACGAGGCGTCTGCCAAACCACATTTATCAGCCAATCATTAATTCATTCCCTCATTTTTTATTAATCAGTCTGCCGACCAGCCAGAGCTTCGGATGGGGATGAGAAGCACCGGGGAGGTACCAGGTTGACAGAATTGCCGCCCCAAGCAAAGGAATGGGGAGCCGGAACCCGGCTGGGGCCTTCCAGGGGGGGCTGCAGGGGGCTGCTTCTCCTTTTGGGGTGTTTAGAACAGCTCCAGGGGCCGCGTTTGTCTCCTTTCATCGGGTGGGAATCGCTCTGACAGACTCGTGCGCGTACATGTCTGTGTGTGTTCCCATGTGCGTGCATGTGGCATGAGTGTGCAGTGTGCAGTGTGGGTGTGGTGTGTGCCCATGCAGAGCCTGTGTGCCTAGTGTGTGTTCTTACATGAGTGGCTTGTGAACATGGGGGGGTTCCTGCATGCGTGGTACGTGTGTTGGCACGAGTGGTGCATGTGTGCGTGCTGTGCATGGGTGGAGGCATTGGGAACAGACAGACTGACAGGGAGTTTCTCTGGATGATTAATGGCCTTTGGAAGGAGGCGCCGTGTCCATCAGACGCTCCTGGCCCGTTCTGTGCTTGGCAGCCCGCCTGCCTCCGGGCTGAACCAGCGCAGGTGAGGCTGTGTTCCCAGCCCGGTGGCCCAGGGCCGGCAGGCCGGTCCCAGAGGGGACAGAGAGCCCCCTTCAGAGCTGCTTTCGGCTTGGCCTGCCCCAGGCCCTTTCCGCCTTGCCCCTCATACATGGCATGGACCACCTGGGCGGCAGCACGGACTGCAGCGCCTCAAATCCCCCACCACACTTGTAATAAATGCAGAGTCCAGGGCGGCCCCCACCGGTAGGACCAGACCAAGGCCCCAGAATCTGCATTTTTAAAAAGTATTGCAGGGGTCTGATTCCGGGGGGCTTCAGACTACACTTTGAAGAACCCACCTAGTGCTACAAGAGAAGCAAAGGCTGGGAAGGTGCCCTCCCCTGCCCCATCCTATATTTGCCCCTAGGGCAGCCATTCTCTCTGCCTCTCACTTGCTGTGTGACCCTAGGCAAGTCACTTTACCTCTCTGGGCCACTTGCTCATTTTTAATAACAATCCTGCCTCTTAGTAGCTTTGGGAGCTTTCTGGGCCTCAGCTTCTTCGTCTGTGCCGTGGGGTTAATACTAGCACCAGCCTCCTCGGGTTCTCAGGTCCTTGGGAGGAGGGAATGCGTCATGCCTGAGGAGGCCCATGGGCACCTAAATGACTGTCACTGCTGTTCCATGCCCTGGACATGGGATGTGTGGTTAGATGGGGTCACGTGGTGCACGGTGGGTGGTCAGGGAGGTGAGTGTCACTCTAGATCCTAATAATAGCATCTGAGCCTACCAAGCCTCCTCCAACCTGTGACCTCATCATTCCCAGTTTACAGACAAGAAAACCAAGGCTCAGAGAAGTCACATGACTCACCTAAGGTGGCTGGGCCCAGGAGGGCTTGATCCCAAAGCCCGTGATCTTACTCTGTCTGCCCTTGGCCTTCGGGCGGGACATAGGTGAGGTTGAGGCTGCCAGGCCCCTGCTCCCCTCCGCCCCCTCCCCCAGCCCCCAGCAACCCTGGGAACGCCAGGCAGCGGACACAGCGGGGACGGGAGGGGCCGGAGGGGTTGGGAGGCGCTGGAGCCACAGCCGCCAGCAGATCCAGCCCAGCTGGGGGATTAGACCGCATCTGGCTCGGTTTACACCAGAGAAACAAAGGCGGCTGCCGGCGCCTTTATCTGGTGGGAGGGTTGGGACGGGGCAGGAGGGGGGCTGCCCTCAGCCCTGTGGGGGACCTGGGGGGAAGGGAGGAGCGGAATCTGGGCCCCGATCCCGAAACTGGCTCCCCTACCCGCCCCTCGACCCGCAGGGAGGTGACCTCACTTCTCTGGATGGAGGACAGGGTGTTCCTGGGGTGGGGCGAGGTGGAGGGGGTAGGCTGGGGGGGTGAGGCTGGGGGAGGGGGCAGGGAATCCTAGGAACCCCAGGGTCCCCGCAGCTGCCCTTCCCAGGCAACCTGCCCAGGCCGCGGTGGGGATCCCCAACCTGGGGGCACGTGGAATGCGAGTACTTCCCCCTCAAGCCACGGCCCCAGGCTCACCACCGGGTCTCCCCTTTCGGTCACAGAAGGGAAACAGCCCGTAAAATAGAAAATCAGAGCCCGCCCGAACCCCCCAGCCCTCCTTCAGCAGCAGGGAAGTGTTGGCTTTGGTGGAAGGGGGGGCTGGGTGTTTCTGCCCCACTCCAGCCCCCTGCCCCCCAAGGGAGTTCTGCCTCCCAGAGGGGCGGCTTCTTACCTCTCCCCGCGCCCGACCGCTAGGGGGTGGGGAGGTGTTCTGGCCCCTCCCCATCAACGGGGGGCGGGGGCCGGGGGTGGGCTCCCCCCGTCCACCGCAGCAGGGCTGGGGTTGGCTCTGGCCCCTCCGCGGGGAGGTGGCGCACCTCCCGCCCCGGGAAGCGCCGCGGCGCGGGTGCCAGGCTGGCGGAGGCGGCGGGTGAGTGCGCGGCTCGCCGGAGCCAGGAGCTGACCTTATTAGCCGGGGGCAGCTGTTCGCGATGCACATCTGGCAGCGGGCTGGGGCTGTACCCCCGCCCCCCGCCTGGCCTGGCGTTACCTTCCAGGAATGCTGGCAGTGCCTCGCGCATCTGCAGCGTGTTTCTGGGGGCAGCCGGCGTCCCCTCCGGCGCCTGGCCCGGGGCTGGGGGTGGGCGCCGCCCTGCCCGGATTTCCTGGCTCCTCCCTCCTCCGGCTGCCGGTGTGGCTCCCGGGCAGGCCCCCCGTTGGGCCGCGGGATGGAAAGGGCCGTGGGATGTGGCTTTCTCCCCTGGGGCGGGAGACCTAGGGACCAGCTGCTTGGCCCCCATTGCAGAGAGGGGGAAACCGAGGCCAGGGCCGCGCGCCTCCCCTGTGGTGCCGCGGTTGTAGGGCAGATGGTGATTTTGGCGTTAACCTCCCATCGTTCAGGTCTGAGTCTGATAGAGCCCACGGCGGTTCATCATCACACCCCCTGTGGCATCCTCCTGGCTGGGTCTTCACCTCGGGCCGGTTGGGCTGGAAGCTCCAGGGCCTAGGGCCCGGCTGGGGGCACAGTAACGAATGAACGGCGAAGCGAGCGCCCCAAGGCCAAGGCTGGGGACAGTCCAAGCTGCGTAATGCACCCAGGAGCCCAGCCTGGCTCCCAGCCCAGGCGCATCACTTCCGAGCTGTGTGACCTGGGTGTGTGACTTAACTTCTCTGTGCCTCACCCTTGGCTGTAACATAGGCTGCTCGGCGTTCCTAGTTCAAGGAGTGCGACGCAGTGGGTAACGCAAATAGCTCAGGGCCTGAGAACAGGGAGGGACGGGATGGAACCGAGGGCTTCCCTGAGAGGAAGAGGGGGGCTGTGAAAACAGTCAGATGTAGAAAAGAGAGAAGGGTGTGTTTTGGAGAGGGAACAGCAGGTGTGAGTGCCTGAGTCTGGAGTAGAGGTGGCTGGGTACGTGGGGGCCAGTGTGAAGGCTAGGAACGTCTGCTCTTGGGTGCCAACACCCAGCATCTCTTGGACTTTGTGGCCAGGCCGTGGGGAGCCCTTGAAGGTTCATGAGCAGGAGAGTGGCCTGCATCCCTGGCCAGCAGTTCCTTCTCCACTTTGGGTGGAGCGCCCCAGGAACTCTGAGGGGACACCCTGGCTCCCACCAGGCCCCCCGGGACCTCTGCCCAGCTGCCTCTGCTACCCCTTCCTCAGGCCCTGCACCCTTCTCCTCCTGCAAGGCCTCCTGTGAATCATGTCCACCCTGAGCGCGTTTGTCACCTCCCCCTCGCCCCAGGGGTCTTCAGTTTGAAGCTAGTCTCTTGTGGAGGGGGTGAGGGAGACTTCCCGAAGGGCTGGTGGACAGGGGCCACGGGCAGAGTGGCTGGCGTGGACAGAGGCTTGGAGGAGGGGGCGAGCTCCAGCAGGTCCACAGTCAGGGCAGGGCAGGCGTCCCGAGAGGGGAGTTCAGACTCGCAGCTGACAGCGTTGGGTGCACGCTTGGGGGTTTGGGGACCTTCGAAGGTGGGCACGTGAAGCTCCTCGGGGCAGGATGGGTCTGTTTGCTGCTCCAACCCCAGTGCCCTGAGTGGATCCGGGACATCCTAGGAGCCCCTAATTACTGCTTGAGGGAATGAAGAAAGGGTGGAGGGGGGGAGCAAAGCCAAGGGCTTGGCCGCAGACGGGGCAGTGGGGAAGAGGGGACAGTAGCGCCCGGGGTCCTGGCTTGGGCCACCCAGCCAATGGTGCTGTCAGACCCAAGGCGGGGGAGCATTGGCCGTGGGCACAGGAGGACCCCCGGGTGGTGGCATCCTGCCAGGGACACTTTCTCTGCCCAAGTTCCCTGCCAGGCCCAGTCAGAAGAGCCTGAGGGCCCGACCCTGGCCTGGCGCCATAGGGCACCCGGGGGGCCACCCTCCAGCCCAGCCACCCACCAGCCTGCCCTGACCTCCCCCAGATACCGCGTCTCTCCCACCAGCATCTGCTGCCTGCTTCCTCCCTCCCCCAGCGCCTGTTTGTTTTTCTTCCAGAACCATTGCCTCCCACGAAGGCAGTCATCCAGGGGGGGTGGTGTTCTGGAGACATCCCTCTGCCCTCGAAGGCCATCAGGCCTCAGCCATGGAGGGCATGGTGTGGGAGGCTCGGGCCCCGGGCGGCAGGCGGCATCCTTGGGCGCCGGGGTTTCGTCAGCCTCGGATCCTGGATCTGCTGGTGGAATCCTGGCCGTGCGTGAGAGGAGCCCTCACCTCCGTGTGTCCTGGAAAGGGGCTCTGGATGGCCCTCTGCTTGTCTTGGCCCCTCTCCCTGCTCCCCCTTGCCCCCCCCTCCCCATCCAGGCAGGAATTGGTCAGAGCCCCCGCAGGGGTGGGCTCCAGACTGGGCTCTCCCTGGTGGCCCAGGACCCTGGGCCTGTTCAGAACAGAGGCACGTGCAACATGCACCCTTTCCTCTCCCCAGACCCTGGCCGCACCCCTTCTTTTCATTTACTAGTTTCATTTAGTCAGTTCATCCAGCTGACACCTAATGAAGACCTACTATGTGCTGGCTGGCGAGACCCGCCCAGCAGAGCCGTAGACAGGCAGCAGGGAAGGTGTCCTGACCAGAGTGGCTTGCAACAGACCGCCGTGACTCACATGGAGAAAGGGGGCCAGGTGGCTGAGGTGCCTACACGGGGACAGAACTGTGTTGAGTGAGGTACAGGGTGTGAGCAAAGCAGTCAGAAATGCCCCCCGCCACTCCCCTGGGCAGTTTGCACAGGGGGGTCGGCAGGCGTGGGGAGAAGGGGGTTCTGGAAGAACCATAAGAAGGGATGTGGACGCACCCCTAGCTGGCCCTCCCCCTCCTTTGAGCCTCTCCCTGGAGCTGGGGCTCGGGCTCCTTCAGGGTCAGACACCTTGCCCTTGAGCCCCAGCCACAGCTCTCCAGGGAGGCCATGGCCACTGTGCAGGAGGGGAGCTGGGGCTGGGAGGCGGGGAGGGGCACAGCCAGGGGGTGGGGGGCTTCTTCTGGGTAACTCCGTTCCCCTGTGAACACAGTTGGGGCATCACCCACGGTCTGTGATTTTTTTTTTTTCTTAAGTTGTTTGGGTGCCTTAAAATTTTTTTTATCGAAGTGTAGTTGATTTACAGTGTTTTATTAATTTCTGCTGTACAGCAAAGTGATTCAGTTATACATGTGTATGTATATATATAAATTCTTTTTTTAATATTTTTTTCCATTACAGTTTATCACGGGATATTGAATATAGTTCCCTGTGCTATACAGTAGGACCTTGTTGTTCATCTATTCCGTATATAATAGGTTGCATCTGCTAACGCCAAACTTGCAATCCTTCCCTTGCCCCTCCCCCTCCCCCTTGGCAACCACAAGTCTGTTCTCTCTGTCTGTGAGTCTGTTTCTGTTTCGTGGATAAGTTCATTTGTGTCATTTTTTTGTGTGTGTGGTACGCGGGCCTCTCACTGTTGTGGCCTCTCCCGTTGTGGAGCACAGGTTCCGGACGCGCAGGCTCAGCGGCCGTGGCTCACGGGCCCAGTCGCTCCGCGGCATGTGGGACCTTCCCGGACCGGGGCACAAACCGGCGTCCCCTGCATCGGCAGGCGGACTCTCAACCACTGCGCCACCAGGGAAGCCCCATTTGTGTCATATTTTAGATTCCACATGTAACCAACATCACACAGTATTTGTCTTTTTCTGACTGACTTCACTTAGTATCATAACTTCTAGTTCTGTCCGTGTTGCCACAAATGGCATTCTTTCATTCTTTTTTATGGCTGAGTAATATTCCATTGTATATATGTACCACATCTTCTTTAGCCATTCATCTGTCGATGGACATTTAGGTTGTTTCCATGTCTTGGCTATCGTGAACAGTGCTGCTGTGAACACAGGGGTGCGTGTATCTTTTTGAATTATAGTGTTGTCTGGACATATGCCCAGGAGTGGGATTGCCGGATCGTACGGCAACTGTATGTTTAGTTTTTTGAGGCGCCTCCCTATTGTTCTGCATAGTGGCTGCACCAATTTACATTCCCCCCAGCTGTGCAGGAGGTTCCCTTTTCTCCACGCACAGTCTGTGATTTTGCCACTTGCCGTGGCTCAGCCTAAATCTGCCCTCCACGCTGGGCCCCGTGGCACCGGATCGTAAAACCCCACCCTGGAATCCTGAAGATCCCAGATCCCAGAATGAGGGGCCTTTAGGCTGGCCGGGGGTGGAGTCAAGAATCTGTTCCATCGGATCCCAGGACAGACAAGCAGCCCATCAGGACGGCGGTGAGACCTGTCAGTCTGGAAAGAACACAGAGCCCTCAGGGCTGGCAATGTTCTGTCTTGATCTGCTGGGTACAGGGTATGTCCCTCTGTACCTGAGCACCGGGCAGGATGTGGAACTGTGTGCCCTTAACTATTTATAAAAGTCTGTCGCCTGCTGGGAAGACACAGGCTCGAGGGCCTGGAAAAATCAGGGCTGTGGGCCTGTGGCATCATCGGTGAGCTGGGTGACTTCATGTGTCACTGAGCCTCAGCTTCACTGTCTGTACGGTGGGGACATGGGTGCTCTCTTCCTAGGGCTCTTGGGAAGATGAAGTCAGTGAACACAAGTGCAGTGCTCAGCGGCTGTCGCGGTTCTGATGAAACGTGTAGCCCCAGGTGCTTTCCGTATAGCCCACGGTAATTGGCCACACTCTCCCTGTGGGTGCCAGGCTGGCTCCTTCTCCACCCCACAGATGGCAGATGAGATGCTCTGACGCTGCTTTTGACTGTCCAGGCTCACTTTGGAAAAATGCCTTATTAATGACATCTGAGGTCCTGAGACCGTGGAGCATCCGTCCAGCCCAGGGTGCACGAGGAAGCAGGTTCCCGTCTTCCTGGCTGGGGTGGGGGTGCTGTCATAAGCCTTTCTTCCCCCTTTGGGGGCAGACAGACCCAGGTATGAACCTTCTAGCTGTGTGCCACGGGCTCAGTGCTTTCCCTCTCTGAGACTCAGTCTTTGCATCAGTAAAATGGGGCTGGTGATTCCCACTCTGAAGGGCTGTGGTGCGGACTCAACGCAGGAGCCCCAGCCGGGCACCTGGCACTTTTAGGTGCTCACTGCAGTTGTGTTTCCTCACGCCGCCTCCCGTCCCTGCACACCTCTCCCCAGGTCAGCTGTGGTGGGGCTGTTTACACCACGGAAATCGGCAGGTGCTAAGAGTCAGAGTTGTTCTTTTTCTGTTTTCGTCTTTTCAGAAAGCTGGTTGTTAAACATTTGCCCCACACCACTGGGAAGGGAGTGTCACTGAGTCTCAGAAAGAACTGTGTCTTCTACCTGGTGTGTCCCCACGAGTGCCTTGACCTGGGAATATGTCACACAGTTAGTGACAGAATAAGGATTCAAGCTGAGGTCTGCAGGAATCCTGAACTCTTTGCTTTAAGTACTCAGTCCTGCAGAGATGGTCAGGGAGGGCTTCTTGGAGGTGGCGGGCTCCCAGCCAGGCTTTGAAGGGTTCTCTCGCACAGCTCTATCCCCGACTCTGGCTTTAGGGCTAAGGGTGGGCCAGCCACCCTTTACGGCACCCTCCTCAAGCGCCCTCTGGCCCGGAAATGGGCAGCCTGCCCATCGTTTCTGGTGGCTGCAGGAGGGAGCCAGCCCCTGGAAGGCCACTGATCCCTCCCAGTTGCTGCCTGCGCCCCCAAGTCCAGCCAGGTCCCTGTCTGTTCCCCATCACCCCAGTACAGCCCCCGCCCCGGCCTGCCTTGGTCTGCCACCGTTGGGAAGGAGACGTGTGCCCGTGGCCCGTGCTGGGGCTCCAGGAGCAGGAGGTCCGGGCAGCGTCCCTTAGAAAAATCCAGTTGCCAGCGCTGCCAGGGGATTCCGATATGACTGGTCTGGGGTGAGGCCTGGGTGTGTTTGTAAGGTTCCCCACGGGGATGTCATGGGTAGCCAGCGAGGGAACACACAAGGGTACCAGTTTCCTGTGGCTGCTATGACAGATGAACACAAACACAGTGGTTTAGAACAACACCCGTTTATAATCTTAATTGTGTTGGATAATATCTGAATAGTAATGTCCAGAGGCCAGCAGTCCAAAATCAGTCTCGGTGGAAACTCACATCAAGGTGTCAGCAGGGCTGGTTCCTTCCAGAAGCTCCAGGGGAGAATCTGTTCATTCTCTTTTCCAGCTTCTAGAGGCCACCCCAAGGGGGAGAGACATCAGAAGACAGCGGGTATTATGGGACGCACATCCCTCTGACCTAACAGTTCTGCTGCCAGGACTGCGTCCCCTGCTGTTACTTCACCCAGAGGGGCCCTCGGGGGGCGGACATCGTGTCCCAGAGCAGCCTGACACATTCAAACAAGGTGGGGTACGCAGATGCCCGCTGCGGCACTGTGCACCCAGGCCGCCGGGTGCCCCTGCTAGGGTGCAGGGCTGTGAAATCAACCCAGGCCCCTGTGCAGCAGGCGGGGCTGAGTGGAAAGCTCCCAGAGGTATTTCGGTGGGAAAGCCAGGAGCAGATCCACTCACAGACGCACATGTGTGTGTATGGTGGATTTTGGAAAGGTGCAGGGAAGTGTGGACAGTGGTCGCTTCTGAAGTCCGAGGGACCCTCACGTAATGGTACAGAGTGCTATGCTGTTTGGCTTTTTAAAAGTCATGTGTCTCGCTATTTAACAGTTTTAAAAGCCTTTGGTGTAGAATGAAATGTTACCAGGCGCCAGGGGACTTCGTATTACTGGCTCAAAGGCCAGTAACGTGGAGGTGGCTTTCTCTGGTTAGATGTTCCCTTAGGGCGGTGATGGAGGTGGAGGGAAGGCCCAGGAGATGTCGGGTGGTGGGTGCCTCCAGGATACTGTGCCCTCGAGATGCTCGGAGCCGGCGGGTCTGCCCCCTCTGCTCTGTCCTGTTGCTGCGGGGTCACCACTCGGCCAGGTGTCTGCTGGAGGGAGCTTGTAAGGGGGTCCTGCGAGGTGTCTGGACAGAGAAAAGCTCAAGGGTCAGGTGTGTGAAAGGCTGCAGGGTGGATGAAGCGGTAAACTGAGTCACAGACTGACTGACTTGAGAGGAACACCGTGGGCCGGTGGCCCTGAGCGGTGCACCTGAGGACAAGTCAACCTGGTGTGTGCACCTCCCAGACCCCATGGTGCTGCCTGGAAGCAGGAGGGGACGAGATGAGGGCCAGGGGACCATTTTGTGTCCAAAACACCATCCTGGTTCAGATGTCCAGCTGTGCCGCTGAGCTGAGTGACCTGGGCGGTCAAAGAACCTTCCTGGGTTACTGCTTCTCCCTGAAAGACGGACACCAGAGGCAGAGCCCCCCTCCCACGCCCGTGAGGACGTCTCCAGCACCGCCTTTTGCTTTGGCGTATTCACCCTCACACGACACTTAACACCACTACTCGTTTCATAATTTTATCTAAAGCGGATCCTCCTTTCCCTAAATAAAATGTATTTACTTCCTTAGGCCACTCCACACGGCATGCGGGATCTTAGTTCCCCGACCAGGGATCGAACCCTCGCCCCCTGCATTGGAAACGCAGTATCTTGACCAGGGGGCCTCCAGAGAAGGTCAATTTATTTTAAAAGAATCCTTTGCATCACCACTGTGGTGGCAGCAGTGGCCCTGGCTGGCCCGTTATTATTATTGTTGTCTTTGGAGAAGGAGTTTCCTAACTGACTGTCAGAAAAACTCCTTTTGCGCCCCTTTTGCTTGGATTGCTGAGATAAAGTTACACGCGTTAGTTTCTTAGGCAGTTACCTTAAATTTTTTATATATTTAGTTCTTAAAACAGTCCTTAACCCTCCCTCCCATTGCCAGTTAATTGAGTGTTTCCTGTAGGCATATATACCAGAATTGATACAGAGTACCCGGCCTTTAATAGAAAGAAGTTTCCTCCTGGCTGGAAGGAGGAGGCAGGGCGGGGGCTCTGCCTTGGGGCGGGCCAGGTCTCAGGCTGGCAGTTCCAGTGACAGACCCTAGGCGGCGCCAAATTCCCCAAACTGCAATTTCCCGCTCCTCACTAGGGGATCCTGTGTGCGTGCATGTGCGTGTGCGTGTGCGTGTGTGTGTGTGTGTGTGTAGGATATGTCTGTATATGCGAATGTATGTGTGTGAATGTGTGTGTGTGTGTATGGGAGTTTTGTCTCTGGGTGTGGTGTCAGTAGTGGGTGTGTGTGTCTGTGCGTGGGTGTGAGTTTCAGGGAACCTGGAACCACACCCTCCCCACCAGCACCCCACACCCTCACTGGGGGAGCATGGTGGACGTGGGGTGCGGGGACCCCCCTGCAGGAGGCCCCTGCACCCCACCCCGCCTGCCCATCCTCAGGAGATGTGATTAGCAGATGTAGAGGACCGGGCCGTGATTTATGTTCCCGGTCACCTAATTATTCCCAGCCCTGAAGGAGGAGAAGTATAATGCTTTGCAGGGCTGGGAACCCGAAATCCCAGCGGGGGCTCCAGGGCACCAGGCCCTCCCCATCTGCACCCTCAAAGGCCCCAGACCTCCCGCAGCCTGGAGAGGGGACTGAGGGGGCAGCCAAGGGTTCTGCGCCTGGAAGTGATGCGAGGGGGGCTCTCTGGGGAGCGGCGCTGGGTGGGGGGCATCTGCCACCTCTTCTGAATGATGGAGGGGGGGAGGCGCTCGGGGGGCCCACAGTGGTGTGTCTCCCACACTCAGCCCAAGCAGCTTTGTGGAGGGGCCGGGCTGGATCCCCCTCTGCCTAGGTCCCCGAGGCAGCGTCCCGATGCTCTTAGGAGGAAAGTCCAGTTCTCGCCTTAGGGTTCAAGGGGTGTCTCTTGTCTGACCTCATCTTGTACCCCTCCCCACCCCACATCCCCCTGCACCACTGGCTTCTTTACCTCCCAGACGTGTAAGTTAGTTCTACCTCGGCTTTCACGTCGTCTCGCGGGTGCTGCCCCTTCACGCCGTCACCGTGGCCTTCTTTGGCCACTGGGCCACTGTTGTTTGGCGCTCATCTCTGACCAAGGGTGCCCTTGGCCCCACGCCGGCGGGGTCTGCGTCCCCCCGTTCGCGCCGTCCCCAGTGCCCGGACTAGCGCCTGTGGGTAGGGAGTGCTCAGTAAGTATTTGTGGTTTGGATGGACAGACAGACGGGTGGTAAGCCCGCAGCCGTGCTGAGAGGCCGAGGCTCGGGGTGGACAGGACCTCAGCGTGCAGAAGCAGGGGGGCCCCGTGGGTGGGGAGAAGTAAGGGGAGGTGGCCTTGGAGGGCATCAGGGTCTGCAGAGCCCGTTCACCAGAGGAGTCCTGGTCTTGGCCGGCCACACGGGGATGCTCTGCCCCTCGTCCTCTGGGAACTTGGCTCAAGCCCTTGGTCCTGGGGGGCTGCGTTTTGTCCCTAAGCCTCCAGCAGAGGACTGGCTGCTCCCAGAGGCACTGTGCCAGGGTTCGGGAGCGTGGCCCTGAGCTTGAGTCCCTGGCCTTGAACTCCAGCATGGGGCTCCCCAGCTGGGTGGCTTTGGGCGGGCCGGTCACTCAGCCTCTCTGTGTCCTTTCTCCTTACCTCTGCATAGGTTGCCCCATGGGGCTGTCCCAGGGATTCGAAGAGGGGACGCAAGGAGGGGCTGGGTGCCTGGCAGACGTGCCAGGGGGGCTGGTCCGTGATGGCCAATGGAGATGAGTGATCCCCGGCTTTCTCTTCTAAGCAGTGCTGGGCACCCACGGTGTGGCATGCGGCCAGGCTGGATATGCACCCGAAGGCCTTTCCCTAGAAGGATCTGGGGTTCTGTGCCGCAGTGACTCTCATCTTTTGGCTGTAGGAATCCCTGGGGGTTAAATCAGCCAGTGGTGCGGGGTTAAGGCCTGCTGAGGGCAGCCCTGGCCTTAGAAGGGCTTTCCTGGGGCCTGCCTGTGGGACTGAGGGCAGCACGGGGTGAGCACAGCTGCAGGGCCGGCGGACGAGGACAGGCAGGGGACCCTGATGGGCAGCTGGGCCTGCTGCCCCAGGAGCCCCACACCCCCTTGGAGCGCTCACAGCTGCCTTCTCCCTGGCTCTCCCCCGAATGTCTGTGTCTCTGACTATTCCATGTGCCTCTCTCTCCTTGCTCCTTGACTCTCTGTCACTGTCTGTCTCTCTGCCTCTGTGTCTCTGTCATCCTCGCTATCTCTGTCTCTTTCTCTCCTTTTGTCTCTTTCCCTTTTTCTGTCTCCCTTCTCTCTCCCCTCTCTTCCGCCCGCCCCCCACCCCCACTCTCTGAGCAGCTGTTACCTAATAGGCTGTTGATGATGATTCAGTAAGTGGAAGGCAGAGTCCTGCGGGAGCCGCCATGATCTGTGTAATTGGTCTCACAGGAGACAGAAGGATCTAATATTTACACACCAGCATTAGTCCTCCGGGAGCCTTATCTTGGCTGGAGCCGAACTGGGAGAGGCAGTTCTGGCTGGTACCATCTCCCCCGTTGGCACCCGCTCAGAAGGTCTTTGGTCAGTGGGAACTGCTCCCTTTGGGTGGGGATGCCAGGCCCTGGGCTGAGGGTCCTGGGAGGTGTGGGCTCAATGCTGGGGGTGGTCTGATTGGACCAGCCTGGGTGGGCACTGGGCACTCGGCATCCCCTCCAGTTGCTGCTCTGGGGGCATCACGTGGCATGAGTCCCCCAAGAGCAAGGCCAAGGTTGAAGAACTCAGGGCTGGTGTGGGTGGAGGAGACAGACAGACAGACAGACAGAAGGCAGCTCCCAGGTGATGTGTATGAGCCTCTGGATCCAGCCGTGCCTGAAGTCCTTCTGCCCCAGACCCTTCACTTACCAAGTCGAGTCCGTCTTTTGCTCAACCAGCTTGAGGCACAGCTGAGAACTCCTGCCTTACCCAGGCATGAAAGGTTTTTGAGCAACAGGGGTGTTCGTTCAGATTTCATTGTACCTCGTGGCCCAATATACCCAGTCAGGAGGAACAAAACTGCTGCAGAGGGAGGATGCCAGGCCAGAGCCCACCCGCCGCCTGGCCCCTTCCCTAGGTCCCAGGGGGCAGTGGGGATCCCCGGCTGCAGACCCCTCCCCTGGCCTTCCAGAAGGAGGTATGGGGCTCAGCGAGGGGCAGACCGCGGAGGGCCACGCCCAGGCTGCGTTCCAGGGTTTTATGGGCCTCGCGTAGCTAGCAACTCTCAAGGAGGACGGCATTAGCCTGTTTCACAGACCGAGAAACTAAGCAGCACAGCTGGGATGCAAACCAGGACCCCCAGCTCCGGGGGCCGGCGAGCATCTCCCTCTGAGGTCACCGCCCGCCCCCGGCGCAGGGACCTTGCACGTTGGAAGTCACTCAGTGGAAACGACAGCTCCTCAGAGCAGAGCTCCGGGCTCTGTGCCACCGCGTGGGACAGGCGGGCAGCCAGGCCACCCTCAGGGCCAGGGTGTTACCGGGGCTCCCACTGCCCAGCTGTCCACCCAGCAGGATGCTGTGGACCTTCCATGGGGCGGTCCCTGAGCTGTATCCTCTACAGTAAACCGGTTCTCGCGAGTCATGTTTCCCTGAGTTCTGTGAGCCATTCTAGCAAATTATCAAACCCGAGGAAGGGGTCGTGGGAGCCCCCGTTTGAGAGCCGGTCAGCTAGAAGCGGGGGAGCGCCGGCGATGGGCACGGAAGCGGGCCGGGGGGCCCCCCTCGTGGGCCGTTGTCCACCCGTGGCGTCGTGCTAACTCTGGGTGTTAGCGTCAGAGCTGAGTTACATCGTGGGACGCCCAGTCCTGCGGGTAGAAATGGATGGTCATTGTAGGGAGGGGTGTTATTCTGGGAGCCTCAGGGCCTGGCTCTGAGTGGGGCTCAGGAAGCAAGTGCTAGGCTCGCCCTGCGATGGGGCGGGAGGCGGGGGGGCCCACAGCCCGGCGCCCGGACACCCCCGGGAGGACAGCCAGTGTCACTGCTGCAGCAGCTGCGGGTGCTCTGGGGCCGAGAGTGGTGTGACTGGGACCCGTTGGTGCCTCAGTTTCCTCGTCTGTACAGCAGGGGTGATACTGGTTCCTATTCTCGGGCTGTTGCGGGTTCACTGGGGCAGTGGGAGGTTTGCAGAACGGCGCCCATGGGGCACATGCCACGCACTCTGTGCTGTTGTTACTATATTGGCCACGGCCTCAGGCAGCTTCTTACCAGTCCTCTCTAGTTTCGTCCACCATCCTGCGGCCAGGCCGAGCCCCTGGCTGACCCTGGAGGGACACCCCCCCCGCCCGCTCCCTGCCCACTGCAAAGAGAGAAGACGGTGGCCTGTCTTTCAGAAGGGCCTCGGACCCCTTTCCACGCGTCCCCGCTCAGAGTGACTGGTGGTCACCCATACTCCCCTCGATCCCTGGCCAGGCCCCTGCCAGCTCCAGACACACCCCCCCAAGGCCAGGCCCCCAAGGACCACTGATGGTTTGCAGACAGCAGCCTTGTGGCGCCTCTTCTCAGTGCCCCCCGCGCCAGCTGTCTGGGTCCAGGGCGAGCTGGGCTGGCGGGGACTGGCTGGCCACCCCTCCCCTGCTGTAGGCCTGTGCTGCCTTCCCTGAGCCTGCACGGCCCTGCCCGCAAAACCCCCTTGTCACAGAAGCCTTGCGAGCACCTGTGTTACATCTCTGACCACAAAATAACATGTGCTCGTTCCTTTTAATTTCTGTAGTTTCGAAAACACCCCACTGTATGAAAAATGGCATTTTGCAAGTGTTAAGTGCAGTTTTTTCAATAGGAATGTTATAACAGTTCACCCATTGGAAGTACAGAGTTCAGTGGATTTTGGTCATCGAATTCTGGAGTATCTCATCACCCCACAAAGAAATCCCTCACCCTTAGCAGTCACTCCCCGCCCTCCGCTCCCTCCAGCCCTTGGCAACCACGAATCTACTCTCAGTCTCTGTGGATTTGCCCAGTGTGGACATTTCGTATAAATGGAATCATACAGGTATGTGTCCTTTTGAGACTAGCTTCTTTCACTTGGAAGAATGTTTTCAAGGTTCATCCCCGCGGTAGCGTAGGTCGGTCCATCACTCCTTGGTGTGGCTGAGTAATATGCCATGGGACGGACATGCCACATTTGGTCCATGTGTTCACCGTCGATGGGCAGCTGGGCTGCTGTGATGGGGCTGCTGTGAACGCGCCCGGACAGGTCTTGTGTGATGTGTGTTTGCGTTTCTCTTGGGTTCACACCCCCAGGACTGGAATTGCTGGGTGACTCCGGGCTCCGGCCCCCTTTCACAGTAGCACCTCTGCCAGCTCTTCTAGGCCCTGCCCCAGTGTTACCCTGTCTGGTCCCCTCATGGACACCCCAAGGGCAGTGTAGCCCATCCCTCTGGGGAAGGACTTGGGTCTTGTCTGCCGCTCTGTCCCAGTCCTGAGCACAGCAGGGTCACAAGGTAGGTGTTCAGTAAACACAGGGTGGATGACTGAGCCATGAGACCTGGTACTTATGCGAGCCTGGCCACCTCTCTGCCCAGGGGGCCTTAACTTCCCTCCAGTGCCTCGCTCAGGACCTGGCACTCGTCAGCGGCCAGTAGAGCAGACACTGCCAGTGTCCCTGATTCACTGGAGCTCGGCGGAGGTGATGGGGCCCAAGGTCTTTGATCCCTGCTCAGGCTCACTCGGAAGCCAGACGGGGCCGGAGTAGAGGATCAGGGTGACCCTGGAGGAGGCCTGGAGCCTTGCGGGGCCATCTGAGCCTGCCTGCTGTGGGCGGGTCCCCAGCTTCCCAGGATGCAGAAGGCTTTTCTTCTTTCCTGGGTAATTCTATGTCCAGAGGCCTGAGTAATAGAGCAACTGTCCAGCGGCCCTGCACCCGGCTCTCTCCTCAGCCCCACCCTGTCCTCGTCTCCATCAGAGGCAGCTGCCTGTCTGCGTTAGGGACTTCCTCTCACACTGCTGGTCCTCTGGGTAACATGCTCTGACTCCGAGATGCTCTGGGCTCCTCTCCTGCATCTCCCTGGCAGGGCCGGCCTGGCTGGGACATTGCCTGGTCTGTGATGTGGACACAGTGACCTGCCTGGCACAGAGGGGGGGCTCCATGCTTGTTTGCCAGATGGGAACCTAGCAGTCAGGTTGAGCTACCTGTCCCGTCCTCCATCAGAGCCAACATTTATCTAGTGCTTGTTCTGTACCAGGACGAGGCCGCTGTGTTCATCGCAGTGAGTGAAAATAACAGCAGTGCTGGCCCCTGTGAACTGCATCCTCCCACGGGCCACGCCCTCCCACGGGCCACGCCCTCCCATGGGGCCACGCCCTCCCTAGGCCGTGCCCCCGCCAGGCCATGCCCTCCTGTTCTCCTGTTGGAGCCGTCTGTCTTCTCATTTACAGAGGGCAACCCCGAAGATCAGAGAGGCTGGTGTGGTGGCCAGATGGGCAGCAATCCTCCGTGGATGGGCTGGCCTCCAGGGCAGCGTGTGATGCCTGTGTTGCCCAGACATGTGGCCAGGGTGGGACATCAGGCCAGGAAATGCCCGGGCGGTGGAGGTGCAAAACCAGCCGCACGTTGCAGGGCTGCGTCCTGGCAGACAGTTCTCCGTTCTCAACCGTGGTGTCCTCATACTTAAGTGAGCCTCTTCACACCCTCTGGGTGTTCTGGCGCGGAGCAGAAAACCCACGTGCGTGCCAACCACTGTTCTTAACTGCTAGATGGATGTCATGGTTGGATAGTGTCCCCGCTATCCAAATACCTGGATATTTGGATATCCAGGTGTCCAAACACCTGTCCTCCCAGAACCTCAGAATGTGACCTTGTTAGGAAGGAGGGTCTCCGCAGATGTAGTTTGTTACAATGACGTCACCCTGGATGAGGGTGGCCCTAAATGCAACGACGAGTGTCCTTAGAAGAAGAGGGGAGTCTGGACACAAACAGAGTGGCACGTGGGGACAGAGACACACGGGGGCGGGCCACGTAAAGACCGAGGCAGAGATGCGAATCGTGCTGCCACAAGCCCCAGAAGCGGGAAGATGCAGGAAGGACCCTCCCCTAGAGCCTCTGGGGAGCACTGCCCTCCCGGTACCTCGATTCCAGACTGCGGACCCCCAGAGCTGTGAGAGGATACGTTTCTGTCTTAGTCCGTGAACTCATTTATTCCGTCATCCATAGGTAGGACCTGTTATTGGCTCCATTTCAGAGATGAGGGGACTGAGGTACAGAGACAGAGTCTCTTCACCTGAGCCACATAAGCTGACAAGGGGCAGCGGTAGGATTCAAAGCCTGGGATTCTGATTCCTGAGCCCCGCCTCCCCCGAAGTTAGCCCCTGCATGTGGGCTTCAGTGACCCTGCCCGGTCCTCAGTAGATGCTCACAAGGGTCTGTGCCAATGAGAAGGTGCCGTGGAGCTGCCTTAGCCGGGCTGCTGCAGGGAATGTGGTGCACTAGGGCCCTGGGCCTGTTGTCATACACTCACTCTTAGCTCGCATGGTGTGCAAGGCTCCAGGATCTTCCTCCCCTCTCCCCACCACTTCAGACTGTGTGCCCATGTGCTTACTGTGGAAATCATCTCTAGACACTTTGTGGTTTAAGGGGACCAGCCCCCAACCCCTCGATTTCCCCCCAGCTTCCCAGGCAGACCCCAAGCCCGTGTGCAGGACACCAGAGCTCCGGGAACCCAGTGTGAGAAGCATGAGTCACTTTCAGGCTTTTGGCCCAGAGTGCCCTGAAGGCTCCATTTGTGGAGTGGTCCGAACTGGAAGAGACCAGCGAGGCCGAGGCCTCCAAGGGGGCCCTGACACTTCCAGGGGGAGGAGGACATGGGGGTATTCTGGTGCGAGGACTCGAAAAGGCAAAGCTTTGAAAAAACCGAGCCTCCAGCCACCGGAGAATCCCGCAGGGCTTTTTCCCGCCCAGCCCCCCTCGAGTTACCGATGCACAGCTGGAGGCTGTGGACCACAGAACCCCAAGCCGTGTGGCCTCTCTGAGCCTCAGTTTGGTGGTCTGTGAAATGGGATCACAGGCCAGCCTCCCTCACAGCCGGCCGGCCCTCCTCAGATCAGCTCCCCGTGCATCTCGCTCCGTGTTGCGGTTGGGGTGAGCTCCAGCTCAGAGGCACCGCACCCCCGCCGGCAGGCTGCTTGCAGGCCCACTGAGGGTGCTGTGACAGCGAGAGAGCATATGGCGGGCATCTGCCACGTGGGAACACGGCCGTCCACGGGACAAGGCATAGGAGTTCTGGAGGGACGGAGCAGAGCCCGGCGTTGGTGCCAGCGCTGCGCGTCGCCCGCCTGCGCCCTGGTCCTCCCTGGAGAGTGAGCCTCCGCCCCTTGGGGACTTGGGGTGCGCTGGGGGGACCTCCTGGGGTGATGGGGCAGTGTGCGCTCGGCCCACTAGATGTCGCTGTCCCCTGCAAGATTCAGCAGACCTACAGCCTAACAGGCCCTGGAAATGGGGCGGGGTCTCTCCCACGGTGCGGGGGGGGGGGGGGGGGGGGGGGGGGAGGGGAGGGCACTGCCCGTGCAGCCTCTCCTTGGTACTCAGAGAGGCCAGGTACCCGGCCTGCCTTCCCACAGCCAGGAAGTGGCAGGGCCAGTATGCAGCCCTCCCACGGGGTAGTGTCAGAGGCGAGGGGAGCAGGGGGAGGTCCTGGGTGCCCACTGAGCCCTCCCCAGCCATCAGGGCCCAGGTTTTCTGCCTGTGGAGCCTCACCTGCCACCGTGTTCCTCCCTGTGTCCCCCTCTGCCCATGTGCCCTGCAGGCCTTGTCGTCGTGGCTGCCTGGACTGGGACGCACGTTGACCTTTCGAGGTTGTCCTTTGGCCTCTCCCTCAGTGCCCTGAACACAGCGGGCGTCCAGTACATGCTCTGCTCTTGTTGGGTGGTCCCTCAGTGGGGCTGTACTGTGGGGAGGGGTCTGCTGAGCCCCCAGGAGGTCTGACGAAGGGTGTCACGGTAGAGACGGGCGGCGCTGAGCTCTCAGCTTCCGCGGGCCTCTGCCCCCAGCGGGGGAGCCGCAGGGGTCCCCGCCCACACGTGCCCCTCACCTTGCTGCTGTGAGTCAGGTCACACCTTGGGAAACAAGGATAACTGTGTTTCTGGGACAGCAGGAGATCTTTTCAGGGGGCGGGGCTCTGTGGTCAGAAAACCCCCAGAGGGAGGGCTGCAGGGTCCCGCTGATGGGTGGGAGCTGGCTGAGAGCTCACAGCCACGTGGATGGTGTGTGCTATTCCCGTGACACGTGTGACGGCGGGGCTCAGGGAGGTGAGGGGGCATCCCAAGCACTGTGCCCCCCAAACCGCCCCCCCCCCGGCGATCTCCAGGCCCGGGAGCAGGGGAGGGTGGGGGACAGCCCCCCCACTGCGACAGCAGCGGGCGGTCTAGGCGAGGACCTGACGCCCACCCCGATCCTGCAGGAGCAGATGGGAGAGGCAGCAACAGTTGGTGCCGCCAGCTTCTGCCTCCCCCGCAGTGGCGGGTGTGAGAAGCAGGGACGGAAGCCAGTGGCAGAAGCCCGGCCTGCTGTTGCCACCTCCGCCTGCCCCCCCTGGCCTGCCTCCTTGGCCCTTCCACAGGCTTCTTCCCAAAACACCCTGCCTGGAGCCTGCCTGGGAGGCCTGAGAGCCCAGTGGTCAGAGCCTGGCCTGAAGAGGCCCAAGTCCCAGCTGCCAGCCCAGCTCAGCCTCTTCCCGGCTGTGTGATCCAGGACCACTGAGGACGCCCCTCCCAGTCTCGGTTTCCCCATCTTCCAGATGGGGTCATGTTGGTGCCTACTTTTGAATCCTGGCTCTACTCCATGGAGCTGTGTGACCTTGGGTAGGTCCCCTAACCTCTCTGTGCCTTGGCTTCCCCATCTGTAAAACGGGGAGAGTTATACTACCTAACCTGCAGCGTTGTGGTGCTGAAAGGAGTCTTTTCTGGTAAAAGCATGTAGGAGGCAGGGGATGCCAGGAGCCACGGGCTGTGCCGTCGGCAGGGAGACTCAGATGGCCCTGCGGGGAGGCCTCAGGTAGGGAGGATGACCACAGCCAAACATGTAAGGATGGCAGTCTCCGTCATTCATGGCGTGCTCCCACAGCCAGGCGTGTTCTGAGTGCCTCACACACGGGGACTCATTTAACCTTACAGTGTCCTTGGGCTTGGTACCATTACAGATGCAGTTTTCAGACGGGGAAACTGAGGCCCAGAGCAGTGGAGGCACTGGCTTAGGGTCACCTCCCCACATCCCTTCACCAAGCCCTCACCTCGTCCAGCCTGCCTCCATCACCTGGTCCGGCCTCCCCATATCTGCTGATCCAGTGCTTCCGGCCGGGATCCTAGATCCTGTCACCCCTCCACCACCTCATCCCGTCTGTCCCAGTCCCAGGGGCTGCTTAGGTCCTGCTGTGCTGTCAGCCTCGGGGTCTCGTCCCTCCCTGCCTACCCTCTGACCTCAGCCGCGCTTGCACTGAACAGAGAAGTTTACTCCAGAGAGGGCAGTGAACGGGAGGTGGCCACCAGCCACATGTGGCCACTTAATGAAAGACAGCTAGAAATTCCGTTCCTTGGTCGCGCTGGCCACGTTCCAAGCGGCCACTAACCACACGTGGCTGGCTGGCAGCTACCGCAGCGGGCAGCACTGATCTAGAACATTCCATCCCCACAGAGCGCTCTCGTGGGGAGTGCCGCGGGTGCCTCCTGGGGGAGCCGGAGAGGCGCCGGGTGGGCTGCTCGGGCTGCCCACTCTAGGAGGCGGGCGCACAGTGGCACCGCTACCTGCATTTTGTGGCCTGTCTCCCCAGGGGTTCAGGCTGTTCTGGTTTACCAAGCCTTGCGCTGGAGCACACGGTCCGGGCAGGGAAACTGCTTATGTATTTGTAAATTGATTTAGAGAAGTCTTAAAAGACATGAAAAATGAAGCCACGTTTGGTTAAGCATTTTACAGATTGCTTTCATCGAGAAGAAGAAGGAAACTAAAATCGAGCGTCTCTCTGAACATCTGGGATGTTTATCATCCTTCCTCCAGGCCTCAGTTTACACATCTGCATGAGGGGCGGTCTCCTGGGCCCCCAGCTGGGGGTGCCGGGAGGCCGGGCGGGGCAGTGGGGAGCACAGGTCGGGGACTCAGCCTCGCTTTGGCCAGCGAGCTTGGCTCACTTGTGGGCCTCAGGGTTCTTCATCTCTAGAATGGGCAGAAGAGCCCCGGCTGAGGTGAGGATCTCGGTGGGGGTGGGGTGCGTGCGTAGCACCTGGTGGAGGCCTGGCGGGAGCAGGGCCCTCTTCGCCCCCTGTGAGAAGTAGCAGAATGGACAGAGCTGGGCCACGAGGCCCCCCCGCCTCGCCCTGCACCGCCGACGCCACCCGGGCCCGGGCCAAGTTGGGCCATTTTCCTGCAGGCCTGTCACACAGCCCAAGATAGCCCGGCTTCCCTGTCATGGGATGGAGGGAGGGAAAGGGACCAGAATCTCCCTGGGGACGTGCATCTTCCTGGCATCCTGTTCTCATGGCAGGGGTCTGAGCTCTTCCAGGGGCGCAGGTGAGAGCAAGAAAGGTCCAGCAGGGGTGGGTGCTGCCACCTTCATCCGCAGGGCAGGGGAGGGCAGGGTCAGACAGACCGAGCTTGATCTCAGCGGGTCTTTTTTTTTTTTTTTTTTTTTTTTGGCGGTACGCGGGCCTCTCACTGCTGTGGCCTCTCCTGTTGCGGAGCACAGGCTCCGGACGCGCAGGCTCAGCGGCCATGGCTCACGGGCGCAGCCGCTCCGCGGCACATGGGATCTTCCCAGACCGGGACACGAACCCGCGTCCCCTGCATCGGCAGGCGGACTCTCAACCACTGCGCCACCAGGGAAGCCCCTCAGCAGGTCTTTTGTCCCGGCCCCAAACTCAGCAGCCCCCCCCCCCCCGCCCCAGCCTCAGCCACAGGTGGCTGTGAACATGCGCGTTTGTTCATCCTTCCATGTGGCCCGTTTCACTGGGCCCCTCCTAAGTGCTGCAGAAACAGGGAGCACAGCCAGTGAAGCTGCTCCTCCTGGACGGCACAGCCGTGAAGCCCCTCCCAGCTGGAGTGGAGGGCGGGGTGCCCTTTGCCTCAGAAGGCATCAGAGAATTCCAGCAAGAGCTCTCGCCCCCGGGGGTGAGCAGAAGGGAGGTGGGCTTCCCTAGATGTCCGCTCCTGCCCCGTGACCCCTGGGCAGGGTCCCCACGCTCTCCTCGGAGAGGTCGCGGCCTTGTAATGTTGGCCTCCGCCCCGCCCCCCTGGCCCCCGCGCCCCAGCCCGACCGGCCCTGGTGGGAGGCCAGGCCCGTTGCTCTGCCAGGCTCCACTCCTGCCAGCTGGCCCGCCCGGCACGGTTGCCATGGCGATCCGTCAGCATGTCTGCGGGGCCTGCTGCTCCCTCTTCATCTCTCTCTGGGGCCAGAGCCACTTCGGGGAGGCCCCGGGGGCTGCCAGGCAGAGGGAAGTTCCCTCAGAGGCCCCTCGGGGTCCTGGGCCTAGGCCAGGCCTTGACCGCTGCCAGCGGAGGATGGGGGCTCCAGGCAAAGAATGAGGGTGTCACTGGGTGGCCTGGGAGATGGTGGGAAGCCGGGGGTGGGGCGAGGGCAGAGAGACAATCAAATAACCCCGTGGTGGGGACGTGTGCCCTTGGGTCTCCAAGGGCCTGGTGGACGCCTCTCAGCCAGGCATCTGCGCAGCACCCCCGCCCCCGGGAGGCCCGCCGCAGCCCCACTGACAGCCACCCCTACCGCGTGTCACCGCCACCGTGTGCTCCAGCCCGCTCCGCTGCGTGCCAGGCTCCAGAAGACACTTCTTTGGGTTAGGAGGCCGAGGGTCTAGAAACAGCCGGACGGCGGTGTCAGCTGTGACTGGTGTCAGAGACTGCAGTCACCGCTCTCCGGGAAGGTTGGTGACCCTCCCAGAGACACAGAGAGGGTGAGCGACCAGCGCCGAGCCGCACAGGGCTGTAGCTGCACCGCCCTCGCAGGGCTGTTCTCGCTGTGGAAGCATCAGTGCAGGAGGTGGAGGACCCAGCGAGAAGTAAGAGCTGGAGGGGAAGGGGGTCCTGTGCGGAGCCAGGAGGAGCGCTGGGGCAGCTCAGGGGGTCCTGTGCAGAGCCATGGGGAGCGCTGGGGCAGCTCAGGGGGTCCTGTGCGGAGCCAGGGAGAGCGCTGGGGCAGCTCAGGGGGTCCTGTGCGGAGCCAGGGAGAGCGCTGGGGCAGCTCAGGGGGTCCTGTGCGGAGCCAGGGAGAGCGCTGGGGCAGCTCAGGGGGTCCTGTGCGGAGCCAGGAGGAGCGCTGGGGCAGCTCAGGGGGTCCTGTGCGGAGCCAGGAGGAGCGCTGGGGCAGCTCAGAGGCGGTGGCGCCCCCGACTCGGCCTCCTGGAGCTGCACACCCCCCTAGGGGGTTAGACTGGCTGGAGCTGAAGGAATGGCGGGGCCGGGATGGGGGGCCTGGTGGAAGTGGGGGGCGTCTAGTGAGGGATGGGACAGGGCCATGCGCCTCCCAGCACAAGCTCCTGAAAGGACCCTGGATGGTGACCCCAGGCTGGAGTGGCCCATGGGAGGGACCCCATGGCAGCCCACCTGCCCTTCCAACAGCATGGGGGGGGGCGGAGAGGGGGGTGCTCCAGCCCCACCCCCTCCAGCAAGCCCTCCCAGGCCCCTAGCCCTGCGGTCATCTCTGGTCTTAGGGGGTTACACCATGGCTTTCATTTCAGTGACCTTGATGCTTGTCAGGTCAGATATTTCAACTCAGTGGACCTATCTAGCAGGAGCGGGTTTCCATGGCAACGGGGGCTGCCCCACAGGAGCCTCCCGGCCCCCTGAGCGCTCCCCTGTCTGGGAAGCCTCTCTGCGCTCCTGCCTGCACACCCACTGTCATAGCCCTTCCCCCGTGAGTTGTAACCGCTCTGGGCTCGCCCACCGCCCCCCAGACTGTGCTGCGCGAAGGCCAGGGTTGTGTCTGGTGGGGCCCCGCCCCACCGCCTCCATGTCCTGTAATGAGCACACAGGGCTGTTGTCCACCAGGACACAGGGAATCCATGTGTGACCTCAGTCTCAGCATCAAGATGGGCTCATCTTTTTTTCGTGGGGACGTCCGTTGACCCGCCCCGCCCCGCCCAGCTGCAGAGCAAAGGGGGAGGGGTGTGTCTTGGCATTTTGTCAGGAATTCAACCGAGATGCCCACTTTCACACAATCTGTGACCCAGTGGGAATCGTCCTTTTCCAGGAGCTCAGGCCACGTGGGAATTGGGTGTTCCAGTCAGCTTCCAGTCATCGCGGTCGTTCTCATCTCCCCTCCCACCCCGCAGGGCCACCCCCATGATCCAGGCGCTGTCCGTCTGCCCTGGCAAACCCCGTCTCTGCTTGTGTTCCTACAGCCCGGGCACAGAGCGAATGCTTTCCTGCCAATGGGACCTTCTCCGACCCCATCACCAGCCAACATTTATTGAGTGCTTGCTGTCTGCCAGGCATACATGGAGCCCTTTACGTGCATGATTTAATCCTTGTAACACCCTATGAGGGTTCTTGGGGGATAGGTGTCCAGGTGCCACCACTCAGTAGGTGTGTGACTTTGGGGAAATGAGTTTGCCTCCTGGTGCCTCAGTGTTCCCATCTGTATAATGGAGTGTTGCCGGACGTCTGTGAGTGAATTCATGTGGAGTTTAGAACTGTGCCTGACTTCTGGTTAGGGCTCGGGCTCAGGGAGGGTCAGCAATTCGTGTGTGTCTCCCTGCCCTGCAGAGAAGGGGGGGCACAGGGAGGGTATGCACATCTCCAAGGTGGCACAGCTGGTTCTGACCACCAGGTAGCGTTTCCAGCAGGCTCCGTGGGGGCCACATGAGAGAGGGAAGAGCCAGCTCAGATGAGGGGTCAGCTGAGCCCCGTCTGCTGGAGCCCTGGCTGCTGGTAGGAGAGGACTTGGCATTTACTGATCCCCCTTTTCCTGAGGCCACCCACCTTTGACAGTGTCCACAGGGCCCAGCAAATGACCTTGAACGGATAATCAGAACAGTAGCCATCTACTCGGGTGTGTTCTAGGCGCCCGTTCATTGAGTTCTCCTGCGATCTCTGAGGTCTGAGCTGTTGTCACCCCTATTCTAGAGAGCAGTCGAGGGTTTGAGGATTTCCATAGTTCCGTGGGACTGGCACCAGCAGGGGCGAAGAAGCGCTTACGATGTCCCCCATAAATGTATTCATGTCCTAGCATCTCCCCTAAACCTTATGATGAAGGGCTTCTGATCACCCCCACTCTACAGATGGGCAAACTGAGGCCCGCGAGCCACTTGCCCCAGGTCACACAGGTGGCAGGGGCAGAGCCCAGGCCCTCTGCCGCTTTGCTGGCCCCTCCCAGCCGACGCTCGGCACAGCCGGAACAGGAAGTGTGCCCTCCAAGAATAACTTCTTTCGGAAAACTGACGATGACACATTATTTTTTTAATGGTTTTAATTTATCCCCCTTTCCTCGGAGAGTGTCAGAGGCAATCTGCTTCCCTCAGCCTCTGCGTGCCTCTCCGTCTCGTTAGTGCCTCAGCTTTGAACATATTTCCTTTTATCATGCGGTGACACGAGGTGGCAGAGGGCGATTCCGGGAGAGGCTGTCGGGGAGGGGCCGAGCTAGAGTTTGCATCGCTCCTGACAGCTAATTAGCTGTGTGTCTTTGCACCGGGAGGCCTCTCATATGGCAGGCGTCATCATCACAGCCCCGAAGCCGCACGCCAAGGCTTCAGAGGAGACCCGCCACGGCCTCCCGCCTCCAGCCCCGGTTTGGAGGTGTCCAGGGTAGCGGTTTGCATTTCGGCGGTGCCCTTGGACTGCGGGCCCTCTGGGGCCTGCTTGTTGGCTGGGGTTAGGAGGGCAGGGCCGGAACGGCGGATTCCTGGGGACCGAATTTGCCAACGGTTGCAGGGTTCTGGATTAGGACCCAGACCCGAGTGGGAGTCTGAGGCTCTGTTTGTCCTCAGGCGAGTCCGTTCCTCCCCGGGGCTCAGTTTCCTTATCTGCAAATTGGGTGTAAAGGGCTACTCATTCTGGCTCCCTGAAGCTTGCTGCAAGCATCCCGTAAAGGAATGTGTCACACAGTGAGCTGAAGGAGCTAAGAAGCGTCTAGGTTCTGTGGGTCCAGTTTGTATCGAGCAGCCTACTGAGTGCCACACCCCGTTCTGGGCGCCGGGGGCAGAGCAGTGAACAGAAAAGCTGCTGACCTTCCAAAAGGGAAGGAGAAAATAACAAACCGAGGAACAGCATATGCAATCCCTGCTGTTGTCAGGGAGGGGGCCGGGCTGGCTCGCATCCTCCTGACAGCTAATTAGAGGTGATTAGAGGCAGGGAGGAGAGGGAAGCCTGGGGTGGGTAGAGAGTGCGGGGAGGGGAGAAGGGTGCAGTTGCAAACGTTGTCGTGGTCAGGAAAGGCCTCACTGACATCATCGATGGTTGTTACTATCGTGTTTGTTTACGAGGACGAATGACAAAGGTCATTAACCACCACTCCGCGTTTTGGCTTGTAGAAAAACACGGCGTATTCCTTTATACTTTTTAGGGCAGGGGTCTCACACTGGAGCGACATCAGGATCCCCTGGGGTGCCTGGCAAACACATCACCCGGCCTTCCCCAGAGTTCCTCGTCCAGAATCTGCATTTCTGACCAGTTGCCAGGTGATGCGGAGGCTGCTGGCTCAGGGACCCCTGGTCTGGGCCGGGAATAAACTTGTCTCGTGCACAAAAGCTTGACTTCCTTCTACCTAGTGGATGTGGCTGAGAGCCACGGAGTCCTGTGACACGTACTTCCGAGGCACCGAGGATCAGATCCAACTGTATGAAACCGCCTCTTGTTCTGTTGCATTTGGTTCCGGTCCACATATGCTGGGTCTAAACAGCTGTCCTGGCCTCATGGAGCGGCTGATTAGCAGGGAGGACAGACGTATGGACACTGTGTGCGGGCATACAGCTCAGTCCAGGGTGGGAGAGGTCAGCCTGGGCATCAGGGAAGGCTTCCAGGAGGAGGTGACACCTGAGTGGTATTTCCATAGAGTCTCAGTGCCACCAGGTAGGGAAGGTGGGATGGGTGTTCCAGGTGGAGGGGACCTTTTGTCCACTGGTTAGGAGTGAGTGAGCTTGGGGCCCAACCTGCTGGGCGAGGGCTTGTGGAGAGCTAGATGAGGGACTGGGACCCCTCTCCAAGGGCCTCAGATATCCTGACAGGGACATTTCACCCTGGAGTTTTATCCTGAGGGCAAAGGGGGCCGCTGATGGATGAGGTGTAACATCTTTGTGTGGACACACGTCTTGGATACAGAATATGATTCTGCCTTCCCCTAGATCCTTTCCGGAGCACAAGGAAGCTCTGGGGGCGGGGAACCCCATCTCAGACTGGCCCAGTACAGCGGTGTGAACCAGCCCCCCACCCCACACGCCTGGCACTGCTGGCCAGGGACTGATCCAGGTGGAACGGGAGCCTTGGCTGCCCCCCCAGCTGGCCCTTGCTGGGGTGTCCCAAACCTCCTCTCTGGGTTTCTGGGGCCATCTTTATTTTACAGGGGTCCCCCTGTCCCCACCATCTCCTTCTTTTTTGTTTCTGACCTAGTGGTGCTCAGGGCACCCTCCACTTTGCATCCTTGGCCCCAAGCCTGCTCGGAGACCTGAGAACCACCTTCAGAGCAGCCTGGAGCAGCAGGGTGGGGAAGGGGCTGGTGGGTGCAGCCTCCGGGGCCTTCACTCTGTGCAGTCCGTCTGTGTGTGGTGGCCCCAGGGGCTCGAGCCCTCGCCCTCCCCGCCAGCTCCCCAGCAGCAGCTGTTCCAGGTGGGTAGTCAGGGAGAAGGATGTGAAACTGGGCCCTCCCTCTCTTGAGAATCCCGGGTGTCAGATGTGTCGGGAGCGTGCAGGCAGCTGGGACCAGGAGGGCTGGAGCAGGGGGGTTAAGTCCTTGCATTTCAAGATCAGACGTCCTGGGTCCTGACTCGGGTTGCTGTGTGATGCCAGTCTGGTGACTTTGCCTCTCGGTGCCTCCACGTTCGCCTCTGAGAAATGGGACAGTGACAGCAGCATGGCCGTGTGGGGGTGTGGTAAAGGGTGAACAGGCAGGTGCCCCTGGTGTGCTCGGAGCGGTGGGTGGCGTGTTGAAAATGCACAGTAAACATTCGGGGGGGGTGGGGGGGGGCTGCTTCCCTCTGTCGCCAAATTGGGAGTCACGGGAAGGGGGGGCTAAACATCATTTTGTTACTCGTAAGAGCACACGAGCAGTGGAATTAGAGGAGTCAGGGCCTGCGGGTAGATGCAGGGGGTGTGGACAAGGGGTTGAAACCAACTTGTTTGTAGCAGGAAAAACTTGTCACCAGTCTTGGCAGCCTGGCACGTCAGTTTCATCAACAAAACAGAAAGGAGCTTGCGGCCACCCTGCAGTGGGTGGAGGCGGTCATGACTGCTGCTAATAGGAGCGGGCTGCTCAGACAGGCTGCCTTTCCTGCCGAGTCTGACCTCCTGGGACCCAGTCTCTGGTCTCCGGAACCCTCCCACACACTGCCTCCCAGCCCAGGCCCCCTTCTGGCCTCCCCCTGAGTATGCCCGGACTGTCTCTTGTAACTGGGATTGCCCCACCCCTCCTTTCTCTTCTGGGAAAACTCACCCTAGGTGTCACCTCCTCCAGGAAGTCTCCCATGATAGCCCCCTCCAAATCAGCTTTCTAGGAACTGGTTTCATATCTGTCTCCCCCATGAAACGTGAGTTCCTCAGGCCAAGGCTTGTGTCTCTGGTTTCTCCTGTGTGGTCAGCACCAGGAGGGCCAGGGGCCTTACATTTGATGAGTGAATGAATGAATGATGTTATTCTCTGCCCCAAGTTCTCCTGGGGCAACTGAATCCCAGCTGGGCATGGTTTCCTTGCACTCCTCACGATAGGTTGCTTTCTTCTGGGGCATAACCCCGACTAGCAGAGAACCCCAGGCCGGCCTGGGTACTGGAAAACAGAGCTGTCACTCTACCCAGGAACTCCCTCCCAGCGTGGGGGTCCGTGCAAAGACAGCCCCTCCCCAACCCAGACCTGCCCCAATCCATTTCCATTTGCAGAGAGTTCCAGATCACAGGCGCTGTCACATCTTGGCTCCCCGCCCTGGGCCACCTTTTCTCCTCGCTCCTTCCAAGGCCAGCCTCAGTCCCCCTCCTCCAGGAAGGCCTCCCTGACCTTTCCTTTATTTGTCATCCCTGTGCCTTCACCAGTGGCTGCCCCTAGGTCCTAGGATGTAGGTCCCCAAAGGCCCTGGGATTCACAATCCACCTAGGGCAGCAGGCCCCGTGCCCCCCGGGTGTGGGAAGCTGCCTTGTGATACTGACCAAGACCCTGCAGTGAGGGAGCCCAGGCAGCTTCTTGCCCTGGGCATGCAGCCTGGCTCCAGGCCACCGAGTGCCACCCCCCCCCCCAACCCCGCTGCCACCCCTGCTGCTGGGGGAGGGCACTGAAAGCCCCAGGTTCAGGGCAGGTGCTGATTTTCGTGAGGGAAGCATGTTCTGATCAGGCCGTGGGGGGCTTTCTGTTATGCACGGTCAACGGGTGCCTGGGTCCCTACCTGCACCCCAGGTGTTCGGGGCTCATGAGACCTAGGTGAGTGTATTTTTCCAAAGAGCATCCCAGGGTCAGGAGGTGAGGCCGCACGTCCACGGTCATGGGGCAGGTGTGGGCCAAGGTGTCTGTGCGCAGCCTTGACGTTCTCTGGGCCCCGTGCTGCCTGAGGACGTTTGCCATGCTCCCCGTTAGAGTGGCCTGGCGGCCGGCAGAGCCCTAGACAGACGCCGCGGAGTGATGGATTCCAGGCCTTGCCTCTGGCTCCGGAGGGGCGAAGGGAATCGCTCATGCTGTCATGGGAAGGCCATTCCAAGGAGCCCACAGCTTCTCGGGGAGGCGGGGGACGCCCTACCCCAGCCGGCCTCCTCCCCAGGCTGTGGGGCACCTTGAGGGCCATGGGGACCCCTTCCTGCCCCAGAGGGAGGCTGCCGGGAGGCGCATCTTCTCTCCCTGGGATGCCTTCTGCAGTCAGGAAGGGAAACCGAGGCCCAGTTAGGGAAACCGAGGCCCGAGGAGCGAATTGGTGCTTGTCGGGGCCCACCGGGGAGGCCTTTACCCTTTCAGTCCTGCTTTTGTTCAGCCACATTGGGGATCGCTGACAGCGAGCATTGCTGGGATGCCCGGGGCCCCCCAGAGCTGGGCGGGGATGACAGCATCCCTCGAAAGGAACCCCGTGGTTGGAGCCGAGCTGGCGCCGCCGATGCTTCATCATGGCCCCTGCGGTGGCTTCCGGGAGCCGGGCAGCCTGTGCCCGGGGCCTCCGCGTGTGGACCTCTTTCTTCCCAACGTCGAGGTGGCTTCTGTTGTGCCCACTTCACAGATGGCAAGACCCAGACCAGCGGGTCTGCGTTGCTGACTGTCACAAGGCAGATGGGAGATGGAGCTGGTGCCAGGCCTGGATCCACGCTCCTAACTGGAAGAGGGTGGTTTGAGACCTGATAGAGTGAGAGAAGCAGGAAAAAGGGGTGAATGTTTTCTGGGAGTGTGTTGGGGGCCGAGAGGGGTGGGGTAGAGACCAGGATCTAGTGGCCACTCTGAGTGCTGAGTGATTGCGTCCCGGGAAAGACCCTGTGTGACTCGCATCTTTCAGAGGCCTGACGTCTGACCCGAAGTCCCACAGCCAGCAGGTTGGGGAGCAGAGATTCGAACCCCTGCCCGAGTCCCATCCCTTCCTACCTTGTCCCCCCACTGCCCGCTGTCCAGCGCCCGCCAGGCCGGCCCTGCCCTCAGCCGCAAGCTTGCAGCCCTGGAGCAGCTGGCTCTGTCTTGCCTCAGAAAGGGGGGACGTGTCTCCCGCTCAGCTAATTATGTGGAAAATTGGAAGAAATTGCACTGAGCCTCGGTGGGAAATGAGGTCAGGGCCGAAGGTTATCGGAGCAGCAGCGGTGGCCGCTCGGCCAGCCTCCCCTGAGACTCCAGCCCTTGACGGAGGCCGAGTGCATCCGAGGCCCCCTCCACACCCACTGCAGAGGTTCCTGGGAAGTGGGGATGGCAGCAGGCGGCTAACCTCGCTTCCGTGCAGTGTAGTTCCTGGTCCTTAAACGTCCAAGGCTTGGTGGACCAGTTTTCCCATCCCTGCTGCGCCCCTGTCCACCCCGTCCCCAAGGATGCTCGGCGAGGCGGAGCGAGGGGTGGCGCAGGGCAGCCCTGGGCAATGCAGGGGCACCGCTGGGGATCGGCAGGAAGTAAGTGCGGGCCGTGAACGTGTCTGGAGGGGGAGGGGTGTGGAGGTACTCTGTGTGCACCCAGGTGTGTGTGTGGGATAAAGCTGACTGCCTCGGCCCACCCCTCCCAGCCTGCGTCCCATGCTCTCCCCACCTCCAGCACCTCGGTCCATGAATATTTATTTAGCACCTACTGTGTGCCAGGCATATACCTGCCTTTCTCTCCACCTGTACTCACTTCTCTTCGTCCTCTTGAGCACATCCACACTTTCCCCGAGCCCTGAGTTCTTTCCTCTGCCGGCCAACCACTGTTCACCCTGCAGAACCCTCTGCAGGTGGCCCCTCCTCAGACAGCCGCACGCCGCATTGATATGCGCTGCCATATAACGGGGGCAGAGTGTGCTGGTTAAACACGGATGGTGGGCTGGATGCCCGGTCCGAAGCCTGCTCTGCCGCGAACTAGCCGGCAACCTTGGCCAGGTTGCCTCTCTGAGCCTCAGTTTCTTCATCTGTGAAGTGGGGATGACAGAGGTGCCTGCGTGAAGATGAAAGGAGTCGTATGTGTCATGAGCTTGGGCCCATGCCTGCCACAACCCAGGGGCTGTCCTGTCAGGGTTTGTCACTGCCGGTGAGGAAGGGTGGTTTTCTCAGCTCCCTGCCCCCCCGGTAGCCTTGTCTCCTGCCTCTGTGTTCACACGGCGCTGTCCGTTCTGTTACCCTGGTGGGTTGTCCGTGCCTGGGCCCTGGGACCAGCTGTGCTCGCTGAGCTGGGGTGGCGGGGGGCAGCACAGGCCTGGGCAGCCGGGCGCCCCGGAGAACGTAGGTGCAGAGCAGTCCTTTAACACAGAGCACCTGCCTGTTCTGACGCTCCGGGGGCTACTCCCCCAGCATCCTCGTCCTAATAGGCAATGATGTGATGGTGATGACAAAGGAGACAGCAGTGACCACCGTACAGGGTCTGCACGACGAGCACCCCTTCCCCACTCTGCATTTCGTACACGACCCCTCACCTCCCTTCGCCACCCGCCCCCTCCCTCTGCATGGGTCCTCTGTGGGGAGCAGTGTGGGTAGTGGGTGTCACCGTTCGGGGAGGGGCGCGTCTCTCCACACTCAGAGCTGCCCAGACACAGGGTTTAAAGCAGGAGCCCCGGGCTTCCCTGGTGGCGCAGTGGTTGAGAGTCCGCCTGCCGATGCAGGGGACACGGGTTCGTGCCCCGGTCCGGGAAGATCCCACATGCCGCGGAGCGGCTGGGCCCGTGAGCCATGGCCGCTGAGCCTGCGCGTCTGGAGCCTGTGCTCTGCAACGGGAGAGGTCACAGCAGTGAGAGGCCCCTGTACTGCAAAATAAATAAATAAAAAAGCAGGAGCCCCATGTCTACCCCAGGTGGCTGGGCCCGCTTTCTCCCTGTTGCCAGCAGGCTCTGATTTTAACTGCAGAAAACTCAAGGACGGGGAGAGACTGACCCTCTGAGCCAGGGGCTTCCCTTCCATAGGGCGATCCTACGGTGGACTTGGGCTCCATGGTACATATGGGGAAACTGAGGGCAGGGATGCTTGGCAGCTTGACCGAGGCTACCCTGGAACTACCCTGTTTTTTTCTTTTTTTCTCGCCATGCTGTTTAACACGGAGGTTGAGGGATGAGAATAAATGAGCCGCCCCACCTCCGGTTTCCTCCTGATTGACGGGTGGCGGCCTCCTGAGGGCTGGTGGGCCCCCCCGGGGGAGCATCCCACGTCCTTCCTCTGTGTCCCGATACGGTGTGATGGTTACCCCTGGCGGCATCAGAGGCTGGCAGGGAGGTGGGCGTAATTGACTTGTAACATTCAGACCGTGACAGGCTGTCATCTGTGTCAGGCTTGGGGTGGGAGAGCACCTGTCAGTGTGTGTGTGTGTGTGTGCGCGCGTGCGTGCGCGCGTTCATGCTGTGCGTCCTGTGTGTGCTGCGTGTTCTCTCTTCATGTTTTATGGAGACAACAAACCGTCCCTCCTGATGAGGGAGATCCTTACAAGCGCCGTGCAGGTGGCATACAGGGCTGGGGACCCAGGACTCCTGAGCCGACCTTCCTCCCAGCTCTGCCTGCCCAGCCCGTGTCTTGGCCGCTGAGAAGCCCCTCTCTCCAGCCTTCCCGGCCCCCTTCAAACCCAAGTCATGGGGAAGGGCTCCCAGTGCCCCTGGAAAGTAGCCGAAGTGCCCTTGTACCCTGGCCCTCGGCCGCAGGTCTGCCCGGGGTCTCCAGGTGAGAGATGGCCCTATAGGTGGGGCACCTGTGGTCCGCGCACATGCTGTGCCACTGACCCACCAGTGGGCGCTGTTGAGCACTTTGGAGTTCGCTTAGCCAGCCCATTTTGCAGGCGTGAAAACTGAGGCCCAGAGTAAGCAGGTGACTTTCCTGAGGCTGCACAGCTGAACTCACGTCCACTGGACTCCACGCCCGCATTCTTCCTGTGCTGCTGCAGCGTTGCCTTCTGCCCAGAGCCTGGTGTGGCTTTGTTCCTAGAGAGTCACTCTGGCCAGAAGGGACCAGATAGACGCTCCACAGTGACCTCCCTGGGCCGCCAGCTCCCTGTGCAGACTCCTGGGGCCTGGCCCTTCGTGCTGCCTACCGTGGCACAGCCGCCTGGTCTCTGGGGGGTGATGCAACGCCGCCCGGGCCCCGTCCCTCCAGGGCTCACTGGCAGGGCGATGACCGTGCTGACTGGCCGCTCTCCCTCCCGCGTCCTTCGGGAGCCTGGTCTCATGGATAAAGAGATCCTCCCCTCCCTGTGGCTTTCTCGTCCTGGGCCATTTGTCTCAGTGACATCAGGGTTTCACTCCCTCTGCCCAGGTGACTCTCTGAGCGCACAGCCCACGTGGACCTTCAGCACAGCGAGCTCCGGACGCTGCGGTAGCCAGAGGTGGATTTTTCCATTTGCGTCCTCTTTTCAGATGTTTTCAGAATCTGGAAACAATTAAAGTGGCCCAGTGGGGGCCGATTTTATTAAATCGCACGCTGTTGTACTTGTTGGATTGCTGCTGCCCTGGGCTGGCTGCTTCGTTAATGCTCCGTCCTGCGTGCGGCCTTGAAGGAAACACACACCAGAGGGAGGAAAAATCCATTTAATAATCCTCGGAAGCCTGGCTCCCGCGAGCTGCAGAGAACGTCGCCCTGGGTGTTTCCGGGGTGGGGGCGGTTCTGTATGAGGTCTTGCCATCCCCTCCGGAGAGAGCAGTTTCTGAATGTGCCTGTCTGCAGCCTCCGACAGCCCATCCATCCCAGGCTAGACCAGGGCGGGAGGACTTGGGAAGCAGACAGCCTTGGGGGCAGACGCGCCTGGCTTCGGAGATCTGCCCCCTCTTGGAGTGACTTTGGTTTCCCTGTTTCCCAACTGGAGCCGGTGCTCCCATCTCGGGGCTTGTTTGCAGGCGCATCAGAGTCCGTCAGGCCCGCCCGCCCCCCGCCCCCCTTCATCCTGCAGGCCCACCTTCCAGCTATATGCCCTTGAATGGCTTTCTTTCCCAGGTGCTTCTGGGGCCCCAGGTGCACACCTGGTCTGGGTTGGTGTATAGATACCCCAGCTCCCTCCTGTCCTGGGGGAGCACTGAGCTCCCGGCAGGGTGAGCAGGATTGAAGGCTGGGTGACCTGGCCAGCGTGGCTCTCTTCCCTTCCCTTCTCTCTCACCTCCTGCCTGTGCTCTGACATGTCTGCTTGGACATTTGTCTGCTCCTGGGGCTGGGTGGGGTGCAGAGTGTCTCAGGGACACAAGGTCTGGAAGTGGTGGCAGAGTGTCATGGTGGTTATTGGCATCAGCAGTCTTCGGGGGGTGAGTGGAGAGGCGCCCCAAAGCCTGAAAACCCCTCCAGGCCAGGGAGGGCAGCCATGACGAACCTTTAAGGTTCACAGACCGCTTGCCTGTCACTTGGAGCAGCAGAATGTTGCCCCGTCCGGAGAAGCCTTCGGGGCCTCTAGAACCAGCCCTGTCGTACAGCTGGGAACAGGCCCAGAGGGGCCAAGGGTCGGGGGGGGGGGGGCGCGGTCACAGGGCAGCAGGGATCTTCTGACCCACGCCCCCCTTTTCCACCGTCTTGGGTCCTGGGACAGAGTCCCAGTGGGGAGGACAGCATCACCTGGAGGGAGGGGATGAGGGCATGGGGGGAGGGGGGCGGTGGCAGCTTCTGGGTCACATTCTGGTTGAGACGTGCCTCGTTCTGGGGTAGCAGGCAGAGGCCCCAGGGCTGGGGTGGGGAACCTGGGGGCACCTGCAGGGACCTCGGGGCCAGGCCGGCGTCTGCAGGGCACCTTCTCATAAGGACTCTTTTTCTAGACACCCTCCCGCCTCACCCCTTCCCTCTATGGAGGTCACCGCAGGTGGACGACCCCTCCCTGAGTGGGCGGCCGCCAGCCTGGACCCAGGGGTGCCCTGGTGTCCCCAGGCCCGCATCCAGCGTGCTCATCTTCGTCACCGTTCTTCTGCCGGGAGCTGAGGGACAGGCAAGCCCCAGTCCTCCTCTCCTACACGGGAGTCAGTTCTGGGTTGTTGGCACTCACACCCCCTCCTCGCCCTTGGCTTCTCCTCCGGGAGCCGTCGCTGCCTGCACGTTGGAGCTGCTTCCAGTACGAGAACGATCCGTTCCTCCAACTTCGAAGGAAACACGTCTGGCCTTCGCCATCCTTGCAGTTAATCCTTTGACAACTTTCGCTGTTTCTTCCCCGGTTTGAGGTCTGTTCTTGTTTCTACCGCTTCTTGGATGGGTTTTGGCAGTTTTTATTTTCCTGGAAAACTGTCCCGTTTGGGTGAGATCTTCCCACGCGTGCTGTTCAGCTGCACACGGTGTTCCGTCAACCCTCCGAGTGGCTGCCCGGTTGATCCCCTGGCCCCAGGTGCCTGGCACCTTTCTGGAGAGGCCGCCAGGTGGCCCCAGGCTGCAGCCGGTGAGCCGGAGCTCGGCTGGCCCTCCTGGCTGTGCTCTGGGGCCTGGTTTAGGGGACAGGAGGAGGAACAGAGGAGAACCCCACGGTGCCCCATCTGTGCCAAGCGCCCCTGCATCTTCTCAGGCAGGAACGGAAGCCAGGGCTGGCTGGGAGATGACACGATGACGGCCTGGAGGGCCGTCGCGCCAGCTTCGGGGCCACACAGGCCCTGCTCCCCAGAGCTGGGGGACCCCAGGCAACGACTCACCCTCTCCAGGCCCCAGTGTCCTCATCTCCAACGTGGGGTGAGCATCACCCACTGCCCGTGGGGCGTGAGGGTTGGAAGGGGAGACGTGGGACCGTCACAGCTCAGCCAGGTGCCTGCCTGAGAAGGATGGACTTTACGGCGTGTGATTACACCTCAGTGGACTTGACCTTTAAACACGTTAAAGGAACTTGTACATGAATATTCCCTGCAGTGTGATTCACAATAGCCAAAAGGTAGAAACGGTCCGAATGTCCATCAGCAGATGACAAGCAAAACGGGGTCCATCCGCACAGTGGAATATTCCTCAGCCATAAACAGCAATGAAACACTGACATAGGCTGCAACGTGGGTGAAGGTTGACGACAGCCTACAGGGTGAAGGAGGCCAGTCGCAAAAGGCCACACGTGGTCGATTCCATGTATGTGGAAGGTCCAGAGTGAGAAAGCAGATTAGGAGTTGCCGGGGGCTGGGGGCTGGGGAAGGAGGGTGGGGAGGACAGCGAACGGCCACAGGGTTTCTGTTTGGGGTGGTGAGAATGTTCTGGAAGTAGACAGAGGTCATGGCTGCACAAAACTGAGAATGAACTAAGTGTCCCTGAATCGTTTGCTTTTCACGTGGTTAAAACGTTCAGGTGTATCTCGCGCGTGTTTTACCACCACGACAGAGGTGGGGGAGGGCGATGAGGCGTCCGGGTGTTTTTGATGACACCCATCAGTGATGGCCGGCAAGGCCCTCCTGAGGCCTGGCTTGGGACCCGGGGTCCCAGCGGCCGTGCACCCTGCTGCCGGGGGGAGGCGGGATTTCATCAGGCTTGCCCGCCCTCTGCGAGCAGGGCTGATGGGCGGCTTAGTCTTTGCAGTGCTGGTGGGGCTCAAGTGCCCCTTCCCTTCTCTCCAGCGGGAGGGACAGAACCCAGAGCGCTGGTCTGGGCCGGTCCGATCATTGGCACCTGCGCCCTGGAACAGGTCACCTGCCGCCTCCTCGGTGCAAGAAGCCGAGCCCTGGCCCCTGTAGGCTCCCTCGGGGGCTGGCCCTGCTCCTTCTGCAGTTCATGGGGAAGACAAGGCATGTCCTGCCGTTTCACCATCAGCCGACTTGAGGATCAAAGTATCCCTAATTATAGCTCGTTGGCAGCCCGGGTCTAGCGCTGGGAGCTTGTCAGGACTGAGAAGCCGCACAGGATTCTGCTGGGGCTGCCCGCAGAGCGTGGCGTGGCGTGTTCAGCCGGCCACAGGCGCAGGGGGGTGCCCGTGTTGCCCTCCTGACCCCCCTTGGGCAGAGGAAGATTCCAGAGCCAGAGCCTCAGGAATTGGGAGGAGAATGGGCAGTTCCTGCCAGGCCAGCCAGCCACAGCTCCAGCCCCTCAGTACCAGACCTGAAAGCCGTGTAGAAGGCAGGGAGACACAGAGGAAGCCCAGGCCCAGGGCCCTGGGAGGGCAGAGGCCTGGGGGTGGGAGAGCACGGCCTGCGGAGGGGCTCGGGCCCTCGCGCCAGCAGCAGCATCTTGAGGGCAGGGCCTGGCTCACACACAGGAAGTGCGTTGGCCTGCATCTCAGCCGCCTCACCAGGCTCATTGTAAATACTCAGCGAACTTGAACCACGCCAGCAAAAGGAGAGGAGCCGGCACCCAGCATTCCACCCCCAGGTCCGTGGGCGTCAAGGCCGAATCCCAGGGGTCTGTCTTGGGGTGGGGAACCAGTCAGGACTCCACCCAGGGGCCCAGCGTGGTTACATTATGGTCATGACCCCACCCAGCCTGGATCCAGGTGGGGAGCCCAGCAGAGAGGTGCACCAGGGTGCCGAGCCCCACGCTCCCAGCAGATGGCGCCCTTGGCCTGGGAAGGGAAGAGGCAGATGGCTGAGCTGCAGGCCTGCACGCTGCCCTCTGACCTGGTTTATTTTTGCACACGTGGGTACCAGGCCTCACACAGGCCCAGTCTCAGCGCTAGCAGGGCAGTGGACAAAGCCAGAGGGGATGCTCCTAAGCTCTAGACCTCAGGGTCCCCATCCCAACAATGGGTGCATTTTCTGCCTCTGGGGGGGGGAGCCCATAGATAATTTAGCCATGTGCTAGCGTGACAGCCAGAGCCACAGAGGAGGTGGTCTCAACTCTGAGGCTGCATTGACGGAGTTCACGTCCCCGCTTTGCAGACGAGGAAACGGGGGCCCAGAGAGGTTGCGTTACTTTCCCAGGGTCACACAGCTGGGAGGACTAGACCAGGCCAGTTGTGTCCACCTTGCAGGGCAGCTGGAAGACCCTTCTGGTGGCTGCAAAGACCCTTCTGCCTTAGCTGAGTGCTTGCTGTGTGCACTGTTGGAGGACTTTACACAAATCTCCTAACTTAATCCAGAGGAGGAAACTGAGGCAGAAGGACCTCAGGAAGGTGGCCTAGGAGCCTCAGAGCTGCTCTAGGGTGGGCCAGGAAGTCTGGTTCAGAGTCATCTATTCACCCACAGTTTTCCGAGCACCTACTGTGTGCCAGCAACCCTCCCCCACCGCCCATGCCCCTGCAGCCTGCTGGGGAAGGAAAACGTGAATAAATTTGCTGACAGTCACTGAACAGTTACCTCGGCAGCGGGGCCAAGGAAGAGGCTGCCCAGCTCTTCAGGGCAGCGTTAAGGCTGTTTGATCCAGAAAGGGCGGTGGGGTCACGGAGGCCTGTGGAGCGTGACGACCAGGAGTGACCAGAGGCAGCTGACCGGACAGAGGCCGCAGAGGTGGCATGGGGCGCAGCCTTTCTGCAGGTGTGGGCCAGGGCAGGGGGCGTGAAGGTGAGCGGCCACGTGGGAGTCACCCAGAAGCCTCAGAAACGCACTCTTGGGTCCCACCTAGGCCCACCCCAGGCCCGGGCTGCTCAGATGTGCACGCCAGCCACCCGGGCCCTGGTGGGTCCAGGGCAGGGCCTGAGACTCTGCATTTCTAACAACTCCCAGTGATACCCGTGATGTTGGTCTAGGCCTCACTTTGAGGCGCCACCTGGAGGAGCCCCTGGGGTGCAGCTGGGCAGCTGTCAGGGGACGGGGCAGGTAGGGGCCTGGTCACCTTGGCCTCCCCCGTGGAGTATTTCCTCTTTTTTATGTCTGTCTCCAGCAGCTCAGGCCTAAAGTTTCTTTCCCGCCCCTGACTCTGGGCTGTGTCGGGGCCGGCTCATGTCCTCCAAGCTGTGTGCGCCTGGGGGAGACCTCAAGGGACCCCAGGACGTCCGGCTGCAGGACCTTTGACTGGGGTGGCCTGTGATTTCCTCTGAGCCTCCACCTCGGGGCTCCTTCCTGCCTGGGGGACATGGGGCCCTGGTGCCGTCTCTGTATGCGGGGTGGGGGGACATGGGTAGTAAAACAGTCCTCAGGGACTTTCCTGGCTCCACTCTTGGGAAGCACAGTGCTGGCCACTCTTGCTCTAATTATATGGTCCCGTTTGAACCTTACAGCTGCCCCATAAGGAACGTCATCACTAGGACCCATTTTACAGATGACAAGACTGAGGAGAGAGGTGCTCGGTTCTCTGGGCCAAAGTACAGGATTTGTTTCCAGGTGGGCAAGGGGCTCCCCTGGATTCACCCTCCCCAAGTGGGGGGACCCTTCAGTGGCCCAGGCGCTGCAGGTCTCGGCCCGAGACCCTGTCTCCTGGCTGTGGAGCCGTGGGTCAGAGATGGCAGGAGCAACAGCGAGTGGTCCTCGTCTGCTGCTGGAGGAAGGGGCTCGGTGCCCGTTACCAAGTGGAGCTTTTTCTGTTGTTATTGGCTTGTTTCTCATCCGCTTCTTTGAGAAAGGTGACATTGCAGCTAATAATGCAGATTTAAAAAAAAAAAAAAATCCCTTGATCCCGGACTGACTCGTGCCTCCCCTGTGAGCATGAATTCCTAAGGGTTTTTTGTTTTTGTTTTTTTACCTCAAATGTTGGCTGAGTATGTGTTTACCCCCAATTTTTTTGTCGTTTGTTCTTGTTTGTTTTGTTTTAACATCTTTATTGGAGTATAATTGCTTTGCAATGGTCTGTTAGTTTCTGCTGTATAACACAGTGAATCAGCTATACGTATACAGACATCCCCCTATCTCCTCTCCCTTACCCCCAACTTTTTTTAAAAAATTTATTTATTTTTGGCTGCGTTGGGTCTTCGTTGCTGCGCGTGGGCCTTCTCCAGTTGTGGCGAGCTGGGGCTTCTCACTGCGGTGGCTTCTCCTGTTGCCGAGCACGGGCTTTAGGCGCGTGGGCTTCAGTAGTTGCGGCATGCGGGCTTCAGTAGTCGCGGCGTGCGGGCTCACTATTTGTGGCTCACAGGCTCCAGAGCGCAGACTCAGCAGTTGTGGCGCACAGGCCCAGTTGCTCTGCAGCATGTGGGATCCTCCCGGACCAGGGATCGAACCTGTGTCCCCTGCACCGGCAGGCGGACTCTCAACCACTGCACCACCAGGGAAGCCCACCCCCAATTTTTAAAAATGCAAATGATGCGATGTTACAGGACGTGGAAGAGAGGCTTTCGGGGCCTGGTTTGTTCTTCCAGCTCAGGTGTGGAGCATTGTGGCTGGTGTGGGGCGGGAGGGAGCTCCAGGTCTAAGTCCCTGGGGCGGGGACCCGTGTTTTCTTGTTCCCAGGCATGAAACTCCTCTGCACAGCCTGCCACGGATCCCACCGAAGGTAGCGCCAGAGCTTGGCGCCGCCGCGTGCTCCCCTGTAACAGGGCTCGCACCCTCCCTGCCTGCTTCGTGGAGTTGATGGGTAGCAGTTGAGCCCCGGTATCTGAACGCCTGTGCATCCTCCAGGAGTTGGGCCAGGGTTGCAGGTGGTTCTTTTCTGCACTCCAGCTCCTCTTGCGTTCAGTCAAGTCCCTGAGACACTGACCCTTCCCTGCCCAGGTTAGGATCTGAACTGTGAGCGAAGCCCATGTCTTGGAAAGAACGTCATCTCGGAGCAAACAGCCGGCTTGAATCTGGTGCATTGCTAGCCGGGGAGACGGGCGTTCACTGAGTCAAAGTGTGTGACTCCAGGAATTCCCAGTGGGATGACTTAATTCTTTGCACCCACAGAGTTGAGGGGGGAAATTGAGCCCTGCCCGGGGCCCCAGAAAGCGTTCCCTTTCACCCACAGCTGCTGAGGTCAGCACTTTCGTTGGCAGTTTTCCCAGAACTAGAAGGTCTGCAGCTCTCATTCCAAAGCCCATGTCATTTAGGAGCAGCGGAGCTGGCCCCTGGGGACACGGCTTCCCTGCAGGTGGAGCCTGAGGTGTTTGGGGGGAGCTCGGAGCCAAGGGCGTGGAGGGTGCGGGGAGCGTGCACCCAGCTCCTGCTTCTGTCTGCTCGGTGACCTTGACAAAGTCCCTCACGGGTCCAGGATGAGGCTTCTTTGCCCAAGATACCTCCCAGCGCTGCAGTCTCTGATTTCTCCCATGGGGGTCATCTCCTGGCGGAGGTCGCTGGGGCTCACAATCTCTTTTACTGGGGGACTCCCCCCACCAACATCGTTCCTGCAAACTTTATCATTAGTTTCCAAAACGTGTCCCTTGCTTCCTGTGTTTGCATAAACGCCTGTTCTTTCTCAAAGCCCTCTGAGGACATCGTCTTATGTTGCCACATCTGGTTTCTTAGAAAAACAAGACAGAGACAAGCAGAGGGCCCGGGTACAAAGAGTGGGTCCCATGGGCTGAGCTGGTGCGGCCGAGGTTGGCACCCTAGGGTGGAACCCTGTCCCGGTTCTGAGGGTGTCTGCCCAGCCCACCCTGGCTGAGTGCGTTCCTGCAGCTGGGCCAGGTGAGAACTCACCTGAGAAGGGCCAAACTAGGTGGAAGAGCTGGGCCAGGTGCCCTCGCTCTGCTCGTGTCTCTGGTCGCTGTGGGGAAGTTCAGGAAGAATGCTGGTCCCAGCTCTAAAGTTCCTTAAGGAAAGATCCAGAAAGGTGAAGAAGCAGACGGCTTCTCTTTCTACCCAAGCACCCCTGAGCTTCAGAGCTGCAAGGGGTCTTACGGGGCGCCAGTGCTGGACCTGGAGGAGGGATATCTGGGGCCTGGGGACTTAATCCGAGGTCACAGATTCTCGTCAGCAGGCAAGTGATGGCTTCCTTCTGGAACGGCACTTGGGGGTGGCGTTCACACCCCCGCCCCCCTCCAGCCAGCCACCATGGAGCGGCTCAAAGCATTCCCAGCCACTAGTTAATTAACCCTCCCAGCACCTCTCCAAAGGAGATAATTATTACTCATATCCCTTCCGTAGGTGGTTAAACCGAGGCCCACAGGGGTTGAGCAAGTGCATTAAATGCCCCATAGAGAAGTTACTGTGCATCAGAGCCTAATCTAACTTGCCTCTTAATTAGTCGGGGCTATTAGTTTCCAGTACTTTCAAAGACTCCAGTTTTGTTGTTTTCTTTAAAAAAAAAAAACCATACGCGATACTCCAGAAAAAGAAAACCCCAGAAGAACGTGAATTTCAAGCTCTGTCCAACCTGGTCTCTGTGGGCAGAACCGAGGGGAACGGACATGGTGGCGGGGGAGTGAGGGGGGCAGTTACGTCGCAAAGGCTCTGCTTCTTCTTAGGTGATTCAGCCCACTTCCCAGGTGATGAGTGATGTCTTTACGGGATAGGAAGCGGGGAGGGGCAAGAGATTAGAGTTCCTTCTAAGCGTCATTGCTGCTCTCCTACTTTCAGAAGATCTAGAAGCAACGCTGGAGAGATTCACGTTTCTGAGCAGGTGTATGGTTCCCATCGCATGCAGGATTATTTCGCGGGAAATCCCGGGGTCCCTGGGTTCAGCCACTTCCTCAGAGCCTCAGGGCTTCCATTTGCCCCCTCTGGGGTCTTGGGCAGCATGGGCGGTGCTGGGGGCGACCTCAGGGGCCACCCTCTGGTCACCATGCTTTTTCACTATTAGTTTACATCGACCTGCCAGTGACCTGCCTCCTGCTGGGATTGACTCATTTTAAAGCTTTCCTCCCTCCAGGCTTGTGAAAGTTGCTTTTATCAAAAAGGCCTGCTCCAGAGTTCTTGGGTCTCCGGGGGGCTCAGGGGGTTTACAGAACCAGGTCAGGGCTGCAATCCCAGATGGCCAAGTAGCAGAGTCAGAGAGGTCCAGAGAAGCGTGCAGGTAGCCCATCGCTTTCATGCCAAGGACGCCAATCCCCCAGAGGGATGGGGTCTGCGACAACACGTGTTGCTGGAGCCGGGGCACCCCAAAGGCTCTTGTGTTTCCTAGGAGAATTTTATCATGAATGTGACTTCCTTCTTTCTGTCCATAATTTTATACATTTTCTATACCAAGGTTGAAGTCCAGATTCACCTTTATTGCCTGCTACAAGGTTTTGTTTCCTGATTAACTTGTTCACTTCAGTGCTGTGTTACCAATTACTGATACTGCAAAACCAGTCACCCCCAAACGTAGTGACCTAAAACCACAGTGAGCATTGACTGACTGTCTCTGTCGGTTTCTGTGGATCGGAACTTCAGGAGTGGCTTGACCGGGTATGGTTCTAGCTCAGGGTTTCTCGAGACGTTGGCGGGGGCTGGACTCAGCTGCAGGCTGGCTCAGGGTGGGAGGATTTGCTTCCAAGGTGGGCCCTCGGATGGCAGGGGAGCTGGGTCCTGTCTCCGTGGGGCGTCTCTCCGCAGGGCTGCTTGAGTGACCTCACGACATGGCGGCTGGATTCCCCGCGAGAGCCGGGTGGAAGGGGTAAAACCTCTGATGTCCTCGCCTCAGGAGTCATCAACTGTCCCTTCCACCGTATTTCGCTGGCCACACAGGTCCCTGCTCTTGCTTCACCGGCCTCCGCCTCACCCCTCCTTGCTCTGTCCTAACCGAGTGCTGAATTGGCGGAAGCTGGAAATACCCTATGGGGGTGGAGTTGGCGCTGTAGAAGCTGGAGTTGCGTGGGTACCAGCCCCGTGTGCCCCGAGCTGCTTAGCTCCACTCGGCTTCCGGCTGGGGCTGCAGCCGAGGGGGAGCCGTACACAGTCTTCTTCTGGAGCACAGGGCCTCACGAGACCCACTGCCCTCACGCGTGCTCTGACTGGAGCACAGGGCCCTCGTGAGACCCACTGCCCTCACGCGTGCTCTGACTTCGGCAGAGCCGGCGGCCCGGGCCCCGGAGGGACCTGGATCTTCACCCGCTGCGGCCAGAGAGTGGGGCTGGGCCGGTGCCAAATCCTCAGACGCCCTCCCCCGGGGGTGAGCTGGAGTTGCAGGAGGGCAGGCTTCCGCTGCACTGTGCAGCCTCGTCAGGCCCGTGGACCCGGGCAACGGCACTAAGCTGAGAATGAAAAGAACCTTTGCAGCTGTTTCTCCGTGCTTCCTAAGCGTGGTAGCTCATATAACCCTCAGACAACCCCTGGGGAGTGCAGACTGCTGTTACCCCCATGTTAGAGATAACTGAGGCCCAGAGAAGTTCAGTCCCTTGCTGAAGGCCACACAGCTAGGAAAGGGCGGAGCTGGGATTTGAACCCAAGCAGTCTGGCTCCAGAGTTCTGATCTACTCTGCGTGTGTACCCCTCCTGCCTGAGTGTCCCATCTCTTTGCCCCTCCGAGCCTCGGTTTCCTCGCGTGAGTGACGGGGAGTGGGGAGTGGGGGGCGGGACCGCACAGGCTCTCTGCCTCCTCCCGCGGTTCCGTGCGTGCCCGCGGCTGGGGCTCTCCTGCGTGGACAGCCGCCTGCCAGTCCCCCGAAGCACGTGGTTCTGCTTTCAAGATGCCCCCGGGCCCAGGAGAAGGCCCCGCGGGTCAGGAGGCCGAGAGAATTGAGAATCTGCCCGACGGGTTGTGCTTTAGCTGTCACTGCAGGACGACTCTTGGCGTGTAATCACAGCGTGTAGCTCACGGACAAAGGACATGACAGCAGAGGATGAACAGACAGAGAGAAGGCGGGAGAGGGCAGAGCCGGTGGGGGCCGGGCCTGGGAGCCTCCACTTACATCTCCTCTCAGAGCACTCGGGGAGGTGGCCGGGGAGACCTGCCCCGGTGCCCTTCCCTCTGCTCCTGCCCCAGACAGCTGACCTCCGAGAGGTGCAGCCTCCGCGGCCCCCAGGACTCTGTTACTACAGCACACAGCCCTGGGTTTTTCATGTCCGCCAATTAAGGGATCTGCCGGGTTGACGCTTCTCGGGAACTCGGTGCAGACCTTGTGTTTGAGCCAGTGAGGGGGTGGTGAGAGCCACTAACCAGATGTTAGACGCCCGCTGCTGGGGAGTTGCGGTCCGTGGCCTGTTGGGATCATTCGGGCCGGAGGGATCGTTGGGGAAATGGTGGCGCAGGACTAATAAAGGGAAGGCTTGCCAGTGCCTGGCGAGGGCTGGACGCGCGACCACCATGCGAACAGAGGCTGCCTGCTCGGCGGCTCTGTGCGGACTTTCACCGGCCGGCAGCAAACAGGCATTGGGAAGACTTCAGCTCAGCCGTATCTGGGCTCCTTTTTGTATCAGATGTACAGCAACAGGCCAGAATTTGAATCAGAAAATTAGCGAACAGAGAGGGAATGGTGGAAATAGCGCAACGCCGTTTGCAGACAGCACAGTCATCATTGTTTCGGGCAGGAATCATCAATGGTTACGGAAATCAGTGGGCAGGAGGATGATGGAAGGGAGATGTACGCGTTGTCTCAAAGCTTCTTTCCTCGAGATCTTTCTTGATCGTGAAGGGGAGAGTGGTCACTTTCAACCCACGCCAAGTGATCCGTGGTACCATCGTGAGGGTGGGACACAAGACATCGGGGGACGCCAGATATCAGCCATTGAGAAGGCTGCAGTGTCACTTCTGGGGTGTTCCTGTCGAAAATGACCTGTTTGCTAAACTAAGGAGAGTGGGTGCTTCTTGACCCAGCTGCCTCTGCGCAGGGAGGGGGTTTGGACCAGCCCTTCGATGCTCAGCGTGGTCTGTGATCCAGCGGCAGCCCCCTCCCCGGAGCATGCAAGGAATGCAGTGTCTTAAGCTCCCCCCCCCCCCCCACTTAGAATAGAACTTGTGCTTTGATGGAGCACGCACCCCCTCCCCCCAGGTGCTCCACAAGCACAGTGAAGGCTGCAAACGCCTCCCTCAAGAATCTGAAAGCACCTTTCAGCTCCCAGAGGGTGTGGTTTCGATCCAGTCAGTTTCAGCATCCCGGGAAACCAGAACTTCACGACAGGACCCTGGCAGACGCATGGGAGCAAATGGGGACACGGAGGCCGGTTATCAGGGAGACTGGCTGTGGCTCCCTGGACTGTTGCTGCAGAAAAGGTGATGTCCTGACACATCGTCACAGAACAGCTCCTGCTCTCTCCCGTAGCCTCCTCGTCCCGAGCTGCTGAACTGACAACCCAGGGCCAACGTGGGCGTCTCACTCACGCAGGAGGAGGGCAGCAGACCCTGCCGCAGAAAACGCGCACAGCCAGAGGGCCCGTCCCCCCCAGCTCGTTAGTGGGAGCACAGTGGCCACTTGATGTTTTCCGAGGAAGGGTTCAGGCGGCTCGGCCCACGTGCTGGCATCAGCGCCCGGTATCTTTGCCAAGTGACTCACTCGAAACGGGAACATTTATTTGAGGGAATGTGTGACAACACAACTCTGGAAAATCAAACGGGGGTGTCTGTATCCGCGTGCCTGGCCGGTGTCCCCTCAAATCACCACCTGGCCGAATGGGGGGCTTGGCGTGCCAGGGTGGCCGTTCACAAGGTGGGCTTCCAGATGCTACTCCTCTCACCGGGAGACGTCCATCCTGACAATAGATCATTGTCGAGCGCCTGGCCCGGAAGGCTGGGTCCTGTTATAATAAATTAAGAGCAGGCACGTCTGAGCTGTAATCATCGCCACGAGGAGTTCTCGGCTTGCCAAAAATTATTTGGCGCCGCGGCGGACACATCTGTGAGTCCAAAGCCCAACAGCTTCAGATTGGATTGTGGGGGGTGGTTTTTTTTTTTTTTTTTTGTGGAAAGATGAAAGGTTGGGGGGCTATTGGAACATCTGTTCTGCTATCGCTTGGGAAGTTTCAAGTCAGGCGAGTTTGTATTATCAGCCAGAGTGGGGTGTTTTATTCCCTGCGTAGGGAGTTCAAAAAAGAAAAAAAGAAAGAAAAAAAAGTGAAAACAACACGTGAGTGTTTTCCTCATTCCGTGGCGTGGGGCTCAGGGTTCTCCTGGGGTCTGGTGCCCTGCAGGAACCAGCTGCAGCGGTTCTGCCCGTGAATCCGCCTGCCAATGCACGGGACACAGATTTGAGCCCGGGTCCGGGAAGATCCCACATGCCGCGGAGCAACTAAGCCCATACGCCACAACTACTGAGCCTGCGCTCTAGAGCCCACAAGCCACAACTACTGAGCCTGCGCCCGAAAGCCCGCGATCCAGAACTACTGAGCCCGCGTGCCACAACTACTGAAGCCCGTGCGCCTAGAACCCGTACTCTGCAACAAGAGAAGCCACTGCAATGAGAAGCCTGCACACCGCGACGAAGAGTAGCCCCCACTGGCTGCAGCTAGAGAAAGCCCACAGGCAGTAACGAAGACCCAACACAGCCAAAAATAAATAAATTTAATAAATTTATAATTAAAAGAAAAAAAAAAGATGAGCTATTGAAAAATGTGCATCCACCCTGGGAAGGACCGAGGGCTGGGGGGTCACCCACCTGCCGCGGGGGACGGCTGTTGCCTCAGCTGCACACGCAGCTCTGGGCACCGCCTCTGTCCCCCCCCCCCAGCGTCTCAGGGGATGGGGACAGCAAATGACTGTTCTGCGGTGTCACTGAGAACTCTGGCTCGTGCGAGGGACCAGCTGGAGGCAGGCGCTGGGGTCTGTTCGAGACAGATGGCTCTGTCAGGTTTGGTTCCCAGAAATTGTGCAAGACACGCTGCACTTGGCGGGCCTGCAGAGACCTGGGCTCCAGGGTGGCCTCGCGGCCGACTCGGTGCGACCCAAAGCAAACGCTACCTGCCTGCCCCCTGTGCCACCCATGCCAGGGTTTTATAGGAGGACCTGTTGGAGCACCAGGAAGCTGACCAGCCACTCACGACCTCACAGTGACCCCTGAGCCTTTCCTGATCTGCCCACACCCCTACCTCTGGCCTGCTCTCTCGTCCTTACTCTGTTCTAACCCAGCTCCTTTCCTTGCTGTTCGTCATATGTGCCGGCCGTGTCGCTGCCCCAGGGCCTTTGCATGTGCTGTTCCCTCTGCCTGGAATACTGTTCCTCCTGATAGCTGCATGGCTCGTTCCCTCACTTCCTTCCAGGGCTTCCTTAATTGCTACCTTCCCCCAGCCATCCTATCTAAAATTCCAGCCTCCTGAGCTCTATTTTCCTTCTCCACGTGTGTCCCTAACGTACTGTTTTACTTGTTTGGCACCTATCTCCCCCAGTCCCTCCGAAACCTGACTAAGCTCCGTCGTCCGCAGAGGTGGCCCGATTTGCTCACGGCTGTGTGCACTGTGCTGAGGTCAGTGCCTGGCACACAGTAGGTACTTAATAAATATTTGTGGAAGGAGGAAATGAAGATCAGTGAGAAAGAAGCACTACTGACCTTCTCCTCCCCGCTTTTTGACCTTTAAAAAATAACGAAAGAGGCACCGACTCTGAAGTCACTGGAGAATGTCAGAGCCGGGGTTGGGTGTGGATGGTGGGGGGAGGGAACCTCACAGACAACAAAGCCAAGTGGGCAGGTGGGCAAGAGACCCTGAGTGAGGAGGTGAGCTGCTTGAGGCCACGCCCAGCACCCGTGCACCCACCTCTCCCGCCTGCAGTCTCAGCCGCCGGGTGAGGACATGGCAGCCTGGGAATCTGTGACACGTCAAGCACTGGCTGGAGACCCGACAAGGTTCCAGGAGGTTCTGATCCTACGGTGCCCCGTGTCTGGGGGGAGACACCGCTGCCACTTAGAACGGCGGAAGTCGGGATTCAGTCTGCGCCATAGAGGAGGGACCAAAGGCGGCATGGATTCAGGCTGGCTTCCGAGGAGGCAGCATTCGTGCTTGGGTCAGTGGGATCTGGGGTGGGAGGTATTTCGGCCCCGACAGAGTTGGAAGCAGGGAGGCCAGGCTGTGGACATCCGCAAAAGGCACCCGCACTGCGGAGTGGGGCGCGGTGGCTGAATTCCCCTCGGCCGGTGGAGCCCTGAGCCCCACCTGGCCTGCATTGGCGTGAGAAATGGGTGTCTGAGAGTTGACTTGGGGTGCTTCGAGGAGAGGTAGTTGGTGAGCGAGCAGTGGGGTCCGGCCCTTGTGAGCCCGAGCCGCCCTCGGGACTCCCCTGTGCCCCGGTTACCTGTGTCCAGCTCAGCTCCCCTCACCTCTGAGCGTGTCCCATTCGTAGTTCATGCGTCACAGAGCCAAGCTTTTCAAAGGGGACTGTGCGCGAACCCCTCAGCCCTCGTGGAAGTGCAGGTCTGGGGTGAGGCCTGAGACTCTGCATTCCTAACCTGCTCCCGGGGAAGGCCAGTGTGCTGGGCCACGGGCCATACTTTGAGAACCACCGAGCTGGACCGTTTGCACGCCTGCTGCCCATAGGAATCGCCTCCAAAATACTGACACCCGGGCCCTGCCTTCAGGGGTGCTGGGGTTCACTGTGCCCATCACCAGCTTCTAACTGGTGCGGGCACTAGAGCTTTGTAAGCCCGTTTGGTAAATGCTGGGCAGGTGAAATTGCAGTGGGACGGTTGCAGAGAGGGAAGTTAGGTGAGCAACCAGGGTGGTGGAGACAGGAAGGTGTGGAGTTGGTGACAGGGAGCCCACAGCTTGTGGAGGACATGGTGAGGCCCTGGGGAGATGGGTGTGTGAAAGTGGCGTGAAAAGAGTAAAGATCTTTAAAAATTAATTATGGCTGTTAGTTCCGTTACAGGTAATATTCTAGAATCCCGTTTTAACCCCCATTTTCATCGCAGTGTGGTGTTTAGCACACGTGTGTGTTTGTTGGGGGCTGGGAGCAAGCAGCATGTGACTGATTTGACTTAGGTGGTCTGACTCCAGAGTCCAGTCCAGAGGCTGCGTCCCACTGCAGGAGTTCCCGGTCCTGGCAAGGGGCACAGCCGGGACAGTGGGGGCAGCGCTTCTGTGCGAGCAGTGAAGGTGCTGCTGAGAACCGTCAACCCAGATGGGCTTCCCGGAAGAGATGGTGTTTCACAGTAGCCCTGAGAAGCCTCTGTCTGATGGACAAGGACGGGGCTCCGCAGGCAGGAAGAAAGAAAAGCCAGCGGGTGACTCTGCGGAGACAGAGTGAATTATTCAGTCACATGGCGCTTACGGCACAAACACCCCCAGGTTGGACCCAAGCTCGGTGACCTGCCAGCACTCGCAGGCCTCCTGTCCTTCTGTGGTCACGTTGGGAACCTTGGCAATTCCTCAGAACCCACTAAGTTCTCATCTGTGGGGAGGTGGGGACTGATTTCTGGAAACAGCCAGTGGTAGTTGCCAGTGAGCCTGGAATAAATGAGGTTCTGTGGGTGCCACGTGGAGCAGGACCGAGAGGCAAGTGTCATGTCATGAGGCTCCTTCTCCGATATGACCCCCAACCCAGCTGCCAAGGCAGCCCCAGGGAGGAAGTGCACAGAGGGTTTGGATGAGGCCCAGAGAGGGCAAACTCTGAGAACTGCAAAGGGTGATTTGAAGAGGACGGAGCCTGTACTCTGCGGAGCTTCTTCCTGAGTCTTCCTGACACTGTCTCCTCAGAAGGGCTTTCTCATCCCTGTTTGCTTGATGAGGACCGAGGCCCAGAGAGGTTGAGAACTTGCCCGAGGTCACACAGCCAAGAGGCGTTGGACTCAAGTCCACGTGCAGCGCAGTAGCCACAGGTCCCCGTGGGGCGCTAGAGAGAGCAGCTCCTGCTGCTTTGTTCCTCTGGGATATGGAAGCTTCCACCGTCTCTCCAGCTCTCAAGTTAGGCCTCTCCTGACACTGGCAATGGGCGGGGGTGGGGGGGATGCAGAAGATGGGCACCCGTGATTTATTACTGGTGTTGGCTGGCATTTTCTGAGCACTGGTCCAGGGTCAGGTAGCACTGTTCTTAATCCTTTGCAAGGATTGTCTCATCCTGTTCTTCACCCCATCCTTGGAGGTTAGAGACCATTACTGTCCCCAGGATACAGAAGGGGTGGTTGAGGCCCAGAGAGGGCAGGTAACTTGCCCAAGGTCACACAGCTAGGAAATGGTAAAAGCAGGATTCATAGCAGGGCAGCCCGACTCCCAGGGCACATCTAACCACCAGGGCTAAAAACACCCCACAGGGCCTCCCAGCACCTCCTGCCGCTTCCGGAACAGTGCCAGGCGGGGAGGGCAGGCTTTGCGCTGTCAGGCCCACAAGACCTTGCTTAAAGCTTCTTTGGGGTCTGCTCCTGGCCTCTCTGAAGCCCCCATGCAAAACAAAGCCAGCAGTGTGGGGAGGGGCCCTGGGAGGGAGCCTGGGCCCACACCGCTCGGCCCCGCTGCCCAGCTGGTGCAGCTGGCCCTGCAGGATGAGCTGTGACAGCTGCTGAGGGATTTGCATGGGGAAGGGCTGGAGAGGGTTAGGTGCACTGAGCACGTCCCCCGGGCTTCCATCCATCAGACGCCCCCCCTCCTACACCCACACGTGCGTGAAGCTCAGAGCGGCTCATTCCTGTTTCCCAAAGGGGCACTTGGCAGGTGGGGCCTGAGCTGGCCCCCCATTCATTTCCATTCCAAGTCCTCACGTGCAAATAACAACTGTGCCTCTGAACATTCAAAACCGAAGCCAGCCTGGGCTCTGGGCTCCTATCAGGCCAGCCACAGCCCTCCACAGCCTTTCACCGGGGGAGGGGGGCGCAGGCAGGAGGTGAGAGGGAGCTGCTGGCTGAAACTCGGCAGTCAGGAAGCCAAGGAGACGCAGTGCAGGGGTGGCAACGGTTCATTGGGCAGGGAGGCGTAAGGGGCCGCCTTTCCTGGCCTGCCCTCCCTCCACGCCGGCCCAGGGGCTGGCGCACAGCAACCATGGGGCCCCTGGGTGTTTAGCTAGAACCAGCATCACCTGGTGCCCCTGCCAGGATGGTCTGGTGGCTGCGTGCTGCACCCAGACCCAGGAGACGGGGGTCAGGCCACGGTGTCACTGGGGCAAGGGTTAGCTGTTCTGCGCCTCGGTTTCCTCATCTGTAAAATGGGAGGGTTGTGTGGTACTTACGAAAGCGCTGAGCACTTGCCTGATGTTATCAAAATGCCACCGTAATGCTGATGCTGACGTGGTGGGTGGTTACAAAGGGCTGAATTAGGTGGTAGAACCTGTGTGCCGGGCAGAGGCCAGCTGACATCTGTCCGCAAGGGCTTCCTGGAGGCCCTGGTGACATTCAGACTGCAGGTCCAGGGGCAGGGGACGTCGGCTTCTGGACTGATTCCAACCCAAAAAGCTGTGAGTGAGAAGGGAAACCGCTCAGCCTCACAGGCTCAATCCACCCCCGTCTGGGCCTGGACCGCCCAGGCCAGAACCACACCTGTGTGGCTTCTGTGTTTTAGGGGCCAGAGAAAGGGGGTGTTTGGAGAGGGAGAGGCGAGTCCAGACCCCGGGGGCCTGGACAGGCAGGGGCTGTTGGTGGGTGAAGATCCCTGGTCTCCGGGGAGAAGCCGAGGGTGGTGGGGCTGAGGGCCTTGTTGGAAAGTAACCGTGGGCAGTGGGGAGCCCCTGAAGGTTGGGGGTGAGGGTCATCTCCAAGCCAGAGCCAGCTCCGTCTCCCCTGGGGACAGGGGATGGGTCATCATCGAGAGCTGTCCAAGTCTTTGGAGCGGGGAGGGATGGCCTTCCATCCCGGGGGGTGGAAGGCAATGTAAGGCCCCTGCTCGCGGCCGAGACCCCTGTCCCGGAGGCTGAGGGCCCGCGGCCCCAGGGCGGGCCACCCCGACTCCCCCTCCGGCCGAGATTTTTGCTGACTTGGTTGAGCGCCTAGGGCTCCTTCTTCTCTCCTTTGCTGGAGTCTCAGCTCTCTCGCGTGTGTCCTCTCAGATGGAGGTCGGGAGGAGGTGTTTGGGGACGGAGCCAGGAGCGGGATCTGGGGTGCAGAACCCGGGGAAGCCGGAACCCTCCGGATGAGGTCGGGTCTGGGTCCAGGCTGCCCGTGTGGGGAAGGAGGCATTGCTCTTCCTCCCAAAAGGGCTGCTTGCCTTTTCCTTGACCCAGAGAGAAGTGGTTTGGATGCCAGTTACCGGACAACGAGGCCTTTTCCCTAGAGGGAGGGTCATCTTCGTGTCACAGCTGAGGGCACCTGTCCTGCCCTTGGGCCCGTTAGCTGGCCCAGCTCGTCCTGGCCAGCTGTCTCCTGTGCTCCCGAGGCTGTCCTCTGACCGCTCGACCTTGTCCACGTCGCTCCCCTTGCCTGGCCACTCCACCAGGAACACGCTGGCCTTCAGGGATCCCCGGCCCCAGGCTTCAGCGCCAGTCACGTGCTGCTTTACGTTGTCAACCGAAACATAAGTGCTTCTCTTTCCCGGGCCTAGATGCTAGGCCTCTAGGGATCAAGGAACATGCCTTAAACCCCTTGTCATTCACGTGGCTTTCTATTCATGATTCCGGGGCTCCCATGTGCGGTTTTGCAGGCTCCACACTGCACAAGGACATCAACTGAAATCCAGCCTACCCACCACACACCGAGCCGTGTGTCCTGCAGCAAGAGGACACCTTTTTCTCACATAAACCTCTAATTTACACCCTGCTCCTCTTTTTGTAATAATCTGTGATGTTAACCAACTCTGCGAAGAGCCTTTGCGGGGGTCGAGACAGGCACAGAGGATAGAATGCGCCCCCCCCCCCCCCCCCCCCCCGCCCCACGCTGTCCTGCAGTTTCTGAGTTACTTTGTGTTTTGACCAGATGACTGGCAGGGACCACGTCCTGTACTTTTGTGCCCCTCCTGCAGGCACTGCCAGCTTGCACAGTCCCCCAGGAGTGGGCGACTCAGCAGTATCTGCTTAGCGCTCCAGGGCAGGGGAGCAGGGAGGCGTTTCTCCACCGTCAGAGCCAAGTTAGCAAAGCCGGGGCAGGGCTGCTGGCCCCAGCCAGGCACGGGAACAACAGCAGACCCTTACACGTCCCTGACTGTCCCCACGGGGTCTGGGGCTCAGGTAAGAAGCAGGGGGTCTGGGGACCCAGGGCAGCACAAGCCCTGCGCAGCGGCCACCTTGCCGAAGAGCGCCTTTGTGCCTGTCTGGCTCTTGCTGTATTTTTTTTCCTTCCCGAGGCAATCAAGCGGCATTTTCTGGATTCTTCCCTTCCTTCCCTGCCCTGGGCGGGATGGGGGAGGACACCACGCCTGCCGTCTCCACCCCTGCCCGTGTGCCCTGGCATCCTGGGGTGTTGAATGGAGGGCTGTCCGCCCCGGCAGGGTGGACGTGCCCGCAGGGCTCAGGGCCATGGCAGGCAGGCGAACCTCATCCCAGCCCCTCTTCCCCCGCCAGCCCCAGCTGCTGACAGAGCCCCTGAGCCCCGGGAGACCCTCCCCACGCTGTCGTCACCCTGCAGGAGGCTGGGGGCGCAGGTCCGGCCTGTCACAGCCGTCCAGGGCCGAGAAGCCACCTCCCAGGCCTGTCTGTGGGGTCATTAAACTCCTGGCCGGGCTCTGCCCCCTTCCCTTCGGAGCACAGAGCACTGCCCTTGTTCCCGTTACCACAAAGGGCCCTTATTCCCCTCCATCTTTTATTAGCGCTGGCTTCGGGTTGACTGGGTCAGGCTGTGGGGACTTCTACAGAAATAGAGCAGCCCTGCCCTTGACCCTCCGAGCCCAGTAAGGAGGCAGAGGGGTAAACAGAATAACCAGCCTCAGCCTGGGAGGTGCCGGCGCCCCACATCCACGGTTACTTGCTGTGCATCTTTGGAGTGAATTACTTAACCTCTCTGGGCTTTGACTTCTCATCTGTAAAAGGGGGCAAATAATAGGTATCACTTCTCTTGTGAGGAATGATTATGTGTGTGTGTGCATGCCAATTAAATTGTTTTATTTTTTCGATCAGGTTTATTGAGATATAATTTATATACAGTAAAACCCGAGAGTTTTAAGTGCCTAATTCATGAGGCACTTAAATGAGTTTTGACAAACGTATAGAGTCATGTAACCACCACCACATCGTCGCGTAGACTGTCTCCGTCACTCCAGAAAGTTCTATGTGCCCCTTTGTCGTCAATCCCCTCCCCCTCCCCTCCCCTCGGCAGCCACAGACCTGTCACCTGTCATCAGCTGGGCCTCTTCTGTTCGCCGTTGGGCAGATAGCTCTGTTGCAGACCTGCATTCGTGTCCTGGGGCTGGCGTAACAAATGCCCACAAACGTGGTGGCTTAAAGCAACAGAGATGTATTCTCTCAAATCTCAGAGGCCAGAGATCTGAGGTCAGGGTGTCAGCAAGGCTGCTGTTTTGTGGAAGGACTCTGTTCGTACCCCTCTCCCACGTGTGGCTGCCAGCCCTCCTTGGCATCCTGGGTTTAGAGATGCATCCCTTCTGTCTGTGCCTCCCTTGTCCCGTGGTCTGTGTCTTCACATGGCCTTCTCGTAGGGAACACCGTCACTGGATTTAGGGCCCACACTAATCCGGTGTAACCTCGTCTTAATTAATTATATCTGCAAAGACCCTATTTCCAAGTAAGGTCACATTCTGAGCTTCCGGGTGCACGTGAATTTTAGGGGGACGCTACCCAACCGAGCGCAGCACCTCTCTGCTTCAGTTTGCCCATCTGTACAGTGGGGATAATGGCGGGAACGCCTCTTCCTGGGGCTGTTGATTAAATGAGATAACAGAGCGCGGCCCAGCTCCCGGCATCAGCCAGTTCAGATGCCTGTTCCTGCTGGCATCGCTCCAGCAGCGGGGAGACGCCTCGGGCCCCCTGCACCCCAGAGCAACCCTCTATGAGAGTTTGATCTTTCAGACTTTCAGGGCGTGTGGCTCTAACCGGAGACCACCTATGGCTTCGGTTGGCCCGCTTTTAAGCTCTGGGTAAATGCTTCCTGGGAGCACCTGCCCTTCAGAGCTTGCCTTTACGGTTGAGGTTCCCTGAGGGTGGAGAGTGACCCCCATCCTGCCCAGCCCAGCACTGAGCAAGTGAGTCCCTGTGTAGGCGGTGGGGGGAGGCTGTGGGCTGCCCTGCTGGTTTTTACCACGGGGCCAGCACCTACTCTGACCTAAGTCGTGCAGTTCTCCCAAGAGGTAACCCTTCCCCATAGGTTCCATTGTCATTCCCATTGTACAGACGGGAAAACTAAGGCACAGAGAGGTTAAGTCATTGGTTCACTGTCAAACGTCTGGCCAGTAGCACAGCCAGAATCTGAGCCCAGTGGGCTCTTCTCGGGGTTCGAGTCTGCGGTCTGCACCTGTTGGTCCCCTCGAGAGAGGGCGGATGCCCTGCATGGCCTCTTTACCATCCTGCCCGTCAACCCCTTCTCACTGCCGACGCCCTTCAGGCCCTAACAGAGACTCCGGTGCATGTGGGTTCACCTTCTGTGTTGACTGCAGCCTGGGTGTTATCTGGGGGTGGTGAGCGAGCCATGAATTTCCTTTAGGATAGCCTCGGACTATCTGTAGGACGTGACAAACCACCCCAAACTTGGTGGTGTAAGATGGTGACTACCGTTTTCTCGTGAGCTCCCACCATCAGGGCCCCGACTGGGCTCAAGGTGGTTGATGCTGGGCTCAGGGGGTGTCCCGTGGGGGCCGGGCTGGGAAGATCTAAGCAGCAGGGGTAGAACAGCTGGGGCTCCCGGGTCTTCACCCTGTCCCTGCAGTTAAACGGAGGCAAATTCCAGAGAGCAGGGGAAAAGGTAAGTCGAGGCCCCGTTGGAAGCGTCCTGGTGGGTGGGGTTGATTCTGTGGACGGCAGGCAGCCGTGAAGGCTTTTGACAGGCAAGTGACACCGTGAGAATTCTTCCCGTAGACGCTTGTCAGTTGCCTCCAGGATGGGGCCAGCGTGGGGCTGGCGTTGAACAGGCAGCCTCCACATCTGCTCCGTCGCTCCACCTGCAGACCTGCCGGCATGCAGAGGAGAGGCTGGGGAGGGGCAGAGTCTGGACCAGGAGGGCCGATTCCAGGGCCGTGCGTGCCTTGGTCCCTGCCTGCGCCTTGGGAAGCCGTCTGGGGAGAGAGGTCTCCTCAGGGCACCCCGCCGTGCGCTCAGCCGACCAGCAGCTCCGTTCTGTCTCAGCAGCTCAGGGTGAGCCCCCAGCCCCGCGCTGGCTCTCTGTGGCTGCTTCACAAATTACCGTGAACTTGGTGGCTCAAGTCACATTTATGCTCTTACAGTTCTGTGGGTCAGAAGTCTGGCATTGGTCTCACGGGGCTGAAATCAAGGCATTGGCAGGGCTGCTTCCTTTCTGGAGGGGGAATCCGTTTCCGGACCTTTTCCAGCTTCTGGAGGCGCCCACGCTCCTTGGCTTGTGGCCCCTCCTCCATCTTCAAAGCTGGCAGCATTGCATCGCTCTGACCCTGCCTCCATTGTCACATCTCCCACTCACCGTGGCCGGGAGACCACCTGGATAATCCAGAATCATCTCCCATCTCAAGGCCCTTAACTTAATCGCACCTGCAGAGTCTCTTTAGCCGTGTCAGGTCACGTATTGACAGATTCCGGGGATTAGGGTGGACTCATCTTTGGGGGCCGTTATTCTGCCTGCCACACCCTGGGTGACCAGTTGGCCGGCAGGTGGAGGCCAACAGGGAGGGGCAGGAGAGATACCAGGGCCCAGGGACCCAGCCCTGGGCGAGCACGTTTCCACTTCTCAAGGTCAGTCGGCCCAGTGAGCATCTCTGTTTGCAGCCAGCCTGGGTGATGGGACCCCTCTGTGAATGAAGGACCCCAGAATTCCAGGAAGGTGCTTTGTTAGGGGGCTTCTTTCCAGGGTTGCCTTTGGGGTCTGGAACACCCTGTTTGACTGGTCGATGTCCTTGGTCCCTGAGAAGGACCTCTGGGAGGGACATCTCTTTGTCTGGCCCTCACAAAAGAGACCTCATAATATTAATTGAACGGATCCCAGCCCGGCTAATATCATGGCTCGGGCATGGACACTCGGCTGCGGGTGGCATAGAACTTGCAGGAGTGTCTCAGAGGGCGTCTGGGTATTCATGTACATGGCGTTGGACAGTTTTCCCTCTTGGCCAGTAACGCCAGTCCCTCCAACCACCTGTGATTGTGGGCACCCCCTCACCTGTCTGTCTGTCCTCCTGACATTCTGCAGCCCTAGTTCCCAGCCTGTCGTGGGGCCTGGCCTTCTGGGCAGCACATTCGTTCAGTGAACGTGTATCATGGCTCCAGTCAAACCTCGTACAGTGACGTGTGCACCGTCTCACCTTCAGGGAGAAAATGCATTTGGGGTTGACCTGGCAAGCCTAGGAAATGTGCTGGCCCAAAAGTACCTCGTTGACGGGTTCGGTCCTGAATGTCCCACTGAGGCTGGCACAGCAGAATTCCTGTGTCTGTCTGGAAAGTGGCCAGTCTTCGGGACGGCACGTTGGTGGATAGCAGAGCTAGGGGCAGGATCCAGGCTCCTGGATCCTGGGCGGTGTTTACGCCCACATCCACCTTGCCAGATAGGTGAGGCTGAGTGACTTGCCCAAGGTTGCAGGGAGCGTGTCCTCAAGAGGGCCTGCTTCTAGGCATGTTCTTAGCATTCAAGGGCAGCACTTCCCATCTGACACCCCTGCCCTACCCCTTCCTCCGCAGAAGTTAAGATGGGTTTAACCGTAGACTGAACAATTATATTTTGTTACTGTGTTAAAATAGATATAATAGAAAATTTGCCATTTGAATCGTTAAGTGTACAATGAATTCGGTGGCATTAAGTACATTCACGGTGTCATACAGCCATCACCACTATTTCCAAAACTTTTTCATCTTTCCAGGCAGAAACTCTATACCCCTTCAGTAATAACTCCCCGTACCCCTCTGGCCAGCCCGTGGTACCTTTCATCTGTTTCCTGTGAATCAGCCTGTGCCGGATGACTCCTAGAAGGGGAATCATACCGTAGTTGCCCATCTGTCTGGCCTCTTTAGCGCAGCGTGTTTTACAGGTTCATCCGGGGTGTGACTGTGTCAGTGCTTCTTTCCTTTTTCATGGCCGAGTACTATTCCACTGTGTGCAGAGACCACATTTTGCTTATCCACTCATGTGTGATGATGACATTTTTGGAACAGTCACTGTGTACCTGGCACCCGCCTCAGTTCTCACAACAGCCCTGTGATTTAGAGCCCAGCCTCACCCCCGAACTGTGGCCAAGAAGACAGCGTTTCCAAAGGTGAGCGGCTCGGCCCCGGTCACGCTCCTAGCGTGCCCCTAGGCTGGGATACCCGCAGGGGGCTTGCACTCCACGACCCGCACCTTGAGCCCCCCAGCTGGCCCTGCCTCCTGGAATTTGGGGCTGCTGTGAGGCTAGAGGAGGAGAAGACACGGGCAGAGCTGCCACGGGACAGCTGGTCCCATGAGCTGGCGCCGCAGGGCTTGCTCACCTCTCTGGCCCCCTTGGGAGTGGGCTGGGAGCGTTTGGGGAGAGGGTCCAGCCGCCCTCCCCCCGGGGGCTCCCTTCCCCCTGCACCCTCCCACCGCTGAGAATTCCTTCACTTCCAGCTGCCGGCTCTCTGAAGTGGCACAAAACCTTCCCGACCCATAGCGCCTGGCCGGGACCCGCCCCCCTCACCCCGCCTCTCCTGTCACCTCACATGGCGCCAGGCCCGCTGCAGGAATGTTTATGGTTAAACCTCCCAAGTCGAGACCGTGTTGATTTTATGAGCCGTGTGGGCCTAGCAGAGTGATGCCCTCTGTGAACGTTTGCTGACAGCCCAAGCCGTTGGCAGAAGCCGCCTTCGCTTGGGCGGGGGGGAGCCTGGAATTCCTGGGGGCAGTTGGAGAGGCCCCCGGAATGGGGCAGTCCCTGGCAGACGGATTCTAGGGATAATGAATGGTTTCCAGAAAATGCAATCTCCTCCTAAAAATCTGTCCCTGAAAGCACAGATTCTGTCTGCCCTCACCTCTACAAGCCGCCCGGCAGCAGAGCCTGGTGGGGAATCGATTAGGTGTAGCCCCAGCTGCCCTAAGTGGGGCAGGGCGGCCTGAGGCCCTGGCAGTGTTGGGGGGAGTCGGCCCATCCGGGTTCCCTGACCCAGGAAGACGGCTGCGCCACGCTGGTGGCTGAAAATCTTCAAGAAGCAGCAGAGCTCCCCAGGCAGCAGCCCTCCCAGGCCTCCCCGCCCGGCTGAGCTGCCCAGCAGCCCTCTGAGCAGCTGTTCATAGCTGCTCCAGATTTCCAAATTCTCCGCTTCCAATTTCCCGTCTTAGAATGTCACCTGGGGGAGGAGGCGCAGCCCAGGGAGGGAGAGAGGAAATAAAGGGGAGAGAGAGGGAGCTCGAACGCACACTCTAATCTTCGCCTGGCCGCTCGGCTTTCAGGAGCCCCAATTAATCATTATTAATTTAATCCGGGATGACTGAGAGTCGTCCTGACAAGAGATCAGCCGCGATTTATCCCACCTGCTAAGAGACGACCTTATCAGAATTCAATGAATTCGTCATCGCATTAAGCAAGGACCCTAATGAATCTGCTGTCTGCTGAGTTTACTGACTGACCATCAGCGTCCGAGTGACTCACCCCCACAGGGCGCTGCCTGCTGCCCTCAAGGCTTTTCACGGAGAGCGCGGGGGGGGGGGGGGGGGGGCGGGGGCGGCTGGGCTCAGGCTGGAGGACCCAGCCCGCCCTCTTCTCGAGCACCAAGTGAGAGGGCGTCGTTTTCTGCTCTGACACCGGCCGTTCTCACATGCGTTGTGCATCAGAGCCGCCAGGGGTGCTGGTTGAAAATGTGGGTTACAGGGCCTCCCCCAAGCTTCTGATTCAGGAGGCAAGGGCTGGGGACCGGCACCTGCGTTTTAACAAGCACTCCTGGTAATTCTGATGCAGAAGACCCAGAGCTCTCTCCCTGAGAGCCCTGTGCGTTCCTCAAGGTAGGATCTTGGCCTTAGCCATTGTTGACGTTCGGTGTATTAGGCAAGGCGGGTGATGCCAGCTGCTGTAACAAAAAGCCCCCGGTCTTTAATGGTTAATGCAGTATCCCAGTCCAGTAGGGTGTTCAGTAGGCCTTCCAGGAGATGGTTCAGGGTTCCAGGCACCACCGTATCTTGGGACCTCAGACCCCCCACTGCTAGCCCCGCGGTAGCGAGGGGTGCGTCCAGAGCTGTGTGTCCGATTTGGTGAGCATTGGCCAGTCTCTGCCTCACCCAAGGCCTAGCAGGATTCCAAGCACGTGCCTGGCATTTAGGTGAGATGGCCGAGTGACTGGAGGCTTGCTGTGTAATGGTCACTCTGACTTAGCTCCTTTCTGGGGCTCCAGGACATGCCCCAGCAATGGTTAACACTGAGATCGGTGGGGTGCTTTGGGTTCGGGGCCCACGCTTCAGTGCTGAAGCACACCCAGGTGTTCCCAGAGTAGAAGCCCATCCTGACGTCAGTGGTCACCTGTGGCCAGTGGATGGTGGCTGTTGCCGTCCCTACCTATCGTCCGATGCTGCTGCGCGTCTCCTCCTGCAGGAGACCTCCCAGTCACCAGAGGGCGCTATAAACGCCCCCAGCCCCTGAACTAGAAGTAGCACCGTGGCAACCCTAGTGGTTGGCACTTACTAAGCACTTGCTGTGTGCCCTGGGTTCTTCCTGGACCCATTCATTTGACCCTCCCAACAAATCCTGCGTGGCAGGGTCTACTGTTACTCCCATTTTACGGACAAAGAGACTGAGGCCCAGAGAGGCGAAGCGGCCTGCCCAAGGTCACACAGCTCACAAGATGCAGACCAGGTTACATATATGATGGCCAGGAGCAGGGCTGTGGAGCCAGGCTGCCCGGCTTCACAGCCAGCCCTACCTCTTGTGCTCTGGGAGACCTGGGAGAAGTGACTTTAGCCTGGCCCCGCCTCAGCTTCCCCGTGAGTAAAACGAGGGTGAAAACAGGATGCCCCCCTTCAGATGGTGGTGAGGATGAAATGCGGGATTGTGTGTGAAGCGTCTGGCCGGGGTGAGTGTCCAGGGGGCAGAGCCCCTGGGCTGCCACAGCTCCTGCTTTCTCAGGCCCGAGGCCCCTGGGAGCTCTGAGCACAAGGGCTGTGCCCTGTGCTTTTCCATGCACTCTTCAGGGCCAGCCAGGGCATCCTAACCGACTGACCACAGGAAGCGTCTGCTTCCTCGCTCCGGGCAAAGGCTGTGACCCAGTTGAGGAGAACAGGATCAGGTGTGGTCCTGGGCGGGGCAGGAGAAGATTCCAGAATTCAGGACACAGGGAGATGGCAGAAAGTTCCTCCAGAGGCCTCAGGGGTGACTGTCCAAGCTTAGGGGACAGGGCGGCTGCTGTGTGTCCCTTCTGCACCAGACGCCCCGAAGCATGGACTTTTCAGAGCACTGAGGGACCTCGGCGGCAGCCTTCCTGTTTCATGAGGGGGAAGCTGAGTCCCAGGAGGAGGCAGGGACCAATCCCTATGCCGTTTTGTGTGGAGCTTAGAATAGCCCTGGGCTGATGTCTGGGCCGGTTGTCTTCACCGCCACGGCCAGGAGAGGATGGGCACTCAGGTGGGTGGAGACCGCTCTTTGTGGAGGCCACCGGGCATCGCAGGTGAGGCTGGGTAGCTGCCAGGGGCAGCTCCTTCCATGCCAGGAGAAGCCCCAGGCTTGCGTCTTCAAAACAGAAAGAGAAAGAGGGCTTTCGGGATTGAACTCCCCACCGTGCGCCGCCACCAAGGTCGGGGTCCCTTTCCCCAGACCCCATCAGACCTGGTGTGAAAACCCGCCCGCGGGCCACTGGGCTATGACATTCCCGCCAAACATAAGCAACGCTAACAGGCTACAGACAGGACAGCGAGGGCACCCGTAGCCTCGCTGGGCACAGACAGCTGCTCTACGGCCCCAAGGTGGCCGGATGCCCCCTCTTCCCCCCGCATCACGGCTGCTCCTCTTTGCCAGTGGCAACTCTAGCCACCTGGGAAAAAGTGAAGATTTCCCCATCAGCAGGCATCCCCTGCTTTAGGACCGCACCCAGAACGGGACCCACTTCCTTTTATTTATTTGTTTGTGTGTTTGTTTATGGCTGAGCTGGGTCTTCGTTGCTGCACGCAGGCTTTCTCTAGTTGTGGCGAGCAGGGGCTTCTCTTGTTGCGGAGTACGGGCTCTAGGCACGCGGGCTTCAGTAGTTGTGGCACACAGGCTCAGTAGTTGTGGCTCGTGGACTCTAGAGCGCAGGCTCAGTAGGTGTGGCACACGGGCTTAGTTGTTCCACGGCATGTGGGATCTTCCTGGACCAGGGCTCGAACCCGTGTCCCCTGCATTGGCAGGCGGATTCTCAACCGCTGTGCCACCAGGGAAGCCCTAGGGACCCACTTTCTTAAAGCCTGAGTGAGTAGGGCCGAGCTGCACAGCCCGAGTCCTGTTAGAAACCTGCCCCTGTGCGCGGCCCAGCCCGGCCTGCCTTGTGGGACGCCCCGCTTTCCTCAGGGTGCACGCCCTTTGCTGCAGGTGCATCCTGATGGTGGGCCCTGCCCTGGCAAAGATGCTCCCTGGGGGTCCCGGGTTCTCCCCTCCCAGTGTGGGCTGAGGGGCAGTGGTCCTAGGCCCGGCTGCACCTTACAACCGCCCAGGGAGCTTTCAGCAAAATGCTGATGCCCGGGCCCCGCCCAGCCCAACTGAACCAGCATCTCTGACCGTGGGCCTCGGGCATCCGTATTTTGTAAAGTTCGCTGGTGGTGATTCTGTGCAGCCAGGGACAGGAGTTGCCGCTCTAGAGAAGGAGCAAGAACCATCCTCCGGTTGTCTACGGCTGCCAGCGGCCCTCCAGCTCTGGCTGCGTTCCTGCCCAGCTTCGTTTCCTAATCCGCCCAGGGCGGGAGGGCAGGTGGCGACGCGCTGGAACACTGGCCCGGCCGAGCAGGTCTGAAGGGGGAGGCCGCCAGGACGGCAGCAGGGGAGGGGACTGGACGGCTTGGTGGCTGTGCTTACGTACCAGACGCGTCATGTCAAGAGCAGTTTGGTTTATTCAGGATAGAGCTTCCTCAGACTGGAGGTGGAGTTCCAGAAGACTCTGACTGAGTGCGGGAAGGAACTTTCTAGCCATTTGAGGCCAACCAGAGAGGGGGCTGCCTCTGGCCCTGGGCATGGCCACACGGAAGCAGATTTGAGGGAGCTGTGGGGTTGACGGAGTGGCTTTTAAGCCGAATTTTCCAGAGAGGGGAGCGGCCCTGTAGACAGACACTTCATCACGGGAGCGGGGGAGCCGGCGCCCCTTCCCGCTCTGCGCCCGGGCACAAGCTCTGCTTTGGGAGTCAGAGGCCCAGTGTCCAGACCCCAGCTCCCACCGTCCAGGGCGGCAGCCCCGAGCTCTGGGGTGTGGGCCCAGGCACCTGGCAGGTGAGGGCAGGTGAGGGGGGTCTGCAAGGCCCACCCAGCAGCAGAGTTTGGGCAGAGTTTGTGCTCAGGCCACACAGACAGGCTGCAGGAGACCCACTGCCCCCGGGCCTGGCTCTGCTGCTGGCATGTGGCTTCTAAGGGACTTCAGTGGTGGGCGGGGGCAGGTGGTGGGCGGCAGGTAAGTCCCCCATCAGATCTGGCTGCTCCTTGCCTTTCTCTTGTTTCTTGTCTACACGGTCTCTGGTTTAGCCATGCGCCAGGTTCAGAGGGGGTCCGCAGCCTGCCCTCACCTCTCCCACCGGAGCGGCTGCGGTGGGGGGCGGGGGTCCCCCAAGGCCACTCTCAGGTTCGACCGTTTGCGTACAGACCTCAAAGCTGAAGGCTGCTCTGCTCACGGCTGCGGTTCATGACAAGAGGATTCAGAGGAAAGTCAGCCAAGAAAAGAGGCACCTGGGGCGGGTCCAGGAGGGGCCCAGACCTGCAGCCGCCCCTCGCAGCAAGTCAGCACAGCATTCACTCCCCGTGGCAACAGCGGTGACACCCGCCTGGAATCTCACAACCGGGGCCGCTCCCCCGAGCTGCGGTGCCCAGAGTTTTTACTGGAGCTTGTTACAAAGACAAGGCCAACTGGCCGACCTTTGCCTCCAGCCCCTCCGGAGATGGTCGAGACCCCCATCGTAAGTCACATTCACACAGACTATACAGTGTGGCCCAAGGCCCCGGGGAAACAAAGACACCCGTATCCAGCAGGCCATCCCAGTGGCGTGGAGGTCACCTCCCAGGAGCCAGGGGTCAAGGTCAGACCGCTGTGGGCATGGCTCACTCTTCACTACTCACCGTCACCTGGGAGTTTTAGAAATTTGGGGTCAGTTCTGTTGAAGTGAATGGCAGGCCCTTTGCGTCCTCTGTAAATTTAAAGGACACGTCTAAAGGAACCCTCAGCCCTGAAGGCCTCAGTGCATGTAGGTGATGTCTCGGTGGTGAGAGCCAGGGGGCGGGAAGGGCCGCCTGTTCCCCACTCTCCCTGGACCCCGAGTCCAGCCTCCAGAACCTTTGGGGGCAGCCAGGGCCGAGGGCACGTTTTACTTCTTAAGATACTAGACGGGGTGTCAGAACAGTCTCTCGGTTTCCCAGGCCTGGGAAGCCCTCCTCGAATATCAGGACACGTTTTCAGCCACAGAGTGTGATGCTGATGACAGACAAGGACACAGGGACTTATTTTAAACTGCTTGAGAAAACAGACTCCCCAGGAGCTTTAAAAGCGACTGTCGAACATACCTGTTGCAACCGGTCCTTAGTGGGAAATCTTTCTTATCTATTTAGTAAAACTGGCCCCCAGAAGATGCTCAAGAGGCAAGCTCAGCTCGTATTGATGTGTGAAGAGCGAAATATATGTATTTTATTTATTTTTTTTAAAAATAAATTTATTTATTTATTTACTTTTGGCTGCGTTGGGTCTTCGTTGCTGCGCGCGGGCTTTCTCGAGTTGCGGTGAGCGGGGGCTACTCTTCGTCACGGTGCGCGGACTTCTCACTGCGGTGGCTTCTCTTGTTGCGGAGCACGGGCTCCAGGCACGCGGGCTTCAGTAGTTGTGGCACGCGGGCTTCAGTAGTTGTGGCACGCGGACCCAGTAGTTGTGGCGTGCGGGCTCTAGAGCGCAGGCTCAGTAGTTGTGGCGCACGGGCTTAGCTGCTCCGCGACATGTGGGATCTTCCTGGACCAGGGCTGAAACCCCTGTCCCCTGAGTTGGCAGGCGGATTCTTAACCACTGCGCCACCGGGGAAGTCCCTGAAATATATGTATTTTAAATGCTTTGCCTGTGGAAGGCTCTTGGTAAACAGTTCTTGAATTCTGCAAACTAGATGGTCTCTCTCCGTTTAGTTTAAATCAGAGAGATTTTGACCAGAAGCTCTTTGGAGGGACCAGGGCAAGCTCAGCATTCTGATAAGATCATACTTTCTGCCACCATGACCCACAGGAGGAACTCCCCCCAGCTGGGGCCTGTGCTGCCTCGGATGGAGGGGTGGGCGTTTCTGCTGACTTAGGGCTTTGCAGGAGCCCAGAAGGGCACGTGGCAGTGCCGGAGGCCTGATTCAGTTTGGAGACAGGTCACAAGCACAGCGGTGGTGGGGCTCCAGAGCTGGCCTGAGAATGAGGATTCGCTTCTGCAAGCCTGGGGGTGGCCTGGGAACCTGCATTTCTAACGCGCCACGGGGAGTGCTGATGCTCGGGGTCTGGACCCACTGCCCAATAGAATTAGAACGCCAGCCACGTGTGTAATGTTACATTGTCAAATAGCCACATTTTAAAGTTAAAAAGCGGAGATTAGTTGTGAGGCTGTCTTTTCCTTTACTTGGTATGTCTGAAATAGCAGCAGTGTGGGATGTGACCAGCTGGGGCCGGCAGGAGGCACTGGACCCTTCCGTGGTCCTCCCGGCGGGGAGCAGCGGCCGCAGCTGCTGAGGCTGCCCACCCACTGCCCTCTTCTCTGCAGGCTCCTTTTGGGGCTAATGATCCCTTTTCAGCTGCTGCTCTGCGAGCTGGCACTCAGGAGCGTGGCTCTGCTGCAAAGCCGGGCGGCAGGCTGAGCCCCGTTCGCCGGGCTGGCTGGTGGCCTGGGGCTGGGGCTCCGGGTGAGGGGTGGATGCGGCGGAGAAGTTTCCATTGTGCCCGCAGCAGCTCATGTGCTTACAGCTGGCAGAGAGGCAGGCGCCCCCCTCCTCCCCCACCCCGGCTCAGGAACAAACATCTCTTCTTACAAAAAAATAAAAAAGGAGAAGTGACAGGGGTCGTGGCTCTGCTTTCCACATGACCTGCTGGGGAACAGAGTGCGTCTGTGTTAATCCAGCCGTCTGTCAGTCGGCCTCTGCACGGAGGCGTAAGCCACTTCGTGCCGCCTCACCCCTGACCCGCCATCGGGCGCGCAGCTGGGCTGGGCCGGGCCGGGCCGGGGGGCAGGGTGAGGGCGGTTGTTGGCCTTGGCCTGTGCCTCCTGCTGGCTCCCCCGCCAGCTGCCGCCCACCGGCGGGGCAGCCCAGGCAGAGCTGTGCTGACGGTGCCGGGAGAGGGCCGGGGAGCGGCACCCTCATTTTGGTGCCCATCACTGCTGTGGGTCTCAGTTTCCTCAATCAGGGAAATGGGGATACTAGCCGTGGCTGCCGCACTGGATGGCGGTGCCCAAGAAATAGCAGCTATGTTTATTAGACCATCATTTTATTAATATTATCATCGACCCACCCTTGGTCTTCGTAATGACTGGGCTCAGCCTGCCTTGCCCTCTCTCCCCGCCCCCCTCCCTCCCTCCCCGTCTCTCTCCCCGCGCTCCTCTCTCGGACCCTCTCACCTGTACCCCTCCTTGCTGCTTCTCCCTCTGTCACCCTCCTCCCTGCGCCCAGGCACCTGGGCGTCATTTATCAGCGCCTCTGTCCAGGGTCGGGTGGGGACTGCCCAGGCCCGCCAGGGTGAGATGGGGCAGCTGGTGGAGCAAGCCAGGCCAGGGAGGGGGCTTCCAGCCCCATCTGGAAAGGGCAGTGTGCCCGGTCAGGACACCCCGGGAGGGCACTCAGAGCCACCTCTGGCCTGTGCTCTTCTCCAGGCCCACCCACGGCTGCCCAGCCCACGAGCTCTGCTAAGCCCTCCATCCCGGTCACTTGGCCAGGTGGGCTGTGGCCCCCGCACTGGGAACGCCCACCCCCAGTGTTGGCCCTGAATCGGAAAGTCTGCCCTGGAGGCTGGGGCCCTGCCCCCTTCCTGCCCCCACCCTGTATCCATCAGGCCCCCGCCTCCCCCAGGTACGGCACAGCCTCCCAGGCGGAGCAGTTGGAGGCTAAATACAGCCACGTCGGCCTCTCCTCCGTGGTTGTCAGGAATGGTGGTGGGCTCTCCAGACGGATTCGCCGGTCCGCCCACAGGCAGTGGGTCTGACAGCCACAGAGGACAGCCTGGGGGGAGGCACGGCCCGCTCCTTGGTACCCAATTCCAAGGCCCAACGGAGGCCTCGTTCCTGGGGCTCCCCACCACCAGCAGCTGGGCTGATGCCTAAAGCCCACCGGTGCTGGCACAAGGTGGGCGGGCCAAGGCGCAGAGCGGTGCCCCTCCCCAGGCACCAGGCCGTGGGCTCCCCTGCCAGGTCTGGTGGCTCCTGGCGTCCCTTGGCTTGTGGCCGCACCCCTCCAGTCTTTGCCTGCGTTGTCATGAGGCCTCTCCTCTTCCTCTCTCTTAGAGGTTCGCTGCCATTGGCTGCAGGACCACCCTAATCCAGTCTGACCTCATCATAACTTGATTCCATCTGCAAAGACTGATTGCTAAATAAGGTCCCGCTTGTGGTTCCGGGAGGCACGCGTTGGGGGCGGCACTGTTAACCCCAGCACAGGCAAGAGCAGGATGGGAGGTCTTGTCCATCTAGACTGAAACTGGTCTCAGAGGAGGGGCCGCAGCCCTCCCTGCCCTCACTGGCCAGGCCTGGCTGGGCTGCAGCATGTCCCAGGCCACAGGGCCACCAAGCAGCGAGTGAAGCAGGCATGGGGCCAACGGGGGCTGCCAGTCCCTGGGACTGGACCTGGTGGGGAAGAAGGGGCTGCTGTCCACTGAAGCTCACAGGGGCCCCGAGGAGGCCTGATACCCAGGTCTGCGATCAGCCCCAGGACCCTGACCGTGGGGTGGGAGTTGGGGGGAGAGCCCCTCCCACCGTCCCAGCAGGAGGGAAGCCACGGGCCTCCCAGGTGCTTTCTCAGAGGGGAGGGGAGGCCCGGCAGCACTCTTGTCCCGCAACCAGGTGGGCTCTGGGTTCCAGTCCCCGCTCTGCACCCTCCCCGCCGACCCCGTCTTCCCGTCCAGGGAGGGGCCGCACCTGTAGCAGCCGCGTGAGGGCCGCCTGTGGGTGAGTTCATCTACAATCGCCTGCAGAGAGGCGGCCGGAGAGCCCTCGCCCTCCCCATGCCCTGCTCCCCCTCGGCTGACACCCCCGTTTTCTGTGTCTCCCCTTCAAGGCCCGTGGGGCCCCTTGCTCGACCCTCGGCCTGTGGTTCCATGTTTGGGGGGCTCCCCCCTGCCCGAAGACCACCCTGGTAGACGTCCCAGGACAGCCTGCCTGGCTGGGCCCGGGCCAGGCCATCTTGGCCTTCTCTCCCTCTCTGGTGGACAACGGGCCCTTTCATGTTCGCTCTGAGGAAGCCAAGCAGAAAAATCCCACCCCTGCCCCCAGTTCTCCTTCCTGCACGCCCAGCATCCTGTTCTGTGCCACGAGAGGGTTTCCTGCCCCGTCGGTCACCCCAGGACAGCTGGAGGGGCCTCAGGCCGGGGGGAGTGAGGCCTCAGCCTGAAGTAGGCCCCGAGGGCTGAGGCCGGGCAGGCCCTAAGGCCTGGGGGCGGGACTGCTGTGGGGAAGGGGTACAGAGGCTGCTGAGCTGCTCTCCTGGCTGAGACCTGCCACCTGCCACCCTGCAGCCGGGCTGAGCTGGCAGCGCCTACCCAGGGCCTGCTGGATCCCCACACCTGCTCACTTTGGGGGCTGGAAGGCTGGGGCACCTGAGTCGTGAGCAGGTGCGGGGGTGATGTGATACTGCACTAGTCCCAGCCGAGTGTGTGTGTGTGTGTGTGTGTGTGTGTGTGTGTGACACACACACACACACACACACACACACACACACACACACACAGCCTTGCTCCGAGAGGGGCCCCTCTTCTCCACCCCCTCCTCTCCAGCTGTGCCTCATGGAGCTGGGGAAGGAAGAGAAAGGAGAAGAAGGCATTTCACCAGCTGGGGCCACAGAACAGCCCAGAACGCAACGCTCACTGCACCCAGCTCACCACAGTAGGGGGGCGTGAGTGCTGCCACCTCCCAGGAACCCTTTGGAAAGTTCTTGAGACCACTCGGGGCTTCATGTTTAAGCTTACAACTCAGTGGAGGTGAGGCACACAGCATGCTGGGACCTGGCCCAGCACCGGGCGAAGGACAGCTGGGGCCCAGATGGGCGGTGGCAGGCACCGTGGGGCCTGGTGAAGCTGTGGGCCTTGGTGGCGGCCAAGCTGGCCGGCCCCTGCACGTGTGAGTACACATTTGCACATGCACGCACGTACACACACTCCCGTGCGCACACACGCGCATACACGTGCGCACACAGGCTCCCTCGGTCCTCTCCCGCCTCCTCTCGTGGCCCCGCCAGCCCGGGTCGTCACTCTTGAAGAAGCCCACGGCGTGGAGCTGTCTCTGCCCCATCACTCGGTTCTCAGTTTTTTCCAGCTCGCGTTTTTCTCCTGCTGCTTCTGGAGTCTTATCTCCCCAGACAAGATTCCCCGAGGGCAGGCGGCAGTGCGGTCTCTGTTTCTTGCGTATCTTCCAGGGCATCTGGTAGGAGAGACAGAGCAGCTGGGGCGCCCGTCCTTCCCCGCTAGGAGTTCCAGGGCCTTTGTGTGTCCATCGGTGATGCAAACTGGCACACGCCCTGCCTCTGCCGTTTGCTGACCTAGCAGAACATGCAGGACATTTGGATGGCTTGGAGGGACACCTGGTCACAGTGCTTCAAATCACGGCTGGCTCAGAAAATCGGCCACGTGTGTCCCGGGCCAAAGCAGAGGCCCAGCTAATATCTGAGCCCTGCCCGCTCTGGACAGAGGCGGCCGAGGTGCCCAGTGACCCTGTCTTCGGCGACTTTGAGAACTTCCAGAGGCACCTCTGCAGAGTTAGCTCTTGACAGCTGAGAAGGAGGCAGAGGGGCCGGTTGAGGGAGAGGGGACGGGAGGCTGGGGACCACACTTATCCCTGCTGAGCGCTCAGGGTCACCCAGGCCAGGAGCGTGGTGACGCCAGCAGCGGTCAGGGCCGGCTGTCGCGGCCTCTCGCGGCCTCTTTTCAGCTGAGGCGCTTCCTGCGTGTATTTCGAGACCGGAGGATGTTTGCAAGCGGTCAGGCTGACTCGGAGAATGGAGCCCACTCTGAGTGTGTCAGGGAGCAGCAGGAGGTCGAGGGGGGGGTCTCAGGTCAGCTGCCGTCTTCCTGGGGGAAACGTTGGTCTCCCTCATTCATGTGACCAGTAGTCGTTGAAATAGATTGCTTGTCGGACGGAACTAAATGCCGAGGGTCCCAGGGTAACTGTGGCCAATGCCCCTGTCCTCCGGGAGTTGTGGTCCTGGCTCAGGTACTCCAGGCAACATGCAGAACAAGAGTGGGCTGCAGATCTCATAGCAATGGGGGCGCCAGGCGAGATCCAGGGCGCCCGGTTAAATTCGCATTTCCGTCAACAAGGGATAAATTTTTGGTATAAGTATATCCCAAGTATTGCATGGGATATACTTACGCTAAGAAAGTATTTGTTGGACTTCCCTGGTGGCGCAGTGGTTAAGAATCCGCCTGCCAATGCAGGGGACACGGGTTCGAGCCCTGGTCCGGGAAGATCCCACATGCCACGGAACAACTGAACCCGTGCGCTACAACTACCGAGCCTGCGCTCTAGAGCCCGCGAGCCACAACGACTGAGCCTGCGTGCCACAACTACTGAAGCCCACGTGCCTAGAGCCCATGCTCCGAAACAAGATAAGCCACCGCCATGAGAAGCCCGCACACCGCAACGAAGAGTAGCCCCCGCTCGCCACAACTAGAGAAAGCCCGTGCGCAGCAACGAAGACCCCATGCAGCCAAAAGTAAATAAATAAATATATATTTTTTAAAAAAGCATTTGTTGTTGATCTTAAATGCAGACTTAATGGGGTGCCCTGGATTTTTATTTGCTGCATCTGGTAACCCTAAGTGGGAAGGATAAAGGACGTGGAGTCACTCAGACGGGGAAGGGTGAGAGCCAGTCGCTAACGCAGAGCTTCAGTGTTAAGTGAGATGCCGAGGACGGCCTGCGGGGAAGGGACCGCTAGGGTTAAGGCCAGAGAGGAGCGGCTGCATCCTGCGGGACTGTGGCCCCTGCCAGGCTCTGCTCCAGCTGCTTCAGAGTCTGCGCTCAGGGCCACAAGGTGTCCTGGATGGATGGACGCCAGAGGCCGCCTGGTCTGTCTGCTGGTTTCCAAAGGGCCAAGTGACTTACCAGAAACTCCAACCGCTGTCCAGTAAAAATACAATGCCAGCCACCCACGGAACCTTAAATTTCCTAGTAGCCACATTGAGAAAAAGTAAAAACATCTTCATCCCCCCAAAAAAAATCTGTAACCACACGAGGTGATGGATGTTAACTAAACTTACTGTAGTAATCATTTTGCAATATGCGTATTTATCAAATCATTAGGTTGTTTCCCTTAAACTAGTACCACGTTATATGTCAATTACATCTCAATAAAACAGGGGTGGGGTGTGAAACAGGTGAAACTAATTTTAATGTATTTTCTTTAACTCAGCATATCTGAAATGTTATCGTTTGAACATGTAATCAGGATATCGAATGATTAGTCGATTTTCTTTGTCTCGTAGCGAGTGTTCAGAAGCCGGTGTGTGCGCTTCTCAGTCACGCGGGGTGCATGTCAAGGGCCCCATAGCCACGTGTGGTCTGTGGCCACTGTTTTGGACAAGTGTTTCTGGGACCCACATCTTCCGACACCTGGTCCACACACTGTCTCTCCTGGGGGGCAGGGGTGAGCACCCCGACAGTGCGACCTCCTGTTGACTGGGGTCTCATCCCCGACTCCAGAGGGAAAAGGATGTGCTCGTGACCCGGCGGCCAGCAGGGGGAAGCGGTGGGTCAGTGCCCAGCGTCTCTGCACAGACCAGGCTGCCTGCAAGGACGGCAAGCAGACTGTCCTCAGCAGAGGGGCCATGGAAACAACCTGTGATCTCGCAGCAGATGAGCTGGTCAGGAACCCCTGGTGGCCCCCCCCGAACCCCCCTGGTGCTTTGCAGGTGTCATGGTCCGACCTGACACCGTGGCTTGTTTCCCTGTGTGCCTCGGGAGTTGGGAGGTGGCATCCTCTTGGCAGGAGAACCTGTTCTCTCACCAGGGGTGTGCAGAGCTGAACCTGGGCAGGTGTGAACGCCCGTCTTGCTCAGGTCACCCAAGCCAGCTTGGCTACGGCCCAGGGGCGGGGTGTGTGGGGAGGGCTTCACAGAATCTGAGCTGCTGCTTGAGTCAGCGGTCATCAGGGCGGGAGCCCCAGAAGTGGCGCCCTGGTGCTCCTGTTGGGAGCGGCTTCCACAGGCGGGGGTGGTGCGCGTGCAGGCCCTGCGGGGTGCCCCGAGGTGCCCCGCCCACGGGAGCTTTCCATCTCCCACTGGGCTGAAGGCACGGGCACTTATTCCCTACCCACGTGGAAAGGTCTCTCGCTCCATCTGCTGTGTGTTTATTTAACCTGGAGCATTTATTGAGCACCTACTGTGTGCCGTGTGGGCCTTGTCTGGCAGAGCACCTGTGAGGTCGGGGCAACACGCGGCGATCAGGTTCTCTGGCTCACAGCGCTGGGACCAGGGTCCCAGGAGAAGCCCCCAGCCAGCAGCCGACCCACACAGCACCCCAGTCACTGTGGTGTCACCTGATGGGCAGCAGTGTGCCCCACGCTGGCTCCTCCCTTCCCATCTCACCCCGACCTGTGCATCCGGCACCGCCCCCCCCCCCCCCCGCCGAATTAGCTATTCGCATGCCAATCCCGGCCTCAGAGTCTGCTTCTGGGGACCCCAAACTAAGACAAAAAGCCTGCCTTACCAGTTGCGAAGTATTCAAATATCAACCTGGGGCTGTGGGTCCCGTGCGGGGGAGACAGGGCCTGACCGAGGCCACAGAAGAACTGGGAAGGTTCTAGGGAAGTCCCTGGCGGTCCAGTGGTTAGGACTCGGCGCTTTCACTGCCGGGGCCTGGGGTTCAGTCCCTGGTTGGGGAGCTAAGATCCCACGAGCCGCGCAGTGTGGCCCAAACACAAAAACAAAGCAGCCAAACAATGGGAAGGTTCTAGAAAGCTGGGAAAAGGAGGGGCTGGCTGCCAGGCAGGGAGAGCAGTTCCTACAGAGACCTGGCAGTGGCACAGGCAAGGTGTGCAGTGGGGCGGGGACCTGCGTCCACGTGGGCAGGATGCAATGGGACAGGGCACCGCGCCAGGCCCCTTGGGAGAGCCAGTGCTTTGCAAGCAGGAAGACGGGGGCCCCTCTTTGTCAGGCTGCCCTGGAAGACAAGGGCTCAAGCCACCCTGTGCCTCAGTTTCCCCATCTACAGAATAGGGACAGTAGTCTGTAGTGGTGGGGCTGAGCACGTGGTGTGTGGAAGCGGGCAGGGTGGGGCGGAGCGCGTGCGGGACACGCACGGAGCCGGCGCTTTCGTCAGGGTCATCACTGGTGGTGGTGGTTGGCTGTGGGCGGACTCTGGAGCCAACCGCCAGGGAGGATGTGGCTTCTGGGTCCTCCCTCCCCGCCCCCGCAGAGCTGGTGCAGGAGACGCGGGGCAGGGGTGGGGCGATTCCCGGGACTGTCCGTTCCTGGGCCTCCTTAGCTGTCCACTCCAGCCATCGTGTCGTTCAGGGACCTTGGGCCTGAACGTTCTCACCTCTGAATGGCCCGTCAGCTCCTCAGCGTGGCTGATGAACAGCTTGTAAGTCGGGCGGCGTTCCTAGGGGACAGGGCAGGCCAGGGGGCGCAGCGCTCAGATGGCACGTGGCCCCGTGTCTGGGCGCCGAGTCTCGGTTCGAAAGCCAGGGCAGCTCCAGAGGATGGAGCTTGGATGACGCCTGACGTGGAACCATGGGGCTGGGCATGCAGTAGGCCTCTGACATGGGGACAGGGGTGGGCTGGGGTCTCAGAGCCAATTAAGATACCAACTCCCCACTGCCAGGGGTTGGAAATTTGCGCAGGAAGCACCGGAAGAGTGGGCGTGTGACCCACGGCTTGCGGTCAGTGCTGCAGTGCTGGCGGGGCAGGACAGCAGAAATCCTTCCGGAAGCTTCTAGGTCACATGACATCATAGCAGGCTGCAGCGGGGCAGCTGTGCCCGCCACGGCGTGCAGCTCCTGGCCCTTGTCCTCCCGGAGTTATCCGGCCGGGGTGGGGCGGGGTGGGGTGGGGACCACGTGGGGCTGAGCTCACCAGGACGGGCTCCCAGGCACATCCCAGGTGAGCTTTGTGGTGACCGTGCAAGGGCTTGAGCAGCCATCGTCACGGCCATGTCACAGATGAACCGGCAGAGGCTCGACCCAGAACACAGAGCGCACAGGGCCCTCGAGTGCCAGACCCAGTGTTCTACACTCTTTCCTCTGAACACTCCCGTGATCTCTCAGAGGCCTGTCTCACTCTGCCTGGTACCCAGATGCTTCTGGTTGGCCTTGGGCCTTACCGTCTCCTCACCTTCCTGGAAGACCTGTTTGCAAACTGTACGCATTCAGCAAAATAACATCCAGCTGAATTGAGGCTGCGTTTGTGGGAACACCCAGCATGGCGGCTGCCGGCGGCTGGCAGACACAAGGGCAGTGGGTGACCTTCCCTCCGTCCCTGTGTTCGTCACCTTGTCCTGGGGCTTACGGCTGGCAGAGCGTGTCGCTGACTCACTTCTCCTCTGGGGCTGTGTTCCCTTAAAAAAAAAATTACAGGTTCTCAGATGCATAATGAAGGGTTCCAACTTTTCAGAGGGGAAACTCTGTCTGGGAAACTTTCACCAAGGCAACAGGGAGAGCCAGGTGGGGCTTGGGAATCCATTTTGCTGCCGTTCCTGGGGCCAGGGGCCTCTGGAGGGGCCTGGGTGGAGAGTAGGGCACTGGTCTCCCTTCCACAGAGGGAGCGAGCCCTTGAGGGCTTAGCAGATGTGACACTTGAGGGCTCTCGGGTGACCACAGGCCACGAGTGGTTTTTCCTTCCCCAGAATGCTGTGCTTGTTAGCTTCCTCTGAGGCTAGGAGCCCGGTATGGTGGGCAGTGTGAAGTCACACGACCCTTTAAAGTGCCAGGCAGTTCATGCCATGCCCACCTTCAGTGTCTGTGTTCACCCCCATCTCACCCCAAATAAAACCAAAGTCCTTCCCTGGATGTTTGGTGTCCTGGGGCTGCCGTACCAAATGACCGCAGACTGGGGGTGTAAACAGCAGAAATGCATTCTGTCACAGTCAGGACGCCGGAAGTCCTAAATCAAGGTGTGGGCGGGACCAGGCTCCCTCTGAAGGCTCCACGGGAGGTTCCCTCCTGCCTCTTCCAGCTCCTGGGAGCTCCAGGAGTCCTTGGCTTGTGGCCGCATCCCTCCAACCTCTGCCTCTGTCTTCACCTGGCTTTACCCTCTGTGTCTGTTCTCTTTTTATAAAAACACTTTTACTGGACCTCAGGCCCACCCAATCCAGTGTGACCTCATGTTAACTAATATACGTCAGCAAAGGCTCCATCTCCAGATAAGGTCACATCCTGAGGTTCCAGGGGGACACGAACTGGGGAAGATGCTATTCACCGCTGTGCGCTTAGCCAACCAAGGAACGATCTGTCCCCTTAGCCAGCCGTCCTGCGTCCTTTCTTCCCACTCACCTTGGCTGCCTCGGCCACTCAGGCCTTCTTGCCGTTCCTCCAAAGCACCAGGGGTGCTTGTGCCTCAGGGCCTTTGCACCTGCTGGTCCTCCTGCCTGGAAGGCGCTCAGAGCTCCCTTCTTCTCTTCCCTCGTGAGTCTCCTCATGTGGCCCCCCCCAGAAGTAACACCCTCCATCACTCTGCATCTTCCTTCTGTGGATCTAGTTTCCTTCATTCCACTCACCCCCTGCATATCACATGTTTGTTTTTGGTCTCGCCACCTCCAGGAGTCTGGAAGACTAGGGGCCTTGTCTTGTTCACAGCTGGGTCCCCAGCCCCTAAAATACTTCGTGGCACACAGTAGGTGCTCAACTAATCTGTAGCCCAAGTGAGTGCTCATGGAGCTCCGGTGTTCAGGCTTTAAGGATACCATGGTATCCTTAAAATGATGACTTATTCAGCCGTGGGGCTGCAGGGGCCACAGGACAGGGAAGCAAGTGGGAGGGGGGGCGGGAAGCAAAGACGTCTGTGCCACTCCGCCCGCCCATGCCTGAGCTATTCTGCTCTCATCTAATTGATTAGTTAATTAATTAATATTTATTTATCTGCCTGCACCGGTCTTAGTTGTGGCATGCAGGATCTAGTTCCCCGACCAGGGATCGAACCCGGGCCCCCTGCATTGGGAGCGCGGAGTTTTAACCAGGGAAGTCCCAATTTTATCTGTTTCTTATTTGAAAGGGACAGGGGTAGAATCCTGCTGCCTACAGCCGATCGAATCTCTTATCTAGACGAGCGGCCCCTTTTCACAGATGAGGGCACGGCGGCTGCGGGAAGGGTCAGGCTTCTAAGCCAGTCAGGGTAGAGCCAGACCCGGGTTCTGCTGTCTGACCCAGGTGGTGTCCCCACTCCAGGCCTGACCACCGCTGCTCCCTCCCCGGGCAGCTTCAGGGGCCCAGTGCTCGGGGCTGGCACCGGGCTTTTGTGGGGAGGCACCCCAGGCCCTGCACCCAGCAGTGTGCAGGCAGGAGGGCCGGGGCGCGTGGACCCTCCCAGGCTCCAGGGCACCGCGTCACCTTCCAAGTTCAACATCGCCGTCCTGTCACGTGGCACGCGTTCCGGGAAACAGCGTGTCTTCTGCCATCCTTGGCGGCCGGTCCCGGTTGGTCTGATAGCGCCCAGTGGGTCAGCGCCCTCGGGGGCGAGTTGGGGCAGCCCACCCAGAGCGGCGAGGACTCCCAGAGCCTTCTGGAAACATTGTAACCGGCCACACTGTTTGCATTTCCAGACCCTATTGCAAAGAAAAATAAATACATAAACCTAATCAAGGCGAACTTGCCGCATGCGATGACCGGGGACTGTTTATCCTGCCGCTGTGCCAGCCGCTAACGCCCATGAGGTCTGCTGCTCTGGGCACCGAGCTCTGAGGGCAGCGCTCCGGCCTGGCCGGCTCTGCGGGGCAGGGCTGTTGTCTCCAGTTTACACTTGAGGAAGCCGAGGCTCTGAGGGCCCTGGGTCCCGCGGGGACTGGGCCTGGGTCGGTCTGGGGCGAGGGTCACACTGTCCCTGCTCTGTGTCTCCAGCCCCAGAAATAGCCCGGGGCTCGTTGCCTCTGAGCATTTGTGGCTCCCGGCAGAGAGAGACTCTCTGACGGCCTGAACGCCAGTCTCAGGAGGGCCTCGGAGACCACAGTCTCCAAACCAAACACGGGCTCACGTGGGCCCCCAGGCGTTTCTTTGCCACCTCGGAGCGGGAGACATGGTCTCGGGGAACAGCGTTCGGTGCCACAGGCTCAGCACTTTCTGGAACGTTCTGTGGGTGGGATTGGACCCCCCTGCCCCGGCCGCCCGCTTCAGCTGCCCTTAGAAAGGATGAAAAGTTAGAGGTCTGGGGGCGCTGGCCGACCAGGATTGTGAGAGTGAGATTCCAAGGAGGCTCTGAGGTTGGGCCCATTCTAGCAGAAGGAAGAGAAGTTTCCAGAAGCAGGGGATCTGGGAGGGAGGGTGACAGCTTGGAGACGGGCCAGTCCCTGCTGGAGAGGAGGGGGTGTGTGCACGAGACCTGTAACGGGGACCCCAGTCCGCAGGCCTTTGCAGGTGGAACCTTCCAGAACTCCTGGAGGCACTGCCCCGTGGGTCCCTACCTCCCCGGGTCCTCCCAGGCTGAGCGGAGGACAGAGGCCTGGAGAGAGCCTTTGTCCGAGTACCGACCACGTGACCAGGGCCAGCTCTGTGGCCGCCTGCAGTCACCCAGCGTCCCGCACCGGGTTTAATGCTGTCGCCGTCCTGACGTTCTTAATCACCGTTGAACAAGGACCCCTCCCCCCCACCTCCATTTTCGTCTTGTGCTGGGTCCCACAAATGATGTAGGCCGTGTGTGTCTGTCACATGCTTGCCTCTTATCTGCCTTATGAGGTCCCTTGACACAGAGAGGCTGGTCACTTGGCTTAGGGCCACACAGCTTCCATGTCCAGTAAAGCCTTGACCCCAACTGTCTCTTGAGTCTAGGAGAATTTTCTGTGAACTGTCCCTGTGTCCCCTGATCTCTTTTTGCATGAAAACTCAACCACAGTGAGACACCACTTCACGCCCCACTCGCATGGCTGGAATCAAAAAGACAGTAACAAGTGTCCGTGAGGATGTGGGGAAATCGGAACCCTCATCCGTTGCTGGGGGGAATGTCAAATGGGTCAGCTGCTGTGGAAACAGTTTGATGGTCCCTCAGACACTCAAAACATTGAGTCGCTGTACGACCCTGCAATCCCACTCCCAGGTAGATGCCCACACGAATTGAAAACATACATCCACACAAAAGTTTGTACACAAATGCTCACAGCACCACCAGTCACAATAAACAAAAGGTGGAAACAACCCAAATGTCCATCCACCGACGAGTGGATAAACAAAAATGTGGTCCATCCAGACAATGGAATATTATTTGGCTCGAAAAAGGAACAAAGTACTGATTCATGCTACACATGCATAATAAACCTTGGAAACTTGGAGCCGGACACAAAAGGCTGCATATTGTATGATTTCATTGATGTGAAATGTCCAGAAGAGAGACGTCCGTAGCGACAGAAAGTAGACAAGTGTTTGCCTGGGAGCTGTGGCGGGTGATGAGCGGGGAGGGGAAGATGACTCTTAAGGGGGACAAGGTTTTGTTTGGGGTGGTGGCAACGTTCTGGGATTAGGTAGTGGTAATGTGTGAATATACTAACGACTAACTGGGTTGCACGCTTTTAAACGGTGCGTTGTATGATATGTAAATTACGTCTCTGTCTTTCAAGAAGGTTTAGTGGCGAGAGCATGCTTTGCGCCTGGGCTGCACACTTTGTTTCTTTATATCCCGGACCACTTTGACCTCTGAGGGCTTATTGTCCGTCTGAGTTATCCCTCTATCACGATCAAGATTTTCAGACAAGGGCTTCCCTGGTGGCGCAGTGGTTGAGAGTCCACCTGCCGATGCAGGGGACACGGGTTCGTGCCCTGGTCCAGGAAGATCCCACATGCCGCAGAGCGGCTAGGCCCATAAGCCATGGCCGCTGAGCCAGCATGTCCGGGGCCTGTGCTCCGCAACGAGAGAGGCCACGACAGTGAGAGGCCCACATAACGCAAAAAAAAAAAAAAAAAAAAAAAAAAAAAGATTTCAGACAAAACCTGGGTCCTGTGATCTGAGAAAGGATATTTTCAAGTTGATTTTAAAATATTGTCACACGAAAAAATTTACAGGGGTAGAAAAGTAGCCTGACAGTTTGCACTTAACATCATTTCATTGGAAAGAACACATTTTTTTCTGGAATCAGGGCCCTCTTGACTTTTTCGGGACCATCACAGCCACTGGGAAGGGGCAGTAAAACCTAAAGGTTAAACGGGAGGACTCTGGAGCCACTGGCCCTGTTTGAATCCCAGCTTTACCACTTCCTGGCTGTGTGACCTCGGGAGAGTTCCTTGACCTCTCTGTGCTTCGATTGCCTCATCCGTAAAATGATAATGAATGTTGTTAGGATGAAACGCGTGTCATCCTTAGAACAGTGCCTGGCACTTAGGAAGTCCTTACTGTCTGGATTTATCTCCTGGTTTAGAGCCGATCGTCAACAAGTATTTGTGGGCACCCACTTCATGCTAAATGCCGTGGGGTCCCAATCGGAAAGATTCAGCTCCCGCCCGGAGATATTTCTCCCAATACTCATCTATTGCTGTGTGACCAACTACCTCCAAACTCAGAGCAGAAAACAACCCGGCATTGCTTTTGCTCACAAATCTACAATTTGGGTGAAGCTTGGCGGGGATGACCCGTCTCTGCTCCCCAGGGCAGGAGCCTGGAGCTCGGTGGTGTTGGCTCCCCTACGTGGCCTGGGCTGCGTCACAGCAGGGTGGCTGACAGAGAGAGAGAGAGCCCAGCAGAAGCTGTCCCACCCTCGTGATGGGGCCTCCCAGGTTACCTGGCATCCACTCCCATCATACTCCATCAGCGGAGGCTGTCTCAAAGCCCCTGCCCCCTCCGGATTCAAGCGAAAGGGACAAAACTGGAAAGTTCTGGAAGAGCCTGTGGGATGGAAATTATCACCGTAGCCGTTTTGAGAAAGAGAATCCATTCTTGCGACACGAAGGGTCAGGGCTGGATGGGTTCGTACAGGTCACGCGGCCCCCACCACACACCCCACTTCACAGATGGGAAAACTGAGGTCCTGAGAGCAAAGCAGAAGCTCAAGGTCACAGATTCTCCCCTTGCCCGGAATCAGGTTCTTTGGAAGGATGCCGTATTTCCTGCTTGATAGCAGACTCCTGTAGAGCAGGAGCTGATTCATCTTTGTCTTTGTATCCCCTCTGCCCCCCCAATGCCCAGCTCAGATCCCCAGCCACCTGAATTCCAGCTGACCCCCTGGCCAGGTCCCTAAAGGCCCCTCAGACCTTCGGTGTCTCTCTCCCGTGTCCACCCCCCCAGTGCTGCATGCAGTAGGTGCTCAATCGATGCTCGACAGACCAATGCCAGGGGCCGTGGGGTCAGCAGGGCACGCGGGATGGCCAAGCCTGGCAGCCCCTCCTCTTCCAAACTGAGCCCTGAGAACCGCACCGCATCCCCACCCCGCCCCGCCCGGCCGCCCAGGGGTAGAAGGGCCTGGAGGTGCCGGCCTGGCTGGCCCCTACCCCACTGCTGAAGGGATCGGAGGCCTGGAGGGCGGGCTTCCTGAGCCCCTGCTGGAGGTGCCTCCTCGGTGGCTTCGGGAAGAGCCGGCGGAGCCAGATAAAGGCCCAGCGGGGGCCCTTTCCCAACAAAGGAAGCCAGCGGAGACCTCTTCTCTCCCGCCTAAACACTCCAGATGCCTTTCAAGCTCCCCGGCAGGCAGACGAGGGAGGAGGTAATGACCGCACAAAATGGGGTGGGAGGCTCCCCTGCCTTCCGGCAGCCCGAGGCGGAGCCATTGATTTTAAAAGAGATGAACACCCCCCCCATATTCTAGAATATTCCCTCTCAGAGAGTAGGCCCCTTTCTGGGCCCTGCGGGGCATGCACTGGGGAGGGAATTGGAGAGAGGTGATGGGCCTGGGACCCCGCTCACCGCCCCCCCCACCCCCGTGCATGTCCCCCCACCACCACCCAGGGGTCCTTGCGGGCTCTGCCTCTTCTGTGATTTATGAAGCTGCCACCCGGCACACAGCTGGCTGTTCCTTCTGGGGGCCCCCCCGGGGCCTCCTGCAGCAGATGGGATGGATGTGGACAGAGGACACCACTCCCACCCCTGCCCCCAGCCTCCCAGTAGGAGACGCTAGGTCTGTGGGAGGCTGGCCGATGGCCTCCAGGGTTGGAAACTTCTAACGAGACAGGCGTTTGGCGATGGGCTAAAGGGGGGGTCGTTGTAACCCCTGGTGGGGCCAGAGGCTCAGGCGACAACCGCTGTTTTAACATTTGAACTGTGTCCTCTGCCCCTGCTGTTCCCCACAGCTCCCTGGGTTCCGTGGAAAAAGCCACAGCCTGGGAATCAGGCCAACCCTAGTCCGAGTGAGTCCCAGTACCACCCTTTAGCTGCCAGCAAAGGCTTCAGCTGCCCTGCACTTGGTTTTCTTATCTGTGAAGTGCGGGTTAGCACTGCCTGCCTCCCAGGGCTGGTGAGTGAAATTAATCCAGGAGGTGCCTACGCAGTGCCCAGGGCCCTGGGTGTACAGGTCTCAGCGCCCCCAGGGGCCTGGGATGACACAGGACGACATCAGGGTGTCAGCCGCTGGACAGGTAAAGCCTCAGGACAGGCTGGGCTCCTGGTCGGTGCTGAGGCAGGGCCCGGCCCCCTATCCCCTGCCAGCTCGGGGACACAGAGTGGCCTGTAGGACGTCACCTGATCTGAGCCCATGCTGGCCCCCAGGCCTCAGTCCCCCTGGGCTGCTGGGGCACCTACTGGCAGGGCCGAAGCTGCTCGGGAACGAGCTGCTCGGGGACGCTGCGGGGCTCTGCGGGGCGCCTGGGAGAGGGCAGGACGGGGTTCGCCGGTGCCAAGCCTCGTTAAGCCTGCTGTTCAGATGGGGATTAGGTGGGAGCCAGCCCTCGATTCCTTGGGTTTGGTTATTAAAGGCTCCTTGCAAGGTAAACACCAGGCGCTTCCTTTCAAAGCCGTACCTGCTAATTAGAGGGCAAGGAACTCATTAAAACTGTAACTTGGGGCTGCCTGGAAAGAAGGGCTGGGGGAGGGGACGCTGGGTGGTGGGTGGGCGGAACCCAGGGCACAGCATCCCTCCCGGGCGGGGGGACAGACACTCCCCCCATCATGGGCGTGGCCAGGGGGCTCTAGAGGCAGGTGCCAGACCCCTTTCTCCAAGCCGCTTTACCTGAGAGCCCCAGCCCGGACCCCTGGCCCCTTAGCTGTCATTCCTGTGCTTCTGTCCCTACCTGCCCGTGCTCTGCCGCCTCCCTGGGGTCCACGAGTTCTTCCTGTGACGGTGAAAGGTGGGAAGAAACAGGAGCAAAGCCACGTTTGGGTTTTTTGGTTGGTTTTTTTTGCTTTTTGGGTTTTTTGGCCATGCTGCGGGGCACGTGGGATCCTAGCTCCCCAACCAGGGGTTGACCCCGTGCCCCCTGCAGTGGAAGCGCAGAGTCCTAACCACTGGACCGCCAGGGAGGCCCCAAGCAACGTTTGTTAATTGCTTGCTGCGCCAGGCTGAATAATGGTCCCCAAGATGTCCATGTTCCAATCCACAGAACCCGTGTGTATGTGACCTGACATGGCCAAAGGAGCTTCGTAGGTGTGACTAAGTTGAGGACCTGGCGGTGGGGATCCTGGATTATCCAGGTGGGACCGGTGTCCCCCTGGGGTCCTTATGAGGGGGGGGGGCATTCTACAGAAAAGGCAGTAGGCCACGAGACGGCGGAAGTAAGAGCTGGAGTGACGTGAGGAAGAGGCCCCGAGCCAGGGGACGTAGGCGCCTTTAGAAACTGGAAACGACGAGGAGCTCCCCTGGACCCTCTGGAAGGAACCACGCCTGCCCACACCTGATTTTAGCTCCCTGAGACCCGGGTCGGACTTGTGCCCTCCAAACTGTAAGAGAATGAAGGGGTGTTGTTTTCAGGACCGAGCTTGTGGTCGCTGTTACAGCGGCCACAAGAAACTGATGCCTCTGCTGAGTGACAGCCATGCTACAGTGACCGGCAAGCCCGGGGCTCTGCAGGCTCTCGGGCAGGGATGCTGTCTGCACAGTGGTGTCCAGCTCTGCTGCATTGGGGGGGGGGGGGTACATGTGGGCAAGAAGTGGGCAGCTGTGTGCTTGCTACATTATTTTCTGTATGTTTGAGATATTGCATTATTTAAAATGTTTCCAAGTGACATCTGCCTGGTCCCCAGACCCTCTCTCAGGCTCCTCCCGCCCCTCTTTGGCAAGTATCCATGGCCAAGGGTGGGCCCTGGGAGCCTGGAGCCAGACCTTCCCTTGCTTGGACCAGGCCCTTGGGGAGGCCGAGGGCTTGCAGGGAGTTGGATGGCCCAGGGCACATAGGAGCTGTTAACTGCTCACCTTGCCCAGCCTGACAGGAGTTAATCCAACCAACCAGATGGGAGTTAGAGAGACCAAGTTCAGAGGCTGCTGTGTGACCTGGGGCAAGATGCCTAACCTTTCTGAGCTCAGGCTTCTCTTGTAGAAAACAAGGAAATGCTTCTGATATTTGCATCTCTTTTGATGTTGTAAGGCCCAGAACAGGGCCTGGTGCAGGAAGTGTGGGCACAGGACCTCCCCCTCAGGTGGACGCCAGGGAGTTAATGAGTGTGTGTGTCAGGCCCTGAGACCTCTTGATGAAAGGGATGTGGACACCTGCGTCACCTTTGTGGTGATTCCGTGTCCCCTGGATGCTTCCTGCCTTGACGCGGAGCCTCAAGGTGCGGGACCAGTTTGGCTGCCTCTGAGGTGTCTCAGCTGCTCTGCTCCAGGCTCTGGGCATCTGCCGGGGACCCCAGGGGCGCCTCTCCTGCACCTGCGGCCCCAGGGGCAGCCTCAAGCACAGGGTGGGGGCCCAGACTCTGAGTCACATCCTGCCAGGTGGGGCAGGTACCAAACAGGACTCTTACCTAGAGGTGGGAAAACGCAACGCTGCTGCACCGTATTCTAGGGCTGTGTTGCCCTCGGCCACGAGATGGGGCTGCCGCTCCACCCATCCCTGGGTCTGCGTGCCGGATAATCGGGTTCATGGACCCACGTGCATAACCCCTTCCAAATACCGTCAAAACTAGCCCAAGTGTTTGGAGAGTATACGCCGTGTACTTTATATCTCTTTCTTTTTTTTTTTTTAAGATGTTGGGGGTAGGAGTTTATTAATTAATTTATTTTTGCTGTGTTGGGTCTTCGTTTCTGTGCGAGGGCTTTCTCTAGTTGTGGCAAGCGGGGGCCACTCTTCATCGCGGTGCACGGGCCTCTCACTATCGTGGCCTCTCTTGTTTCGGAGCACAGGCTCCGGACGCGCAGGCTCAGCGGCCATGGCTCACTGGCCCAGCCGCTCCGCAGCATGTGGGATCCTCCCGGACTGGGGCACGAACCCGTGTCCCCTGCATCAGTAGGCAGACTCCCAACCACTGCGCCATCAGGGAAGCCCTATATTTCTTAACTCATAGAATCCTCCAGCAAGTTTACAAAATAAGGACCACCATTGGCCACACTTTCCAGATGGGGCAGTGAAGGCTCAGAGAGGTGAAGTGACTTGCCCAAGGTCACGCAGTAGCATTCACGGCCTCCCGACACCTGGGCTGGGTGGCTGCATGCCTGGTGGGCACCCCCTTCTCACTTTCCCTTCCCTGAGGCCCTTTGTCCTGTCTCTGACCCTCAGCGTCAGAGGGTCGTCCTAGGAGGCCGAGCTCCTTCCTGCAGCGTCGGTCTCACCCTGGCATCCTGCCCGGAGGGTGAGCTTCGAGGGGCAGGGGCCCTGGGAGAGGGGTGGGCCGCTCAGGCAGGAGCCCTTCAATGGGGCTGTGGGACCCCTCGCTGGAGACCCCAGCCCCTTCCCCGCCCTCCCCTGAGCCCAGCCAGCCCCACACCACTGGCCCGGCCCCGGGTGCAGGTGAGCCGCTTCCCTGAGCTGACTCTGCCCTTCACGGCCTCAGGCCCACTGCCGCTGCTGTGCAGGGCGTGTGCATGGGGGCTCGCTCTGCAAAGCCGGGGCGGGCGGAGGGCAGGGCTCTGGTGGAAGGCAGGGCGCGGAGGCGGAGGCGGAGGCGGAGGCTGTACTGTCTTAGCTTTGTTTCCTAGGGAGGCAAGCAGGCAGGTCCAATCCACTTTTTAATAAACGAGGCCTTTGATCTGCAAAAATGAGTAATTAGCAAGGAGCCAGTGAGTTGGCACCGTGGCAGCCTCGAGGCTGGCTGAGCACACAAGGCAGGGCCTCTGGAGCTGCTGGAGGCGGAGGCCGCTGTGCAGATCAGGCTCCTCTGTGCTGGGGCGCCTGTTCCCGGGGGTGGGGGGCATCTCCAGGGACAGGGAGCCACAAGCCCCGGGGTGGGCGCCTGGCTCCTCTGCCCCCACCGGGAACCTGGGGACCTTGGCGGACCACCTTCCCCTCGAGCCTCAACTTCCCCATCTGTAAAGTGGGGGTGTTCGCCCTTCACTCAGGAGGCCAGAGTGAGATGCTGCCCACAAGGTGAACAGCGCAGAAAGGCCGCCCAGTCCCCCGGTCCCCTCACTGGCTCAGGACGCTCACCCAGGGCCCCGCTCGCCCGTGGGGCGGCTCTGTGGCCGCAGGAGAAGGCAGCGCTCTGGGCATGCCCATCCTCTGCTCTGTCCCGCTGCAGAGCTGCCCCCCCCGCCCCCGTGCAGGGCACCCGGGGGCCTCCCTCTGCCGGCCCAGCCTGGCTTCTGTGAGCAGCGTGCCCGTCCTCGGGCCACCCCCTTAGTGAGCTGTGCAGCCAAGGGAAGGCTTGGGGGCTTTAGTCCCCCTTCATCTCGACCAGCCCCACCGGGTGTCCTAAATAACCCGAGCGTGAAGTTTGAAACGGGTGTTGGGGGACTTCCCTGGGGTCAGTGGTTAAGACTCCACGCTCCCAAAGCAGGGGGCTCGGGATCGATGCCTGGTCGGGGACCTAGAGTCTGCGTGCCGCGACGAAGATCCCACACGCGGCAACGAAGACCCCGTGCCGCAACTAAGACCCGGCGCAGCCTAAATAAATAAATAACATAAAATGGGTGTTTGTTGGGCCAACCCGACTTCCAGGCAGCCCCCTCTCCTTTGGACAGGCTCCCCCATCCGGGGCGCGTGGAGCCCCTCCACTGCCGGTGGCAGTCCCGTACCAGCAACAGCAATGGTAATGACAACTTCTGCGAGGGAGGGAGGAGGGAGGGAGGGGGAGAAAGGATCACCCCCATTTTAGAGTTGGGAACCTCAAAGCCACGGAAAGCAGATGCCTGGTGGGAAGCCTCCGAGGAAGCCACTGCCACGCTGGGCACAGGTGGGGACTTCCTACCCCTCACGCCCAATAAATACTTGTGTGGAGTTTTCCTGCTCACCTTAGGGTTCCCATAAAGAGTCCCCAGCATCTTGGGGCTGTGACAGAATGGAGCATGGGGGCTGCTTCTGACTCAGGCGTGGGCTGGCGTCCTTCTAGAAGTCTCTGGGCTGTGCCTCGGGCCTTGGTGATCAGCGGGCTCATTTGGGAGCCTCCATTAACCCTTCTCCTGCTGGGTGGGACTCCGTGATGCTTGGGGCTTGGCTGCTGGATTCTGTGTTCTTTCAGTTATTCATTCAACAAACTTTTATGAAGCCTGGCTCTGGGCCAGGAGGTTGGCAAGGGTTTGCTCAGGGAGCTCCCAGTCTGAGCATCAGACTTTGAAGACAGAATATCCAAGGTGCTGGCGGTAAGGGAGCCCCACAGGGGAGGGCAGAGGTGTGGTGCGGAATCAGAGCGCCCGCCCCCTTGGTGAAGGCGGGTGGATGGGGCAGCCCCCTCCGACTGCTAGACTGTGCGCTCCTGAACACGGGCAGTGCATCGTGTGTGCACACACACGCTCACACACATTCACATGGGCGCACCACGTGCTCACATACAAGGCACACTGGTGCATACAACCCCGTGCCAAAGCCATACATGTGGTTCACATGTGCACACACGTATACACACACGCATGCGTGCACACATGCCTGCTTGCACAATGTGATTCGTGTGTGCGCACACACCTGTTTAGCGGCGCACGTGTGTACCTGTGTGCATACGTATGTGCTCACATACAGGCACGTGTGCCTACACGAACACACAAATGCGTGCGTCCACGTGCACATTCACGCGTGCGCACACATGCTCGCACACACGCACACCCCAGGTCCGCCCCAGCATCTGTGGGGTTGGGGACAGTGGACAGACAGAGACTTGTGCCCATTCCGTCTTCTTGCCTGGCCTTGCATCCTGCATCACACAGGGCTCCCACACTTGGACACCCAGCCTGCTTGTCCAAGTTCCAGCCACGCTGCCCTTTGGCCACCCTTCAGGATGGGCTGTCCGGCAGGGCAGGGGTCCTCTTCTCAGCGGGACACACTGGAGAGAGGCTTGCACGGCTCAGGACGTGCACTTGGGCACGCAAGCAGGGGCCCTGGGTCCTGGAACTGGGGGCAGGGTTTGAGAGCATAACGGCAGTGGGGTGTGGCCTCTTGGCCTCACAGACTCCTCGCCCTTGGGGGTACCTGGGGGGAGGCCAGAAAAGAGGTGGACTTTAAATACAGGGCCCCGGTCCGAGGTGACACTGATATACATCAGTACCTGAAACGTAAGTTTCACAAAATATTTTTACTACATGCGGTGCATTACAGTATTTTTTTTTTTGATTTTATTCCATTCTCTTTAAAAAAAAAAATTGCTCCCATGTGGGACACATCCCAGAGTTTGAGAAACATGAGGCAGACAGCGTTTCAGGTTCCTCCCACCTCTGCGATTTGGGGATGCTGGAAACCTCCCTAAGCTCCCATTCATCTTTGCAACGAGACAGAGATTACACAGACAAAGCCGGCTGCTCTGTGCCTTCCCAGCCCCGCGGGAGCTGCGCCCCATCACGCCAGCCCCTCTGCTCGCAAGGTGCCAGTGGTGGTTTTCCTTTTTCATGATGATCAAAAGAAACGCAGCATCAGAATGAAGATCTGGAGAATGGATGCGGGACAGAGGGAGGGCCCCTTCCTATTCCTGGAGCCTCGTGCTCCCAGGCTCCGTCTCCCTCTCCCTCCCTCTCTCCTCTGCTCTTCCCCTGGAGTCAGGGCCCTTTGCCTCCCACAGAAGGGCTGACTCCCCCGCATCCCTCCCTCCCCATTTTATGCCCACTTTTTTCTCCTTTCTGACCATCGCAGTATTAGATCTCTATCCCTCTGCGTCTCCACACTCACCTTCATCTGTATCTTGCTTCACCTCTGACCAGCTGTGTGTATGAAGTCGCCTTTGTAAGGTGAGGGGGGACCCTGAGTGCCCTCTGAACTTTCCGGCTGTTCTCGGGGACGGTTTTGCGTGGAGGTTAACAGACAGCATGACAGCATCTAGGTGCGGAGCGGGTGCCAGGTGACCTGGGGCAGCTGACTTACCTCTTCTGTGCCTTGGTCTCCTTATCCATAAAGTGGGTGTGTAATAGAGTGGAACCTACCTCGTAGCCGTGTGAGGAGAATCAAGCCAGTTAAGAGGTACAAAGTGTTTGAACAGCGCTCGGCACATAAATCAAATGACATTAAGCAATTATCTCAAGGGGTCGGCCATAAGGAAAAATAAAATCATCTGGGCTTTCTTTTATACATATATGAAAATTTATTTATTTTATTTATTTATTTTTGGCGGCATCGGGTCTTTGTCACTGCGCGTGGGCTTTCTCTAGTTGTGGCGAACGGGGCTACTCTTCGTTGCGGTGCGTGGGCTTCTCGTTGCGGTGGCTTCTCTTGTTGTGGAGCACAGGCTCTAGGCATGCGGGCTTCAGTAGCTGTGGCTCGCGGGCTCTAGAGCGCAGGCTCACTAGTTGTGGCGCACAGGCTTAGTTGCTGCGTGGCATGTGGGATCTTCCCGGACCAGGGCTCAAACCCGTGTCCCCTGCATTGGCGGGCGGATTCTTAACCACTGCGCCACCAGGGAAGCACCATGTGGGCTTTCTTGAGCAGCTCCTGAGGGCCAGGTTGTGTTCTAAGTGCGTGTGTCTTGAGTCTTTTTTCTTTTCTTTCTGTGAAGTGGATACTATCATCATGACCATTTTACAGGTGAGGAAACTGGGGTCCAGAGAAGTTTAGTAACTTCTCTGGGGCCACACAGCCCACAGGGAAGGAGTCGCTGCCTGAGTCCAGGAAAGCTTTGGTAGATGGAGGCTGCTGTCAACCTCCTGGTTATTACCGATACTGTTGCTTCAGGATGAAATAAGGTGACGTGTGCAGAGCGCGGCCGGGCACGTGATGGGCCAAGTCACAGCTCTTCCCGTTGGCGTCCCTGATCTTAGCATTCAGGCAGGTGATTGCGTGAGGTCAAAGCGGGGCATCTGTGCCCCCAGGGGGGCCCGGGTCTGACCCAGGCGGCTGCTGTGGCCCAAGTTAATGCTGCGTGGGGTCACATACCCCGCCTAGTGATTTGTTCTGGAGTCTGCCTAGCTGGCCTGTCATTTCCATCGTGGGGCATCTCTTCCCTCCTGGGAAAGGGGTACGTGTATCTGTGTCAGCCCCGGGGTCTCCCGTGATTCCTCTGAACAAACGGCCGGCAGGGCTGACCCAGCCCTGGCATGACTTGCCCACAAGCTGTACCCTTTCTAGAAGCTCCGATCTTCATTTCCCACTTTTACTTTTCCCCTTTCCACCTCAATCAGGACTCACTCCAGTCAATTATTCCCTTCAGATCTTTTCAGGGAAGACAGCAGTGCAAAGCCACAAAAGTCGCTCTTCTCAATGTTTCTCCCATTATTAGATTTCTTTCCCTGGAAATGGTGTGTGTGTGTGTGTGTGTGTGTGTGTGTGTGTACATGTGCACGCTCACGGAAAGAGAGAGAAAATGAGAGATTCTTTCTAATCTTTCCCTTTATTCTTCTTTTTAAAAGAGTAAGCTTAAAATCCTTTGCTGGTCAAACGCTTAGGTTTTTGACTTGTGTCTTTACATCATAAGACCGTGTTTGGATTTTCATTTTTGATGCCTTTCCTCTTTGCCTGTGGACCCAGAAGGAGCGGCTGTGCTATTATCTGTCTTCTTCCAACCTGAAACGTCAGCAGCAAGAGGCCTGGAACTTTCCCTGCCTTTGCTCTGAATCTCCAGTGCCTGGCACAGGGCAGGGGCCCAATTAATATTCCAGAATTAATTCCTAGGTCTGTTTTTTCTTCAGAGCCCCCCACCCATGCATACCCAGCCCAGCTTTGAGTCAGGGGGAGCTGTAGGAAATCTAAGTGAATTTTCTCAACCCCAGTAGGTGAAGGTGTAGTCAAAATAGAATTGCACAAGGCTTGTCAAAATAAGTGTGAGCGCTACCGAACGCAGGTGTGTGTGCCTGACGCCCAGTGAGGGCAGACAATACCGAAACATCGGAGTTCGGAGCAGAGAAGGGTTTATTGCAGGGCCAGGCAAGGACACAGGTGGCTCATGCCCCCAAAACCCTGAACTCCCCGAAGGGTTTCAGTAAAGCCCTTTTAAAGTCAAGGTGGGGCGACTTCCTTGGTGGCACGGTGGTTAAGAATCCGCCTTCCAATGCAGAGGATGCAGGTTCGATCCCTGGTCAGGGAACTAAGATCCCATATGCCGCAGGGCAGCTAAGCCCGTGCACCGCAACTGCTGAGCCCGTGCGCTCTGGAGCTCGCGTGCCACAACTAGAGAGAAGCCAGCGTGCCTCAATGAAGAGTCCGCGTGCCGCAACGAAAGACCCCACAGGCCACACGAAGACCCGATGCAGCCACATACGTACATACATACATAAATATTTTTAAAATGTTCAGGGAAAAAAAAATGTTGAGGGAACAAAGCATTAAGAATGTATTGAGAAAAAACAATAAAATCAAGGTGGGGACTTCCCTGGTGGTCCAGTGGTTAAGACTCTGCATTTTCACTGCAGGGGGCACGGATTTGATCCCTGGTCTGGGAACTAAGATCCCACAAGCCCCACACGGCGCAGCCAAAAAAACAAACAAGCAAATAAAGTCAAGGTGAGGGAGGGGCGTGGTTAGTTGCTGCAAACTTCTTGGTGTCGGAATCCTTTGTTCTTGCAGCTGTCCGCGTGGGTCAGGATATGACGTTCCTGTAAACTTCCATCAAGACAAATGTTATTCTCTGTTCTGCAACTTTTCATCTCTATGTGAATGGAAAAGTGTTATATCCTTAAAGATCAGAGCCTTGAGAGTGGGCTATATCCTGTCTATTTCAGGCTGCCGGCAACATTCTTAACTGGAAGCAAAAGCAATACAAAGGTGAAAGGAAAGGAGACAGAGCTAACGTGGAGTCAGGTTTGTTGCTCCCGTTACAAGGGTTTGCAGGACCAGCCCCCAACACAGCTTCACCTGCTGTGTGCTGAGTTCAGATTCGGTGGCCAGCAGAGATGCTTGCCAAGTGCCCGTGGGTCGAGGGGCCCGTCCCCTGCTGGGCTTAGAGGCAGCTGGCAGGGGGGTTCAGAGGGCAGCTCTAGAGGGGGCCGAGTGGGCTCAACCTCTGCTCAGCCCCGACTGGCCCTGCAGGCAGGTTACACGATCTCTCTGGGCCTCCAGACACGCTTCCTCGTCTGGAACACCATGATGATAATGACAGTGTTTGCCTCACCGGTTGTATCGAGGATTAAGTGAATTAAAACATGTGGAAAGTACTTGAAACAGCGTGGTGCGCAGAGCAGATGCTACGCCTGTGATTATTAGGATTTTATCGCCATTATATTTATCATTCTTGCATGCACCAAACTGAAACGTTTTGGCTGCCGGGAGACACTCACTGCTGTGACCAGAACACGCAGATTCTGTCGGTTTGTCTGGGGCCTCTGTTATTAACACGTTTTAATGGGGGAGTTTCAAGTCAGCATCCAGCTGAACGAGCAGGGCCCTGCGACGGCAGTGGTGTTGGAGCACCGGCTTGGCCTGCTAAGGGCCCGGCCACCTCTGCCCCCAGGCCCGCAGCACGCCCGCCAGGACACGCCAGCACTCTCGGCAGTGACGTTGACAAGGGCCCTGGCCATGTCCTGACCGCTTTCCCTCCGCAGGGGCTGGGTGGTGGGTGAGGCCACATCTGCGGGCCCCTGGGCGCCAGCCTCCAGCCCAGCCTGCTGTCTCCCAAGGTTGCTGAGCCGTGACCCAGCAGATGTGACGCCCTGGGAGGCTGTTTGCCGTGGCTGTCACTGTGTTTCCACGATCTTGTGACAGAAATCCTGCCCTGGCATTAATTTACATTATAGCCAGTGCACCCCGATGTGTTTTTTGTTTTGTTTTGTTTTGTTTTTTTGCGGTACGCGGGCCTCTCACTGCTGTGGCCTCTCCCGTTGCGGAGCACAGGCTCCGGATGCGCAGGCTCAGCGGCCATGGCTCACGGGCCCAGCCGCTCCGCGGCACATGGGATCTTCCCGGACCGGGGCACGAACCCGCGTCCCCTGCATCGGCAGGCGGACTCTCAACCACTGTGCCACCAGGGAAGCCCCCGACGTGTGTTTTTAAAGGGTATAATTTTTATCAGCTTCAATTAGAGCTATTTTTATTTTTGTCACCCTGAAGAATTTCCCTGCGGTTAAGCTGCCATTCTTCACTGTAATACCCCTGGCAAGGGCTGGGGAAAAAATTTAATAGTCTAGTGATCACTTAGCTAATGCACTGTCAGCGCCTGATAAACCGACTGCCTGGCTGAGACAGCACAGTTTTCTCCACAGTAATTATGTCGTGTTTACCTGAAGCTGGCGAGACCCCCTTGGTGCAGGCGTGGGGGTCACAGAGCCCAGGGCAGGCCCCCTCACCCCCCGGTCCACAGAATCTGCCTTTGATGTAACTGAAACACACGAGGGTGGGCGTCTGCCCATCTTCCCGCTGTGGGGCATTTGGCAGGTTGCTAAACATCTCTGATCCCCATTTGCATGGGGAGCAACTGCAGAAGGGTTACTGTCGATCAACCGCCTGACCTCCCCAGTTCGGAGGCATCGAAGGGGGCTATGGGCAGAGGTGCGAGAGCATCATGTCTGGTAAACAGGGTGTCGATTCCCAAAGCGGGGGGAGAGGCAGGCCCTTAATGGGGAGCTGGCAGGTAAAGCCAGGCACAGACTCTGAAGACAGGAGGAAGGCCAGGGCCGCGGTGGGATGTGAGCCTGGGGTGGGGGCAGAGGAAGCAGCTCAACCTGCAGGGAACTGGCTTCCCTCCACCGAAATCAGGCAACGGGCTACCAAGCTTTGGAACGGCCATGCCGTCGACGACAACTCCGTAATAAAAAGGAACAAACCGGGGCTTCCCTGGTGGCGCAGTGGTTAAAAATCCTCCTGCCAACGCAGGGGACATGGATTCGAGCCCTGGTCCGGGAATATCCCACATGCCGCGGAGCAACTAAGCCTGTGCGCCACAACTACTGAGCCCGTGCCCTAGAGCCCGTGCTCCGCAACAGGAGAGGCCACCGCCATGAGAAGCCCGCGCACCGCAACAGAGAGTAGCCCCCGCTCGCCGCAACTAGAGAGCGCCCACGCACAGCAACAAAGACCCAATGCAGCCAAAAATAAAAAAAGAAATTTATTAAAAAAAAAAAAAAGAAAAAGGAACAAACCACCGAAATGCCCAACAACCTGGTGAATCTCCAGGGAGTCGTGCTGAGTGGAAACAGGCGGTCCCAGAGGGTTACCCACTGTGATTTACATAACAAGCTTGAAATGGCGAAATATAGAAGTGGGGAACGGGTCAGTGGTTGCCAGGGCTTGTTGTCTGGGGCAGGAGGGAGCTGGGCGTGTTTATCAGGAGGTGTCACAAGGGATGCTTAGGGTGGGACTTTCTGTATCTCAGCTGTGGAGGTGGTTACAGGAGCCTGTGCTGGTGGTGACACCGCAGAGAACAAAATACACGCGCGTGCAAGTACAGGTCACACTGGGGAAGTCTGCGTAAGATAGGCAGGTTGTCCTGTTCATTTCCTTCTGTGACCTTGTACTCTAGTTTTGTAAGATGTTACCATTGGGGAAACTGAGCAAAGGGTGCTCAGGATCTCCCTGTATCATTTCTTACGACTGCATGTGAATCTAGAAGCATCTCATCGTAAAAAGTTAAAGTTAAAACAAAAATCAGATCACATCTCTCCTTGGCTCAGAAACTGCCCCCCCACCCGGTTCCCATCGTAACTCTGAATGAGAGCCAGAGTCCTTTAGGGGCCCACAAGGCCCTACAAAACATGGCTCCATTGCTTCCCCCACTCTTCAGCCATGTGGGCCCCATTGCTGTTCCTCAGGCATACCAGGCACTCTCTGCCTCAGGGCCTTTGCATGGGCTGTTCCCCATGCCTAAAACACTGTTCCCTAGGCTTCCACATGGTTCCTTCTATAACTTAGATGTCTCCTCTTTGTGCTGTGTTGGGGACACCATGCCAGCACCTGGGTTCCCCAGGTGCTGTTCAGGGGAGCGACAGTCTTGGTGGGGGCAGAAGTGTAACAGCTGAATCAGTGGTACTCAGATGACGGCACTAATGGAGGTGGTCCAAGGGAGGGTCTGGCTCTGCCTGGGAAGGGGAGCTGGGGAGAGAGTCCAGGGGAGGGGGGCAGACTGTTGGCTGAAAAGGAGACAGGGAATTGGGGAGGGGCAGAGGGCGTTTCGGGGTGAGGGGGGACTCATGGGCATGACAGTGGCTCGTGAGCAGACCCCTATGTTGCTTCCACCCCGAACCCTGAACCTGGGGCATCCTCACCATTTTACAGATAGGGAAGCCAAGGCCCAGAGAGGTAGAGTCACTTGCCTGAAGGCACACAGCTCAAAGGTGGCAGAGCTGGGATTTGAACCAGGCAAGATGGTTTCTGCATCTGCCCTCAGCCCCTTACAGGATACCTACAGGGGAGACCAGAAGGTAATGAGCCCAGCGGTAGAGGTGCACACACGTCCTTCCGCAGCCCTTCCTGCATCGGGTGGACCTAGGCAACCAGAGGGAGCCTCTGCAGCGGCCTCACCACCTCCATGACTCCCAGCCTCGCCTCTGCTCCGAGTCAAGGCTCAGCTTCCGTCCTCCCACAGACCCCTCTCCCCCAGGTGTGTTTAGGAGTCGCAGCAAATGGTGTTCCATCTCTACCGCGACCGCCACCCCTGCAGCCACACGGACCCTGCTGCTTGTAGAACAGGGATCGGCAAACTTCGCCCACAGCCAGTTTCCATACAGCCCATGGACTAAAAATGGATTTTACATCTTTAAATGATTGCCAAGAAAAAAAAATCAAAGGGAGAGTAATGTTTCGCGGCGTGAAAATTATATGAGATTCAAATTTCAGTGTGTGTAAGTAAAGTTTTATTGGAACAGGCACACAGTGTTCCTGTTCATGTTGTTTAAGTGTGCCTTAGAGCTCCAAGGCCTAAGCTGCTTAGTTCCAACAGAGAACATACGGCCCATAAGCTGCAAATCTGATCTGGCCTTTTCAGAAAAGGTTTCCAAACATGCTCCCCGCCTCAGGGCCACTGTGTTTGCTGTTCCCTCTTCCTGGAACACTCTTCCCACAGATATCCATCTCCATGGCTAACTCTCGTGTTTCCTTCAAGTCTTTGCACAGATGTCGCCTTCTCAATGGGGCCAGCCTATGGAGAATTCTAACTGCCCATCCCCCCTCCTGCCTGTCCCCTTCTCCTGTTTGTCTTTCTGGCATCTCCTACCACCTGTCGTGTAAATGTGTGTTTACTGGCTGTCTGTCTCCACCGACCGAATGTCACCTCCTTAACGGCAGACATTTTTAGCTTTTTTGTTTGCTCCTGTGTCCCAGGCACAGTGCCTAGCCATGGTAGGTGCTTGATAAATGTTTAGTAGATGGATGGATGTTTGACTGAACGATCGGATAGCTGGATGAAAGGATTGATGGCCAGATGGCCAGATAGACGGGTGGATGGATGGATAGTTGGACAGGTAGACAGGTGGATGGATAGGTAGGTGGGTGGATAGACAGATGATGGACAGATGGATGGATGGATGGGCAGGTAGATGAATAGGTTGGTGGGTGAATAGACAGATGATTGGATCGATGGATAGATGGACGGCCAGATAGACAGGTGGTTGGGTGGGTGGATGGCTGCATGGTCGGTCAGGTAGATAGGTAGATGGATGTGAGGCACGACAGGCTGAAACGCTGGGCTGGCCCGAATCACATGGCTCTGAGAGGCCGCGTGGAGGAGCCTCTGGTAAAGGATTTTGTGCAGGTGGGTGAGCGTAGTGTTTTGGAAAGCTGGCTCAGGCCAAGGAGTGGTTGGCGGGGGGGTGAAGTGGGTAAGACTGTGTGCCCAGGAACCAGTGGGAGGCTCTCGCCCTGGGAGGAGGGGAAGGTGAGTGGGCACAGCAGGAGTAGGAGGGGGCACCCCAGGAGAGCCGGGGAGTCGAGCCCTCACTGGTCTGAGATCAGTCTAGCTCCCACGGCCGGCCTCCAGGGACTGGCGTTCGGCACTAACGTCAAGGACTCCGGGAGCCCCCGCATCCCTGAGGGCCCTCACCCCTGACCCTGAGCCTGAGCTGGATTCCGCCAGCATCACCCACGTGCTCTGTTGCTAGGCAGTCATGGGGAGACCTGCTTGCCTCTGGAAACAGTGAATTCCTCCATGCAGCCCCCTGCTCTGTCCCAGGACTTATGAGGGGGTCAGCTGGCTCAGAGGCCTCCCTTGAGGGAGGGGGCCGGGCCCATGCCTTCCGGAATGTTCCTTTCAGCCACAAGAGCAGCAGAAGTTGGGCATGCCTGCCTCTGGCCAGCTCCAGTCTCCCCGTGGCCTCAGCCTTCCCAGCCGCACCTGTCCCGCCAGGCGTGTCTCCCGAGGCTCTGAGTGCTGTTGGCAGCAGACTCCGGCTTTCTGATAAGCTCCCAGAGACATCACGCCCCACCTGCCCCGTCCACACGTGGCAGTGAGTTACCCTTTCTGTGTCTCAGTTTCCCCAACTATGTAATGGGGCCCAACAGTTCCTCCCCACCAGGGCCAAGGCTTCGAGGGCTGACACGGCAAAGGCTGGCACGGGGCCCGGTGCTCAGTAGGTGCTGTCAGCGTTTAGCTGTGACCAACGAAAGGCATTTCTGTCCCAAGCCTCCTGCTTTAGGGTCATGGCCCATGACCCTTCTGCTGCAGCCTATCAGGGACAGGCAGTAGTAGCTCCTGGCTTGGAGACAGTGCTTGGTTTCAGCCGAACCCAGAGACTTTTCAGCTCCAGCAGCCCCCAGGTCTTGAACCAGCGGCTCTCTGGTTCTCTTTATGGCAGGAGGGACCGGGCTCCCCCTTTTAGTTCTGCTCTTTCTTGCTTTGACAAATGCATTCATGGGCTTCCTGTGCGTCGGGCCTGGGCTGGGCTGCACGAATGCTAACTCCCCATGACTGCCCTGCGCCGTGGGTGTGGCTGTCAGCACCCCCTTTTTCAGACGAGGAAGCTGAGGCCCAGAGGCATTAAAAGCATGCCCAAGGTCGCCAGCTTGGAACCCAAACGGTCACTCCCATTGGCCACCTAACTGCCTCTGGCCCCTTTTTCTCCTCTGAGCTTGGCCGCCGTCCTCCTGAGAGACACCAGTGTCTTCCTCTTTTCGAGACACCCGGGGCAGGGGGGTGGTGCCCTGTGCCTGCTGGAAGGGGAAGCAGGCTGGATGAGCTCTGTCCACTTCCGGTCCTCTTAGCCTCAGTCTCCCCATCTATAAAATGGGCTGATCACTGTCCCCGCCTAGCCCGCCTGGCAGAACCACCGCAAAGCTCCAGGAGGTGACCCTGCACACACACCTTGCAGATCATCTGGGGGGAGAGTTATGACTGTTTCCGTCCCCTCTGGTGGCTGCAGTGAGTGCTCACCTGGTCGGATGTGAAGCCAGGGATAAAATCTTTTTGTTTTTTCCGAGTCCCGGACCTTCTGTCCACTTGGGCTCCTCTTGTCTTGGAGGCCGGATGCACCTGGTGCCTCCCCGCCCCCTCCCTCCAGCCCTTGAGAGGTGGGAGCAGCCGGCGGGGGGGGTCTCGGCTGGGAAAAGAGTCAGATCGAGACCCCCGGCTGGGCTGCTCTGCCCGAGCCGTCGACCTCCTTCCCACGCGCGCGGCAGCCGGAGCGCCCCTAATTGCTGTCACAGATGTAGCAGCCACCAGCCTCTCCCTCGCGATCTGCTGGGTCGCGTGAGCTTAATTAGCCCCTGATTACTCATTTACTGGGTGCTGTGTGTATTCCATATCTAATAACTTTCCAATTACGCCCGGTCTGCACCGCACAGTTAATAACCCGTTAGTTGTCTGCTTATCGGGGACTCTGCGTTCTGCAGCTCCATCTCCCCCTGACCCAGAGCCTTATCGTTCCCTTTACTGCGGTATTTGGAGTTCTCTGCTCGCCATTATGCAGCTATTACAGGGAATTAAGGGGCGTAAAATACTGTTTTGCGGCCTCTGATGAACCAGCTTGCGGCACAGAACAAGGAATCCCACCAGAGAGGGTCGAGTGCATCTTTGTGGGTGGGCTCTTGTGGGGACCAGGAAACGGGAAGGAGGGGCCCTGTGGGAGGGCTGGCCCGTGCCCTCTTATGTCGCTCCTGGACAGACGGCCCCGGGCCTGTGACCCACGTGTCGCCGGCAGCTGGCAGAGGTCTCCCGCCAACCCAGCTGTGCCCACCCACCCTCCATCCAAGGCAGGCCCCCCGCCATCACTGTTTGGGAGGGAGGTGGCTTTTCTCCCCAAGCTTGGCTTCCCGCCTGTGTCTGAGTTTTCCTCGCGGCCGAGGGCAGGTGATGATGCCGCGTCCTTTGTGCCATCGGGATGCTGGCGTTTCCTCTCCCGCCTCCTGCAGCTCTGTTTTGTCTCATCTTCCCAGGCTTGGTCTTCACATAAATCAGCCGCAGACCATCAGCAAACCCACCGTCACTCCGCCGCAGGATAAACCTGTGTGCCAGAGACCACAGTCCCGGTTGCTGTGTGTCTGCTGAGGCAGCGAGGACAGGAATCGGGCCCTGCTAGTATGCAGGGAGCACCTGCTGGGTGCCGGCGCTGTGGGGGCTCTGACTGTGACCGGCTGGGTGACCTTGGGCAGCTGACTTGACTTCTCTGTGCCTCAGTTTCCTCCTACAATGTGGGAGTTAAGGTAGGGTTGTTGGGAGGATGAAACAGGCTACAGACAGCAGGTGCTTGGTGGATACCTAGCACATAGCAAGTGCTCAGTAAATCTAGGGTAGGCGTTACGGGCCCATTTCCCAGAGGCATAAACTGAGGTCCAAGCAGTTGTGACTTGCCTGTTACTCCTAGTTACGCCCACAGGCAAGTGGCACTCAGGATTCAGTCCCACATCTACTTTATTCAAGATCAGCAAAGCCAGCTTCCTGGAGCATATCTTGAGCCGATTTGGAGGAAAGAGACGATTCAGGGTGATCAGGAAAAGTGGGGGAGCCCATGCCCCAGATCCTGCCCTCGTGAGTCAAGGGGCTCCGGGACTGCCTCAGGCTCTGCGTCAGCAGCGGGCAAGGGGGCCTAGAAGGTGTCCCTGCCAGCTGGGGCCGAAACTGCCCAGAGGCCAGGTGGGCTCCCCTGCGAAGGCTGAGGCCGTGAAGGCTTCCCCAGCACACACCCCTCCAGGCTCTGTGGGGTCCCCCTGTGGCTCTCGTTTCTGATGCTTATGCAGTCAGGTCATGAGATGAGCTGCCATTTCTTGAGCACCTACTGTGTACCAAGTGCTTTAGCAGAAAGAACTCATCTAATCCCCTGCACCCTCCCTCTTGGAGGTGGACACTTGCTGTGTTATTAATCCATTTTGCAGAAGGGGAAACTGAGGCCCAGAGAGGTGAAGTCACTTTGCTAAGATCTCCCAGCTGGGGGGAGTGGCCAGGACACAGTGCCTGGCCCCATCTCACTACAGGGAGCCGGAGAGGTAGAGTCTGGCTGGGTGCCCAGGAGGGAGAGGGAAGCAGGCTCTGGGAACAGCCAGCTAGCCAGTCCCTGTTGGAGAGGCTGCTGGAGAGAGAAATCCTAGCGTCTCGTGCAGTGGCCTCTGGGCCGCTGTGTGCCCTCAAACTGGAACTTCCCCTGTTTTTTAAAGTACGTCATTTACAGGCTACCACATGGGTGAGCCTGGGAGACATTACGCTGAGTGAAAGAAGCCAGACACAGAGGGCTACATGGTGTAGGGGTCCAGCTGTATGAAATGTCCAGAAGAGACAAATCCATCGAGACAGAAAGGAGACGAGGGGTTGCCAGGGGGCCGGGGTGGGGGCGTGAGGAGTGACTGCTCATGGGTACCGGGTAATGAGAACGTTCTAGACAGATTCTGGTGATGGTTACACGACTCTATGACTCTTCTCTAAGCCACTGAACTGTACACTTTAAATGGGCGAATTGTATAGTATATGAATTATATCTCAATAAAACAATTCTACAGAACAATAAAACAGGAGTTCTCAAACTTGGGGAGCTCACGGACTAATACAATTAATAAAATAAACTGGGTACTGACAGCAGTGCTGCATGGTTTTCCCCTGTGAAGCAGGGATGCCGTATCTGCTCTCTGCCCCTATCCATCCCCATCCCTACGTGCGAATTTACCTGGAGTCATTGTTCTCCAGGAATCACTCAGTTCCCCGGAGGAAGTGTAACAAGGCGCGATCTCATTAGGATATGCAGGGGTGGGCTGCAAATCCCTTTTATGGTAAAGAACCCTGGAAATTTTCCCCCTTTTTGCCTTTCGCCGTTAACACTTTAAATGTAGTGGCCCTGGTCCAGGAAAATAAAGGGAACAATAAAGTTTATCCTGCTTGCTCTGCGAGGGCCCCACGGGCTCTCTGGGATGCTGTCAATTTCCAGGGTCCCCGGGGCAGGGAGCAGTATATGTCCCAGACCCGGTCCTAATAGCACTTTAAATTAAGACAGGCCGTGAGCTTGGAACTCTTGGCTCTGGTAGAGAAAAGGCACAAGGAATATGTTGGTTCGAGGGTCTGCTTTTTATTAGTCAGGCATTGTTGTAAATTTGTCCTTGAAGGGTGAGGAAAGGCTGCTCTCTGCTTCCATGTGATGGTCTGGCTGAGAACCTTTGCCTCCACCTACGATGATGCTAGCATGAGATAATGCATCTTCCCCACCCACGTGTGTCTGGCAGCCTCGCCCATCCGTTAGCAGTGACTGAGCCCTCTCGAGTCCACGGGCAGCTGCCGGCAAACGCCGGAGAAGGGGGTAGAATCCTTTTACTTCCAACAAGAGTCAACATGGTGGGAACAGCTGGACCAGAGGAGGGAGGGTGTCTGGCACCCGGTGGTGCCAGGGAACATGTGTTTCTGGGCCAGGCCCTGCTCTAGAGCTTGGGGGGTTTATTAGTTATCGACTGCTGTGTAACAAAGGACTGCACGCAAGCAGCTCACAGCAAGACGCCTATCACCGCCCGCTCAGCGGGGGCCCCTGCGGCAGGTCAAGGCATCGGGGGGGCTTCGCTCTCACCTGGGAGACCGACTGGGGAAGGACCCACCTGCAGGTTCGTCGTTGGCAGAAGTCATTAGCCTGCGAACGGAGGGCTGTCGTGAACATTTAGATGCGAGTTTTTTTGTGGACGTCTGTTTTCGGTCCTCTGGGGTATCTACCTAGGAGTGGAATTGGTGGGTCCTGTGATGACTCTGTTTGGACCTTGACGATCCGCCAGGCCGTCTCCAAAGCAGCGGCACCAGTTTACAGTCCCAGCAGCAGCGTATGAGGGTTTGCATCCTGTTTCAACACTTAAGAATCACGAGAGTGCAGCTTTTAAAAATGGATTCCCAGCTTCCTCCTGAAAGATCAGAAGTGGCGTGACGGGGCTGGCTTCCTTCCATGTGGCCCCCACTGGTGCCCCCATACAGTCTCACCTACCAGTACCTTGTTTCCGGTTTACCCCCCTGGTCCCCGCAGAGATGTGTGTTTGAATCTCTTGTCCTTCCTGTCCCCCCCACTTCCTTTTAAAGCCTGCTCCCTTTGAAGGCCTAGTTCAAATTCCACCTGCTCCAGGAAGCCTGCCTGGAATTTTCCAGCCCTTGGGGAGTTCTCCTATTATCAAACTCCTCTAGACCTTGTCATCCGCACCGCACCCCCTCCCACCCAGTAGTATTCTCTCTTGCCATCTGCTGTTTTCTACTTAAAAGCCATGTTCCCTGCATGCTTTGTGACAGCAGAGTCTTCTCCCAGCTGCTTGAGTTCACATCCCGACACCTCCACTTACTGTGGGGACTCAGACAGTACACTTTGTCTCTTCGTGTTTCCATGTTTTTGTTCGAGACAGGACTGTTGGGAGGATTAACCGTAGCACGTAGTAGGTGCTCAGTAAACGGCATCCTCATGCCCACAAGCTCTTCATCCAGGGAGCCGTCCCCACCTCCATGCGGCATCCCCCCGGCCACTTTCCCCAGCAGAACCCTGGTCCCCCAGCCCCAGGAGGACAAGCAGTAGGTGGGCCTCACCCCGCTCTGCTTTCCACCAGCGCATGGGCAGGGTCAAGGCCAGGGCACAATGCCACCCTCCTTCACTCCCTGCCAGCCTGCCCCGAGGGGGTTGCAAGAATGCTGCCTGCTCTGATGAGGTACCACCCCACAGACAGTCCCTGGGCTTGGCTGGACTAACAGGGGGACACAGCAGCCCTACATCTGGCAGAGTTTCCCGAAGTGATGTTGGCAAGGTTGCCGGAGCAGCTAAAAGCCTGTGGGGCGGGGTCCGTACAGGGGCTCCAGGCTCCCCGCCATGCCGAGGGGCCCCCGGCCCTAAGCGAGCCAGCGAGTGAATGAAGTGTGCTGGGCCCCGGCGCCGCCCCCTCCTGGCTCCAGCCTAACCCGCCAGCACCCCTGTGGGATTTGCGGGGGCTGCAGTCTGGGCAGTGTCACCATATGGATCCCATAAATTAAAGCGTTCCCGGAAACAAACGGTAAATTTATCCGTCTCCCGCATGTGGGGCTGCTGGAGCCTGGATGCAGCGCCGTCCGTCTCTCCCCGGTACTTTGGTTTTATAGCCCTAATCCCTGGAAAAACAGGGTCAACGTGAAGTTGCTTTTTGACAGCCGTGCGGCCCTGAAGCTCGTAATCGGGGCCGTGTGGCGTCGCCAGTCTCCGGGACCGGCCCCCGGGGAACTGCTCTTGTTCAGACCCTGGAACCCTGGCGCCCGGGATGCTCAGCTGAGTTGACCCTGCCTTGGCAGCTCTGACCTCAGGCCCCCACTGCCCCTCTCTGAGCCTCAGTTTCCCCAACTGTGGAAAGGGGGTGGGGTGACCGGGATAGTCACATCCATAGAGACGGAAAGTAGGGCGGTGGGTGCCAGGGCCTGGGGGAGGGAGTACGGAGCGGTAGTGTTTAATGGGTGTGGAATTTCCGTTTGGGTCGATGAGAAAGTTCTCAATGGATCCGGGGATGGTCGCACGTTGCGTTTGGACTTCACGCCACTGAGTTGTACACTTGAAAGCGGTCAAGACGGTAAGTGTATTTTTCTACGATTTCTTTTTGAAGACAGAAAAAGCGGGGGAGATGACTGCCCTGTGGGGTGAACTGAAGATTAACTAGGTTAATGGTTGTAGTTGCAACTAACTCGTGGGTAGTTATTACAACCTTCCGAGCAGAGGATAGCGGCTTGGGTAGTGATGGGACCTGGGAGTGGATCCTCAGTGCCCAGAGATCAGCCTGGTGTCCACCGTGCTGCTGGGCAGGTTTGCTGGGCGAGGCCGTCACTGGTACTGACTCACACTGGCAGTCTGGGGACCAGCTCTGCTGCTGCCCCGAGCCAGCCACGCGGAGTCCCTGATGACAAAGCCAGGCCATCGTGGGGGAGGGGTGGTACCCAGCGGCCCAGGGGGCCCACCCCTTGGGCACCTCCTGGCAGGCGTGACCAAGACTCACCATGTCCCCCCCTCCCCCGTCCTTCCAGGTCACCTCTGCATCTCTCGAGGCATCGACGGCCGTCCACCCTCCCTCCCGGGAGCCCGAGCCTCGGCCAGGCGCCCTAACGGAGAGCCTGCCCAGGGGCCCCAGGACCGCCCAGGAGCAGGGGCCAGCCCGGTGTCAGCAGAGCAGCCTGGACGGGGCCGGACCGGACCTCACGGGCACAGGTAGGTGCCAGCTTTTTACTGTCTCTGAGTGCTGGAGCCGATCAGGCTGCCCCCGGCAGCGAGGGAGCACGCAGAGAAAGTTCCGGCGCAGACTCCCACCCCGCGGCCGCCACGTTCCAGGGAAAAGCCAGGAGGCTGCGTCTCCCTGACTTGATTTTCTTCCCCTGCTTCTTAACACTGTCTCATGGTTGATTCATAGATGGCCTTGGTTGGGTTGTTGTTGTTTTTTCATCTCTACGTTCCGTTGTGTTCACTCGTTCATTTAAAAACTAATGTAACGGATCCCCGTGAACCACCACCCAACCCAGCCCTAGGACGCTCCGTCTACCTGGATGCCCCGGCGCCCCCGGAGGGACCCGCCAGGTCCCATTTGCCGTTTCCATCGCACCTGTGTTTGCCTGAATCGCCGGTGTCCTGGGGGTGTGAGCTTTGTCTCCTGGGCCCGGCTCAGCGCTGCAAGGTCCTTCTGTTGTCACAGCTGCCGCAGTGCTTGGTTTCACCGTCGTGCGCCACGGGATGGTGGGCCCGCCCGGTGCGTGCGCCTGTGCTCCCTCCCGCCTTGTGGCTGCGCCACACGTGTCCCGGCGCGTGGCTCTCGGCGTAACCCCATTTAGGCCAGAGGGAACGAGGGTGTCCAGCCGGGGAAGATGCTGACCAGCGTTCTCCTGCGTGGGCGTTCACCCCCACCCCCTTCAGCCTTGGAGACCCCATCCGCGCATCTCGGCCCCATTGGACACGTCACTTTCCCCATTGGTGGAGACGCAGCTCCCTCGTGGGTTGTTGGGCCTGAGTGTGGAGTCCCAAGGCGTTTATCGTGGGGCACATGGGCCCCGGGCTGGGAACAGTGAGTGGACACCTGCGTTCTTACCTAGGGAGGGTCGTGGAACAGCCCCTTAGGCCGAGAGCCCTCAGAGCGAGTCCCTGTGTGTGTCCTGCCCCTAAGAGGACTGAGTCTCAAGACCGCCCCCCAGCCCAGGCCTCCCTGTTGCTGGCCCACTGCGGGGGCAGCTGGCGGAAAACACTGCTTGTTAGAGAGCCGGAGCGGGCAGGTTGGGGGAGCCGGCGCGTGGTCATGTGGACATCCATGTCCAGGACAGCCCCGGTACCCACCTTCCTCTCCGCAGTGTGGACTCAGCGAGGGAAGGGGCCACCCAGCCCTCTGCGGGGCTTCCAGACCCTGGCTGCTGGGGACGGAGTGTCAGGCAGCAAAGGGGACATGCAGGTGCTGGGCAGGGAGGCCCGAGCATTCTCTGAGCCTGGGACAAGTGTCTTCTTGCAGTGTGCCTCAGTTTCCTCATCTGAGGAATGGGAAGGAAGGCCAGTGGAAGTGCCTGGCTCGCGGGCAGGTGTGAGAATTAAAGTAACCAGGACAGGAGCGCACTCAGTGCAGGTCCTGACCCCCCGCCCCCACGAGTGCCTCAGCTCTGGGTAATAACCTGCAAAACCGTGACCCTCGGGGACCCTCCCCTCCCCCGGTTGGCACGCACGAGCCCCTGCCCCCTGCCCTGGGGCCGCCCCAGGGCAGGGGCACAAGAGCCACGTCTGCCAGCTGCTCTCTGTCAGTCTGTGGCCCTGCCTGGGGGGGGATGGGGGGGCCCAGCTCACAGCTGGAGACCCGCCAGGAGCAGCCTCCCATAGTCAGCCCCTCCCGGGGAGGCCGCTGCTGCTGCTACTTGGAAACGTGACAGTGACTAATGGTTTATTACACACCTGCCACCTCTCATCGGGCAGGCGCGCACAGCCCCCGGGTCCAGCTGTGCACTGCCAGCTGGACGGCGGGGCGGGCGCAGGGGCGAGCACTTAGAGACACATGGACACAGGCGCAGGGACACGCGGGGACAGGCGCAGACCTGGCAGACGCACCAGACATGAGGGTACATGTGCAGAGACACACACACAGGCACTAGACGCTCTTACACGTGCACATAAGGACACATCGCAGACACACACCTGGGAACGCATATCCGTACGCACACGTGTCCCCCCCACACACACAGCCCTGTCACTCCCTCTCTCCAGAGCTCTGAGCCCCTCCCCGTCTCCCCGCCGTCTCTCCCACTCCCTGCATGGTGGCATCCACCCCAGTGCTGCCTTTCCCAGAGGATGGGGTGGCTGTGGGCAGGTTGGGGGCTGCATCTCTTGCCTTGGGGAGGAGGTAGCTTTCCATTGCCATCCGTTTCTGAGCCCCAGTTCCCTGCAGACATCTTTGCCAGGGGAAGGAAGCTGTCACACCGGCAGCCCTGGTGCCGGGCTGGGGGGCTGGGCCACGTGCCCCCAGGGATACGCACGGCCAACCCGCCTCGGTTTCTCCCAGAGGAGGAGGCCATGTGGTCCTCGGGCGCCGCACTGGGAGGACCCACCTGGGGAGTGGTCACTTGCTGGCTGCAGGGGGAAGAGCTCCAGGGCTGCAGGGGAAGCGGGGACCCCCACGGCTGGCATCCCTCTGGCGGGCCAGGCACGGACCTTGGACTGACCAAGCTGGTGGGGGAAGGGTTCCATCCAAAGCTCACCACGAGGCAGCCTTCCCTTGTAGGCGGCAAGCCCCCAGGCCCAGCTCTTTCCAGTATTCTTAAGCCTTTAGTCCAAGGGAGGTCCATTTCTCATGTGCCACTCGCAGGCGGTATGGAATCCAGCAAGAGGACGCTTGCAATTCATCACCAGCTCATGGGGACAGGCGTTCCTGAACGATGATCTCTGTGCCGTCGCAGGCTCCTTGGGAGAGAAGCAGCAGCGTCTGCTGATGAGTGAGGGTGTGGCTGGTGTCCTAGACCCAAATCCGAGTTCCCAAGTCTCAGAGCTGCCGCTTCCCGGCCGTGGAGCCTCTGCAAGGTTCAGAATCTTCCGAAAGCTTAGCTGCTCCAGCTGCCGAGTAGGCGTGAAATTGTAACAATGAAATCTCTTTGTAGCATAGTATCGGTGACATGGGAGGAACGCCAGGGGGGCCCCCGGGCTGCAGGGCAAGGCTGTGCAGGCTGCACACTGCACCATTCCAGGGGGCGCCGGTCCTCTTGCCGCCTCTGTGCACGTGCTCCCTGCCTGGCCGTCGGGGCTGCCATGTTGCACCGCGGAGCAGTGGCCCTGTAGTTCTGCCGCATGGGCCCTGGGTGTCCTTTCTGAGCTGTGGGACAGCTTCTGAAATGGCAAATAATATAGAGCTAGTGAGAGCCACAGACCCCACTGATGGCTCTGGGATGGGGTCACAGAAAGCCAGGCAGAGACAGACTCTCCCATCACGGCTGTGTTCCTGGGCGCCTCCCTTTCTCCCCTGCCACGTTGGAGTGCTGGGCTGGGCCAGCCCTGTTGGGGGTGGCCTGTGGGTTCCTAATAGCCGCTGACCTGCTCCCACCCAGAAAGCCTCCATTCTCATTTGTACTTATTCCAGGTTTTGGGGGACCACTGGTCCAGCGGGGAGGGGAGAGGAGGAGTGGGGCTGGCAGGATGGGGGTAGGAGCCAACATGGGAGACACCGTGCACCTTCCAGAAGACCCCTCCCTTCACCTGCTCCTGTCACGGCCACGGCAGCGGCTGCCTTGGAAGAGTTCGGGGTTAGTTCCTGCTGCTGCTGTAACAGGTCATCACCAAGTCGGTGGTTGAAAGCAATACGTATTTAGCATCTTACACTTCCGGAGGCCGCAAGTCCAATCTGGGTCTCACTAGGCTAAAATCAAGATATGGGCAGGGCTGCGTCCTCCCTGGAGACTGTTGGGCAGAATCAGGTTTTCTAGCTTCTGGAGGCTGCCCACATTCCTTGGCTTGTGGCTCCCTCCTCCACCTTCAAAGCCAAGAACCTTGCGTCTCTCTGCCCTGCTTCTGTGGTCACAGCTCCTCTGGCTCTGTCCTGCCCCCTTCCTCCACATATAAGGACCTATTGATTCCAGGGGCCCACTGTACCATCCACGGTACACTGTCATCTCAAGGTCAGCTGATTAGCAAACTTCATTCCCCTTTGCCGCGTGAGGGAGCGTACCCACAGGTTCCAGGGATTAGGATGTGGGTGTCTTTAAGGGCCACTGTCCTGCTGACCTTTTTAAAGTCCCTTATAAAATCAGTTTATGAGTCAGGGCAACCATTGACGGGAGTTGTACAGGTAACCCCGAGCCCATTGTGAGTGACACAGGGTCCCAGGTTCCCTTTAGCTCGTGGCTTCCAGAGTTTTCTGATTCCATCACCAACAGACACAGAGAAGAGAACACGAGAAAGCCACTGGACATACACCCTTGGCCTTGAGGTGACCCGTGTTCTCCAACTGGCCCCAAAGATGGAAGGGAGCTGGGCAGTGACAGCTGTCCACTGCAGCAGGGCCCGGGCATGGTGGAGAGTCAGCTGGTCATCTTTGCCCCGGCTGCCCACCCCCCTGGGCGGTTCATCCACGGCTCCGTGAGCTCCAAGAACGTGGGTCTGAGTCTGTCCTGCTGCACCTGGATACCCTGCCCTGGTCCCTGTGTGCTTTGGGGGAAGGGCTGGGCGTCCTCATCCCCTGGCAAGTGTGGGGACGTGAGGCCCCTCCAGGGCTCCCCTGGACCAGGCTGGGGCTTTACCTGGGGTGGCATTTGCTTTCTTTCTCTGCTTCCTTATCCCGTCCTGTCCCTGCTCCCTGGGTGCCGTGCCTTATGAATCACTCTCACACACATCCTTGTCTGCTTCTGATGAACCGCCTGGGATGGCGTATTTCCCAGGGCCGTCCGCTCAGCCTTGTCTGCAGCAACACGGCACATGCGTGCACCGGCCCCCAGTGTGACCGGCCTCTGCCCGGGCTCCCCAGCCCCACGGATGTGGGGGAATTGACCGCAGGTGCTGTGGCTCAACCAGCTCTCCCAGGAAGGGCGCCCCACGAGCCAAGAGCACGGAGAACCAGGCAGCTTCCCGGGAGCTGAGCCCCGCAGGCCAGGCTGAGTTCTTGGAGCCTGGGGGCCGCGCCTGGAAGATGTAACCTGAGAGCCGTGAGGACAGAGCAGTAAGAGTTGCCTGGACCTTGAATGGTCATAGGTCCCAACGTCCGTCCTGGGGCTACTGGGGTTTTTCCTCTTTTCCTTTCTAGCCGTGTGTGTAGATCAAATCAGTGTTTGCTGGGCGTGGACATCTTCTAAGCTTTCGGATCCACACTGGCGCTCCCTAAATTCAGATCCCGCCTCTGCTCCTCCCAAGCTTCTGGTTTTAGGCAGACGACCTCTCTGTGCCTTGGTTTCCCCCTCCATTGCTGTGAGATCCAGGAGTCGATCCACATGCATCGCTGAGCACCGTGCCCGGCACTCAGGGACACGGGAGCTGGCCCTGGCCCTGCGAGGAGAGCGAGCTGGCGACCACCGGGGTCCTGGCCCTGCGCGGCTTTTGTCTCTCCTTTGTCGGGAGAACGGGCTCCCGGCCAGCGGGGTTGGACCTCCGTGGCCAGGAAGGCGGGGCCTCCTCTCGGGTACTGGCTCAGGCCCCGAGACGTCCTTGGCAGGTCTCACCTGGAGCGCTGCGTGTGCGGAGCGCTTTGGCGGGTGGTGCTGGGTGGACTCCTGTGCCCCGAGGCCAAGCGGCAGCTGCTCAGAGAACACAGGGGCCGCCGGGCTTGGCTGTAGCTCGTCCTGGCTTGATGGAAAGGGGCTTTGTGCAGTGGAAGTGTCTCCGTGCTCCTGTCACCCCCTCTGTCTTCCCTTGTACATCTCCAGCCAAGCTGGGATCCAAAGTCTGTTTTTCCTCCAACGAGCGACTGTTTATCTTCTCGGGAACTTCTTGTAATGCCAGGAGCACGGAGCTTGCAAGTCTGGGCAGGAGGTGGAGAAGCCCGGGCAGCCCCAGAGGCTCCAGGCTTGTAAGTCGATCTCTCCCCAGGAGCCTCTGAATATTTAGCGGGACTCGCACGGGCTGGGCCCGAAGCCCCTTCCCTCCTCTCTCCTCCGATTGCCAGGGTCTGGTCCCTTGGCTGGTGTGTGTCTGTCTGACTGATTCCGGTGTCCATGACATGAAAAAGAAAAGAGAACTTGGGCAATTTAAGAAAACGATAAACTGCGTGTTGACTTCAACGAAGTTCAAAATGGCACAAAGATAAAAGCAGCTCTTTAGACCTGGCAAAATTGCTATCAGGTGGGTCTGTTTGCCCCGAACTCTTAACTTCTTTCCATTAAGGTTGTGATTAAGACTTCAGGTAGGGGGATTCCCTGGCGGTCTAGCGGCTAGGACTCGGCGCTTCCACTGCAGGGGGCACGGGTTTGATCCCTGGTCGGTGAACCAGGATCCCGCATGCCAAAAAAATAAATAAAATACAATAAAATAAAAATTTCAGGTAGAAAAAAAGAGATCAGTTGAGCCATAGAAATGACTGTTCCGGGGCTCAGGATGGGATGTCCCGGGGGCAGCGTTCGGGACCCCAGGGAGTAAGGCCAGCACAGTCCACCCCTCCAAGGGCTCCTGCGCTTGGGGCCCACCGTCTGCCATCTCTGCCGTGGCCTCCACCCACCCACCACCCTGCTTTCCCCTTGACCAGGTTTAAGCTGGTAGATAAGCTGGCACTCGGGGTACCTTGGCTCTCCTGGTTTAGCACCACAGGGATTTAACTGGCTAGAAGAGCATCGTTTGTAAGACTCTTCCTGTGTCCACACCAACTCTCACCTATAACCTTCTATTTAGGGCGGAAACCACTTGACATTGGGCATCTCCCAGAAGACCTTTGCTTGCGTCCCCACCACGGTTGCCTGTTGGCACATGTCTCCACCACTACACGGCCGTTCACGTGGAGGCTTTTGTTCACAGATATTTGTGGAGCACCTGCTGTGTGCCAAAGACTGTGCTAGGCAGCACGTGCGATGCCAGGTGGTGACAGGGGCCATGAAGCAAAATAGGGTCGGAGAACACAGAGACGAGAGTTGTGACTGTAGGCGGGCTGGTCCCGGAGGCCTTGCTGAGGAGGTGGCGTTAGGCAGAGAGTTCCAGGCCAGGGGAAGCGCAAGCGCAAAGGCTCCGAGGCAGCCCACCCGCCCTCTCCGTGAAGGCAGGGGCCGTATTTTACTCTCCTCTTTATCTTTCCAGCACCTGGCCCAGTGCACATAATAGGTGCTCAGTCGATGTTTGTTGAGTGAATTCAAGTTTTAAGTCAGCTGGTGCCGGGGGACCAGATGAGGGGAAGGTAAAGAAGAAATGAGTCTCTTGTAAACATCGGGGGCGTGCATTTGCTCGAGCTTCCTGGGCCGAGGGCTGATGTCCCAAGCAGGTCCTTACGCCATTCGGGAACTTTTCTTCCCTCTCCAGGGCTTTGCTCTAAAATAGAAAATTCCAGCAACCACGGGCTGCTTGCTTTTCCCCGAGGCTTCCCAGGGTGATCGTGTTGGGGTCAAGGACACTTCAAGGTCACCTGTGAGTGATTGGTCCTTTCTCCCCCTCGGACTTGGCTGACGTGGGGGATGGGCTGTGAGCTCCCTGGATCGAACACAGAGAAGAGCATTTACTGAGCAACTGTTGTATGTCAGGTGCTGTGCGTCTGGAAACATTTGTCGTTTCCTGTTGCTTCTGTAACAGACCCCCACCAACTTGGCAGTTTAAAGCAACACAAGTTTATTACCTTACAGTCTGGAGGTCAGAGATCTGACACAGGTCTCACCGGGCTAGAATCAGGGTGTCGCAGGGCTGGTTCCTCCTGGAGGCTCCAGGGGAGAACGTTTCCTTCCTTTTCCCGCTGCCAGAGGCGCCCGCATTCCTTTGCTTGTGGTCCCAGATCCCTCCATCCTATTCCTTCTGTCATCACATCTCCTCCTTCCCACCCCTGCCTCCCTCTTACGAGGACCCTTGTGCTTGCACTGGGCCCGCGGGGCTGATCTCCCATCTCAGGGTCCGCAACTTAATCACATCTGCAAGGTCCCTTTTGTTCTATAAAGTGACACATTTGCAGGTTCCAGAGATTAGGACATGGCCGACTCTGGGGACCATTATTTGACCTCCACACCAGTCATTCTTGCCGGGCTGAGCTGGCCACATGCGGCCCCTGGGTCGTGGAGTCCGTGCCCACGGCTGAAGGACAGGCAGGTTGGTGAGGACTGCACGGCGATAGAGGGATTTCCTGAGCACTGATTCTGCACCGGGCACCGTTGTGTGTGCTGGGACTGAACCCTCTGGCCTTGTGGCCATGCTGCTGCGGAACCTGACACAGCCGGTTCAGCCCCAGCAGGTGTGCTCTGGGCCACCCTGGGTCGGTTTCCCCCCCTAGAACATCAGGGTCTTGATAGAACCTTTCCCCCCGGGCTGTTGCATGAAGATGACCTCAGTTAACGACCATCGTTTAGAATGGAGATGGGGGACCTCCGGGGGGTCCCCACGCCACCCTGGATTCTCGCCCATCCCAGGAGGTTCTGGGTGCAGTTTGGTGTTTGCCCAGGAGGTGACACAACAGGGCACTGGAAACACGGCCTAAGGCACAGCCCTCAGGTCGCCCCCAACCCCAGTTCCCATGCCTGCTGCCCGTCCTAGGTACAAGGAAGGGGATTGACCCCAGAGACCGGACAAGGCTCTGTCCCCTCCCCTCCCCTCTCACCACTGCGCCCCAGCAAGCAGCCTGTGGGCCCACCTTCGGGTCCTTGGGTGACCCTTTGGGCCCGGCCTGAGCCCCAAGGCAGTCGTGGTCCCCACCCCCAGCAAATGTCCAGCCCTTCTGTCCCCAAATGCACCAAGATGGGCTCTAACAAGGACAGAGTGGCAGACAAAGAACAGTGCCGCTGGGGGGCGCTCCAGGGAGAAGGCAGCGCTCGAACTGGGCACCTGGACCCTTGTAGGGAGAGGACAAACCCTGATGACAACAGGCTCCTCCCCTTCCCCCCTCCATCCTTCCTTCCTTCTCCCACAAGTCTCCCACGGGAACTTCTCTATAGGTCGCCAGAGACCGCGGCCCACGGTGGGCGCCGCCCACACCCCCAGCTCCCCTGTGCCCTTCCTCCAGCCTGAGCTGAGCCGTCCTTGGCCCTTTCTCTGCAGGAATGCCCCCCACGGGGGTGGCTCCTGCTGCCTGGAGCGCATCACGGCAGCCATGGGGACTTGGCACACGGTTAGAGGCCCGGCACCCGGCACGTAGTAGGTGCCCAGTACAGACTGTTGAACGATGGTGTGACTCAGCAAGGGTGACCTTGGTGGGGGGTGTGACCCCCTTTGGGATCCGGAGGCTCCTCTGCTGCCCAGGGCATAGGTCTCCCATGTGCAATAAATCCCTTGGGCCCCCTGGGTCCTGCGGGACGAGAACAGTGCAGGGAAGGCAGGAAGTGGCCGCCACCCTCCGGAGCGCGGCTCCTGTCTACAGCTGGCGGGGCGTGTGCCAGGCCGGGAGGGGGGGGAAGGGGGGGAAGGCTGGGGGGCGGGGGGAGGGCGGCCGCGTGGTTGTGCTGGGGCTCGCCGGGCAGCCCTGGCTTGCACGCGCTCCGTCTCTCAGCTGACTTCTCAGGAGTGTGCTCCCGGAGCTGGTCTGCAGACCTGGGAGAGAGGCTTTCTCTGCCCCTCCCCCCGCCTTGCTGCTCCGCCCCCTCCCCCCCCACCCCGGGCCGAAGGGAGCTGCTCCGAGATGGCCAGGCCAGGGGGCCAGGGGCTGGGACTGTCAGTTCTCGTGGACCAGAAGAGCCCCAAGTGGCCAGTGCCCCTGCCGGGTGAGTCCCTGGGATGGCCCCATGGCGGGGGCGGGGGGGGGAAGGGGGGTCCTGGGACGGTGCCCAGACTCACAGGGCAGAGGCAGAGATGGGGGAGCAGATGCTGAGCAGGGACTCGGTGAGGGGAGCACGTCCTGGCTGCAAGGGCACCGAGGCGCATGTGTGGAACGCAGCACGGCCCAGGGGACAGATGGAATGTCCCCGGGGGCTGGCATAATGGCCTCAGTCTGAGCCGGGGCCCAAGGGCAAGCGTTGGATGGCAAGGGGGCGCAGCAGAGCGCTGAGGCATGACAGCAAGTACCGCAGCCCTGGGCGCCCCCGGGCACGTCCCCGCTGCCCCCACCGCCGTCTGTGCCGTCACGGGGCTCAGGCTGGCGCGGGGCCTGGCGCTGGGCACCTGGGGGTGCGCACAGGTGAGCCTGCTGTCCTCCCAGCCGCTGGAGGTGAAGCCCAGAGCCAGGTGGCTCACAGAGGTCACTGAATCCTGCCATCCCTTCCTACAGAGGGGAACCTGAGGCTCGGAGGAGGGAGCATCACTGCTGGGGGCTGCCCAGCCCGCCGGGACAGAGCAGGGTCTAGAACCCAGGTGACCCACCTGCCAAACCCCCTCCTGCGCCGGAAGTGGGAGGAAAAGGGCAGAAGGGCTGGGAGAGGAGCCGGGCGGATCTGGGAGCTCGGGAGCTGGTGGAGGAGGCCAAGGGACAGCCTCCGAGGAGGTGCTGGGAGGAACGTAGGTGTGCTCGGCACAGGTGACGCTGAAGCCCCAGAGCTCCCCGTTCCATACCAGGTGGGGTGCGAGGGCTCCCCCTCCTCCCATCACAGCCAGCTTCTTGGCCCCTAGGACAGCATGCAGGGCTCTGGGCTGGGAGGTGGGAGGCGTGGACTCTAGTCCTGACCCTCCACTCCCTGCCTTGGGTTTAATCTGATTACGAAGGAACACACTGGCGAGGGGAGCACGCTCCCCTGCCCATCCACAGGGCGGTTGGCTGTGAGGTAGTGAGCTCTCCGTCCTCGATCGTATGTGAGCAGGAATCACCAACCCATTGGAGAGGTTGTAGAGGCGCAGAGGTCAGACGGGACAATCTTCCTTCCGTGTCTCAGATTCCAGGTCCCTCCTCCTCTGTGTGCCCCATCTGTGCAGCAAGAGGGACTGTAGCAGCTGGCATTCAGTGAGCATCTACTATATACTAAGGCTCTTTGCCACCCTTGGCAGACAGTTCCCTGAACCCTCACCACACCCCGTGTGCGGGCGCCCTTCTTCCACCATGTTCCAGATGAGAAGACCCAGGCACGGAGGTTCAGGTGACCGGCTGATGGTCCCCAGGCCAGTCAGTTGAGTGGCAGAACTGGCATGAAAGTGTGGCACAGAGTTTGCATCCTGCCCCACCACGCAGGATAAGAGGTATCCTCAATTACAGGAAGGCCAACCCCATTTAGGAAAATGTTTCCTAAGCTTTGAGAAGTCCAGAAGGTTCTCCAGAGTCACTGTGGGGCTTTGGCTGGGAGGACAGTGGGCTGTGGCTTTTCAGGACTGGGTAGCCCCAGTCCTGCCAGGAGAGGCAGGTGCCAGGCAATGAGGCACCTGTGGTGATGGGAGACGGAGCACCTTGTCCTCCTGGGGGGGGGGGGGGCACTGGGAGCCCAAGAGCAGGCCCGGGCCCAGCCTGCCTCGTGGGTGCTAGGAGGGCAGCCAGGGGCCGTCATTGCCTTTGTTCCCATCACGAAGGCACAGTCCGGACTCCAGCCCCTTCCTCACACCCTTGGCAGCCAGACAGGCCACATTTGCCCCAGGCAACTGCAGGCCCTGTCCCCGACACCGCCCGGTACCCAGTGTCTGCGCTTCCTGGGATCCCCCAGACCCTCTTTAAACAGAGGACTGAAGCTGAGCCCTGGCCTGGGCCATGGGCGTGGGGTCTTGGTGGGCAGTGTGTCCCTTCCTGTAGATGCGGCTCAGCCCCGCCTCTTGCAGGAAGCCTTCAGTGATTGCTCCTCCTCAGAACCTCCCTTTCCCCCTCTCTCCCAGTATTACATCGTTTCCTCAGCCCCAGAGTGGGAAGGGAGCTCACTTGACTTCACTGAGGTCTAAACCAGGGGGCGTGGGAGAACACAGGTGGCACTGTTAACTTATTATGTGGGGACATTAGCTGAAAGCCAGGACTGTCCTGGGCAAACCAGGACATACAGTCGCCTGGCTTCTACCATGATTGTTGGCCATTTGCGTGTTGCCTTCTTTGGTTCTCTTTCCTGTCAGATAAAACAGACAAAAAAGGGAAGGGGAAAGGAGGGAGGGGAAAGATGCAAAGCATGGGCTCTTGTGTTGCTGCTTTCTAGTGGAGCCTCAGCTTACTCATCTGTAAAGTGGGAGTGCTGGCAGCAGCTATCACGTAGGGTCACCGTGAGGTTAAATGAGGCTACGTGCATAGCAAACATTCAGTCACGCTGTCCTTGTTTCTGGGAAGTGACCTGTCTTTGCCTCCGTCCTTCCAGCACCAGACTAGTGCCAGACAGGGCCTCAGATGTACTGATTGCTTCCTGGAAGAGGGTCTACACACAGTAGGTGCTCAGTAACATTTCTAGAAGGATGGATGGATGGATGGGTGGGTGGATGGATGGGTGGATAGGTGTATGGATAGCGGAGGATGGGTGGATGGGTGGATGGATGGACAGTGGAGGATGGATGGTTGGATAGATGGATGGGTAGGTGGATGGGTGCATGGATGTTTGGCTGAATGAATAGTGAATGAATGTTGGGTCTCCTCTCATCCCAGGCAGGCCTGGAGACCCCGGCCGACTGGCAGCAGGTAGCCCAGGGCTAGTATGACTGTGCTTTTGGCCCCACGGTCCCCCGTGGTTGCCCATTGCCGTGGCAGGGCCGCACACTCTCTGCACCTCCTCCATAAGCCACAGGCCCTGGCTGCGCACCAGGCCTTCCTCCCTCCCTCCCTTTGGGCACCATCAGTACAGACAGGTCAAGGGGCTTTCGGATCAGCGGCTCCTTGCCCCCTCTCTCTGGGGGCTCTGTGTGTGTGCGTGTGTGTGTGTGTCTGTCTGTCTCTCTGTGTCTCTGTGAGTACATGTGTCTGTATCTGTGTGTGTTGGTGTGTGTGGGTCTGAGTTTGTGGGCGTGTGTGGTTTTATGTGCGTGTCGGTGTGCATGTGTGCGTGCGCCCGGCAGGCCCAGCGGGCGACGTGGCCCCTGTGGCTTCAGGCTGAGGGAATTAGTGTGCAGACAGTGGCTTTGGTAACTGGCCAGGTCTGCTGTCCCTGGAAGCTGTGAGGGGCGTGGACGTGACATGAGTCTGACCTGCTGGTTCAAGGGGGGCTGTGGAGGAGAGGGCCCCTGAGGCTAGCTTTTGGGACCCTAACCCCCTCGTCCTGGGCCACCCACTGCTGCCCCAAGGCCAGAAGAAGACTCTTGTCCTCTGTGGGTGGGGACAGATGAGTGGACAAGGGCCAGCCTCCCTGTCCCTTCACCGGTGACAGTGGTACCACGCCCTCCCTTATGGGGGCTAAGAAGCCATTCCTGGCACCCCTCGCTCCCCAGATGTGGTGTGAAAAGTGGGGCTCTGGACCTGGCTGTCCTGGGCTCAAATCCCCTTACTGCTACTCAATGCTGTGTGTCCTGGACAAGCTGCCTAACTTCTCTGGGCTATTTCCCGACATGAACCAGGGCTGTGAGGATGGAGTGGGTCAGGACCTGAGGCCCTCGGGACAGCTCAGCTCAGGCAGCACGAGCTGTCAGCACCCTGATTTTCACTGTCCCAATCATCATTCTGTTTTCCTTGTCTGGGAGCATTTGAATCCCAGTGTCACTCCTCCCCCCCTACCCTACCACAACCCACTTCCTCTAGGTGGGGAGAAAGGCAGGAATCTCAGGACCCTGACTGGGTCAGGGGAGTTCGCATTTGACCCTCACCAGACCTGGGGCGGGAGGCAGCCAGCCAAGGTGAGACACAGCCCCCTTGTCTGGAATGTTCAGAAATCACAGGAAAATGCCGCCCTCAGGGCGGCTTCCAGCCGCCGTCCCCCCACCAGCATCCCAGCCTCTGGCCCTCTATCCCCCTCACCCAGCAGGGTGCAGCATGGGAAGGAGCATTCGTCAAGCACCATGAATGCCCGTTCTCAAGTCATTGGCCCCACTTTACAGATAGGGAAACTGAGAGCCGTGGGATGCTCACCCCAGGCATACGTGGGGCGTGGGACCAGCCCCAGGCAAAGCAGGAATTCCCACCAGGAACCAACCTACACACTCTGCGTGGGCCTCCCTCCCATCTCTTTGGACCCGAACCCCTGCCCCCTAAGCCCCTCTGGCCCCCAGGCAGGGCTCCAGCCTGTCCCCAGCTTCTCCCCGGCTCCCCGCAGGAAGCAGAGCCCGGGGAGACGGCTAACTGCACATTCTTAGGAACCAGACCCCGCAGGCCGATCTGTGCACCCTGTCTGAGGCTCAGTTTCCCCATCCGTGAAATGGGGATAACCAAGGTTGTTCATCTTCTCTAGTGTGGGGAAGGCCGGGCTGTTGAGGCCCCACCCCTGTCCCCAGGGGCTGGTCTGGGGTGAGTTCAGAGCTGGGTGGGCTGGTCTGGCCGCCTCACGTCTCCCTAATGGCAGGTTTGGGCACAGACAGAGCCTGTGGCCTGGCGGTGTGGGGTGGTGGTTGTGCTCCCCTGCCCGCCTGCCCTCCTGCCTGCCGTGTGGTCCCCGCGGGGGCACGTGAACACAGCCTGGCTCTGTTCTCAGAGCTTTGGGAGGCGGGCTGTCAGGGCAGGAGCCAGGAGCTGGAGGGGAGCCCAGAAGTGGGGGAGGGGCAGCGGATGTCTGCGCCTTCCCTCACCCTCAGCGCCAGGCCCTGCCTAGCCACAGGTGCCCCCGCGGCACAGGGTGTGAGTGGAGGGCTGGGGGCGCCAGGGAGGGGAGTGCAGGAGAGCGAGGAGGGGGTTTTGGTGGGCGGAGCCGCCCCCCTCTGTTCTGGGGCTTTAGAGGTGTCCAAGGCCACACAGGTTGGTCTGCACGGCCACCATCACCAGGGCTGCAGGTCCCGCTGGATTTCCAAACTGCTTCTGCCGTTGTGCAGGCTGTGCACTGCACAATCTCAGGGGGCCTTTGGGTAGAGTTGTGCAGTGGCCTAGGGCCTCCCTCCCATCTGCACCTACCATATATATTTTTAAAAATTCATTAATTTATTTATGGCTGCGTTGGGTCTTCGTTGCTGTGCGCGGGTTCTCATTGCGGTGGCTTCTGTTGATGCGGAGCGCAGGTTCTAGGTTCACAGGCTTCAGTAGCTGTGGTTCAAAGGCTCTAGGGCACAGGCTCAGTAGTTGTGGCACACGGGCTTAGTTGCTCCGCGGCATGTGGGATCTTCCCGGACCAGGGATCGAACCCATGTCTCCTGCATTGGCAGGCGGATTCTCAACCACTGTGCCACCAGGGAAGCCCTGCACCTACCATATTTTGATTTTCGGTTCTGGAATCCTGGTCACCTTTGATCAGAAGCCTGGAATGTTGGTGGGGGTGACGTGTGAATGATTGTGGGTGACAGGGCACCCATCGTGGGCTGAACATGGTGTGGAGGTTGGGGGGTTGCAAGAAGCTGTGTCTGTCCCTCAGAGGTCAGAGTGATGTCTGCGTGTCTGAGTGTCCCGTGCATCCCCTTCTCCACGGGCATCTGTGTAACATCAGAACTTTGTGGGTACCGTGTCTCCCTGCCCCCCACCTCGTTCTCTCCTTTGCGTCCTAGCCCTCCTTGCCAAGATATGACGTCTAAACTCCAGGGCTCACTGTGGGCTGCTGGCCAAACAGAACCTGGGAAGAGAGACACCAGCTGAAACCTTTCCTAGCTGTGTGACCTTGGGCAAGTTACCTAACCTCTCTGTGCCTTCGTTTCCTCATCTGGAAAGTAGAGGTGATAGACTACATCGTAGGGTTGTGGGCAGATTAAATGAGCTAATGGTGAAAAGCACCTCGAGCCGGGACAGCGTGTAGAAAGTGGCAGCAGCTTGCTCACTCCATGTGCCCTGAGTAGAAAGTACCAGCTTTGATCTTTCCTCTGACCCCTGGAGGTCGTGGCAGGCAGGAGACTGGGGTTCACCTTGTCCCCCAGGGGTGGCTGGCACCAGGCTTGGCACAGGGTGAGCCCTGGAGGCGTGGGCCCCCTGCTGTCCCGGCCCCTTTGTCCATGCGGGCCCCCCCGCCCCGCTGCAGGGAAACCGCAGGCTCGGCACTGCTGCTCAGCCTTATCTCGGGCCTTCTGCAGACAGCCCTGTCCCCGGGAAAGGGGTTTATCAGCCTGGTCATCTGTGCCCCGGGAGGCTTGGAAAAACATGTGGTCTAGTGGCAGGGAGCTCGGAGGGAGGCCAGCGGGGGGCCGGGGGGGCAGGGGCATACCCACGCTGGCCTGACATGGCCCCCCCTTCCTCCATGGGGCGCTCTGGGCACCTGAGGAAGGGCCAAGTCTCCAAACTCCCTTCCCAGATTCCATGACATTCAGGCCCCACTGGCCCCTTCCACAGCCCGCGGACTTGGTGCCCTCCACGCGGCCACCGACCATTTGGGCCTCCCAGGGAGCAGCCAGGAAGCCTGGCCTGGGTCTGGAGGATGGAAGCTGGGAAGCCCATTTCAGGCAGTGAGCCGTGGGAAGGCCGCCCAGGCTCCCTGATGCCCCCCGAATGGCCAGAGAGACCCAGTCCTCTGCCCTTATAGGAGCAACAACTCACGTGTCTTGAGCATGTATTGAACAGGGCGGCCCTGCTCGCCATGCTTTATACCAATTCACTCTTTGACTCCTCCTCACGTTCTCATAAGCCAGGACCATTTATTAACCCATCTTAGAGACCAGGAGACTGAGGCCCGGGTGAACATTTGCACCCTGCAGGCTTGTGCACACCCTGGGTCTCTGGGCGCACGGGACAGTCAACTTGGGGATGGAAGATGGTCCCTTTGGTCCCTGGCCATCCGGCTACCCTAGCGCCATTCTGCCATCATTTCTCCGTCCCATTGCACCCTCTCCTCCCCTCCCGTCCCCTCCCCTCCCCTCCGCTCAGGGAGAAGTCCTGCTAAACCAGTGGTGGAGGTAGCAGGATTGGACCCTCCCCAGTAGGTGCAAACAGCCAGAGAGGCAGCTGGAGATTTTAAATATCCGGGTTCAGATCCCAGCTCGGGCACCTACTGGCTGCAAACCTGGACAAGCCTCCTAGCCCTCCGTGTCGCGCAGCGGGGCATGTACCCTTTGCACATCCCAAGTACACCCCCCCAGGCCTTGGCCCTGCTGCTGGCTCTTCCCCAGATAGCCAAGGGCTCTCCCTCTCTTGCCTCAGATCTGTGGGCGAAGTCGCACTCTCTGAGAGCGCCCTGTCCCTCTCTTCTAAAACGTCAACCTCCTGCCATGTCACATCCCCGTCCTTAGGCTGTCCTGGGCATGCGTCACTACCTCGTGTGTTTTTCACTGGCTTTCTTTGATCATCGTCTGCTGTCCTCACTGGCCGGGCAGCTCCAAGAGGACAAGACTTTCCATCTGTTCTTGTTTCTCTCAGTCTCCCCAGCACCTAGATCCGTGCCTGGCATATAGTAGGCCCTCAATGTATTAATACGTGTCAAATGAATGCATGGACAGATCAGCAAAATAAGAAAGCTAAGAGTTTCTTCACTTTTCTCTCATTGATGAATTGATTATTACCCCCGGCTTGCTCCTGAAGAGACGATGGGTTCTCCTGGTGGGTGCTCACTTGACGGGCACATAGTAGGTACTTCTAAGTGTCGGTGTCCTTGCCCGCCCCCATGCCGAGCAGCTGCTCAGGCCCCCAGGCCTCCGGTCCTCATGGATCAATTGAGGTCTCACCAAAACAGAGCCAGCAGCCCCGTTCCGGGGTAGGGGGATGCATTTCCTGCCGCCCCCTCCCTGCGGGTGCCAGCTCAGGCTACCAGGCCTGGACCCCGCTCCCTGATGGGCTAGGAGACCACCAGCAGGGCCGTGAGGGTCCTGGAGTCCTGCCACCTGGGTGTGTGTTCTCTCTGCTCCCTGACCCCCAGCCCGGCCAGTAGGCGAGGGAAGCGGGTCACTGCAGTCACCCTCCTGCTCTGGCTCCCAGGAGATAAGACCCTTTGCAGGTCCAGGGCATGGCCATTGAGAGGGTGCCTGGCCTGCTGGCCTTCCTGCCCAGTCCACGCCTACTGGGTGCCAAGCTTGGTGGCAAAGGGGTGTATTTTCCAAATCCAAAGATAGGACATCAGGTATTTGGCCTTGGGAGGTCAAAACCTTGTCATTCCCAGAACATTCTGGTGGATTATAAGGACCGCAGGACTGGCCAGGAAATTCTAACGTGGACGGTCACCATCTCCCTGAATGACAGCAGGAGGTCAGAGGTAGACACCTTGTCCTCAGGGATCTTAAAGTCCAGCTGGGCACCCCAAGGGTTAAGGGCATGCAGCTGAGGAAGTCTGGGAGGGCTTCCTGGAGGAGGAGAGACAGAGCTGTGACTGGAAGGATTCCAAGATGCAAAGGAGGACCGTTGAGGTCTTCTTGGAGACAGAGGGAGGCTATTCCAGTGGGGAGGGGTGCTGCTTCTGGGCCTCATCTGAATTGGGGGGATGTTGAAGCTTCCCCCATCTCCTCCCTGAGCCCCGGAATCAGGGCCTTGTTTCTGCACATGAGGAAACTGAAGCCTGGGGAGCCGCTGGTCAAGGTCACAAGCAAGACAGAGGTGGGGGAAAGTGAGGTGAGGAATCCCCTCTCTGTTGCCCAGGTGCCCCCACCTCCCGGCCCCCAGCCATGGTCGGGTTTAGTGTTGAATGTCAGACGTTTGGTCTGTGCTCTGCAGTAGACAGTAGTGGTTTGAAGTCCTGACGTAAACATGGTTAACAAATTGGCCTCATTTGGTGTGGCCCCAGATCGAATTGGATCCAGTTAACACGCACTGGGGGTCTGAGTCAGCAGCCCCTGATCTGTCATCCAGCCTGCACACCAGCCCCTCCACTGCTCCTCCTGCCCAGGTGGGAGGCATGCCTTTTCCCAGTCTTTGCATTTTATCTGGGGACCTGTGAATTTCCAGGTGGCTGTGGGAGCCCGCCCGGTAAAGTCGTGGCAACGCATGTTAATTTAAAATTTTTGTATTGAGGTAGAATTCACGTAACGTAAAACTAGCCATTTTAAAGTGAATAACTCCGTGGCATTTAGTCCATGCACAATGTTATACGGCCATCACCCCTTTCCAGTTCATCGCTCCCAAAGGAACCCCCGTACCAATTAGTTATTCTCGCTCCCCCTGCCCCCAGCCCCTGGCAACCACTAACCTGCTTTCCGCCTCTATGGAGTTGCTTCTTCTGGACGTTTCGTATACATGGAATCATACGACGTGTGGTCTTTTGTGCCTGGCTTCTCTCACTGAGCGTGTTTCCAAGGTCCATGATGTTGTAGCTGTGTCAGGAGTTCATCCCTTTTCGTGGCTGAATAATATTCCACTGCCCGGATGGGCCACATTTTATGTACTCGTTCTTCTGCTGACGGACACCTGGGCTGTCCCCACATTTTGGCCGTTGTGATGAACGCTGCTGTGGACGTTCCTGTACAAGCTTGACTCGGAACACTTGTTTTCAGTTCTTTGGGGTATACAGTTGACCCTTGAAAAATGCAGGGCTTAGGGGAGCCAACCCTTCGAGCAGTTGAAAATCGTCTTATAGGAGGATTGATGCCCTCGGCCCTCTCCGCACCGACGGTTTCTCCGCCTCCTCAGATTCAACCAACCATGGATCCTGTAGTACTGTCATATTTACTATTGAAGAAAATACGCGTATAAATGGACCCGCGCCATTGAAACCCGTGTTGTTCAAGGGTCAGTTGTATACCTTGCAGTGGAATCTGCTAGGTCATGCTCTGAATTTAATTTTATTTCATAAACATGTATAGTGCTCTGACTAGGTGCAGTTTTGTATTCACGG